>NC_050104.1:0-2612500 GCF_902167145.1 Zea mays
GTCGCTCATGGCTATTTTCAAGGTCGCTCATGGCTATTTTCATAAAAAATGGGGGTTGTGTGGCCATTTATCATCGACTAGAGGCTCATAAACCTCACCCCACATATGTTTCCTTGCCATAGATTACATTCTTGGATTTCTGGTGGAAACCATTTCTTGGTTAAAAACTCGTACGTGTTAGCCTTCGGTATTATTGAAAATGGTCATTCATGGCTATTTTCGGCAAAATGGGGGTTGTGTGGCCATTGATCATCGACCAGAGGCTCATACACCTCACCCCACATATGTTTCCTTGCCATAGATCACATTCTTGGATTTCTGGTGGAGACCATTTCTTGGTCAAAAATCCGTAGGTGTTAGCCTTCGGTATTATTGAAAATGGTCGTTCATGGCTATTTTCGACAAAAATGGGGGTTGTGTGGCCATTGATCATCGACTAGAGGCTCATACACCTCACCCCACATATGTTTCCTTGCCATAGATCACATTCTTGGATTTCTGGTGGAGACCATTTCTTGGTCAAAAATCCGTAGGTGTTAGCCTTCGGTATTATTGAAAATGGTCGTTCATGGCTATTTTCGACAAAAATGGGGGTGTGTGGCCATTGATCATCGACCAGATGCTCATACACCTCACCCCACATATGTTTCCTTGCCATAGATCACATTCTTGGATTTCTGGTGGAGACCATTTCTTGGTCTAAAATCTGTAGGTCTTAGCCTCTAGTATTATTGAAAATGGTCGCTCATGGCTATTTTCATAAAAAATGGGGGTTGTGTGGCCATTATCATCACCTAGAGGCTCATAAACCTCACCCCACATATGTTTCCTTGCCATAGATCACATTCTTGGATTTCTGGTGGAGACCATTTCTTGGTTAAAAACTCGTACGTGTTAGCCTTCGGTATTATTGAAAATGGTCGTTCATGGCTATTTTCGGCAAAATGGGGGTTGTGTGGCCATTGATCATCGACCAGAGGATCATACACCTCACCCCACATATGTTTCCTTGCCATAGATCACATTCTTGGTTTCCTGGTGGAGACCATTTCTTGGTCAAAAATCCATACGTGTTAGCCTTTGGTATTTTTGAAAATGGTCATTCATGGCTATTTTCGACAAAAATGGGGGTTGTGTGGCCATTGATCATCGACTAGAGGCTCATACACCTCACCCCACATATGTTTCCTTGCCATAGATCACATTCTTGGATTTCTGGTGGAGACCATTTCTTGGTCAAAAATCCGTAGGTGTTAGCCTTCGGTATTATTGAAAATGGTCGTTCATGGCTATTTTCGACAAAAATGGGGGTTGTGTGGCCATTGATCATCGACCAGACGCTCATACACCTCACCCCACATTTGTTTCCTTGCCATAGATCACATTCTTGGATTTCTGGTGGAGACCATTTCTTGGTCTAAAATCCGTAGGTGTTAGCCTCTAGTATTATTGAAAATGGTCGCTCATGGCTATTTTCAAGGTCGCTCATGGCTATTTTCATAAAAAATGGGGGTTGTGTGGCCATTTATCATCGACTAGAGGCTCATAAACCTCACCCCACATATGTTTCCTTGCCATAGATTACATTCTTGGATTTCTGGTGGAAACCATTTCTTGGTTAAAAACGCGTACGTGTTAGCCTTCGGTATTATTGAAAATGGCCGTTCATGGCTATTTTCGACAAAAATGGGGGTTGTGTGGCCATTGATCATCGACCAGACGCTCATACACCTCACTACACATATGTTTCCTTGCCATAGATCACATTCTTGGATTTATGGTGGAGACCATTTCTTGGTCAAAAATCCGTAGGTGTTAGCCTTCGGTATTATTGAAAATGGTCGTTCATGGCTATTTTCGACAAAATGGGGGTTGTGTGGCAATTGATCATCGACCAGAGGCTCATACACCTCACCCCACATATGTTTCCTTGCCATAGATCACATTCTTGGATTTCTGGTGGAGACCATTTCTTGGGCAAAAATCTGAATGTGTTAGCCTTTGGTATTTTTGAAAATGGTCATTCATGGCTATTTTCGACAAAAATGGGGGTTGTGTGGCCATTGATCTTCGACCAGAGGCTCATACACCTCACTACACATATGTTTCCTTGCCATAGATCACATTCTTGGATTTATGGTGGAGACCATTTCTTGGTCAAAAATCCGTAGGTGTTAGCCTTCAGTGTCATTGAAAATGGTCGTTCATGGCTATTTTCGACAAAAATTAGGGTTGTGTGGCCATTGATCGTCGACTAGAGGCTCATACACCTCACCCCACATATGTTTCCTTGCCATAGATCACATTCTTGGATTTCTGGTGCAGACCATTTCTTGGTCAAAAATCCGTAGGTGTTAGCCTTCGGTATTATTGAAAATGGTCATTCATGGCTATTTTCGGTAAAATGGGGGTTGTGTGGCCATTGATCGTCGACCAGAGGCTCATACACCTCACCCCACATATGTTTCCTTGCCATAGATCACATTCTTGGATTTCTGGTGGAAACCATTTCTTGGTCTAAAATCCGTAGGTGTTAGCCTCTAGTATTATTGAAAATGGTCGCTCATGGCTATTTTCAAGGTCGCTCATGGCTATTTTCATAAAAAATGGGGGTTGTGTGGCCATTGATCATCGACCAGAGGCTCGTAAACCTCACCCCGACCATTTCTTGGTCAAAAATCCGTAGGTGTTAGCCTTTGGTATTATTGAAAATGGTCGTTCATGGCTATTTTCGACAAAAATGGGGGTTGTGTGGCCATTGATCGTCGACCAGACGCTCATACACCTCACTCCACATATGTTTCCTTGTCGTAGATCACATTCTTGGATTTCTGGTGGAGACCATTTCTTGGTTAAAAATCCGTAAGTCTTAGCCTCTAGTATTATTGAAAATGGTCGCTCATGGCTATTTTCATAAAAAATGGGGGCTGTGTGGCCATTGATCATCGACCAGAGGCTCATACACCTCACCCCACATATGTTTCCTTGCCATAGATTACATTCTTGGATTTCTGGTGGAAACCATTTCTTGGTTAAAAACTCGTACGTGTTAGCCTTCGGTATCATTGAAAATGGTCATTCATGGCTATTTTCGACAAAAATGGGGGTTGTGTGGCCATTGATCATCGACCAGAGGCTCGTACACCTCACCCCACATATGTTTCCTTGCCATAGATCACATTCTTGGATTTCTGGTGGAGACCATTTCTTGGTCAAAAATCCGTACGTGTTAGCCTTTGGTATTTTTGAAAATGGTCATTCATGGCTATTTTCGACAAAAATGGGGGTTGTGTGGCCATTGATCATCGACTAGAGGCTCATACACCTCACACCACATATGTTTCCTTGCCATAGATCACATTCTTGGATTTCTGGTGGAGACCATTTCTTGGTCAAAAATCCGTAGGTGTTAGCCTTCGGTATTATTGAAAATGGTCGTTCATGGCTATTTTCGACAAAAATGGGGGTTGTGTGGCCATTGATCATCAACCAGACGCTCATACACCTCACCCCACATATGTTTCCTTGCCATAGATCACATTCTTGGATTTCTGGTGGAGACCTTTTCTTGGTCCAAAATCCGTAGGTGTTAGCCTCTAGTATTATTGAAAATGGTCGCTCATGGCTATTTTGAAGGTCGCTCATGGCTATTTTCATAAAAAATGGGGGTTGTGTGGCCATTTATCATCGACTAGAGGCTCATACACCTCACCCCACATATGTTTCCTTGCCATAGATTACATTCTTGGATTTCTGGTGGAAACCATTTCTTGGTTAAAAACTCGTACGTGTTAGCCTTCGGTATTATTGAAAATGGTCATTCATGGCTATTTTCGGCAAAATGGGGGTTGTGTGGCCATTGATCGTCGACCAGAGGCTCATACACCTCACCCCACATATGTTTCCTTGTCGTAGATCACATTCTTGGATTTCTGGTGGAGACCATTTCTTGGTCAAAAATCCGTAGGTGTTAGCCTTCGATATTATTGAAAATGGTCATTCATGGCTATTTTCGGCAAAATGGGGGTTGTGTGGCCATTGATCGTCGACCAGAGGCTCATACACCTCACCCCACATATGTTTCCTTGTCGTAGATCACATTCTTGGATTTCTGGTGGAGACCATTTCTTGGTCAAAAATCCGTAGGTGTTAGCCTTCGATATTATTGAAAATGGTCGTTCATGGCTATTTCGACAAAAATGGGGGTTGTGTGGCCAATGATCATCGACCAGAGGCTCATACACCTCACCCCACATATGTTTCCTTGCTATAGATCACATTCTTGGATTTCTGGTGGAGACCATTTCTTGGTCAAAAATCCGTAGGTGTTAGCCTTCGGTATTATTGAAAATGGTCGTTCATGGCTATTTTCGACAAAAATGGGGGTTGTGTGGCCATTGATCATCGACCAGACGCTCATACACCTCACCCCACATATGTTTCCTTGCCATAGATCACATTCTTGGATTTCTGGTGGAGACCATTTCTTGGTCTAAAATCCGTAGGTGTTAGCCTCTAGTATTATTGAAAATGATCGCTCATGGCTATTTTCAAGGTCGCTCATGGCTATTTTCATAAAAAATGGGGGTTGTGTGGCCATTTATCATTGACTAGAGGCTCATAAACCTCACCCCACATATGTTTCCTTGCCATAGATCACATTCTTGGATTTCTGGTGGAGACCATTTCTTGGTCAAAAATCCGTAGGTGTTAGCCTTCGGTATTATTGTAAATGATCGTTCATGGCTATTTTCGACAAAAATGGGGGTTGTGTGGCCATTGATCATCGACCAGAGGCTCGTCCAACTCACCCCCCATATGTTTCCTTGCAATAGATCACATTCTAGGATTTCTGGTGGAGACCATTTCTTGGTCTAAAATCCGTAGGTGTTAGCCTCTAGTATTATTGAAAATGGTCGCTCATGGCTATTTTCAAGGTCTCTCATGGCTATTTTCATAAAAAATGGGGGTTGTGTGGCCATTTATCATCGACTAGAGGCTCATAGACCTCACCCCACATATGTTTCCTTGCCATAGATTACATTCTTGGATTTCTGGTGGAAACCATTTCTTGGTTAAAAACTCGTACGTGTTAGCCTTCGGTATTATTGAAAATGGTGATTCATGGCTATTTTCGGCAAAATGGGGGTTGTGTGGCCATTGATCGTCGACCAGAGGCTCATACACCTCACCCCACATATGTTTCCTTGTCGTAGATCACATTCTTGGATTTCTGGTGGAGACCATTTCTTGGTCAAAAATCCGTAGGTGTTAGCCTTCGGTATTATTGAAAATGGTCGTTCATGGCTATTTTCGACAAAATGGGGGTTGTGTGGCAATTGATCATCGACCAGAGGCTCATACACCTCACCCCACATATGTTTCCTTGCCATAGATCACATTCTTGGATTTCTGGTGGAGACCATTTCTTGGTCAAAAATCCGTACGTGTTAGCCTTTGGTATTTTTGAAAATGGTCATTCATGGCTATTTTCGACAAAAATGGGGGTTGTGTGGCCATTGATCATCGACTAGAGGCTCATACACCTCACCCCACATATGTTTCCTTGCCATAGATCACATTCTTGGATTTCTGGTGGAGACCATTTCTTGGTCAAAAATCCGTAGGTGTTAGCCTTCGGTATTATTGTAAATGGTCATTCATGGCTATTTTCGACAAAAATGGGGGTTGTGTGGCCATTGATCATCGACCAGAGGCTCATACACCTCACCCCACATATGTTTCCTTGCCATAGATCACATTCTTGGATTTCTGGTGGAGACCATTTCTTGGTCAAAAATCCGTAGGTCTTAGCCTCTAGTATTATTGAAAATGGTCGCTCATGGCTATTTTCATAAAAAATGGGGGTTGTGTGGCCATTTATCATCGACTAGAGGCTCATAGACCTCACCCCACATATGTTTCCTTGCCATAGATTACATTCTTGGATTTCTGGTGGAAACCATTTCTTGGTTAAAAACTCGTACGTGTTAGCCTTCGGTATTATTGAAAATGGTGATTCATGGCTATTTTCGGCAAAATGGGGGTTGTGTGGCCATTGATCGTCGACCAGAGGCTCATACACCTCACCCCACATATGTTTCCTTGTCGTAGATCACATTCTTGGATTTCTGGTGGAGACCATTTCTTGGTCAAAAATCCGTAGGTGTTAGCCTTCGGTATTATTGAAAATGGTCGTTCATGGCTATTTTCGACAAAATGGGGGTTGTGTGGCAATTGATCATCGACCAGAGGCTCATACACCTCACCCCACATATGTTTCCTTGCCATAGATCACATTCTTGGATTTCTGGTGGAGACCATTTCTTGGTCAAAAATCCGTACGTGTTAGCCTTTGGTATTTTTGAAAATGGTCATTCATGGCTATTTTCGACAAAAATGGGGGTTGTGTGGCCATTGATCATCGACTAGAGGCTCATACACCTCACCCCACATATGTTTCCTTGCCATAGATCACATTCTTGGATTTCTGGTGGAGACCATTTCTTGGTCAAAAATCCGTAGGTGTTAGCCTTCGGTATTATTGTAAATGGTCATTCATGGCTATTTTCGACAAAAATGGGGGTTGTGTGGCCATTGATCATCGACCAGAGGCTCATACACCTCACCCCACATATGTTTCCTTGCCATAGATCACATTCTTGGATTTCTGGTGGAGACCATTTCTTGGTCAAAAATCCGTAGGTCTTAGCCTCTAGTATTATTGAAAATGGTCTCTCATGGCTATTTTCATAAAAATTGGGGGTTGTGTGGCCATTGAACATCGACCAGAGGCTCGTACACCTCACCCCACATATGTTTCCTTGCCATAGATCACATTCTTGGATTTCTGGTGGAGACCATTTCTTGGTCAAAAATCCGTAGGTGTTAGCCTTCGATATTATTGAAAATGCTCGTTCATGGCTATTTTCGACAAAAATGGGGGTTGTGTGGCCATTGATCATCGACCAGAGGCTCATACACCTCACCCCACATATGTTTCCTTGCCATAGATCACATTCTTGGATTTCTGGTGGAGACCATTTCTTGGTCAAAAATCCGTAGGTCTTAGCCTCTAATATTATTGAAAATGGTCGCTCATGGCTATTTTCATAAAAAAATGGGGGTTGTGTGGCCATTTATCATCGACTAGAGGCTCATAAATCTCACCCCACATATGTTTCCTTGCCATAGATCACATTCTTGGATTTCTGGTGGAGACCATTTCTTGGTCAAAAATCCGTAGGTGTTAGCCTTCGGTATTATTGAAAATGGTCGTTCATGGCTATTTTCGACAAAAATGGGGGTTGTGTGGCCATTGATCATCGACCAGACGCTCATACACCTCCCCCACATATGTTTCCTTGCCATAGATCACATTCTTGGATTTCTGGTGGAGACCATTTCTTGGTCTAAAATCCGTAGGTGTTAGCCTCTAGTATTATTGAAAATGGTCGCTCATGGCTATTTTCAAGGTCGCTCATGGCTATTTTCATAAAAATGGGGGTTGTGTGGCCATTTATCATCGACTAGAGGCTCATAAACCTCACCCCACATATGTTTCCTTGCCATAGATTACATTCTTGGATTTCTGGTGGAAACCATTTCTTGGTTAAAAACTCGTACGTGTTAGCCTTCGGTATTATTGAAAATGGTCATTCATGGCTATTTTCGGCAAAATGGGGGTTGTGTGGCCATTGATCATCGACCAGAGGCTCATACACCTCACCCCACATATGTTTCCTTGTCGTAGATCACATTCTTGGATTTCTGGTGGAGACCATTTCTTGGTCAAAAATCCGTAGGTGTTAGCCTTCGATATTATTGAAAATGGTCGTTCATGGCTATTTTCGACAAAAATGGGGGTTGTGTGGCCATTGATCATCGACCATAGGCTCATACACCTCACCCCACATATGTTTCCTTGCCATAGATCACATTCTTGGATTTCTGGTGGAGACCATTTCTTGGTCAAAAATCCGTAGGTGTTAGCCTTCGGTATTATTGTAAATGGTCATTCATGGCTATTTTCGACAAAAATGGGGGTTGTGTGGCCATTGATCATCGACGAGAGGCTCATACACCTCACCCCACATATGTTTCCTTGCCATAGATCACATTCTTGGATTTCTGGTGGAGACCTTTTCTTGGTCAAAAATCCGTAGGTCTTAGCCTCTAGTATTATTGAAAATGGTCGCTCATGGCTATTTTCATAAAAAATGGGGGTTGTGTGGCCATTGATCATCGACCAAGCCATGAACGACCATTTTCAAAAATACCAAAGGCTAACACGTACGGATTTTTGACCAAGAAATGGTCTCCACCAGAAATCCAAGAATGTGATCTATGGCAAGGAAACATATGTGGGGTGAGGTTTATGAACCTCTAGTCGATGAAAATGGCCACACAACCCCCATTTTTTATGAAAATAGCCATGAGCGACCTTGAAAATAGCCATGAGCGACCATTTTCAATAATACTAGAGGCTAACACCTACGGATTTTAGACCAAGAAATGGTCTCCACCAGAAATCCAAGAATGTGATCTATCGCAAGGAAACATATGTGGGGTGAGGTGTATGAGCGTCTGGTCGATGATCAATGGCCACACAACCCCCATTTTTGTCGAAAATAGCCATGAACGACCATTTTCAATAATACCGAAGGCTAACACCTACAGATTTTTTACCAAGAAATGGTCTCCACCAGAAATCCAAGAATGTGATCTATGGCAAGGAAACATATGTGGGGTGAGGTGTATGAGCCTCTGGTCGATGATCAATGGCCACACAACCCCCATTTTTGTCGAAAATAGCCATGAACGACCATTTTCAATAATATCGAAGGCTAACACCTACGGATTTTTGACCAAGAAATGGTCTCCACCAGAAATCCAAGAATGTGATCTACGACAAGGAAACATATGTGGGGTGAGGTGTATGTGCCTCTGGTCGACGATCAATGGCCACAGAACCCCCATTTTGCCGAAAATAGCCATGAGCGACCATTTTCAATAATATTAGAGGCTAAGACCTACGGATTTTTGACCAAGAAATGGTCTCCACCAGAAATCCAAGAATGTGATCTATGGCGAGGAAACATATGTGGGGTGAGGTGTATGAGCCTCTGGTCGATGATCAATGGCCACACAACCCCCATTTTTGTCGAAAATAGCCATGAACGACCATTTTCAATAATACCGAAGGCTAACACCTACGGATTTTTGACCAACAAATGGTCTCCACCAGAAATCCAAGAATGTGATCTATGGCAAGGAAACATATGTGGGGTGAGGTGTACGAGCCTCTGGTCGATGATCAATGGCCACAGAACCCCCATTTTGCCGAAAATAGCCATGAACGACCATTTTCAATAATACCGAAGGCTAACACCTACGGATTTTTGACCAAGAAATGGTCTCCACCAGAAATCCAAGAATGTGATCTATGGCAAGGAAACATATGTGGGGTGAGGTGTACGAGCCTCTGGTCGATGATCAATGGCCACAGAACCCCCATTTTGCCGAAAATAGCCATGAACGACCATTTTCAATAATACCGAAGGCTAACACGTACGAGTTTTTGACCAAGAAATGGTCTCCACCAGAAATCCAAGAATGTGATCTATGGCAAGGAAACATATGTGGGGTGAGGTGTATGAGCCTCTGGTCGATGATCAATGGCCACACAACCCCCATTTTTGTCGAAAATAGCCATGAACGACCATTTTCAATAATATCGAAGGCTAACACCTACGGTTTTTTGACCAAGAAATGGTCTCCACCAGAAATCCAAGAATGTGATCTACGACAAGGAAACATATGTGGGGTGAGGTGTATGAGCCTCTGGTCGACGATCAATGGCCACACAACCCCCATTTTGCCGAAAATAGCCATGAATGACCATTTTCAATAATACCGAAGGCTAACACGTACGCGTTTTTAACCAAGAAATGGTTTCCACCAGAAATCCAAGAATGTAATCTATGGCAAGGAAACATATGTGGGGTGAGGTTTATGAGCCTCTAGTCGATGATAAATGGCCACACAACCCCCATTTTTTATGAAAATAGCCATGAGCGACCTTGAAAATAGCCATGAGCGACCATTTTCAATAATACTAGAGGCTAACACCTACGGATTTTAGACCAAGAAATGGTCTCCACTAGAAATCCAAGAATGTGATCTATGGCAAGGAAACAAATGTGGGGTGAGGTGTATGAGCGTCTGGTCGATGATCAATGGCCACACAACCCCCATTTTTGTCGAAAATAGCCATGAACGACCATTTTCAATAATACCGAAGGCTAACACCTACGGATTTTTGACCAAGAAATGGTCTCCACCAGAAATCCAAGAATGTGATCTATGGCAAGGAAACATATGTGGGGTGAGGTGTATGAGCCTCTAGTCGATGATCAATGGCCACACAACCCCCATTTTTGTTGAAAATAGCCATGAATGACCATTTTCAAAAATACCAAAGGCTAACACGTATGGACTTTTGACCAAGAAATGGTCTCCACCAGGAATCCAAGAATGTGATCTATGGCAAGGAAACATATGTGGGGTGAGGTGTATGATCCTCTGGTCGATGATCAATGGCCACACAACCCCCATTTTGCCGAAAATAGCCATGAACGACCATTTTCAATAATACCGAAGGCTAACACGTACGAGTTTTTAACCAAGAAATGGTCTCCACCAGAAATCCAAGAATGTGATCTATGGCAAGGAAACATATGTGGGGTGAGGTTTATGAGCCTCTAGGTGATGATAAATGGCCACACAACCCCCATTTTTTATGAAAATAGCCATGAGCGACCATTTTCAATAATACTAGAGGCTAAGACCTACGAATTTTAGACCAAGAAATGGTCTCCACCAAAAATCCAAGAATGTGATCTATGGCAAGGAAACATATGTGGGGTGAGGTGTATGAGCATCTGGTCGATGATCAATGGCCACACACCCCCATTTTTGTCGAAAATAGCCATGAACGACCATTTTCAATAATACCGAAGGCTAACACCTACGGATTTTTGACCAAGAAATGGTCTCCACCAGAAATCCAAGAATGTGATCTATGGCAAGGAAACATATGTGGGGTGAGGTGTATGAGCCTCTAGTCGATGATCAATGGCCACACAACCCCCATTTTTGTCGAAAATAGCCATGAACGACCAATTTCAATAATACCGAAGGCTAACACCTACGGATTTTTGACCAAGAAATGGTCTCCACCAAAAATCCAAGAATGTGATCTATGGCAAGGAAACATATGTGGGGTGAGGTGTATGAGCCTCTAGTCGATGATCAATGGCCACACAACCCCCATTTTGCCGAAAATAGCCATGAATGACCATTTTCAATAATACCGAAGGCTAACACGTACGAGTTTTTAACCAAGAAATGGTTTCCACCAGAAATCCAAGAATGTAATCTATGGCAAGGAAACATATGTGGGGTGAGGTTTATGAGCCTCTAGTCGATGATAAATGGCCACACAACCCCCATTTTTTATGAAAATAGCCATGAGCGACCTTGAAAATAGCCATGAGCGACCATTTTCAATAATACTAGAGGCTAACACCTACGGATTTTAGACCAAGAAATGGTCTCCACCAGAAATCCAAGAATGTGATCTATGGCAAGGAAACATATGTGGGGTGAGGTGTATGAGCGTCTGGTCGATGATCAATGGCCACACAACCCCCATTTTTGTCGAAAATAGCCGTGAACGACCATTTTCAATAATACCGAAGGCTAACACCTACGGATTTTTGACCAAGAAATGTCTGCACCAGAAATCCAAGAATGTGATCTATGGCAAGGAAACATATGTGGGGTGAGGTGTATGAGCCTCTAGTCGATGATCAATGGCCACACAACCCCCATTTTTGTCGAAAATAGCCATGAATGACCATTTTCAAAAATACCAAAGGCTAACACGTACGGATTTTTAACCAAGAAATGGTCTCCACCAGAAATCCAAGAATGTGATCTATGGCAAGGAAACATATGTGGGGGGAGGTGTACGAGCCTCTGGTTGATGATCAATGGCCACACAACCCCCATTTTGCCGAAAATAGCCATGAATGACCATTTTCAATAATACCGAAGGCTAACACGTACGAGTTTTTAACCAAGAAATGGTTTCCACCAGAAATCCAAGAATGTAATCTATGGCAAGGAAACATATGTGGGGTGAGGTTTATGAGCCTCTAGTCGATGATAAATGGCCACACAACCCCCATTTTTTATGAAAATAGCCATGAGCGACCTTGAAAATAGCCATGAGCGACCATTTTCAATAATACTAGAGGCTAACACCTATGGATTTTAGAACAAGAAATGGTCTCCACCAGAAATCCAAGAATGTGATCTATGGCAAGGAAACATATGTGGGGTGAGGTGTATGAGCGTCTGGTCGATGATCAATGGCCACACAACCCCCATTTTTGTCGAAAATAGCCATGAACGACCATTTTCAATAATACCGAAGGCTAACACCTACGGATTTTTGACCAAGAAATGGTCTCCACCAGAAATCCAAGAATGTGATCTATGGCAAGGAAACATATGTGGGTGAGGTGTATGAGCCTCTGGTCGACGATCAATGGCCACACAATCCTAATTTTTGTCGAAAATAGCCATGAACGACCATTTTCAATGACACTGAAGGCTAACACCTACGGATTTTTGACCAAGAAATGGTCTCCACCATAAATCCAAGAATGTGATCTATGGCAAGGAAACATATGTGTAGTGAGGTGTATGAGCCTCTGGTCGAAGATCAATGGCCACACAACCCCCATTTTTGTCGAAAATAGCCATGAATGACCATTTTCAAAAATACCAAAGGCTAACACGTACGGATTTTTGACCAAGAAATGGTCTCCACCAGAAATCCAAGAATGTGATTTATGGCAAGGAAACATATGTGGGGTGAGGTGTACGAGCCTCTGGTCGATAATGAATGGTCACACAACCCCACTTTTGCCGAAAATAGCCATGAACGACCATTTTCAATAATACCGAAGGCTAACACGTACGAGTTTTTAACCAAGAAATGGTCTCCACCAGAAATCCAAGAATGTGATCTATGGCAAGGAAACATATGTGGGGCGAGGTTTATGAGCCTCTAGTCGATGATAAATGGCCACACAACCCCCATTTTTTATGAAAATAGCCATGAGCGACCTTGAAAATAGCCATGAGCGACCATTTTCAATAATACTAGAGGCTAACACCTATGGATTTTAGACCAAGAAATGGTCTCCACCAGAAATCCAAGAATGTGATCTATGACAAGGAAACATATGTGGGGTGAGGTGTATGAGCGTCTGGTCGATGATCAATGGCCACACAACCCCCATTTTTGCCGAAAATAGCCATGAATGACCATTTTCAATAATACCGAAGGCTAACACGTACGAGTTTTTAACCAAGAAATGGTTTCCACCAGAAATCCAAGAATGTAATCTATGGCAAGGAAACATATGTGGGGTGAGGTTTATGAGCCTCTAGTCGATGATAAATGGCCACACAACCCCCATTTTTTATGAAAATAGCCATGAGCGACCTTGAAAATAGCCATGAGCGACCATTTTCAATAATACTAGAGGCTAACACCTACGGATTTTAGAACAAGAAATGGTCTCCACCAGAAATCCAAGAATGTGATCTATGGCAAGGAAACATATGTGGGGTGAGGTGTATGAGCGTCTGGTCGATGAACAATGGCCACACAACCCCCATTTTTGTCGAAAATAGCCGTGAACGACCATTTTCAATAATACCGAAGGCTAACACCTACGGATTTTTGACCAAGAAATGGTCTCCACCAGAAATCCAAGAATGTGATCTATGGCAAGGAAACATATGTGGGTGAGGTGTATGAGCCTCTGGTCGACGATCAATGGGCACACAACCCTAATTTTTGTCGAAAATAGCCATGAACGACCATTTTCAATGACACTGAAGGCTAACACCTACGGATTTTTGACCAAGAAATGGTCTCCACCATAAATCCAAGAATGTGATCTATGGCAAGGAAACATATGTGTAGTGAGGTGTATGAGCCTCTGGTCGAAGATCAATGGCCACACAACCCCCATTTTTGTCGAAAATAGCCATGAATGACCATTTTCAAAAATACCAAAGGCTAACACGTACGGATTTTTGACCAAGAAATGGTCTCCACCAGAAATCCAAGAATGTGATTTATGGCAAGGAAACATATGTGGGGTGAGGTGTACGAGCCTCTGGTCGATAATGAATGGTCACACAACCCCACTTTTGCCGAAAATAGCCATGAACGACCATTTTCAATAATACCGAAGGCTAACACGTACGAGTTTTTAACCAAGAAATGGTCTCCACCAGAAATCCAAGAATGTGATCTATGGCAAGGAAACATATGTGGGGCGAGGTTTATGAGCCTCTAGTCGATGATAAATGGCCACACAACCCCCATTTTTTATGAAAATAGCCATGAGCGACCTTGAAAATAGCCATGAGCGACCATTTTCAATAATACTAGAGGCTAACACCTATGGATTTTAGACCAAGAAATGGTCTCCACCAGAAATCCAAGAATGTGATCTATGACAAAGAAACATATGTGGGGTGAGGTGTATGAGCGTCTGGTCGATGATCAATGGCCACACAACCCCCATTTTTGTCGAAAATAGCCATGAACGACCATTTTCAATAATACCGAAGGCTAACACCTACGGATTTTTGACCAAGAAATGGTCTCCACCAGAAATCCAAGAATGTGATCTATGGCAAGGAAACATATGTGGGGTGAGGTGTATGAGCCTCTGGTCGATGATCAATGGCCACACAACCCCCATTTTTGTCGAAAATAGCCATGAACGACCATTTTCAATAATACCGAAGGCTAACACCTACGGATTTTTGACCAAGAAATGGTCTCCACCAGAAATCCAAGAATGTGATCTATGGCAAGGAAACATATGTGGGGTGAGGTGTATGAGCGTCTGGTCGATGATCAATGGCCACACAACCCCCATTTTTGTCGAAAATAGCCATGAATGACCATTTACAATAATACCGAAGGCTAACACCTACGGATTTTTGACCAAGAAATGGTCTCCACCAGAAATCCAAGAATGTGATCTATGGAAAGGAAACATATGTGGGGTGAGGTGTACGAGCCTTTGGTCGATGATCAATGGCCACAGAACCCCCATTTTGCCGAAAATAGCCATGAACTACCATTTTCAATAATACCGAAGGCTAACACGTACGAGTTTTTGACCAAGAAATGGTCTCCACCAAAAATCCAAGAATGTGATCTATGGCAAGGAAACATATGTGGGGTGAGGTGTACGAGCCTCTGGTTGATGATCAATGGCCACACAACCCCCATTTTGCCGAAAATAGCCATGAATGACCATTTTCAATAATACCGAAGGCTAACACGTACGAGTTTTTAACCAAGAAATGGTTTCCACCAGAAATCCAAGAATGTAATCTATGGCAAGGAAACATATGTGGGGTGAGGTTTATGAGCCTCTAGTCAATGATAAATGGCCACACAACCCCCATTTTTTATGAAAATAGCCATGAGCGACCTTGAAAATAGCCATGAGCGACCATTTTCAATAATACTAGAGGATAACACCTACGGATTTTAGACCAAGAAATGGTCTCCACCAGAAATCCAAGAATGTGATCTATGGCAAGGAAACATATGTCGGGTGAGGTGTATGAGCGTCTGGTCGATGATCAATGGCCACACAACCCCCATTTTTTGTCGAAAATAGCCATGAACGACCATTTTCAATAATACCGAAGGCTAACACCTACGGATTTTTGACCAAAAAATGGTCTCCACCAGAAATCCAAGAATGTGATCTATGGCAAGGAAACATATGTGGGGTGAGGTGTATGAGCCTCTGGTCGACGATCAATGGCCACACAACCCTAATTTTTGTCGAAAATAGCCATGAACGACCATTTTCAATGACACTGAAGGCTAACACCTACGGATTTTTGACCAAGAAATGGTCTCCACCATAAATCCAAGAATGTGATCTATGGCAAGGAAACATATGTGTAGTGAGGTGTATGAGCCTCTGGTCGAAGATCAATGGCCACACAACCCCCATTTTTGTCGAAAATAGCCATGAATGACCATTTTCAAAAATACCAAAGGCTAACACGTACGGATTTTTGACCAAGAAATGGTCTCCACCAGAAATCCAAGAATGTGATCTATGGCAAGGAAACATATGTGGGGTGAGGTGTACGAGCCTCTGGTCGATAATGAATGGCCACACAACCCCCATTTTGCCGGAAATAGCCATGAACGACCATTTTCAATAATACCGAAGGCTAACACGTACGAGTTTTTAACCAAGAAATGGTCTCCACCAGAAATCCAAGAATGTGATCTATGGCAAGGAAACATATGTGGGGCGAGGTTTATGAGCCTCTAGTCGATGATAAATGGCCACACAACCCCCATTTTTTATGAAAATAGCCATGAGCGACCTTGAAAATAGCCATGAGCGACCATTTTCAATAATACTAGAGGCTAACACCTATGGATTTTAGACCAAGAAATGGTCTCCACCAGAAATCCCAGAATGTGATCTATGGCAAGGAAACATATGTGGGGTGAGGTGTATGAGCGTCTGGTCGATGATCAATGGCCACACAACCCCCATTTTTGTCGAAAATAGCCATGAACGACCATTTTCAATAATACCGAAGGCTAACACCTACGGATTTTTGACCAAGAAATGGTCTCCACCAGAAATCCAAGAATGTGATCTATGGCAAGGAAACATATGTGGGGTGAGGTGTATGAGCCTCTGGTCGATGATCAATGGCCACACAACCCCCATTTTTGTCGAAAATAGCCATGAATGACCATTTTCAATAATACCGAAGGCTAACACCTACGGATTTTTGACCAAGAAATGGTCTCCACCAGAAATCCAAGAATGTGATCTATGGCAAGGAAACATATGTGGGGTGAGGTGTATGAGCGTCTGGTCGATGATCAATGGCCACACAACCCCCATTTTTGTCGAAAATAGCCATGAATGACCATTTACAATAATACCGAAGGCTAACACCTATGGATTTTTGACCAAGAAATGGTCTCCACCAGAAATCCTAAAATGTGATCTATGGAAAGGAAACATATGTGGGGTGAGGTGTACGAGCCTCTGGTCGATGATCAATGGCCACAGAACCCCCATTTTGCTGAAAATAGCCATGAACGACCATTTTCAATAATACCGAAGGCTAACACGTACGAGTTTTTGACCAAGAAATGGTCTCCACCAAAAATCCAAGAATGTGATCTATGGCAAGGAAACATATGTGGGGTGAGGTGTATGAGCGTCTGGTCGATGATCAATGGCCACACAACCCCCATTTTTGTCGAAAATAGCCATGAATGACCATTTACAATAATACCGAAGGCTAACACCTACGGATTTTTGACCAAGAAATGGTCTCCACCAGAAATCCAAGAATGTGATCTATGGCAAGGAAACATATGTGGGGTGAGGTGTATGAGCCTCTGGTCGACGATCAATGGCCACACAACCCTATTTTTTGTCGAAAATAGCCATGAACGACCATTTTCAATGACACTGAAGGCTAACACCTACGGATTTTTGACCAAGAAATGGTCTCCACCATAAATCCAAGAATGTGATCTATGGCAAGGAAACATATGTGGGGTGAGGTGTATGAGCCTCTGGTCGATGATCAATGGCCACACAACCCCCATTTTTGTCGAAAATAGCCATGAATGACCATTTACAATAATACCGAAGGCTAACACCTACGGATTTTTGACCAAGAAATGGTCTCCACCAGAAATCCAAGAATGTGATCTACGACAAGGAAACATATGTGGGGTGAGGTGTATGAGCCTCTGGTCGACGATCAATAGCCACACAACCCCCATTTTGCCGAAAATAGCCATGAATGACCATTTTCAATAATACCGAAGGCTAACACGTACGAGTTTTTAACCAAGAAATGGTTTCCACCAGAAATCCAAGAATGTAATCTATGGCAAGGAAACATATGTGGGGTGAGGTTTATGAGCCTCTAGTCGATGATAAATGGCCACACAACCCCCATTTTTTATGAAAATAGCCATGAGCGACCTTGAAAATAGCCATGAGCGACCATTTTCAATAATACTAGAGGCTAACACCTACGGATTTTAGACCAAGAAATGGTCTCCACCAGAAATCCAAGAATGTGATATATGGCAAGGAAACATATGTGGGGTGAGGTGTATGAGCGTCTGGTCGATGATCAATGGCCACACAACCCCCATTTTTGTCGAAAATAGCCATGAACGACCATTTTCAATAATACCGAAGGCTAACACCTACGGATTTTTGACCAAGAAATGGTCTCCACCAGAAATCCAAGAATGTGATCTATGGCAAGGAAACATATGTGGGGTGAGGTGTATGAGCCTCTGGTCGACGATCAATGGCCACACAACCCTAATTTTTTGTCGAAAATAGCCATGAACGACCATTTTCAATGACACTGAAGGCTAACACCTACGGATTTTTGACCAAGAAATGGTCTCCACCATAAATCCAAGAATGTGATCTATGGCAAGGAAACATATGTGTAGTGAGGTGTATGAGCCTCTGGTCGAAGATCAATGGCCACACAACCCCCATTTTTGTCGAAAATAGCCATGAATGACCATTTTCAAAAATACCAAAGGCTAACACATTCGGATTTTTGCCCAAGAAATGGTCTCCACCAGAAATCCAAGAATGTGATCTATGGCAAGGAAACATATGTGGGGTGAGGTGTACGAGCCTCTGGTCGATGATCAATGGCCACACAACCCCCATTTTGCCGAAAATAGCCATGAACGACCATTATCAATAATACTGAAGGCTAACACGTACGAGTTTTTAACCAAGAAATGGTCTCCACCAGAAATCCAAGAATGTGATTTATGGCAAGGAAACATATGTGGGGTGAGGTTTATGAGCCTCTAGTCGATGATAAATGGCCACACAACCCCCATTTTTTATGAAAATAGCCATGAGCGACCTTGAAAATAGCCATGAGCGACCATTTTCAATAATACTAGAGGCTAACACCTACGGATTTTAGACCAAGAAATGGTCTCCACCAGAAATCCAAGAATGTGATCTATGGCAAGGAAACATATGTGGGGTGAGGTGTATGAGCGTCTGGTCGATGATCAATGGCCACACAACCCCCATTTTTGTCGAAAATAGCCATGAACGACCATTTTCAATAATACCGAAGGCTAACACCTACGGATTTTTGACCAAGAAATGGTCTCCACCAGAAATCCAAGAATGTGATCTATGGCAAGGAAACATATGTGGGGTGAGGTGTATGAGCCTCTGGTCGACGATCAATGGCCACACAACCCTAATTTTTTGTCGAAAATAGCCATGAACGACCATTTTCAATGACACTAAAGGCTAACACCTACGGATTTTTGACCAAGAAATGGTCTCCACCATAAATCCAAGAATGTGATCTATGGCAAGGAAACATATGTGTAGTGAGGTGTATGAGCCTCTGGTCGAAGATCAATGGCCACACAACCCCCATTTTTGTCGAAAATAGCCATGAATGACCATTTTCAAAAATACCAAAGGCTAACACATTCGGATTTTTGCCCAAGAAATGGTCTCCACCAGAAATCCAAGAATGTGATCTATGGCAAGGAAACATATGTGGGGTGAGGTGTACGAGCCTCTGGTCGATGATCAATGGCCACAGAACCCCCATTTTGCCGAAAATAGCCATGAATGACCATTTTCAATAATACCGAAGGCTAACACGTACGAGTTTTTGACCAAGAAATGGTCTCCACCAAAAATCCAAGAATGTGATCTATGGCAAGGAAACATATGAGGGGTGAGATTTATGAGCCTCTAGTCGATGATAAATGGCTACACAACCCCCTTTTTTATGAAAATAGCCATGAGCGACCATTTTCAATAATATTAGAGGCTAAGACCTACGGATTTTTGACCAAGAAATGGTCTCCACCAGAAATCTAAGAATGTGATCTATGGCAAGGAAACATATGTGGGGTGAGGTGTATGAGCCTCTGGTCGATGATCAATGGCCACACAACCCACATTGTTGTCGAAAATAGCCATGAATGACCATTTACAATAATACCGAAGGCTAACACCTACGGATTTTTGACCAAGAAATGGTCTCCACCAGAAATCCAAGAATGTGATCTATGGCAAGGAAACATATGTGGGGTGAGGTGTATGAGCCTCTGGTCGATGATCAATGGCCACACAACCCCCATTTTTGTCGAAAATGGCCATGAACGACCATTTTCAATAATATCGAAGGCTAACACCTACGGATTTTTGACCAAGAAATGGTCTCCACCAGAAATCAAAGAATGTGATCTACGACAAGGAAACATATGTGGGGTGAGGTGTATGAGCCTCTGGTCGACGATCAATGGCCACACAACCCCCATTTTGCCGAAAATAGCCATGAATGACCATTTTCAATAATACCGAAGGCTAACACGTACGAGTTTTTAACCAAGAAATGGTTTCCACCAGAAATCCAAGAATGTAATCTATGGCAAGGAAACATATGTGGGGTGAGGTGTACGAGCCTCTGGTCGATGATCAATGGCCACACAACCCCCATTTTGCCGAAAATAGCCATGAACGACCATTTTCAATAATACCGAAGGCTAACACGTACGAGTTTTTGACCAAGAAATGGTCTCCACCAAAAATCCAAGAATGTAATCTATGGCAAGGAAACATATGTGGGGTGAGATTTATGAGCCTCTAGTCGATGATAAATGGCCACACAACCCCCATTTTTTATGAAAATAGCCATGAGCGACCATTTTCAATAATATTAGAGGCTAAGACCTACGGATTTTTGACCAAGAAATGGTCTCCACCAGAAATCCAAGAATGTGATCTATGGCAAGGAAACATATGTGGGGTGAGGTGTATGAGCCTTTGGTCGATGATCAATGGCCACACAACCCCCATTTTTGTCGAAAATAGCCATGAATGACCATTTACAATAATACCGAAGGCTAACACCTACAGATTTTTGACCAAGAAATGGTCTCCACCAGAAATCCAAGAATGTGATCTATGGCAAGGAAACATATGTGGGGTGAGGTGTATGAGCCTCTGGTCGATGATCAATGGCCACACAACCCCCATTTTTGTCGAAAATAGCCATGAACGACCATTTTCAATAATATCGAAGGCTAACACCTACGGATTTTTGACCAAGAAATGGTCTCCACGAGAAATCCAAGAATGTGATCTACGACAAGGAAACATTTGTGGGGTGAGGTGTATGAGCCTCTGGTCGACGATCAATGGCCACACAACCCCCATTTTGCCGAAAATAGCCATGAATGACCATTTTCAATAATACCGAAGGCTAACACGTACGAGTTTTTAACCAAGAAATGGCTTCCACCAGAAATCCAAGAATGTAATCTATGGCAAGGAAACATATGTGGTGTGAGGTTTATGAGCCTCTAGTCGATGATAAATGGCCACACAACCCCCATTTTTTATGAAAATAGCCATGAGCGACTTTGAAAATAGCCATGAGCGACCATTTTCAATAATACTAGAGGCTAACACCTACGGATTTTAGACCAAGAAATGGTCTCCACCAGAAATCCAAGAATGTGATCTACGACAAGGAAACATATGTGGGGTGAGGTGTATGAGCCTCTGGTCGACGATCAATGGCCACACAACCCCCATTTTGCCGAAAATAGCCATGAATGACCATTTTCAATAATACCGAAGGCTAACACGTACGAGTTTTTAACCAAGAAATGGTTTCCACCAGAAATCCAAGAATGTAATCTATGGCAAGTAAACATATGTGGGGTGAGGTGTACGAGCCTCTGGTCGATGATCAATGGCCACACAACCCCCATTTTGCCGAAAATAGCCATGAACGACCATTTTCAATAATACCGAAGGCTAACACGTACGAGTTTTTGACCAAGAAATGGTCTCCACCAAAAATCCAAGAATGTGATCTATGGCAAGGAAACATATGTGGGGTGAGATTTATGAGCCTCTAGTCGATGATAAATGGCCACACAACCCCCATTTTTTTATGAAAATAGCCATGAGCGACCATTTTCAATAATATTAGAGGCTAAGACCTACGGATTTTTGACCAAGAAATGGTCTCCACCAGAAATCCAAGAATGTGATCTATGGCAAGGAAACATATGTGGGGTGAGGTGTATGAGCCTATGGTCGATGATCAATGGCCACACAACCCCCATTTTTGTCGAAAATAGCCATGAATCACCATTTACAATAATACCGAAGGCTAACACCTACAGATTTTTGACCAAGAAATGGTCTCCACCAGAAATCCAAGAATGTGATCTATGGCAAGGAAACATATGTGGGGTGAGGTGTATGAGCCTCTGGTCGATGATCAATGGCCACACAACCCCCATTTTTGTCGAAAATAGCCATGAACGACCATTTTCAATAATATCGAAGGCTAACACCTACGGATTTTTGACCAAGAAATGGTCTCCACGAGAAATCCAAGAATGTGATCTACGACAAGGAAACATTTGTGGGGTGAGGTGTATGAGCCTCTGGTCGACGATCAATGGCCACACAACCCCCATTTTGCCGAAAATAGCCATGAATGACCATTTTCAATAATACCGAAGGCTAACACGTACGAGTTTTTAACCAAGAAATGGCTTCCACCAGAAATCCAAGAATGTAATCTATGGCAAGGAAACATATGTGGGGTGAGGTTTATGAGCCTCTAGTCGATGATAAATGGCCACACAACCCCCATTTTTTATGAAAATAGCCATGAGTGACCTTGAAAATAGCCATGAGCGACCATTTTCAATAATACTAGAGGCTAACACCTACGGATTTTAGACCAAGAAATGGTCTCCACCAGAAATCCAAGAATGTGATCTACGACAAGGAAACATATGTGGGGTGAGGTGTATGAGCCTCTGGTCGACGATCAATGGCCACACAACCCCCATTTTGCTGAAAATAGCCATGAATGACCATTTTCAATAATACCGAAGGCTAACACGTACGAGTTTTTAACCAAGAAATGGCTTCCACCAGAAATCCAAGAATGTAATCTATGGCAAGGAAACATTGTGGGGTGAGGTTTATGAGCCTCTAGTCGATGATAAATGGCCACACAACCCCCATTTTTTATGAAAATAGCCATGAGCGACCTTGAAAATAGCCATGAGCGACCATTTTCAATAATACTAGAGGCTAACACCTATGGATTTTAGACCAAGAAATGGTCTCCACCAGAAATCCAAGAATGTGATCTATGGCAAGGAAACATATGTGGGGTGAGGTGTATGAGCGTCTGGTCGATGATCAATGGACACACAACCCCCATTTTTGTCGAAAATAGCCATGAACGACCATTTTCAATAATACCGAAGGCTAACACCTACGGATTTTTGACCAAGAAATGGTCTCCACCAATAATCCAAGAATGTGATTTATGGCAAAGAAACATATGTGGGGTGAGGTGTATGAGCCTCTGGTCGACGATCAATGGCCACACAACCCTAATTTTTGTCGAAAATAGCCATGAACGACCATTTTCAATGACACTGAAGGCTAACACCTACGGATTTTTGACCAAGAAATGGTCTCCACCATAAATCCAAGAATGTGATCTATGGCAAGGAAACATATGTGTAGTGAGGTGTATGAGCCTCTGGTCGAAGATCAATGGCCACACAACCCTCATTTTTGTCGAAAATAGCCATGAATGACCATTTTCAAAAATACCAAAGGCTAACACGTACGGATTTTTGACCAAGAAATGGTCTCCACCAAAAATCCAAGAATGTGATCTATGGCAAGGAAACATATGTGGGGTGAGGTGTACGAGCCTCTGGTCGATGATCAATGGCCACACAACCCCCATTTTGCCGAAAATAGCCATGAACGACCATTTTCAATAATACCGAAGGCTAACACGTACGAGTTTTTAACCAAGAAATGGTCTCCACCAGAAATCCAAGAATGTGATCTATGGCAATGAAACATATGTGGGGTGAGGTTTATGAGCCTCTAGTCGATGATAAATGGCCACACAACCCCCATTTTTTATGAAAATAGTCATGAGCGACCTTGAAAATAGCCATGAGCGACCATTTTCAATAATACTAGAGGCTAACACCTACGGATTTTGGACCAAGAAATGGTCTCCACCAGAAATCCAAGAATGTGATCTATGGCAAGGAAACATATGTGGGGTGAGGTGTATGAGCGTCTGGTCGATGATCAATGGCCACACAACCCCCATTTTTGTCGAAAATAGCCATGAACGACCATTTTCAATAATACCTAAGGCTAACACCTACGGATTTTTGACCAAGAAATGGTCTCCACCAGAAATCCAAGAATGTGATCTATGGCAAGGAAACATATGTGGGGTGAGGTGTATGAGCCTCTGGTCGACGATCAATGGCCACACAACCCTAATTTTTGTCGAAAATAGCCATGAACGACCATTTTCAATGACACTGAAGGCTAACACCTACGGATTTTTGACCAAGAAATGGTCTCCACCATAAATCCAAGAATGTGATCTATGGCAAGGAAACATATGTGTAGTGAGGTGTATGAGCCTCTGGTTGAAGATCAATGGCCACACAACCCCCATTTTTGTCGAAAATAGCCATGAATGACCATTTTCAAAAATACCAAAGGCTAACACATTCGGATTTTTGCCCAAGAAATGGTCTCCACCAGAAATCCAAGAATGTGATCTATGGCAAGGAAACATATGTGGGGTGAGGTGTACGAGCCTCTGGTCGATGATCAATGGCCACAGAACCCCCATTTTGCCAAAAATAGCCATGAACGACCATTTTCAATAATACCGAAGGCTAACACGTACGAGTTTTTGACCAAGAAATGGTCTCCACCAAAAATCCAAGAATGTGATCTATGGCAAGGAAACATATGTGGGGTGAGATTTATGAGCCTCTAGTCGATGATAAATGGCCACACAACCCCCATTTTTTTATGGAAATAGCCATGAGCGACCATTTTCAATAATATTAGAGGCTAAGACCTACGGATTTTTGACCAAGAAATGGTCTCCACCAGAAATCCAAGAATGTGATCTATGGCAAGGAAACATATGTGGGGTGAGGTGTATGAGCCTCTGGTCGATGATCAATGGCCACACAACCCCCATTTTTGTCGAAAATAGCCATGAATGACCATTTACAATAATACCGAAGGCTAACACCTACGGATTTTTGACCAAGAAATGGTCTCCACCAGAAATCCAAGAATGTGATCTATGGCAAGGAAACATATGTGGGGTGAGGTGTATGAGCCTCTGGTCGATGATCAATGGCCACACAACCCCCATTTTTGTCGAAAATAGCCATGAACGACCATTTTCAATAATATCGAAGGCTAACACCTACGGATTTTTGACCAAGAAATGGTCTCCACCAGAAATCCAAGAATGTGATCTACGACAAGGAAACATATGTGGGGTGAGGTGTATGAGCCTCTGGTCGACGATCAATGGCCACACAACCCCCATTTTGCCGAAAATAGCCATGAATGACCATTTTCAATAATACCGAAGGCTAACACGTACGAGTTTTTAACCAAGAAATGGTTTCCACTAGAAATCTAAGAATGTAATCTATGGCAAGGAAACATATGTGGGGTGAGGTTTATGAGCCTCTAGTCGATGATAAATGGCCACACAACCCCCATTTTTTATGAAAATAGTCATGAGCGACCTTGAAAATAGCCATGAGCGACCATTTTCAATAATATTAGAGGCTAAGACCTACGGATTTTTGACCAAGAAATGGTCTCCACCAGAAATCCAAGAATGTCATCTATGGCAAGGAAACATATGTGGGGTGAGGTGTATGAGCCTCTGGTCGATGATCAATGGCCACACAACCCCCATTTTTGTCGAAAATAGCCATGAATGACCATTTACAATAATACCGAAGGCTAACACCTACGGATTTTTGACCAAGAAATGGTCTCCACCAGAAATCCAAGAATGTGATCTATGGCAAGGAAACATATGTGGGGTGAGGTGTATGAGCCTCTGGTCGATAATGAAAGGGAAATAGGCCTACACCTAGTTCCTAAATGATTTTGGTGGTTGAATTGCCCAACACAAATTAAATGGACTAACTTGTTTGCTCTAGTGCATAAGTTATACAGGTGTAAAAGGTTCACACTCAGCCAATAAAAAGATCTAGTTTTGGATTCAACCATGAAGCAAAGAAGCAACCGAAGGCCATCTGGTCTGGGAACACCGGACTGTCCGGTGTACACCGGACAGTGTCCGGTGCACCACCGGACAGTGTCCGGTGCACCAGAGGACTCCAGCTCAAACTCGCCACCTTCGGGAATTTCCAGAGGCGACTCCGCTATAATTCACCGGACTGTCCGGTGTACACCGGACAGTGTCCGGTGCTCCATGGAAGCGCAGCCTCAGGAACTCGCCAGCCTCGGGATTTTAATTCAGCCGCTCCGCTATAATTCACCGGACTGTCCGGTGTGCACCGAACTGTCCGGTGTGCACCGGACTGTCCGGTGTGCACCGGACTGTCCGGTGTGCACCGGACTGTCCGGTGTGCACCGGACTGTCCGGTGAACCACAGAGCAACGGCTACTTCCGCGCCAACGGTCACCTACAAAACGCATTTAATGCGCGCTCTGCGCGCGCAGACGGCAGGCGCGCCCATACTGGCGCACCGGACAATGAACAGGAGTTGTCCGGTGTGCACCGGACACCCAGGCGGGCACACAAGTCAGAAGCTTCAACGGTCAGAATCCAACGGCAGTGATGACGTGGCAGGGGGCACCGGACTGTCCGGTGCGCCATCGAGCAGACAGCCTCCCAACGGCCACTTTTGGTGGTTGAGGCTATAAATACCCCAACCACCCCACCATTCATTGCATCCAAGTTTTCCACTTCCCAACTACTACAAGAGCTCTAGCATTCAATTCTAGACACACCAAATAGATCAAATCCTCTCCAAACTCCACACAACACCATAGTGACTAGAGAGAGTGATTTGCTTGTGTTCTTTCGAGCTCTTGCGCTTGGATTGCTTTCTTTCTTCTTGACTCTTTCATTGTGATCAAGCACTCACTTGTAATCGAGGCAAGAGGCACCAATTGTGTGGTGGCCCTTGTGGGAACTTTTTGTTCCAAGTGATTAAGAAGAGAAAGCTCACTCGATCCAAGGGATCGTTGGAGAGAGGGAAGGGTTGAAAGAGACCCGGCCTTTGTGGCCTCCTCAACGGGGAGTAGGTTTGCAAGAACCGAACCTCGGTAAAACAAATCCGCGTGTCTGTTGGGGAACTTCGGCGTCCGAAGGTCCTCAAAAACAGGATTTAACAATGTTTCTGGAGTACAATGTGTGAACAGGTATCCTCAGACTAAAGTTGGCATTGCAGTAGACCAGAATAATACGAAGGTTGATACGGAGCCGAAGGTGCGAGCAGGAAAGCTTCGGCGTGACAGCAAAGAGTGGAACCGACTTAAAGATGAAAAGGCTATTCAGACCTCGATAGACTACTATAGAGTTATTATCAAATGTAAAGGGCATGAATGTAATTTTGTAAGGGCTGTGTCCCGTGTCTATAAATAGGTGAACAGTATCCCCGTACTGTTCACGCTGACTTGGCATTCGCTTTTTGCGTCACGCTTGTATTGTCATTTCCTTCCGATTAAAGGTACACTTGTAATTCAACAATGTTTTCGTTTATGCTTGATAATAATATATGATTGTTCATGTTGTCTTTTACATTCTTTATATTTCATCCTTCGTCATTGTTCGATGAATTTATGAAGGTAAGTCCTTCATAACCTTCGTCCGCAAATCATTATATCCTAAGGGAAATAATGCTTCGGAGGACGAAGGACTTTAACGATTAATATTTTCTATGTTGCCTTGTTCTTAACTCTTAGCACTTGAGAACAAGTCTCCAACATTGGCGCCCACCTCCGGTGAACTCACTTCCATTTCTTGAGCTTGTCAACACCTTCGGCAAGCCTTACCTTCGTCATGCCGCCGAAGAAGGCTTCAGCAGCAGGGGCTGGCACGCTGCAGCCGCTGGACCCCAATCAAGACGTCCTTTCTCTTAGAGAGGCACGAAGCCAGAAGAGGAAGGCTGCCAGTCCAACACCTCCGGAGGATGATCTGGATCAGGAAATTCAAAATCTGGAAATCCTTCAGCAGCAGGTTCAACGCAAGAAGGAGAAGATGGCCCGTCTAGCTGATCTTCAGAGACAAATAGATGAAGCTTCCGAAGAGGTTCGTCATCTTGTTCAAGATGATCAAAACCGAAGGCCTCCACGCAGAGAGCTTCACCAGGAAGACTTCCGTAATGAGGATGACTGGTATGACGATTTCCATCATGGAAACTTTGCTTTTGATGATGCTTCTCCTCTCTCAACAGAATTGCAGGCTACACCTTGGCCACAGACCTACAAGCCACCCCAGCTTCCCATATATGACGGTCACTCAGACCCTAAGCAATTCCTAATGAGCTACGAAGCAACTATATCTTCGTACGGTGGCAATACGGCAGTTATGGCAAAATCCTTTGTCATGGCCGTCAGAAGCGTTGCTCAGACTTGGTACTCTTCTCTTCGGCCAGGGACAATCACTTCTTGGCAGAAATTGAAGGATATGCTGATAACTAGCTTTCAAGGGTTTCAGACGAAGCCGGTCACTGCTCAGGCTCTCTTTCAGTGTACTCAGGACCATGAAGAGTACCTTCAGGCATATGTCCGAAGGTTTCTACGATTGAGGGCACAGGCGCCAACAGTGCCCAATGAGATTGTCATTGAGGCCATGATCAAGGGGCTTCGGCCAGGGCCGTCAGCACAATATTTTGCCAGGAAGCCACCACAAACGCTGGAAAAGCTGCTCCAGAAGATGGACGAATACATTCGAGCTGACAATGATTTTCGTCAAAGAAGGGAGGTGGCTTTCAGGTTTTCTGAAATGACCAGGGGCTTCGGAGGAAGGTTTTACCCGAGGCATGTCAGATCAATTCACAATTCTACTCAGAATGATGATAAAGGGAGTCAGCAGCAAAGGCCACAATACTCCTCACAGGCTTCAGGGCAACAACAAAGCTCCTTCCGACCTCCAGCTCCAAGGAGCAGAGGCGCTAGGGGCTTCGGAGGAAGATTTGGCGATCAACCGAGAAGAATCTTTTGCTTATTCTGCGGTGAGAACAAAGGCCATACTACCAGGATGTGCCATGTTACTATTCAGAAGCAAAAGGAAATAGCTGAAGCAGCAGCACAACAGGCTCAGCCGAAGCAGGTCATGCATACAGCTTCGTATCATTCGCCCTACATCCCAGAATATGTGGGTAATCATCCTGCAGTTTCTGTTGCTTCGGCGAGTCAGCCTCAAGCTTCCTGGCAACAGCCTCCGCCTCCACCTCCGTTGCAGCGAGGCCAGCAGCCAGAAGGGAGCCAGTATACTCCACACCAGAGGGACTTCAGAGAGCAGTCCGAAGCTCGTACAGTCAATAGCACTGTGCCAGAGTCAAAGCACATCTATTGACGAATATCCTACCTTAATAGCAATCTTTTTCATTCAGTTTTATTTTCTGTAATAAAGGACATTGTTTAGGTTTCGTGTAATTAGTTTCGTTGATTCCTACAAAAAATATGTTGTTTTCTCCACAGGCTTAAATTGATCGAAGTTCAAAGACTTGAGATAATAAGAAGGACCTTCGAACTATCAAAAATTCTTCGAAGAAACAAAAAGTCGTTCTAATGAACGCAGAGTAAGTTTGACGAAGTCACAAAAAAGCCGCTCCGAAGGGAGCGCAGCGTAAGTTTTCTACTCCAAAGTCGTTCCAAAAGGAATGCAGAGCATACAGGGAAAAGTCAACGCTGATACCGCCTAAGTAAAAGGCGAAGAAGCTCCAAAGTCGTTCCTAAGGGAATGCAGAGCTTACAGCGAAAAGTCAACGCTGATTCCGCTGAAGTAAAAGGCGAAGAAGCTCCTAAGGGAGGCTTATAGCGAAAAGTCAACGCTGATTCACAAAAAGATTATGTGTTTTATCGCGCAGATATGCGTGTACCTTCGGAATATCACCTTACATAGCATAACATCATCACATCATTTTTGCATAACATAAGCATCATACATCATACTGCATGTGGCATAAGAAAGAGATATGATATCAATCTTCGGGAAAACGCTTTGAAAAAGGGGCAAATTATGCCAAATCACAAGGAGAAACAATATTGATCTCTGAAGTATAGCCTTGAAGAATGTTTCTACGAAGCTTCAACACTTTTCAGGATACTTCGGATATTGTTGTAATAAATGGTAATTCTTCTTCATGAAGCATGAAAAGAAGGGAAGGTGTTTTTCGCCAAAGACTCAAAAACGGTACGTATGTAAAGTTTCATGCATCGTAAAGAATTGAACCATAAAGAAAAATAAAACAAATAGATTACATACAGGATTACAAGATATTACACATGTTACATTTAAAATGTTTTTACAATAGCACTTAGTCTTCCCTAAGTACCACCTCTGCAGCTTCGTTCAACAGTCGATCGACAACTTCATCCATAATAGCTTCAGCCATCTTTTTAATCTCATCGTCACCCCTAGGCCGTGCACCCGGGGATACTTCAGTAGGATCTGAGGAAGGGCAGGACACGGCTACATTGCTATTACAAATCGCAAACAAATCTTAAAGCCTAAGATTACAACACGATAAAAACTATTATTTAATACCTAATTGACCTTCGGCCTCTGCGCTCTTTTCAGCAGCCTCAGCTACTTCTCTAGCATCGTGAATGCCCTTTTCACTTCTTCGAACAATTTCTCCGGCCATTTCTCGGCCACCATTATCCCAGATATCGGTAAAAAATTTTCCGCCAATTATACTAGCTTCGGCCGAAGGATCTTTTGCATCTTCAAAGGACAAAGCAGCTTCGGATTGTGCTAGAATTTTTACATGTTCGCAGCCTTTCTTCTCCAAGATGGTGGCAATCCCTCTGGCACCAGAAAAGGCGCATATATCTCCTCGGCTACTTAGAATTTCTTCGAAGGCATCAGCTTCGTGGTCGATCCATTCGATGACACCTTCGGGATTGCCTCTCGAAAAGTTTTCCTCACTTGAGAATGCGCCGATCTTGGCGAAGCTAGCCTTTAGTTTCTTAACACAATCTATAGATTTGTCATAACATCTCTTTTTGGACGAACGAAGCTTTTCAACCGTCACTTCTAGGTGATCTGCCCATTGATCGCTGAGTTCACGCTTTGTTTCTTCAAGAATGCGTTCTTCCTTAGCTCTGGCCAGTTGTTTCTGAAGATCTTCAATTTCGCGCTTTTGAGCTTCAGCTTGAACTTTAAAAGCAGCCTCGTCTTCCTTTATTTTATTTAACAATGAGTATAATATTTTATCTTTTTCGAGACCTTCATTCCTCAGTTCAATTACTTCGGAACGAAGGTTGCTCAGGGCTATAGTACACCCTTCGTCTTCAGCATCTTTCTGTGCTCTGAGAGCATTGCTAAGTATCAAGCCCTGCAAAGAGAAATATGTGTGTGTCAATAGGTTTAAACGAACGGAAAAATACAAGGATTTCATGTATCGTACCTTTAAGCTATTGTAAGCCAGGCTGTCGGCCAGATCGTTCTTCGACAGCACTGAGAGCCCGTCTTCTAAAGTCGGGAATCCGAAGCTCTTGCTCATCACTTAAATTGGCTCGGTTGGTTTTTCAGCTTCGGATGCCGAAGAAGTTTCTCCGGTAAACTCGGGCACCGAAGCTGGTTCAATATAGCGCGGTCGATGCGTAAGAACCTTTATCTTCTTTCTTTTCGGTTCTGGCTCGCTAGGAGCAGCTGCAGCTTCTTCTTTTGCAGAGGCTGTGTTTTTTCTCTTCTGCCTTCGAATGGGATAGCAATAGTCAGGGTAGACAAACCCGATGGCATCAAATACCCGATTCAGCCTCTTCTTTTTTCGGCCTCCGAAGGCTGCTGACATTGCAGTATCTTCGGCCTTCGAGTAGGTCCCAAGCAGCTCATCACTTAAATTGTCAATGCTTTTCAACCACTCATCATCTGGCTCAATAAATTTATCTCCAAACTTAAAAGTGTACTTAAACCTGATAAGTCCACCTTCGTCGGCCTCTTTTATGGTTTCTTGTGGCATTTCCCATTTCTCCGCAAGCGGCCACACCCTGAAGGCGATATGCTCTTGCACTAAGTCCCTTGTCCCTATAAAAGAGCAGACAACGCCGAAGGCTCTCTGGCATTCTTCGGCAGCTTCATTCATTTCAACCTTCGGCCTGCGAAGGCCGAAGCTTTGCCAAATAGGACGCATAATTATACCTTTGATATCTTCTCGAGCTTTCAGATCATTTTTTACATAGAACCATTCTGTCATCCAGCCGCTGGGCCATCTCTTCCGAAAAGTTGGCACGGGGCAGCTTGACCCAGACCGAGAAACAAAATTGTAGCAGCCAAAGTTATTGTGATACTGTTCCTTACCCCAAGGTATTGTCTCGTATGATAATTCGTGCATATTACAGAAACTTTTTGCATCAGGCTTCAGACCTTGGCTTCGCACGGCCCACACGAAGATGTTCAGCCTTATGATTGCCTCGGGGGTAAGTTGGTGAAGGTAGACTTCGAAAATTTTCAGCACCTCCACGACGAAGCTGCTCAAAGGAAATCGTAGCCCAGCCTTCAAAAAGCTTCGGAACACTACGACTTCATTCTCTTCAGGGTGTGGACAAGTCTTCTCCCCTTCGTCGGCCCTCACAACGGACAAGTCCCAGAAATACCTTCCTCTCATGTTAACAAGATGATTCTCTTTGATAGTTGATTTACCATAAACTGAATGGCTTGGTCGCCAGGGACGATCTTCGGAGTCTTCGCCACCGCTGTCCACATCATAACTTTCACTGTCACCAGTATCTTCAGACAGCCCTTCCAGAATCTCCTTGGTGATTTTTTCTGTGTTGGTCTTCGACATCGCTATAAGAAACCCTAAGTTCTTCTCTTCATCAAGACTCAGCTTCATCTCAGCAGCAGCCTTCTTAGCAGCTTCAGACATCTTCGGAAACACTAAAAAACTGTTTTCAAAGCCGAAGCTTCAAAGCTAAAAGCTTAGCAAATCACAGTGCACAAGAGCTAAAAATTGAGTGAGCGGGAGTGGTTGGCCAGAAAGCGTGCAAAATGAGTTTGCGGTATGGCCGTATTTATACGCTTGGTGCGTTGAAAGCTGAAAGACCCCACTTGTCATTGAATGTTGCTATTCTAGCAAAGGGAAGGTGTTTTTTTGGACCTTCGGCGTAAAGCCTTCGTCCATATCGCAATCTAAATTTATTATTTCGAAAAAATTAATATTGCGAGGGGCTACTTTTGGGGACCTTTGGCGTCCGAAGGTCCTCAAAAACAGGATTTAACAGTGTTTCTGGAGTACAATGTGTGAACAGGTATCCTCAGACTAAAGTTGGCATTGCAGTAGACCAGAATAATACGAAGGTTGATACGGAGCCGAAGGTGCGAGCAGGAAAGCTTCGGCGTGACAGCAAAGAGTGGAACCGACTTAAAGATGAAAAGGCTATTCAGACCTCGATAGACTACTATAGAGTTATTATCAAATGTAAAGGGCATGAATGTAATTTTGTAAGGGCTGTGTCCCGTGTCTATAAATAGGTGAACAGTATCCCCGTACTGTTCACGCTGACTTGGCATTCGCTTTTTGCGTCACGCTTGTATTGTCATTTCCTTCCGATTAAAGGTACACTTGTAATTCAACAATGTTTTCGTTTATGCTTGATAATAATATATGATTGTTCATGTTGTCTTTTACATTCTTTATATTTCATCCTTCGTCATTGTTCGATGAATTTATGAAGGTAAGTCCTTCATAACCTTCGTCCGCAAATCATTATATCCTAAGGGAAATAATGCTTCGGAGGACGAAGGACTTTAACGATTAATATTTTCTATGTTGCCTTGTTCTTAACTCTTAGCACTTGAGAACAAGTCTCCAACAGTGTCTCACTTGATTATTTGCTTACGATTTGTTTTTCGCCCTCTCTCGCGGACTCGTTTTATTTCTAACGCTAACCCGGCTTGTAGTTGTGTTTATATTTGTAAATTTCAGTTTCGCCCTATTCACCCCCCCCCCCTCTAGGCGACTATCAATTGGTATCAGAGCCCGGTGCTTCATTAGAGCCTAACCGCTCGAAGTGATGTCGGGAGATCACGCCAAGAAGGAGATGGAGACCGGCGAAAAGCCCACTACAAGCCACGGGAGCACTTCATCGGAAGAGTCCTGCACCAAGAGGAAGGAGAAGAAGAAGGTCTCCTCCAAAGGGAAGGAGAAGAAATCTTCTTCTCACCACCAAGAGAAGAAAGAAAAATCTTCTTCCCACAAGCCGCATCGGAGTGGGGACAAGAAGAAAAGGATGAGGAAGGTGGTCTACTACGAGACCGATTCTTCATCGGCATCCACCTCCGGCTCCGACGCGGCGTCCGTCACTTCTAAGCGCCAAGAACGCAAGAAATATAGTAAGATCCCCCTACGTTACCCTCGCATTTCCAAACATACACCTTTACTTTCCGTCCCATTAGGCAAACCACCAACTTTTGATGGTGAAGACTATGCTAGGTGGAGCGATTTAATGCGATTTCATCTAACCTCGCTCCACAAAGGTATATGGGATGTTGTTGAGTTTGGTGCACAGGTACCATCCGTAGGGGATGAGGACTACGATGAGAATGAGGTGGCCCAAATCGAGCACTTCAACTCTCAAGCTACAACGATACTCCTCGCCTCACTAAGTAGAGAAGAGTATAACAAAGTTCAAGGGTTGAAGAATGCCAAGGAGGTTTGGGATGTGCTCAAAACCGCGCACGAGGGAGACGAGCTCACCAAGATCACCAAGCGGGAAACGATCGAGGGAGAGCTCGGTCGGTTCCGGCTTCGCAAAGGGGAGGAGCCACAACACATGTACAACCGGCTCAAGACCTTGGTGAACCAAGTGCGCAACCTCGGGAGCGTAAAGTGGGATGACCATGAGGTGGTTAAGGTTATTCTAAGATCTCTTATTTTCCTTAACCCTACTCAAGTTTAATTAATCCGTGGTAATCCTAGATATACTAAAATGACCCCCGAGGAAGTTATCGGGCATTTTGTTAGTTTTGAGTGCATGATTGAAGGCTCGAGAAAAATCAACGAGCTTGATGATCCCACCACATCCGAAGCTCAACCCGTCGCATTTAAGGCGACGGAGGAAAAGAAGGAGGAGTCTACACCAAGTCGACAACCTATCGACGCCTCCAAGCTCGACAATGAGGAAATGGCGCTCGTCATCAAGAGCTTCCGCCAAATCCTCAAGCAAAGGAGAGGGAAAGATTACAAGTCCCGCTCCAAGAAAGTGTGCTACAAGTGTGGTAAGCCCGGTCACTTTATTGCCAAATGTCCATTATCAAGTGACAGTGACAGGGATAATGACAAGAAGGGAAAGAGGAGAGAAAAGAAAAAATACTACAAGAAGAGGGGCGGCGATGCCCATGTTTGTCGGGAGTGGGACTCCGACAAAAGCTCAAGCGACTCCTCCGACGACGAGGACGCCGCCAACATCGCCGTCACCAAGGGACTCCTCTTCCCCAACGTCGGCCACAAGTGCCTCATGGCAAAGGACGACAAAAAGAAGGTAAAATCAAGATCGTCCACTAAATATGAAACCTCTAGTGATGATAATGCTAGTGATGAGGAAGATAATTTGCGTACCCTTTTTGCCAACCTCAACATGCAACAAAAGGAAAAACTTAATGAATTGATTAGTGCCATCCATGAAAAGGATGATCTCTTGGACACCCAAGAGGACTTCCTTATTAAAGAAAATAAGAAGCATGTTAAGGTTAAAAATGCTTATGCTCTAGAAGTAGAAAAATGTGAAAAATTATCTAGTGAGCTAAGCACTTGCCGTGAGATGATTGACAACCTTAGGAATGAAAATGCTAATTTAAATGCTAAGGTTGATTCACATGTTTGCATTGTTTCAACTTCCAATCCTAGAGATAATAATGATGATTCACTTGCTAGGATTGAAGAATTGAACATTTCTCTTGCTAGTCTTAGAGTAGAAAATGAAAATTTAATTGCTAAGGCTAAAGATTTTGATGTTTGCAAAATTACAATTTCCGATCTTAGAGATAAGAATGATATACTACGTGCTAAGATTGTTGAACTTAATTCTTGCAAAGTCTCTACATCTACCATTGAGCATGTCACTATTTGTACTAGATGTAGAGACATTGATGTTGATGCTATTCATGATCACATGGCTTTAATTAAACAACAACATGATCATATAGCAAAACTAGATGCTAAAGTTGCCGAGCACAACTTAGAAAATGAGAAATTTAAATTTGCTCGTAGCATGCTTTATAATGGGAGACGCCCTGGCATCAAGGATGGCATTGGCTTCCAAAGGGGGGGCAATGTCAAACTTAATGCCCCTCCTAAAAGATTGTCAAATTTTGTTAAGGGCAAGGCTCCCATGCCTCAGGATAACGAGGGCTACATTTTATACCCTGCCGGTTATCCCGAGAGCAAAATTAGAAGAATTCATTCTAGGAAGTCTCACTCTGGCCCTAATCATGCTTTTATGTATAAGGGTGAGACATCTAGCTCTAGGCAACCAACCCGTGCTAAGTTGCCTAGAAAGAAAATTCCTAGTGCATCAAATGATCATAACATTTCATTTAAAACTTTTGATGCATCTTATGTTTTAACTAACAAATCCGGCAAGGTAGTTGCCAAATATGTTGGGGGCAAGCACAAGGGGTCAAAGACTTGTGTTTGGGTACCCAAAGTTCTTGTGTCTAATGCCAAAGGACCCAAAACTATTTGGGTACCTAAAGTCAAGAACTAAACTTGTTTTGTAGGTTTATGCATCCGGGGGCTCAAGTTGGATACTCGACAGCGGGTGCACAAACCACATGACAGGGGAGAAAAAGATGTTCTCCTCATATGAGAAAAACCAAGATCCCCAAAGAGCGATCACATTCGGGGATGGAAATCAAGGATTGGTCAAAGGTTTGGGTAAAATTGCTATATCCCCTGACCATTCCATTTCCAATGTTTTTCTTGTTGATTCCTTAGATTACAACTTGCTTTCTGTTTCCCAATTATGTCAAATGGGCTACAACTGTCTATTCACTGATATAGGTGTCACTGTCTTTAGAAGAAGTGATGATTCAATAGCATTTAAAGGAGTGTTAGAGGGTCAGCTATACTTAGTAGATTTTGATAGAGCTGAACTCGACACTTGCTTAATTGCTAAGACTAACATGGGTTGGCTCTGGCACCGCCGACTAGCCCATGTTGGGATGAAGAATCTTCATAAGCTTCTAAAGGGAGAACACATTTTAGGATTAACAAATGTTCATTTTGAGAAAGACAGGATTTGTAGAGCATGCCAGGCAGGGAAGCAAGCTGGAACCCATCATCCACACAAGAACATCATGACAACGGACAGGCCACTGGAGCTCCTACACATGGATCTATTCGGCCCGATTGCTTACATAAGCATCGGCGGGAGTAAGCACTGTCTAGTTATTGTGGATGATTATTCTCGCTTCACTTGGGTATTCTTTTTACAGGAAAAATCTCAAACCCAAGAGATCTTAAAGGGATTCTTAAGACGGGCTCAAAATGAGTTCGGCTTAAGGATCAAGAAAATAAGAAGCGACAACGGGACGGAGTTCAAGAACTCTCAAATTGAAGGCTTCCTTGAGGAGGAGGGCATCAAGCATGAGTTCTCTTCTCCCTACACACCTCAACAAAATGGTGTAGTGGAGAGGAAGAATCGAACTCTACTGGACATGGCAAGAACCATGCTTGATGAGTATAAGACTTCGGATCGGTTTTGGGCCGAGGCGGTCAACACCGCGTGCTACGCCATCAACCGGTTGTATCTACACCGAATCCTCAAGAAGACATCATATGAACTCCTAACTGGTAAAAAGCCCAACATTTCATATTTTAGAGTTTTTGGTAGCAAATGCTTTATTCTTGTTAAGAGAGGTAGAAAATCTAAATTTGCTCCTAAAACTGTAGAAGGTTTTTTACTTGGTTATGACTCAAACACAAGGGCATATAGAGTCTTTAACAAGTCCACTGGACTAGTTGAAGTCTCATATGACGTTGTGTTTGATGAGACTAACGGCTCTCAAGTAGAGCAAGTTGATCTTGATGAGATAGGTGATGAAGAGGCTCTGTGCATCGCGCTAAGGAACATGTCCATCGGGGATGTGTGTCCTAAAGAATCCAAAGAGCCCCCAAAAGCACAAGATCAGCCATCCTCCTCCACGCAAGCATCTCCACCAACTCAAAATGAGGATGAGGCTCAAGTTGATGAAAGGCAAGATCAAGAAGATGAGCCACCTCAAGGTGATGGCAATGATCAAGGGGGAGATGAAAATGATCAAGATAAGGAGGATGAACAAGAACCAAGGCCGCCACACCCAAGAATCCACCAAGCAATCCAACGAGATCACCCCGTTGACACCATCCTCGGCGACATTCATAAGGGGGTAACCACTAGATCTCGTGTTGCACATTTTTGTGAACATTACTCGTTTGTTTCCTCTATTGAGCCACACAGGGTAGAGGAAGCACTTCAAGATTCGGATTGGGTGGTGGCAATGCAAGAGGAGCTCAACAACTTCACTAGAAATGAGGTATGACATTTAGTTCCACGTCCTAACCAAAATGTTGTAGGAACCAAATGGGTCTTCCGCAACAAGCAAGATGAGCATGGTGTGGTGACAAGGAACAAAGCACGACTTGTGGCCAAGGGATACTCCCAAGTCGAAGGTTTGGATTTCGGTGAAACCTATGCACCCGTAGCTAGGCTCGAGTCAATTCGTATATTATTGGCCTATGCTACTTACCATGGCTTTAAGCTTTATCAAATGGACGTGAAAAGTGCCTTCCTCAATGGACCAATCAAGGAAGAGGTCTATGTTGAGCAACCTCCCGGCTTTGAAGACAGTGAGTATCCTAACCATGTGTATAAGCTCTCTAAGGCGCTTTACGGGCTCAAGCAAGCCCCAAGAGCATGGTATGAATGCCATAGGGATTTCCTTATTGCAAATGGCTTCAAAGTCGGCAAGGCCGATCCTACTTTGTTCACTAAAACTCTTGCAAATGATTTGTTTGTATGCCAAATTTATGTTGATGATATCATATTTGGGTCTACTAACGAATCTACTTGTGAAGAATTTAGTAGGATCATGACACAAAAATTCGAGATGTCTATGATGGGGGAGTTGAAGTATTTCTTAGGATTCCAAGTCAAACAACTCCCAGAGGGCACCTTCATCAGCCAAACAAAGTATACTCAAGACATTCTAACCAAGTTTGGAATGAAGGATGCCAAACCCATCAAGACGCCTATGGGAACTAATGGGCATCTCGACCTCGACACGGGAGGTAAGTCCGTGGATCAAAAGGTATACCGGTCGATGATAGGTTCATTACTCTATCTTTGTGCATCTCGACCGGACATTATGCTTTCCGTTTGCATGTGTGCAAGATTCCAATCCGACCCTAAGGAATCCCACCTTATGGCCGTAAAACAAATCTTGAGATATTTGGCTTATACTCCTAAGTTTGGGCTTTGGTACCCTCGGGGATCCACATTTGATTTGATTGGTTATTCGGATGCCGATTGGGCGGGGTGTAAAATTAATAGGAAGAGCACATCGGGGACTTGCCAGTTCTTGGGAAGATCCTTGGTGTCTTGGGCTTCAAAGAAGCAAAATTCGGTCGCTCTTTCTACCGCCGAAGCCGAGTACATTGCCGCAGGTCACTGTTGCGCACAATTACTTTGGATGAGCCAAACCCTGCGGGACTACGGTTACAAATTAACCAAAGTCCCTTTGCTATGTGATAATGAGAGTGCAATCAAAATGGCCGACAATCCCGTCGAGCATAGCCGCACTAAGCACATAGCCATCCGATATCATTTTCTTAGGGATCACCAACAAAAGGGGGATATCGAGATTGCATACATTAATACTAAAGATCAATTAGCCGATATCTTTACCAAACCACTTGATGAACAAACTTTTACCAAACTTAGGCATGAGCTCAATATTCTTGATTCTAGAAACTTCTTTTGCTAACTTGCACACCTCACATAGCTCATGAATATACCTTTGATCATATCTCTTCAATATGCTATGACTAATGTGCTTTCAAGTCTATTTCAAACCAAGTCATAGGTGTATTGAAAGGGAATTGGAGTTTTCGGCGAAGACAAAGGCTTCCACTCCGTAACTCATCCTTCGCCATCACTCCGAGCCGCTCTCTTGGGGAGAGAGCAAAACAAAAGGACTCCTACTTTGGTATAATCTTCACTCTTTTACTTATGACCAAAGGAGGAGAACGTTATTTGGAGGGCTCTAATGATTCCGTTTTTGGCGATTCATGCCAAAGGGGGAGAAAGATTGAGCCCAAAGCAAAAGGACCGCACCACCACCTAATTTTCAAATATAATTTTCAATTATCAATTTGGTATCTTATTGTATTCAAAAGGGGAGAAAGTAGTATTTTAAAATCATATCTCAAAACCCTCTTGAACACTAAGAGGAATCTCTTTTAGGGGGAGTTTTGTTTAGTCAAAGGAAAAGCATTTGAGACAGGGGGAGAAAATTTCAAATCTTGAGAATGCTTTGCAAAATCTTATTCATTTACCTTTGACTATTTGCAAAAGAACTTTGAAATAGATTTACAAAAGATTTTGCAAAAACAAAACATGTGGTGCAAGCGTGGTCCAAAATATTAAAAACAAAGAAACAATCCATGCATATCTTGTAAGTATTTATATTGGCTCAATTCCAAGCAACCTTTGCACTTATATTATGCAAACTAGTTCAATTATGCACTTCTATATTTGCTTTGGTTTGTGTTGGCATCAATCACCAAAAAGGGGGAGATTGAAAGGGAAATAGGCCTACACCTAGTTCCTAAATGATTTTGGTGGTTGAATTGCCCAACACAAATTAAATGGACTAACTTGTTTGCTCTAGTGCATAAGTTATACAGGTGTAAAAGGTTCACACTCAGCCAATAAAAAGATCTAGTTTTGGATTCAACCATGAAGCAAAGAAGCAACCGAAGGCCCTCTGGTCTGGGAACACTGGACTGTCCGCTGTACACCGGACAGTGTCCGGTGCACCACCGGACAGTGTCCGGTGCACCAGAGGACTCCAGCTCAAACTCGCCACCTTCGGGAATTTCCAGAGGCGACTCCGCTATAATTCACCGGACTGTCCGGTGTACACCGGACAGTGTCCGGTGCTCCATGGAAGCGCAGCCTCAGGAACTCACCAGCCTCGGGATTTTAATTCAGCCGCTCCGCTATAATTCACCGGACTGTCCGGTGTGCACCGGACTGTCCGGTGAACCACGGAGTAACGGCTTCTTCCGCGCCAACGGTCACCTGCAAAACGCATTTAATGCGCGCTCTGCGCGCGCAGACGGCAGGCGCGCCCATACTGGCGCACCGGACAATGAACAGGAGTTGTCCGGTGTGCACCGGACACCCAGGCGGGCCCACAAGTCAGAAGCTTCAACGGTCAGAATCCAACGGCAGTGATGACGTGGCAGGGGGCACCGGACTGTCCGGTGTGCACCGGACTGTCCGGTGCGCCATCGAGCAGACAGCCTCCCAACGGCCACTTTTGGTGGTTGAGGCTATAAATACCCCAACCACCCCACCATTCATTGCATCCAAGTTTTCCACTTCCCAACTACTACAAGAGCTCTAGCATTCAATTCTAGACACACCAAATAGATCAAATCCTCTCCAAACTCCACACAACGCCATAGTGACTAGAGAGAGTGATTTGCTTGTGTTCTTTCGAGCTCTTGCGCTTGGATTGCTTTCTTTCTTCTTGACTCTTTCATTGTGATCAAGCACTCACTTGTAATCGAGGCAAGAGGCACCAATTGTGTGGTGGCCCTTGTGGGAACTTTTTGTTCCAAGTGATTAAGAAGAGAAAGCTCACTCGATCCAAGGGATCGTTTGAGAGAGGGAAGGGTTGAAAGAGACCCGGCCTTTGTGGCCTCCTCAACGGGGAGTAGGTTTGCAAGAACCGAACCTCGGTAAAACAAATCCGCGTGTCTCACTTGATTATTTGCTTACGATTTGTTTTTCGCCCTCTCTCGCGGACTCGTTTTATTTCTAACGCTAACCCGGCTTGTAGTTGTGTTTATATTTGTAAATTTCAGTTTCGCCCTATTCACCCCGCCTCTAGGCGACTATCAGATAATCAATGGCCACACAACCCCCATTTTTGTCGAAAATAGCCATGAACGACCATTTTCAATAATATCGAAGGCTAACACCTATGGATTTTTGACCAAGAAATGGTCTCCACCAGAAATCCAAGAATGTGATCTACGACAAGGAAACATATGTGGGGTGAGGTGTATGAGCCTCTGGTCGACGATCAATGGCCACACAACCCCCATTTTGCCAAAAATAGCCATGAATGACCATTTTCAATAATACCGAAGGCTAACACGTACGAGTTTTTAACCAAGAAATGGTCTCCACCAGAAATCCAAGAATGTGATCTATGGCAAGGAAACATATGTGTAGTGAGGTGTATGAGCCTCTGGTCGATGATCAATGGCCACACAACCCCCATTTTTGTCGAAAATAGCCATGAATGACCATTTACAATAATACCGAAGGCTAACACCTACGGATTTTTGACCAAGAAATGGTCTCCACCAGAAATCCAAGAATGTGATCTATGGCAAGGAAACATATGTGGGGTGAGGTGTATGAGCCTCTGGTCGACGATCAATGGCCACACAACCCCCATTTTGCCAAAAATAGCCATGAATGACCATTTTCAATAATACCGAAGGCTAACACGTACGAGTTTTTAACCAAGAAATGGTCTCCACCAGAAATCCAAGAATGTAATCTATGGCAAGGAAACATATGCGGGGTGAGGTTTATGAGCCTCTAGTCGATGATAAATGGCCACACAACCCCATTTTTTATGAAAATAGCCATGAGCGACCTTGAGAATAGCCATGAGCGACCATTTTCAATAATACTAGAGGCTAACACCTACGGATTTTAGACCAAGAAATGGTCTCCACCAGAAATCCAAGAATGTGATCTATGGCAAGGAAACATATGTGGGGTGAGGTGTATGAGCATCTGGTCGATGATCAATGGCCACACAACCCCCATTTTTGTCGAAAATAGCCATGAATGACCATTTTCAATAATACCGAAGGCTAACACCTACGGATTTTTGACCAAGAAATGGTCTCCACCAGAAATCCAAGAATGTGATCTATGGCAAGGAAACATATGTGGGGTGAGGTGTATGAGCCTCTAGTCGATGATCAATGGCCAGACAACCCCCATTTTTGTCGAAAATAGCCATGAATGACCATTTTCAAAAATACCAAAGGCTAACACGTACGGATTTTTGACCAAGAAATGGTCTCCACCAGAAATCCAAGAATGTGATCTATGGCAAGGAAACATATGTGGGGTGAGGTGTACGAGCCTCTGGTCGATGATCAATGGCCACACAACCCCCAGTTTGCCGAAAATAGCCATGAATGACCATTTTCAATAATACCGAAGGCTAACACGTACGAGTTTTTAACCAAGAAATGGTTTCCACCAGAAATCCAAGAATGTAATCTATGGCAAGGAAACATATGTGGGGTGAGGTTTATGAGCCTCTGGTCGATGATGAATGGCCACACAACCCCCATTTTGCCGAAAATAGCCATGAACGACCATTTTCAATAATACCGAAGGCTAACACGTACGAGTTTTTAACCAAGAAATGGTCTCCACCAGAAATCCAAGAATGTGATCTATGGCAAGGAAACATATGTGGGGTGAGGTGTACGAGCCTCTGGTCGATGATCAATGGCCACACAACCACCATTTTGCCGAAAATAGCCATGAACGACCATTTTCAATAATACCGAAGGCTAACACGTACGAGTTTTTAACCAAGAAATGGTCTCCACCAGAAATCCAAGAATGTGATCTATGGCAAGGAAACATATGTGGGGTGAGGTGTATGAGCATCTGGTCGATGATCAATGGCCACACAACCCCCATTTTTGTCGAAAATAGCCATGAATGACCATTTACAATAATACCGAAGGCTAACACCTACGGATTTTTGACCAAGAAATGGTCTCCACCAGAAATCCAAGAATGTGATCTATGGCAAGGAAACATATGTGGGGTGAGGTGTATGAGCCTCTGGTCGTTGATCAATGGCCACACCATTGATCATCGACCAGACGCTCATACACCTCACCCCACATATGTTTCCTTGCCATAGATCACATTCTTGGATTTCTGGTGGAGATCATTTCTTGGTCTAAAATCCGTAGGTCTTAGCCTCTAGTATTATTGAAAATGGTCGCTCATGGCTATTTTCATAAAAAATGGGGGTTGTGTGGCCATTGATCATCGACCAGAGGCTCGTACACCTCACCCCACATATGTTTCCTTGCCATAGATCACATTCTTGGATTTCTGGTGGAAACCATTTCTTGGTTAAAAACTCGTACGTGTTAGCCTTCGGTATTATTGAAAATGGTCATTCATGGCTATTTTCGGCAAAATGGGGGTTGTGTGGCCATTGATCATCGATCAGAGGCTCATACACCTCACCCCACATATGTTTCCTTGCCACAGATCACATTCTTGGATTTCTGGTGGAGACCATTTCTTGGTCAAAAATCAGTAGGTCTTAGCCTCTAGTATTATTGAAAATGGTCGCTCATGGCTATTTTCATAAAAAATGGGTGTTGTGTGGCCATTTATCATCGACTAGAGGCTCATAAATCTCACCCCACATATGTTTCCTTGCCATAGATCACATTCTTGGATTTTTGGTGGAGACCATTTCTTGGTCAAAAACTCGTACGTGTTAGCCTTCGGTATTATTGAAAATGGTCGTTCATGGCTATTTTCGACAAAAATGGGGGTTGTGTGGCCATTGAGCATCGACCAGAGGCTCATACACCTCACCCCACATATGTTTCCTTGCCATAGATCACATTCTTGGATTTCTGGTGGAGACCATTTCTTGGCCTAAAATCCGTAGGTGTTAGCCTTCGGTATTATTGAAAATGGTCGCTCATGGCTATTTTCGACAAAAATGGGGGTTGTGTGGCCATTGATCATCGACCAGAGGCTCATACACCTCACCCCACATATGTTTCCTTGCCATAGATTACATTCTTGGATTTCTGGTGGAAACCATTTCTTGGTTAAAACCTCGTACGTGTTAGCCTTCGGTATTATTGAAAATGGTCGTTCATGGCTATTTTCGACAAAAATGGGGGTTGTGTGGCCATTGATCATCGACCAGACGCTCATACACCTCACCCCACATATGTTTCCTTGCCATAGATCACATTCTTGGATTTCTGGTGGAGACCATTTCTTGGTCTAAAATCCGTAGGTGTTAGCCTCTAGTATTATTGAAAATGGTCGCTCATGGCTATTTTCAAGGTCGCTCATGGCTATTTTCATAAAAAAATGGGGGTTGTGTGGCCATTTATCATCGACTAGAGGCTCATAAACCTCACCCCACATATGTTTCCTTGCCATAGATTACATTCTTGGATTTCTGGTGGAAACCATTTCTTGGTTAAAAACTCGTACGTGTTAGCCTTCGGTATTATTGAAAATGGTCATTCATGGCTATTTTCGGCAAAATGGGGGTTGTGTGGCCATTGATCGTCGACCAGAGGCTCATACACCTCACCCCACATATGTTTCCTTGTCGTAGATCACATTCTTGGATTTCTGGTGGAGACCATTTCTTGGTCAAAAGTCCGTAGGTGTTAGCCTTCGATATTATTGAAAATGGTCATTCATGGCCATTTTCGGCAAAATGGGGGTTGTGTGGCCATTGATCGTCGACCAGAGGCTCATACACCTCACCCCACATATGTTTCGTTGTCGTAGATCACATTCTTGGATTTCTGGTGGAGACCATTTCTTAGTCAAAAATCCGTAGGTGTTAGCCTTCAGTGTCATTGAAAATGGTCGTTCATGGCTATTTTCGACAAAAATTAGGGTTGTGTGGCCATTGATCGTCGACCAGAGGCTCATACACCTTACCCCACATATGTTTCCTTGCCATAGATCACATTCTTGGATTTCTGGTGGAGACCATTTCTTGGTCAAAAATCCGTAGGTGTTAGCCTTCGGTATTATTGAAAATGGTCGTTCATGGCTATTTTCGACAAAAATGGGGGTTGTGTGGCCATTGATCATCGACCAGACGCTCATACACCTCACCCCACATATGTTTCCTTGCCATAGATCACATTCTTGGATTTCTGGTGGAGACCATTTCTTGGTCTAAAATCCGTATGTGTTAGCCTCTTGTATTATTGAAAATGGTCGCTCATGGCTATTTTCAAGGTCGCTCATGGCTATTTTCATAAAAAATGGGGGTTGTGTGGCCATTTATCATCGACTAGAGGCTCATAAACCTCACCCCACATATGTTTCCTTGCCATAGATCACATTCTTGGATTTCTGGTGGAGACCATTTCTTGGTTAAAAACTCGTACGTGTTAGCCTTCGGTATTATTGAAAATGGTCGTTCATGGCTATTTTCGGCAAAATGGGGGTTGTGTGGCCTTTGATCATCGACCAGAGGCTCGTACACCTCACCCCACATATGTTTCCTTGCCATAGATCACATTCTTGGATTTCTGGTGGAGACCATTTCTTGGTCAAAAATCCGTAGGTGTTAGCCTTCGGTATTATTGAAAATGGTCATTCATGGCTATTTTTGACAAAAATGGGGGTTGTGTGGCCATTGATCATCAACCAAAGGCTCGTACACCTCACTACACATATGTTTCCTTGCCATAGATCACATTCTTGGATTTTTGGTGGAGACCATTTCTTGGTCAAAAACTCGTACGTGTTAGCCTTCGGTATTATTGAAAATGGTCGTTCATGGCTATTTTCGGCAAAATGGGGGTTCTGTGGCCATTGATCATCGACCAGAGGCTCGTACACCTCACCCCACATATGTTTCCTTGCCATAGATCACATTCTTGGATTTCTGGTGGAGACCATTTCTCGGTCAAAAATCCGTAGGTGTTAGCCTTCGGTATTATTGAAAATGGTCATTCATGGCTATTTTCGACAAAAATGGGGGTTGTGTGGCCATTGATCATCGACCAGAGGCTCGTACACCTCACTACACATATGTTTCCTTGCCATAGATCACATTCTTGGATTTTTGGTAGAGACCATTTCTTGGTCAAAAACTCGTACGTGTTGGCCTTCGGTATTATTGAAAATGGTCGTTCATGGCTATTTTCGACAAAAATGGGGGTTGTGTGGCCATTGATCATCGACCAGAGGCTCATACACCTCACCCCACATATGTTTCCTTGCCATAGATCACATTCTTGGATTTCTGGTGGAGACCATTTCTTGGTCAAAAATCCGTAGGTGTTAGCCTTCGGTATTATTGTAAATGGTCATTCATGGCTATTTTCGACAAAAATGGGGGTTGTGTGGCCATTGATCATCGACCAGAGGCTCATACACCTCACCCCACATATGTTTCCTTGCCATAGATCACATTCTTGGATTTCTGGTGGAGACCATTTCTTGGTCAAAAATCCGTACGTGTTAGCCTTTGGTATTTTTGAAAATGGTCATTCATGGCTATTTTCGACAAAAATGGGGGTTGTGTGGCCATTGATCGTCGACCAGAGGCTCATACACCTCACCCCACATATGTTTCCTTGTCGTAGATCACATTCTTGGATTTCTGGTGGAGACCATTTCTTGGTCAAAAATCCGTAGGTGTTAGCCTTCGATATTATTGAAAATCGTCGTTCATGGCTATTTTCGACCAAAATGGGGGTTGTGTGGCCATTGATCATCGACCAGACGCTCATACACCTCACCCCACATATGTTTCCTTGCCATAGATCACATTCTTGGATTTATGGTGGAGACCATTTCTTGGTCAAAAATTCGTAGGTGTTAGCCTTCAGTGTCATTGAAAATGGTCGTTCATGGCTATTTTCGACAAAAATTAGGGTTGTGTGGCCATTGATCGTCGACCAGAGGCTCATACACCTCACCCCACATATGTTTCCTTGCCATAGATCACATTCTTGGATTTCTGGTGGAGACCATTTCTTGGTCAAAAATCCGTAGGTGTTAGCCTTCGGTATTATTGAAAATGGTCATTCATGGCTATTTTCGGCAAAATGGGGGTTGTGTGGCCATTTATCATCGACTAGAGGCTCATAAATCTCACCCCACATATGTTTCCTTGCCATAGATCACATTCTTGGATTTTTTGTGGAGACCATTTCTTGGTCAAAAACTCGTACGTGTTAGCCTTCGGTATTATTGAAAATGGTCGTTCATGGCTATTTTCGGCAAAATGGGGGTTGTGTGGCCATTGATCGTCGACCAGAGGCTCATACACCTCACCCCACATATGTTTCCTTGTCGTAGATCACATTCTTTGATTTCTGGTGGAGACCATTTCTTGGCCTAAAATCCGTAGGTGTTAGCCTCTAGTATTATTGAAAATGGTCGCTCATGGCTATTTTCAAGGTCGCTCATGGCTATTTTCATAAAAAATGGGGGTTGTGTGGCCATTTATCATCGACTAGAGGCTCATAAACCTCACCCCACATATGTTTCCTTGCCATAGATCACATTCTTGGATTTCTGGTGGAGACCATTTCTTGGTTAAATACTCGTACGTGTTAGCCTTCGGTATTATTGAAAATGGTCGTTCATGGCTATTTTCGGCAAAATGGGGGTTGTGTGGCCATTGATCATCGACCAGAGGCTCGTACACCTCACCCCACATATGTTTCCTTGCCATAGATCACATTCTTGGATTTCTGGTGGAGACCATTTCTTGGTCAAAAATCCGTAGGTGTTAGCCTTCAGTGTCATTGAAAATGGTCGTTCATGGCTATTTTCGACAAAAATGGGGGTTGTGTGGCCATTGATGATCGACCAGAGGCTCGTACACCTCACCCCACATATGTTTCCTTGCCATAGATCACATTCTTGGATTTCTGGTGGAGACCATTTCTTGGTCAAAAATCCGTAGGTGTTAGCCTTCGGTATTATTGTAAATGGTCATTCATGGCTATTTTCGACAAAAATGGGGGTTGTGTGGCCATTGATCTTCGACCAAAGGCTCATACACCTCACTACACATATGTTTCCTTGCCATAGATCACATTCTTGGATTTATGGTGGAGACCATTTCTTGGTCAAAAATCCGTAGGTGTTAGCCTTCAGTGTCATTGAAAATGGTCGTTCATGGCTATTTTCGACAAAAATTAGGGTTGTGTGGCCATTGATCGTCGACCAGAGGCTCATACACCTCACCCCACATATGTTTCCTTGCCATAGATCACATTCTTGGATTTCTGGTGGAGACCATTTCTTGGGCAAAAATCCGTAGGTGTTAGCCTTCAGTGTCATTGAAAATGGTCGTTCATGGCTATTTTCGACAAAAATTAGAGTTGTGTGGCCATTGATCATCGACCAGAGGCTCATACACCTCACCCCACATATGTTTCCTTGCCATAGATCACATTCTTGGATTTCTGGTGGAGACCATTTCTTGGTCAAAAATCCGTACGTGTTAGCCTTTGGTATTTTTGAAAATGGTCGTTCATGGCTTGGTCGATGATCAATGGCCACACAACCCCCATTTTTTATGAAAATAGCCATGAGCGACCATTTTCAATAATACTAGAGGCTAAGACCTACGGATTTTTGACCAAGAAATGGTCTCCACCAGAAATCCAAGAATGTGATCTACGACAAGGAAACATATGTGGGGTGAGGTGTATGAGCCTCTAGTCGACGATCAATGGCCACACAACCCCCATTTTGCCGAAAATAGCCATGAATGACCATTTTCAATAATACCGAAGGCTAACACCTACGGATTTTTGACCAAGAAATGGTCTCCACCAGAAATCCAAGAATGTGATCTATGGCAAGGAAACATATGTGGGGTGAGGTGTACAAGCCTCTGGTCGATGATCAATGGCCACAGAACCCCCATTTTGCCGAAAATAGCCATGAACGACCATTTTCAATAATACCGAAGGCTAACACCTACGGATTTTTGACCAAGAAATGGTCTCCACCAGAAATCCAAGAATGTGATCTATGGCAAGGAAACATATGTGGGGTGAGGTGTACGAGCCTCTGGTCGATGATCAATGGCCACAGAACCCCCATTTTGCCGAAAATAGCCATGAACGACCATTTTCAATAATACCGAAGGCTAACACGTACGAGTTTTTGACCAAGAAATGGTCTCCACCAGAAATCCAAGAATGTGATCTATGGCAAGGAAACATATGTGGGGTGAGGTGTATGAGCCTCTGGTCGACGATCAATGGCCACACAACCCTAATTTTTGTCGAAAATAGCCATGAACGACCATTTTCAATGACACTGAAGGCTAACACCTACGGATTTTTGACCAAGAAATGGTCTCCACCAGAAATCCAAGAATGTGATCTTTGGCAAGGAAACATATGTGGGGTGAGGTGTATGAGCCTCTAGTCGATGATCAATGGCCACACAACCCCCATTTTTGTCGAAAATAGCCATGAATGACCATTTTCAAAAATACCAAAGGCTAACACATTCGGATTTTTGCCCAAGAAATGGTCTCCACCAGAAATCCAAGAATGTGATCTATGGCAAGGAAACATATGTGGGGTGAGGTGTACGAGCCTCTGGTCGATGATCAATGGCCACACAACCCCCATTTTGCCGAAAATAGCCATGAATGACCATTTTCAATAATACCGAAGGCTAATACGTACGAGTTTTTAACCAAGAAATGGTCTCCACCAGAAATCCAAGAATGTGATCTATGGCAAGGAAACATATGTGGGGTGAGGTGTATGAGCGTCTGGTCGATGATCAATGGCCACACAACCCCCATTTTTGTCGAAAATAGCCATGAACGACCATTTTCAATAATACCGAAGGCTAACACGTACGGATTTTTGACCAAGAAATGGTCTCCACCAGAAATCCAAGAATGTGATCTATGGCAAGGAAACATATGTGGGGTGAGGTGTATGAGCCTCTAGTCGATGATCAATGGCCACACAACCCCCATTTTTGTCGAAAATAGCCATGAATGACCATTTTCAAAAATACCAAAGGCTAACACGTATGGATTTTTGACCAAGAAATAGTCTCCACCAGAAATCCAAGAATGTGACCTACGACAAGGAAACATATGTGGGGTGAGTTGTATGAGCCTCTGGTCGACGATCAATGGCCACACAACCCCCATTTTGCCGAAAATAGCCATGAATGACCATTTTCAATAATACCGAAGGCTAACACGTACGAGTTTTTAACCAAGAAGTGGTTTCCACCAGAAATCCAAGAATGTAATCTATGGCAAGGAAACATATGTGGGGTGAGGTTTATGAGCCTCTAGTCGATGATAAATGGCCACACAACCCCCATTTTTTATGAAAATAGCCATGAGCGACCTTGAAAATAGCCATGAGCGACCATTTTCAATAATACTAGAGGCTAACACCTACGGATTTTAGACCAAGAAATGGTCTCCACCAGAAATCCAAGAATGTGATCTACGACAAGGAAACATATGTGGGGTGAGGTGTATGAGCCTCTGGTCGATGATCAATGGCCACACAACCCCCATTTTTGTCGAAAATAGCCATGAATGACCATTTACAATAATACCGAAGGCTAACACCTACGGATTTTTGACCAAGAAATGGTCTCCACCAGAAATCCAAGAATGTGATCTATGGCAAGGAAACATATGTGGGGTGAGGTGTACGAGCCTCTGGTCGATGATCAATGGCCACACAACCCCCATTTTGCCGAAAATAGCCATGAACGACCATTTTCAATAATACCGAAGGCTAACACGTACGAGTTTTTAACCAAGAAATGGTCTCCACCAGAAATCCAAGAATGTGATCTATGGCAAGGAAACATATGTGGGGTGAGGTTTATGAGCCTCTAGTCGATGATAAATGGCCACACAACCCCCATTTTTTATGAAAATAGCCATGAGCGACCATTTTCAATAATACTAGAGGCTAAGACCTACGGATTTTTGACCAAGAAATGGTCTCCACCAGAAATCCAAGAATGTGATCTATGGCAAGGAAACATATGTGGGGTGAGGTGTATGAGCCTCTAGTCGATGATCAATGGCCACACAACCCCCATTTTTGTCGAAAATAGCCATGAATGACCATTTTCAAAAATACCAAAGGCTAACACGTACGGATTTTTAACCAAGAAATGGTCTCCACCAGAAATCCAAGAATGTGATCTATGGCAAGGAAACATATGTGGGGTGAGGTGTACGAGCCTCTGGTCGATGATCAATGGCCACACAACCCCCATTTTGCCGAAAATAGCCATGAATGACCATTTTCAATAATACCGAAGGCTAACACGTACGAGTTTTTAACCAAGAAATGGTTTCCACCAGAAATCCAAGAATGTAATCTATGGCAAGGAAACATATGTGGGGTGAGGTTTATGAGCCTCTGGTCGAAGATCAATGGCCACACAACCCCCATTTTTGTCGAAAATAGCCATGAATGACCATTTTCAAAAATACCAAAGGCTAACACGTACGGATTTTTGACCAAGAAATGGTCTCCACCAGAAATCCAAGAATGTGATCTATGGCCAGGAAACATATGTGGGGTGAGGTGTATGAGCGTCTGGTCGATGATCAATGGCCACACAACCCCCATTTTTGTCGAAAATAGCCATGAACGACCATTTTCAATAATACCGAAGGCTAACACCTACGAATTTTTGACCAAGAAATGGTCTCCACCAGAAATCCAAGAATGTGATCTATGGCAAGGAAACATATGTGGGGTGAGGTGTACGAGCCTCTGGTCGACGATCAATGGCCACACAACCCCCATTTTGCCGAAAATAGCCATGAATGACCATTTTCAATAATACCGAAGGCTAACACGTACGAGTTTTTAACCAAGAAATGGTCTCCACCAGAAATCCAAGAATGTGATCTATGGCAAGGAAACATATGTGGGGTGAGGTTTATGAGCCTCTAGTCGATGATAAATGGCCACACAACCCCCATTTTTTTATGAAAATAGCCATGAGCGACCTTGAATATAGCCATGAGCGACCATTTTCAATAATACTAGAGGCTAACACCTACGGATTTTAGACCAAGAAATGGTCTCCACCAGAAATCCAAGAATGTGATCTATGGCAAGGAAACAAATGTGGGGTGAGTTGTATGAGCGTCTGGTCGATGATCAATGGCCACACAACCCCCATTTTTGTCGAAAATAGCCATGAATGACCATTTACAATAATACCGAAGGCTAACACCTACGGATTTTTGACCAAGAAATGGTCTCCACCAAAAATCCAAGAATGTGATCTATGGCAAGGAAACATATGTGGGGTGAGGTGTATGAGCCTGTGGTCGATGATCAATGGCCACACAACCCCCATTTTTTATGAAAATAGCCATGAGCGACCTTGAAAATAGCCATGAGCGACCATTTTCAATAATACTAGAGGCTAACACCTACGGATTTTAGACCAAGAAATGGTCTCCACCAGAAATCCAAGAATGTGATCTATGGCAAGGAAACATATGTGGGGTGAGGTGTATGAGCGTCTGGTCGATGATCAATGGCCACACAACCCCCATTTTTGTCGAAAATAGCCATGAACGACCATTTTCAATAATACCGAAGGCTAACACCTACGGATTTTTGACCAAGAAATGGTCTCCACCAGAAATCCAAGAATGTGATCTATGGCAAGGAAACATATGTGGGGTGAGATTTATGAGCCTCTAGTCGATGATAAATGGCCACACAACCCCCATTTTTTATGAAAATAGCCATGAGCGACCTTGAAAATAGCCATGAGCGACCATTTTCAATAATACTAGAGGCTAACACCTACGGATTTTTGACCAAGAAATGGTCTCCACCAGAAATCCAAGAATGTGATCTATGGCAAGGAAACATATGTGGGGTGAGGTGTATGAGCGTCTGGTCGATGATCAATGGCCACACAACCCCCATTTTTGTCGAAAATAGCCATGAACGACCATTTTCAATAATACCGAAGGCTAACACCTACGGATTTTTGACCAAGAAATGGTCTCCACCAGAAATCCAAGAATGTGATCTATGGCAAGGAAACATATGTGGGGTGAGGTGTACGAGCCTCTGGTCGATGATCAATGGCCACACAACCCCCATTTTTTATGAAAATAGCCATGAACGACCATTTTCAATGACACTGAAGGCTAACACCTACGTATTTTGACCAAGAAATGGTCTCCACCATAAATCCAAGAATGTAATCTATGGCAAGGAAACATATGTGGGGTGAGGTTTATGAGCCTCTGGTCGAAGATCAATGGCCACACAACCCCCATTTTTGTCGAAAATAGCCATGAATGACCATTTTCAAAAATACCAAAGGCTAACACCTACGGATTTTTGCCCAAGAAATGGTCTCCACCAGAAATCCAAGAATGTGATCTATGGCAAGGAAACATATGTGGGGTGAGGTGTATGAGCCTCTGGTCGACGATCAATGGCCACACAACCCTAATTTTTGTCGAAAATAGCCATGAACGACCATTTTCAATGACACTGAAGGCTAACACCTACAGATTTTTGACCAAGAAATGGTCTCCACAATAAATCCAAGAATGTGATCTATGGCAAGGAAACATATGTGTAGTGAGATGTATGAGCCTCTGGTCGAAGATCAATGGCCACACAACCCCCATTTTTGTCGAAAATAGCCATGAACGACCATTTTCAATAATATCGAAGGCTAACACCTACGGATTTTTGACCAAGAAATGGTCTCCACCAGAAATCCAAGAATGTGATCTACGACAAGGAAACATATGTGGGGTGAGGTGTATGAGCCTCTGGTCGATGATCAATGGCCACACAACCCCCATTTTTTTATGAAAATAGCCATGAACGACCATTTTCAATGACACTAAAGGCTAACACCTACGGATTTTTGACCAAGAAATGGTCTCCACCATAAATCCAAGAATGTAATCTATGGCAAGGAAACATATGTGGGGTGAGGTTTATGAGCCTCTGGTCGAAAATCAATGGCCACACAACCCCCATTTTTGTCGAAAATAGCCATGAATGACCATTTTCAAAAATACCAAAGGCTAACACCTACGGATTTTTGCCCAAGAAATGGTCTCCACCAGAAATCCAAGAATGTGATCTATGGCAAGGAAACATATGTGGGGTGAGGTGTATGAGCCTCTGGTCGACGATCAATGGCCACACAACCCTAATTTTTGTCGAAAATAGCCATGAACGACCATTTTCAATGACACTGAAGGCTAACACCTACGGATTTTTGACCAAGAAATGGTCTCCACCAGAAATCCAAGAATGTGATCTATGGCAAGGAAACATATGTGGGGTGAGGTGTATGAGCCTCTGGTCGACGATCAATGGCCACACAACCCCCATTTTGCCGAAAATAGCCATGAATGACCATTTTCAATAATACCGAAGGCTAACACGTACGAGTTTTTAACCAAGAAATGGTCTCCACCAGAAATCCAAGAATGTGATCTATGGCAAGGAAACATATGTGGGGTGAGGTGTATGAGCCTCTGGTCGACGATCAATGGCCACACAACCCCCATTTTTGTCGAAAATAGCCATGAACGACCATTTTCAATAATATCGAAGGCTAACACCTACGGATTTTTGACCAAGAAATGGTCTCCACCAGAAATCCAAGAATGTGATCTACGACAAGGAAACATATGTGGGCTGAGGTGTATGAGCCTCTGGTCGACGATCAATGGCCACACAACCCCCATTTTGCCGAAAATAGCCATGAATGACCATTTTCAATAATACCGAAGGCTAACACGTACGAGTTTTTAACCAAGAAATGGTTTCCACCAGAAATCCAAGAATGTAATCTATGGCAAGGAAACATATGTGGGGTGAGGTTTATGAGCCTCTAGTCGATGATAAATGGCCACACAACCCCCATTTTTTATGAAAATAGCCATGAGCGACCTTGAAAATAGCCATGAGCGACCATTTTCAATAATACTAGAGGCTAAGACCTACGGATTTTAGACCAAGAAATGGTCTCCACCAGAAATCCAAGAATGTGATCTATGGCAAGGAAACATATGTGGGGTGAGGTGAATGAGCCTCTGGTCGATGATCAATGGCCACACAACCCCCATTTTTGTCGAAAATAGCCATGAATGACCATTTACAATAATACCGAAGGCTAACACCTACGGATTTTTGACCAAGAAATGGTCTCCACCAGAAATCCAAGAATGTGATCTATGGCAAGGAAACATATGTGGGGTGAGGTGTATGAGCCTCTGGTCGATGATCAATGGCCACACAACCCCTATTTTTTATGAAAATAGCCATGAGCGACCTTGAAAATAGCCATGAGCGACCATTTTCAATAATACTAGAGGCTAACACCTACGGATTTTAGACCAAGAAATGGTCTCCACCAGAAATCCAAGAATGTGATCTATGGCAAGGAAACATATGTGGGGTGAGGTGTATGAGCGTCTGGTCGATGATCAATGGCCACACAACCCCCATTTTTGTCGAAAATAGCCATGAACGACCATTTTCAATAATATCGAAGGCTAACACCTACGGATTTTTGACCAAGAAATGGTCTCCACCAGAAATCCAAGAATGTGATCTATGGCAAGGAAACATATGTGGGGTGAGGTGTATGAGCCTCTAGTCAATGATCAATGGCCACACAACCCCCATTTTTGTCGAAAATAGCCATGAATGACCATTTTCAAAAATACCAAAGGCTAACACGTACGGATTTTTGACCAAGAAATGGTCTCCACCAGAAATCCAAGAATGTGATCTACGACAAGGAAACATATGTGGGGTGAGGTGTATGAGCCTCTGGTCGACGATCAATGGCCACACAACCCCCATTTTGCCGAAAATAGCCATGAATGACCATTTTCAATAATACCGAAGGCTAACACGTACGAGTTTTTAACCAAGAAATGGTTTCCACCAGGAATCCAAGAATGTAATCTATGGCAAGGAAACATATGTGGGGTGAGGTTTATGAGCCTCTAGTCGATGATAAATGGCCACACAACCCCCATTTTTTATGAAAATATCCATGAGCGACCTTGAAAATAGCCATGAGCGACCATTTTCAATAATACTAGAGGCTAACACCTACAGATTTTAGACAAAGAAATGGTCTCCACCAGAAATCCAAGAATGTGATCTATGGCAAGGAAACATATGTGGGGTGAGGTGTATGAGCGTCTGGTCCATGATCAATGGCCACACAACCCCCATTATTGTCGAAAATAGCCATGAACGACCATTTTCAATAATACCGAAGGCTAACACCTACGGATTTTTGACCAAGAAATGGTCTCCACCAGAAATCCAAGAATGTGATCTATGGCAAGGAAACATATGTGGGGTGAGATTTATGAGCCTCTAGTCGATGATAAATGGCCACACAACCCCCATTTTTTTTTATGAAAATAGCCATGAGCGACCATTTTCAATAATATTAGAGGCTAAGACCTACGGATTTTTGACCAAGAAATGGTCTCCACCAGAAATCCAAGAATGTGATCTATGGCAAGGAAACATATGTGGGGTGAGGTCTATGAGCGTCTGGTCGATGATCAATGGCCACACAACCCCCATTTTGCCGAAAATAGCCATGAATGACCATTTTCAATAATATCGAAGGCTAACACCTACGGATTTTTGACCAAGAAATGGTCTCCACCAGAAATCCAAGAATGTGATCTATGGCAAGGATACATATGTGGGGTGAGGTGTATGAGCCTCTGGTCGATGATCAATGGCCACACAACCCCCATTTTTGTCGAAAATAGCCATGAACGACCATTTTCAATAATACCGAAGGCTAACACGTACGAGTTTTTAACCAAGAAATGGTCTCCACCAGAAATCCAAGAATGTGATCTATGGCAAGGAAACATATGTGGGGTGAGGTTTATGAGCCTCTAGTCGATGATAAATGGCCACACAACCCCCATTTTTTATGAAAATAGCCATGAGCGACCTTGAAAATAGCCATGAGCGACCATTTTCAATAATACTAGAGGCTAACACCTACGGATTTTAGACCAAGAAATGGTCTCCACCAGAAATCCAAGAATGTGATCTATGGCAACGAAACATATGTGGGGTGAGGTGTATGAGCGTCTGGTCGATGATCAATGGCCACACAACCCCCATTTTTGTCGAAAATAGCCATGAATGACCATTTACAATAATACCGAAGGCTAACAGCTACAGATATTTGACCAAGAAATGGTCTCCACCAGAAATCCAAGAATGTGATCTATGGCAAGGAAACATATTTGGGGTGAGGTGTATGAGCCTCTGGTCGATGATCAATGGCCACACAACCCCCATTTTTATGAAAATAGCCATGAGCGACCTTGAAAATAGCCATGAGCGACCATTTTCAATAATACTAGAGGCTAACACCTACGGATTTTAGACCAAGAAATGGTCTCCACCAGAAATCCAAGAATGTGATCTATGGCAAGGAAACATATGTGGGGTGAGGTGTACGAGCCTCTGGTCGATGATCAATGGCCACACAACCCCCATTTTTGTCGAAAATAGCCATGAATGACCATTTTCAATAATACCGAAGGCTAACACGTACGAGTTTTTAACCAAGAAATGGCATGAATGACCATTTTCAATAATACTGAAGGCTAACACCTACGGATTTTTGACCAAGAAATGGTCTCCACCAGAAATCCAAGAATGTGATCTATGGCAACGAAACATATGTGGGGTGAGGTGTATGAGCCTCTGGTCGATGATCAATGGCCACACAACCCCCATTTTTGTTGAAAATAGCCATGAATGACCATTTTCAATAATACCGAAGGCTAAGACGTACGAGTTTTTAACCAAGAAATGGTTTCCACCAGAAATCCAAGAATGTAATCTATGGCAAGGAAACATATGTGGGGTGAGGTTTATGAGCCTCTAGTCGATGATAAATGGCCACACAACCCCCATTTTTTATGAAAATAGCCATGAGCGACCTTGAAAATAGCCATGAGCGAACATTTTCAATAATACTAGAGGCTAAGACCTACGGATTTTTGACCAAGAAATGGACTCCACCAAAAATCCAAGAATGTGATCTATGGCAAGGAAACATATGTGGGGTGAGGTGTATGAGCATCTGGTCGATAATCAATGGCCACACAACCCCCATTTTGCCGAAAATAGCCATGAATGACCATTTTCAATAATACCGAAGGCTAACACGTACGAGTTTTTAACCAAGAAATGGTTTCCACCAGAAATCCAAGAATGTAATCTATGGCAAGGAAACATATGTGGGGTGAGGTGTACGAACCTCTGGTCGATGATCAATGGCCACACAACCCCCATTTTTTATGAAAATAGCCATGAGCGACCATTTTCAATAATACTAGAGGCTAAGACCTACGGATTTTTGACCAAGAAATGGTCTCCACCAGAAATCCAAGAATGTGATCTATGGAAAGGAAACAAATGTGAGGTGAGGTGTATGAGCCTCTGGTCGATGATCAATGGCCACACAACCCCCATTTTTGTCGAAAATAGCTATGAATGACCATTTACAATAATACCGAAGGCTAACACCTACGGATTTTTGACCAAGAAATGGTCTCCACCAGAAATCCAAGAATGTGATCTATGGCAAGGAAAGATATGTGGGGTGAGGTGTATGAGCGTCTGGTCGATGATCAATGGCCACAGAACCCCCATTTTTGTCGAAAATAGCCATGAATGACCATTTTCAATAATACCGAAGGCTAACACCTACGGATTTTTGACCAAGAAATGGTCTCCACCAGAAATCCAAGAATGTGATCTATGGCAAGGAAACATATGTGTAGTGAGGTGTATGAGCCTCTGGTCGAATATCAATGGCCACACAACCCCCATTTTTGTCGAAAATAGCCATGAACGACCATTTTCAATAATATCGAAGGCTAACACCTACGGATTTTTGACCAAGAAATGGTCTCCACCAGAAATCCAAGAATGTGATCTATGGCAAGGAAACATATGTGGGGTGAGGTGTATGAGCCTCTGGTCGACGATCAATGGCCACACAACCCCCATTTTGCCGAAAATAGCCATGAATGACCATTTTCAATAATACCGAAGGCTAACACGTACGAGTTTTTAACCAAGAAATGGTCTCCACCAGAAATCCAAGAATGTGATCTATGGCAAGGAAACATATGTGGGGTGAGGTGTATGAGCCTCTGGTCGATGATCAATGGCCACACAACCCCCATTTTTGTCGAAAATAGCCATGAACGACCATTTTCAATAATACCGAAGGCTAACTCCTACGGATTTTTGACCAAGAAATGGTCTCCACCAGAAATCCAAGAATGTGATCTATGGCAAGGAAACATATGTGGGGTGAGGTGTATGAGCCTCTAGTCGATGATCAATGGCCACACAACCCCCATTTTTGTCGAAAATAGCCATGAATGACCATTTACAATAATACCGAAGGCTAACACCTACGGATTTTTGACCAAGAAATGGTCTCCACCATAAATCCAAGAATGTGATCTATGGCAAGGAAACATATGTGGGGTGAGGTGTATGAGCCTCTGGTCTATGATCAATGGCCACACAACCCCCATTTTTGTCGAAAATAGCCATGAATGACCATTTTCAATAATACCGAAGGCTAACACGTACGAGTTTTTAACCAAGAAATGGTTTCCACCAGAAATCCAAGAATGTAATCTATGGCAAGTAAACATATGTGGGGTGAGGTTTATGAGCCTCTAGTCGATGATAAATGGCCACACAACCCCCATTTTTTATGAAAATAGCCATGAGCGACCTTGAAAATAGCCATGAGCGACCATTTTCAATAATACTAGAGGCTAACACCTACGGATTTTAGACCAAGAAATGGTCTCCACCAGAAATCCAAGAATGTGATCTATGCAAGGAAACATATGTGGGGTGAGGTGTATGAGCGTCTGGTCGATGATCAATGGCCACACAACCCCCATTTTTGTCGAAAATAGCCATGAACGACCATTTTCAATAATACCAAAGGCTAACACCTACGGATATTTGACCAAGAAATGGTCTCAACCAGAAATCCAAGAATGTGATCTATGGCAAGGAAACATATGTGGGGTGAGGTTTATGAGCCTCTAGTCGATGATAAATGGCCACACAACCCCCATTTTTTATGAAAATAGCCATGAGCGACCTTGAAAATAGCCATGAGCGACCATTTTCAATAATACTAGAGGCTAACACCAACGGATTTTAGACCAAGAAATGGTCTCCACCAGAAATCCAAGAATGTGATCTATGGCAAGGAAACATATGTGGGGTGAGGTGTATGAGCGTCTGGTCGATGATCAATGGCCACACAACCCCCATTTTTGTCGAAAATAGCCATGAATGACCATTTTCAATAATACCGAAGGCTAACACCTACGGATTTTTGACCAAGAAATGGTCTCCACCAGAAATCCAAGAATGTGATATATGGCAAGGAAACATATGTGGGGTGAGGTGTATGAGCCTCTAGTCGATGATCAATGGCCACACAACCCCCATTTTTGTCGAAAATAGCCATGAATGACCATTTTCAAAAATACCAAAGGCTAACACGTACGGATTTTTAACCAAGAAATGGTCTCCACCAGAAATCCAAGAATGTGATCTATGGCAAGGAAACATATGTGGGGTGAGGTATACGAGCCTCTGGTCGATGATCAATGGCCACACAACCCCCATTTTGCCGAAAATAGCCATGAATGACCATTTTCAATAATACCGAAGGCTAACACGTACGAGTTTTTAACCAAGAAATGGTTTCCACCAGAAATCCAAGAATGTAATCTATGGCAAGGAAACATATGTGGGGTGAGGTTTATGAGCCTCTAGTCGATGATAAATGGCCACACAACCCCCATTTTTTATGAAAATAGCCATGAGCGACCTTGAAAATAGCCATGAGCGACCATTTTCAATAATACTAGAGGCTAACACCTATGGATTTTAGACCAAGAAATGGTCTCCACCAGAAATCCAAGAATGTGATCTATGGCAAGGAAACATATGTGGGGTGAGGTGTATGAGCGTCTGGTCGATGATCAATGGCCACACAACCCCCATTTTTGTCGAAAATAGCCATGAACGACCATTTTCAATAATACCGAAGGCTAACACCTACGGATTTTTGACCAAGAAATGGTCTCCACCAGAAATCCAAGAATGTGATCTATGGCAAGGAAACATATGTGGGGTGAGGTGTATGAGCCTCTAGTCGATGATCAATGGCCACACCATTGATCATCGACCAGACGCTCATACACCTCACCCCACATATGTTTCCTTGCCATAGATCACATTCTTGGATTTCTGGTGGAGACCATTTCTTGGTTAAAAACTCGTACGTGTTAGCCTTCGGTATTATTGAAAATGGTCATTCATGGCTATTTTCGGCAAAATGGGGGTTGTGTGGCCATTGATCATCGACCAGAGGCTCGTACACCTCACCCCACATATGTTTCCTTGCCATAGATCACATTCTTGGATTTCTGGTGGAGACCATTTCTTGGTTAAAAATCCGTACGTGTTAGCCTTTGGTATTTTTGAAAATGGTCATTCATGGCTATTTTCGACAAAAATGGGGGTTGTGTGGCCATTGATCATCGACTAGAGGCTCATACACCTCACCCCACATATGTTTCCTTGCCATAGATCACATTCTTGGATTTCTGGTGGAGACCATTTCTTGGTCAAAAATCCATAGGTGTTAGCCTTCGGTATTATTGAAAATGGTCGTTCATGGCTATTTTCGACAAAAATGGGGGTTGTGTGGCCATTGATCATCGACCAGAGGCTCATACACCTCACCCTACATATGTTTCCTTGCCATAGATCACATTCTTGGATTTCTGGTGGAGACCATTTCTTGGTCAAAAATCCGTAGGTGTTAGCCTTCGGTATTATTGAAAATGGTCGTTCATGGCTATTTTCGACAAAAATGGGGGTTGTGTGGCCATTGATCATCGACCAGACGCTCATACACCTCACCCCACATATGTTTCCTTGCCATAGATCACATTCTTGGATTTCTGGTGGAAACCATTTCTTGGTCAGAAATCCGTAGGTGTTAGCCTTCGGTATTATTGAAAATAGTCGTTCATGGCAATTTTTGACAAAAATGGGGGTTGTGTGGTAATACCGAAGGCTAACTCCTACGGATTTTTGACCAAGAAATGGTCTCCACCAGAAATCCAAGAATGTGATCTATGGCAAGGAAACATATGTGGGGTGAGGTGTATGAGCCTCTGGTCGATGATCAATGGCCACACAACCCCCATTTTTTATGAAAATAGCCATGAGCGACCTTGAAAATAGCCATGAGCGACCATTTTCAATAATACTAGAGGCTAACACCTACGGATTTTTGACCAAGAAATGGTCTCCACCAGAAATCCAAGAATGTGATCTATGGCAAGGAAACATATGTGGGGTGAGGTGTATGAGCCTCTGGTCGATGATCAATGGCCACACAACCCTAATTTTTGTCGAAAATAGCCATGAACGACCATTTTCAATGACACTGACGGCTAACACCTACGGATTTTTGACCAAGAAATGGTCTCCACTATAAATCCAAGAATGTGATCTATGGCAAGGAAACATATGTGTAGTGAGGTGTATGAGCCTCTGTTCGAAGATCAATGGCCACACAACCCCCATTTTTGTCGAAAATAGCCATGAATGACCATTTTCAAAAATACCAAAGGCTAACACATTCGGATTTTTGCCCAAGAAATGGTCTCCACCAGAAATCCAAGAATGTGATCTATGGCAAGGAAACATATGTGGGGTGAGGTGTATGAGCCTCTGGTCGATGATCAATGGCCACACAACCCCCAATTTGCCGAAAATAGCCATGAATGAACATTTTCAATAATACCGAAGGCTAACACGTACGAGTTTTTAACCAAGAAATGGTTTCCACCAGAAATCCAAGAATGTAATCTATGGCAAGGAAACATATGTGGGGTGAGGTTTATGAGCCTCTAGTCGATGATAAATGGCCACACAACCCCCATTTTTTATGAAAATAGCCATGAGCGACCTTAAAAATAGCCATGAGCGACCATTTTCAATAATATTAGAGGCTAAGACCTACGGATTTTTGACCAAGAAATGGTCTCCACTAGAAATCCAAGAATGTGATCTATGGCAAGGAAACATATGTGGGGTGAGGTGTATGAGCCTCTGGTCGATGATCAATGGCCACACAACCCCCATTTTTGTCGAAAATAGCCATGAATGACCATTTACAATAATACCGAAGGCTAACACCTACGGATTTTTGACCAAGAAATGGTCTCCACCAGAAATCCAAGAATGTGATCTATGGCAAGGAAACATATGTGGGGTGAGGTGTATGAGCCTCTGGTCGATGATCAATGGCCACACAACCCCCATTTTTGTCGAAAATAGCCATGAACGACCATTTTCAATAATATCGAAGGCTAACACCTACTGATTTTTGACCAAGAAATGGTCTCCACCAGAAATCCAAGAATGTGATCTACGACAAGGAAACATATGTGGGGTGAGGTGTATGAGCCTCTGGTCGACGATCAATGGCCACACAACCCCCATTTTGCCGAAAATAGCCATGAATGACCATTTTCAATAATACCGAAGGCTAACACGTACGAGTTTTTAACCAAGAAATGGTTTCCACCAGAAATCCAAGAATGTAATCTATGGCAAGGAAACATATGTGGGGTGAGGTGTATGAGCCTCTAGTCGATGATCAATGGCCACACAACCCCCATTTTGCCGAAAATAGCCATGAATGACCATTTTCAATAATACCGAAGGCTAACACGTACGAGTTTTTAACCAAGAAATGGTTTCCACCAGAAATCCAAGAATGTAATCTATGGCAAGTAAACATATGTGGGGTGAGGTTTATGAGCCTCTAGTCGATGATAAATGGCCACACAACCCCCATTTTTTATGAAAATAGCCATGAGCGACCTTGAAAATAGCCATGAGCGACCATTTTCAATAATACTAGAGGCTAACACCTACGGATTTTAGACCAAGAAATGGTCTCCACTAGAAATCCAAGAATGTGATCTATGGCAAGGAAACATATGTGGGGTGAGGTGTATGAGCCTCTGGTCGACGATAAATGGCCACACAACCCCCATTTTTGTCGAAAATAGCCATGAATGACCATTTATAATAATACCGAAGGCTAACACCTACGGATTTTTGACCAAGAAATGGTCTCCACCAGAAATCCAAGAATGTGATCTATGGCAAGGAAACATATGTGGGGTGAGGTGTATGAGCCTCTGGTCGATGATCAATGGCCACACAACCCCCATTTTTGTCGAAAATAGCCATGAACGACCATTTTCAATAATATCGAAGGCTAACACCTACGGATTTTTGACCAAGAAATGGTCTCCACCAGAAATCCAAGAATGTGATCTACGACAAGAAACATATGTGGGGTGAGGTGTATGAGCCTCTGGTCGACGATCATTGGCCACACAACCCCCATTTTGCCGAAAATAGCCATGAATGACCATTTTCAATAATACCGAAGGCTAACACGTACTAGTTTTTAACCAAGAAATGGTTTCCACTAGAAATCCAAGAATGTAATCTATGGCAAGGAAACATATGTGGGGTGAGGTTTATGAGCCTCTAGTCGATGATAAATGGCCACACATCCCCCATTTTTTATGAAAATAGCCATGAGCGACCTTGAAAATAGCCATGAGCGACCATTTTCAATAATATTAGAGGCTAAGACCTACGGATTTTTGACCAAGAAATGGTCTCCACCAGAAATCCAAGAATGTGATCTATGGCAAGGAAACATATGTGGGGTGAGGTGTATGAGCCTCTGGTCGATGATCAATGGCCACACAACCCCCATTTTTGTCGAAAATAGCCATGAATGGCCATTTACAATAATACCGAAGGCTAACACCTACGGATTTTTGACCAAGAAATGGTCTCCACCAGAAATCCAAGAATGTGATCTATGGCAAGGAAACATATGTGGGGTGAGGTGTATGAGCCTCTGGTCGATGATCAATGGCCACACAACCCCCATTTTTGTCGAAAATAGCCATGAACGACCATTTTCAATAATATCGAAGGCTAACACCTACGGATTTTTGACCAAGAAATGGTCTCCACCAGAAATCCAAGAATGTAATCTATGGCAAGGAAACATATGTGGGGTGAGGTTTATGAGCCTCTAGTCGATGATAAATGGCCACACAACCCCCATTTTTTATGAAAATAGCCATGAGCGACCTTGAAAATAGCCATGAGCGACCATTTTCAATAATACTAGAGGCTAACACCTACGGATTTTAGACCAAGAAATGGTCTCCACCAGAAATCCAAGAATGTGATCTATGGCAAGGAAACATATGTGGGGTGAGGTGTATGAGCGTCTGGTCGATGATAAATGGAAATGGGGGTTGTGTGGCCATTGATCATCGACCAGAGGCTCATACCACACAACCCCCATTTTCCCGAAAATAGCCATGAACGACAATTTTCAATAATACCGAAGGCTAAAACCTACGGATTTTTGACCAAGAAATGGTCTCCACCAGAAATCCAAGAATGTGATCTATGGCAAGGAAACATATGTGGGGTGAGGTGTATGAGCCTCTAGTCGATGATCAATGGCCACACAACCCCCATTTTTGTCGAAAATAGCCATGAATGACCATTTTCAAAAATACCAAAGGATAACACGTACGGATTTTTGACCAAGAAATGGTCTCCACCAAAAATCCAAGAATGTGATCTATGGCAAGGAAACATATGTGGGGTGAGGTGTACGAGCCTCTAGTCGATGATCAATGGCCACACAACCCCCATTTTGCCGAAAATAGCCATGAACGACCATTTTCAATAATACCGAAGGCTAACACGTACGAGTTTTTAACCAAGAAATGGTCTCCACCAGAAATCCAAGAATGTGATCTATGGCAAGGAAACATATGTGGGGTGAGGTTTATGAGCCTCTAGTCGATGATAAATGGCCACACAACCCCCATTTTTTATGAAAATAGCCATGAGCGACCATTTTCAATAATACTAGAGGCTAAGACCTACGGATTTTAGACCAAGAAATGGTCTCCACCAGAAATCCAAGAATGTGATCTATGGCAAGGAAACATATGTGGGGTGAGGTGTATGAGCGTCTGGTCGATGATCAATGGCCACACAACCCCCATTTTTGTCGAAAATAGCCATTAACGACCATTTTCAATAATACCGAAGGCTAACACCTACGGATTTTTGACCAAGAAATGGTCTCCACCAGAAATCCAAGAATGTGGTCTATGGCAAGGAAACATATGTGGGGTGAGGTGTATGAGCCTCTAGTCGATGATCAATGGCCACACAACCCCCATTTTGCCGAAAATAGCCATGAGTGACCATTTTCAATAATACCGAAGGCTAACACGTACGAGTTTTTAACCAAGAAATGGTTTCCACCAGAAATCCAAGAATGTAATCTATGGCAAGGAAACATATGTGGGATGAGGTTTATGAGCCTCTAGTCGATGATAAATGGCCACACAACCCCCATTTTTTATGAAAATAGTCATGAGCGACCTTGAAAATAGCCATGAGCGACCATTTTCAATAATACTAGAGGCTAACACCTATGGATTTTAGACCAAGAAATGGTCTCCACCAGAAATCCAAGAATGTGATCTATGGCAAGGAAACATATGTGGGGTGAGGTGTATGAGCGTCTGGTCGATGATCAATGGCCACACAACCCCCATTTTTGTCGAAAATAGCCATGAACGACCATTTTCAATAATACCGAAGGCTAACACCTACGGATTTTTGACCAAGAAATGGTCTCCACCAGAAATCCAAGAATGTGATCTATGGCAAGGAAACATATGTGGGGTGAGGTGTATGAGCCTCTAGTCGATGATCAATGGCCACACAACCCCCATTTTTGTCGAAAATAGCCATGAATGACCATTTTCAAAAATACCAAAGGCTAACACGTACGGATTTTTGACCAAGAAATGGTCTCCACCAGAAATCCAAGAATGTGATCTATGGCAAGGAAACATATGTGGGGTGAGGTGTACGAGCCTCTGGTCGATGATCAATGGCCACACAACCCCCATTTTGCCGAAAATAGCCATGAATGAACATTTTCAATAATACCGAAGGCTAACACGTACGAGTTTTTGACCAAGAAATGGTTTCCGCCAGAAATCCAAGAATGTAATCTATGGCAAGGAAACATATGTGGGGTGAGGTTTATGAGCCTCTGGTCGACGATCAATGGCCACACAACCCCCATTTTTTTATGAAAATAGCCATGAGCGACCATTTTCAATAATATTAGAGGCTAAGACCTACGGATTTTTGACCAAGAAATGGTCTCCACCAGAAATCCTAGAATGTGATCTATGGCAAGGAAACATATGTGGGGTGAGGTGTATGAGCCTCTAGTCGATGATAAATGGCCACACAACCCCCATTTTTTATGAAAATAGCCATGAGCGACCATTTTCAATAATACTAGAGGCTAACACCTACGGATTTTAGACCAAGAAATGGTCTCCACCAGAAATCCAAGAATGTGATCTATGGCAAGGAAACATATGTGGGGTGAGGTGTATGAGCCTCTAGTCGATGATAAATGGCCACACAACCCCCATTTTTTATGAAAATAACCATGAGCGACCTTGAAAATAGCCATGAGCGACCATTTTCAATAATACTAGAGGCTAACACCTACGGATTTTAGACCAAGAAATGGTCTCCACCAGAATTCCAAGAATGTGATCTATGGTAAGGAAACATATGTGGGGTGAGGTGTACGAGCCTCTTGTCGATGATCAATGGCCACACAACCCCCATTTTTATGAAAATAGCCATGAGCGACCATTTTCAATAATACTAGAGGCTAACACCTACGGATTTTAGACCAAGAAATGGTCTCCACCAGAAATCCAAGAATGTGATCTATGGCAAGGAAACATATGTGGGGTGAGGTGTATGAGCGTCTGGTCGATGATCAATGGCCACACAACCCCCATTTTGCCGAAAATAGCCATGAACGACCATTTTCAATAATACCGATGGCTAACACGTACGAGTTTTTGACCAAGAAATGGTCTCCACCAGAAATCCAAGAATGTGATCTATGGCAATGAAACATATGTGGGGTGAGGTGTATGAGCCTCTGGTCGACGATCAATGGCCACACAACCCCCATTTTTGTCGAAAATAGCCATGAATGACCATTTACAATAATACCGAAGGCTAACACCTACGGATTTTTGACCAAGAAATGGTCTCCACCAGAAATCCATGAATGTGATCTATGGCAAGGAAACATATGTGGGGTGAGGTGTATGAGCCTCTGGTCGATGATCAATGGCCACACAACCCCCATTTTTGTCGAAAATAGCCATGAACGACCATTTTCAATAATATCGAAGGCTAACACCTACGGATTTTTGACCAAGAAATGGTCTCCACCAGAAATCCAAGAATGTGATCTATGGCAAGGAAACATATGTGTGGTGAGGTGTATGAGCCTCTGGTCGATGATCAATGGCCACACAACCCCCATTTTTGTCGAAAATAGCCATGAATGACCATTTTCAATAATACCGAAGGCTAACACGTACGGATTTTTGACCAAGAAATGGTCTCCACCAGAAATCCAAGAATGTGATCTATGGCAAGGAAACATAAGTGGGGTGAGGTGTACGAGCCTCTGGTCGATGATCAATGGCCACACAACCCCCATTTTGCCGAAAATAGCCATGAATGAACATTTTCAATAATACCGAAGGCTAACACGTACGAGTTTTTGACCAAGAAATGGTTTCCGCCAGAAATCCAAGAATGTAATCTATGGCAAGGAAACATATGTGGGGTGAGGTTTATGAGCCTCTGGTCGACGATCAATGGCCACACAACCCCCATTTTTTTATGAAAATAGCCATGAGCGACCATTTTCAATAATATTAGAGGCTAAGACCTACGGATTTTTGACCAAGAAATGGTCTCCACCAGAAATCCTAGAATGTGATCTATGGCAAGGGAACATATGTGGGGTGAGGTGTATGAGCCTCTAGTCGATGATAAATGGCCACACAACCCCCATTTTTTATGAAAATAGCCATGAGCGACCATTTTCAATAATACTAGAGGCTAACACCTACGGATTTTAGACCAAGAAATGGTCTCCACCAGAAATCCAAGAATGTGATCTATGGCAAGGAAACATATGTGGGGTGAGGTGTATGAGCCTCTAGTCGATGATAAATGGCCACACAACCCCCATTTTTTATGAAAATAACCATGAGCGACCTTGAAAATAGCCATGAGCGACCATTTTCAATAATACTAGAGGCTAACACCTACGGATTTTAGACCAAGAAATGGTCTCCACCAGAATTCCAAGAATGTGATCTATGGTAAGGAAACATATGTGGGGTGAGGTGTACGAGCCTCTTGTCGATGATCAATGGCCACACAACCCCCATTTTTATGAAAATAGCCATGAGCGACCATTTTCAATAATACTAGAGGCTAACACCTACGGATTTTAGACCAAGAAATGGTCTCCACCAGAAATCCAAGAATGTGATCTATGGCAAGGAAACATATGTGGGGTGAGGTGTATGAGCGTCTGGTCGATGATCAATGGCCACACAACCCCCATTTTGCCGAAAATAGCCATGAACGACCATTTTCAATAATACCGAAGGCTAACACGTACGAGTTTTTGACCAAGAAATGGTCTCCACCAGAAATCCAAGAATGTGATCTATGGCAATGAAACATATGTGGGGTGAGGTGTATGAGCCTCTGGTCGACGATCAATGGCCACACAACCCCCATTTTTGTCGAAAATAGCCATGAATGACCATTTACAATAATACCGAAGGCTAACACCTACGGATTTTTGACCAAGAAATGGTCTCCACCAGAAATCCATGAATGTGATCTATGGCAAGGAAACATATGTGGGGTGAGGTGTATGAGCCTCTGGTCGATGATCAATGGCCACACAACCCCCATTTTTGTCGAAAATAGCCATGAACGACCATTTTCAATAATATCGAAGGCTAACACCTACGGATTTTTGACCAAGAAATGGTCTCCACCAGAAATCCAAGAATGTGATCTATGGCAAGGAAACATATGTGTGGTGAGGTGTATGAGCCTCTGGTCGATGATCAATGGCCACACAACCCCCATTTTTGTCGAAAATAGCCATTGTTGGGGACTTGTTCTCAAATGCTAAGAGTTGAGAACAAGGCAACATAAAAAGTGTTAAGTGTTAAAGTCCTTCGTCCTTCGAAGCATTATGTCCCCTTCGGGAAATAATGAGTCTGGGACGAAGGTCACAAGAGAAATACCTTCGCAAACATAACAGATAATGACGAAGGACTTATATAAAGCATGAAATATAATATAAGCATCATCGCAAAATCATTTCTATTTTATTAACATGGAAAAATAGAAATGATTTCAAATTACAAATGTACCTTCGGTCCTGAGAGAAGATAGAAAGTACAAGCGTGACGCAAAAGCAAATGCCAAGTCAGCCGTGAACAGTACGGGAGTACTGTTCATCTATTTATAGACGCGGGACGCAGCCCACGTAAAATTACATCCATGTCCATTACATCTGTTAACGGCTTATGGAAATCTGTCGAGGCCCCCGAAGTCTTTTCATCTTTAAGTCGGTTCCCCCTTCTGCCATCGCGCCGAAGCTTCCCTGCGCACAGCTTCGGCTACACTCGACCTTCGTCTGGTTCAGGCTTCGTCCTGGCCGTGCTCCATATTCATAATTCTGGATCCGAAAATACCTGTTCACATAATCCACTCGAAAAACATTGTCAAATCATGTTTTTGAGGACCTTCGGAGGACGAAGGCCCCCAACAGTAGCCCCTCGCAATATTAATTTGTAAATAATAAATTCAGATTGCGATATGGACGAAGGCCTTGAGCCGAAGGTCCGAAAAAACACCTTCCCTTTGCTAGAATAGCAACATCTACTGACAATCGGGGCCTTTCAATTTTCAACGCCCTAGGCGTATAAATAAGATCACATCGCGAACTGATTTGGTACGCACACTTGCCCTCTGCTTCGGCCCACTAAAATTTTTAGCTCTTGTGCACTAAGATTTGCTGATCTTTTAGCTTTGAAGCTTCGGCTTTTAAAAACAGTTTTTAGCGCTTCCGAAGATGTCTGAAGCTGCTGAGAAGGCTGCTGCTGAGATGAAGCTGAGTCTTGATGAAGAGAAGAACCTAGGGTTTCTTATAGCGATGTCGAAGTCCAACACAGAAAAGATTACCAAGGAAATTCTGGAGGGGCTGTCTGAAGATACTGGTGACAGTGAAAGTTATGATATGGACAGTGGTGGCGAAGACTCCGAAGATCGCCCCTGGCGACCAAGCCATTCAGTTTATGGTAAATCGACTATCAAAGAGAATCATCTTGTTAATATGAGAGGAAGGTATTTCCGGGATCTGTCCATTGTGAGGGCGGACGAAGGGGAAAAAACTTGTCCACATCCTAAAGAAAATGAAGTTGTGGTGTACCGAAGCTTTTTGAAAGCTGGATTGCGATTCCCCTTGAGCAGCTTCGTCGTGGAGGTGTTGAAAATCTTCGAAGTCTATCTTCATCAACTTACTCCCGAGGCAATTATAAGGCTAAATATCTTCGTGTGGGCCGCGAGGAGCCAAGGTCTGAAGCCTGACGCAAGAAGCTTCTGTAATGTTCATGAATTATTATATGAAACAAAGCCTTGGGGCAAAGAACAGTACCATAACAACTTTGGCTGCTATAGCTTCGTTTCTCGGTCCGGGGCAAGCTGTCCCGTACCAACCTTTCGGAAGAGATGGCCCGGGGATTGGATGACAGAATGGTTTTATGTGAAAAATGACTTATCAGCACGAGAAGACATCAAAGGTATAATTATGCGTCCTATTTGGCAAAGCTTCGGCCTTCGGAGGCCGAAGGTTGAAATGAACGAAGCCGCCGAAGAGTGCCAAAGAGCCTTCGGCATTGTCTGTTCTTTTATAGGAACAAGGGACTTAGTACAAGAACATATCGCCTTCAGGGTGTGGCCGCTTGCTGAGAAATGGGAAATGCCACAAGAAACCATAAAAGAGGCCAACGAAGGTGAGCTTGTGAGACTGAAGTACACCTTCAAATTTGGAGATAAATTTATTGAGCCAGATGATGAGTGGTTGAAAAGTATTGACAATTTAAGTGATGAGCTACTCGGGACCTACTCGAAGGCTGAAGATAATGCAATGTCAGCAGCCTTCGGAGGCCGAAAAAAGAAGAGACTGAATCGGGTATTTGATGCCATTGGGTTTGTCTATCCTGATTACTGCTATCCCATTCGAAGGCAGAAGAGAAAAAACACAATCTCTGCAAAAGAAGAAGCTGCAGCTGCTCCTAGCGAGCCAGAACCGAAAAGGAAAAAGATAAAGGTTCTTACGCATCGGCCGCGTTATATTGAACCAGCTTCGGTGCCTGAGTTCACTGAACAGCCAACCTTGCTGCCAGAAACTGCAGAGATGGCCGAAGCACCATCCACAGAAAAAATGGAAGAAGCGAAAAAGCCGACTAAGGAAAAAACATTAGAAGTTTTGAGTCCTGCAGTAAATATTGAAACAGCAAAAAACCAAAAGGGGCCATCAGTGACCCCAAAAAGGAAAAGAATGGTAAATGTACTAGACGTCTTGGAGACAATTAAGTCTTCAAGCACAATTCCAAAAAAGAGTGTTGAAGTTGCTGAAGCTTCTACTGAAGCTTCGGCTCAACAAGCTGAAGCTGAAGCTGGGCCTTCAGAGCCCTACAAGGAGCAACCTTTTGAAGCCGAAGCAATAAAAATTCCAGAACCAGTATTAGTTGAAGAAACTGACACCGCCATCCCCGAAGCACCTGCCAGCATGCGTGATTACATGATACGACATGCTTCGGGGAAAAAGCTATCCGAAGAAGAAACTCATGAAGCCATCCACTATGCAAAGGAACTAAAATATCCGAAGGGGGCAGTAATATTCAATGGAACGAATGAAGATGACTTCTTATACTGCCTGCCTGACAACAAAGAGCTATCTGTCTGCCGAGAAATGGCCAGAAGTATTGGTTTCCCGAAGCTTGAATCTGGATTAAGCGCCATGACGAAAGAAGATCTCGCAGACAGTCTTGCGTACAACAGCCTGAAGGTATAGGAATTAAACACTTAAAAAACCCCCTTATTTTTACGCAACTCATTCCTTTTTTCTTATATGAATTCTTTTTCGTATAGGGCCTGATCCTAAGCAACGCACTAAGAGCCCAAAAGAGCGCCGAAGATGAAAGCTATGAAATTGCGTTTAATAATTTACGCTCCGAAGTTATCAGACTGAGAAACGAAGCTTTGGAAAAAGATAAAATTCTGCTTACACTGGTAGATAAAGTGAAAAAAGACGAAGCTGCTTCAAAGGCCCAGGCCGAAGCTCAAAAACGTGAGATTAAAGATCTTCAGAAACAGCTGGCTAGAGCTAAAGAGGAGCGCGCGCTTGAGGAAACGAAACGAGAACTTAGTGATTTTATGGTCAGCAAATTGGAATCAAAAGTTAAGGAGCTTCGCACATCTCAGGGGAAATGCTATGTCAAATCTGTAGAATGTGTGAATAAAATTAAATCCAGCTTCGCCAGCGTAGGCGCCTTTTCCAGCGAAGAGAATTTCTCTCGAGGCAATCCCGAAGGTCCGCTGGAATGGATTAGCCACGAAGCAGAGGCCTTCGAAGAGATTCTGAACAGTCGTGGCGACATATGCGCTTTTTCGGGCGCCAGAGGAATTGCTTCTGTCTTAGAGAAGAAAGGTTGCGGGCATGTAAAATTTTTAGCTCAATCCGAAGCTACCTTATCTTTCGAAGACGTCAAGGACCCCTCGGCCGAAGCAAGCGTGGTTGGTGGCAAATTTTTTACTGATATCTGGAACGACGGCGGCCGCGGAATGGCGCAAGAGATCATCCAAAGGAGCGAAAAAGGCATTCATGACGCCAGAAAAGTGGCAGAAGCTGCCGAAAGGAGTACAGAGCCCGAAAGGCAATTAGGTACCAATTAGTCGCTCTTATTGTGTTGTAATTTTTATTCCAAACTTTGCTCAAGGTTTGCAAAAGTAATGAAGAAGTGTTCTCTTCCCTCAGAAACTGCTGGATCAAATGTCGACGAAGAAATTAAACAAATAGCCGAAACTATCTTGGACAAGGTTGTTGACCAACTTCTAAATGAGACCGCCGAAGAAGTATTGAGAGAAAATTAGATGCTATTTGGAAAAATCATTTAAAGTGTAATCTATGTAACACTTTGTACATTTGAATGTAATATACAAATCTCCTTTCATTATTGAATTCTTTACGATGCATGAAACATTAAATACATACCATTTTTGAGCCTTTGGCGAAAAAACACCTTCCCTTCTTTTCATGCTTCGTGAAGAAGGCATTCTCCGTTAAAATTATTCTGATGAATCACATCCATGCTTCGTCAAAACATTCTTCGAAACTATACTCCGAAGCTATACAACTTCGATATTGATCTGATAAAGCTCGCCCATGTTTCGTAAAAATATTCTCCGAAGCTGTATTCCGAAGCTGTACAATTTCGATGTCACTTTCTCAAAGCATCCTTTCGAAGGTTGAGAGTATCTCCTTCTCTTGCCAAATGCAATATGATGTATGATGCTTATGCTATGCAAAATGATGTGATGATGTTATGTTATGCATGTGACATTTGTTCCGGAGATACACATAAAATATATTCGTAAGCTCTGCATTCCCTTGGGAACGTCTTTGGAGCTTCTTCGTCTTTTACTTAGACGGTATCAGCGTTGACTTTTCGCTGTAAGCCTCCCTTAGGAGCTTCTTCGCCTTTTACTTAGGCGGTATCAGCGTTGACTTTTCGCTGTAAGCCTCCCTTAGGAGCTTCTTCGCCTTTTACTTAGGCGGTATCAGCGTTGACTTTTCGCTGTAAGCCTCCCTTAGGAGCTTCTTCGCCTTTTACTTAGGCGGTATCAGCGTTGACTTTTCGCTGTAGGCTCTGCATTCCTTTAGGAACGACTTCTGAGCAGAAAACTTACACTGCGCTCCCTTTGGAACGGCTTTTTGTGACTTCATAAACTTACTCTGCGTTCCTTAGAACGACTTTCTGTTACTCCGAAGGATTTTTAATCCGAAGGTCCTCCTTGGTAACGGAAAAAGTTTTAGGCTTCAGCAACTTAGGCCTGTGGAGCAAATAGATTTTCCTCGTGGGAAACAACGAAATTATTACATGAAAACTATCAATGTTTTTTGCTTCACAGAAAATAAAACTCAATAGAAAAGACTGCTATCAAAGGTAGGATATGTCAATAAATGTGCTTCGACTCTGGCACAGTGCTGTTGACTGTGCGAGCTTCGGACTGTTCTCTGAAGTCCCTCTGATGTGGAGCGTATTGACTCCCTTCTGGCTGTTGACCTTGCTGCAATGGAGGTGGAGGCGGAATCTGCTGCCAGGAAGCTTGAGGTTGACTTGCCGAAGCTACAGAAGCCGCAGGGTGGTTGTCTATGTATTGTGGGACATAAGGCGGATGAAACGAAGCAGTATGCATAACCTGCTTCGACTGAGCTTGTTGAGATGCAGCTTCGGCTAGTTCCTTTTGCTTCTGGATTGTAACATGGCACGTCCTAGTGGTGTGGCCCTTGCCCTCTCCACAGAATAGGCAAAACAGTCTCCTTGGCTGATCTCCGAATCTTCCGCCGAAGCCCCTGGCGCCTCTGCCTCTTGGAGCTGGTGGCCGAAAGAAAGTTTGTTGCTGCCCCGAAGCCTGTGAGGAGCACTGCGGCCTGTTTTGCTGACTCCCCTTATCATCATTCTGAGTGTTGTGAATGGAACGGACATGCCTCGGGTAGTATCTTCCTCCGAAGCCCCTGGTCATCTCAGAAAATCTGAAGGCCTCCTCCCTTCTTTGGCGAAAGTCATTGTCAGCACGAATGTACTCATCCATCTTTTGGAGCAATTTCTCCAAGGTCTGAGGAGGCTTCCGAGCAAAGTATTGAGCTGCAGGTCCAGGACGGAGCCCCTTGATCATGGCTTCGATAACGATTTCATTGGGCACCGTTGGTGCCTGCGCCCTCAATCGTAAGAACCTTCGGACATACGCCTGAAGGTATTCTTCGTTATCCTGAATACACTGGAAGAGGGCTTGAGCTGTAACCGGCTTCGTTTGAAATCCTTGAAAGCTGGTCAATAACATATCCTTCAGCTTCTGCCATGAAGTGATTGTTCCTGGCCGAAGGGAGGAATACCAGGTCTGAGCAACATTCCTGACGGCCATGACGAAAGACTTCGCCATGATTGCAGCGTTGCCCCCGTACGAAGACACTGTTGCTTCGTAGCTCATCAAGAATTGCTTCGGGTCGGAGTGCCCGTCAAACATGGGGAGCTGGGGTGGCTTATAGGATGGAGGCCAAGGTGTAGCCTGCAGCTCAGCAGACAGAGGAGAAGCATCATCAAAAACAAAATTTCCCTGATGGAAATTATCATACCAGTCGTCTTCGTTGACGAAGCCCTCCTGATGGAGGTCTTTCTGATGAGGCCCTCTGTTCTGTTCATCGTGAGTGAGATGGCGAACTTCCTCAGAAGCTTCGTCAATTTGCCTTTGCAACTCAGCTAGGCGGGCCATCTTCTCCTTCTTCCTCTGCACTTGTTGATGCAGCATCTCCATTTCTCTGATTTCTTGGTCTAGCTCTTCTTCCTCAAGCGCCGGGCTAACAGCTTTTCTCTTCTGACTTCTGGCCTCCCGAAGAGAGACGGTCTCCTGGTTGTGGTCCAGCGGTTGTAGTGCTGCAGCCCCAGCCGCTGAAGCTTTCTTCGGCGCCATAGCGAAGGTCTATAGCTTCCGAGGGTGTTCACGAAGACTCGAGGTGGAAGTGAGTTCACCGGAGGTGGGCGCCAATGTTGGGGACTTGTTCTCAAATGCTAAGAGTTGAGAACAAGGCAACATAAAAAGTGTTAAGTGTTAAAGTCCTTCGTCCTTCGAAGCATTATGTCCCCTTCGGGAAATAATGAGTCTGGGACGAAGGTCACAAGAGAAATACCTTCGCAAACATAACAGATAATGACGAAGGACTTATATAAAGCATGAAATATAATATAAGCATCATCGCAAAATCATTTCTATTTTATTAACATGGAAAAATAGAAATGATTTCAAATTACAAATGTACCTTCGGTCCTGAGAGAAGATAGAAAGTACAAGCGTGACGCAAAAGCAAATGCCAAGTCAGCCGTGAACAGTACGGGAGTACTGTTCATCTATTTATAGACGCGGGACGCAGCCCACGTAAAATTACATCCATGTCCATTACATCTGTTAACGGCTTATGGAAATCTGTCGAGGCCCCCGAAGTCTTTTCATCTTTAAGTCGGTTCCCCCTTCTGCCATCGCGCCGAAGCTTCCCTGCGCACAGCTTCGGCTACACTCGACCTTCGTCTGGTTCAGGCTTCGTCCTGGCCGTGCTCCATATTCATAATTCTGGATCCGAAAATACCTGTTCACATAATCCACTCGAAAAACATTGTCAAATCATGTTTTTGAGGACCTTCGGAGGACGAAGGCCCCCAACAGCCATGAACGACCATTTTCAATAATACCGAAGGCTAACACCTACGGATTTTTGACCAAGAAATGGTCTCCACCATAAATCCAAGAATGTGATCTATGGCAAGGAAACATATGTGCAGTGAGGTGTATGAGCCTCTGGTCGATGATCAATGGCCACACAACCCCCATTTTGTCAAAAATAGCCATGAACGACCATTAGCCTTTGGTATTTTTGAAAATGGTCGTTCATGGCTATTTTCGACAAAAATGGGGGTTGTGTGGCCATTGATCATCAACTAGAGGCTCATACACCTCACCCCACATATGTTTCCTTGCCATAGATCACATTCTTGGATTTCTGGTGAGACCATTTCTTGGTCAAAAATCCGTAGGTGTTAGCCTTCGGTATTATTGAAATTGGTCGTTCATGGCTATTTTCGACCAAAATGGGGGTTGTGTGGCCATTGATCATCGACCAGACGCTCATACACCTCACCCCACATATGTTTCCTTGCCATAGATCACATTCTTGGATTTCTGGTGGAGACCATTTCTTGGTTAAAAACTCGTACGTGTTAGCCTTCGGTATTATTGAAAATGGTCGTTCATGGCTATTTTCGACAAAAATTAGGGTTGTGTGGCCATTGATCGTCGACAAGAGGCTCATACATTTCACCCCACATATGTTTCCTTTCCATAGATCACATTCTTGGATTTCTAGTGGAGACCATTTCTTGGTCAAAAATCCGTAGGTGTTAGCCTTCGATATTATTGAAAATGGTCGTTCATGGCTATTTTCGACAAAAATGGGGGTTGTGTGGCCATTGATCATCGACCAGAGGCTCATACACCTCACCCCACATATGTTTCCTTGCCATAGATCACATTCTTGGATTTCTGGTGGAGACCATTTCTTGGTCAAAAATCCGTAGGTGTTAGCCTTCGGTATTATTGAAAATGGTCGTTCATGGCTATTTTCGACAAAAATGGGGGTTGTGTGGCCATTGATCATCGACCAGACGCTCATACACCTCACCCCACATATGTTTCCTTGCCATAGATCACATTCTTGGATTTCTGGTGGAGACCATTTCTTGGTCTAAAATCCGTAGGTGTTAGCCTTCGAAATTATTGAAAATGGTCGTTCATGGCTATTTTCGACAAAAATTTGGGTTGTGTGGCCATTGATCATTGACCAGAGGCTCATACACCTCACCCCACATATGTTTCCTTGCCATAGATCACATTCTTGGATTTCTGGTGGAAACCATTTCTTGGTCAAAAATCCGTAGGTGTTAGCCTTCGGTATTATTGAAAATGGTCGTTCATGGCTATTTTCGGCAAAATGGGGGTTGTGTGGCCATTGATCATCGACCAGAGGCTCGTACACCTCACCCCACATATGTTTCCTTGCCATAGATCACATTCTTGGATTTCTGGTGGAGACCATTTCTTGGTCAAAAATCCGTAGGTGTTAGCCTTCGGTATTATTGAAAATGGTCATTAATGGCTATTTTCGACAAAAATGGGGGTTGTGTGGCCATTGATCATCGACCAGAGGCTCATACACCTCACCCCACATATGTTTCCTTGCCATAGATCACATTCTTGGATTTCTGGTGGAGACCATTTCTTGGTCAAAAATCCGTAGGTGTTAGCCTTCGATATTATTGAAAATGGTCGTTCATGGCTATTTTCGACAAAAATGGGGGTTGTGTGGCCATTGATCATCGACCAGAGGCTCATACACCTCACCCCACATATGTTTCCTTGCCATAGATTACATTCTTGGATTTCTGGTGGAGACCATTTCTTGGTCTAAAATCCGTAGGTGTTAGCCTCTAGTATTATTGAAAATGGTCGCTCATGGCTATTTTCATAAAAAATGGGGGTTGTGTGGCCATTGATCATCGACCAGAGGCTCGTACACCTCACCCCACATATGTTTCCTTGCCATAGATTACATTCTTGGATTTCTGGTGGAAACCATTTCTTGGTTAAAAACTCGTACGTGTTAGCCTTCGGTATTATTGAAAATGGTCATTCATGGCTATTTTCGGCAAAATGGGGGTTGTGTGGCCATTGATCATCGACCAGAGGCTCATACACCTCACCCCACATATGTTTCCTTGCCATAGATCACATTCTTGGATTTCTGGTGGAGACCATTTCTTGGTCAAAAATCCGTAGGTCTTAGCCTCTAGTATTATTGAAAATGGTCACTCATGGCTATTTTCATAAACAATGGGGGTTGTGTGGCCATTTATCATCGACTAGAGGCTCATAAACCTCACCCCACATATGTTTCCTTGCCATAGATCACATTCTTGGATTTCTGGTGGAGACCATTTCTTGGTTAAAAACTCGTACGTGTTAGCCTTCGGTATTATTGAAAATGGTCGTTCATGGCTATTTTCGACAAAAATTAGGGTTCTGTGGCCATTGATTGTCGACTAGAGGCTCATACACCTCACCCCACATATGTTTCCTTGCCATAGATCACATTCTTGGATTTCTGGTGGAGACCATTTCTTGGTCAAAAATCCGTAGGTGTTAGCCTTCGATATTATTGAAAATGGTCGTTCATGGCTATTTTCGACAAAAATGGGGGTTGTGTGGCCATTGATCATCGACCAGAGGCTCATACACCTCACCCCACATATGTTTCCTTGCCATAGATCACATTCTTGGATTTCTGGTGGAGACCATTTCTTGGTCAAAAATCCGTAGGTGTTAGCCTTCGGTATTATTGAAAATGGTCGTTCATGGCTATTTTCGACAAAAATGGGGGTTGTGTGGCCATTGATCATCGACCAGACGCTCATACACCTCACCCCACATATGTTTCCTTGCCATAGATCACATTCTTGGATTTCTGGTGGAGACCATTTCTTGGTCTAAAATCCGTAGGTGTTAGCCTCTAGTATTATTGAAAATGGTCGCTCATGGCTATTTTCAAGGTCGCTCATGGCTATTTTCATAAAAAATGGGGGTTGTGTGGCCATTTATCATCGACTAGAGGCTCATAAACCTCACCCCACATATGTTTCCTTGCCATAGATTACATTCTTGGATTTCTGGTGGAAACCATTTCTTGGTTAAAAACTCGTACGTGTTAGCCTTCGGTATTATTGAAAATGGTCATTCATGGCTATTTTCGGCAAAATGGGGGTTGTGTGGCCATTGATCGTCGACCAGAGGCTCATACACCTCACCCCACATATGTTTCCTTATCGTAGATCACATTCTTGGATTTCTGGTGGAGACCATTTCTTGGTCAAAAATCCGTAGGTGTTAGCCTTCGATATTATTGAAAATGGTCGTTCATGGCTATTTTCGACAAAAATTTGGGTTGTGTGGCCATTGATCATCGACCAGAGGCTCATACACCTCACCCCACATATGTTTCCTTGCCACAGATCACATTCTTGGATTTCTGGTGGAAACCATTTCTTGGTCAAAAATCCGTAGGTGTTAGCCTTCGGTATTATTGAAAATGGTCGTTCATGGCTATTTTCGGCAAAATGGGGGTTGTGCGGCCATTGATCATCGACCAGAGGCTCGTACACCTCACCCCACATATGTTTCCTTGCCATAGATCACATTCTTGGATTTCTGGTGGAGACCATTTCTTGGTCAAAAATCCGTAGGTGTTAGCCTTCGGTATTATTGAAAATGGTCATTCATGGCTATTTTCGACAAAAATGGGGGTTGTGTGGCCATTGATCATCGACCAGAGGCTCATACACCTCACCCCACATATGTTTCCTTGCCATAGATCACATTCTTGGATTTCTGGTGGAGACCATTTCTTGGTCAAAAATCCGTAGGTGTTAGCCTTCGATATTATTGAAAATGGTCGTTCATGGCTATTTTCGACAAAAATGGGGGTTGTGTGGCCATTGATCATCGACCAGAGGCTCATACACCTCACCCCACATATGTTTCCTTGCCATAGATTACATTCTTGGATTTCTGGTGGAGACCATTTCTTGGTCTAAAATCCGTAGGTGTTAGCCTCTAGTATTATTGAAAATGGTCGCTCATGGCTATTTTCATAAAAAATGGGGGTTGTGTGGCCATTGATCATCGACCAGAGGCTCGTACACCTCACCCCACATATGTTTCCTTGCCATAGATTACATTCTTGGATTTCTGGTGGAAACCATTTCTTGGTTAAAAACTCGTACGTGTTAGCCTTCGGTATTATTGAAAATGGTCATTCATGGCTATTTTCGGCAAAATGGGGGTTGTGTGGCCATTGATCATCGACCAGAGGCTCATACACCTCACCCCACATATGTTTCCTTGCCATAGATCACATTCTTGGATTTCTGGTGGAGACCATTTCTTGGTCAAAAATCCGTAGGTCTTAGCCTCTAGTATTATTGAAAATGGTCGCTCATGGCTATTTTCATAAAAAATGGGGGTTGTGTGGCCATTTATCATCGACTAGAGGCTCATAAACCTCACCCCACATATGTTTCCTTGCCATAGATCACATTCTTGGATTTCTGGTGGAGACCATTTCTTGGTTAAAAACTCGTACGTGTTAGCCTTCGGTATTATTGAAAATGGTCGTTCATGGCTATTTTCGGCAAAATGGGGGTTGTGTGGCCATTGATCATCGACCAGAGGCTCGTACACCTCACCCCACATATGTTTCCTTGCCATAGATCACATTCTTGGATTTCTGGTGGAGACCATTTCTTGGTAAAAAATCCGTACGTGTTAGCCTTTGGTATTTTTGAAAATGGTCATTCATGGCTATTTTCGACAAAAATGGGGGTTGTGTGGCCATTGATCATCAACTAGAGGCTCATACACCTCACCCCACATATGTTTCCTTGCCATAGATCACATTCTTGGATTTCTTGTGGAGACCATTTCTTGGTCAAAAATCTGTAGGTGTTAGCCTTCGTTTTATTGAAAATGGTCGTTCATGGCTATTTTCGACAAAAATGGGGGTTGTGTGGCCATTGATCATCGACCAGAGGCTCATACACCTCACCCCACATATGTTTCCTTGCCATAGATCACATTCTTGGATTTCTGGTGGAGACCATTTCTTGGTCAAAAATCCGTAGGTCTTAGCCTTCGGTATTATTGAAAATGGTCATTCATGGCTATTTTCGGCAAAATGGGGGTTGTGTGGCCATTGATCGTCGACTAGAGGCTCATACACCTCACCCCACATATGTTTCCTTGCCATAGATCACATTCTTGGATTTCTGGTGGAGACCATTTCTTGGTTAAAAATCCGTACGTGTTAGCCTTTGGTATTTTTGAAAATGGTCATTCATGGATATTTTCATAAAAAATGGGGGTTGTGTGGCCATTGATCATCGACCAGAGGCTCATACACCTCACCCCACATATGTTTCCTTGTCGTAGATCACATTCTTGGATTTCTAGTGGAGGCCATTTCTTGGTCAAAAATCCGTAGGTGTTAGCCTTCGGTATTATTGAAAATGGTCGTTTATGGCTATTTTCGACAAAAATGGGGGTTGTGTGCCATTGATCATCGACCAGAGGCTCATACACCTCACCCCACATATGTTTCCTTGCCATATATCACATTCTTGGATTTCTGGTGGAGACCATTTCTTGGTCAAAAATCCGTAGGTCTTAGCCTTCGGTATTATTGAAAATGGTCATTCATGGCTATTTTCGGCAAAATGGGGGTTGTGTGGCCATTGATCGTCGACCAGAGGCTCATACACCTCACCCCACATATGTTTCCTTGCCATAGATCACATTCTTGGATTTCTGGTGGAGACCATTTCTTGGTTAAAAATCCGTACGTGTTAGCCTTTGGTATTTTTGAAAATGGTCATTCATGGCTATTTTCGACAAAAATGGGGGTTGTGTGGCCATTGATCATCGACTAGAGGCTCATACACCTCACCCCACATATGTTTCCTTGCCATAGATCACTTTCTTGGATTTCTGGTGGAGACCATTTCTTGGTCAAAAATTCGTAGGTGTTAGCCCTCGGTATTATTGAAAATGGTCGTTCATGGCTATTTTCGACAAAAATGGGGGTTGTGTGGCCATTGATCATCGACCAGACGCTCATACACCTCACCCCACATATGTTTCCTTGCCATAGATCACATTCTTGGATTTCTGGTGGAGACCATTTCTTGGTCTAAAATTCGTAGGTGTTAGCCTCTAGTATTATTGAAAATGGTCGTCGTCCAGAGGCTCATACACCTCACCCCACATATGTTTCCTTGCCATAGATCACATTCTTGGATTTCTGGTGGAGACCATTTCTTGGTCAAAAATCCATAGGTGTTAGCCTTCAGTGTCATTGAAAATAGTCATTCATGGCTATTTTCGACAAAAATGGGGGTTGTGTGGCCATTGATCATCGACCAGAGGCTCATACACCTCACCCCACATATGTTTCCTTGCCATAGATCACATTCTTGGATTTCTGGTGGAGACCATTTCTTGGTCAAAAATCCGTACGTGGTAGCCTCTAGTATTATTGAAAATGGTCGCTCATGGCTATTTTCAAGGTCGCTCATGGCTATTTTCATAAAAATGGGGGTTGTGTGGCCATTGATCATCGACCAGAGGCTCATACACCTCACCCCACATATGTTTCCTTGCCATAGATCACATTCTTGGATTTCTGGTGGAGACCATTTCTTGGTCAAAAATCCGTAGGTGTTAGCCTTCGGTATTATTGTAAATGGTCATTCATGGCTATTTTCGACAAAAATGGGGGTTGTGTGGCCATTGATCATCGACCAGACGCTCATACACCTCACCCCACATATGTTTCCTTGTCGTAGATCACATTCTTGGATTTCTGGTGGAGACCATTTCTTGGTCAAAAATCCGTAGGTGTTAGCCTTCGGTATTATTGAAAATGGTCGTTCATGGCTATTTTCGACAAAAATGGGGGTTGTGTGGCCATTGATCATCGACCAGAGGCTCGTACACCTCACCCCACATATGTTTCCTTGCCATAGATCACATTCTTGGATTTCTGGTGGAGACCATTTCTTGGTCAAAAACTCGTACGTGTTAGCCTTCGGTATTATTGAAAATGGTCGTTCATGGCTATTTTCGACAAAAATGGGGGTTGTGTTGCCATTGATCATCGACCAGAGGCTCGTACACTTCACCCCACATATGTTTTCTTGCCATAGATCATAATCTTGGATTTCTCGTGGAGACCATTTGTTGGTCAAAAATTCATAGGTGTTAGCCTTCAGTGTCATTGAAAATGGTCATTCGTGGCTATTTTCGACAAAAAATGGGGGTTGTGTCGCCATTGATCATCGACCAGAGGATCGTACACCTCACCCCACATAAGTTTCCTTGCCATATATCACATTCTTGGATTTCTGGTGGAGACCATTTCTTGGTCAAAAATCCGTAGGTGTTAGCCTTCGGTATTATTGAAAATGGTCGTTCATGGCTACTTTCGACAAAAATGAGGGTTGTGTGGCAATTGATCATCGACCAAAGGCTCATACACCTCACCCACATGTGTTTCCTTGCCATAGACCACATTCTTGGATTTCTGGTGGTGACCATTTCTTGGTCAAAAATCCGTAGGTGTTAGCCTTCGGTATTATTGAAAATAGTCGTTCATGGCTATTTTCGACAAAAAAGGGGGTTGTGTGGCCATTTAACATCGACCAGAGGCTCGTACACCTCACCCCACATATGTTTAATTGCCATAGATCACAATCTTGGATTTCTCGTGGAGACCATTTCTTGGTCAAAAATCCGTACGTGTTAGCCTTCGGTATTATTGAAAATGGTCTTTCATGGCTGTTTTCGACAAAAAATGGGGGTTGTGTGGCCATTGATCATCGACCAGAGGCTCATACACCTCACCCCACATACGTTTCCTTGCCATAGAGCACACTCTTGGATTTCTGGTGGAGACCATTTCTTGGGCAAAATCCATACGTGTTAGCCTTCAGTATTATTGAAAATGGTCGTTGATCACTATTTTCGACAAAAAATGGGGGTTGTGTGGCCACTGATCATCGACCAGAGGCTCGTACACCTCACCCCAATATGTTTCCTTGCTATAGATCATATTCTTGGATTTCTGGTGGAGACGATTTCTTGGTCAAAAATCCGTAGGTGTTAGCCTTCGGAAGTATTGAAAATGGTCGTTCATGGCTATTTTCGACAAAAATGGGGGTTGTGTGGCCATTGATCATCGATCTGAGGCTCGTACACCTCACCCCACATATGTTTTCTTGCCATAGATCACATTCTTGCATTTCTGGTGGAGATCTTCTCTTGGTCAAAAATCCGTAGTTGTTAGCCTTCGGTATTATTGTAAATGGTCGTTCATGGCCATTTTCGACACAAATGGGGTTGTGTGGCCATTGATCTTCGACCAGAGGCTCATACACCTCACCCCACGTATGTTTTCTTGCCATAGATCACATTCTTGGATTTCTGGTGGAGACCATTTCTTGGTCAAAAATCCATACGTGTTAGCCTTCAGTATTATTGAAAATGGTCGTTGATCACTATTTTCGACAAAAATGGGGGTTGTGTGGCCATTTATCATTGACTAGAGGCTCGTACACTTCACCCCACATACGGTTTCTTGCTATAGATCACATTCTTGGATTTCTGGTGGAGACCATTTCTTGGTCAAAAATCCGTAGGTGTTAGCCTTCGGTATTATTGAAAATGGTCGTTCATAGCTATTTTCGACAAAAATGGGGGTTGTGTGGCCATTGATCATCGACCAAAGGCTCATACACCTCACCCCACATATGTTTCCTTGCCATAGACCACATTCTTGGATTTCTGGTGGAGACCATTACTGGTCAAAAATCTATAGGTGTTAGCCATCAGTGTCATTGAAAATTGCTGCTCCTGGCTATTTTCGACAAAAATGGGGTTGTGTGACCATTGATCATCGACCAGAGGCTCATACACCTCACCCCACATATGTTTCCTTGCCATAGATCACATTCTTGGATTTCTGGTGGAGACCATTTCTTGGTCAAAAATCTGTAGGTGTTAGCCTTCGGTATTATTGAAAATGGTCGTTCATGGCTATTTTCATAAAAAATGGGGGTTGTGTGGCCATTTATCATCGACCAGAGGCTCATGCACCTCACCCCACATATGTTTCCTTGCCATAGATTACATTCTTGGATTTCTGGTGGAAACCATTTCTTGGTTAAAAACTCGTACGTGTTAGCCTTCGATATTATTGAAAATGGTCGTTCATGGCTATTTTCGACAAAAATGGGGGTTGTGTGGCCATTGATCATCGACCAGAGGCTCATACACCTCACCCCACATATGTTTCCTTGCCATAGATCACATTCTTGGATTTATGGTGGAGACCATTTCTTGGTCAAAAATCCGTAGGTGTTAGCCTTCGATATTATTGAAAATGGTCGTTCATGGCTATTTTCGACAAAAATGGGGGTTGTGTGGCCATTGATCATCGACCAGAGGCTCGTACACCTCACCCCACATATGTTTCCTTGCCATAGATCACATTCTTGGATTTCTGGTGGAGACCATTTCTTGGTCTAAAATCCGTAGGTGTTAGCCTCTAGTATTATTGAAAATGGTCGCTTATGGCTATTTTCATAAAAAATGGGGGTTGTGTGGCCATTTATCATCGACTAGAGGCTCATAAACCTCACCCCACATATGTTTCCTTGCCATAGATCACATTCTTGGATTTCTGGTGGAGACCATTTCTTGGTCAAAAATCCGTAGGTGTTAGCCTTCGATATTATTGAAAATGGTCGTTCATGGCTATTTTTGACAAAAATGGGGGTTGTGTGGCCATTGATCATCGACCAGAGGCTCATACACCTCACCCCACATATGTTTCCTTGCCATAGATCACATTCTTGGATTTCTGGTGGTGACCATTTCTTGGTCAAAAATCCGTAGGTGTTAGCCTTCGGTATTATTGAAAATAGTCGTTCATGGCTATTTTCGACAAAAAAGGGGGTTGTGTGGCCATTTAACATCGACCAGAGGCTCGTACACCTCGCCCCACATATGTTTAATTGCCATAGATCACAATCTTGGATTTCTCGTGGAGACCATTTCTTGGTCAAAAATCCGTACGTGTTAGCCTTCGGTATTATTGAAAATGGTCGTTCATGGCTGTTTTCAACAAAAATGGGGGTTGTGTGGCCATTGATCATCGACCAGAGGCTCATACACCTCACCCCACATACGTTTCCTTGCCATAGAGCACACTCTTGGATTTCTGGTGGAGACCATTTCTTGGGCAAAATCCATACGTGTTAGCCTTCAGTATTATTGAAAATGGTCGTTGATCACTATTTTCGACAAAAAATGGGGGTTGTGTGGCCACTGATCATCGACCAGAGGCTCGTACACCTCACCCCAATATGTTTCCTTGCCATAGATCATATTCTTGGATTTCTGGTGGAGACGATTTCTTGGTCAAAAATCCGTAGGTGTTAGCCTTCGGAAGTATTGAAAATGGTCGTTCATGGCTATTTTCGACAAAAATGGGGGTTGTGTGGCCATTGATCATCGATCTGAGGCTCGTACACCTCACCCCACATATGTTTCCTTGCCATAGATCACATTCTTGGATTTCTGGTGGAGATCTTCTCTTGGTCAAAAATCCGTAGTTGTTAGCCTTCGGTATTATTGTAAATGGTCGTTCATGGCTATTTTCGACACAAATGGGGTTGTGTGGCCATTGATCTTCGACCAGAGGCTCATACACCTCACCCCACGTATGTTTTCTTGCCATAGATCACATTCTTGGATTTCTGGTGGAGACCATTTCTTGGTCAAAAATCCATACGTGTTAGCCTTCAGTATTATTGAAAATGGTCGTTGATCACTATTTTCGACAAAAATGGGGGTTGTGTGGCCATTTATCATTGACTAGAGGCTCGTACACTTCACCCCACATACGGTTTCTTGCTATAGATCACATTCTTGGATTTTTGGTGGAGACCATTTCTTGGTCAAAAATCCGTAGGTGTTAGCCTTCTGTATTATTGAAAATGGTCGTTCATAGCTATTTTCGACAAAAATGGGGGTTGTGTGGCCATTGATCATCGACCAAAGGCTCATACACCTCACCCCACATATGTTTCCTTGCCATAGACCACATTCTTGGATTTCTGGTGGAGACCATTTCTGGTCAAAAATCTATAGGTGTTAGCCATCAGTGTCATTGAAAATTGCTGCTCCTGGCTATTTTCGACAAAAATGGGGTTTTGTGACCATTGATCATCGACCAGAGGCTCATACACCTCACCCCACATATGTTTCCTTGCCATAGATCACATTCTTGGATTTCTGGTGGAGACCATTTCTTGGTCAAAAATCTGTAGGTGTTAGCCTTCGGTATTATTGAAAATGGTCGTTCATGGCTATTTTCATAAAAAATGGGGGTTGTGTGGCCATTTATCATCGACCAGAGGCTCATACACCTCACCCCACATATGTTTCCTTGCCATAGATTACATTCTTGGATTTCTGGTGGAAACCATTTCTTGGTTAAAAACTCGTACGTGTTAGCCTTCGATATTATTGAAAATGGTCGTTCATGGCTATTTTCGACAAAAATGGGGGTTGTGTGGCCATTGATCATCGACCAGAGGCTCATACACCTCACCCCACATATGTTTCCTTGCCATAGATCACATTCTTGGATTTATGGTGGAGACCATTTCTTGGTCAAAAATCCGTAGGTGTTAGCCTTCGATATTATTGAAAATGGTCGTTCATGGCTATTTTCGACAAAAATGGGGGTTGTGTGGCCATTGATCATCGACCAGAGGCTCGTACACCTCACCCCACATATGTTTCCTTGCCATAGATCACATTCTTGGATTTCTGGTGGAGACCATTTCTTGGTCTAAAATCCGTAGGTGTTAGCCTCTAGTATTATTGAAAATGGTCGCTCATGGCTATTTTCATAAAAAATGGGGGTTGTGTGGCCATTTATCATCGACTAGAGGCTCATAAACCTCACCCCACATATGTTTCCTTGCCATAGATCACATTCTTGGATTTCTGGTGGAGACCATTTCTTGGTCAAAAATCCGTAGGTGTTAGCCTTCGATATTATTGAAAATGGTCGTTCATGGCTATTTTTGACAAAAATGGGGGTTGTGTGGCCATTGATCATCGACCAGAGGCTCATACACCTCACCCCACATATGTTTCCTTGCCATAGATCACATTCTTGGATTTCTGGTGGAGACCATTTCTTGGTCAAAAATCCGTACGTGTTAGCCTTCGGTATTATTGAAAATGGTCATTCATGGCTATTTTCGGCAAAAATGGGGGTTGTGTGGCCATTGATCATCGACCAGAGGCTCAAACACCTCACCCCACATATGTTTCCTTGTCGTAGATCACACTCTTGGATTTCTGGTGGAGACCATTTCTTGGTCAAAAATCCGTAGGTGTTAGCCTTCGATATTATTGAAAATGGTCGTTCATGGCTATTTTCGACAAAAATGGGGGTTGTGTGGCCATTGATCATCGACCAGAGGCTCATACACCTCACCCCACATATGTTTCCTTGCCATAGATCACATTCTTGGATTTTTGGTGGAGACCATTTCTTGGTCAAAAATCCGTAGGTCTTAGCCTCTAGTATTATTGAAAATGGTCGCTCATGGCTATTTTCAAGGTCGCTCATGGCTATTTTCATAAAAAATGGGGGTTGTGTGGCCATTTATCATCGACTAGAGGCTCATAAACCTCACCCCACATATGTTTCCTTGCCATAGATTACATTCTTGGATTTCTGGTGGAAACCATTTCTTGGTTAAAAACTCGTACGTGTTAGCCTTTGGTATTATTGAAAATGGTCATTCATGGCTATTTTCGGCAAAATGGGGGTTGTGTGGCCATTGATCGTCGACCAGAGGCTCATACACCTCACCCCACATATGTTTCCTTGTCATAGATCACATTCTTGGATTTCTGTTGGAGACCATTTCTTGGTCAAAAATCCGTAGGTCTTAGCCTCTAATATTATTGAAAATGGTCGCTCATGGCTATTTTCGGCAAAATGGGGGTTGTGTGGCCATTGATCATCGACCAGAGGCTCGTACACCTCACCCCACATATGTTTCCTTGCCATAGATCACATTCTTGGATTTCTGGTGGAGACCATTTCTTGGTCAAAAATCAGTAGGTGTTAGCCTTCGGTATTATTGAAAATGGTCGTTCATGGCTATTTTCGACAAAAATGGGGGTTGTGTGGCCATTGATCATCGACCAGACGCTCATACACCTCACCCCACATATGTTTCCTTGTCGTAGATCACATTCTTGGATTTCTGGTGGAGACCATTTCTTGGTAAAAAATCCGTAGGTGTTAGCCTTCGATATTATTGAAAATGGTCGTTCATGGCTATTTTCGACAAAAATGGGGGTTGTGTGGCCATTGATCATCGACCAGACGCTCATACACCTCACCCCACATATGTTTCCTTGCCATAGATCACATTCTTGGATTTCTGGTGGAGACCATTTCTTGGTCTAAAATCCGTAGGTGTTAGCCTCTAGTATTATTGAAAATGGTCGCTCATGGCTATTTTCAAGGTCGCTCATGGCTATTTTCATAAAAAATGGGGGTTGTGTGGCCATTTATCATCAACTAGAGGCTCATAAACCTCATCCACATATGTTTCCTTGCCATAGATTACATTCTTGGATTTCTGGTGGAAACCATTTCTTGGTTAAAAACTCGTACGTGTTAGCCTTCGGTATTATTGAAAATGGTCATTCATGGCTATTTTCGGCAAAATGGGGGTTGTGTGGCCATTGATCATCGACCAGAGGCTCGTACACCTCACCCCACATATGTTTCCTTGCCATAGATCACATTCTTGGATTTCTGGTGGAGACCATTTCTTGGGCAAAAATCCGAATGTGTTAGCCTTTGGTATTTTTGAAAATGGTCATTCATGGCTATTTTCGACAAAAATGGGGTTTGTGTGGCCATTGATCTTCGACCAGAGGCTCATACACCTCACCCCACATATGTTTCCTTGTCGTAGATCACATTCTTGGATTTCTGGTGGAGACCATTTCTTGGTCAAAAATCCGTAGGTCTTAGCCTCTAATATTATTGAAAATGGTCGCTCATGGCTATTTTCGGCAAAATGGGGGTTGTGTGGCCATTGATCATCGACTAGAGGCTCATACACCTCACTACACATATGTTTCCTTGCCATAGATCACATTCTTGGATTTCTGGTGGAGACCATTTCTTGGTCTAAAATCCGTAGGTGTTAGCCTCTAGTATTATTGAAAATGGTCGCTCATGGCTATTTTCAAGGTCGCTCATGGCTATTTTCATAAAAAATGGGGGTTGTGTGGCCATTTATCATCGACTAGAGGCTCATAAACCTCACCCCACATATGTTTCCTTGCCATAGATTACATTCTTGGATTTCTGGTGGAAACCATTTCTTGGTTAAAAACTCGTACGTGTTAGCCTTCGGTATTATTGAAAATGGTCATTCATGGCTATTTTCGGCAAAATGGGGGTTGTGTGGCCATTGATCGTCGACCAGAGGCTCATACACCTCACCCCACATATGTTTCCTTGTCGTAGATCACATTCTTGGATTTCTGGTGGAGACCATTTCTTGGTCAAAAACTCGTACGTGTTAGCCTTCGATATTATTGAAAATGGTCGTTCATGGCTATTTTCGACAAAAAATCTGTAGGTGTTAGCCTTCGATATTATTGAAAATGGTCGTTCATGGCTATTTTCGACAAAAATGGGGGTTGTGTGGCCATTGATCATCGACCAGACGCTCATACTCTCCACCATAAATCCAAGAATGTGATCTATGGCAAGGAAACATATGTGTAGTGAGGTGTATGAGCCTCTGGTCGAAGATCAATGGCCACACAACCTTTCCTTGCCATAGATCACATTCTTGGATTTCTGGTGGAGACCATTTCTTGGTCAAAAATCCGTAGGTGTTAGCCTTCGGTATTATTGAAAATGGTCGTTCATGGCTATTTTCGACAAAAATGGGGGTTGTGTGGCCATTGATCATCGACCAGACGCTCATACACCTCACCCCACATATGTTTCCTTGTCGTAGATCACATTCTTGGATTTCTGGTGGAGACCATTTCTTGGTAAAAAATCCATAGGTGTTAGCCTTCGATATTATTGAAAATGGTCGTTCATGGCTATTTTCGACAAAAATGGGGGTTGTGTGGCCATTGATCATCGACCAGACGCTCATACACCTCACCCCACATATGTTTCCTTGCCATAGATCACATTCTTGGATTTCTGGTGGAGACCATTTCTTGGTCTAAAATCCGTAGGTGTTAGCCTCTAGTATTATTGAAAATGGTCGCTCTTGGCTATTTTCAAGGTCGCTCATGGCTATTTTCATAAAAAATGGGGGTTGTGTGGCCATTTATCATCGACTAGAGGCTCATAAACCTCACCCCACATATGTTTCCTTGCCATAGATTACATTCTTGGATTTCTGGTGGAAACCATTTCTTGGTTAAAAACTCGTACGTGTTAGCCTTCGGTATTATTGAAAATGGTCATTCATGGCTATTTTCGGCAAAATGGGGGTTGTGTGGCCATTGATCATCGACCAGAGGCTCGTACACCTCACCCCACATATGTTTCCTTGCCATAGATCACATTCTTGGATTTCTGGTGGAGACCATTTCTTGGGCAAAAATCCGAATGTGTTAGCCTTTGGTATTTTTGAAAATGGTCATTCATGGCTATTTTCGACAAAAATGGGGGTTGTGTGGCCATTGATCTTCGACCAGAGGTTCATACACCTCACTACACATATGTTTCCTTGCCATAGATCACATTCTTGGATTTATGGTGGAGACCATTTCTTGGTCAAAAATCCGTAGGTGTTAGCCTTCAGTGTCATTGAAAATGGTCGTTCATGGCTATTTTCGACAAAAATTAGGGTTGTGTGGCCATTGATCGTCGACCAGAGGCTCATACACCTCACCCCACATATGTTTCCTTGCCATAGATCACATTCTTGGATTTCTGGTGGAGACCATTTCTTGGTCAAAAATCCGTAGGTGTTAGCCTTCGGTATTATTGAAAATGGTCATTCATGGCTATTTTCGACAAAAATGGGGGTTGTGTGGCCATTGATCATCGACTAGAGGCTCATACACCTCACCCCACATATGTTTCCTTGCCATAGATCACATTCTTGGATTTCTGGTGGAGACCATTTCTTGGTCTAAAATCCGTAGGTGTTAGCCTCTAGTATTATTGAAAATGGTCGCTCATGGCTATTTTCAAGGTCGCTCATGGCTATTTTCATAAAAAATGGGGGTTGTGTGGCCATTTATCATCGACTAGAGGCTCATAAACCTCACCCCACATATGTTTCCTTGCCATAGATTACATTTTGGATTTCTGGTGGAGACCATTTCTTGGTCAAAAATCCGTAGGTCTTAGCCTCTAGTATTATTGAAAATGGTCGCTGTTAGCCTTCGGTATTATTGAAAATGGTCATTCATGGCTATTTTCGGCAAAATGGGGGTTGTGTGGCCATTGATCGTCGACCAGAGGCTCATACACCTCACCCCACATATGTTTCCTTGTCGTAGATCACATTCTTGGATTTCTGGTGGAGACCATTTCTTGGTCAAAAATTCGTAGGTGTTAGCCTTCGATATTATTGAAAATGGTCATTCATGGCTATTTTCGACAAAAATGGGGGTTGTGTGGCCATTGATCATCGACCATAGGCTCATACACCTCACCCCACATATGTTTCCTTGCCATAGATCACATTCTTGGATTTCTGGTGGAGACCATTTCTTGGTCAAAAACCGTAGGTGTTAGCCTTCGGTATTATTGTAAATGGTCATTCATGGCTATTTTCGACAAAAATGGGGGTTGTGTGGCAATTGATCATCGACCAGAGGCTCATAAACCTCACCCCACATATGTTTCCTTGCCATAGATCACATTCTTGGATTTCTGGTGGAGACCATTTCTTGGTCAAAAATCCGTAGGTCTTAGCCTCTTGTATTATTGAAAATGGTCGCTCATGGCTATTTTCATAAAAAATGGGGGTTGTGTGGCCATTGATCATCGACCAAGCCATGAACGACCATTTTCAAAAATACCAAAGGCTAACACGTACGGATTTTTGACCAAGAAATGGTCTCCACCAGAAATCCAAGAATGTGATCTATGGCAAGGAAACATATGTGGGGTGAGGTGTATGAGCCTCTGGTCGATGATCAATGGCCACACAACCCCCATTTTTGTCAAAAATAGCCATGAACGACCATTTTCAATAATACCGAAGGCTAACACCTACGGATTTTTGACCAAGAAATGGTCTCCACCTGAAATCCAAGAATGTGATCTATGGCAAGGAAACATATGTGTAGTGAGGTGTACGAGCCTCTGGTCAATGATCAATGGCCACAAAACCCCCATTTTGCCGAAAATAGCCATGAACGACCATTTTCAATAATACCGAAGGCTAACACCTACGGATTTTTGACCAAGAAATGGTCTCCACCAGAAATCCAAGAATGTGATCTATGACAAGGAAACATATGTGGGGGTTGTGTGGCCATTGATCATCGACTAGAGGCTCGTACACCTCACCCCACATATGTTTCCTTGCCATAGATCACATTCTTGGATTTCTGGTGGGGACCATTTCTTGGTCAAAAATCCGTAGGTGTTAGCCTTCGGTATTATTGTAAATGGTCATTCATGGCTATTTTCGACAAAAATGGGGGTTGTGTGACCATTGATCATCGACCATAGGCTCATACATCTCACCCCACATATGTTTCCTTGCCATAGATCACATTCTTGGATTTCTGGTGGAGACCATTTCTTGGTTAAAAACTCGTACGTGTTAGCCTTCGGTATTATTGAAAATGGTCATTCATGGCTATTTTCGGCAAAATGGGGTTTGTGTGGCCATTGATCATCGACCAGAGGCTCATACACCTCACTACACATATGTTTCCTTGCCATAGATCACATTCTTGGATTTATGGTGGAGACCATTTCTTGGTCAAAAATCCGTAGGTGTTAGCCGTCAGTGTCATTGGAAATGGTCGTTCATGGCTATTTTCGACAAAAATTAGGGTTGTGTGGCCATTGATCATCGACCAGGGGCTCGTACACCTCACCCCACACCCATTTTTTATGAAAATATCCATGAGCGACCTTGAAAATAGCCATGAGCGACCATTTTCAATAATATTAGAGGCTAAGACCTACGGATTTTTGACCAAGAAATGGTCTCCACCAGAAATCCAAGAATGTGATCTATGGCAAGGAAACATATGTGGGGTGAGGTGTATGAGCCTCTGGTCGATGATCAATGGCCACACAACCCCCATTTTGCCGAAAATAGCTATGAATGACCATTTTCAAAAATACCAAAGGCTAACACGTACGGATTTTTGACCAAGAAATGGTCTCCACCAGAAATCCAAGAATGTGATCTATGGCAAGGAAACATATGTGGGGTGAGGTGTACAAGCCTCTGGTCGGTGATCAATGGCCACGCAACCCCCATTTGTGTCGAAAATAGCCATGAATGACCATTTTCAATAATACCGAAGGCTAACACCTACGGATTTTTGACCAAGAAATGGTCTCTACCATAAATCCAAGAATGTGATATATGGCAAGGAAACATATGTGTAGTGAGGCCAGACGCTCATACACCTCACCCCACATATGTTTCCTTGCCATAGATCACATTCTTGGATTTCTGGTGGAGACCATTTCTTGGTCAAAAATCCGTAGGTGTTAGCCTTCGGTATTATTGAAAATGGTCGTTCATGGCTATTTTCGACAAAAATGGGGGTTGTGTGGCCATTGATCATCGACCAGAGGCTCATACACCTCACCCCACATATGTTTCCTTGCCATAGATCACATTCTTGGATTTCTGGTGGAGACCATTTCTTGGTCAAAAATCCGTAGGTGTTAGCCTTCGGTATTATTGAAAATGGTCGTTCATGGCTATTTTCATAAAAAATGGGGGTTGTGTGGCCATTGATCATCGACCAGAGGCTCATACACCTCACCCCACATATGTTTCCTTGCCATAGATCACATTCTTGGATTTCTGGTGGAGACCATTTCTTGGTCAAAAATCCGTAGGTGTTAGCCTTCGGTATTATTGTAAATGGTCATTCATGGCTATTTTCGACAAAAATGGGGGTTGTGTGGCCATTGATCATCGACCAGAGGCTCATACACCTCACCCCACATATGTTTCCTTGCCATAGATCACATTCTTGGATTTCTGGTGGAGACCATTTCTTGGTCAAAAATCCGTAGGTCTTAGCCTCTAATATTATTGAAAATGGTCGCTCATGGCTATTTTCATAAAAAAATGGGGGTTGTGTGGCCATTGATCATCGACCAGACGCTCATACACCTCACCCCACATATGTTTCCTTGCCATAGATCACATTCTTGGATTTCTGGTGGAGGCCATTTCTTGGTCTAAAATCCGTAGGTGTTAGCCTCTAGTATTATTGAAAATGGTCGCTCATGGCTATTTTCAAGGTCGCTCATGGCTATTTTCATAAAAAATGGGGGTTGTGTGGCCATTTATCATCGACTAGAGGCTCATAAACCTCACCCCACATATGTTTCCTTGCCATAGATTACATTCTTGGATTTCTGGTGGAAACCATTTCTTGGTTAAAAACTCGTACGTGTTAGCCTTCGGTATTATTGAAAATGGTCATTCATGGCTATTTTCGGCAAAATGGGGGTTGTGTGGCCATTGATCGTCGACCGGAGGCTCATACACCTCACCCCACATATGTTTCCTTGTCGTAGATCACATTCTTGGATTTCTGGTGGAGACCATTTCTTGGTCAAAAATCCGTAGGTGTTAGCCTTCGATATTATTGAAAATGGTCGTTCATGGCTATTTTCGACAAAAATGAGGGTTGTGTGGCCATTGATCATCGACCAGAGGCTCATACACCTCACCCCACATATGTTTCCTTGCCATAGATCACATTCTTGGATTTCTGGTGGAGACCATTTCTTGGTCAAAAATCCGTAGGTCTTAGCCTCTAATATTATTGAAAATGGTCGTTCATGGCTATTTTCGACAAAAATGGGGGTTGTGTGGCCATTGATCATCGACCAGAGGCTCATACACCTCACCCCACATATGTTTCCTTGCCATAGATCACATTCTTGGATTTCTGGTGGAGACCATTTCTTGGTCAAAAATCCGTAGGTGTTAGCCTTCGGTATTATTGAAAATGGTCGTTCATGCTATTTTCTACAAAAATAGGGGGGTTGTGTGGCCATTGATCATCGACCAGACGCTCATACACCTCACCCCACATATGTTTCCTTGCCATAGATCACATTCTTGGATTTCTGGTGGAGACCATTCCTTGGTCTAAAATCCGTAGGTGTTAGCCTCTAGTATTATTGAAAATGGTGATTTTCAAGGTCGCTCATGGCTATTTTCATAAAAAATGGGGGTTGTGTGGCCATTTATCATCGACTAGAGGCTCATAAACCTCACCCCACATATGTTTCCTTGCCATAGATTACATTCTTGGATTTCTGGTGGAAACCATTTCTTGGTTAAAAACTCGTACGTGTTAGCCTTCGGTATTATTGAAAATGGTCATTCATGGCTATTTTCGGCAAAATGGGGGTTGTGTGGCCATTGATCATCGACCAGAGGCTCGTACACCTCACCCCACATATGTTTCCTTGCCATAGATCACATTCTTGGATTTCTGGTGGAGACCATTTCTTGGTCAAAAATCCGTACGTGTTAGCCTTTGGTATTTTTGAAAATGGTCATTCATGGCTATTTTCGACAAAAATGGTGGTTGTCTGGCCATTGATCATCGACTAGAGGCTCATACACCTCACCCCACATATGTTTCCTTGCCATAGATCACATTCTTGGATTTTTGGTGGAGACCATTTCTTTGTCAAAAATCCGTAGGTGTTAGCCTTCGGTATTATTGAAAATGGTCGTTCATGGCTATTTTCGACAAAAATGGGGGTTGTGTGGCCATTGATCATCGACTAGACGCTCATACACGTCACCCCACATATGTTTCCTTGTCATAGATCACATTCTTGGATTTCTGGTGGAGACCATTTCTTGGTCTAAAATCCGTAGGTGTTAGCCTCTAGTATTATTGAAAATGGTCGCTCATGGCTATTTTCAAGGTCGTTCATGGCTATTTTCGACAAAAATGGGGGTTGTGTGGCCATTGATCATCGACCAGACGCTCATACACCTCACCCCACATATGTTTCCTTGCCATAGATCACATTCTTGGATTTCTGGTGGAAACCATTTCTTGGTTAAAAACTCGTACGTGTTAGCCTTCGGTATTATTGAAAATGGTCATTCATGGCTATTTTCGACAAAAATGGGGGTTGTGTGGCCATTGATCATCGACCAGAGGCTCATACACCACACCCCACATATGTTTCCTTGCCATAGATCACATTCTTGGATTTCTGGTGGAGACCATTTCTTGGTCAAAAATCCGTAGGTGTTAGCCTTCGGTATTATTGTAAATGGTCATTCTATGGCAAGGAAACATATGTGGGGTGAGGTGTATGAGCGTCTGGTCGATGATCAATGGCCACACAACCCCCATTTTTGCCGAAAATAGTCATGAGCGACCATTTTCAATAATACTAGAGGCTAAGACCTACGGATTTTTGACCAAGAAATGGTCTCCACCAGAAATCCAAGAATGTGATCTATGGCAAGGAACATATGTGGGGTGAGGTGTATGAGCCTCTGGTCGATGATCAATGGCCACACAACCCCCATTTTTGTCGAAAATAGCCATGAATGACCATTTTCAATAATACCGAAGGCTAACAGTGACCATTTTCAATAATACAAGAGGCTAAGACCTACGGATTTTTGACCAAGAAATGGTCTCCACCAGAAATCCAAGAATGTGATCTATGGCAAGGAAACATATGTGGGGTGAGGTGTATGAGCCTCTGGTCGATGATCAATGGCCACACAACCCCCATTTTTTATGAAAATAGCCATGAGCGACCATTTTCAATAATACTAGAGGCTGACACGTACGGATTTTTGACCAAGAAATGGTCTTAGCCTCTAATATTCTTGGATTTCTGGTGGAGACCATTTCTTGGTCAAAAATCCGTAGGTGTTAGCCTTTGATATTATTGAAAATGGTCGTTCATGGCTATTTTCGACAAAAATGGGGGTTGTGTGGCCATTGATCATCGACCAGAGGCTCGTACACCTCACTACACATATGTTTCCTTGCCATAGATCACATTCTTGGATTTCTGGTGGAGACGATTTCTTGGTCAAAAATCCGTAGGTGTTAGCCTTCTGTATTATTGAAAATGGTCGTTCATGGCTATTTTCGACAAAAATGGGGGTTGTGTGGCCATTGATCATCGACCAGACGCTCATACACCTCACCCCACATATGTTTCCTTGTCGTAGATCACATTCTTGGATTTCTGGTGGAGACCATTTCTTGGTCAGAAATCCGTAGGTCTTAGCCTCTAATATTATTGAAAATGGTCGCTCATGGCTATTTTCATAAAAAAATGGGTGTTGTGTGGCCATTTATCATCGACTAGAGGTTCATAAATCTCACCCCACATATGTTTCCTTGCCATAGATCACATTCTTGGATTTCTGGTGGAGACCATTTCTTGGTCAAAAATCCGTAGGTGTTAGCCTTCGGTATTATTGTAAATGGTCATTCATGGCTATTTTCGGCAAAATGGACCATTTCTTGGTCAAAAATCCGTAGGTGTTAGCCTTCGGTATTATTGAAAATGGTCGTTCATGGCTATTTTTGACAAAAATGGGGGTTGTGTGGCCATTGATCATCGACTAGAGGCTCATACACCTCACCCCACATATGTTTCCTTGCCATAGATCACATTCTTGGATTTCTGGTGGAGACCATTTCTTGGTCAAAAATCCGTAGGTGTTAGCCTTCGGTATTATTGTAAATGGTCATTCATGGCTATTTTCGGCAAAATGGGGGTTCTGTGGCCATTGATCATCGACCAGAGGCTCGTACACCTCACCCCACATATGTTTCCTTGCCATAGATCACATTCTTGGATTTCTGGTGGAGACCATTTCTTGGTCAAAAATCCGTAGGTGTTAGCCTTTGGTATTTTTGAAAATGGTCGTTCATGGCTATTTTCGGCAAAATGGGGGTTGTGCGGCCATTGATCGTCGACTAGAGGCTCATACACCTCACCCCACATATGTTTCCTTGCCATAGATCACATTCTTGGATTTATGGTGGAGACCATTTCTTGGTCAAAAATTTGTAGGTGTTAGCCTTAGTGTCATTGAAAATGGTCGTTCATGGCTATTTTCGAAAAAAATTAGGGTTGTGTGGCCATTGATCGTCGACCAGAGGCTCATACACCTCACCCCACATATGTTTCCTTGCCATAGATCACATTCTTGGATTTCTGGTGGAGACCATTTCTTGGTCAAAAATCCATAGGTGTTAGCCTTCGGTATTATTGAAAATGGTCGTTCATGGCTATTTTCGACAAAAATGGGGGTTGTGTGGCCATTGATCATCGACCAGAGGCTCATACACCTCACCCCACATATGTTTCCTTGCCATAGATCACATTCTTGGATTTCTGGTGGAGACCATTTCTTGGTCAAAAATTCGTTGGTCTTAGCCTTCGGTATTATTGAAAATGGTCATTCATGGCTATTTTCGGCAAAATGGGGGTTGTGTGGCCATTGATCATCGACAATAGGCTCATACACCTCACCCCACATATGTTTCCTTGCCATAGATCACATTCTTGGATTTCTGGTGGAGACCATTTCTTGGTCAAAAATCCGTAGGTGTTAGCCTTCGGTATTATTGTAAATGGTCATTCATGGCTATTTTCGACAAAAATGGGGGTTGTGTGGCCATTAATCATCGACCAGAGGCTCATAAAAAATGGGGGTTGTGTGGCCATTTATCATCGACTAGAGGCTCATAAACCTCACCCCACATATGTTTCCTTGCCATAGATCACATTCTTGGATTTCTGGTGGAGACCATTTCTTGGACAAAAATCCGTAGGTCTTAGCCTCTAGTATTATTGAAAATGGTCGCTGTTAGCCTTCGGTATTATTGAAAATGGTCATTCATGGCTATTTTCGACAAAAATGGGGGTTGTGTGGCCATTGATCATCGACTAGAGGCTCATACACCTCACTACACATATGTTTCCTTGCCATAGATCACATTCTTGGATTTCTGGTGGAGACCATTTCTTGGTCTAAAATCCGTAGGTGTTAGCCTCTAGTATTATTGAAAATGGTCGCTCATGGCTATTTTCAAGGTCGCTCATGGCTATTTTCATAAAAAATGGGGGTTGTGTGGCCATTTATCATCAACTAGAGGCTCATAAACCTCACCCCACATATGTTTCCTTGCCATAGATTACATTCTTGGATTTCTGGTGGAAACCATTTCTTGGTTAAAAACTCGTACGTGTTAGCCTTCGGTATTATTGAAAATGGTCGTTCATGGCTATTTTCAAGGTCGCTCATGGCTATTTTCAAGGTCGCTCATGGATATTTTCATAAAAAATGGGGGTTGTGTGGCCATTGATCGTCGACCAGAGGCTCATACACCTCACCCCACATATGTTTCCTTGCCATAGATCACATACTTGGATTTCTGGTGGAGACCATTTCTTGGTCAAAAATCCGAATGTGTTAGCCTCCGGTATTTTTGAAAATGGTCATTCATGGCTATTTTCGACAAAAATGGGGGTTGTGTGGCCATTGATCATCGACCAGACGCTCATACACCTCACCCCACATATGTTTCCTTGCCATAGATCACATTCTTGGATTTATGGTGGAGACCATTTCTTGGTCAAAAATCCGTAGGTGTTAGCCTTCAGTGTCATTGAAAATGGTCGTTCATGGCTATTTTCGACAAAAATTAGGGTTGTGTGGCCATTGATCGTCGACCAGAGGCTCATACACCTCACCCCACATATGTTTCCTTGCCATAGATCACACCATAGATTACATTCTTGGATTTCTGGTGGAAACCATTTCTTGGTTAAAAACTCGTACGTGTTAGCCTTCGGTATTATTGAAAATGGTCATTCATGGCTATTTTCGACAAAAATGGGGGTTGTGTGGCCATTGATCATCGACTAGAGGCTCATACACCTCACCCCACATATCTTTCCTTGCCATAGATCACATTCTTGGATTTCTGGTGGAGACCATTTCTTGGTCAAAAATCCGTAGGTGTTAGCCTTCGGTATTATTGTAAATGGTCATTTTATGGCAAGGAAACATATGTGGGGTGAGGTGTATGAGCGTTTGGTCGATGATCAATGGCCACACAACCCCCATTTTTGCCGAAAATAGCCATGAGCGACCATTTTCAATAATACTAGAGGCTAAGACCTACGGATTTTTGACCAAGAAATGGTCTCCACCAGAAATCCAAGAATGTGATCTATGGCAAGGAAACATATGTGGGGTGAGGTGTATGAGCCTCTGGTCGATGGTCAATGGCCACACAACCCCCATTTTTGTCGAAAATAGCCATGAATGACCATTTACAATAATACCGAAGGCTAACACCTACGGATTTTTGACCAAGAAATGGTCTCCACCAGAAATCCAAGAATGTGATCTATGGCAAGGTAACATATGTGGGGTGAGGTGTATGAGCGTCTGGTCGATGATCAATGGCCACACAACCCCCATTTCTTGGTTAAAAATCCGTAGGTGTTAGCCTTTGGTATTATTGAAAATGGTCGTTCATGGCTATTTTCGACAAAAATGGGGGTTGTGTGGCCATTGATCATCGACCAGAGGCTCATACACCTCACCCCACATATGTTTCCTTGCCATAGATCACATTCTTGGATTTCTGGTAGAGACCATTTCTTGGTCAAAAATCCGTAGGTCTTAGCCTTCGGTATTATTGAAAATGGTCATTCATGGCTATTTTCGGCAAAATGGGGGTTGTGTGGCCATTGATCATCGACCATAGGCTCATACACCTCACCCCACATATGTTTCCTTGCCATAGATCACATTCTTGGATTTCTGGTGGAGACCATTTCTTGGTCAAAAATCCGTAGGTGTTAGCCTTCGGTATTATTGTAAATGGTCATTCATTGCTATTTTCGACAAAAATGGGGGTTGTGTGGCCATTGATCATCGACCAGAGGCTCATAAAAAATGGGGGTTGTGTGGCCATTTATCATCGACTAGAGGCTCATAAACCTCACCCCACATATGTTTCCTTGCCATAGATCACATTCTTGGATTTCTGGTGGAGACCTTTTCTTGGTCAAAAATCCGTAGGTCTTAGCCTCTAGTATTATTGAAAATGGTCGCTGTTAGCCTTCGGTATTATTGAAAATGGTCATTCATGGCTATTTTCGACAAAAATGGGGGTTGTGTGGCCATTGATCATCGACTAGAGGCTCATACACCTCACTACACATATGTTTCCTTGCCATAGATCACATTCTTGGATTTCTGGTGGAGACCATTTTTTGGTCTAAAATCCGTAGGTGTTAGCCTCTAGTATTATTGAAAATGGTCGCTCATGGCTATTTTCAAGGTCGCTCATGGCTATTTTCATAAAAAAATGGGGGTTGTGTGGCCATTTATCATCGACCAGAGGCTCATACACCTCACCCCACATATGTTTCCTTGCCATAGATCACATTCTTGGATTTCTGGTGGAGACCATTTCTTGGTCAAAAATCCGTAGGTGTTAGCCTTTGATATTATTGAAAACGGTCATTCATGGCTATTTTCGGCAAAATGGGAGTTGTGTGGCCATTGATCATCGACTAGAGGCTCATACACCTCACCCCACATATGTTTCCTTGTCGTAGATCACATTCTTGGATTTCTAGTGGAGACCATTTCTTGGTCTAAAATCCGTAGGTGTTAGCCTCTAGTATTATTGAAAATGGTCGCTCATGGCTATTTTCGACAAAAATGGGGGTTGTGTTGCCATTGATCATCGACCAGAGGCTCGTACACTTCACCCCACATATGTTTTCTAGCCATAGATCATAATCTTGGATTTCTCGTGGAGACCATTTCTTGGTTAAAAACTCATACGTGTTAGCCTTCGGTATTATTGTAAATGGTCATTCATGGCTATTTTCGGCAAAATGGGGGTTGTGTGGCCATTGATCATCGACCAGAGGCTCATACACCTCACCCCACATATGTTTCCTTGCCATAGATCACATTCTTGGATTTCTGGTGGAGACCATTTCTTGCTCAAAAATCCGTAGGTGTTAGCCTTCGGTATTATTGAAAATGGTCATTCATGGCTATTTTCGACAAAAATGGGGGTTGTGTGGCCATTGATCATCGACGAGACGCTCATACACCTCACCCCACATATGTTTCCTTGCCATAGATCACATTCTTGGATTTCTGGTGGAGACCATTGAAAGGGAATTAGGCTTACACCTAGTTCCTATATAATTTTGGTGGTTGAATTGCCCAACACAAATCTTTGGACTAACTAGTTTGTTCTAGTGTATAAGTTATACAGGTGCAAAAGGTTCACACTTAGCCAATAAAAAGACCAAGTGTTGGGTTCAACAAAAGAGCAAAGGAGCAACCGAAGGCTCCTCTGGTCTGGCGCACTGGACTGTCCGGTGCACCACTGGACAGTGTCCGGTGCACCAAAGGACTTCAACGTGAACTCGTCGCCTTCGGGAATTCTCCAGAGCCAGCGCGCTATAATTCACCGGACTGTCCGGTGTACACCGGACAGTGTCCGGTGCTCCAACGGGACGCGGCTCAGGAACTCGCCAGCCTCGGGAAATCAGAGCGGCTGCTCCGCTATAATTCACCGGACATGTCCGGTGTGCACCGGACTGTCCGGTGCATCCACGGAGCAACGGCTACTTCGGCGCCAACGGCTACCGGCGATGCATTTAATGCGCGCGCAGCGCGCGCAGAAGTCAGAGTCGCCCATGCCGGCGCACCGGACAGTGAACAGTGCATGTCCGGTGCGCCACCGGACATCGAGGCGGGCCCAGAAGTCAGAACTCCAACGGTCAGATTCCAACGGCACTGGTGACGTGGCAGGGGCACCGGACATGTCCGGTGTGCACCGGACTGTCCGGTGCGCCATCGAACAGACAGCCTCCACCAACGGTTATTTTGGTGGTTGGGGCTATAAATACCCCAACCACCCAACCATTCATTGCATCCAAGTTTTCCACTTCCCAACTACTTACAAGAGCTCTAGCATTCAATTATAGACACACCAAAGAGATCAAATCCTCTCCAAATTCCACACAACGCCCTAGTGACTAGAGAGAGAGATTTGCTTGTGTTCTTTCGAGCTCTTGCGCTTGGATTGCTTTCTTCTTTCTTGATTCCTTCATTGCGATCAAACTCACTTGTAATTGAGGCAAGAGACACCAAACTTGTGGTGGTCCTTGTGGGAACTTTGTGTTCCAAGTGATTGAGAAGAGAAAGCTCACTCGATCTGTGGGATCGTTTGAGAGAGGGAAGGGTTGAAAGAGACCCGACCTTTGTGGCCTCCTCAACGGGGAGTAGGTTTGAGAGTACCGAACCTCGGTAAAACAAATCCGCGTGTCACACTCTTCATTTGCTTGCGATTTGTTTTCCACCCTCTCTCGCGGACTCGGTTTCATATTTCTAACGCTAACCCGGCTTGTAGTTGTGTTTATATTTGTAAATTTCAGTTTCGCCCTATTCACCCCCCTCTAGGCGACTATCAATTGGTATCAAAGCCAGGTTCTTCATTAGAGCCTAACCGCTCGAAGTAATGTCGGGAGATCACGCCAAGAAGGAGATGGAGACCGGCGAAAAGCCCACTACAAGCCACGGGAGCACTTCATCGGAAGAGTCCCGCACTAAGAGGAAGGAGAAGAAGAAGAGCTCCTCCAACAAAGGGAAGGAGAAGAAATCTTCTTCTCACCACAAAGAGAAGAAGGAGAAATCTTCCTCTCACAAGCCGCATCGGAGTGGGGACAAGCACAAGAGGATGAGGAAAGTCGTCTACTACGAGACCGACACTTCATCAACATCCACCTCCGGCTCCGACGCGGCGTCCGTCACTTCTAAACGCCAAGAGCGTAAGAAGTATAGTAAGATTCCCCTAAGCTACCCTCGCATTTCTAAACATACACCTTTACTTTCCATCCCATTAGGCAAACCACCAACTTTTGATGGTGAATATTACGCTAGGTGGAGCGATTTAATGCGATTTCATCTAACCTCGCTCCACAAAAGTATATGGGATGTTGTTGAGTTTGGTGCACAGGTACCGTCCGTAGGGGATGAAGACTATGATGAGGATGAGGTGGCCCAAATCGAGCACTTCAACTCTCAAGAAACAACAATACTCCTCGCCTCTTTAAGTGGAGAGGAGTATAACAAAGTTCAAGGGTTGAAGAGCGCCAAGGAGGTTTGGGATGTGCTCAAAACCGCGCACGAGGGAGATGAGCTCACAAAGATCACCAAGCGGGAAACGATCGAGGGGGAGCTCGGTCGGTTCCGGCTTCGCAAAGGGGAAGAGCCACAACACATGTACAACCGGCTCAAGACCTTGGTGAACCAAGTGCGCAACCTTGGGAGCAAGAAGTGGGACGACCACGAAGTGGTTAAGGTTATTCTAAGATCTCTCATTTTCCTTAACCCCACTCAAGTTCAATTAATTCGTGGTAATCCTAGATATACTAAAATGACCCCAGAGGAAGTTATCGGGAATTTTGTAAGTTTTGAGTGCATGATCGAAGGCTCGAGGGAGATCAACGAGCTTGATGATCCCTCCACATCCGAAGCTCAACCCGTCGCATTCAAGGCGACAGAGGAAAAGGAGGAGTCTACACCAAGTAGACAACCAATCGACGCCTCCAAGCTCGACAATGAGGAAATGGCGCTCGTCATCAAGAGCTTCCGCCAAATCCTCAAGCAAAGGAGGGGGAAAGACTACAAGTCCCGCTCCAAGAAAGTTTGCTACAAGTGTGGTAAGCCCGGTCACTTTATTGCAAAATGTCCATTATCAAGTGACAGTGACAGGGATAACGACAAGAAGGGCAAGAGGAGAGAAAAGAAGAGGTACTACAAGAAGAAGGGCGGCGATGCCCATGTTTGTCGGGAGTGGGACTTCGACGAGAGCTCAAGCGACTCCTCCGACGACGAGGACGCCGCCAACATCGCCGTCACCAAGGGACTCCTCTTCCCCAACGTCGGCCACAAGTGCCTCATGGCAAAGGACGGCAAACGGAAGAAGGTTAAATCTAACTCCTCCACTAAATATGAGTCTTCTAGTGATGATAATGCTAGTGATGAGGAGGATAACTTGCGATCTCTTTTTGCCAACCTCAACATGCAACAAAAGGAAAAACTTAATGAATTGATTAGTGCCATTCATGAAAAGGATGATCTCTTGGACACTCAAGAGGACTTCCTTATTAAAGAAAATAAGAAGCATGTTAAGGTTAAAAATGCTTATGCTCTAGAAGTAGAAAAATGTCAAAAACTATCTAGTGAGCTAAGCACTTGCCATGAGATGATTGACAACCTTAGAAATGAAAATGCTAGTTTAAATGCTAAGGTTGATTCTCATGTTTGTGATATTTCAATTCCCAATCTTAGAAACAATAATGATGATTTACTTGCTAAGATTGAAGAATTGAATGTATCTCTTGCTAGCCTTAGATTAGAAAATGAAAACTTGATTGCTAAGGCTAAAGATTTTGATGTTTGCAAAGTTACAATTTCCGATCTTAGAGATAAGAATGATATATTACGTGCTAAGATTGTTGAACTTAATTCTTGCAAACCATCTACATCTACCATTGAGCATGTCACTATTTGTACTAGATGTAGAGATATTGATGTTGATGCTATTCATGATCACATGATTTTGATTAAACAACAAAATTATCATATAGCAAAATTAGATGCTAAAATTGTCGAGCATAACTTAGAAAATGAAAAGTTTAAATTTGCTAGAAGTATGCTCTATAATGGGAGACGCCCAGGCATCAAGGATGGCATTGGCTTTCAAAGGGGAGACAATGTCAAACTTAATGCCCCTCCTAAAAGATTGTCCAACTTTGTTAAGGGCAAGGCTCCCATGCCTCAAGATAACGAGGGTTACATTTTATACCCTGCCGGTTATCCCGAGGACAAAATTAGGAGAATTCACTCTAGGAAGTCTCACTCTGGCCCTAATCATGCTTTTATGTATAAGGGTGAGACATCTAGCTCTAGGCAACCAACCCGTGCTAAGTTGCCTAAGAAGAAAACTCCTATTGCATCAAATGATCATGATATTTCTTTTAAAACTTTTGATGCATGTTATGTTTTGACTAACAAATCCGGCAAGGTAGTTGCCAAGTTTGTTGGGGGCAAACACAAGGGGTCAAAGACTTGTGATTGGATACCCAAAGTTCTTGTTTCTAATGCCAAAGGACCCAAAACCGTTTGGGTACCTAAAGTCAAGAACTAAAATTGTTTTGTAGGTTTATGCATCCGGGGGCTCAAGTTGGATACTCGACAGCGGGTGCACAAACCATATGACAGTGGAGAAAAGGATGTTCTCCTCCTATGAGAAAAACCAAGATCCCCAACGAGCTATCACATTCGGGGATGGAAATCAAGGTTTGGTCAAAGGTCTTGGTAAAATTGCTATATCTCCTGACCATTCAATTTCCAATGTTTTTCTTGTAGATTCTTTAGATTACAATTTGCTTTCCGTTTCACAATTATGTCAAATGGGCTACAACTGTCTATTTACTGATGTAGGTGTCACTGTCTTTAGAAGAAGTGATGATTCAATAGCATTTAAGGGTGTGTTAGAGGGTCAGCTATACTTAGTAGATTTTGATAGAGCTGAACTCGACACATGCTTAATTGCTAAGACTAACATGGGTTGGCTCTGGCACCGCCGACTAGCCCATGTTGGGATGAAGAATCTTCATAAGCTTCTAAAGGGAGAACACATTTTAGGACTAACAAATGTTCATTTTGAGAAAGACAGGATTTGTAGTGCATGTCAGGCAGGAAAGCAAGTTGGAGCCCATCATCCACACAAGAACATCATGACGACCGAAAGACCACTGGAGCTCCTACACATGGACCTATTCGGCCCGATTGCTTACATAAGCATCGGCGGGAGTAAGTATTGTCTTGTAATAGTGGATGATTATTCTCGCTTCACTTGGGTATTCTTTTTACAGGAAAAATCTCGAACCCAAGAGACCTTAAAGGGATTCTTGAGACGGGCTCAAAATGAGTTTGGCTTAAGGATCAAGAAAATAAGAAGCGACAACGGGACGGAGTTCAAGAACTCTCAAATCGAAGGCTTTCTTGAGGAAGAGGGCATCAAGCATGAGTTCTCTTCTCCCTACACCCCACAACAAAATGGTGTAGTGGAGAGGAAGAATCGAACTCTATTAGACATGGCAAGGACCATGCTTGATGAGTACAAGACTTCGGATCGGTTTTGGGCCGAGGCGGTCAACACCGCTTGCTACGCCATCAACCGGTTGTATCTACACCGAATCCTCAAGAAGACATCATATGAACTCCTAACCGGTAAAAAGCCCAACATTTCATATTTTAGAGTCTTTGGTAGCAAATGCTTTATTCTTATTAAAAGAGGTAGAAAATCTAAATTTGCTCCTAAGACTGTGGAAGGCTTTTTACTTGGTTATGACTCAAACACAAGGGCATATAGGGTCTTTAACAAGTCCACTGGACTAGTTGAAGTCTCATGTGACGTTGTGTTTGATGAAACTAACGGCTCTCAAGTAGAGCAAGTTGATCTTGATGAGATAGGTGATGAAGAGGCTCCGTGCATCGCGCTAAGGAACATGTCCATTGGGGATGTGTGTCCTAAGGAATCCGAAGAGCTTCCAAAAGCACAAGATCAACCATCCTCCTCCACGCGAGCATCTCCACCAACTCAAAATGAGGATGAGGCTCAAGTTGATGAATTAGAAGATCAAGCAATTGAGCCACCTCAAGATGATGGCAATGATCAAGGGGGAGATGCAAATGAGGAAGACAAGGAGGAAGAGGAACAAAGGCCGCCACACCCAAGAGTCCACCAAGCAATCCAACGAGATCACCCCGTCGACACCATCCTCGGCGACATTCATAAGGGGGTAACTACTAGATCTCGTGTTGCACATTTTTGTGAACATTACTCGTTTGTTTCCTCTATTGAGCCACACAGGGTAGAGGAAGCACTACAAGATTCGGATTGGGTGGTGGCGATGCAAGAAGAGCTCAACAACTTCACTAGGAATGAGGTATGGCATTTAGTTCCACGTCCTAACCAAAATGTTGTAGGAACCAAATGGGTCTTCCGCAACAAGCAAGACGAGCATGGTGTGGTGATAAGGAACAAAGCTCGACTTGTGGCCAAGGGATACTCCCAAGTCGAAGGTTTGGATTTCGGTGAAACCTATGCACCCGTAGCTAGGCTTGAGTCAATTCGTATATTATTAGCCTATGCTACTTACCATGGCTTTAAGCTTTATCAAATGGACGTGAAAAGTGCCTTCCTCAATGGACCAATCAAGGAAGAGGTCTATGTTGAGCAACCTCCTGGCTTTGAAGACAGTGAGTATCCTAACCATGTCTATAAGCTCTCTAAGGCGCTTTATGGGCTCAAGCAAGCCCCAAGAGCATGGTATGAATGCCTTAGAGATTTCCTTATTGCTAATGGCTTCAAAGTCGGAAAAGCCGATCCTACTCTATTCACTAAAACTCTTGACAATGATTTGTTTGTATGCCAAATTTATGTTGATGATATCATATTTGGGTCTACTAACGAATCTACTTGTGAAGAATTTAGTAGGATCATGACACAAAAGTTCGAGATGTTGATGATGGGGGAGTTGAAGTATTTTCTAGGATTCCAAGTCAAACAACTCCAAGAGGGCACCTTCATCAGCCAAACAAAGTACACTCAAGACATTCTAACCAAGTTTGGGATGAAGGATGCCAAACCCATCAAGACACCCATGGGAACTAATGGGCATCTCGACCTCGACACGAGAGGTAAGTCCGTGGATCAAAAGGTATACCGGTCGATGATAGGTTCATTACTCTATTTATGTGCATCTCGACCGGACATTATGCTTTCCCTTTGCATGTGTGCAAGATTCCAATCCGACCCTAAGGAATCCCACCTTACGACCGTAAAACGAATCTTGAGATATTTGGCTTATACTCCTAAGTTTGGGCTTTGGTACCCTCGGGGATCCACTTTTGATTTAATTGGTTATTCGGATGCCGATTGGGCGGGGTGTAAGATTAATAGAAAGAGCACATCAGGGACTTGCCAGTTCTTGGTAAGATCCTTGGTGTCTTGGGCCTCAAAGAAGCAAAATTCGGTCGCTCTTTCAACCGCCGAAGCCGAGTACATTGCTGCAGGTCATTGTTGCGCGCAATTGCTTTGGATGAGGCAAACCCTGCGGGACTACGGTTACAAATTAACCAAAGTCCCTTTGCTATGTGATAATGAGAGTGCAATCAAAAGGGCCGACAATCCCGTCGAGCATAGCCGCACTAAGCACATAGCCATTCGGTATCATTTTCTTAGGGATCACCAACAAAAGGGAGATATTGAGATTGCATACATTAATACTAAAGATCAATTAGCCGATATCTTTACCAAACCACTTGATGAACAAACTTTTACCAAACTTAGGCATGAGCTCAATATTCTTGATTCTAGAAATTTCTATTGCTAACTTGCACACATAGCTCATGAATATACCTTTGATCATGTCTCTTTCATATGCTATGACTAATGTGTTTTCAAGTCTACTTCAAATCAAGTCATAGGTGCATTGAAAGGGCATTGGAGTCTTCGGCGAAGACAAAGGCTTCCACTCCGTCAACTCATCCTTCGCCGTCACTCCGAGCCGCTCTCTATCCTTGGGGGAGAGAGCAAAACAAAAGGACTCCTACTTTGGTATAATCTTCACTCTTTTATTTATGACCAAGGGAGGAGAAAGTTATTTGAAGGGCTCTAATGACTCCGTTTTTGGCGATTCATGCCAAAGGGGGAGGAAGTATTAGCCCAAAGCAAAAGGACCGCACCACCACCTAATTTTAAAATGTAATTTCCAATTGTCAATTTGGTATCTTAATGTGTTCAAAAAGGGGAGAAAGTAGTATTTCAAAATTGTTTCATCAAAACCCTCTTGAACACTAAGAGGAGATTTTATTTAGGGGGAGTTTTGTTTAGTCAAAGGAAAAGCATTTGGAACAGGGGGAGAAAATTTCAAATCTTGAAAATGCTTTGCAAACTCTTATTCATTTACCCTTGACTATTTGCAAAAGAACTTTGAAAAGATTTAGAAAAGATTTTGCAAAAACAAAACATGTGGTGCAAGCGTGGTCCAAAATGTTAAAAATGAAGAAACAATCCATGCATATCTTGTAAGTATTTATATTGGCTCAATTCCAAGCAACCTTTGCACTTATATTATGCAAACTAGTTCAATTATGCACTTCTATATTTGCTTTGGTTTGTGTTGGCATCAATCACCAAAAAGGGGGAGATTGAAAGGGAATTAGGCTTACACCTAGTTCCTATATAATTTTGGTGGTTGAATTGCCCAACACAAATCTTTGGACTAACTAGTTTGTTCTAGTGTATAAGTTATACAGGTGCAAAAGGTTCACACTTAGCCAATAAAAAGACCAAGTGTTGGGTTCAACAAAAGAGCAAAGGAGCAACCGAAGGCTCCTCTGGTCTGGCGCACCGGACTGTCCGGTGCACCACTGGACAGTGTCCGGTGCACCAAAGGACTTCAACGCGAACTCGCCGCCTTCGGGAATTCTCCAGAGCCAGCGCGCTATAATTCACCGGACTGTCCGGTGTACACCGGACAGTGTCCGGTGCTCCAACGGGACGCGGCTCAGGAACTCGCCAGCCTCGGGAAATCAGAGCGGCTGCTCCGCTATAATTCACCGGACATGTCCGGTGTGCACCGGACTGTCCGGTGCATCCACGGAGCAACGGCTACTTCGGCGCCAACGGCTACCTGCGATGCATTTAATGCGCGCGCAGCGCGCGCAGAAGTCAGAGTCGCCCATGCCGGCGCACCGGACAGTGAAGAGTGCATGTCCGGTGCGCCACCGGACATCGAGGCGGGCCCAGAAGTCAGAACTCCAACGGTCAGATTCCAACGGCACTGGTGACGTGGCAGGGGCACCGGACATGTCCGGTGCGCCATCGAACAGACAGCCTCCACCAACGGTTATTTTGGTGGTTGGGGCTATAAATACCCCAACCACCCAACCATTCATTGCATCCAAGTTTTCCACTTCCCAACTACTTACAAGAGCTCTAGCATTCAATTCTAGACACACCAAAGAGATCAAATCCTCTCCAAATTCCACACAACGCCCTAGTGACTAGAGAGAGAGATTTGCTTGTGTTCTTTCGAGCTCTTGCGCTTGGATTGCTTTCTTCTTTCTTGATTCCTTCATTGCGATCAAACTCACTTGTAATTGAGGCAAGAGACACCAAACTTGTGGTGGTCCTGGTGGGTACTTTGTGTTCCAAGTGATTGAGAAGAGAAAGCTCACTCGATCCGTGGGATCGTTTGAGAGAGGGAAGGGTTGAAAGAGACCCGGCCTTTGTGGCCTCCTCAACGGGGAGTAGGTTTGAGAGAACCGAACCTCGGTAAAACAAATCCGCGTGTCACACTCTTCATTTGCTTGCGATTTGTTTTCCACCCTCTCTCGCGGACTCGGTTTCATATTTCTAACGCTAACCCGGCTTGTAGTTGTGTTTATATTTGTAAATTTCAGTTTCGCCCTATTCACCCCCCCCTCTAGGCGACTATCAACCATTTCTTGGTCTAAAATCCGTAGGTGTTAGCCTCTAGTATTATTGAAAATGGACGCTCATGGCTATTTTCATAAAAAATGGGGGTTGTGTGGCCATTGATCATCGACCAGAGGCTCGTACACTTCACCCCACATATGTTTCCTTGCCATATATTACATTCTTGGATTTCTGGTGGAAACCATTTCTTGGTTAAAAACTCGTACGTGTTAGCCTTCGGTATTATTGAAAATGGTCATTCATGGCTATTTTCGACAAAATGGGGGTTGTGTGGCCATTGATCATCGACCAGAGGCTCATACACCTCACCCCACATATGTTTCCTTGCCATAGATCACATTCTTGGATTTCTGGTGGAGACCATTGATCTTCGACCAGAGGCTCATACACCTCACTACACATATGTTTCCTTGCCATAGATCACATTCTTGGATTTATGGTGGAGAACATTTGATCTATGGCAAGGAAACATATGTGGGGTGAGGTGTACGAGCCTCTGGTCGATGATCAATGGCCACACAACCCCCATTTTGCCGAAAATAGCCATGAATGACCATTTTCAAAAATACCGAAGGCTAACACCTACGGATTTTTGACCAAGAAATGGTCTCCACCAGAAATCCAAGAATGTGATCTATGGCAAGGAAACATATGTGGGGTGAGGTGTATGAGCCTCTGGTCGATGATCAATGGCCACACAACCCCCATTTTTGTCGAAAATAGCCATGAACGACCATTTTCAATAATACCGAAGGCTAACACCTACGGATTTTTGACCAAGAAATGGTCTCCACCAGAAATCCAAAAATGTGATCTATGGCAAGGAAACATATGTGGGGTGAGGTGTATGAGCCTATGGTGGAAGATCAATGGCCACACAACCCCCATTTTGCCGAAAATAGCCATGAACGACCATTTTCAATAATACCGAAGGCTAACACGTACGAGTTTTTAACCAAGAAATGGTCTCCACTAGAAATCCAAGAATGTGATCTATGGCAAGGAAACATATGTGGGGTGAGGTGTATGAGCGTCTGGTCGATGATCAATGGCCACACAACCCCCATTTTTGTCGAAAATAGCCATGAATGACCATTTTCAAAAATACTAAAGGCTAACACCTACGGATTTTTGACCAAGAAATGGTCTCCACCAGAAATCCAAGAATGTGATCTATGGCAAGGAAACATATGTGGGGTGAGGTGTACGAGCCTCTGGTCGATGATCAATGGCCACACAACCCCCATTTTGCCGAAAATAGCCATGAGTGACCATTTTCAATAATACCGAAGGCTAACACGTACGAGTTTTTAACCAAGAAATGGTTTCCACCAGAAATCCAAGAATGTAATCTATGGTGTGATCTATGGCAAGGAAACATATGTGGGGTGAGGTGTATGAGCCTCTAGTCGACGATCAATGGCCACACAACCCTAATTTTTGTCGAAAATAGCCATGAACGACCATTTTCAATGACACTGAAGGCTAACACCTACGGATTTTTGGCCAAGAAATGGTCTCCACCATAAATCCAAGAATGTGATCTATGGCAAGGAAACATATGTGGGGTGAGGTGTATGAGCGTCTGGTCGATGATCAATGGCCACACAACCCCCATTTTTGTCGAAAATAGCCATGAATGACCATTTTCAAAAATACCAAAGGCTAACACGTACGAGTTTTTAACCAAGAAATGGTCTCCACCAGAAATCCAATAATGTAATCTATGGCAAGGAAACATATGTGGGGTGAGGTGTATGAGTCTCTGGTCGATGATAAATGGCCACACAACCCCCATTTTGCCGAAAATAGCCATGAATGACCATTTTCAATAATACCGAAGGCTAACACCTACGAGTTTTTAACCAAGAAATGGTCTCCACCAAAAATCCAAGAATGTGATCTATGGCAAGGAAACATATGTGGGGTGAGGTGTATGAGCCTCTGGTCGATGATCAATGGCCACACAACCCCCATTTTTGTCGAAAATAGCCATGAACGACCATTTTCAATAATACCGAAGGCTAACACCTACGGATTTTTGACCAAGAAATGGTCTCCACCAGAAATCCAAGAATGTGATCTATGGCAAGGAAACATATGTGGGGTGAGGTGTATGAGCCTCTGGTCGATGATCAATGGCCACACAACCCCCATTTTTGTCGAAAATAGCCATGAACGACCATTTTCAATAATACCGAAGGCTAACACCTACGGATTTTTGACCAAGAAATGGTCTCCACCAGAAATCCAAGAATGTGATCTATGGCAAGGAAACATATGTGTAGTGAGGTGTATGAGCCTCTGGTCGAATATCAATGGCCACACAACCCCCATTTTTGTCGAAAATAGCCATGAACGACCATTTTCAATAATATCGAAGGCTAACAACTACGGATTTTTGCCCAAGAAATGGTCTCCACCAGAAATCCAAGAATGTGATCTACGACAAGGAAACATATGTGGGGTGAGGTGTATGAGCCTCTGGTCGATGATCAATGGCCACACAACCCCCTTTTTGTCGAAAATAGCCATGAACGACCATTTTCAATAATACCGAAGGCTAACACCTACGGATTTTTGACCAAGAAATGGTCTCCACCAGAAATCCAAGAATGTGATCTATGGCAAGGAAACATATGTGGGGTGAGGTGTATGAGCCTATGGTGGAAGATCAATGGCCACACAACCCCCATTATGCCGAAAATAGCCATGAACGACCATTTTCAATAATACCGAAGGCTAACACGTACGAGTTTTTAACCAAGAAATGGTCTCCACCAGAAATCCAAGAATGTGATCTATGGCAAGGAAACATATGTGGGGTGTGGTGTATGAGCGTCTGGTCGATGATCAATGGCCACACAACCCCCATTTTTGTCGAAAATAGCCATGAATGACCATTTTCAAAAATACCAAAGGCTAACACCTACGGATTTTTGACCAAGAAATGGACTCCACCAGAAATCCAAGAATGTGATCTATGGCAAGGAAACATATGTGGGGTGAGGTGTACGAGCCTCTGGTCGATGATCAATGGCCACACAACCCCCATTTTGCCGAAAATAGCCATGAATGACCATTTTCAATAATACCGAAGGCTAACACGTACGAGTTTTTAACCAAGAAATGGTTTCCACCAGAAATCCAAGAATGTAATCTATGGTGTGATCTATGGCAAGGAAACATATGTGGGGTGAGGTGTATGAGCCTCTGGTCGACGATCAATGGCCACACAACCCTATTTTTTGTCGAAAATAGCCATGAACGACCATTTTCAATGACACTGAAGGCTAACACCTACGGATTTTTGACCAAGAAATGGTCTCCACCATAAATCCAAGAATGTGATCTATGGCAAGGAAACATATGTGGGGTGAGGTGTATGAGCGTCTGGTCGATGATCAATGGCCATACAACCCCCATTTTGTCGAAAATAGCCATGAATGACCATTTTCAAAAATACCAAAGGCTAACACGTACGAGTTTTTAACCAAGAAATGGTCTCCACCAGAAATCCAAGAATGTAATCTATGGCAAGGAAACATATGTGGGGTGAGGTGTATGAGCCTCTGGTCGATGATAAATGGCCACAAAACCCCCATTTTGCCGAAAATAGCCATGAATGACCATTTTCAATAATACCGAAGGCTAACACCTACGAGTTTTTAACCAAGAAATGGTCTCCACCAGAAATCCAAGAATATGATCTATGGCAAGGAAACATATGTGGGGTGAGGTGTATGAGCCTCTGGTCGATGATCAATGGCCACACAACCCCCATTTTTGTCGAAAATAGCCATGAATGACCATTTTCAAAAATACCAAAGGCTAACACCTACGGATTTTTGACCAAGAAATGGTCTCCACCAGAAATCCAAGAATGTGATCTATGGCAAGGAAACATATGTGGGGTGAGGTGTATGAGCCTCTGGTCGACGATCAATGGCCACACAACCCCCATTTTGCCGAAAATAGCCATGAATGACCATTTTCAATAATACCGAAGGCTAACACGTACGAGTTTTTAACCAAGAAATGGTCTCCACCAGAAATCCAAGAATGTAATCTATGACAAGGAAACATATGTGGGGTGAGGTTTATGAGCCTTTAGTCGATGATAAATGGCCACACAACCCCCATTTTTTATGAAAATAGCCATGAGCGACCTTGAAAATAGCCATGAGCGACCATTTCAATAATACTAGAGGCTAACACCTACGGATTTTAGACCAAGAAATGGTCTCCACCAGAAATCCAAGAATGTGATCTATGGCAAGGAAACATATGTGGGGTGAGGTGTATGAGCCTCTAGTCGATGATCAAATGCCACACAACCCCCATTTTTGTCGAAAATAGCCATGAATGACCATTTTCAATAATACCGAAGGCTAACACCTACGGATTTTTGACCAAGAAATGGTCTCCACCAGAAATCTAAGAATGTGATCTATGGCAAGGAAACATATGTGGGGTGAGGTGTACGAGCCTCTAGTCGATGATCAATGGCCACACAACCCCCATTTTGCCGAAAATAGCCATGAATGACCATTTTCAATAATACCGAAGGCTAACACGTACGAGTTTTTAACCAAGAAATGGTTTCCACCAGAAATCCAAGAATGTAATCTATGGCAAGGAAACATATGTGGGGTGAGGTTTATGAGCCTCTAGTCGATGATAAATGGCCACACAACCCCCATTTTTTATGAAAATAGCCATGAGCGACCTTGAAAATAGCCATGAGCGACCATTTTCAATAATACTAGAGGCTAACACCTACGGATTTTAGACCAAGAAATGGTCTCCACCAGAAATCCAAGAATGTGATCTATGGCAAGGAAACATATGTGGGGTGAGGTGTATGAGCATCTGGTCGATGATCAATGGCCACACAACCCCCATTTTTGTCGAAAATAGCCATGAGCGACCATTTTCAATAATACCTAAGGCTAACACCTACGGATTTTAGACCAAGAAATGGTCTCCACCAGAAATCCAAGAATGTGATCTATGGCAAGGAAACATATGTGGGGTGAGGTGTATGAGCGTCTGGTCGATGATCAATGGCCACACAACCCCCATTTTTGTCGAAAATAGCCATGAACGACCATTTTCAATAATACCGAAGGCTAACACCTACGGATTTTTGCCCAAGAAATGGTCTCCACCAGAAATCCAAGAATGTGATCTATGGCAAGGAAACATATGTGGGGTGAGGTGTATGAGCGTCTGGTCGATGATCAATGGCCACACAACCCCCATTTTTGTCGAAAATAGCCATGAACGACCATTTTCAATAATACCGAAGGCTAACACCTACGGATTTTTGACCAAGAAATGGTCTCCACCAGAAATCCAAGAATGTGATCTACGACAAGGAAACATATGTGGGGTGAGGTGTATGAGCCTCTGGTCGACGATCAATGGCCACACAATCCCCATTTTGCCGAAAATAGCCATGACTGACCATTTTCAATAATACCGAAGGCTAACACGTACGAGTTTTTAACCAAGAAAAGGTTTCCACCAGAAATCCAAGAATGTAATCTATGGCAAGGAAACATATGTGGGGTGAGGTGTATGAGCCTCTAGTCGATGATAAATGGCCACACAACCCCCATTTTTGTCGAAAATAGCCATGAACGACCATTTTCAATAATACCGAAGGCTAACACCTACGGATTTTTGACCAAGAAATGGTCTCCACCAGAAATCCAAGAATGTGATCTATGTCAAGGAAACATATGTGGGGTGAGGTGTACGAGCATTTAGTCGATGATCAATGGCCACACAACCCCCATTTTGCCGAAAATAGCCATGAGCGACCATTTTCAATAATATTAGAGGCTAACACCTACGGATTTTAGACCAAGAAATGGTCTCCACCAGAAATCCAAGAATGTGATCTATGGCAAGGAAACATATGTGGGGTGAGGTGTACGAGCCTCTGGTCGATGATCAATGGCCACACAACCCCCATTTTTGTCGAAAATAGCCATGAACGACCATTTTCAATAATACCGAAGGCTAACACGTACGAGTTTTTAACCAAGAAATGGTTTCCACCAGAAATCCAAGAATGTAATCTATGGCAAGGAAACATATGTGGGGTGAGGTTTATGAGCCTCTAGTCGATGATAAATGGCCACACAACCCCCATTTTTTATGAAAATAGCCATGAGCGACCTTGAAAATAGCCCTGAGCGACCATTTTCAATAATACTAGAGGCTAACACCTACGGATTTTAGACCAAGAAATGGTCTCCACCAGAAATCCAAGAATGTGATCTATGGCAAGGAAACATATGTGGGGTGAGGTGTATGAGCATCTGGTCGATGATCAATGGCCACACAACCCCCATTTTTGTCGAAAATAGCCATGAGCGACCATTTTCAATAATACCTAAGGCTAACACCTACGGATTTTAGACCAAGAAATGGTCTCCACCAGAAATCCAAGAATGTGATCTATGGCAAGGAAACATATGTGGGGTGAGGTGTATGAGCGTCTGGTCGATGATCAATGGCCACACAACCCCCATTTTTGTCGAAAATAGCCATGAACGACCATTTTCAATAATACCGAAGGCTAACACCTACGGATTTTTGCCCAAGAAATGGTCTCCACCAGAAATCCAAGAATGTGATCTATGGCAAGGAAACATATGTGGGGTGAGGTGTATGAGCGTCTGGTCGATGATCAATGGCCACACAACCCCCATTTTTGTCGAAAATAGCCATGAACGACCATTTTCAATAATACCGAAGGCTAACACCTACGGATTTTTGACCAAGAAATGGTCTCCACCAGAAATCCAAGAATGTGATCTACGACAAGGAAACATATGTGGGGTGAGGTGTATGAGCCTCTGGTCGACGATCAATGGCCACACAATCCCCATTTTGCCGAAAATAGCCATGACTGACCATTTTCAATAATACCGAAGGCTAACACGTACGAGTTTTTAACCAAGAAAAGGTTTCCACCAGAAATCCAAGAATGTAATCTATGGCAAGGAAACATATGTGGGGTGAGGTGTATGAGCCTCTAGTCGATGATAAATGGCCACACAACCCCCATTTTTGTCGAAAATAGCCATGAACGACCATTTTCAATAATACCGAAGGCTAACACCTACGGATTTTTGACCAAGAAATGGTCTCCACCAGAAATCCAAGAATGTGATCTATGGCAAGGAAACATATGTGGGGTGAGGTGTAGGAGCATTTAGTCGATGATCAATGGCCACACAACCCCCATTTTGCCGAAAATAGCCATGAGCGACCATTTTCAATAATATTAGAGGCTAACACCTACGGATTTTAGACCAAGAAATGGTCTCCACCAGAAATCCAAGAATGTGATCTATGGCAAGGAAACATATGTGGGGTGAGGTGTACGAGCCTCTGGTCGATGATCAATGGCCACACAACCCCCATTTTTGTCGAAAATAGCCATGAACGACCATTTTCAGTAATACCGAAGGCTAACACGTACGAGTATTTAACCAAGAAATGGTTTCCACCAGAAATCCAAGAATGTAATCTATGGCAAGGAAACATATGTGGGGTGAGGTTTATGAGCCTCTAGTCGATGATAAATGGCCACACAACCCCCATTTTTTATGAAAATAGCCATGAGCGACCTTGAAAATAGCCATGAGCGACCATTTTCAATAATATTAGAGGCTAACACCTACGGATTTTAGACCAAGAAATGGTCTCCACCAGAAATCCAAGAATGTGATCTATGGCAAGGAAACATATGTGGGGTGAGGTGTACGAGCCTCTGGTCGATGATCAATGGCCACACAACCCCCATTTTTGTCGAAAATAGCCATGAACGACCATTTTCAATAATACCGAAGGCTAACACGTACGAGTTTTTAACCAAGAAATGGTCTCCACCAGAAATCCAAGAATGTGATCTATGGCAAGGAAACATATGTGAGGTGAGGTGTATGAGCGTCTGGTCGATGATCAATGGCCACACAACCCCCATTTTTGTCGAAAATAGCCATGAATGACCATTTTCAAAAATACCAAAGGCTAACACGTACGGATTTTTGACCAAGAAATGGTCTCCACCAGAAATCCAAGAATGTGATCTATGGCAAGGAAACATATGTGGGGTGAGGTGTATGAGCCTCTGGTCGATGATCAATGGCCACACAACCCCTATTTTGCCGAAAATAGCCATGAATGACCATTTTCAATAATACCGAAGGCTAACACGTACGGGTTTTTAACCAAGAAATGGTCTCCACCAGAAATCCAAGAATGTGATCTATGGCAAGGAAATATATGTGGGGTGAGGTTTATGAGCCTCTAGTCGATGATAAATGGCCACACAACCCCCATTTTTTATGAAAATAGCCATGAGCGACCATTTTCAATAATACTGGAGGCTAAGACCTACGGATTTTTGACCAAGAAATGGTCTCCACCAGAAATCCAAGAATGTGATCTATGGCAAGGAAACATATGTGGGGTGAGGTGTACGAGCCTCTGGTCGATGATCAATTGCCACACAACCCCCATTTTGTCGAAAATAGCCATGAACGACCATTTTCAATAATACCGAAGGCTAACACCTACGGATTTTTGACCAAGAAATGGTCTCCACCAGAAATCCAAGAATGTGATCTATGGCAAGGAAACATATGTGGGGTGAGGTGTATGAGCCTCTAGTCGATGATCAATGGCCACACAACCCCCATTTTTGTCGAAAATAGCCATGAATGACCATTTTCAATAATACAGAAGGCTAACACCTACGAGTTTTTATCCAAGAAACGGTCTCCACCAGAAATCCAAGAATGTGATCTATGGCAAGGAAACATATGTGGGGTGAGGTGTATGAGCCTCTGGTCGATGATCAATGGCACACAACCCCCATTTTTTATGAAAATAGCCATGAGCGACCTTGAAAATAGCCATGAGCGACCATTTTCAATAATACTAGAGGCTAAGACCTGCGGATTTTTGACCAAGAAATGGTCTCCACCAGAAATCCAAGAATGTGATCTATGGCAAGGAAAAATATGTGGGGTGAGGTGTATGAGCCTCTGGTCAATGATCAATGGCCACACAACCCCCATTTTTTATGAAAATAGCCATGAACGACCATTTTCAAAAATACCAAAGGCTAACACCTACGGATTTTTGACCAAGAAATGGTCTCCACCAGAAATCCAAGAATGTGATCTATGGCAAGGAAACATATGTGGGGTGAGGTGTACGAGCCTCTGGTCGATGATCAATGGCCACAGAACCCCCATTTTGCTGAAAACAGCCATGAACGACCATTTTCAATAATACCGAAGGCTAACACGTACGAGTTTTTAACCAAGAAATGGTCTCCACCAGAAATCCAAGAATGTGATCTATGGCAAGGAAACATATGTGGGGTGAGGTGTACGAGCCTTTAGTCGATGATCAATGGCCACACAACCCCCATTTTGCCGAAAATAGCCATGAGCGACCATTTTCAATAATATTAGAGGCTAACACCTACGGATTTTAGACCAAGAAATGGTCTCCACCAGAAATCCAAGAATGTGATCTATGGCAAGGAAACATATGTGGGGTGAGGTGTACGAGCCTCTTGTCGATGATCAATGGCCACACAACCCCCATTTTTGTCGAAAATAGCCATGAACGACCATTTTCAATAATACCGAAGGCTAACACGTACGAGTTTTTAACCAAGAAATGGTCTCCACCAGAAATCCAAGAATGTGATCTATGGCAAGGAAACATATGTGGGGTGAGGTGTATGAGTGTCTGGTCGATGATCAATGGCCACACAACCCCCATTTTTGTCGAAAATAGCCATGAACGACCTTGAAAATAGCCATGAGCGACCATTTTCAATAATACTAGAGGCTAACACCTACGGATTTTAGACCAAGAAATGGTCTCCACCAGAAATCCAAGAATGTGATCTATGACAAGGAAACATATGTGGGGTGAGGTGTATGAGCGTCTGGTCGATGATCAATGGCCACACAACCCCCATTTTTGTCAAAAATAGCCATGAACGACCATTTTAAATAATACCGAAGGCTAACACCTACGGATTTTTGCCCAAGAAATGGTCTCCACCAGAAATCCAAGAATGTGATATATGGCAAGGAAACATATGTAGGGTGAGGTGTATGAGCCTCTGGTCGACGATCAATGGCCACACAACCCCCATTTTGCCGAAAATAGCCATGAACGACCATTTTCAATAATACCGAAGGCTAACACGTACGAGTTTTTGACCAAGAAATGGTCTCCACCAAAAATCCAAGAATGTGATCTATGGCAAGGAAACATATGTGGGGTGAGGTGTATGAGCCTCTGGTCGACGATCAATGGCCACACAACCCCCATTTTGCCGAAAATAGCCATGAATGACCATTTTCAATAATACTAGAGGCTAAGACCTACGGATTTTAGACCAAGAAATGGTCTCCACCAGAAATCCAAGAATGTGATCTATGGCAAGGAAACATATGTGGGGTGAGGTGTATGAGCGTCTGGTCGATGATCAATGGCCACACAACCCCCATTTTTGTCGAAAATAGCCATGAACGACCATTTTCAAAAATACTGAAGGCTAACACCTACGGATTTTTGACCAAGAAATGGTTTCCACCAGAAATCCAAGAATGTGATCTATGGCAAGGAAACATATGTGGGGTGAGGTTTATGAGCCTCTGGTCGATGATCAATGGCCACACAACCCCCATTTTTGTCGAAAATAGCCATGAATGACCATTTTCAATAATACCGAAGGCTAACCCGTACGAGTTTTTAACCAAGAAATGGTTTCCACCAGAAATCCAAGAATGTAATCTATGGCAAGGAAACATATGTGGGGTGAGGTTTATGAGCCTCTAGTCGATGATAAATGGCCACACAACCCCCATTTTTTATGAAAATAGCCACGAGCGACCTTGAAAATAGCCATGAGCGACCATTTCTTGGTCTAAAATCCGTAGGTGTTAGCCTCTAATATTTTTGAAAATGGTCGCTCATGGCTATTTTCGGCAAGGAAACATATGTGGGGTGAGGTGTACGAGCCTCTGGTCGATGATCAATGGCCACACAACCATCGACTAGAGGCCACATATGTTTCCTTGAATTTCTGGAAAAATGGGGGCTCACACGTACGAGTTTTTAACCAAGAAATGGTCTCCACCAGAAATCCAAGAATGTGATCTATGGCAAGGAAACATATGTGGGGTGAGGTTTATGAGCCTCTAGTCGATGATAAATGGCCATTAGCGACTATGTGGCCTCTAGTCGATGGTTGTGTGGCCATTGATCATCGACCAGAGGCTCATACACCTCACCCCACATATGTTTCCTTGCCATAGATCACATTCTTGGATTTCTGATGGAGACCATTTCTTGGTCAAAAATCCGTACGTGTTAGCCTTTTGTATTTTTGAAAATGGTCATTCATGGCTATTTTCGACAAAAATGGGGGTTGTGTGGCCATTGATCATCGACCAGACGCTCATACACCTCACCCCACATATGTTTCCTTGCCATAGATCACATTCTTGGATTTCTGGTGGAGACCATTTCTTGGTTAAAAACTCGTACGTGTTAGCCTTCGGTATTATTGAAAATGGTCGTTCATGGCTATTTTCGACAAAAATGGGGGTTGTGTGGCCATTGATCATCGACCAGAGGCTCGTACACCTCACCCTACATATGTTTCCTTGCCGAAAATAGCCATGAGCGACCATTTTCAAAAATATTAGAGGCTAACACCTACGGATTTTAGACCAAGAAATGGTCGCTCATGGCTATTTTCAAGGTTGCTCGTGGCTATTTTCATAAAAAATGGGGGTTGTGTGGCCATTTATCATCGACTAGAGGCTCATAAACCTCACCCCACATATGTTTCCTTGCCATAGATTACATTCTTGGATTTCTGGTGGAAACCATTTCTTGGTTAAAAACTCGTACGTGTTAGCCTTCGGTATTATTGAAAATGGTCATTCATGGCTATTTTCGACAAAAATGGGGGTTGTGTGGCCATTGATCATCGACCAGAGGCTCATAAACCTCACCCCACATATGTTTCCTTGCCATAGATCACATTCTTGGATTTCTGGTGGAAACCATTTCTTGGTCAAAAATCCGTAGGTGTTAGCCTTCGGTATTTTTGAAAATGGTCGTTCATGGCTATTTTCGACAAAAATGGGGGTTGTGTGGCCATTGATCATCGACCAGACGCTCATACACCTCACCCCACATATGTTTCCTTGCCATAGATCACATTCTTGGATTTCTGGTGGAGACCATTTCTTGGTCTAAAATCCGTAGGTCTTAGCCTCTAGTATTATTGAAAATGGTCATTCATGGCTATTTTCGGCAAAATGGGGGTTGTGTGGCCATTGATCGTCGACAAGAGGCTCATACACCTCACCCCACATATGTTTCCTTGCCATAGATCATATTCTTGGATTTTTGGTGGAGACCATTTCTTGGTCAAAAACTCGTACGTGTTAGCCTTCGGTATTATTGAAAATGGTCGTTCATGGCTATTTTCGGCAAAATGGGGGTTGTGTGGCCATTGATCGTCGACCAGAGGCTCATACACCTCACCCCACATATGTTTCCTTGCCATAGATCACATTCTTGGATTTCTGGTGGAGACCATTTCTTGGGCAAAAATCCGTAGGTGTTAGCCTTCGATAAATGAGGACGCCACCAAAACCGAGGGCAGCACCATAAAAAACCCTTTTCAATAATACCGAAGGCTAACACGTACGAATTTTTGACCAAGAAATGTCTCCACCAGAAATCCAAGAATGTGATCTATGGCAAGGAAACATATGTGGGGTGATGTGGACGAGCCTCTGGTCGATGATAAATGGCCACACAACCCCCATTTTTGTTGAAAATAGCCATGAACGACCATTTTCAATAATACCGAAGGCTAACACCTACGAATTTTTGACAAACAAATGGTCTCCACCAGAAATCCAAGAATGTGGTCTATGGCAAGGAAACATATGTGGGGTGAGGTGTATGGGCCTTTGGTCGATGATCAATGGCCACACAACCCCCATTTTTGTCGAAAATAGCCATGAACAACCATTTTCAATAATACCGAAGGCTAACACCTACGGATTTTTGACCAAGAAATGGTCTCCACCAGAAATCCAAGAATGTGATCTATGGCAAGGAAACATATGTGGGGTGACCGAAGGGTAACACCAACAGATTTTTGACCAAGAAATGGTCTCCACCAGAAATCCAAGAATGTGATCTATGGCAAGAAAACATATGTGGGGTGGAGTGTACGAGCATCTGGTCGATGATCAATGGCCACACAACCCCCATTTTTGTCGAAAATAGCCATGAACGACCATTTTCAATGACACTAAAGGCTAACACCTATGGATTTTTGACCAAGAAATGGTCTCCACCATAAATCCAAGAATGTGATCTATGGCAAGGAAACATATGTGTAGTGAGGTGTATGAGCCTCTGGTCGAAGATCAATGGCCACACAACCCCCATTTTTGTCGAAAATAGCCATGAATGACCATTTTCAAAAGTACCGAAAGCTAACACATTCAGATTTTTGCCCAAGAAATGGTCTGCACCAAAAATCCAAGAATGTGATCTATGGCAAGGAAACATATGTGGGGTGAGGTGTACGAGCCTCTGGTCGATGATCAATGGCCACACAACCCACATTTTGTCGAAAATAGCCATGAACGACCATTTTCAATAATACCGAAGGCTAACACGTACGAATTTTTGACCAAATGGTCTCCACCAGAAATCCAAGAATGTGATCTATGGCAAGAAACGTATGTGGGGTGAGGTGTACGAGCCTCTAGTCAATGATAAATGGCCACACAACCCCCATTTTTGATGAAAATAGCCATGAACGACCATTTTCAATAATACCAGAGGCTAACACCTACGGATTTTTGACAAAGAAATGGTCTCCACCAGAAATCCAAGAATGTGATCTATGGCAAGGAAACATATGTGGGGTGAGGTGTATGAGCCTCTGGTCGATGCTCAATGGCCACACAACCCCCATTTTTGTCGAAAATAGCCATGAACGACCATTTTCAATAATACCGAAGGCTAACACCTACGGATTTTTGACAAACAAATGGTCTCCACCAGAAATCCAAGAATGTGGTATATGGCAAGGAAACATATGTGGGGTGAAGTGTATGAGCCTTTGGTCGATGATCAATGGCCACACAACCCCCATTTTTGTCGAAAATAGCCATGAATGACCATTTTCAGTAATACCGAAGGCTAACACCTACGGATTTTTGACCAAGAAATGGTCTCCACCAGAAATCCAAGAATGTGATCTATGGCAAGGAAACATATGTGGGGTGAGGTGTACGAGCCTCTGGTCGATGATCAATGCCACACAACCCCCATTTTTGTCGAAAATAGCCATGAATGACCATTTTCAATAATACAGAAGGCTAACACGTACGAAATTTTGACCAAGAAATGGTCTCCTCCAGAAATCCAAGAATGTGATCTATGGAAATGAAACATATGTGTGGTGAAGTGTACGAGACTCTTGTCGATGATAAATGGCCACACAACCCCCATTTTAGTCGAAAATAGCTGTGAACGACCATTTTCAATAATACCGAAGGGTAACACCAACAGATTTTTGACCAAGAAATGGTCTCCACCAGATATCCAAGAATGTGATCTATGGCAAGAAAACATATGTGGGGTGAAGTGTACGAGCCTCTGGTCGATGATCAATGGCCACACAACCCCCATTTTTGTTGAAAATAGCCATGAACGACCATTTTCAATGACACTGAAGGCTAACACCTATGGATTTTTGACCAAGAAATGGTCTCCACCATAAATCCAAGAATGTGATCTATGGCAAGGAAACATATGTGTAGTGAGGTGTATGAGCCTCTGGTCGAAGATCAATGGCCACACAACCCCCATTTTTGTCGAAAATAGCCATGAATGACCATTTTCAAAAATACCGAAGGCTAACACATTCGGATTTTTGCCCAAGAAATGGTCTGCACCAAAAATCCAAGAATGTGATCTATGGCAAGGAAACATATGTGGGGTGAGGTGTACGAGCCTCTGGTCGATGATCAATGGCCACACAACCCCCATTTTGTCGAAAATAGCCATGAACGACCATTTTCAATAATACCGAAGGCTAACACGTACGAATTTTGACCAAGAAATGGTCTACACCAGAAATCCAAGAATGTGATCTATGGCAAGAAACATATGTGGGGTGAGGTGTACGAGCCTCTGGTCAATGATAAATGGCCACACAACCCCCATTTTTGATGCAAATAGCCATGAACGACCATTTTCAATAATACCAGAGGCTAACACCTACGGATTTTTGACAAAGAAATGGTCTCCACCAGAAATCCAAGAATGTGATCTATGGCAAGGAAACATATGTGGGGTGAGGTGTATGAGCCTCTGGTCGATGATCAATGGCCACACAACCCCCATTTTTGTCGAAAATAGCCATGAACGACCATTTTCAATAATACCGAAGGCTAACACATTCGGATTTTTGACCAAGAAATGGTCTCCACCAGAAATCCAAGAATGTGATATATGGCAAGGAAACATATGTGGGGTGAGGTGTACGAGCCTCTGGTCGATGATCAATGGCCACACAACCCCCATTTTTGTCGAAAATAGCCATGAACGACCATTTTCAATAATACCGAATGCTAACACCTACGGATTTTTGACCAAGAAATGGTTTCGACCAGAAATCCAAGAATATTATCTATGGCAAGTAAACATATGTGGGGTGAGGTGTATGAGCCTCTGGTCGATGATCAATGCCACACAACCCCCATTTTTGTCGAAACTAGCCATGAACGACCATTTTCGATAATACCGAAGGCTAACACGTACGGATTTTTGACCAAGAAATGGTCTCCACGAGAAATCTAAGATTGTGATCTATGGCAATGAAACATATGTGGGGTGAGGTGTACGAGCCTCTGGTCGAAGATAAATGGCCACACAACCCCCATTTTTGTCGAAAATAGCCATGAATGACCATTTTCAATAATACCGAAGGCTAACACCTACGGATTTTTGACCAAGAAATGGTCTCCACCATAAATCCAAGAATGTGATCTATGGCAAGGAAACATATGTGGGGTGAGGTGTACGAGCCTCTAGTCGATTATCAATGGCCACACAACCCCCATTTTTGTCGAAAATAGCCATGAACGACTATTTTCAATGAAACTGAAGGCTAACACCTATGGATTTTTGACCAAGAACTGGTCTCCACCATAGATCCAAGAATGTGATCTAGGGCAAGAAAACATATGTGTAGTGAGGTGTATGAGCCTCTGGTTGAAGATAAATGGCCACACAACCCCCATTTTTGTCGAAAATAGCCATGAATAACCATTTTCAATAATACATAAGGCTAACACGTACGGATTTTTGACAAAGAAATGGTCTCCACCAGAAATCCAAGAATGTGATCTATGGCAATGAAACATATGTGTGGTGAGGTGTACGAGCCTCTGGTCGATGATAAATGGCCACACAACCCCCATTTTAGTCGAAAATAGCCATGAACGACCATTTTCAATAATACCGAAGGGTAACACCAACAGATTTTTGACCAAGAAATGGTCTCCACCAGAAATCCAAGAATGTGATCTATGGCAAGAAAACATATGTGGGGTGAAGTGTACGAGCATCTGGTCGATGATCAATGGCCACACAACCCACATTTTTGTCGAAAATAGCCATGTACGACCATTTTCAATGACACTAAAGGCTAACACCTATGGATTTTTGACCAAGAAATGGTCTCCACCATAAATCCAAGAATGTGATCTATGGCAATGAAACATATGTGTAGTGAGGTGTATGAGCCTCTGGTCGAAGATCAATGGCCACACAACCCCCATTTTTGTCGAAAATAGCCATGAATGACCATTTTCAAAAGTACCGAAGGCTAACACATTCAGATTTTTGCCCAAGAAATGGTCTGCACCAAAAATCCAAGAATGTGATCTATGGCAAGGAAACATATGTGGGGTGAGGTGTACGAGCCTCTGGTCGATGATCAATGGCCACACAACCCCCACTTTTATCGAAAATAGCCATGAACGACCATTTTCAATAATACCGAAGGCTAACACCTATGGATTTTTGACCAAGAAATGGTCCCCACCAGAAATCCAAGAATGTCATCTATGGCAAGGAAACATATGTGGGGTGAGGTGTACGAGCCTCTAGTCGATTATCAATGGCCACACAACCCCCATTTTTGTCGAAAATAGCCATGAATGACTATTTTCAATGACACTGAAGGCTAACACCTACGGATTTTTGACCAAGAACTGGTCTCCACCATAGATCCAAGAATGTTATCTATGGAAAGGAAACATATGTGTAGTGAGGTGTATGAGCCTCTAGTTGAAGATAAATGGCCACACAACCCCTATTTTTATCGAAAATAGCCATGAATGACCATTTTCAATAATACCGAAGGCTAACACATTCGGATTTTTGCCCAAGAAATGGTCTCCACCAGAAATCCAAGAATGTGATCTATGGCAAGGAAACATATGTGGGGTGAGGTGTATGAGCCTCTGGTCAATGATCAATGGCCACAGAACCCCCATTTTGTCGAAAATAGCCATGAACGACCATTTTCAATAATAATGAAGGCTAACACGTACGAATTTTTGACCAAGAAATGGACTCCACCAAAAATCCAAGAATTTGATCTATGGCAAGGAAACATATGTGGGTGAGGTGTACGAGCCTCTGGTCGATGATTAATGGCCACACAACCTCCATTTTGTCAAAAATAGCCATGAACAACCATTTTCAATAATACCGAAGGCTAACACGTACGAATTTTTGACCAAGAAATGTCTCCACCAGAAATCTAAGAATGTGACCTATGGCAAGGAAACATATGTGGGGTGATGTGTACGAGCCTCTGGTCGATGATAAATGGCCACACAACCCCCATTTTTGTTGAAAATAGCCATGAACGACCATTTTCAATAATACCGAAGGCTAACACCTACGAATTTTTGACAAACAAATGATCTCCACCAGAAATCCAAGAATGTGGTCTATGGCAAGGAAACATATGTGGGGTGAGGTGTATGAGCCTTTGGTCGATGATCAATGGCCACACAACCCCCATTTTTGTCGAAAATAGCCATGAACAACCATTTTCAATAACACCGAAGGCTAACACCTACGGATTTTTGACCAAGAAATGGTCTCCACCAGAAATCCAAGAATGTGATCTATGGCAAGGAAACATATGTGGGGTGAGGTGTACGAGCCTCTGGTCGATGATCAATGGCCACACAACCCCCATTTTTGTCGAAAATAGCCATGAATGACCATTTTCAATAATACATAAGGCTAACATGTACGGATTTTTGACCAAGAAATGGTCTCCACCAGAAATCCAAGTATGTGATCTATGACAATTAAACATATGTGTGGTGAGGTGTACGAGCCTCTGGTCGATGATAAATAGCCACACAACCCCCATTTTAGTCGAAAATAGCCGTGAACGACCATTTTCAATAATACCGAAGGGTAACACCAACAGATTTTTGACCAAGAAATGGTCTCCACTAGAAATCCAAGAATGTGATCTATGGCAAGAAAACATATGTGGGGTGGAGTGTACGAGAATCTGGTCGATGATCAATGGCCACACAACCACCATTTTTGTCGAAAATAGCCATGAACGACCATTTTCAATGACACTAAAGGCTAACACCTATGGATTTTTGACCAAGAAATGGTCTCCACCATAAATCCAAGAATGTGATCTATGGCATGGAAACATATGTGTAGTGAGGTGTATGAGCCTCTGGTCGAAGATCAATGGCCACACAACCCCCATTTTTGTCGAAAATAGCCATGAATGACCATTTTCAAAAGTACCGAAAGCTAACACATTCAGATTTTTGCCCAAGAAATGGTCTGCTCCAAAAATCCAAGAATGTGATCTATGGCAAGGAAACATATGTGGGGTGAGGTGTACGAGCCTCAGGTCGATGATCAATGGCCACACAACCCCCATTTTGTCGAAAATAGCCATGAACGACCATTTTCAATAATACCGAAGGCTAACACGTACGAATTTTTGACCAAATGGTCTCCACCAGAAATCCAAGAATGTGATCTATGGCAAGAAACATATGTGGGGTGAGGTGTACGAGCCTCTAGTCAATGATAAATAGCCACACAACCCCCATTTTTGATGAAAATAGCCATGAACGACCATTTTCAATAATACCAGAGGCTAACACCTACGGATTTTTGACAAAGAAATGGTCTCCACCAGAAATCCAAGAATGTGATCTATGGCAAGGAAACATATGTGGGGTGAGGTGTATGAGCCTCTCGTCGATGCTCAATGGCCACACAACCCCCATTTTTGTCGAAAATAGCCATGAACGACCATTTTCAATAATACCGAAGGCTAACACCTACGGATTTTTGACAAACAAATGGTTTCCACCAGAAATCCAAGAATGTGGTATATGGCAAGGAAACATATGTGGGGTGAAGTGTATGAGCCTTTGGTCGATGATCAATGGCCACACAACCCCCATTTTTGTCGAAAATAGCCATGAATGACCATTTTCAATAATACCGAAGGCTAACACCTACGGATTTTTGACCAAGAAATGGTCTCCACCAGAAATCCAAGAATGTGATCTATGGCAAGGAAACATATGTGGGGTGAGGTGTACGAGCCTCTGGTCGATGATCAATGCCACACAGCCCCCATTTTTGTCGAAAATAGCCATGAATGACCATTTCATTTTCAATAATACAGAAGGCTAACACGTACGGAATTTTGACCAAGAAATGGTCTCCTCCAGAAATCCAAGAATGTGATCTATGGCAATGAAACATATGTGTGGTGAGGTGTACGAGCCTCTTGTCGATGATCAATGGCCACACAACCCACATTTTTGTCGAAAATAGCCATGTACGACCATTTTCAATGACACTAAAGGCTAACACCTATGGATTTTTGACCAAGAAATGGTCTCCACCATAAATCCAAGAATGTGATCTATGGCAAGGAAACATATGTGTAGTGAGGTGTATGAGCCTCTGGTCGAAGATCAATGGCCACACAACCCCCATTTTTGTCGAAAATAGCCATGAATGACCATTTTCAAAAGTACCGAAGGCTAACACATTCAGATTTTTGCCCAAGAAATGGTCTGCACCAAAAATCAAAGAATGTGATCTATGGCAAGGAAACATATGTGGGGTGAGGTGTACGAGCCTCTGGTCGATGATCAATGGCCACACAACCCCCACTTTTATCGAAAATAGCCATGAATGACCATTTTCAATAATACCGAAGGCTAACACCTACGGATTTTTGACCAAGAAATGGTCCCCACCAGAAATCCAAGAATGTCATCTATGGCAAGGAAACATATGTGGGGTGAGGTGTACGAGCCTCTAGTCGATTATCAATGGCCACACAACCCCCATTTTTGTCGAAAATAGCCATGAATGACTATTTTCAATGACACTGAAGGCTAACACCTACGGATTTTTGACCAAGAACTGGTCTCCACCATAGATCCAAGAATGTTATCTATGGAAAGGAAACATATGTGTAGTGAGGTGTATGAGCCTCTAGTTGAAGATAAATGGCCACACAACCCCTATTTTTATCGAAAATAGCCATGAATGACCATTTTCAATAATACCGAAGGCTAACACATTCGGATTTTTGCCCAAGAAATGGTCTCCACCAGAAATCCAAGAATGTGATCTATGGCAAGGAAACATATGTGGGGTGAGGTGTATGAGCCTCTGGTCAATGATCAATGGCCACAGAACCCCCATTTTGTCGAAAATAGCCATGAACGACCATTTTCAATAATAATGAAGGCTAACACGTACGAATTTTTGACCAAGAAATGGACTCCACCAAAAATCCAAGAATTTGATCTATGGCAAGGAAACATATGTGGGTGAGGTGTACGAGCCTCTGGTCGATGATTAATGGCCACACAACCTCCATTTTGTCGAAAATAGCCATGAACAACCATTTTCAATAATACCGAAGGCTAACACGTACGAATTTTTGACCAAGAAATGTCTCCACCAGAAATCTAAGAATGTGATCTATGGCAAGGAAACATATGTGGGGTGATGTGTACGAGCCTCTGGTCGATGATAAATGGCCACACAACCCCCATTTTTGTTGAAAATAGCCATGAACGACCATTTTCAATAATACCGAAGGCTAACACCTACGAATTTTTGACAAACAAATGATCTCCACCAGAAATCCAAGAATGTGGTCTATGGCAAGGAAACATATGTGGGGTGAGGTGTATGAGCCTTTGGTCGATGATCAATGGCCACACAACCCCCATTTTTGTCGAAAATAGCCATGAACAACCATTTTCAATAACACCGAAGGCTAACACCTACGGATTTTTGACCAAGAAATGGTCTCCACCAGAAATCCAAGAATGTGATCTATGGCAAGGAAACATATGTGGGGTGAGGTGTACGAGCCTCTGGTCGATGATCAATGGCCACACAACCCCCATTTTTGTCGAAAATAGCCATGAATGACCATTTTCAATAATACATAAGGCTAACATGTACGGATTTTTGACCAAGAAATGGTCTCCACCAGAAATCCAAGTATGTGATCTATGACAATTAAACATATGTGTGGTGAGGTGTACGAGCCTCTGGTCGATGATAAATAGCCACACAACCCCCATTTTAGTCGAAAATAGCCGTGAACGACCATTTTCAATAATACCGAAGGGTAACACCAACAGATTTTTGACCAAGAAATGGTCTCCACTAGAAATCCAAGAATGTGATCTATGCCAAGAAAACATATGTGGGGTGGAGTGTACGAGAATCTGGTCGATGATCAATGGCCACACAACCACCATTTTTGTCGAAAATAGCCGTGAACGACCATTTTCAATGACACTAAAGGCTAACACCTATGGATTTTTGACCAAGAAATGGTCTCCACCATAAATCCAAGAATGTGATCTATGGCATGGAAACATATGTGTAGTGAGGTGTATGAGCCTCTGGTCGAAGATCAATGGCCACACAACCCCCATTTTTGTCGAAAATAGCCATGAATGACCATTTTCAAAAGTACCGAAAGCTAACACATTCAGATTTTTGCCCAAGAAATGGTCTGCTCCAAAAATCCAAGAATGTGATCTATGGCAAGGAAACATATGTGGGGTGAGGTGTACGAGCCTCAGGTCGATGATCAATGGCCACACAACCCCCATTTTGTCGAAAATAGCCATGAACGACCATTTTCAATAATACCGAAGGCTAACACGTACGAATTTTTGACCAAATGGTCTCCACCAGAAATCCAAGAATGTGATCTATGGCAAGAAACATATGTGGGGTGAGGTGTACGAGCCTCTAGTCAATGATAAATAGCCACACAACCCCCATTTTTGATGAAAATAGCCATGAACGACCATTTTCAATAATACCAGAGGCTAACACCTACGGATTTTTGACAAAGAAATGGTCTCCACCAGAAATCCAAGAATGTGATCTATGGCAAGGAAACATATGTGGGGTGAGGTGTATGAGCCTCTGGTCGATGCTCAATGGCCACACAACCCCCATTTTTGTCGAAAATAGCCATGAACGACCATTTTCAATAATACCGAAGGCTAACACCTACGGATTTTTGACAAACAAATGGTTTCCACCAGAAATCCAAGAATGTGGTATATGGCAAGGAAACATATGTGGGGTGAAGTGTATGAGCCTTTGGTCAATGATCAATGGCCACACAACCCCCATTTTTGTCGAAAATAGCCATGAATGACCATTTTCAATAATACCGAAGGCTAACACCTACGGATTTTTGACCAAGAAATGGTCTCCACCAGAAATCCAAGAATGTGATCTATGGCAAGGAAACATATGTGGGGTGAGGTGTACGAGCCTCTGGTCGATGATCAATGCCACACAACCCCCATTTTTGTCGAAAATAGCCATGAATGACCATTTCATTTTCAATAATACAGAAGGCTAACACGTACGGAATTTTGACCAAGAAATGGTCTCCTCCAGAAATCCAAGAATGTGATCTATGGCAATGAAACATATGTGTGGTGAGGTGTACGAGCCTCTTGTCGATGATAAATGGCCACACAACCCCCATTTTAGTCGAAAATAGCCGTGAACGACCATTTTCAATAATACCGAAGGGTAACACCAACAGATTTTTGACCAAGAAATGGTCTCCACCAGAAATCCAAGAATGTGATCTATGGCAAGAAAACATATGTGGGGTGAAGTGTACGAGCCTCTGGTCGATGATCAATGGCCACACAACCCCCATTTTTGTCGAAAATAGCCATGAACGACCATTTTCAATGACACTGAAGGCTAACACCTATGGATTTTTGACCAAGAAATGGTCTCCACCATAAATCCAAGAATGTGATCTATGGCAAGGAAACATATGTGTAGTGAGGTGTATGAGCCTCTGGTCGAAGATCAATGGCCACACAACCCCCATTTTTGTCGAAAATAGCCATGAATGACCATTTTCAAAAATACCGAAGGCTAACACATTCGGATTTTTGCCCAAGAAATGGTCTGCACCAAAAATCCAAGAATGTGATCTATGGGAAGGAAACATATGTGGGGTGAGGTGTACGAGCCTCTAGTCGATGATCAAAGGCCACACAACCCCCATTTTGTCGAAAATAGCCATGAACGACCATTTTCAATAATACCGAAGGCTAACACGTACGAATTTTTGACCAAGAAATGGTCTCCACCAGAAATCCAAGAATGTGATCTATGGCAAGAAACATATGTGGGGTGAGGTGTATGAGCCTCTGGTCAATGATAAATGGCCACACAACCCCCATTTTTGATGAAAATAGCCATGAACGACCATTTTCAATAATACCAGAGGCTAACACCTACGGATTTTTGACAAAGAAATGGTCTCCACCAGAAATCCAAGAATGTGATCTATGGCAAGGAAACATATGTGGGGTGAGGTGTATGAGCCTCTGGTCGATGATCAATGGCCACACAACCCCCATTTTTGTCGAAAATAGCCATGAACGACCATTTTCAATAATACCGAAGGCTAAAACATTCGGATTTTTGACCAAGAAATGGTCTCCACCAGAAATCCAAGAATGTGATCTATGGCAAGGAAACATATGTGGGTGAGGTGTACGAGCCTCTGGTCGATGATCAATGGCCACACAACCCCCATTTTTGTCGAAAATAGCCATGAACGACCATTTTCAATAATACCGAATGCTAACACCTACGGATTTTTGACCAAGAAATGGTCTCGACCAGAAATCCAAGAATATTATCTATGGCAAGTAAACATATGTGGGGTGAGGTGTATGAGCCTCTGGTCGATGATCAATGCCACACAACCCCCATTTTTGTCGAAACTAGCCATGAACGACCATTTTCAATAATACCGAAGGCTAACACGTACGGATTTTTGACCAAGAAATGGTCTCCACGAGAAATCCAAGATTGTGATCTATGGCAATGAAACATATGTGGGGTGAGGTGTACGAGCCTCTGGTCGAAGATAAATGGCCACACAACCCCCATTTTTGTCGAAAATAGCCATGAACGACCATTTTCAATAATACCGAAGGCTAACTCCTACGGATTTTTGACCAAGAAATGGTCTCCACCATAAATCCAAGAATGTGATCTATGGAAAGGAAACATATGTGGGGTGAGGTGTACGAGCCTCTGGTCGATTATCAATGGCCACACAACCCCCATTTTTGTCGAAAATAGCCATGAACGACTATTTTCAATGACATTGAAGGCTAACACCTATGGATTTTTGACCAAGAACTGGTCTCCACCATAGATCCAAGAATGTGATCTAGGGCAAGAAAAAATATGTGTAGTGAGGTGTATGAGCCTCTGGTTGAAGATAAATGGCCACACAACCCCCATTTTTGTCGAAAATAGCCATGAATGACCATTTTCAATAATACCGAAGGCTAACACATTCAGATTTTTGCCCAAGAAATGGTCTCCACCAGAAATCCAAGAATGTGATCTACGACAAGGAAACATATGTGGGTGAGGTGTATGAGCCTCTGGTCGATGATCAATGGCCATAGAACCTCTATTTTGTCGAAAATAGCCACGAACGACCGTTTTCAATAATACCGAAGGCTAACACGTACGGATTTTTGACCAAGAAATGTTCTCCACCAGAAATCCAAGAATGTGATCTACGGCAAGGAAACATATGCCGTAGATCACATTCTTGGATTTCTGGTGGAGAACATTTCTTGGTCAAAAATCCGTACGTGGCTATTTTCGACATAATAGAGGTTCTGTGGCCATTGATCATCGACAAGAGGCTCATACACCTCACCCACATATGTTTCCTTGTCGTAGATCACATTCTTGGATTTCTGGTGGAGAACATTTCTTGGGCAAAAATCCATAAGTGTTAGCCTTCGGTATTATTGAAAATGGTCATTCATGGCTATTTTCGACAAAATGGGGGTTGTGTGGCCATTTATCTTCAACCAGAGGCTCATACACCTCACTACACATATGTTTTCTTGCCATATATCACATTCTTGGATCTATGGTGGAGACCAGTTCTTGGTCAAAAATCCGTAGGTGTTAGCCTTCAGTGTCCAAGAAAATAGTCGTTCATGGCTATTTTCGACAAAAATGGGTGTTGTGTGGCCATTGATAATCGACCAGAGGCTCGTACACATCACCCCACAAATGTTTCCTTGCCATAGATCACATTCTTGGATTTCTGGTGGAGACCATTTCTTGGTCAAAAATCCGTAGGTGTTAGCCTTCGGTATTATTGAAAATGGTCGTTCATGGCTATTTTCGACAAAAATGGGGGTTGTGTGGCCATTGATAATCGACCAGAGGCTCGTACACCTCACCCCACATATGTTTCCTTGCCATAGATGACATTCTTGGATTTCTGGTAGGGACCATTTCTTGGTCAAAAATCTGTAGGTGTTAGCCTTCGGTATTATTGAAAATGGTCGTTCATGGCTATTTTCGATAAAAATGGGTGTTGTGTGGCCATTGATCATCGACCAGACTCTCGTACACCTCACCCCACATATGTTTCCTTGCCATAGATCACATTCTTGGATTTCTGGTGGAGACCATTTCTTGGTCAAAAATTTGTAGGTGTTAGCCTTCGGTATTATTGAAAATGGTCGTTCATGGCTATTTTTGACAAAAATGGGGGTTGTGTTGCCATTGATCATCGACCAGAGGCTCGTACACCTCACCCCACATATGTTTCCTTGTCATAGATCACATTCTTGGATTTCTGGTGGAGACCATTTCTTAGTCAAAAATCCGTAGGTGTTAGATTTTGGTATTACTGAAAATGGTCGTTCATGGCTATTTTTGACAAAAATGGGGGTCGTGTGGCCATTGATCATTGACCAAAGGCTCGTACACCTCACCCCACATATGTTTTCTTGCCATAGATCACATTCTTGGATTTCTCGTGGAGACCATTTCTTGGTCAAAAATTCGTACGTGTTATGCTTCGGTATTATTGAAAATGGTCGTTCATGGCTATTTTCGACAAAAATGGGGGTTGTGTGGCCATTGATCATCGACCAGAGGCTCGTACACCTCACCCCACATATGTTTCCTTTCCATAGATCACATTCTTGGATTTCTGGTGGAGACCATTTCTTGGTCAAAAATCCGAATGTGTTAGCCTTAGGTATTTTTGAAAATGGTCGTTCATGGCTATTTTCGACAAAAATGGGGGTTGTGTGACCATTGATCATCGACCAGAGGCTCATACACCTCACCCCACATATGTTTCCTTGCCATAGATCACATTCTTGGATTTCTGGTGGAGACCATTTCTTTGTCAAAAATCCGTAGGTGTTAGCCTCTAGTATTATTGAAAATGGTCGTTCATGGCTATTTTCATAAAAAATGGGGGTTGTGTGGCCATTTATCATTGACCAGAGGCTCGTACACCTCACCCCACATATGTTTCTTGCCATAGATCACATTCTTGGATTTCTGGTGGAGACCATTTCTTGGTCAAAAATACGTATGTGTTAGCCTTCGGTATTATTGAAAATGGTCGTTCATGGCTATTTTCGACAAAATGGGGGTTGTGTGGCCATTGATCATCGACCAGAGGCTCGTACACCTCACCCCACATATGTTTCCTTGCCATAGATCACATTCTTGGATTTTTGGTGCAGACCATTTCTTGGGCAAAAATCCGAATGTGTTAGCCTTCGGTATTTTTGAAAATGGTCATTCATGGCTATTTTCGACAAAAATGGGGGTTGTGTGGCCATTGATCTTCGACCAGAGGCTCCTCACTACACATATGTTTCCTTGCCATAGATCACATTCTTGGATTTATGGTGGAGACCATTTCTTGGTCAAAAATCCATAGGTGTTAGCCTTCGGTGTCATTGAAAATGGTCGTTCATGGCTATTTTCGACAAAAATGTGGGTTGTGTGGCCATTGATCATCGACCAGAGGCTCATACACTTCACCCCACATATGTTTTCTTTCCATAGATCACATTCTTGGATTTCTGGTGGAGACCATTTCTTGGTCAAAAATCTGTTGGTGTTACCCTTCAGTATTATTGAAAATGGTCGTTCACGACTATTTTCGACTAAAATGGGGGTTGTGTGGCCATTAATCATCGACAAGAGGCTCATACACCTCACCACACATATGTTTCATTGCCATAGATCACATTCTTGGATTTCTGGAGGAGACCATTTCTTGGTCAAAATTCCGTACGTGTTAGCCTTCTGTATTATTGAAAATGGTCATTCATGGCTATTTTCGACAAAAATGGGGGTTGTGTAGCGATTTATCATCGACCAAAAGCTCATACACCTCACCCCAGATATGTTTCCTTTCCATAGATCACATTCTTGAATTTCTGGTGGAGACCATTTCTTGGACAAAAATCCGTCCGTGTTAACCTTCGGTATTATTGAAAATCGTCGTTCATGGCTATTTTCAACAAAATGGGGGTTGTGTGGCCATTGATCATCGACCAGAGGCTCGTACACCTCACACCACATATGTTTCCTTGCCATAGATCACATTCTTGGATTTCTAGTGGAGACGATTTCTTGGACATAAATCCGTAGGTGTTAGCCTTCGGTATTATTGAAAATGGTCGTTCATGGCTATTTTCGACAAAAATGGGGGTTGTGCGGCCATTGATCATTGACCAGAGGCTCGTACACCTCACCCCACATATGTTTCCTTTCCATAGATCACATTCTTGGATTTATGGTGGAGACCATTTCTTGGTCAAAAATCCATAGGTGTTAGCCTTCAGTGTCCATGAAAATGGTCGTTCATGGCTATTTTCGACAAAAATGGGGGTTGTGTGGCCATTGATCATCGACCAGACGCTCGAACACTTCACCCCACATATGTTTTTTTGTCATAGATCACATTCTTGGATTTCTTGGTCAAAAATCTGTAGGTGTTAGCCTTCGGTATTATTGAAAATGGTCGTTCATGGCTATTTTCGACAAAAATGGGGTTGTGTGGCCATTTATCATCGACCAGAGGTTCATACACCTCACCCCACATATGTTTCCTTGCCATAGATCATATTATTGGATTTCTGGAGGTGACCATTTCTTGGTCAAAAATCCGTAGGTGTTAGCCTTCGGTATTTATTGAAAATGGTCGTTCATGGCTATTTTCGACAAAATGGGGTTGTGTGGCCATTTATCCTCGACCAGAGGCTCGTACACCTCACCCCACATATGTTTGCTTGCCATAGATCATATTCTTGAATTTCAAGTGCAGACCATTTCGTGGTCAAAAATCCGTAGGTGTTAGCCTTCGGTATTATTCAAAATGGCCGTTCATGGCTATTTTCGATAAAAATGGGGGTTGTGTTGCCATTGATCATCGACTAGAGGCCCGTACACCTCACCCCACATATGTTTCCTTGCCGTAGATCGTATTCTTGGATTTCTAGTGGAGACCATTTCTTGGTCAAAAATCCGTAGGTGTTAGCCTTCGGTATTATTCAAAATGGCCGTTCATGTCTATTTTCGACAAAAATGGGGGTTGTGTGGCCATTGATCATCGACCAGAGGCTCGTACACCTCACCCCACATATGTTTCCTTTCCATAGATCACATTCTTGGATTTCTGATGCAGACCATTTCTTGGTCAAAAATCCATAGGTGTTAGCCTTCGATATTATTGAAAATGGTCGTTCATGGCTATTTTCGACAAAAATGGGGGTTGTGTGGCCATTGATCATCGACCAGAGGCACGTACACCTCACCCCACATATGTTTCCTTGCCATAGATCACATTCTTGGATTTCTGGTGGAGACGATTTCTTGGTCAAAAATCCGTAGGTGTTAGCCTTAGGTATTATTGAAAATTGTCGATCATGGCTATTTTCGACAAAAATGGGGTTGTGTGGCCATTGATCATCGACCAAGGGCTCGTACACCTCACCCCACATATGTTTCCTTGCCATAGATCACATTCTTGGATTTCTGGTGGAGACGATTTCTTGGTCAAAAATCCGTAGTTGTTAGCCCTCGATATTATTAAAATGGTCGTTCATGGCTATTTTTGACAAAAATTGGGTTGTGTGGCCATTGATCATCGACCAGAGGCTCGTACACCTCACCCCACATATGTTTCCTTGCCATAAACACATTCTTGGATTTCTGGTGGATACAATTTCTTGGGCAAAAATCCGTACGTGTTAACCTTCGGTATTATTGAAAATGTTCAGTAATGGCTATTTTCAACAACAAAATGGGGGTTGTGTGGCCATTGATCATCAACCAGAGGCTAGTACACCTCACCCGACATATATTTTGTTGCCATAGATCACATTCTTGGATTTATGGTGAAGACTATTTCTTGGTCTAAAATTCATAGGTGATAGCATTCAGTGTCATTCAAAATGGTCGTTCATGGCTATTTTCGACAAAAATGGGGGTTGTGTGGCCATTGATCGTCGACCAGAGGCTCATACACCTCACCCCACATATATTTCCTTGCCATAGATCACATTCTTGGATTTATGGTGGAGACCATTTCTTAGTCAAAAATCCGTAGGTGTTAGCCTTCGGTATTATTGAAAATGGTCGTCCATGGCTATTTTCGACAAAAATGGGGTTTGTGTGGCCATTGATCATCGACCAGAGGCTCATACACCTCACCCCACATATGTTTCCTTGCCATAGATCACATTCTTGGATTTATGGTGGAGACCATTTCTTGGTCAAAAATTCGTAGGTGTTAGCCTTCAGTGTCATTGAAAATGGTCGTTCATGGCTATTTTCGAAAAAATGGGGGTTGTGTGGCCATTGATCGTCGACCAGAGGCTCGTACATCTCACCCCACATATGTTTCCTTGCCAAAGATCACATTCTTGGATTTTTATGGTGGAGACCATTTCTTGGTCAAAAATTCGTAGGTGTTAGCCTTCGGTATTATTGAAAATGGTCGTTCATGGCTATTTTCGACAAAAATGGGGGTTGTGTGGCCATTGATCAGCGACCAGAGGCTCGTACACTTCACCCCACATATGTTTCGTTGCCATAGATCACATTCTTGGATTTAAGGTGGAGAGCATTTCTTGGTCAAAAATCTGTAGGTGTTAGCCTTCGGTATTATTGAAAATGGTCGTTCATGGCTATTTTCGACAAAAATGGGGGGTTGTGTTGCCATTGATCATCGACCATTGGCTTGTACACCTCACCCCACATATGTTTCCTTGCTATAGATCACATTCTTGGATTTTCGGTGGAGACCCTTTCTTGGTCAAAAATCCGTAGGTGTTAGCCTTCGGTATTCTTGAAAATGTTCATTAATGGCTATTTTCGACAAAAAATGGGGGTTGTGCGGCCATTGATCATCGACCAGAGGCTATTACACCTCACCCCACATATGTTTCCTTGCCATAGATCACATTTTTGGATTTCTGGTGGAGACGATTTCTTGGACAAAAATCTGTAGGTGTTAGCCTTCGATATTATTGAAAATTGTCGTTCATGGTTATTTTCAATAAAAATGGGGGTTGTGTGGCCATTGATCATCGACTAGAGGCTCATACACCTCACCCCACATATGTTTCCTTTCCATAGATCACATTCTTGGATTTATGGTGGAGACCATTTCTTGGTAAAAAATCCGTAGGTGTTAGCCTTAAGTGTCCTTGAAAATGGTCGTTCATGGCTATTTTCGACAAAAATGGGGGTTGTGTGGCAATTGATCATCGACCAGACGCTCGAACACTTAACCCCACATATGTTTTCTTGTCATAGATCACATTCTTGGATTTCTGGTCGAGACCATTTCTCCGGTATTTATTGAAAATGGTCGTTCATGGCTATTTTCGACAAAAATGGGGTTGTGTGGCCATTTATCATCGACCAGAGGTTCATACACCTCACCCCACATATGTTTCCTTGCCATAGATCATACTCTTGGATTTCTGGAGGAGACCATTTCTTGGTCAAAAATCCGTAGGTGTTAGCCTTCGGTATTATTGGAAATGGTCGTTCATGGCTATTTTAGACAAAAATGGGGTTGTGTTGCCGTTGATCATTGACCAGAGGCTCGTACACCTCACCCCACATATGTTTCCTTGCCATAGATTGTATTCTCGGATTTCTAGTGGAGACCATTTCTTGGTCAAAAATCCGTAGGTGTTAGCCTTTTGTATTATTCAAAATGGCCGTTCATGGCTATTTTCGACAAAAATGGGGGTTGTGTTGCCATTGATCATCGACTAGAGGCCCGTACACCTCACCCCACATATGTTTCCTTGCCATAGATCACATTCTTGGATTTCTAGTGGAGACCATTTATTGGTAAAAAATCCATATGTGTTAGCCTTCGATATTATTGAAAATGGTCGTTCATGGCTATTTTCGACAAAAATGGGGGTTGTGTGGCCATTGATCATCGACCAGAGGCTCGTACACCTCACCCCACATATGTTTCCTTTCCATAGATCACATTCTTGGATTTCTGGTCAAGATCATTCTTGGTCAAAAATCCGTAGGTGTTAGCCCTAGGTATTATTGAAAATGGTCGTTCATGGCTATTTTCGACAAAAATGGGGGTTGTGTGGCCATTAATCATCGACCAAGGGCTCGTACACCTCACCCCACATATGTTTCCTTGCCATAGATCACGTTCTTGGATTTCTGGTGGATACAATTTCTTGGGCAAAAATTCGTACGTGTTAACCTTCGGTATTATTGAAAATGTTGATTAATGGCTATTTCAACAAAAAATGGGGGTTGTGTGGCCATTGATCATCGACCAGAGGCTAGTACACCTCACCCGACATATGTTTTGTTGCCATAGATCACATTCTTGGATTTATGGTGGAGACTATTTCTTGGTCAAAAATTCGTAGGTGATAGCATTCAGTGTCATTGAAAATGGTCGTTCATGGCTATTTTCGACAAAAATGGGGGTTGTGTGGCCATTGATCGTCGACCAGAGGCTCGTACACCTCGCCCCACATATATTTCCTTGCCATAGATCACATTCTTGGATTTATGGTGGAGACCATTTCTTAGTCAAAAATCCGTAGGTGTTAGCCTTCGGTTTTATTGAAAATGGTCGTCCATGGCTATTTTCGACAAAAATGGGGTTTGTGTGGCCATAGATCATCGACCTGAGGCTCGTACACCTCACCCCACATATTTTTCCTTGTCATAGATCACATTGTTGGATTTTTGGTGGAGACCATTTCTTGGGCAAAAATCCGATCACATTCTTGGATCTATGGTGGAGACCATTTCTTGGTCAAAAATACGTAGGTGTTAGCCTTCAGTGTCATTGAATATGGTCGTTCATGGCTATTTTTGACAAAAATGGGGGTTGTGTGGCCATTGATCATCGACCAGAGGCTCGTACACCTCACCCCACATATGTTTCCTTGCCATAGATCACATTCTTGGATTTATGGTGGAGACCATTTCTTGGTCAAAAATTCGTAGGTGTTAGCCTTCAGTGTCATTGAAAATGGTCGTTCATGGCTATTTTCGACAAAAATGGGGGTTGAGTGGCCATTGATCGTCGACTAGAGGCTCGTACACCTCACCCCACATATGTTTCCTTGCCAAAGATCACATTCTTGGATTTATGGTGGAGACCATTTCTTGGTCAAAAATTCGTAGGTGTTAGCCATCGGTATTATTGAAAATGGTCGTTCATGGCTATTTTCGACAAAAATGGGGGTTGTGTGGCCATTAATCATCGACCAGAGGCTCGTACATCTCACCCCACATATGTTTCGTTGCCATAGATCACATGCTTGGATTTATGGTGGAGACCATTTCTTGGATTTCTAGTGGAGACCATTTCTTGGTCATAAATCCGTAGGTGTTAGCCTTCGGTATTATTGAAAATGGCCGTTCATGGCTATTTTCGACAAAAATGGGGGTTGTGTTGCCATTGATCATCGACCAGAGGCTCGTACACCTCACCCCACATATGTTTCCTTGTCATAGATCACATTCTTGGATTTCTAGTGGAGACCATTTCTTGGTCAAAAATCCGTAGGTGTTAGCCTTCGGTATTATTGAAAATGGTCGTTCATGGCTATTTTTGACAAAAATGGGGGTTGTGTGGCCATTGATCATCGACCAGAGGCTCGTACATCTCACCCCACATATGTTTCATTGCCATACATCACATTCTTGGATTTATGATGGAGAGCATTTCTCGGTCAAAAATCCGTAGGTGTTAGCCTTCGGTATTATTGAAAATGGTCGTTCATGGCTATTTTCAACAAAAATGGGGGTTGTGTGGCCATTGGTCATCGACCATTGGCTCGTACACCTCACCCCACATATGTTTCCTTGCTATAGATCACATTCTTGGATTTTTGGTGGAGACCCTTTCTTGGTCAAAAATCCGTAGGTGTTAGCTTTCGGTATTACTGAAAATGGTTGTCCATGGCTATTTTCGACAAAAATGGCGGTTGTGTTGCCATTGATCATCGACCAGAGGCTCGTACACCTCACCCCACATATGTTTCCTTGCCATAGATCACATTCTTGGATTTCTGGTGGAGACCATTTCTTGGTAAAAAAATCTGTAGGTGTTATCCTTCGGAATTACCGAAAATGGTCGTTCATGGCTATTTTCGACAAAAATGGGGGTTGTGTGGCCATTGATCATCGACCAAAGGCTCGTACACCTCACCCCACATATGTTTCCTTAACATAGATCACATTCTTGGATTTCTTGTGGAAACCATTTCTTGGTCAAAAATCCGTACGTATTATGCTTCGGTATTATTGAAAATGGTCGTTCATGGCTATATCGACAAAAATAGGGGTTGTGTGGCCATTGATCATCGACCAAAGGCTCGTACACCTCACCCCGCATATGTTTCCTTGCCATATATCACATTCTTGGATTTCTGGTGGAGACGATTTCTTGGTCAAAAATCCGTAGGTGTTAGCCTTCTGAATTATTGAAAATGGTCGTTCATGGCTTTTTTCGACAAAAATGGGGGTTGTGTGGCCATTGATCATCGACCAGAGGCTCGTACACCCCACCCCACATATGTTTCCTTGCCATAGATCATATTCTTGGATTTCTGGTGCAGACCATTTCTTGGTCAAAAATCCGTAGGTGTTAGCCTTCAGTATTATTGAAAATGGTCGTTCATGGCTATTTTCGACAAAAATGGGGGTTGTGTGGCCATTGATCATCGACCAAAGGCTCGTACACCTCACCCCGCATATGTTTCCTTGCCATATATCACATTCTTGGATTTCTGGTGGAGATGATTTCTTGGTCAAAAATCCGTAGGTGTTAGCCTTCTGAATTATTGAAAATGGTCGTTCATGGCTTTTTTCGACAAAAATGGGGGTTGTGTGGCCATTGATCATCGACCAGAGGGTCGTACACCCCACCCCACATATGTTTCTTGCCATAGATCATATTCTTGGATTTCTGGTGCAGACCATTTCTTGGTCAAAAATCCGTAGGTGTTAGCCTTCAGTGTCCTTGAAAATGGTCGTTCATGGCTATTTCTGGTGCAGACCATTTCTTGGTCAAAAATCCGTAGGTGTTAGCCTACAGTGTCCTTCAAAAACCCCCATTTTTTGTCGAAAATAGCCATGAACGACCATTTTCAAGGACACTGTAGGCTAACACCTACGGATTTTTGACCAAGAAATGGTCTGCACCAGAAATCCAAGAATATGATCTATGGCAAGGAAACATATGTGGGGTGGGGTGTACGAGCCTCTGGTCGATGATCAATGGCCACACAACCCCCATTTTTGTCGAAAAAAGCCATGAACGACCATTTTCAATAATTCAGAAGGCTAACACCTACGAATTTTTGACCAAGAAATCGTCTCCACCTGAAATCCAAGAATGTGATATATGGCAAGGAAACATATGCGGGGGTGAGGTGTACAAGCCTTTGGTCAATGATCAATGGCCACACAACCCCCATTTTTGTCGAAATAGCCATGAACGACCATTTTCAATAATACCGAAGCATAATACGTACGGATTTTTGACCAAGAAAAGGTTTCCACGAGAAATCCAAGAATGTTATCTATGGCAAGGAAACATATGTGGGGTGAGGTGTACGAGCCTTTGGTCGATGATCAATGGCCACACAACCCCCATTTTTGTTGAAAATAGCCATGAACGACCATTTTCAGTAATACCAAAGGATAACACCTACAGATTTTTTTACCAAGAAATGGTCTCCACCAGAAATCTAAGAATGTGATCTATGGCAAGGAAACATATGTGGGGTGAGGTGTACGAGCCTCTGGTCGACGATCAATGGCAACACAACCCCCATTTTTGTCGAAAATAGCCATGGACAACCATTTTCAGTAATACCGAAGGCTAACACCTACGAATTTTTGACCAAGAAAGGGTCTCCACCAAAAATCCAAGAATGTGATCTATAGCAAGGAAACATATGTGGGGTGAGGTGTACGAGCCAATGGTCGATGATCAATGGTCACACAACCCCCATTTTTGTTGAAAATAGCCATGAACGACCATTTTCAATAATACCGAAGGCTAACACCTACGGATTTTTGACCAAGAAATGCTCTCCACCATAAATCCAAGAATGTGATCTATGGCAACAAAACATATGTGGGGTGAGGTGTACGAGCCTCTGGTCGATGATCAATGGCCACACAACCCCCATTTTTGTCGAAAATAGCCATGAACGGCCATTTTCAAGGACACTAAAGGCTAACACCTACGGATTTTTCACCAAGAAATGGTCTCCACCATAAATCCAAGAATATGATCTATGGCAACGAAACATATGTGGGGTGAGGTGTATGAGCTTCTGGTCGATGATCAATGGCCACACAACCCCCATTTTTGTCGAAAATAGCCATCAACGACCATTTTCAATAATACCGAAGGCTAACACCTATGGATTTTTAACCAAGAAATGGTCTGCACCAGAAATCCAAGAATATGATCTATGGCAAGGAAACATATGTGGGGTGAGGTGTACGAACCTCTGGTCGATGATAAATGGCCACACAACCCCATTTTCGTCGAAAATAGCTATGAACGACCATTTTCAATAATACCGAAGGCTAACACCTACGAATTTTTGACCAAGAAATGGTCTCCACCAGAAATCCAAGAATGTGATCTATGGCAAGATAACATATGTGGGGTGAAGTGTTCGTGCCTCTGGTTGATGATCAATGGCCACACAACCCCCATTTTTGTCGAAAATAGCCATGAACGACCATTTTCAACGACACTGAAGGCTAACACCTACGGATTTTTGACCAAGAAATGGTCTGCACCAGAAATCCAAGAATATGATCTATGGCAAGGAAACATATGTGGGGTGGGGTGTACGAGCCTATGGTCGATGATCAATGGCCACACAACCCCCATTTTTGTCGAAAAAAGCCATGAACGACCATTTTCAATAATTCAGAAGGCTAACACCTACGGATTTTTGACCAAGAAATCGTCTCCACCAGAAATCCAAGAATGTGATATATGGCAAGGAAACATATGCGGGGTAAGGTGTATGAGCCTTTGGTCGATGATCAATGGCCACACAACCCCCATTTTTGTCGAAAATAGCCATGAACGACCATTTTCAATAATACCGAAGCATAATACGTACGGATTTTTGACCAAGAAATGGTTTCCACGAGAAATCCAAGAAAGTGATCTATGGAAAGGAAACATATGTGGGGTGAGGTGTACGAGCCTTTGGTTGATGAACAATGGCCACACAACCCCAATTTTTGTCGAAAATAGCCATGAACGGCCATTTTCAGTAATACCGAATGATAACACCTACAAATTTTTTACCAAGAAATGGTCTCCACCAGAAATCCAAGAATGTGATCTATGGCAAGGAAACATATGTGGGGTGAGGTGTACGAGCCTCTGGTCGATGATCAATGGCAACACAACTCCCATTTTTGTCGAAAATAGCCATGGACGACCATTTTCAGTAATACCAAAGGCTAACACCTACGGATTTTTGACCAACAAAGGGTCTCCACCAAAAATCCAAGAATGTGATCTATAGCAAGGAAACATATGTGGGGTGAGGTGTACGAGCCAATGGTCGATGATCAATGGCCACACAACCCCCATTTTTGTCGAAAATAGCCATGAACGACCATTTTCAACGACACTGAAGGCTAACACCTACAGATTTTTGACCAAGAAATGGTCTGCACCAGAAATCCAAGAATATGATCTATGGCAAGGAAACATATGTGGGGTGGGGTGTACGAGCCTATGGTCGATGATCAATGGCCACACAACCCCCATTTTTGTCGAAAAAAGCCATGAACGACCATTTTCAATAATTCCGAAGGCTAACACCTACGGATTTTTGACCAAGAAATCGTCTCCACCAGAAATCCAAGAATGTGATATATGGCAAGGAAACATATGTGGGGTAAGGTGTATGAGACTTTGGTCGATGATCAATGGCCACACAACCCCCATTTTTGTCGAAAATAGCCATGAACGACCATTTTCAATAATACCGAAGCATAATACGTACGGATTTTTGACCAAGAAATGGTTTCCACGAGAAATCCAAGAAAGTGATCTATGGAAAGGAAACATATGTGGGGTGAGGTGTACGAGCCTTTGGTCGATGATCAATGGCCACACAACCCCAATTTTTGTCGAAAATAGCCATGAACGGCCATTTTCAGTAATACCGAATGATAACACCTACAAATTTTTTACCAAGAAATGGTCTCCACCAGAAATCCAAGAATGTGATCTATGGCAAGGAAACATATGTGAGGTGAGGTGTACGAGCCTCTGGTCGATGATCAATGGCAACACAACTCCCATTTTTGTCGAAAATAGCCATGGACGACCATTTTCAGTAATACCAAAGGCTAACACCTACGGATTTTTGACCAAGAAAGGGTCTCCACCAAAAATCCAAGAATGTGATCTATAGCAAGGAAACATATGTGGGGTGAGGTGTACGAGCCAATGGTCGATGATCAATGGCCACACAACCCCCATTTTTGTCGAAAATAGCCATTTACGACCATTTTCAATGACACTGAATGCTATCACCTACGAATTTTTGACCTAGAAATAGTCTCCACCATAAATCCAAGAATGTGATCTATGGCAACAAAACATATGTCGGGTGAGGTGTACTAGCCTCTGGTCGATGATCAATGGCCACACAACCCCCATTTTTTGTTGAAAATAGCCATTAATCAAAATTTTCAATAATACCGAAGGTTAACACGTACGGATTTTTGCCCAAGAAATTATATCCACCAGAAATCCAAGAATGTGATCTATGGCAAGGAAACATATGTGGGGTGAGGTGTACGAGCCTCTAGTTGATGATCAATGGCCACATAACCCAATTTTTGTCAAAAATAGCCATGAACGACCATTTTAATAATATCGAAGGCTAACACCTACGGATTTTTGACCAAGAAATTGTCTCCACCAGAAATCCAAGAATGTCATCTATGGCAAGGAAACATATGTGGGGTGAGGTGTACGAGCCCTTGGTCGATGATTAATGGCCACACAACCCCCATTTTTGTCGAAAATAGCCATGAACGACCATTTTCAATAATACCTAGGGCTAACACCTACGGATTTTTGACCAAGAAATGGTCTCGACCAGAAATACAAGAATGTGATCTATGGAAAGGAAACATATGTGGGGTGAGGTGTACGAGCCTCTGGTCGATGATCAATGGCCACACAACCCCCATTTTTGTCGAAAATAGCCATGAACGACCATTTTCAACGACACTGAAGGCTAACACCTACAAATTTTTGACCAAGAAATGGTCTGCACCAGAAATCCAAGAATATGATCTATGGCAAGGAAACATATGTGGTGTGGGGTGTACGAGCCTATGGTCGATGATCAATGGCCACACAACCCCCATTTTTGTCGAAAAAAGCCATGAACGACCATTTTCAATAATTCCAAAGGCTAACACCTACGGATTTTTGACCAAGAAATCGTCTCCACCAGAAATCCAAGAATGTGATATATGGCAAGGAAACATATGCGGGGTAAGGTGTATGAGCCTTTAGTCGATGATCAATGGCCACACAACCCCCATTTTTGTCGAAAATAGCCATGAACGACCATTTTCAATAATACCGAAGCATAATACGTACGGATTTTTGACCAAGAAATGGTTTCTACGAGAAATCCAAGAAAGTGATCTATGGAAAGGAAACATATGTGGGGTGAGGTGTATGAGCCTTTGGTCGATGATCAATGGCCACACAACCCCAATTTTTGTCGAAAATAGCCATGAACGGCCATTTTCAGTAATACCGAATGATAACACCTACAAATTTTTTACCAAGAAATGGTCTCCACCAGAAATCCAAGAATGTGATCTATGACAAGGAAACATATGTGAGGTGAGGTGTACGAGCCTCTGGTCGATGATCAATGGCAACACAACTCCCATTTTTGTCGAAAATAGCCATGGACGACCATTTTCAGTAATACCAAAGGCTAACACCTACGGATTTTTGACCAAGAAAGGGTCTCCACCAAAAATCCAAGAATGTGATCTATAGCAAGGAAACATATGTGGGGTGAGGTGTACGAGCCAATGGTCGATGATCAATGGCCACACAACCCCCATTTTTGTCGAAAATAGCCATGAACGACCATTTTCAATGACACTGAATGCTATCACCTACGAATTTTTGACCTAGAAATAGTCTCCACCATAAATCCAAGAATGTGATCTATGGCAACAAAACATATGTCGGGTGAGGTGTACTAGCCTCTGGTCGATGATCAATGGCCACACAACCCCCATTTTTTGTTGAAAATAGCCATTAATCAACATTTTCAATAATACCGAAGGTTAACACGTACGGATTTTTGCCCAAGAAATTGTATCCACCAGAAATCCAAGAATGTGATCTATGGCAAGGAAACATATGTGTGGTGAGGTGTACGAGCCTCTAGTTGATGATCAATGGCCACATAACCCAATTTTTGTCAAAAATAGCCATGAACGACCATTTTAATAATATCGAAGGCTAACACCTACGGATTTTTGACCAAGAAATTGTCTCCACCAGAAATCCAAGAATGTCATCTATGGCAAGGAAACATATGTGGGGTGAGGTGTACGAGCCCTTGGTCGATGATTAATGGCCACACAACCCCCATTTTTGTCGAAAATAGCCATGAACGACCATTTTCAATAATACCTAGAGCTAACACCTACGGATTTTTGACCAAGAAATGGTCTCGACCAGAAATCCAAGAATGTGATCTATGGAAAGGAAACATATGTGGGGTGAGGTGTACGAGCCTCTGGTCGATGATCAATGGCCACACAACCCCCATTTTTGTCGAAAATAGCCATGAACGACCATTTTCAATAATATCGAAGGCTAACACATATGGATTTTTGACCAAGAAATGGTCTCCACTAGAAATCCAAGAATGTGATCTATGGCAAGGAAACATATGTGGGGTGAGGTGTACGGGCCTCTAGTCGATGATCAATGGCAACACAACCCCCATTTTTGTCGAAAATAGCCATGAACGGCCATTTTGAATAATACCGAAGGCTAACACCTACGGATTTTTGACCAAGAAATGGTCTCCACTAGAAATCCAAGAATACGATCTATGTCAAGGAAACATATGTGGGGTGAGGTGTACGAGCCTCTGGTCGATGATCAATGGCAACACAACCCCATTTTTGTCGAAAATAGCCATGTACGGCCATTTTCAATAATACCGAAGGCTAACACCTACGGATTTTTGACCAAGAAATGGTCTCCTCCAGAAATCCAAGAGTATGATCAATGGCAAGGAAACGTATGTGGGGTGAGGTGTATGAACCTCTGGTCGATGATAAATGGCCACACAACCCCATTTTTGTCGAAAATAGCCATGAACGACCATTTTCAATAAATACCGAAGGCTAACACCTACGGATTTTTGACCAAGAAATGGTCTCCTCCAGAAATCCAAGAATGTGATCTATGAAAAGAAAACATATGTGGGGTGAAGTGTTCGAGCGTCTGGTCGATGATCAATTGCCACACAACCCCCATTTTTGTCGAAAATAGCCATGAACGACCATTTTCAAGGACACTGAAGGCTAACACCTACGGATTTTTGACCAAGAAATGGTCTCCGCCATAAATCCAAGAATGTGATCTATGGAAAGGAAACATATGTGGGGTGAGGTGTATGAGCCTCTGGTCGATGATCAATGGCCACACAACCCCCATTTTTATTGAAAATAGCCATGAACGACAATTTTCAATAATATCAAAGGCTAACACCTATAGATTTTTGTCCAAGAAATCGTCTCCACCAGAAATCCAAGAATATGGTCTATGGCAAGGAAACATATGTGGGGTGAGGTGTACTAGCCTCTGGTCGATGATCAATGGCCGCACAACCCCCATTTTTGTCGAAAATAGCCATTAATGAACATTTTCAAGAATACCGAAGGCTAACACCTACGGATTTTTGACCAAGAAAGGGTCTCCACTAAATATCCAAGAATGTGATCTATAGCAAGGAAACATATGTGGGGTGAGGTGTACAAGCCAATGGTCGATGATCAATGGCAACACAACCCCCATTTTTGTCGAAAATAGCCATGAACGACCATTTTCAATAATACCGAAGGCTAACACCTACGGATTTTTGACCAAGAAATGCTCTCAACCATAAATCCAAGAATGTGATCTATGGCAACGAAACATATGTGGGGTGAGGTGTACGAGCCTCTGGTCGATGATCAATGGCCACACAACCCCCATTTTTGTCGAAAATAGCCATGAACGACCATTTTCAATAATACCGAAGGCTAACACCTATGAATTTTTGACCAAGAAATGGTCTCCACCATAAATCCAAGAATGTGATCTTTGGCAAGGAAACATATGTGGGGTGAGGTGTACGAGCCTCTGGTCGACGATCAATGGCCACACAACCCCCATTTTTGTCGAAAATAGCCACGAACGACCATTTTCAATGACACTGAAAGCTGACACCTACGATTTTTTGACCAAGAAATGGTCTCCACCATAAATCCAAGAATGTGATCTATGGCAAGGAAACATATGTGGGGTGAGGTGTACGAGCCTCTGGTCGATGATCAATGGCCACACAAACCCCATTTTTGTCGAAAATAGCCATGGACGACCATTTTCAATAATACCGAAGGCTAACACCTACAGAATTTTGACTAAGAAATGGTCTCCACCATAAATACAAGAATGTGATCTATGGTAAGGAAATATATGTGGGGTGAGGTGTATGAGCCTCTGGTCGACGATCAATGGCCACACAACCCCCATTTCTGTCGAAAATAGCCATGAACGACAATTTTCAATGACACTGAATGCTATCACCTACGAATTTTTGACCTAGAAATAGTCTCCACCATAAATCCAAGAATGTGATCTATGGCAACAAAACATATGTGGGGTGAGGTGTACTAGCCTCTGGTCGATGATCAATGGCCACACAACCCCCATTTTTTGTTGAAAATAGCCATTAATCAACATTTTCAATAATATCGAAGGTTAACATGTACGGATTTTTGCCCAAGAAATTGTATCCACCAGAAATCCAAGAATGTGATCTATGGCAAGGAAACATATATGGGGTGAGGTGTATGAGCCTCTAGTCGATGATCAATGGACACACAACCCAATTTTTGTCAAAAATAGCCATGAACGACCATTTTAATAATATCAAAGGCTAACACCTACAGATTTTTGACCAAGAAATCGTCTCCACCAGAAATCCAAGAATGTGATCTATGGCAAGGAAACATATGTGGGGTGAGGTGTACGAGCCCTTGGTCGATGATTAATGGCCACACAACCCCCATTTTTGTCGAAAATAGCCATGAACGACCATTTTCAATAATACCTAGGGCTAACACCTACGGATTTTTGACCAAGAAGTGGTCTCGACCAGAAATCCAAGAATGTGATCTATGGAAAGGAAACATATGTGGGGTGAGGTGTACGAGCCACTGGTCGATGATCAATGGTCACACAACCCCCATTTTTGTCGAAAATAGCCATGAACGACCATTTTCAATAATATCGAAGGCTAACACATATGGATTTTTGACCAAGAAATGGTCTCCACTAGAAATCCAAGAATGTGATCTATGGCAAGGAAACATATGTGGGGTGAGGTGTACGGGCCTCTAGTCGATGATCAATGGCAACACAACCCCCATTTTTGTCGAAAATAGCCATGAACGGCCATTTTGAATAATACCGAAGGCTAACACCTACGGATTTTTGACCAAGAAATGGTCTCCACTAGAAATCCAAGAATACGATCTATGGCAAGGAAACATATGTGAGGTGAGGTGTACGAGCCTCTGGTCGATGATCAATGGCAACACAACCCCATTTTTGTCGAAAATAGCCATTAACGACCATTTTCAATAATACCGAAGGCTAACACCTACGTATTTTTGACCAAGAAATGGTCTCCTCCAGAAATCCAAGAGTATGATCTATGGCAAGGAAACATATGTGGGGTGAGGTGTATGAACCTCTAGTCTATGATAAATGGCCACACAACCCCATTTTTGTCGAAAATAGCCATGCACGACCATTTTCAATAAATACCGAAGGCTAACACCTACGGATTTTTGACCAAGAAATGATCTCCTCCAGAAATCCAAGAATGTGATCTATGACAAGAAAACATATGTGGGGTGAAGTGTTCGAGCGTCTGGTCGATGATCAATTGCCACACAACCCCCATTTTTGTCGAAAATAGCCATGAACGACCATTTTCAAGGACACTGAAGGCTAACACCTACGGATTTTTGACCAAGAAATGGTCTCCACCATAAATCCAAGAATGTGATCTATGGAAAGGAAACATATGTGGGGTGAGGTGTATGAGCCTTAGGTCGATGATCAATGGCCACACAACCCCCATTTTTATTGAAAATAGCCATGAACGACAATTTTCAATAATATCGAAGGCTAACACCTACAGATTTTTGTCCAAGAAATCGTCTCCACCAGAAATCCAAAAATGTGGTCTATGGCAAGGAAACATATGTGGGGTGAGGTGTACTAGCCTCTGGTCGATGATCAATGGCCGCACAACCCCCATTTTTTGTCGAAAATAGCCATTAATGAACATTTTCAATAATACTGAAGTCTAACACCTATGGATTTTTGACCAAAAAAGGGTCTCCACTAAAAATCCAAGAATGTGATCTATAGCAAGGAAACATATGTGGGTGAGGTGTACAAGCCAATGGTCGATGATCAATGGCAACACAACCCCCATTTTTGTCGAAAATAGCCATGAACGACCATTTTCAATAATACCGAAGGCTAACACCTACGGATTTTTGACCAAGAAATGCTCTCCACCATAAATCCAAGAATGTGATCTATGGCAACGAAACATATGTGGGGTGAGGTGTACGAGCCTCTGGTCGATGATCAATGGCCACACAACCCCCATTTTTTTCGAAAATAGCCATGAACGACCATTTTCAATAATACCGAAGGCTAACACCTACGAATTTTTGACCAAGAAATGGTCTCCACCATAAATCCAAGAATGTGATCTTTGGCAAGGAAACATATGTGGGGTGAGGTGTACGAGCCTCTGGTCGACGATGAATGGACACACAACCCCCATTTTCGTCGAAAATAGCCACGAACGACCATTTTCAATGACACTGAAAGCTAACACCTACGAATTTTTGACCAAGAAATGGTCTCCACCATAAATCCAAGAATGTGATCTATGGCAAGGAAACATATGTGGGGTGAGGTGTACGAGCCTCTGGTCGATGATCAATGGCCACACAAACCCCATTTTTGTCGAAAATAGCCATGGACGACCATTTTCAATATTACCGAAGGCTAACACCTACGGATTTTTGACTAAGAAATGGTCTCCACCATAAATCCAAGAATGTGATCTATGGCAAGGAAATATATGTGGGGTGAGGTGTATGAGCCTCTGGTCGACGATCAATGGCCACACAAACCCCATTTTTGTCGAAAATAGCCATGGACGACCATTTTCAATATTACCGAAGGCTAACACCTACGAATTGTTGACCAAGAAATGGTCTCCACCATAAATCCAAGAATGTGATCTATGGCAAGGAAATATATGTGGGGTGAGGTGTATGAGCCTCTGGTCGACGATCACTGGCCACACAACCCCCATTTTTGTCGAAAATAGCCACGAACGACCATTTTCAATGACACTGTAAGCTAACACCTACGAATTTTTGACCAAGAAATGGTCTCCACCATAAATCCAAGAATGTGATCTATGGCAAGGAAACATATGTGGGGTGAGGTGTACGAGCCTCTGGTCTGTTGGGGACTTGTTCTCAAGTGCTATGAGTTAAGAACAAGGCAACATAGGAAATGTTAATCGTTAAGGTCCTTCGTCCTCCGAAGCATTATTCCCCTTAGGATGTAATGGCTTGCGGACGAAGGTTATGAAGGACATACCTTCATATATTCATTAAACAATGGCGAAGGATGAAATACAAAGAATATAAAAGACAACATGAACAATCATATATTATTATCGGGCATAAACAAAAACATTGTTGAATTACAAGTGTACCTTCAATCGGAAGGAGATGACAGTACAAGCGTGACGCAAAAAGCGAATGCCAAGTCAGCATGAACAGTACGGGGGTACTGTTCACCTATTTATAGGCACGGGACACAGCCCATAAAAATTACATTCATGCCCTTTACATTTGATAATAATTCTATGGTAATCTATCGAGGTCTGAATAGCCTTTTCATCTTTAGGTCGGTTTCATTTTCTGCAACCACGCCGAAGCTTTCCTGCTGACATCTTCGGCGTTGTACCAAGACCTTCGTATTATCCTGGTCTTCTCCTGGCGTGATAACGACTTGTGTTCGAAGGTACCTGCTCACACATTATACTTCCAGAAATACTGTTAAATCCTGTTTTTGAGGACCTTCGGATGCCGAAGGTCCCCAACAGTAGCCCCTCGCAATATTAATTTGTTTAAAATAACGAATTTAGATTGCGACGTGAACGAAGGCTTTACGCCGAAGGTCCGAAAAAACACCTTCCCTTTGCTAGAATAGCAACAATCACTGACAAGCGGGGTCTTTGAATTTTCAACGCTTTTGGCGTATAAATACGGGCATACCACAAACTCATTTGACACGCTTTCTGGCCAACTGCTCTCGCTTACTCAATTTTTAGCTCTTGTGCACTGCGATTTGCTAGGCTTTTGGTTTTGAAGCTTCAGCTTTGAAAATAGTTTTTTAGCGTTTCCGAAGATGTCTGAAGATAAGAAGACTGTTGCTGAGATGAAGCTGAGCCTTGACGAAGAGAAAAACTTGGGGTTTCTTATAGCGATGTCAAAGACCAATACAGAAAAAATTACCAAGGAGATTCTGGAAGGTTTGTCTGAAGATACTGGTGACAGTGATAGCTATGATGTGGACAGCGGTGGTGAGGACTCCGAAGATCGCCCCTGGCGACCAAGCCATTCAGTTTATGGTAAATCAACTATCAAAGAGAATCATCTTGTCAACATGAGAGGAAGGTATTTCCGGGATTTGTCCATTGTGAGGGCCGACGAAGGGGAAAAAACTTGCCCACACCCTGAAGAGAATGAAGTCGTAGTGTACCGAAGCTTTTTGAAAGCTGGACTGCGATTTCCCTTGAGTAGCTTCGTTGTGGAGGTACTGAAAATATTCGAAGTCTATCTCCATCAACTTACCCCCGAGGCAATTATAAGGCTAAATATCTTCGTGTGGGTCGTGAGAAGCCAGGGTCTGAAGCCTGATGCAAAAAGTTTCTGCAATATACACGAATTATCATACGAAACAAAACCTTGGGGTAAGGAACAGTATCACAATAATTTTGGCTGCTACAATTTCGTTTCTCGGTCCGGGTCAAGCTGTCCCGTGCCGACTTTTCGGAAGAGATGGCCCGGCGACTGGATGACAGAATGGTTTTATGTGAAGAATGATCTGACAGCGCGAGAAGATATCAAAGGTATAATTATGCGCCCTATTTGGCAAAGCTTCGGCCTTCGGAGGCCGAAGGTTGAAATGAGTGAGGCTGCCGAAGACTGCCAGAGGGCCTTCGGTGTTATCTGTTCTTTTATTGGAACGAGGGACTTAGTACAAGAGCATATCGCCTTCAGGGTATGGCCGCTTGCGGAGAAATGGGAAATGCCACAAGAAACCATAAAAGAGGCCGACGAAGGTGGACTTATCAGGTTAAAGTACACCTTTAAGTTTGGAGATAAATTCATTGAGCCAGATGATGACTGGTTAAAAAGCATTGAAAATTTAAGTGATGAGCTGCTTGGGACCTATTCGAAGGCCGAAGACACTGCAATGTCAGCAGCCTTCGGAGGCCGGAAAAAGAAGAGGCTGAATCGGGTATTTGATGCAATCGGGTTTGTCTACCCTGACTATTGCTATCCCATTCGAAGGCAGAAGAGAAAAAACACAACCTCTGCAAAAGAAGAAGCTGCAGCTGCTCCTAGCGAGCCAGAACCGAAAAGGAAAAAGATAAAGGTCCTTACACATCGGCCGCGCTATATTGAACCAGCTTCGGTGCCTGAGTTTACCGGAGAAACTTCTTCGGCCACCGAAGCTGAAAAACCAAACGAGCCAACCTTGCTGCCAGATGTCGCAGAAACGGCCGAAGTGCCAACAAAGATAGAATTGGAACAATCAAAAATTTTGTTATCAGAAACGAAAGAGAAAGCCGAAGTGCCGTCCACAGAAAAAATGGAAAAGGTAAAAGAAGCAACTGAGGGATCCAAAACATCAGAAGTTTTGAGTCCTGCGGCAAACATTGAGACAGTGAAAAATCAAAAAGTGCCAGTAGTGACTCCGAAAAGAAAGAGAATGGCTAACGTGCTAGATGTACTGGAAACAATCAAATTTTCAAGCACACCTCCGAAGAAGGCTGCTGTTATTCCTGAAACAACAACTGAAATTTCTGGTTCTAAAGCTCCAGAGCAAGAGATTGAAGCCGAAGCTGGGCCCTCAGAGCCCGCAAAGATAAAACCCTTGGAAAGTGAGGCAGAAAAAATAGTAAAGCCAACTTTTGTTGAAGACACCGGTGTTATTGCCCCCGAAGCATCCCCCAAAGTTCGTGATTATATTATTCGTCATGCTTCGGGGAAAAAACTATCAGAGAAAGAAAAGCAAGAGGCCCAGCACTACGCCCAAAAATTGAAATATCCAAAGGGGGCGTTAATATTCAATGGCAGTGGAGAAGAAGACTTCTTGTATTGTCTCCCCGATAGCAAGGAAATTTCTGTCTGTCGGGAGATAAGCAAGAGCTTCGGATTCCCAACTTTAGAAGACGGGCTCTCGGTGCTGTCGAAGAACGATCTGGCCGACAGCCTGGCTTACAATAGCTTAAAAGTGCGACAAATGAAATTCTTGTATTTTTTGTTGAGTCAAAAAATTTTCGTTTGTTAAAACCTATTGACGCACACATATTTCTTTTTGCAGGGCCTGATACTTAGCAATGCCCTCAGGGCACAGAAAGATGCTGAAGACGAAGGGTGTACTATAGCCCTGAGCAACCTTCGTTTCGAAGTAATTGAACTGAGGAACGAAGGTCTCGAAAAAGATAAAATATTATACTCATTGATAAATAAAATAAAGGAAGACGAAGCTGCTTTTAAAAGTCAAGCTGAATCTCAGAAGCGCGAAATTGAAGACCTTCGGAAACAACTAACCAGAGCCAAGGAAGAACGCATACTTGAAGAAACAAAGCGTGAACTCAGCGATCAATGGGCAGATCACCTAGAAGTGACTGTTGAAGAGCTTCGTTCGTCCAAAAAGAGATGCTACAACAAATCTATAGATTGTGTTAAGAAGTTAAAGGCTAGCTTCGCCAAGGTCGGCGCATTCTCAAGTGAGGAAAACTTTTCGAGAGGCAATCCCGAAGGTGTCATCGAATGGATTGACCACGAAGCTGAAGCCTTCGAAGAAATTTTAAATAGCCGAGGAGATATATGTGCCTTCTCTGGCGCCAGAGGGATTGCCACCATCTTAGAGAAGAAGGGCTGCGAACATGTAAAAATTTTAGCTCAATCCGAAGCTGCTTTGCCCTTTGAAGATGCAAAAGATCCTTCGGCTGAAGCTAGTATAATTGGTGGAAAATTTTTTACTGATATCTGGGATAATGGTGGCCGAGAAATGGCCGGAGAAATTATTCGAAGAAGTGAAAAGGGCATTCGCGATGCTACAGAAGTAGCTGAGGCTGCTGAAAAGAGCGCAGAGGCCGAAGGTCAATTAGGTATTAACTAATGGTTTTTATCGTGTTGCAATCTTAGGTTTTAAGATTTGTTTGCGATTTGTAATAGCAATGTAGCCGTATCCTGTTTTGCTTCAGAACCGACTAAAGCGTCTTCAGGCCCTCAGCCGAAGGGAGACGACGAAATTAAAAAGATGGCTGAAGATATTATGGACGAAGTCGTCAACCGGCTCCTGAACGAGGCTGCAGAAGTCGTTTTGAGAGAAGATTAAGTATTTTTGTAAAAACTTCTGAAATGTAATATAGTGTAACATTTTGTAACCCCAAATGTAATATACCTATTTTTGTTACTCAATTCTTTACGATGCATGAAACTTTACACGTACCGTTTTTGAGTCTTTGACGAAAAAACACCTTCCCTTCTTTTCATGCTTCGTGAAGAAGAATTTTTCTTTGTCACAACAATATCCAATGTTCTGATGAATAATATCCAGGCTTCGTGAAAATATTTTCCGAAGCTACATTTCCGAAGATCAATGATGTATCTTTTTGTAACTATGATTTCTCCCTTTCAAAGCGTTCTTCTGTAGATTAATAATGTATCCACCTCTTGTGCCATGTGCAAAATGATGTATGATGCTTATGCTATGCGAGATGATGTGATGATGTTATGTTATGTGAGATGATGTTTATTCCGAAGATACATACACATCCCTGCAATAAAACACAATCTTTTATAAGCCTCCCTTAGGAGCTTCTTCGCCTTTTACTTCAGCGGAATCAGCGTTTATTTTTCGCTGTAAGCCTCCCTTAGGAGCTTCTTCGCCTTTTACTTTCAGCGGTATTCGCGTTGACTTTTCGCGCTTCGCCTTTTACTTAGGCGGTATCAGCGTTGACTTTTCGCTGTATGCTCTGCATTCCCTTTGGAACGACTTTGGAGCAGAAAACTTACACTGCGCTCCCTTTGGAATGACTTTTTGTGACTTCGGCAAACTTACTCTGCGTTCCTTAGAACGACTTTTTGTTGCTTCGAAGAATTTTTGATAGTTCGAAGGTCCTTTATATTATCACAAGCCTGTGAAGAAAACATATTTTTCTTGTAGGAATCAACGAAACTAATTACATGAAACCTAAACAATGTCCTTTATTACAGAAAATAAAACTGAATGAAAAAGATTGTTATTAAGGTAGGATATTCGTCAATAGATGTGCTTTGACTCTGGCACAGTGCTATTGACTGTACGAGCTTCGGACTGCTCTCTGAAATCCCTCTGGTGTGGAGCATACTGGCTCCCTTCTGGCTGCTGGCCTTGTTGCAACGGAGGTGGAGGCGGAGGCTGTTGCCAGGAAGCTTGAGGCTGACTCGCCGAAGCAACAGAAACTGCAGGATGGTTGCCCACATATTCTGGGATGTAGGGCGAATGATACGAAGCTGTATGCATGACCTGCTTCGGCTGAGCTTGTTGTGCTGCGGCTTCAGCTATTTCCTTTTGCTTCTGAATAGTAACATGGCACATCCTGGTAGTATGGCCTTTGTTCTCACCGCAGAATAAGCAAAAGATTCTTCTCGGTTGATCTCCAAATCTTCCTCCAAAGCCCCTGGCGCCTCTGCCTCTTGGAGCTGGTGGTCGGAAGGAGCTTTGCTGTTGCCCCGAAGCCTGTGAGGAGCATTGTGGCCTTTGCTGTTGGCTTCCTCTGTCATCATTTTGTGTAGAGTTATGAATTGATCTCACGTGCCTCGGGTAGAACCTCCCTCCGAAGCCCCTGGTCATTTCAGAAAACCTGAAAGCCTCCTCCCTTCTTTGGCGAAAATCATTATCGGCCCGAATGTACTCATCCATCTTCTGGAGAAGCTTCTCCAAAGTTTTAGGAGGCTTCCTGGCGAAGTACTGAGCTGACGGACCTGGCCGAAGCCCCTTGATCATGGCCTCGATGACAATTTCATTGGGCACCGTTGGTGCCTGTGCCCTCAAACGCAAGAACCTTCAGACATATGCCTGAAGGTATTCTTCATGATCCTGAGTGCACTGGAACAGAGCCTGAGCAGTGACCGGCTTCGTCTGAAATCCTTGAAAGCTAGTTAACAACAAGTCCTTCAGCTTCTGCCATGAAGTGATCGTTCCTGGTCGAAGGGAGGAATACCAGGTTTGAGCAACACTTCTGACAGCCATAACGAAAGATTTGGCCATGACTGAAGCATTGCCACCATACGAAGACATTGTTGCTTCGTAGCTCATCAAAAACTGCTTCGAGTCTGAGTGGCCATCGAATACGGGGAGCTGAGGCGGCTTGTAGGACGGAGGCCAAGGTGTAGCCTGCAACTCGGCGGACAAAGGAGAAGCATCATCAAAAACAAAATTCCCATGATGGAAATTGTCATACCAGTCATCTTCGTTGGGAAAACCCTCCTGATGAAGGTCTTGATGCTGAGGCCTTCGGTGTTGCTCATCCTGAGCAAGATGACGAACTTCTTCAGAGGCTTCGTCTATCTGTCTCTGCAGCTCAGCTAGCCTGGCCATCTTTTCTTTCTTCCTCTGTACTTGTTGATGAAGCATCTCCATATCTCTGATTTCTTGATCTATCTCGTCCTCTGGTGGTGTCGGACTGACAGCCTTCCTTTTCTGGCTTCGGGCCTCCCGCAGGGAGACTGTCTCCTGATTGTGGTCCAGTGGTTGCAGAGCTGCAGCCCCAGTCGCTGAAGCCTTCTTCGGCGCCATAGCGAAGGTTTATGATCGCCGAGGGTGTTCAAAAAACTCAGAGTGGAAGTGAGTTCACCGGAGGTGGGCGCCAATGTTGGGGACTTGTTCTCAAGTGCTATGAGTTAAGAACAAGGCAACATAGAAAATGTTAATCGTTAAGGTCCTTCGTCCTCCGAAGCATTATTCCCCTTAGGATGTAATGGCTTGCGGACGAAGGTTATGAAGGACATACCTTCATATATTCATTAAACAATGGCGAAGGATGAAATACAAAGAATATAAAAGACAACATGAACAATCATATATTATTATCGGGCATAAACAAAAACATTGTTGAATTACAAGTGTACCTTCAATCGGAAGGAGATGACAGTACAAGCGTGACGCAAAAAGCGAATGCCAAGTCAGCGTGAACAGTACGGGGGTACTGTTCACCTATTTATAGGCACGGGACACAGCCCATACAAAATTACATTCATGCCCTTTACATTTGATAATAATTCTATGGTAATCTATCGAGGTCTGAATAGCCTTTTCATCTTTAGGTCGGTTTCATTTTCTGCAACCACGCCGAAGCTTTCCTGCTGACATCTTCGGCGTTGTACCAAGACCTTCGTATTATCCTGGTCTTCTCCTGGCGTGATAACGACTTGAGTTCGAAGGTACCTGCTCACACATTATACTTCCAGAAATACTGTTAAATCCTGTTTTTGAGGACCTTCGGATGCCGAAGGTCCCCAACATGGTCGATGATCAATGGCCACACAAACCCCATTTTTGTCGAAAATAGCCATGGACGACCATTTTCAATATTACCGAAGGCTAACACCTACGGATTTTTGACTAAGAAATGGTCTCCACCATAAATCCAAGAATGTGATCTGTGGCAAGGAAACATATGTGGGGTGAGGTGTACGAGCCTCTGGTCGATGATCAATGGCCACACAACCCCCATTTTTGTCGAAAATAACCATGAACGACCATTTTCAATAATACCAAAGGATAACACCTACGAATTTTTGACCAAGAAATGGTCTCCACCATAAATCCAAGAATGTGATCTTTGGCAAGGAAACATATGTGGGGTGAGGTGTACGAGCCTCTGGTCGACGATCAATGGCCACACAACCCCCATTTTCGTCGAAAATAGCCACAAACGACCATTTTCAATGACACTGAAAGCTAACACCTACGAATTTTTGACCAAGAAATGGTCTCCACCATAAATCCAAGAATGTGATCTATGGCAAGGAAACATATGTGGGGTGAGGTGTACGAGCCTCTGGTCGATGATCAATGTCCACACAAACCCCATTTTTGTCGAAAATAGCCATGGACGACCATTTTCAATATTACCGAAGGCTAACACCTACGGATTTTTGACTAAGAAATAGTTTCCACCATAAATCCAAGAATGTGATTTATGGCAACAAAACATATGTCGGGTGAGGTGTACTAGCTTCTGGTCGATGATCAATGGCCACACAACCCCCATTTTTTGTTGAAAATAGCCATTAATGAACATTTTCAATAATAGTGAAGGTTAACACGTACGGATTTTTGCCCAAGAAATTGTATGTTGGGACTATGCTTCGTCGCCGAAGGACTTGTAGGAAGAAACAGCTTCAGCTGAAGCTGTCCGCATGTGATGACCGAAGGTTCCTCTTCATGAAGCTTCGGAATTACAAACCGACATAAAAGTAGAATGACCTTTTAGTCCATAAATGTTTGAGTCGCTGTTGTAATCCCTTATGAGGGGCATAATTGTAATTCCTCACAGGCTGTGTCCCGTGTCTATAAATAGTGAACAGTATTCCTTTACTGTTCACGCATTCCTGTAATAGTGATCGCACCATTCGGGAATCAACCTTTTGCCAAGGCAGAGCATTTGAGAACAAGTCTCCAACATTGGCGCCCACCTTCGGTGAACTCACTTCCACTTTCCTGAGACAATGGCTTCGTTCAAGAACCAAGCTGGAGCAGCTTCGGCTCCGAAGCTGATTCTCCCGATAACAGGCGGTTCGTGCTCAGAGCCGGCTAACAAGAAGCAAAAGAAAGAGGCGCAGAGAAGGGTACAACATGTTGGAGTGCAGGGACCCTTCATCAAGTCAATATGGTCCCACATTCCAATCACCTTATCCCAAGAGGATCTTCAACTCAAGGATTTTCCTCACAACGATGCTATGGTTATTTCTTGCGTTATCAAAGGGTTTCTGGTCCACAATGTTTTGGTTGATACAGGCAGTGCAGCTGATATTATATTTGCTAAGGCCTTCAGACAAATGCAAGAGCCAGAAGATAAGATTCATGATGCTACGCACCCTCTCTGTGGCTTCGGAGGAAGACAGATTGTAGCACTAGGCAAAATCACCATGCCAGTGACCTTCGGATTCATCAACAACACCAGAACGGAGCAAGTTGTGTTTGACATTGTTGACATGGAATACCCTTACAATGCAATTATTGGTCGTGGCACCCTCAACGCTTTCGAAGCAATTCTTCATCCTGCTTATCTTTGCATGAAGATACCTTCGGATCAAGGACCCATTGCTATTCATGGAAGTCAGGAAGCTGCCAGAAGGGCCGAAGGAAACTGGACTGACTCAAAAGCAATCCATAATATAGATGGAGCTGAAGCTTGTGAACAGTACAAATTCAGAAGGGAGAAAGCAGCTTCGGCAGATCAGCCGAAGCCCATGCTCTTATGTGAGGACATAACAGAGCAGAAGGTGCTGTTGGGCTCCCAATTATCCGAAGAACAGGTGAAAACCTTGATAAGGTTTTTGTTCAACAACAAAGATGTTTTTGCATGGTCAGCTAATGATCTTTGCGGAGTTAACAGGGATGTTATTGAACACTCGCTCAATGTTGACCCATCCTTCAGACCCAGAAAGCAGAGGCTTCGGAAAATGTCTGATGACAAGGCCGAAGGAGCTCGGAATGAAGTCAAAAGACTCCTCAGTGCAGGAGTTATCAGAGAAGTAAAGTACCCAGAATGGCTAGCTAACACTGTTATGGTAAAAAAGGCCAATGGCAAATGGCGAATGTGTATCGATTTTACGGATCTCAACAAGGCCTGTCCGAAGGACGAATTCCCATTGCCAAGGATAGACTCCTTAGTTGATGCAGCAGCTTCGTCAGAGCTTATGAGTCTTTTAGATTGTTATTCAGGCTATCATCAAATTTGGATGAAGAAGGAGGATGAGCCGAAGACCAGTTTCATAACCCCTAGTGGAACATATTGTTACCTTCGGATGCCTGAGGGGCTCAAGAACGCTGGAGGAAGTTTCAGCAGAATGACTTCGAAGGTTCTTCAGTCTCAGATAGGCAGAAATGTGCTAACTTATGTTGATGATATCATTGTAAAAAGCACGAAACAAGAAAATCACATTGCTGATTTGCAGGAGACCTTCGCCAGTTTTAGACAAGCTGGTCTAAAGCTGAATCCAGAAAAATGTGTCTTTGGAGTAAAGAAGGGGAAATTTCTTGGATGCTTGGTTTCAACAAAGGGAATTGAAGCTAATCCAAGTAAAATTGAAGCTATACTTCGAATGGAGCCACCAAATACGAAAAAGGGGGCCCAAAGATTGACGGGGAGGCTGGCATCTCTTAATAGATTCATATCCAGATCAGCAGAGAGAAATTTACCATTCTTCGAAGTGCTGAAATCAGCCGAAGTTTTTCAATGGGGACCAAGCCAACAAAAAGCCTTCGAGGAACTGAAGCAATATTTGATGAATTTAACAACATTAACTCCACCAACACCAGGGGCTCCTTTGTTATTATATGTGGCAGCTTCGCACTCAGCGGTAAGTGCAGCACTTGTCCAGGAGAAGCTTGATGGCCAAGTCAAGAAGCAGGTCCCAGTATATTTTGTATCTGAGGTTCTTAGTTCATCAAAGAAAAACTATACAAAATTGGAGAAGGTGTTATATGCTGTTTTGATGGCATCCAGGAAGCTTCGGCATTACTTTCAAGCATACGATATTGTTGTTCCTTCTTCGCAACCGTTGAAGGATATTATGAGAAATAGAGAAGCTACTGGACGGATTGGAAAATGGGCTGCAGAGCTCAATGAATTTTGTATTGATTATGTGCATAGGTCTTCGATCCAGTCTCAAGCGTTGGCAGATTTCATTGCTGACTGGACGCCAGGGGCTCAGGATGAAGAAACAAATAAAGATGCCGAAGTATGGACAGTGTTTTGCGATGGGTCTTGGGGAACCTTCGGAGTAGGAGCAGCCGCTGTGTTGGTCTCACCATCCAAAGTTAAAACTTGTTATGCGGCAAGACTCGATTTTAGTTGTACAAACAATATTACTGAGTACGAAGCCCTGCTTTTGGGCCTTCGGAAGTTAAAAGCAATGGGAATCAGAAGGGCCATTCTTAAAACTGATTCCCAGGTTGTTTCGGGTCATATCGACAAGAGTTGTAAGGCTGAAGATCCGAAGCTTGAAAAATATCTAGACACGGTCCGAAGGATTGAAGCTTCCTTCGAAGGATTTTCTGTCAAAAATATCCCTCGAGGACAAAATGAGCATGCTGATTTGCTAGCTAAGTCAGCAGCACAGGGGCTGCCCTTACCTTCGGATGTGTTCTTCGAAACAATAAAAGCACCTTCAGTGGAACTTCTTGAAAGAGCAGTCCACAATATATCTCCTGTTTATAGTGAAGACTGGAGAACTGAGATCATCTCTTACCTTCAGGGTAACTTCCTTTCAGATGACGAAACTTATAACAGGAGGATAGAGGCAAGAGCTCGTCCATATGTCATGATAGAAGGGGAGTTGTACAAGCATGGAGTTTGTGCTCTATTACTCAAGTGTTTATCCAGAGCCGAAGGCATAGAATTGATGAAAGAAATACATGCAGGCCTGTGTGGATCTCACATTGGATCTAGGCCGTTACTTGAAAAAGTTTTCCGTCAAGGGTTTTATTGGCCGAAGGCAGCTTCGGATGCAACGGAATTAGTTCAAAAGTGTGAAGGTTGTCAGAAATGTGCAAGAGATCAAAAACAACCTTCGTCTCTAACTCAGCTGATACAACCCATCTGGCCATTGCAAAGGTGGGGCCTTGACTTGTTAGGTCCGTTACCACCGGCCCAAGGAAACTTACGATATGTTGTAGTGGATGTGGAATATTTTTCTAAATGGATTGAGGCAAAGCCTTTAGCCACAATAACTTCGGCCACCATTCAAAAGTTTTTCTGGCAGAATATTGTTTGTCGTTTCGGAGTACCAAAGGCCATTACTGTAGATAATGGAACACAGTTCGACTCCGAAGCTTTCAGAGAATTTTGTGATCAAATTGGCACGAAGATCCATTTTGCATCAGTCAGGCATCCGGAGTCAAATGGGCTTGTTGAAAGAGCCAATGGCATCATAATGACAGGAATAATGAAGTTAATCTTCAATCAACCTAGGGGAAAGTGGCCAGATCAATTAATCAAAGTGGTATGGAGCCACAACACAACAACATCAAGGTCAACAGGCTTTACTCCATTCAAATTATTGTTTGGTGACGAAGTAATAACTCCGGAGGAAGCTAAAACTGGATCAATAAGAGTAGTAGCTTCGACAGAATCAGATTCCGAAGCTGATCATTCTGTGGAAAAAGATGCTATAGAAGGGATCAGGCTTCAAGCTGTGGAGAACATCAATAAATATCAAGCCGAAACAATCAAATGGCGTGATAGAAAGGTTCGGCTAAAGAATATTGAGCCAGGACATTTGGTGCTTCGGAGAGTGGCTAACCCAGATACAGTAGGCAAGTTACAGTTGAAATGGGAGGGACCTTTTTTGGTAGTATCTTCGTCAAGACCCGGTTCATACAGATTGAAGGATATGGACGGCAACGACATTCCTAGATCTTGGAATGCGGATGAGCTTCGGCGATATTATGTATAACTCGATGTAATTTTTTATATTTTTTATTTTTCTTTCATGGCACCCTTTTCCTTTCTGAAGGGGAGAAAGGTTTTTAATGGGGCCATCACATGTAATTTCCTTTTTTAGCTCTATAAGAGCAAAATCCCCCAAAGATGTAAATGTAAAAACTGAGAACGCACCATCGAGTGCCGAAAAAAAAACAGGGAAGAAGCTCGAAAGCCGTCCCTAAGGGGATGCGGAGCACGACGAAGCTACTAAAGAAGTCGCTCCAAAGGGAGCGCAGTGTAAGTTTTCTGCTCAAAAGTCGTTCCAAAGGGAATGCAGAGCTTACAGCGAAAAGTCAACGCTGATACCGCCGAAAGTAAAAGGCGAAGAAGCTCCTAAGGGAGGCTTACAGCGAAAAGTCAACGCTGATTCCGCTGAAGTAAAAGGCGAAGAAGCTCCTAAGGGAGGCTTACAGCGAAAAGTCAGCGCTGATATGTGATTGTTTCTAAGGAAATAATGGTTGTGATTATGGCTTCGGATATGTGTTTGGACATTCATTTGCACACCACATTACATCATAACATTTGCATTCATAAACATTCATCCAGGCATATGTAGGATAACCATCGTCATAGCATAAGTGGTTGCTTCGGCAAAAAGGAAAAAACTGTCTTTTGTACTTCGTTGTGTACGAAAAGAAGAGCTTCGGTAAAAAGAAAAAGCTATTTTTTATGCTTCGCTGTGTACGAAAAGAAGGGAAGGTGTTTTTTCGCCTTCGTCTCAAAAAGATAATTTCGTCCACATCAAAGCACCTCATACATTAATGGAATGGTAAGAGCATATTACAAGGTATGAACAAAATTCATTAAGAACTATTTAGCCATATTTACAAAAGTTATTTCTAAAGTTTCTTGAGTTGTTCTACAGTCTACTCCTACTGATCTTCATGGGGCCTCAGCTTTGGCGTCGTACTCTAAGCATCGGTCTCGGCTTCGTCATCCTACATGAATTAAGTTGTTGAGAGTCAAAACCAAGTTTGAAGGAAAAGGTAAGCACAAGGTATGATTTCTTACTGGTTCAAGATGACTCCGAGCTTCGTCTCCAGCCTTTTCTCGCCCGCCTTTTGTCCATATCATCTTTACAAATCTATTAGAAATGCTTCGGGCGAGGTCAGGAATATCATCTAAAATTGATGGTGATAGAGTGAAATTGGGCCTATTAACAATTTTTCCATGGTCGCAGCCAGCTTTCAGAAAAGCTGCAGCAGTGCCCCGAGAAGCTACCCAGGCACAGAAGTCACCGTGCCCGGCTATAACTTCGTCAAGCTCATCAATTTCACCCTCAATATGTTCGAAGGTCTTTGGTAAATCTTCAGTTGACGGGGTGAACTTCCCACTGCTAGCCCCGACTGAGTGAAAAAATTTTCTCAGTCGTTGAATACATTTATTGCTAAACTCCAAACATTTGTCTTGAAGGCTTGCCAATAATTTTTTCAAATCTGAATTTTGTTGGATTTCGGCTTCAAGTTTCGCATTAAGTTCTTGCTTTTCTTGTTCAAACTGTTCAGATTGGCAGAGAAGCTTCGTATTCAATTCTGCTATTTTAGCTTCGGCTTCTGCCAATAAGCCTTCAGTTGTCTGAAGCTCGAAGTTTTTCTTTTCAATAGTAGCTGATTGCTCTTTTAATTTGCTCTCTAAATTTTCAATTATAACCTCGTGTTTTTTGTCTTCTAGATCCTGCTGCATTTTCAAAGCCTTACTCAACAGCATACTCTGCACATAAACAACCTTCGTTAGAAATGTCTTCGTTATTAAAAACAATAAAAGACAAGGGAAAAGTAGTTCACCTTGAAATTGGAATAAAATAAACTACCAACGATATGTTGTCGTCGGTAGCGGCTAATATCCGTTTCCAGCTTCGGAAAACCTATACTCTTTGATAGAGTACCGATAATCTTAGCTCCAGTTTGATCCCGGATACAGTCTAATTTTTCATCATCAATGCCCCCGTAGAGGAGTGCTCCTGGTTTATATCCGCAAGATTTGGCATATTCTTTAAGCTCTTCTATTTCGGTTTTTGACAGTTCTTGTCCAACTAAATTTTGAAACATGAAGGCTTCGTCCTCTGAAGTTTCGTCAGAGATTTCCTTTTCTTTCCCAGACACTGCGACCATGGTCTCCTCGGCGGCGGTCGTAGCTTCTTCTGTGGCCATGTTTAGCAGTATTTTGTCGATATGTTCGATTGTGGTTTCCAAGTTCAAATCTTCGGTTGAGGTAGCTTCGGTAGCTGCGATCTCCGAAGGTGCGACTTCAATATTTGTTATTTCCTCAGCCGCTGGTATCTTCCGAGCTAAGGCTCTCGGTGGTGTCTTGTCAATGACTTCTGTCACTGCGATGATTCTTTGTCTCTTTTTTTAGTTGTTTCCTTCGTTTTTTCGGGCTCCTTTTCCTTCTGAAAAAACTTCGTCAGTTGAGGCCCTAATGGACTTAGCTTCACAGGCAGGGATTCAGTCATTACCTTCAAAATCTCTTCCACGTCAGTGGCAGAGCGTGATGCGGGAGTCTCTTCTTCGTCGGATACTTTTCGTTTCGGAGATGATACTTTTCTCTTCTTCGGAATTTTCTTCTCTTTTGGTGGTTCTTTCTTATCTTCATTTAAAGCTTCGGCTACCCTTTTCCTTTTCCGGCCTTCCACACCTTTATTCAGTTGTTCGTAGTCGGGGTATTCAAAACCCAAGGCGTCCAGCACTCGATTCAGTCTTCGCTTCGGATGGGTACCGAAGGCCGCAGTCATCAACTGATCTTCTTTTTTGGAGTAATTACCGAGTATTTAATTGCACATTATTTCAATTGTGTACAGCCACTCTTGGCAAGGTGTCTTAAAGTATTTCTTAAACTTGTAATAGTAAGGTAACCGCACAAGTTCCCCTTCTTTCTTCTCCCCCTTTAGCTTCGGCATTTCCCATTCTTTTAAAGTAGGAAAAACCCTGAAGGCCAAGAACTCTTGAACCAGGTCTCTTGTGCCGATATGCTCTGAAATAATTTTAAACTCAGCCAGTGCAGCCCAAGTGGGACCTTCTAATGACATTTGGCATCGCGGTCTTGTTTCCCCGAAGATCAATTCAAGAGGGCTTTGTACCAATTTCTCTTTGTCTTCGTCAACTTTCACATAATACCATTCTGAATTCCAGCCTGCCGGCCATTTGCTTCGGTAGCTGATTACAGGAAATTTCGTGGTTTTCCGATAAGCAAAATTATAGCAACCAAAGTTATCATGCAATCCATCTTTTCTAGCCTTCGTCTGGTAGTGCAGCTCATGAACTCGACAAAAGCTATCGGCAAACGGCTCCACCGCCTGGCTTCGGAGGGCCCAGATATAAACACTAAGCCTAACGATAGCGTTAGGAGTCAGCTGATGAAAGTAGATCCCAAACTTCTTCAGTACATCTGCAATAATCCTATGAAGGGGGAATCTCAACCCAGCCTTTAGAAAGCTTTTGAAAATGACTATTTCATCCTTCTCTGGCTTCGGGGTAGTTTCTTCCCCCCCGAAGCGAAGTAGCTTCTTCTCACTCTCACTGAAATAACCCGACTTCACCATCTTGGAGAGATCAGCCTTAGAGACAGTTGACTTTCCGAAGTCCAAGTGGCTGGGCTTACTTGGCATGGCAATATGATAATCATCTTCGGAATCAGTTTCCTCAATTCTCCTTCTTCCGCTTCGGCAGTTGCCTGTTCTGTTTCAGTAGTGGGGATTTCTTCCGAGATTACCAGTCCGGATCATTGCATCGCTTCGGAGATGGGAACAGTCTCCGATCCTTCAGCTTCGCCTCCCTCACGTTGAACCCTAGCGGTAGAACGCACTCTGGCCATTTAATTCTGAATTTTTTGGGAACTAAGTACTTTTTCTTCCGAAGCTTTTTCTTCTGACGAAGTAGGCTTCAAACTAGAGCTTCGTTTGATTCCGAGAGTCAAGCTTCGGCTATGGTTAAAAATTTTGGCAGCAAAACAGTGCAAATAGCAATGAATGCTGTGGTAACTTCACACCTACCCGTCTGTTTATATAGTGATGCAGGTAAGAAGGTGAATTGCCAGGATTTTTACACCAGGCGAACAGCTGCTTGCACCCGCTGCGCGGTGGACCGCAGAGACCAAATAGTAACTCTGCAAGGTGGGACCGCTACGCGCTCGGAAACTGAATCGTTTCTCGACAACGAGCTCAGGGAAGGTGTTTTTCGGACCTTCGGCTTCCCGAAGCCTAAGATATTTTTTCACGGATCAAGCTCGTTACGAAAAACGATCTAGCACCGCGAAGGGGCTACTGTTGGGACTATGCTTCGTCGCCGAAAGTCTTGTAGGAAGAAACAGCTTCGGCTGAAGCTGTCCGCATGTGATGAGCGAAGGTTCCTCTTCATGAAGCTTCGGAATTACAAACCGACATAAAAGTAGAATGACCTTTTAGTCCATAAATGTTTGAGTCGCTGTTGTAATCCCTTATGAGGGGCATAATTGTAATTCCTCACAGGCTGTGTCCCGTGTCTATAAATAGTGAACAGTATTCCTTTACTGTTCACGCATTCCTGTAATAGTGATCGCACCATTCGGGAATCAACCTTTTGCCAAGGCAGAGCATTTGAGAACAAGTCTCCAACATTGTATCCACCAGAAATCCAAGAATGTGTTTTATGGCAAGGAAACATATGTGGGGTGAGGTGTACGAGCCTCTGGTCGATGATCAATGGCCACACAACCCAATTTTTGTCAAAAATAGCCATGAACGACCATTTTAATAATATCGAAGGCTAACAACTACGGATTTTTGACCAAGAAATCGTCTCCACCAGAAATCCAAGAATGTGATATATGGCAAGGAAACATATGTGGGGTGAGGTGTACGAGCCCTTGGTCGATGATCAATGGCCATACAACCCCCATTTTTGTCGAAAATAGCCATGAACGACCATTTTCAATAATACCTAGGGCTAACACCCACGGATTTTTGACCAAGAAATGGTCTCGACCAGAAATCCAAGAATGTGATCTATGGAAAGGAAACATATGTGGGGTGAGGTGTACGAGCCTCTAGTCGATGATCAATGGCCACACAACCCCCATTTTTGTCGAAAATAGCCATGAACGACCATTTTCAATAATATCGAAGGCTAACACCTATGGATTTTTGACCAAGAAATGGTCCCCACTAGAAATCCAAGAATGTGATCTATGGCAAGGAAACATATGTGGGGTGAAGTGTACGGGCCTCTGGTCGATGATCAATGGCAACACAACCCCCATTTTTGTCAAAAATAGCCATGAACGACCATTTTGAATAATACCGAAGGCTAACACCTACGGATTTTTGACCAAGAAATGGTCTCCACTAGAAATCCAAGAATACGATCTATGGCAAGGAAACATATGTGGGGTGAGGTGTACGAGCCTCTGGTCGATGATCAAGGGCAACACAACCCCATTTTTGTCGAAAATAGCCATGAACGGCCATTTTCAATAATACCGAAGGCTAACACCTACGAATTTTTTACCAAGAAATGGTCTCCTCCAAAAATCCAAGAGTATGATCTATGGCAAGAAAACATATATGGGGTAAGGTTTATGAACCTCTGGTCGATGATAAATGGCCACACAACTCCATTTTTGTCGAAAATGGCCATGAACGACCATTTTCAATAAATATCGAAGGCTAACACCTACGGATTTTTGACCAAGAAATGGTCTCCACCAGAAATCCAAGAATGTGATCTATGACAAGAAAACATATGTGGGGTGAAGTGTTCGAGCATCTGGTCGATGATCAATTGCCACACAACCCCCATTTTTGTCGAAAATAGCCATGAACGACCATTTTCAAGGACACTAAAGGCTAACACCTACGGATTTTTGACCAAGAAATGGGCTCCACCATAAATCCAAGAATGTGATCTATGGAAAGGAAACATATGTGGGGTGAGGTGTATGAGCCTCTAGTCGATGATCAATGGCCACACAACCCCCATTTTTATTGAAAATAGCCATCAACGACAATTTTCAATAATATTGAAGGCTAACACCTATAGATTTTTGTCCAAGAAATCATCTCCACTAGAAATCCAAGAATGTGATCTATAGCAAGGAAACATATGTTGGGTGAGGTGTACGAGCCTCTGGTCGATGATCAATGGTCACACAACCCCATTTTTGTCGAAAATAGCCATGAACGACAATTTTCAATAATACCGAAGGCTAACACCTACGAATTTTTGACCAAGAAATTGTCTCCACCAGAAATCCAAGAATGTGATCTATGGCAAGGAAACATATGTGGGGTGAGGTGTACGAGCCTCTCGTCGATGATCAATGGCCACACAATCCCCATTTTTGTCAAAAATAGCCATGAACGACCATTTTCAATAATACCGAGGGCTAACACCTACGGATTTTTGACCAAGAAATGGTCTCCACCAGAAATCCAAGAATGTGATCTATGGAAAGGAAACATATGTGGGGTGAGGTGTACGAGCCTCTGGTCGATGATCAATGGCAACACAACCCCCATTTTTGTCGAAAATAGCCATGAACGACCATTTTGAATAATACCGAAGGCTAACACCTACGGATTTTTGACCACGAAATGGTCTGCACTTGAAATCCAAGAATACGATCTATGGCAAGCAAACATATGTGGGGTGAGGTGTACGAGCCTCTGGTCGATGATCAATGGCAACACAACCCCCATTTTTGTCGAAAATAGCCATGAACGGCCATTTTCAATAATACCGAAGGCTAACACCTACGGATTTTTGACCAAGAAATGGTCACCTCCAGAAATCCAATAATATGACCTATGGCAAGGAAACATATGTGGGGTGAGGTGTATGAACCTCTGGTTGATGATAAATGGCCACACAACCCCATTTTTGTTGAAAATAGCCATGAACGACCATTTTCAATAATACCGAAGGCTAACACTTACAGATTTTTTACCAAGAAATGGTCTCCACCAGAAATCCAAGAATGTGATCTATGACAAGAAAACTTACGTGGGGTGAAGTGTTCGAGCGTCTGGTCGATGATCAATGGCCACACAACCACCATTTTTGTCGAAAATAGCCATGAACGACCATTTTCAAGGACACTGAAGGCTAACACCTATGGATTTTTGACCAAGAAATGGTCTCCACCATAAATCCAAGAATGTGATCTATGGAAAGGAAACATATGTGGGGTGAGGTGTATGAGCCTCTGGTCAATGATCTATGGCCGCACAACCCCCATTTTTGTCGAAAATAGCCATGAACGACCATTTTCAATAATACCGAAGGCTAACACCTACGGATTTTTGTCCAAGAAATCGTCTCCACTAGAAATCCAAGAATGTGATCTATGGCAAGGAAACATATGTGGGGTGAGGTGTACGAGCCTCTGGTCGATGATCAATGGCCACACAACCCCCATTTTTGTCGAATATAGCCATGAACGACCATTTTCAATAATACCGAGGGCTAACACCTACAGATTTTTGACCAAAAATGGTCTCCACCAGAAATCCAAGAATTTGATCTATGGAAAGAAAACACATGTGTGGTGAGGCGTACGAGCCTTTGGTCGATGATCAATGGCCACAAAACCTCCATTTTTGTAGAAAATAGCCATGAACGACCATTTTCAATAATACCGAAGGCTAACACCTACGGATTTTTGACCAAGAAATGGTCTCCACTAGAAATCCAAGAATGCAATCTATGGCAAGTAAACATATGTGGGGTGAGGTGTACGGGCCTCTGGTCGATGATCAATGGCAACACAACCCCCATTTTTGTCGAAAATAGCCATGAACGGCCATTTTCAATAATACCGAAGGCTAACACCTACGGATTTTTGACCAAGAAATGGTCTCCACTAGAAATCCAAGAATACGATCTATGGAAAGGAAACATGTGTGGGGTGAGGTGTACGAGCCTATGGTCGATGATCAATGGCAACACAACCCCCATTTTTGTCGAAAATAGCCATGAACGACCATTTTCAATAATACCGAAGGCTAACACCTACAGATTTTTGACCAAGAAATGGTCTGCAGCAGAAATCCAAGAACATGATCTATGGCAAGGAAACATATGTGGTGTGAGGTGTACAAACCTCTGGTCGATGATAAATGGCCACATAACCCCAATTTTGTCGAAAATAGCCATGAACGACCATTTTCAATAATACCGAAGGCTAACACCTACGAATTTTTGACCAAGAAATGGTCTCCTCCAGAAATCCAAGAATGTGATCTATGGCAAGAAAACATATGTGGGGTGAATTGTTCGAGCCTGTGGTCGATGATCAATGGCCACACAACCCCCATTTTTGTCGAAAATAGCCATGAACAACCATTTTCAAGGACACTTAAGGCTAACACCTACGTATTTTTGACCAAGAAATGGTCTCCACCATAAATCAAAAATGTGATCTATGGCAAGGAAACATATGTGCGGTGAGGTGTATGAGCCTCTAGTCGATGATCAATGGCCACACAACCCCCATTTTTGTCGAAAATAGCCATGAATGACCATTTTCAATAATACAGAAGGCTAACACCTACGGATTTTTGACCAAGAAATGGTCTCCACTAGAAATCCAAGAATGTGATCTATGACAAGTAAACATATGTGGGGTGAGGTGTACGAGCCTCTGGTCGATGATCAATGGCCACACAACACCCAGTTTGTTGAAAATAGCCATGAACGACCATTTTCAATAATACCGAAGGTTAACACGGACGGATTTTTGTCCAAGAAATGGTCTCCACCAGAAATTCAAGAATGTGATCTATGGAAAGGAAACATATGTGGGGTGAGGTGTACGAGCCTTTGGTCGATGATAAATCGCTACACAACCCCCATTTTTGTCGAAAATAGCCATGAACGACATTTTCAATAATACCGAAGGCAAACACCTATTGATTTTTTACCAAGAAATGGTCCCAACCAGGAATCCAAGAATGTGATCTAGGGCAAGGAAACATATGTGGGGTGAGGTGTACGAGCCTCTGGTCGATGATCAATGGCCACACAACCCCCATTTATGTCAGAAATAGCCATGAACGACCATTTTCAATAATACCAAAGGCTAACACCTACGGATTTTGACCAAGAAATCATCTCCACCAGAAATCCAAGAATGTAATATATGGCAAGGAACATATGTGGGGTGAGGTGTACGAGCCTCTGGTCGATGATCAATGGCCACACAACCCCCATTTTTGTCGAAAATAGCCATGAACGACCATTTACAAGAAGACTGAAGGCTAACACATACGGATTTTTGACCAAGAAATGGTCTCCACCAGAAATCCAAGAATGTGATCTAAGGCTAGGAAACATATGTGGGGTGATGTGTACAAGCCTCTGGTTGATGATCAATGGCCACACAACCCCCATTTTGTTGAAAATAGCCATTAACGACCATTTTCAATAATACAGAAGGTTAACACGGACGGATTTTTGTCCAAGAAATGGTCTCCACCAGAAATCCAAGAATGTGATCTATGGAAAGGAAACATATGTGGGGTGAGGTGTACGAGCCTTTGGTCGATGATAAATCACTACACAACCCCCATTTTTGTCGAAAATAGCCATGAACGGCCATTTTCAATAATACCGAAGGCTAACACCTATGGATTTTTTACGAAGAAATGGTCTCCACCAGAAATCCAAGAATGTGATCTAGGGCAAGCAAACATATCTAGGGTGAAGTGTACGAGCCTCTGGTCGATGATCAATGGCCACACAACCCCCATTTATGTCGGAAATAGCCATGAATGACCATTTTCAATAATACCGTAGGCTAACACCTACGGAATTTTGACCAAGAATTCATCTCGACCAGAAATCTAGGAATGTGATATATGGCAAAGAACATATGTGGGGTGAGGTGTACGAGCCTCTGGTCGATGATCAATGGCAACACAACCCCCATTTTTGTCGAAAATAGCCATGAACGGCCATTTTCAATAATACCGAAGGCTAACACCTACGGATTTTTGACCAAGAAATGGTCTGCACTTGAAATCCAAGAATACGATCTATGGCAAGCAAACATATGTGGGGTGAGGTGTACGAGCCTCTGGTCGATGATCAATGGCAACACAACCCCCATTTTTGTCGAAAATAGCCATGAACGGCCATTTTCAATAATACCGAAGGCTAACACCTACGGATTTTTGACCAAGAAATGGTCACCTCCAGAAATCCAATAATATGACCTATGGCAAGGAAACATATGTGGGGTGAGGTGTATGAACCTCTGGTTGATGATAAATGGCCACACAACCCCATTTTTGTTGAAAATAGCCATGAACGACCATTTTCAATAATACCGAAGGCTAACACTTACGGATTTTTGACCAAGAAATGGTCTCCACCAGAAATCCAAGAATGTGATCTATGACAAGAAAACTTATGTGGGGTGAAGTGTTCGAGCGTCTGGTCGATGATCAATGGCCACACAACCACCATTTTTGTCGAAAATAGCCATGAACGACCATTTTCAAGGACACTGAAGGCTAACACCTATGGATTTTTGACCAAGAAATGGTCTCCACCATAAATCCAAGAATGTGATCTATGGAAAGGAAACATATGTGGGGTGAGGTGTATGAGCCTCTGGTCAATGATCTATGGCCGCACAACCCCCATTTTTGTCGAAAATAGCCATGAACGACCATTTTCAATAATACCGAAGGCTAACACCTACGGATTTTTGTCCAAGAAATCGTCTCCACTAGAAATCCAAGAATGTGATCTATGGCAAGGAAACATATGTGGGGTGAGGTGTACGAGCCTCTGGTCGATGATCAATGGCCACACAACCCCCATTTTTGTCGAAAATAGCCATGAACGACCATTTACAAGAAGACTGAAGGCTAACACATACGGATTTTTGACCAAGAAATGGTCTCCACCAGAAATCTAAGAATGTGGTCTAAGGCTAGGAAACATATGTGGGGTGAGGTGTACAAGCCTCTGGTTGATGATCAATGGCCACACAACCCCCATTTTGTTGAAAATAGCCATTAACGACCATTTTCAATAATACCGAAGGATAACACGGACGGATTTTTGTCCAAGAAATGGTCTCCACCAGAAATCCAAGAATGTGATCTATGGAAAGGAAACATATGTGGGGTGAGGTGTACGAGCCTTTGGTCAATGATAAATCACTACACAACCCCCATTTTTGTCGAAAATAGCCATGAACGGCCATTTTCAATAATACCGAAGGCTAACACCTATGGATTTTTTACGAAGAAATGGTCTCCACCAGAAATCCAAGAATGTGATCTAGGGCAAGGAAACATATCTAGGGTGAAGTGTACGAGCCTCTGGTCGATGATCAATGGCCACACAACCCCCATTTATGTCGGAAATAGCCATGAATGACCATTTTCAATAATACCGAAGGCTAACACCTACGGAATTTTGACCAAGAATTCATCTCGACCAGAAATCCAGGAATGTGATATATGGCAAAGAACATATGTGGGGTGAGGTGTATGAGCCTCTGATCGATGAACAATGGCCACGCAACCCCCATTTTTGTCGAAAATAGCCATGAACGACTGTTTTCAATAATACCGAAGCATAACATGTACGAATTTTTGACCAAGAAATGATGTCCACGAGAAATCCAAGAATGTGATCTATGGCAAGGAAACATATGTGGGTGAGGTGTACGAGCCTTTAGTCGATGATCAATGGCCACACAACCCCCATTTTTGTCAAAAATAGCTATGGCAAGGAAACATATGTGGGGTGAGGTGTACGAGCCTATGGTCGATGATCAATAGCAACACGACCCCCATTTTTGTCGAAAATAGCCATGAACGGCCATTTTCAATAATACTGAAGGCTAACACCTACTGATTTTTGACCAAGAAATGGTCTCCACTAGAAATCCAAAAATACGATCTATGGCAAGGAAACATATGTGGGGTGAGGTGTACGAGCCTATGGTCGATGATCAATGGAAACACAACCTCCATTTTTGTCGAAAATAGCCATGAATGGCCATTTTCAATAACACCGAAGGCTAACACCTACGGATGTTTGACCAAGAAATGGTCTGCAGCAGAAATCCAAGAATATGATCTATGGCAATGAAACATATGTGGGGTGAGGTGTACGAACCTCTGGTCGATGATAAATGGCCACACAACCCCATTTTTGTCGAAAAATAGCCATGAACGACCATTTTCAATAATACCGAAGGCTAACACCTACGGATTTTTGACCAAGAAATGGTCTCCTCCAGAAATCCAAGAATGTGGTCTATGGCAAGAAAACATATGTGGGGTGTATTGTTCAAGCCTCTCGTCGATGATCAATGGCCACACAACCCCCATTTTTGTCGAAAATAGCAATGAACAACCATTTTCAAGGACACTGAAGGCTAACAACTGCGTATTTTTGACCAAGAAATGGTCTCCACCATAAATCTAGAATGTGATCTATGGCAAGGAAACATATGTGGGGTGAGGTGTATGATCCTCTGGTCGATGATCAATGGACACACAACCCCCATTTTTGTCGAAAATAGCCATGAACGACCATTTTCAATAATACCGAAGGCTAACACCTACGAATTTTTGACCAAGAAATGGTCTACACTAGAAATCCAAGAATGTGATCTATGGCAAGTAAACATATGTGGGGTGAGGTGTACGAGCCTCTGGTCGATGATCAATGGCCACACAACCCCCATTTTTGTCGAAAATAGCCATGAACGACCATTTTTAAGAAGACCGAAGGCTAACATGTATGGATTTTTGACCAAGAAATGGTCTCCACCAGGAATCCAAGAATGTGATCTATGGCTAGGAAACATATGTGGGGTGAGGTGTACAAGTCTCTGGTTGATGATCAATGGCCACACAACACCCAGTTTGTTGAAAATAGCCATGAACGACCATTTTCAATAATACCGAAGGTTAACACGGACGGATTTTTGTCCAAGAAATGGTCTCCACCAGAAATTCAAGAATGTGATCTATGGAAAGGAAACATATGTGGGGTGAGGTGTACGAGCCTTTGGTCGATGATAAATCGCTACACAACCCCCATTTTTGTCGAAAATAGCCAGGAACGACATTTTCAATAATACCGAAGGCAAACACCTATTGATTTTTTACCAAGAAATGGTCCCAACCAGGAATCCAAGAATGTGATATAGGGCAAGGAAACATATGTGGGGTGAGGTGTACGAGCCTCTGGTCGATGATCAATGGCCACACAACCCCCATTTATGTCAGAAATAGCCATGAACGACCATTTTCAATAATACCAAAGGCTAACACCTACGGATTTTGACCAAGAAATCATCTCCACCAGAAATCCAAGAATGTAATATATGGCAAGGAACATATGTGGGGTGAGGTGTACGAGCCTCTGGTCGATGATCAATGGCCACACAACCCCCATTTTTGTCGAAAATAGCCATGAACGACCATTTTCAATAATACTGAAGCATAACACGTACGAATTTTTGACCAAGAAATGGTCTCCACGAGAAATCCAAGAATGTGATCTATGGCAAGGAAACATATGTGGGATGAGGTGTACGAGCCTTTGGTCGATGATCAATGGCCACACAACCCCCATTTTTGTCAAAAATAGCCATGAACAACCATTTTCAGTAATACCGAAGTCTAACACCTACAGATTTTTGACTAAGAAATGGTCTCCACCAGACATCCAAGAATGCGATCTATGGCAAGGAAACATATGTGGGGTGAGGTGTATGAGCCTCTGGTCGATGATCAATGGCAACACAACCCCCATTTTTGTCGAAAATAGCCATGAACGACCATTTTCAATAATACCGAAGGCTAACACCTACGAATTTTTGACCAAGAAATGGTCTACACTAGAAATCCAAGAATGTGATCTATGGCAAGTAAACATATGTGGGGTGAGGTGTACGAGCCTCTGGTCGATGATCAATGGCCACACAACCCCCATTTTTGTCGAAAATAGCCATGAACGACCATTTTTAAGAAGACCGAAGGCTAACATGTATGGATTTTTGACCAAGAAATGGTCTCCACCAGGAATCCAAGAATGTGATCTATGGCTAGGAAACATATGTGGGGTGAGGTGCACAAGTCTCTGGTTGATGATCAATGGCCACACAACACCCAGTTTGTTGAAAATAGCCATGAACGACCATTTTCAATAATACCGAAGGTTAACACGGACGGATTTTTGTCCAAGAAATGGTCTCCACCAGAAATTCAAGAATGTGATCTATGGAAAGGAAACATATGTGGGGTGAGGTGTACGAGCCTTTGGTCGATGATAAATCGCTACACAACCCCCATTTTTGTCGAAAATAGCCATGAACGACATTTTCAATAATACCGAAGGCAAACACCTATTGATTTTTTACCAAGAAATGGTCCCAACCAGGAATCCAAGAATGTGATCTAGGGCAAGGAAACATATGTGGGGTGAGGTGTACGAGCCTCTGGTCGATGATCAATGGCCACACCAACCCCCATTTATGTCAGAAATAGCCATGAACGACCATTTTCCATAATACCAAAGGCTAACACCTACGGATTTTGACCAAGAAATCATCTCCACCAGAAATCCAAGAATGTAATATATGGCAAGGAACATATGTGGGGTGAGGTGTACGAGCCTCTGGTCGATGATCAATGGCCACACAACCCCCATTTTTGTCGAAAATAGCCATGAACGACCATTTTCAATAATACTGAAGCATAACACGTACAAATTTTTGACCAAGAAATGGTCTCCACGAGAAATCCAAGAATGTGATCTATGGCAAGGAAACATATGTGGGGTGAGGTGTACGAGCCTTTGGTCGATGATCAATGGCCACACAACCCCCATTTTTGTCAAAAATAGCCATGAACAACCATTTTCAGTAATACCGAAGTCTAACACCTACAGTTTTTTGACTAAGAAATGGTCTCCACCAGACATCCAAGAATGCGATCCATGGCAAGGAAACATATGTGGGGTGAGGTGTATGAGCCTCTGGTCGATGATCAATGGCAACACAACCCCCATTTTTGTCAAAAATAGCCATGAACGACCATTTTCAATAATACCGAAGGCTAACACCTACGGAGTTTTGACCAAGAAATGGTCTCCACCAGAAATCCAAGAATATGATCTATGGCAAGGAAACATATGTGGGGTGAGGTGTACGAGCCTCTGGTCGATGATCAATGGCCACACAACCCCCATTTTTATCGAAAATAGCCATGAACGAACATTTTCAATAATACCGAATGCTAACACGTACGGATTTTTGACCAAGAACTGGTCTCCACCAGGAATCCAAGAATGTGATCTATAGCTAGGAAACATATGTGGGGTGAGGTGTACAAGTCTCTGGTTGATGATCAATGGCCACACAACACCCAGTTTGTTGAAAATAGCCATGAACGAACATTTTCAATAATACCGAAGGTTAACACGGACGGATTTTTGTCCAAGAAATGGTCTCCACCAGAAATTCAAGAATGTGATCTATGGAAAGGAAACATATGTGGGGTGAGGTGTACGAGCCTTTGGTCGATGATAAATCGCTACACAACCCCCATTTTTGTCGAAAATAGCCATGAACGACATTTTCAATAATACCGAAGGCAAACACCTATTGATTTTTTACCAAGAAATGGTCCCAACCAGGAATCCAAGAATGTGATCTAGGGCAAGGAAACATATGTGGGGTGAGGTGTACGAGCCTCTGGTCGATGATCAATGGCCACACAACCCCCATTTATGTCAGAAATAGCCATGAACGACCATTTTCAATAATACCAAAGGCTAACACCTACGGATTTTGACCAAGAAATCATCTCCACCAGAAATCCAAGAATGTAATATATGGCAAGGAACATATGTGGGGTGAGGTGTACGAGCCTCTGGTCGATGATCAATGGCCACACAACCCCCATTTTTGTCGAAAATAGCCATGAACGACCATTTTCAATAATACTGAAGCATAACACGTACGAATTTTTGACCAAGAAATGGTCTCCACGAGAAATCCAAGAATGTGATCTATGGCAAGGAAACATATGTGGGGTGAGGTGTACGAGCCTTTGGTCGATGATCAATGGCCACACAACCCCCATTTTTGTCAAAAATAGCCATAAACAACCATTTTCAGTAATACCGAAGTCTAACACCTACAGATTTTTGACTAAGAAATGGTCTCCACCAGACATCCAAGAATGCGATCTATGGCAAGGAAACATATGTGGGGTGAGGTGTATGAGCCTCTAGTCGATGATCAATGGCAACACAACCCCCATTTTTGTCAAAAATAGCCATGAACGACCATTTTCAATAATACCGAAGGCTAACACCTACGGAGTTTTGACCAAGAAATGGTCTCCACCAGAAATCCAAGAATGTGATCTATGGCAAGGAAACATATGTGGGGTGAGGTGTACGAGCCTCTGGTCGATGATCAATGGCCACACAACCCCCATTTTTATCGAAAATAGCCATGAACGAACATTTTCAATAATACCGAAGGCTAACACGTACGGATTTTTGACCAAGAACTGGTCTCCACCATAGATCCAAGAATGTTATCTATGGCAAGGAAACATATGTGTAGTGAGTTGTATGAGCCTCTGGTTGAAGATAAATGGCCACACAACCCCTATTTTTATCGAAAATAGCCATGAACGATCATTTTCAATAATACCGAAGGCTAACACATTTGGATTTTTACCCAAGAAATGGTCTCCACCAGAAATCCAAGAATGTGATCTATGGCAAGGAAACATATGTGGGGTGAGGTGTATGAGCCTCTGGTCGATGATCAATGGCCACAGAACCCCCATTTTGTCGAAAATAGCCATGAACGACCATTTTCAATACTACCGAAGGCTAACACGTACGGATTTTTGACCAAGAAATGGACTCCACCAAAAATCCAAGAATGTGATCTATGGCAAGGAAACATATGTGGGTGTGGTGTACGAGCCTCTGGTCGATGATCAATGGCCACACAACCTCCATTTTGTCGAAAATAGCCATGAACAACCATTTTCAATAATACCGAAGGCTAACACGTACGAATTTTTGACCAAGAAATGGTCTCCACCAGAAATCCAAGAATGTGATCTATGGAAAGGAAACATATGTGGGGTGATGTATACGAGCCTCTGGTCGATGATAAATGCCCACACAACCCCCGTTTTTGTTGAAAATATCCATGAACGACCATTTTCAATAATACCGAAGGCTAACACCTACGGATTTTTGACAAACAAATGGTCTCCACAAGAAATCCAAGAATGTGGTCTATGGCAAGGAAACATATGTGGGGTGAGGTGTATGAGCCTTTGGTCGATGATCAATGGCCACACAACCCCCATTTTTGTCGAAAATAGCCATGAACGACCATTTTCAATAATACCGAAGGCTAACACCTACGGATTTTTGACCAAGAAATGGTCTCCACCAGAAATCCAAGAATGTGATCTATGGCAAGGAAACATATGTGGGGTGAGGTGTACGAGCCTCTGGTCGATGATCAATGGCCACACAACCCCCATTTTTGTCGAAAATAGCCATGAATGACCATTTTCAATAATACAGAAGGCTAACACGTACGGATTTTTGACCAAGAAATGGTCTCCACCAGAAATCCAAGAATGTGATCTATGGCAATGAAACATATGTGTGGTGAGGTGTACGAGCCTCTGGTCGATGATAAATGGCCACACAACCCCCATTTTAGTCGAAAATAGCCGTGAACGACCATTTTCAATAATACCGAAGGGTAACACCAACAGATTTTTGACCAAGAAATGGTCTCCACTAGAAATCCAAGAATGTGATCTATGGCAAGAAAACATATGTGGGGTGAAGTGTACGAGCATCTGGTCGATGATCAATGGCCACACAACCCCCATTTTTGTCGAAAATAGCCATGAACGACCATTTTCAATGACACTAAAGGCTAACACCTATGGATTTTTGACCAAGAAATGGTCTCCACCATAAATAAAAGAATGTGATCTATGGCAAGGAAACATATGTGTAGTGAGGTGTATGAGCCTCTGGTCGAAGATCAATGGCCACACAACCCCCATTTTTGTCGAAAATAGCCATGAATGACCATTTTCAAAAGTACCGAAGGCTAACACATTCAGATTTTTGCCCAAGAAATGGTCTGCACCAAAAATCCAAGAATGTGATCTATGGCAAGGAAACATATGTGGGGTGAGGTGTACGAGCCTCTGGTCGATGATCAATGGCCACACAACCCCCATTTTGTCGAAAATAGCCATGAACGACCATTTTCAATAATACCGAAGGCTAACACCTACGGATTTTTGACCAAGAAATGGTCTACACCAGAAATCCAAGAATGTGATCTATGGAAAAGAAACATATGTGGGGTGAGGTGTACGAGCCTCTGGTCGATGATCAATGGCCACACAACCCCCATTTTTGTCGAAAATAGCCATGAACGACCATTTTCAATAATACAGAAGGCTAACACGTACGGATTTTTGACCAAGAAATGGTCTCCACTAGAAATCCAAGAATGTGATCTATGGCAATGAAACATATGTGTGGTGAGGTGTACGAGCCTCTGGTCGATGATAAATGGCCACACAACCCCCATTTTAGTCGAAAATAGCCGTGAACGACCATTTTCAATAATACCGGAGGGTAACACCAACAGATTTTTGACCAAGAAATGGTCTCCACTAGAAATCCAAGAATGTGATCTATGGCAAGAAAACATATGTGGGGTGAAGTGTACGAGCATCTGGTCGATGATCAATGGCCACACAACCCCCATTTTTGTCGAAAATAGCCATGAACGACCATTTTCAATGACACTAAAGGCTAACACCTATGGATTTTTGACCAAGAAATGGTCTCCACCATAAATAAAAGAATGTGATCTATGGCAAGGAAACATATGTGTAGTGAGGTGTATGAGCCTCTGGTCGAAGATCAATGGCCACACAACCCCCATTTTTGTCGAAAATAGCCATGAATGACCATTTTCAAAAGTACCGAAGGCTAACACATTCAGATTTTTGCCCAAGAAATGGTCTGCACCAAAAATCCAAGAATGTGATCTATGGCAAGGAAACATATGTGGGGTGAGGTGTACGAGCCTCTGGTCGATGATCAATGGCCACACAACCCCCATTTTGTCGAAAATAGCCATGAACGACCATTTTCAATAATACCGAAGGCTAACACGTACGAATTTTTGACCAAGAAATGGTCTCCACCAGAAATCCAAGAATGTGATCTATGGCAAAAAATATATGTGGGGTGAGGTGTACGAGCCTCTAGTCAATGATAAATGGCCACACAACCCCCATTTTTGATGAAAATAGCCATGAACGACCATTTTCAATAATACCAGAGGCTAACACCTACGGATTTTTGACAAAGAAATGGTCTCCACCAGAAATCCAAGAATGTGATCTATGGCAAGGAAACAAATGCGGGGTGAGGTGTATGAGCCTCTGGTCGATGATCAATGGCCACACAACCCCCATTTTTGTCGAAAATAGCCATGAACGACCATTTTCAATAATACCGAAGGCTAACACCTACGGATTTTTGACAAACAAATGGTCTCCACCAGAAATCCAAGAATGTGGTCTATGGCAAGGAAACATATGTGGGGTGAAGTGTATGAGCCTTTGGTCGATGATCAATGGCCACACAACCCCCATTTTTGTCGAAAATAGCCATGAACGACCATTTTCAATAATACCGAAGGCTAACACCTACGGATTTTTGACCAAGAAATGGTCTCCACCAGAAATCCAAGAATGTGATCTATGGCAAGGAAACATATGTGGGGTGAGGTGTACGAGCCTCTGGTCGATGATCAATGCCACACAACCCCCATTTTTGTCGAAAATAGCCATGAATGACCATTTTCAATAATACAGAAGGCTAACACGTACGGAATTTCGACCAAGAAATGGTCTCCTCTAGAAATCCAAGAATGTGATCTATGGCAATGAAACATATGTGTGGTGAGGTGTATGAGCCTCTTGTCGATGATAAATGGCCACACAACCCCCATTTTAGTCGAAAATAGCCGTGAACGACCATTTTCAATAATACCGAAGGGTAACACCAACAGATTTTTGACCAAGAAATGGTCTCCACCAGAAATCCAAGAATGTGATCTATGGCAAGAAAACATATGCGGGGTGAAGTGTACGAGCCTCTAGTCGATGATCAATGGCCACACAGCCCCCATTTTTTGTCGAAAATAGCCATGAACGACCATTTTCAATGACACTGAAGGCTAACACCTATGGATTTTTGACCAAAAAATGGTCTCCACCATAAATCGAAGAATGTGATCTATGGCAAGGAAACATATGTGTAGTGAGGTGTATGAGCCTCTGGTCGAAGATCAATGGCCACACAACCCCCATTTTTGTCGAAAATAGCCATGAATGACCATTTACAAAAATAACGAAGGCTAACACATTCAGATTTTTGCCCAAGAAATGGTCTACACCAAAAATCCAAGAATGTGATCTATGGCAAGGAAACATATGTGGGGTGAGGTGTACGAGCCTCTGGTCAATGATCAATGGCCACACAGCCCCCATTTTGTCGAAAATAGCCATGAACGACCATTTTCAATAATACCGAAGGCTAACACGTACGAATTTTTGACCAAGAAATGGTCTCCACCAGAAATCCAAGAATGTGATCTATGGCAAGGAAACATATGTGGGGTGAGGTGTATGAGCCTCTGGTCGATGATCAATGGCCACACAACCCCCATTTTTGTCGAAAATAGCCATGAACGACAATTTTCAATAATACCGAAGGCTAACACATTCGGATTTTTGACCAAGAAATGGTCTCCACTAGAAATCCAAGAATGTGATCTATGGCAAGGAAACATATGTGGGGTGAGGTGTACGAGCCTTTGGTCGATGATCAATGGCCACACAACCCCCATTTTTGTCAAAAATAGCCATGAACAACCATTTTCAGTAATACCGAAGTCTAACACCTACAGATTTTTGACTAAGAAATGGTCTCCACCAGAAATCCAAGAATGCGATCTATGGCAAGGAAACATATGTGGGGTGAGGTGTATGAGCCTCTGGTCAATGATCAATGGCAACACAACCCCCATTTTTGTCAAAAATAGCAATGAACGACCATTTTCAATAATACCGAAGGCTAACACGTACGGTTTTTTGACCAAGAAATGGACTCCACCAAAAATCCAAGAATGTGATCTATGGCAAGGAAACATATGTGGGTGTGGTGTACGAGCCTCTGGTCGATGATCAATGGCCACACAACCTCCATTTTGTCGAAAATAGCCATGAACAACCATTTTCAATAATACCGAAGGCTAACACGTACGAATTTTTGACCAAGAAATGGTCTCCACCAGAAATCCAAGAATGTGATCTATGGAAAGGAAACATATGTGGGGTGATGTATACGAGCCTCTGGTCGATGATAAATGCCCACACAACCCCCATTTTTGTTGAAAATAGCCATGAACGACCATTTTCAATAATACCGAAGGCTAACACCTACAGATTTTTGACAAACAAATGGTCTCCACAAGAAATCCAAGAATGTGGTCTATGGCAAGGAAACATATGTGGGGTGAGGTGTATGAGCCTTTGGTCGATGATCAATGGCCACACAACCCCCATTTTTGTCGAAAATAGCCATGAACGACCATTTTCAATAATACCGAAGGCTAACACCTACGGATTTTTGACCAAGAAATGGTCTCCACCAGAAATCCAAGAATGTGATCTATGGCAAGGAAACATATGTGGGGTGAGGTGTACGAGCCTCTGGTCGATGATCAATGGCCACACAACCCCCATTTTTGTCGAAAATAGCCATGAATGACCATTTTCAATAATACAGAAGGCTAACACGTACGGATTTTTGACCAAGAAATGGTCTCCACCAGAAATCCAAGAATGTGATCTATGGCAATGAAACATATGTGTGGTGAGCTGTACGAGCCTCTGGTCGATGATAAATGGCCACACAACCCCCATTTTAGTCGAAAATAGCCGTGAACGACCATTTTCAATAATACCGAAGGGTAACACCAACAGATTTTTGACCAAGAAATGGTCTCCACTAGAAATCCAAGAATGTGATCTATGGCAAGAAAACATATGTGGGGTGAAGTGTACGAGCATATGGTCGATGATCAATGGGCACACAACCCCCATTTTTGTCGAAAATAGCCATGAACGACCATTTTCAATGACACTAAAGGCTAACACCTATGGATTTTTGACCAAGAAATGGTCTCCACCATAAATAAAAGAATGTGATCTATGGCAAGGAAACATATGTGTAGTGAGGTGTATGAGCCTCTGGTCGAAGATCAATGGCCACACAACCCCCATTTTTGTCGAAAATAGCCATGAATGACCATTTTCAAAAGTACCGAAGGCTAACACATTCAGATTTTTGCCCAAGAAATGGTCTGCACCAAAAATCCAAGAATGTGATCTATGGCAAGGAAACATATGTGGGGTGAGGTGTACGAGCCTCTGGTCGATGATCAATGGCCACACAACCCCCATTTTGTCGAAAATAGCCATGAACGACCATTTTCAATAATACCGAAGGCTAACACGTACGAATTTTTGACCAAGAAATGGTCTCCACCAGAAATCCAAGAATGTGATCTATGGCAAGAAATATATGTGGGGTGAGGTGTACGAGCCTCTAGTCAATGATAAATGGCCACACAACCCCCATTTTTGATGAAAATAGCCATGAACGACCATTTTCAATAATACCAGAGGCTAACACCTACGGATTTTTGACAAAGAAATGGTCTCCACCAGAAATCCAAGAATGTGATCTATGGCAAGGAAACATATGTGGGGTGAGGTGTATGAGCCTCTGGTCGATGATCAATGGCCACACAACCCCCATTTTTGTCGAAAATAGCCATGAACGACCATTTTCAATAATACCGAAGGCTAACACCTACGGATTTTTGACAAACAAATGGTCTCCACCAGAAATCCAAGAATGTGGTCTATGGCAAGGAAACATATGTGGGGTGAAGTGTATGAGCCTTTGGTCGATGATCAATGGCCACACAACCCCCATTTTTGTCGAAAATAGCCATGAACGACCATTTTCAATAATACCGAAGGCTAACACCTACGGATTTTTGACCAAGAAATGGTCTCCACCAGAAATCCAAGAATGTGATCTATGGTAAGGAAACATATGTGGGGTGAGGTGTACGAGCCTCTGGTCGATGATCAATGGCCACACAACCCCCATTTTTGTCGAAAATAGCCATGAATGACCATTTTCAATAATACAGAAGGCTAACACGTACGGATTTTTGACCAAGAAATGGTCTCCACCAGAAATCCAAGAATGTGATCTATGGCAATGAAACATATGTGTGGTGAGCTGTACGAGCCTCTGGTCGATGATAAATGGCCACACAACCCCCATTTTAGTCGAAAATAGCCGTGAACGACCATTTTCAATAATACCGAAGGGTAACACCAACAGATTTTTGACCAAGAAATGGTCTCCACTAGAAATCCAAGAATGTGATCTATGGCAAGAAAACATATGTGGGGTGAAGTGTACGAGCATCTGGTCGATGATCAATGGGCACACAACCCCCATTTTTGTCGAAAATAGCCATGAACGACCATTTTCAATGACACTAAAGGCTAACACCTATGGATTTTTGACCAAGAAATGGTCTCCACCATAAATAAAAGAATGTGATCTATGGCAAGGAAACATATGTGTAGTGAGGTGTATGAGCCTCTGGTCGAAGATCAATGGCCACACAACCCCCATTTTTGTCGAAAATGGCCATGAATGACCATTTTCAAAAGTACCGAAGGCTAACACATTCAGATTTTTGCCCAAGAAATGGTCTGCACCAAAAATCCAAGAATGTGATCTATGGCAAGGAAACATATGTGGGGTGAGGTGTACGAGCCTCTGGTCGATGATCAATGGCCACACAACCCCCATTTTGTCGAAAATAGCCATGAACGACCATTTTCAATAATACCGAAGGCTAACACGTACGAATTTTTGACCAAGAAATGGTCTCCACCAGAAATCCAAGAATGTGATCTATGGCAAGAAATATATGTGGGGTGAGGTGTACGAGCCTCTAGTCAATGATAAATGGCCACACAACCCCCATTTTTTGATGAAAATAGCCATGAACGACCATTTTCAATAATACCAGAGGCTAACACCTACGGATTTTTGATAAAGAAATGGTCTCCACCAGAAATCCAAGAATGTGATCTATGGCAAGGAAACATATGTGGGGTGAGGTGTATGAGCCTCTGGTCGATGATCAATGGCCACACAACCCCCATTTTTGTCGAAAATAGCCATGAACGACCATTTTCAATAATACCGAAGGCTAACACCTACGGATTTTTGACAAACAAATGGTCTCCACCAAAAATCCAAGAATGTGGTCTATGGCAAGGAAACATATGTGGGGTGAAGTGTATGAGCCTTTGGTCGATGATCAATGGCCACACAACCCCCATTTTTGTCGAAAATAGCCATGAACGACCATTTTCAATAATACCGAAGGCTAACACCTACGGATTTTTGACCAAGAAATGGTCTCCACCAGAAATCCAAGAATGTGATCTATGGCAAGGAAACATATGTGGGGTGAGGTGTACGAGCCTCTGGTCGATGATCAATGCCACACAACCCCCATTTTTGTCGAAAATAGCCATGAATGACCATTTTCAATAATACAGAAGGCTAACACGTACGGAATTTTGACCAAGCAATGGTCTCCTCTAGAAATCCAAGAATGTGATCTATGGCAATGAAACATATGTGTGGTGAGGTGTATGAGCCTCTTGTCGATGATAAATGGCCACACAACCCCCATTTTAGTCGAAAATAGCCGTGAACGACCATTTTCAATAATACCGAAGGGTAACACCAACAGATTTTTGACCAAGAAATGGTCTCCACCAGAAATCCAAGAATGTGATCTATGGCAAGAAAACATATGCGGGGTGAAGTGTACGAGCCTCTGGTCGATGATCAATGGCCACACAGCCCCCATTTTTTTCTCGAAAATAGCCATGAACGACCATTTTCAATGACACTGAAGGCTAACACTTATGGATTTTTTACCAAAAAATGGTCTCCACCATAAATCGAAGAATGTAATCTATGGCAAGGAAACATATGTGTAGTGAGGTGTATGAGCCTCTGGTCGAAGATCAATGGCCACACAACCACCATTTTTGTCGAAAATAGCCATGAATGACCATTTTCAAAAATAACGAAGGCTAACACATTCAGATTTTTGCCCAAGAAATGGTCTGCACCAAAAATCCAAGAATGTGATCTATGGCAAGGATACATATGTGGGGTGAGGTGTACGAGCCTCTGGTCGATGATCAATGGCCACACAGCCCCCATTTTGTCGAAAATAGCCATGAACGACCATTTTCAATAATACCGAAGGCTAACACGTACGAATTTTTGACCAAGAAATGGTCTCCACCAGAAATCCAAGAATGTGATCTATGGCAAGGAAACATATGTGGGGTGAGGTGTATGAGCCTCTGGTCGATGATCAATGACCACACAACCCCAATTTTTGTCGAAAATAGCCATGAACGACTATTTTCAATAATACCGAAGGCTAACACATTCGGATTTTTGACCAAGAAATGGTCTCCACCAGAAATCCAAGAATGTGATCAATGGCAAGGAAACATATGTGGGGTGAGGTGTACGAGCCTTTGGTCGATGATCAATGGCCACACAACCCCCATTTTCGTCAAAAATAGCCATGAACAACCATTTTCAGTAATACCGAAGTCTAACACCTACAGATTTTTGACTAAGAAATGGTCTCCACCAGAAATCCAAGAATGCGATCTATGGCAAGGAAACATATGTGGGATGAGGTGTATGAGCCTCTGGTCGATGATCAATGGCAACACAACCCCCATTTTTGTCAAAAATAGCCATGAACGACCATTTTCAATAATACCGAAGGCTAACACCTACGGAGTTTTGACCAAGAAATGGTCTCCACCAGAAATCCAAGAATGTGATCTATGGCAAGGAAACATATGTGGGGTGAGGTGTACGAGCCTCTGGTCGATGATCAATGGCCACACAACCCCCATTTTTATCGAAAATAGCCATGAACGAACATTTTCAATAATACCGAAGGCTAACACGTACGGATTTTTGACCAAGAACTGGTCTCCACCATAGATCCAAGAATGTTATCTATGGCAAGGAAACATATGTGTAGTGAGTTGTATGAGCCTCTGGTTGAAGATAAATGGCCACACAACCCCTATTTTTATCGAAAATAGCCATGAACGATCATTTTCAATAATACCGAAGGCTAACACATTTGGATTTTTACCCAAGAAATGGTCTCCACTAGAAATCCAAGAATGTGATCTATGGCAAGGAAACATATGTGGGGTGAGGTGTATGAGCCTCTGGTCGATGATCAATGGCCACAGAACCCCCATTTTGTCGAAAATAGCCATGAACGACCATTTTCAATAATACCGAAGGCTAACACGTACGGATTTTTGACCAAGAAATGGACTCCACCAAAAATCCAAGAATGTGATCTATGGCAAGGAAACATATGTGGGTGTGGTGTACGAGCCTCTGGTCGATGATCAATGGCCACACAACCTCCATTTTGTCGAAAATAGCCATGAACAACCATTTTCAATAATACCGAAGGCTAACACGTACGAATTTTTGACTAAGAAATGGTCTCCACCAGAAATCCAAGAATGTGATCTATGGAAAGGAAACATATGTGGGGTGATGTATACGAGCCTCTTGTCGATGATAAATGCCCACACAACCCCCATTTTTGTTGAAAATAGCCATGAACGACCATTTTCAATAATACCGAAGGCTAACACCTACGGATTTTTGAAAACAAATGGTCTCCACAAGAAATCCAAGAATGTGGTCTATGGCAAGAAAACATATGTGGGGTGAGGTGTATGAGCCTTTGGTCGATGATCAATGGCCACACAACCCCCATTTTTGTCGAAAATAGCCATGAACGACCATTTTCAATAATACCGAAGGCTAACACCTACGGATTTTTGACCAAGAAATGGTCTCCACCAGAAATCCAAGAATGTGATCTATGGCAAGGAAACATATGTGGGGTGAGGTGTACGAGCCTCTGGTCGATGATCAATGGCCACACAACCCCCATTTTTGTCGAAAATAGCCATGAATGACCATTTTCAATAATACAGAAGGCTAACACGTACGGATTTTTGACCAAGAAATGGTCTCCACCAGAAATCCAAGAATGTGATTATGGCAATGAAACATATGTGTGGTGAGGTGTACGAGCCTCTGGTCGATGATAAATGGCCACACAACCCCCATTTTAGTCGAAAATAGCCGTGAACGACCATTTTCAATAATACCGAAGGGTAACACCAACAGATTTTTTACCAAGAAATGGTCTCCACTAGAAATCCAAGAATGTGATCTATGGCAAGAAAACATATGTGGGGTGAAGTGTACGAGCATCTGGTCGATGATCAATGGCCACACAACCCCCATTTTTGTCGAAAATAGCCATGAACGACCATTTTCAATGACACTAAAGGCTAACACCTATGGATTTTTGACCAAGAAATGGTCTCCACCATAAATAAAATAATGTGATCTATGGCAAGGAAACATATGTGTAGTGAGGTGTATGAGCCTCTGGTCGAAGATCAATGGCCACACAACCCCCATTTTTGTCGAAAATAGCCATGAATGACCATTTTCAAAAGTACCGAAGGCTAACACATTCAGATTTTTGCCCAAGAAATGGTCTGCACCAAAAATCCAAGAATGTGATCTATGGCAAGGAAACATATGTGGGGTGAGGTGTACGAGCCTCTGGTCGATGATCAATGGCCACAAAACCCCCATTTTGTCGAAAATAGCCATGAACGACCATTTTCAATAATACCGAAGGCTAACACGTACGAATTTTTGACCAAGAAATGGTCTCCACCAGAAATCCAAGAATGTGATCTATGGCAAGAAATATATGTGGGGTGAGGTGTACGAGCCTCTAGTCGATGATAAATGGCCACACAACCCCCATTTTTGATGAAAATAGCCATGAACGACCATTTTCAATAATACCAGAGGCTAACACCTACGGATTTTTGACAAAGAAATGGTCTCCACCAGAAATCCAAGAATGTGATCTATGGCAAGGAAACATATGTGGGGTGAGGTGTATGAGCCTCTAGTCGATGATCAATGGCCACACAACCCCCATTTTTGTCGAAAATAGCCATGAACGACCTTTTTCAATAATACCGAAGGCTAACACCTACGGATTTTTGACAAACAAATGGTCTCCACCAGAAATCCAAGAATGTGGTCTATGGCAAGGAAACATATGTGGGGTGAAGTGTATGAGCCTTTGGTCGATGATCAATGGCCACACAACCCTCATTTTTGTCGAAAATAGCCATGAACGACCATTTTCAATAATACCGAAGGCTAACACCTACGGATTTTTGACCAAGAAATGGTCTCCACCAGAAATCCCAGAATGTGATCTATGGCAAGGAAACATATGTGGGGTGAGGTGTACGAGCCTCTGGTCGATGATCAATGCCACACAACCCCCATTTTTGTCGAAAATAGCCATGAATGACCATTTTCAATAATACAGAAGGCTAACACGTACAGAATTTTGACCAAGAAATGGTCTCCTCTAGAAATCCAAGAATGTGATCTATGGCAATGAAACATATGTGTGGTGAGGTGTATGAGCCTCTTGTCGATGATAAATGGCCACACAACCCCCATTTTAGTCGAAAATAGCCGTGAACGACGATTTTCAATAATACCGAAGGGTAACACCAACAGATTTTTGACCAAGAAATGGTCTCCACCAGAAATCCAAGAATGTGATCTACGGCAAGAAAACATATGCGGGGTGAAGTGTACGAGCCTCTGGTCGATGATCAATGGCCACACAGCCCCCATTTTTTGTCGAAAATAGCCATGAACGACCATTTTCAATGACACTGAAGGCTAACACCTATGGATTTTTGACCAAAAAATGGTCTCCACCATAAATCGAAGAATGTGATCTATGGCAAGGAAACATATGTGTAGTGAGGTGTATGAGCCTCTGGTCGAAGATCAATGGCCACACAACCCCCATTTTTGTCGAAAATAGCCATGAATGACCATTTTCAAAAATAACGAAGGCTAACACATTCAGATTTTTGCCCAAGAAATGGTCTGCACCAAAAATCCAAGAATGTGATCTATGGCAAGGAAACATATGTGGGGTGAGGTGTACGAGCCTCTGGTCGATGATCAATGGCCACACAGCCCCCATTTTGTCGAAAATAGCCATGAACGACCATTTTCAATAATACCGAAGGCTAACACGTACGAATTTTTGACCAAGAAATGGTCTCCACCAGAAATCCAAGAATGTGATCTATAGCAAGGAAACATATGTGGGGTGAGGTGTATGAGCCTCTGGTCGATGATCAATGGCCACACAACCCCCATTTTTGTCAAAAATAGCCATGAACGACTATTTTCAATAATACCGAAGGCTAACACATTCGGATTTTTGACCAAGAAATGGTCTCCACCAGAAATCCAAGAATGTGATCTATGGCAAGGAAACATATGTGGGGTTAGGTGTACGAGCCTTTGGTCGATGATCAATGGCCACACAACCCCCATTTTTATCGAAAATAGCCATGAACGACCATTTTCAATAATACCGAATGCTAACACCTACGGATTTTTGACCAAGAAATGGTCTCCACCAGAAATCCAAGAATATTATCTATGGCAAGTAAACATATGTGGGGTGAGGTGTACGAGCCTCTGGTCGATGATCAATGGCCACACAACCCCCATTTTTGTCAAAACTAGCCATGAACTACCATTTTCAATAATACCGAAGGCTAACACGTACGGATTTTTGACCAAGAAATGGTCTCCACGAGAAATCCAAGATTGTGATCTATGGCAATGAAACATATGTGGGGTGAGGTGTACGAGCCTCTGGTCGAAGATAAATGGCCACACAACCCCCATTTTTGTCGAAAATAGCCATGAACGACCATTTTCAATAATACCGAAGGCTAACACCTACGGATTTTTGACCAAGAAATGGTCTCCACCAGAAATCCAAGAATGTGATCTATGGCAAGGAAACATTTGTGGGGTGAAGTGTACGAGCCTCTGGTCGATTATCAATGGCCACACAACACCCATTTTTGTCGAAAATAGCCATGAACGACTATTTTCAAGGACACTGAAGGCTAACACCTACGGATTTTTGACCAAGAACTGGTCTCCACCATAGATCCATGAATGTGATATATGGCAAGAAAACATATGTGTAGTGAGGTGTATGAGCCTCTAGATGAAGATAAATGGCCACACAACCCCCATTTTTGTCGAAAATAGCCATGAATGACCATTTTCAATAATACCGAAGACTAACACCTACGGATTTTTGACAAACAAATGGTCTCCACCAGAAATCCAAGAATGTGGTCTATGGCAAGGAAACATTTGTGGGGTGAAATGTATGAGCCTCTGGTCGATGATCAATGGCCACACAACCCTCATTTTTGTCGAAAATAGCCATGAACGACCATTTTCAATAATACCGAAGGCTAACACCTACAGATTTTTGACAAACAAATGGTCTCCACCAGAAATCCAAGAATGTGGTCTATGGCAAGGAAACATATGTGGGGTGAAGTGTATGAGCCTTTGGTCGATGATCAATGGCCACACAACCCCCATTTTTGTCGAAAATAGCCATAAACGACCATTTTCAATAATACCGAAGGCTAACACCTACGGATTTTTGACCAAGAAATGGACTCCTCCAGAAATCCAAGAATGTGATCTATGGCAATGAAACATATGTGTGGTGAGGTGTATGAGCCTCTGGTTGAAGATAAATGGACACACAACCCCCATTTTTGTCGAAAATAGCCATGAATGAGCATTTGCAATAATACCGAAGGGTAACACCAACAGATTTTTGACCAAGAAATGGTCTCCACCAGAAATCCAAGAATGTGATCTATGGCAAGGAAACATATGTGGGGTGAGGTGTACGAGCCTCTGGTCGATGATCAATGGCCACACAACCCCCATTTTGTCGAAAATAGCCATGAACGACCATTTTCAATAATACCGAAGGCTAACACGTACGGATTTTTGACCAAGAAATGGTCTCCACCAGAAATCCAAGAATGTGATCTATGGCAAGAAACATATGTAGGGTGAGGTGTACGAGCCTCTGGTCGTTGATAAATGGCCATACAACCCCCATTTTTTATCAAAATAGCCATGAACGACCATTTTCAATAATACCAGAGGCTAACACCTACAGATATTTGACCAAGAAATGGTCTCCACCAGAAATCCAAGAATTTGATATATGGCAAGGAAACATATGTGGGGTGAGGTGTATGAGCCTCTGGTCGATGATCAATGGCCACACAACCCCCATTTTTGTCGAAAATAGCCATGAACGACCATTTACAATAATACCGAAGGCTAACACCTACGGATTTTTGACCAAGAAATGGTCTCCACTAGAATCCAAGAATTTGATCTATGGCAAGGAAACATATGTGGGGTGAGGTGTACGAGCCTCTGGTCGATGATCAATGGCCACACAACCCCCATTTTTGTCGAAAATAGCCATGAACGACCATTTTCAATAATACCGAAGGCTAACACCTACGGATTTTTGACCAAGAAATCGTCTCCACCAGAAATCCAAGAATATGATCTATGGCAAGAAATTATATGTCAGGTGAGGTGTACGAGCCTCTGGTCGATGATCAATGGCCACACAACCCCCTTTTTTGTCAAAAATAGCCATGAACGACCATTTTCAATAATACTGAAGGCTAACACGTACGGATTTTTGACCAAGAAATGGTCTCCACGAGAAATCCAAGATTTTGATCTATAGCAATAAAACATATGTGGGGTGAGGTGTACGAGCCTCTGGTCGATGATCAATGGCCACACAACCCCCATTTTTGTCGAAAATAGCCATGAACGACCATTTTCAATAATACCGAAGGCTAACACCTACGGATTTTTGACCAAGAAATGGTCTCCACCAGAAATCCAAGAATGTGATCTATGGCAATGAAACATATGTGGGGTGAGGTGTACGAGCCTCTGGTCGATTATGAATGGCCACACAACCCCCATTTTTGTCGAAAATAGCCATGAACGACTATTTTCAATGACACTAAAGGCTAACACCTATGGATTTTTGACCAAGAACTGGTCTCCACCATAGATCCAAGAATGTGATCTATGGCAAGAAAACATATGTGTAGTGCGGTGTATGAGCCTCTGGTTGAAGATAAATGGCCACACAACCCCCATTTTTGTCGAAAATAGCCATGAATAACCATTTTCATAGCCATGAATAGCCATTTTTGACCAAGAAATGTTCTCCACCAGAAATCCAAGAATGTGATCTACGGCAAGGAAACATATGTGGGTGAGGTGTACCGAAGGCTACACCTCACCCCCCCATATGTTTCTTTCCATAGATCACATTCTTGGATTTCTGGTGGAGACCATTTCTTGGTCAAAAATTCGTACGTGTTAGCCTTCGGTATTATTGAAAATGGTCGTTCATGGCTATTTTCGACAAAATGGGGGTTGTGTGGCCATTGATCATCGACCAGAGGCTCGTACACCTCACCCCACATATGTTTCCTTGCCATAGATCACATTCTTGGATTTTTGGTGCAGACCATTTCTTGGGCAAAAATCTGAATGTGTTAGCCTTCGGTACTTTTGAAAATGGTCATTCATGGCTATTTTCGACAAAAATGGGGGTTGTGTGGCCATTGATCTTCGACCAGAGGCTCATACACCTCACTACACATATGTTTCCTTGCCATAGATCACATTCATGGATTTCTGGTGGAGACCATTTCTTGGTCAAAAATCTGTAGGTGTTAGCCTTTAGTGTCATTGAAAATGGTCGTTCATGGCTATTTTCGACAAAAATGGGTGTTGGGGGCCTTCGGCTTACGAAGGTCCTCAAAAACAGGATTTAACAGTATTTCTGGAGCATAATATGTGAACAGGTATCTTCGGACTCGAGTCGATATCACAGTAGGAGAAGCCCAAGATAATACGAAGGTTGATGCAGCGCCGAAGATGTGAGCGGGAAAGCTTCGGCGTGGTAGCAGAAAATGAAACCGACTTAAAGATGAAAAGGCTATTCAGACCTTGGTGGATTACTATAGAATCGTTACCAAATGTAAAGGGCATGAATGTAATTTTGTATGGGTTGTGTCCCGTGTCTATAAATAGGTGAACAGTACCCCCGTACTGTTCACGCTGATTTGGCATTTGCTTTTGCTTCACACCTGTACTTTCATCTCTTTCCAAGCTAAAGGTACATTTGTAATTCGATGTCATTTCTGTTTCTTCATAATAATAATGCAAAAAATAAGTTGATAATAATATATACTTGTCTATGTTATCCTTCATATTCCTTATGATTCATTCTTCGTCATTGTATGCTGTGTTTATGAAGGTACGCCCTTCATAGCCTTCGTCCGAAAGTCATTATATCCTAAGGGAGATAATGCTCCGAAGGACGAAGGACTTTACCGATTAACATTTTCTGTGTTGCCTTGTTCTTAACTCATAGCATTTGAGAACAAGTCCCCAACATTGGCGCCCACCTCCGGTGAACTCACTTCCACTCTTTGAGTTTTTGAACACCTTCGGCGATCATAAACCTTCGCTATGGCGCCGAAGAAAGCTTCAGCAACTGGGGCTGCAGCTCTGCAACCGCTGGACCACAATCAGGAGACAGTCTCCCTTCAGGAGGCCCGAAGCCAGAAAAGGAAGGCTGTTAGCCCGACACCGCAAGAGGATGAGATAGATCAAGAAATCAGAGACATGGAGATGCTTCATCAACAGGTGCAGAGGAAGAAGGAAAAGATGGCCAGGCTAGCTGAACTGCAAAGGCAGATAGACGAAGCCTCTGAAGAAGTTCGTCATCTTACTCAGGATGAGCAACACCGAAGGCCTTAGCACCAAGACCTTCATCAGGAGGGTTTCCTCAACGAAGATGACTGGTATGACAATTTCCATCATGGGAATTTTGTTTTTGATGATGCTTCTCCTCTGTCCGCTGAGCTGCAGGCTACACCTTGGCCTCCGTCCTACAAGCCGCCTCAACTTCCCATATTCGATGGCCACTCAGACCCGAAGCAGTTTTTGATGAGCTACGAAGCAACAGTATCTTCGTATGGTGGCAATGCTGCAGTCATGGCCAAATCTTTTGTTATGGCTGTCAGGAGTGTTGCTCAAACCTGGTATTCTTCCCTTCGACCAGGAACGATCACTTCATGGCAAAAGCTGAAGGATTTGTTGTTAACCAGCTTTCAAGGGTTTCAGACGAAGCCGGTCACTGCTCAAGCTCTATTCCAGTGCACCCAGGATCACGAAGAATACTTTCAGGCGTACGTTCGGAGATTCTTGCGTTTGAGGGCACAGGCACCAACAGTGCCCAACGAAATTGTCATTGAGGCCATGATCAAGGGGCTTCGGCCAGGACCTTCAGCTCAGTACTTTGCTAGGAAGCCTCCTCAAACTTTGGAGAAGCTGCTCGAAAAGAAGGACGAGTATATTCGAGCCGATAATGATTTTCGTCAAAGAAGGGAGGAGGCTTTCAGGTTTTCTGAAATGACCAGGGGCTTCGGAGGGAGGTTCTATCCGAGGCACGTTAGATCAATTCACAACTCTACTCAAAATGATGATAGGTGGAGCCAGCAGCAAAGGCCACAGTGCTCCTCACAGGCTTCGGGGCAACAGCAAGGCTCCTTCCGACCACTAGCTCCGAGAGGCAGAGGCGCCAGGGGCTTCGGCGGAAGATTTGGCGATCAACCAAGAAGAATTTTTTGCTTGTTCTGTGGTGAGAACAAAGGACATACCACCAGGATGTGCCATGTTACCATCCAGAAGCAAAAGGAAATAGCCGAAGCTGCAGCACAACAGGCTCAGCCGAAGCAGGTCATGCACACTGCTTCGTATCATTCGCCTTACATCCCAGAATATGTAGGCAACCACCCTGCAGTTTCTGTTGCTTCGGCGAGTCAACCTCAAGCTTCCTGGCAATAGCCTCCGCCTCCACCACCGCTGCAACAAGGCCAGCAGCCAGAAGGGAGCCAATATGCTCCACACCAAAGGGACTTCAGAGAACAGTCCGAAGCTCGCACAGTCAACAGCACTATGCCAGAGTCAAAGCACATCTATTGACAAATATCCTACCTTGATAGCAGTCTTTTTCATTCAGTTTTATTTTCTGTGTAATAAAGGACATTGTTTAGATTTCATGTAATAGTTTCGTTGGAAAATATATTTTCTCCACAGGCTTAAGTTGTTGAAGCTTAAAGATTTGCGATAACAAAGAGGACCTTCGAAATTATCAAAAATTCTTCGAAGCAACAAAAAGTCGTTCTAAGGAACGCAGAGTAAGTTTGCCGAAGTCACAAAAAGTCGTTCCAAAGGGAGCGCAGTGTAAGTTTTCTGCTCCAAAGTCGTTCCAAAGGGAATGCAAAGCTTACAGCGAAAAGTCAACGCTGATACTGCCTAAGTAAAAGGCGAAGCGCGAAAAGTCAACGTGAATACCGCTGAAAGTAAAAGGCGAAGAAGCTCCTAAGGGAGGCTTACAGCGAAAAATAAACGCTGATTCCGCTGAAGTAAAAGGCGAAGAAGCTCCTAAGGGAGGCTTATAGCAAAAAGACAACGCTGATTCAAAAAGATTATGTGTTTTATCGCAGGAATGTGTGTGTATCTTCGGAATAAACACCATCTTACATAACATAACATCATCGCATCATTTCGCATAGCATAAGCATCATACATCATGCTGCATATGGCACAAGAAGGGGACACAATATCGATCTTCAGAAGAATGTTTTGAAAAAGGGGAAAATCATGCTAAGTCGCAAGGAGATACACTATTGATCTTCGGAAGTGTAGCTTCGGAAAATATCTTCACGAAGCTTAGATATTATTCATCAGAACACTACGGATATTGTTGTGACAAATGAAAATTCTTCTTCACGAAGCATGAAAAGAAGGGAAGGTGTTTTTTTTCGTCAAAGACTCAAAAACGGTACGTATGTAAAATTTCATGCATCGTAAAGAATTGAACAATAAAAGCAGGTATATTACATTCAGGGCTACAAGATGTCACACATGTTACATTTCAGAAGTTTTTACAATAGTACTTAATCTTCTCTCAGAACAACTTCTGCAGCCTCATTCAGGAGCCGATTAACAACTTCGTCCATGATAGCTTCAGCCATCTTTTTAATTTTGTCGTCTCCTTTCGGGTGAGAGCCCGGAGACGCTTTAGCAGGATCTGAAGGAGGACAGGATACGGCTACATTGCTATTACAAATTGCAAACGAAGTTTAAAACCAAAAATTACAACACAATAAAAACCATTAGTTAATACCTAGTTGCCCTTCGGGCTCTGCGCTCTTCTCAGCAGCCTCAGCCACTTCTCTAGCATCGTGAATACCTTTCTCGCTTTTTTGGATAATCTCTCGAGCCATTTCTCGACCGCCATTATCCCAGATATCGGTGAAAAATTTTCCACCAACCATGCTAGCCTCGGCTGAAGGATCTCTCGCATCTTCGAAGGACAAGGTAGCTTCGGATTGTGCTAAAATCTTTACATGCTCGCAGCCCTTTTTCTCCAAAATGGTGGCAATCCCCCTGGCACCCGAGAAAGCACATATGTCTCTGCGGCTATTTAAAATTTCCTCGAAGGCCTCAGCTTCGTGATTAATCTATTCGATGGCACCTTCGGGGTTGCCTCTTGTAAAATTTTCTTCGCTCGAGAATGCGCCGACGCTGGCGAAGCTAGTTTTCAACTTCTTAACACACTCCATAGATTTGTTATAGCATCTTTTCCTGGACGAGCGAAGCTCTTCAACAGTTCCCTCTAAATGATTTGCCCATTGGTCGCTAAGTTCTCGCCTCGTTTCTTCAAGTATGCGTTCCTCTTTGGCTCTGGCCAGTTGTTTTCGAAGATCTTCAATTTCACGCTTCTGAGCCTCAGCTTGACCTTTAAAAACAACTTCGTCTTCTTTTATTTTATTTATCAATGAATGTAATATTTTATCTTTTTTGAGACCTTCGTTCCTCAGTTCAATTACTTCAGAACGAAGGTTGCTCAGGGCTATAGCGCACCCTTCATCTTCGGCATCTTTTTGGGCCCTGAGGGCATTGCTAAGTATAAGGCCCTGCAAAGAAAAATGTGTTTACGTCAATAGATTTAAGCAAACGAAAAATTTTGGTCTCAACAAAAAAAAAAATACAAAGATCTCATTTTTCGCACCTTTAAGCTATTGTATGCCAGGCTGTCGGCCAGTTCGTTTTTCGACAACACCGAGAGCCCGTCTTCTAGTGTTGGGAATCCGAAGCTCTTGCTTATCTCCCGACAGACAGAAATCTCCTTGCTGTCAGGGAGACAATACAAAAAGTCTTCTTCTCCACTGCCGTTGAATATTAACGCCCCCTTTGGATACTTCAGTTTTTGGGCGTAGAGCTGGGCCTCTTGCTTCTCTTTTTCTGATAATTTTTTCCCCGAAGCATGACGAACAATATAATCAAGGACTTTGGGGGATGCTTCGGGGGCAACAACACTGATTTCTTCAACAAGAATTGGCTCCGTTATTTTTTCTTCCTCGGTTTCCAAGGATTTTACCTTTGTAGGCTCTGAGGGCCCAGCTTCAGCTTCAGTTTCTGGCTCGGGAGCCTTAGTATCAGAAATTTCAGTTTTTGCTTCGGAAATTGCAACAGTCTTCTTCGGAGTTGTGCTTGAGGACTTAATTGTTTCCAAAACATCTAACACATTGACCATCCTCTTTCTTTTCGGAGTCACCGCTGGCCCCTTTTGGTTTTTTATTGCCTCAACATTTGCTGAAGGACTTAAAGCTTTTGATATTTTTGATCCCTCGGTTGATCCCTTTACGTCTTCCATTTTTTCTGTCGATGGCACTTCGACCATCTCTTTGGTTGCTGGTAACAAAATCTCTAGTTCTTCCAATTCTATTCTTGTTGGCGCTTCGGCCATTTCTGCGACTTCTGGCAGCAAGGTTGGCTTGGTTGGCTTTTCAGCTTCGGTGGCCGAAGAGGTCTCTCCGGTGAACTCAGGCACCGAGGCTGGTTCAATATAGCGTGGCCGATGTGTGAGGACTTTTATCCTTTTTCTTTTCGGTGCTAGCACACTAGGAGTAGCTGCAGCTTCTTCTTTCCCAGAGGTTGTGCTTTTTCTTTTCTGCCCTCGAATGGGATAGCGATAGTCAGGGTAGACGAACCCGATTGCGTCAAACACCCGGTTCAGTCTTTTCTTTTTTCGGCCTCCGAAGGCTGCTGACAGTGCAGTATCTTTGGCCTTCGAGTAAGCCCCAAGCAGTTCATCACTTAAATTTTCAATGCTTTTTAGCCAGTCATCATCTGGCTCAACAAATTTATCTCCGAACTTGAAAGTATACCTCAGCCTGATAAGTCCACCTTCGTCGGCCTCCTTTATGGTTTCTTGCGGCATTTCCCATTTCTCCGCGAGCAGCCATACTCTGAAGGCAATATGCTCTTGTACCAAATCTCTCGTTCCAATAAAAGAACAAATAACACCGAAGGCTCTCTGGCATTCTTCGGCAGCTTCATTCATTTCAACCTTCGGCCTCCGCAGGCCGAAGCTTTGCCAAATAGGGCGCATAATTATACCTTTGATATCTTCCCGTACTGTCAGGTCATTCTTCACATAAAACCATTCTGTCATCCAGTCGCCGGGCCATCTCTTCCGAAAGGTTGGCACGGGACAGCTTGACCCAGACCGAGAAACGAAACTGTAGCAGCCAAAATTATTGTGATACTATTCCTTACCCCAAGGTTTTGTCTCGTATGATAATTCGTGTATATTGCAGAAACTTTTCGCATCAGGCTCCAGACCTTGGCTTCTCACGGCCCACACGAAGATATTCAGCCTTATGATTGCTTCGGGGGTAAGTTGGTGAAGATACACTTCGAATATTTTCAGCACCTCTACGACAAAGTTGCTCAGGGGAAATCTAAGTCCAGCTTTCAAAAAGCTTCGGTACACTACGACTTCATTTTCTTCAGGGTTCGGACAAGTCTTTTCTCCTTCGTCGGCCCTAACAACGGACAAGTCCCGGAAATACCTTCCTCTCATGTTGACAAGATGATTTTCTTTGATACTTGATTTGCCGAAAACCGCATGGCTTGGTCGCCAAGGGCGATCTTCGGAGTCTTCACCACCACTATCCACATCATAAATGTCGCTGTCACCAGTATCTTCAGACAAACCTTCTAAAATCTCTTTGGTGATTTTTTCTGTATTGGTCTTCGACATTGCTATAAGAAACCCCAGATTCTTCTCTTCATCGAGACTCAGCTTCATCTCGGCAGCAGCCTTCTTATCTTCAGACATCTTCGGAAACACTAAAAAACTGTTTTCGATGCCGAAGCTTCAAAACTTAAAAGCTAAGCAAATCTTGGTGCGCAAGACCTAAAAATTGAGTGAGCGGGAGCAGATGGCAAGAGAGCGTGCCAAATGAGCTTGCGGTATGATCTTATTTATACGACCAGTGCGTCGAAAATTGAAAGACCCCGCCTGTCAGTGAATGTTGCTATTCTAGCAAAGGGAAGGTGTTTTTTCGGACCTTCAGCTTAAAGCCTTCGTCCATGTCGCAATCTAAATTTATTATTTTAAACAAATTAATATTGCGAGGGGCTACTGTTGGGGCCTTCGGCTTACGAAGGTCCTCAAAAACAGGATTTAACAGTATTTCTGGAGCATAATATGTGAACAGGTATCTTCGGACTCGAGTCGATATCACAGTAGGAGAAGCCCAAGATAATACGAAGGTTGATGCAGCGCCGAAGATGTGAGCAGGAAAGCTTCGGCGTGGTAGCAGAAAATGAAACCGACTTAAAGATGAAAAGGCTATTCAGACCTTGGTGGATTACTATAGAATCGTTACCAAATGTAAAGGGCATGAATGTAATTTTGTATGGGCTGTGTCCCGTGTCTATAAATAGGTGAACAGTACCCCCGTATTGTTCACACTGATTTGGCATTTGCTTTTGCTTCACACGTGTACTTTCATCTCTTTCCAAGCTAAAGGTACATTTGTAATTCGATGTCATTTCTGTTTCTTCATAATAATAATGCAAAAAATAAGTTGATAATAATATATACTTGTCTATGTTATCCTTCATATTCCTTATGATTCATTCTTCGTCATTGTATGCTGTGTTTATGAAGGTACGCCCTTCATAGCCTTCGTCCGAAAGTCATTATATCCTAAGGGAGATAATGCTCCGAAGGACGAAGGACTTTACCGATTAACATTTTCTGTGTTGCCTTGTTCTTAACTCATAGCATTTGAGAACAAGTCCCCAACAATGGGTGTTGTGTGGCCATTGATCATCGACCAGATGCTCATACACTTCACCCCACATATGTTTTCTTGCCATAGATCACATTCTTGGATTTCTGGTGGAGACCATTTCTTGGTCAAAAATCTGTTGGTGTTACCCTTCGGTATTCTTGAAAATGGTCGTTCATGGCTATTTTCGACTAAAATGGGGGTTGTGTGGCCATTTATCATCGACCAGAGGCTCGTACACCTCACCACACATATGTTTCATTGCCATAGATCACATTCTTGGATTTTTGGTGGAGACCATTTCTTGGTCAAAAATCCGGACGTGTTAGCCTTCTGTATTATTGAAAATGGTCATTCATGGCTATTTTCGACAAAAATGGGGGTTGTGTGGCCATTGATCATCGACCAGAGGCTCGTACACCTCACCCCACATATGTTTCCTTGCCATAGATCACATTCTTGGATTTCTGGTGGAGACCATTTCTTGGTCAAAAATCCGTAGGTGTTAGCCTTCGGTATTATTGAAAATGGTCGTTCATGGCTATTTTCGACAAAAATGGGGGTTGTGGCCATTGATCATCGACCAAAGGCTCATACACCTCACCCCACATATGTTTCCTTGCCATAGACCACATTCTTGGATTTCTGGTGGAGACCATTTGTTTGTCAAAAATCCGTAGGTGTTAGCCTTCGGTATTATTGAAAATGGTCGTTCATGGCTATTTTCAACAAAAATGGGGGTTGTGTGGCCATTTATCATCGACCAGAGGCTCGTACACATCACCCCACATAAGTTTCCTTGCCATAGATCACATTCTTGGATTTCTGGTGGAGACCATTTCTTGGTCAAAAATTCGTACGTGTTAGCCTTCGGTATTATTGAAAATGGTTGTTCATGGCTATTTTCGACAAAATGGAGGTTGTGTGGCCATTGATCATCGACCAGAGGCTCGTACACCTCACCCACATATGTTTCCTTGCCATAGATCACATTCTTGGATTTTTGGTGGAGTCCATTTCTTGGTCAAAAATCCGTACGTGTTAGCCTTCGGTATTATTGAAAATGGTCGTTCATGGCTATTTTCGACAAAATGGGGGTTCTGTGGCCATTGATCATCGACCAGAGGCTCATACACCTCACCCCACATATGTTTCCTTGCCATAGATCACATTCTTGGATTTCTGGTGGAGACCATTTCTTGGGCAAAAATCCGAATGTGTTAGCCTTCGGTATTATTGAAAATGGTCATTCATGGCTATTTTCGATAAAAATAGGGGTTGTGTGGCCATTTATCTTCAATCAGAGGCTCATATACCTCACTACACATATGTTTCCTTGCCATAGATAACATTCTTGGATCTATGGTGGAGACCAGTTCTTGGTCAAAAATCCGTAGGTGTTAGCCTTCAGTGTCATTGAAAATAGTCATTCATGGCTATTTTCGACAAAAATGGGGGTTGTGTGGCCATTGATAATCGACCAGAGGCTCATACACCTCACCCCACATATGTTTCCTTGCCATAGATGACATTCTTGGATTTCTGGTGGGGACCATTTCTTGGTCAAAAATCCGTAGGTGTTAGCCTTCGGTATTATTGAAAATGGTCGTTCATGGCTACTTTCGATAAAAATGGGGGTTGTGTGGCCATTGATCATCGACCAGAGGCTCGTACACCTCACCCCACATATGTTTCCTTGCCATAGATCACATTCTTGGATTTCTGGTGGAGACCATTTCTTGGTCAAAAATCCGTAGGTGTTAGCCTTCGGTATTATTGAAAATGGTCGTTCATGTCTATTTTTGACAAAAATGGGGGTTGTGTTGCCATTGATGATCGACCTGAGGCTCGTACACCTCACCCCACATATGTTTCCTTGCCATAGACCACATTCTTGGATTTCTGGTGGAGACCATTTGTTTGTCAAAAATCCGTAGGTGTTAGCCTTCGGTATTATTGAAAATGGTCGTTCATGGCTATTTTCAACAAAAATGGGGGTTGTGTGGCCATTTATCATCGACTAGAGGCTCGTACACATCACCCCACATAAGTTTCCTTGCCATAGATCACATTCTTGGATTTCTGGTGGAGACCATTTCTTGGTCAAAAATTCGTACGTGTTAGCCTTCGGTATTATTGAAAATGGTTGTTCATGGCTATTTTCGACAAAATGGAGGTTGTGTGGCCATTGATCATCGACCAGAGGCTCGTACACCTCACCCACATATGTTTCCTTGCCATAGATCACATTCTTGGATTTTTGGTGGAGTCCATTTCTTGGTCAAAAATCCATACGTGTTAGCCTTCGGTATTATTGAAAATGGTCGTTCATGGCTATTTTCGACAAAATGGGGGTTCTGTGGCCATTGATCATCGACCAGAGGCTCATACACCTCACCCCACATATGTTTCCTTGCCATAGATCACATTCTTGGATTTCTGGTGGAGACCATTTCTTGGGCAAAAATCCGAATGTGTTAGCCTTCGGTATTATTGAAAATGGTCATTCATGGCTATTTTCGATAAAAATAGGGGTTGTGTGGCCATTTATCTTCAATCAGAGGCTCATACACCTCACTACACATATGTTTCCTTGCCATAGATAACATTCTTGGATCTATGGTGGAGACCAGTTCTTGGTCAAAAATCCGTAGGTGTTAGCCTTCAGTGTCATTGAAAATAGTCATTCATGGCTATTTTCGACAAAAATGGGGGTTGTGTGACCATTGATAATCGACCAGAGGCTCATACACCTCACCCCACATATGTTTCCTTGCCATAGATGACATTCTTGGATTTCTGGTGGGGACCATTTCTTGGTCAAAAATCCGTAGGTGTTAGCCTTCGGTATTATTGAAAATGGTCGTTCATGGCTATTTTCGATAAAAATGGGGGTTGTGTGGCCATTGATCATCGACCAGAGGCTCGTACACCTCACCCCACATATGTTTCCTTGCCATAGATCACATTCTTGGATTTCTGGTGGAGACCATTTCTTGGTCAAAAATCCGTAGGTGTTAGCCTTCGGTATTATTGAAAATGGTCGTTCATGTCTATTTTTGACAAAAATGGGGGTTGTGTTGCCATTGATCATCGACCTGAGGCTCGTACACCTCACCCCACATATGTTTCCTTGCCATAGATCGCATTCTTGGATTTCTGGTGGAGACCATTTCTTAGTCAAAAATCCGTAGGTGTTAGACTTCGGTATTACTGAAAATGGTCGTTCATGGCTATTTTTGACAAAAATGGGGGTTGTGTGGCCATTGATCATCGACCAAAGGCTCGTACACCTCACCCCACATATGTTTCCTTGCCATAGATCACATTCTTGGATTTCTCATGGAGACCATTTCTTGGTCAAAAATTCGTACGTGTTATGCTTCGGTATTATTGAAAATGGTCGTTCATGGCTATTTTCGACAAAAATGGGGGTTGTGTGGCCATTGATCATCGACCAGAGGCTCGTACACCTCACCCCACATATTATCCTTGCCATATATCACATTCTTGGATTTCTAGTGGAGATGATTTCTTGGTCAAAATCCGTAGGTGTTAACCTTCGGTATTATTGAAAATGGTCGTTCATGGCTATTTCCGACATAAATGGGGGTTGTGTGGCCATTGATCATCGACCAGAGGCTCATACACCTCACCCCACATATGTTTCCTTGCCATAGATCACATTCTTGGATTTCTGGAGGAGACCATTTCTTGGTCAAAAATCAATAAGTGTTAGCCTTATGTATTATTGAAAATGTCGTTCATGGCTATTTTCGACAAAAATGGGGGTTGTGTAGCGATTTATCATCGACCAAAGGCTCGTACACCTGACCCCACATATGTTTCCTTTCCATAGATCACATTCTTGAATTTCTGGTGGAGACCATTTCTTGGACAAAAATCCGTCCGTGTTAACCTTAGGTATTATTGAAAATGGTCGTTCATGGCTATTTTCAACAAAATGGGGGTTGTGTGGCCATTGATCATCAACTAGAGGCTTGTACACCTCACCCCACATATGTTTCCTAGCCATAGATCACATTCTTGGATTCCTGGTGGAGACCATTTCTTGGTCAAAAATTCGTAGGTGTTAGCCTTCGGTATTATTGAAAATGGTCGTTCATGGCTATTTTCGACAAAAATGGGGGTTGTGTGGCCATTGATCATCGACCAGAGGCTCGTACACCTCACCCCACAGATGTTTACTTGCCATAGATCACATTCTTGGATTTCTAGTGGAGACCATTTCTTGGTCAAAAATTCGTAGGTGTTAGCCTTTGGTATTATTGAAAATGGTCGTTCATGGCTATTTTCGACAAAAATGGGGGTTGTGTGGCCATTGATCATCGACCAGAGGCTCATACACCTCACCCCACATATGTTTCCTTGCCATAGATCACATTCTTGATTTATGATGGAGACCATTTCTTGGTCAAAAATTCATAGGTGTTAGCGTTCGATATTATTGAAAATGGTCGTTCATGGCTATTTTCGACAAAAATGGGGGTTGTGTGGCCATTGATCATCAACCAGAGGCTCATACACCTCACCCCACATATGTTTCCTTGCCATAGATCACATTCTTGATTTATGGTGGAGTCCATTTCTTGGTCAAAAATACGCAGTTGTTAGCCTTCAGTGTCCTTGAAAATGGTTGTTCATGGCTATTTTCGACAAAAATGGGGGTTGTGTGGCCATTGATCATCGACGAGAGGCTTGAACAATTCACCCCAAATATGTTTTCTTGCCATAGAGCACATTCTTGGATTTCTGGAGGAGACCATTTCTTGGTCAAAAATCCGTAGGTGTTTGCCTTCGGTATTATTGAAAATGGTCGTTTATGGCTATTTTCGACAAAAATGGGGGTTGTGTGGCCATTGATCATCGACCAAAGGCTCATACACCTCACCCCACATATGTTTCCTTGCCATAGACCACATTCTTGGATTTCTGGTGGAGACCATTTGTTTGTCAAAAATCCGTAGGTGTTAGCCTTCGGTATTATTGAAAATGGTCGTTCATGGCTATTTTCAACAAAAATGGGGGTTGTGTGGCCATTTATCATCGACCAGAGGTTCATACACCTCACCCCACATATGTTTCATTGCCATAGATCATATTCTTGGATTTCTGCTGCAGACCATTTCTTGGTCAAACATCCGTAGGTGTTAGCCTTCGGTATTATTGAAAATGGCCGTTCATGGCTATTTTCGACAAAAATGGGGGTTGTGTTGCCATTGATCATCGACCATAGGCTCGTACACCTCACCCCACATATGTTTCCTTGCCATAGATCGTATTTTTGGATTTATAGTGGAGACCATTTCTTGGTCAAAAATCCGTAGGTGTTAGCCTTCAGTATTATTGAAAATGGCCGTTCATGGCTATTTTCGACAAAAATGGGGGTTGTGTTGCCATTGATCATCGACCATAGGCTCGTACACCTCACCGCACATATGTTTCCTTGCCATAGCTATTTTTGACAAAAATGGGGGTTGTGTGGCCATTGATCATGGACTAAAGGCTCGTACACCTCACCCCACATATGTTTCCTTGCCATAGATCACATTCTTGGATTTCTCGTGGAGATCATTTCTTGGTCAAAAATTCGTACGTGTTATGCTTCGGTATTATTGAAAATGGTCGTTCATGGCTATTTTCGACAAAAAATGGGGGTTGCGTGGCCATTGATCATCGATTAGAGGCTCGTACACCTCACCCCACATATGTTCTTTGCCATATATCGCATTCCTAGATTTCTGGTCGAGATGAATTCTTGGTCAAAATTCCGTAGGTGTTAGCCTTCGGTATTATTGAAAATGGTCGTTCATGGCTATTTCCGACATAAATGGGGGTTGTGTGGCCATTGATCGTCGACCAGAGGCTCGTACACCTCACCCCACATATGTTTCCTTGCCCTAGATCACATTCTTGGATTTCTGGTGGCGACCATTTCTTGGTAAAAAATCCATAGGTGTTAGCCTTCGGTATTATTGAAAATGGTCGTTCATGGCTATTTTCGACAAAAATGGGGGTTGTGTAGTGATTTATCATCGACCAAAGGCTCGTACACCTCACCCCACATATGTTTCCTTTCGATAGATCACATTCTTGGATTTCTGGTGGAGACCATTTCTTGGACAAAAATCCGTCCGTGTTAACCTTCGGTATTATTGAAAATGGTCGTTCATGGCTATTTTCAACAAAATGGGGGTTGTGTGGCCATTGATCATCAACCAGAGGCTTGTACACCTCACCCCACATATGTTTCCTAGCCATAGATCACATTCTTGGATTTCTGGTGGAGACCATTTCATGGTCAAAAATCCGTACGTGTTAACCTTCGGTCTTCTTGAAAATGGTCGTTCATGGCTATTTTCGACAAAAATGGGGGTTGTGTGGCCATTGATCATCGACCAGAGGCTCGTACACCTCACCCCACATATGTTTACTTGTCATAGATCACATTCTTGGATTTCTAGTGGAGACCAATTCTTGGTCAAAAATTCGTAGGTGTTAGCCTTCGGTATTATTGAAAATGGTCGTTCATGGCTATTTTCGACAAAAATGGGGTTGTGTGGCCATTGATCATCGACTAGAGGCTCATACACCTCACCCCACATATGTTTCCTTGCCATAGATCACATTCTTGATTTATGGTGGAGACCATTTCTTGGTCAAAAATACGTAGGTGTTAGCGTTTAGTGTCCTTGAAAATGGTTGTTCATGGCTATTTTCGACAAAAATGGGGGTTGTGTGGCCATTGATCATCGACCAGAGGCTCGAACAATTCACCCCACATATGTTTACTTGTCATAGATCACATTCTTCGATTTCTGGAGGAGACCATTTCTTGGTGAAAAATCCGTAGGTGTTAGCCTTCGGTATTATTGAAAATGGTCGTTCATGGCAATTTTCGACAAAAATGGGGTTGTGTGGCCATTTATCATCAACCAGAGGTTCGTACACCTCACCCCACATATGTTTCCTTGCCATAGATCATATTCTTGGATTTCTGCTGCAGACCATTTCTTGGTCAAAAATCCGTAGGTGTTAGCCTTCGGTATTATTGAAAATGGCCGTTCATGGCTATTTTCGACAAAAATGGGGGTTGTGTTGCCATTGATCATCGACCATAGGCTCGTACACCTCACCCCACACATGTTTCCTTTCCACAGATCGTATTCTTGGATTTGTAGTGGCGACCATTTCTTGGTCAAAAATCCGTAGGTGTTAGCCTTCGGTATTATTGAAAATGGCCGTTCATGGCTATTTTCGACAAAAATGGGGGTTGTGTTGCCATTGATCATCGACCAGAGGCCCGTACACCTAACCCCACATATGTTTCCTTGCCATAGATCGCATTCTTGGATTTCTAGTGGAGACCATTTCTTGGTCAAAAATCCGTAGGTGTTAGCCTTCGGTATTATTGAAAATGGTCGTCCATGGCTATTTTCGACAAAAATGGGGGTTGTGTTGCCATTGATCATCGACCAGAGGCTCATACACCTCACCCCACATATGTTTCCTTGCCATAGATCACATTCTTAGATTTCTGGTGGAGACCATTTCTTGGTAAAAAATCTGTAGGTGTTATCCTTCGGTATTACTGAATATGGTCGTTCATGGCTATTTTCGATAAAAATTGGGGTTGTGTGACCATTGATCATCGACCAAAGGCTCATACACCTCACCCAACATATGTTTCCTTTCCATAGATCACTTTCTTTGATTTCTCGTGGAAACCATTTCTTGGTCAAAAATCCGTACGTATTATGCTTCGGTATTATTGAAAATGGTTGTTCATGGCTATTTTCGACAAAAATGGGGGTTGTGTGGCCATTGATCATCGACCAAAGGCTCGTACACCTCACCCCGCATATGTTTCCTTGCCATATATCACATTCTTGGATTTCTGGTGGAGACGATTTCTTGGTCAAAAATCCGTAGGTGTTAGCCTTCTGAATTATTGAAAATGGTCGTTCATGGCTTTTTTCGACAAAAATGGGGGTTGTGTGGCCATTGATCATCGACCAGAGGCTCGTACACCCCACCCCACATATGTTTCCTTGCCATAGATCATATTCTTGGATTTCTGGTGCAGACCATTTCTTGGTCAAAAATCCGTAGGTGTTAGCCTTCAGTGTCCTTGAAAATGGTCGTTCATGGCTATTTTTGACAAAAATGGGGGTTGTGTGGCCATTGATCATCGACAAGAGCCTGGAACACTTCACCCCACATATGTTTTCTTGCCATAGATCACATTCTTGGATTTCTGGTGGAGACCATTTCTTGGTCAAAAATCCATTGGTGTTAACCTTCGGTATTATTGAAAATGGTCGTTCATGGCTATTTTCGACAAAAATGGGGGTTGTGTTCGCAATTGATCATCGACCAGAGGCTCGTACACCTCACCCCACATATGTGACCTTGCCATAGTTCGTGTTCTTGGATTTCTAGTGGAGACCATTTCTTCGTCAAAAATCTGTAGGTGTTAGCCTTCGGTATTATTGAAAATGGTCGTTCATGGCTATTTTCGACAAAAATGGGGGTTGTGTTGCCATTGATCATCGACCAGAAGCTCGTACACCTCACCCCACATATGTTTCCTTGCCATAGATCACATTCTTGGATTTCTAGTGGAGACCATTTCTTGGTCAAAAATCCGTAGGAGTTAGCCTTCGGTATTATTGAAAATGGTCGTTCATGGCTATTTTTGACAAAAATGGGGGTTGTGTGGCCATTGATCATCGACCAGAGTCTCGTACACCTCACCCCACATATGTTTCGTTGCCATAGATCACATTCTTGGATTTATGGTGGAGAGCATTTCTTGGTCAAAAATCCGTAGGTGTTAGCCTTCAGTATTATTGAAAATGGTCGTTCATGGCTATTTTCGACAAAAATGGGGGTTATGTGGCCATTGATCATCGACCATTGGCTCGTACACCTCACCCCACATATGTTTCCTTGCTATAGATCACATTCTTGGATTTTTGGTGGAGACCCTTTCTTGGTCAAAAATCCGAAGGTGTTAGTCTTCGGTATTACTGAAAATGGTTGTCCATGGCTATTTTCGACAAAAATGTGGGTTGTGTTGCCATTGATCATCGACCCGAGGCTCGTACACCTCACCCCACATATGTTTCCTTGCCATAGATCACATTCTTGGATTTCTGGTGGAGACCATTTCTTGGTAAAAAAAATCTGTAGGTGTTATCCTTCGGTATTACTGAAAATGGTCGTTCATGGCTATTTTCGACAAAAATGGGGGTTGTGTGGACATTGATCATCGACCAAAGGCTCGTACACCTCACCCCACATATGTTTCCTTGACATAGATCACATTCTTGGATTTCTCGTGGAAACCATTTCTTGGTCAAAAATCTGTACGTATTATGCTTCGGTATTATTGAAAATGGTCGTTCATGGCTATTTCGACAAAAATGGGGGTTGTGTGGCCATTGATCATCGACCAAAGGCTCGTACACCTCACCCAGCATATGTTTCCTTGCCATATATCACATTCTTGGATTTCTGGTGGAGACGATTTCTTGGTCAAAAATCCGTAGGTGTTACCCTTCTGAATTATTGAAAATGGTCGTTCATGGCTTTTTTCGACAAAAATGGGGGTTGTGTGGCCATTGATCATCGACCAGAGGCTCGTACACCCCACCCCACATATGTTTCCTTGCCATAGATCATATTCTTGGATTTCTGGTGCAGACCATTTCTTGGTCAAAAATCCGTAGGTGTTAGCCTTCAGTGTCCTTGAAAATGGTCGTTCATGGCTATTTTCGACAAAAATGGGGGTTGTGTGGCCATTGATCATCGACCAGAGGCACGAACACTTCACCCCACACATGTTTTCTTGCCATAGATCACATTCTTGGATTTCTGGTGGAGACCATTTCTTGGTCAAAAATCCGTAGGTGTTAGCCGTCGGTATTATTGAAAATGGTCGTTCATAGCTATTTTCGACAAAAATGGGGTTGTGTGGCCATTTATCATCGACCAGAGGTTCGTACACCTCACCCCACATATGTTTCCTTGCCATAGATCATATTCTCGGATTTCTGGTGCAGACCATTTCTTGGTCAAAAAACCGTAGGTGCTAGCCTTCGGTATTATTGAAAATGATCGTTCATGGCTATTTTCGACAAAAATGGGGGTTGTGTGGCCATTGATCATCGACCAGAGGCTCATACACCTCACCCCACATATGTTTTGTTGCCATAGATCATATTCTTGGATTTATGGTGGAGACCATTTCTTGGTCAAAAATCCGTAGGTGTTAGCCTTGAGTGTCCTTGAAAATGGTCGTTCATCGCTATTTTTGACAAAAATGGGGGTTGTGTGGCCATTGATCATCGACAAGAGGCTTGAACCCGTCACCCCACATATGTTTTCTTGCCATAGATCACATTCTTGGATTTCTGGTGGAGGCCATTTCTTGGTCAAAAATCCGTAGGTGTTAGCCTTCGGTATTATTGAAAATGGTCGTTCATGGCTATTTTCGACAAAAATGGGGGTTGTGTGGCCATTTATCTTCGACCAGAGGCTCGTACACCTCACCCCACATATGTTTCATTACCATAGATCACAATCTTGGATTTCTCGTGGAGACCATTTCTTGGTCAAAAATCCGTACGTGTTAGCCTTCGGTATTATTGAAAATGGTCGTTCATGGCTTGTTTCGACAAAAAATGGGGGTTGTGTGGCCATTGATCATCGACCAGAGGCTCGTACACCTCACCCCACATATGTTTCCTTGCCATAGATAATATTCTTGGATTTCTGGTAGTGACAATTTCTTGGTCAAAAATCCGTAGGTGTTAGCCTTCGGTATTATTGAAAATGGTCGTTCATGGCTATTTTCGACAAAAATGGGGGTTGTGTGGCCATTGATCATCGACCAGAGGCTCATACACCTCACCCCACATATGTTTCCTTGCCATAGATCACATTCTAGGATTTCTAGTGGAGACCATTTCTTGGTCAAAAATCCGTAGGTGTTAGCCTTCGGTATTATTGAAAATGGTCGTTCATGGCTATTTTCGACAAAAATGGGGGTTGTGTGGCCATTGATCATCTACCAGAGGCTCATACACCTCACCCCACATATGTTTCGTTGCCATAGATCATATTCTTGGATTTATGGTGGAGACCATTTCTTGGTCAAAAATCTGTAGGTGTTAGCCTTCAGTGTCCTTGAAAATGGTCGTTCATCGCTATTTTTGACAAAAATGGGGGTTGTGTGGCCATTGATCATCGACAAGAGGCTCGAACAAGTCAACCCACATATGTTTTCTTGTCATAGATCACATTCTTTGATTTTCTGGTGGAGGCCATTTCTTGGTCAAAAATCCGTAGGTGTTAGCCTTCGGTATTATTGAAAATGGTCGTTCATGGCTATTTTCGACAAAAATGGGGGTTGTGTGGCCATTTATCTTCGACCAGAGGCTCGTACACCTCACCCCACATATGCTTCAATGCCATAGATCACAATCTTGGATTTCTCGTGGAGACCATTTCTTGGTCAAAAATCCGTACGTGTTAGCCTTCGGTATTATTGAAAATGGTCGTTCATGGCTAGTTTCGACAAAAATGGGGGTTGTGTGGCCATTGATCATCGACTAGAGGCTCGTACACCTCACCCCACATATGTTTCCTTGCCATAGATAATATTCTTGGATTTCTGGTGGAGACGATTTCTTGGTCAAAAATCCGCAGGTGTTAGCCTTCGGTATTATTGAAAATGGTCGTTCATGGCTATTTTCGACAAAAATGGGGGTTGTGTGGCCATTGATCATCGACCAGAGGCTCGTACACCTCACCCCACATATGTTTCCTTGCCATAGATCACATTCTTGGATTTCTAGTGGAGACCATTTCTTGGTCAAAAATCCGTAGGTGTTAGCCTTCGGTATTATTGAAAATGGTCGTTCATGGCTATTTTCGACAAAAATGGGGGTTGTGTGGCCATTGATCATCGACCAGAGGCTCGTACACCTCACCCCACATATGTTTCCTTGCCATAGATCACATTCTTGGATTTCTGGTGGAGACCATTTCTTGGTCAAAAATCCCTAGGTGTTAGCCCTCGGTATTATTGAAAATGGTCGTTCATGGCTATTTTCGATAAAAATGGGGGTTGTGTGGCCATTGATCATCAACCAGAGGCTCGTACACCTCATCCCACATATGATTCCTTGCCTAAGATCACATTCTTGGATTTTTGGTGGTAACGATTTCTTGGTCAAAAATCCGTAGGTGCTAGCCTTCATTATTATTGAAAATGGTCGTTCATGGCTATTTTCGATAAAAATGGGGGTTGTGTGGCCATTGATCATCGACCAGAGGATTGTACACCTCACCCCACATATGTTTCCTTGCCATAGATCACATTCTTGGATTTCTGGTGGAGACGATTTCTTGGGCAAAAATCCGTACGTGTTAACCTTCGGTATTATGGAAAATGTTCATTCATGGCTATTTGCGACAAAAAACGGGGGTTGTGGCCATTGATCATCGACTAGAGGCTCGTACACCTCACCCCACATATGTTTCGATGCCGTAGATCAGATTCTTGGAATTATGGTGGAGACCATTTTTGGTCAAAAATTCGTAGGTGTTTGCCTTCAGTGTCATTGAACATGGTCGTTCATGGCTATTTTCGACAAAAATGGGGGTTGTGTGGCCATTGATCGTCGACCAGAGGCTCGTACACCTCACCCGACATATGTTTCCTTGCCATAGATCACATTCTTGGATTTATGGTGGAGACCATTTCTTGGTCAGAAATCCGTAGGTGTTAGCCTTCGGTATTATTGAAAATGGTCGTTCATGGCTATTTTCGACAAAAATGGGGGTTGTGTGGCCATTGATCATCGACCAGACGCTCGTACACCTCACCCCACATATGTTTCCTTGCCATAGATCACATTCTTGGATTTCAGGAGGAGACCATTTCTTGGGCAAAAATCCGATCACATTCTTGGATTTATGGTCGAGACCATTTCTTGGTCAAAAATCCGTAGGTGTTAGCCTTCAGTGTCATTGAATATGGTCATTCATGGCTATTTTTGACAAAAATGGGGGTTGTGTGGCCATTGATCATCGACCAGAGGCTCGTACACCTCACCCCACATATGTTCCGTTGCCATAGATCACATTCTTGGATTTATGGAACAGACCATTTCTTGGTCAAAAATTCGTAGGTGTTAGCCTTCAGTGTCATTGAAAATGGTCGTTCTTGGCTATTTTCGACAAAAATGGGGGTTGTGTGGCCATTGATCATCAATCAGAGGCTCGTACACCTCACCCCACATATGTTTCCTTGCCAAAGATCACATTCTTGCATTTATGGTGGAGACCATTTCTTGGTCAAAAATCCGTAGGTGTTAGCCTTCGGTATTATTGAAAATGGTCGTTCAGGGTTATTTTCGACAAAAATGGGGGTTGTGTTGCCATTGATCATCGACCAGAGGCTCGTACACCTCACCCACATATGTTTCCTTGCCATAGATCATATTCTTGGATTTCTAGTGGAGACAATTTCTTGTTCAAAAATCCGTAGGTGTTAGCCTTCGGTATTATTGAAAATGGTCGTTCATGGCTATTTTCGAGAAAAATGGGGGTTGTGTGGCCATTGATCATCGACCATAGGCTCGTACACCTCATCCCACATATGTTTCCTTGCCATAGATGACATTCTTGGATTTTTGGTGGTGACGATTTCTTGGTAAAAAATCCGTAGGTGTTAGCCTTCGGTATTATTGAAAATGGTCGTTCATGGCTATTTTCAACAAAAATGGGGGTTGTGTGGCCTTTGATCATCGACCAAAGGCTCCTGCACCTCACCCCACATATGTTTCCTTGCCATAGATCACATTCTTGGATTTCTGGTGGAGACAATTTCTTGGGCAAAAATCTGTACGTGTTAACCTTCGGTATTATTGAAAATGTTCATTCATGGTTATTTTCGACAAAAAATGGGGTTGTGTGGCCATTGATCATCGACCAGAGGCTCGTACACCTCACCCCACATATGTTTCGTTGCCATAGATCAGATTCTTGGAATTATGGTGGAGACCATTTTTGGTCAAAAATTCGTAGGTGTTAGCCTTCAGTGTCATTGAAAATGGTCGTTCATAGCTATTTTCGACAAAAATGGGGGTTGTGTGGCCATTGATCGTCGACTATAGGCTCATACACCTCACCCCACATATGTTTCCTTGCCATAGATCACATTCTTGTATTTATGGTGGAGACCTTTTCTTGGTCAAAAATCCGTAGGTGTTTGCCTTTGGTATTATTGAAAATGGTCGTTCATGGCTATTTTCGACAAAAATGGGGGTTGTGTGGCCATTGATCATCAACCAGAGGCTCGTACACCTCACCCCACATATGTTTCCTTGCCATAGATCACATTCTTGGATTTTGGTGGAGACCATTTCTTGGGCAAAAATCCGATCACATTCTTGGATTTATGGTGGAGACCATTTCTTGGTCAAAAATCCGTAGGTGTTAGCCTTCAATGTCATTGAATATGGTCGTTCATGGCAATTTTTGACAAAAATGGGGGTTGTGTGGCCATTGATCATCACCTAGAGGCTCGTACACCTCACCCCACATATGTTTCGTTGCCATAGATCACATTCTTGGATTTATGGCGGAGACCATTTCTTGGTCAAAAATTCGTAGGTGTTAGCCTTCGGTATTATTGAAAATGACCGTTCATGGCAATTTTCGACAAAAATGGGGGTTGTGTTGCCATTGATCATCGACCAGAGGCTCGTACACCTCACCCCACATATGTTTCCTTGCCATAGATCGCATTCTTGGATTTCTAGTGGAGACCATTTCTTTGTCAAAAATCCGTAGGTGTTAGCATTCGGTATTATTGAAAATGGTCGTTCATGGCTATTTTCGACAAAAATGGGGGTTGTGTGGCCATTGATCATCGACCAGAGGCTCATACGCCTCACCCCAGATATGTTTCTTTGCCATAGATCACATTCTTGGATTTCTGGTGGAGACCATTTCTTGGTCAAAAATCCGTAGGTGTTAGCCCTCGGTATTATTGAAAATGGTCGTTCATGGCTATTTTTGACAAAAATGGGGGTTGTGTGGCCATTGATCATCGACCAGAGGCTCGTACACCTCATCCCACATATGTGTCCTTGCCATATATGACATTCTTGGATTTTTGGTGGCGACGATTTCATGGTAAAAAATCCGTAGGTCTTAGCCGTCGGTATTATTGAAAATGGTCGTTCATGGCTATTTTCAACAAAAATGGGGGTTGTGTGGCCTTTGAACATCGACCTAAGGCTCCTGCACCTCACCCCACATATGTTTCCTTAACATAGATCACATTCTTGGATTTCTGGTGGAGATGATTTCTTGGGCAAAAATCTGTACGTGTTAACCTTCGGTATTATTGAAATTGTTCATTCATGGCTATTTTCGACAAAAAATGGGGGTTGTGTGGCCATTGATCATCGACCAGAGGCTCGTACACCTCACCCCACATATGATTCGTTGCTGTAGATCAGATCCTTGGAATTATGGTGGAGGCCATTTTTGGTCAAAAATTCGTAGGTGTTAGCCTTCAGTGTCATTGAAAATGGTCGTTCATAGCTATTTTCGACAAAAATGGGGGTTGTGTGGCCATTGATTGTCGACTAGAGGCCCGTACACCTCACCCCACATATGTTTCCTTGCCATAGATCACATTCTTGGATTTATGGTGGAGACCATTTCTTGGGCAAAAATCCGATCACATTCTTGGATTTATGGTGGAGACCATTTCTTGGTCAAAAATTCGTAGGTGTTAGCCTTCACTGTCATTGAATATGGTCGTTCATGGCAATTTTTGACAAAAATGGGGGTTGTGTGGCCATTGATCATCGACTAGAGGCTCGTACACCTCACCCCACATATGTTTCGTTGCCATAGATCACATTCTTGGATTTATGGCGGAGACCATTTCTTGGTCAAAAATTCGTAGGTGTTAGCCTTCAGTGTCATTGAAAATCGTCGTTCTTGGCTATTTTCGACAAAAATGGGGGTTGTGTGGCCATTGATCATCAACCATAGGCTCGTACACCTCACCCCACATATGTTTCCTTTGCCAAAGATCACATTCTTGGATTTATGGTGGAGACCATTTCTTGGTCAAAGATCCGTAGGTGTTAGCCTTCGGTATTATTGAAAATGGTCGTTCATGGCTATTTCCGACAAAAATGGGGGTTGTGTTGCCATTGATCATCGACCAGAGGCTCGTACACCTCACCCCAAATTTGTTTCCTTGCCATAGATTGTATTCTTAGATTTCTAGTGGAGACCATTTCTTGGTCAAAAATCTGTAGGTGTTAGCCTTCGCTATTATTGAAAATGGCCGTTCATGGCTATTTTCGACAAAAATGGGGGTTGTGTTGCCATTGATCATCGACTAGAGGCTCGTACACCTCACCCCACATAAGTTTCCTTGCCATAGATCACATTTTGAGATTTCTAGTGGAGACCATTTCTTGGTCAACCATAGGTGTTAGCCTTCGGTATTATTGGAAATTGTCGTTCATGGCTATTTTCGATAAAAATGGGGGTTGTGTGGCCATTGATCATCGACCAGAGGCTCGTACACCTCACCCCACATATGTTTCCTTGCCATAGATCACATTCTTGGATTTCTGGTGGAGACCATTTCTTGGTCAAAAATCCGTAGGTGTTAGCCCTCGGTATTATTGAAAATGGTCGTTCATGGCTATTTTCGACAAAAATGGGGGTTGTGTGGCCATTGATCATCGACCAGAGGCTTGTACACCTCATCCCACATATGTTTCCTGGCCATAGATCACATTCTTGGATTTCTGGTGGAGACGATTTCTTGGTCAAAAATCCGTAGGTGTTAGCCTTCGGTATTATTGAAAATGGTCGTTCATGGCTATTTTCGACAAAAATGTGGGTTGTGTGGCCATTGATTATCGACCAGAGGCTCGTACACCTCACCCCACATATGTTTCCTTGCCACAGATCACATTTTTGGATTTCTGGTGGAGACGATTTCTTGGGCAAAAATCCGTACGTGTTAACCTTCGATATTATTGAAAATGTTCGTTCATGGCTATTTTCGACAAAAAATGGGGGTTGTGTGGCCATTGATCATCGACCAGAGGCTCATACACCTCACCCCACATATGTTTCGTTGCCATAGATCAGATTCTTGGATTTATGGTGGAGACCATTTATTGGTCAAAAATTCGTAGGTGTTAGCCTTCAGTGTCATTGAAAATGGTCGTTCATGGCTATTTTCGACAAAAATGGGGGTTGTGTGGCCATTGATCGTCGACCAGACACTCGTACACCTCACCCCACATATGTTTCCTTGCCATAGATCACATTCTTGGATTTATAGTGGAGACCATTTCTTGGTCCAAAATCCATTGGTGTTAGCCTTCGGTATTTCTGAAAATGGTCGTTCATGGCTATTTTCGACAAAAATGGGGGTTGTGTGGCCATTGATTATCAACCAGAGGCTCGTACACCTCACCCCACATATGTTTCCTTACCATAGATCACATTCTTGGATTTCTGGTGGAGACCATTTCTTGGGCAAAAATCCGATCACATTCTTGGATTTATGGTGGAGACCATTTCTTGGTCAAAAATCCGTAGGTGTTAGCCTTCAGTGTAATTGAATATTGTCGTTCATGGCTATTTTTGACAAAAATGGGGGTTGTGTGGCCATTGATCATAGACCAGAGGCTCGTACACCTCACCTCACATATGTTTCGTTGCCATAGATCACATTCTTGGATTTATGGTGGAGACCATTTCTTGGTGAAAAATTCATAAGTGTTAGCCTTCAGTGTCATTGAAAATGGTCGTTCTTGGCTATTTTCGACAAAAATGGGGGTTGTGAGGCCATTGATCATCGACCAGAGGCTCGTACACCTCACCCCACACATGTTTCCTTGCCAAAGATCACATTCTTGGATTTATGGTGGAGACCATTTCTTGGTCAAAAATCCGTAGGTGTTAGCCTTCAAAATTATTGAAAATGGTCGTTCATGGTTATTTTCGACAAAAATGGGGGTGGTGTTGCCATTGATCATCGACCAGAAGCTCGTACACCTCACCCCACATATGTTTTCTTGCCATAGATCACATTCTTGGATTTTATGGTGGAGACCATTTCTTGGTCAAAAATCCGTAGGTGTTAGCCTTCGGTATTATTGAAAATGGTCATTCATGGCTATTTTTGACAAAAATTGGGGTTGTATGGCCATTGATCATCGACCAGAGGCTCGTACACCTCACCCCACACATGTTTCCTTGCCATAGATCACATTCTTGGAATTCTAGTGGAGACCATTTCTTGGTCAAAAATCAGTAGGTGTTAGCCTTCTGTATTATTGAAAATGGTCGTTCATGGCTATTTTTGACAAAAATGGGGGTTGTGTTGCCATTGATCATCGACCAGAGGCTCGTACACCTCACCCCACATATGTTTCCTTGCCATAGATTGTATTCTTGGATTTCTAGTGGAGACGATTTCTTGGTCAAATATCCGTAGGTGTTAGCCTTCGGTATTATTAAAAATTGCCGTTCATGGATATTTTCGACAAAAATGGGGGTTGTGTTGCCATTGATCATCAACCAGAGGCTCGTACACCTAAACCCACATATGTTTCCTTGCCATAGATCGCATTCTTGGATTTCTAGTAGAGACCATTTCTTTGTCAAAAATCCGTAGGCGTTAGCCTTCAGTATTATTGAAAATGGTCGTTCATGGCTATTTTCGACAAAAATGGGGGTTGTGTAGCCATTGATCATTGACCAAAGGCTCATACACCTCACCCCACATATGTTTCCTTGCCATAGATCATATTCTTGGATTTCTAGTGGAGACCATTTCTTGGTCAAAAATCCGTAGGTGTTAGCCTTCGGTATTATAGAAAATGGTCGTTCATGGCTATTTTCGACAAAAATGGGGGTTGTGTGGCCATTGATCATTGACCAGAAGCTCGTACACCTCACCCCACATATGTTTCCTTGCCATAGATCACATTCTGGGATTTATGGTGGAGACCATTTCTTGTTCAAAAATCCGTAGGTGTTAGCCTTCAGTATTATTGAAAATGGTCGTTCATGGCTATTTTCGACAAAAATGGGGGTTGTGTGGCCATTGATCATCGACCAGAGGCTCGTACACCTCACCCCACATATGTTTCATTGCCATAGATCACATGTTTAGATTTTTGGTGGAGACCATTTCTTGGGTAAAATTCCGATCACATTCTTAGATTTATGGTGGAGACCATTTCTTGGTCAAAAATCCGTAGGTGTTACACTTCAGTGTCATTGAATATGGTCGTTCATGGCTATTTTTGACAAAAATGGGGGTTGTGTGGCCATTGATCATCGACCAGAGGCTCGTACACCTCACCCCACATATGTTTCGTTGCCATAGATCACATTCTTGGATTTATGGTGGAGACCATTTCTTGGTCAAAAATTCGTAGGTGTTAGCCTTCACTGTCATTGAAAATGGTCGTTCTTGGCTATTTTGACAAAAATGGGGGTTGTGTGGCCATTAATCATTGACCAGAGGCTCGTACACCTCACCCCACATATGTTTCCTTGCCAAAGATCACATTCTTGGATTTATGGTGGAGACCATTTCTTGGTCAAAAATCCGTAGGTGTTAGCCTTCGGTATTATTGAAAATGGTCGTTCATGGCTATTTTTGACAAAAATGGGGGTTGTGTGGCCATTGATCATCGACCAGAGGCTCATACATCTCACCCCACATATGTTTCCTTGCCATAGATCACATTATTGGATTTATGGTGGAGACCATTTCTTGGTCAAAAATCCATAGGTGTTAGCCTTCGTTATTATTGAAAATCGTCGTTCATGGCTATTTTCGACAAAAATGGGGGTTGTGTGGCCATTGATCATCGACCAGAGGCTCGTACACCTCACCCCACATATGTTTTCTTGCCATAGATCACATTCTTGGATTTCTGCAGGAGACCATTTCTTGGTCAAAAATCCGTAGGTGTTAGCCTTCGGTATTATTGAAAATGGTCGTTCATGGCTATTTTCGACAAAAATGGGGGTTGTGTGGCCATTGATCATTGACCAGAGGCTCGTACACCTCACCCCACATATGTTTCCTTGCCATAGATCAGGTTCTTAGATTTCTGGTGGAGACCATTTCTTGGTCAAAAATCGGTAGGTGTTAGCCTTCGGTATTATTGAAAATGGTCGTTCATGTCTATTTTCGACAAAAATGGGGGTTGTGTGGCCATTGATCATCGACCAGAGGCTCATACATCTCACCCCACATATGGTTCCTTGCCATAGATCACATTCTTGGATTTCTGGTGGAGACCATTTCTTGGTCAAAAATCCGTAGGTGTTAGCCTTCGGTATTATTGAAAATGGTCGTTCATGGCTATTTTCATAAAAAATGGGGGTTGTGTTGCCATTGATCATCAACCAGAGGCTCGTACACCTCATCCAACATATGTTTCCTTGCCATAGATCACATTCTTGGATTTCTAGTGGAGACCATTTCTGGGTCAAAAATTCGTAGGCGTTAGCCTTCGGAATTATTGAAAATGGTCGTTCATGTCTATTTTTGACAAAAATGGGGGTTGTGTGGCCATTGATCATCGACCAGAGGCTCATACACCTCACCCCACATATGTTTCCTTGCCATAGATCATATTCTTGGATTTCTAGTGGAGACCATTTCTTGGTCAAAAATCCGTAGGTGTTAGCCTTCGGTATTATTGAAAATGGTCGTTCATGGCTATTTTCAACAAAAATGGGGGTTATGTGGCCATTGATCATCGACCAGAGGCTCGTACACCTCACCCCACATATGTTTCCTTGCCATAGATCACATTCTTGGATTTATGGTGGAGACCATTTCTTGGTCAAAAATTCGTAGGTGTTAGCCTTCGGTATTATTGAAAATGGTCGTTCATGGCTATTTTCGACAAAGTTGGGGGTTGTGTGGCCATTGATCATCGACCAGAGGATCGTACACCTCACCCCACATATGTTTCCTTGCCATAGATCACATGCTTCGATTATTGGTGAAGACCATTTCTTGGGCAAAAATCCGATCACATTCTTGGATTTATGGTGGAGACCATTTCTTGGTCAAAAATCCGTATGTGTTTGCCTTCAGTGTCATTGAATATGGTCGTTCATGGCTATTTTTGACAAAAATGGGGGTTGTGTGGCCATTGATCATCGACCAGAGGCTTGTACGCCTCACCCCACATATGTTTCGTTGCCATAGATCACATTCTTGGATTTATGGTGGAGACCATTTCTTGGTCAAAAATTCGAAGGTGTTAGCCTTCAGTGTCATTGAAAATGGTCGTTCTTGGCTATTTTCGACAAAAATGGGGGTTGTGTGGCCATTGATCATCGACCATAGGCTCGTACACCTCACCCCACATATGTTTCCTTGCCAAAGATCACATTCTTGGATTTATGGTGGAGACCATTTCTTGGTCAAAAATCTGTAGGTGTTAGCCTTCGATATTATTGAAAATGGTCGTTCATGGCTATTTTCGACAAAAATGGGGGTTGTGTGGCCATTGATCATCGACCAGAGGCTCGTACACCTCACCCAACATATGTTTCCTTGCCATAGATCACATTCTTGATTTATGGTGGAGACCATTTCTTGGTCAAAAATCCGTAGGTGTTAGCCTTCGGTATTATTGAAAATCGTCGTTCAGGGCTATTTTTGACAAAAATGGGGGTTGTGTGGCCATTGATCATTGACCAGAGGCTCATACACCTCACCCCAAATATGTTTCCTTGCCATAGATCGTATTCTTGGATTTCTAGTAGAGACCATTTCTTGGTCAAAAATCCGTAGGTGTTAGCATTCGGTATTATTGAAAATGGTCGTTCATGGCTATTTTCGACAAAAATGGGGGTTGTGTGGGCATTGAACATCGACCAGAGGCTCGTACACCTCACCCCACATATGTTGTCTTGCCATAGATCACATTCTTAGATTTATGGTGCAGACCATTTCTTGGTCAAAAATCCGTAGGTGTTAGCCTTCGGTATTATTGAAAATGGTCGTTCATGGCTATTTTCGACAAAAAATGGGGGTTGTGTGGCCATTGATCATCGACCAGAGGCTCATACACCTCACCCCACATATGTTTCCTAGCCATAGATCACATTCTTGGATTTTTGGTGGAGACCATTTCTTGGTCAAAAATCCATAGGTGTTAGCCTTGGGTATTATTGAAAATGGCCGTTCATGGCTATTTTCGACAAAAATGGGGGTTGTGTTGCCATTGATCGTCGACCAGAGGCTCGTACACCTCACCCCACATATGTTTCCTTGCCATAGATCGTATTCTTGGATTTCTAGTGTAGACGAATTCTTGGTCAAATATCTGTAGGTGTTAGCCTTCGGTATTATTGAAAATGGCCGTTCATGGTCTCCACCATAAATCCAAGAATGTGATCGGATTTTTGACCAAGAAATGGTCTTCACCAAAAATCGAAGCATGTGATCTATGGCAAGGAAACATATGTGGGGTGAGGTGTACGATCCTCTGGGCGATGATCAATGGCCACACAACCCCCAATTTTGTCGAAAATAGCCATGAACGACCATTTTCAATAATATCGAAGGCTAACACCTACGGATTTTTGACCAAGAAATGGTCTCCACCATAAATCCAAAAATGTAATCTATGGCAAGGAAACATATGTGGGGTGAGGTGTACGAGCCTCTGGTCGATGATCAATGGCCACACAACCCCCATTTTTGTCGAAAATAGCCATGAACGACCATTTTCAATAATACCGAAGGCTAACACCTACGGATTTTTGACCAAGAAATGGTCTCCACTAGAAATCCAAGAATATGATCTATGGCAAGGAAACATATGTGGGGTGAGGTGTATGGGCCTCTGGTCGATGATCAATGGCCACACAACCCCCATTTTTGTCGAAAATAGACATGAACGACCATTTTCAATAATACCGAAGGCTAACGCCTACGAATTTTTGACTCAGAAATGGTCTCCACTAGAAATCCAAGAATGCTATCTATGACAAGGAAACATATGTTGGGTGAGCTGTACGAGCCTCTGGTTGATGATCAATGGCAACACAACCCCCATTTTTGATGAAAATAGCCATGAACGACCATTTTCAATAATACCGAAGGCTAACACCTACGGATTTTTGACCAAGAAATGGTCTCCACCAGAAATCCAAGAATGTGATCTATGGCAAGGAACCATATGTTGGGTGAGGTGTATGAGCCTCTGGTCGATGATCAATGGCCACACAACCCCCATTTTTGTCAAAAATAGCCATGAACGACCATTTTCAATAATACTGAAGGATTTTGGAAAAAAATGGGGGTTGTGCGGCCATTGATCATCGACCAGAGGCACGTACACTTCACCCAACGTATGTTTTCTTGCCATAGATCACATTCTTGGATTTTTGATGGAAACCATTTCTTGGTCAAAAATCCATAGGTGTTAGCCTTCGTTATTATTGAAAATGGTCGTTCATGCTATTTTTGACAAAAATGGGGGTTCTGTAGCCATTGATCATCGACCAGTTACTCGTACACCTCACCCCACATATGTTTCCTTGCCATAGGTCACATTCTTTGATTTCTGGTGGAGACCATTTCTTGGTCAAAAATTTGTAGCCTTTGGTATTATTGAAAATGGTCGTTCATGGCTATTTTCGACAAAAATGGGGGTCGTGTGGCCATTGATCATTGACCAGAGGCTCGTTCACCTCACCCCACATATGTTTCCTTGCCATAGATCACATTCTTGGTTTTCTGGTGGAGACCATTTCTTGGTCAAAAATCCGTAGGTGCTAGCCTTCCGTATTATTGAAAATGGTCGTTCATGGCTATTTTCGACAAAAATGGGGGTTTTGTGGCCATTGATCATTGACCAAAGGCTCGTTCACCTCACCCCACATATGGTTCCTTGCCATATATCATATTCTTGGATTTCTGGTGGAGACCAGTTCTTGGTCAAAAATGCGTAGGTGTTTGCCTTCGGTATTATTGAAAATGGTCGTTCATGCTATTTTCAACAAAAATAGGTGTTGGGTGGCCAAGAATTCCAAGAAATGGCCTCCACAAAAAAATCCAAGAATGTGACCTATGGCAAGGAAACATATGTGGGGTCTGGTGTACGAGCCTGTGTTCGATGGTCAATGGCTACACAACCCCTTTTTTGTCGAAAATAGCATCAACGACCATTTTCAATAATACCGAAGGCAAACACCTACGGATTTTTGACCAATAAATTGTCTCGACCAAAAATCAAAAATGTGATCTATGGCATAGAAACATATGTGCGGTGAGGTGTACGAGCCTCTGGTCGATGATTAATGATCACACAACACCTATTTTTGTCGAAAATGGCATGAACGACCATTTTCAATAATACCCATGGCTAACACCTACGAAATTTTGGCCAAGAATGTGATCTATGGAAAGAAAACATACATGGGGTGAGGTGTACGAGCCTCTGATCGATGATGAATGGCCACACAACTCTCATTTTTGTCGAAAATAGCATGAAGGACCATTTTAAATAATACCGAAGGCTAACACCAATGGATTTTTGGCCAAGAAATGGTCTCCACCAGAAAACCAAGAATGTGATCTATGGCAAGGAAACCTATGTGGGGTGAGGTGTAGGAGCCTCTAGTCGATGATCAAAGGCCACACAACCTTCATCTTTGCCGAAAATAGCCATTAAACGACCATTTTCAATAATACCAAAGGCTAACACCTACGGGGTTTTTACCAAGAAATGATCTCCACCAAAAATCCAAGAATTTGATCTATGGCAAGGAAAAATATGTGGGGTCAGGTGTATGAGCCTCTGGTCGATGATCAATGGCTACACAACCCCCATTTTTGTCCAAAATAGCAAGAACAAGAATTTTCAATAAAACCGAAGGCTAACACCTACGGATTTTTGACCAACAAATGGACCCCACCAGAATTCTAAGAATGTGACCTATGGCAAGGAAACATATATGGGGTCAGGTGTACGAGCCTCTGTTCGATGGTCAATGGCTACACAACCCCCATTTTTGTCGAAAATAGAATGAACGACCGTTTTCAATAATACCGTAGGCTAACACCTTCAGATTTTTGACTAAGAAATGGTCTCCACCAGAAATCTAAGAATGTGATCTATGACAAGGAAACATATGTGGGGTTAGGTGTACAAGCCTCTGGTCGATGATCAATGGCCCCACAACCCCCATTTTGTCGAAAATGGCCATGAAGAACCATTTTCAATAATACTGAAGGCTAACACCTAGGATTTTTACCAAGAAATGGTCTCCACCAGAAATCCAAGAATGTAATCCACGGCAAGGAAACATATGTGGGTGAGGTGTACGAGCCTCTGGTTGATGATCAAAGGCCACACAACCCTTATTTTTTTTCAAAAATAGCATGAACGACCATTTGCAATAATATTGAAGGTTAACACCTACGGATTTTTGACCAAGAAATGGTCACTGTTTGGGGCCTTCGGCTTCCGAAGGTCCTCAAAAACATGATTTAACAATGTTTCTGGAGTATAATGTGTGAACAGGTATCTTCGGACTCGAATCGGTACCACAGTGGGAGAAGCCCAAAGAATACGAAGGTTGATACAGGGCCGAAGCTGTGAGCGGGAAAGCTTCGGCGGGACAGCAGAAAAGGAAACCGACTTAAAGATGAAAAGGCTATTTAGACCTCGGTAGATTACTATAGAATTACTACCAAATGTAAAGGGCATGGGTGTAATTTTACATGGGCTGTGTCCCGTGCCTATAAATAGGTGAACAGTGCCCCCGTACTGTTCACGCGGACTTGGCATTTGCTTTTGCGTCACGCTTGTACTTTCACCTTCTTTCAAGCCGAAGGTACATTTGTAATTTGATATTATTTCTACTCTTCTATAATAATAATACAGAAATGAGTTGATAATAATACATAATTATTTATGTTATCTTTTATGTTTCATACGATTCCTTCTCCATTATTATATGTTGTGTTTATGAAGGAATGTCCTCTATAACCTTCGTCCGAAAATCATTATATCCTAAGGGAAATAATGCTTCGGTGGACGAAGGACTTTAATGTATAATATTTCTTGTGTTGCCTTGTTCTTAATTCATAGCATTTGAGAACAAGTCCCCAACATTGGCGCCCACCTCCGGTGAACTCACTTCCACTCTTTGAGTTTTGAACACCTTCGGCAATCGTAAACCTTCGTTATGGCGCCGAAGAAAGCTTCAGCAACTGGGGCTGCAGCTCTGCAATCGCTGGACCCCAATCAGGAGACTCTCTCCCTTCGGGAGGCCCGAAGCCAGAAGAGGAAGGCTGTCAGCCCGACGCCTCAAGAGGACGAGTTAGACCAAGAAATCAGAGATATGGAAATGCTTCACCAACAGGTGCAAAGGAAGAAGAAGATGGCCAGGCTAGCTGAACTGCAAAGGCAGATAGACGAAGCTTCCGAAGAAGTTCGCCATCTTACTCAAGACGAGCAAAATCAAAGGCCTCAGCACAAAGACCTTCATCAGGAGGGTTTCTTCAACGAAGATGACTGGTATGACAATTTACACCATGGAAATTTTGTTTTTGATGATGCTTCTCCTCTGTCCACTGAGCTGCAGGCTACACCTTGGCCTCCGTCCTACAAGCCGCCCCAGCTTCCCATATTCGACGGCCATTCAGACCCGAAGCAGTTTTTGATGAGCTACGAAGCAACAGTATCTTCGTATGGTGGCAATGCTGCAGTCATGGCAAAGTCTTTTGTTATGGCTGTCAGGAGTGTTGCTCAAACCTGGTATTCCTCCCTTCGACCAGGAACGATCACTTCATGGCAAAAGCTGAAGGACATGTTGTTAACCAGTTTCCAAGGGTTTCAGACGAAGCCGGTCACTGCTCAAGCTCTATTCCAGTGCACCCAAGATCACGAAGAATACCTTCAGGCATATGTCCGGAGGTTCTTGCGTTTGAGGGCACAGGCGCCAACAGTGACCAACGAAATTGTCATTGAGGCCATGATCAAGGGACTTCGGCCAGGACCTTCAGCTCAGTACTTTGCTAGGAAGCCTCCCCAAACTTTGGAGAAGCTGCTCCAGAAGATGGACGAGTATATTCGGGCCGACAATGATTTTCGTCAAAGAAGGGAGGAGGCTTTCAGGTTTTCCGAAATGACCAGGGGCTTTGGAGGAAGATTCTATCCGAGGCACGTCAGGTCAATTCACAACTCTACTCAAAACGATGATAAGGGGAATCAGCAGCAAAGGCCACAGTGCTCCTCACAGGCTTCGGGGCAAGAGCAAAGCTCCTTCCGGCCGCCAGCCCCAAGAGGCAGAGGCGCCAGGGGCTTCGGCGGAAGATTTGGAGATCATCCAAGGAGAATATTTTGCTTGTTCTGTGGTGAAAACAAGGGCCATACCACCAGGATGTGCCATGTTACCATCCAGAAACAAAAGGAGATAGCCGAAGCTGCAGCACAACAGGCTCAGCCAAAGCAGGTCATGCACACTGCTTCGTATCATTCGCCTTACATCCCAGAATATGTAGGCAACCACCCTGCAGTTTCTGTTGCTTCGGCGAGTCAACCTCAAGCTTCCTGGCAACAGCCTCCGCCTCCACCACCGCTGCAACAAGGCCAACAGCCAGAAGGGGGCCAATATGCTCAACACCAAAGGGACTTCAGAGAACAATCCGAAGCTCGCACAGTCAATAGCACTGTGCCAGAGTCAAAGCACATCTATTGACAAATATCCTACCTTGATAGTAGTCTTTTCCATTCAGTTTGTTTCTTCTGTAATAAAGAACACTTTTTAAATCTCATGTAATAGTTCCGTTGTTTGCCACAAGGAAAATATATCTTCTCCACAGGCTTAAGTTGTTGAAGCTTAAAGATTTGCGATAGCAAGAAGGACCTTCGGATTATCAAAAATTTATTTTTAAAGAAAAAAGAGGCACGGTATGAATTCTTCGAAGCAACAAAAAGTCGTTCTAAGGAACGCAGAGTAAGTTTGCTGAAGTTACAAAAAGTCATTCCAAAGGGAGCGCAGTGTAAGTTTTCTGCTCCAAAGTCGTTCCAAAGGGAATGCAGAGCTTACAGCGAAAAATAAACGCTGATACCGCCTAAGTAAAAGGCGAAGCGCGAAAAGTCAACGCGAATACCGCTGAAAGTAAAAGGCGAAGAAGCTCCTAAGGGAGGCTTACAGCGAAAAATAAACGCTGATTCCGCTGAAGTAAAAGGCGAAGAAGCTCCTAAGGGAGGCTTACATCGAAAAGTCGACGTTGATTTAAAAAGATTATGTGTTTTATCGCGGGATGTGTGCGTATCTTCGGAATGAATACCATTTCACATAGCATAACATCATCACATCATTTCGCATAGCATAAGCATCATACATCATGCTGCATATGGCACAAGAAGGGGACACGATATCGATCTTCGGAAGAATGTTTTGAAAAAGGGGGAAAATCATCCTAAGTCACAAGGAGATACACTATTGATCTTCGGAAGTGTAGCTTCGGAAAATATTTTCATGAAGCTTGGATATTCTTCATCAGAACACTATGGATATTGTTGTGGTAAATGAAAATTCTTCTTCACGAAGCATGAAAAGAAGGGAAGGTGTTTTTTCGTCAAAGACTCAAAAACGGTACGTATGTAAAATTTCATGCATCGTAAAGAATTGAACCATAAAAAAACAAGTATATTACATTCAGGATTTCAGGATATTACACATATTACATTTCAGATGTTTTTACAATAGCACCTAGTCTTCCCTAAGTACTACTTCCACAGCTTCATTCAGGAGTTGATCGACAACTTGATCCATGATAGCTTCAGCCATCTTTTTAATTTCATCGTCATCTTTCGGGTGAGGGCCCGGAGACGCTTTAGTAGGATCTGAGGGAGGACAGGATACGGCTACATTGCTATTACAAATTGCGAACGAAATTTAACATCAAAAATTACAACACAATAAAAACCATTAGTTAATACCTATTTGCCCTTCGGGCTCTGCGCTTTTCTCAGCAGCCTCTGCTACTTGTCTAGCATCATGGATCCCTTTCTCGCTTTTTTGGATAATTTCTCGGGCCATTTCTCTACCACCATTGTCCCAGATATCGGTGAAAAATTTTCCACCAACCATGCTAGCTTCGGCTGAAGGATCTTTTGCATTTTCGAAGGACAAGGTAGCTTCGGATTGCGCTAAAATCTTTACATGCTCACAGCCCTTTTTCTCCAAAATGGTGGCAATCCCCCTGGCACCCGAAAAAGCACATATGTCTCCGCGGCTATTTAAAATTTCCTCGAAGGCCTCAGCTTCGTGATTAATCCATTCGATGGGACCTTCGGGGTTGCCTCGTGTAAAGTTTTCTTCGCCCGAGAATGCGCCAACGTTGGCGAAGCTAGCTTTTATTTTCTTAACACATTCCATAGATTTGTCATAGCATCTTTTCTTGGACGAACGAAGCTCTTCAACAGTTCCTTCTAAATGATTTGCCCATTGGTCGCTAAGTTCTCGCTTCGTTTCTTCAAGTATGCATTCCTCTTTAACTCTGGCCAGTTGTTTTCGAAGATCTTCAATTTCACGCTTCTGAGCCTCAGCTTGACCTTTAAAAGCAGCTTCGTCTTCTTTTATTCTATTTATCAATGAATGCAATATTTTATCTTTTTCGAGACCTTCGTTCCTTAGTTCAATTACTTCGGAACGAAGGTTGCTCAGGGCCATGACACACCCTTCATCTTCGGCATCTTTTTGGGCCCTGAGGGCATTGCTAAGTATAAGGCCCTGCAAAGAAAAATGTGTGTGCGTCAATAAATTTAAGTAAACGAAAAATTTTGGTTTCAAAAAAAAAATACAAAGACCTTATTTTTTGCACCTTTAAGCTATTGTATGCCAAGCTGTCGGCCAGCTCGTTTTTCGACAACACCGAGAGCCCGTCTTCCAGTGTTGGGAATCCGAAGCTCTTGCTCATCTCCTGACAGACAGAAATCTCCTTGCTGTCAGGGAGACAATACAAAAAGTCTTCTTCTCCGCTGCCGTTGAATATCAGCGCCCCCTTTGGATATTTTAGTTTTTGGGCGTAAAACTGGGCCTCTTGCTTTTCTTTCTCATACAACTCTTTCCCCGAAGCATGTCGAACAATATAATCAAGGACTTTGGGGGATGCTTCGGGGGCAACAGCACTGATTTCTTCAACAAGAATTGGTTCTGTTATTTTTTCTTCCTCGGTTTCCAAGGATTTTACCTTCGTGGGCTCTGAAGGCCCAGCTTCAGTCTCAGTTTGTTGCTTTGGAGCTTCAGCATCAAAAATTTCAGCTTCCGTTTCGGAAGTTTCAACAGTCCTCTTCGGAGTCGCGCTTGAGGACTTAATTGTCTCCAGAACATCTAGCACATTGACCATTCTTTTTCTTTTTGGGGTAATCGCTGGGCCCTTTTGGTTTTTTATTATCTCAACACTTGCTGAAGGACTTAAAATTTCCAATATTTTCGGTTCTTTAGTACTCGGTTTTTCCGCCTTCTCTGCTGAGGCTTTTTCTTCGATCTTCGGCACTGAAGTTGGTTCTTTAATTTTGGTGGCCGAAGAGGTTTCACCGGCGAACTCAGGCACTGTAGCTGGTTCAATGTAGCGTGGCCGGTGTGTGAGAACTTTTACCCTTTGTCTCTTTGGCGATGGCTCGCTGGGAGCGGCTGAAGTAGTTTCCTGTGCAGAAGTTGCGTTTTTTCTTTTTTGGCCCCGCGCTGGATAGTGGTAGTCGGGGTACACGAACCCAATTGCGTCAAACACTCGGTTCAGTCTTTTCTTTTTCCGGCCTCCGAAGGCTGCTGACAATGCAGTATCTTCAGCCTTTGAATAAACCCCAAGTAGTTCATCACTTACATTTTCAATGCTTTTTAGCCAGTCATCATCTTGCTCTACGAATTTATCTCCGAATTTGAAAGTATACTTCAGTCTGATAAGTCCACCTTCGTCAGCCTCCTTTATAGTCTCTTGTGGCATTTCCCATTTTTCTGCGAGCGGCCATACTCTGAAGGCAATATGCTCTTGGACCAAATCTCTCGTTCCAATAAAAGAGCAAATAACACCGAAGGCTCTCTGGCATTCTTCGGCAGCCTCATTCATTTCAACCTTCGGCCTCCGCAGGCCGAAGCTTTGCCAAATAGGGCGCATAATTATACCTTTAATATCTCCCCGTGTTTTCAGGTCATTCTTCACATAAAACCATTCTGTCATCCAGTCGCTGGGCCATCTCTTCCGAAAGGTTGGCACGGGACAGCTTGACCCAGACCGAGAGACGAAACTGTAGCAGCCGAAATTATTGTGATATTGCTCCTTACCCTAGGGTTTTGTCTCGTATGACAATTCGTGTATGTTGCAGAAACTTTTCGCATCATGTTCCAGACCTTGGCTTCTCGCGGCCCACACGAAGATATTCAACCTTATGATTGCTTCGGGGGTAAGTTGGTGAAGATAGACTTCAAATATTTTCAGCACCTCTACGACAAAGCTGCTCAGGGGAAATCGTAGTCCAGCTTTCAAAAAGCTTCGGAACACTACGACTTCATTTTCCTCAGGGTTCGGGCATGTCTTCTCTCCTTCGTCGGCCCTCACAACGGACAAGTCCCGGAAATATCTTCCCCTCATGTTGACAAGATGATTTTCTTTGATACTTGATTTGCCGAAAACCGCATGGCTTGGTCGCCAAGGCCGATCTTCGGAGTCTTCACCACCGCTATCCACATCATAACTGTCGCTGTCATCAGTATCTTCAGATAAACCTTCTAAAATCTCTTTGGTGATTTTCTCTGTATTGGTCTTCGACATTGCTATAAGAAACCCCAGGTTTTTCTCTTCAGAAAGACTCAGCTTCATCTCGGCACCAGCCTTCTTATCTTCAGACATCTTCGAAAATGCTAAAAAACTGCTTTCAAAGCCGAAGCTTAAAAACATAAAAAGCCAAGCAAGTGTTGGTGCGCAAGAGCTAAAAGTTGAGTAAGCAAGAGCAGATGGCAAGAAAGCGTACCAAATGAGCTCGTGGTATGCTCTTATTTATACGCCAAGTGCATTGAAAGTTGGAAGACCCCGCTTGTCAGTGAATGTTGCTATTCTAGCAAAGGGAAGGTGTTTTTTCGGACCTTCGGCTTAAGGCCTTCGTCCATGTCGCAATCTAAATTTATCATTCCAACAAATTAATATTGCGAGGGGCTACTGTTGGGGGCCTTCGGCTTCTGAAGGTCCTCAAAAACATGATTTAACAATGTTTCTGGAGTATAATGTGTGAACAGGTATCTTCGGACTCGAATCGGTACCACAGTGGGAGAAGCCCAAAGAATATGAAGGTTGATACAGGGCCGAAGCTGTGAGCGGGAAAGCTTCGGTGGGACAGCAGAAAAGGAAACCGACTTAAAGATGAAAAGGCTATTTAGACCTCGGTAGATTACTATAGAATTACTACCAAATGTAAAGGGCATGGGTGTAATTTTACATGGGTTGTGTCCCGTGCCTATAAATAGGTGAACAGTGCCCCCGTACTGTTCACGAGGACTTGGCATTTGCTTTTGCGTCACACTTGTACTTTCACCTTCTTTCAAGCCGAAGGTACATTTGTAATTTGATATTATTTCTACTCTTCTATAATAATAATACAGAAATGAGTTGATAATAATACATAATTATTTATGTTATCTTTTATGTTTCATACGATTCCTTCTCCATTATTATATGTTGTGTTTATGAAGGAATGTCCTCTATAACCTTCGTCCGAAAATCATTATATCCTAAGGGAAATAATGCTTCGGTGGACGAAGGACTTTAATGTATAATATTTCTTGTGTTGCCTTGTTCTTAATTCATAGCATTTGAGAACAAGTCCCCAACAGTCTCCACCAAAAATCTAGAATGTGATCTATGGCAAGGAAACATATGTGGGGTGAGGTGAACGAGCCTCTGGTCAATGATCAATGGCCACACAACACCCATTTTTGTCGAAAATAGCCATGAACGTCCATTTTCAATAATACCGAAGTCTAACACCTTCAAATTTTTTACCAAGAAATGGACTCCATAGAAATCGAAGAATGTGGCCTATGGCAAGGACACATAAGTGGGGTGAGGTATACGAGCCTCTAGTCGATGATGAATGGCCACACAACCCCATTTTTGTCAGAAATTGCTTTGAACGAGCATTTTCGATAATACCAAAGGCTAACACCTACGATTTTTGACCAAGAAATGGTTTCCGCCAGAAATCCAAGAATGTGAACTATGACAAGGAAACATATGTGGGATGTGGTGCACGAGAAACTGGTCGATGATCAATGGCCACACAACCCCCATTTTTGTCGAAAATAGCATGCACGACCATTTTCAATAATACCTATAGGTTTTTGGCCAAGAAATGGTCTCCACCCGACAACCAAGAATGTGATCTATCACAAGGAAACATATATGGGGTGAGGTGTACGAGCCTCTAATCGATGATCAATGGCCACACAACCTTCATTTTTGCCGAAAATAGCCATGAGCAACCATTTCAATAATACCGAAGGCTAACACCTACGGATTTTTGACCAAGAAATGGTCTCCACCAAAAATACAAGAATGTGATCTATGGCCAGGAAACATATGTGGGGTCAGGTTTATGGGCCTCTTGTCGATGATCAATGATCACACAACCCCCATTTGTGTCCAAAATAGCATGAACGACCATTTTCAATAATACCGAAGGCTAACACCAACGGATTTTTGACCAAGTAATGGCCTTCACCAGAAATCCAAGAATGTGAACTTTGGCAAGGAAACATATTTGGGGTGAGGTGTACAAGCCTCTGGTCAATGATCAATGGCCACAAAACCCCCATTTTGGTCGAAAACAGCCATGAACAACCATTTTCATTAATACCGAAGGCTAATACCTACAGATTTTTGACCAAGAAATGGTCTCCACCAAAAATCGAAGAATTTTATTTATGGCAAGGAAACATATGTGGTGTTATATGTACGAGCCTTTGGTCGATGATAAGTGGCCTCACAATCCCCATTTTTCTCGAAAATAGCATGAAAGGCCATTTTTAATAATACCAAAGGATAACACCTACATATTTTTGACCAAGATATGGTCTCCACTAGAAATGCAAGAATGTGATCTATGGAAAGGAAACATATGTGGGGTGGGGTGTATGAGCGTCTGGTCAATGATCAATGGCCACACAACCCCCATTTTTGTCGAAAATAGCATTAACGAACAATTTCAATAATACCGAAGGCTAACACCTACAAACTTTTGACCAAGAAATGGTATCCACCAGAAATCCAAGAATGTGATCTATGGCAAGAAAACATATGTGGGGTGAGGTGTACGAGCCTCTGGTTGATGATCAATGGCCACACATCTCCCATTTTTGTCGAAAATAGCATGAAGGCCATTTTCAATAATACCGAAAACTAACACCAACAGATTTTTGGCCAAGAAATGGTCTCCACCCGAAAACCAAGAATGTGATCTATCACAAGGAAACATATGTGGGGTGAGGTGTACGAGCCTCTAATCGATGATCAATGGCCACACAACCTTCATTTTTTGCCGAAAATAGCCATGAGCAACCATTTCAATAATACCGAAGGCTAACACATACGGATTTTTGACCAAGAAATGGTCTCCACCAAAAATACAAGAATGTGATCTATGGCCAGGAAACATATGTGGGGTCAGGTTTATGGGCCTCTGGTCGATGATCAATGATCACACAACCCCTATTTGTGTCCAAAATAGCATGAACGACCATTTTCAATAATACCGAAGGCTAACACCAAAGGATTTTTGACCAAGTAATGGCCTCCACCAGAAATCCAAGAATGTGAACTTTGGCAAGGAAACATATGTGGGGTGAGGTGTACAAGCCTCTGGTCAATGATCAATGGCCACACAACCCCCATTTTGGTCGAAAACAGCCATGAACAACCATTTTCAATAATACCGAAGGCTAATACCTACGGATTTTTGACCAAGAAATGGTCTCCACCAAAAATCGAAGAATTTTATTTATGGCAAGGAAACATATGTGGTGTTAGATGTACGAGCCTTTGGTCGATGATAAGTGGCCTCACAATCCCCATTTTTCTCGAAAATAGCATGAACGACCATTTTCAATAACCAAAGGATAACACCTACATATATTTGACCAAGATATGGTCTCCACTAGAAATGCAAGAATGTGATCTATGGAAAGGAAACATATGTGGGATGGGTTGTATGAGCGTCTGGTCAATGATCAATGGCCACACAACCCCCATTTTTTTCGAAAATAGCATTAACGAACAATTTCAATAATACCGAAGGCTAACACCTACAAACTTTTGACCAAGAAATGGTATCCACCAGAAATCCAAGAATGTGATCTATGGCAAGAAAACATATGTGGGGTGAGGTGTACGAGCCTCTGTTGATGATCAATGGCCACACATCTCCCATTTTTGTCGAAAATAGCATGAAGGCCATTTTCAATAATACCGAAGACTAACACCAACAGATTTTCGGCCAAGAAATGGTCTCCACCACAAACCAATAATGTGATCTATGGCAAGGAAACATATGTGGGTTGAGGTGTAGGAGCCTATAGTCAATGATCAATGGCCACACAACCGTCATTTTTGCCGAAAATAGCCATGAACGACCATTTCAATAATACCGAAGGCTAACACCTACGGATTTTTGACCAAGAAATGGTCTCCACCAAAAATCCAAGAATGTGATCTATGGCAAGGAAACATTTGTGGGGTCAGGTGTATGAGCCTCTGGTCAATGATCAATGGCCACACAAACCCCATTTTTGTCCAAAATAGGAAGAACGAGCATTTTCAATAATACCATAGGCTAACACCTACGGATTTTTGACCAAGAAATGTTCTCCACCAAAAATCCAAGAATTTTATCTATAGCAAGGAAACATATGTGGGGTGAGATGTACGAGCCTCTGGTCAATGATAAGTGGACCCACAATCTCCATTTTTCTCGAAAATAGCATGAACGACCATTTTCAATAATAACAAAGGCTAACACCTATAGATTATTGACCAAGATATGGTCACCACCAGAAATGCAAGAATGTGATCTCTAGAAAGGAAACATATGTGGGGTGTGGTGTATGAGCCTCTTGTCGATGGTCAATGGCCACACAACCCCCATTCTTGTCAAAAATAGCATGAACGACCATTTTCAATTATACTGAAGGCTAACACCTACGGATTTTTGACAAAGAAATTGTCTCCACCAGATATATAAGAATGTGATCTATGGGAAGGAAACTTATGTGGGGTGAGGTCTACGAGCCTCTGGTCGATGATCAATGGCCACACAACCCTTATTTTTGCCGAAAATTGCATCAACGACCATTTTCAATAATGCTAAAGGCTAACATTACGGATTTTTGACCAATAAATTGTCTCCACCAAAAGTCCAAAAATGTGATCTATGGCATAGAAACATATGTGGGTGAGGTGTACGAGCCTCTTGTCGATGATCAATGGCCTAACAACCACTATTTTTGTCGAAAATAGCATGAACGACCAGGTGTATGAAACATATGTGGGGCCAAGAAATGGTCTCCACTAGAAATCCAAGAATGTGATCTATGGCAATGAAACATATGTGGGGCCAGGTGTATGAGCAACTGGTCGATGATCAATGGCCACACAACCCCCATTTTTGTCGAAAATTGCATGAATGAACATTTTTAATAATACCGAAGGCTAACACCTACTGATTTTTGACCAAGAAATGGTGTCCACCTGAAAACCAAGAATGTGATCTATGGCAAGGAAACATACGTGGGGTGAGATGTACAAGGCTTTGGTCGATGATCAATGGCCACACAACTCCCATTTTTGTTGAAAATAGCATGAAGGACCATTTTCAATAATACCGAAGGCTAACACCAACGGATTTTTGGCCAAAAAATTGTCTCCACCAGAAAACCAAGAATGTGATCTATGGCAAGGAAACATATGTGGGGTGATATGTAGGAGCATCCCATCAATGATCTATGGCCACACAACCTTCATTTTTGCCGAAAATAGCCATGAATGACCATTTTCAATAATACAGAAGGCTAACACCTATGGATTTTAACCATGAAACGGTCTCCACCAAAAATCCAAGAATCTGATCTATGGCAAGGAAGCATTTGTGGGGTGAGGTGTACGAGCCTCTGGTCGATGATCAATGGCCACACAACACACATAAACTTAAACTCATTTTGATGTGTTTATGTCCACTCAAGTAAAACATCGCACATCATTATGCCACATCGTTTCTCAAAATAAAATAAAGACCATGGAAAATTTTGCCAAATTGCACGAGAGAACTGTCCAAACATAGGTTAAGGTTGTAAGGAATCTTCTTTCCACCAAACAGTTGCTAATAAGTAGGAATATAAAGAATTCAAAATAATAGGTCATCTTTTAAACTAAAAATGACGTTTCCCTGATGTCAAGGGCTTTGTATTCGCACGAGAGGATATTAGAGTACAACTAGTGGATGAAGACGTTATAGGGCTAGCTAATGACCTTTTGTGATACCAGGTTTCCTATAATCCCCTCTATTGAAGGCATACCTAGATGGTCTTTATGTCCACACAAGAAAAACACATCAATATGCCACATCGTTTCTCAAAATAAAATAATGACCATGGAAAATTTATCCAAATTGAGTGAGAAAACTGTCCAAACATAGGTTAAGGTTGTAAGGCACATTTTTTCCACCATACCATTGCTAAAAAGTTGGAATATAGAGAATTCAAACAATAGATCACCTTTTAAACCGCAAATGACGTTTCTATGATTTTGAGGGCACTATATTCGCATGAGAGGGTATTAGAGTGCAACTACTGGATGAAGACGTTATTGGGCTAGCTAATGACTTTTGTGATACCAGGTTTCCAATAATCCTCTCTATTCAAGGCATACCTAAATGGTGTTTATGTCCACTCAAGTATAACACCATACATCATTATGCCACACCATTCTCAAAATAAAAAAAACACCATGAGAAATTTAGCCAAATTGCATGAGAGAACTGTCCAAATATAGGTTAATGTTGTAAGGCACCTTTTTTCCACCGTACAATTGCTAAAAAGTTGGAATATAAAGAATTCAAAACAATAGATCACCTTTTATACCACAAATGACGTTTCCCTGATGTCAAGGGCATTGTAATTGCACGTGAGGGTATTAGAGTACAACTAGTGGATGAAGACATCATTGGGCTAGCAAATGACATTTTGTGATTCCCGGTTTCCTATAATCCCCTCTATTCAAGGCATACCTAGACGGTGTTTATGTCCACTCAAGAAAAACAAAACACATCAATATGCCACATTATTTCTCAAAATAAAATAATGACCTTGGAAAATTTAGTCAAATTACGTGAGTGAACTATACAAACATAGGTTATGGTTGTAAGGCACCTTTTTTCCACCATACAATTGCGAAAAAGTTGGAATATAAAGAATTCAAAACAATAGATCACCTTTTAAACCTCAAATGACGTTTCTATGATATTGAGGGCATTGTATTCACATGAGACGGTATTAGAGTACAACTAGTGGATGAAGACGTTATTGGGCTAGCTAATGACCTTTTGTGATACCAGGTTTCCTATAGTCCCCTCTATTCAAGGCATACCTAGATGGTGTTTATGTCCACTCAAGTAAAACACTGCACATCATTTTGCCACATCGTTTCTCAATAAAATAAAGACCATGGGAAATTTATCCAAATTGCGTGTGAGATCTGTCCAAACATAAGTTACGGTTGTAAGTCACCTTTTTTCCACCATACAGATGCTAAAAGGTTGGAATATAAAGAATTCAAAACAATATATCACCTTTTAAACCTCAAATGTCGTTTCTATGATATTGACGGAATTGTATTCACACGAGAGGGTATTAAAGTACAACAAGTGGATGAAGACATTATTGGGCTAGCTAATGACCTTTTGTGATACCAGGTTTCCTATAATCCCCTCTATTCAAGGCATACCTAGTCGTGTTTATGTCCACTCAAGAAAAACAAAAGACATCAATATGCCACATCGTTTCTCAAAATAAAATAATGACCATGGAAAATTTAGCCAAATTACGTGAGTGAACTGTCCAAACATAGGTTAAGGTTGTAAGGCACCTTTTTTCCACCATACAGTTGCGAAAAAGTTGGAATATAAAGAATTCAAAACAATAGATCACCTTTTAAACCTCAAATGACGTTTCTATAATATTGAGGGCATTGTATTCACACGAGACGGTATTAGAGTATAACTAGTGGATGAAGACGTTATTGGGCTAGCAAATGACCTTTTGTGATAGCGGGATTCCTATAATCTCCTCTATTTAATGCATACCTAGATGGTATTTGTGTCCACTCAAGTAAAACACCGCACATCAATATGCCACATCGCTTCTCAAAATAAAATAAAAACCGTGGGAAATTTAGCCATTGTGTGTGAGAACTTTCCAAACATATGTTAAGGTTGTAAGGCACTTTTTTCCACTATACGGTTGCTAAAAAGCAGAGATATAAAGAATTCAAAACAATAGATCACCTTTAAAACTAAAAATGATGTTTCCCAGATGTCAAGGGCATTGTATTCGCACGAGAGGGTATTAGAGTACAACTAGTGGATAAAGATGTTATTGGGCTAGCTAATGACCTTTTGTGATTCCAGGTTTCCTATAATCCCCTCTATTCAAGGCATACCTAGACGGTGTTTATGTCTACTCAAATAAAACACAAAATATTAATATGCCACATTGTTTCTCAATAAAATAAAGACCATGGAAAATTTAACCAAATTGAGTTAGAGAACTATCCAAACATAGGTTAAAGTTGTAAGGCACATTTTCCACCATACGGTTGCTAAAAAGTTGGAATATAAAGAATTCAAAACAATAGATCACCTTTTAAACCACAAATGACGTTTTTATGATATTGAGGGCACTGTATTCGCACGAGAGGGTATTAGAGTACAACTAGAGGATGAAGACGTTATTGGGCTAGCAAATAACTTTTTGTGATACCAGGTTTCCTATAATCCCTTCTATTCAAGGCGTAACTAGATTGTGTTTATGTCCACTCATATGTTTTCTTACCAAAGATCACATTCTTCGATTTCTGGTGGAGACCATTTATTGGTCAAAAATCCATAGGTGTTAGCCTTCGGTATTAATGAAAATGGTCGTTCATGCTATTTTCGACAAAAATAGGGGTTGTGTGGCCATTGATCATTGACCAGAGGCTCGTACAATTCCCCACACATATGTTTCCTTGCCATAGATCACATTCTTGGATTTCTGGTAGAGACCATTTTTTGGTCAAAAAATCGTAGGTGTTAGCCTTCAGTATTATTGAAAATGGTTGTTCATGGCTATTTTCGACAGAAATGGGGGTTGTGTGGCCATTGATCATCGACCAGAGTCTCGTACACCTCACCCCACATATGTTTCCTTGGCATAGATCACATTCTTTGACTTCTGGTGTTAGCCTTAGGTGTTAGCCTTAGGTACTTTTGAAAATGGTCGTTCATCCTATTTTCGACAAAAATAGGGGTTGTGTGGCCATTGATCATCGACCACAGGCTCGTACACTTCACCCCACATATGTTTCCTTGCCATAGATCACATTCTAGGATTTCTAGTGGAGACCATTTCTTGGTCAAAATCCGTAGATGTTGGCCTTCCGTATTATTGAAAATGGTCGTTCATGCTATTTTCGACAAAAATAGGGGTTGTGTGGCCATTGATCATCGACTAGAGGCTCGTACACCTCACCCCACATATGTTTCCTTGCCATATATCACATTCTTGGATTTCTTGGTCAAAAATCTGTAGGTGTTAGCCTTTGGTATTTTTGAAAATGGTCGGTCATAATATTTTGGAAAAAATGGGGGTTGTGTGGCCACCTGTATGGTATTAGAGTACAACTATTGGATGAAGACGCTAGTGGGCTAGCTAATGATCTTTTGTGATAACAGGTTTCCTATAATCCCCACTATTCATGGAATACTTAAACGGTGTTTATGTCCACTCAAGTAAAACACCACACATCAATTTGCCACATCGATTCTCAAAATAAAATAAAGATGATAAAAAGTTGGAATATAAAGAATTCAATACAATAGATCAACTTTTAAACCACAAATGATGTTTCCCTGATGTCAAGGGCATTATATTCGGATGAGAGGGTATTAGAGTACAACTAGTGGATGAAGATGTCATTGGGCTAGATAATGACCTTTTGTGATACCAGGTTTCCTATAATCCCCTCTATTCAAGGGATACCTAGATGGTGTTTATGTCCACTCAAGTAAAACACCACACATCAATATGACACATCATTTCTAAAAATAAAATAAAGACTATGGAAAATTTAGCAAAATTGCGTGAGTGAACTGTCCAAACATAGGTTAAGGTTGTAAGGCAATTTTTTCCACATACAATTGCTAAAATGTTGGAATATAAAGAATTCAAAACAATAGATCACCTTTTAAACCTCAAATGACGTTTCTATGATATTGAGGGCATTGTATTCACACGAGAGGGTATTAGAGTACAACTAGCGGATGAAGGCGTTATTGGGCTAGTTAATGACCTTTTGTGATACCAGGTTTCCTATAATCCCTTTATTCAAGGCATATCTAGATGGTGTTTATGTCCACTCAAGTAAAACATCGCACATCATTATACCACATCATTTCTCAAAATAAAATAAAGACCATGGGAAATTTTGCCAAATTGCACGAGAGAACTTTTTTCCAAACATAGGTTAGGGTTGTAAGACACCTTTTTTCCACCAAAAAGATGCTAATAAGTAGGAATATAAAGAATTCAAAACAATAGATCACCTTTTAAACTAAAAATGACGTTTCCCTGATGTCAAGGGCATTGTATTCGCACCAGAGGGTATTAGAGTACAACTAGTGGATGAAGACGTTATTGGGCTAGCTAATACCCTCTCATCCGAATATAATGCCCTTGACATCAGGGAAACATCATTTGTGGTTTAAAAGTTGATCTATTGTATTGAATTCTTTATATTCCAACTTTTTATCATCTTTATTTTATTTTGAGAATCGATGTGGCAAATTGATGTGTGGCGTTTTACTTGAGTGGACATAAACACCGTTTAAGTATTCCTTGAATAGTGGGGATTATAGGAAACCTGGTATCGCAAAAGATCATTAGCTAGCCCAATAATGTCTTCATCCACTAGTTGTACTCTAAAACCCACTCGTGTGAATACAATGCCCTCAATATCATAGAAACGACATTTGAGGTTTAAAAGGTGATATATTGTTTTGAATTCTTTATATTCCAACCTTTTAGCATCTGTATGGTGGAAAAAAGGTGCCTTACAACCGTAACCTATGTTTGGACAGATCTCACACGCAATTTGGATAATTTCCCATGGTCTTTATTTTATTTTGAGAAACGATGTGGCAAAAATGATGTACGGTGTTTTACTTGAGTGGACATAAACAACATCTAGGTATGCCTTGAATAGAGGGGATTATAGGAAACCTAGTATCACAAAAGGTCATTAGCTAGCCCAATAACGTCATCATCCACTAGTTGTGAATACAATGCCCTCAATATGATAGAAACGTCATTTGAGGTTTAAAATGTGATCTATTGTTTTGAATTCTTTATATTCCAACTTTTCGCAACTGTATGGTGGAAAAAAGGTGCCTTACAACCTTAACCTATCTTTGTAGAGTTCACTCACGTAATTTGGCTAAATTTTCCAAGGTCATTGTTTTATTTTTAGAAACAATGTGGCATATTGATGTGTTTTGTTTTTCTTGAGTGGACATAAACACCGTGTAGGTATGCCTTGAATAGAGGGGATTATAGGAAACCTTGTATCACAAAATGTCATTTGCTAGCCCAATGACGTCTTCATCCACTAGTTGTACTCTAATACCCTCATGTGCAATTACAATGCCCTTGACATCTGGGAAACGTCATTTGTGGTATAAAAGGTGATCTATTGTTTTGAATTCTTTATATTCCAACTTTTTAGCAATTATACGGTGGAAAAAAGGTGTCTTACAACCTTAACCTATATTTGGACAGTTCTCTCACGCAATTTGGCTAAATTTCCCATGGTCTTTATTTTACTTTGAGAAACAGTGTGGCATAATGATGTATAGTGTTATACTTGAGTGGACATAAACACCATCTAGGTATGCCTTGAATAGAGGGGACTATTGGAAACCTGGTATCACAAAAGTCATTAGCTAGCCAAATAACGTCTTCATCCACTTGTTGCACACTAATACCCTCTCGTGCTAATATATTGCCCTCAAAATCATAGAAACGTCATTTGTGGTTTAAAAGGTGATCTATTGTTTGAATTCTCTATATTCCAACTTTTTAGCAATGGTTTGGTGGAAAAATGTGCCTTACAACCTTAACCTATGTTTGGACAGTTCTCTCACTCAATTTGGATAAATTTTCCATGGTCATTATTTTATTTTGAGAAACGATGTGGCATATTGATTTGTGTTGTTTTTCTTGAGTGGATATAAAAACCATCTAGGTATGCCTTGAATAGAGGGGATTATAGGAAACCTGGTATCACAAAAGGTCATAGCTAGCCCAATAACGTCTTCATCCACTAGTTGTACTCTAATACCCTCTGGTGCGAATACAATGCCCTTGACATCAAGGAAACGTCATTTTTAGTTTAAAAGATGATCTATTGTTTTGAATTCTTCATATTCCTACTTAATAGCAATAGTTTGGTGGAAAGAAGATTCCTTACAACCTTAACCCATGTTTGGATAGTTCTCTCGTGCAATTTGGCTAAATTTCCCATGGTCTTTATTTTATTTTTAGAAATGATGTGTGATGTTTTACTTGAGTGGACATAAACACATCAATAAGAGTTTAAGTTTATGTGTGTTGTGTGGCCATTGATCATCGACCAGAGGCTCGTACACCTCACCCCACATATGTTTCCTTGCCATAGATCACATTCTTGGATTTCTGGTGGAGGCCATTACTTGGTCAAAAATCCATTGGTGTTAGCCTTCGGTATTATTGAAAATGGTCATTCATGCTATTTTGGACACAAATAGGGGTTGTGTGATCATTGATCATCGACCAGAGGCCCATAAACCTGACCCCACATATGTTTCCTGGCCATAAATCACATTCTTGGATTTTTGGTGGAGACCATTTCTTGGTCAAGAATCCGTAGGTGTTGGCCATTGATGATCGACTAGAGGCTCGTACACCTCACCCCACATTTGTTTCCTTGTGATAGATCACATTCTTGGTTTTCGGGCGGAGACCATTTCTTGGCCAAAAATCTGTAGGTATTATTGAAAATGGTCGTGCATGCTATTTTCGACAAAAATGGGGGTTGTGTGGCAATTGATCATCGACCAGTTTTGAGTACACCTCACCCCAGATATGTTTCCTTCCCATAGTTCACATTCTTGGATTTCTGGCGAAGACTATTTCTTTGTCAAAAATCTGTAGGTGTTAGCCTTTGGTATTATTGAAAATGCTCGTTCAAGGCAATTTCTGACAAAAATGGGGTTGTGTGGCCATTCATCATCGACCAGAGGCTCGTACACCTCACCCCACTTATGTTTCCTTGCCATAGGTCACATTTTTGGATTTCTATGGAGACCATTTTCTTGGTCAAAAATCTGAAGGTGTTAGCCTTCGATATTATTGAAAATGGTCGTTCATGGCTATTTTCGACAAAAATGGGGGTTGTGTGGCCATTGATCATTGACCAGAGGCTCGTTCACCTCACCCCCATATGTTTCCTTGCCAAAGATCACATTCTTGGATTTTTGGTGAGACCATTTCTTGGTCAAAAATCCGTTGGTGTTAGCCTACGGTATTATTGAAAATGGTCGTTCATGCTATTTTTGAAAAAATAGGGGTGGTGTGGCCTTTGATCATCGACCAGAGGCTCGTACACCTCACCCACATATGTTTCCTTACCGTGGATCACATTCTTGGATTTCTGGTGGAGAGCATTTCTTGGTAAAAATCCTAGGTGTTAGCCTTCAGTATTACTGAAAATGATCGTTCATGGCTATTTTCGACAAAATGGGGGTTGTGGGGCCATTGATCATAGACCAGAGGCTTGTACACCAGACCCCACATATGTTTCCTTGTCATAGGTCACATTTTTAGATTTCTGGTGGAGACCATTTCTTGGTCAAAAATCCGTAGGTGCTAGCATTCGGTATTATTGAAAATGGTCATTCATGGTATTTTCGACAAAAATGGGGGTTGTGTGGCCATTGATCATTGACCAGAGGAACGTAAACCTCACCCCACATATGTTTCCTTGCCATATATCACATTCTTTGATTTCTGGTGTAGACCATTTCTTGGTCAAAAATCCGAATGTGTTAGCCTTCGGTACTATTGAAAATGGTCGTTCATGGCTATTTTTGACAAAAATGGGGGTTGTGTGGACATTGGTCATCGACCAGAGGCTCGTACACCTCACCCCACATATGTTTCCTTGCCATAGATCACATTCTTTGAATTCTGGTGGAGACCATTTCTTGGTCAAAAATCCGTACGTGTTAGCCTTCGGTATTATTGAAAATGGTCATCCATGGCTATTTTTGACAAAAATGGGGGTTGTGTGGCCATTGATCATCGACCAGAGGCTCGTCAACCTCACCCCACATATGTTTCCTTGCCATAGATCCCATTCTTTGATTTCTGGTGGAGACCATTTGTTGGTCAAAAATCCGAATGTGTTAGCCTTCGGTACTATTGAAAATGGTCGTTCATGGCTATTTTCGACAAAAATGGGGGTTGTGTGGCCATTGATATTCGACCAGAGGCTCATACACCTCACTACACATATGTTTCCTTGCATAGATAACATTTTTGGATTTATGGTGGAGACCATTTCTTTGTCAAAAATCCGTAGGTGTTAGCCTTCGGTATTATTGAAAATGGTCGTTCATGGCTATTTTCGACAAAAATGGGGGTTGTGTGCCATTGACCATCGACTAGAGGCTCATACACCTCATTCCACATATGTTTCCTTGCCATAGATCACATTATTGGATTTTTGGTGGAGACCATTTCTTGGTCAAACATCCGTAGGTGTTAGCCTTCGGTATTATTGAAAATGGTCGTTCATGGCTATTTTCGACAAAAATGGGGGTTGTGTGGCCATTGATCATCGACTAGAGGCTCATACACCTCACCCCACATATGTTTCCATGTCATTGATCACATTCTTGGATTTCTGGTGGAGACCATTTCTTGGTAAAAAATTCGTAGGTCTTAGCCTTCGGTATTATTGAAAATGGTCGTTCATGACTATTTTCATCAAAATGGGGGTTGTGTGGCTATTGATCATCGACCAGAGGCTCGTACACCTCACACCACATATGTTTCCTTGCCATAGATCACATTCTTGGATTTCTGGTGGAGACCATTTCTTGGGAAAAAATCCCAATGTGTTAGCCTTCGGTATTATTGAAAATGGTCATTCATGGCTATTTTTGACAAAAATGGGGGTTGTGTGGCCATTGATCTTCGACCAGAGGCTCATACACCCCACTACACATATGTTTCCTTGCCATAGATCACATTCTTGGATTTATGGTTGAGACCATTTCTTGGTCAAAAATCCGTAGGTGTTAGCCGTCAGTGTCATTGAAAATGGTCGTTCATGGCTATTTTCGACAAAAAAGGGGGTTGTGTGGCCATTGATCATCAACCAGAGCTTCGTACACTTCACTCCACATATGTTTTCTTGCCATAGATCACATTCTTGGATTTCGGGTGGAGACCATTTCTTGGTCAAAAATCCGTTGGTGTTAGCCTTCGGTATTATTGAAAATGGTCGTTCATGGCATTTTCGACTAAAATGTGGGTTGTGTGGCCTATTATCATCGACCAGAGGCTCGTACACCTCACCCCATATATGTTTCCTTGCCATAGATCACATTCTTGGATTTCTGGTGGAGACCATTTCTTGGTCAAAAATCCATATGTGTTAGCCTTCGGTATTATTGAAAATGGTAATTCATGGTATTTTCGACAAAAATGGGGGTTGTGTGGCTATTAATCATCTACCAGAGGATCGTAAACCTCACCCCACATATGTTTCTTTGACATAGATCACATTTTTTGATTTCTGGTGGAGACCATTTCTTGGTCAAAAATCCGAATGTGTTAGCCTTCGGTACTATTGAAAATGGTCGTTCATGGCTATTTTCGACAAAAAATGGGGGTTGTGTGGCCATTGATCATCGACCAGAGGCTCGTAAACCTCACCCCACATATCTTTCCTTGCCATAGATCACATTCTTTGATTTTTGGTGGAGACCATTTCTTGGTCAAAAACTCCGAATGTGTTAGCCTTTGGTACTATTGAAAATGGTCGTTTATGGCTATTTTTGACAAAAATGGGGGTTGTGTGGTCATTGATATTCGACTAGAGGCTCATACACCTCACTACACATATGTTTCCTAGCCATAGATCACATTCTTGTATTTATGGTGGAGACCATTTCTTGGTCAAAAATCCATAGGTGTTAGCCTTCTGTGTCATTGAAAATGGTCGTTCATGGCTATTTTCGACAAAAATGGGGGTTGTGTGGCCATTGATCATCGACCAGAGGCTCGTACACCTCACCCCACATATGTTTCCTTGCCATAGATCCTATTCTTGGATTTCTGGTGGAGACCATTTCTTGGTCAAAAATCCGTAGGTGTTAGCCTTCGGTATTATTGAAAATGGTTGTTCATGGCTATTTTCGACAAAAACGGGGGTTGTGTGGCCATTGATCATCGACCAGAGGCTCATACACCTCACCCCACATATGTTTCCTTGCCATAGATCACATTCTTGGATTACTGGTGGAGACCATTTCTTGGTCAAAAATTCATAGGCATTAGACTTCGGTATTATTGAAAATGGTCGTTCATGGCTATTTTCATCAAAAATGGGGGTTGTGTGGCCATTTATCATCGACCAGAGGCTCGTACACCTCACCCTACATATGTTTCCTTGCCATAGAACACATTCTTGGATTTCTGGTGGAGACCATTTCTTGGTCAAAAATTCGTACGTGTTAGCCTTTGGTATTATTGAAAATGGTCGTTCATGGCTTTTTTCGACAAAATGGGGGATGTGTGGCAATTGATCATCGACCAGAGGCTCGTATACCTCACCCCACATATGTTTCCTTGCCATAGATCACATTCTTGGATTTCTGGTGGAGACCATTTCTAGGGCAAAAATCCGAATGTGTTACCCTTCAGTATTATTGAAAATGGTCATTCATCGCTATTTTCGACAAAAATGGGGGTTGTGTGGCCATTGATCATCGACCAGAGGCTCGTACACCTCACCCCACATATGTTTCCTTGCCATAGATCATATTCTTGTATTTCTGGTGGAGACCATTTCTTGGTCAAAAATCCGTAGGTGTTAGCCTTCGGTATTATTGAAAATGGTTGTTCATGGTATTTTCGACAAAAACGGGGGTTGTATGGCCATTGATCATCGACCAGAGGCTCATACACCTCACCCCACAAATGTTTCCTTGCCATAGATCACATTCTTGGATTACTGGTGGAGACCATTTCTTGGTCAAAAATCCGTAGGCGTTAGCCTTCGGTATTATTGAAAATGGTCGTTCATGGCTATTTTCATAAAAAATGGGGGTTGTATGGCCATTTATCATCGACCAGAGGCTCGTACACCTCACCCTACATATGTTTCCTTGCCATAGAACACATTCTTGGATTTCTGGTGGAGACCATTTCTTGGTCAAAAATTCGTACATGTTAGCCTTCCGTATTATTGAAAATGGTCGTTCATGGCTATTTTCGACAAAATGGGGGATGTGTGGCAATTGATCATCGACCAGAGGCTCGTACACCTCACCCCACATATGTTTCCTTTCCATAGATCACATTCTTGGATTTCTGGTGGAGACCATTTCTATGGCAAAAATCCGAATGTGTTAGCCTTCGGTATTATTGAAAATGGTCATTCATCGCTATTTTCGACAAAAATGGGGGTTGTGTGGCCATTGATCTTCGACCAGAGGCTCATACACCCCACTACACATATGTTTCCTTGCCATAGATCACATTCTTGGATTTATGGTGGAGACCATTTCTTGGTCAAAAATTCGTAGGTGTTAGCCTTCAGTGTCATTGAAAATAGTCGTTCATGGCTATTTTCGACAAAAATGGGGGGTTTTGTGGCCATTGATCATCGAGCAGAGGCTCGTACACTTCACCCCACATATGTTTTCTTGCCATAGATTACATTCTTGGATTTTTGGTGGAGACCATTTCTTGGTCAAAAATCCGTTGGTGTTAGCCTTCGGTATTATTGAAAATGGTCGTTCATGGCTATTTTCGACTAAAATGGGGGTTGTGTGGCCATTTATCATCGACCAGGGGCTCATACACCTCACCTCACATATGTTTCTTTGCCATAGATCACATTCTTGGATTTCTGGTGGAGACCATTTCTTGGTCAAAAATCCGTACGTGTCAGCCATTGGTATTATTGAAAATGGTCATTCATGGCTATTTTCGACAAAAATGGGGTTGTGTGGCCATTGATCATCGACCAGAGGATCGTAAACCTCACCCCACATATGTTTCCTTGCCGTAGATCACATTCTTTGATTTCTGGTGGAGACCATTTCTTGGTCAAAAACCGAATGTGTTAGCCTTCTGTACTATTGAAAATGGTCGTTCATGGCTATTTTTGACAAAAATGGGGGTTGTGTGGCCATTGATATTCAACCAAAGGCTCATACACCTCACCCCACATATGTTTCCTTGCCATAGATCACATTCTTGGATTTCTGGTGGAGACCATTTCTTGGTAAAAAATCTGTCGGTGCTAGCCTTTAGTGTCATTGAAAATGGTGGTTCATGGCTATTTTCGACAAAAATGGGGGTTGTGTGGTCATTGATCATCGACTAGAGACTCATACACCTCACACCACAAATGTTTCCTTGCCATAGATCACATTCTTGGATTACTGGTGGAGACCATTTCTTGGTCAAAAATCCGTAGGCGTTAGCCTTCGGTATTATTGAAAATGGTCGTTCATGGCTATTTTCATCAAAAATGGGGGTTGTGTGGCCATTTATCATCGACCAAAGGCTCGTACACCTCACCCTACATATGTTTCCTTGCCATAGAACACATTCTTGGATTTCTGGTGGAGACCATTTCTTGGTCAAAAATTCGTACGTGTTAGCCTTCGGTATTATTGAAAATGGTCATTCATGGATATTTTCGATAAAAATGGGGGTTGTGTGGCCATTGATCATCGACTAGAGCTCGTAGACCTCACCCCACATATGTTTTCTTGCCATAGATCACATTCTTTGATTTCTGGTGGAGACCATTTCTTGGTCAAAAACCCGAATGTGTTAGCCTTCGGTACTATTGAAAATGGTCGTTCATTGCTATTTTCGACAAAAATGGGGGTTGTGTGGCCATTGATATTCGACCAGAGGCTCATACACCTCACTGCACATATGTTTACTTGCCATAGATCACATTCTTGGATTTATGGTGGAGACCATTTCTTTGTCAAAAATCTGTAGGTGTTAGCCTTCGGTATTATTGAAAATGGTCGTTCATGGCTATTTTTGACAAAAATGGGGGTTGTGTGGCCATTGATCATCGACCAGAGGCTCGTACACCTCACCTCACATATGTTTCCTTGCCATAGATCACATTATCGGATTTCTGGTGGAGACCATTTCTTGGTCGAAAATCCATACGTGTTAGCCTTCGGTATTATTGAAAATGGTCGTTGATCACTATTTTCGACAAAAATGGGCATTGTGTGGCCATTGATCATTGGCCAGAGGCCCATACACCTCACCCCACATATGTTTCCTTGCCATAGATCACATTCATGGATTTATGGTGGAGACCATTTCTTGGTCAAAAATCCGTAGATGTTAGCCTTCCGTGTCATTGAAAATGGTCGTTCATGGCTATTTTCGACAAAAATGGGGGTTGTGTGGCCATTGATCATTGACCAGAGGCTCATACACTTTACCCCACATATGTTTTCTTGCCATTGATCACATTGTTGGATTTCTGGTGGAGACCATTTCTTGGTCAAAAATCCGTACGTGTTAGCCTTCGGTATTATTGAAAATGGTCGTTCATGGCTATTTTCGACAAAAAATGGGGGTTGTGTGGCCATTGATCATCGACCAGAGGCTCGTAAACCTCACCCCACATATCTTTCCTTGCCATAGATCACATTCTTTGATTTTTGGTGGAGACCATTTCTTGGTCAAAAACTCCGAATGTGTTAGCCTTTGGTACTATTGAAAATGGTCGTTTATGGCTATTTTTGACAAAAATGGGGGTTGTGTGGTCATTGATATTCGACTAGAGGCTCATACACCTCACTACACATATGTTTCCTAGCCATAGATCACATTCTTGTATTTATGGTGGAGACCATTTCTTGGTCAAAAATCCATAGGTGTTAGCCTTCTGTGTCATTGAAAATGGTCGTTCATGGCTATTTTCGACAAAAATGGGGGTTGTGTGGCCATTGATCATCGACCAGAGGCTCGTACACCTCACCCCACATATGTTTCCTTGCCATAGATCATATTCTTGGATTTCTGGTGGAGACCATTTCTTGGTCAAAAATCCGTAGGTGTTAGCCTTCGGTATTATTGAAAATGGTTGTTCATGGCTATTTTCGACAAAAACGGGGGTTGTGTGGCCATTGATCATCGACCAGAGGCTCATACACCTCACCCCACATATGTTTCCTTGCCATAGATCACATTCTTGGATTACTGGTGGAGACCATTTCTTGGTCAAAAATTCATAGGCATTAGACTTCGGTATTATTGAAAATGGTCGTTCATGGCTATTTTCATCAAAAATGGGGGTTGTGTGGCCATTTATCATCGACCAAAGGCTCGTACACCTCACCCTACATATGTTTCCTTGCCATAGAACACATTCTTGGATTTCTGGTGGAGACCATTTCTTGGTCAAAAATTCGTACGTGTTAGCCTTTGGTATTATTGAAAATGGTCGTTCATGGCTTTTTTCGACAAAATGGGGGATGTGTGGCAATTGATCATCGACCAGAGGCTCGTATACCTCACCCCACATATGTTTCCTTGCCATAGATCACATTCTTGGATTTCTGGTGGAGACCATTTCTAGGGCAAAAATCCGAATGTGTTACCCTTCAGTATTATTGAAAATGGTCATTCATCGCTATTTTCGACAAAAATGGGGGTTGTGTGGCCATTGATCATCGACCAGAGGCTCGTACACCTCACCCCACATATGTTTCCTTGCCATAGATCATATTCTTGTATTTCTGGTGGAGACCATTTCTTGGTCAAAAATCCGTAGGTGTTAGCCTTCGGTATTATTGAAAATGGTTGTTCATGGTATTTTCGACAAAAACGGGGGTTGTATGGCCATTGATCATCGACCAGAGGCTCATACACCTCACCCCACAAATGTTTCCTTGCCATAGATCACATTCTTGGATTACTGGTGGAGACCATTTCTTGGTCAAAAATCCGTAGGCGTTAGCCTTCGGTATTATTGAAAATGGTCGTTCATGGCTATTTTCATCAAAAATGGGGGTTGTATGGCCATTTATCATCGACCAGAGGCTCGTACACCTCACCCTACATATGTTTCCTTGCGATAGAACACATTCTTGGATTTCTGGTGGAGACCATTTCTTGGTCAAAAATTCGTACGTGTTAGCCTTCGGTATTATTGAAAATGGTCGTTCATGGCTATTTTCGACAAAATGGGGGATGTGTGGCAATTGATCATCGACCAGAGGCTCGTACACCTCACCCCACATATGTTTCCTTTCCATAGATCACATTCTTGGATTTCTGGTGGAGACCATTTCTATGGCAAAAATCCGAATGTGTTAGCCTTCGGTATTATTGAAAATGGTCATTCATCGCTATTTTCGACAAAAATGGGGGTTGTGTGGCCATTGATCTTCGACCAGAGGCTCATACACCCCACTACACATATATTTCCTTGCCATAGATCACATTCTTGGATTTATGGTGGAGACCATTTCTTGGTCAAAAATTCGTAGGTGTTAGCCTTCAGTGTCATTGAAAATAGTCGTTCATGGCTATTTTCGACAAAAATGGGGGGTTTTGTGGCCATTGATCATCGAGCAGAGGCTCGTACACTTCACCCCACATATGTTTTCTTGCCATAGATTACATTCTTGGATTTTTGGTGGAGACCATTTCTTGGTCAAAAATCCGTTGGTGTTAGCCTTCGGTATTATTGAAAATGGTCGTTCATGGCTATTTTCGACTAAAATGGGGGTTGTGTGGCCATTTATCATCGACCAGGGGCTCATACACCTCACCTCACATATGTTTCTTTGCCATAGATCACATTCTTGGATTTCTGGTGGAGACCATTTCTTGGTCAAAAATCCGTACGTGTCAGCCATTGGTATTATTGAAAATGGTCATTCATGGCTATTTTCGACAAAAATGGGGTTGTGTGGCCATTGATCATCGACCAGAGGATCGTAAACCTCACCCCACATATGTTTCCTTGCCGTAGATCACATTCTTTGATTTCTGGTGGAGACCATTTCTTGGTCAAAAACCGAATGTGTTAGCCTTCGGTACTATTGAAAATGGTCGTTCATGGCTATTTTTGACAAAAATGGGGGTTGTGTGGCCATTGATATTCAACCAAAGGCTCATACACCTCACCCCACATATGTTTCCTTGCCATAGATCACATTCTTGGATTTCTGGTGGAGACCATTTCTTGGTAAAAAATCTGTCGGTGCTAGCCTTTAGTGTCATTGAAAATGGTGGTTCATGGCTATTTTCGACAAAAATGGGGGTTGTGTGGTCATTGATCATCGACCAGAGGCTCATACACCTCACACCACAAATGTTTCCTTGCCATAGATCACATTCTTGGATTACTGGTGGAGACCATTTCTTGGTCAAAAATCCGTAGGCGTTAGCCTTCGGTATTATTGAAAATGGTCGTTCATGGCTATTTTCATCAAAAATGGGGGTTGTGTGGCCATTTATCATCGACCAAAGGCTCGTACACCTCACCCTACATATGTTTCCTTGCCATAGAACACATTCTTGGATTTCTGGTGGAGACCATTTCTTGGTCAAAAATTCGTACGTGTTAGCCTTCGGTATTATTGAAAATGGTCGTTCATGGCTATTTTCGACAAAATGGGGGATGTATGGCAATTGATCATCGACCAGAGGCTCGTACACCTCACCCCACATATGTTTCCTTGCCATAGATCACATTCTTGGATTTCTGGTGGAGACCATTTCTATGGCAAAAATCCGAATGTGTTAGCCTTCGGTATTATTGAAAATGGTCATTCATCGCTATTTTCGACAAAAATGGGGGTTGTGCGGCCATTGATCTTCGACCAGAGGCTCATACACCCCACTACACATATGTTTCCTTGCCATAGATCAAATTCTTGGATTTATGGTGGAGACCATTTCTTGGTCAAAAATTCGTAGGTGTTAGCCTTCAGTGTCATTGAAAATAGTCGTTCATGGCTATTTTCGACAAAAATGGAGGGTTTTGTGGCCATTGATCATCGAGCAGAGGCTCGTACACTTCACCCCACATATGTTTTCTTGCCATAGATCACATTCTTGGATTTTTGGTGGAGACCATTTCTTGGTCAAAAATCCGTTGGTGTTAGCCTTCGGTATTATTGAAAATGGTCGTTCATGGCTATTTTCGACTAAAATGGGGGTTGTGTGGCCATTTATCATCGACCAGGGGCTCATACACCTCACCTCACATATGTTTCCTTGCCATAGATCACATTCTTGGATTTCTGGTGGAGACCATTTCTTGGTCAAAAATTCGTACGTGTCAGCCATTGGTATTATTGAAAATGGTCATTCATGGCTATTTTCGACAAAAATGGGGTTGTGTGGCCATTGATCATCGACCAGAGGATCGTAAACCTCACCCCACATATGTTTCCTTGCCGTAGATCACATTCTTTGATTTCTGGTGGAGACCATTTCTTGGTCAAAAACCGAATGTGTTAGCCTTCGGTACTATTGAAAATGGTCGTTCATGGCTATTTTTGACAAAAATGGGGGTTGTGTGGCCATTGATATTCAACCAGAGGCTCAAACACCTCACCCCACATATGTTTCCTTGCCATAGATCACATTCTTGAATTTCTGGTGGAGACCATTTCTTGGTCAAAAATCCGTCGGTGCTAGCCTTTAGTGTCATTGAAAATGGTGGTTCATGGCTATCTTCGACAAAAATGGGGGTTGTGTGGTCATTGATCATCGACCAGAGGCTCGTACACCTCACCCCACATATGTTTCCTTGCCATAGATCACATTCTTGGATTTCTGGTGGAGACCATTTCTTGGTCAGAAATCCGTTAGTGTTAGCCTTTGGTATTATTGAAAAATGGTCGTTCATGTCTATTTTTGACTAAAATGGGGGTTGTGTGGCCATTTATCATCGACCAGAGGTTCGTACACCTCACCCCACATATGTTTCCTTGCCATAGATCACATTCTTGGATTTCTGGTGGAGACCATTTCTTGGTCAAAAATCCGTACGTGTTAGCCTTCGGTATTATTGAAAATGGTCATTCATGGATATTTTCGATAAAAATGGGGGTTGTGTGGCCATTGATCATCGACTAGAGCTCGTAGACCTCACCCCACATATGTTTTCTTGCCATAGATCACATTCTTTGATTTCTGGTGGAGACCATTTCTTGGTCAAAAACCCGAATGTGTTAGCCTTCGGTACTATTGAAAATGGTCGTTCATTGCTATTTTCGACAAAAATGGGGGTTGTGTGGCCATTGATATTCGACCAGAGGCTCATACACCTCACTGCACATATGTTTACTTGCCATAGATCACATTCTTGGATTTATGGTGGAGACCATTTCTTTGTCAAAAATCTGTAGGTGTTAGCCTTCGGTATTATTGAAAATGGTCGTTCATGGCTATTTTTGACAAAAATGGGGGTTGTGTGGCCATTGATCATCGACCAGAGGCTCGTACACCTCACCTCACATATGTTTCCTTGCCATAGATCACATTATCGGATTTCTGGTGGAGACCATTTCTTGGTCGAAAATCCATACGTGTTAGCCTTCGGTATTATTGAAAATGGTCGTTGATCACTATTTTCGACAAAAATGGGCATTGTGTGGCCATTGATCATTGGCCAGAGGCCCATACACCTCACCCCACATATGTTTCCTTGCCATAGATCACATTCATGGATTTATGGTGGAGACCATTTCTTGGTCAAAAATCCGTAGATGTTAGCCTTCCGTGTCATTGAAAATGGTCGTTCATGGCTATTTTCGACAAAAATGGGGGTTGTGTGGCCATTGATCATTGACTAGAGGCTCATACACTTTACCCCACATATGTTTTCTTGCCATTGATCACATTGTTGGATTTCTGGTGGAGACCATTTCTTGGTCAAAAATCCGTACGTGTTAGCCTTCGGTATTATTGAAAATGGTCATTCATGGCTATTTTCGACAAAAATGGCGGTTGTGTGGCCATTGATCATTGACCAGAGGCTCATAAACCTCACCCCACATATGTTTCCTTGCCATAGATCACATTCTTTGATTTCTCGTGGAGACCATTTCTTAATCAAAAATCCGAATGTGTTAGCCTTCGGTACTATTGAAAATGGTCGTTCATGGCTATCTTCGAAAAAATAAGGGTTGTGTGGCCATTGATATTCGACCAGAGGCTCATAGACCTCACTACAAATATGTTTCCTTGCCATAGATCACATTCTTGGATTTATGGTGGAGAGCATTTCTTGGTCAAAAATCTGTGAGTGTTAGCCTTCAACGTCATTGAAAATGGTCGTTCATGGCTATTTTCGAGAAAAATGGGGGTTGTGTGGCCATTGATCATCAACCAGAGGCTCGTACACCTCACCCCATATATGTTTCCTTGCCATAGATCACATTCTTGGATTTCTGGTCGAGACCATTTCTTGGTCAAAAATCCGTAGGTGTTAGCCTTCAATATTATTGAAAATGGTCGTTCATGGCTATTTTCATAAAAAATGGGGGTTGTGTGGCCATTGATCTTCGACCAGAGGCTCATACACCTCACTACACATATGTTTCCTTGCCATAGATCACATTCTTGGATTTATGGTGGAGACCATTTCTTGGTCAAAATTCTGGAGGTGTTAGCCTTCACTGTCATTGAAAATGGTTGTTCATGGCTATTTTCGACAAAAATAGGGGTTGTGTGGCCATTGATCATCGACCAGAGGCTCGTACACCTCACCCCACATATGTTTCCTTGCCATAGATCACATTCTTGGATTTCTGGTGGAGACCATTTCTTGGTCAAAAATCCATACGTGTTAGCCTTCTGTATTATTGAAAATGGTCGTTGATCGCTATTTTAGACAAAAATGGGCGTTGTGTGGCCATTGATCATCGACCAGAGGCCCATACACCTCACCCCACATATGTTTCCTTTCCATAGATCACATTCTTGGATTTATGGTGGAGACCAATTCTTGGTGAAAAATCCGTAGGTGTTAGCCTTCAGTGTCATTGAAAATGGTCGTTCATGGCTATTTTCGACAAAAATGGGGGTTATGTGGCCATTGATCATCGACCAGAGGCTCGTACACCTCACCCCACATATGTTTCCTTGCCATAGATCACATTTTGGATTTCTGGTGGAGAACATTTCTTGGTCAAAAATCCGTAGGTGTTAGCCTTCGGTATTATTGAAAATGGTCGTTCATGGCTATTTTCGACAAAAATGGGGGTTGTGTGGCCATTGATCATCGACCAGAGGCTCATACACCTCACCCCACGTATGTTTCCTTGCCATAGATCACATTCTTGGATTTCTGGTGGAGACCATTTCTTGGTCAAAAATCCGTAGGTGTTAGCCTTCGGTATTATTGAAAATGGCCGTTCATGGCTATTTTCATCAAAAATAGGGGTTGTGTGGCCATTTATCATCGACCGGAGGCTCGTACACCTCACCTCACTTATGTTTCCTTGCCATAGATCACATTCTTGGATTTATGGTGGAGACCATTTCTTGGTCAAAAATCCGTAGGTGTTAGCCTTCCGTGTCATTGAAAATGGTCGTTCATGGCTATTTTCATCTAAAATGGGGGTTGTGTGGCCATTGATCATCGACCAGAGGCTCGTACACTTTACCACACATATGTTTTCTTGCCATTGATCACATTCTTGGATTTCTGGTGGAGACCATTTCTTGGTCAAGAATCTGTTGGTGTTAGCCTTCGGTATTATTGAAAATGGTCGTTCATGGCTATTTTCGTCTAAAATGGGGGTTGTGTGGCCATTTATCATCGACCAGAGGCTTGTACACCTCACCCCACATATGTTTCCTTGCCATAGATCACATTCTTGGATTTCTGGTGGAGACCATTTCTTGGTCAAAAATCCGTACATGTTAGCCTTCGGTATTATTGAAAATGGTCATTCATGGCGATTTTCGACAAAAATGGGGGTTGTGTGGCCATTGATCATCGACCAGAGGCTCATAAACCTCACCCCACATATGTTTCATTGCCATAGATCACATTCTTTGATTTCTGGTGGAGACCATTTCTTGGTCAAAAATCCGAATGTGTTAGCCTTCGGTACTATTGAAAATGGTCGTTCATGGCTATTTCGACTAAAATAAGTGTTGTGTGGCCATTGATATTCGACCATAGGCTCATACACCTCACTACACATATGTTTCCTTGCCATACATCACATTCTTGGATTTATGGTGGAGACCATTTCTTGGTCAAAAATCCGTGAGTGTTAGCCTTCAGTGTCATTCAAAATGGTCGTTCATGGCTATTTTCGACAAAAATGGGGGTTGTGTGGCCATTGATCATCGACCAGAGACTCGTACACCTCACCCCACATATGTTTCCTTGCCATAGATCACATTCTTGGATTTCTGGTGGAGACCATTTCTTGGGCAAAAATCTGAATGTGTTAGCCTTCGGTATTATTGAAAATGGTCATTCATGGCTATTTTCGACAAAAATGGGTGTTGTGGCCATTGATCTTCGACCAGAGGCACATACACCTCACTACACATATGTTTCCTTCCATATATCACATTCTTGGATTTATAGTGGAGACCATTTCTTGGTCAAAATTCCGTAGGTGTTAGCCTTCAGTGTCATTGAAAATGGTCGTTCATGGCTATTTTCGACAAAAATGGGGGTTGTGTGGCCATTGATCATCGACCAGAGGCTCGTACACCTCACCCCACATATGTTTCCTTGCCATAGATTACATTCTCGGATTTCTGGTGGAGACCATTTCTTGGTCAAAAATCCATACGTGTTAGCCTTCGGTATTATTGAAAATGGTCGGTGATCGCTATTTTCGACAAAAATGGGCGTTGTGTGGCCATTGATCATCGGCTAGAGGCCCATACACCTCACCCCACATATGTTTCCTTGCCATAGATCACATTCTTGGATTTATGGTGGAGACCATTTCTTGGTCAAAAATCTGTAGGTGTTAGCCTTCAGTGTCATTGAAAATGGTCGTTCATGGCTATTTTCGACAAAAATGGGGGTTGTGTGGCCATTGATCATCGACCAGAGGCTCATACACCTCACCCCACATATGTTTCCTTGCCATAGATCACATTTTGGATTTCTGGTGGAGAACATTTCTTGGTCAAAAATCCGTAGGTGTTAGCCTTCGGTATTATTGAAAATGGTCGTTCATGGCTATTTTTGACAAAAATGGGGGTTGTGTGGCCATTGATAATCGACCAGAGGCTCATACACCTCACCCCACGTATGTTTCCTTGCCATATATCACATTCTTGGATTTCTGGTGGAGACCATTTCTTGGTCAAAAATCCGTAGGTGTTAGCCTTCGGTATTATTGAAAATGGTCGTTCATGGCTATTTTCGACAAAAATGGGGGTTATGTGGCCATTGATCTTTGACTAGAGGCTCATACACCTCACTACACATATGTTTCCTTGCCATAGATGACATTCTTGGATTTATGGTGGAGACCATTTCTTGGTCAAAAATCCGTAGGTGTTAGCCTTCCATTTCATTGAAAATGGTCGTTCATGGCTATTTTCATAAAAAATGGGGGTTGTGTGGCCATTTATCATCGACCAGAGGCTCGTACACCTCACCTCACATATGTTTCCTTGCCATATATCACATTCTTGGATTTATGGTGGAGACCATTTCTTGGTCAAAAATCCGTAGGTGTTAGCCTTCCATTTCATTGAAAATGGTCGTTCATGGCTATTTTCGACAAAAATGGGGGTTCTTTGGCCATTGATCATCGACCAGAGGCTCGTACACTTTACCCCACATATGTTTTCTTGCCATTGATCACATTCTTGGATTTCTGGTGGAGACCATTTCTTGGTCAAGAATCTGTTGGTGTTAGCCTTCAGTATTATTGAAAATGGTCGTTCATGGCTATTTTCGTCTAAAATGGGGGTTGTGTGGCCATTTATCATCGACCAGAGGCTCGTACACCTCACCCCACATATGTTTCCTTGCATAGATCACATTCTCGGATTTCTGGTGGAGACCATTTCTTGGTCAAAAATCCATACGTGTTAGCCTTCTATATTATTGAAAATGGTAGTTGATCGCTATTTTCGACAAAAAATGGGCGTTGTGTGGCCATTGATCATCGACCAGAGGCCCATACACCTCACCCCACATATATTTCCTTGCCATAGATCACATTCTTGGATTTATGGTGGAGACCAATTCTTGGTCAAAAATACGTAGGTGTTAGCCTTCGGTATTATTGAAAATGGTCGTTCATGGCTATTTTCGACAAAAATGGGGGTTATGTGGCCATTGATCTTTGACTAGAGGCTCATACACCTCACTACACATATGTTTCCTTGCCATAGATGACATTCTTGGATTTATGGTGGAGACCATTTCTTGGTCAAAAATCCGTTGGTGTTAGCCTTCGATATTATTGAAAATGGTCGTTCATGGCTATTTTTGACTAAAATGGGGGTTGTGTGGCCATTTATCATCGACCAGAGGCTCGTACACCTCACCCCACATATGTTTCCTTGCCATAGATCACATTCTTGGATTTCTGGTGGAGACCATTTAATGGTCAAAAATCTGTACGTGTTAGCCTTCAGTATTATTGAAAATGGTCATTCATGGTTATTTTCGACAAAAATGGGGGTTGTGTGGCCATTGATCATCGACCAGAGGCTCGTAAACCTCACCCCACATATGTTTCCTTGCCATAGATCACATTCTTTGATTTCTGCTGGAGACCATTTCTTGGTAAAAAATCTGAATATTTTAGCCTCCGGTACTATTGAAAATGGTCGTTCATGGCTATTTTCGACAAAAATGGGGGTTGTGTGGCCATTGATATTCGACCAAAGGCTCGTACACCTCACTACACATGTTTTCTATCCATAGATCACATTCTTGGATTTATGGTGGAGACCATTTCTTGGTCAAAAATCCGTAGGTGTTAGCGTTCAGTGTCATTCAAAATGGTCGTTCATGGCTATTTTCGACAAAAATGGGGTTTGTGTGGCCATTGATCATCGACCAGAGGCTCGTACACTTAACCCCACATATGTTTTATTGCCATAGATCACATTCTTGGATTTCTGGTGGGGACCATTTCTTGGTCAAAATCCGTTGGTGTTAGCCTTCGGTATTATTGAAAATGGTCGTTCATGGCTATTTTCGACAAAATGGGGGTTGTGTGGCCATTGATCATCGACCAGAGGCTTATACACCTCACCCCACATATGTTTACTTGCCATAGATCGCATTCTTGGATTTCTAGTGGAGACCCTTTCTTGGGCAAAAATCCGAATGTGTTAGCCTTCGGTGTTATTGAAAATTGTCATTCATGGCTATTTTCGACAAAAATGGGGGTTGTGTGGCCATTGATCTTTGACCAGAGGCTCATACACCTCACTACACATATGTTTCCTTGCCATAGATCACATTCTTGGATTTATGGTGGAGACCATTTCTTGGTCAAAAATCCGTAGGTGTTAGCCTTCAGTGTCATTGAAAATGGTCGTTCATGGATATTTTCGACAAAAATTAGGGTTGTGTGGCCATTGATCGTCGACCAGAGACTCATACACCTCACCCCACATATGTTTCCTTGCCGTAGATCACATTCTTGGATTTCTGGTGGAGACCATTTCTTCGTCAAAAATCCGTAGGTGTTAGCCTTCGGTATTATTGAAAATGGTCGTTCATGGCTATTTTCGACAAAAATGGGGGTTGTGTGGCCATTGATCATCGACCAGAGGCTCATACACCTCACCCCACATATGTTTCCTTGCCATAGATCACATTCTTGGATTTCGGGTGGAGAACATTTCTTGGTCAAAAATCCGTAGGTGTTAGCCTCTAGTATTATTGAAAATGGTCGCTCATGGCAAATTTCATAAAAAATGGGGGTTGTGTGGTCATTTATGATCGACTAGAGGCTCATAAACCTCACCCCACATATGTTTCCTTGCCATAGATCACATTCTTGGATTTCTGGTGGAGACCATTTCTTGGTCAAAAACTCGTACGTGTTAGCCTTCGGTATTATTGAAAATGGTCGTTCATGGCTATTTTCGGCAAAATGGGGGTTGTGTGGCCATTGATCATCGACCAGAGGCTCGTACACCTCACCCCACATATGTTTCCTTGCCATAGATCACATTCTTGGATTTCTGGTGGAGACCATTTCTTGGGCAAAAATCCGAATGTCCTTTGGTATTTTTGAAAATGGTCATTCATGGCTATTTTCGACAAAAATGGCGGTTGTGTGGCCATTGATCATCGACCAGAGGCTCATACACCTCACTACACATATGTTTCCTTGCCATAGATCACATTCTTGGATTTATGGTGGAGACCATTTCTTGGTCAAAAATCCGTAGGTGTTAGCCTTCAGTGTCATTGAAAATGGTCGTTCATGGCTATTTTCGACAAAAATTAGGGTTGTGTGGCCATTGATCGTCGACCAGAGGCTCATACCCATCACCCTCACATATGTTTCCTTGCTGTAGATCACATTCTTGGATTTCTGGTGCAGACCAATTCTTGGTCAAAAATTCGTAGGTGTTAGCCTTCAGTATTATTGAAAATGGTCGTTCATGGCTATTTTCGACAAAAATGGGGGTTGTGTGGCCATTGATCATCGACCAGAGGCTTATACACCTCACCCCACATATGTTTCCTTGCCATAGATCACATTCTTGGATTTCTGGTGGAGACCATTTCTTGGTCAAAAATCCATAGGTCTTAGCCTCTAGTATTATTGAAAATGGTTGCTCATGGCTATTTTCATAAAAAATGGGGGTTGTGTGGCCATTTATCATCGACTAGAGGCTCATAAACCTCACCCCACATATGTTTCCTTGCCATAGATCACATTCTTGGATTTCTGGTGGAGACCATTTCTTGGTCAAAAACTCGTACGTTTTAGCCCAAGGTATTATTGAAAATGTCGTTCATGGCTATTTTCGGCAAAATGGGGGTTGTGTGGCCATTGATCATCGACCAGACGCTCTTACACCTCACCCCACATATGTTTCCTTGCCATAGATCACATTCTTGGATTTCTGGTGGAGACCATTTCTTGGTCAAAAATCCGAATGTGTTAGCCTTTGGTATTTTTGAAAATGGTCATTCATGGCTATTTTCGACAAAAATGGGGGTTGTGTGGCCATTGATATTCGACCAGAGGCTCATACACCTCACCCCACATATGTTTCCTTGCCATAGATCACATTCTTGGATTTCTGGTGGAGACCATTTCTTGGTCAAAAATCCGTAGGTGTTAGCCTCTAGTATTATTGAAAATGGTGGCTCATGGCTATTTTCATAAAAAATGGGGGTTGTGTGGCCATTTATCATCGACTAGAGGCTCATAAACCTCACCCCACATATGTTTCCTTGCCATAGATCACATTCTTGGATTTCTGGTGGAGACCATTTCTTGGTCAAAAACTCGTACGTGTTAGCCTTCGGTATTATTGAAAATGGTCGTTCATGGCTATTTTCGGCAAAATGGGGGTTGTGTGGCCATTGATCATCGACCAGAGGCTCGTACACCTCACCCCACATATGTTTCCTTGCCATAGATCACATTCTTGGATTTTTGAAAATGGTCATTATATTCATGGCTATTTTCGACAAAAATGGGGGTTGTGTGGCCATTGATCTTCGACCAGAGGCTCATACACCTCACTACACATATGTTTCCTTTCCATAGATCACATTCTTGGATTTATGGTGGACACCATTTCTTGGTCAAAAATCCGTAGGTGTTAGCCTTCAGTGTCATTGAAAATGGTCGTTCATGGCTATTTTTGACAAAAATTAGGGTTGTGTGGCCATTGATCGTCGACCAGAGGCTCATACAACTCACCCCACATATGTTTCCTTGCCGTAGATCACATTCTTGGATTTCTGGTGGTGACCATTTCTTGGTCAAAAATCCGTAGGTGTTAGCCTTCGGTATTATTGAAAATGGTCGTTCATGGCTATTTTCGACAAAAATGGGGGTTGTGTGGCCATTTATCATCGATCAGAGGCTCATACACCTCACCCCACATGTGTTTCCTTGCCATAGATCGTATTCTTGGATTTCTGGTGGAGACCATTTCTTGGACAAAAATCCGTAGGTGTTAGCCTCTAGTATTATTGAAAATGGTCGCTCATGGCTATTTTCATAAAAAATGGGGGTTGTGTGGCCATTTATCATCGACTAGAGGCTCATAAACGTAACCCCACATATGTTTCCTTGCCATAGATCACATTCTTGGATTTCTGGTGCAGACCATTTCTTGGTCAAAAACTCGTACGTGTTAGCCTTCGGTATTATTGAAAATGGTCGTTCATGGCTATTTTCGGCAAAATGGGGGTTGTGTGGCCGTTGGTCATCGACCAGAGGCTCGTACACCTCACCCCACATATGTTTCCTTGCCATAGATCACATTCTTGTATTTCTGGTGGAGACCATTTCTTGGGCAAAAATCCGAATGTGTTAGCCTTTAGTATTTTTGAAAATGGTCATTCATGGCTATTTTCGTCAAAAATGGGGGTTGTGTGGCCATTGATCTTCGACCAGAGGCTCATACACCTCACTACACATATGTTTCCTTGCCATAGATCACATTCTTGGATTTATGGTGGAGACCATTTCTTGGTCAGAAATCCATAGGTGTTAGCCTTTAGTGTCATTGAAAATGGTCGTTCATGGCTATTTTCGACAAAAATTAGGGTTGTGTGGCCATTGATCGTCGACCAGAGGCTCATACCCATCACCCTCACATATGTTTCCTTGCTGTAGATCACATTCTTGGATTTCTGGTGCAGACCAATTCTTGGTCAAAAATTCGTAGGTGTTAGCCTTCAGTATTATTGAAAATGGTCGTTCATGACTATTTTCGACAAAAATGGGGGTTGTGTGGCCATTGATCATCGACCAGAGGCTTATACACCTCACCCCACATATGTTTCCTTGCCATAGATCACATTCTTGGATTTCTGGTGGAGACCATTTCTTGGTCAAAAATCCATAGGTCTTAGCCTCTAGTATTATTGAAAATGGTCGCTCATGGCTATTTTCATAAAAAATGGGGGTTGTGTGGCCATTTATCATCGACTAGAGGCTCATAAACCTCACCACACATATGTTTCCTTGCCATAGATCACATTCTTGGATTTCTGGTGGAGACCATTTCTTGGTCAAAAACTCGTACGTTTTAGCCCAAGGTATTATTGAAAATGTCGTTCATGGCTATTTTCGGCAAAATGGGGGTTGTGTGGCCATTGATCATCGACCAGACGCTCTTACACCTCACCCCACATATGTTTCCTTGCCATAGATCACATTCTTGGATTTCTGGTGGAGACCATTTCTTGGTCAAAAATCCGAATGTGTTAGCCTTTGGTATTTTTGAAAATGGTCATTCATGGCTATTTTCGACAAAAATGGGGGTTGTGTGGCCATTGATATTCGACCAAAGGCTCATACACCTCACCCCACATATGTTTCCTTGCCATAGATCACATTCTTGGATTTCTAGTGGAGACCATTTCTTGGTCAAAAATCCGTAGGTGTTAGCCTCTAGTATTATTGAAAATGGTGGCTCATGGCTATTTTCATAAAAAATGGGGGTTGTGTGGCCATTTATCATCGACTAGAGGCTCATAAACCTCACCCCACATATGTTTCCTTGCCATAGATCACATTCTTGGATTTCTGGTGGAGACCATTTCTTGGTCAAAAACTCGTACGTGTTAGCCTTCGGTATTATTGAAAATGGTCGTTCATGGCTATTTTCGGCAAAATGGGGGTTGTGTGGCCATTGATCATCGACCAGAGGCTCGTACACCTCACCCCACATATGTTTCCTTGCCATAGATCACATTCTTGGATTTTTGAAAATGGTCATTATATTCATGGCTATTTTCGACAAAAATGGGGGTTGTGTGGCCATTGATCTTCGACCAGAGGCTCATACACCTCACTACACATATGTTTCCTTTCCATAGATCACATTCTTGGATTTATGGTGGACACCATTTCTTGGTCAAAAATCCGTAGGTGTTAGCCTTCAGTGTCATTGAAAATGGTCGTTCATGGCTATTTTTGACAAAAATTAGGGTTGTGTGGCCATTGATCGTCGACCAGAGGCTCATACAACTCACCCCACATATGTTTCCTTGCCGTAGATCACATTCTTGGATTTCTGGTGGTGACCATTTCTTGGTCAAAAATCCGTAGGTGTTAGCCTTCGGTATTATTGAAAATGGTCGTTCATGGCTATTTTCGACAAAAATGGGGGTTGTGTGGCCATTTATCATCGATTAGAGGCTCATACACCTCACCCCACATGTGTTTCCTTGCCATAGATCGTATTCTTGGATTTCTGGTGGAGACCATTTCTTGGACAAAAATCCGTAGGTGTTAGCCTCTAGTATTATTGAAAATGGTCGCTCATGGCTATTTTCATAAAAAATGGGGGTTGTGTGGCCATTTATCATCGACTAGAGGCTCATAAACGTAACCCCACATATGTTTCCTTGCCATAGATCACATTCTTGGATTTCTGGTGCAGACCATTTCTTGGTCAAAAACTCGTACGTGTTAGCCTTCGGTATTATTGAAAATGGTCGTTCATGGCTATTTTCGTCAAAAATGGGGGTTGTGTGGCCATTGATCTTCGACCAGAGGCTCATACACCTCACTACACATATGTTTCCTTGCCATAGATCACATTCTTGGATTTATGGTGGAGACCATTTCTTGGTCAGAAATCCATAGGTGTTAGCCTTTAGTGTCATTGAAAATGGTCGTTCATGGCTATTTTCGACAAAAATGGGGGTTGTGTGGCCATTGATCATCGACTAGAGGCTCGTACACTTCACCCCACATATGTTTTCTTTCCATAGATCACATTCTTGGATTTCAGGAGGAGACCATTCCTTGGTCAAAAATCTGTTGGTGTTAGCCTTCAGTATTATTGAAAATGGTCGTTCATGGCTATTTTCGACTAAAATGGGGGTTGTGTGGCCATTTATCATCGACCAGAGGCTCGTGCAATTCACCCCACATTTGTTTCCTTGCCATAGATCACATTCTTGGATTTCTGGTGGAGACCATTTCTTGGTCAAAAATCCGTACGTGTTAGCCTTCGGTATTATTGAATATGGTCATTCATGGCTATTTTCGACAAAAATGGGGGTTGTGTGGCCAATGATCATCGACCAAAGGCTCGTACACCTCACCCCACATTTGTTTCCTTGCCATAGATCACATTCTTGGATTTCCGGTGGAGACCATTTCTTGGTCAAAAATCTGTACGTGTTAGCCTTCAGTATTATTGAAAATGGTCATTCATGGCTATTTTCGACAAAAATGGGGGTTGTGTGGCCATTGATCATCGACCAGAGGCTCGTAAACCTCACCCCACATATGTTTCCTTGCCATAGATCACATTCTTTGATTTCTGGTGGAGACCATTTCTTGGTCAAAAATCTGAATGTGTTAGCCTTCGGACTATTGAAAATGGTCGTTCATGGCTATTTTGGACAAAAATGGGGGTTGTGTGGCCATTGATATTCGACCAGAGGCTGATAGACCTCACTACACATATGTTTCCTTGCCATAGATCACATTCTTGGATTTATGGTGGAGACCATTTCTTGGTCAAAAATCCGTAGGTGTTAGCCTTAAGTGTCATTGAAAATGGTTGTTCATGGCTATTTTCGACAAAAATAGGGGTTGTGTGGCCATTGATCATCGACCAGAGGCTCGTACACCTCACCCCACATATGTTTCCTTGCCATAGATCATATTCTTGGATTTCTAGTGGAGACCATTTCTTGGTCAAAAATCCGTAGGTGTTAGCCTTCGGTATTATTGAAAATGGTCGTTCATGGCTATTTTCGACAAAAATGGGGGTTGTGTGGCTATTGATCATCAACCAGAGGCTCATACACCTCACCCCACATATGTTTCATTGCCATAGATCACAATCTTGGATTTCTGGTGGAGACCATTTCTTGGTAAAAAATCCGTAGGTGTTAGCCTCTAGTATTAATGAAAATGGTCGTTCATGGCTATTTTCATCAAAAATGGAGGTTGTGTGGCCATTTATCATCGACCAGAGGCTCGTACACCTCACCCCACATAAGTTTCCTTGCCATAGATCAATTCTTGGATTTCTGGTGGAGACCATTTCTTGGTCAAAAATTCGTACGTGTTAGCCTTCGGTATTATTGAAAATGGTCGTTCATGGCTATTTTCGATAAAATGGGGGTTGTGTGGCCATTGATCATCGACCAGAGCCTCGTACACCTCACCCCACATATGTTTCCTTGCCATAGATCACATTCTTGGATTTTTGATGGAGACCATTTCTTGGGCAAAAATCCGAATGTGTTAGCCTTCGGTATTCATGAAAATGGTCATTCATGGCTTATTTCGACAAAAATGGGGGTTGTGTGGCCATTGATCTTCGACCAGAGGCTCATACACCTCACTACACATATGTTTCCTTGCCATAGATCAAATTCTTGGATTTATGGTGGAGACCATTTCTTGGTCAAAAATCCATAGGTGTTAGCCTTCAGTGTCATTGAAAATGGTCGTTCATGGCTATTTTCGACAAAAATGGGGGTTGTGTGGCCATTGATCATCGACCAGAGGCTCGTACACTTCACCCCACATATGTTTTCTTGCCATAGATCACATTCTTGGATTTCTGGTGGAGACCATTTCTTGGTCAAAAATCTGTTGGTGTTAGCCTTCGGTATTATTCAAAATGGTCGTTCATGGCTATTTTTGACTAAAATGGGGGTTGTGTGGCCATTTATCATCGACCAAAGGCTCGTACACCTCACCCCACATATGTTTCCTTTTCATAGATAACATTCTTGGTTATCTGGTGGAGACCATTTCTTGGTCAAAAATCCGTACGTGTTAGCCTTCGGTATTATTGAAAATGGTCATTCATGGCTATTTTCGACACAAATGGGGGTTTTGTGGCCATTGATCTTCGACCAGAGGCTCATACACCTCACTACACATATGTTTCCTTGCCATAGATCACATTCTTGGATTTATGGTGGAGACCATTTCTTGGTCAAAAATCCATAGGTGTTAGCCTTCAGTGTCATTGAAAATGGTCGTTCATGGCTATTTTCGACAAAAATGGGGGTTGTGTGGCCATTGATCATCGACCAGAGGCTCGTACACTTCACCCCACATATGTTTTCTTGCCATAGATCAGAATCTTGGATTTCTCGTGGAGACCATTTGTTGGTCAAAAATTCGTAGGTGTTAGCCTTCAGTGTCATTGAAAATGGTCATTCATGGCTATTTTCGACAAAAATGGGGGTTGTGTCGCCATTGATCATCGACCAGAGGATCGTACACCTCGCCCCACATAAGTTTCCTTGCCATATATCACATTCTTGGATTTCTGGTGGAGACCATTTCTTGGTCAAAAATCCGTAGGTGTTAGCCTTCGGTATTATTGAAAATGGTCGTTCATGGCTACTTTCGACAAAAATGGGGGTTGTGTGGCAATTGATCATCGACAAAAGGCTCATACACCTCACCCACATGTGTTTCCTTGCCATAGATCACATTCTTGGATTTCTTGTGGTGACCATTTCTTGGTCAAAAATCTGTAGGTGTTAGCCTTCGGTATTATTGAAAATGGTCGTTCATGGCTATTTTTGACAAAAATGGGGGTTGTGTGGCCATTGATCATCGACCAAAGGCTCATACACCTCACCCCACATATGTTTCCTTGCCATAGACCACATTCTTGGATTTCTGGTGGAGACCATTTGTTGGTCAAAAATCCGTAGGTGTTAGCTTTCGGTATTATTGAAAATGGTCGTTCATGGCTATTTTCATCAAAAATGGGGGTTGTGTGGCCATTTATCATCGACCAGACGCTCATACACCTCACCCCACATATGTTTCCTTGACATAGAGCACACTCTTGGATTTCTGGTGGGGACCATTTCTTGGTCAAAAATTCGTACGTGTTAGCCTTCGGTATTATTGAAAATGGTCGTTCATGGCTATTTTCGACAATAATGGGGGTTGTGTGGCCATTGATATTCGACCAGAGGCTCATAGACCTCACTACACATATGTTTCCTTGCCATAGATCACATTCTTGGATTTATGGTGGAGACCATTTCTTGGTCAAAAATCCGTAGGTGTTAGCCTTAAGTGTCATTGAAAATGTTTGTTCATGGCTATTTTCGACAAAAATAGGGGTTGTGTGGCCATTGATCATCGACCTGAGGCTCGTACACCTCACCCCACATATGTTTCCTTGCCATAGATCATATTCTTGGATTTCTAGTGGAGACCATTTCTTGGTCAAAAATCCGTACGTGTTAGCCTTCGGTATTATTGAAAATGGTCGTTCATGGCTATTTTTGACAAAAATGGGGGTTGAGTGGCCATTGATCATCAACCAGAGGCTCATACACCTCACCCCACATTTGTTTCCTTGCCATAGATCACATTCTTGGATTTCTGGTGGAGACCATTTCTTGGTCAGAAATCCATAGGTGTTAGCCTTTAGTGTCATTGAAAATGGTCGTTCATGGTTATTTTCGACAAAAATGGGGGTTGTGTGGCCATTGATCATCGACCATAGGCTCGTACACTTCACTCCACATATGTTTTCTTGCCATATATCACATTCTTGGATTTCTGGAGGAGATCATTTCTTGGTCAAAAATCTGTTGGTGTTAGCCTTCGGTATTGTTGAAAATGGTCGTTCATGGCTATTTTCGACTAAAATGGGGGTTGTGTGGCCATTTATCATCGACCGGAGGCTCGTACAATTCACCCCACATATGTTTCCTTGCCATAGATCACATTCTTGGATTTCTGGTGGAGACCATTTCTTGGTCAAAAATCCGTACGTGTTAGCCTTCTGTATTATTGAAAATGGTAATTCATGGCTATTTTCGACACAAATGGGGGTTGTGTGGCCATTGATCTTCGACCAGAGGCTCATACACCTCACTACACATATGTTTCCTTGCCATAGATCACATTCTTGGATTTATGGTGGAGACCATTTCTTGGTCAAAAATCCATAGGTGTTAGCCTTCAGTGTCATTGAAAATGGTCGTTCATGGCTATTTTTGACAAAAATGGTGGTTGTGTGGCCATTGATCATCGACCAGAGGCTCGTACACTTCACCCCACATATTTTTTCTTGCCATAGATCAGAATCTTGGATTTCTCGTGGAGACCATTTGTTGGTCAAAAATTCGTAGGTGTTAGCCTTCAGTGTCATTCATGGCTATTTTCGACAAAAATGGGGGTTGTGTCGCCATTGATCATCGACCAGAGTATCGTACACCTCACCCCACATAAGTTTCCTTGCCATATATCACATTCTTGGATTTCTGGTGGAGACCATTTCTTGGTCAAAAATCCGTAGGTGTTGGCCTTCGGTATTATTGAAAATGGTCGTTCATGGCTACTTTCGACAAAAATGGGGGTTGTGTGGCAATTGATTATCGACAAAAGGCTCATACACCTCACCCACATGTGTTTCCTTGCCATAGACCACATTCTTGGATTTCTGGTGGTGACCATTTCTTGGTCAAAAATCCGTAGGTGTTAGCCTTCGGTATTATTGAAAATGGTCGTTCATGGCTATTTTTGACAAAAATGGGGGTTGTGTGGCCATTGATCATCGACCAAAGGATCATACACCTCACCCCACATATGTTTCCTTGCCATAGACCACATTCTTGGATTTCTGGTGGAGACCATTTGTTGGTCAAAAATCCGTAGGTGTTAGCTTTCGGTATTATTGAAAATGGTCGTTCATGGCTATTTTCATCAAAAATGGGGGTTGTGTGGCCATTTATCATCGACCAGACGCTCATACACCTCACCCCACATATGTTTCCTTACCATAGAGCACACTCTTGGATTTCTGATGGAGACCATTTCTTGGTCAAAAATTCGTACGTGTTAGCCTTCTGTATTATTGAAAATGGTCGTTCATGGCTATTTTCGACAATAATGGGGGTTGTGTGGCCATTGATATTCGACCAGAGGCTCATAGACCTCACTACACATATGTTTCCTTGCCATAGATCACATTCTTGGATTTATGGTGGAGACCATTTCTTGGTCAAAAATCCGTAGGTGTTAGCCTTAAGTGTCATTGAAAATGGTTGTTCATGGCTATTTTCGACAAAAATAGGGGTTGTGTGGCCATTGATCATCGACCAGAGGCTCGTACACCTCACCCCACATATGTTTCCTTGCCATAGATCATATTCTTGGATTTCTAGTGGAGACCATTTCTTGGTCAAAAATCTGTAGGTGTTAGCCTTCGGTATTATTGAAAATGGTCGTTCATGGCTATTTTCGACAAAAATGGGGGTTGTGTGGCCATTGATCATCAACCAGAGGCTCATACACCTCACCCCACATATGTTTCCTTGCCATAGATCACATTCTTGGATTTCTGGTGGAGACCATTTCTTGGTAAAAAATCCGTAGGTGTTAGCCTTCGGTATTATTGAAAATGGTCATTCATGGCTATTTTCGACAAAAATGGGGGTTGTGTGGCCAATGATCATCAACCAGAGGCTCGTAAACCTCACCCCACATATGTTTCCTTGCCATAGAGCACACTCTTTGATTTCTGGTGGAGACCATTTTTTGGTCAAAAATCCGAATGTGTTAGCCTTCGGTACTATTGAAAATGGTCATTCATGGCTATTTTCGACAAAAATGGGGGTTGTGTGGCCATTGATATTCGACCAGAGGCTCATAGACCTCACTACACATATGTTTCCTTGCCATAGATCACATTCTTGGAGTTATGGTGGAGACCATTTCTTGGTCAAAAATCGGTAGGTGTTAGCCTTAAGTGTCATTGAAAATGGTTGTTCAAGGCTATTTTCGACAAAAATAGGGGTTGTGTTGCCATTGATCATCGACCAGAGGCTCGTACACCTCACCCCACATATGTTTCCTTGCCATAGATCATATTCTTGGATTTGTAGTGGAGACCATTTCTTGGTCAAAAATCCGTAGGTGTTAGCCTTCGGTATTGTTAAAAATGGTTGTTAATGGCTATTTTCGACAAAAATGGGGGTTGTGTGGCCATTTATCATCGACCAGAGGCTCGTACACCTCACCCCACATAAGTTTCCTTGCCATAGATCACATTCTTGGATTTCTGGTGGAGACCAATTCTTGGTCAAAAATTCGTACGTGTTAGCCTTCGGTATTATTGAAAATGGTCGTTCATGGCTATTTTCGACAAAATGGGGGTTGTGTGTACATTGATCATCGACCAGAGCCTCGTACACCTCACCCCACATATGTTTCCTTGCCATAGATCACATTCTTGGATTTCTGGTGGAGACCATTTCTTGGGCAAAAATCCGAATGTGTTAGCCTTCGGTATTCTTGAAAATGGTCATTCATGGCTATTTTCGACAAAAATGGGGGTTGTGTGGCCATTGATCTTCGACCAGAGGCTCATACACCTCACTACACATATGTTTCCTTGCCATAGATCAAATTATTGGATTTATGGTGGAGACCATTTCTTGGTCAAAAATCTGTTGGTGTTAGCCTTCGGTATTATTGAAAATGGTCGTTCATGGCTATTTTCGACTAAAATTGGGGTTGTGTGGCCATTTATCATCAACCAGAGGCTCATACACCTCACCCCACATATGTTTCCTTGCCATAGATCACATTCTTGGATATCTGGTGGAGACCATTTCTTGGTCAAAAATCCGTACGTGTTAGCCTTCGGTATTATTGAAAATGGTCATTCATGGCTATTTTCGACAAAAATGGGGGTCATGTGGCCATTGATCATCGACCAAAGGCCCCCACATAGGTGTTAGCCTTCAGTGTCATTGAAAATGGTTGTTCATGGCTATTTTCGACAAAAATGGGGGTTGTGTGGCCATTGATCATCGACCAGAGGCTCGTACACTTCACCCCACATATCTTTTCTTGCCATAGATCACATTCTTGGATTTCTGGTGGAGACCATTTCTTGGTCAAAAATCTGTTGGTGTTAGCCTTCGGTATTATTGAAAATGGTCGTTCATGGCTATTTTCGACTAAAATTGGGGTTGTGTGGCCATTTATCATCGACCAGAGGCTCATACACCTCACCCCAGATATGTTTCCTTGCTATAGATCACATTCTTGGATATCTGGTGGAGACCATTTCTTGGTCAAAAATCCGTACGTGTTAGCCTTCGGTATTATTGAAAATGGTCATTCATGGCTATTTTCGACAAAAATGGGGGTCATGTGGCCATTGATCATCGACCAAAGGCTCGTACACCTCACCCCACATTCTTTGATTTCTGGTGGAGACCATTTCTTGGTCAAAAATCCGTAGGTGTTAGCCTTCAGTGTCATTGAAAATGGTCGTTCATGGCTATTTTCGACAAAAATTAGGGTTGTGTGGCCATTGATCATCGACCAGAGGCTCGTACACCTAAACCCACATATGTTTCCTTGCCGTAGATCACATTCTTGGATTTATGGTGGAGACCATTTTTTGGTCAAAAATCCGTAGTTGTTAGCCTTCAGTGTCATTGAAAATGGTCGTTCATGGCTATTTTCAACAAAAATTAGGGTTGTGTGGCCATTGATTATCGACCAGAGGCTCGTACACCTCACCCCACATATGTTTCCTTGCCGTAGATGACATTCTTGGATTTCTGGTGGAGACCATTTCTTGGTCAAAAATCCATAGGTGTTAGCCTTCGATATTATTGAAAATGGTCGTTCATGGCTATTTTCGACAAAAATGGGGGTTGTGTGGCCATTGATCATCGACCAGAGGCTCATACACCTCACCCCTCATATGTTTCCTTGCCATAGATCACATTCTTGGATTTCTGGTGGAGACCATTTCTTAGTCAAAAATCCGTAGGTGTTAGCCTCTAGTATTATTGAAAATGGTCGCTCATGGCTATTTTCATCAAAAATGGGGGTTGTGTGGCCATCTATCATCGACTAGAGGATCGTAAACCTCATCCCACATATGTTTCCTTGCCATAGATCACATTCTTGGATTTCTGGTGGAGACCATTTCTTGGTCAAAAATTTGTACGTGTTAGCCTTCGGTATTATTGAAAATGGTCGTTGATGGCTATTTTCGGCAAAATGGGGGTTGTGTGGCCATTGATCATTGACCAGAGGCTCGTACACCTCACCCCACATATGTTTCCTTGCCATAGATCACATTCTTGGTTTCTGGTGGAGACCATTTCTTGGGAAAAAATCCGAATGTGTTAGCCTTTGGTATTTTTGAAAATGGTCATTCATGGCTATTTTCGACAAAAATGGGGGTTGTGTGGCCATTGATTTTCGACCAGAGGCTCATACACCTCACTACACATATGTTTCCTTTCCATAGATCACATTCTTGGATTTATGGTGGAGACCATTTCTTGGTCAGAAATCCATAGGTGTTAGCCTTTAGTGTCATTGAAAATGGTTGTTCATGGTTATTTTCGACAAAAATGGGGGTTGGGTGGCCATTGATCATCGACCAGAGGCTCGTACACTTCACCCCACATATGTTTTCTTGCCATATATCACATTCTTGGATTTCTGGAGGAGACCAATTCTTGGTCAAAAATCTGTTAATGTTAGCATTCGGTATTGTTGAAAATGGTCGTTCATGGCTATTTTCGACTAAAATGGGGGTTGTGTGGCCATTTATCATCGACCGGAGGCTCGTACAATTCACCCCACATATGTTTCCTTGCCATAGATCACATTCTTGGATTTCTGGTGGAGACCATTTCTTGGTCAAAAATCCGTACGTGTTAGCCTTCGGTATTATTGAAAATGGTCATTCATGGCTATTTTCGACACAAATGGGGGTTGTGTGGCCATTGATCTTCGATCAGAGGCTCATACACCTCACTACACATATGTTTCCTTGCCATAGATCACATTCTTGGATTTATGGTAGAGACCATTTCTTGGTCAAAAATTCATAGGTGTTAGCCTTCAGTGTCATTGAAAATGGTCGCTCATGGCTATTTTCGACAAAAATGGGGGTTATGTGGCCATTGATCATCGACCAGAGGCTCGTACACTTCACCCCACATATGTTTTCTTGCCATAGATCAGAATCTTGGATTTCTCGTGGAGACCATTTGTTGGTCAAAAATTCGTAGGTGTTAGCCTTCAGTGTCATTGAAAATGGTCATTCATGGCTATTTTCGACAAAAATGGGGGTTGTGTCGCCATTGATCATCGACCAGAGGATCGTACACCTCACCCCACATAAGTTTCCTTGCCATATATCACATTCTTGGATTTCTGGTGGAGACCATTTCTTGGTCAAAAATCCGTAGGTGTTAGCCTTCGGTATTATTGAAAATGGTCGTTCATGGCTATTTTCGACAAAAATGGGGGTTGTGTGGCCATTGATCATCGACCAAAGGCTCATACACCTCACCCCACATATGTTTCCTTGCCATAGACCACATTCTTGGATTTCTGGTGGAGACCATTTGTTGGTCAAAAATCCGTAGGTGTTAGCTTTCGGTATTATTGAAAATCGTCGTTCATGGCTATTTTCATCAAAAATGGGGGTTGTGTGGCCATTTACCATCGACTAGAGGCTCGTACACCTCACCCCACATATGTTTCCTTGCCATAGAGCACACTCTTGGATTTCTGGTGGAGACCATTTCTTGGTCAAAAATTCGTACGTGTTAGCCTTCGGTATTATTGAAAATGGTCGTTCATGGATATTTTCGACAAAATGGGGGTTGTGTGGCCATTTATCTTCAACCAGAGGCTCATACACCTCACTACACATATGTTTTCTTGCCATATATCACATTCTTGGATCTATGGTGGAGACCATTTCTTGGTCAAAAATTCATACGTGTTAGCCTTCGGTATTATCGAAAATGGTCGTTCATGGCTATTTTTGACAAAATAGAGGTTCTATGGCCATTGATCATCGACTAGAGGCTCATACACCTCACCCCACAAATGTTTCCTTGACATAGATCACATTTTTGGATTTCTGGTGGAGACCATTTCTTGGGCAAAAATCTGAATGTGTTAGCCTTCGGTATTATTGAAAATGGTCATTCATGGCTATTTTCGACAAAAAAAGGGGTTGTGTGGCCATTTATCTTCAACCAGAGGCTCATACACCTCACTACACATATGTTTTCTTTCCATAGATCACATTCTTGGATCTATGGTGGAGACCAGTTCTTGGTCAAAAATCCATAGGTGTTAGCCTTCAGTGTCATTGAAAATAGTCGTTCATGGCAATTTTCGACAAAAATGGGGGTTGTGTGGCCATTGATAATCGACCAGGGGCTCGTACACCTCACCCCACATATGTTTCCTTGCCATAGATCACATTCTTGGATTTCTGGTGGAGGCCATTTCTTGGTCAAAAATCCGTAGGTGTTAGCCTTCGGTATTATTGAAAATGGTCGTTCATGGCTATTTTCGACAAAAATGGGGGTTGTGTGGCCATTTATCATCGACCAGAGGCTCGTACACCTCACCCCACATATGTTTAATTGCCATAGATCACAATCTTGGATTTTTCGTGGAGGCCATTTCTTGGTCAAAAATCCGTACGTGTTAGCCTTCGTATTATTGAAAATGGTCGTTCATGGCTGTTTTCGACAAAAATGGGGGTTGTGTGGCCATTGATCATCGACCAGAGGCTCGTACACCTCACCCCAATATGTTTCCTTGCCATAGATCATATTCTTGGATTTCTGGTGGTGACGATTTCTTAGTCAAAAATCCGTAGGTGTTAGCCTTCAGAATTATTGAAAATGGTCGATCATGGCTATTTTCGACAAAAATGGGGGTTGTGTGGCCATTGATCATCGATCAGAGGCTCGTACACCTCACCCCACATATGTTTCCTTGCCATAGATCACATTCTTGGATTTCTGGTGGAGATCTTCTCTTGGTCAAAAATCCGTAGGTGTTAGCCTTCGGTATTATTGTAAATGGTCGTTCATGGCTATTTTCGACAAAAATGGGGGTTGTGTGGCCATTGATCATCGACCAGAGGCTCATACACCTCACCCCACATATGTTTCCTTGCCATAGATCACATTCTTGGATTTCTAGTGGAGACCATTTCTTGGTCAAAAATCTGTACGTGTTAGCCTTCGGTATTATTGAAAATGGTCATTCATGGCTATTTTCGACACAAATGGGGGTTGTGTGGCCATTGATCTTCGACCAGAGGCTCATACACCTCACTACACATATGTTTCTTTGCCATAGATCACATTCTTTGATTTATGGTGGAGACCATTTCTTGGTCAAAAATCCATAGGTGGTAGCCTTCAGTGTCATTGAAAATGGTCGTTCATGGCTATTTTCGACAAAAATGGGGGTTGTGTGGCCATTGATCATCGACTAGAGGCTCGTACACTTCACCCCACATATGTTTTCTTGCCACAGATCACAATCTTGGATTTCTCGTGGAGACCATTTGTTGGTCAAAAATTCATAGGTGTTAGCCTTCAGTGTCATTGAAAATGGTCATTCATGGCTATTTTCGACAAAAATGGGGGTTGTGTCGCCATTGATCATCGACCAGAGGCTCGTACACCTCACCCCACATAAGTTTCCTTGCCATAGATCACATTCTTGTATTTCTGGTGGAGACCATTTCTTGGTCAAAAATCCGTAGGTGTTAGCCTTCGGTATTATTGAAAATGGTCGTTCATGGCTATTTTCGACAAAAATAGGGGTTGTGTGGCAATTGATCATCGACCAAAGGCTCATACACCTCACCCCACATATGTTTCCTTGCCATAGACCCCATTCTTGGATTTCTAGTGGAGACCATTTCTTGGTCAAAAATCCATAGGTGTTAGCCTTCAGTGTCATTGAAAATGGTCGTTCATGGCTATTTTCGACAAAAATGGGGGTTGTGTGTCCATTGATCATCGACCAGAGGCTCGTACACTTCACCCCACATATGTTTTCTTGCTATAGATCACATTCTTGGATTTCTGGTGGAGACCATTTCTTGGTCAAAAATCTGTTGGTGTTAGCCTTCGGTATTAATGAAAATGGTCGTTCATGGCTATTTTCGACTAAAATGGGGGTTGTGTGGCCATTTCTCATCGACCAGAGGCTCGTACACCTCACCCCACATATGTTTCCTTGCCGTAGACCACATTCTTGGATTTCTGGTGGAGACCATTTGTTGGTCAAAAATCCGTAGGTGTTAGCCTTCGGTATTATTGAAAATGTTCATTCATGGCTATTTGCATCAAAAATGGGGGTTGTGTGGCCATTTATCATCAACCAGAGGCTCGTACACCTCACCCCACATATGTTTCCTTGCCATAGATCACATTCTTGGATTTCTAGTGGAGAGCATTTCTTGGTCAAAAATTCGTACGTGTTAGCCTTCGGTATTATTGAAAATGGTCGTGGTCGTTCATGGCTATTTTCGACAAAATGGGGGTTGTGTGGCCATTGATCATCGACCAGAGGCTCATACACCTCACCCACATATGTTTCCTTGTCGTAGATCACATTCTTGGATTTCTGGTGGAGACCATTTCTTGGTCAAAAATCTGTACGTGTTAGCCTACGGTATTATTGAAAATGGTCGTTCATGGCTATTTTCGACAAAATAGTGGTTCTGTGGCCATTGATCATCGACCAGAGGCTCATACACCTCACCCACATATGTTTCCTTGCCGTAGATCACATTCTTGGATTTCTGGTGGAGACCATTTCTTGGGCAAAAATCCGAATGTGTTAGCCTTCGGTATTATTGAAAATGGTTATTCATGGCTATTTTCGACAAAAATGGGGGTTGTGTGGCCATTTATCTTCAACCAGAGGCTCATACACCTCACTACACATATGTTTTCTTGCCATAGATCACAATCTTGGATCTATGGTGGAGACCAGTTCTTGGTCAAAAATCCATAGGTGTTAGCCTTCAGTGTCATTGAAAATAGTCGTTCATGGCTATTTTCGACAATAATGGGGGTTGTGTGGCCATTGATAATCGACCAGAGGCTCGTACACCTCACCCCACATATGTTTCCTTGCCATAGATCACATTCTTGGATTTCTGGTGGAGACCATTTCTTGGTCAAAAATCTATACGTGTTAGCCTACGGTATTATTGAAAATGGTCGTTCATGGCTATTTTCGACAAAATAGTGGTTCTGTGGCCATTGATCATCGACCAGAGGCTCATACACCTCACCCACATATGTTTCCTTGCCGTAGATCACATTCTTGGATTTCTGGTGGAGACCATTTCTTAGGCAAAAATCCGAATGTGTTAGCCTTCGGTATTATTGAAAATGGTTATTCATGGCTATTTTCGACAAAAATGGGGGTTGTGTGGCCATTTATCTTCAACCAGAGGCTCATACACCTCACTACACATATGTTTTCTTGCCATAGATCACAATCTTGGATCTATGGTGGAGACCAGTTCTTGGTCAAAAATCCATAGGTGTTAGCCTTCAGTGTCATTGAAAATAGTCGTTCATGGCTATTTTCGACAATAATGGGGGTTGTGTGGCCATTGATAATCGACCAGAGGCTCGTACACCTCACCCCACATATGTTTCCTTGCCATAGATCACATTCTTGGATTTCTGGTGGAGACCATTTCTTGGTCTAAAATCCGTAGGTGTTAGCCTTCGGTATTATTGAAAATGATCGTCATGGCTATTTTCGACAAAAATGGGGGTTGTGTGCCCGTTGATCATCGACCAGAGGCTCGTACACCTCACCCCACATATGTTTTATTGCCATAGATCAAAATCTTGGATTTCTCGTGGAGACCATTTCTTGGTCAAAAATCCGTATGTGTTAGCGTTCGGTATTATTGAAAATGGTCGTTCATGGCTATTTTCGACAAAAATGGGGGTTGTTTGGCCATTGATCATCGACTAGAGGCTCGTACACCTCACCCCACATATGTTTCCTTGCCATAGATCAAATTCTTGAATTTCTGGTGGAGACCATTTCTTGGTCAAAAATCCGTAGGTGTTAGCCTTCGGTATTTATGAAAATGGTCGTTCATTGCTATTTTCGACAAAAATGGGGGTTGTGTGGCCATTGATCATCGACCAGAGGCTCGTACACCTCACCCCACATATGTTTCCTTGCCATAGATCAAATTCTTGAATTTCTGGTGGAGACCATTTCTTGGTCAAAAATCCGTAGGTGTTAGCCTTCGATATTATTGTAAATGGTCGTTCATGGCTATTTTCGACAAAAATGGGGGTTGTGTGGCCATTGATCATCGACCAGAGGCTCATACACCTCAGCCCACATATGTTTCCTTGCCATAGATCACATTCTTGGATTTCTGGTGGAGACCATTTCTTGGTCAAAAATATGTAGGTGTTAGCCTCTAGTATTATTGAAAATGGTCGTTCATGGTTATTTTGATAAAAAATGGGGGTTGTATGGCCATTTATCATCGACCAGAGCCTCGTACACCTCACCCCACATATGTTTCTTGCCATAGATCACATTCTTGGATTTCTGGTGGAGACCATTTCTTGGTCAAAAATTCGTACGTGTTAGCCTTCGATATTATTGAAAATGGTCGTTCATGGCTATTTTCGACAAAATGGGGGTTGTGTGGCCATTGATCATCGACCAGAGGCTCGTACACCTCACCCCACATATGTTTCCTTGCAATAGATCACATTCTTGGATTTCTGGTGGAGACCATTTCTTGGGCAAAAATCCGAATGTGTTAGCCTTCGGTATTTTTGAAAATGGTCATTCATGGCTATTTTCGATAAAAATGGGGGTTGTTTCTCCATTGATCTTCGACCAGAGGCTCATACACCTCACTACACATATGTTTCCTTGCCATATATCACATTCTTGGATTTATGGTGGAGACCATTTCTTGGTCAAAAATCCATAGGTGTTAGCCTTCAGTGTCATTGAAAATGGTCGTTCATGGCTATTTTCGACAAAATAGAGGTTCTGTGGCCATTGATCATCGACCAGAGGCTCATACACCTCACCCCACATATGTTTCCTTGCCATAGATCACATTCTTGGATTTCTGGTGGAGACCATTTCTTGGTCAAAAATCCGTAGGTGTTAGCCTTCGGTAATATTGAAAATGGTCATTCATGCCTATTTTCGACAAAAATGGGGGTTGTGTGGCCATTTATCTTCAACCAGAGGCTCATACACCTCACTACACATATGTTTTCTTGCCATATATCACATTCTTGGATCTATGGTGGAGACCAGTTCTTGGTAAAAAATCCGTAGGTGTTAGCCTTCAGTGTCATTGAAAATAGTCGTTCATGGCTATTTTTGACAAAAATGGAGGTTGTGTGGCTATTGATAATTGACCAGAGGCTCATACACCTCACCCCACAAATGTTTCTTTGCCATAGATCACATTCTTGGATTTCTGGTGGAGACCATTTCTTAGTCAAAAATGAACGACCATTTTCAATAATACCATAGGCTAACACCTACGAATTTTTGACAAAGAGATGGTCTCCACCAGAAATCCAAGAATGTGAAATATGGCAAGGAAACATATGTGGGGTGAGGTGTGTGAGCCTCTGGTCGATGATCAATGGCCACACAACCCCCATTTTTGTCGAAAATAGCCATGAACGACCATTTTCAATAATACCGAAGGCTAACACCTACGAATTTTTGACCAAGAAATGGTCTCCACCAGAAATCCAAGAATGTGATCTATGGCAAGGAAACATATGTGGGGTGAGGTGTACGAGCCTCTGGTCGATGATCAATGGCCACACAACCCCCATTTTTGTCGAATATAGCCATGAACGACCATTTTCAATAATACAGAAGGCTAACACCTACGGATTTTTGACCAAGAAATCGTCTCCACCAGAAATCCAAGAATATTATCTATGGCAAGGAAACATATGTGGGGTGAGGTGTACGAGCCTCTGGTCGATGATCAATGGCCACACAACCCCCATTTTTGTCGAAACTAGCCATGAACGACCATTTTCAATAATAAAGAAGGCTAACATGTACGGATTTTTGACCAAGAAATGGTCTCCACGAGAAATCCAAGATTGTGATCTATGGTAATGAAACATATATGGGGTGAGGTTTACGAGCCTCTAGTCGAAGATAAATGGCCACACAACCCCCATTTTTGTCGAAAATAGCCATGAACGACTATTTTCAATGACACTAAAGGCTAACACCTACGGATTTTTGACCAAGAACTGGTCTCCACAATAGATCCAAGAATGTGATATATGGCAAGAAAACATATGTGTAGTGAGGTGTATGAGCCTCTGGTTGAAGATAAATGGCCACACAACCCCCATTTTTGTCGAAAATAGCCATGAATGACCATTTTCAATAATACCGAAGGATAACACCTATGGATTTTTGACCAAGAAATTGTCTCCACCAAAAATCCAAGAATGTGATCTATGGCAAGGAAACATATGTGTAGTGAGGTGTATGAGCCTCTGGTTGAAGATCAATGGCAATACAACCCCCATTTTTATCGAAAATAGCCATGAATGACCATTTTCAAAAATACCGAAGGCTAACACATTCGGATTTTTGCCCAAGAAATGGTCTCCACCAGAAATTCAAGAATGTGATCTATGGCAAGGAAACATTTGTGGGGTGAGGTGTACGAGCCTCTGTTCGATGATCAATGGCCACACAACCCCCATTTTGTCGAAAATAGCCATGAACGACCATTTTCAATAATACCGAAGGCTAACACGTACGAATTTTTGACCAAGAAATGGTCTCCACCAGAAATCCAAGAATGTGATCTATGGAAAGAAACATATGTGGGGTGAGGTGTACGAGCCTCTGGTCGATGATAAATGGCCATACAACCCCCATTTTTATCAAAATAGCCATGAACGACCATTTTCAATAATACTAGAGGCTAACACCTATAGATTTTTGACCAAGAAATGGTCTCCACCAGAAATCCAAGAATTTGATCTATGGCAAGGAAACATATGTGGGGTGAGGTGTACGAGCCTCTGGTCGATGATAAATGGCCACACAACCCCCATTTTGTCGAAAATAGCCATGAACGACCATTTTCAATAATACCGAAGGCTAACACCTACTGATTTTTGACCAAGAAATCGTCTCCACCAGAAATCCAAGAATATGATCTATGGCAAGGAATTATATGTCGGGTGAGGTGTACGAGCCTCTGGTCGATGATCAATGGCCACACAACCCCCATTTTTGTCGAAAATAGCCATGAACGATCATTTTCAATAATACCGAAGGCTAACACGTACGGATTTTTGACCAAGAAATGGTATCCACGAGAAATCCAAGATTTTGATCTATGGCAATAAAACATATGTGGGGTGAGGTGTACGAGCCTCTGGTCGATGATCAATGGCCACACAACCCCCATTTTTGTCGAAAATAGCCATGAACGACCATTTTCAATAATACCTAAGGCTAACACCTACGGATTTTTGACCAAGAAATGGTCTCCACCAGAAATCCAATAATGTGATCTATGGCTAGGAAACATATGTGGGGTGAGGTGTACGAGCCTCTGGTCGATTATCAATGGCCACACAACCCCCATTATTGTCGAAAATAGCCATGAACGACTATTTTCAATGACACTGAAGGCTAACACCTATGGATTTTTGACCAAGAACTGGTCTCCACCATAGATTCAAGAATGTGATCTATGGCAAGAAAACATATGTGTAGTGAGGTGTATGAGCCTCTGGTTGAAGATAAATGGCCACACAACCCCCATTTTTGTCGAAAATAGCCATGAATAACCATTTTCAATAATACCGAAGGCTAACACATTCGGATTTTTTCCCATGAAATGGTCTCCACCAGAAATCCAAGAATGTAATCTACGGCAAGGAAACATATGTGGGTGAGGTGTATGAGCCCCTAGTCGATGATCAATGGCCACAGAACCTCTATTTTGTTGAAAATAGCCATGAACGACCATTGTCAATAATACCGAAGGCTAACACGTACGGATTTTTGACCAAGAAATGGTCTCCACCAGAAATCCAAGAATGTGATCTACGACAAGGAAACATATGTGGGTGAGGCGTACGAGCCTCTGGTCGATGATCAATGGCCACACAACCCCCATTTTGTCGAAAATAGCCATGAACGACCACGACCATTTTCAATAATACCGAAGGCTAACACGTACGAATTTTCGACCAAGAAATGGTCTCCACTAGAAATCCATGAATGTGATCTATGGCAAGGAAACATATGTGGGGTGAGGTGTACGAGCCTCTGGTTGATGATAAATGGCCACACAACCCCCACTTTTGATGAAAATAGCCATGAACGACCATTTTCAATAATACCGAAGGCTAACACCTACGGATTTTTGACCAACAAATGGTCTCCACTAGAAATCCAAGAATGTGGTCTATGGCAAGGAAACATATGCGGGGTGAGGTGTATGAGCCTTTGGTTGATGATCAATGGCCACACAACCCCCATTTTTGTCGAAAATAGCTATGAACGGCCATTTTCAATAATATCGAAGGCTAACACCTACGGATTTTTGACCAAGAAATGGTCACCACCAGAAATCCAAGAATGTGATCTATGGCAAGGAAACATATGTGGGGTTAGGTGTACGAGCCTCTGGTCGATAATCAATGGCCACACAACCCCCATTTTTGTCGAAAATAGCACAAAAATGACCATTTTCAATAATACAGAAGGCTAACACGTACGGATTTTTAACCAAGAAATGGTCTCCACCAGAAATCCAAGAATGTGATCTATAGCAAGAAAATGTATGTGGGGTGAAGTGTACGAGCCTCTGGTCGATGATCAATGGCCACACAACCCCCATTTTTGTCGAAAATAGCCATGAACGACCATTTTCAATAACACTGAAGGCTAACACCTATGGATTTTTGACCAAGAAATGGTCTCCACCAGAAATCCAAGAATGTGGTCTATGGCAAGGAAACATATGTGGGTTGAGGTGTATGAGCCTTTGGTCGATGATCAATTGCCACACAACCCCCATTTTTGTCGAAAATAGCCATGAACGATCATTTTCAATAATACTGAAGGCTAATACCTACGGATTTTTGACCAAAAATGGTCTCCACCAAAAATCCAAGAATGTGATCTATGGCAAGGAAACTTATGTGGGGTGAGGTGTACGAGCCTCTTGTCGATGATCAATGGCGACACAACCCCCATTTTTGTCAAAAATAGCCATGAATGACCATTTTCTATGACACTGAAGGCTAACACCTACGAATTTTTGACCAACAAATGGTCTCCATGAGAAATCGAAGATTGTGATCTATGGCAAGAAAACATATGTGGGGTGAAGTGTATGAGCCTCTGGTCGATGATCAATGGCCACACAACCCCCATTTTTGTCGAAAATAGCCATGAACGACCATTTTCAATGACACTGAAGGCTAACACCTATGGATTTTTGACCAAGAAATGGTCTCCACCATAAATCCAAGAATGTGATCTATGGCAAGGAAACATATGTGTAGTGAGGTGTATGAGCCTCTAGTCGAAGATCAATGGCCACACAACCCCCATTTGTGTCGAAAATAGCCATGAATGACCATTTTCAATAATACCGAAGGCTAACACGTACAGATTTTTGACCAAGTAATGGTCTCCACCAGAAATCCAAGAATGTGATCTATGGCAAGGAAACATATGTGGGGTGAGGTGTATGAGCCTCTGGTCGAAGATCAATGGCCACACAACCCCCATTTGTGTCGAAAATAGCCATGAATGACCATTTTCAATAATACCGAAGGCTAACACGTACGGATTTTTGACCAAGAAATGGTCTCTACCAGAAATCCAAGAATGTGATCTATGGCAAGGAAACATATGTGGGGTGAGGTGTACGAGCCTCTGATCGATGATCAATGGCCACACAACCCCCATTTTTATCGAAAATAGCCATGAACGACCATTTTCAATAATTCCGAAGGCTAACACCTATGGAATTTTGACCAAGAAATCGTCTACACCAGAAATCCAAGAATATGATCTATGACAAGGAAACATATTTGGGGTGAGGTGTATGAGCCTCTGGTCGATGATCAATGGCCACACAACCCCCATTTTTGTCGAAAACAGCCATGAACGACCATTTTCAATAATACCGAAGGCTAACACGTACGGATTTTTGACCACGAAATGGTCTCCACGAGAAATCCAAGATTGTGATCTATGGCAATTAAACATATGTGGGGTGAGTTGTACGAGCCTCTGGTCGATGATAAATGGCCACACAACCCCCATTTTTGTCGAAAATAGCCATGAACGACCATTTTCAATAAAACGAAGGCTAACACCAACGGATTTTTGACCAAGAAATGGTCTCCACCAAAAATCCAAGAATGTGATCTATGGCAAGGAAACATATGTGGGGTGAGGTGTACGAGCCCCTGGTCGATTATGAATGGCCACACAACCCCCATTTTTGTCGAAAATTGCCATGAACGACTATTTTCAATGACACTGAAGGCTAACACCTATGGATTTTTGACCAAGAACTGGTCTCCACCATAGATCCAGGAATGTGATCTATGGCAAGAAAACATATGTGTAGTGAGGTGTATGAGCCTCTGGTTGAAGATAAATGGCCACACAACACCCATTTTTGTCGAAAATAGCCATGAATGACCATTTTCAATAATACCGAAGGCTAACACATTCGGATTTTTGCCCAAGAAATGGTCTCCACCATAAATCCAAAAATGTGATCTATGTCAAGGAAACATATGTGGGGTGAGGTGTATGAGCCTCTGGTCGATGATCAATGGCCACAAAACCTCTATTTTGTCAAAAATAGCCATGAACGACCATTTTCAATAATACCGAAGGCTAACACGTACGGATTTTTGACCAAGAAATGGTCTCCACCAGAAATCCAAGAATGTGATCTACGACAAGGAAACATATGTGGGTGAGGTGTACGAGCCCCTGGTCGATGATCAATGGCCACACAACCCCCATTTTGTCGAAAATAGCCATGAACGACCATTTTCAATAATACCAAAGGCTAACACGTACGAATTTTTGACCAAGAAATGGTCTCCACCAGAAATCCAAGAGTGTGCTCTATGGCAAGGAAACATATGTGGGGTGAGGTGTACGAACCTCTGGTCGATGATAAATGGCCACACAACCCCCATTTTTGATGAAAATAGCCATGAACAACCATTTTCAATAATACCGAAAGCTAACACCTACGGATTTTTGACCAACAAATGGTCTCCACCAGAAATCCAAGAATGTGGTCTATGGCAAGGAAACATATGTGGGGTGAGGTGTATGAGCCTTTGGTCGATGATCAATGGCCACACAACCCCCATTTTTGTCGAAAATAGCCATGAACGACCATTTTCAATAATACCAAAGGCCAACACCTACAGATTTTTGACCAAGAAATGGTCACCACCAGAAATCCAAGAATGTGGTCTATGGCAAGGAAACACATGTGGGGTGAGGTGTATGAGCCTTTGGTCGATGATCAATTGCCACACAACCCCCATTTTTGTCGAAAATAGCCATGAACGACGATTTTCAATAATACTGAAGGCTAACACCTACGGATTTTTGACCAAGAAATGGTCTCCACCAGAAATCCAAGAATGTGATATATGGTAAGGAAACTTATGTGGGGTGAGGTGTACGATCCTCTGGTCGATGATCAATGGCGACACAACCCCCATTTTTGTCGAAAATAGCCACGAATGACCATTTTCAATGACACTGAAGGCTAACACCTACGAATTTTTGACCAACAAATGGTCTCCACGAGAAATCCAAGATTCTGATCTATGGCAAGAAAACATATGTGGGGTGAGGTGTACGAGCCTCTGGTCGATGATCAATGGCCACACAACCCCCATTTTGCCGAAAATAGCCATGAACGACCATTTTCAATAATACCGAAGGCTAACACGTACGAGTTTTTGACGAAGAAATGGTCTCCACCAGAAATCCAAGAATGTGATCTATGGCAAGGAAACATATGTGGGGTGAGGTTTATGAGCCTCTAGTCGATGATAAATGGCCACACAACCCCCATTTTTTATGAAAATAGCCATGAACGACCATTTTCAATAATACCGAAGGCTAACACGTACGGATTTTTGACCAAGAAATGGTCTCCACCAGAAATCCAAGAATACGATCTACGGCAAGGAAACATATGTGGGGTGAGGTGTTTGAGCCTCTGGTCGATGATCAATGGCCACACAACCCCCATTTTTGTCGAAAATAGCCATGAATGACCATTTTCAATAATACAGAAGGCTAACACCTACGGATTTTTGACCAAGAAATGGTCTCCATCAGAAATCAAAGAACGTGATCTACGGCAAGGAAACATATGTGGGGTTAGGTGTATGAGCCTCTGGTCAACGATCAATGGCCACACAACCCTAATTTTTGTCGAAAATAGCCATGAACGACCATTTTCAATGACACTGAAGGCTAACACCTATGGATTTTTGACCAAGAAATGGTCTCCACCATAAATCCAGGAATGTGATCTATGGCAAGGAAACATATGTGTAGTGAGGTGTATGAGCCTCTGGTCGAAGATCAATGGCCACACAACCCCCATTTTTGTCGAAAATAGCCATGAATGACCATTTTCAAAAATACCAAAGGCTAACACATTCGGATTTTTGCCCAATAAATGGTCTCCACCAGAAATCCAAGAATGTGATCTATGGCAAGGAAACATATGTGGGGTGAGGTGTACGAGCCTCTGGTCGATGATCAATGGCCACACAACCCCCATTTTGCCGAAAATAGCCATGAACGACCATTTTCAATAATACCGAAGGCTAACACGTACTAGTTTTTGACCAAGAAATGGTCTCCACAGAAATCCAAGAATGTGATCTATGGCAAGGAAACATATGTGGGGTGAGGTTTATGAGCCTCTAGTCGATGATAAATGGCCACACAACCCCCATATTTTATGAAAATAGCCATGAGCGACCATTTTCAATAATACTAGAGCCTAACACCTACGGATTTTTGACCAAGAAATGGTCTCCACCAGAAATCCAAGAATGTGATCTATGGCAAGGAAACATATGTGGGGTGAGGTGTATGAGCCTCTGGTCGATGATCAATGGCCACACAACCCCCATTTTTGTCGAAAATAGCCATGAACGACCATTTTCAATAATACCGAAGGCTAACACCTACGGATTTTTGACCAAGAAATGGTCTCCACCAAAAATCCAAGAATGTGATCTATGGCAAGGAAACTTATGTGGGGTGAAGTGTACGAGCCTCTGGTCGATGACCAATGGCCACACAACACCCATTTTTGTCGAAAATAGCCATGAACGTCCATTTTCAATGACACTGAAGGCTAACACCTATGGATTTTTGACCAAGAAATGGTCTCCACCATAAATCCAAGAATTTGATCTATGGCAAGGAAACATATGTGGGGTGAGGTGTATGGGCCTCTGGTCGAAGATCAATGGCCACACAACCCCCATTTTTGTCGAAAATAGCCATGAATGACCATTTTCAAAAATACCGAAGGCTAACACATTCAGATTTTTGCCCAAGAATGGTCTCCACCAGAAATCCAAGAATGTGATCTATGGCAAGGAAACATATGTGGGGTGAGGTGTACGAGCATCTGGTCGATGATCAATGGCCACACAGCCCCCATTTTGTCAAAAATAGCCATGAACGACCATTTTCAATAATACCGAAGGCTAACACGTACGAATTTTTGACCAAGAAACGTTCACTACCAGAAATCCAAGAATGTGATCTATGGCAAGGAAACATATGTGGGGTGAGGTGTACGAGCGTCTGGTCGATGATAAATGGCCACACAACCCCCATTTTTGATGAAAATAGCCATGAACGACCATTTTCAATAATACCAGAGGCTAATACCTACGGATTTTTTACCAAGAAATCGTCAACACCAGAAATCCAAGAATGTGATCTATGGAAAGGAAACATATGTGGGGTGAGCTGTATGAGCCTCTGGTCGATGATAAATGGCCACACAACCCCCATTTTTGTCGAAAATAGCCATAAACGACCATTTTCAATAATACCGAAGGCTAACACCAACGGATTTTTGACCAAGAAATGGTCCCCACCAGAAATCCAAGAATGTGATCTATGGCAAGAAAACATATGTGGGGTGAAGTGTATGAGCCTCTGGTCGATGATCAATGGCCACACAAACCCCATTTTTGTCGAAAATAGCCATGAACGACCATTTTCAATGACACTGAACGCTAACACCTACGGATTTTTGACCAAGAAATGGTCTCCACCATAAATCCATGAATGTGATCTATGGAAAGGAAAAATGTGTAGTGAGGTGTATGAGCCTTTGGTCGAATATCAATGGCCACACAACCCCCATTTTTGTCGAAAATAGCCATGAACGACCATTTTCAATAGTACCGAAGGCTAAAACATTCAGAATTTTGACCAAGAAATGGTCTCCACCAGAAATCAAAGAATGTGATCTATGGCAAGGAACCATATGTGGGGTGAGGTTTACGAGCCTCTGGTCGATGATCAATGGCCACACAACCCCCATTTTTGTCGAAAATAGCCATGAATGACCATTTTTAATAATACTGAAGGCTAACACGTACAGATTTTTGACCAATAAATGGTCTCTACCAGAAATCCAAAAATGTGATCTATGGCAAGGAAACATATGTGGGGTGAGGTGTACGAGCCTTTGGTCGATGATAAATGGCCACACAACCCCCATTTTAGTCGAAATTAGCCATGAACGACCATTTTCAATAATACTGAAGGCTAACACCAACGAATTTTTGACTAAGAAATGGTCTCCACCAGAAATCCAAGAATGTGATCTATGGCAAGAAAACCTATGTGGGGTGAAGTGTATGAGCCTCTGGTCGATGATCAATGGCCACACAAGCCCCATTTTTGTCAGAAATAGCCATGAACGACCATTTTCAATGGCACTGAAGGCTAACACCTACGGATTTTTGACCAAGAAATGGTCTCCACCATAAATCCAAGAATGTGATCTATGGAAAGGAAACATATGTGTAGTGAGGTGTATGAGCCTCTGGTTAAAGATCAATGGCCACACAACCCCCATTTTTGTCGAAAATAGCCATGAATGACAATTTTCAATAACACCGAAGGCTAACACATTCGGATTTTTGCCCAAGAAAGGGTCTCCACTAGAAATCCAAGAATGTGATCTATGGCAAGGAAACATATCTGGGGTGAGGTGTACGAGCCTCTGGTCGATGATCAATGGCCACACAACCCCCATTTTGTCGAAAATAGCCATGAACGATCATTTCCAATAATACTGAAGGCTAACACGTACGAATTTTTGACCAAGAAATGGTCTCCACCAGAAATCCAAGAATGTGATCTATAGCAAGGAAACATATGTGGGGTGAGGTGTACGAGCCTCTGGTCGATGATAAATGGCCACACAACCCCCATTTTTGATGAAAATAGCCATGAACGACCATTTTCAATAATACCGAAGGCTAACACCTATGGATTTTTGACCAAGAAATGGTCTCCACCAGATATCCAAGAATGTGATCTATGGAAAGGAAACATGTGGGGTGAGGTGTATGAGCCTCTGGTCGATGATCAATGGCCAAAGAACCCCCATTTTTGTCAAAAATAGCCATGAACGACCATTTTCAATAACACCGAAAATGGTCTCCACTAGAAATGGTCTCCACTAGAAATCCAAAATGTGATCTATGATATCCAAGAATGTGATCTATGGCAAGGAAACATATGTGGGTTGAGGTGTACGAGCCTTTGGTCGATGATCAATGGCCACATAACCCCAATTTTTGTCGAAAATAGCCATGAACGACCATTTTCAATGACACTGAAGGGTAACACCTACGGATTTTTGACCAAGAAATGGTTTCCACCATAAGTCCAAGAATGTGATCTATGGCAAGGAAACATATGTGGGGTGAGGTGTATGGGCCTCTGGTCATTGATCAATGGCCACACAACGCCCATTTTTTGTCGAAAATAGCGATCAACGACCATTTTCAATAAAACAGAAGGCTAACACATATGGCTTTTTGACCAAGAAATGGTCTCCACCAGAAATCCGAGAATGTGATATATGGCAAGGAAACATATGTGGGGTGAGGTGTACGAGCCTCTGGTCGATGATCAATGGCCACACAACCCCTATTTTTGTCGAAAATAGCCATGAACGACCATTTTCAATGACACTGAAGGCTAACACCTACGGAATTTTGACGAAGAAATGGTCTCCACCATAAATCCAAGAATATGATCTATGGCAAGGAAACATATGTGTAGTGAGGTGTATGAGCCTCTGGTCGAAGATCAATGGCCACACAACACCCATTTTTGTAGAAAATCGCCATGAATGACCATTTTCAATAATACCGAAGGCTAACACATTCAGATTTTTGCCCAAGAAATGGTCTCCACCAGAAATCCAAGAATGTGATCTATGGCAATGAAACATATGTGGGGTGAGGTGTACGAGCCTCTGGTCGATGATCAACAGCCACACAACCCCCATTTTTGTCGAAAATAGCCATGAACGACCATTTTCAATAATACCGAAGGCTAACACCTACGGATTTTTGACCAAGAAACGGTCTCCACTGGAAATCCAAGAATGTGATATATGGCAAGAAAACATATGTGGGGTGAGGTGTAGGAGCCTCTGGTCGATGATTAATGGCCACACAACCCCCATTTTTGTAGAAAATAGCCATGAACGACCATTTTCAATAATTCCGACCAGAGGCTCATACACCTCACCCCACATATGTTTCCTTTCCATAGATCACATTCTTGGATTTCTGGTGGAGACCATTTCTTGGTCAAAAGTTCGTAGGTGTTAGCCTTCGGTATTATTGAAAATGGTCGTTCATGGCTGTTGGAGACTTGTTCTCAAATGCTATGAATCAAGAACAAGGCAACATAAAATGTTAAATGTCAAAAGCCCTTCGTCCTTCTAATCATTATTTCCCTTCGGATATAATGAATTTAGGACGAAGGTCATGAAGGGCGAACCCTCATTATCATGATATAAAGTGAAGAACATTCAAACAAAATACAGAAAGTAGCATAATTTCTGTGTACATTATCATTAATATATTTCTATTTATATTATTTGTGTAAACGAAGATAAATTACAAATGTACCTTCGGCTTGAGGGAAAGAAAAGTACAGGCGTGGCGCAAAAGTGAATGCCAAGTCAGCGTGAACAGTACAGGGATACTGTTCACCTATTTATAGGCACAGGTCGCATCCCATGCAAAATTACATTAATGCCCTTTACATTTATCAATAACCCTATAGTAATTCTTCGAGGTCTAGTTTGGCTTTTCATCTTTAAGTCGGTTTCCCCTTCCCGCCGTGATGCCGAAGCTCTTCTGCATATAGCTTCGTGATCGCCGTCTCAGTCAAGCTTCGTCTTGACCATGCTTCTGTATACCCGCAACCTGATTCCTGATTCCGAAGATACCTGCTCGCATACTTAGAAAGCATTGTCAAATCACGTTTTTTAGGACCTTCGGAAGCCGAAGGCCCCCAACAGTAGCCCCTCGCAATATTAATTTGTTGGAATGATAAATTTATATTGCGACATGTACGAAGGCTTTGAGCCGAAGGTCCGAAAAAACACCTTCCCTTTGCTAGAATAGCAACAGTCTTTGACAAGCGGGACCCTCTAGTTTTTGACATAATGGGTGTATAAATAAGGGCTCACCACAATTTATTTGGCACGCTCTCTTGCCATCTGTTTTGGCTGCTTAAAAAGTTTTCTGCCCACAAGTATTTGGTTGCCTCCCTAGTTTTAAGCTTCGGAAGCGAGAGGCAAGAAATTCGAAGGGATGTCTGAGGAGAAGAAGGTTGCTGCCGAAATGAAGCTGAGCCTTTCTGAAGAGATGCATCTGGGTTTTCTTCAATCTATGTCAAAGACTAATACAGAGAAGATCACTAAAGAAATTTTGGAAGGTTTATCTGAAGATACTGGTGATAGCGACAGCTATGACGTTGATAGTGGTGGCGAAGACTCCGAAGATCGGCCTTGGCGACCAAGCCATGCGGTCTTCGGCAAATCAAGTATTAAAGAGAATCATCTTGTCAACATGAGGGGAAGATATTTCCGGGATTTGTCTGTTGTAAGGGCCGACGAAGGAGAAAAGACTTGCCCAACTCCTGAGGAAAATGAGGTCGTAATATTTCGAAGCTTCTTGAAAGCTGGACTACGATTTCCCCTGAGCAGTTTTGTTGTAGAGGTGCTGAAGATATTTGAAATTCACCTTCACCAACTTACCCCCGAAGCAATCATAAGGATGAACATCTTCGTATGGGCCGTGAGGAGCCAAGGCTTGGAACCTGATGCAAAAAGCTTCTGCAACATACACGAATTGTTATACGGAATGGTTCTACGTGAAGAATGACTTGAAATCTCGAGAAGATATAAAGAAGATCATTATGCATCCCATCTGGCAACGCTTCGGCCTGCGAAGGCCGACGGTTGAAATGAATGAAGCAGACGAAGAATGCCAGAGAGCCTTCGGAGTTGTCTGCTCTTTTATTGGGACAAGGGATTTAACACAAGAACACATTGCCTTCCGAGTGTGGCCTCTTGCAGATAATTGGGAAATGCGAAAAGAAACTGTTAAAGATACTGACGAAGGTGGGCTAGTCAGGCTGAAGTATACATTCAAGTACGGAGACAAGTTCGTTGAACCAGATGATGATTGGTTAAAGAGCATTGAGACTGTAAGTGATGAATTGCTTGGGGTATATTCGAAGGCCGAAGACACTGCATTGTCAGCGGCCTTCGGAGGCCGAAAAAAGAAAAGACTCAACCGAGTGTTTGATGCAGTCGGGTTTGTCTACCCCGACTATCGCTATCCAATACGGGGGCAAAAAAGAAAAGGCACAACTTCTGCGAAAGAAACAGGTGCAGCTGTTCCTAGCGAGCCAGCGCCGAAGAGAAAAAGGATAAAAGTTCTCACACACCGGCCACGCTATATTGAACCAGCCACGGTGCCTAAGTTCACCGGTGAGACTTCTTCGGCCACCGAGGCTAAAGAGCCAACGCTGCTGCCAGAAGTCACATAAATGGCCGAAGTGCCAGCGACAGAAAAGGTGGAAGAACCAAACACAGAAGAAGCGAAAGCATCAGCTGAGGGAGTGAAAATATCAGAAATTTTAAGTCCTTCAGAAGAAATTGAAGCAGCAAAAATTAAAAAGGGGCCAACAGTGATCCCAAAAAGAAAAAGAATGGTTAATGTGTTAGATGTTTTGGAAACAATTAAACTTCCAAGCGCAACCCCAAAGAAGGCTGCTGAAACTTCTGAGGCCCTTGCTGAAGTATCCGTTGCCAAAGCTCCGGAGCAACAGACTGGAGTTGAAACATAGCCTTCAGAACCAACCAAGGTAATACATTTGGAGGCAGAAGAAGCGAAAATTGCAAAGGCAACCGAAGAAATGAAAATGTGAGAGCCAACTTTGGTCAAAGAAATTGATACCGCTGCCCCCGAAGCATCTTCCAAAATATACGATTATATCGTGCGACATGCTTCGGGGAGAAAGTTATCAGAAGAAGAAGTTTTTGAAGCTAATCACTATGCCAAAGAATTGAAATATCCGAAGGGGGCATTAGTGTTCAATGGGACGAACGAAGAAGATTTCCTATACTGCCTCCCAGACAACAAAGAATTATCCGTCTGTCGAGAGATGGCTAGAAGTATGGGATTTCCGAAGCTCGAAGCTGGATTATGTGCTATGACGAAGGAGGATCTCGCGGATAGTCTTGCGTACAATAGCCTGAAGGTATGGGAATTGGGTATTTGGAAATTTTATGATTCATAACTCATTTTTTTATTCTTATACTAACTTTTTTTTACATATAGGGTTTAATTTTAAGCAATGCATTGAGAGCACAAAAAAGTGCCGAAGACGAGAGCTATGAAATTGCGTTTAACAACCTGCGATCCGAAGTTATTAAACTGAGAAACGAAGCTCTAGAGAAGGATAAAATTCTGCTTACATTGGTAGACAAGGTAAAAAAGGACGAAGCTGCCTCAAAAGCCTAGGCCGAAGCCCAAAAGCGTGAAATTAAAGATCTTCAGAAACAGCTAGCTAGAGCTAAAGAAGAACGTATACTTGAAGAGACAAAACGGGAGCTTAGTGATCAATTGGCCAATCATTTAGAGATAAGTGTTAAGGAGCTTCGTGCATCCCAGAGAAAATGCTATGTTAAATCCATACAGTGCGTCAAGAAGATAAAATCCAGCTTCGCCAACGTTGGCGCATTCTCTAGTGAAGAGAATTTCTCAAGAGGCAATCCTGAAGGTCCAATGGAATGGATCAGCCATGAGGCAGAGGCCTTCGAGGAAATCCTGAATAGCCGCGGTGACATCTGCGCTTTTTCGGGTGCTAGAGGGATTGCTGCTGTTTTGGAGAGGAAAGGCTGCGAGCATGTAAAATCCTTAGCGCAGTCCGAAGCTACCCTATCTTCTGAAGACATTAAAGACCCCTCACCCGAAGCAAGCATGGTCGGCGGGAAATTCTTTACCGATATCTGGGATAACGGCGGCCGAGAAATGGCGCAAGAAATTATTCAAAAGAGTGAAAAAGGCATCCACGATGCTAGAAAAGTAGCAGAAGCTGCCAAGAAAAGTACAGAGCCCGAAGGGCAAATAGGTATTAATTAGTGGTTTTTATTATGCTATAATTTTTAATTCCAGACTTTGTTCGCGGTCTGTAATAGTAATATAGCCGTATCTTCTCTTCCCTCAGAACCTGCTGAGGCATCTCCGGGCCCCCACCCGAAGGGGGACGATGAGATTAGAAAAATGGCCGAAGCCATTATGGACAAGGTTGTCGACCAACTACTGAACGAAGCTGCGGAAATAGTTCTGAAGGAAGATTAATCAATATTGTAGGAACATTTGGATCGTATCATATGTAATACATTGTAACTTTGAATGTAATATATAATCTATTTATAGTTTAATTCTTTACGATGCATGAAATTTTGCATACATACCATTTTTTGAGCCTTCGGCGAAAAAACACCTTCCCTTCTTTTCATGCTTCGTGAAGAAAATCTTTTCTATATCACAAGAGATTGCTTACTTCTCTGATGAAGAATATCCAAGCTTCGTGAAATATTCTCCGAAGCTATAAGAAGATTTTGTGCTGCGTCTCGATTTATCTTGTGCCTTAGCATAATTTTCTCTTTCCCAAAATATTTTCTGAAGATCAGCACTGTATCCCCTTCTTGTTCCTCATGCAATATGCTATATGATGCTTATGTTATGCAAAAATGATGTGATGATGTTATGTCATGCAAAATGATATTTGCGCCACAAATATAAATCCCTGTAATAGAGCACACATACTTTATATATCAGCGCTGACTTTTCGCTGTAAGCCTCCCTTAGGAGCTTCTTCGCCTTTTACTTTCAGAGGAATCAGCGTTTATTTTTCGTTGTAAGTCTCCCTTAGGAGCTTCTTTGCCTTTACTTTCAGCGGAATCAGCGTTTATTTTTCGCTGTAAGCCTCCCTTAGGAGCTTCTTCGCCTTTTACTTTCAGCGGAATCAACGTTTATTTTTCGCTGTAGATTCAGAAAACTTACACTTCGCTCCGTTAGGAACGACTTTTCAGTGTTTTGCAGAATTTGCACTGTGTCTATTAGAACAAATTTTTGATAATACAAAGGTCCTTCATGCCACCATAAGGTCGTATGCTTCGGCAACTCAAGCCTATGGAAAGGACATGTTTTTATTATGGTAAAAAGGAGAAAGTGTTACAAGAAATTAAAAAACGATAAAAGACATATAAACTTCTCATAATTGTTCCTTATTAACTAAGAGGTAGTACTGAATATGAAAATGCGAAAAAATTGCTTGTTGAAGTAGGATATTTGTCAATAAATGTGCTTTGACTCTGGCACAGTGCTATTGACTGTGCGAGCTTTGGACTCCTATCTGAAATCTCTCTGAAGGTGATTGTTCTGACTCCCTTCTGGCTGCTGCCCTCGCTGCGTCGGCGGTGGTGGTGGAGGATGCTGCCAAGATGCTTGGGGTTGGCTTGCCGAAGCAACAGAAGCTGCAGGGTGGTTGCCTACATATTCTGGAATATAAGGCGAATGATACGAAGCAGTATGCATGACCTGCTTCGGCTGACTTTGTTGCGCAGCTGCTTCTGCTATCTCCTTCTGCTTTTGGATGGTAACATGACACATCCTGGTGGTATAGCTCTTGTCTTCACCACAGAATAGGCAATAAATTTTTCTTGACTGATCTCCAAACCTTCCCCCGAAGCCCCTGGCGCCTCTGCCCCTTGGCGCTGGCAGCTGAAAAGAACCTTGCTGTTGACCCGAAGCTTGTGAAGGGTATTGTGGCCTTTGATGCTGGCTCCCTCGATCATCGGTTTGAGTAGAGTTATGAATTGACCTAACGTGCCTCGGGTGAAATCTTCCTCCGAAGCCCCTGGTCATTTCAGAGAACCTGAATGCTTCCTCCCTTCTTTGGCGGAAGTCATTGTCAGCTCGAATGTATTCGTCCATCTTCTGGAGCAGCTTTTCCAACGTTTGTGGTGGCTTCCTGGCAAAGTACTGCGCTGAAGGTCCCGGCCGAAGCCCCTTAATCATGGCCTCAATGACAATTTCATTGGGCACCGTTGGCGCCTGTGCTCTCAGACGCAGGAACCTTTGGACATACGCCTGAAGGTATTCTTCGTGATCCTGAGTACACTGGAATAGAGCCTGGGCGGTGACTGGCTTTGTCTGAAATCCTTGGAAGCTGGTTATCAACATATCCTTCAGCTTTTGCCAAGAAGTGATTGTCCCTGGCCAAAGAGAAGAGTACCAGGTCTGAGCAACGCTTTTGACGGCCATGACAAAAGATTTTGCCATGACTGCAGTATTGCCACCATACGAAGATATGGTTGCTTCGTAGCTCATCAGGAATTGCTTCGGGTCTGTATGACCATCATACATGGGGAGTTGGGGTGGCTTGTAAGACTGGGGCCATGGTGTAGCCTGTAATTCTGTTGAAAGAGGAGAAGCATCATCAAAAGCAAAGTTTCCATGATGGAAATCTTCATACCAGTCGTCCTCATTGTGGAAACCTTCCTGATGGAGCTCTCTGCGTGGAGGCCTTCGGCTCTGATCATCTTGAACAAAATGACGAACCTCTTTAGAAGCTTCGTCTATCTGTCTCTGAAGGTCAGCTAGACGAGCCATCTTCTCCTTCTTGCGCTGCACCTGTTGCTGAAGGATCTCCAGGTTCTGGATCTCCTGATCCAAGTCATCTTCCGGAGGTGTTGGACTAACAGCCTTCCTCTTCTGGCTTCGTGCCTCTCTAAGAGAAAGGACATCCTGATTGGGATCCAATGGCTGTAAAGTACCAGACCCTATTGCTGAAGCTTTTTTCGGCGGCATGACGAAGGTGATGCTTGCCGAAAGCGTTCAAGATTCAAAAAGTGGAAGTGAGTTCACCGGAGGTGGGCGCCAATGTTGGAGACTTGTTCTCAAATGCTATGAATCAAGAACAAGGCAACATAAAATGTTAAATGTCAAAAGCCCTTCGTCCTTCTAATCATTATTTCCCTTTGGATATAATGAATTTAGGACGAAGGTCATGAAGGGCGAACCCTCATGATCATGATATAAAGTGGAGAACATTCAAACAAAATACAGAAAGTAGCATAATTTATGTGTACATTATCATTAATATATTTCTATTTATATTATTTGTGTAAACGAAGATAAATTACAAATGTACCTTCAGCTTGAGGGAAAGAAAAGTACAGGCGTGGCGCAAAAGTGAATGCCAAGTCAGCGTGAACAGTACAGGGATACTGATCACCTATTTATAGGCACAGGTCGCAGCCCATGCAAAATTACATTAATGCCCTTTACATTTATCAATAACCCTATAGTAATTCTTCGAGGTCTAGTTTGGCTTTTCATCCTTAAGTCGGTTTCCCCTTCCCGCCGTGATGCCGAAGCTCTTCTGCATATAGCTTCGTGATCGCCGTCTCAGTCAATCTTCGTCTTGACCATGCTTCTGTATACCCGCAACCTGATTCCTGATTCCGAAGATACCTGCTCGCATACTTAGAAAGCATTGTCAAATCACGTTTTTGAGGACCTTCGGAAGCCGAAGGCCCCCAACAATGGCTATTTTCATCAAAAATGGGGGTTGTGTGGCCATTTATCATCGACCAGAGGCTCGTACACCTCACCCCACATATGTTTCCTTGCTATAGATCACATTCGTGGATTTCTGGTGGAGACCATTTCTTGGTCAAAAATTCGTACGTATGTGGGGTGAGGTGTATGGGCCTCTGGTCGTTGATCAATGGCCGCACAACGCCCATTTTTTGTCGAAAATAGCGATCAACGACCATTTTCAATAATATAGAAGGCTAACACGTATGGATTTTTGACCAAGAAATGGTCTCCACCAGAAATCTGAGAATGTGATATATGGCAAGGAAACATATGTGGGGTGAGGTGTATGAGCCTCTGGTCGATGATCAATGGCCACACAACCCCCATTTTGTTGAAAATAGCCATGAACGACCATTTTCAATAATACCGAAGGCTAAGGAAACATATGTAAGCCTTCAGTATTATTGAAAATGATCGTTCATGGCTATTTTCGACAAAATGGGGGTTGTGTGGCCATTGATCATCGACCAGAGGCTCGTACACCTCACCCCACATATGTTTCCTTGCCATAGATCACATTCTTGGATTTCTAGTGGAGACCATTTCTTGGGCAAAAATCCGAATGTGTTAGCCTTCGGTATTATTGAAAATTGTCATTCATGGCTATTTTCGACAAAAATGGGGGTTGTGTGGCCATTGATCTTTGACCAGAGGCTCATACACCTCACTACACATATGTTTCCTTGCCATAGATCACATTCTTGGATTTATGGTGGAGACCATTTCTTGGTCAAAAATCCGTATGTGTTAGCCTTCAGTGTCATTGAAAATTGTCGTTCATGGCTATTTCCGACAAAAAATGGGGGTTGTGTGGTCATTGATCATCGACCAGAGGCTCGTACACTTCACCCCACATAGGTTTTCTTGCCATAGATCACATTCTTGGATTTCTGGTGGAGACCATTTCTTAGTCAAAAATTTGTTGGTGTTAGCCTTCGGTATTATTGAAAATGGTCGTTCATGGCTATTTTCGACTAAAATGGGGGTTGTGTGGCCATCTATCATCGACCAGAGGCTCGTACACCTCACCCCACATTTGTTTCCTTGCCATAGATCACATTCTTGGATTTCTGGTGGAGACCATTTATTGGTCAAAAATCTGTACGTGTTAGCCTTCAGTATTATTGAAAATGGTCATTCATGGCTATTTTCGACAAAAATGGGGGTTGTGTGGCCATTGATCGTCGACCCGAGGCTCGTAAACCTCACCCCACATATGTTTCCTTGCCATAGATCACATTCTTTGATTTCTGGTGGAGACCATTTCTTGGTCAAAAATCTGAATGTTTTAGCCTTCGGTACTATTGAAAATGGTCGTTCATGGCTATTTTCGACAAAAATGGGGGTTGTGTGGCCATTGATATTCGACCAAAGGCTCATACACCTCACTACACATGTTTACTTTCCATAGATCACATTCTTGGATTTATGGTGGAGACCATTTCTTGGTCAAAAATCCGTAGGTGTTAGCGTTCAGTGTCATTGAAAATGGTTGTTCATGGCTATTTTCGACAAAAATGGGGTTTGTGTGGCCATTGATCATCGACCAGAGGCTCGTACACTTCACCCCACATATGTTTTCTTGCCATAGATCACATTCTTAGTTTTCTGATGGGGACCATTTCTTGGTAAAAAATCCGTTGGTGTTAGCCTTCGGTATTATTGAAAATGGTCGTTCATGGCTATTTTCGACAAAAATGGGGGTTGTGTGGTCATTTATCATCGACCAGAGGCTCATACACCTCACCCCACATATGTTTCCTTGCCATAGATCACATTCTTGGATTTCTGGTGGAGACCATTTCTTGGTAAAAAATTCGTAGGTGTTAGAATCTGGTATTATTGAAAATGGTCGTTCATGGCTATTTTCATCAAAGATGGGGGTTGTGTGGCCATTTATCATCGACCAGAGGCTCGTACACCTCACCCCACATATGTTTCCTTGCCATAGATCACACTCTTGGATTTCTGGTGGAGACCATTTCTTGGTCAAAAATTCGTACGTGTTAGCCTTCGGTATTATTGAAAATGGTCGTTCATGGCTATTTTCGACAAAATGGGGGTTGTGTGGCCATTGATCATCGACCAGAGGCTCGTACACCTCACCCCACATATGTTTCCTTGCCATAAATCACATTCTTGGATTTCTGGTGGAGACCATTTCATGGGCAAAAATCCAAATGTGTTAGCCTTCGGTATTTTTTGAAAATGGTCATTCATGGCTATTTTCGACAAAAATGGGGGTTCTGTGGCCATTGATCTTTGACCAGAGGCTCATACACCTCACTACACATATGTTTCCTTGCCTTAGATCAAATTCTTGGATTTATGGTGGAGACCATTTCTTGGTCAAAAATCCATATGTGTTAGCCTTCAGTGTCATTGAAAATGGTCGTTCATGGCTATTTTCGACAAAAATGGGGGTTGTGTGGCCATTGATCATCAACCAGAGGCTCGTACACTTCACCCCACATATGTTTTCTTGCCATAGATTACATTCTTGGATTTTTGGTGGAGACCATTTCTTGGTCAAAAATCTGTTGGCGTTAGCCTTCGGTATTATTGAAAATGGTCGTTCATGGCTATTTTCGACTGAAATGGGGGTTGTGTGGCCATTTATCATCGACCAGAGGCTCATACACCTCACCCCACATATGTTTCCTTGCCATAGATCACATTCTTGGATATCTGGTGGAGACCATTTCTTGGTCAAAAATCCGTACATGTTAGCCTTCGGTATTATTGAAAATGGTCATTCATGGCTATTTTCGACAAAAATGGGGGTTGTGTGGCCATTGATCATCGACCAAAGGCTCGTACACCTCACCCCACATATGTTTCCTTGCCATAGATCACATTCTTTGATTTTTGGTGGAGACCATTTCTTGGTCAAAAATCCGAATGTGTTAGTCTTCGGAACTATTGAAAATTGTCGTTCATGGCTATTTTCGACAAAAATGGGGGTTGTGTGGCCATTGATATCGGACCAGAGGCTCATACACCTCACTACACATATGTTTCCTTGCCATAGATCACATTCTTGGATTTATGGTGGAGACCATTTCTTGGCCAAAAATCCATAGGTGTTAGCCTTCAGTGTCATTGAAAATGGTCGTTCATGGCTATTTTCGACAAAAATTAGGGTTGTGGGGCCATTGATCGTCGACCAGAGGCTCAAACACCTCACCCCACATATGTTTCCTTGCCGTAGATCACATTCTTGGATTTCTGGTGGAGACCATTTCTTGGTCAAAAATCCGTAGGTGTTAGCCTTCGGTATTATTGAAAATGGTCGTTCATGGCTATTTTCGACAAAAATGGGGGTTGTGTGGCCATTGATCATCGACCTGAGGCTCATACACCTCACCCCACATATGTTTCCTTGCCATAGATCACATTCTTGGATTTCTGGTGGAGACCATTTCTTGGTCAAAAATCCGTAGGTGTTAGCCTCTAGTATTATTGAAAATGGTCGCTCATGGCAATTTTCATAAAAAATGGGGGTTGTGTGGCCATTTATCATCAACTAGAGGCTCATAAACCTCACCCCACATATGTTTCCTTGCCATAGATCACATTCTTGAATTTCTGGTGGAGACCATTTCTTGGTCAAAAACTCGTACGTATTAGCCTTCGGTATTATTGAAAATGGTCGTTCATGGCTATTTTCGGCAAAATGGGGGTTGTGTGGCCATTGATCATCGACCAGAGGCTCGTACACCTCACCCCACATATGTTTCCTTGCTATAGATCACATTCTTGGATTTCTGGTGGAGACCATTTCTTGGGCAAAAATCCGAATGTGTTAGCCTTTGGTATTTTTGAAAATGGTCATTCATGGCTATTTTCGACAAAAATGGGGGTTGTGTGGCCATTGATCTTTGACCAGAGGCTCATACACCTAACTACACATATGTTTCCTTGCCATAAATCACATTCTTGGATTTATGGTGGAGACCATTTCTTGGTCAAAAATCCGTAGGTGTTAGCCTTCAGTGTCATTGAAAATGGTCGTTCATGGCTATTTTCGACAAAAATTAGGGTTGTGTGGCCATTGATCGTCGACCAGAGGCTCATACACCTCACCCCACATATGTTTCCATGCCGTAGATCACATTCTTGGATTTCTGGTGGAGACCATTTCTTGGTCAAAAATCCGTAGGTGTTAGCCTTCGGTATTATTGAAAATGGTCGTTCATGGCTATTTTCGACAAAACTAAGGGTTGTGTGGCCATTGATCATCGACCAGAGGCTCATACACCTCACCCCACATATGTTTCCTTGCCATAGATCACATTCTTGGATTTCTGGTGGAGACCATTTCTTGGTCAAAAATCCGTAGGTGTTAGCCTCTAGTATTATTGAAAATGGTCGCTCATGGCTATTTTCATAAAAATGGGGGTTGTGTGGCCATTTATCATCGACTAGAGGCTCATAAACCTCGCCCCACATATGTTTCCTTGCCATAGATCACATTCTTGGATTTCTGGTGGAGACCATTTCTTGGTCAAAAACTCGTACGTGTTAGTCTTCGGTATTATTGAATATGGTCGTTCATGGCTATTTTCGGCAAAATGGGGGTTGTGTGGCCATTGATCATCGACCAGAGGCTCGTACACCTCACCCCACATATGTTTCCTTGCCATAGATCACATTCTTGAATTTCTGGTGGAGACCATTTCTTGGGCAAAAATCCGAATGTGTTAGCCTTTTGGTATTTTTGAAAATGGTCATTCATGGCTATTTTTGACAAAAATGGGGGTTGTGTGGCCATTGATCTTCGACCAGAGGCTCATACACCTCACTACACATATGTTTCCTTGCCATAGATCACATTCTTGATTTATGGTGGAGACCATTTCTTGGTCAAAAATCCGTAATTGTTAGCCTTCAGTGTCATTGAAAATGGTCGTTCATGGCTATTTTCGACAAAAATTAGGGTTGTGTGGCCATTGATCGTCGACCAGAGGCTCATACACCTCACCCCACATATGTTTCCTTGTCGTAGATCACATTCTTGGATTTCTGGTGGAGACCATTTCTTGGTCAAAAATCCGTAGGTGTTAGCCTTCGGTATTATTGAAAATGGTCGTTCATGGCTATTTTCGACAAAAATGGGGGTTGTGTGGCCATTGATCATCGACCAGAGGCTCATACACCTCACCCCACATATGTTTCCTTGCCATAGATCACATTCTTGGATTTCTAGTGGAGACCATTTCTTGGTCAAAAATCCGTAGGTGTTAGCCTCTAGTATTTTTGAAAATGGTCGCTCATGGCTATTTTCATAAAAAATGGGGGTTGTGTGGCCATTTATCATCGACTAGAGGCTCACAAACCTCACCCCACATATGTTTCCTTGCCATAGATCACATTCTTGGATTTCTGATGGAGACCATTTCTTGGTCAAAGACTCGTACGTGTTAGCCTTCGGTATTATTGAAAATGGTCGTTCATGGCTATTTTCGGCAAAATGGGGGTTGTGTGGCCATTGATCATCGACCAAAGGCTCGTACACCTCACCCCACATATGTTTCCTTGCCATAGATCACATTCTAGGATTTCTAGTGGAGACCATTTCTTGGGCAAAAATCCGAATGTGTTAGCCTTTGGTATTTTTGAAAATGGTCATTCATGGCTATTTTCGACAAAAATGGGGGTTGTGTGGCCATTGATCTTCGACCAGATGCTCATACACCTCACTACACATATGTTTCCTTGCCATAGATCACATTCTTGGATTTATGGTGGAGACATTTCTTGGTCAGAAATCCATAGGTGTTAGCGTTTAGTGTCATTGAAAATGGTCGTTCATGGCTATTTTCGACAAAAATGGGGGTTGTGTGGCCATTGATCATCGACCAGAGGCTCGTACACTTCACCCCACATATGTTTTCTTTCCATATATCACATTCTTGGATTTCTAGAGGAGACCATTCCTTGGTCAAAAATCTGTTGGTGTTAGCCTTCGGTATTATTGAAAATGGTCGTTCATGGCTATTTTCGACTAAAATGGGGATTGTGTGGCCATTTATCATCGACCAGAGGCTCATGCAATTCACCCCACATATGTTTCCTTGCCATAGATCACATTCTTGGATTTCCGGTGGAGACCATTTCTTGGTAAAAAATCTGTACGTGTTAGCCTTTGGTATTATTGAATATGGTCATTCATGGCTATTTTCGACAAAAATGGGGGTTCTGTGGCCAATGATCATCAACCGGAGGCTCGTACACCTCACCCCACATATGTTTCCTTGCCATAGATCACATTCTTGGATTTCCGGTGGAGACCATTTATTGGTCAAAAATCTGTACGTGTTAGCCTTCAGTATTATTGAAAATGGTCATTCATGGCTATTTTCGACAAAAATGGGGGTTGTGTGGCCATTGATCATCGACCAGAGGCTCGTAAACCTCACCCCACATATGTTTCCTAGCCATAGATCACATTCTTTGATTTCTGGTGGAGACCATTTCTTGGTCAAAAATCCGTAGGTGTTAGCCTTCAGTGTCATTGAAAATGGTCGTTCATGGCTAGTTTCGAAAAAATGGGGTTTGTGTGGCCATTGATCATTGACCAAAGGCTCGTACACTTCACCCCACATATGTTTTCTTGCCAGAGATCACATTCTAGGATTTCTGGTGGAGACCATTTCTTGGTCAAAAATCCGTTGGTGTTAGCCTTTGGTATTTTTGAAAATGGTCGTTCATGGCTATTTTGGACTAAAATGGGGGTTGTGTGGCCATTTATCATCGACCAGAGGCTCATACACCTCACCCCACATATGTTTCCTTGCCATAGATCACATTCTTGGATTTCTGGTGGAGACCATTTCTTGGTCAAAAATCCGTACGTGTTAGCCTTCGGTATTATTGAAAATGGTCATTCATGGCTATTTTCGACAAAAATTGGGGTTGTGTGGCCAATGATCATCAACCAGAGGCTCGTAAACCTCACCCCACATATGTTTCCTTGCCATAGATCACATTCTTTGATTTCTGGTGGAGACCATTTTTTGGTCAAAAATCCGAATGTGTTAGCCTTCAGTGTCATTGAAAATGGTCGTTCATGGCTATTTTCGACAAAAATTAGGGTTTTGTGGCCATTGATCATCGACCAGAGGCTCGTACACCTCAACCCACATATGTTTCCTTGCCATAGATCTCATTCTTGGATTTATGGTGGAGACCATTTTTTGGTCAAAAATTCGTAGTTGTTAGCCTTCAGTGTCATTGAAAATGGTTGTTCATGGCTATTTTCGACAAAAATAGGGGTTGTGTGGCCATTGATCATTGACTAGAGGCTCGTACACCTCACCCCACATATGTTTCCTTGTCGTAGATCACATTCTTGGATTTCTGGTGGAGACCATTTCTTGGTCAAAAATCCGTAGGTGTTAGCCTTCGGTATTATTGAAAATGGTCGTCCATGGCTATTTTCGACAAAAATGGGGGTTGTGTGGCCATTGATCATCGACCAGAGGCTCATACACCTCACCCCACATATGTTTCCTTGCCATAGATCACATTCTTGGATTTCTGGTGGAGACCATTTCTTAGTCAAAAATCCGTAGGTGTTAGCCTCTAGTATTATTGAAAATGGTCGCTCTTGGCTATTTTCATCAAAAATGGGGGTTGTGTGGCCATCTATCATCGACTAGAGGCTCGTAAACCTCACCCACATATGTTTCCTTGCCATAGATTACATTCTTGGATTTCTGGTGGAGACCATTTCTTGGTCAAAAATTCGTACGTGTTAGCCTTCGGTATTATTGAAAATGGTCGTTCATGGCTATTTTCGACAAAATGGGGGTTGTGTGGCCATTGATCATCGACCAGAGGCTCGTACACCTCACCCCACATATGTTTCCTTGCCATAGATCACATTCTTGGATTTCTGGTGGAGACCATTTCTTGGGGAAAAATTCGAATGTGTTAGCCTTCGGTATTTTTGAAAATGGTCATTCATGGCTATTTTCGACAAAAATGGGGGTTGTGTGGCCATTGATCTTCGACCAGAGGCTCATACACCTCACTATACATATGTTTCCTTGCCATAGATCACATTCTTGGATTTATGGTGGAGACCATTTCTTGGTCAGAAATCCATAGGTGTTAGCCTTTAGTGTCATTGAAAATGGTCGTTCATGGCTATTTTCGACAAAAATGGGGGTTGTGTGGCCATTGATCATCGACTAGAGGCTCGTACACTTCACCCCACATATGTTTTCTTGCCATAGATCACATTCTTGGATTTCTGGAGGAGACCATTTCTTGGTCAAAAATCTGTTGGTGTTAGCCATCGGTATTATTGAAAATGGTCGTTCATGACTATTTTCGACTAAAATGGGGGTTGTGTGGCCATTTATCATCGACCAGAGGCTCGTACAATTCACCCCACATATGTTTCCTTGTCATAGATCACATTCTTGGATTTCTGGTGGAGACCATTTATTGGTCAAAAATCCGTACGTGTTAGCCTTCGGTATTATTGAAAATGGTCATTCATGGCTATTTTCGACAAAAATGGGGGTTGTCTGGCCATTGAACTTCGACCAGAGGCTCATACACCTCACTACACTTATGTTTCCTTGCCATAGATCACATTCTTGGATTTATGGTGGAGACTATTTCTTGGTCAAAAATCTATAGGTGTTAGCCTTCAGTGTCATTGAAAATGGTCGTTCATGGCTATTTTCGACAAAAATGGGGGTTGTGTGGCCATTGATCATCGACCAGAGGCTCGTACATTTCACCCCACATATGTTTTCTTGCCATAGATCACATTCTTGGATTTCTAGAGGAGACCATTTCTTGGTCAAAAATCTGTTGGTGTTAGCCTTCGGTATTATTGAAAATGTCGTTCATGGCTATTTTTGACTTAAATGGGGGTTGTGTGGCCATTTATCATCGACCGGAGGCTTGTACAATTCACCATACATATGTTTCCTTGCCATAGATCACATTTTTGGATTTTTGGTGGAGACCATTTCTTGGTCAAAAATACGAATGTGTTAGCCTTCGGTATAATTGAAAATGGTCATTCATGGCTATTTTCGACACAAATGGGGGTTGTGTGGCCATTGATCTTCGACCAGAGGCTCATACACCTCACTACACATATGTTTGCTTGCCATAGATCACATTCTTGGATTTATGGTGGAGACCATTTCTTGGTCAGAAATCCATAGGTGTTAGCCTTTAGTGTCATTGAAAATGGTCGTTCATGGCTATTTTCGACAAAAATGGGGGTTGTGTGGCCATTGATCATGGACCAGAAGCTCGTACACTTCACCCCACATATGTTTTCTTGCCATAGATCACATTCTGGATTTCTGGAGGAGACCATTTCTTGGTCAAAAATCTGTTGGTGTTAGCCTTCGGTATTATTGAAAATGGTCGTTCATGGCTATTTTCTACTAAAATGGGGGTTGTGTGGCCATTTATCATCGACCAGAGGCTCGTACAATTCACCCCACATATGTTTCCTTGCCATAGATCACATTCTTGGATTTCTGGTGGATACCATTTCTTGGTCAAAAATCCGTACGTGTTAGCCTTCGGTATTATTGAAAATGGTCATTCATGGCTATTTTTGACAAAAATGGGGGGTGTGTGGCCATTGATCTTCGACCAGAGGCTCATACACCTCACTACACTTATGTTTCCTTGCCGTAGATCACATTCTTGGATTTATGGTGGAGACCATTTCTTGGTCAAAAATCCATAGGTGTTAGCCTTCAGTGTCATTGAAAATGGTCGTTCTTGGCTATTTTCGACAAAAATGGGGGTTGTGTGGCCATTGATCATCGACCAGGGGCTCGTACACTTCACCCCACATATGTTTTCATGCCATAGATCACATTCTTGGATTTCTAGAGGAGACCATTTCTTGGTCAAAAATCTGTTGGTGTTAGCCTTCGGTATTATTGAAAATGGTCGTTCATGGCTATTTTTTACTAAAATGGGGGTTGTGTGGCCATTTATCATCGACTGGAGGCTTGTACAATTCACCCTACATATGTTTCCTTGCCATATATCACATTCTTGGATTTCTGGTGGAAACCATTTCTTGGTCAAAAATCCGTTCGTGTTAGCCTTCGATATTATTGAAAATGGTCATTCATGGCTATTTTCGACACAAATGGGGGTTGTGTGGCCATTGATCTTCGACCAGAGGCTCATACACCTCACTACACATATGTTTCCTTGCCATAGATCACATTCTTGGCTTTATGGTGGAGACCATTTCTTGGTCAAAAATCCATAGGTGTTAGCCTTCAGTGTCATTGAAAATGGTGGTTCATGGCTATTTTCGACAAAAATGGGGGTTGTGTGGCCATTGATCGTCGACCAGAGGCTCGTACACTTCACCCCACATATGTTTTCTTGCCATAGATCGGAATCTTGGATTTCTCATGGAGACCATTTGTTGGTCAAAAATTCGTAGGTGTTAGCCTTCACTGTCATTGAAAATGGTCATTCATGGCTATTTTCGACAAAAATGGGGGTTGTGTCGCCATTGATCATTGACCAGAGGATCATACACCTCACCCCACATAAGTTTCCTTGCCATATATCACATTCTTGGATTTCTGGTGGAGACCATTTCTTGGTCAAAAATCCGTAGGTGTTAGCCTTCGGTATTATTGAAAATGGTCGTTCATGGCTATTTTCGACAAAAATGGGGGTTGTGTGGCAATTTATCATCGACCAAAGGCTCATACACCTCACCCCACATGTGTTTCCTAGCCATAGACCACATTCTTGGATTTCTGGTGGTGACCATTTCTTGGTCAAAAATCCGTAGGTGTTAGCCTTCGGTATTATTGAAAATGGCCGTTCATGGCTATTTTCGACAAAAATGGGGGTTGTGTGGCAATTTATCATCGACCAAAGGCTCATACACCTCACCCCACATATGTTTCCTTGCCATAGACCACATTCTTTCTGGTGGAGAGCATTTGTTGGTCAAAATTCCGTAGGTGTTAGCTTTCGGTATTATTGAGAATGGTCGTTCATGGCTATTTTCATCAAAAATGGGGGTTGTGTGGCCATTTATCATCGACCAAAGGCTCGTACACCTCACCCCACATATGTTTCCTTGCCATAGAGCACACTCTTGACTTTCTGGTGGAGACCATTTCTTGGTCAAAAATTCGTACGTGTTAGCCTTCGGTATTATTGAAAATGGTCGTTCATGGCTATTTTCGACAAAATGGGGGTTGTGTGGCCATCGATCATCGACCAGAGGCTCGTACACCTCACCCACATATGTTTCCTTGCCGTAGATCACATTCTTGGATTTCTGGTGGAGACCATTTCTTGGTCAAAAATCCGTAGGTGTTAGCCGTACGTGTTAGCCTTCGGTATTATTGAAAATGGTCGTTCATGGCTATTTTTGACAAAATAGAGGTTCTGTGCCCATTGATCATCGACCAGAGGCTCATACACCTCACCCCACATATTTTTCCTTGACATAGATCACATTTTTGGATTTCTGGTGGAGACCATTTCTTGGGCAAAAATCCGAATGTGTTAGCCTTCGGTATTATTGAAAATGGTCATTCGTGGCTATTTTCGACAAAAATGGGGGTTGTGTGGCCATTTATCTTCAACCAGAGGCTCATACACCTCACTAGACATATGTTTTCTTGCCATAGATCACATTCTTGGATCTATGGTGGAGACCAGTTCTTGGTCAAAAATCCATAGGTGTTAGCCTTTAGTGTCATTGAAAATAGTCGTTCATGGCTATTTTCGACAATAATGGGGGTTGTGTGGCCATTGATAATCGACCAAAGGCTCGTACACCTCACCCCACATATGTTTCCTTGCCATAGATCACATTCTTGGATTTCTGGTGGAGACCATTTCTTGGTCAAAAATCCGTAGGTGTTAGCCTTCGGTATCATTGAAAATTGTCGTTCATGGCTATTTTCGACAAAAATGGGGGTTGTGTGGCCATTGATCATCGACCAGAGGCTCGTACACCTCACCCCACATATGTTTTATTGCCATAGATCAAAATCTTGGATTTCTCGTGGAGACCATTTCTTGGTCAAAAATCCGTACGTGTTAGCCTTCGGTATTATTGAAAAACGTCGTTCATGGCTATTTTCGACAAAAATGGGGGTTGTGTGGCCATTGATCATCGACAAGAGGCTCGTACACCTCACGCGACATATAATTCCTTGCCATAGATCATATTCTTGGATTTCTAGTGGAGACGATTTTTTGGCCAAAAATCCGTAGGTGTTAGCCTTCGGTATTATTGAAAATGGTCGTTCATGGCTATTTTCGACAAAAATGGGGGTTGTGTGGCCATTGCTCATCGACCAGAGGCTCGTACACCTCACCCCACATATGTTTCCTTGCCATAGATCAAATTCTTGGATTTCTGGTGGAGACCATTTCTTGGTCAAAATCCGTAGGTGTTAGCCTTCGATATTATTGTAAATGGTCGTTCATGGCTATTTTCGACAAAAATGGGGGTTGTGTGGCCATTGATCATCGACTAGAGGCTCATACACCTCACCCCACATATGTTTCCTTGCCATAGATCACATTCTTGGATTTCTGGTGGAGACCATTTCTTGGTCAAAAATCTGTAGGTGTTGGCCTCTGGTATTATTGAAAATGGTCATTCATGGCTATTTTCGATAAAAATGGGGGTTGTTTCGCCATTGATCTTCGACCAAAGGCTCATACACCTCACTACACATATGTTTCCTTGCCATATATCACATTCTTGGATTTATGGTGGAGACCATTTCTTGGTCAAAAATCCATAGGTGCTAGCTTTCATTGTCATTGAAAATGGTCGTTCATGGCTATTTTCGACAAAATAGAGGTTCTGTGGCCATTGATCATCGACCAGAGGCTCATACACCTCACCCCACATATGTTTCCTTGCCATAGATCACATTCTTGGATTTCTGGTGGAGACCATTTCTTGGTCAAAAATCCATAGGTGTTAGCCTTCGGTATTATTGAAAATGGTCATTCATGGCTATTTTCGACAAAAATGGGGGTTGTGTGGCCATTTATCTTCAACCAGAGGCTCATACACCTCACTACACATATGTTTTCTTTCCATATATCACATTCTTGGATCTATGGTGGAGATCAGTTCTTGGTCAAAAATCCGTAGGTGTTAGCCTTCAGTGTCATTGAAAATAGTCGTTCATGGCTATTTTCGACAAAAATGGGGGTTGTGTGGCCATTGATAATTGACCAGAGGCTCGTACACCTCACCCCACAAATGTTTCCTTGCCATAGATCACATTCTTGGATTTCTGGTGGAGACCATTTCTTGGTCAAAAATCCGTATGTGTTAGCATTCGGTATTATTGAAAATGGTCGTTCATGGCTATTTTCGACAAAAATGGGGGTTGTGTGGCCATTTATCTTCAACCAGAGGCTCATACACCTCACTACACATATGTTTTCTTTCCATATATCACATTCTTGGATCTATGGTGGAGACCAGTTCTTGGTCAAAAATCCGTAGGTGTTAGCCTTCAGTGTCATTGAAAATAGTCGTTCATGGCTATTTTCGACAAAAATGGGGGTTGTGTGGCCATTGATAATCGACCAGAGGCTCGTACACCTCACCCCACAAATGTTTCCTTGCCATAGATCACATTCTTGGATTTCTGGTGGAGACCATTTCTTGGTCAAAAATCCGTATGTGTTAGCATTCGGTATTATTGAAAATGGTCGTTCATGGCTATTTTCGACAAAAATGGGCGTTGTGTGGCCATTTATCTTCGACCAGAGGCTCGTACACCTCACCCCACACATGTTTCATTACCATAGATCACAATCTTGGATTTCTAGTGGAGACCATTTCTTGGTCAAAAATCCGTACGTGTTAGCCTTCTGTATTATTGAAAATGGTCGTTCATTGCTAGTTTTGACAAAAATGGGGGTTGTGTGGCCATTGATCATCGACCAGAGGCTCGTACACCTCACCCCACATATGTTTCCTTGCCATAGATAATATTCTTGGATTTCTGGTGGAGACGATTTCTTGGTCAAAAATCCGTAGGTGTTAGCCTTCTGTATTATTGAAAATGGTCGTTCATGGCTATATTCGACAAAAATGGGGGTTGTGTGGCCATTGATCATCGACCAGAGGCTCGTACACCTCACCTCACATATGTTTCCTTGCCATAGATCACATTCTTGGATTTCTGGTGGAGACCGTTTCTTGGTCAAAAATCCGTAGGTGTTAGCCATCGGTATTATTAAAAATGGTCGTTCATGGCTATTTTCGACAAAAATGGGGGTTGTGTGGCCATTGATCATCGACCAGAGGCTCACACACCTCACCCCACATATGTTTCCTTGCCATAGATCACGTTCTTGGATTTCTGGTGGAGACCATTTCTTTGTCAAAAATCCGTAGGTGTTAGCCTCTGGTATTATTGAAAATGGTATTATTGAAAATGGATTTTCAATAATACCGAAGGCTAACACCTACAGATTTTTGACCAAGAAATGGTCTCCACCAGAAATCCAAGAATGTGATCTATGGCAAGGAAACATTTGTGGGGTGAGGTGTAAGAGCCTCTAGTCGATTATCAATGGCCACACAACCCCCATTTTTGTCGAAAATAGCCATGAACGACTATTTTCAATGACACTGAAGGCTAACACCTACGGATTTTTGACCAAGAACTGGTCTCCACCATAGATCCAAGAATGTGATATATGGCAAGAAAACATATGTGTAGTGAGGTGTATGAGCCTCTGGTTGAAGATAAATGGCCACACAACCCCCATTTTTGTCGAAAATAGCCATGAATGACCATTTCCAATAATACCGAAGGCTAACACCTACGGATTTTTGACCAAGAAATGGTCTCCACCAGAAATCCAAAAATGTGATCTATGGCAAGCAAACATATGTGGGTGAGGTGTATGAGCCTCTGGTCGATGATCAATGGTTACAGAACCTCTATTTTGTCGAAAATAGCCATGACCGACCATTTTCAATGACACTGAAGGCTAACACCTATGGATTTTGACCAAGAAATGGTCTCCACCATAAATCCAAGAATGTGATATATGGCAAGGAAACATATGTGTAGTGAGATGTATGAGCCTCTGGTCGAAGATCAATGGCGAAACAACCCCCATTTTTATCGAAAATAGCCATGAATGACCATTTTCAAAAATACCGAAGGCTAACACATTCGGATTTTTGCCCAAGAAATGGTCTCCACCAGAAATCCAAGAATGTGATCTATGGCAAGGAAACATATGTGGGGTGAGGTGTACGAGCCTCTGGTCGATGATCAATGGCCACACAACCCCCATTTTGTCGAAAATAGCCATGAACGACCATTTTCAATAATACCGAAGGCTAACACGTACGAATTTTTGACCAAGAAATGGTCTCCACCAGAAATCCAAGAATGTGATCTATGGCAAGAAACATATGTGGGGTGAGGTGTACGAGCCTCTGATCGATGATAAATGGCCATACAACCCCCATTTTTATCAAAATAGCCATGAACAACCTTTTTCAATAATACAAGAGGCTAACACCTACAGATTTTTGACCAAGAAATGGTCTCCACCAGAAATCCAAGAATGTGATCTATGGCAAGGAAACATATGTGGGGTGAGGTGTATGAGCCTCTGGTCGATGATCAATGGCCACACAACCCCCATTTTTATCGAAAATAGCCATGAATGACCATTTACAATAATATCGAAGGCTAACACCTACGGATTTTTGACCAAGAAATGGTCTCCACCAGAAATCCAAGAATTTGATCTATGGCAAGGAAACATATGTGGGGTGAGGTGTACGAGCCTCTGGTCGAAGATCAATGGCCACAGAACCCCCATTTTTGTCGAAAATATGAACGACCATTTTCAATAATACCGAAGGCTAACACCTACGGATTTTTGACCAAGAAATCGTCTCCACCAGAAATCCAAGAATATGATCTATGGCAAGGAATTATATGTTGGGTGAGGTGTACGAGCCTCTGGTCGATGATCAATGGCCACACAACCCCCATTTTTGTCGAAAATAGCCATGAACGACCATTTTCAATAATACCGAAGGCTAACACGTACGGATTTTTGACCAAGAAATGGTCTCCACGAGAAATCCAAGATTTTGATCTATGGCAATAAAACATATGTGGGGTAAGGTGTACGAGCCTCTAGTCGATGATCAATGGCGACACAACCCCCATTTTTGTCGAAAATAGCCATGAACGACCATTTTCAATAATACCGAAGGCTAACACCTACGGATTTTGACCAAGAAATGGTCTCCACCAGAAATCCAAGAATGTGATCCATGGCAACGAAACATATGTGGGGTGAGGTGTATGAGCCTCTGGTCGATTATCAATGGCCACACAACCCCCATTATTGTCGAAAATAGCCATGAACGACTATTTTCAATGACACTGAAGGCTAACACCTATGGATTTTTGACCAAGAACTGGTCTCCACCATAGATCCAAGAATGTGATCTATGGCAAGAAAACGTATGTGTAGTGAGGTGTATGAGCCTCTGGTTGAAGATAAATGGCCACACAACCCCCATTTTTGTCGAAAACAGCCATGAATAACCATTTTCAATAATACCGAAGGCTAACACATTTGGATTTTTGCCCAAGAAATGGTCTCTGTTGGGACCATGCTTCGTCGCCGAAGGTCCTGCAAAAAGAAACAGCTTCAACTGAAGCTGCTTGAACTTGATGCCGATGACACCGTTCACGAAGCTTCGGAACTACAGCATATCCGAAGACGAAGGGTCGAACCGACTTAAAGATAAAATGACCTTTTAGCCTTCAAAGGTCTGAGTCATTGTTTTAAACTTTTATGAGGGGCATAATTGTAATTCCTCATGAGCTGTGTCCTGTGCCTATAAATAGTGAACAATATTCCTTTACTGTTCACACATTACTGTAATTGCTAACGCATCACTCGGGAATTATTTGTGAAGGCAAAGGTATAAATGTACTTAACCGTTGTATTCAAATATCTTAAATTCATATAATAAAATATGCGAATGAGGTCATTTGTTTTTAATATACTTACCTTTAATGTTTCATGTTCTAACTTCACTTTGTATTATCTTTATATGTTTAATTACGAAGGTAAAACCTTCGTAATATTATGCTCGTGACCTTTGTCCGAAGTTCATTAAATCCTTGTGGAGATAATGTTTCGGCGGACGAAGGGCATTGATATTTAACATTTTATGTTGCCTTGTTCTTAATTCATAACATTTGAGAACAAGTCCCCAACATTGGCGCCCACCTCAGGTGAACTCACTTCCACTTTTTTGAGCTGATGGCTTCGTTCAACATTCAAGTTGGAGCTGCTTCGGCTCCGAAGCTGGTACTCCCGATAACAGGCGGTTCATGCTCAGAGCCAGCCAACAAGAAACAGAAGAAGGAGGCACAGAGAAGGGTACAGCATGTCGGGGTGCAGGGACCCTTCATCAAGTCAAGATGGTCTCACATTCCAATTACCTTCTCTCAAGAGGATCCTCAACTCAAGGATTACGCACACAACGATGCTATGGTTATCTCTTGTGTGATCAAAGGATTCCTAGTCCATAATGCTTTGGTTGATACAGGCAGCGCAGCTGATATTATATTTGCTAAGGCCTTCAGACAAATGCAAGAGCCCGAAGACAAAATTCATGATGCCACGCATCCCCTTTGTGGCTTCGGAGGGAGGCAGATTGTAGCACTCGGCAAAATCACAATGCCAGTGACCTTCGGATTTATCAACAACACAAGGACTGAACAAGTTGTGTTTGATATTGTTGACATGGAATACCCTTACAATGCAATCATTGGTCGAGGCACTCTCAATGCCTTCGAAGAAATTCTTCATCCATCTTATCTTTGCATGAAGATACCTTCGGACCAAGGGCCCATTGCTATTCATGGAAGTCAGGAAGCTGCCAGAAGGGCCGAAGGAAATTGGACAGACTCAAAAGCAATCCATAATATAGATGGAGCTGAAGCTTGTGAGCAATACAAGTTCAGGAGGGAAAAAGCTGCTTCGGCTGATCAGCCGAAGCCCATTTTCTTATGTGAGGACATAGCAGAGCAGAAGGTGCTATTGGGATCTCAACTGTCCGAAGAACAGGAGAAAACCTTGATAAGGTTTTTGTTCAACAACAAAGAAAACCTTGATAAGGTTTTGCTTGGTCAGCTAATGATCTTTGCGGAGTTAACAGGGATGTTATTGAGCACTCGCTCAATGTTGATCCATCCTTCAGACCAAGAAAACAAAGGCTTCGGAAGATGTCTGATGACAAGGCCGAAGGTGCTCGGAACGAAGTGAAAAGACTCCTCAGTGCCGGAGTTATCAGAGAAGTAAAATATCCAAAATAGTTGGCTAACATTGTTATGGTAAAGAAGGCCAATGGTAAATGGAGAATGTGTATCGATTTTACTGATCTCAACAAGGCCTGTCCGAAGGACGAGTTTCCATTGCCAAGGATAGATTCCTTAGTCGATGCAGCAGCTTCATCAGAGCTTATGAGTCTGCTGGATTGCTATTCAGGCTATCACCAAATCTGGATGAAGAAGGAGGATGAACCGAAAACCAGCTTCATAACCCCCAGTGGAACATATTGTTACCTTCGGATGCCTGAGGGGCTTAAGAATGACGGAGGAAGTTTCAGCAGAATGACAGCGAAGGTCCTCCATTCTCAGGTAGGCAGGAATGTGCTAACTTATGTTGATGATATCATTGTAAAAAGCACAAAGCAAGATAATCACATTGCTGATCTGCAGGAGACCTTCGCTAATTTTAGACAGGCTGGTTTAAAGCTGAATCCGGAAAAATGTGTCTTCGGAGTGAAGAACGGGAAATTTCTTGATTGCCTAGTTTCAACAAAGGGAATTGAGGCTAATCCAAGCAAAATCGAAGCTATACTTCGAATGGAACCACCAAGTACAAAGAAGGGGGCTCAAAGATTGACAGGAAGGCTGGCATCTCTCAACAGATTCATATGTAGATCAGCAGAGAGAAATTTACCATTTTTCGAAGTGCTGAAGTCAACCAAAGTTTTTCAATGGGGACCATTCCAGCAGAAAGCCTTCGAAGAACTGAAGCAATATTTGATAGATCTAACAACACTAACTCCACCAATGCCAGGGGCTCCTTTGTTATTATATGTGGCAGCTTCGCACTCAGCGGTAAGTGAAGCACTTGTCCAGGAGAAGCTTGAAGGCCAAGTCAAGAAGCAGGCCCCAATATATTTTGTATCCGAAGTTCTTAGTTTATCAAAGAAAAATTATACAGAATTGGAGAAAGTACTGTATGCTGTTTTGATGGCCTCCAGGAAGCTTCGGCATTATTTTCAAGCTTACAACATAATTGTTCCTTCTTCACAACCTTTGAAGGATATTATGAGAAACCGAGAAGCTACTGGAAGGATTGGAAAATGGGCTGCAGAGCTCAATGAATTTTGTATTGATTATGTCCACAGATCTTCGATTCAGTCCCAAGCGTTGGCAGACTTCATTGCTGACTGGATGTCAGGGGCTCAGGAGGAAGAAATGAATAAAAATGCCGAAGCATGGACAGTGTTTTGTGATGGGTCTTGGGGAACCATCGGAGCAGGAGCAGCTGCTGTGTTGGTTTCACCTTCCAAAGTTAAAACTTGTTATGTGGCAAGACTTGATTTCAGTTGTACAAACAATATTGCTGAATACGAAGCTCTGCTCTTGGGTCTTCAGAAGTTAAAGGCAATGGGGATCAGAAGGGCCATTCTTAAAACTGATTCCCAAGATTTTTCTGGTCATGTTGACAAGAGCTATAAAGCAAGAGATCCGAAGCTTGAAAAATATCTAGATACAGTCCGAAGGATCGAGGCTTCCTTTGAAGGATTCTCTGTTAAAAATATTCCTCGTGGAGAAAATGAATATGCTGATCTATTGGCCAAGTCAGCAGCACAGAGGCTGCCTTTACCTTTGGAAGTATTTTTTGAAACAATAAAAGCACCTTCGGTCGAGCTTCTTGAAAGAGCGGTCCTCAATATATCCCCTGTCTATAGTGAAGATTGGAGAACTGAAATCATCTCTTTCCTTCAGAGTAATTTTCTTTCAGACGATGAAGCTTACAACAAAAGAATAAAAGCAAGAGCTCGACCATATGTCATAATAGAAGGGGAGCTGTACAAGCGTGGGGTCTGTTCCCCGTTGCTCAAGTGTTTATCCAGATCCGAAGGTATAGAATTAATGAAGGAAATACACGCAGGCCTGTGTGGATCTCACATTGGATCTAGGCCTTTGCTTGGGAAAGTTTTTCGTCAAGGATTTTATTGGCCAAAGGCAGCTTCGGATGCAGCGGATTTAGTCCAAAAGTGCGAAGGTTGTCAGAAATGTGCAAGAGATCAAAAACAACCTTCGTCTTTAACTTAATTAATACAACCCACTTGGCCGTTGCAAAGGTGGGGCCTTGATTTACTAGGTCCATTACCACCAGCACAGGGAAACTTAAGATATGTTGTAGTGGCAGTGGAATATTTTTCCAAGTTGATTGAGGCCAAGCCGCTAGCCACAATAACTTCGGTTACTATTCAAAAGTTTTTTCTGGCAAAATATTGTTTGTCGCTTCAGAGTGCCGAAGGCCATTACTGTGGATAATGGGACACAGTTTGATTATGTAGTTTTCAGAGAATTTTGTGATCAAATTGGCACGAAGATCCATTTTGCATCAGTTCGACATCCGGAGTCAAACGGACTTGTCGAACGAGCTAACAGGATCATAATGACAGGAATAATGAAGTCAATCTTCAATCATCCAAGGGGAAAGTGGCCAGACGAGTTAATCAAAGTGGTGTGGAGCCATAACACAACCATGTCAAGATCAACAGGCTTTACCCCTTTCAAACTATTGTTTGGGGATGAAGCAATAACCCCGGAAGAGGCCAAAGCAGGATCAATAAGAACGGTAACTTCGGCAGAAGGTGAAGACGAAGCTGATTGCTCTGTGGAAAAAGATGCTATAGAAGGGATCAGACTTTAGGCTGTGGAAAACATCAATAAATATCAAGCCGAAACAATAAAATGGTGTGATAGAAAGGTTAAGCTGAAGAACATTGAACCAGGACATCTGGTGCTTCGAAGATTAGCTAACCCTGAGACAGTGGGCAAATTACAGCTGAAGTGGGAAGAACCTTTTTTGGTAGTATCTTCGTCGAGACCCGGTTCCTATAGATTGAAGGATATGGACGACAACGACATCCCTAGGACATGGAATGCGGATGAGCTTCGGCGATATTATGTTTAATTTGATGTAATTTTTTCTATTCTTTTTTGTGGCACCCTTTTCCTTTCCAAAGGGGGAGAAAGGTTTTTAATGGGGCCACAACATGTAATTTTTCTTTCCTTATTTCGATTCTATAAAAGTGATATCCCCCAAAAAATGTAAATGTAAATGCCAAGGGAAAAAAAAGAAAACAGGGAGAAGCTCAAAAGTCGTTCCTAAGGGAATGTAGAGCTTACAGCGAAAAGTCAACGCTGATTCCGCTGAAAGTAAAAGGCGAAGAAGCTCCTAAGGGAGGCTTACAGCGAAAAGTCAAAGCTGATTCCGCTGAAAGTAAAAGGCGAAGAAGCTCCTAAGGGAGGCTTACAGCGAAAAGTCAACGCTGATACACTGAAAAGTAAACGATGAAGCTGAAAAGTGAAAAGATTTGAATCATTCCCAATATTCATCTCTACAATACATTTCATAATATCATTTGCATTCATAAACATTCATTTAGACATATATAGAATCATCATCATATCACACAAAAAAGATAGGCGCTTCGGCAATGAGGAAAGACTTCGAAAAAGGAAAAAATTTTATGCTTCGTTATGTACGAAAAGAAGGGAAGGTGTTTTTCGCCTTCGGCTCAAAAAAGAAGTTTCGTCCACAACAAAGCAGATTGTACACAGATAGCGGAAACACAATATATTACAAGGTATGTACAAATTTACATGAGTTTTTCCATAATAATATTACAAAAGTATCTCTAGAATTTTTGCAGGAAAGAATATTGTAGCAACTGTCAAGCTTTAGCTTCGCCATACTTCAGCTTTGTCATACTTCAGCTTTGTTATACTTCAGCTTTGTCATCCTACGAATATTAAAGAACAGAATAAGAAAGGTGCAAATTTCAAGGAGAAGGTAAAAGTAACAAATATAAGCTTCTTACCGGCTTGATGACTTCGAGCTTCGTCACCCGCCATTTTCCGCCCGCCATTTACCCAAATCTGGGTCATAAATCTATTCCCGATACTTCGGCCTAGGCTTGGAATATCTATCAGATCTGATGATGATAAGCTGAAGTTGGGCCTATTAACAATTTTTCCATGCGTGCAGCCAGCCTTCAGAAAAGCGGTAGCTATGCCCCAAGAAGCTACCAGGGCGCAGAAGTCAGCATGGCCACCAATAACTTCATCAAGAGCATCAACCTCGCCTTCAATATATTCTAATGTGTTGGGCAAGTTTTCAGTTGAAGGTGTAAATTTTTTAGAGCTGGCTCCAATAGAATGAAACACATCCTTCAGCCGCTGCACGCATCGGGTTCCGAAGCTTAAGCATTTCTCTTGAAGCTCCTTCAAGGATTTTTGCAAATTTGAATTCTTTTCCATCTCAGTTTTAAGACTTGCTTCAAGGTGTTTCTTCTCCTGCTCAGATTTTTCTAGTTGTTTGAGCAATTCATTCTTTAAACTGTTATTCTCGGCTTGGACCTCAGCCAAGGAGCCTTCCATAGACTGAATAACAAAGTCTTTCTTCTCTAATGCACCTTCGTGTTCTTTAGTCATGATTTCAAGGTCCTGGATGGTGAAGTCCTTCTTTTTCAGAACAGCTTCGTAATTTTCAACTTTTTTCTTCCAAATCTTTGATGATAGTTTTGTTCTTCTCTTCTTCGAGATCTTGTTGCATTTTTAGAACCTTACTCAATAGTATACTCTGCCAAAACAATCTTCGTCAGTAAATGACCTAAAAAATAAATAAAATAATAATAATAAAATTTGTTACCTTAAAATTAGCATAGAGCAGGCTTCCGGCGATATGGTGTCGTTGATATCTGCAGAGGTCAGCTTCTAGTTTTGGTAGGCCAATGCTTTTTGAGAGGGTTCTAACAACTTTGGCCTCGGTGCGGTTCCGAAGGCATCTTAGCTTCCCTTCGTTGACCCCACCAAATAGCGTAGCCCCTGGCTTATACCCGCAAGATATGGCATATTTTTTCAACTCTTCTTTTTCGGCGCCTGTTAGCTCTTGTCCGAGCAAATCTTGAAAGTTAAAACTTTCCTCTTCTAAAGTGTCATCGATCCGCTCCTTTCCCTTTCCAGTTGCCGTGGTTACCGCAGCCACAGCAGCTTCTTCCTCAGCCATTTTCAGGAGAATATTGTCAATAACTTCAAGCGTGGTTTCCAGATTCGAACCTTCCGTGGTCCCAGCTTCGGCCCCAGCAGCTTCGGCGTCGCCGGTTTCAGCTTCGGTGGTTTCCACTCTGGAAGCTTCGGCTGCGGCGCCTTCGACTTCAGCGGTCTCGGCAAAAGCAATTTTTGACACTGTTGCCGGTGGCGGCGTCTGATGAATCACATCTGCTATTTGAATAATTCTTCGTTTTTTCGGCAGTGCAGGACTTTCTTCTGCCGAAGCTGCTTTGTCCTTCTGAAAAAACTTCGTCAGTTCCGGCGCCAGCGGACTTAGCTTGACAGGCAAGGGTTCAGTCATTACCTTCATAATCTCTTCTACTTCGGCAGCAGAAGTCGTTGCAGGAGTGTCTTCTTCTCAAACCAACGTTTTTGGTTCTGGAGATGCAGTTTTCCTTTTTCTTGCAGCGGCCACCTTCGGCTCAGGGCTCAACTTTTCAGAACTCAGCTTTTCAGAAATCTCCTTTTTCTTTTTTGTCACTTTGGTGCTCTCTTCGTCAACGGCACTGGCAATTCTTTTTCTCTTCGGGCCGCCAGCATCTCCGCCCAGTCGCCCATAGTCAGGATATTCAAAGCCTATAGCATCAAGTACTCTGTTTAGCCTTCGTTTTGGCCGGGTGCCGAAGGCTGCTGTCATCAATTGATCCTCTTTTTTAGAATAATTTCCAAGAATTTCAGTACTCATTATTTTGATTGTATCGAGCCATTCTTGGCAGGGTGCCTTAAAATATTTCTTGAATTTATAATGATAGGGTAGTCGGACAAGCTCCCCCTCTTTCTTTTCTCCTTTCAGCTTCGGCATAGCCCATTCCTTCATAGTTGGAAATACTTTGAAAGCCAGAAATTCCTGCACCAAATCCCTAATACCAATGTGCTCTGCAATAATTCTGAACTCAGCCAACGCCGTTTGGGTTGGACCTTCTGGTGTCATATTGCACTGAGGTCGGGTTTCTCCGAAGATTAGTTCAAGCGGACTCTGTACAAGCTTCTCCTTGTCGTCATCAACTTTGACGTAGAACCATTCCGATTTCCAGCCTGCCGGCCACTTGCTTCGATAGCTGATCATAGGAAATTTTGTAGTTTTCCGATATGCAAAGTTGTAACAACCAAAATTTTCATGTAGCCCATCCTTTCTGGCCTTAGTTTGGTAGTATAGCTCGTGCACTCGGCAGAAACCTTCGGCAAATGGCTCCACTGCTTGGCTTCGGAGAGCCCAAATATAAACACTAAGCCTAACAATAGCGTTAGGAGTTAGTTGGTGAAAATAGATCCCAAATTTCTTCAGCACATCGGCAATCATCCTATTCAAAGGAAATCTCAAACCAGCTTTGAGGAAACTCTTAAAAATCACTATTTCATCTTTTTGTGGCTTCGGGGTAATCTCTTCTCCACCAAAGCGAATCATCTTTTTCTCATCTTCGCTGAAGTAGCCCGACTTCACCATCTTTGGGAAATCAGCCTTCGAGATAGTCGACTTCCCGAAGTCCAGATGACTAGGCTTGCTCGGTACTGCGATATTGTAATCATCGTCAGTACCAGCCTCCTCAATATCTGCTTGTTCTGCTTCAGCAGTAGGGGTATCTTCTGATGTCATCAATCCAGATCGCTTCATTGCTTCAGAAATAGGAACAGTTTCCGCACCTTCGGCTTCGTCCCCCTCGCGTTCAACTCTGGCAGTAGAGCGCACTCTGGCCATTTAATTTTGAATTTCTTGAAAAATTTCTTGGAAAATAATAACCTTCTCTTCCGAAGCTATTTTTCTGACGAAGCAAACACCAAATTGGAGCTTCGTTTGAATGCGGAAATCAAGCTTCGGCTATGGTTAGAAATTTTGGCAGCAAAATAGTGCAATAGCAATGAATGCTGTGGTAACTTCACACCTACCCGTCTGTTTATATAGTGCTGCAGGTAAGAAGGTGAATCGTCAGGATTTTTACACCAGGCAAACAGTTGCTCGCACCCGCTGAACGGTGGGCCGCAAAAATCAGAACAGTGAACCTTCATGGTGGGACCGCTACACGCTCGAAAGCTGTATCGTTTCTCGACAACGAGCTTAGGGAAGGTGTTTTTCGGACCTTCGGCTTCCTGAAGCCTAAGAGACTTTTTTCACGGATCAAGCTCGTTACAAAAAACGATCTAGCACCGCGAAGGGGCTACTGTTGGGACCATGCTTCGTCGCCGAAGGTCCTGCAAAAAGAAACAGCTTCAACTGAAGCTGCTTGAACATGATGCCGAAGACACCGTTCACGAAGCTTCGGAACTACAGCATATCCGAAGACGAAGGGTCGAACCGACTTAAAGATAAAATGACCTTTTAGCCTTCAAAGGTCTGAGTCATTGTTGTAAACTTTTATGAGGGGCATAATTGTAATTCCTCATGAGCTGTGTCCTGTGCCTATAAATAGTGAACAGTATTCCTTTACTGTTCACGCATTCCTGTAATTGCTAACGCATCACTCGGGAATTATTTGTAAAGGCAAAGGTATAAATGTACTTAACCGTTGTATTCAAATATCTTAAATTCATATAATAAAATATGCGAATGAGGTCATTTGTTTTTAATATACTTACCTTTAATGTTTCATGTTCTAACTTCACTTTGTATTATCTTTATATGTTTAATTACGAAGGTAAAACCTTCGTAATATTATGCTTGTGACCTTCGTCCGAAGTTCATTAAATCCTTGTGGTGATCATGTTTCGGCGGACGAAGGGCATTGATATTTAACATTTTGTGTTGCCTTGTTCTTAATTCATAGCATTTGAGAACAAGTCCCCAAGAGTCTCCACCAGAAATCCAAGAATGTGATCTACGGCAAGGAAACATATGTGGGTGAGGTGTATGAGCCTTTGGTCGATGATCAATGGCCACAGAACCTCTATTTTGTCGAAAATAGCCACGAACGACCATTTTCAATAATACTAAAGGCTAACACGTACGGATTTTTGACCAAGAAATGGTCTCCACCAGAAATCCAAGAATGTGATCTACGGCAAGGAAACATATGTGGGTGAGGTGTACGAGCCTCTGGTCGATGATCAATGGCCACACAACCCCCATTTTGTCGAAAATAGCCATGAACGACCACGACCATTTTCAATAATACCGAAGGCTAACACGTACGAATTTTTGACCAAGAAATGGTCTCCACTAGAAATCCAAGAATGTGATCTATGGCAAGGAAACATATGTGGGGTGAGGTGTACGAGCCTCTGGTTGATGATAAATGGCCACACAACCCCCATTTCTGATGAAAATAGCCATGAACGACCATTTTCAATAATACCGAAGGCTAACACCTACGGATTTTTGACCAAGAAATCGTCTCCACCAGAAATCCAAGAATATGATCTATGGCAAAGAATTATATGTGGAGTGAGGTGTACGAGCCTCTGGTCGATGATCAATGGCCACACAACCCCCATTTTTGTCGAAAATAGCCATGAACGACCATTTTCAATAATACCGAAGGCTAACACGTACGGATTTTTGACCAAGAAATGGTCTCCACGAGAAATCCAAGATTGTGATCTATGGCAATTAAACATATGTGGGGTGAGGTGTACAAGCCTCTGGTCGATGATCAATGGCCACACAACCCCCATTTTTGTCGAAAATAGCCATGAACGACCATTTTCAATAATACTGAAGGCTAACACCTACGGATTTTTGACCAAGAAATGGTCTCCACCAGAAATCCAAGAATGTGATCTATGGCAAGGAAACATATGTGGGGTGAGGTGTATGAGCCTCTGGTCGATTATCAATGGCCACACAACCCCCATTATTGTCGAAAATAGCCATGAACGACTATTTCCAATCACACTGAAGGCTAACACCTATGGATTTTTGACCAAGAACTGGTCTCCACCATAGATCCAAGAATGTGATCTATGGCAAGAAAACATATGTGCAGTGAGGTGTATGAGCCTCTGGCTGAAGATAAATGGCCACACAACCCCCATTTTTGTCGAAAATAGCCATGAATAACCATTTTCAATAATACCGAAGGCTAACACATTCGGATTTTTGCCGAAGAAATGGTCTCCACCAGAAATCCAAGAATGTGATCTACGGCAAGGAAACATATGTGGGTGAGGTGTATGAGCCTCTGGTCAATGATCAATGGCCACAGAACCTCTATTTTGTCAAAAATAGCCATGAACGACCATTTTCGTTAATACCGAAGGCTAACACGTACGGATTTTTGACCAAGAAATGGTCTCCACCAGAAATCCAAGAATGTGATCTATGGCAAGGAAACATATGTGGGTGAGGTGTACGAGCCTCTGGTCGATGATCAATGGCCACACCACCCCCATTTTGTCGAAAATAGCCATGAACGACCATTTTCAATAATACCGAAGGCTAACACGTACGGATTTTTGACCAAGAAATGGTCTCCACCAGAAATCCAAGAGTGTGCTCTACGGCAAGGAAACATATGTGGGGTGAGGTGTATGAGCCTCTGGTCGATGATAAATGGCCACACAACCCCCATTTTTGATGTAAATAGCCTTGAACGACCATTTTCAATAATATCGAAAGCTAACACCTACGGATTTTTGACCAACAAATGGTCTCCACCAGAAATCCAAGAATGTGGTCTATGGCAAGGAAACATATGTGGGGTGAGGTGTATGAGCCTTTGGTCGATGATCAATGGCCACACAACCCCCATTTTTGTCGAAAATAGCCATGAACGACCATTTTCAATAATACCGAAGGCTAACACCTACGGATTTTTTACCAAGAAATGGTCACCACCAGAAATCCAAGAATGTGGTCTATGGCAAGGAAACACATATGGGGTGAGGTGTATGAGCCTTTGGTCGATGATCAATTGCCACACAACCCCCATTTTTGTCGAAAATAGCCATGAACGACCATTTTCAATAATACCGAAGGCTAACACCTACAGATTTTTGACCAAGAAATGGTCTCCACCAGAAATCCAAGAATGTGATATATGGCAAGGAAACTTATGTGGGGTGAGGTGTACGATCCTCTGGTCGATGATCAATGGCGACACAACCCCCATCTTTGTCGAAAATAGCCATGAATGACCATTTTCAATGACACTGAAGGCTAACACCTACGAATTTTTGACCAACAAATGGCCTCCATGAGAAATCTGAGATTCTGATCTATGGCAAGAAAACATATGTGGGGTGAAGTGTACGAGCCTCTGGTCGATGATCAATTGCCACACAACCCCCATTTTTGTCAAAAATAGCCATGAACGACCATTTTCAATGACACTGAAGGCTAACACCTATGGATTTTTGACCAAGAAATGGTCTCCACCATAAATCCAAGAATGTGATCTATGGCAAGGAAACATATGTGTAGTGAGGTGTATGAGCCTCTGGTCGAAGATCAATGGCCACACAACCCCCATTTGTGTCGAAAATAGCCATGAATGACCATTTTCAATAATACCGAAGGCTAACACGTACGGATTTTTGACCAAGAAATGGTCTCCACCAGAAATCCAAGAATGTGATCTATGGCAAGGAAACATATGTGGGGTGAATTGTACGAGCCTCCGGTCGATGATAAATGGCCACACAACCCCCATTTTAGTCAAAAATAGCCATGAACGACCATTTTCAATAATACCGAAGGCTAACACCAACAGATTTTTGACCAAGAAATGGTCTCCTCTAGAAATCCAAGAATGTGATCTATGTCAAGAAAACATATGTGGGGTGAAGTGTACGAGCCTCTGGTCGATGATCAATGGCCACACGACCCCCATTTTTGTCGAAAATAGCCATGAACGACCATTTTCAATGACACTGAAGGCTAACACCTATGGATTTTTGACCAAGAAATGGTCTCCACCATAAATCCAAGAATGTGATCTATGGCAAGGAAACATAAGTGTAGTGAGGTGTATGAGCCTCTGGTTGGAGATCAATGGCCACACAACCTCCATTTTTGTCGAAAATAGCCATGAATGACCATTTTCAATAATACCGAAGGCTAACACTACGGATTTTTGACCAAGAAATGGTCTCCACCAGAAATCCAAGAATGTGATCTATGGCAAGGAAACATATGTGGGGTGAATTGTACGAGCATCTGGTCGATGATAAATGGCCACACAACCCCCATTTTAGTCGAAAATAGCCATGAACGACCATTTTCAATAATACTGAAGGCTAACACCAACAGATTTTTGACCAAGAAATGGTCTCCTCTAGAAATCCAAGAATGTGATCTATGGCAAGAAAACATATGTGGGGTGAAGTGTACGAGCCTCTGGTCGATGATCAATGGCCACACAACCCCCATTTTTGTCGAAAATAGCCATGAACGACCATTTTCAATGACACTAAAGGCTAACATCTATGGCAAGGAAACATATGTGGGGTGAGGTTTACGAGCCTTTGGTTGATGATCATTGGCCACACAACCCCCATTTTTGTTGAAAATAGCCATGAATGACCATTTTCAATAATACCGAAGGCTAACACGTACGGATTTTTGACCAAGAAATGGTCTCCACCAGAAATCCAAGAATGTGATCTATGGCAAGGAAACATATGTGGGGTGAGGTGTATGAGCCTCTGGTCGATGATAAATGGCCACACAACCCCCATTTTAGTCAAAAATAGCCATGAACGACCATTTTCAATAATACCGAAGGCTAACACCAACGGATTTTTGACCAAGAAATGGTCTCCACTAGAAATCCTAGAATGTGATCTCTGGCAAGAAAACATATGTGGGGTGAAGTGTACGAGCCTCTAGTCGATGATCAATGGCCACACAAACCCCATTTTTGTCGAAAATAGCCATGAACGACCATTTTCAATGACACTGAAGGCTAACACCTACGGATTTTTTACCAAGAAATGGTCTCCACAATAAATCTAAGAATGTGATCTATGGCAAGGAAACATATGTGTAGTGAGGTGTATGAGCCTTTGGTCGAATATCAATGGCCACACAACCCCCATTTTTGTCGGAAATAGCCATGAACGACCATTTTCAATAGTACCGAAGGCTAAAACATTCAGATTATTGACCAAGAAATGGTCTCCACCAGAAATCAAAGAATGTGATCTATGGCAAGGAAACATATGTGGGGCAAGGTTTATGAGCCTCTGGTCGATGATCAATGGCCACACAACCCCCATTTTTGTCGAAAATAGCCATGAATGACCATTTTCAATAATACTGAAGGCTAACACGTACAGATTTTTGACCAATAAATGGTCTTGACCGGAAATCCAAGAATGTGATCTATGGCAAGGAAACATATGTGGGGTGAGGTGTACGAGCCTCTGGTCAATGATCATTGGCCACACAACCCCCATTTTTGTCGAAAATAGCCATGAATGACCATATTCAATAATACCGATGGCTAACACGTACGAATTTTTGACCAAGAAATGGTCTCCACCAAAAATCCAAGAATGTGATCTATGGCAAGGAAACATATGTGGGGTGAATTGCACGAGCCTCTGGTCGATGATAAATGGCCACACAACCCCCATTTTAGTCGAAAATAGCCATGAACGACCATTTTCAATAATACCGAAGGCTAACTCCAACAGATTTTTGACCAAGGAATGGTCTCCTCCAGAAATCCAAGAATGTGACCTATGGAAAGAAAACATATGTGGGGTGAAGTATACGAGCCTCTGGTCGATGATCAATGGCCACACAACCCCCATTTTTGTCGAAAATAGCCATGAACGACCATTTTCAATGACACTAAAGGCTAACACCTATGGATTTCTGACCAAGAAATGGTCTCCACCATAAATCCAAGAATGTGATCTATGGCAAGGAAACATATGTGTAGTGAGGTGTATGAGCCTCTGGTCGAAGATCAATGGCCACACAACCCCCATTTTTGTCGAAAATAGCCATGAATGACCATTTTCAAAAATACCAAAGGCTAACACATTCGGATTTTTGCCCAAGAAATGGTCTCCACCAGAAATCCAAGAATGTGATCAATGGCAAGGAAACATATGTGGGGTGAGGTGTACGAGCCTCCGGTCGATGATCAATGGCCACACAACCCCCATTTTGCCGAAAATAGCCATGAACGACCATTTTCAATAATACTGAAGGCTAACATGTACGAGTTTTTTTACCAAGAAATGGTCTCCACCAGAAATCCAAGAATGTGATCTATGGCAAGGAAACATATGTGGGGTGAGGTTTATGAGCCTCTAGTCGATGATAAATGGCCACACAACCCCCATTTTTTATGAAAATAGCCATGAGCGACCATTTTCAATAATACTAGAGGCTAACACCTACGGATTTTTGACTAAGAAATGGTCTCCACCAGAAATCCAAGAATGTGATCTATGGCAAGGAAACATATGTGGGGTGAGGTGTATAATCCTCTGGTCGATGATCAATGGCCACACAACCCCCATTTTTGTCGAAAATAGCCATGAATGACCATTTTCAATAATACCGAAGGCTAACACCTACGGATTTTTGACCAAGAAATGGTCTCCACCAGAAATCCAAGAATGTGACCTACGGCAAGGAAACATATGTGGGGTGAGGTGTATGAGCCTCTGGCGACGATCAATGGCCACACAACCCTAGTTTTTGTCGAAAATAGCCATGAACGACCATTTTCAATGACACTGAAGCCTAACACCTACAAATTTTTGACCAAGAAATGGTCTCCACCATAAATCCAAGAATGTGATCTATGGCAAGGAAACATATGTGGGGTGAGGTGTATGAGCCTCTGGCGATGATCAATGGCCACACAACCCCCATTTTTGTCGAAAATAGCCATGAACGACCATTTTCAATAATACTGAAGGCTAACACCTACGGATTTTTGACCAAGAAATGGTCTCCACCAGAAATCCAAGAATGTGATCTACGACAAGGAAACATATGTGGGGTGAGGTGTATGAGCCTCTGGTCGACGATCAATGGCCACACAACCCTAATTTTTGTCGAAAATAGCCATGAACGACCATTTTCAATGACACTGAAGGCTAACACCTACGGATTTTTGACCAATAAATGGTCTCCACCATAAATCCAAGAATGCGATCTATGGCAAGGAAACATATGTGTAGTGAGGTGTATGAGCCTCTGGTCGAAGATCAATGGCCACACAACCCACATTTTTGTCGAAAATAGCAATGAATGACCATTTTAAAAAATACCAAAGGCTAACACATTCGGATTTTTGCCCAAGAAATGGTCTCCACAAGAAATCCAAGAATGTGATCTATGGCAAGAAAACATATGTGGGGTGAGGTGTACGAGCCTCTGGTCGATGATCAATGGCCACACAACCCCCATTTTTGTCGAAAATAGCCATGAACGACCATTTTCAATGACACTGAACGCTAACACCTACGGATTTTTGACCAAGAAATGGTCTCCACCATAAATCCAAGAATGTGATCTATGGAAAGGAAACATTTATAGTGAGGTGTATGAGCCTTTGGTCGAATATCAATGGCCACAAAACCCCCATTTTTGTCGAAAATAGCCATGAACGACCACTTTCAATAGTACCGAAGGCTAAAACATTCAGATTTTTGACCAAGAAATGGTCTCCACCAGAAATCAAAGAATGTGATCTATGGCAAGGAAACATATGTGGGGTGAGGTTTACGAGCCTCTAGTCGATGATAAATGGCCACACAACCCCCATTTTTTATGAAAATAGCCATGAGCGACCATTTTCAATAATACTAGAGGCTAACACCTACGGATTTTTGACTAAGAAATGGTCTCCACCAGAAATCCAAGAATGTGATCTATGGCAAGGAAACATATGTGGGGTGAGGTGTATGAGCCTCTGGTCGATGATCAATGGCCACACAACCCCCATTTTTGTTGAAAATAGCCATGAATGACCATTTTCAATAATACCGAAGGCTAACACCTACGGATTTTTGACCAAGAAATGGTCTCCTCCAGAAATCCAAGAATGTGACCTACGGCAAGGAAACATATGTGGGGTGAGGTGTATGAGCCTCTGGTCGACGATCAATGGCCACACAACCCTAATTTTTGTCGAAAATAGCCATGAACGACCATTTTCAATGACACTGAAGCCTAACACCTACAGATTTTTGACCAAGAAATGGTCTCCACCATAAATCCAAGAATGTGATCTATGGCAAGGAAACATATGTGTAGTGAGGTGTATGAGCCTCTGGTCGAAGATCAATGGCCACACAACCCCCAATTTTGTCGAAAATAGCAATGAATGACCATTTTCAAAAATACCAAAGGCTAACACATTCGGATTTTTGCCCAAGAAATGGTCTCCACCAGAAATCCAAGAATGTGATCTATGGCAAGGAAACATATGTGGGGTGAGGTGTATGAGCCTCTGGTCGATGATCAATGGCCACACAACCCCCATTTTGCCGAAAATAGCCATGAACGACCATTTTCAATAATACCGAAGGCTAACACGTACGAGTTTTTGACCAAGAAATGGTCTCCACCAGAAATCCAAGAATGTGATCTATGGCAAGGAAACATATGTGGGGTGAGGTTTATGAGCCTCTAGTCGATGATAAATGGCCAGACAACCCCCATTTTTTATGAAAATAGCCATGAGCGACCATTTTCAATAATACTAGAGGCTAACACCTACAGATTTTTGACGAAGAAATGGTCTCCACTAGAAATCCAAGAATGTGATCTATGGCAAGGAAACATATGTGGGGTGAGGTGTATGAGCCTCTGGTCGATGATCAATGGCCACACAACCTCCATTTTTGTCGAAAATAGCCATGAACGACCATTTTCAATAATACCGAAGGCTAACACCTACGGATTTTTGACAAAGAAATGGTCTCCACCAGAAATCCAAGAATGTGATCTACGGTAAGGAAACATATGTGGGGTGAGGTGTATGAGCCTCTGGTCGACGATCATGGCCACACAAGCCTAATTTTTGTCGAAAATAGCCATGAACGGCCATTTTCAATGACACTGAAGGCTAACACCTACGGATTTTTAACCAAGAAATGGTCTACACCATAAATCCAAGAATGTGATCTATGGAAAGGAAACATATGTGTAGAGAGGTGTATGAGCCTCTGGTCCAATATCATTGGCCACACAACCCCCATTTTTGTCGAAAATAGCCATGAACGGCCATTTTCAATAGTTCCAAAGGCTAACACATTCGGATTTTTGACCAAGAAATGGTCTCCACCAGAAATCAAAGAATGTGATCTATGGCAAGGAAACATATGTGGGGTGAGGTGTACGAGCCTCTGGTCGATGATCAATGGCCACACAACCCCCATTTTTGTCGAAAATAGCCATGAATGACCATTTTCAATAATACCGAAGGCTAACACGTACGGATTTTTGACCAAGAAATGGTCTCCACCAGATATCCAAGAATGTGATCTATGGAAAGGAAACATATGTGGGTTGAGGTGTATGAGCCTCTGGTCGATGATAAATGGCCACACAACCCCCATTTCAGTCGAAAATAGCCATGAACGACCATTTTCAATAATACAGAAGGCTAACACCAACAGATTTTTGACCAAGAACTGGTCTCCACCAGAAATCCAAGAATGTGATCTATGGCAAGAAAACATATGTGGGGTGAAGTGTACGAGCCTCTGGTCGATGATCAATGGCCACACAACCCCCATTTTTGTCGAAAATAGCCATGAACGATAGTTTTCAATGACACTGAAGGCTAACACCTATGGATTTTTTACCAAGAAATGGTCTCCACCATAAATCCAAGAATTTGATCTATGGCAAGGAAACATATGTGTAGTGATGTGTATGAGCCTCTGGTCGAAGATCAGTGGCCACACAACCCCCATTTTTGTCGAAAATAGCCATGAATGACCATTTTCAAAAATACCGAAGGCTAACACATTCGGATTTTTGCCCAAGAAATGGTTTCCACCAGAAATCCAAGAATGTGATCTATGGCAAGGAAACATATGTGGGGTGAGGTGTACGAGCCTCTAGTCGATGATAAATGGCCACACAACCCCCATTTTTGATGAAAATAGCCATGAACGACCATTTTCAATAATACCGAAGGCTAACACATTCGGATTTTTGCCCAAGAAATGGTTTCCACCAGAAATCCAAGAATGTGATCTATGGCAAGTAAACATATGTGGGGTGAGGTGTACGAGCCTCTGGTCGATGATCAATGGCCACACAACCTCCATTTTGTCGAAAATAGCCATGAACGACCATTTTCAATAATACCGAAGGCTAACACGTACGAATTTTTGACCAAGAAATGGTCTCCACCAGAAATCCATGAATGTGATCTATGGCAAGGAAACATATGTGGGGTGAGGTGTACGAGCCTCTAGTCGATGATAAATGGCCACACAACCCCCATTTTTGATGAAAATAGCCATGAACGACCATTTTCAGTAATACCAGAGGCTAACACCTACGGATTTTTTTACCAAGAAATGGTCTCCACCAGAAATCCAAGAATGTGATCTATGGCAAGGAAACATATGTGGGGTGAGGTGTATGAGCCTCTGGTCGATGATAAATGGCCACACAACCCCCATTTTTGTTGAAAATAGCCATGAACGACCATTTTCAATAATACCGAAGGCTAACACCAACGGATTTTTGACCAAGAAATGGTCCCCACCAGAAATCCAAGAATGTGATCAATGGCAAGAAAACATATGTGGGATGAAGTGTACGAGCCTCTGGTTGATGATCAATGGCCACACAAACCCCATTTTTGTCGAAAATAGCCATGACGACCATTTTCAATGACACTGAACGCTAACACCTACGTATTTTTGACCAAGAATGGTCTCCACCATAAATCCAAGAATGTGATCTATAAAAAGGAAACATGTGTAGTGAGGTGTATGAGCCTTTGGTCGAATATCAATGGCCACACAACCCCCATTTTTGTCGAAAATAGCCATGAACGACCATTTTCAATAGTACCGAAGGCTAAAACATTCAGATTTTTGACCAAGAAATGGTCTCCACTAGAAATCAAAGAATGTGATATATGGCAAGGAAACATATGTGGGGTGAGGTTTACGAGCCTCTGGTCGATGATCAATGGCCACACAACCCCCATTTTTGTCGAAAATAGCCATGAATGACCATTTTCAATAATACTGAAGGCTAACACGTATAGATTTTTGACCAATAAATGGTCTCTACCAGAAATCCAAGAATGTGATCTACGGCAAGGAAACAAATGTGGGGTGAGGTGTACGAGCCTCTGGTCGATGATAAATGGCCACACAACCCCCATTTTAGTCGAAAATAGCCATGAACGACCATTTTCAATAATACCGAAGGCTAACACCAACGGATTTTTGACTAAGAAATGGTCTCCACCAGAAATCCAAGAATGTGATCTATGGCAAGAAAACCTATGTGGGGTGAAGTGTACGAGCCTCTGGTCGATGATCAATGGCCACACAACCCCCATTTTTGTCGGAAATAGCCATGAACGACCATTTTCAATGACACTGAAGGCTAACACCTACAGATTTTTGACCAAGAACTGGTCTCCACCATAAATCCAAGAATGTGATCTATGGCAAGGAAACATATGTGTAGTGAGGTGTATGAGCCTCTGGTCAAAGATCAATGGCCACACAACCCCCATTTTTGTCGAAAATAGCCATGAATGACAATTTTCAATAATACCGAAGGCTAACACATTCGGATTTTTGCCCAAGAAATGGTCTCCACTAGAAATCCAAGAATGTGATCTATGGCAAAGAAACATATGTGGGGTGAGGTGTACGAGCCTCTAGTCGATGATCAATGGCCACACAACCCCCATTTTGTCGAAAATAGCCATGAACGATCATTTTCAATAATACTGAAGGCTAACACGTATGAATTTTTGACCAAGAAATGGTCTCCACCAGAAATCCAAGAATGTGATCTATAGCAAGGAAACATATGTGGGGTGATGTGTACGAGCCTCTGGTCGATGATAAATGGCCACACAACCCCCATTTTTGATGAAAATAGCCATCAACGACCATTTTCAATAATACCGAAGGCTAACACCTATGGATTTTTGACCAAGAAATGGTCTCCACCAGAAATCCAAGAATGTGATTTATGGAACGGAAACATATGTGGGGTGAGGTGTATGAGCCTCTTGTCGATGATCAATGGCCAAAGAACCCCCCATTTTTGTCAAAAATAGCCATGAACGACCATTTTCAATAATACCGAAGGCTAACACCTACGGATTTTTGACCAAGAAATGGTCTCCACCAGAAATCCAAAATGTGATCTATGGCAAGGAAACATATGTTGGGTGAGGTGTACGAACCTTTGGTCGATGATCAATGGCCACATAACCCCTATTTTTGTCGAAAATAGCCATGAACGACCATTTTCAATGACACTGAAGGGTAACACCTACGGATTTTTGACCAAGAAATGGTCTCCACCATAAGTCCAAGAATGTGATCTATGGCAAGGAAACATATGTGGGGTGAGGTGTATGGGCCTCTAGTCGTTGATCAATGGCCACACAACGCCCATTTTTTGTCGAAAATAGCGATCAACGACCATTTTCAATAATACAGAAGGCTAACACGTAGGGATTTTTGACCAAGAAATGGTCTCCACCAGAAATCCGAGAATGTGATATATGGCAAGGAAACATATGTGGGGTGAGGTGTACGAGCCTCTGGTCGATGATCAATGGCCACACAACCCCCATTTTTGTCAAAAATAGCCATGAACGACCATTTTCAATGACACTGAAGGCTAACACTCACGGATTTTTGACCAAGAAATGGTCTCCACCATAAATCCAAGAATGTGATCTATGGCAAGGAAACATATGTGTAGTGAGGTGTATGAGCCTCTGGTCGAATATCAATGGCCACACAACCCTTATTTCTGTCGAAAATAGCCATGAACGACCATTTTCAATAGTATCGAAGCTAACACATTCGGGTTTTTGACCAAGAAATGGTCTCCACCAGTAATCAAAGAATGTGATCTATGGCAAGGAAACAAATGTGGGGTGAGGTTTATGAGCCTCTGGTCGATGATCAATGGCCACACAACCCCCATTTTTGTCGAAAATAGCCATGAATGGCCATTTTCAATAATACCGAAGGCTAACAAGTACGGATTTTTGACCCAGAAATGGTCTCCACCAAAAATCCAAGAATGTGATCAATGGCAAGAAAACATATGTGGGGTAAAGTGTACGAGCCTCTGGTCGATGATCAATGGCCACACAACCCCCATTTTGTCGAAAATTGCCATGAACGACCATTTTTAATGACACGGAAGGCTAACACCTACGGATTTTTGCCCAAGAAATGGTCTCCACCATAAATCCAAGAATGTGATCTATGGCAAGGAAACATATGTGAGGTGAGGTGTATGAGCCTCTGGTCGATGATAAATGGCCACACAACCCCCGTTTTTTACGAAAATAGCCATGAACGACCATTTTCAATAATACCGAAGGCTAACACCTACGGATTTTTGATCAAGAAATGGTCTCCACCAGAAATCCAAGAATGTGATCTATGGCAAGGAAACATACATGGGGTGAGGTGTATGAGCCTATGGTCGATGATCAATGGCCACACAACCCCCATTTTTTCGAAAATATCCATGAACGATCATTTTCAATAATATCGATGGCTAACACCTACGGATTTTTGACCAAGAAATGTTCTCCACCAGAAATCCAAAATGTGATCTATGGCAAGGAAACATATGTGGGGTGAGGTGTACGAGCCTCTGGTCGATGATCAATGGCCACACAACCCCCATTTTTGTCGAAAATAGCGATCAACGACCATTTTCAAAAATTCGTACGTGTTAGCATTCAATATTATTGAAAATGATCGTTCATGGCTATTTTCGACAAAATGGGGGTTGTGTGGCCAGTGATCATCGACTAGAGGCTCGTACACCTCACCCCACATATGTTTCCTTGCCATAGATCACATTCTTGGATTTCTAGTGGAGACCATTTCTTGGGCAAAAATCCGAATGTGTTAGCCTTCGGTATTATTAAAAATTGTCATTCATGGCTATTTTCGACAAAAATGGGGGTTGTGTGGCCATTGATCTTTGACCAGAGGCTCATACACCTCACTACACATATGTTTCCTTGCCATAGATCACAATCTTGGATTTATGGTGGAGACCAGTTCTTGGTCAAAAATTCGTAGGTGTTAGCCTTCAGTGTCATTGAAAATGGTCGTTCATGGCTATTTCCGACAAAAATGGGGATTGTGTGGCCATTGATCATCGACCAGAGGCTCGTACACTTCACCCCACATAGGTTTTCTTGCCATAGATCACATTCTTGGATTTTTGGTGGAGACCATTTCTTAGTCAATAATCCTTTGGTGTTAGCCTTCGGTATTATTGAAAATGGTCGTTCATGGCTATTTTCGACTAAAATGGGGGTTGTGTGGCCATTTATCATCAACCAGAGGCTCGTACACCTCACCCCACATATGTTTCCTTGACATAGATCACATTCTTGGATTTCTGGTGGAGACCATTTATTGGTCAAAAATCTATACGTGTTAGCCTTCAGTGTTATTGAAAATGGTCATTCATGGCTATTTTCGACAAAAATGGGGGTTGTGTGGCCATTAATCATCGACCAGAGGCTCGTAAACCTCACCCCACATATGTTTCCTTGCCATAGATCACATTCTTTGATTTCTGGTGGAGACCATTTCTTGGTCAAAAATCTGAATGTTTTAGCCTTCGGTACTATTGAAAGTGGTCGTTCATGGCTATTTTCGACAAAAATGGGGGTTTTGTGGCCATTGATATTCGACCAAAGGCTCATACACCTCACTATAAATGTTTCCTTTCCATAGATCACATTCTTGGATTTATGGTGGAGACCATTTCTTGGTCAAAAATCCGTAGGTGTTAGCGTTCAGTGTCATTGAAAATGGTCGTTCATGGCTATTTTCGACAAAAATGGGGTTTGTGTGGCCATTGATCATCGACCAGAGGCTCGTACACTTCACCCCACATATGTTTTCTTGCCATAGATCACATTCTTGGATTTCTGGTGGGGACCATTTCTTGGTCAAAAATCCGTTGGTGTTAGCCTTCGGTATTATTGAAAATGGTTGTTCATGGCTATTTTCGACAAAAATGGGGGTTGTGTGGCCATTTATCATCGACCAGAGGCTCATACACCTCACCCCACATATGTTTCCTTGCCATAGATCACATTCTTGGATTTCTGGTGGAGACCATTTCTTGGTAAAAAATCCGTAGGTGTTAGCCTTTGGTATTATTGAAAATGGTCGTTCATGGCTATTTTCATCTAAAATGGGGGTTGTGTGGCCATTTATCTTCGACCAGAGGCTTGTACACCTCACCCCACATATGTTTCCTTGCCATAGATCACATTCTTGGATTTCTATTGGAGACCATTTCTTGGTCAAAAATTCGTACGTGTTAGCCTTCGGTATTATTGAAAATGGTCGTTCATGGCTATTTTCGACAAAATGGGGGTTGTGTGGCCATTGATCATCGACCAGAGGCTCGTACACCTCACCCCACATAAGTTTCCTTGCCATAGATCACATTCTTGGATTTCTGGTGGAGACCATTTCTTGGGCAAAAATCCGAATGTGTTAGCCTTCGGTATTTTTGAAAATGGTCATTCGTGGCTATTTTCGACAAAAATGGGGGTTGTGTGGCCATTGATATTCGACCAGAGGCTCATACACCTCACTACACATATGTTTCCTTGCCATAGATCAAATTCTTGGATTTATGGTGGAGACCATTTCTTGGTCAAAAATCCATAGGTGTTAGCCTTCAGTGTCATTGAAAATTATCGTTCATGGCTATTTTCGACAAAAAATTGGGCTTGTGTGGCCATTGATCATCGATCAGAGGCTCGTACACTTCACCCCACATATGTTTTCTTGCCATAGATCACATTCTTGGATTTCTGTTGGAGACCATTTCTTGGTCAAAAATCTGTTGGTGTTAGCCTTCTGTTTTATTGAAAATGGTCGTTCATGGCTATTTTCGACTGAAATGGGGGTTGTGTGGCCATTTATCATCGACCAGAGGCTCATACACCTCAACCCACATATGTTTCCTTGCCATAGATCACATTCTTGGATATCTGGAGGAGACCATTTCTTGGTCAAAAATCCGTACGTGTTAGCCTTCGGTATTATTGAAAATGGTCATTCATGGCTATTTTCGACAAAAATGGGGGTTGTGTGGCCATTGATCATCGACCAAAGGCTCGTACACCTCACCCCACATATGTTTCCTTGCCATAGATCACATTCTTTGATTTCTGGTGGAGACCATTTCTTGGTCAAAAATCCGAATGTGTTAGCCTTCAGAACTATTGAAAATGGTCGTTCAGGGCTATTTTCGACAAAAATGGGGGTTGTGTGGCCATTGATATTGGACCAGAGGCTCATACACCTCACTACACATATGTTTCCTTGCCATAGATCACATTCTTGGATTTATGGTGGAGACCATTTCTTGGTCAAAATTTCGTAGGTGTTAGCCTTCAGTGTCATTAAAAATGGTCGTTCATGGCTATTTTCGACAAAAAATAGAGTTGTGTGGCCATTGATCGTCGACCAGAGGCTCATTGGACCAGAGGCTCATACACCTCACCCCACATATGTTTCCTTGCCGTAGATCACATTCTTGGATTTCTGGTGGAGACCATTTCTTGGTCAAAAATCCGTAGGTGTTAGCCTTCGGTATTATTGAAAATGGTCGTTCATGGCTATTTTCGACAAAAATGGGGGTTGTGTGGCCATTGATCATCGACCAGAGGCTCATACACCTCACCCCACATATGTTTCCTTGCCATAGATCACATTCTTGGATTTCTGGTGGAGACCATTTCTTGGTCAAAAATCCGTAGGTGTTAGCCTCTAGTATTATTGAAAATGGTCGCTCATGGCTATTTTCATAAAAAATGGGGGTTGTGTGGCCATTTATCATCGACTAGAGGCTCATAAACCTCACCCCACATATGTTTCCTTGCCATAGATCACATTCTTGGATTTCTGGTGGAGACCATTTCTTGGTCAAAAACTCGTACGTGTTAGCCTTCGGTATTATTGAAAATGGTCGTTCATGGCTATTTTCGGCAAAATGGGGGTTGTGTGGCCATTGATCATCGACTAGAGGCTCATACACCTCACCCCACATATGTTTCCTTGCCATAGATCACATTCTTGGATTTCTGGTGGAGACCATTTCTTGGGCAAAAATCCGAATGTGTTAGCCTTTGGTATTTTTGAAAATGGTCATTCATGGCTATTTTCGACAAAAATGGGAGTTGTGTGGCCATTGATCTTTGACCAGAGGCTCATACACCTCACTACACATATGTTTTCTTGCCATAGATCACATTCTTGGATTTATGGTGGAGACCATTTCTTGGTCAAAAATCCATAGGTGTTAGCCTTCAGTGTCATTGAAAATGGTCGTTCATGGCTATTTTCGAGAAAAATTAGGGTTGTGTGGCCATTGATCGTCGACCAGAGGCTCATACACCTCACCACATATATGTTTCCTTGCCGTAGGTCACATTCTTGGATTTCTGGTGGAGACCATTTCTTGGTCAAAAATCCGTAGGTGTTAGCCTTCGGTATTATTGAAATTGGTCATTCATGGCTATTTTCGACAAAAATGGGGGTTGTGTGGCCATTGATCATCGACCAGAGGCTCATACACCTCACCCCACATATGTTTCCTTGCCATAGATCACATTCTTGGATTTCTGGTGGAGACCATTTCTTGGTCAAAAATCCGTAGGTGTTAGCCTCTAGTATTATTGAAAATGGTCGCTCATGGCTATTTTCATAAAAATGGGGGTTGTGTGGCCATTTATCATCGACTAGAGGCTCATAAACCTCACCCCACATATGTTTCCTTGCCATAGATCACATTCTTGGATTTCTGGTGGATACCATTTCTTGGTCAAAAACTCGTACGTGTTAGCCTTCGATATTATTGAAAATGGTCGTTCATGGCTATTTTCGGCAAAATGGGGGTTGTGTGGCCATTGATCATTGACCAGAGGCTCGTACACCTCACCCCACATATGTTTCCTTGCCATAGATCACATTCTTGGATTTCTGGTGGAGACCATTTCTTGGGCAAAAATCCGAATGTGTTAGCCTTTGGTATTTTTGAAAATGGTCCTTCATGGCTATTTTCAACAAAAATGGGGGTTGTGTGGCCATTGATCTTCAACCAGAGGCTCATACACCTCACTACACATATGTTTCCTTGACATAGATCACATTCTTGGATTTATGGTGGTGACCATTTCTTGGTCAAAAATCCATAGGTGTTAGCCTTTAGTGTCATTGAAAATGGTCGTTCATAGCTATTTTCGACAAAAATTAGGGTTGTGTGGCCATTGATCGTCGACCAGAGGGTCATACACCTCACCCCACATATGTTTCCTTGCCGTAGATCACATTCTTGGATTTCTGGTGGAGACCATTTCTTGGTCAAAAATCCGTAGGTGTTAGCCTCTAGTATTATTGAAAATGGTCGCTCATGGCTATTTTCATAAAAAAATGGGGGTTGTGGGGACATTTATCATCGACTAGAGGCTCATAAACCTCACCCCACATATGTTTCCTTGCCATAGATCACATTCTTGGATTTCTGGTGGAGACCATTTCTTGGTCAAAAACCCGTACGTGTTAGCCTTCGGTATTATTGAAAATGGTCGTTCATGGCTATTTTCTGCAAAATGGGGGTTGTGTGGCCATTGATCATCGACCATAGGCTCGTACACCTCACCCCACATATGTTTCCTTGCCATAGATCACATTCTTGGATTTCTGGTGGAGACCATTTCTTGGGCAAAAATCCGAATGTGTTAGCCTTTGGTATTTTTGAAAATGGTCATTCATGGCTATTTTCGACAAAAATGGGGGTTGTGTGGCCATTGATCTTCGACCAGAGGCTCATACACCTCACTACACATATGTTTCCTTGCCATAGATCACATTCTTGGATTTATGGTGGAGACCATTTCTTGGTCAGAAATCCATAGGTGTTAGCCTTTAGTGTCATTGAAAATGGTCGTTCATGGCTATTTTCGACAAAAATGGGGGTTGTGTGGCCATTGATCATCGACCAGAGGCTCGTACAATTCACCCCACATATGTTTTCTTTCCATAGATCACATTCTTGGATTTCTGGAGGAGACCATTCCTTGGTCAAAAATCTGTTGGAGTTAGCCTTCGGTATTATTGAAAATGGTCGTTCATGGCTATTTTCGACTAAAATGGGGGTTGTGTGGCCATTTATCATCGACCAGAGGCTCGTGCAATTCACCCCACATATGTTTCCTTGCCATAGATCACATTCTTGGATTTCTGGTGGAGACCATTTCTTGCTCAAAAATCCGTACGTGTTAGCCTTCGGTATTATTGAATATGGTCATTCATGGCTATTTTCGACAAAAATGGGGGTTGTGTGGCCAATGATCATCGACCAGAGGCTCGTAAACCTCACCCCACATATGTTTCCTTACCATAGATCACATTCTTTGATTTCTGGTGGAGACCATTTCTTGGTCAAAAATCTGAATGTTTTAGCCTTCGGTACTATTGAAAATGGTCGTTCATGGCTATTTTCGACAAAAATGGGGGTTGTGTGGCCATTGATATTCGACCAAAGGCTCATACACCTCACTACACATATGTTTCCTTGCCATAGATCACATTCTTGGATTTATTGTGGAGACCATTTCTTGGTCAAAAATCCGTAGGTGTTAGCCTTCACTGTCATTGAAAATGGTCGTTCATGGCTATTTTCGACAAAAATGGGGTTTGTGTGGCCATTGATCATCGACCAGAGGCTCGTACACTTCACCCCACATATGTTTTCTTGCCAGAGATCACATTCTAGGATTTCTGGTGGAGACCATTTCTTGGTCAAAAATCCGTTGGTGTTAGCCTTCGGTATTATTGAAAATAGTCATTCATGGCTATTTTCGACTAAAATGGGTGTTGTGTGGCCATTTATCATCGACCAGAGGCTCATACACCTCACCCCACATATGTTTCCTTGCCATAGATCACATTCTTGGATTTCTGGTGGAGACCATTTCTTGGTCAAAAATCCGTATGTGTTAGCCTTCGGTATTATTGAAAATGGTCATTCATGGCTATTTTCAACAAAAATGGGGGTTGTGTGGCCAATGATCATCAACCAGAGGCTCATAAACCTCACCCCACAAATGTTTCCTTGCCATAGGTGTTAGCCTTTAGTGTCATTGAAAATGGTCGTTCATGGCTATTTTCGACAAAAATGGGGGTTGTGTGGCCATTGATCATCGACCAGAGGCTCGTAGACTTCACCCCACATATGTTTTCTTGCCATAGATCACATTCTTGGATTTCTGGACGAGACCATTTCTTGGTCAAAAATCTGTTGGTGTTAGCCTTCGGTATTATTGAAAATGGTCGTTCATGGCTATTTTCGACTAAAATGGGAGTTGTGTGGCCATTTATCATCGACCAGAGGCTCGTACAATTCACCCCACATATGTTTCCTTGCCATAGATCACATTCTTGGATTTCTGGTGGAGACCATTTCTTGGTCAAAAATCCGTACGTGTTAGCCTTCGGTATTATTGAAAATGGTCATTCATGGCTATTTTCGACAAAAATGTGGGTTGTGTGGCCATTGATCTTCAACCAGAGGCTCATACACCTCACTACACTTATGTTTCCTTGCCATAGATCACATTCTTGGATTTATGTTGGAGACCATTCCTTGGTCAAAAATCCATAGCCTTAAGTTTCATTGAAAATGGTCGTTCATGGCTATTTTCGACAAAAATAGGGGTTGTGTGGCCATTGATCATCGACCAGAGGCTCGTACACTTCACCCCACATATGTTTTCTTGACATAGATCACATTCTTGGATTTCTAGAGGAGACCATTTCTTGGTCAAAAATCTGTTGGTGTTAGCCTTCGGTATTATTGAAAATGGTCGTTCATGGCTATTTTTCACTAAAATGGGGGTTGTGTGGCCATTTATCATCGACCGGAGGCTCGTACAATTCACTCCACATATGTTTCCTTGCTATAGATCACATTCTTGGATTTCCGGTGGAGACCATTTCTTGGTCAAAAATCCGTACGTGTTAGCCCTCGGTATTATTGAAAATGGTCATTCATGGCTATTTTCGACACAAATGGGGGTTGTGTGGCCATTGATCTTCGACCAGAGGCTCATACACCTCACTACACATATGTTTCCTTGCCATAGATCACATTCTTGGATTTATGGTGGAGACCATTTCTTGGTCAAAAATCCATAGGTGTTAGCCTTCAGTGTCATTGAAAATGGTCGTTCATGGCTATTTTCGACAAAAATGGGGGTTGTGTGGCCATTGATCATCGACCCGAGGCTCGTACACTTCACCCCACATATGTTTTCTTGCCATAGATCAGAATCTTGGATTTCTCGTGGAGACCATTTGTTGGTCAAAAATTCGTAGGTGTTAGCCTTCAGTGTCATTGAAAATGGTCATTCATGGCTATTTTCGACAAAGATGGGGGTTGTGTCGCCATTGATCATCGACCAGAGGATCGTACAACTCACCCCATATAAGTTTCCTTGCCATATATCACATTCTTGGATTTCTGGTGGAGACCATTTCTTGGTCAAAAATCCGTAGGTGTTAGCCTTCGGTATTTTGAAAATGGTCGTTCATGGCTATTTTCGACAAAAATGGGGGTTGTGTGGCCATTGATTATCGACCAGAGGCTCATACACCTCACCCCACATGTGTTTCCTTGCCATAGACCACATTCTTGGATTTCTGGTGGTGACCATTTCTTGGTCAAAAATCCGTAGGTATTAGCCTTCGGTATTATTGAAAATGGTCGTTCATGGCTATTTTAGACAAAAATGGGGGTTGTGTGTCCATTGATCATCGACCAAAGGCTCATACACCTCACCCCACATATGTTTCCTTGCCATAGACCACATTCTTGGATTTCTGGTGGAGACCATTTGTTGGTCAAAAATCCGTAGGTGTTAGCTTTCGATATTATTGAAAATGGTCGTTCAAGGCTATTTTCATCAAAAATGGGGGTTGTGTGGCCATTTATCATCGACCAGAGGCTCGTACACCTCACCCCACATATGTTTACTGGCCGTAGAGCACACTCTTGGATTTCTGGTGGAGACCATTTCTTGGTCAAAAATTCGTTCGTGTTAGCCTTCGGTATTATTGAAAATGGTCGTTCATGGCTATTTTCGACAAAATGGGGGTTGTGTGGCCATTGATCATCGACCAGAGGCTCGTACACCTCACCCACATATGTTTCCTTGCCGTAGATCACATTCTTGGATTTCTGGTGGAGACCATTTCTTGGTCAAAATTCCGTACGTGTTAGCCTTCGGTATTATTGAAAATGGTCGTTCATGGCTATTTTTGACAAAATAGAGGTTATGTGGCCATTGATCATCGACCAGAGCCTCATACACCTCACCCACATATGTTTCCTTGACATAGAACACATTTTTGGATTTCTGGTGGAGACCATTTCTTGGGCAAAACTCCGAATGTGTTAGCCTTCGATATTATTGAAAATGGTCATTCATGGCTATTTTCGACAAAAATGGGGGTTGTGTGGCCATTTATCTTCAAGCAGAGGCTCATACACCTCACTACACATATGTTTTCTTGCCATAGATCACATTCTTGGATCTATGGTGGAGACCAGTTCTTGGTCAAAAATCCATAGGTGTTAGCCTTCAGTGTCATTGAAAATAGTCGTTCATGGCTATTTTCGACAATAATGGGGGTTGTGTGGCCATTGATAATCGACCAGAGGCTAATACACCTCACCCCACATATGTTTCCTTGCCATAGATCACATTCTTGGATTTCTGGTGGAGACCATTTCTTGGTCAAAAATCCGTAGGTGTTAGCATTCGGTATTATTGAAAATGGTCGTTCATGGCTATTTTCGACAAAAATGGGGGTTGTGTGGCCATTGATCATCGACCAGAGGCTCGTACACCTCACCCCACATATGTTTTATTGCCATAGATCAAAATCTTGGATTTCACGTGGAGACCATTTCTTGGTCAAAAATCCGTACGTGTTAGCCTTCGGTATTATTGAAAATGGTCGTTCATGGCTATTTTCGACAAAAATGGGGGTTTTGTGGCCATTGATCATCGACAAGAAGCTCGTACACCTCACCCGACATATAATTCCTTGCCATAGATCATATTCTTGGATCTCTGGTGGAGACGATTTCTTGGTCAAAAATCCGTATGTGTTAGCATTCGGTATTATTGAAAATGGTCGTTCATGGCTATTTTCGACAAAAATGGGGGTTCTGTGGCCATTGATCATCGACCAGAGGCTCGTACACCTCACCCCACATATGTTTCCTTGCCATAGATCAAATTCTTGAATTTCTGGTGGAGACCATTTCTTGGTTAAAAATCCGTAGGTGTTAGCCTTCGATATTATTGTAAATGGTCGTTCATGGCTATTTTCGATAAAAATGGGGGTTGTGTGGCCATTGATCATCGACCAGAGGCTCATACACCTCACCCCACATATGTTTCCTTGTCATAGATCACATTCTTGGATTTCTGGTGGAGACCATTTCTTGGTCAAAAATCTGTAGGTGTTAGCCTCTGGTATTATTGAAAATGGTCGTTCATGGCTATTTTGATAAAAATGGGGGTTGTATGGCCATTTATCATCGACCAGAGGCTCGTACACCTCACCCCACATATGTTTCTTGCCTTAGATCACATTCTTGGATTTCTGGTGGAGACCATTTCTTGGTAAAAAATGAACGACCATTTTCAATAATACCAGAGGCTAACACCTACGGATTTTTGACAAAGAAATGGTCTCCACCAAAAATCCAAGAATGTGATCTATGGCAAGGAAAGATATGTGGGGTGAGGTGTGTGAGCCTCTGGTCGATGATCAATGGCCACAGAACCCCCATTTTTGTCGAAAATAGCCATGAACGACCATTTTCAATAATACCGATGGCTAACACCTACGGATTTTTGACCAAGAAACGGTCTCCACCAGAAATCCAAGAATGTGATCTATGGCAAGGAAACATATGTGGGGTGAGGTGTACGAGCCCCTGTTCGATGATAAATGGCCACACAACCCCCATTTTTGTCGAATATAGCCATGAACGACCATTTTCAATAATACAGAAGGCTAACACGTACGGATTTTTGACCAAGAAATCGTCTCCACCAGAAATCCAATAATATTATCTATGGCAAGGAAACATATGTGGGGTGAGGTGTACGGGCCTCTGGTCGATGATCAATGGCCACACAACCCCCATTTTTGTCGAAACTAGCCATGAACGACCATTTTCAATAATACAGAAGGCTAACACGTACGGATTTTTGACCAAGAAATGGTCTCCAAGAGAAATCCAAGATTGTGATCTATGGTAATGAAACATATGTGGGGTGAGGTGTACGAGCCTCTGGTCGAAGATAAATGGCCACACAACCCCCATTTTTGTCAAAAATAGCCATGAACGACCATTTTCAATAATACCGAAGGCTAACACATACGGATTTTTGACCAAGAAATGGTCTCCACCAGAAATCCAAGAATGTGATCTATGGCAAGGAAACATTTGTGGGGTGAGGTGTACGAGCCTCTGGTCGATTATCAATGGCCACACAACCCCCATTTTTGTCGAAAATAGCCATGAACGACTATTTTCAATGACATTGAAGGCTAACACCTACGGATTTTTGACCAAGAACTGGTCTCCACCATAGATCTAAGAATGTGATATATGGCAAGAAAACATATGTGTAGTGAGGTGTATGAGCCTCTGGTTGAAGATAAATGGCCACACAACCCCCATTTTTGTCGAAAATAGCCATGAATGACCATTTTCAATAATACCGAAGGCTAACACCTACGGATTTTTGACCAAGAAATAGTCTCCACCAGAAACCAAGAATGTGATCTATGGCAAGGAAACATATGTGGGGTGACGTGTATGAGCCTCTGGTCGATGATCAATGGCCACAGAACATCTATTTTGTCGAAAATAGCCATGAACGACCATTTTCAATGACACTGAAGGCTAACACCTATTGATTTTTGACCAAGAAATGGTCTCCACCATAAATCCAAGAATGTAATATATGGCAAGGAAACATATGTGTAGTGAGGTGTATGAGCCTCTGGTCGAAGATCAATGGCGAAACAACCCCCATTTTTATCGAAAATAGCCATGAATGACCATTTTCAAAAATACCGAAGGCTAACACATTCAGATTTTTGCCCAAGAAATGGTCTCCACCAGAAATCCAAGAATGTGATCTATGGCAAGGAAACATATGTGGGGTGAGGTGTACGAGCCTCTAGTCGATGATCAATGGCCACACAACCCCCATTTTGTCGAAAATAGCCATGAACGACCATTTTCAATAATACCGAAGGCTAACACGTACGAATTTTTGACCAAGAAATGGTCTCCACTAGAAATCCAAGAATGTGATCTATGGCAAGAAACATATGTGGGGTGAGGTGTACGAGCCTCTGGTCGATGATAAATGGCCACACAACCCCCATTTTTGATGAAAATAGCCATGAACGACTATTTTCAATAATACCGAAGGCTAACACCTACGGATTTTTGAACAACAAATGGTCTCCACCAGAAATCCAAGAATGTAGTCTATGGCAAGGAAACATATGTGGGGTGAGGTGTATGAGCCTTTGGTCGATGATCAATGGCCACACAACCCCCATTTTTGTCGAAAATAGCTATGAACGACCATTTTCTATAATACCGAAGGCTAACACCTACAGATTTTTGACCAAGAAATGGTCACCACCAAAAATCCAAGAATGAGATCTATGGCAAGGAAACATATGTGGGGTGAGGTGTACGAGCCTCTGGTCGATAATCAATGGCCACACAAGCCCATTTTTGTCGAAAATAGCCATAAATGACCATTTTCAATAATACCGAAGGCTAACACGTACGGATTTTTAACCAAGAAATGGTCTCCACCAGAAATCCAAGAATGTGATCTATGGCAAGTAAACATATGTGGGGTGAGGTGTACGAGCCTCTGGTCGATGATAAATGGCCACACAACCCCCATTTTAGTCGAAAATAGCCATGAACGACCTTTTTCAATAATACCGAAGGCTAACACCAACAGATTTTTGACCAAGAAATGGTCTCAACGAGAAATCCAAGATTTTGATCTATGGCAATAAAACATATGTGGGGTGAGGTGTACGAGCCTCTGGTCGATGATCAATGGCCACACAACCCCCATTTTTGTCGAAAATAGCCATGAACGACCATTTTCAATGATACCGAAGGCTAACACCTACGGATTTTTGACCAAGAAATGGTCTTCACCAGAAATCCAAGAATGTGATCTATGGCAAGGAAACATATGTGGGGTGAGGTGTACGAGCCTCTGGTCGATTATCAATGGCCACACAACATCCATTATTGTCGAAAATAGCCATGAACGACTATTTTCAATGACACTGAAGGCTAACACCTATGGATTTTTGAACAAGAACAGGTCTCCACCATAGATCCAAGAATGTGATCTATGGCAAAAAAAACATATGTGTAGTGAGGTGTATGAGCCTCTGGTTGAAGATAAATGGCCACACAACCCCCAATTTTGTCGAAAATAGCCATGAATAACTATTTTCGGATGACACTAAAGGCTAAGACCTATGGATTTTTGACCAAGAAATGGTCTCCACCATAAATCCAAGAATGTGATCTATGGCAAGGAAACATATGTGTAGTGAGGTGTATGAGCCTCTGGTCGAAGATCAATGGCCACACAACCCCCATTTGTGTCGAAAATAGCCATGAATGACCATTTTCAATAATACTGAAGGCTATCACGTACTGATTTTTGACCAAGAAATGGTCTCCACCAGAAATCCAAGAATGTGATCTATGGCAAGGAAACATATGTGGGGCGAATTGTACGGATTTCTGACCAAGAAATGGTCTCCACTAGAAATCCAAGAATGTGATCTATGGCAAGGAAACATATGTGGGGTGAATTGTATGGATTTTTGACCAAGAAATGGTCTCCTCAGAAATCCAAAAATGTGATCTACGACAAGGAAACATATGTGGGGTGAGGTGTACGAGCCTCTAGTCGATGATCAATGGCCACACAACCCCTATTTTTGTCGAAAATAGCCATGAACAACCATTTTCAATGACACTGAAGGCTAACAACTACGGATTTTTGACCAAAAAATGGTATCCACCATAAATCCAAGAATGTGATATATGGCAAGGAAACATATGTGGGTTGAGGTGTACGAGCCTCTGGTTGATGATCAATGGCCACACAACCCTAATTTTTGTCGAAAATAGCCATGAACGACCATTTTCAATGACACTGAGGCTAACACATTCGGATTTTTGACCAAAAAATGGTCTCCACCAGAAATCAAAGAATGTGATCTATGGCAAAGAAACATATGTGGGGTGAGGTTTACGAGCCTCTGGTTGATGATCATTGGCCACACAACCCCCATTTTTGTCGAAAATAGCCATGAATGACCATTCTCCATAATACTGAAGGCTAACACGTACGGATTTTTGACCAAGAAATGGTCTCCACCAGAAATCCAAGAATGTGATCTATGGCAAGGAAACATATGTGGGGTGAGGTGTATGAGCCTCTGGTCGATGATAAATGGCCACACAACCCCCATTTTAGTCGAAAATAGCCATGAACGACCATTTTCAATAATACCGAAGGCTAACACCAACGGATTTTTGACCAAGAAATGGTCTCCACCAGAAATCCTAGAATGTGATCTCTGGCAAGAAAACATATGTGGGGTGAAGTGTACGAGCCTTTGGTCGATGATCAATGGCCACACAAACCCCATTTTTGTCGAAACTAGCCATGAACGACCATTTTCAGTGACACTGAAGGCTAACACCTACGGATTTTTGACCAAGAAATGGTCTCCACAATAAATCCAATAATGTGATCTATGGCAAGGAAACATATGTGTAGTGAGGTGTATGAGCCTTTGGTCGAATATCAATGGCCACACAACCCCCATTTTTGTCGAAAATAGCCATGAACGACCATTTTCAATAGTACCGAAGGCTAAAACATTCAGATTTTTGACCAAGAAATGGTCTCCACCAGAAATCAAAGAATGTGATCTATGGCTAGGAAACATATGTGGGGTGAGGTTTACGAGCCTCTGGTCGATGATCAATGGCCACACAACCCCCATTTTTGTCGAAAATAGCCATGAATGACCATTTTCAAAAATACTGAAGGCTAACACGTACAAATTTTTGACCAATAAATGGTCACCACCGGAAATCCAAGAATGTGATCTATGGCAAGGAAACATATGTGGGGTGAGGTGTACGAGCCTCTGGTCGATGATCATTGGCCACACAACCCCCATTTTTGTCGAAAATAGCCATGAATGACCATATTCAATAATACCGAAGGCTAACACGTACAGATTTTTGACCAAGAAATGGTCTCCACCGGAAATCCAAGAATGTGATCTAAGGCAAGAAAACATATGTGGGGTGAATTGCACGAGCCTCTGGTCGATGATAAATGGCCACACAACCCCCATTTTAGTCGAAAATAGTCATGAACCACCATTTTCAATAATACCAAAGGCTAACACCAACAGATTTTTGACCAAGGAATGGTCTCCTCCAGAAATCCAAGAATGTGATCTATGGAAAGAAAACATATGTGGGGTGAAGTGTACGAGCCTCTGGTCTATGATCAATGGCCACACAACCCCCATTTTTGTCGAAAATAGCCATGAACGACCATTTTCAATGACACTAAACGCTAACACCTATGGATTTCTGACCAAGAAATGGTCTCCACCATAAATCCAAGAATGTGATCTATGGCAAGGAAACATATGTGTAGTGAGGTGTATGAGCCTCTGGTCGAAGATCAATGGCCACACAACCCCCTTTTTGTCGAAAATAGCCATGAATGTCCATTTTCAAAAATACCAAAGGCTAACACATTCGGATTTTTGCCCAAGAAATGGTCTCCACCAGAACTCCAAGAATGTGATCTATGGCAAGGAAACATATGTGGGGTGAGGTGTACGAACCTCTGGTCGATGATCAATGGCCACACAACCCCCATTTTGCCGAAAATAGCCATGAACGACCATTTTCAATAATACCGAAGGCTAACACGTACGAGTTTTTGACCAAGAAATGGTCTCCACCAGAAATCCAAGAATGTGATCTATGGCAAGGAAACATTTGTGGGGTGAGGTTTATGAGCCTCTAGTCGATGATAAATGGCCACACAACCCCCATTTTTTATGAAAATAGCCATGAGCAACCATTTTCAATAATACTAGAGGCTAACACCTACGGATTTTTGACCAAGAAATGGCCTCCACTAGAAATCCAAGAATGTGATCTATGGCAAGGAAACATATGTGGTGTGAGGTGTATGAGCGTCTGGTCGATGATCAATGGCCACACAACCCCCATTTTTGTCGAAAATAGCCATGAACGACCATTTTCAAAAATACCGAAGGCTAACACCTACGGATTTTTGACCAAGAAATGGTCTCCACCAGAAATCCAAGAATGTGATCTATGGCAAGGAAACATATGTGGGGTGAGGTGTATGAGCCTCTGGTCGACGATCAATGGCCACACAACCCTAATTTTTGTAGAAAATAGCCATGAACGACCATTTTCAATGACACTGAAGGCTAACACCTACGGATTTTTGACCAAAAAATGGTCTCCACCATAAATACAAGAATGTGATATATGGCAAGGAAACATATGTGGGTTGAGGTGTACGAGCCTCTGGTTGATGATCAATGGCCACACAACCCTAATTTTTGTCGAAAATAGCCATGAACGACCATTTTCAATGACACTGAGGCTAACACATTCGGATTTTTGACCAAAAAATGGTCTCCACCAGAAATTAAAGAATGTGATCTATGGCAAAGAAACATATGTGGGGTGAGGTTTACGAGCCTCTGGTTGATGATCATTGGCCACACACCCCCATTTTTGTCGAAAATAGCCATGAATGACCATTCTCCATAATACTGAAGGCTAACACGTACGGATTTTTGACCAAGAAAAGGTCTCCACCAGAAATCCAAGAATGTGATCTATGGCAAGGAAACATATGTGGGGTGAGGTGTATGAGCCTCTGGTCGATGATAAATGGCCACACAACCCCCATTTTAGTCGAAAATAGCCATGAACGACCATTTTCAATAATACCGAAGGCTAACACCAACGGATTTTTGACCAAGAAATGGTCTCCACCAGAAATCCTAGAATGTGATCTCTGGCAAGAAAACATATGTGGGGTGAAGTGTACGAGCCTTTGGTCGATGATCAATGGCCACACAAACCCCATTTTTGTCGAAACTAGCCATGAACGACCATTTTCAGTGACACTGAAGGCTAACACCTACGGATTTTTGACCAAGAAATGGTCTCCACAATAAATTCAAGAATGTGATCTATGGCAAGGAAACATATGTGTAGTGAGGTGTATGAGCCTTTGGTCGAATATCAATGGCCACACAACCCCCATTTTTGTCGAAAATAGCCATGAACGACCATTTTCAATAGTACCGAAGGCTAAAACATTCAGATTTTTGACCAAGAAATGGTCTCCACCAGAAATCAAAGAATGTGATCTATGGCTAGGAAACATATGTGGGGTGAGGTTTACGAGCCTCTGGTCGATGATCAATGGCCACACAACCCCCATTTTTGTCGAAAATAGCCATGAATGACCATTTTCAAAAATACTGAAGGCTAACACGTACAAATTTTTGACCAATAAATGGTCTCCACCGGAAATCCAAGAATGTGATCTATGGCAAGGAAACATATGTGGGGTGAGGTGTACGAGCCTCTCGTCGATGATCATTGGCCACACAACCCCCATTTTTGTCGAAAATAGCCATGAATGACCATATTCAATAATACCGAAGGCTAACACGTACAGATTTTTGACCAAGAAATGGTCTCCACCGGAAATCCAAGAATGTGATCTATGGCAAGGAAACATATGTGGGGTGAATTGCACGAGCCTCTGGTCGATGATAAATGGCCACACAACCCCCATTTTAGTCGAAAATAGCCATGAACGACCATTTTCAATAATACCAAAGGCTAACACCAACAGATTTTTGACCAGAAATGGTCTCCTCCAGAAATCCAAGAATGTGATCTATGGAAAGAAAACATATGTGGGGTGAAGTGTACGAGCCTCTGGTCGATGATCAATGGCCACACAACCCCATTTTTGTCGAAAATAGCCATGAACGACCATTTTCAATAATACCGAAGGCTAACACCTACGGATTTTTGACCAATAAATGGTCTCCACCAAAAATCCAAGAATGTGATCTATGGAAAGGAAACATATGTGGGGTGAGGTGTATGAGCCTCTGGTCGATGATCAATGGCCAAAGAACCCCCATTTTTGTCCAAAATAGCCATGAACGACCATTTTCAATAATACCGAAGGCTAACACCTACGGATTTTTGACCAAGAAATGGTCTCCACCAGAAATCCAAAATGTGATCTATGGCAAGGAAACATATGTGGGGTGAGGTGTACGAGCCTTTGGTCGATTATCAATGGCCACATAACCCCCATTTTTGTTGAAAATAGCCATGAACGACCATTTTCAATGACACTGAAGGGTAACACCTATGGATTTTTGACCAAGAAATGGTCTCCACCATAAATCCAAGAATGTGATCTATGGCAAGGAAACATTTGTGGGGTGAGGTTTATGAGCCTCTAGTCGATGATAAATGGCCACACAACCCCCATTTTTTTTATGAAAATAGCCATGAGCGACCATTCTCAATAATACTAGAGGCTAACACCTACGGATTTTTGACCAAGAAATGGTCTCCACTAGAAATCCAAGAATGTGATCTATGGCAAGGAAACATATGTGGGGTGAGGTGTATGAGCGTCTGGTCGATGATCAATGGCCACACAACCCCCATTTTTGTCGAAAATAGCCATGAACGACCATTTTCAAAAATACCGAAGGCTAACACCTACGGATTTTTGACCAAGAAATGGTCTCCACCAGAAATCCAAGAATGTGATCTATGGCAAGGAAACATATGTGGGGTGAGGTGTATGAGCCTCTGGTCGACGATCAATGGCCACACAACCCTAATTTTTGTAGAAAATAGCCATGAACGACCATTTTCAATGACACTGAAGGCTAACACCTACGGATTTTTGACCAAGAAATGGTCTCCACCATAAATCCAAGAATGTGATCTATGGCAAGGAAACATATGTGTAGTGAGGTGTATGAGCCTCTGGTCGAAGATCAATGGCCACACAACCCCCATTTTTGTCGAAAATAGCCATGAATGACCATTTTCAAAAATACCAAATGCTAACACATTCGGATTTATGCCCAAGAAATGGTCTCCACCTGAAATCCAAGAATGTGATCTATGGCAAGGAAACATATGTGGGGTGAGGTGTACGAGCCTCTGGTCGATGATCAATGGCCACACAACCCCCATTTTGCCGAAAATAGCCATGAACGTTCATTTTTAATAATACATAAGGCTAACACGTACGAGTTTTTGACCAAGAAATGGTCTCCACCAGAAATCCAAGAATGTGATCTATGGCAAGGAAACATATGTGGGGTGAGGTTTATGAGCCTCTAGTCGATGATAAATGGCCACACAACCCCCATTTTTTATGAAAATAGCCATGAGCGACCATTTTCAATAATACTAGAGGCTAACACCTACGGATTTTTGACCAAGAAATGGTCTCCACCAGAAATCCAAGAATGTGATCTATGGCAAGGAAACATATGTGGGTGAGGTGTATGAGCCTCTTGTCGATGATCAATGGCCACACAGCCCTTATTTTTGTCGAAAAAAGCCATGAACGACCATTTTCAATAATACCGAAGGCTAACACCTACGGATTTTTGACCAAGAAATGGTCTTCACCAGAAATCCAAGAATGTGATCTACGGCAAGGAAACATATGTGGGCTAAGGTGTATGAGCCTCTGGTCGACGATCAATGGCCACACAACCCTAATTTTTGTCGAAAATAGCCATGAACGACCATTTTCAATGACATTGAAGGCTAACACCTACGGATTCTTGACCAAGAAATGGTCTCCACCATAAATCCAAGAATGTGATCTATGGCAAGGAAACATATGTGTAGTGAGGTGTATGAGCCTCTGGTTGAAGATCAATGGCCACACAACACCCATTTTTGTCGAAAATAGCCATGAATTACCATTTTCAAAAATACCAAAGGCTAACACATTCTGATTATTGCCCACGAAATGGTCTCCACCAGAAATCCAAGGATGTGATCTATGGCAAGGAAACATATGTGGGGTGAGGTGTACGAGCATCTGGTCGATGATCAATGGCCACACAACCCCCATTTTGCGAAAATAGCCATGAACCACCATTTTCAATAATACCGAAGGCTAACACGTACGGGTTTTTGACAAGAAATGGTCTCCACCAGAAATCCAAGATTGTGATCTATGGAAAGGAAACATATGCGGGGTGAGGTTTATGAGCCTGTAGTCGATGATAAATGGCCACACAACCCCCATTTTTTATGAAAATTGCCATGAGTGACCATTTTCAATAATACTAGAGGCTAACACCTACGGATTTTTGACCAAGAAATAGTCTCCACCAGAAATCCAAGAATGTGATCTATGGCAAGGAAACATATGTGGGGTGAGGTGTATGAGCCTCTGGTCGATGATCAATGGCCACACAACCCCCATTTTTGTCGAAAATAGCCATGAACGACCATTTTCAATAATATCGAAGGCTAACACCTACGGATTTTTGACCAAGAAATGGTCTCCACCAGAAATCCAAGAATGTGATTTACGGCAAGGAAACATATGTGGGGTGAGGTGTATGAGCCTCTAGTCGACGATCAATGGCCACGCAACCCTAATTTTTGTCGAAAATAGCCATGAACGACCATTTTCAATGGCACTGAAGGCTAACACCTACAGATTTTTGACCAAGAAATGGTCTCCACCATAAATCCAAGAATGTGATGTATGGCAAGGAAACATATGTGTAGTGAGGTGTATGAGCCTCTGGTCCAATATCAATGGCCACACAACCCCCATTTTTGTCGAAAATAGCCATGAACGACCATTTTCAATAGTTCCGAAGGCTAACACATTCGGATTTTTGACCAAGAAATGGTCTCCACCAGAAATCAAAGAATGTGATCTATGGCAAGGAAACATATGTGGGGTGAGGTGTACGAGCTTTGGTCGATGATCAATGGCCACACAACCCCCATTTTTGTCGAAAATAGCCATGAATGACCATTTTCAATAATACCGAAGGCTAACACGTATGGATTTTTGACCAAGAAATGGTCTCCACCAGATATCCAAGAATGTGATCTATGGCAAGGAAACATATGTGGGGTGAGGTGTATGAGCCTCTGGTCGATGATAAATGGCCACACAACCCCCATTTCAGTCGAAAATAGCCATGAACGACCATTTTCAATAATACCGAAGGCTAACACCAACAGATTTTTGACCAAGAAATGGTCTCCACCAGAAATCCAAGAATGTGATCTATGGCAAGAAAACATATGTGGGGTGAAGTGTACGAGCCTCTGGTTGATGATCAATGGCCACACAACCCCCATTTTTGTCGAAAATAGCCATGAATGACCATTTTCAAAAATACCGAAGGCTAACACATTCGGATTTTTGCCCAAGAAATGGTCTCCACCAGAAATCCAAGAATGTGATCTATGGCAAGGAAACATATGTGGGGTGAGGTGTACGAGCCTCTGGTCGATAATCAATGGCCACACAACCCCCATTTTGTCGAAAATAGCCATGAACGACCATTTTCAATAATACCGAAGGCTAACACGTACGAATTTTTTACCAAGAAATGGTCTCCACCAGAAATCCAAGATTCTAATCTATGGCAAGGAAACATATGTGGGGTGAGGTGTACGAGCCTCTGGTCGATGATAAATGGCCACACAACCCCCATTTTTGATGAAAATAGCCATGAACGACCATTTTCAATAATATCAGAGGCTAACACCTACGGATTTTTTACCAAGAAATGGTCTCCACCAGAAATCCAAGAATGTGATCTATGGCAAGGAAACATATGTGGGGTGAGGTGTATGAGCCTCTGGTCGATGATAAATGGCCACACAACCCCCATTTTTGTCGAAAATAGCCATGAACGACCATTTTCAATAATACCAAAGGCTAACACCAACGGATTTTTGACCAAGACATGGTCCCCACCAGAAATCCAAGAATGTGATGTATGGCAAGAAAACATATGTGGGGTGAAGTGTACGAGCCTTTGGTCGATGATCAATGGCCACACAAACCCCATTTTTGTCGAAAATAGCCATGAACAACCATTTTCAATGACACTGAACGCTAACACCTACGTATTTTTGACCAAGAAATGGTCTCCACCATAAATCCAAGAATGTGATCTATGGAAAGGAAACATGTGTAGTGAGGTGTATGAGCCTTTGGTCGAATATCAATGGCCACCCAACCCCCATTTTTGTCGAAAATAGCCATGAACGACCATTTTCAATAGTACCGAAGGCTAACACATTCAGATTTTTGACCAAGAAATGGTCTCCACTAGAAATCAAAGAATGTGATCTATGGCAAAGAAACATATGTGGGGTGAGGTTTACGAGCCTCTGGTCGACGATCAATGGCCACACAACCCCCATTTTTGTCGAAAATAGCCATGAATGACCATTTTCAATAATACTGAAGGCTAACACGTACAGATTTTGACCAATAAATGGTCTCCACCAGAAATCCAAGAATGTGATCTATGGAAAGGAAACATATGTGGGGTGATGTGTACGAGCCTCTGGTCGATGATAAATGGCCACACAACCCCCATTTTAGTCGAAAATAGCCATGAACGACAATTTTCAATAATACCGAAGGCTAACACCAACAGATTTTTGACTAAGAAATGGTCTCCACTAGAAATCCAAGAATGTGATCTATGGCAAGAAAACCTATGTGGGGTGAAGTGTACGAGCCTCTGGTCGATGATCAATGGACACACAACCCCCATTTTTGTCGGAAATAGCCATGAACGACCATTTTCAATGACACTGAAGGCTAACACCTACGGATTTTTGACCAAGAAATGGTCTCCACCATAAATCCAAGAATGTGATCTATCGCAAGGAAACATATGTGTAGTGAGGTGTATGAGCCTCTGGTCAATGATCAATGGCCACACAACCCCCATTTTTGTCGAAAATAGCCATGAATGACAATTTTCAATAATACCGAAGGCTAACACATTCGGATTTTTGCCCAAGAAATGGACTCCACTAGAAATCCAAGAATGTGATCTATGGCAAGGAAACATATGTGGGGTGAGGTGTACGAGCCTCTGGTCGATGATCAATGGCCACACAACCCCCATTTTGTCGAAAATAGCCATGAACGATCATTTTCAATAATACGGAAGGCTAACATATGTTTCCTTAGCCTTCGGTATTATTGAAAATGGTCGTTCATGACTATTTTCGACAAAATGGGGGTTGTGTGGCCATTAATCATCGACCAGAGGCTCGTACGCCTCACCCCACATATGTTTCCTTGCCATATATCACATTCTCGGATTTCTGGTGGAGACCATTTCTTGGTCAAAAATCCATACGTGTTAGCCTTCTGTATTATTGAAAATGGTCGTTGATCGCTATTTTCGACAAAAAATGGTCGTTGTGTGGCCATTGATCAACGACCAGAGGCCCATACACCTCACCCCACATACGTACGAATTTTTTACCAAGAAATGGTCTCCACCAGAAATCCACGAATGTGATCTATAGCAAGGAAACATATGTGGGGTGAGGTGTACGAGCCTCTGGTCGATGATAAATGGCCACACAACCCCCATTTTTGATGAAAATAGCCATGAACGACCATTTTCAATAATACCGAAGGCTAACACCTACGGATTTTTGACCAAGAAATGGTCTCCACCAGAAATCCAAAATGTGATCTATGGCAAGGAAACATATGTGGGGTGAGGTGTACGAGCCTTTGGTCGATTATCAATGGCCACATAACCCCCATTTTTGTTGAAAATAGCCATGAACGACCATTTTCAATGACACTGAAGGGTAACACCTATGGATTTTTGACCAAGAAATGGTCTCCACCATAAATCCGAGAATGTGATCTATGGCAAGGAAACATATGTGGGGTGAGGTGTATGGGCCTCTGGTCGTTGATCAATGGCCACACAACACCCATTTTTTGTCGAAAATAGCGATCAACGACCATTTTCAATAATACAGAAGGCTAACACGTATGAATTTTTGACCAAGAAATGGTCTCCACCAGAAATCCGAGAATGTGATATATGGCAAGGAAACATATGTGGGGTGTGGTGTACGAGCCTCTGGTCGATGATCAATGGCCACACAACCCCCATTTTTGTGGATAATAGGCATGAACGACCATTTTCAATGACACTGAAGGCTAACACCTACGGAATTTTGACGAAGAAATGGTCTCCACCATAAATCCAAGAATGTGATCTATGGCAAGGAAACATATGTGGGGTGAGGTGTATGAGCCTCTGGTCGAAGATCAATGGCCACACAACACCCATTTTTGTCGCAAATTGCCATGAATGACCATTTTCAATAATACCGAAGGCTAACACATTCAGATTTTTGCCCAAGAAATGGTCTCCACCAGATATCCAAGAATGTGATCTTTGGCAATGAAACATATGTGGGGTGAGGTGTACGAGCCTCCGGTCGATGATCAACGACCACACAACCCCCATTTTTGTCGAAAATAGCCATGAACGACCATTTTCAATAATACTGAAGGCTAACACCTACGGATTTTGACCAAGAAACGGTCTCCACTGGAAATCCAAAAATGTGATATATGGCAAGAAAACATATGTGGGGTGAGGTGTAGGAGCCTCTGGTCGATGATCAATGGCCACACAACCCCCATTTTTGTCGAAAATAGCCATGAACGACCATTTTCAATAATTCCGACCAGAGGCTCATACACCTCACCCCACATATGTTTCCTTTCCATATATCACATTCTTGGATTTCTGGTGGAGACCATTTCATGGTCAAAATCCGTAGGTGTTAGCCTTCGGTATTATTGAAAATTGTCGTTCATGGCTATTTTCATCAAAAATGGGGGTTGTGTGGCAATTTATCATCGACCAGAGGCTCGTACACCTCACCCCACATATGTTTCCTTGCTATAGATCACATTCTTGGATTTCTGGTGGAGACCATTTCTTGGTCAAAAATTCGTACGTGTTAGCCTTCAGTATTATTGAAAATGATCGTTCATCGCTATTTTCGACAAAATGGGGGTTGTGTGGCCATTGATCATCGACCAGAGGCTCGTACACCTCACCCCACATATGTTTCCTTGCCATAGATCACATTCTTGGATTTCTAGTGGAGACCATTTCTTGGGCAAAAATCCGAATGTGTTAGCCTTCGGTATTATTGAAAATTGTCATTCATGGCTATTTTCGACAAAAATGGGGGTTGTGTGGCCATTGATCTTTGACCCGAGTCTCATACACCTCACTACACATATGTTTCCTTGCCATAGATCACATTCTTGGATTTATGGTGGAGACCATTTCTTGGTCAGAAATCCGTAGGTGTTAGCCTTCAGTGTCATTGAAATGGGGGTTGTGTGGCCATTGATCATCGACCAGAGGCTCGTACACTTCACCCCACATAGGTTTTGTTGCCATAGATCACATTCTTGGATTTCTGGTGGAGACCATTTCTTAGTCAAAAATCCGTTGGTGTTAGCCTTCGGTATTATTGAAAATGGTCGTTCATGGCTATTTTCGACTAAAATGGGGGTTGTGTGGCCATTTATCATCGATCAGAGGCTCGTACACCTCACCCCACATATGTTTCCTTGCCATAGATCACATTCTTGGATTTCTGGTGGAGACCATTTATTGGTCAAAAATCTGAATGTTTTAGCCTTGGGTACTATTGAAAATGGTCGTTCATGGCTATTTTTGACAAAAATGGGGGTTGTGTGGCCATTGATATTCGATCAAAGGCTCATACACCTCACTACACATGTTTCCTTTCCATAGATCACATTCTTGGATTTATGGTGGAGACCATTTCTTGGTCAAAAATCCGTAGGTGTTAGCGTTCAGTGTCATTGAAAATGGTCGTTCATGGCTATTTTCGACAAAAATGGGGTTTGTGTGGCCATTGATCATCGACCAGAGGCTCGTACACTTCACTCCACATATGTTTTCTTGCCATAGATCACATTCTTGGATTTCTTGTGGGGACCATTTCTTGATCAAAAATCCGTTGGTGTTAGCCTTCGGTATTATTGAAAATGGTCGTTCAAGGCTATTTTCGACAAAAATGGGGGTTGTGTGGCCATTTATCATCGACCAGAGGCTCATACACCTCACCCCACATATGTTTCCTTGCCATAGATCACATTCTTGGATTTATGGTGGTGACCATTTCTTGGTAAAAAATCCGTAGGTGTTAGCCTCTGGTATTATTGAAAATGGTCGTTCATGGCTATTTTCATCAAAAATGGGGGTTATGTGGCCATTTATCATCGACCAGAGGCTCGTACACCTCACCCCACATATGTTTCCTTGCCATAGATAACATTCTTGGATTTCTGGTGGAGACCATTTCTTGGTCAAAAATTCGTACGTGTTAGCCTTCGGTATTATTGAAAATGGTCGTTCATGGCTATTTTCGACAAAATGGGGGTTGTGTGGCCATTGATCATCGACCAGAGGCTCGTACACCTCACCCCACATATGTTTCCTTGCCATAGATCACATTCTTGGATTTCTGGTGGAGACCATTTCTTGGGCAAAAATCCGAATGTGTTAGCCTTCGGTATTTTTGAAAATGGTCATTCATGGCTATTTTCGACAAAAATGGGGATTGTGTGGCCATTGATCTTCGACAAGAGGCTCATACACCTCACCACACATATGTTTCATTGCCATATATCAATTCTTGGATTTATGGTGGAGACCATTTCTTGGTCAAAAATCCATTGGTGTTAGCCTTCAGTGTCATTGAAAATGGTCGTTCATGGCTATTTTCGACAAAAATGGGGGTTGTGTGGCCATTGATCATCGACCAGAGGCTCGTACACTTCACCCCACATATGTTTTCTTTCCATAGATCACATTCTTGGATTTCTGGTGGAGACCACTTCTTGGTCAAATATCTGTTGGTGTTAGCCTTCGGTATTATTGAAAATGGTCGTTCATGGCAATTTTCGACTGAAATGGGGGTTGTGTGGCCATTTATCATCGACCAGAGGCTCATACACCTCACCCAACATATGTTTCCTTGCCATAGCAAACATTCTTGGATATCTGGTGGAGACCGTTTCTTGGTCAAAAATCCGTACGTGTTAGCCTTCGGTATTATTGAAAATGGTCATTCATGGCTATTTTCGACAAAAATGCGGGTTGTGTGGCCATTGATCATCAACCAAAGGCTCGTACACCTCACCCCACATATGTTTCCTTGCCATAGATCACATTCTTTGATTTCTGGTGGAGACCATTTCTTGGTCAAAAATCCGAATGTGTTAGCCATCGGAACTATTGAAAATGGTCGTTCATGGCTATTTTCGACAAAAATGGGGGTTGTGTGGCCATTGATATTGGACCAGAGGCTCATACACCTCACTACACATATGTTTCCTTGCCATAGATCACATTCTTGGATTTATGGTGGAGACCATTTCTTGGTCAAAAATCCGTAGGTGTTAGCCTTCAGTGTCATTGAAAATGGTCGTTCATGGCTATTTTCGACAAAAATTAGGGTTGTGTGACCATTGATCGTTGACCAGAGGCTCATACACCTCACCCCACATATGTTTCCTTGCCGTAAATCACATTCTTGGATTTCTGGTGGAGACCATTTATTGGTCAAAAATCTGAATGTTTTAGCCTTCGGTACTATTGAAAATGGTCGTTCATGGCTATTTTTGACAAAAATGGGGGTTGTGTGGCCATTGATATTCGATCAAAGGCTCATACACCTCACTACACATGTTTCCTTTCCATAGATCACATTCTTGGATTTATGGTGGAGACCATTTCTTGGTCAAAAATCCGTAGGTGTTAGCGTTCAGTGTCATTGAAAATGGTCGTTCATGGCTATTTTCGACAAAAATGGGGTTTGTGTGGCCATTGATCATCGACCAGAGGCTCGTACACTTCACTCCACATATGTTTTCTTGCCATAGATCACATTCTTGGATTTCTTGTGGGGACCATTTCTTGATCAAAAATCCGTTGGTGTTAGCCTTCGGTATTATTGAAAATGGTCGTTCATGGCTATTTTCGACAAAAATGGGGGTTGTGTGGCCATTTATCATCGACCAGAGGCTCATACACCTCACCCCACATATGTTTCCTTGCCATAGATCACATTCTTGGATTTATGGTGGTGACCATTTCTTGGTAAAAAATCCGTAGGTGTTAGCCTCTGGTATTATTGAAAATGGTCGTTCATGGCTATTTTCATCAAAAATGGGGGTTATGTGGCCATTTATCATCGACCAGAGGCTCGTACACCTCACCCCACATATGTTTCCTTGCCATAGATCACATTCTTGGATTTCTGGTGGAGACCATTTCTTGGTCAAAAATTCGTACGTGTTAGCCTTCGGTATTATTGAAAATGGTCGTTCATGGCTATTTTCGACAAAATGGGGGTTGTGTGGCCATTGATCATCGACCAGAGGCTCGTACACCGCACCCCACATATGTTTCCTTGCCATAGATCACATTCTTGGATTTCTGGTGGAGACCATTTCTTGGGCAAAAATCCGAATGTGTTAGCCTTCGGTATTTTTGAAAATGGTCATTCATGGCTATTTTCGACAAAAATGGGGATTGTGTGGCCATTGATCTTCGACAAGAGGCTCATACACCTCACTACACATATGTTTCATTGCCATATATCAATTCTTGGATTTATGGTGGAGACCATTTCTTGGTCAAAAATCCATTGGTGTTAGCCTTCAGTGTCATTGAAAATGGTCGTTCATGGCTATTTTCGACAAAAATGGGGGTTGTGTGGCCATTGATCATCGACCAGAGGCTCGTACACTTCACCCCACATATGTTTTCTTTCCATAGATCACATTCTTGGATTTCTGGTGGAGACCACTTCTTGGTCAAATATCTGTTGGTGTTAGCCTTCGGTATTATTGAAAATGGTCGTTCATGGCAATTTTCGACTGAAATGGGGGTTGTGTGGCCATTTATCATCGACCAGAGGCTCATACACCTCACCCAACATATGTTTCCTTGCCATAGCAAACATTCTTGGATATCTGGTGGAGACCGTTTCTTGGTCAAAAATCCGTACGTGTTAGCCTTCGGTATTATTGAAAATGGTCATTCATGGCTATTTTCGACAAAAATGCGGGTTGTGTGGCCATTGATCATCAACCAAAGGCTCGTACACCTCACCCCACATATGTTTCCTTGCCATAGATCACATTCTTTGATTTCTGGTGGAGACCATTTCTTGGTCAAAAATCCGAATGTGTTAGCCATCGGAACTATTGAAAATGGTCGTTCATGGCTATTTTCGACAAAAATGGGGGTTGTGTGGCCATTGATATTGGACCAGAGGCTCATACACCTCACTACACATATGTTTCCTTGCCATAGATCACATTCTTGGATTTATGGTGGAGACCATTTCTTGGTCAAAAATCCGTAGGTGTTAGCCTTCAGTGTCATTGAAAATGGTCGTTCATGGCTATTTTCGACAAAAATTAGGGTTGTGTGACCATTGATCGTTGACCAGAGGCTCATACACCTCACCCCACATATGTTTCCTTGCCGTAAATCACATTCTTGGATTTCTGGTGGAGACCATTTCTTGGTCAAAAATCCGTAGGTGTTAGCTTTCGGTATTATTGAAAATGGTCGTTCATGGCTATTTTCGACAAAAATGGGGGTTGTGTGGCCATTGATCATCGACCAGAGGCTCATAAACCTCACCCCACATATGTTTCCTTGCCATAGATCACATTCTTTGATTTCTGGTGGAGACCATTTCTTGGTCAAAAATATGAATGTTTTAGCCTTCGGTACTATTGAAAATGGTCGTTCATGGCTATTTTCGACAAAAATGGGGGTTGTGTGGCCATTGATATTCGACCAAAGGCTCATACACCTCACTACACATGTTTCCTTTCCATAGATCACATTCTTGGATTTATGGTGGAGACCATTTCTTGGTCAAAAATCCGTAGGTGTTAGCGTTCAGTGTCATTGAAAATGGTCGTTCATGGCTATTTTCGACAAAAATGGGGTTTGTGTGGCCATTGATCATCGACCAGAGGCTCGTACACTTCACTCCACATATGTTTTCTTGCCATAGATCACATTCTTGGATTTCTTGTGGGGACCATTTCTTGATCAAAAATCCGTTGGTGTTAGCCTTCGGTATTATTGAAAATGGTCGTTCATGGCTATTTTCGACAAAAATGGGGGTTGTGTGGCCATTTATCATCGACCAGAGGCTCATACACCTCACCCCACATATGTTTCCTTGCCATAGATCACATTCTTGGATTTATGGTGGTGACCATTTCTTGGTAAAAAATCCGTAGGTGTTAGCCTTTAGTATTATTGAAAATGGTCGTTCATGGCCATTTTCATCAAAAATGGGGGTTATGTGGCCATTTATCATCGACCAGAGGCTCATACACCTCACCCCACATATGTTTCCTTGCCATAGATCACATTCTTGGATTTCTGGTGGAGACCATTTCTTGGTCAAAAATTCGTACGTGTTAGCCTTCGGTATTATTGAAAATGGTCGTTCATGGCTATTTTCGACAAAATGGGGGTTGTGTGGCCATTGATCATCGACCAGAGGCTCGTACACCTCACCCCACATATGTTTCCTTGCCATAGATCACATTCTTGGATTTCTGGTGGAGACCATTTCTTGGGCAAAAATCCGAATGTGTTAGCCTTCGATATTTTTGAAAATGGTCATTCATGGCTATTTTCGACAAAAAATGGGGATTGTGTGGCCATTGATCTTCGACAAGATGCTCATACACCTCACTACACATATGTTTCATTGCCATATATCAAATTCTTGGATTTATGGTGGAGACCATTTCTTGGTCAAAAATCCATAGGTGTTAGCCTTCAGTGTCATTGAAAATGGTCGTTCATGGCTATTTTCGACAAAAATGGGGGTTGTGTGGCCATTGATCATCGACCAGAGGCTCGTACACTTCACCCCACATATGTTTTCTTTCCATAGATCACATTCTTTGATTTCTGGTGGAGACCACTTCTTGGTCAAATATCTGTTGGTGTTAGCCTTCGGTATTATTGAAAATGGTCGTTCATGGCAATTTTCGACTGAAATGGGGGTTGTGTGGCCATTTATCATCGACCAGAGGCTCATACACCTCACCCAACATATGTTTCCTTGCCATAGCAAATATTCTTGGATATCTGGTGGAGACCGTTTCTTGGTCAAAAATCCGTACGTGTTAGCCTTCGGTATTATTGAAAATGGTCATTCATGGCTATTTTCGACAAAAATGCGGGTTGTGTGGCCATTGATCATCAACCAAAGGCTCGTACACCTCACCCCACATATGTTTCCTTGCCATAGATCACATTCTTTGATTTCTGGTGGAGACCATTTCTTGGTCAAAAATCCGAATGTGTTAGCCTTCGGAACTATTGAAAATGGTCGTTCATGGCTATTTTCGACAAAAATGGGGGTTGTGTGGCCATTGATATTGGACCAGAGGCTCATACACCTCACTACACATATGTTTCCTTGCCATAGATCACATTCTTGGATTTATGGTGGAGACCATTTCTTGGTCAAAAATCCGTAGGTGTTAGCCTTCAGTGTCATTGAAAATGGTCGTTCATGGCTATTTTCGACAAAAATTAGGGTTGTGTGACCATTGATCGTTGACCAGAGGCTCATACACCTCACCCCACATATGTTTCCTTGTCGTAAATCACATTCTTGGATTTCTGGTGGAGACCATTTCTTGGTCAAAAATCCGTAGGTGTTAGCTTTCGGTATTATTGAAAATGGTCGTTCATGGTTATTTTCGACAAAAATGGGGGTTGTGTGGCCATTGATCATCGACCAGAGGCTCATAAACCTCACCCCACATATGTTTCCTTGCCATAGATCACATTCTTGGATTTCTGGTGGAGACCATTTCTTGGTCAAAAATCCGTAGGTGTTAGCCTCTAGTATTCTTGAAAATGGTCGCTCATGGCTATTTTCATAAAAAATGGGGGTTGTGTGGCCATTTATCATCGACTAGAGGCTCATAAACCTCACCCCACATATGTTTCCTTGCCATAGATCACATTCTTGGATTTCTGGTGGAGACCATTTATTGGTCAAAAACTCGTACGTGTTAGCCTTCGGTATTATTGAAAATGGTCGTTCATGGCTATTTTCGGCAAAATGGGGGTTGTGTGGCCATTGATCATCGACCAGAGGCTCGTACACCTCACCCCACATATGTTTCCTTGCCATAGATCACATTCTTGGATTTCTGGTGGAGACCATTTATTGGGCAAAAATCCGAATGTGTTAGCCTTTGATATTTTTGAAAATGGTCATTCATAGCTATTTTCGACAAAAATGGGGGTTGTGTGGCCATTGATCTTCGATCAGAGGCTCATACACCTCACTACACATATGCTTCCTTGCCATAGATCGCATTCTTGGATTTATGGTGGAGACCATTTGTTGGTCAAAAATCCGTAGGTGTTAGCCTTCAGTGTCATTGAAAATGGTCGTTCATGGCTATTTTAGACAAAAAATAGGGTTGTGTGGCCATTGATCGTCGACCAGAGGCTCATACACCTCACCCCACATATGTTTCCTTACTGTAGATCACATTCTTGGATTTCTGGTGGAGACCATTTCTTGGTCAAAAATCCGTAGGTGTTAGCCTTCGGTATTATTGAAAATGGTCGTTCATGGCTATTTTCGACAAAAATGGGGGTTGTGTGGCCATTGATCATCGACCAGAGGCTCATACACCTCACCCCACATATGTTTCCTTGCCATAGATCACATTCTTGGATTTCTGGTGGAGACCATTTCTTGGTCAAAAATCCGTAGGTGTTTCCTTGCCACACAACCCCCATTTTTTATGAAAATAGCCACGAGCGACCATTTGAAAATGGTCGTTCATGGCTATATTTGACAAAAATGGGGGTTGTGTGGCCATTGATCATCGACCAGAGGCTCGTACACTTCACCCCACATATGTTTTCTTTCCATAGATCACATTCTTGGATTTCTGGAGGAGACCATTCCTTGGTCAAAAATCTGTTGGTGTTAGCCTTCAGTATTATTGAAAATGGTTGTTCATGGCTATTTTCGACTAAAATGGGTTTGTGCGGCCATTTATCATCGACCAGAGGCTCGTGCAATTCACCCCACATATGTTTCCTTGCCATAGATCACATTCTTGGATTTCTGGTGGAGACCATTTCTTGGTCAAAAATCTGTACGTGGTAGCTTTTAGAATTATTGAAAATGGTCATTCATGGCTATTTTCGACAAAAATGGGGGTTGTGTGGCCATTGATCATCGACCAGAGGCTCTTAAACATCACCCCATATATGTTTCTTTCCATAGATCACATTCTTTGATTTCTGGTGGAGGCCATTTCTTGGTAAAAAAATCTGAATGTTTTAGCCTTCGGTACTATTGAAAATGGTCGTTCATGGCTATTTTCGACAAAAATGGGGGTTGTGTGGCCATTGATATTCGACCAAAGGCTCATACACCTCACTACACATATGTTTCCTTGCCATAGATCACATTCTTGGATTTATTGTGGAGACCATTTCTTGGTCAAAAATCCGTAGGCGTTAGCCTTCAGTGTCATTGAAAATGGTCGTTCATGGCTATTTTCGACAAAAATGGGGTTTGTGTGGCCATTGATCATCGACCAGAGGCTCGTACACTTCACCCCACATATCTTTTCTTGCCAGTGATCACATTCTAGGATTTCTAGTGGAGACCATTTCTTGGTCAAAAATCCGTTGGTGTTAGCCTTCGGTATTATTGAAAATGGTCGTTCATGGCTATTTTCGACTAAAATGGGGGTTGTGTGGCCATTTATCATCGACCAGAGGCTCATACACCTCACCCCACATATGTTTCCTTGCCATAGATCACATTCTTGGATTTCTGGTGGAGACCATTTTGGTCAAAAATCCGAATGTGTTAGCTTTCGGTACTATTGAAAATGGTCGTTCATGGCTATTTTCGACAAAAATGGGGGTTGTGTGGCCATTGATATTCGACCAGAGGCTCATAGACCTCACTACACATATGTTTCCTTGCCATAGATCACATTCTTGGATTTATGGTGGAGACCATTTCTTGGTCAAAAATACGTAGGTGTTAGCCTTAAGTGTCATTGAAAATGGTTGTTCATGGCTATTTTCGACAAAAATAGGGGTTGTGTGGCCATTGATCATCGACCAGAGGCTCATACACCTCACCCCACATATGTTTCCTTGCCATAGATCATATTCTTGGATTTCTAGTGGAGACCATTTCTGGGTCAAAAATCCGTAGGTGTTAGCCTTTGGTATTATTGAAAATGGTCGTTCATGGCTATTTTTGACAAAAATGGGGTTGTGTGGCCATTGATCATCAACCAGAGGCTCATACACCTCACCCCACATATGTTTCCTTGCCATAGATCACATTCTTGGATTTCTGGTGGAGACCATTTCTTGGTAAAAAATCCGTAGGTGTTAGCCTCTAGTATTATTGAAAATGGTCGTTCATGGCTATTTTCATCAAAAATGGGGGTTGTGTGGCCATTTATCATCGACCAGAGGCTCGTACACCTCACCCCACATATGTTTCCTTGCCATAGATCACATTCTTAGATTTCTGGTGGAGACCATTTCTTGGTCAAAAATTCGTACGTGTTAGCCTTCGGTATTATTGAAAATGGTCGTTCATGGCTATTTTCGACAAAATGGGGGTTGTGTGGCCATTGATCATCGACCAGAGGCTCGTACACCTCACCCCACATATGTTTCCTTGCCATAGATCACATTCTTGGATTTCTGGTTGAGACCATTTCTTGGGCAAAAATCCGAATGTGTTAGCCTCCGGTATTCTTGAAAATGGTCATTCATGGCTATTTTCGACAAAAATGGGGGTTGTGTGGCCATTGATCTTCGACCAGAGGCTCGTACACCTCACTACACGTATGTTTCCTTGCCATAGAACAAATTCTTGGATTTATGGTGGAGACCATTTCTTGGTCAAAAATCCATAGGTGTTAGCCTTCACTATCTTTGAAAATGGTCGTTCATGGCTATTTTCGACAAAAATGGGGGTTGTGTGGCCATTGATCATCGACCAGAGGCTCGTACACTTCACCCCACATATGTTTTCTTGCCATAGATCACATTCTTGGATTTCTGGTGGAGACCATTTCTTGGTCAAAAATCTGTTGGTGTTAGCCTTCGGTATTATTGAAAATGGTCGTTCATGGCTATTTTTGACTAAAATGGGGGTTGTGTGGCCATTTATCATAGACCAGAGGCTCATACACCTCACCCCACATATGTTTCCTTGCCATAGATCACATTCTTCGATATCTGGTGGAGACCATTTCTTGGTCAAAAATCCGTACGTGTTAGCCTTCGGTATTATTGAAAATGGTCATTCATGGCTATTTTCGACAAAAATGGGGGTCATGTGGCAATTGATCATCGACCAAAGGCTCGTACACCTCACCCCACATTCTTTTATTTCTGGTGGAGACCATTTTTTGGTCAAAAATCCGTAGGTGTTAGCCTTCAGTGTCATTGAAAATGGTCGTTCATGGCTATTTTCGACAAAATTAGGGTTGTGTGGTCATTGATCATCGACCAGAGGCTCGTACACCTCAACCCACATATGTTTCCTTGCCGTAGATCACATTCTTGGATTTATGGTGGAGACCATTTTTTGGTCAAAAATCCGTAGTTGTTAGCCTTCAGTGTCATTGAAAATGGTCGTTCATGGCTATTTTCGACAAAAATTAGGGTTGTGTGGCCATTGATCATCGACCAGAGGCTCGTACACCTCACCCCACATATGTTTCCTTGCCGTAGATCACATTCTTGGATTTCTGGTGGAGACCATTTCTTGGTCAAAAATCCGTAGGTGTTAGCCTTCGGTATTATTGAAAATGGTCGTTCATGGCTATTTTCGACAAAAATGGGGGTTGTGTGGCCATTGATCATCGACCAGAGGCTCATACACCTCACCCCACATATGTTTCATTGCCATAGATTACATTCTTGGATTTCTGGTGGAGACCATTTCTTAGTCAAAAATCCGTAGGTGTTAGCCTCTAGTATTATTGAAAATGGTCGCTCATGGCTATTTTCATCAAAAATGGGGGTTGTGTGGCCATCTATCATCGATTAGAGGATCGTAAACCTCACCCCACATATGTTTCCTTGCCATAGATCACATTCTTGGATTTCTGGTGGAGACCATTTCTTGGTCAAAAATTCGTACGTGTTAGCCTTCGGTATTATTGAAAATGGTCGTTGATGGCTATTTTCGGCAAAATGGGGGTTGTGTGGCCATTGATCATCGACCAGAGGCTCGTACACCTCACCCCACATATGTTTCCTTGCCATAGATCACATTCTTGGATTTCAGGTGGAGACCATTTCTTGGGAAAAAATCCGAATGTGTTAGCCTTTGGTATTTTTGAAAATGGTCATTCATGGCTATTTTCAACAAAAATAGGGGTTGTGTGGCCATTGATCTTCGACCCGAGGCTCATACACCTCACTACACATATGTTTCCTTGTCATAGATCACATTCTTGGATTTATGGTGGAGACCATTTCTTGGTCAGAAATCCATAGGTGTTAGCCTTTAGTGTCATTGAAAATGGTCGTTCATGGCTATTTTCCACAAAAATGGGGGTTGTGTGGCCATTTATCATCAACCAGAGGCTCGTACACTTCACCCCACATATGTTTTCTTGCCATAGATCACATTCTTGGATTTCTGGAGGTGACCATTTCTTGGTCAAAAATCTGTTGGTGTTAGCCTTCGGTATTATTGAAAATGGTCGTTCATGGCTATTTTCGACTAAAATGGGGGTTGTGTGGCCATTTATCATTGACCAGAGGCTCGTACAATTCACCCCACATATGTTTCCTTGCCATAGATCACATTCTTGGATTTCTGGCGGAGACCATTTCTTGGTCAAAAATCCGTACGTGATAGCCTTCGGTATTACTGAAAATGGTCATTCATGGCTATTTTCGACAAAAATTGGGGTTGTGTGGCCATTGATCTTCAACCAGAGGCTCATACACCTCACTACACATAAGTTTCCTTGCCATAGATCACATTCTTGGATTTATGGTGGAGACCATTTCTTGGTCAAAAATCCATAGGTGTTAGCCTTCAGTGTCATTGAAAATGGTCGTTCATGGCTATTTTCGACAAAAATGGGGGTTGTGTGGCCATTGATCATCGACCAGAGGCTCGTACACTTCACCCCACATATGTTTTCTTGCCATAGATCAGAATCTTGGATTTCTCGTGGAGACCATTTGTTGGTCAAAAGTTCATAGGTGTTAGCCTTTAGTGTCATTGAAAATGGTCATTCATGGCTATTTTCGACAAAAATGGGGGTTGTGTCGCCATTGATCATCGACCAGAGGATCGTACACCTCACCCCACATAAGTTTCCTTGCCATATATCACATTCTTGGATTTCTGGTGGAGACCATTTCTTGGTCAAAAATCTGTAGGTGTTAGCCTTCGGTATTATTGAAAATCGTCGTTCATGGCTATTTTCGACAAAAATGGGGGTTGTGTGGCAATTGATCATCGACCAAAGGCTCATACACCACACCCGACATGTGTTTCCTTGCCATAGACCACATTCTTGGATTTCTGGTGGTGACCATTTCTTGGTCAAAAATCTGTAGGTGTTAGCCTTCGGTATTATTGAAAATGGTCGTTCATGGCTATTTTTGACAAAAATGGGGGTTGTGTGGCCATTGATCATCGACCAAAGGCTCATACACCTCACCCCACATATGTTTCCTTGCCATAGACCACATTCTTGGATTTCTGGTGGAGACCATTTGTTGGTCAAAAATCCGTAGGTGTTAGCTTTCGGTATTATTGAAAATGGTCGTTCATGGCTATTTTCATCAAAAATGGGGGTTATGTGGCCATTTATCATCGACCAGAGGCTCGTACACCTCACCCCACATATGTTTCCTTGCCATAGAGCACACTCTTGGATTTCTGGTGGAGACCATTTCTTGGTCAAAAATTCGTACGTGTTAGCCTTCGGTATTATTGAAAATGGTCGTTCATGGCTATTTTCGACAAAATGGGGGTTGTGTGGCCATTGATCATCGACCAGAGGCTCGTACACCTCACCCACATATGTTTCCTTGCCGTAGATCACATTCTTGGATTTCTAGTGGAGACCATTTCTTGGTCAAAAATCCGTACGTGTTAGCCTTCGGTATTATTGAAAATGGTCGTTCATGGCTATTTTTGACAAAATAGAGGTTCTGTGGCCATTGATCATCGACCAGAGGCTCATACACCTCACCCCACATATGTTTCCTTGACATAGATCACATTTTTGGATTTCTGGTGGAGACCATTTCTTGGGCAAAAATACGAATGTGTTAGCCTTCGGTATTATTGAAAATGGTCATTCATGGCTATTTTCGACAAAAATGGGTGTTGTGTGGCCATTTATCTTCAACCAGAGGCTCATACACCTCACTACACATATGTTTTCTTGCCATAGATCACATTCTTGGATCTATGTTGGAGACCACTTCTTGGTCAAAAATCCATAGGTGTTAGCCTTCAGTGTCATTGAAAATAGTCGTTCATGGCAATTTTCGACAAAAATGGGGGTTGTGTGGCCATTGATAATCGACCAGGGGCTCGTACACCTCACCCCACATATGTTTCCTTGCCATAGATCACATTCTTGGATTTCTGGTGGAGACCATTTCTTGGTCAAAAATCCGTACGTGTTAGCCTTCGGTATTATTGAAAATGGTCGTTCATGGCTATTTTTGACAAAATAGAGGTTCTGTGGCCATTGATCATCGACCAGAGGCTCATACACCTCACCCCACATATGTTTCCTTGACATAGATCACATTTTTGGATTTCTGGTGGAGACCATTTCTTGGGCAAAAATCCGAATGTGTTAGCCTTCGGTATTATTGAAAATGGTCATTCATGGCTATTTTCGACAAAAATGGGGGTTGTGTGGCCATTTATCTTCAACCAGAGGATCATACACCTCACTACACGTATGTTTTCTTGCCATAGATCACATTCTTGGATCTATGGTGGAGACCAGTTCTTGGTCAAAAATCCATAGGTGTTAGCCTTCAGTGTCATTGAAAATAGTCGTTCATGGCAATTTTCGACAAAAATGGGGGTTGTGTGGCCATTGATAATCGACCAGGGGCTCGTACACCTCACCCCATATATGTTTCCTTGCCATAGATCACATTCTTGGATTTCTGGTGGAGACCATTTCTTGGTCAAAAATCCGTTGGTGTTAGCCTTCGGTATTATTGAAAATGGTCGTTCATGGCTATTTTCGACAAAAATGGGGGTTGTGTGGCCATTTATCATCGACCAGAGGCTCGTACACCTCACCCCACATATGTTTAATTGCCATAGATCACAATCTTGGATTTCTCATGGAGACCATTTCTTGGTCAAAAATCCGTACGTGTTAGCCTTCAGAATTATTGAAAATGGTCGTTCATGGCTATTTTCTACAAAAATGGGGGTTGTGTGGCCATTGATCATCGATCAGAGGCTCGTACACCTCACCCCACATATGTTTCCTTGCCATAGATCACATTCTTGGATTTCTGGTGGAGACCATTTCTTGGTCAAAAATCCGTAGGTGTTAGCCTTCGGTATTATTGTAAATGGTCGTTCATGGCTATTTTCGACAAAAATGGGGGTTGTGTGGCCATTGATCATCGACCAGAGGCTCATACACCTCACCCCACATATGTTTCCTTGCCATAGATCACATTCATGGATTTCTGGTGGAGACCATTTCTTGGTCAAAAATCCGTATGTGTTAGCCTTCGGTATTATTGAAATGGTCATTCATGGCTATTTTCGACACAAATGGGGGTTGTGTGGCCATTGATCTTCGACCAGAGGCTCATACACCTCACTACACATATGTTTCCTTGCCATAGATCACATTCTTGGATTTATGGTTGAGACCATTTCTTGGTAAAAAATCCATAGGTGTTAGCCTTCTGTGTCATTGAAAATGGTCGTTCATGGCTATTTTCGACAAAAATGGGGGTTGTGTCGCCATTGATCATCGACAAGAGGCTCGTACACTTCACCCCACATATGTTTTCTTGCCATAGATCACAATCTTGGATTTCTCGTGGAGACCATTTGTTGGTCAAAAATTCGTAGGTGTTAGCCTTCAGTGTCATTGAAAATGGCAATTCAATGCTATTTTTGACAAAAATGTGGGTTGTGTCGCCATTGATCATCGACCAGAGGCTCGTACACCTCACCCCACATAAGTTTTCTTGCCATAGATCACATTCTTGGATTTTTGGTGGAGACCATTTCTTGGTCAAAAATCCGTAGGTGTTAGCCTTCGGTATTATTGAAAATGGTCGTTCATGGCTATTTTCGACAAAAATGGGGGTTGTGTGGCCATTTATCATCGACCAGAGGCTCGTACACCTCACCCCACATATGTTTAATTGCCATAGATCACAATCTTGGATTTCTGGTGGAGACCATTTCTTGGTCAAAAATCCGTACGTGTTAGCCTTCTGTATTATTGAAAATGGTTGTTCATGGCTGTTTTCGACAAAAATGGGGGTTGTGTGGCCATTGATCATCGACCAGAGGCTCGTACACCTCACCCCAAATATGTTTCCTTGCCATAGATCATATTCTTGGATTTCTGGTGGAGACGATTTCTTGGTCAAAATTCCGTAGGTGTTAGCCTTCGGAATTATTGAAAATGGTCGTTCATGGCTATTTTCGACAAAAATGGGGGTTGTGTGGCCATTGATCATCGATCAGAGGATCATACACCTCACCCCACATATGTTTCCTTGCCATAGATCACATTCTTGGATTTCTGGTGGAGACCATTTCTTGGTCAAAAATCCGTAGGTGTTAGCCTTCAGTGTCATTGAAAATAGTCGTTCATGGCAATTTTCGACAAAAATGGGGGTTGTGTGGCCATTGATAATCGACCAGGGGCTCGTACACCTCACCCCATATATGTTTCCTTGCCATAGATCACATTCTTGGATTTTTGGTGGAGACCATTTCTTGGTCAAAAATCCGTTGTTGTTAGCCTTCGGTATTATTGAAAATGGCCGTTCATGGCTATTTTCGACAAAAATGGGGGTTGTGTGGCCATTTATCATCGACCAGAGGCTCGTACACCTCACCCCACATATGTTTAATTGCCATAGATCACAATCTTGGATTTCTCATGGAGACCATTTCTTGGTCAAAAATCCGTACGTGTTAGCCTTCGGTATTATTGAAAATGGTCGTTCATGGCTGTTTTCGACAAAAATGGGGGTTGTGTGGCAATTGATCATCGACCAGAGGCTCGTACACCTCACCCCACATATGTTTCCTTGCCATAGACCATTTCTTGGATTTCTGGTGGAGAACATTTCTTGGTCAAAATTCTGTAGGTGTTAGCCTTCAGTGTCATTGAAAATGGTCGTTCATGGCTATTTTCGACAAATATGGGGGTTGTGTGGCCATTGATCATCGACCAGAGGGTCGTACACTTCACCCCACATACGTTTTCTTGCTATTGATCACATTCTTGGATTTCTGGTGGAGACCATTTCTTGGTTAAAAATACGTACGTGTTAGCCTTCGGTATTATTGAAAATGGTCATTTATGGCTATTTTCGACAAAAATGGGGGTTGTGTGGCCATTGATTATCGACCAGAGGCTCGTACACCTAACCCCACATATGTTTCCTTGCCATAGATCACATTCTTGGAATTCTGGTGGTGACCATTTCTTGGTCAAAAATCCGTACGTGTTAGCCTTCGGTATTATTGAAAATGGTCGTACATGGCTATTTTTGACAAAATAGAGGTTCTGTGGCCATTGATCATCGACCAGAGGCTCATACACCTCACCCCACATATGTTTCCTTGACATAGATCACATTTTTGGATTTCTGGTGGAGACCATTTCTTGGGCAAAAATCCGAATGTGTTAGCCTTCGGTATTATTGAAAATGGTCATTCATGGCTATTTTCGACAAAAATGGGGGTTGTGTGGCCATTTATCTTCAACCAGAGGATCATACACCTCACTACACATATGTTTTCTTGCCATAGATCACATTCTTGGATCTATGGTGGAGACCAGTTCTTGGTCAAAAATCCATAGGTGTTAGCCTTCAGTGTCATTGAAAATAGTCGTTCATGGCAATTTTCGACAAAAATGGGGGTTGTGTGGCCATTGATCATCGACCAGGGGCTCGTACACCTCACCCCACATATGTTTCCTTGCCATAGATCACATTCTTGGATTTCTGGTGGAGACCATTTCTTGGTCAAAAATCCGTTGGTGTTAGCCTTCGGTATTATTGTAAATGGTCGTTCATGGCTATTTTCGACAAAAATGGGGGTTGTGTGGCCATTGATCATCGACCAGAGGCTCATACACCTCACCCCACATATGTTTCCTTGCCATAGATCACATTCATGGATTTCCGGTGGAGACCATTTCTTGGTCAAAAATCCGTATGTGTTAGCCTTCGGTATTATTGAAATGGTCATTCATGGCTATTTTCGACACAAATGGGGGTTGTGTGGCCATTGATCTTCGACCAGAGGCTCATACACCTCACTACACATATGTTTCCTTGCCATAGATCACATTCTTGGATTTATGGTGGAGACCATTTCTTGGTAAAAAATCCATAGGTGTTAGCCTTCTGTGTCATTTAAAATGGTCGTTCATGGCTATTTTCGACAAAAATGGGGGTTGTGTCGCCATTGATCATCGACCAGAGGCTCGTACACTTCACCCCACATTTGTTTTCTTGCCATAGATCACAATCTTGGATTTCTCGTGGAGACCATTTGTTGGTCAAAAAATCGTAGGTGTTAGCCTTCAGTGTCATTGAAAATGGCAATTCAATGCTATTTTTGACAAAAATGGGGGTTGTGTCGCCATTGATCATCGACCAGAGGCTCGTACACCTCACCCCACATAAGTTTTCTTGCCATAGATCACATTCTTGGATTTTTGGTGGAGACCATTTCTTGGTCAAAAATCCGTAGGTGTTAGCCTTCGGTATTATTGAAAATGGTCATTCATGGCTATTTTCGACAAAAATGGGGGTTGTGTGGCAATTGATCATCGACCAAAGGCTCATACACCTCACCCCACATATGTTTCCTTGCCATAGACCATTTCTTGGATTTCTGGTGGAGACCATTTCTTGGTCAAAAATCCATAGGTGTTAGCCTTCAGTGTCATTGAAAATGGTCGTTCATGGCTATTTTCGACAAAAATGGGGGTTGTGTGGCCATTGATCATCGACCAGAGGGTCGTACACTTCACCCCACATACGTTTTCTTGCTATAGATCACATTCTTGGATTTCTGGTGGAGACCATTTCTTGGTTAAAAATACGTACGTGTTAGCCTTCGGTATTATTGAAAATGGTCATTTATGGCTATTTTCGACAAAAATGGGGGTTGTGTGGCCATTGATTATCGACCAGAGGCTCGTACACCTAACCCCACATATGTTTCCTTGCCATAGATCAAATTCTTGGATTTCTGGTGGTGACCATTTCTTGGTCAAAAATCCGTACGTGTTAGCCTTCGGTATTATTGAAAATGGTCGTTCATAGCTATTTTCGACAAAAATGGGGGTTGTGTGGCCATTGATCATCAACCAAAGGCTCATACACCTCACCCCACATATGTTTCCTTGCCATAGACCACATTCTTGGATTTCTAGTGGAGACCATTTGTTGGTCAAAAATCCGTAGGTGTTAGCCTTCGGTATTATTGGAAATGGTCGTTCATGGCTATTTTCATCAAAAATGGGGGTTGTGTGGCCATTTATCATCAACCAGAGGCTCGTACACCTCACCCCACATATGTTTCCTTGCCATAGATCACATTCTTGGATTTCTAGTGGAGACCATTTCTTGGTCAAAAATTCGTACGTGTTAGCCTTCGGTATTATTGAAAATGGTCGTGGTCGTTCATGGCTATTTTCGACAAAATGGGGGTTGTGTGGCCATTGATCATCGACCAGAGGCTCGTACGCCTCACCCACATATGTTTCCTTGCCGTAGATCACATTCTTGGATTTCTGGTGGAGACCATTTCTTGGTCAAAAATCCGTACGTGTTTGCCTTCAGTATTATTGAAAATGGTCGTTCATGGCTATTTTCGACAAAATAGAGGTATTGTGGCCATTGATCATCGACCAGGGGCTCATACACCTCTCCCACATATGTTTCCTTGCTGTAGATCACATTCTTGGATTTCTTGTGGAGACCATTTCTTGGGAAAAATCCGAATGTGTTATTCATGGCTATTTTCGACAAAAATGGGGGTTGTGTGGCCATTTATCTTCAACCAGAGGCTCATACACCTCACTACACATATGTTTTCTTGCCATAGATCACATTCTTGGATCTATGGTGGAGGCCAGTTCTTGGTCAAAAATCCATAGGTGTTAGCCTTCAGTGTCATTGAAAATAGTCGTTCATGGCTATTTTCGACAATAATGGGGGTTGTGTGGCCATTGATAATCGACCAGAGGCTCGTACACCTCACCCCACATATGTTTCCTTGCCATAGATCACATTCTTGGATTTCTGGTGGAGACCATTTTTGGTCAAAAATCCGTAGGTGTTAGCCTTCGGTATTATTGAAAATGGTCGTTCATGGCTATTTTCGACAAAAATGGGGGTTGTGTGGCCATTGATCATCGACCAGAGGCTCGTACACCTCACCCCACATATGTTTTATTGCCATAGATCAAAATCTAGGATTTCTCGTGGAGACCATTTCTTAGTCAAAAATCCGTACGTGTTAGCCTTCGGTATTGTTGAAAATGGTCGTTCATGGCTATTTTCGACAAAAATGGGGGTTGTGTGGCCATTGATCATCGACCAGAGGCTCATACACCTCACCCGACATATAATTCCTTGCCATAGATCATATTCTTGGATTTCTGGTGGAGATGATTTCTTGGTCAAAAATCCGTAGGTGTTAGCCTTCGGTATTATTGAAAATGGTCGTTCATGGCTATTTTCGACAAAAATGGGGGTTGTGTGGCCATTGATCATCGACCAGAGGCTCGTACACCTCACCCCACATATGTTTTCTTGCCATAGATCAAATTCATGGATTTCTGGTGGAGACCATTTCTTGGTCAAAAATCCGTAGGTGTTAGCCTTCGATATTATTGTAAATGGTCGTTCATGGCTATTTTCGACAAAAATGGGGGTTGTGTGGCCATTGATCATCGACCAGAGGATCATACACCTCACCCCACATATGTTTCCTTGCCATAGATCACATTCTTGGATTTCTGGTGGAGACCATTTCTTGGTCAAAAATTTGTAGGTGTTAGCCTCTAGTATTATTGAAAATGGTCGTTCATGGCTATTTTGATAAAAAATGGGGGTTGTATGGCCATTTATCATCGACCAGAGGCTCGTACACCTCACCCCACATATGTTTCTTGCCATAGATCACATTCTTGGATTTCTGGTGGAGACCATTTCTTGGTCAAAAATTCGTATGTGTTAGCCTTCGGTATTATTGAAAATGGTCGTTCATGGCTATTTTCGACAAAATGGGGGTTGTGTGGCCATTGATCGTCGACCAGAGGCTCATACACACCTCACCCCACATATGTTTCCTTGCCATAGATCACATTCTTGAATTTCTGGTGGAGACCATTTCTTGGGCAAAAATCCGAATGTGTTAGCCTTCGGTATTTTTGAAAATGGTCATTCATGGCTATTTTCGATAAAAATGGGGGTTGTTTCGCCATTGATCTTCGACCAGAGGCTCATACACCTCACTACACATATGTTTCCTTGCCATATATCACATTCTTGGATTTATGGTGGAGACCATTTCTTGGTCAAAAATCTATAGGTGTTAGCCTTAAGTGTCATTGAAAATGGTCGTTCATGGCTATTTTCGACAAAATAGAGGTTCTGTGGCCATTGATCATCGACCAGAGGCTCATACACCTCACCCCACATATGTTTCCTTGCCATAGATCACATTCTTGGATTTCTGGTGGAGACCATTTCATGGTCAAAAATCTGTAGGTGTTAGCCTTCGGTATTATTGAAAATGGTCATTCATGGCTATTTTCAACAAAAATGGGGGTTGTGTGGCCATTTATCTTCAACCAGAGGCTCATACACCTCACTACACATATGTTTTCTTGCCATATATCACATTCTTGGATCTATTGTGGAGACCAGTTCTTGGTCAAAAATCCGTAGGTGTTAGCCTTCAGTGTCATTGAAAATAGTCGTTCATGGCTATTTTCGACAAAAATGGGGGTTGTGTGGCCATTGATAATCGACCAGAGGCTCGTACACCCCACCCCACAAATGTTTCCTTGCCATAGATCACATTCTTGGATTTCTGGTGGAGACCATTTCTTGGTCAAAAATTCGTATGTGTTAGCCTTCGGTATTATTGAAAATGGTCATTCATGGCTATTTTCGACAAAAATGGGGGTTGTGTGGCCATTTATCTTCGACCAGAGGCTCGTACACCTCACCCCACATATGTTTCATTACCATAGATCACAATCTTGGATTTCTCGTGGAGACCATTTCTTAGTCAAAAATCCGTACATGTTAGCCTTCTGTATTATTGAAAATGGTCGTTCATGGCTAGTTTCGACAAAAATGGGGGTTGTGTGGCCATTGATCATCGACCAGAGGCTCATACAGCTCACCCCACATATGTTTCCTTGCCATAGATAATATTCTTGGATTTCTGGTGGAGACAATTTCTTGGTCAAAAATCCGTAGGTGTTAGCCTTCTATATTATTGAAAATGGTCGTTCATGGCTATATTCGACAAAAATGGGGGTTGTGTGGCCATTGATCATCGACCAGAGGCTCGTAAACCTCGCCCCACATATGTTTCCTTGCCATAGATCACATTCTTGGATTTCTGGTGGAGACCATTTCTTGGTCAAAAATCCGTAGGTGTTAGCCTTCGGTAATATTGAAAATGGTCGTTCATGTCTATTTTCGACAAAAATGGGGGTTGTGTGGCCATTGATCATCGACCAGAGGCTCACACACCTCACCCCACATATGTTTCCTTGCCATAGATCACATTCTTGGATTTCTGGTGGAGACCATTTCTTTGTCAAAAATCCGTAGGTGTTAGCCTATGGTATTATTGAAAATGGTCGTTCATTTTTGACCAAGAAATGGTCTCCACCAGAAATCCAAGAATGTGATCTATGGCAAGGAAACATTTGTAGGGTGAGGTGTATGAGCCTCTGGTGGATTATCAATGGCCACACAACCCCATTTTTGTCGAAAATAGCCATGAACGACTATTTTCAATGACACTGAAGGCTAACACCTACAGATTTTTGACCAAGAACTGGTCTCCACCATAGATCCAAGAATGTGATATATGGCAAGAAAACATATGTGTAGTGAGGTGTATGAGCCTCTGGTTGAAGATAAATGGCCACACAACCCCCATTTTTGTCGAAAATAGCCATGAATGACCATTTTCAATAATACCGAAGGCTAACACCTACGGATTTTTGACCAAGAAATGGTCTACACCAGAAATCCAAGAATGTGATCTATGGCAAGGAAACATATGTGGGGTGAGGTGTATGAGCCTTTGGTCGATGATCAATGGCCACAGAACCTCTATTTTGTCGAAAATAGCCATGAACGACCATTTTCAATGACACTAAAGGCTAACACCTATGGATTTTTGACCAAGAAATGGTCTCCACCATAAATCCAAGAATGTGATATATGGCAAGGAAACATATGTGTAGTGAGGTGTATGAGCCTCTGGTCGATGATTAATGGCCACAGAATCTCTATTTTGTCGAAAATAGCCATGAACGACCATTTTCAATGACACTGAGGACTAACACCTATGGATTTTTGACCAAGAAATGGTCTCCACCAGAAATCCAAGAATGTGATCTATGGCAAGGAAACATATGTGGGGTGAGGTGTACGAGCCTCTGGTCGATGATTAATGGCCACACAACCCCCATTTTGTCGAAAATAGCCATGAACGACCATTTTCAATAATACCGAAGGCTAACACGTACGAATTTTTGACTAATAAATGGTCTCCACCAGAAATCCAAGAATGTGATCTATGGCAAGAAACATATGTGGGGTGAGGTGTATGAGCCTCTGGTCGATGATAAATAGCCATACAACCCCCATTTTTTATCAAAATAACCATGAACGACCATTTTGAATAATACCAGAGGCTAACACCTACAGATTTTTGACCAAGAAATGGTCTCCACCAGAAATCCAAGAATGTGATCTATGGCAAGGAAACATATGTGGGCTGAGGTGTATGAGCCTCTGGTCGATGATCAATGGCCACACAACCCCCATTTTTGTCGAAAATAGCCATGAACGACCATTTACAATAATATCGAAGGCTAACACCTACGGATTTTTGACCAAGAAATGGTCTCCACCAGAAATTCAAGAATTTGATCTATGGCAAGGAAACATATGTGGGGTGAGGTGTACGAACCTCTGGTCGATGATCAATGGCCACACAACCCCCATTTTTGTCGAAAATAGCCATGAACGACCATTTTCAATAATACCGAAGGCTAACACATACAGATTTTTAACCAAGAAATCGTCTCCACCAGTAATCCAAGAATATGATCTATGGCAAAGAATTATATGTCGGGTGAGGTGTACGAGCCTCTGGTCGATGATCAATGGCCACACAACCCCCATTTTTGTCGAAAATAGCCATGAACGACCATTTTCAATAATACCGAAGGCTAACACGTACGGATTTTTGACCAAGAAATGGTCTCCACGAGAAATCCAAGATTTTGATCTATGGCAATAAAACATATGTGGGGTGAGGTGTACGAGCCTCTGGTCGATGATCAATGGCCACACAACCCCCATTTTTGTCGAAAATAGCCATGACGACCATTTTCAATAATACCGAAGGCTAACACCTACGGATTTTTGACCAAGAAATGGTCTCCACCAGAAATCCAAGAATGTGATCTATGGCAAGTAAACATATGTGGGGTGAGGTGTATGAGCCTCTGGTCGATTATCAATGGCCACACAACCCCCATTATTGTCGAAAATAGCCATGAACGACTATTTTCAATGACACTGAAGGCTAACACCTATGGATTTTTGACCAAGAACTGGTCTCCACCATAGATCCAAGAATGTGATCTATGGCAAGAAAACATATGTGTAGTGAGGTGTATGAGCCTCTGGGTGAAGATAAATGGCCACACAACCCCCATTTTTGTCAAAAATAGCCATGAATAACCATTTTCAATAATACCGAAGGCTAACACATTCGGATTTTTGCCCAAGAAATGGTCTCCACCAGAAGTCCAAGAATGTGATCTACGGCAAGGAAACATATGTGGGTGAGGTGTATGAGCCTCTGGTCGATGATCAATGGCCACAGAACCTCTATTTTGTTGAAAATAGCCATGAACGACCATTTTCAATAATACCGAAGGCTAACACGTACGAATTTTTGACCAAGAAATGGTCTCCACCAGAAATCCAAGAATGTGATCTACGGCAAGGAAACATATGTGGGTGAGGTGTATGAGCCTCTGGTCGATGATCAATGACCACACAACCCCCATTTTTTCGAAAATAGCCATGAACGACCACGACCATTTTCAATAATACCGAAGGCTAACACGTACGAATTTTTGACCAAGAAATGCTCTCCACTAGAAATCCAAGAATGTGATCTATGGCAAGGAAACATATGTGGGGTGAGGAGTACGAGCCTCTGGTTGATGATAAATGGCCACACAACCCCCATTTTTGATGAAAATAGCCATGAACGACCATTTTCAATAATACCGAAGGCTAACACCTACGGATTTTTGACCAACAAATGGTCTCCACCAGAAATCCAAGAATGTGTTCTATGGCAAGGAAACATATGTGGGGTGAGGTGTATGAGCCTTTGGTCGATGATCAATGGCCACACAACCCCCATTTTTGTCGAAAATAGCTATGAACGACCATTTTCAATAATACCGAAGGCTAACACCTGCAGATTTTTGACCAAGAAATGGTCACCACCAGAAATCCAAGAATGTGATCTATGGCAAGGAAACATATGTGGAGTGAGGTGTACGAGCCTCTGGTCGATAATCAATGGCCACACAACCCCCATTTTTGTCAAAAATAGCCATAAATGACCATTTTCAATAATACCGAAGGCTAACACGTACGAATTTTTAACCAAAAAATGGTCTCCACCAGAAATCCAAGAATGTGATCTATGGCAAGTAAACATATGTGGGGTGAGGTGTACGAGCCTCTGGTCGATGATAAATGGCCACACAACCCCCATTTTAGTCGAAAATAGCCATGAACGACCATTTTCAATAATATCGAAGGCTAACACCTACGGATTTTTGACCAAGAAATGGTCTCCACCAGAAATACAGAATGTGATCTATGGCAAGGAAACTTATGTGGGGTGAGGTGTACGAGCCTCTGGTTGATGATCAATGACGACACAACCCCCATTTTTGTCGAAAATAGCCATGAATGACCATTTTCAATGATAGTGAAGGCTAACACCTACGAATTTTGGACCAACAAATGGTCTCCACGAGAAATCCAAGATTGTGATCTATGGCAAGAAAACATATGTGGGGTGAAGTGTACGAGCCTCTGGTCGATGATCAATGGCCACAAAACCCCCATTTTTGTCGAAAATAGCCATGAACGACCATTTTCAATGACACTGAAGGCTAACACCTATGGATTTTTGACCAAGAAATGGTCTCCACCATAAATCCAAGAATGTGATCTATGGCAAGGAAACATATGTGTAGTGAGGTGTATGAGCCTCTGGTCGAAGATCAATGGCCACACAACCCCCATTTGTGTCGAAAATAGCCATGAATGACCATTTTCAATAATACCGAAGGCTAACACGTACGGATTTTTTACCAAGAAATGGTCTCCACCAGAAATCCAAGAATGTGATCTATGGCAAGGAAACATATATGGGGTGAGGTGTATGAGCCTCTGGTCGATGATCAATGGCCACACAACCCCCATTTTTGTCGAAAATAGCCATGAACGACCATTTACAATAATACCGAAGGCTAACACCTACGGATTTTTGACCAAGAGAAGATCTCCACCAGAAATCCAAGAATGTGATCTATGGCAAGGAAACATATGTGGGGTGAGGTGTACGAGCCTCTGATCGATAATCAATGGCCACACAACCCCCATTTTTGTCGAAAATAGCCATGAACGACCATTTTCAATAATTCCGAAGGCTAACACCTACGGATTTGTGACCAAGAAATCGTCTCCACCAGAAATTCAAGAATATGATCTATGGCAAGGAAACATATTGGGGTGAGGTGTACGAGCCTCTGGTCGATGATCAATGGCCACACAACCCCCATTTTTGTCGAAAACAGCCATGAACGACCATTTTCAATAATACCAAAGGCTAACACATACGGATTTTTGACCAAGAAATGGCCTCCACGAGAAATCCAAGATTGTGATCTATGGCAATTAAACATATGTGGTGTGAGGTGTATGAGCCTCTGGTCGATGATAAATGGCCACACAACCCCCATTTTTGTCGAAAATAGCCATCAACGACCATTTTCAATAATACCGAAGGCTAACACCTATGGATTTTTGACCAAGAAATGGTCTCCACCAGAAATCCAAGAATGTGACCTATGGCAAGGAAACATATGTGGGGTGAGGTGTATGAGCCCCTGGTCGATTATCAATGGCCACACAACCCCCATTTTTGTCGAAAATTGCCATGAACGACTATTTTCAATGACACTGAAGGCTAACACTTATGGATTTTTTTACCAAGAACTGGTCTCCACCATAGATCCAAGAATGTGACCTGTGGCAAGAAAACATATGTGTAGTGAGGTGTATGAGCCTCTGGTTGAAGATAAATGGCCACACAACCCCCATTTTTTCGAAAATAGCCACGAATGACCATTTTCAATAATACCGAAGGCTAACACATTCAGATTTTTGCCCAAGAAATGGTCTCCACCTGAAATCCAAAAATGTGATCTACGGCAAGGAAACATATGTGGGTGAGGTGTACGAGCCTCTGGTCGATGATCAATGGCCACACAACACCCATTTTGTCGAAAATAGCCATGAACGACCATTTTCAATAATACCGAAGGCAAACACTTACGAATTTTTGACCAAGAAATGGTCTCCACCAGAAATCCAAGAGTGTGCTCTATGGCAAGGAAACATATGTGGGGTGAGGTGTACGAGCCTCTGGTCGATGATAAATGGCCACACAACCCCCATTTTTGATGAAAATAGCCATGAACGACCATTTTCAATAATACCGAAAGCTAACACCTACGGATTTTTGACCAAGAAATGGTCTCCACCAGAAATCCAAGAATGTGGTCTATGGCAAGGAAACATATGTGGGGTGAGGTGTATGAGCCTTTGGTCGATGATCAATGGCCACACAACCCCCATTTTTGTCGAAAATAGCCATGAACGACCATTTTCAATAATACCGAAGGCTAACACGTACGGATTTTTGACCAAGAAATGGTCACCACCAGAAATCCAATAATGTGGTCTATGGCAAGGAAACACATGTGGGTGAGGTGTATGAGCCTTTGGTCGATGATCAATTGCCACACAACCCCCATTTTTGTCGAAAGTAGCCATGAACGACCATTTTCAATAATACCGAAGGCTAACACCTACGGATTTTTGACCAAGAAATGGTCTCCACCAGAAATCCTAGAATGTGATATATGGCAAGGAAACTTATGTGGGGTGAGGTGTACGATCCTCTGGTCGATGATCAATGGCGACACAACCCCCATTTTTGTCGAAAATAGCCATGAATGACCATTTTCAATGACACTGAAGGCTAACACCTACGAATTTTTTACCAACAAATGGTCTCCACGAGAAATCCAAGATTCTGATCTATGGCCAGAAAACATATGTGGGGTGAAGTGTACGAGCCTCTGGTCGATGATCAATGGCCACACAACCCCCATTTTTGTCGAAAATAGCCATGAACGACCATTTTCAATGACACTGAAGGCTAACACCTATGGATTTTTGACCAAGAAATGGACTCCACCATAAATCCAAGAATGTGATCTATGGCAAGGAAACATATGTGTAGTGAGGTGTATGAGCCTCTGGTCGAAGATCAATGGCCACACAACCCCCATTTGTGTCGAAAATAGCCATGAATGACCATTTTCAATAATACCGAAGGCTAACACGTACGGATTTTTGACCAAGAAATGGTCTCCACCAGAAATCCAAGAATGTGATCTATGGCAAGGAAACATATGTGGGGTGAATTGTATGAGCCTCTGATCGATGATAAATGGCCACACAACCCCCATTTTAGTCGAAAATAGCCATGAACGACCATTTTCAACAATACCGAAGGCTAACACCTACAGATTTGTGACCAAGAAATGGTCTCCTCTAGAAATCCAAGAATGTGATATATGGCAAGAAAACATATGTGGGGTGAAGTGTACGAGCCTCTGGTCGATGATCAATGGCCACACAACCCCCATTTTTGTCGAAAATAACCATGAACGACCATTTTCAATGACACTAAAGGCTAACACGTACGGATTTTTGACCAAGAAATGGCCTCCACGAGAAATCCAAGATTGTGATCTATGGCAATTAAACATATGTGGGGTGAGGTGTATGAGCCTCTGGTCGATGATAAATGGCCACACAACCCCCATTTTTGTCGAAAATAGTCATCAACGACCATTTTCAATAATACCGAAGGCTAACACCTACGGATTTTTGACCAAGAAATGGTCTCCACCAGAAATCCAAGAATGTGACCTATGGCAAGGAAACATATGTGGGGTGAGGTGTATGAGCCCCTGGTCGATTATCAATGGCCACACAACCCCCATTTTTGTCGAAAATTGCCATGAACGTCTATTTTCAATGACACTGAAGGCTAACACCTATGGATTTTTTTACCAAGAACTGGTCTCCACCATAGATCGAAGAATGTGACCTATGGCAAGAAAACATATGTGTAGTGAGGTGTATGAGCCTCTGGTCGAAGATAAATGGCCACACAACCCCCATTTTTTTCGAAAATAGCCATGAATGACCATTTTCAATAATATCGAAGGCTAACACATTCAGATTTTTTGCCCAAGAAATGGTCTCCACCAGAAATCCAAAAATGTGATCTACGGCAAGGAAACATATGTGGGTGAGGTGTACGAGCCTCTGGTCGACACAACCACCATTTTGTCGAAAATAGCCATGAACGACCATTTTCAATAATACCGAAGGCTGACACGTACGAATTTTTGACCAAGAAATGGTCTCCACCAGAAATCCAAGAGTGTGCTCTATGGCAAGGAAACATATGTGGGGTGAGGTGTACGAGCCTCTGGTCGATGATAAATGGCCACACAACCCCCATTTTTGATGAAAATAGCCGTGAACGACCATTTTCAATAATACCGAAAGCTAACACCTACGGATTTTTGACCAAGAAATGGTCTCCACCAGAAATCCAAGAATGTGATCTATGGCAAGGAAACATATGTGGGGTGAATTGTACGAGCCTCTGATCGATGATAAATGGCCACACAACCCCCATTTTAGTCGAAAATAGCCATGAACGACCATTTTCAACAATACCGAAGGCTAACACCAACAGATTTTTGACCAAGAAATGGTCTCCTCCAGAAATCCAAGAATGTGATATATGGCAAGAAAACATATGTGGGGTGAAGTGTACGAGCCTCTGGTCGATGATCAATGGCCACACAACCCCCATTTTGTCGAAAATAGCCATGAACGACCATTTTCAATGACACTAAAGGCTAACACCTATGGATTTCTAACCAAGAAATGGTCTCCACCATAAATCCAAGAATGTGATCTATGGCAAGGAAACATATGTGTAGTGAGGTGTATGAGCCTCTGGTCGAAGATCAATGGCCACACATCCCCCATTTTTGTCGAAAATAGCCATGAATCACCATTTTTAAAAATACCAAAGGCTAACACATTCGGATTTTTGCCCAAGAAATGGTCTCCACCAGAAATCCAAGAATGTGATCTATGGCAAGGAAACATATGTGGGGTGAGGTGTACGAGCCTCTGGTCGATGATCAATGGCCACACAACCCCCATTTTGCCGAAAATAGCCATGAACGACCATTTTCAATAATACCGAAGGCTAACACGTACGAATTTTTGACCAAGAAATGGTCTCCACCAGAAATCCAAGAATGTGATTTATGGCAAGGAAACTTATGTGGGGTGAGGTGTACGAGCCTCTGGTCGATGATAAATGGCCACACAACCCCCATTTTTGATGAAAATAGCCATGAGCGACCATTTTCAATAATACTAGAGGCTAACACCTACGGATTTTTGTCCAAGAAATGGTCTCCACCAGAAATCCAAGAATGTGATCTATGGCAAGGAAACATATGTGGGGTGAGGTGTATGAGCCTCTGGTCGATGATCAATGGCCACACGACCCCCATTTTTCTCGAAAATAGCCATGAACGACCATTTTCAATAATACCGAAGGCTAACACCTACGGATTTTTGACCAAGAAATGGTCTCCACCAGAAATCCAAGAATGTGATCTACGGCAAGGAATCATATGTGGGGTGAGGTGAATGAGCCTCTGGTCGATGATCAATGGCCACACAACCCTAATTTTTGTCAAAAATAGCCATGAACAACCATTTTCAATGACACTTAAGGCTAACACCTACGGATTTTGACCAAGAAATGGTCTCCACCATAAATCCAGGAATGTGATCTATGGCAAGGAAACATATGTGTAGTGAGGTGTATGAGCCTCTGGTCGAAGATCAATGGCCACACAACCCCCATTTTTGTTGAAAATAGCCATGAATGAGCATTTTCAAAAATACCAAAGGCTAACACATTCAGATTTTTGCCCAAGAAATGGTCTCCACCAGAAATCCAAGAATGTGATCTACGGAAAGGAAACATATGTGGGGTGAGGTGTACGAGCCTCTGGTCGATGATCAATGGCCACACAACCCCCATTTTGCCGAAAATAGCCATGAACGACCATTTTCAATAATACCGAAGGCTAACACGTACGAGTTTTTGACCAAGAAATGGTCTCCACCAGAAATCCAAGAATGTGATCTATGGCAAGGAAACATATGTGGGGTGAGGTTTATGAGCCTCTAGTCGATGATAAATGGCCACACAACCCCCATTTTTTATGAAAATAGCCATGAGCGACCATTTTCAATAATACTAGAGGCTAAGACCTACAGATTTTTGACCAAGAAATGGTCTCCACCATAAATCCAAGAATGTGATCTATGGCAAGGAAACATATGTGGGGTGAGGTGTATAAGCCTCTGGTCGAAGATCAATGGGCACACAACCCCTATTTTTGTCGAAAATAGCCATGAATGACCATTTTCAAAAATACCAAAGGCTAACACATTCGGATTTTTGCCCAAGAAATGGTCTCCACCAGAAATCCAAGAATGTGATCTATGGCAAGGAAACATATGTGGGGTGAGGTGTACGAGCCTCTGGTCGATGATCAATGGCCACACAACCCCCATTTTGCCGAAAATAGCCATGAATGACCATGTTCAATAATACCGAAGGCTAACACGTACGAGTTTTTGACCAAGAAATGGTCTCCACCAGAAATCCAAGAATGTGATCTATGGCAAGGAAACATATGTGGGGTGAGGTTTATGAGCCTCTAGTCGATGATAAATAGCCACACAACCCCCATTTTTTATGAAAATAGCCATGAGCGACCATTTTCAATAATACTAGAGGCTGAGACCTACAGATTTTTGACCAAGAAATGGTCTCCACCAGAAATCCAAGAATGTGATCTATGGAAAGGAAACATATGTGGGGTGAGGTCTATGAGCCTCTAGTCGATGATCAATGGCCACACAACCCCCATTTTTGTCGAAAATAGCCATGAACGACCATTTTCAATAATACCGAAGGCTAACACCTACGGATTTTGACCAAGAAATGGTCTCCACCAGAAATCCAAGAATGTGATCTACGGCAAGGAAACATATGTGGGGTGAGGTGTATGAGCCTCGGGTCGACGATCAATGGCCACACAACCCTAATTTTTGTCGAAAATAGCCATGAACGACCATTTTCAATGACACTGACGGCTAACACCTACGGATTTTTGACCAAGAAATGGTCTCCACCATAAATCCAAGAATGTGATCTATGGCAAGGAAACATATGTGTAGTGAGATGTATGAGCCTCTGGTCGAAGATCAATGGCCACACAACCCCCATTTTTGTCGAAAATAGCCATGAATGACCATTTTCAAAAATACCAAAGGCTAACACATTCGGATTTTTGCCCAAGAAATGGTCTCCACCAGAAATCCAAGAATGTGATCTATGGCAAGGAAACATATGTGGAGTGAGGTGTACGAGCCTCTGGTCGATGATCAATGGCCACACAACCCCCATTTTGCTGAAAATAGCCATGAACGACCATTTTCAATAATACCGAAGGCTAACACGTACGAGTTTTTAACCAAGAAATGATCTCCACCAGAAATCCAAGAATGTGATCTATGGTAAGGAAACATATGTGGGGTGAGGTTTATGAGCCTCTAGTCGATGATAAATGGCCACACAACCCCCATTTTTTATGAAAATAGCCATGAGCGACCATTTTCAATAATACTAGAGGCTAACACCTACGGATTTTTGACCAAGAAATGGTCTCCACCAGAAATCCAAGAATGTGATCTATGGCAAGGAAACATATGTGGGGTGAGGTGTATGAGCCTCTGGTCGATGATCAATGGCCACACAACCCCCATTTTTGTCGAAAATAGCCATGAACGATCATTTTCAATAATACCGAAGGCTAACACCTACGGATTTTTGACCAAGAAATGGTCTCCACCAGAAATCCAAGAATGTGATCTACGGCAAGGAAACATATGTGGGGTGAGGTGTATGAGCCTCTGGTCGACGATCAATGGCCACACAACCCTAATTTTTGTCAAAAATAGCCATGAACGACCATTTTCAATGACACTGAAGGCTAACACCTACAGATTTTTGACCAAGAAATGGTCTCCACCATAAATCCAAGAATGTGATCTATGGCAAGGATACATATGTGTAGTGAGGTGTATGAGCCTCTGGTCGAAGATCAATGGCCACACAACCCCCATTTTTGTCGAAAATAGCCATGAATGACCATTTTCAAAAATACCAAAGGCTAACACATTCGGATTTTTGACCAAGAAATGGTCTCCACCAGAAATCCAAGAATGTGATCTATGGCAAGGAAACATATGTGGGGTGAGGTGTACGAGCCACTGGTCGATGATCAATGGCCACACAACCCCCATTTTGCCGAAAATAGCCATGAACGACCATTTTCAATAATACCGAAGGCTAACACGTACGAGTTTTTGACCAAGAAATGGTCTCCACCAGAAATCCAAGAATGTGATCTATGGCAAGGAAACATATGTGGGGTGAGGTTTATGAGCCTCTAGTCGATGATAAATGGCCACACAACCCCCATTTTTTATGAAAATAGCCATGAGCGACCATTTTCAATAATACTAGAGGCTAAGACCTATGGAATTTTGACCAAGAAATGGTCTCCACCAGAAATCCAAGAATGTGATCTATGGCAAGGAAACATATGTGGGGTGAGGTGTATGAGCCTCTAGTCGATGATCAATGGCCACACAACCCCCATTTTTGTCGAAAGTAGCCATGAACGACCATTTTCGATAATACCGAAGGCTAACACCTACGGATTTTTGACCAAGAAATGGCCTCCACCAGAAATCCAAGAATGTGATCTACGGCAAGGAAACATATGTGGGGTGAGGTGTATGAGCCTCTGGTTGACGATCAATGGCCACACAACCCCAATTTTTGTCGAAAATAGCCATGAACAACCATTTTCAATGACACTTACGGCTAACACCTACGGATTTTTCACCAAGAAATGGTCTCCACCATAAATCCAAGAATGTGATCTATGGCAAGGAAACATATGTGTAGTGAGGTGTATGAGCCTCTGGTCGAAGATCAATGGCCACACAACCCCCATTTTTGTCGAAAATAGCCATGAATGACCATTTTCAAAAATACCAAAGGCTAACACATTCGGATTTTTGCCCAATAAATGGTCTCCACCAGAAATCCAAGAATGTGATCTATGGCAAGGAAACATATGTGGGGTGAGGTGTACGAGCCTCTCGTCGATGATCAATGGCCACACAACCCCCATTTTGCCGAAAATAGCCATGAACGACCATTTTCAATAATACCGAAGGCTAACACGTACAAGTTTTTGACCAAGAAATGGTCTCCACCAGAAATCCAAGAATGTGATCTATGGCAAGGAAACATATGTGGGGTGAGGTTTATGAGCCTCTAGTCGATGATAAATGGCCACACAACCCCCATTTTTTATGAAAATAGCCATGAGCGACCATTTTCAATAATACTAGAGGCTAAGACCTATGGATTTTTGCCCAATAAATGGTCTCCACCAGAAATCCAAGAATGTGATCTATGGCAAGGAAACATATGTGGGGTGAGGTGTATGTGCCTCTAGTCGATGATCAATGGCCACACAACCCCCGTTTTTGTCGAAAGTAGCCATGAACGACCATTTTCAATAATACCGAAGGCTAACACCTACGGATTTTTGACCAAGAAATGGTCTCCACCAGAAATCCAAGAATGTGATCTATGGCAAGGAAACATATGTGGGGTGAGGTGTATGAGCCTCTGGTCGACGATCAATGGCCACACAACCCCAATTTTTGTCGAAAATAGCCATGAACGACCATTTTCAATGACACTGACGGCTAACACCTACGGATTTTTCACCAAGAAATGGTCTCCACCATAAATCCAAGAATGTGATCTATGGCAAGGAAACATATGTGTAGTGAGGTGTATGAGCCTCTGGTCGAAGATCAATGGCCACACAACCCCCATTTTTGTCAAAAATAGCCATGAATGACCATTTTCAAAAATACCAAAGGCTAACACATTCGGATTTTTGCCCAATAAATGGTCTCCACCAGAAATCCAAGAATGTGATCTATGGCAAGGAAACATATGTGTAGTGAGGTGTATGAGCCTCTGGTCGAAGATCAATGGCCACACAACCCCCATTTTTGTCGAAAATAGCCATGAATGACCATTTTCAAAAATACCAAAGGCTAACACATTCGGATTTTTGCCCAATAAATGGTCTCCACCAGAAATCCAAGAATGTGATCTATGGCAAGGAAACATATGTGGGGTGAGGTGTACGAGCCTCTGGTCGATGATCAATGGCCACACAACCCCCATTTTGCCGAAAATAGCCATGAACGACCATTTTCAATAATACCGAAGGCTAACACGTACGAGTTTTTTACCAAGAAATGGTCTCCACCAGAAATCCAAGAATACGATCTATGGCAAGGAAACATATGTGGGGTGAGGTTTATGAGCCTCTAGTCGATGATAAATGGCCACACAACCCCCATTTTTTATGAAAATAGCCATGAGCGACCATTTTCAATAATACTAGAGGCTAAGACCTATGGATTTTTGACCAAGAAATGGTCTCCACCAGAAATCCAAGAATGTGATCTATGGCAAGGAAACATATGTGGGGTGAGGTGTATGAGCCTCTAGTCGATGATCAATGGCCACACAACCCCCATTTTTGTCGAAACTAGCCATGAACTACCATTTTCAATAATACCGAAGGCTAACACCTACGGATTTTTGACCAAGAAATGGTCTCCACCAGAAATCCAAGAATGTGATCTACGGCAAGGAAACATATGTGGGGTGAGGTGTATGAGCTCTGGTCGACGATCAATGGCCACACAACCCCAATTTTTGTCGAAAATAGCCATGAACGACCATTTTCAATGACACTGACGGCTAACACCTACGGATTTTTCACCAAGAAATGGTCTCCACCATAAATCCAAGAATGTGATCTATGGCAAGTAAACATATGTGTAGTGAGGTGTATGAGCCTCTGGTCGAAGATCAATGGCCACACAACCCCCATTTTTGTCGAAAATAGCCATGAATGACCATTTTCAAAAATACCAAAGGCTAACACATTCGGATTTTTGCCCAATAAATGGTCTCCACCAGAAATCCAAGAATGTGATCTATGGCAAGGAAACATATGTGGGGTGAGGTGTACGGGCCTCTGGTCGATGATCAATGGCCACACAACCCCCATTTTGTCGAAAATAGCCATGAACGACCATTTTCAATAATACCGAAGGCTAACACGTACGAGTTTTTGACCAAGAAATGGTCTCCACCAGAAATCCAAGAATGTGATCTATGGCAAGGAAACATATGTGGGGTGAGGTTTATGAGCCTCTAGTCGATGATAAATTGCCACACAACCCCCATTTTTTATGAAAATAGCCATGAGCGACCATTTTCAATAATACTAGAGGCTAAGACCTATGGATTTTGACCAAGAAATGGTCTCCACCAGAAATCCAAGAATGTGATCTATGGCAAGGAAACATATGTGGGGTGAGGTGTATGAGCCTCTAGTCGATGATCAATGGCCACACAACCCCCGTTTTTGTCGAAAGTAGCCATGAACGACCATTTTCAATAATACCGAAGGCTAACACCTACGGATTTTTGACCAAGAAATGGTCTCCACCAGAAATCCAAGAATGTGATCTATGGCAAGGAAACATATGTGGGGTGAGGTGTATGAGCCTCTGGTCGACGATCAATGGCCACACAACCCCAATTTTTGTCGAAAATAGCCATGAACGACCATTTTCAATGACACTGACGGCTAACACCTACGGATTTTTCACCAAGAAATGGTCTCCACCATAAATCCAAGAATGTGATCTATGGCAAGGAAACATATGTGTAGTGAGGTGTATGAGCCTCTGGTCGAAGATCAATGGCCACACAACCCCCATTTTTGTCGAAAATAGCCATGAATGACCATTTTCAAAAATACCAAAGGCTAACACATTCGGATTTTTGCCCAATAAATGGTCTCCACCAGAAATCCAAGAATGTGATCTATGGCAAGGAAACATATGTGTAGTGAGGTGTATGAGCCTCTGGTCGAAGATCAATGGCCACACAACCCCCATTTTTGTCGAAAATAGCCATGAATGACCATTTTCAAAAATACCAAAGGCTAACACATTCGGATTTTTGCCCAATAAATGGTCTCCACCAGAAATCCAAGAATGTGATCTATGGCAAGGAAACATATGTGGGGTGAGGTGTACGAGCCTCTGGTCGATGATCAATGGCCACACAACCCCCATTTTGCCGAAAATAGCCATGAACGACCATTTTCAATAATACCGAAGGCTAACACGTACGAGTTTTTTACCAAGAAATGGTCTCCACCAGAAATCCAAGAATACGATCTATGGCAAGGAAACATATGTGGGGTGAGGTTTATGAGCCTCTAGTCGATGATAAATGGACACACAACCCCCATTTTTTATGAAAATAGCCATGAGCGACCATTTTCAATAATACTAGAGGCTAAGACCTATGGATTTTTGACCAAGAAATGGTCTCCACCAGAAATCCAAGAATGTGATCTATGGCAAGGAAACATATGTGGGGTGAGGTGTATGAGCCTCTAGTCGATGATCAATGGCCACACAACCCCCATTTTTGTCGAAACTAGCCATGAACTACCATTTTCAATAATACCGAAGGCTAACACCTACGGATTTTTGACCAAGAAATGGTCTCCACCAGAAATCCAAGAATGTGATCTACGGCAAGGAAACATATGTGGGGTGAGGTGTATGAGCCTCTGGTCGACGATCAATGGCCACACAACCCCAATTTTTGTCGAAAATAGCCATGAACGACCATTTTCAATGACACTGACGGCTAACACCTACGGATTTTTCACCAAGAAATGGTCTCCACCATAAATCCAAGAATGTGATCTATGGCAAGGAAACATATGTGTAGTGAGGCGTATGAGCCTCTGGTCGAAGATCAATGGCCACACAACCCCCATTTTTGTCGAAAATAGCCATGAATGACCATTTTCAAAAATACCAAAGGCTAACACATTCGGATTTTTGCCCAATAAATGGTCTCCACCAGAAATCCAAGAATGTGATCTATGGCAAGGAAACATATGTGGGGTGAGGTGTACGAGCCTCTGGTCGATGATCAATGGCCACACAACCCCCATTTTGTCGAAAATAGCCATGAACGACCATTTTCAATAATACCGAAGGCTAACACGTACGAGTTTTTGACCAAGAAATGGTCTCCACCAGAAATCCAAGAATGTGATCTATGGCAAGGAAACATATGTGGGGTGAGGTTTATGAGCCTCTAGTCGATGATAAATGGCCACACAACCCCCATTTTTTATGAAAATAGCCATGAGCGACCATTTTCAATAATACTAGAGGCTAAGACCTATGGATTTTTGACCAAGAAATGGTCTCCACCAGAAATCCAAGAATGTGATCTATGGCAAGGAAACATATGTGGGGTGAGGTGTATGAGCCTCTAGTCGATGATCAATGGCCACACAACCCCCGTTTTTGTCGAAAGTAGCCATGAACGACCATTTTCAATAATACCGAAGGCTAACACCTACGGATTTTTGACCAAGAAATGGTCTCCACCAGAAATCCAAGAATGTGATCTATGGCAAGGAAACATATGTGGGGTGAGGTGTATGAGCCTCTGGTCGACGATCAATGGCCACACAACCCCAATTTTTGTCGAAAATAGCCATGAACGACCATTTTCAATGACACTGACGGCTAACACCTACGGATTTTTCACCAAGAAATGGTCTCCACCATAAATCCAAGAATGTGATCTATGGCAAGGAAACATATGTGTAGTGAGGTGTATGAGCCTCTGGTCGAAGATCAATGGCCACACAACCCCCATTTTTGTCGAAAATAGCCATGAATGACCATTTTCAAAAATACCAAAGGCTAACACATTCGGATTTTTGCCCAATAAATGGTCTCCACCAGAAATCCAAGAATGTGATCTATGGCAAGGAAACATATGTGTAGTGAGGTGTATGAGCCTCTGGTCGAAGATCAATGGCCACACAACCCCCATTTTTGTCGAAAATAGCCATGAATGACCATTTTCAAAAATACCAAAGGCTAACACCTACGGATTTTTCACCAAGAAATGGTCTCAATAAATAAATCCAAGAATGTGATCTATGGTAAGGAAACATATGTGTAGTGAGGTGTATGAGCCTCTGGTCGAAGATCAATGGCCACACAACCCCCATTTTTGTCGAAAATAGCCATGAATGACCATTTTCAAAAATACCAAAGGCTAACACATTCGAATTTTTGCCCAAGAAATGGTCTCCACCAGAAATCCAAGAATGTGATCTATGGCAAGGAAACATATGTGGGGTGAGGTGTACGAGCCTCTGGTCGATGATCAATGGCCACACAACCCCCATTTTGCCGAAAATAGCCATGAACGACCATTTTCAATAATACCGAAGGCTAACGCGTACGAGTTTTTGACCAAGAAATGGTCTCCACCAGAAATCCAAGAATGTGATTTATGGCAAGGAAACATATGTGGGGTGAGGTTTATGAGCCTCTAGTCGATGATAATAGGCCACTGAACCCCCATTTTTTATGAAAATAGCCATGAGCGACCATTTTCAATAATACTAGAGGCTAAGACCTATGGATTTTTTACCAAGAAATGGTCTCCACTAGAAATCCAAGAATGTGATCTATGGCAAGGAAACATATGTGGGGTGAGGTGTATGAGCCTCTAGTCGATGATCAATGGCCACACAACCCCCATTTTTGTCGAAAATAGCCATGAACGACCATTTTCAAAAATACCGAAGGCTAACACCTACGGATTTTTGACCAAGAAATGGTCTCCACAAGAAATCCAAGAATGTGATCTATGGCAAGAAAACATATGTGTAGTGAGGTGTATGAGCCTCTGGTCGAAGATCAATGGCCACACAACCCCCATTTTTGTCGAAAATAGCCATGAATGACCATTTTCAAAAATACCAAAGGCCAACACATTCGAATTTTTGCCCAAGAAATGGTCTCCACCAGAAATCCAAGAATGTGATCTATGGCAAGGAAACATATGTGCGGTGAGGTGTACGAGCCTCTGGTCGATGATCAATGGCCACACAACCCCCATTTTGCCGAAAATAGCCATGAACGACCATTTTCAATAATACCGAAGGCTAACGCGTACGAGTTTTTGACCAAGAAATGGTCTCCACCAAAAATCCAAGAATGTGATCTATGGCAAGGAAACATATGTGGGGTGAGGTTTATGAGCCTCTAGTCGATGATAATAGGCCACACAGCCCCCATATTTTATGAAAATAGCCATGAGCGACCATTTTCAATAATACTAGAGGCTAAGACCTATGGATTTTTGACCAAGAAATGGTCTCCACTAGAATTCCAAGAATGTGATCTATGGCAAGGAAACATATGTGGGGTGAGGTGTATGAGCCTCTAGTCGATGATCAATGGCCACACAACCCCCATTTTTGTCGAAAATAGCCATGAACGACCATTTTCAATAATACCGAAGGCTAACACCTACGGATTTTTGACCAAGAAATGGTCTCCACCAGAAATCCAAGAATGTGATCTACGGCAAGGAAACATATGTGGGGTGAGGTGTATGAGCCTCTGGTCGACGATCAATGGCCACACAACCCCAATTTTTGTCGAAAATAGCCATGAACGACCATTTTCAATGACACTGACGGCTAACACCTACGGATTTTTCAATAATACTAGAGGCTAAGACCTATGGATTTTTTACCAAGAAATGGTCTCCACTAGAAATCCAAGAATGTGATCTATGGCAAGGAAACATATGTGGGGTGAGGTGTATGAGCCTCTAGTCGATGATCAATGGCCACACAACCCTCATTTTTGTCGAAAATAGCCATGAACGACCATTTTCAATAATACCGAAGGCTAACACCTACGGATTTTTGACCAAGAAATGGTCTCCATTAGAAATCCAAGAATGTGATCTATGGCAAGGAAACATATGTGGGGTGAGGTGTATGAGCCTCTAGTCGATGATCAATGGCCACACAACCCTCATTTTTGTCGAAAATAGCCATGAACGACCATTTTCAATGACACTAACGGCTAACACCTACGGATTTTTCACCAAGAAATGGTCTCCACCATAAATCCAAGAATGTGATCTATGGCAAGGAAACATATGTGTAGTGAGGTGTATGAGCCTCTGGTCGAAGATCAATGGCCACACAACCCCCATTTTTGTCGAAAATAGCCATGAATGACCATTTTCAAAAATACCAAAGGCCAACACATTCGAATTTTTGCCCAAGAAATGGTCTCCACCAGAAATCCAAGAATGTGATCTATGGCAAGGAAACATATGTGCGGTGAGGTGTACGAGCCTCTGGTCGATGATCAATGGCCACACAACCCCCATTTTGCCGAAAATAGCCATGAACGACCATTTTCAATAATACCGAAGGCTAACGCGTACGAGTTTTTGACCAAGAAATGGTCTCCACCAAAAATCCAAGAATGTGATCTATGGCAAGGAAACATATGTGGGCTGAGGTTTATGAGCCTCTAGTCGATGATAATAGGCCACACAGCCCCCATATTTTATGAAAATAGCCATGAGCGAATATTTTCAATAATACTAGAGGCTAAGACCTATGGATTTTTGACCAAGAAATGGTCTCCACTAGAATTCCAAGAATGTGATCTATGGCAAGGAAACATATGTGGGGTGAGGTGTATGAGCCTCTAGTCGATGATCAATGGCCACACAACCCCCATTTTTGTCGAAAATAGCCATGAACGACCATTTTCAATAATACCGAAGGCTAACACCTACGGATTTTTGACCAAGAAATGGTCTCCACCAGAAATCCAAGAATGTGATCTACGGCAAGGAAACATATGTGGGGTGAGGTGTATGAGCCTCTGGTCGACGATCAATGGCCACACAACCCCAATTTTTGTCGAAAATAGCCATGAACGACCATTTTCAATGACACTGACGGCTAACACCTACGGATTTTTCACCAAGAAATGGTCTCCACCATAAATCCAAGAATGTGATCTATGGTAAGGAAACATATGTGTAGTGAGGTGTATGAGCCTCTGGTCGAAGATCAATGGCCACACAACCCCCATTTTTGTCGAAAATAGCCATGAATGACCATTTTCAAAAATACCAAAGGCTAACACATTCGAATTTTTGCCCAAGAAATGGTCTCCACCAGAAATCCAAGAATGTGATTTATGGCAAGGAAACATATGTGGGGTGAGGTGTACGAGCCTCTGGTCGATGATCAATGGCCACACAACCCCCATTTTGCCGAAAATAGCCATGAACGACCATTTTCAATAATACCGAAGGCTAACGCGTACGAGTTTTTGACCAAGAAATGGTCTCCACCAGAAATCCAAGAATGTGATTTATGGCAAGGAAACATATGTGGGGTGAGGTTTATGAGCCTCTAGTCGATGATAATAGGCCACTGAACCCCCATTTTTTATGAAAATAGCCATGAGCGACCATTTTCAATAATACTAGAGGCTAAGACCTATGGATTTTTTACCAAGAAATGGTCTCCACTAGAAATCCAAGAATGTGATCTATGGCAAGGAAACATATGTGGGGTGAGGTGTATGAGCCTCTAGTCGATGATCAATGGCCACACAACCCCCATTTTTGTCGAAACTAGCCATGAACTACCATTTTCAATAATACCGAAGGCTAACACCTACGGATTTTTGACCAAGAAATGGTCTCCACCAGAAATCCAAGAATGTGATCTACGGCAAGGAAAGATATGTGGGGTGAGGTGTATGAGCCTCTGGTCGACGATCAATGGCCACACAACCCCAATTTTTGTCGAAAATAGCCATGAACGACCATTTTCAATGACACTGACGGCTAACACCTACGGATTTTTCACCAAGAAATGGTCTCCACCATAAATCCAAGAATGTGATCTATGGCAAGGAAACATATGTGTAGTGAGGTGTATGAGCCTCTGGTCGAAGATCAATGGCCACACAACCCCCATTTTTGTCGAAAATAGCCATGAATGACCATTTTCAAAAATACCAAAGGCTAACACATTCGTATTTTTGCCCAATAAATGGTCTCCACCAGAAATCCAAGAATGTGATCTATGGCAAGGAAACATATGTGGGGTGAGGTGTACGAGCCTCTGGTCGATGATCAATGGCCACACAACCCCCATTTTGCCGAAAATAGCCATGAACGACCATTTTCAGTAATACCGAAGGCTAACACGTACGAGTTTTTGACCAAGAAATGGTCTCCACCAGAAATCCAAGAATGTGATCTATGGCAAGGAAACATATGTGGGGTGAGGTTTATGAGCCTCTAGTCGATGATAAATGGCCACACAACCCCCATTTTTTATGAAAATAGCCATGAGCGACCATTTTCAATAATACTAGGGGCTAACACTTACGGATTTTTGACCAAGAAATGGTCTCCACCAGAAATCCAAGAATGTGATCTATGGCAAGGAAACATATGTGGGGTGAGGTGTATGAGCCTCTAGTCGATGATCAATGGCCACACAACCCCCGTTTTTGTCGAAAGTAGCCATGAACGACCATTTTCAATAATACCGAAGGCTAACACCTACGGATTTTTGACCAAGAAATGGTCTCCACCAGAAATCCAAGAATGTGATCTATGGCAAGGAAACATATGTGGGGTGAGGTGTATGAGCCTCTGGTCGACGATCAATGGCCACACAACCCCAATTTTTGTCGAAAATAGCCATGAACGACCATTTTCAATGACACTGACGGCTAACACCTACGGATTTTTCACCAAGAAATGGTCTCCACCATAAATCCAAGAATGTGATCTATGGCAAGGAAACATATGTGTAGTGAGGTGTATGAGCCTCTGGTCGAAGATCAATGGCCACACAACCCCCATTTTTGTCGAAAATAGCCATGAATGACCATTTTCAAAAATACCAAAGGCTAACACATTCGGATTTTTGCCCAATAAATGGTCTCCACCAGAAATCCAAGAATGTGATCTATGGCAAGGAAACATATGTGTAGTGAGGTGTATGAGCCTCTGGTCGAAGATCAATGGCCACACAACCCCCATTTTTGTCGAAAATAGCAATGAATGACCATTTTCAAAAATACCAAAGGCTAACACATTCGGATTTTTGCCCAATAAATGGTCTCCACCAGAAATCCAAGAATTTGATCTATGGCAAGGAAACATATGTGGGGTGAGGTGTATGAGCCTCCGGTCGATGATCAATGGCCACACAACCCCCATTTTTGTCGAAAATAGCCATGAACGACCATTTTCAATAATACCGAAGGCTAACACCTATGGATTTTTGACCAAGAAATGGTCTCCTCCAGAAATGCAAGAATGTGATCTACGACAAGGAAACATATGTGGGGTGAGGTGTATGAGCCTCTGGTCGATGATCAATGGCCACACAACCCTAATTTTTGTCGAAAATAGCCATGAACGACCATTTTCAATGACACTGAAGGCTAACACCTACAGATTTTTGACCAAGAAATGGTCTCCACCATAAATTCAAGAATGTGATCTATGGCAAGGAAACATATGTGTAGTGAGGTGTATGAGCCTCTGGTCGAAGATCAATGGCCACACAACCCCCATTTTTGTCGAAAATAGCCATGAATGACCATTTTCAAAAATACCAAAGGCTAACACATTCGGATTTTTGCCCAAGAAATGGTCTCCACCATAAATCCAAGAATGTGATCTATGGCAAGGAAACATATGTGGGGTGAGGTGTACGAGCCTCTGGTCGATGATCAATGGCCACACAACCCCCATTTTGCCGAAAATAGCCATGAACGACCATTTTCAATAATACCGAAGGCTAACACGTACGAGTTTTTGACCAAGAAATGGTCTCCACCAGAAATCCAAGAATGTGATCTATGGCAAGGAAACATATGTGGGGTGAGGTTTATGAGCCTCTAGTCGATGATAAATGGCCACACAACCCCCATTTTTTATGAAAATAGCCATGAGCGACCATTTTCAATAATACTAGAGGCTAAGACCTACGGATTTTTGACCAAAAAATGGTCTCCACCAGAAATCCAAGAATGTGATCTATGGCAAGGAAACATATGTGGGGTGAGGTGTATGAGCCTCTAGTCGATGATCAATGGCCACACAACCCCCATTTTTGTCGAAAATAGCCATGAATGACCATTTTCAATAATACCGAAGGCTAACACCTACGGATTTTTGACCAAGAAATGGTCTCCACCAGAAATCCAAGAATGTGATCTACGGCAAGGAAACATATGTGGGGTGAGGTGTATGAGCCTCTTGTAGACGATCTATGGCCACACAACCCTATTTTTTGTCGAAAATAGCCATGAACGACCATTTTCAATGACACTGAAGGCTAACACCTACGGATTTTTGACCAAGAAATGGTCTCCACCATAAATCCAAGAATGTGATCTATGGCAAGGAAACATATGTGAAGTGAGGTGTATGAGCCTCTGGTCGAAGATCAATGGCCACACAACCGCCATTTTTGTCGAAAATAGCCATGAATGACCATTTTCAAAAATACCAAAGGACATTCGGATTTTTGCCCAAGAAATGGTCTCCACCAGAAATCCAAGAATGTGATTTATGGCAAGGAAACATATGTGGGGTGAGGTGTACGAGCCTCTGGTCGATGATCAATGGCCACACAACCCCCATTTTGCCGAAAATAGCCATGAACGACCATTTTCAATAATACCGAAGGCTAACACGTACGAGTTTTTGACCAAGAAATGGTCTCCACCAGAAATCCAAGAATGTGATCTATGGCAAGGAAATATATGTGGGGTGAGGTTTATGAGCCTCTAGTCGATGATAAATGGCCACACAACCCCCATTTTTTATGAAAATAGCCATGAGCGACCATTTTCAATAATACTAGAGGCTAAGACCTACGGATTTTTGACCAAAAAATGGTCTCCACCAGAAATCCAAGAATGTGATCTATGGCAAGGAAACATATGTGGGGTGAGGTGTATGAGCCTCTAGTCGATGATCAATGGCCACACAACCCCCATTTTTGTCGAAAATAGCCATGAATGACCATTTTCAATAATACCGAAGGCTAACACCTACGGATTTTTGACCAAGAAATGGTTTCCACCAGAAATCCAAGAATGTGATCTACGGCAAGGAAACATATGTGGGGTGAGGTGTATGAGCCTATGGTCGACGATCAATGGCCACACAGCCCTATTTTTTGTCGAAAATAACCATGAACGACCATTTTCAATGACACTGAAGGCTAACACCTACGGATTTTTGACCAAGAAATGGTCTCCACCATAAATCCAAGAATGTGATCTATGGCAAGGAAACATATGTGAAGTGAGGTGTATGAGCCTCTGGTCAAAGATCAATGGCCACACAACCGCCATTTTTGTCGAAAATAGCCATGAATGACCATTTTCAAAAATACCAAAGGACATTCGGATTTTTGCCCAAGAAATGGTCTCCACCAGAAATCCAAGAATGTGATTTATGGCAAGGAAACATATGTGGGGTGAGGTGTACGAGCCTCTGGTCGATGATCAATGGCCACACAACCCCCATTTTGCCGAAAATAGCCATGAACGACCATTTTCAATAATACTGAAGGCTAACACGTACGAGTTTTTGACCAAGAAATGGTCTCCACCAGAAATCCAAGAATGTGATCTATGGCAAGGAAACATATGTGGGGTGAGGTTTATGAGCCTCTAGTCGATGATAAATGGCCACACAACCCCCATTTTTTATGAAAAATGCCATGAGCGACCATTTTCAATAATACTAGAGGCTAACACCTACGGATTTTTCACCAAGAAATGGTCTCCACCAGAAATCCAAGAATGTGATCTATGGCAAGGAAACATATGTGGGGTGAGGTGTATGAGCCTCTGGTCGATGATCAATGGCCACACAACCCCCATTTTTGTCGAAAATAGCCTTGAACGACCATTTTCAATAATATCGAAGGCTAACACCTACGGATTTTTGAAGAAGAAATGGTCTCCACCAGAAATCCAAGAATGTGATCTACCGAAAGGAAACATATGTGGGGTGAGGTGTATGAGCCTCTGGTCGATGATCAATGGCCACACAACCCTAATTTTTGTCGAAAGTAGCCATGAACGACCATTTTCAATGACACTGAAGGCTAACACCTACGGATTTTTGACCAAGAAATGGTTTCCACCATAAATCCAAGAATGTGATCTATGGCAAGGAAACATATGTGTAGTGAGGTGTATGAGCCTCTGGTCCAATATCAATGGCCACACAACCCCCATTTTTGTCGAAAATAGCCATGAACGACCATTTTCAATAGTTCCGAAGGCTAACACATTCGGATTTTTGACCAAGAAATGGTCTCCACCAGAAATCAAAGAATGTGATCTACGGCAAGGAAACATATGTGGGGTGAGGTGTATGAGCCTCTGGTCGACGATCAATGGCCACACAACCCTAATTTTTGTCGAAAATAGCCATGAACGACCATTTTCAATGACACTAAAGGCTAACACCTACGGATTTTTGACCAAGAAATGGTCTCCACCATAAATTCGAGAATGCGATCTATGGCAAGGAAACATATGTGTAGTGAGGTGTATGAGCCTCTGGTCGAAGATCAATGGCCACACAACCCCCATTTTTGTCGAAAATAGCCATGAATGACCATTTTCAAAAATACCAAAGGCTAACACATTCGGATTTTTGCCCAAGAAATGGTCTCCACCAGAAATCCAAGAATGTGATCTATGGCAAGGAAACATATGTGGGGTGAGGTGTACGAGCCTCTGGTCGATGATCAATGGCCACACAACCCCCATTTTGCCGAAAATAACCATGAACGACCATTTTCAATAATACCGAAGGCTAACACGTATGAGTTTTTGACCAAGAAATGGTCTCCACCAGAAATCCAAGAATGTGATCTATGGCAAGGAAACATATGTGGGGTGAGGTTTATGAGCCTCTAGTAGATGATAAATGGCCACACAACCCCCATTTTTTATGAAAATAGCCATGAGCGACCATTTTCAATAATACTAGAGGCTAAGACCTACAGATTTTTGACCAAGAAATGGTCTCCACCAGAAATCCAAGAATGTGATCTATGGCAAGGAAACATATGTGGGGTTAGGTGTATGAGCCTCTAGTCGATGATCAATGGCCACACAACCCCCATTTTTGTCGAAAATAGCCATGAATGACCATTTTCAATAATACCGAAGGCTAACCCCTACGGATTTTTGACCAAGAAATGGTCTCCACCAGAAATCCAAGAATGTGATCTACAGCAAGAAAACATATGTGGGGTGAGGTGTATGAGCCTCTGGTCGACGATCAATGGCCACACAACCCTATTTTTTGTCGAAAATAGCCATGAACGACCATTTTCAATGACACTGAAGGCTAACACCTACGGATTTTTGACCAAGAAATGGTCTCCACCATAAATCCTAGAATGTGATCTATGGCAAGGAAACATATGTGTAGTGAGGTGTATGAGCCTCTGGTCGAAGATCAATGGCCACACAACCGCCATTTTTGTCGAAAATAGCCATGAATGACCATTTTCAAAAATACCAAAGGACATTCGGATTTTTGCCCAAGAAATGGTCTCCACCAGAAATCCAAGAATGTGATCTATGGCAAGGAAACATATGTGGGGTGAGGTTTATGAGCCTCTAGTCGATGATAAATGGCCACACAACCCCCATTTTTTATGAAAATTGCCATGAGCGACCATTTTCAATAATACTAGAGGCTAACACCTACGGATTTTTCACCAAGAAATGGTCTCCACCAGAAATCCAAGAATGTGATCTACGGAAAGGAAACATATGTGGGGTGAGGTGTATGAGCCTCTGGTCGATGATCAATGGCCACACAACCCTAATTTTTGTCGAAAGTAGCCATGAACGACCATTTTCAATGACACTGAAGGCTAACACCTACGGATTTTTGACCAAGAAATGGTTTCCACCATAAATCCAAGAATGTGATCTATGGCAAGGAAACATATGTGTAGTGAGGTGTATGAGCCTCTGGTCCAATATCAATGGCCACACAACCCCCATTTTTGTCGAAAATAGCCATGAACGACCATTTTCAATAGTTCCGAAGGCTAACACATTCGGATTTTTGACCAAGAAATGGTCTCCACCAGAAATCAAAGAATGTGATCTACGGCAAGGAAACATATGTGGGGTGAGGTGTATGAGCCTCTGGTCGACGATCAATGGCCACACAACCCTAATTTTTGTCGAAAATAGCCATGAACGACCATTTTCAATGACACTAAAGGCTAACACCTACGGATTTTTGACCAAGAAATGGTCTCCACCATAAATTCGAGAATGCGATCTATGGCAAGGAAACATATGTGTAGTGAGGTGTATGAGCCTCTGGTCGAAGATCAATGGCCACACAACCCCCATTTTTGTCGAAAATAGCCATGAATGACCATTTTCAAAAATACCAAAGGCTAACACATTCGGATTTTTGCCCAAGAAATGGTCTCCACCAGAAATCCAAGAATGTGATCTATGGCAAGGAAACATATGTGGGGTGAGGTGTACGAGCCTCTGGTCGATGATCAATGGCCACACAACCCCCATTTTGCCGAAAATAGCCATGAACGACCATTTTCAATAATACCGAAGGCTAACACGTATGAGTTTTTGACCAAGAAATGGTCTCCACCAGAAATCCAAGAATGTGATCTATGGCAAGGAAACATATGTGGGGTGAGGTTTATGAGCCTCTAGTCGATGATAAATGGCCACACAACCCCCATTTTTTATGAAAATAGCCATGAGCGACCATTTTCAATAATACTAGAGGCTAAGACCTACAGATTTTTGACCAAGAAATGGTCTCCACCAGAAATCCAAGAATGTGATCTATGGCAAGGAAACATATGTGGGGTTAGGTGTATGAGCCTCTAGTCGATGATCAATGGCCACACAACCCCCATTTTTGTCGAAAATAGCCATGAATGACCATTTTCAATAATACCGAAGGCTAACCCCTACGGATTTTTGACCAAGAAATGGTCTCCACCAGAAATCCAAGAATGTGATCTACGGCAAGAAAACATATGTGGGGTGAGGTGTATGAGCCTCTGGTCGACGATCAATGGCCACACAACCCTATTTTTTGTCGAAAATAGCCATGAACGACCATTTTCAATGACACTGAAGGCTAACACCTACGGATTTTTGACCAAGAAATGGTCTCCACCATAAATCCTAGAATGTGATCTATGGCAAGGAAACATATGTGTAGTGAGGTGTATGAGCCTCTGGTCGAAGATCAATGGCCACACAACCGCCATTTTTGTCGAAAATAGCCATGAATGACCATTTTCAAAAATACCAAAGGACATTCGGATTTTTGCCCAAGAAATGGTCTCCACCAGAAATCCAAGAATGTGATCTATGGCAAGGAAACATATGTGGGGTGAGGTTTATGAGCCTCTAGTCGATGATAAATGGCCACACAACCCCCATTTTTTATGAAAATTGCCATGAGCGACCATTTTCAATAATACTAGAGGCTAACACCTACGGATTTTTCACCAAGAAATGGTCTCCACCAGAAATCCAAGAATGTGATCTATGGCAAGGAAACATATGTGGGGTGAGGTGTATGAGCCTCTGGTCGATGATCAATGGCCACACAACCCCCATTTTTGTCGAAAATAGCCTTGAACGACCATTTTCAATAATACCGAAGGCTAACACCTACGGATTTTTGACGAAGAAATGGTCTCCACCAGAAATCTAAGAATGTGATCTACGGAAAGGAAACATATGTGTGGTGAGGTGTATGAGCCTCTGGTCGATGATCAATGGCCACATAACCCTAATTTTTGTCGAAAGTAGCCATGAACGACCATTTTCAATGACACTGAAGGCTAACACCTACGGATTTTTGACCAAGAAAAGGTTTCCACCATAAATCCAAGAATGTGATCTATGGCAAGGAAACATATGTGTAGTGAGGTGTATGAGCCTCTGGTCCAATATCAATGGCCACACAACCCCCATTTTTGTCGAAAATAGCCATGAACGACCATTTTCAATAGTTCCGAAGGCTAACACATTCGGATTTTTGACCAAGAAATGGTCTCCACCAGAAATCAAAGAATGTGATCTATGGCAAGGAAACATATGTGGGGTGAGGTGTACGAGCCTTTGGTCGATGATCAATGGCCACACAACCCCCATTTTTGTCGAAAATAGCTATGAATGACCATTTTCAATAATACCGAAGGCTAACACGTACGGATTTTTGACCAAGAAATGGTCTCCACCAGATATCCAAGAATGTGATCTATGGCAAGGAAACATATGTGGGGTGAGGTGTATGAGCCTCTGGTCGATGATAAATGGCCACACAACCCCCATTTCAGTCAAAAATAGCCATGAACGACCATTTTCAATAATACCGAAGGCTAACACCAACAGATTTTTGACCAAGAAATGGTCTCCACCAGAAATCCAAGAATGTGATCTATGGCAAGAAAACATATGTGGGGTGAAGTGTACGAGCCTCTGGTCGATGATCAATGGCCACACAACCCCCATTTTTGTCGAAAATAGCCATGAACGACCATTTTCAATGACACTGAAGGCTAACACCTATGGATTTTTGACCAAAAAATGGTCTCCACCATAAATCCAAGAATTTGATCTATGGCAAGGAAACATATGTGTAGTGAGGTGTATGAGCCTCTGGTCGAAGATCAATGGCCAAACAACCCCCATTTTTCTCGAAAATAGCCAGGAATGACCATTTTCAATAATACCGAAGGCTAACACATTCAGATTTTTGCCCAAGAAATGGTCTCCACCAGAAATCCAAGAATGTGATCTATGGCAAGGAAACATATGTGGGGTGAGGTGTACGAGCCTCTGGTTGATGATCAATGGCCACACAACCCCCATTTTTGTCGAAAATAGCCATGAACGACCATTTTCAATGACACTGAAGGCTAACACCTCCAGAATTTTGACCAAGAAATGGTCTCCACCATAAATCCAAGAATGTGATCTATGGCAAGGAAACATATGTGGGGTGAGGTGTACGAGCCTCTGGTCGATGATAAATAGCCACACAACCCCCATTTTTGTCGAAAATAGCCATGAACGACCATTTTCAATAATACCGAAGGCTAACACTAACGGATTTTTGACCAAGAAATGGTCCCCACCAGAAATCCAAGAATGTGATCTATGGCAAGAAAACATATGTGGGGTGAAGTGTACGAGCCTCTGGTCGATGATCAATGGCCACACAAACCCCATTTTTGTCGAAAATAGCCATGAACGACCATTTTCAATGACACTGAACGCTAACACCTACGGATTTTTGACGAAGAAATGGTCTCCACCATAAATCCAAGAATGTGATCTATGGAAAGGATACATGTGTAGTGAGGTGTATGAGCCTTTGGTCGAATATCAATGGCCACACAACCCCCATTTTTGTCGAAAATAGCCATGAACGACCATTTTCAATAGTACCGAAGGCTAAAATATTCAGATTTTTGACCAAGAAATGGTCTCCACCAGAAATCAAAGAATGTGATCTATGGCAAGGAAACATATGTGGGGTGAGGTTTACGAGCCTCTGGTCGATGATCAATGGCCACACAACCCCCATTTTTATCGGAAATAGCCATGAATGACAATTTTCAATAATACTGAAGGCTAACACGTACAGATTTTTGACCAATAAATGGTCTCCACCAGAAATCCAAGAATGTGATCTATGGCAAGGAAACATATGTGGGGTGAGGTGTACGAGCCTCTGGTCGATGATAAATGGCCACACAACCCCCATTTTAGTCGAAAATAGCCATGAACGACCATTTTCAATAATACCGAAGGCTAACACCTACGTATTTTTGACCAAGAAATGGTCTCCACCATAAATCCAAGAATGTGATCTATGGCAAGGAAACATATGTGGGGTGAGGTGTATGGGCCTCTGGTCGATGATCAATGGCCACACAACGCCCATTTTTGTCGAAAATAGCGATCAACGACCATTTTCAATAATATAGAAGGCTAACACGTATGGATTGTTGACCAAGAAATGGTCTCCACTAGAAATCTGAGAATGTGATCTATGCAAGGAAACATATGTGGGGTGAGGTGCACGAGCCTCTGGTCGATGATAAATGGCCACACAACCCCCATTTTAGACGAAAATAGCCATGAACGACCATTTTCGATAATACCGAAGGCTAACACCAACGGATTCTTGACCAAAAAATGGTCTCCGCCAGAAATCCAAGAATGTGATCAATGGCAAGGAAACATATGTGGGGTAAAGTGTACGAGCCTCTGGTCGATGATCAATGGCCACAGAACCTCCATTTTTGTCGAAAATAGCCATTAACGACCATTTTCAATGAAACGGAAGGCTAACACCTACAGATTTTTGACCAAGAAATGGTCTCCACCATAAATCCAAGAATGTGAGATATGGCAAGGAAACATATGTGAGGTGAGGTGTACGAGCCTCTGGTCGATGATAAATGGCCACACAACCCCCATTTTTTATGAAAATAGCCATGAACGACCATTTTCAATAATACCAAAGGCTAACACCTACGGATTTTTGACCAAGAAATGGTCTCCACCAGAAATCCAAGAATGTGATCTATGGCAAGGAAACATACGTGGGGTGAGGTGTATGAGCCTCTGGTCGATGATCAATGGCCACACAACCCCCATTTTTATCGAAAATAGCCATGAACGACCATTTTCAATAATACCGAAGGCTAACACCTATGGATTTTTGACCAAGAAATGTTCTCCACCAGAAATCCAAAATGTGATCTATGGCAAGGAAACATATGTGGGGTGAGGTGTATGAGCCTCTGGTCGATGATCTATGGCCACACAACCCCCATTTTTGTCGAAAATAGCCATGAACGACCATTTTCAATGACACTGAAGGCTAACACCTACGGATTTTTGACCAAGAAATGGTCTCCACCATAAATCCAAGAATGTGATCTATGGCAAGGAAACATATGTGGGGTGAGGTGTATGGGCCTCTGGCCGATAATCAATGGCCACACAACACCCATTTGTGTCGAAAATAGCGATCAACGACCATTTTCAATAATACCGAACACTAACACGTATGGATTTTTGACCAAGAAATGGTCTCCACCAGAAATCCGAGAATGTGATCTATGGCAAGGAAAAATATGTGGGGTGAGGTGTACGAGCCTCTGGTCGATGATCAATTGTAACACCCGGTTTTAAGGGACAAAGCCGGGTGCATCTCATACATGCGCCAAAGAAGACAACATATATAATCACAGAGTGTATAGAGATAAATGTCACAATAATCAGAATACTTATTACATAGCGGAAGTCTTACAAAATAAAAGATAAATATAGCAGGATCTAAAATCCATCCTTGGCGCCAGAAAGTCAACTGGGAGACGCCACCTAGATCGAATCGAACTCCTCATTAAGCGGCTCCACTTGAACCACCTGTTCTTCTCCTGTGGGGGGGGGGTGTGAGATAGCAAGAGTGAGCTCACATACGTTCATCGCTCAACAAGTTGTGGGGAATAATGTGCATGAACTCGCCAAAGGTGAGAGCTCATGAAGTGTAAGGCTTATCAAAGAAAATGGTTAAAGCTGAGCATTGCTTTTAATGTTGGTCAAACTTTTATTAGCAATTACTAGGTGTAAGTAAATACCAAACCTTAATAAAAGTAATAGAACAAAATTAATAATGAATCCCATGCAAATGCAAATGACAAATTGAATTTAGGTTCCATAAATTAATCATGTGAGGGTCCGAGCCGCTCATGACCGTGAGCACGCCTAGTATACTAGTTTTACACTCTGTAGAGGTTGCACATCTTTACCCACAAGCCGTGTTACTCATCTGCCAAGGGGTCATGAGTCCCATACACCTCTACCGAGGAGGCGAGCAGGGTAACACTACGAGGCCTTTACAAAGTTCCACTAGCTTCAGAAATCCCGCTACAGTTTATAGGAAGCTCCAATGCAGGAATCCCTTGCAGGACCGCCATCGCAGCAAAATCCTCCCGAGGGCCTCCCTACACTGACCACTCCCCTACTGCCCTTGCCCCTTTCGGGTAAGGAAGACCTCCACTAGCTTTCCTAGTTAATCAGCCAAGGGCGTCCCATTAAACCCTTGTGGTAGCACTGTTTTCCCGGGTGGTCGCTCCATGTTCCAATTAACATAATGATCTTATCATGAACATAAATAACATAACAAAATAATTGGAACATGGATGTAATGAAATATTATCCCAAAACCATATAGAGCAATAGCATGACTACCCAATGATTCAGGGGTAAACAAGGTAAAAGGATAAACAGTCTAGGGTGACCTATTGGGTCCCATCAAAATTAAACCTATGCATGAATAAGTGATAATAAAGAACATTATTGGGTAACAAAAGTGAATCAAGGGCACAACTTGCCTGGCACTTGAGATTCCAATTACCAGGGTGATCTTCAGGTGACTCGAAACCTCACTGCTAGTCGTAGCAATACAAACAAACATGGTATAGACAAAATTAACATCACACCAAACATAAGTACAACTGAATAATAATGATCTACGCGTCGCTACGAGCTCGTGGGATCGAGAACTACTGAGATCGGAGTTACGATTAAGAAGTTCTACGTGATTTAAATATTAAACCATATTATAAATTGGTTAGTGTAAATCATATGAGTGGTTATTCTATAAATAATTATCTCAACTTTAATCTAAGTTATAAATTATTCATATATCATAGTTTAGCAAGTAATGATGAATACATTAACGAAACTAACCAACCTAAGTTAAATAGAAATCTAATTATAAAATAATGAGGCATGGTATAATAAATATTGTTATTGCATAGTAAATATTTATACGAGACTAACACAACTTGAACGGATCAAATCGGAATTATAACGGAGGAGTTATGAATTTCTGAAGGTTTTATGTGCTTGCTACAAAATTAATTGAGTAATTAATTCTAGTATGGGTTTCATGTTAAAATAGTGTTACCAAGTAATATACAAAATTATAGGAACTGGAATGGATTAAAAAGGAGCTAAAATGAATTTTCTATGCATTAAATAGGTTCTAGAATTCTTTTTACATTGAAAATTCATTTTTTAAATTCATTTTTCCTATTTTCTCTGAGCTCTGGACTGCGCACACAATAACCAGGGAGCTCGGGGTTTAACTTGCAAAATCGCCCAGACACAGCCACACCCGAGGGGTACTGCGGGTTGATTCTGCGAAATTTTGGGGTCTCTTTAGTAAAAAGGTCACGGCCGAAGGGGTAAGGAGGGATTTGGGCCGTTGGATCATACATCCACGGATCAGAATAGATCGGCCATCTTGCGAACCGGTACGCAAGGGAAGCCATAGGATCGGAAACCGACGACCCTGATTTTATGAAGCTTGATCCATCCCGCACCGTCCGATCGATATCTAATGGTCGCGGGCAAAACGCTACCCAGACCTAATCCTACGCGATCACTGCGGAACAGACGGCCAGATGCACCAACTATGATCAATCCAGTGGCCCAGATTACTTCTACACCGTGTCATGCCCTGGACCGTCGATCTGTCCATCGACCGCCCACAATGTCTCTTCCTAACCGAGTGCCCAGGCGGCAAAGCTCCGCCCAAACTCCGATGAGCTCACCGGAGTTGAGTGATTCTCCCTTCCCCACCGGCGACCCGCGTTCGATCGATGTTCCCCGGAATCGTAGAGGCTACAACGGGATCGAGAAGAAATCTACTCGTCACTAATTATCCTAAGCTGAGGCTGTTCTACCGCCCGCGGCGGCAGCCTCGCCATACCAACACCGACGGAAATAACCCGACACGCTCACAACTCGGAAATCTCGGATTAAGGCACCAATACGTGCAGCGGATGCGGGGAAGAAGATGTGGACCTTACCGAAGATGCACCGACACTGGATTTGACGATTCCCGAGCCCTTCATCCAAGAGATTTCCGCCGCCGTAGTGATCTCCGGCCACCACAAGTTCGCGAAGACGCACAACACGATTGGGCGAACACCCCTGGCTCCTTCACGGACGTCCGAACGACGGCGGTAGGGTGTTTCCCCCACGGCGACTTCGGCGAATCCATTCCCCGAATGCCTACGCAGAGGGATTCGCCCAAGCAGCGGAACTATTTCTTCTCGGTAATGGCGGAGGAGAAATCACGGCACACCGTCCTGGGTCCGCCGGCGGTCGCTGGTGGGGCGTCGTGATCCTGGCGATTTGGCGAGGCAAGCTGGCAGTGAGGCCGGTGGAGTTTCGATGGCTGGCGAGGGCCATGGGAAAGCAGTCCGGGCAGGGAGCCTCCGCCATGGGATGGACGGCGCCCGCGCAGCTGTGGTGGATGTCGCTGGGGAACGAAAATGGAGGAACGGAGCTCCCCGACGCACGACTATATAACCCCAAGGATTAATCGGTTGAGAAGTCCACGCCCGCGAACTCCGCGGCGGAGGATTCGCGTCGGTCGTTCGGCTATGACCAGCAGAAGGCGCGACGAGATGACAAGTAGGGCCCCCGCACCAGTGAGCCAGACGCGCGGACGAAAGAGGCTTGCGCCCGGGACCCACACGGCAGTAAACCGGTGAAAGGGGCACGGCCAGAGACTGCCCGATGGGGCCCAGTCGTCGGCACGCGATGGAGGAATAGCTGCATGGGCCGCGCGGAGGGGGTTTCTGGTGGGCTGAAATGTGGTAAGCCGGCCCAGGTAAGCTTCCTTTACTTTTTCTTTTATGTTTTATTTTCTGTTTTCTTTTATAATTATTTGAATCCAATTTGAATTTGAATATGAGTCTCACCCTTGAGTAAATGTACAATTTCAAACCTTAATGTAGAAATAATATATTCTGTTATATATATTTTTATTCTCTTTTTTTTAAATCATTGAATTTTCCTTTCTCTCCTCTATTTTCATGGTTTTATTTTCAAGTTAGACTTTGAATTCTATGGATCCATTAATATGCTATTAATGATACATTTTTTTAAGCACAAATGCACAATCAAATAAAAACTCAGCATGATGCACAGATTAATTATGTGTTCATTGTTCTATTCATCCACTTTTAACTAGTGTTGATCACATGCAATAATTAGTAGAGACCACAAACTATTGAGATTATCTCTATTCTCTTTATTACACTTTTGAGTATTACATCAATGGCCACACAACCCCCATTTTTGTCGAAAATAGCCATGAACGACCATTTTCAATGACACTGAAAGCTAACACCTACGGAATTTTGACCAAGAAATGGTCTCCACCATAAATCCAAGAATGTGATCTATGGCAAGGAAACATATGTGTAGTGAGGTGTATGAGCCTCTGGTCGAAGATCAATGGCCACAACACCCATTTTTGTCGAAAATAGCCATGAATGACCATTTTCAATAATACCGAAGGCTAACACATTCAGATTTTTGCCCAAGAAATGGTCTCCACCAGAAATCCAAGAATGTGATCTATGGCAAGTAAACATATGTGGGGTGAGGTGTACGAGTCTCTGGTCGATGATCAATGGCCACACAACCCCCATTTTTGTCGAAAATAGCAATGAACGACCATTTTCAATGACACTGAAGGCTAACACCTACGAATTTTTGACCAAGAAATGGTCTCGACCATAAATCCAAGAATGTGATCTATGGCAAGGAAACATATGTGTAGTTGGGTGTATGAGCCTCTGGTCTAAGATCAATGGCCACACAACCCCCATTTTTCTCAAAAATAGCCATGAATGACCATTTTCAATAATACCGAAGGCTAACACATTCGGAATTTTGCCCAAGAAATGGTCTCCACCAGAAATCCAAGAATGTGATCTATGGCAAGGAAACATATGTAGGGTGAGGTGTACGAGCCTCTGGTCGATGATCAATGGCCACACAACCCCCATTTTGTCGAAAATAGCCATAAACGACCATTTTCAATAATACTGAAGGCTAACACGTACGAATATAGGGGTTCATGGCTATTTTCGACAAATATGGGGGTTGTGTGGCCATTGATCATTGACCAGAGGCTCGTTCACCTCACCCCACATATGGTTCCTTGCCATAGATCACATTCTTGGATTTCTGGTGGAGACCAGTTCTTGGTCAAAAATCCATAGGTGTTTGCCTTCGGTATTATTGAAAATGGTCGTTCATGCTATTTTCAACAAAAATAGGTGTTGGGTGGCCTTTGATCGTCAACCAGAGGCTCGTACACCTCTCCCCACATATGTTTCCTTACCATAGATCACATTCTGGGATTTCTGGTGGAGACCATTTCTTAGTGAAAAATCCGTTGGTGTTAGCCTTCAGTATTATTGAAAATGGTCGTTCATGCTATTTTCGACCAAAATGGGGCTTGTGTGGCCATTTATCATTGACCAAAGGCTCGTACACCTCACCCAACATATGTTTCCTTTCCATAGATTACATTCTTTGTATTTCTGGTGGAGACCATTTCTTGGTCGAAAATCTGTAGGCGTTAGCCTTCGGTATTATTGAAAATGGTCGTTCTTGGCTATTTTCGACAAAATGGGGGTTGTGTGACCATTGATCATCGACCAAAGGCTCATACACCATACCCCACATATTTTCCTTGCCATAGATCACATATTTTCCTTGTGTGGCCATTGATCATCGACTAGAGACTCGTACACCTCATCCCACATATGTTTCTATGCCATAGATCACATTTTTGGATTTTTGGTGGAGACCATTTATTGGTCAAAAATCTGTAGGTGTTAGCCTTCGGTATTATTGTAAATGGTCGTTGATGCAATTTTCGGCAAAAATATGCGTTGTGTGGCCAATAATCATGGAACAGAGGCTCGTACACCTCAATCCACATATGTTTCCTTGCCATAGATCACATTCTTAGATTTCTGGTGGAGGCCATTTATTGGTCAAAAATCCATAGGTGTTAGCCCTCGTCATTATTGAAAATGGTCGTTCATGCTATTTTCGCCAAAATGGGGGTTGTGTGGCCATTTACCAATGACCAGAGGCTCAGAAACCACAACCCACATACGTGTCGTTGCCATAGATCAAATTCTTGCATTTCTGGCAGAGACCATTTCTTGATCAAAAATCCATAGGTGTTAGCCTTCACTATTATTGAAAATGGTCATTCATGCAATTTTCAACAAAAATAGGGGTTGTGTGTCCATTGATCATCGACTAGAGGTTCATACACCTCACCCCACATATGTTTCCTTTCCATAGGTCACATTCTTGGATTTCTGGTGGAGACCATTTCTAGGTCAAAAATCCGTAGGTGTTAGCCTTCGGTATTATTGAAAATGGTCGTTCATGCTTTTTTCGACAAAAATGGTGTTGTGTGGCCATTGATCATCGACTAAAAAACCCCCATTTTCAATACTACCGAGGCTAACACCAACGGATTTTCGGCCAAGAAATGGCCTCCACCCAAAATCCAAGAATGTGATCTATGGCAAGGAAACATATGTGCGGTCAAGTGTATGAGCCTCTGGTTGATAATCAATTGCCACACAGCCCCCATTTTTGTCCAAAATTGCAAGAACGACCATTTTCAATAATATCGAAGGCTAACACCTACGGATCTCGACCAAGAAGTGGTCCCCACTAGAAATCAAAGAATGTGACCTATGGCAAGGAAACATATGTGGGGTCAGGTGTATGAGCCTTTGTTCGATGGTCAATGGCTACACAACCCCAATTTTTGTCGAAAATTGCATCAACAAGCATTTTCAATAATACGAAGGCAAACACCTATGGATGTGTTGGCCTTCGGTATTATTGAAAATGGTCGTTCATGGCTATTTTCGACAAAAATGGGGGTTGCGTGGCCATTGATCTTCGACCAGAGGCTCATACACCTCACTACACATATGTTTCCTTGCCATTGACCATATTCTTGGATTTATGGTGGAGACCATTTCTTGGTCAAAAATCCATAGGTATTAGCCTTCGATATTATTGTAAATGGTCGTTCATGGCTATTTTCGACAAAAATGGGGGTTGTGTGGCCATTGATCATCGACCAGAGGCTCGTACACTTCACCCCACATATGTTTTCTTGCCATAGATCACATTCTTGGATTTCTGGTGGAGACCATTTCTTGGTCAAATATCCGTTGGTGTTAGCCTTCGGTATTATTGTAAATGGTCTTTAATGGCTATTTTCGAATAAAATGGGGGTTGTGTGGCCATTTATCATCGACTAGAGGCTCGTACACCTCACCCCACATATGTTTCCTTACCATAGATCGCATTCTTGGATTTCTGGTGGACACCATTTCTTGGTCAAAAATCTGTACGTGTTAGCCTTCAGTATTATTGATAATGGTCATTCATGGCTATTTTTGACAAAAATGGGGGTTGTGTGGCCATTGATCATCGACTAGAGGCTCGTAAACCTCACCCCGACCATTTCTTGGTCAAAAATCCGAATGTGTTAGCCTTCAGTACTATTGAAAATGGTCGTTCATGGCTATTTTCGACCAAAATGGGTGTTGTGTGGCCATTTATCATCGACCAGAGGCTCGTACACCTCACCCCACATATGTTTCCTTGCAATAGATCACATTCTTGGATTTCTGGTGGAGTCCATTTCCTTGTCAAAAATCCGTTGGAGTTAGCCTTCGGTATTATTGAAAATGGTCGTTCATGGCTATTTTCGACTAAAATGGGGGTTGTGTGGCCATTTATCATCGACCAGAGGCTCGTACACCTCACCCCACATATGTTTCCTTGCCATAGATTGCATTCTTGGATTTCTGGTGGAGACCATTTCTTGGTCAAAAATCTGTACGTGTTAGCCTTCGCTATTATTGAAAATGGTCATTCATGGCTATTTTCGACAAAAATAGGGGTTGTGTGGCCAGTGATATTCGACTATAGGCTCATACACCTCACTACACATATGTTTCTTTGCCATAGATCACATTATTGGATTTATGGTGGTGTCCATTTCTTGGTCAAAAATCCGTAGGTGTTAGCCTTCAGTGTCATTGAAAATGGTCGTTCATGGCTATTTTCGACAAAAAATGGGGGTTGTGTGGCCATTGATCATCGACCTGAGGCTCGTACACCTCACACCACATATGTTTCCTTGCCATAGATCACATTCTTGGATTTCTGGTGGAGACCATTTCTTGGTCAAAAACCCGTAGGTGTTAGCCTTCGGTATTATTGAAAATGGTCGTTCATGGCTATTTTCGACAAAAATGACGGTTGTGTGGCCATTGATCATCGACCAGAGGCTCGTACACTTCACCCCACATATGTTTTCTTGCCATAGATCACATTCTTGGATTTCTGGTGGAGACCATTTCTTGGTCAAATATCTGTTGGTGTTAGCCTTCGGTATTATTGTAAATGGTCGTTCATGGCTATTTTCGAATAAAATGGGGGTTGTCTGGCCATTTATCATCGACCAGAGGCTCGTACACCTCACCCCACATATGTTTCCTTGCCATAGATCGCATTCTTGGATTTCTGGTGGACACCATTTCTTGGTCAAAAATCTGTACGTGTTAGCCTTCGGTATTATTGAAAATGGTCATTCATGGCTATTTTCAACAAAATGGGGGTTGTGTGGCCATTGATCATCGACTAGAGGCTCGTAAACCTCACCCCGACCATTTCTTGGTCAAAAATCCGAATTTGTTAGCCTTCAGTACTATTGAAAATGGTCGTTCATGGCTATTTTCGACCAAAATGGGTGTTGTGTGGCCATTTATCATCGACCAGAGGCTCGTACACCTCACCCCACATATGTTTCCTTGCAATAGATCACATTCTTGGATTTCTGGTGGAGACCATTTCCTTGTCAAAAATCCGTTGGAGTTAGCCTTCGGTATTATTGAAAATGGTCGTTCATGGCTATTTTCGACTAAAATGGGGGTTGTGTGGCCATTTATCATCGACCAGAGGCTCGTACACCTCACCCCACATATGTTTCCTTGCCATAGATTGCATTCTTGGATTTCTGGTGGAGACCATTTCTTGGTCAAAAATCTGTAGTGTTAGCCTTCGCTATTATTGAAAATGGTCATTCATGGCTATTTTCGACAAAAATAGGGGTTGTGTGGTCAGTGATATTCGAGTATAGGCTCATACACCTCACTACACATATGTTACCTTGCCATAGAGCACATTCTTGGATTTATGGTGGTGACCATTTCTTGGTCAAAAATCCGTAGGTGTTAGCCTTCAGTGTCATTGAAAATGGTCGTTCATGGCTATTTTCGACAAAAAATGGGGGTTGTGTGGCCATTGATCATCGACCTGAGGCTCGTACACCTCACCCCACATATGTTTCCTTCCCATAGATCACATTCTTGGATTTCTGGTGGAGACCATTTCTTGGTCAAAAATCCGTAGGAGTTAGCCTTCGGTATTATTGAAAATGGTCGTTCATGGCTATTTTCGACAAAAATGGGGGTTGTGTGGCCATTGATCATCAACGAGATGCTCATACACCTCACCCCATATATGTTTCCTTGCCATAGATCACATTCTTGGATTTCTGGTGGAGACCATTTCTTGGTCAAATATCCGTTGGTGTTAGCCTTCGGTATTATTGTAAATGGTCTTTAATGGCTATTTTCGAATAAAATGGGGGTTGTGTGGCCATTTATCATCGACTAGAGGCTCGTACACCTCACCCCACATATGTTTCCTTACCATAGATCGCATTCTTGGATTTCTGGTGGACACCATTTCTTGGTCAAAAATCTGTACGTGTTAGCCTTCAGTATTATTGATAATGGTCATTCATGGCTATTTTTGACAAAAATGGGGGTTGTGTGGCCATTGATCATCGACTAGAGGCTCGTAAACCTCACCCCGACCATTTCTTGGTCAAAAATCCGAATGTGTTAGCCTTCAGTACTATTGAAAATGGTCGTTCATGGCTATTTTCGACCAAAATGGGTGTTGTGTGGCCATTTATCATCGACCAGAGGCTCGTACACCTCACCCCACATATGTTTCCTTGCAATAGATCACATTCTTGGATTTCTGGTGGAGACCATTTCCTTGTCAAAAATCCGTTGGAGTTAGCCTTCGGTATTATTGAAAATGGTCGTTCATGGCTATTTTCGACTAAAATGGGGGTTGTGTGGCCATTTATCATCGACCAGAGGCTCGTACACCTCACCCCACATATGTTTCCTTGCCATAGATTGCATTCTTGGATTTCTGGTGGAGACCATTTCTTGGTCAAAAATCTGTACGTGTTAGCCTTCGCTATTATTGAAAATGGTCATTCATGGCTATTTTCGACAAAAATAGGGGTTGTGTGGCCAGTGATATTCGACTATAGGCTCATACACCTCACTACACATATGTTTCTTTGCCATAGATCACATTCTTGGATTTATGGTGGTGTCCATTTCTTGGTCAAAAATCCGTAGGTGTTAGCCTTCAGTGTCATTGAAAATGGTCGTTCATGGCTATTTTCGACAAAAAATGGGGGTTGTGTGGCCATTGATCATCGACCTGAGGCTCGTACACCTCACACCACATATGTTTCCTTGCCATAGATCACATTCATGGATTTCTGGTGGAGACCATTTCTTGGTCAAAAACCCGTAGGTGTTAGCCTTCGGTATTATTGAAAATGGTCGTTCATGGCTATTTTCGACAAAAATGACGGTTGTGTGGCCATTGATCATCGACCAGAGGCTCGTACACTTCACCCCACATATGTTTTCTTGCCATAGATCACATTCTTGGATTTCTGGTGGAGACCATTTCTTGGTCAAATATCTGTTGGTGTTAGCCTTCGGTATTATTGTAAATGGTCGTTCATGGCTATTTTCGAATAAAATGGGGGTTGTCTGGCCATTTATCATCGACCAGAGGCTCGTACACCTCACCCCACATATGTTTCCTTGCCATAGATCGCATTCTTGGATTTCTGGTGGACACCATTTCTTGGTCAAAAATCTGTACGTGTTAGCCTTCGGTATTATTGAAAATGGTCATTCATGGCTATTTTCAACAAAATGGGGGTTGTGTGGCCATTGATCATCGACTAGAGGCTCGTAAACCTCACCCCGACCATTTCTTGGTCAAAAATCCGAATTTGTTAGCCTTCAGTACTATTGAAAATGGTCGTTCATGGCTATTTTCGACCAAAATGGGTGTTGTGTGGCCATTTATCATCGACCAGAGGCTCGTACACCTCACCCCACATATGTTTCCTTGCAATAGATCACATTCTTGGATTTCTGGTGGAGACCATTTCCTTGTCAAAAATCCGTTGGAGTTAGCCTTCGGTATTATTGAAAATGGTCGTTCATGGCTATTTTCGACTAAAATGGGGGTTGTGTGGCCATTTATCATCGACCAGAGGCTCGTACACCTCACCCCACATATGTTTCCTTGCCATAGATTGCATTCTTGGATTTCTGGTGGAGACCATTTCTTGGTCAAAAATCTGTAGTGTTAGCCTTCGCTATTATTGAAAATGGTCATTCATGGCTATTTTCGACAAAAATAGGGGTTGTGTGGTCAGTGATATTCGAGTATAGGCTCATACACCTCACTACACATATGTTACCTTGCCATAGAGCACATTCTTGGATTTATGGTGGTGACCATTTCTTGGTCAAAAATCCGTAGGTGTTAGCCTTCAGTGTCATTGAAAATGGTCGTTCATGGCTATTTTCGACAAAAAATGGGGGTTGTGTGGCCATTGATCATCGACCTGAGGCTCGTACACCTCACCCCACATATGTTTCCTTCCCATAGATCACATTCTTGGATTTCTGGTGGAGACCATTTCTTGGTCAAAAATCCGTAGGAGTTAGCCTTCGGTATTATTGAAAATGGTCGTTCATGGCTATTTTCGACAAAAATGGGGGTTGTGTGGCCATTGATCATCAACGAGATGCTCATACACCTCACCCCATATATGTTTCCTTGCCATAGATCACATTCTTGGATTTCTGGTGGAGACCATTTCTTGGTCAAAAATCCATAGGTCTTAGCCTTCGATATTATTAAAAATGGTCGTTCATGGCTATTTTCATCAAAAATGGGGGTTGTGTGGCCATTTATCATCGACCAGAGGCTCGTACACCACACCCCACATATGTTTCCTTGCCATAGATCACATTCTTGGATTTCTGGTGGAGACCATTTCTTGGTCAAAAATCCGTACGTGTTAGCCTTCAGTATTATTGAAAATGGTCGTTCATGGCTATTTTCGACAAAATGGGGGTTGTGTGGCCATTGATCATCGACCAGAGGCTCATACACCCAACTACGCATATGTTTCCTTGCCATAGATCACATTCTTCGATTTATGGTGGAGACCATTTCTTGGTCAAAAATCCGTAGGTGTTAGCCTTCGGTATTATTGAAAATGGTCGTTCATGGCTATTTTTGAACAAAATGGGGGTTGTGTGGCCATTGATCATCGACCAGAGGCTCGTACACCTCACCTCACATATGTTTCCTTGCCATAGATCACATTATCGGATTTCTGGTGGAGACCATTTCTTGGTCGAAAATCCATACGTGTTAGCCTTCGGTATTATTGAAAATGGTTGTTGATCGCTATTTTAGACAAAATGGGCGTTGTGTGGCCATTGATCATCGACCAGAGGCCCATACACCTCACCCCACATATGTTTCCTTGCCATAGATCACATTCTTGGATTTATGGTGGAGACCAATTCTTGGTCAAAAATCCGTAGGTGTTAGCCTTCAGTGTCATTGAAAATGGTCGTTCATGGCTATTTTCGACAAAATGGGGGTTGTGTGGCCATTGATCATCGACCAGAGGCTCGTACACCTCACCCCACATATGTTTCCTTGCCATAGATCACATTTTGGATTTCTGGTGGAGAACATTTCTTGGTCAAAAATCCGTAGGTGTTAGCCTTCGGTATTATTGAAAATGGTCGTTCATGGCTATTTTTGACAAAAATGGGGGTTGTGTGGCCATTGATCATCGACCAGAGGCTCATACACCTCACCCCACGTATGTTTCCTTGCCATAGATCACATTCTTGGATTTCTGGTGGAGACCATTTCTTGGTCAAAAATCCGTAGGTGTTTGCCTTCGGTATCATTGAAAATGGTCGTTCATGGCTATTTTCATCAAAAATAGGGGTTGTGTGGCCATTTATCATCGACCAGAGGCTCGTACACCTCACCTCACTTATGTTTCCTTGCCATAGATCACATTCTTGGATTTATGGTGGAGACCATATCTTGGTCAAAAATCCGTAGGTGTTAGCCTTCGGTATTATTGAAAATGGTCGTTCATGGCTATTTTTGAACAAAATGGGGGTTGTGTGGCCATTGATCATCGACCAGAGGCTCGTACACCTCACCTCACATATGTTTCCTTGCCATAGATCACATTATCGGATTTCTGGTGGAGACCATTTCTTGGTCGAAAATCCATACGTGTTAGCCTTCGGTATTATTGAAAATGGTCGTTGATCACTATTTTCGACAAAAATGGGCGTTGAGTGGCCATTGATCATTGGCCAGAGGCCCATACACCTCACCCCACATATGTTTCCTTGCCATAGATCACATTCTTGGATTTATGGTGGAGACCATTTCTTGGTCAAAAATCCGTAGGTGTTAGCCATCAGTGTCATTGAAAATGGTCGTTCATGGCTATTTTCGACAAAAATGGGGGTTGTGTGGCCATTGATCATCGACCAGAGGCTCGTACACCTCACCCCACATATGTTTCCTTGCCATAGATCACATTCTTGGATTTCTGGTGGAGACCATTTCTTGGTCAAAAATCCATACGTGTTAGCCTTCGGTGTTATTGAAAACGGTCTTTGATCGCTATTTTAGACAAAAATGGGCGTTGTGTGGCCATTGATCATCGACCAGAGGCCCATACACCTCACCCCACATATGTTTCCTTGCCATAGATCACATTCTTGGATTTATGGTGGAGACCAATTCTTGGTCAAAAATCCGTAGGTGTTAGCCTTCAGTGTCATTGAAAATGGTCGTTCATGGCTATTTTCGACAAAAATGGGGGTTGTGTGGCCATTGATCATCGACCAGAGGCTCGTACACCTCACCCCACATATGTTTCCTTGCCATAGATCACATTTTGGATTTCTGGTGGAGAACATTTCTTGGTCAAAAATTCGTAGGTGTTAGCCTTCGTTATTATTGAAAATGGTCGTTCATGGCTATTTTTGACAAAAATGGGGGTTGTGTGGCCATTGATCATCGACCAGAGGCTCATACACCTCACCCCACGTATGTTTCCTTGCCATAGATCACATTCTTGGATTTCTGGTGGAGACCATTTCTTGGTCAAAAATCTGTAGGTGTTAGCCTTCGGTATTATTGAAAACGGTCGTTCATGGCTATTTTCATCAAAAATAGGGGTTGTGTGGCCATTTATCATCGAGCAGAGGATCGTACACCTCACCTCACTTATGTTTCCTTGCCATAGATCACATTCTTGGATTTATGGTGGAGACCATATCTTGGTCAAAAATCCGTAGGTGTTAGCCTTCGGTATTATTGAAAATGGTCGTTCATGGCTATTTTTGACAAAAATGGGGGTTGTGTGGCCATTGATCATCGACTAGAGGCTCGTACACCTCACCTCACATATGTTTCCTTGCCATAGATCACATTATCGGATTTCTGGTGGAGACCATTTCTTGGTCGAAAATCCATACGTGTTAGCCTTCGGTATTATTGAAAATGGTCGTTGATCACTATTTTCGACAAAAATGGGCGTTGTGTGGCCATTGATCATTGGCCAGAGGCCCATACACCTCACCCCACATATGTTTCCTTGCCATAGATCACATTCTTGGATTTATGGTGGAGACCATTTCTTGGTCAAAAATCCATAGGTGTTAGTCTTCAGTGTCATTGACAATGGTCGTTCATGGCTATTTTCGACAAAAATGGGGGTTGTGTGGCCATTGATCATCCACCAGAGGCTCGTACACCTCACCTCACATATGTTTCCTTGCCATAGATCACATTCTTGGATTTATGGTGGAGACCATTTCTTGGTCAAAAATCCGTAGGTGTTAGCTGTAACACCCCTGGTGTTACTATAACTAAAACATGAGCATGGCATCATAAGCATTGGCATTGCATATGTTTGACACACCTAGAGTGCATTCACTAGTTAAAAATTTCAAACAAGTTGTATTGTTTTAATGTTTTGTAAATAGGACCCTGGTTAAAGAACTTAACCCTAAATAGTGGTTAAAGGGGTAAAACTTAACCCAAGTTGAGAAAACCTAAAAGCTTTAGGGTAAAAGTCATAAAATGACCCCAAGAATAAGCTTGAATCACTTTTATACCCCTGGGATACCAGAAACCCTAATTGGAACCCTGGAAAACCCTAAAACCAAACCCTAGGGGCTTATGTGCAAAATTAGTCCACTTTTGGGCTAAAGTGCAAAAACCAAGCCAAATAAGTATTTTAAGTCATTTGGTTCACAAATATGTGAATTTGCAAGTTAAACCCTAAGTTTTGGGCTTATTTGCAAAAAAAATCCCCTCTTAAGCACTATAGAGCCTAAGTCTGAAATTCAGATTAGTTGGTTCAACTTTGGAGCCCTGTATCTTTTGAAATATAGGGTTTTTGCCCTAGGTCACCACATCAAAATTATAGCCCCATCATAGGAGCACAACTTTGCTTAAGAGTGTGAGCAGAGTTGTTAAGTAAATATTGGAAATAATTAAGCCTAAAGATTGGTTGTCAGGCTGGTTTATTCTGAAATTCAGATTCTTAGTGTAACAGAGACATCTTTGGTATTGAATTCAACCATGATCTGGTGATCAAATGAGCTCAGTCCCTATAGTCGAATTGTGGATGGTGTATAGCGCTACAACTTTGCTATAGGTCACTGGATGTGTTGCCATTTGAAAATCAGAGAAAATGTGACCTGAACTTGCTCTATCAGGCGACTGAATAAGGAAAGTGCCATGGTACAGTGTTTTGGGTGGATCAGAACGACAGCTTATCTCGCCGCCGTTGATCGCCGCCCGGATTCGTTCACGGTGAAGGATGGATAACGCCGGGAAAAGAGTACTCGCACGTGGCACCATCTCCTGAGCTCGGCCGGAGTTACTCACCGGCGGCCGCCGTGACTCAGTGGATTCCGCCGCGGTACCCCTCTCCCTTTTGCTCACCGCCGTAGATAAAGCCGCTCGCCGCCGTCGTGCCATCTCTGTGCCCGCCGCGTGTCCGAGCCTTTCCACGGCACCGCCGTGATTCCCTACTGCCGTCCCATCATCGCCGATGAGCTTGCCACGGCTGGGGACACGTAACCACGACGCCAGACCTCTTCCTTATCTCCGACCGCCACACATCGCCGTTAAAATTCCCAGCCACCGTCGAAGCTGCCTACAAATTGGAGCCTCGGCCAGTGCCGCTAGGTAATTGTGCGTCCAGAGAACCCACACGCAGCTCCGATTACTTCCCACAACTCTCCAATTTCACGTTCGCCCCAAATTCACTTTCCGCCACCGCAAGGAACTGCTCACTACGGCCAGCCGTACTCCGGTCAGTCCAACCCTCCCTCTCCCTCGTTTAAGCATTCCCACATGCCTACAATGCTTGCTGACCCGTCCAATTAGACTAGAGGTCCACTGACCATTGGGAACGCATGAATCTTTGGTTTATCCGCGCGCTCACCGTGGCCAGACCATATTAGTTCATCAAATGTGCAATTAACTTATGGGAATCGATGGTTGGGGTGTGAATTCGGTTTCAACCGAAGAAGGGCGTCAGTCCTTTCCCCAATCGACCGGCCTGCTAGCTCGCCGGAGCTCCTCCGTGCGCTGCCGTCGTCGAGGACTTCACCGTGCGAAGGAATAGAAACCGAAGGGCTATTTTGTAATCTGTCAGGGACACGGCGAAACAGTAAAGGAACTTATCTCCAGATAGCCGAGAACCCGAGGACTTTTCTGCATAAATGCCAGCGCGGGCGCGGGCGCGCCCCGTTTTCTCTGAGGATTGGGCCGTAGGGGCTGCTTCTGGCCCAGCACTGTTTAACTTTTCTCCTTTTCTTTTTCAGTAGAACTTTGAAAACCTGTAGAAAATTACAGAAAAATCCTAAAAATATGAGACCAATTTTCCTAGGCTTCTTATTTTCCCTAGAATTTAGTAAAAATAGTTTTATGATTTTTAGTGGAAATAAGAAATTTTAAGGTATTTAAAGTAGTTAAAAGTATTAGTTATGGATTTTTAGAAAATAATTGGTAAGTCCAAAAATGCCCAAACTTTTTATGGGAACTTAAAACATTATTTAGAAGCCTTGGGTAGAGTTTGAATTGTTTTGGACCTTGTTTGATCACCAAACCCCAAAACTACCCCCCCTGCCCTATGAACTCCTTTACCGACTCCGGAAACCCTAAGTTCCCGGAACTCCGTGAAGGAAAGTTGTATTCAAGACATAAATAATAAGTTTATACTATCTTTGCATCCTCATGAGCATCCCATGGAATCCATTCTTATACCTATGTATGGTTATGATTAGAACGTGAAGAGGAAATCGAAGTAACTGAAGAGGAGACACCACCACCACCTTCGGAGTCTCAGGCCGGGAATCATTTCTACTTTGATATCTGTGGATCTGAGCCTGATTCACCTGTGAACGAAGGCAAGCCCCGGTGCATGCAACCCCTTTCCTTGTGTTTTTAAATACTTTTCGCACACTTAAGTCTAGTGAAATGTGCATTAAGTTCATAGGATTTACTTGAAACCCTTTGATGCATTGCTTTCCTTGATATCCATACCTTTATAGATACTTCTGTGAAGTATCAAAATATGATTTACAAAAATGCTTAGCCTTGCTTAGATCTTGTGGATAGAAGTTGTCCTCAATTTAACCATGGAGAGGATGGCTTCTACCTGCAAGAATATTTTCATTTGGAGCAATTGTGGGATCTTACTGCAAAGTTCCCCGTGATGCTCTTTCATCCTAAGGAACAGACACAATCCTAAGGATGGAAATACTTAAATTGAAACTTGGGGTAGGAACAGGTGATGTTCTACCCAGGTTGGTTAAGGATTAACGCGTATGTAGGCGTGCTGACCGAGGACCCTTTAACTGGTCACATGCCTCGTCATGGGTAAGCCTTGCCTCGGGCAGACTAAGGCCGGAATAAGATAACACGAAATGGGCGTGGAGCGGTGGCGAGAGTAGCGTGTACCCTCCGTGGCAAGAGGCTGGACGGTGGTGTATTTGTGCTCTCGGTTTGTGTGAACCTGATCCGGTCTTAAGAACCCCGGTGGCGGGTTGACATATGCAAGGGTGAAGTGCTACATATGTCGTGTGATTGGAGATCCTCAGCTGAGTATAATCGATTCGGATCGCCGTACCTTCGCGGTTATGAAGACTTGGTCACTTTTCTACAACGTAAGTCAGGATGTGAACACTATGGATAAACATGATGTTGTATTGATGAGATGATGAAATTAGACTAGATGCAAATAGAGTCTATTAATACTTAACATGGCGTTAAAGATTGAAAGTAAGGACTCACTTTAGTAAGCTACTTCTGCAAAAGTATAAGTTGATTTTTGCTAAAGCCTCTCCTTGACTCCTATTTATCCAGCATACCCTTGAGAGTCTTTTCCTTAGTCGGGTAAGACTTGCTGAGTATTCCATACTCAGGGTTTATCCCTTTGTTGTTTTTAGGTGAGGAAGCGACAAATTTTTGTTGCTTTTGCTCCAAGGTGGTACCAAATAAGGAAAAACAAGACTGAAGTGCGGGAGGACTCGGTCCTCCACTTAGGATCTTTGCTTATAGCTCTTCGGGAGGAGTTTGGGCCTCCCTTGGTTTGTATAATATTACTACTCTGCACTCACTTTTAGTCTGGTCTGTAATAAAATAACTCAAGCTTGCTTTTGAAATAAATGTAAGTTTATGTAACTGCTTCCGCATTTCTTTATCTCCAATGTTCTGTAATGTCCGCAAGACGGGTGAAACGTTCCTGGTAAGGTAGGGAAAGATACCGAGCTTGTCAAGTAGTTCAGGGCACCTACAGGGTTGTCTGAGGTCCGTTGGACAAGGACAACTGTAGGTGGGCCTAATTACTTGGGAGGTTCTATCACAGCTGGTATCGGAGCGTAGCCCTTCTTTGCAGATATTATGAGGAATCTTCAAAAGGATTTTCAAAAAGTCTTACCTAGAAATTCTTTTCCCTTCTTACCTAAGTATTCTGAAGAGTCTATTTTAAAGACCAGATAGGAAGAGTGCAATGCATAGAAGGTTGAATCAACTAAGGTTGATTCTGTAATTATACATGCATCATGCTAAGCACTATACTAATAACATTTTCCCCCTTAGAAAGATGCCGCCACGCACCAGGCTAATGGCACGCAAGTCTACGGGACCAATTGGGGTGCCTCGGCATCAATTGGCTCCCCGACATGAAAGCAGCAGCAGTGGAAGTAACGACCCCATTGGAGATCTTGAAGCCCGTGTGAGTCGACTTCAAGCAGCGCTGCAACACAGGACCGATGCTTGGGTCGCCGACGGAGATAGAATCAATGAACTGAGAAGGGACATCCGACATCTGCAGGATCAACTCGCTGATCGAGACTTAGCACTTGACTGGGCCGTACAGTCTCGTTTGTTAATGTGTGCTAAGGAAGCAAGGGCTCAGGCCCGAATTAAAGAACTTAGCTCGACTGTCGATAACCTGCAGGTTTACTGCAATACGTTGCATGAGGAAGTCCATATACTATACTCACAATTACACCAAAGTGAGCCTGCACAACCTACTGAGGCGGAAGCCGGACCATCTCACGTTGCGGGACGTGCGCTGGGTGGGGAGTTAGACCTTTTTGAGCCCCCTCCTTCTTTGAGGTTGGTTGATGTCTAGACTCCCACACCTGACGATGAGGCCGCCAAGACTAATGGAAAGCAGGAATAATGGTGTAATAGAAGTAAAAGTAGAGTAGGGTATTGTAGGGTGTACTGTTGTATAATAGGTTGAACTTTTGTATAATGGGTATTGTATCCTGTTATGTAATATCGAGTCTGTATCATTACTTTTTATAGTAATGTAAAATGGAAGGTTTTCTCTGGCACATTATGTTTATTTCAAATGTTTTTGCCACAGATGCCGACCAGGACTCGAGGACAGGACGTAGCAGGAACTTCTAGGGGACGGGATGTTACCCCAAACCCACCTCCAGTTCCTCCCACGTTAGCCGAGGCGATTGCCGCCTTGGTGAATGCCACCGCAGACAATACCCGCTTCCTTAGGGAAATGGCGGGTCAGCAGCAATTCCAGCAGCAGGCGGGAAGAGGTTATCCGCAAGGCCCTCGTGAGACCACCTATCTGGACTTCTCTGAAACCCGTCCACCCCTATTCGTCAAAGCTGAAGATCCCCTAGAAGCTGATGAGTGGATTCGGGTTATTGAACAGAAGTTTGGTCTTCTCCGTTGCTCAGAAACGCAGAAGCCGTTATTTGCAGCACAACAACTCCGTGGTCCTGCCAGTACCTGGTGGGGAAATTTTGTGGCTATTCAACCTGTCAACCATCAAGTCACCTGGGAAGAGTTTAAAGCAGCCTTCCGTGAACACTACATCCCCGAAGGAGTGCTGCATATGAAATAAGAGGAATTTATGAAGTTACAACAAGGTGGAGATACCGTCAACCAATATCTCAACAAATTTAATCACCTGTCGCAGTATGCCATCGACCAGGTGAATACTGATTTAAAGAAGAAGAACTGTTCTATGCGGGGACTGAATGATCGGCTACAAAGGAAAATGGCCACATGCATAGACCTCACATATGGAAAGGCTGTCAGCACAACCTTATCTGTTGAAGCCAAATACGCAAATTCTGGGAAGAATAAGGGATTCGGTGGTGAGAGGCCTAATCAGGGCCACGCGAAGAAGCAACGGTTTGTGATCCGACCTTCAAACCAAAATCGCACTTTTTCTCGTCCACCCTCATTCCCCTTCAAACAGCCAATCATTATCCGCCCCAACAATACCCCCACTACCCCAAAACAGCCGGGTGCCCCAGGCACTCGATTCCCTGCCTTGCCTAGTTCTTCAACTTGGTGTTTTAATTGCGGCAAGTCGGGACATTTTATCAAAGACTGCCCATATCCTAGGCAAAATCAATCTAATGCTTCGCAAGGATCGGGGAAATCAACTCAGCCCAAAGGAAATGCTGTGGGGAAGAATACAAAGAAGACAGGGCGTGTATATTACACTCAAGTGGCTACTACACCGGAAGGAGAGCCGGTGATGATGGGTACGTTTCCCGTGGCCAGACACCCAGCAATTATTCTTTTTGATTCTGGTGCTTCACATACATTCATTAGCAAGAAGTTTGTGGAACAACATCATATTGCATACCATGAATCAAAGGAGGGATTTAAAATTCAGTCACCTGGGGGACACATTTATACTAGAGAAGTGGCCTATGGGGTGCCAATAACAATGGCCGGATGGAACTTTCCTGCTAACATGATTGTTCTGAAAGGCCAGGACATAGATGTAATCTTGGGTATGAATTGGTTAACCCAACACAAGGCAATCCTCAACACTGAACTCAGAACCGTCAAGTTGAGCTATAATCACGAAGAGATTCTTTTGACTCTCCCCGCAACCAATCCAGCCAAAGCTTCTGGTAGAGTCTATGAAGCCATTGTACCGGAGATCAAGAACATTCCGGTAGTATGTGAGTTTCCAGATGTATTTCCGGAAGATTTGCCTGGACTGCCCCCTGAAAGAGAGGTAGAATTCGTAATTGAGCTAAAGCCCGGTACGGCTCCCATCTCCCGAAGATCGTACCGTATGCCCCCTAATGAGTTGGCGGAATTGAAGATTCAATTGCAAGATCTATTGAATAAGGGATTCATCCGGCCAAGCTCGTCCCCATGGGGTTGTCCCGCCATTTTTGTTAAGAAGAAGGATCAAACCTTGCGAATGTGCGTGGATTATCGACCCCTAAATGAGGTCACCATCAAGAATAAATACCCTCTTCCAAGGATCGACATCTTATTTGATCAGCTGACTGGGGCGAGGGTATTTTCCAAAATTGATCTCAGGTCGGGCTATCATCAAATCCGTATTCGGCCCGAGGATATACCGAAGACCGCGTTTACTACGTGATATGGATTGTTTGAATATCTGGTCATGTCTTTCGGGCTCACAAATGCTCCTGCCCACTTCACTTACTTGATGAACTCGGTGTTCATGCCCGAGTTGGACAAATTCGTGGTAGTCTTCATCGACGATATCTTGATATATTCTAAGAATGAAGAGGACCATGCTCAGCATCTACGGATTGTATTGACGCGCCTCAGGGAACACCAGCTATATGCCAAGTTCAGCAAGTGCGCGTTCTGGCTGGAAGAAATTCAATTTTTGGGGCACGTGTTATCTGCTAAAGGAATTGCGGTAGATCCTAGCAAGGTCAAAGATATTCTGGAGTGGAAACCCCCAACAACTGTTCACCAAGTCCGGAGTTTTCTTGGACTAGCTGGGTATTATCGCAGATTCATACCAGATTTTTCTAAGCTTGTGAAGCCAATCACAAGTTTATTAAAGAATGACATTAAGTTCAATTGGTCTTCTAAGTGTAATGAAGCCTTTGAGCAACTGAAGACACTATTGACCACTTCTCCGGTATTGGCTCAACCGGACATCAGTAAACCCTTTGACGTATATTGTGATGCATCTGGCAGTGGGCTCGGCTGTGTACTGATGCAAGAGGGCCGAGTAATTGCGTATGCTTCAAGGCAGTTGCGCCGACATGAGGAGCATTATCCAACTCATGATCTGGAGCTAGCTGCTGTGGTTCATGCCCTAAAGATTTGGCGCCACTATCTGCTGGGAAATATCTGTCACATATATACAGATCATAAAAGTTTGAAGTACATCTTCACCCAGTCAGAGTTAAATATGAGGCAAAGACGATGGCTTGAGCTCATTAAAGACTATGATCTGGAGATCCATTATCACCTAGGCAAAGCCAATGTAGTGGCAGATGCACTGAGTCGTAAGACTTCCTGCCACTGTCTTATGGCGAAGACCTCCGAGAACACTTTGTGTCAAGATATGGAAAAGTTAAACCTGGGGATCATCCAACAAGGGACTCTAAATCAGCTAAAGCTTGAGTCAATCATTTTGCAAAGGATAATTGATGCTCAAAAGGATAATCTGGGTATGAAGCACATACGAGAGAAGATAAAGGCTGGTGTAGCCAAGTGTTTCAAGGAAGACAATCAAGGTGTGATATGGTTTAAAAACCGCATAGTAGTGCCAAAGAACGAAGAACTCCGCCAGCAAATTCTTGATGAAGCACATCTTAGTCGTTATTCTATTCATCCCGGAAGCACTAAGATGTATCAAGACTTAAAGCAACATTACTGGTGGACAAAGATGAAAATTGAAATTGCACGCTATGTGACTAAATGTGACACTTGCAGACGTGTCAAGGCCATACACATGAAAACTGCTGGTCCATTACAATCTTTGCCAATCCCAACATGGAAATGGGAAGACATCAGTATGGACTTTATTGTGGGACTGCCCAGGACAGCCAAAGGGTATGATTCTATTTGGGTTATCGTTGATCGACTTACAAAGATTGCCCACTTCTTACCTGTCAAGGTCACATATACAGTAGCCACTTATGCAGCATTATACATTGCCCGTATTCTCAGTCTGCATGGTGTTCCGAAGACCATTGTGTCGGATCGTGGTCCTCAATTTGTAGCCAAGTTCTGGGAAGCACTTCACAACTCTTTGGGTACTAAATTACTCCACAGTTCGGCTTATCATCCTCAAACCAGTGGGCAGACTGAGAGGGTGAACCAAATACTTGAAGATATGCTGCGGGCATGTGTCCTGGACTTCTCACCGAAATGGGATGAATGTTTGCCCCTAGCGGAGTTTTCATATAATAATAGCTATCAAGAAAGTATCAAGATGGCACCTTTCGAAGCTTTATATGGACGACGGTGTCGAACTCCGCTAAATTGGTCTGAACCTGGAGAAAGATACTTCTTTAGGCCTGATATGGTAAAAGAGGTCGAAGAAAAGGTTCAGAAAATTGTTCATAATATGAAGAAAGCTCAGACTCGACAAAAGAGTTATGCAGACCGACGACGACAACCCTTATGCTTTCTGGTAGACGATTATGTCTACTTAAAAGTTTCACCAATGAAGGGTGTATCGCGTTTCGGGGTTAAAGGGAAGCTTGCACCCAGGTACATTGGTCCATTCCTGGTGATTGAGCAATGTGGACCAGTGGCGTACCGACTCCAACTACCCGAAACATTGTCTGCTGTGCACAATGTGTTCCACGTGTCACAATTGAAGAAGTGTCTTCGGGTTCCTGATCGAACCGTTGAAATAACTGATGTTGTCCTGGAACCAGATTTAACATACTCGGAACATCCTATTCGAGTTCTGGATCAAAAGGACAGGGTTACCCGAAGAAAGACTCTCAAATTCTACAAGATACAGTGGAACCAGCATTCTGAAGATGAGGCTACATGGGAAACCCAAGACTTCTTAGATAAGAATTTCCCAGGCTTTTTAGTCTCATGTAAATTGTAAAGTCTGTATAGCTGTGTAATAAAGAAGTAACCCCCACATCACCCCTACCTTGTACCAGAATTGAGGAAATAAAAATGTGATGCGTTTCCTTTACCATTATTTACCCTAGGACTTTTAATCTCGGGACGAGATTCTTTTATGGGGGGAAGGATGTAACACCCCTGGTGTTACTATAACTAAAACATGAGCATGGCATCATAAGCATTGGCATTGCATATGTTTGACACACCTAGAGTGCATTCACTAGGTAAAAATTTCAAACAAGTTGTATTGTTTTAATGTTTTGTAAATAGGACCCTAGTTAAAGAACTTAACCCTAAATAGTGGTTAAAGGGGTAAAACTTAACCCAAGTTGAGAAAACCTAAAAGCTTTAGGGTAAAAGTCATAAAATGACCCCAAGAATAAGCTTGAATCACTTTTATACCCCTGGGATACCAGAAACCCTAATTGGAACCCTGGAAAACCCTAAAACCAAACCCTAGGGGCTTATGTGCAAAATTAGTCCACTTTTGGGCTAAAGTGCAAAAACCAAGCCAAATAAGTATTTTAAGTCATTTGGTTCACAAATATGTGAATTTGCAAGTTAAACCCTAAGTTTTGGGCTTATTTGCAAAAAAATCCCCTCTTAAGCACTATAGAGCCTAAGTCTGAAATTCAGATTAGTTGGTTCAACTTTGGAGCCCTGTATCTTTTGAAATATAGGGTTTTTGCCCTAGGTAACCACATCAAAATTATAGCCCCATCATAGGAGCACAACTTTGCTTAAGAGTGTGAGCAGAGTTGTTAAGTAAATATTGGAAATAATTAAGCCTAAAGATTGGCTGTCAGGCTGGTTTATTCTGAAATTCAGATTCTTAGTGTAACAGAGACATCTTTGGTGTTGAATTCAACCATGATCTGGTGATCAAATGAGCTCAGTCCCTATAGTCGAATTGTAGATGGTGTATAGCGCTACAACTTTGCTATAGGTCACTGGATGTGTTGCCATTTGAAAATCAGAGAAAATGTGACCTGAACTTGCTCTGTCAGGCGACTGAATAAGGAAAGTGCCATGGTACAGTGTTTTGGGTGGATCAGAACGACAGCTTATCTCGCCGCCGTTGATCGCCGCCCGGATTCGTTCACGGTGAAGGATGGATAACGCCGGGAAAAGAGTACTCGCACGTGGCACCATCTCCTGAGCTCGGCCGGAGTTACTCACCGGCGGCCGCCGTGACTCAGTGGATTCCGCCGCGGTACCCCTCTCCCTTTTGCTCACCGCCGTAGATAAAGCCGCTCGCCGCCGTCGTGCCATCTCTGTGCCCGCCGCGTGTCCGAGCCTTTCCACGGCACCGCCGTGATTCCCTACTGCCGTCCCATCATCGCCGATGAGCTTGCCACGGCTGGGGACACGTAACCACGACGCCAGACCTCTTCCTTATCTCCGACCGCCACACATCGCCGTTAAAATTCCCAGCCACCGTCGAAGCTGCCTACAAATTGGAGCCTCGGCCAGTGCCGCTAGGTAATTGTGCGTCCAGAGAACCCACACGCAGCTCCGATTACTTCCCACAGCTCTCCAATTTCACGTTCGCCCCAAATTCACTTTCCGCCACCGCAAGGAACTGCTCACTACGGCCAGCCGTACTCCGGTCAGTCCAACCCTCCCTCTCCCTCGTTTAAGCATTCCCACATGCCTACAATGCTTGCTGACCCGTCCAATTAGACTAGAGGTCCACTGACCATTGGGAACGCATGAATCTTTGGTTTATCCGCGCGCTCACCGTGGCCAGACCATATTAGTTCATCAAATGTGCAATTAACTTATGGGAATCGATGGTTGGGGTGTGAATTCGGTTTCAACCGAAGAAGGGCGTCAGTCCTTTCCCCAATCGACCGGCCTGCTAGCTCGCCGGAGCTCCTCCGTGCGCTGCCGTCGTCGAGGACTTCACCGTGCGAAGGAATAGAAACCGAAGGGCTATTTTGTAATCTGTCAGGGACACGGCGAAACAGTAAAGGAACTTATCTCCAGATAGCCGAGAACCCGAGGACTTTTCTGCATAAATGCCAGCGCGGGCGCGGGCGCGCCCCGTTTTCTCTGAGGATTGGGCCGTAGGGGCTGCTTCTGGCCCAGCACTGTTTAACTTTTCTCCTTTTCTTTTTCAGTAGAACTTTGAAAACCTGTAGAAAATTACAGAAAAATCCTAAAAATATGAGACCAATTTTCCTAGGCTTCTTATTTTCCCTAGAATTTAGTAAAAATAGTTTTATGATTTTTAGTGGAAATAAGAAATTTTAAGGTATTTAAAGTAGTTAAAAGTATTAGTTATGGATTTTTAGAAAATAATTGGTAAGTCCAAAAATGCCCAAACTTTTTATGGGAACTTAAAACATTATTTAGAAGCCTTGGGTAGAGTTTGAATTGTTTTGGACCTTGTTTGATCACCAAACCCCAAAACTACCCCCCCTGCCCTATGAACTCCTTTACCGACTCCGGAAACCCTAAGTTCCCGGAACTCCGTGAAGGAAAGTTGTATTCAAGACATAAATAATAAGTTTATACTATCTTTGCATCCTCATGAGCATCCCATGGAATCCATTCTTATACCTATGTATGGTTATGATTAGAACGTGAAGAGGAAATCGAAGTAACTGAAGAGGAGACACCACCACCACCTTCGGAGTCTCAGGCCGGGAATCATTTCTACTTTGATATCTGTGGATCTGAGCCTGATTCACCTGTGAACGAAGGCAAGCCCCGGTGCATGCAACCCCTTTCCTTGTGTTTTTAAATACTTTTCGCACACTTAAGTCTAGTGAAATGTGCATTAAGTTCATAGGATTTACTTGAAACCCTTTGATGCATTGCTTTCCTTGATATCCATACCTTTATAGATACTTCTGTGAAGTATCAAAATATGATTTACAAAAATGCTTAGCCTTGCTTAGATCTTGTGGATAGAAGTTGTCCTCAATTTAACCATGGAGAGGATGGCTTCTACCTGCAAGAATATTTTCATTTGGAGCAATTGTGGGATCTTACTGCAAAGTTCCCCGTGATGCTCTTTCATCCTAAGGAACAGACACAATCCTAAGGATGGAAATACTTAAATTGAAACTTGGGGTAGGAACAGGTGATGTTCTACCCAGGTTGGTTAAGGATTAACGCGTATGTAGGCGTGCTGACCGAGGACCCTTTAACTGGTCACATGCCTCGTCATGGGTAAGCCTTGCCTCGGGCAGACTAAGGCCGGAATAAGATAACACGAAATGGGCGTGGAGCGGTGGCGAGAGTAGCGTGTACCCTCCGTGGCAAGAGGCTGGACGGTGGTGTATCTGTGCTCTCGGTTTGCGTGAACCTGATTCAGTCTTAAGAACCCCGGTGGCGGGTTGACATATGCAAGGGTTAAGTGCTACATATGTCGTGTGATTGGAGATCCTCAGCTGAGTATAATCGATTCGGATCGCCGTACCATCGCGGTTATGAAACCTTGGTCACTTTTCTACAACATAAGTCAGGATGTGAACACTATGGATAAACATGATGTTGTATTGATGAGATGATGAAATTAGACTAGATGCAAATAGAGTCTATTAATACTTAACATGGCGTTAAAAGATTGAAAGTAAGGACTCACTTTAGTAAGCTACTTCTGCAAAAGTATAAGTTGATTTTTGCTAAAGCCTCTCCTTGACTCCTATTTATCCAGCATACCCTTGAGAGTCTTTTCCTTAGTCGGCTAAGACTTGCTGAGTATTCCATACTCAGGGTTTATCCCTTTGTTGTTTTTAGGTGAGGAAGCGACAAATTTTTGTTGCTTTTGCTCCAAGGTGGTACCAAATAAGGAAAAACAAGACTGAAGTGCGGGAGGACTCGGTCCTCCACTTAGGATCTTTGCTTATAGCTCTTCGGGAGGAGTTTGGGCCTCCCTTGGTTTGTATAATATTACTACTCTGCACTCACTTTTAGTCTGGTCTGTAATAAAATAACTCAAGCTTGCTTTTGAAATAAATGTAAGTTTATGTAACTGCTTCCGCATTTCTTTATCTCCGATGTTCTGTAATGTCTGCAAGACGGGTGAAACGTTCCTGATAAGGTAAGGAAAGATACCGAGCTTGTCAAGTAGTTCAGGGGCACCTACAGGGTTGTCTGAGGTCCGTTGGACAAGGACAACTGTAGGTGGGCCTAATTACTTGGGAGGTTCTGTCACATTAGCCTTCCGTGTCATTGAAAATGGTCGTTCATGGCTATTTTCGACAAAAATGGGGGTTGTGTGGCCATTGATCATCGACCAGAGGCTCGTACACTTTACCCCACATATGTTTTCTTGCCATTGATCACATTCTTGGATTTCTGGTAGAGACCATTTCTTGGTCAAAAATCCGTACGTGTTAGCCTTCGGTATTATTGAAAATGGTCATTCATGGCTATTTTCGACAAAAATGGGGGTTGTGTGGCCATTGATCATTGACCAGAGGCTCATAAACCTCACCCCACATATGTTTCCTTGCCATAGATCACATTCTTTGATTTCTGGTGGAGACCATTTCTTAGTCAAAAATCCGAATGTGTTAGCCTTCGGTACTATTGAAAATGGTCGTTCATGTCTATCTTCGACAAAAATAAGGGTTGTGTGGCCATTGATATTCGACCAAAGGTTGATACACCTCACTACAAATATGTTTCCTTGCCATAGATCACATTCTTGGATTTATGGCGGAGACCATTTCTTGGTCAAAAATCTATGAGTGTTAGCCTTCAACGTCATTGAAAATGGTCGTTCATGGCTATTTTCGACAAAAATGAGGGTTGTGTGGCCATTGATCATCGACCAGAGGCTCGTACACCACACCCCACATATGTTTCCTTGCCAGAGATCACATTATTGGATTTCTGGTGGAGACCATTTCTTGGGCAAAAATCTGAATGTGTTAGCCTTTGGTATTATTGAAAATGGTCATTCATGGCTATTTTCGAGAAAAATGGGAGTTGTTTGGCCATTGATCTTCGACCAGAGGCTCATACACCTCACTACACATATGTTTCCTTGCCATAGATCACATTCTTGGATTTATGGTGGAGACCATTTCTTGGTCAAAATTCCGGAGGTGTTAGCCTTCAGTGTCATTGAAAATGGTCGTTCATGGCTATTCTCGACAAAAATGGGGGTTGTGTGGCCGTTGATCATCGACCAGAGGCTCGTACACCTCACCCCACATATGTTTCCTTGCCATAGATCACATTCTTGGATTTCTGGTGGAGACCATTTCTTGGTCAAAAATCCGAATGTGTTAGCCTTCGTTATTATTGAAAATGGTCGTTCATGCTATTTTCGACAAAATGGGAGTTGTGTGGCCATTGATCATCGACCAGTTACTCGTACACCACACCCCACATATGTTTCCTTGCCATAGGTCACATTCTTGGATTTCTGGTGGAGACCATTTCTTGGTCAAAAATCCATACGTGTTAGCCTTCTGTATTATTGAAAATGGTCGTTGATCACTATTTTAGACAAAAATGGGCATTGTGTGGCCATTGATCATCGACCAGAAACCCATACACCTCACCCCACATATGTTTCCTTGCCATAGATCACATTCTTGGATTTATGGTGGAGACCAATTCTTGGTCAAAAATCCGTAGGTGTTAACCTTCAGTGTCATTGAAAATGGTCGTTCATGGCTATTTTCGACAAAAATAGGGGTTGTGTGGCCATTGATCATCGACCAGAGGCTCGTACACCTCACCCCACATATGTTTCCTTGCCATAGATCACATTTTGGATTTCTGGTGGAGAACATTTCTTGGTCAAAAATCCGTAGGTGTTAGCCTTCGGTATTATTGAAAATGGTCGTTCATGGCTATTTTTGACAAAAATGGGGGTTGTGTGGCCATTGATCATCGACCAGAGGCTCATACACCTCACCCCACGTATGTTTCCTTGCCATAGATCACATTCTTGGATTTCTGGTGGAGACCATTTCTTGATCAAAAATCCGTAGGTGTTAGCCTTCGGTATTATTGAAAACGGTCGTTCATGGCTATTTTCATCAAAAATAGGGGTTGTGTGGCCATTTATCATCGACCAGAGGCTCGTACACCTCACCTCACTTATGTTTCCTTGCCATAGATCACATTCTTGGATTTATGGTGGAGACCATTTCTTGGTCAAAAATCCATAGGTGTTAGCCTTCCATGTCATTGAAAATGGTCGTTCATGGCTATTTTCGACAAAAATGGGGGTTGTGTGGCCATTGATCATCGACCAGAGGCTCGTACACTTTACCCCACATATGTTTGCTTGCCATTGATCACATTCTTGGATTTCTGGTGGAGACCATTTCTTGGTCAAAAATCCGTACGTGTTAGCCTTCAGTATTGTTGAAAATGGTCATTCATGGCTATTTTCGACAAAAATGGGGGTTGTGTGGCCATTGATCATTGACCAGAGGCTCATAAACCTCACCCCACATATGTTTCCTTGCCATAGATCACATTCTTTGATTTCTGGTGGAGACCATTTCTTAGTCAAAAATCTGAATGTGTTAGCCTTCGGTACTATTGAAAATGGTCGTTCATGGCTATCTTCGACAAAAATAAGGGTTGTGTGGCCATTGATATTCGACCAGAGGTTGATATACCTCACTACAAATATGTTTACTTGCCATAGATCACATTCTTGGATTTATGGCGGAGACCATTTCTTGGTCAAAAATCTGTGAGTGTTAGCCTTTAACGTCATTGAAAATGGTCGTTCATGGCTATTTTCGACAAAAATGAGGGTTGTGTGGCCATTGATCATCGACCAGAGGCTCGTACACCACACCCCACATATGTTTCCTTGCCAGAGATCACATTATTGGATTTCTGGTGGAGACCATTTCTTGGGCAAAAATCTGAATGTGTTAGCCTTCGGTATTATTGAAAATGGTCATTCATGGCTATTTTCGAGAAAAATGGGGGTTGTTTGTCCATTGATCTTCGACCAGAGGCTCATACACCTCACTACACATATGTTTCCTTGCCATAGATCACATTCTTTGATTTATGGTGGAGACCATTTCTTGGTCAAAATTCCGGAGGTGTTAGCCTTCAGTGTCATTGAAAATGGTCGTTCATGGCTATTTTCGACAAAAATGGGGGTTGTGTGGCCATTGATCATCGACCAGAGGCTCGTACACTTTACCCCACATATGTTTTCTTGCCATTGATCACATTCTTGGATTTCTGGTAGAGACCATTTCTTGGTCAAAAATCCGTACGTGTTAGCCTTCGGTATTATTGAAAATGGTCATTCATGGCTATTTTCGACAAAAATGGGGGTTGTGTGGCCATTGATCATTGACCAGAGGCTCATAAACCTCACCCCACATATGTTTCCTTGCCATAGATCACATTCTTTGATTTCTGGTGGAGACCATTTCTTAGTCAAAAATCCGAATGTGTTAGCCTTCGGTACTATTGAAAATGGTCGTTCATGTCTATCTTCGACAAAAATAAGGGTTGTGTGGCCATTGATATTCGACCAAAGGTTGATACACCTCACTACAAATATGTTTCCTTGCCATAGATCACATTCTTGGATTTATGGCGGAGACCATTTCTTGGTCAAAAATCTATGAGTGTTAGCCTTCAACGTCATTGAAAATGGTCGTTCATGGCTATTTTCGACAAAAATGAGGGTTGTGTGGCCATTGATCATCGACCAGAGGCTCGTACACCACACCCCACATATGTTTCCTTGCCAGAGATCACATTATTGGATTTCTGGTGGAGACCATTTCTTGGGCAAAAATCTGAATGTGTTAGCCTTTGGTATTATTGAAAATGGTCATTCATGGCTATTTTCGAGAAAAATGGGAGTTGTTTGGCCATTGATCTTCGACCAGAGGCTCATACACCTCACTACACATATGTTTCCTTGCCGTAGATCACATTCTCGGATTTATGGTGGAGACCATTTCTTGGTCAAAATTCCGGAGGTGTTAGCCTTCAGTGTCATTGAAAATGGTCGTTCATGGCTATTCTCGACAAAAATGGGGGTTGTGTGGCCGTTGATCATCGACCAGAGGCTCGTACACCTCACCCCACATATGTTTCCTTGCCATAGATCACATTCTTGGATTTCTGGTGGAGACCATTTCTTGGTCAAAAATCCGAATGTGTTAGCCTTCGTTATTATTGAAAATGGTCGTTCATGCTATTTTCGACAAAATGGGAGTTGTGTGGCCATTGATCATCGACCAGTTACTCGTACACCACACCCCACATATGTTTCCTTGCCATAGGTCACATTCTTGGATTTCTGGTGGAGACCATTTCTTGGTCAAAAATCCATACGTGTTAGCCTTCTGTATTATTGAAAATGGTCGTTGATCACTATTTTAGACAAAAATGGGCATTGTGTGGCCATTGATCATCGACCAGAAACCCATACACCTCACCCCACATATGTTTCCTTGCCATAGATCACATTCTTGGATTTATGGTGGAGACCAATTCTTGGTCAAAAATCCGTAGGTGTTAACCTTCAGTGTCATTGAAAATGGTCGTTCATGGCTATTTTCGACAAAAATAGGGGTTGTGTGGCCATTGATCATCGACCAGAGGCTCGTACACCTCACCCCACATATGTTTCCTTGCCATAGATCACATTTTGGATTTCTGGTGGAGAACATTTCTTGGTCAAAAATCCGTAGGTGTTAGCCTTCGGTATTATTGAAAATGGTCGTTCATGGCTATTTTTGACAAAAATGGGGGTTGTGTGGCCATTGATCATCGACCAGAGGCTCATACACCTCACCCCACGTATGTTTCCTTGCCATAGATCACATTCTTGGATTTCTGGTGGAGACCATTTCTTGATCAAAAATCCGTAGGTGTTAGCCTTCGGTATTATTGAAAACGGTCGTTCATGGCTATTTTCATCAAAAATAGGGGTTGTGTGGCCATTTATCATCGACCAGAGGCTCGTACACCTCACCTCACTTATGTTTCCTTGCCATAGATCACATTCTTGGATTTATGGTGGAGACCATTTCTTGGTCAAAAATCCATAGGTGTTAGCCTTCCATGTCATTGAAAATGGTCGTTCATGGCTATTTTCGACAAAAATGGGGGTTGTGTGGCCATTGATCATCGACCAGAGGCTCGTACACTTTACCCCACATATGTTTGCTTGCCATTGATCACATTCTTGGATTTCTGGTGGAGACCATTTCTTGGTCAAAAATCCGTACGTGTTAGCCTTCAGTATTGTTGAAAATGGTCATTCATGGCTATTTTCGACAAAAATGGGGGTTGTGTGGCCATTGATCATTGACCAGAGGCTCATAAACCTCACCCCACATATGTTTCCTTGCCATAGATCACATTCTTTGATTTCTGGTGGAGACCATTTCTTAGTCAAAAATCTGAATGTGTTAGCCTTCGGTACTATTGAAAATGGTCGTTCATGGCTATCTTCGACAAAAATAAGGGTTGTGTGGCCATTGATATTCGACCAGAGGTTGATATACCTCACTACAAATATGTTTACTTGCCATAGATCACATTCTTGGATTTATGGCGGAGACCATTTCTTGGTCAAAAATCTGTGAGTGTTAGCCTTTAACGTCATTGAAAATGGTCGTTCATGGCTATTTTCGACAAAAATGAGGGTTGTGTGGCCATTGATCATCGACCAGAGGCTCGTACACCACACCCCACATATGTTTCCTTGCCAGAGATCACATTATTGGATTTCTGGTGGAGACCATTTCTTGGGCAAAAATCTGAATGTGTTAGCCTTCGGTATTATTGAAAATGGTCATTCATGGCTATTTTCGAGAAAAATGGGGGTTGTTTGTCCATTGATCTTCGACCAGAGGCTCATACACCTCACTACACATATGTTTCCTTGCCATAGATCACATTCTTTGATTTATGGTGGAGACCATTTCTTGGTCAAAATTCCGGAGGTGTTAGCCTTCAGTGTCATTGAAAATGGTCGTTCATGGCTATTTTCGACAAAAATGGGGGTTGTGTGGCCATTGATCATCGACCAGAGGTTCGTACACCTCACCCCACATATGTTTCCTTGCCATAGATCACATTCTTGGATTTCTGGTGGAGACCATTTCTTGGTCAAAAATCCGAATGTGTTAGCCTTCGTTATTATTGAAAATGGTCGTTCATGTTATTTTCGACAAAATGGGAGTTGTGTGGCCATTGATCATCGACCAGTTACTCGTACACCACACCCCACATATGTTTCCTTGCCATAGGTCACATTCTTGGATTTCTGGTAGAGACCATTTCTTGGTAAAAAATCCATACGTGTTAGCCTTCTGTATTATTGAAAATGGTCGTTGATCACTATTTTAGACAAAAATGGGCATTGTGTGGCCATTGATCATCGACCAGAAACCCATACACCTCACCCCACATATTTCCTTGCCATAGATCACATTCTTGGATTTATGGTGGAGACCAATTCTTGGTCAAAAATCCGTAGGTGTTAGCCTTCAGTGTCATTGAAAATGGTCGTTCATGGCTATTTTCGACAAAAATGGGGGTTGTGTGGACATTGATCATCGACCAGAGGCTCGTACACCTCACCCCACATATGTTTCCTTGCCATAGATCACATTTTGGATTTCTGGTGGAGAACATTTCTTGGTCAAAAATCCGTAGGTGTTAGCCTTCGGTATTATTGAAAATGGTCGTTCATGGCTATTTTTGACAAAAATGGGGGTTGTGTGGCCATTGATCATCGACCAGAGGCTCATACACCTCACCCCACATATGTTTCCTTGCCATAGATCACATTCTTGGATTTCTGGTGGAGACCATTTCTTGGTCAAAAATCCGTAGGTGTTAGCCTTCGGTATTATTGAAAATGGTCGTTCATGGCTATTTTCATCAAAAATAGGGGTTGTGTGGCCATTTATCATCGACCAGAGGCTCGTACACCTCACCTCACTTATGTTTCCTTGCCATAGATCACATTCTTGGATTTATGGTGGAGACCATTTCTTGGTCAAAATTCCGTAGGTGTTAGCCTTCCGTGTCATTGAAAATGGTCGTTCATTGCTATTTTCGCCTAAAATGGGGGTTGTGTGGCCATTGATCATCGACCAGAGGCTCGTACACTTTACCCCACATATGTTTTCTTGTCGTTGATCACATTCTTGGATTTCTGGTGGAGACCATTTCTTGGTCAAGAATCCGTTGGTGTTAGCCTTCGATATTATTGAAAATGGTCGTTCATGGCTATTTTCGTCTAAAATGGGGGTTGTGTGGCCATTAATCATCGACCAGAGGCTTATACACCTCACCCCACATATGTTTCCTTGCCATAGATCACATTCTTGGATTTCTGGTGGAGACCATTTCTTGGTCAAAAATCCGTACATGTTAGCCTTTGGTATTATTGAAAATGGTCATTCATGGCGATTTTCGACAAAAATGGGGGTTATGTGGCCATTGATCATCGACCAGAGGCTCATAAACCTCACCCCACATATGTTTCCTTGCCATAGATCACATTCTTTGATTTCTGGTGGAGACCATTTCTTGGTCAAAAATCCGAATGTGTTAGCCTTCGGTACTATTGAAAATGGTCGTTCATGGCTATTTCGACTAAATTAAGTGTTGTGTGGCCATTGATATTCGACCAGAGGATCATACACCTCACTACACATATGTTTCCTTGCCATAGATCACATTCTTGGATTTATGGTGGAAACCATTTGTTGGTCAAAAATCCGAATGTGTTAGCCTTCGGTACTATTGAAAATGGTCGTTCATGGCTATTTCGACTAAAATAAGTGTTGTGTGGCCATTGTTATTCGACCAAAGGCTCATACACCTCACTACACATATGTTTCCTTGCCATAGAGCACATTCTTGGATTTATGGTGGAGACCATTTCTTGGTCAGAGATCCATAGGTGTTAGCCTTTAGTGTCATTGAAAATGGTCGTTCATGGCTATTTTCGACAAAAATGGGGGTTGTGTGGCCATTGATCATAGACCAGAGTCTCGTACACCTCACCCCACATATGTTTCCTTGCCATAGATCACATTCTTCGATTTCTGGTGGAGACCATTTCTTGGGCAAAAATCTGAATGTGTTAGCCTTCGGTATTATTGAAAATGGTCATTCATGGCTATTTTTGACAAAAATGGGTGTTGTGGCCATTGATCTTCGACCAGAGGCTCATACACCTCACTACACATATGTTTCCTTGCCATAGATCACATTCTTGGATTTATGGTGGAGACCATTTCTTGGTCAAAATTCCGTAGGTGTTAGCCTTCAGTGTCATTGAAAATGGTCGTTCATGGCTATTTTCGACAAAAATGGGGGTTGTGTGGCCATTGATCATCGACTAAAGGCTCGTACACCTTACCCCACATATGTTTCCTTGCCATAGATCACATTCTCGGTTTTCTGGTGGAGACCATTTCTTGGTCAAAAATCCATACGTGTTAGCCTTCGGTATTATTGAAAATGATCGTTGATCACTATTTTCGACAAAAATGGGCGTTGTGTGGCCATTGATCATCGGCCAGAGGCCCATACACCTCACTGCACATATATTTCCTTGCCATAGATCACATTCTTGGATTTATGGTGGAGACCATTTCTTGGTCAAAAATCCGTAGGTGTTAGCCTTCAGTGTCATTGAAAATGGTCGTTCATGGCTATTTTTGACAAAAATGGGGGTTGTGTTGCCATTGATCATCGACCAGAGGCTCATACACCTCATCCCACATATGTTTCCTTGCCATAGATCACATTTTGGATTTCTGGTGGAGAACATTTCTTGGTCAAAAATCCGTAGGTGTTAGCCTTCGGTATTATTGAAAATGGTCGTTCATGGCCATTTTCGACAAAAAATGGGGGTTGGGTGGCCATTGATCATCGACCAGAGGCTCATACACCTCACCCCACGTATGTTTCCTTGCCATAGATCACATTCTTGGATTTCTGGTGGAGACCATTTCTTGGTCAAAAATCCGTAGGTCTTAGCCTTCGGTATTATTGAAAATGGTCGTCCATGGCTATTTTCATAAAAAATGGGGGTTGTGTGGCCATTTATCATTGACCAGAGGCTCGTACACCTCACCTCACATATGTTTCCTTGCCATATATCACATTCTTGGATTTATGGTGGAGACCATTTCTTGGTCAAAAATCCGTAGGTGTTAGCCTTCCGTTTCATTGAAAATGGTCGTTCATGGCTATTTTTTGACAAAAATGGGGGTTGTGTGGCCATTGATCATCGACCAGAGGCTCGTACACTTTACCCCACATATGTTTTCTTGCCATTTATCACATTCTTGGATTTCTGGTGGAGACCATTTCTTGGTCAAGAATCCGTTGGTGTTAGCCTTCGGTATTATTGAAAATGGTCGTTCATGGCTATTTTCGTCTAAAATGGGGGTTGTGTGGCCATTTATCATCGACCAGAGGCTTGTACACCTCACCCCACATATGTTTCCTTGCATAGATCACATTCTCGGATTTCTGGTGGAGACCATTTCTTGGTCAAAAATCCATACGTGTTAGCCTTCTATATTATTGAAAATGGTCGTTGATCGCTATTTTCGACAAAAATGGGCGTTGTGTGGCCATTGATCATCGACCAGAGGCCCATACACCTCACCCCACATATGTTTCCTTGCCATAGATCACATTCTTGGATTTATGGTGGAGACCATTTCTTGGTCAAAAATACGTAGGTGTTAACCTTCGGTATTATTGAAAATGGTCGTTCATGGCTATTTTCGACAAAAATGGGGGTTATGTGGCCATTGATCTTTAACCAGAGGCTCATACACCTCACTACACATATGTTTCCTTGCCATAAATGATATTCTTGGATTTATGGTGGAGACCATTTCTTGGTCAAAAATCCATAGGTGTTAGCCTTCAGTGTCATTGAAAATGGTCGTTCATGGCTATTTCCGACAAAAATGGGGGTTGTGTGGCCATTGATCATCGACCAGAGGCTCGTACACTTCACCCCACATAGGTTTTCTTGCCATAGATCACATTCTTGGATTTCTGGAGGAGACCATTTCTTAGTCAAAAATCCGTTGGTGTTAGCCTTCGGTATTATTGAAAATGGTCGTTCATGGCTATTTTCGACTAAAATGCGGGTTGTGTGGCCATTTATCATCGACCAGAGGCTCGTACACCTCACCCCACATATGTTTCCTTGCCATAGATCACTTTCTTGGATTTCTGGTGGAGACCATTTATTGGTCAAAAATCTGTACGTGTTAGGCTTTAGTATTATTGAAAATGGTCATTCATGGCTATTTTCGACAAAAATGGGGGTTGTGTGGCCATTGATCATCGACAAGAGGCTCGTAAACCTCACCCCACATATGTTTCCTTGCCATAGATCACATTCTTTGATTTCTGCTGGAGACCATTTCTTGGTCAAAAATCTGAATATTTTAGCCTTCGGTACTATTGAAAATGGTCGTTCATGGCTATTTTCGACAAAAATGGGGGTTGTGTGGCCATTGATATTCGACCAAAGGCTCATACACCTCACTACACATGTTTCCTTTCCATAGATCACATTCTTGGATTTATGGTGGAGACCATTTCTTGGTCAAAAATCCGTAGGTGTTAGCGTTCAGTGTCATTGAAAATGGTCGTTCATGGATATTTTCGACAAAAAATGGGGTTTGTGTGGCCATTGATCATCGACCAGAGGGTCGTACACTTCACCCCACATATGTTTTCTTGCCATAGATCACATTCTTGGATTTCTGGTGGGGACCATTTCTTGGTCAAAAATACGTTGCTGTTAGCCTTCGGTATTATTGAAAATGATCGTTCATGGCTATTTTCGACAAAAATGGGGGTTGTGTGGCCATTTATCATCGACCAGAGGCTCGTACACCTCACCCCACATATGTTTCCTTGCCATAGATCACATTCTTGGATTTCTGGTGGAGACCATTTCTTGGTCAAAAATTCGTACGTGTTAGCCTTCGGTATTATTGAAAATGGTCGTTCATGGCTATTTTCGACAAAATGGGGGTTGTATGGCCATTGATCATCGACCAGAGGCTCGTACACCTCACCCCACATATGTTTCCTTGCCATAGATCACATTCTTGGATTTCTGGTGGAGACCATTTCTTGGGCAAAAATCCGAATGTGTTAGCCTTCGGTATTTTTGAAAATGGTCATTCATGGCTATTTTCGACAAAAATGGGGGTTGTGTGGCCATTGATCTTCGACCAGAGGCTCATACACCTCACTACACATATGTTTCCTTGCCATAGATCAAATTCTTGGATTTATGGTGGAGACCATTTCTTGGTCAAAAATCCATAGGTGTTAGCCTTCAGTGTCATTGAAAATGGTCGTTCATGGCTATTTTCGACAAAAATGGGGGTTGTGTGGCCATTGATCATCGACCAGAGGCTCGTACACTTCACCCCACATATGTTTTCTTGCAATAGATCACATTCTTGGATTTCTGGTGGAGACCATTTCTTGGTCAAAAATCTGTTGGTGTTAGCCTTCGGTATTATTGAAAATGGTCGTTCATGGCTATTTTCGACTGAAATGGGTGTTGTGTGGCCATTTATCATCGACCAGAGGCTCATACACCTCACCCCACATATGTTTCCTTTTCATAGATCACATTCTTGGATATCTGGTGGAGACCATTTCTTGGTCAAAAGTTCGTACGTGTTAGCCTTCGGTATTATTGAAAATGGTCATTCATGGCTATTTTCGACAAAAATGGGGGTTGTGTGGCCATTGATCATCGACCAAAGGCTCATACACCTCACCCCACAAATGTTTCCTGGTGGAGACCATTTCTTGGTCAAAAATCTGAATGTGTTAGCCTTCGGAACTATTGAAAATGGTCGTTCATGGCTATTTTCGACAAAAATGGGGGTTGTGTGGCCATTGATATTGTACCAGAGGCTCATACACCTCACTACACATATGTTTCCTTGCCATAGATCACATTCTTGGATTTATGGTGGAGACCATTTCTTGGTCAAAAATCCGTAGGTGTTAGCCTTCAGTGTCATTGAAAATGGTCGTTCATGGCTATTATCGACAAAAATTAGGGTTGTGTGGCCATTGATCGTCGACCAGAGGCTCATAAACCTCGCCCCACATATGTTTCCTTGCCGTAGATCACATTCTTGGATTTCTGGTGGAGACCATTTCTTCGTCAAAAATCCGTAGGTGTTAGCCTTCGGTATTATTGAAAATGGCCGTTCATGGCTATTTTCGACAAAAATGGGGGTTGTGTGGCCATTGATCATCGACCAGAGGCTCATACACCTCACCCCACATATGTTTCCTTGCCATAGATCACATTCTTGGATTTCTGGTGGAGACCATTTCTTGGTCAAAAATCCGTAGGTGTTAGCCTCTAGTATTATTGAAAATGGTCGCTCATGGCAATTTTCATAAAAAATGGGGGTTTTGTGGCCATTTATCATCGACTAGAGGCTCATAAACCTCACCCCACATATGTTTCCTTTCCATAGATCACATTCTTGGATTTCTGGTGGAGACCATTTCTTGGTCAAAAACTCATACGTGTTAGCCTTTGGTATTATTGAAAATGGTCGTTCATGGCTATTTTCGGCAAAATGGGGGTTGTGTGGCCATTGGTCATCGACCAGAGGCTCGTACACCTCACCCCACATATGTTTCCTTGCCATAGATCACATTCTTGGATTTCTGGTGGAGATTATTTCTTGGGCAAAAATCTGAATGTCCTTTGGTATTTTTGAAAATGGTCATTCATGGCTATTTTCGGCAAAAATGGCGGTTGTGTGGCCATTGATCTTCGACCAGAGGCTCATACACCTCACTACACATATGTTTCCTTGCCATAGATCACATTCTTGGATTTATGGTGGAGACCATTTCTTGGTCAAAAATCCGTAGGTGTTAGCCTTCAGTGTCATTGAAAATGGTCGTTCATGGCTATTTTCGACAAAAATTAGGGTTGTGTGGCCATTGATCGTCGACCAGAGGCTCATACACCTCACCCCACATATGTTTCCTTGCCGTAGATCACATTCTTGGAATTCTGGTGGAGACCATTTCTTGGTCAAAAATCCGTAGGTGTTAGCCTTCGGTATTATTGAAAATGGTCGTTCATGGCTATTTTCGACAAAAATGGGGGTTGTGTGGCTATTGATCATCGACCAGAGGCTCATACACCTCACCCCACATATGTTTCCTTGCCATAGATCACATTCTTGGATTTCTGGTGGAGACCATTTCTTGGTCAAAAATCCGTAGGTCTTAGCCTCTAGTATTATTAAAAATGGTCGCTCATGGCTATTTTCATAAAAAATGGGGGTTGTGTGGCCATTTATCATCGACTAGAGGCTCATAAACCTCACCCCACATATGTTTCCTTGCCATAGATCACATTCTTGGATTTCTGGTGGAGACCATTTCTTGGTCAAAAACTCGTACGTGTTAGCCTTTGATATTATTGAAAATGGTCGTTCATGGCTATTTTCGGCAAAATGGGGGTTGTGTGGCCATTGATCATCGACCAGAGGCTCGTACACCTCACCCCACATATGTTTCCTTGCCATATATCACATTCTTGGATTTCTGGTGGAGACCATTTCTTGGGCAAAAATCCGAATGTGTTAGCCTTTTGTATTTTTGAAAATGGTCATTCATGGCTATTTTCAACAAAAATGGGGGTTGTGTGGCCATTGATCTTCGACAAGAGGCTCATACACCTCACTACACATATGTTTCCTTGCCATAGATCACATTCTTGCATTTATGGTGGAGACCATTTCTTGGTCAAAAATCCATAGGTGTTAGCCTTCAGTGTCATTGAAAATGGTCGTTAATGGCTATTTTCGACAAAAATTAGGGTTGTGTGGCCATTGATCGTCGACCAGAGGCTCATACACCTCACCCCACATATGTTTCCTTGTCGTAGATCACATTCTTAGATTTCTGGTGGAGACCATTTCTTGGTCAAAAATCCGTAGGTGTTAGCCTTCAGTATTATTGAAAATGGTTGTTCATGGCTATTTTCGACAAAAATGGGGGTTGTGTGGCCATTGATCATCGACCAGAGGCTCATACACCTCACCCCACATATGTTTCCTTGCCATAGATAACATTCTTGGATTTCTGGTGGAGACCATTTCTTGGTCAAAAATCCGTAGGTGTTAGCCTCTATTATTATTGAAAATGGTCGCTCATGGCTATTTTCATAAAAAATGGGGGTTGTGTGGCCATTTATCATCGACTAGAGGCTCATAAACCTAACCCCACATATGTTTCCTTGCCATAGATCACATTCTTGGATTTCTAGTGGAGACCATTTCTTGGTCAAAAACTCGTACGTGTTAGCCTTCGGTATTATTGAAAATGGTCGTTCATGGCTATTTTCGGCAAAATGGGGGTTGTGTGGCCATTGATCATTGACCAGAGGCTCGTACACCTCACCCCACATATGTTTCCTTGCCATAGATCACATTCTTGGATTTCTGGTGGAGACCATTTATTGGGCAAAAATCCGAATGTGTTAGCCTTTGGTATTTTTGAAAATGGTCATTCATGGCTATTTTCGACAAAAATGGGGGTTGTGTGGCCATTGATCTTCGACCAGAGGCTCATACACCTCACTACACATATGTTTCCTTGCCATACATCACATTCTTGGATTTATGGTGGAGACCATTTTTAGGTCAAAAATCCGTAGGTGTTAGCCTTCAGTGTCATTGAAAATGGCCGTTCATGGCTATTTTCGACAAAAATTAGGGTTGTGTGGCCCTTGATGGTCGACCAGAGGCTCATACACCTCACCCCACATATGTTTCCTTGCCGTAGATCACATTCTTGGATTCCTGGTGGAGATCATTTCTTGGTCAAAAATCCGTAGGTGTTAGCCTTCGGTATTATTGAAAATGGTCGTTCATGGCTATTTTCGACAAAAATGGGGGTTCTGTGGCCATTGATCATCGACCAGAGGCTCATACACCTCACCCCACATATGTTTCCTTGCCATAGATCACATTCTTGGATTTCTGGTGGAGACCATTTCTTGGTCAAAAATCCGTAGGTCTTAGCCAGTATTATTGAAAATGGTCGCTCATGGCTATTTTCATAAAAAATGGGGGTTGTGTGGCCATTTATCATCGACTAGAGGCTCATAAACCTCACCCCACATATGTTTCCTTGCCGTAGATCACATTCTTGGATTTCTGGTGGAGACCATTTCTTGGTCAAAAACTCGTATGTGTTAGCCTTCGGTATTATTGTAAATGGTCGTTCATGGCGATTTTCGGCAAAATGGGGGTTGTGTGGCCATTGATCATCGACCAGAGGCTCGTACACCTCACCCCACATATGTTTCCTTGCCGTAGATCACATTCTTGGATTTCTGGTGGAGACTATTTCTTGGTCAAAAATCCGTAGGTGTTAGCCTCTAGTATTATTGAAAATGGTCATTCATGGCTATTTTCGACAAAAATGGGGGTTGTGTGGCCATTGATCTTCGACCAGAAGCTCATACACCTCACCACGCATATGTTTCCTTGCCATAGATCACATTCTTGGATTTATGGTGGAGACCATTTCTTGGTCAAAAATCCATAGGTGTTAGCCTTCAGTGTCATTGAAAATGGTCGTTCATGGCTATTTTTGACAAAAATTAGGGTTGTGTGGCCATTGATCGTCGACCAGAGGCTCATACACCTCACCCCACATATGTTTCCTTGCCGTAGATCACATTCTTAAATTTCTGGTGGAGACCATTTCTTGGTCAAAAATCTGTAGGTGTTAGCCTTCGGTATTATTGAAAATGGTCGTTCATGGCTATTTTTGACAAAAATGGGGGTTGTGTGGCCATTGATCATCGACCAGAGGCTCATACACCTCACCCCACATATGTTTCCTTGCCATAGATCACATTCTTGGATTTCTGGTGGAGACCATTTCTTGGATAAAAATCCGTAGGTGTTAGCCTTCAGTGTCATTGAAAATGGTCATCCATGGCTATTTTCGACAAAAATGGGGGTTGTGTGGCCATTGATCATCGACCAGAGGCTCGTACACTTCACCCCACATATGTTTTCTTTCCATATATCACATTCTTGGATTTCTGGAGGAGACCATTCCTTGGTCAAAAATCTGTTGGTGTTAGCCTTCAGTATTATTGAAAATGGTCGTTCATGGCTATTTTCGACTAAAATGGGGGTTGTGTGGCCATTTATCATCGACCAGAGGCTCGTGCAATTCACCCCACATATGTTTCCTTGCCATAGATCACATTCTTGGATTTCCGGTGGAGACCATTTCTTGGTCAAAAATCCGTACGTGTTAGCCTTCGGTATTATTGAATATGGTCATTCATGGCTATTTTCGACAAAAATGGGGGTTGTGTGGCCAATGATCATCGACCAAAGGCTCGTACACCTCACCCCACATATGTTTCCTTGCCATAGATCACATTCTTGGATTTCCGGTGGAGACCATTTCTTGGTCAAAAATCTGTACGTGTTAGCCTTCAGTATTATTGAAAATGGTCATTCATGGCTATTTTCGACAAAAATGGGGGTCGTGTGGCCATTGATCATCGACCAGAGGCTCGTAAACCTCACCCCACATATGTCTCCTTGTCATAGATCAAATTCTTTGATTTCTGGTGGAGACCATTTCTTGGTCAAAAATCTGAATGTTTTAGCCTTCGGTACTATTGAAAATGGTCGTTCATGGCTATTTTCGACAAAAATGGGGGTTGTGTGGCCATTGATATTCGACCAAAGGCTCATACACCTCACTACACATATGTTTCCTTGCCATAGATCACATTCTTGGATTTATGGTGGAGACCATTTCTTGGTCAGAAATCCATAGGTGTTAGCCTTTAGTGTCATTGAAAATGGTCGTTCATGGCTATTTTCGACAAAAATGGGGGTTGTGTGGCCATTGATCATCGACTAGAGGCTCGTACACTTCACCCCACATATGTTTTCTTTCCATAGATCACATTCTTGGATTTCTGGAGGAGACCATTCCTTGGTCAAAAATCTGTTGGTGTTAGCCTTCAGTATTATTGAAAATGGTCGTTCATGGCTATTTTCGACAAAAATGGGGGTTGTGTGTCCATTGATCATCGACCAGAGGCTCGTAAACCTCACCCCACATATGTTTCCTTGTCATAGATCACATTCTTTGATTTCTGGTGGAGACCATTTCTTGGTCAAAAATCTGAATGTTTTAGCCTTCGGTACTATTGAAAATGGTCGTTCATGGCTATTTTCGACAAAAATGGGGGTTGTGTGGCCATTGATATTCGACCAAAGGCTCATACACCTCACTACACATATGTTTCCTTGCCATAGATCACATTCTTGGATTTATGGTGGAGACCATTTCTTGGTCAGAAATCCATTGGTGTTAGCCTTTAGTGTCATTGAAAATGGTCGTTCATGGCTATTTTCGACAAAAATGGGGGTTGTGTGGCCATTGATCATCGACCAGAGGCTCGTACACTTCACCCCACATATGTTTTCTTTCCATAGATCACATTCTTGGATTTCTGGAGGAGACCATTCCTTGGTCAAAAATCTGTTGGTGTTAGCCTTCAGTATTATTGAAAATGGTCGTTCATGGCTATTTTCGACAAAAATGGGGGTCGTGTGGCCATTGATCATCGACCAGAGGCTCATACACCTCACCCCACATATATTTCCTTGCCATAGATCACATTCTTGGATTTCTGGTGGAGACCATTTCTTGGACAAAAATCCGTAGGTGTTAGCCTCTAGTATTATTGAAAATGGTCGCTCATGGCTATTTTCATAAAAAATGGGGGTTGTGTGGCCATTTATCATCGACTAGAGGCTCATAAACCTCACCTCACATATGTTCCTTGCCATAGATCACATTCTTGGATTTCTGGTGGAGACCATTTCTTGGTCAAAAACTCGTACGTGTTAGCCTTCGGTATTATTGAAAATGGTCGTTCATGGCTATTTTCGGCAAAATGGGGTTTGTGTGGCTATTGATCATCGACCAGAGGCTCGTACACCTCACCCCACATATGTTTCCTTGCCATAGATCACATTCTTGGATTTCTGGTGGAGACCATTTCTTGGGCAAAAATCCGAATGTGTTAGCCTTTGGTATTTTTGAAAATGGTCATTCATGGCTATTTTCGACAAAAATGGGGGTTGTGTGGCCATTGATCTTCGACCAGAGGCTCATACACCTCACTACACATATGTTTCCTTGCCATAGATCACATTCTTGGATTTATGGTGGAGACCATTTCTTGGTCAGAAATCCATAGGTGTTAGCCTTTAGTGTCATTGAAAATGGTCGTTCATGGCTATTTTCGACAAAAATGGGGGTTGTGTGACCATTGATCATCGACCAGAGGCTCGTACACTTCACCCCACATATGATTTCTTTCCATAGATCACATTCTTGGATTTCTGGAGGAGACCATTCCTTGGTCAAAAATCTGTTGGTGTTAGCCTTCAGTATTATTGAAAATGGTCGTTCATGGCTATTTTCGACTAAAATGGGGGTTGTGTGGCCATTTATCATCGACCAGAGGCTCGTGCAATTCACCCCACATATGTTTCCTTGCCATAGATCACATTCTTGGATTTCTGGTGGAGACCATTTCTTGGTCAAAAATCCGTACGTGTTAGCCTTCGGTATTATTGAATATGGTCATTCATGGCTATTTTCGACAAAAATGGGGGTTGTGTGGCCAATGATCATCGACCAAAGGCTCGTACACCTCACCCCACATATGTTTCCTTGCCATAGATCACATTGTTGGATTTCCGGTGGAGACCATTTCTTGGTCAAAAATATGTACGTGTTAGCCTTCAGTATTATTGAAAATGGTCATTCATGGCTATTTTCGACAAAAATGGGGGTTGTGTGGCCATTGATCATCGACTAGAGGCTCGTAAACCTCACCCCACATATGTTTCCTTGTCATAGATCACATTCTTTGATTTTTGGTGGAGACCATTTCTTGGTCAAAAATCTGAATGTTTTAGCCTTCGGTACTATTGAAAATGGTCGTTCATGGCTATTTTCGACAAAAATGGGGGTTGTGTGGCCATTGATATTCGTCCAAAGGCTCATACACCTCACTACACATATGTTTCCTTGCCATAGATCACATTCTTGGATTTATGGTGGAGACCATTTCTTGGTCAGAAATCCATAGGTGTTAGCCTTTAGTGTCATTGAAAATGGTCGTTCATGGCTATTTTCGACAAAAATGGGGGTTGTGTGGCCATTGATCTTCGACCAGAGGCTCGTACACTTCACCCCACATATGTTTTCTTTCCATAGATCACATTCTTGGATTTCTCGAGGAGACCATTCCTTGGTCAAAAATCTGTTGGTGTTAGCCTTTAGTATTATTGAAAATGGTCGTTCATGGCTATTTTCGACTAAAATGGGGGTTGTGTGGCCATTTATCATCGACCAGAGGCTCGTGCAATTCACCCCACATATGTTTCCTTGCCATATATCACATTCTTGGATTTCTGGTGGAGACCAATTCTTGGTCAAAAATCCGTACGTATTAGCCTTCGGTATTATTGAATATGGTCATTCATGGCTATTTTCGACAAAAATGGGGGTTGTGTGGCCAATGATCATCGACCAAAGGCTCGTACACCTCACCCCACATATGTTTCCTTGCCATAGATCACATTCTTGGATTTCCGGTGGAGACCATTTCTTGGTCAAAAATCTGTACATGTTAACCTTCAGTATTATTGAAAATGGTCATTCATGGCTATTTTCGACAAAAAATGGGGGTTGTGTGTCCATTGATCATCGACCAGAGGCTCGTAAACCTCACCCCACATATGTTTCCTTGTCATAGATCACATTCTTTGATTTCTGGTGGAGACCATTTCTTGGTCAAAAATCTGAATGTTTTAGCCTTCGGTACTATTGAAAATGGTCGTTCATGGCTATTTTCGACAAAAATGGGGGTTGTGTGGCCATTGATATTCGACCAAAAGCTCATACACCTCACTACACATATGTTTCCTTGCCATAGATCACATTCTTGGATTTATGGTGGAGACCATTTCTTAGTCAGAAATCCATAGGTGTTAGCCTTTAGTGTCATTGAAAATGGTCGTTCATGGCTATTTTCGACAAAAATGGGGGTTGTGTGGCCATTGATCATCGACCAGAGGCTCGTACACTTCACCCCACATATGTTTTCTTTCCATAGATCACATTCTTGGATTTCTGGAGGAGACCATTCCTTGGTCAAAAATCTGTTGGTGTTAGCCTTCAGTATTATTGAAAATAGTCATTCATGGCTATTTTCGACTAAAATGGGGGTTGTGTGGCCATTTATCATCGACCAGAGGCTCGTGCAATTCACCCCACATATGTTTCCTTTCCATAGATCACATTCTTGGATTTCTGGTGGAGACCATTTCTTGGTCAAAAATCCGTACGTGTTAGCCTTCGGTATTATTGAATATGGTCATTCATGGCTATTTTCGACAAAAATGGGGGTTGTGTGGCCAATGATCATCGACCAAAGGCTCGTACACCTCACCCCACATATGTTTCCTTGCCATAGATCACATTCTTGGATTTCCGGTGGAGACCATTTCTTGGTCAAAAATCTGTACGTGTTAGCCTTCAGTATTATTGAAAATGGTCATTCATGGCTATTTTCGACAAAAATGGGGGTTGTGTGGCCATTGATCATCGACCAGAGGCTCGTAAACCTCACCCCACATATGTTTCCTTGTCATAGATCACATTCTTTGATTTCTGGTGGAGACCATTTCTTGGTCAAAAATCTGAATGTTTTAGCCTTCGGTACTATTGAAAATGGTCGTTCATGGCTTTTTTCGACAAAAATGGGGGTTGTGTGGCCATTGATATTCGACCAAAGGCTCATACACCTCACTACACATATGTTTCCTTGCCATAGATCACATTCTTGGATTTATGGTGGAGACCATTTCTTGGTCAGAAATCCATAGGTGTTAGCCTTTAGTGTCATTGAAAATGGTCGTTCATGGCTATTTTCGACAAAAATGGGGGTTGTGTGGCCATTGATCATCGACCAGAGGCTCGTACACTTCACCCCACATATGTTTTCTTTCCATAGATCACATTCTAGGATTTCTGGAGGAGACCATTCCTTGGTCAAAAATCTGTTGGTGTTAGCCATCAGTATTATTGAAAATGGTCGTTCATGGCTATTTTCGACTAAAATGGGGGTTGTGTGGCCATTTATCATCGACCAGAGGCTCGTGCAATTCACCCCACATATGTTTCCTTGCCATATATCACATTCTTGGATTTCTGGTGGAGACCATTTCTTGGTCAAAAATCCGTACGTGTTAGGTTTCGGTATTATTGAATATGGTCATTCATGGCTATTTTCGACAAAAATGGGGGTTGTGTGGCCAATGATCATCGACCAAAGGCTCGTACACCTCACCCCACATATGTTTCCTTGCCATAGATCACATTCTTGGATTTCCGGTGGAGACCATTTCTTGGTCAAAAATCTGTACGTGTTAGCCTTCAGTATTATTGAAAATGGTCATTCATGGCTATTTTCGACAAAAATGGGGGTTGTGTGTCCATTGATCATCGACCAGAGGCTCGTAAACCTCACCCCACATATGTTTACTTGTCATAGATCACATTCTTTGATTTCTGGTGGAGACCATTTCTTGGTCAAAAATCTGAATGTTTTAGCCTTCGGTACTATTGAAAATGGTCGTTCATGGTTATTTTCGACAAAAATGGGGGTTCTGTGGCCATTGATATTCGACCAAAGGCTCATACACCTCACTACACATATGTTTCCTTGCCATAGATCACATTCTTGGATTTATGGTGGAGACCATTTCTTGGTCAGAAATCCATAGGTGTTAGCCTTTAGTGTCATTGAAACTGGTCATTCATGGCTATTTTCGACAAAAATGGGGGTTGTGTGGCCATTGATCATCGACCAGAGGCTCGTACACTTCACCCCACATATGTTTTCTTTCCATAGATCACATTCTTGGATTTCTGGAGGAGACCATTCCTTGGTCAAAAATCTGTTGGTGTTAGCCTTCAGTATTATTGAAAATGGTCGTTCATGGCTATTTTCGACTAAAATGGGGGTTGTGTGGCCATTTATCATCGACCAGAGGCTCGTGCAATTCACCCCACATATGTTTCCTTGCCATATATCACATTTTTGGATTTCTGGTGGAGACCACTTCTTGGTCAAAAATCCGTACGTGTTAGCCTTCGGTATTATTGAATATGGCCATTCATGGCTATTTTCGACAAAAATGGGGGTTGTGTGGCCAATGATCATCGACCAAAGGCTCGTACACCTCACCCCACATATGTTTCCTTGCCATAGATCACATTCTTGGATTTCCGGTGGAGACCATTTCTTGGTCAAAAATCTGTATGTGTTAGCCTTCAGTATTATTGAAAATGGTCATTCATGGCTATTTTCGACAAAAATGGGGGTTATGTGGCCATTGATCATCGACCAGAGGTTCGTAAACCTCACCCCACATATGTTTCCTTGCCATAGATCACATTCTTTGATTTCTGGTGGAGACCATTTCTTGGTCAAAAATCTGAATGTTTTAGCCTTCGGTACTATTGAAAATGGTCGTTCATGGCTATTTTCGACAAAAATGGGGGTTGTGTGGCCATTGATATTCGACCAAAGGCTCATACACCTCACTACACATATGTTTCCTTGCCATAGAGCACATTCTTGGATTTATGGTGGAGACCATTTCTTGGTCAGAAATCCATAGATGTTAGCCTTTAGTGTCATTGAAAATGGTCGTTCATGGCTATTTTCGACAAAAATGGGGGTTGTGTGGCCATTGATCATCGACCAGAGGCTCGTACACTTCACCCCACATATGTTTTCTTTCCATAGATCACATTCTTGGATTTCTGGAGGAGACCATTCCTTGGTCAAAAATCTGTTGGTGTTAGCATTCAGTATTATTGAAAATGGTCGTTCATGGCTATTTTCGACTAAAATGGGGGTTGTGTGGCCATTTATCATCGACCAAAGGCTCATGCAATTCACCCCACATATGTTTCCTTGCCATAGATCACATTCTTGGATTTCTGGTGGAGACCATTTCTTGGTCAAAAATCCGTACGTGTTAGCCTTCGGTATTATTGAATATGGTCATTCATGGCTATTTTCGACAAAAATGGGGGTTATGTGGCCATTGATCATCGACCAGAGGCTCGTAAACCTCACCCCACATATGTTTCCTTGCCATAGATCACATTCTTTTATTTCTGGTGGAGACCATTTCTTGGTCAAAAATCTGAATGTTTTAGCCTTCAGTACTATTGAAAATGGTCGTTCATGGCTATTTTCGACAAAAATGGGGGTTGTGTGGCCATTGATATTCGACCAAAGGCTCATACACCTCACTACACATATGTTTCCTTGCCATAGAGCACATTCTTGGATTTATGGTGGAGACCATTTCTTGGTCAGAAATCCATAGGTGTTAGCCTTTAGTGTCATTGAAAATGGTCGTTCATGGCTATTTTCGACAAAAATGGGGGTTGTGTGGCCATTGATCATCGACCAGAGGCTCGTACACTTCACCCCACATATGTTTTCTTTCCATAGATCACATTCTTGGATTTCTGGAGGAGACCATTCCTTGGTCAAAAATCTGTTGGTGTTAGCATTCAGTATTATTGAAAATGGTCGTTCATGGCTATTTTCGACTAAAATGGGGGTTGTGTGGCCATTTATCATCGACCAAAGGCTCGTGCAATTCACCCCACATATGTTTCCTTGCCATAGATCACATTCTTGGATTTCTGGTGGAGACCATTTCTTGGTCAAAAATCCGTATGTGTTAGCCTTCGGTATTATTGAATATGGTCATTCATGGCTATTTTCGACAAAAATGGGGGTTGTGTGGCCAATGATCATCGACCAAAGGCTCGTACACCTCACCCCACATATGTTTCCTTGCCATAGATCACATTCTTGGATTTCTGGTGGAGACCATTTCTTGGTAAAAAATCTGTACGTGTTAGCCTTCAGTATTATTGAAAATGGTCATTCATGGCTATTTTCGACAAAAATGGGGGTTATGTGGCCATTGATCATCGACCAGAGGCTCGTAAACCTCACCCCACATATGTTTCCTTGCCATAGATCACATTCTTTGATTTCTGGTGGAGACCATTTCTTGGTCAAAAATCTGAATGTTTTAGCCTTCGGTACTATTGAAAATGGTCGTTCATGGCTATTTTCGACAAAAATGGGGGTTGTGTGGCCATTGATATTCGACCAAAGGCTCATACACCTCACTACACATATGTTTCCTTGCCATAGATCACATTCTTGGATTTATTGTGGAGACCATTTTCTTGGTCAAAAATCCGTAGGTGTTAGCCTTCAGTGTCATTGAAAATGGTCGTTCATGGCTATTTTCGATAAAAATGGGGTTTGTGTGGCCATTGATCATCGACCAGAGGCTCGTACACCTCACCCCACATATGTTTCCTTGCCATAGATCACATTCTTGGATTTTTGGTTGAGACCATTTTTTGGTCAAAAATCCGTTGGTGTTAGCCTTTGGTATTATTGAAAATGGTCGTTCATGGCTATTTTCGACTAAAATGGGGGTTGTGTGGCCATTTATCATTGACCAGAGGCTCATATACCTCACCCCACATATGTTTCCTTGCCATAGATCACATTCTTGGATTTCTGGTGGAGACCATTTCTTGTTAAAAAATTTGTACGTGTTAGCCTTCGGTATTATTGAAAATGGTCATTCATGGCTATTTTCGACAAAAATGGGGGTTGTGTGGCCAATGATCATCAATCAGAGGCTCGTAAACCTCACCCCACATATGTTTCCTTGCCATAGATCACATTCTTTGATTTCTGGTGGAGACCATTTTTTGGTCAAAAATCCGAATGTGTTAGCCTTCGGTACTATTGAAAATGGTCGTTCATGGCTATTTTCGACAAAAATGGGGGTTGTGTGGCCATTGATATTCGACCAGAGGCTCATAGACCTCACTACACATATGTTTCCTTGCCATAGATCACATTCTTGGATTTATGGTGGAGACCATTTCTTGGTCAAAAATCCGTAGGTGTTAGCCTTAAGTGTCATTGAAAATGGTTGTTCATGGCTATTTTCGACAAAAATAGGGGTTGTGTGGCCATTGATCATCGACCAGAGGCTCGTACACCTCACCCCACATATGTTTCCTTGCCATAGATCACATTCTTGGATTTCTGGTGGAGACCATTTCTTGGTAAAAAATCCGTAGGTGTTAGCCTCTAGTATTATTGAAAATGGTCGTTCATGGCTATTTTCATCAAAAATGGGGGTTGTGTGGCCATTTATCATCGATCAGAGGCTCGTACACCTCACCCCACATAAGTTTCCTTGCCATAGATCACATTCTTGGATTTCTGGTGGAGACCATTTCTTGGTCAAAAATTCGTACGTGTTAGCCTTCGGTATTATTGAAAATGGTCGTTCATGGCTATTTTCGACAAAATGGGCGTTGTGTGGCCATTGATCATCGACCAGACCCTCGTACACCTCACCCCACATATGTTTCCTTGCCATAGATCACATTCTTGGATTTCTGGTGGAGACCATTTCTTGGGCAAAAATCCCAATGTGTTAGCCTTCGGTATTCTTGAAAATGGTCATTCATGGATATTTTCGACAAAAATGGGGGTTGTGTGGCCATTGATCTTCGACCAGAGGCTCATACACCTCACTACACATATGTTTCCTTGCCATAGATAAAATTCTTGGATTTATGGTGGAGACCATTTCTTGGTCAAAAATCCATAGGTGTTAGCCTTCAGTGTCATTGAAAATGGTCGTTCATGGCTATTTACGACAAAAATGGGGGTTGTGTGGCCATTGATCATCGACCAGAGGCTCGTACACTTCACCCCACATATGTTTTCTTGCCATAGATCACATTCTTGGATTTCTGGTGGAGACCATTTCTTGGTCAAAAATCTGTTGGTGTTAGCCTTCGGTATTATTGAAAATGGTCGTTCATGGCTATTTTCGACTAAAATGGGGGTTGTGTGGCCATTTATCATCGACCAGAGGCTCATACACCTCACCCCACATATGTTTCCTTGCCATAGATCACATTCTTGGATATCTGGTGGAGACCATTTCTTGGTCAAAAATCCGTACGTGTTAGCCTTCGGTATTATTGAAAATGGTCATTCATGGCTATTTTCGACAAAAATGGGGGTCATGTGGCCATTGATCATCGACCAAAGGCTCGTACACCTCACCCCACATTCTTTGATTTCTGGTGGAGACCATTTCTTGGTCAAAAATCCGTAGGTGTTAGCCTGCAGTGTCATTGAAAATGGTCGTTCATGGCTATTTTCGACAAAAATTAGGGTTGTGTGGCCATTGATCATCGACCAGAGGCTCGTACACCTAAACCCACATATGTTTCCTTGCCGTAGATCACATTCTTGGATTTATGGTGGAGACCATTTTTTGGTCAAAAATCCGTAGTTGTTAGCCTTCAGTGTCATTGAAAATGGTCGTTCATGGCTATTTTCGACAAAAAATAGGGTTGTGTGGCCATTGATCATCGACCAGAGGCTCGTACACCTCACCCCACATATGTTTCCTTGCCATAGATCACATTCTTGGATTTCTGGTGGAGACCATTTCTTCGTCAAAAATCCGTAGGTGTTAGCCTTCGGTATTATTGAAAATGGTCGTTCATGGCTATTTTCGACAAAAATGGGGGTTGTGTGGCCATTGATCATCGACCAGAGGCTCATACACCTCACCCCACATATGTTTCCTTGCCATAGATCACATTCTTGGATTTCTGGTGGAGACCATTTCTTTGTCAAAAATCCGTAGGTGTTAGCCTCTAGTATTATTGAAAATGGTCGCTCATGGCTATTTTCATCAAAAATGGGGGTTGTGTGGCCATCTATCATCGACTAGAGGCTCGTAAACCTCACCCCACATATGTTTCCTTGCCATAGATCACATTCTTGGATTTCTGGTGGAGACCATTTCTTGGTCAAAAATTCGTACGTGTTAGCCTTCGGTATTATTGAAAATGGTCGTTGATGGCTATTTTCGGCAAAATGGGGGTTGTGTGGCCATTGATCATCGACCAGAGGCTCGTACACCTCACCCCACTTATGTTTCCTTGCCATAGATCACATTATTGGATTTCTAGTGGAGACCATTTCTTGGGAAAAATCCGAATGTGTTAGCCTTTGGTATTTTTGAAAATGGTCATTCATGGATATTTTCGACAAAAATGGGGTTTGTGTGGCCATTGATCTTCGACCAGAGGCTCATACACCTCACTACACATATGTTTCCTTGCCATAGATCACATTCTTGGATTTATGCTGGAGACCATTTCTTGGTCAGAAATCCATAGGTGTTAGCCTTTAGTGTCATTGAAAATGGTCGTTCATGGTTATTTTCGACAAAAGTGGGGGTTGTGTGGCCATTGATCATCGACCAGAGGCTCGTACACTTCACCCCACATATGTTTTCTTGCCATATATCACATTCTTGGATTTCTGGAGGAGACCATTTCTTGGTCAAAAATCTGTTGGTGTTAGCCTTCGGTATTGTTGAAAATTGTCGTTCATGGCTATTTTCGACTAAAATGGGGGTTCTGTGGCCATTTATCATCGACCGGAGGCTCGTACAATTCACCCCACATATCTTTCCTTGCCATAGATCACATTCTTGGATTTCTGGTGGAGACCATTTCTTGGTCAAAAATCCGTACGTGTTAGCCTTCGGTATTTTTGAAAATGGTCATTCATGGCTATTTTCGACACAAATGGGGGTTGTGTGGCCATTGATCTTCGACTAGAGGCTCATACACCTCACTACACATATGTTTCCTTGCCATAGATCACATTCTTGGATTTATGGTGGAGACTATTTCTTGGTCAAAAATCCATAGGTGTTAGCCTTCAGTGTCATTGAAAATGGTCGTTCATGGCTATTTTCGACAAAAATGGGGGTTGTGTGGCCATTGATCATCGACCAGAGGCTCGTACACTTCACCCCACATATGTTTTGTTTCCATAGATTAGAATCTTGGATTTCTCGTGGAGACCATGTTGGGGACTTGTTCTCAAATGCTATGAGTTAAGAACAAGGCAACATAGAAAATGTCAATTGGTTAAGTCCTTCGTCCTTCGAAGCATTATTCCCCTTAGGATATAATGGTTTTCGGACGAAGGTTATGAAGGGCGTACCTTCATAAATACATTATATAGAGATGAAGGATGAAATGTAAGGAATATGAAGAATAACATAAATAATTATATATTATTATTATGTATAAACAGAAATAACATCGAATTACAAGTGTACCTTCAACTTGAAGGAGATGAAAGTACAAGCGTGACGCAAAAGCGAATGCCAAATCAGCGTGAACAGTATGGGGGTACTGTTCACCTATTTATAGGCACGGGACACAGCCCATACAAAATTACATTCATGCCCTTTACATTTGATAATAATTCTATAGTAGTCTATCGAGGTCTGAATAGCCTTTTCATCTTTAAGTCGGTTTCATTTTCTGCTACCACGCCGAAGCTTTCCTACTCACATCTTCGGCGCTGTATCGACCTTCGTATTATCCTGGTCTACTCCTGCCGCGATACCGACTTGGGTCCGAAGGTACCTGCTCACACATTATACTTCCAGAAATACTGTTAAATCCTGTTTTTGAGGACCTTCGTAAGCCGAAGGCCCCCAACAGTAGCCCCTCACAATATTAATTTGTTTAAAATAATAAATTTAGATTGCGACATGGACGAAGGCTTTACGCCGAAGGTCCGAAAAAACACCTTCCCTTTGCTAGAATAGCAACATTCACTGACAAGCGGGGTCTTTCAATTTTCAACGCGCTGGGCGTATAAATAAGATCATATCGCAACTCATTTGGCACGCTCTCTTGCCAACTGCTCCTGCTTACTCAATTTTCTAGCTCTTGCACACCAAGATTTGCTGAGCTTTTAAGTTTTGAAGCTTCGGCATTTAGAAAAGTTTTTTAGTGTCTCCGAAGATGTCTGAAGATAAGAAGGCTGTTGCCGAGATGAAACTAAGTCTCGATGAAGAGAAAAATTTGGGGTTTCTTATAGCAATGTGAAAGACCAACACAGAGAAAATCACCAAGGAGATTCTAGAAGGTTTGTCTGAAGATACTGGTGATAGTGACAGCTATGATGTGGACAGCGGTGGTGAAGACTCCGAAGATCGTCCCTGGCGACCGAGCCATTCAGTTTATGGTAAATCAACTATCAAAGAGAATCATCTTGTCAACATGAGAGGAAGGTATTTCCGGGATTTGTCCGTTGTGAGGGCCGACGAAGGGGAGAAAACTTGTCCACACCCTGAAGAGAATGAAGTCGTAGTGTTCCGAAGCTTTTTAAAAGCCGAGCTGCGGTTTCCCTTGAGCAGCTTCGTCGTGGAGGTGCTGAAGATGTTTGAAGTCTATCTTCATCAACTTACCCCCGAAGCAATTATAAGGCTGAATATCTTCGTATGGGCCGTGAGAAGCCAAGGTCTGGAACCTGATGCGAAAAGTTTCTGCAACATACATGAATTATCATACGAGACAAAACCCTGGGGTAAAGAACAGTATCACAATAACTTTGGCTGCTACAATTTCGTTTCTCAGTCTGGGTCAAGCTGTCTCGTACCAACCTTTCGGAAGAGATGGCCCGGCGACTGGATGACAGAATGGTTTTATGTGAAAAATGACCTGAAAGCACGAGAAGATATCAAAGGTATAGTTATGCGCCCTATTTGGCAAAGCTTCGGCCTTCGGAGGCCGAAGGTTGAAATGAATGAAGCTGCCGAAAAATGCCAGAGAGCCTTCGGCGTTATCTGTTCTTTTATTGGAACGAGAGATTTGGTACAAGAGCATATTGCCTTCAGGGTATGGCCACTTGCGGAGAAATGGGAAATGCCGCAAGAAACCATAAAAGAGGCCGACGAAGGTGGACTTATCAGGTTGAAGTACACCTTTAAGTTTGGAGATAAATTTGTTGAGCCAGATGATGACTGGTTAAAAAGCATTGAAAATTTAAGTGATGAACTGCTTGGGGCTTATTCGAAGGCCGAAGATACTGCACTGTCAGCAGCCTTCGGAGGCCGAAAAAAGAAGAGGCTGAATCGGGTGTTTGATGCAATCGGGTTCGTCTACCCTGACTATCGTTATCCCATTCGAGGGCAGAAAAGAAAAAACACAACCTCTGCGAAAGAAGAAGCTGCAGCTGCTCCTAGCGAGCCAGAGCCGAAAAGAAAGAGGATAAAGGTCCTCACACATCGGCCGCGCTATATTGAACCAGCTTCGGTGCCTGAATTTACCAGGGAAACCTCTTTGGCCACCGAAGCTGAAAAACCAACCGAGCCAACCTTGCTGCCAGAAGTCGCAGAAACGGCCAAAGCGCCAGCAAGGATAGAATTGGAAGAACCGAAGATTTTGTTACCAGAAACGAAAGAGAAGGCCGAAGCGCCATCCACATAAAAAATGGAAGAAGCAAAAGAAGCAACTGAGGGATCAAAGACATCAGAAGTTTTGAGTCCTGCAGCAAATATTGAGACAGTAAAAAACCAAAAGGTGCCAGCAGTGACTCCGAAAAGGAAGAGAATGGTCAATGTGCTAGATGTTCTGGAGACAATTAAATCTTCAAGCACACCTCCGAAGAAGACTGTTGTCATCCCCGAAGAAAAAACTGAAGTCTCTGATACTAAAGCTCCAGAGCAAGAAACTGAAGCTGAAGCTGGGTCCTCAGAACCCACGAAGATAAAATCCCTGGAAATCGAGGAAGAAGAAAAAATAACAGAGCCAACTTTTGTTGAAGAAATCAGTGCTGCTGCCCCCGAAGCATCCCCCAAAGTCCTTGATTATATTGTTCGCCATGCTTCGGGGAAACAATTATCAGAAAAAGAAAAACAAGAGGCCCAACTTTACGCCCAAAAACTGAAGTATCCAAAGGGGGCATTAATATTCAATGGCAGTGGAGAAGAAGACTTTTTGTATTGTCTCCCTGACAGCAAAGAGATTTCTGTCTGCCGGGAGATGAGCAAGAGCTTCGGATTCCCAACACTGGAAGACGGGCTCTCAGTGTTATCGAAAAATGATTTGGCCGATAGCCTGGCATATAATAGCTTAAAGGTACAACAAATGGAATCTTTGTAATTTTTTGCTGGGACCAAAATTTTCCATTTACTTAAATCTATTGACACACACATATTTCTCTTTGCAGGGCCTGATACTTAGCAATGCCCTCAGGGCACAGAAAGATGCTGAAGACGAAGGGTGTACTATAGCCCTGAGCAACCTTCGTTCCGAAGTAATTGAACTGAGGAACGAAGGTCTCGAAAAAGATAAAATATTACATTCATTGATAAATAAAATAAAGGAAGACGGAGCTGCTTTTAAAGGTCAAGCTGAGGCCCAAAAGCGCGAAATTGAAGATCTTCGGAAACAACTGGCCCGAGCCAAGGAAGAACGCATACTTGAAGAAACGAAGCGGGAACTCAGCGACCAATGGGCAGATCACTTAGAAGGAACTGTTGAGGAGCTTCGTTCGTCCAAGAAGCGATGCTACAACAAATCTATAGAGTGTGTTAAGAAGTTAAAAGCTAGCTTCGCCAGGGTCGGCGCATTCTCAAGCAAAGAAAACTTTACAAGAGGCAATCCCGAAGGTCCCATCGAATGGATCGACCACGAAGCTGAGGCCTTCGAGGAAATTTTAAATAGCCGTGGAGATATATGTGCTTTCTCGGGTGCCAGAGGAATTGCCACCATTTTAGAGAAAAAGGGCTGCGAACATGTAAAGATTTTAGCGCAGTCCGAAGGTGCTTTGTCCTTCGAAGATGCAAGGGATCCATCGGCCGAAGCTAGCATGGTTGGTGGAAAATTTTTCACCGATATCTGGGATAATGGTGGCCGAGAAATGGCCCGAGAAATTATTCGAAAAAGCGAAAAGGGCATTCAGGATGCTAGAGAAGTAGCTGAGGCTGCTGAGAAGAGCGCAGAGCCCGAAGGTCAATTAGGTATTAACTAATAGTTTTTATTGTGTTGTAATTTTAGGTTTTAAGATTCGTTTGCAATTTGTAATAGCAATGTAGCCGTATCCTGTCCTACTTCAGATCCTGCTAAGGCGTCTTCGGGCCCTCAGCCGAAAGGAGACGACGAAATTAAAAAGATGGCTGAAACTATTATGGACGGAGTCGTCAATCGGCTCCTCAACGAGGCTGCAGAAGTCGTTTTGAGAGAAGATTAAGTATTATTGTAAAAACTTCTGAAATGTAATATATTGTAACATTTTGTAACCCTGAATGTAATATACCTGTTTTTATTGCTCAATTCTTTACGATGCATGAAACTTTACACGTACCGCTTTTGAGTCTTTGACGAAAAAACACCTTCCCTTCTTTTCATGCTTCGTGAAGAAGATTTTTTCTTTGTCACAACAATATCCAGTGTTCTGATGAATAATATCCAGGCTTCGTGAAGATATTTTCCGAAGCTACACTTCCGAAGATTAATAATGTATCTCTTTGTGACATCATGATCTTTCCGTTTTTTCAAAACGTTCCTCTGTAGATTGATATCGTGTCCACCTCTTGTGCCATATGCAACATGATGTATGATGCTTATGCTATGCGAAATGATGTGATGATGTTATGTTATGTGAGGTGATGTTTATTCCGAAGATGCACACGCATCCCTGCAATAAAACACATAATCTTTTATAAGCCTCCCTTAGGAGCTTCTTCACCTTTTACTTCAGCGGAATCAGCGTTTATTTTTCGCTGTAAGCCTCCCTTAGGAGCTTCTTCGCCTTTTACTTTCAGCGGTATTCGCGTTGACTTTTCGCGCTTCGCCCTTTACTTAGGCGGTATCAGCGTTGACTTTTCGCTGTATGCTCTGCATTCCCTTTGGAACGACTTTGGAGCAGAAAACTTACACTGCGCTCCCTCTGGAGCGGCTTTTTATGACTTCGGCAAACTTACTCTGCGTTCCTTAGAACGACTTTTTGTTGCTTCGAAGAATTTTTGATAATCCGAAGGTCCTCTTTGTTATCACAAGTTTTTAAACTTCAACAACTTAAGCCTTTGTCAATAGATGTGCTTTGACTCTGGCACAGTGCTGTTGACTGTACGAGCTTCGGACTGCTCTCTGAAGTCCCTTTGGTGTGGAGCATACTGGCTCCCTTCTGGCTGCTGGCCCTGTTGCAGCGGAGGTGGAGGCGGATGCTGTTGCCAGGAAGCTTGAGGTTGGCTCGCCGAAGCAACAGAAACTGCAGGGTGGTTGCCCACATATTCTGGGATGTAAGGTGAATGATACGAAGCAGTATGCATGACCTGCTTCGGCTGAGCTTGCTGTGCTGCGGCTTCGGCTATTTCCTTTTGCTTCTGGATGGTAACATGGCACATTCTGGTAGTATGGCCTTTGTTCTCACCACAAAACAAGCAAAAGATTCTTCTTGGTTGATCTCCGAATCTTCCGCCGAAGCCCCTGGCGCCTCTGCCTCTTGGGGCTGGTGGTCGGAAGGGGCCTTGCTGTTGCCCCGAAGCCTGTGAGGAACACTGTGGCCTTTGCTGTTGGCTCCATCGATCATCATTTTGGGTAGAGTTGTGAATTGATCTAACATGCCTCGGATAGAACCTTCCTCCGAAGCCCCTGGTCATTTCAGAAAACCTGAAAGCCTCCTCCCTTCTTTGGCGAAAATCATTATCGGCCCGAATGTACTCGTCCATCTTCTGGAGCAGCTTCTCCAAAGTTTGAGGAGGCTTCCTAGCGAAGTACTGAGCTGACGGTCCTGGCCGAAGCCCCTTGATCATGGCCTCAATGACAATTTCATTGGGCACCGTTGGTGCCTGTGCCCTCAAACGCAAGAACCTCCGGACATACGCCTGAAGGTATTCTTCGTGATCCTGGGTGCACTGGAATAGAGCTTGAGCAGTGACCGGCTTCGTCTGAAACCCTTGGAAGCTAGTTAACAACAAGTCCTTCAGCTTCTGCCATGAAGTGATCGTTCCTGGTCGAAGGGATGAATACCAGGTTTGAGCAACACTCCTGACATGACTGCAGCATTGCCACCATACGAAGATACTGTTGCTTCGTAGCTCATCAAAAACTGCTTTGGGTCTGAGTGGCCATCGAATACGGGAAGCTGAGGCGGCTTGTAGGACGGAGGCCAAGGTGTAGCCTACAGCTCAGCGGACAGAGGAGAAGCATCATCGAAAACAAAATTCCCATGATGGAAATTATCATACCAGTCATCTTCGTTGAGGAAACCCTCCTGATGAAGGTCTTGGTGCTGAGGCCTTCGGTGCTGCTCATCCTGAGCAAGATGACGAACTTCTTCAGAGGCTTCGTCTATCTGCCTTTGCAGTTCAGCTAACCTAGCCATCTTTTCTTTCTTCCTCTGCACCTGTTGATGAAGCATCTCCATGTCTCTGATTTCTTGATCTATCTCGTCCTCTGGTGGTGTCGGGCTGACAGCCTTCCTTTTCTGGCTTCGGGCCTCCCGAAGAGAAACAGTCTCCTGATTGTGGTCCAGCGGTTGAAGAGCTGCGGTGCCAGTTGCTGAAGCTTTCTTCGGCGCCATAACGAAGGTTTATGATCGCCGAAGGTGTTCAGAAAACTCAGAGTGTGGAAGTGAGTTCACCGGAGGTGGGCGCCAATGTTGGGGACTTGTTCTCAAATGCTATGAGTTAAGAACAAGGCAACATAGAAAATGTCAATTGTTTAAGTCCTTCGTCCTTCGAAGCATTATTCCCCTTAGGATATAATGGTTTTCGGATGAAGGTTATGAAGGGCGTACCTTCATAAATACATTATATAGAGATGAAGGATGAAATGTAAGGAATATGAAGAATAACATAGATAATTATATATTATTATTATGTATAAACAGAAATAACATCGAATTACAAGTGTACCTTCAACTTGAAGGAGATGAAAGTACAAGTGTGACGCAAAAGCGAATGCCAAATCAGCGTGAACAGTACGGGGGTACTGTTCACCTATTTATAGGCACGGGACACAGCCCATACAAAATTACATTCATGCCCTTTACATTTGATAATAATTCTATAGTAGTCTATCGAGGTCTGAATAGCCTTTTCATCTTTAAGTCGGTTTCATTTTCTGCTACCACGCCGAAGCTTTCCTGCTCACATCTTCGGCGCTGTATCGACCTTCGTATTATCCTGGTCTACTCCTGCCGCGATACCGACTTGGGTCCGAAGGTACCTGCTCACACATTATACTTCCAGAAATACTGTTAAATCCTGTTTTTGAGGACCTTCGTAAGCCGAAGGCCCCCAACAGACCATTTGTTGGTCAAAAATTCGTAGGTGTTAGCCTTCAGTGTCATTGAAAATGGTCATTCATGGCTATTTTCGACAAAAATGGGGGTTGTGTCGCCATTGATCATCGACCAGAGGTTCGTACACCTCACCCCACATAAGTTTCCTTGCCATATATCACATTCTTGGATTTCTGGTGGAGGCCATTTCTTGGTCAAAAATCCATAGGTGTTAGCCTTCGGTATTATTGAAAATGGTCGTTCATGGCTACTTTCGACAAAAATGGGGGTTGTGTGGCAATTGATCATCGACCAAAGGCTCATACACCTCACCCACATGTGTTTCCTTGCCATAGACCACATTCTTGGATTTCTGGTGGTGACCATTTCTTGGTCAAAAATCCGTAGGTGTTAGCCTTCGGTATTATTGAAAATGGTCGTTCATGGCAACTTTCGACAAAAATGGGGGTTGTGTGGCCATTGATCATCGACCAAAGGCTCATACACCTCACCCCACATATGTTTCCTTGCCATAGACCACATTCTTGGATTTCTGGTGGAGACCATTTGTTGGTCAAAAATCCGTAGGTGTTAGCTTTCGGTATTATTGAAAATGGTCGTTCATGGCTATTTTCATCAAAAATGGGGGTTGTGTGGCCATTTATCATCGACCAGAGGCTCGTACACCTCACCCCACATATGTTTCCTTGCCATAGAGCACACTCTTGGATTTCTGGTGGAGACCATTTCTTGGTCAAAAATTCGTACGTGTTAGCCTTCCGTATTATTGAAAATGGTCGTTCATGGCTATTTTCGACAAAATGGGGGTTGTGTGGCCATTGATCATCGACCAGAGGCTCGTACACCTCACCCACATATGTTTCCTTGCCGTAGATCACATTCTTGGATTTCTGGTGGAGACCATTTCTTGGTCAAAAATCCGTACGTGTTAGCCTTCGATATTATTGAAAATGGTCGTTCATGGCTATTTTTGACAAAATAGAGGTTCTGTGGCCATTGGTCATCGACTAGAGGCTCATACACCTCACCCCACATATGTTTCCTTGACATAGATCACATTTTTGGATTTCTGGTGGAGACCATTTCTTGGGCAAAAATCTGAATGTGTTAGCCTTCGGTATTATTGAAAATGGTCATTCATGGCTATTTTCGACAAAAATGGGGGTTGTGTGGCCATTTATCTTCAACCAGAGGCTCATACACCTCACTACACATATGTTTTCTTGCCATAGATCACATTCTTGGATCTATGGTGGAGACCAGTTCTTGGTCAAAAATCCATAGGTGTTAGCCTTCAGTGTCATTGAAAATAGTCATTCATGGCAATTTTTGACAAAAATGGGGGTTGTGTGGCCATTGATAATCGACCAGGGGCTCGTACACCTCACCCCACATATGTTACCTTGCCATAGATCACATTCTTGGATTTCTAGTGGAGACCATTTCTTGGTCAAAAATCCGTAGGTGTTAGCCTTCGGTATTATTGAAAATGGTCGTTCATGGCTATTTTCGACAAAAATGGGGGTTGTGTGGCCATTTATCATCGACCAGAGGCTCGTACACCTCACCGCACATATGTTTAATTGCCATAGATCACAATCTTGGATTTCTCGTGGAGGCCATTTCTTGGTCAAAAATCCGTATGTGTTAGCCTTTGGTATTATTGAAAATGGTCGTTCATGGCTGTTTTCGACAAAAATGGGGGTTGTGTGGCCATTGATCATCGACCAGAGGCTCGTACACCTCACCCCAATATATTTCCTTGCCATAGATCATATTCTTGGATTTCTGGTGGAGACGGTTTCTTGGTCAAAAATCCGTAGGTGTTAGCCTTCGGAATTATTGAAAATGGTCGTTCATGGCTATTTTCGTCAAAAATGGGGGTTGTGTGGCCATTGATCATCGATCAGAGGCTCGTACACCTCACCCCACATATATTTCCTTGCCATAGATCACATACTTGGATTTCTGGTGGAGATCTTCTCTTGGTCAAAAATCCGTAGGTGTTAGCCTTCGGTATTATTGTAAATGGTCGTTCATGGCTATTTTCGACAAAAATGGGGGTTGTGTGGCCATTGATCATCGACCAGAGGCTCATACACCTCACCCCACATATGTTTCCTTGCCATAGATCACATTCTTGGATTTCTGGTGGAGACCATTTCTTGGTCAAAAATCCGTACGTGTTAGCCTTCGGTATTATTGAAAATGGTCATTCATGGCTATTTTCGACACAAATGGGGGTTGTGTGGCCATTGATCTTCGACCAGAGGCTCATACACCTCACTACACATATGTTTCCTTGCCATAGATCACATTCTTGGATTTCTGGTGGAGACCATTTCTTGGTCGAAAATCCATAGGTGTTAGCCTCTGGTATTATTGAAAATGGTCGTTCATGGCTATTTTGATAAAAAATGGGGGTTGTATGGCCATTTATCATCGACCAGAGGCTCGTACACCTCACCCCACATATGTTTCTTGCCAAAGATCACATTCTTGGATTTCTGGTGGAGACCATTTCTTGGTCAAAAATTCGTACGTGTTAGCCTTCGGTATTATTGAAAATGGTCGTTCATGGCTATTTTCGACAATATGGGGGTTGTGTGGCCATTGATCATCGACCAGAGGCTCGTACGCCTCACCCCACATTTGTTTCCTTGCCATAGATCACATTCTTGGATTTCTGGTGGAGACCATTTCTTGGGCAAAAATCCGAATGAGTTAGCCTTCGGTATTTTTGAAAATGGTCATTCATGGCTATTTTCGATAAAAATGGGGGTTGTTTCGCCATTGATCTTCGACCAGAGGCTCATACACCTCACTACACATATGTTTCCTTGCCATATATCACATTCTTGGATTTATGGTGGAGACCATTTCTTGGTCAAAAATCCATAGGTGTTAGCCTTCAGTGTCATTGAAAATGGTCGTTCATGGCTATTTTCAACAAAATAGAGGTTCTGTGGCCATTGATCATCGACCAGAGGCTCATACACCTCACCCCACATATGTTTCCTTGCCATAGATCACATTCTTGGATTTCTGGTGGAGACCATTTCTTGGTCAAAAATTCGTACGTGTTAGCCTTCGGTATTATTGAAAATGGTCGTTCATGGCTATTTTCGACAAAATGGGGGTTGTGTGGCCATTGATCATCCACCAGAGGCTCGTACACCTCACCCCACATATGTTTCCTTGCCATAGATCACATTCTTGAATTTCTGGTGGAGACCATTTCTTGGGCAAAAATCCGAACGTGTTAGCCTTCGGTATTTTTGAAAATGGTCATTCATGGCTATTTTCGATAAAAATGGGGGTTGTTTCGCCATTGATCTTCGACCAGAGGCTCATACACCTCACTACACATATGTTTCCTTGCCATATATCACATTCTTGGATTTATGGTGGAGACCATTTCTTGGTCAAAAATCCATAGGTGTTATCCTTCAGTGTCATTGAAAATGGTCGTTCATGGCTATTTTCGACAAAATAGAGGTTCTGTGGCCATTGATCATCGACCAGAGGCTCATACACCTCACCCCACATATGTATCCTTGCCATAGATCACATTCTTGGATTTCTGGTGGAGACCATTTCTTGGTCAAAAATCCGTAGGTGTTAGCATTCGGTATTATTGAAAATGGTCATTCATGGCTATTTTCGACAAAAATGGGGGTTCATTCTGGTTGAAGATAAATGGCCACACAACCCCCATTTTTGTCGAAAATAGCCATGAATGACCATTTTCAGTAATAGCGAAGGCTAACACCTACGGATTTTTGACCAAGAAATGGTCTCCACCAGAAATCCAAGAATGTGATCTATGGCAAGGATACATATGTGGGGTGAGGTGTATGAGCCTCTGGTCGATGATCAATGGCCACAGAACCTCTATTTTGTCGAAAATAGCCATGAACGACCATTTTCAATGACACTGAAGGATAACACCTATGGATTTTTGACCAAGAAATGGTCTCCACCATAAATCCAAGAATGTGATATATGGCAAGGAAACATATGTGTAGTGAGGTGTATGAGCCTCTGGTCGAAGATCAATGGCGAAACAACCCCCATTTTTATCGAAAATAGCCATGAATGACCATTTTCAAAAATACCGAAGGCTAACACGTTCGGATTTTTGCCCAAGAAATGGTCTCCACCAGAAATTCAAGAATGTGATCTATGGCAAGGAAACATATGTGGGGTGAGGTGTACGAGCCTCTGGTGGATGATCAATGGCCACACAACCCCCATTTTGTCGAAAATAGCCATGAACGACCATTTTCAATAATACCGAAGGCTAACACGTACGAATTTTTGACCAAGAAATGGTCTCCACCAGAAATCCAAGAATGTGATCTATGGCAAGAAACATATGTGGGGTGAGGTGTACGAGCCTCTGGTCGATGATAAATGGCCATACAACCCCCATTTTTTATCAAAATAGCCATGAATGACCATTTTCAATAATACTAGAGGCTAACACCTACAGATTTTTGACCAAGAAATGGTCTCCACCAGAAATCCAAGAATGTGATCTATGGCAAGGAAACATATGTGGGGTGAGGTGTATGAGCCTCTGGTCGATAATCAATGGCCACACAACCCCCATTTTTGTCGAAAATAGCCATGAACGACCATTTTCAATAATACCGAAGGCTAACACCTACGAATTTTTGACCAAGAAATCGTCTCCACCAGAAATCCAAGAATATGATCTATGGCAAGGAATTATATGTCGGGTGAGGTGTACGAGCCTCTGGTCGATGATCAATGGCCACACAACCCCCATTTTTGTCGAAAATAGCCATGAACGACCATTTTCAATAATACCGAAGGCTAACACGTACGGATTTTTGACCAAGAAATGGTCTCCACGAGAAATCCAAGATTTTGATCTATGGCAATAAAACATATGTGGGTCGATGATCAATGGCCACACAACCCCCATTTTTGTCGAAAATAGCCATGAACGACCATTTTCAATAATACCGAAGGCTAACACCTACGGATTTTTGACCAAGAAATGGTCTCCACCAGAAATCCAAGAATGTGATCTATGGCAAGGAAACATATGTGGGGTGAGGTGTACGAGCCTCTGGTCGATTATCAATGGCCACACAACCCCCATTATTGTCGAAAATAGCCATGAACGACTATTTTCAATGACACTGATGGCTAACACCTATGATTTTTGACCAAGAACTGGTCTCCACCATAGATCCAAGAATGTGATCTATGGCAAGAGAACATATGTGTAGTGAGGTGTATGAGCCTCTGGTTGAAGATAAATGGCCACACAACCCCCATTTTTGTCGAAAATAGCCATGAATAACCATTTTCAATAATACCGAAGGCTAACACATTCGGATTTTTGCCCAAGAAATGGTCTCCACCAGAAATCCAAGAATGTGATCTACGATAAGGAAACATATGTGGGTGAGGTGTACGAGCCCCTGGTCGATGATCAATGGCCACAGAACCTCTATTTTGTCAAAAAATAGCCATGAACGACCATTTTCAATAATACCGAAGGCTAACACGTATGGATTTTTGACCAAGAAATGGTCTCCACCAGAAATCCAAGAATGTGATCTACGGCAAGGAAACATATGTGGGTGAGGCGTACGAGCCTCTGGTCGATGATCAATGGCCACACAACCCCCATTTTGTCGAAAATAGCCATGAACGACCACGACCATTTTCAATAATACCGAAGGCTAACACGTATGAATTTTTGACCAAGAAATGGTCTCCACTAGAAATCCAAGAATGTGGGTGAGGTGTACGAGTCTCTGGTTGATGATAAATGGCCACACAACCCCCATTTTTGATGAAAATAGCCATGAACGACCATTTTCAATAATACCGAAGGCTAACACCTACGAATTTTTGACCAACAAATGGTCTCCACTAGAAATCCAAGAATGTGGTCTATAGCAAGGAAACATATGTGGGGTGAGGTGTATGAGCCTTTGGTTGATGATCAATGGCCACACAACCCCCATTTTTGTCGAAAATAGCTATGAGCGACCATTTTCAATGATACCGAAGGCTAACACGTACGGATTTTTTTACCAAGAAATGGTCACCACCAGAAATCCAAGAATGTGATCTATGGCAAGGAAACATATGTGGGGTTAGGTGTATGAGCCTCTTTTCGATAATCAATCGCCACACAACCCCCATTTTTGTCGAAAATAGCCATAAATGACCATTTTCAATAATACCGAAGGCTAACACGTACGGATTTTTAACCAAGAAATGGTCTCCACCATAAATCCAAGAATGTGATCTATAGCAAGAAAACGTATGTGGGGTGAAGTGTACGAGCCTCTGGTCGATGATCAATGGCCACACAACCCCCATTTTTGTCGAAAATAGCCATGAACGACCATTTTCAATGACACTGAAGGCTAACACCTATGGATTTTTGACCAAGAAATGGTCTCCACCAGAAATCCAAGAATGTGGTCTATGACAAGGAAACATATGTGGGGTGAGGTGTATGAGCCTTTGGTCGATGATCAATTGCCACACAACCCCCATTTTTGTCGAAAATAGCCATGAACGTCCATTTTCAATAATACTGAAGGCTAACACCTACGGATTTTTGACCAAGAAATGGTCTCCACCAAAAATCCAAGAATGTGATCTATGGCAAGGAAACTTATGTGGGGTGAGGTGTACGAGCCTCTGGTCGATGATCAATGGCGACACAACCCCCATTTTTGTCAAAAACAGCCATGAATGACCATTTTCAATGACACTGAAGGCTAACACCTACGAATTTTTGACCAACAAATGGTCTCCATGAGAAATCCAAGAATGTGATCTATGGCAAGGAAACATATGTGGGGTGAGGTGTACGAGCCTCTGGTCGATGATCAATGGCCACACAACCCCCATTTTTGTCGAAAACAGCCATGAACGACCATTTTCAATAATACCGAAGGCTAACACGTACGAATTTTTGACCAAGAAATGGTCTCCACGAGAAATCCAAGATTGTGATCTATGACAATTAAACATATGTGGGTTGAGGTGTACGAGCCTCTGGTCGATGATAAATGGCCACACAACCCCCATTTTTGTCGAAAATAGCCATGAATGACCATTTTCAATAATACCGAAGGCTAACACCAACGGATTTTTGACCAAGAAATGGTCTCCACCAGAAATCCAAGAATGTGATCTATGGCAAGGAAACATATGTGGGGTGAGGTGTACGAGCCCCTGGTCGATTATCAATGGCCACACAACCCCCATTTTTGTCGAAAATTGCCATGAACGACTATTTTCAATGACACTGAAGGCTAACACCTATGGATTTTTGACCAAGAACTGGTCTCCACCATAGATCCAAGAATGTGATCTATGGCAAGAAAACATATGTGTAGTGAGGTGTATGAGCCTCTAGTTGAAGATAAATGGCCACACAACCCCCATTTTTGTCGAAAATAGCCATGAATGACCATTGTCAATAATACCAAGGCTAACACATTCGGATTTTTGACCAAGAAATGGTCTCCACCAGAAATCCAAGAATGTGATCTATGGCAAGGAAACATATGTGGGTGAGGTGTACGAGCCTCTGGTCGATGATCAATGGCCACACAACCCCCATTTTGTCGAAAATAGCCATGAACGACCATTTTCAATAATACCGAAGGCTAACACGTACGAATTTTTGACCAAGAAATGGTCTCCACCAGAAATCCAAGAGTGTGCCCTATGGCAAGGAAACATATGTGGGGTGAGGTTTACGAGCCTCTAGTCGATGATAGATGGCCACACAACCCCCACTTTTGATGAAAATAGCCATGAGCGACCATTTTCAATAATACTACAGGCTAACACCTACGGATTTTTGACTAAGAAATGGACTCCACCAGAATTCCAAGAATGTGATCTATGGCAAGGAAACATATGTGGGGTGAGGTGTATGAGCCTCTGGTCGATGATCAATGGCCACACAACCCCCATTTTTGTCGAAAATAGCCATGAACGACCATTTTAAATAATACCGAAGGCTAACACCTACGGATTTTTGACCACGAAATGATCTCCACCAGAAATCCAAGAATGTGATCTACGGCAAGGAAACATATGTGGGGTGAGGTGTACGAGCCTCTGGTCGATGATCAATGGCCACACAACCCTAATTTTTGTCGAAAATAGCCATTAACGACCATTTTCAATGACACTGAAGGCTAACAACTACCGATTTTTGACCAAAAAATGGTCTCCACCATAAATCCAAGAATGTGATCTACGGCAAGGAAACATATGTGGGTTGTGGTGCACGAGCCTCTGGTCGATGATCAATGGCCACACAACCCTAATTTTTGTCGAAAATAGCCATGAACGACCATTTTTAATGACACTGAAGGCTAACACCTATGGATTTTTGACCAAGAAATGGTCTCCACCAGAAATAAAAGAATGTGGGTGAGGTGTACGAGCCTTTGGTCGATGATCAATTGCCACATGACATCCATTTTTGTCGAAATAGCCATGAATGACCATTTTCAATAATACCGAAGGCTAACACGTACGGATTTTTGACCAAGAAATGGTCTCCACCAGATATCCAAGAATGTGATCAATGACAAGGAAACATATGTGGGGTGAGGTGTATGAGCTTCTGGTCGACGATAAATGGCCACACAACACCCATTTTAGTCGAAAATAGCCATGAACGACCATTTTCGATAATACCGAAGGCTAACACCAACAGATTTTTGACCAAGAAATGGCCTCCACCAGAAATCCAAGAATGAGATCTATGGCAAGAAAACATATGTGGGGTGAAGTGTACGAGCCTCTGGTCGATGATCAATGTCCACACAACCCCCATTTTTGTCGAAAATAGCCATGAACGACCATTTTCAATGACATTGAAGGCTAACACCTATGAATTTTTGGCCAAGAAATGGTCTCCACCATAAATCCAAGAATTTGATCTATGGCAAGGAAACATATGTGTAGTGAGGTGTATGAGCCTCTGGTCGAAGATCAATGGCCACACAACCCCCATTTTTGTCGAAAATAGCCATGAATGACTATTTTCAAGAATATCGAAGGCTAACACATTCGGATTTTTGCCCAAGAAATGGTCTCCACCAGAAATCCAAGAATGTGATCTATGGCAAGGAAACATATGTGGGGTGAGGTGTACGAGCCTCTGGTCGATGATCAATAGCCACACAACCCCCATTTTGTCGAAAATAGCCATGAACGACCATTTTCAATAATACCGAAGGCTAACACGTACGAATTTTTGACCAAGAAATGGTCTCCACCAGAAATCCAAGAATGTGATCTATGGCAAGGAAACATATGTGGGTGAGGTGTACGAGCCTCTGGTCGATGATAAATGGCCACACAACCCCCATTTTTGATGAAAATAGCCATGAACGACCATTTTCAATAATACTAGAGGCTAACACCTACGGATTTTTTACCAAGAAATGGTCTCCACCAGAAATCCAAGAATGTGATCTATGGCAAGGAAACATATGTGGGGTGAGGTGTATGAGCCTCTGGTTGATGATCAATGGGCACACAACCCCATTTTTGTCGAAAATAGCCATGAACGACCATTTTCAATAATACTAAAGGCTAACACCTACGGATTTTTGACCAAGAAATGGTCTCCACTAGAAATCCAAGAATATGATCTATGGCAAGGAAACATATGTGGGGTGAGGTGTACGTGCCTCTGGTCGATGATCAATGGCCACACAACCCCTATTTTTGTCGAAAATAGCCATGAACAACCATTTTCAATGACACTTAAGGCTAACACCTACGGATTTTTGACCAAGAAATGGTCTCCACCATAAATCCAAGAATGTGATCTATGACAAGGAAAAATATGTGTAGTGAGGTCTATGAGCCTCTGGTCGAATATCAATGGCCACACAACCCCCATTTTTGTCGAAAATAGCCATGAACGACCATTTTCAATAGTACCGAAGGCTAACACATTCGGATTTTTGACCAAAAAATGGTCTCCACCAGAAATCAAAGAATGTGATCTATGGCAAGGAAACATATGTGGGGTTAGGTTTACGAGCCTCTGGTTGATGATCATTGGCCACACAACCCCCATTTTTGTCGAAAATAGCCATGAATGACCATTTTCAATAATACCGAAGGCTAACACGTACGGATTTTTGACCAAGAAATGGTCTCCACCAGAAATCCAAGAATGTGATCTATGGCAAGGAAACATATGTGGGGTGAGGTGTATGAGCCTATGGTCGATAATAAATGGCCACACAACCCCCATTTTAGTCGAAAATAGCCATGAACGACCATTTTCAATAATACCGAAGGCTAACACCAACGGATTTTTGACCAAGAAATGGTCTCCACCAGAAATCCTAGAATGTGATCTCTGGCAAGAAAACATATGTGGGGTGAAGTGTACGAGCCTCTGGTCGATGATCAATGGCCACACAAACCCCATTTTTGTCGAAAATAGCCATGAACGACCATTTTCAATGACACTGAAGGCTAACACCTACGGATTTTTGACCAAGAAATGGTCTCCACAATAAATCCAAGAATGTGATCTATGGCAAGGAAACATATGTGTAGTGAGGTGTATGAGCCTTTGGTCGAATATCAATGGCCACACAACCCCCATTTTTGTCGAAAATAGCCATGAACGACCATTTTCAATAGTACCGAATGCTAAAACGTTCAGATTTTTGACCAAGAAATGGTCTCCACCAGAAATCAAAGAATGTGATCTATGGCAAGGAAACTTATATGGGGTGAGGTTTACGAGCCTCTGGTCGATGATCAATGGCCACACAACCCCCATTTTTGTCGAAAATAGCCATGAATGACCATTTTCAATAATACTAAAGGCTAACATGTACAAATTTTTGACCAATAAATGGTCTCCACCGGAAATCCAAGAATGTGATCTATGGGAAGGAAACATATGTGGGGTGAGGTGTACGAGCCTCTGGTCGATGATCATTGGCCACACAACCCCCATTTTTGTCGAAAATAGCCATGAATGACCATATTCAATAATACCGAAGGCTAACACGTACGGATTTTTGACCAAGAAATGGTCTCCACCAGAAATCCAAGAATGTGATCTATGGCAAGGAAACATATGTGGGGTGAATTGCACGAGCCTCTGGTCGATGATAAATGGCCACACAACCCCAATTTTAGTCGAAAATAGCCATGAACGACCATTTTCAATAATACCGAAGGCTAACACCAACAGATTTTTGAACAAGGAGTGGTCTACTCCAGAAATCCAAGAATGTGATCTATGGAAAGAAAACATATGTGGGGTGAAGTGTATGAGCCTCTGGTCGATGATCAATGGCCACACAACCCCCATTTTTGTCAAAAATAGCCATGAACGACCATTTTCAATGACACTAAAGGCTAACACCTATGGATTTCTGACCAAGAAATGGTCTCCACCATAAATCCAAGAATGTGATCTATGGCAAGGAAACATATGTGGGGTGAGGTGTACAAGCCTCTGGTCGATGATAAATGGCCACACAACCCCCATTTTTGATGAAAATAGCCATGAACGACCATTTTCAATAATACTAGAGGCTAACACCTACGGATTTTCTACCAAGAAATGGTCTCCACCAGAAATCCAAGAATGTGATCGATGGCAAGGAAACATATGTGGGGTGAGGTGTATGAGCCTCTGGTTGATGATCAATGGGCACACAACCCCATTTTTGTCGAAAATAGCCATGAACGACCATTTTCAATAATACTGAAGGCTAACACCTACGGATTTTTGACCAAGAAATGGTCTCCACTAGAAATCCAAGAATATGATCTATGGCAAGGAAACATATGTGGGGTGAGGTGTACGTACCTCTGGTCGATGATCAATGGCCACACAACCCCTATTTTTGTCGAAAATAGCCATGAACAACCATTTTCAATGACACTTAAGGCTAACACCTACGGATTTTTGACCAAGAAATGGTCTCCACCATAAATCCAAGAATGTGATCTATGACAAGGAAACATATGTGTAGTGAGGTCTATGAGCCTCTGGTCGAATATCAATGGCCACACAACCCCCATTTTTGTCGAAAATAGCCATGAACGACCATTTACAATAATACTGAAGGCTAACACCTACGGATTTTTGACCAAGAAATGGTCTCCACTAGAAATCCAAGAATATGATCTATGGCAAGGAAACATATGTGGGGTGAGGTGTATGTACCTCTGGTCGATGATCAATGGCTACACAACCCCTATTTTTGTCGAAAATAGCCATGAACAACCATTTTCAATGACACTTAAGGCTAACACCTACGGATTTTTGACCAAGAAATGGTCTCCACCATAAATCCAAGAATGTGATCTATGACAAGGAAACATATGTGTAGTGAGGTCTATGAGCCTCTGGTCGAATATCAATGGCCACACAACCCCCATTTTTGTCGAAAATAGCCATGAACGACCATTTTCAATAGTACCGAAGGCTAACACATTCGGATTTTTGACCAAAAAATGGTCTCCACCAGAAATCAAAGAATGTGATCTATGGCAAGGAAACATATGTGGGGTGAGGTTTACGAGCCTCTGGTTGATGATCATTGGCCACACAACCCCCATTTTTGTCGAAAATAGCCATGAATGACCATTTTCAATAATACCGAAGGCTAACACGTACGGATTTTTGACCAAGAAATGGTCTCCACCAGAAATCCAAGAATGTGATCTATGGCAAGGAAACATATGTGGGGTGAGGTGTATGAGCCTATGGTCGATAATAAATGGGCACACAACCCCCATTTTAGTCGAAAATAGCCATGAACGACCATTTTCAATAATACCGAAGGCTAACACCAACGGATTTTTGACCAAGAAATGGCCTCCACCAGAAATCCTAGAATGTGATCTCTGGCAAGAAAACATATGTGGGGTGAAGTGTACGAGCCTCTGGTCGATGATCAATGGCCACACAAACCCCATTTTTGTCGAAAATAGCCATGAACGACCATTTTCAATGACACTGAAGGCTAACACCTACGGATTTTTGACCAAGAAATGGTCTCCACAATAAATCCAAGAATGTGATCTATGGCAAGGAAACATATGTGTAGTGAGGTGTATGAGCCTTTGGTCGAATATCAATGGCCACACAACCCCCATTTTTGTCGAAAATAGCCATGAACGACCATTTTCAATAGTACCGAATGCTAAAACGTTCAGATTTTTGACCAAGAAATGGTCTCCACCAGAAATAAAAGAATGTGATCTATGGCAAGGAAACTTATATGGGGTGAGGTTTACGAGCCTCTGGTCGATGATCAATGGCCACACAACCCCCATTTTTGTCGAAAATAGCCATGAATGACCATTTTCAATAATACTAAAGGCTAACACGTACAGATTTTTGACCAATAAATGGTCTCCACCGGAAATCCAAGAATGTGATCTATGGGAAGGAAACATATGTGGGGTGAGGTGTACGAGCCTCTGGTCGATGATCATTGGCCACACAACCCCCATTTTTGTCGAAAATAGCCATGAATGACCATATTCAATAATACCGAAGGCTAACACGTATGGATTTTTGACCAAGAAATGGTCTCCACCAGAAATCCAAGAATGTGATCTATGGCAAGGAAACATATGTGGGGTGAATTGCACGAGCCTCTGGTCGATGATAAATGGCCACACAACCCCAATTTTAGTCGAAAATAGCCATGAACGACCATTTTCAATAATACCGAAGGCTAACACCAACAGATTTTTGACCAAGGAGTGGTCTACTCCAGAAATCCAAGAATGTGATCTATGGAAAGAAAACATATGTGGGGTGAAGTGTACGAGCCTCTGGTCGATGATCAATGGCCACACAACCCCCATTTTTGTCAAAAATAGCCATGAACGACCATTTTCAATGACACTAAAGGCTAACACCTATGGATTTCTGACCAAGAAATGGTCTCCACCATAAATCCAAGAATGTGATCTATGGCAAGGAAACATATGTGTAGTGAGGTGTATGAGCCTCTGGTCGAAGATCAATGGCCACACAACCCCCATTTTTGTCAAAAATAGCCATGAATGACCATTTTCAAAAATACCAAAGGCTAACACATTTGGATTGTTGCCCAAGAATTGGTCTCCACCAGAAATCCAAGAATGTGATTTATGGCAAGGAAACATATGTGGGGTGAGGTGTACGAGCCTCTGGTCGATGATCAATGGCCACACAACCCCCATTTTGCCGCAAATAGCCATGAACGACCATTTTCAATAATACCGAAGGCTAACACGTACGAGTTTTTGACCAAGAAATGGTCTCCACCAGAAATCCAAGAATGTGATCTATGGCAAGGAAACATATGTGGGGTGAGGTTTATGAGCCTCTAGTCGATGATAAATGGCCACACAACCCCCATTTTTTATGAAAATAGCCATGAGCGACCATTTTCAATAATACTAGAGGCTAACACCTACGGATTTTTGACCAATAAATGGTCTCCACCAGAAATCCAAGAATGTGATCTATGGCAAGGAAACATATGTGGGGTGAGGTGTATGAGCCTCTGGTCGATGATCAATGGCCACACAACCCCCATTTTTGTTGAAAATAGCCATGAACGACCATTTTCAATAATACCGACGGCTAACACCTACGGATTTTTGACCAAGAAATGGTCTCCACCAGAAATCCAAGAATGTGATCTACGACAAGGAAACATATGTGGGGTGAGGTGTATGAGCCTCTGATCGATGATCAATGGCCACACAACCCTAATTTTTGTCGAAAATAGCCATGAACGACCATTTTCAATGACACTGAAGGCTAACACCTACGGATTTTTGACCAAGAAATGGTCTCCACCATAAATCCAAGAATGTGATCTATGGCAAGGAAACATATGTGTAGTGAGGTGTATGAGCCTCTGGTCCAATATCAATGGCCACACAACCCCCATTTTTCTCGAAAATAGCCATGAACGACCATTTTCAATAGTTCCGAAGGCTAACACATTCGGATTTTTGACCAAGAAATGGTCTCCACCAGAAATCAAAGAATGTGATCTATGGCAAGGAAACATATGTGGGGTGAGGTGTACGAGCCTTTGGTCGATGATCAATGGCCACACAACCCCCATTTTGTCGAAAATAGTCATGAATGATCATTTTCAATAATACCGAAGGCTAACACGTACGGATTTTTGACCAAGAAATGGTCTCCACCAGATATCCAAGAATGTTTTCTATGGCAAGGAAACATATGTGGGGTGAGGTGTATGAGCCTCTGGTCAATGATAAATGGCCACACAACCCCCATTTCAGTCGAAAATAGCCATGAACGACCATTTTCAATAATACCGAAGGCTAACACCAACAGATTTTTGACCAAGAAATGGTCTCCACCAGAAATCCAAGAATGTGATCTATGGCAAGAAAACATATGTGGGGTTAAGTGTACGAGCCTCTGATCAATGATCAATGGCCACACAACCCCCATTTTTGTCGAAAATAGCCATGAACGACCATTTTCAATTACACTGAAGGCTAACACCTATGGATTTTTGACCAAGAAATGGTCTCCACCATAAATCCATGAATTTGATATATGGCAAGGAAACATATGTGTAGTGAGGTGTATGAGCTCTGGTCGAAGATCAATGGCCACACAACCCCCATTTTTGTCGAAATTAGCCATGAATGACCATTTTCAAAAATACCGAAGGCTAACACGTACGAGTTTTTGACCAAGAAATGGTCTCCACCAGAAATCCAAGAATGTGATCTATGGCAAGGAAACATATGTGGGGTGAGGTTTATGAGCCTCTAGTCGATGATAAATTGCCACACAACCCCCATTTTTTATGAAAATAGCCATGAGCGACCATTTTCAATAATACTAGAGGCTAACACCTACGGATTTTTGACCAAGAAATGGTCTCCACCAGAAATCCAAGAATGTGATCTATGGCAAGGAAACATATGTGGGGTGAGGTGTACGAGCCTCTGGTCGATGATAAATGGCCACACAACCCCCAATTTGCCGAAAATAGCCATGAACGACCATTTTCAATAATACCGAAGGCTAACACGTACGAGTTTTTGACCAAGAAATGGTCTCCACCAGAAATCCAAGAATGTGATCTATGGCAAGGAAACATATGTGGGGTGAGGTTTATGAGCCTCTGGTCGATGATAAATGGCCACACAACCCCCATTTCAGTCGAAAATAGCCATGAACGACCATTTTCAATAATACTAGAGGCTAACACCTACGGATTTTTGACCAAGAAATGGTCTCCACCAGAAATCCAAGAATGTGATCTATGGCAAGGAAACATATGTGGGGTGAAGTGTATGAGCCTCTGGTCGATGATCAATGGCCACACAACCCCCATTTTTGTCGAAAATAGCCATGAACGACCATTTTCAATAATACCGAAGGCTAACACCTACGGATTTTTGACCAAGAAATGGTCTCCACCTGAAATCCAAGAATGTGATCTACGGCAAGGAAACATATGTGGGGTGAGGTGTATGAGCCTCTGGTCGACGATCAATGGCCACACAACCCTAATTTTTGTCGAAAATAGCCATGAACGACCATTTTCAATGACACTGAAGGCTAACACCTACGGATTTTCGACCAAGAAATGGTCTCCACCATAAATCCAAGAATGTGATCTATGGCAAGGAAACATATGTGTAGTGAGGTGTATGAGCCTCTGGTCCAATATCAATGGCCACACAACCCCCATTTTTCTCGAAAATAGCCATGAACGACCATTTTCAATAGTTCCGAAGGCTAACACATTCGGATTTTTGACCAAGAAATGGTCTCCACCAGAAATCAAAGAATGTTTTCTATGGCAAGGAAACATATGTGGGGTGAGGTGTATGAGCCTCTGGTCAATGATAAATGGCCACACAACCCCCATTTCAGTCGAAAATACCCGTGAACGACCATTTTCAATAATACCGAAGGCTAACACCAACAGATTTTTGACCAAGAAATGGTCTCCACCAGAAATCCAAGAATGTGATCTACGGCAAGAAAACATATGTGGGGTGAAGTGTACGAGCCTCTGATCAATGATCAATGGCCACACAACCCCCATTTTTGTCGAAAATAGCCATGAACTTTTTGACCAAGAAATGGTCTCCACCATAAATCCAAGAATTTGATATATGGCAAGGAAACATATGTGTAGTGAGGTGTATGAGCTCTGGTCGAAGATCAATGGCCACACAACCCCCATTTTTGTCGAAATTAGCCATGAATGACCATTTTCAAAAATACTGAAGGCTAACACGTACGAGTTTTTGACCAAGAAATGGTCTCCACCAGAAATCCAAGAATGTGATCTATGGCAAGGAAACATATGTGGGGTGAGGTTTATGAGCCTCTAGTCGACGATAAATGGCCACACAACCCCCATTTTTTATGAAAATAGCCATGAGCGACCATTTTCAATAATACTAGAGGCTAACACCTACGGATTTTTGACCAAGAAATGGTCTCCACCAGAAATCCAAGAATGTGATCTATGGCAAGGAAACATATGTGGGGTGAGGTGTACGAGCCTCTGGTCGATGATAAATGGCCACACAACCCCCAATTTGCCGAAAATAGCCATGAACGACCATTTTCAATAATACCGAAGGCTAACACGTACGAGTTTTTGACCAAGAAATGGTCTCCACCAGAAATCCAAGAATGTGATCTATGGCAAGGAAACATATGTGGGGTGAGGTTTATGAGCCTCTGGTCGATGATAAATGGCCACACAACCCCCATTTCAGTCGAAAATAGCCATGAACGACCATTTTCAATAATACTAGAGGCTAACACCTACGGATTTTTGACCAAGAAATGGTCTCCACCAGAAATCCAAGAATGTGATCTATGGCAAGGAAACATATGTGGGGTGAGGTGTATGAGCCTCTGGTCGATGATCAATGGCCACACAACCCCCATTTTTGTCGAAAATAGCCATGAACGACCATTTTCAATAATACCGAAGGCTAACACCTACGGATTTTTGACCAAGAAATGGTATCCACCAGAAATCCAAGAATGTGATCTACGGCAAGGAAACATATGTGGGGTGAGGTGTATGAGCCTCTGGTCGACGATCAATGGCCACACAACCCTAATTTTTGTCGAAAATAGCCATGAACGACCATTTTCAATGACACTAAAGGCTAACATCTACGGATTTTTGACCAAGAAATGGTCTCCACCATAAATCCAAGAATGTGATCTATAGCAAGGAAACATATGTGTAGTGAGGTGTATGAGCCTCTGGTCCAATATCAATGGCCACACAACCCCCATTTTTCTCGAAAATAGCCATGAACGACCATTTTCAATAGTTCCGAAGGCTAACACATTCGGATTTTTGACCAAGAAATGGTCTCCACCAAAAATGAAAGAATGTGATCTATGGCAAGGAAACATATGTGGGGTGAGGTGTACGAGCCTTTGGTCGATGATCAATGGCCACACAACCCCCATTTTTGTCGAAAATAGCCATGAACGACCATTTTCAATAATACCAAAGGCTAACACGTACAAATTTTTGACCAAGAAATGGTCTCCACTAGAAATCCAAGAATTTAATCTATGGCAAGGAAACATATGTGGGGTGAGGTGTACGAGCCTCTGGTTGATGATAAATGGCCACACAACCCCCATTTTTGATGAAAATAGCCATGAACGACCATTTTCAATAATACCAGAGGCTAATACCTACGGATTTTTTACCAAGAAATGGTCACTACCAGAAATCCAAGAATGTGATCTATGGCAAGGAAACATATGTGGGGTGAGGTGTATGAGCCTCTGGTCGATGATAAATGGCCACACAACCCCCATTTTTGTCGAAAATAGCCATGAACGACCATTTTCAATAATACCGAAGGCTAACACCAACGGATTTTTGACCAAGAAATGGTCCCCACCAAAAATCCAAGAATGTGATCTATGGCAAGAAAACATATGTGGGGTGAAGTGTACGAGCCTCTGGTCGATGATCAATGGCCACACAAACCCCATTTTTGTCGAAAATAGCCATGAACGACCATTTTCAATGACACTGAACGCTAACACCTACGGATTTTTGACCAAGAAATGGTATCCACCATAAATCCAAGAATGTGATCTATGGAAAGGAAACATGTGTAGTGAGGTGTATGAGCCTTTGGTCGAATATCAATGGCCACACAACCCCCATTTTTGTCGAAAATAGCCATGAACGACCATTTTCAATAGTACCGAAGGCTAAAACATTCAGATTTTTGACCAAGAAATGGTCTCCACCAGAAATCAAAGAATGTGATCTATGGCAAGGAAACATATGTGGGGTGAGGTTTACGAGCCTCTGGTCGATGATCAATGGCTACACAACCCCCACTTTTGTCGAAAATAGCCATGAATGACCATTTTCAATAATACTAAAGGCTAACACGTATAGATTTTTGACCAATAAATGGTCTCCACCAGAAATCCAAGAATGTGATCTATGGCAAGGAAACATATGTGGGGTGAGGTGTACGAGCCTCTGGTCGATGATAAATGGCCACACAACCCGCATTTTAGTCGAAAATAGCCATGAACGACCATTTGAATAATACTGAAGGCTAACACCAACAGATTTTTGACTAAGAAATGGTCTCCACCAGAAATCCAAGAATGTGATCTATGGCAAGAAAACCTATGTGGGGTGAAGTGTACGAGCCTCTGGTCGATGATCAATGGCCACACAACCCCCATTTTTGTCGGAAATAGCCATGAACGACCATTTTCAATGACACTGAAGGCTAACACCTACGGATTTTTGACCAAGAAATGGTCTCCACCATAAATCCAAGAATGTGATCTATGGCAAGGAAACATATGTGGGGTGAGGTGTATGAGCCTCTGGTCGAAGATCAATGGCCACACAACCCCCATTTTTGTCAAAAATAGCCATGAACGACCATTTTCAATAATACCGAAGGCTAACACCTACGGATTTTTGACAAAGAAATGGTCTCCACCAGAAATCCAAGAATGTGATCTACGACAAGGAAACATATGTGGGGTGAGGTGTATGAGCCTCTGGTCGACGATCAATGGCCACACAACCCTAATTTTTGTCGAAAATAGCCATGAACGACCATTTTCAATGACACTGAAGGCTAACACCTATGGATTTTTGACCAAGAAATGGTCTCCACCAGAAATCCAAGAATGTGACCTATAGCAAGGAAACATATGTGGGGTGAGGTGTACGAGCCTCTAGTCGATGATAAATGGCCACACAACCCCCATTTTTGATGAAAATAGCCATGAACGACCATTTTCAATAATACCGAAGGCTAACACCTACGGATTTTGGACCAAGAAATGGTCTCCACCAGAAATCCAAGAATGTGATCTATGGAAAGGAAACATATGTGGGGTGAGGTGTATGAGCCTCTGGTCGGAATTATTGAAAATGGTCGTTCATGGCTATTTTCTACAAAAATGGGGGTTGTGTGGCCATTGATCATCGACCAGAGGCTCCTACACCTCACCCCACATATGTTTTCTTGCCATATATCACATTCTCGGATTTCCAGTGGAGACCGTTTCTTGGTCAAAAATCCGTAGGTGTTAGCCTTCAGTATTATTGAAAATGGTCGTTCATGGCTATTTTCGACAAAAATGGGGGTTGTGTGGCCGTTGATCATCGACCAGAGGCTCATACACCTCACTCCACAATTGTTTCATTGTCATAGATCACATGCTTGGATTTCTGGTGGAGACCATTTCTTGGGCAAAAATCTGAATGTGTTAGCCTTCGGTATTATTGAAAATGGTCATTCATGGCGATTTTCGACAAAAATGGGTCTTGTGTGGCCATTGATCTTCGACCAGAGGCTCATACACCTCACTACACATATGTTTCCTTGCCATAGATCACATTCTTGGATTTACGGTGGAGACCATTTCTTCATCAAAATTCCGTAGGTGTTAGCCTTCAGTGTCATTTAAAATGGTCGTTCATGGCTATTTTCCACAAAAATGGGGGTCGTGTGGCCATTGATCATCGACTAGAGGCTCGTACACCTCACCCCACATATGTTTCCTTGCCATATATCACATTCTCAGATTTCTAGTGGAGACCATTTCTTGGTCAAAAATCCATACGTGTTAGTCTTCTGTATTATTGAAAATGGTCGTTGATCGCTATTTTTGACAAAAAATGGGCGTTGTGTGGCCATTGATCAACGACCAGAGGCCCATACACCTCACCCCACATATGTTTCCTTGCCATAGATCACATTCTTGGAGTTATGGTGGAGACCATTTCTTGGTCAAAAATCCATAGGTGTTACCCTTCAGTGTCATTGAAAATGGTCGTTCATGGCTATTTTCGACAAAAATGGGGGTTATGTGGCCATTGATCATCGACCAAAGGCTTGTACACCTCACCCCACATATGTTTCCTTTCCATAGATCACATTTTGGATTTCTGGTGGAGACCATTTCTTGGTCAAAAATCCGTAGGTGTTAGCCTTCGGTATTATTGAAAATGGTCGTTCATGGCTATTTTTGACAAAAATGGGGGTTCTTTGGCCATTGATCATCGACCAGAGGCTCATACACCTCACCCCACATATGTTTCCTTTCCATAGATCACATTCTTGGATTTCTGGTGGAGACCATTTCTTGGTCAAAAATACGTAGATGTTAGCCTTCGGTATTATTGAAAATGGTCGTTCATGGATATTTTCAACAAAAATGGGGGTTGTGTGGCCATTTATCATCGACCAGAGGCTCGTACACCTCACCCCACATATGTTTCCTTGCTATAGATCACATTCTTGGATTTCTGGTGGAGACCATTTCTTGGTCAAAAATTCGTACGTGTTAGCCTTCAGTATTATTGAAAATGATCGTTCATGGCTATTTTCGACAAAATGGGGGTTGTGTGGCCATTGATCATCGACCAGAGGCTCGTACACCTCATCCCACATATGATTCCTTGCCATAGATCACATTCTTGGATTTCTAGTGGAGACCATTTCTTGGGCAAAAATCCGAATGTGTTAGCCTTCGGTATTATTGAAAATTGTCATTCATGGCTATTTTCGACAAAAATGGGGGTTGTGTGGCCATTGATCTTTGTCCAGAGGCTCATACACCTCACTACACATATGTTTCCTTGCCATAGATCACATTCTTGGATTTATGGTGGAGACCATTTCTTGGTAAAAATCTGTAGGTGTTAGCCTTTAGTGTCATTGAAAATGGTCGTTCATGGCTATTTCCGTCAAAAATGGGGGTTGTGTGGCCATAGATCATCGACCAGAGGCTCGTACACTTCACCCCACATAGGTTTTCTTGCCATAGATCAGATTCTTGTATTTCTGGTGGAGACCATTTCTTAGTCAAAAATTTGTTGGTGTTAGCCTTCGGGATTATTGAAAATGGTCGTTCATGGCTATTTTCGACTAAAATGGGGGTTGTGTGGCCATTTATCATCGACCTGAGGCTCGTACACCTCACCCCACATATGTTTCCTTGCCATAGATCACATTCTTTGATTTCTTGTGGAGACCATTTATTGGTCAAAAATCTGTACGTGTTAGCCTTCAGAATTATTGAAATTGGTCATTCATGGCTATTTTCGACAAAAATGGGGGTTGTGTGGCCATTGATCATCGACCAGAGGCTCGTAAACCTCACCCCACATATGTTTCCTTGCCATAGATCACATTCTTTGATTTCTGGTGGAGACCATTTCTTGGTCAAAAATCTGAATGTTTTAGCCTTCGATACTATTGAAAATGGTCGTTCATGGCTATTTTCGACAAAAATGGGGGTTGTGTGGCCATTGATATTCGACCAAAGGCTCATACACCTCACTACACATGTTTCCTTTCCATAGATCACATTCTTGGATTTATGGTGGAGACCATTTCTTGGTCAAAAATCCGTAGGTGTTAGCGTTCAGTGTCATTGAAAATGGTCGTTCATGGCTATTTTCGACAAAAAATTGGGTTTGTGTGGCCATTGATCATCGACCAGAGGCTTGTACACTTCACCCCACATATGTTTTCTTGCCATAGATCACATTCTTGGATTTCTGGTGGGGACCATTTCTTGGTCAAAAATCCGTTGGTGTTAGCCTTCGGTATTATTGAAAATGGTCGTTCATGGCTATTTTCGACAAAAATAGGGGTTGTGTGGCCATTTATCATCGACCAAAGGCTCATACACCTCAACCCACATATGTTTCCTTGCCATAGATCACATTCTTGGATTTCTGGTGGAGACCATTTCTTGGTAAAAAATCCGTACGTGTTAGCCTCTTGTATTATTGAAAATGGTCGATCATGGCTATTTTCATCAAAAATGGGGGTTGTGTGGCCATTTATCATCGACCAGAGGCTCGTACACCTCACCCCACATATGTTTCCTTGCCATAGATCACATTCTTGGATTTCTGGTGGAGACCATTTCTTGGTCAAAAATTCGTACGTGTTAGCCTTCGGTATTATTTAAAATGGTCGTTCATGGCTATTTTCGACAAAATGGGGGTTGTGTGGCCATTGATCATCGACTAGAGGCTCGTACACCTCACCCCACATATGTTTCCTTGCCATAGATCACATTCATGGATTTCTGGTGGAGACCATTTCTTGGGCAAAAATCCGAATGTGTTAGCCTTCGGTATTTTTGAAAATGGTCATTCATGGCTATTTTCGACAAAAATGGGGGTTGTGTGGCCATTGATCTTCGACCAGAGGCTCATACACCTCACTACACATATGTTTCCTTGCCATAGATCAAATTCTTGGATTTATGGTGGAGACCATTTCTTGGACAAAAATCCATAGGTGTTAGCCTTCAGTGTCATTGAAAATGGTCGTTCATGGCTATTTTCGACAAAAATGGGGGTTGTGTGGCCATTGATCATCGACCAGAGGCTTGTACACTTCACCCCACATATGTTTTCTTGCCATAGATCACATTCTAGGATTTCTGGTGGAGACCATTTCTTGGTCAAAAATTTGTTGGTGTTAGCCTTCGGTATTATTGAAAATGGTCGTTCATGGCTATTTTTGACTGAAATGGGGGTTGTGTCGCCATTTATCATCGACCAGAGGCTCATACACCTCACCCCACATATGTTTCCTTGCCATAGATCACATTCTTGGATATCTGGTGGAGACCATTTCTTGGTCAAAAATCCGTACGTGTTAGCCTTCGGTATTATTGAAAATGGTCATTCATGGCTATTTTGGACAAAAATGGGGGTTGTGTGGCCATTGATCATCGACCAAGGGCTCGTACACCACATCCCACATATGTTTCCTTGCCATAGATCACATTTTTTGATTTCTGGTGGAGAGCATTTCTTGGTCAAAAATCCGAATGTGTTAGCCTTCGGAACTATTGAAAATGGTCGTTCATGGCTATTTTCGATAAAAATGGGGGTTGTGTGGCCATTGATATTGGACCAGAGGCTCATACACCTCACTAAACATATGTTTCCTTGCCATAGATCACCTTCTTGGATTTATGGTGGAGACCATTTCTTGGTCAAAAATCCGTAGGTGTTAGCCTTCAGTGTCATTGAAAATGGTCGTTCATGGCTATTTTCGACAAAAATTAGGGTTGTGTGGCCATTGATCGTCGACCAGAGGCTCATACACCTCACCCCACATATGTTTCCTTGCCGTAGATCACATTCTTAGATTTCTGGTGGAGACCATTTCTTGGTCAAAAATCCGTAGGTGTTAGCATTCAGTATTATTGAAAATGGTCGTTCATGGCTATTTTCGACAAAAATGGGGGTTGTGTGGCCATTGATCATCGACCAGAGGCTCATACACCTCACCCCACATATGTTTCCTTGTCATAGATCACATTCTTGGATTTCTGGTGGAGACCATTTCTTGGTCAAAAATCCGTAGGTGTTAGCCTCTAGTATTATTGAAAATGGTCGCTCATGGCAATTTTCATAAAAAATGGGGGTTGTGTGGCCATTTATCATCGACTAGAGGCTCATAAACCTCACCCCGCATATGTTTCCTTGCCATAGATCACATTCTTGGATTTCTGGTGGAGACCATTTCTTGGTCAAAAATTCGTACGTGTTAGCCTTCGGTATTATTGAAAATGGTCGTTCATGGCTATTTTCGACAAAATGGGGGTTGTGTGGCCATTGATCATCGACCAGAGGCTCGTACACCTCACCCCACATATGTTTCCTTGCCATAGATCACATTCTTGGATTTCTGGTGGAGACCATTTCTTGGGCAAAAATCCGAATGTGTTAGCCTTCGGTATTTTTGAAAATGGTCATTCATGGCTATTTTCGACAAAAATGGGGGTTGTGTGGCCATTGATCTTCGACCAGAGGCTCATACACCTCACTACACATATGTTTCCTTGCCATAGATCAAATTCTTGGATTTATGGTGGAGACCATTTCTTGGACAAAAATACATAGGTGTTAGCCTTCAGTGTCATTGAAAATGGTCGTTCATGGCTATTTTCGACAAAAATGAGGGTTGTGTGGCCATTGATCATCGACCAGAGGCTCGTACACTTCACCCCACATATGTTTTCTTGCCATATATCACATTCTTGGATTTCTGGTGGAGACCATTTCTTGGTCAAAAATTTGTTGGTGTTAGCCTTCGGTATTATTGAAAATGGTCGTTCATGGCTATTTTCGACTGAAATGCGGGTTGTGTCGCCATTTATCATCGACCAGAGGCTCATACACCTCACCCCACATATGTTTCCTTGCCGTAGATCACATTCTTGGATATCTGGTGGAGACCATTTCTTGGTCAAAAATCCGTACGTGTTAGCCTTCGGTATTATTGAAAATGGTCATTCATGGCTATTTTCGACAAAAATGGGGGTTGTGTGGCCATTGATCATCGACCAAGGGCTCGTACACCTCACCCCACATATGTTTCCTTGCCATAGATCACATTCTTTGATTTCTGGTGGAGACCATTTCTTGTTCAAAAATCCGAATGTGTTAGCCTTCGGAACTATTGAAAATGGTCGTTCATGGCTATTTTCGATAAAAATGGGGGTTGTGTGGCCATTGATATTGGACCAGAGGCTCATACACCTCACTAAACATATGTTTCCTTGCCATAGATCACCTTCTTGGATTTATGGTGGAGACCATTTCTTGGTCAAAAATCCGTAGGTGTTAGCCTTCAGTGTCATTGAAAATGGTCATTCATGGCTATTTTCGACAAAAATTAGGGTTGTGTGGCCATTGATCGTCGACCAGAGGCTCATACACCTCACCCCACATATGTTTTCTTGCCGTAGATCACATTCTTGGATTTCTGGTGGAGACCATTTCTTGGTCAAAAATCCGTAGGTGTTAGCCTTCGGTATTATTGAAAATGGTCGCTCATGGTTATTTTCATAAAAAATGGGGGTTGTGTGGCCATTTATCATCGACTAGAGGCTCATAAACCTCACCCCACATATGTTTCCTTGCCATAGATCACATTCTTGGATTTCTGGTGGAGACCATTTCTTGGTCAAAAACTCGTACGTGTTAGCCTTCGGTATTATTGAAAATGGTCGTTCATGGCTATTTTCGGCAAAATGGGGGTTGTGTGGCCATTGATCATCGACCAGAGGCTCGTACACCTCACCCCACATATGTTTTCTTGCCATAGATCACATTCTTGGATTTCTGGTGGTGACCATTTCTTGGGCAAAAATCCGAATATGTTAGCCTTTGGTATTTTTGAAAATGGTCATTCATGGCTATTTTCGACAAAAATGGGGGTTGTGTGGCCATTGATCTTCGACCAGAGGCTCATATACCTCACTACACATATGTTTCCTTGCCATAGATCACATTATTGGATTTATGGTGGAGACCATTTCTTGGTCAAAAATCCGTAGGTGTTAGCCTTCAGTGTCCTTGAAAATGGTCGTTCATGGCTATTTTCGACAAAAATTAGGGTTGTGTGGCCATTGATCGTCGACCAGAGGCTCATACACCTCACCCCACATATGTTTCCTTGCCGTAGATCACATTCTTGGATTTCTGGTGGAGACCATTTCTTGGTCAAAAATCCGTAGGTGTTAGCCTTCGGTATTATTGAAAATGGTTGTTCATGGCTATTTTCGACAAAAATGGGTGTTGTGTGGCCATTGATCATCGACCAGAGGCTCATACACCTCACCCCACATATGTTTCCTTGCCATAGATCACATTCTTGGATTTCTAGTGGAGACCATTTCTTTGTCAAAAATCCGTAGGTGTTAGCCTCTAGTATTATTGAAAATGGTCGCTCATGGCTATTTTCATAAAAAATGGGGGTTGTGTGGCCATTTATCATCGACTAGAGGCTCATAAACCTCACCCCACATATGTTTCCTTGCCATAGATCACATTCTTGGATTTCTGGTGGAGACCATTTCTTGGTCAAAAACTCGTACGTGTTAGCCTTCGGTATTATTGAAAATGGTCGTTCATGGCTATTTTCGGCAAAATGGGGGTTGTGTCGCCATTGATCATCAACTAGAGGCTCGTACACCTCACCCCACATATGTTTCCTTGCCATAGCTCATATTCTTGGATTTCTGGTGGTGACCATTTCTTGGGAAAAAATCCGAATGTGTTAGCCTTTGGTATTTTTGAAAATGGTCATTCATGGCTATTTTCGACAAAAATGGGGGTTGTGTGGCCATTGATCTTTGACCAGAGGCTCATACACCTCACTACACATATGTTTCCTTGCCATAGATCACATTCTTGGATTTATGGTGGAGACCATTTCTTGGTCAGAAATCCATAGGTGTTAGCGTTTAGTGTCATTGAAAATGGTCGTTCATGGCTATTTTCTACAAAAATGGGGGTTGTGTGGCCATTGATCATCGACCAGAGGCTCGTACACTTCACCCCACATATGTTTTCTTTCCATAGATCACATTCTTGGATTTCTGGAGGAGACCATTCCTTGGTCAAAAATCTGTTGGTGTTAGCCTTCGGTATTATTGAAAATGGTCGTTCATGGCTATTTTTGACTAAAATGGGGGTTGTGTGGCCATTTATCATCGACCAGAGGCTCGTGCAATTCACCCGACATATGTTTCCTTGCCATAGATCACATTCTTGGATTTCCGGTGGAGACCATTTCTTGGTCAAAAATCGGTACGTGTTAGCCTTCGGTATTATTGAATATGGTCATTCATGGCTATTTTCGACAAAAATGGGGGTTATGTGGCCAATGATCATCGACCAGAGGCTCGTACAACTCACCCCACATATGTTTCCTTGCCATAGATCACATTCTTGGATTTTCGGTGGAGACCATTTATTGGTCAAAAATCTATACGTGTTAGCCTTTAGTATTACTGAAAATGGTCATTCATGGCTATTTTCGACAAAAATGGGGGTTGTGTGGCCATTGATCATCGACCAGAGGCTCGTAAACCTCACCCCACATATGTTTCCTAGCCATAGATCACATTCTTTGATTTCTAGTGGAGACCATTTCTTGGTCAAAAATCTGAATGTTTTAGCCTTCGGTACTATTGAAAACGGTCGTTCATGGCTATTTTCGACCAAAGGCTCATACACCTCACTACACATATGTTTCCTTGCCATAGATCACATTCTTGGATTTATTGTGGAGACCATTTCTTGGTCAAAAATCCGTAGGTGTTAGCCTTTAGTGTCATTGAAAATGGTCGTTCATGGCTAGTTTCAACAAAAATGTGGTTTGTGTGGCCATTGATCATCGACCAAAGGCTCGTACACTTCACCCCACATATGCTTTCTTGCCAAAGATCACAATCTAGGATTTCTGGTGGAGACCATTTCTTGGTCAAAAATCCGTTGGTGTTAGCCTTCGGTATTATTGAAAATGGTCGTTCATGGCTATTTTCGACTAAAATGGGGGTTGTGTGGCCATTTATCATCGACTAGAGGCTCATACACCTCACCCCACATATGTTTCCCTGCCATAGATCACATTCTAGGATTTCTGGTGGAGACCATTTCTTGGTCAAAAATCCGTACGTGTTAGCCTTCGGTATTATTGAAAATGGTCATTCATGGCTATTTTCGACAAAAATAGGGGTTGTGTGGCCAATGATCATCAACCAGAGGCTCGTAAACCTCACCCCACATATGTTTCCTTGCCATAGATCACATTCTTTGATTTCTGGTGCAGACCATTTTTTGGTCAAAAATCCGAATGTGTTAGCCTTCAGTGTCATTGAAAATGGTCGTTCATGGCTATTTTTGACAAAAATTAGGGTTGTGTGGCCATTGATCATCGACCAGAGGCTCGTACACCTCAACCCACATATGTTTCCTTGCCATAGATCACATTCTTGGATTTATGGTGGAGACCATTTTTTGGTCAAAAATCCGTAGTTGTTAGCCTTCAGTGTCATTGAAAATGGTTGTTCATGGCTATTTTCGACAAAAATAGGGGTTGTGTGGCCATTGATCATCGACTAGAGGCTCGTACACCTCACCCCACATATGTTTCTTTACCGTAGATCACATTCTTGGATTTCTAGTGGAGACCATTTCTTGGTCAAAAATCCGTAGGTGTTAGCCTTCGGTATTATTGAAAATGGTCGTTCATGGCTATTTTCGACAAAAATGGGGGTTGTGTGGCCATTGATCATCGACCAGAGGCTCATACACCTCACCCCACATATGTTTCCTTGCCATAGATCACATTCTTGGATTTCTGGTGGAGACCATTTCTTAGTCAAAAATCCGTAGGTGTTAGCCTCTAGTATTATTGAAAATGGTCGCTCATGGCTATTTTCATCAAAAATGGGGGTTGTGTGGCCATCTCTCATCGACTAGAGGCTCGTAAACCTCACCCACATATGTTTCCTTGCCATAGATCACATTCTTGGATTTCTGGTGGAGACCATTTCTTGGTCAAAAATTCGTACGTGTTAGCCTTCGGTATTATTGAAAATGGTCGTTCATGGCTATTTTCGACAAAATGGGGGTTGTGTGGCCATTGATCATCGACCACAGGCTCATACACCTCACCCCACATATGTTTTCTTGCCATAGATCACATTCTTGGATTTCTGGTGGAGACCATTTCTTGGTCAAAAATCTGTTGGTGTTAGCCTTCGGTATTTTTGAAAATGGTCGTTCATGGCTATTTTCGACTAAAATGGGGTTGTGTGGCCATTTATCATCAACCAGAGGCTCGTACAACTCACCCCACATATGTTTCCTTGCCATAGATCATATTCTTGGATTTCTGGTGGAGACCATTTCTTGGACAAAAATGCGTACGTGTTAGCCTTCGGTATTATTGAAAATGGTCATTCATGGCTATTTTCGACAAAAATGGGGGTTGTGTGGCCATTGATCTTCGACTAGAGGCTCATACACCTCACTACACTTATGTTTCCTTGCCATAGATCACATTCTTGGATTTATGGTGGAGACCATTTCTTGGTCAAAAATCCATAGGTGTTAGCCTTCAGTGTCATTGAAAATGGTCGTTCATGGCTATTTTTGACAAAAATGGGGGTTGTGTGGCCATTGATCATCGACCAGAGGCTCGTACACTTCACCCCACATATGTTTTCTTGCCATAGATCACATTCTTGGATTTCTAGAGGGGACCATTTCTTGGTCAAAAATATGTTGGTGTTAGCCTTCGGTATTATTGAAAATGGTCGTTCATGGCTATTTTTGACTAAAATGGGGGTTGTGTGGCCATTTATCATCGATCGGAGGCTCGTACAATTCACCCCACATTTGTTTCCTTGCCATAGATCACATTCTTGGATTTCTGGTGGAGACCATTTCTTATTCAAAAATCCGTACGTGTTAGCCTTCGGTATTATTGAAAATGGTCATTCATGGTTATTTTCGACACAAATGGGGGTTGTGTGGCCATTGATCTTCGACCAGAGGCTCATACACCTCACTACACATATGTTTCCTTGCCATAGATCACATTCTTGGATTTATGGTGGAGACCATTTCTTGGTCAAAAATCCATAGGTGTTAGCCTTCAGTGTCATTGAAAATGGTCGTTCATGGCTATTTTCAACAAAAATGGGGGTTGTGTGGCCATTGATCATCGACCAGAGGCTCGTACACTTCACCCCACATATGTTTTCTTGCCATAGATCAGAATCTTGGATTTCTCGTGGAGACCATTTGTTGGTCAAAAATTCGTAGGTGTTAGCCTTCAGTGTCATTGAAAATGGTCATTCTTGGCTATTTTCGACAAAAATGGGGGTTGTGTCGCCATTGATCATCGACCAGAGGATCGTACACCTCACCCCACATAAGTTTCCTTGCCATATATCACATTCTTGGATTTCTGGTGGAGACCATTTCTTGGTCAAAAATCCGTAGGTGTTAGCCTTCGGTATTATTGAAAATGGTCGTTCATGGCTATTTTCGACAAAAATGGGGGTTGTGTGGCAATTGATCATCGACCAAAGGCTCATACACCTCCACTACAGGAAACTGGTTAAAGAGCGTGGGTGAAAAACCGTTGAACTTAATGTAATAAGCCGTCGAACTTACCGTAAGAAGGTGGGTTTACCGACGAATATAGCCGACGGCGATTTTTGGACGAACTTAGAGAAGTAAGTTCGACGGGGCCGTCGAACTTAATATTAAGAACGTGGGTACCGTCGAACTTAACGTTAAGAACGTGCGTTTTTAAGTTCGACGGGGCCGTTGAATTGTTTCCCATAAGTTCGACGGCACCCACGTTCTTACGGTTAAGTTCGACGGGGCCACGTGGCCGTCGAACTTATGTGTCCTGCTTGGGTCTGCGAGGAGTGCACAATAAGTTCGACGGTACCCACGTTCTTAACCTTAAGAACGTGGGTACCCACGTTCTTAACCCTTTTCCAGAAAAAAATAAAAAAATACATAAATGAAAAATTAGACACACATAATATCACATGCAACACAGAATATCACATATAATACAGATTTCAAACACATTGATATATGTTCATAAATAAGAAATAAACAAAAATTAGACAACATATTCTCATACATAAGCAGACAGAAATTGGTATGACTAAATTATGCAATATTAGATATCCTTAATCAAGTGTTTCAGCATTTGTTCTTTAATATTAAATATGCCATAAACAAGCATTGCACGATGTTAAAACCTCTAATTAAGCATTGGTATCTAATTCAAATATGCTTGATTAAGTAACATTAGACATATTTTTCAAAGAAGAATGACTATTACGTAATAACAAGAGAAAATTCAAACGGAGCTCTGACCAAACAGAGACTCCACGCCTTGATAAAGCACTCTCAATGGGTGGTCTATGAAATTTCCACAAGCGAAGCAGGGACAGGAAAGTGCATGAGAATACTGAGTACATAGAAGCCTCTTCAAGTTTACAACTCCTATGATCAGATGGAGGTAAAGATCCAAAATTCTCACAGAGAGGCATTAACATAGATGCTACTTCTGGCACCTACAAAATGTCATGCCACAAGGGAGATGGTATCATAAGCCCACAACATGTTCATAAAGCACATATACCACCAAAGCCTGCAGATCAATTACTACTCCATGCAAGGAAATTTTCTTTTACAATGTAGTTGCAAGTGGTCGTCAGCCCAGTGGCTTATGGTTGGCTCAGGTCATGGTGCGGCCGGTGGCCCTAAAGGGTGAAGACACCTCTGGGGTTTTCTCCGTCAGTTTGACTGAGGTTCCTTCTCAAAGTAAAACCATAGGGGTGGTCTTTCCCCACTGGCCAATTTTTTTTCTATCAATGCAATATGTGGTTCTGACATCCAACGAGCATTAAAGCACATCCAAGAGATATACTAAAAAATTCCAGTAGGTTTGCAAGGCATCATGATTGCAGCAATAACTTAAAGAGATACTATCCGTAATTGAAAACCACAATGAATAAGTCAAAACGAATAGACCTGAACTATTAAACTAGCAATGTTTCTTACCAGACCATACAGTGAGAGAATATGAACAGTGTCAATAGAAGAAATTCCTGATACAAGAGCATGCAACATAGGCATATGTTGTACATATCGCCCTTCTGATCCAGAATCCAAAGGGAGGAATGTCGATAACAACTTAAGCACCATTTGAACAATATGGTTCTTTTAAACTGAATGATACCTGAATGTTCCAACCATGAAGAAGTGATGCACTACACAAAATCTTTGAAGCTGCCAACTTTTCCTCCGGTGACCCACTTACTGCAAAAGAGTACAATTTCTCCAACTCTTCTACACTAAGAATTAAGAAACCAAAATAAGAATGAGATTATGAATCAGGCTAGTCAACAGACATACAACCAAAAAAACTCTAAAATTAGTATATTCCGAGTGGTGGGGGCAGCGGGGGCACGAACCAGAGCCGCAGAGCCGCAGGTGCTCCATCAGGCCGGAGATCTTCTACAGGTCCAAGAGCACTCCTCGCGCCATCATCTTCTCGAGGAGGTCCATGGCGTCGGTCCCTCTCAGGGCGGGGTGATGGTAGCGACGGTGTGGCAAGAAGGAAGAGGGCGAGATGGGGGTTGTGCGAGCTATGGCGGCAGGGAGAGGAAGTGGACGGCACCGCAGCAGGGACGGCCGGTGAGCGGGCGAGGAGGAGGAGGAGGTGGATGGCCGATGATCTGGAGAGCTGTGGCGCAGCGGCGGCGCGGTCTGCTGGTGAGAGAGAGAAGCGTGTGGGCTGGAATGAGACAGGTGAGAGAGAGAGCCATGCGTGGGATTGGATTTAGGTTTTCAGGATTAAGTTCGACGGTGTCCATGTGCCCGACGAACTTAACTTAAGAACGTGGGTACCCACATTCCTAACTCATTAAATTCAACGGTTTTAGCCAGGGCCCACGAACTTAACTTAAGAACGTCGGTACCCACGTTCTTAACATAACCCATGAACTTAACTCAAGTAAGAACGTCGGTACCCACGTTCTTAATTTTACCCACGAACATTTATCAGTTTCTTGTAGTGCTCACCCCACATGTGTTTCCTTGCCATAGACCACATTCTTGGATTTCTGGTGGTGACCATTTCTTGGTCAAAAATCCGTAGGTGTTAGCCTTCGGTATTATCGAAAATGGTCGTTCATGGCTATTTTCGACAAAAATGGGGGTTGTGTGGCCATTGATCATCGACCAAAGGCTCATACACCTCACCCCACATATGTTTCCTTGCCATAGACCACTTTCTTGGATTTCTAGTGGAGACCATTTGTTGGTCAAAAATCCGTAGGTGTGAGCTTTCGGTATTATTGAAAATGATCGTTCATGGCTATTTTCATCAAAAATGGGGGTTGTGTGGCCATTCATCATCGACCAGAGGCTCGTACACCTCACCCCACATATGTTTCCTTGCCATAGAGCACACTCTTGGATTTCTGGTGGAGACCATTTCTTGGTCAAAAATTCGTACGTGTTAGCCTTCGGTATTATTGAAAATGGTCGTTCATGGCTATTTTCGACAAAATGGGGGTTGTGTGGCCATTGATCATCGACCAGAGGCTCGTACACCTCACCCACATATGTTTCCTTGCCGTAGATCACATTCTTGGATTTCTGGTGGAGACCATTTCTTGGTCAAAAATCCGTACGTGTTAGCCTTCGGTATTATTGAAAATGGTCGTTCATGGCTATTTTTGACAAAATAGAGGTTCTGTGGCCATTGATCATCGACCAGAGGCTCATACACCTCACCCCACATATTTTTCCTTGACATAGATCACATTTTTGGATTTCTGGTGGTGACCATTTCTTGGGCAAAAATCCAAATGTGTTAGCCTTCGGTATTATTGAAAATGGTCATTCATGGCTATTTTCGACAAAAATGGGGGTTGTGTGGCCATTTATCTTGAACCAGAGGCTCATACACCTCACTACACATATGTTTTCTTGCCATAGATCACATTCTTGGATCTATGGTGGAGACAAGTTCTTGGTCAAAAATCCATAGGTGTTAGCCTTCAGTGTCATTGAAAATAGTCGTTCATGGCAATTTTCGACAAAAATGGGGCTTGTGTGGCCATTGATAATCGACCAGGGGCTCGTACACCTCACCCCACATATGTTTCCTTGCCATAGATCACATTCTTGGATTTCTGGTGGAGACCATTTCTTGGTCAAAAATCCGTAGATGTTAGCCTTCGGTATTATTGAAAATGGTCGTTCATGGCTATTTTCGACAAAAATGGGGGTTGTGTGGCCATTTATCATCGACCAGAGGCTCGTACACCTCACCCCACATATGTTTAATTGCCATAGATCACAATCTTGGATTTCTCGTGGAGACCATTTCTTTGTCAAAAATCCGTACGTGTTAGCCTTCGGTATTATTGAAAATGGTCGTTCATGTCTGTTTTTGACAAAAATGGGGGTTGTGTGGCCATTGATCATCGACCAGAGGCTCGTACACCTCACCCCAAATATGTTTCCTTGCCATAGATCATATTCTTGGATTTCTGGTGGAGACGATTTCTTGGTCAAAACTCCGTAGGTGTTAGCCTTCGGAATTATTGAAAATGGTCGTTCATGGCTATTTTCGACAAAAATGGGGGTTGTGTGGCCATTGATCATCGATCAGAGGCTCGTACACCTCACCCCACATATGTTTCCTTGCCATAGATCACATTCTTGGATTTCTGGTGGAGACCATTTCATGGTCAAAAACCTGTAGGTGTTAGCCTTCGGTATTATTGTAAATGGTCGTTCATGGCTATTTTCAACAAAAATGGGGGTTGTGTGGCCATTGATCATCGACCAGAGGCTCATACACCTCACCCCACATATGTTTCCTTGCCATAGATCACATTCTTGGATTTCTGGTGGAGACCATTTCTTGGTAAAAAATCTGTACGTGTTAGCCTTCGGTATTATTGAAAATGGTCATTCATGGCTATTTTTGACACAAATGGGGGTTGTGTGGCCATTGATCTTCGACCAGAGGCTCATACACCTCACTACACATATGTTTCCTTGCCATAGATCACATTCTTGGATTTATTGTGGAGACCATTTCTTGGTCAAAAATCCATAGGTGTTAGCCTTCAGTGTCATTGAAAATGGTTGTTCATGGCTATTTTCGACAAAAATGGGGGTTGTGTGGCCATTGATCATCGACCAGAGGCTCGTACACTTCACCCCACAAATGTTTTCTTGCCATAGATCACAATGTTGAATTTCTCGTGGAGAACATTTGTTGGTCAAAAATTCGTAGGTGTTAGCCTTCAGTGTCATTGAAAATGGTCATTCATGGCTATTTTCGACAAAAATGGGGGTTGTGTCGCCATTGATCATCGACCAGAGGCTCGTACACCTCACCCCACATAAGTTTCCTTGCCATAGATCACATTCTTGGATTTCTGGTGGAGAGCATTTCTTGGTCAAAAATCCATAGGTGTTAGCCTTCGGTATTATTGATAATGGTCGTAATGGCTATTTTCGACAAAAATGGGGGTTGTGTGGCAATTGATCATCGACCAAAGGCTCATACACCTCACCCCACATATGTTTCCTTGCCATAGACCACATTCTTGGATTTCTGGTGGAGACCATTTCTTGGTCAAAAATCCATAGGTGTTAGCCTTCAGTGTCATTGAAAATGGTCGTTCATGGCTATTTTCGACCAAAATGGGGGTTGTGTGGCCATTGATCATCGACCAGAGGCTCGTACACTTCACCCCACATATGTTTTCTTGCTATAGATCACATTCTTGGATTTTTGGTGGAGACCATTTCTTGGTCAAAAATCTGTTGGTGTTAGCCTTCGGTATTATTGAAAATGGTCGTTCATGGCTATTTTCGATTAAAATGGGGGTTGTGTGGCCATTTATCATCGACCAGAGGCTCGTACACCTCACCCCACATATGTTTACTTGCCATAGATCACATTCTTGGATTTCTGGTGGAGACCATTTCTTGGTTAAAAATCCGTACGTGTTAGCCTTCGGTATTATTGAAAATGGTCATTTATGGCTATTTTCGACAAAAAATGGAGTTGTGTGGCCATTGATTATCGACCAGAGGCTCGTACACCTCACCCCACATATGTTTCCTTGCCATAGATCACATTCTTGGATTTCTAGTGGTGACCATTTCTTGGTCAAAAATCCGTAGGTGTTAGCCTTCGGTATTATTGAAAATGGTCGTTCATAGCTATTTTCGACAAAAATGGGGGTTGTGTGGCCATTGATCATCGACCAAAGGCTCATACACCTCACCCCACATATGTTTCCTTGTCATAGACCACATTCTTGGATTTCTGGTGGAGACCATTTGTTGGTCAAAAATCCGTTGTGTTAGCCTTCGGTATTATTGAAAATGGTCGTTCATGGCTATTTTCGACAAAATAGAGGTTCTGTGGCCATTGATCATCGACCAGAGGCTCATACACCTCACCCACATATGTTTCCTTGCCGTAGATCACATTCTTGGATTTCTGGTGGAGACCATTTCTTGGGCAAAAATCCGAATGTGTTAGCCTTCGGTATTTTCAACAAAAATGGGGGTTGTGTGTCCATTTATCTTCAACCAGAGGCTCATACACCTCACTACACATATGTTTTCTTGCCATACATCACATTCTTGGATCTATGGTGAAGACCAGTTCTTGGTCAAAAATCCATAGGTGTTAGCCTTCAGTGTCATTGAAAATAGTCGTTCATGGCTATTTTCGACAATAATGGGGGTTGTGTGGCCATTGATAATCGACCAGAGGCTCATACACCTTAACCCACATATGTTTCCTTGCCATAGATCACATTCTTAGATTTCTGGTGGAGACCATTTCTTGGTCAAAAATCCGTAGGTGTTAGCCTTCGGTATCATTGAAAATGGTCGTTCATGGCTGTTTTGGACAAAAATGGGGGTTGTGTGGCCATTGATCATCGACCAGAGGCTCGTACACCTCACCCCACATATGTTTTATTGCCATAGATCAAAATCTTGGATTTCTCGTGGAGACCATTTCTTGGTCAAAAATCCGTACGTGTTAGCCTTCGGTATTATTGAAAAAGGTCGTTCATGGCTATTTTCGACAAAAATGGGGGTTGTGTGGCCATTGATCATCGACAAGAGGCTCGTACACCTCACCCAACATATAATCCCTTGCCATAGATCATATTCTTGGATTTCTGGAGGAGACGATTTCTTGGTCAAAAATCCGTAGGTGTTAGCCTTCGGTATTATTGAAAATGGTCGTTCATGGCTATTTTCGACAAAAATGGGGGTTGTGTGGCCATTGATCATCGACCAGATGCTCGTACACCTCACCCCACATATGTTTCCTTGCCATAGATCACATTCTTGGATTTATGGTGGAGAACATTTCTTGGTCAAAAATCTGTAGGTGTTAGCCATCGGTATTATTGAAAATGGTCGTTCATGGCTATTTTGATAAAAAATGGGTGTTGTATAGCCATTTATCATCGACCAGAGGCTCGTACACCTCACCCCACATATGTTTCCTTGCCATAGATCACATTCTTGGATTTCTGGTGGAGACCATTTCTTGGGCAAAAATCCGAATGTGTTAGCCTTCGGTATTTTTGAAAATGGTCATTCATGGCTATTTTCGATAAAAATGGGGGTTGTTTCGCCATTGATCTTCGACCAGAGGCTCATACACCTCACTACAGATATGTTTCCTTCCCATATATCATATTCTTGGATTTATGGTGGAGACCATTTCTTGGTCAAAAATCCATAGGTGTTAGCTTTCAGTGTCCTTGAAAATGGTCGTTCATGGCTATTTTCGACAAAATAGAGGTTCTGTGGCCATTGATCATCGACCAGAGGCTCATACACCTCACCCCACATATGTTTCCTTGCCATAGATCACATTCTTGGATTTCTGGTGGAGACCATTTCTTGGTCAAAAATCCGTAGGTGTTAGCCTTCGGTATTATTGAAAATGGTCATTCATGGCTATTTTCGACAAAAATGGGGGTTGTGTGGCCATTTATCTTCAACAAGAGGCTCATACACCTCACTACACATATGTTTTCTTGCCATATATCACATTCTTTGATCTATGGTGGAGACCAGTTCTTGGTCAAAAATACGTAGGTGTTAGCCTTCAGTGTCATTGAAAATGGTCGTTCATTGCTATTTTCGACAAAAATGGGGGTTGTGTGGCCATTGATAATCGACCAGAGGCTCGTACACCTCACCCCACAAATGTTTCCTTGCCATAGATCACATTCTTGGATTTCTAGTGGAGACCATTTCTTGGTCAAAAATCCGTATGTGTTAGCCTTCGGTATTATTGGAAATGGTCGTTCATGGCTATTTTCGACAAAAATGGGGGTTGTGTGGCCATTTATCTTCGACCAGAGGCTCGTACACCTCACCCCACATATGTTTCATTACCATAGATCACAATCTTGGATTTCTCGTGGTGACCATTTCTTGGTCAAAAATCCGTACGTGTTAGCCTTCTGTATTATTGAAAATGGTCGTTCATGGCTAGTTTCGACAAAAATGGGGGTTGTGTGGCCATTGATCATCGACTAGAGGCTCGTACACCTCACCCCACATATGTTTCCTTGCCATAGATAATATTCTTGGATTTCTGGTGGAGACGATTTCTTGGTCAAAAATCCATAGGTGTTAGCCTTCTGTATTATTGAAAATGGTCTTTCATGGCTATATTCGACAAAAATGGGGGTTGTGTGGCCATTGATCATCGACCAGATGCTCGTACACCTCACCCCACATATGTTTCCTTGCCATAGATCACATTCTTGGATTTATGGTGGAGACCATTTCTTGGTCAAAAATCTGTAGGTGTTAGCCATCGGTATTATTGAAAATGGTCGTTCATGGCTATTTTCGACAAAAATGGGGGTTGTGTGGCCATTGATCATCGACCAGAGGCTCACACACCTCACCCACATATGTTTCCTTGCCATAGATCACATTCTTGGATTTCTGGTGGAGACCATTTCTTTGTCAAAAATCCGTAGGTGTTACCCTCTAGTATTATTGAAAATGGTCGTTCATTTTTGACCAAGAAATGGTCTCCACCAGAAATCCAAGAATGTGATCTATGGCAAGGAAACATTTGTGGGGTGAGGTGTACGAGCCTCTGGTCCATTATCAATGGCCACACAACCCCCATTTTTGTCGAAAATAGCCATGAACGACTATTTTCAATGACACTGAAGGCTAACACCTACGGATTTTTGACCAAGAACTGGTCTCCACCATAGATCCAAAAATGTGATATATGGCAAGAAAACATATGTGTAGTGAGGTGTATGAGGCTCTGGTTGAAGATAAATGGCCACACAACCCCCATTTTTGTTCGAAAATAGCCATGAACGACCACGACCATTTTCAATAATACCGAAGGCTAACACCTACGGATTTTTGAGCAAGAAATGGTCTCCACCAGAAATCCAAGAATGTGATGTATGGCAAGGAAACATATGTGGGGTGAGGTGTATGAGCCTCTGGTCGATGATCAATGGCTACAGAACCTCTATTTTGTCAAAAATAGCCATGAACGACCATTTTCAATGACACTGAAGGCTAACACCTATGGATTTTTAACCAAGAATTGGTCTCCACCATAAATCCAAGAATGTGATATATGGCAAGGAAACATATGTGTAGTGAGGTGTATGAGCCTCTAGTCGAAGATCAATGGAGAAACAACCCCCATTTTTATCGAAAATAGCCATGAATGACCATTTTCAAAAATACCGAAGGCTAACACATTCGGATTTTTGCCCAAGAAATGGTCTCCACCAGAAATCCAAGAATGTGATCTATGGCAAGGAAACATGTGTGGGGTGAGGTGTACGAGCCTCTAGTCGATGATCAATGGCCACACAACCCCCATTTTGTCGAAAATAGCCATGAACGACCATTTTCAATAATACCGAAGGCTAACAAGTACGAATTTTTGACCAAGAAATGGTCTCCAACAGAAATCCAAGAATGTGATCTATGGCAAGAAACATATGTGGGGTGAGGTGTACGAGCCTCTGGTCGATGATAAATGGCCATACAACCCCCATTTTTTATCAAAATAGCCATGAACGACCATGTTCAATAATACCAGAGGCTAACACCTACAGATTTTTGACCAAGAAATGGTCTCCACCAGAAATCCAAGAATGTGATCTATGGCAAGGAAACATATGTGGGGTGAGGTGTATGAGCCTCTGGTCGATGATCAATGGCCACACAACCCCCATTTTTATCGAAAATAGCCATGAACGACCATTTACAATAATATCGAAGGCTAACACCTACGGATTTTTGACCAAGAAATGGTCTCCACCAGAAATCCAAGAATTTGATCTATGGCAAGGAAACATATGTGGGGTGAGGTGTACGAGCCTCTGGTCGATGATCAATGGCCACAGAACCCCCATTTTTGTCGAAAATAGCCATGAACGACCATTTTCAATAATACCGAAGGCTAACACCTACGGATTTTTGACCAAGAAATCGTCTCCACCAGAAATCCAAGAATATGATCTATGGCAAGGAATTATATGTCGGGTGAGGTGTACGAGCCTCTGGTCGATGATCAATGGCCACACAACCCCCATTTTTGTCGAAAATAGCCATGAACGACCATTTTCAATAATACGGAAGGCTAACACGTTCGGATTTTTGACCAAGAAATGGTCTCCACGAGAAATCCAAGATTTTGATCTATGGCAATAAAACATATGTGGGGTGAGGTGTACGAGCCTCTAGTCGATGATCAATGGCCACACAACCCCCATTTTTGTCGAAAATAGCCATGAACGACCATTTTCAATAATACCGAAGGCTAACACCTACGGATTTTTGACCAAGAAATGGTCTCCACCAGAAATCCAAAATGTGATCTATGGCAAGGAAACATATGTGGGGTGAGGTGTATGAGCCTCTTGTCGATTATCAATGGCCACACAACCCCCATTATTGTCGAAAATAGCCATGAACGACTATTTTCAATGACACTGAAGGCTAACACCTATGGATTTTTGACCAAGAACTGGTCTCCACCATAGATCCAAGAATGTGATCTATGGCAAGAAAACATATGTGTAGTGAGGTGTACGAGCCCCTGGTTGAAGATAAATGGCCACACAACCCCCATTTTTGTCGAAAATAGCCATGAATAACCATTTTCAATAATACCGAAAGCTAACACATTCGGATTTTTGCCCAAGAAATGGTCTCCACCAGAAATCCAAGAATGTGATCTATGGCAAGGAAACATATGTGGGTGAGGTGTATGAGCCTCTGGTCGATGATCAATGGCCACAGAACCTCTATTTTGTCGAAAATTGCCATGAACGACCATTTTTAATAATACCGAAGGCTAACACGTACGGATTTTTGACCAAGAAATGGTCTCCACCAGAAATCCAAGAATGTGATCTACGGCAAGGAAACATATGTGGGTGAGGTGTACGAGCCTCTAGTCGATGATCAATGGCCACACAACCCCCATTTTGTCGAAAATAGCCATGAACGACCACGACCATTTTCAATAATACCGAAGGCTAACACTACGAATTTTTGACCAAGAAATGGTCTCCACTAGAAATCCAAGAATGTGATCTATGGCAAGGAAACATATGTGGGGTGAGGTGTACGAGCCTCTGGTTGATGATAAATGGCCACACAACCCCCATTTTTGATGAAAATAGCCATGAACGACCATTTTCAATAATACCGAAGGCTAACACCTACGGATTTTTGACCAAGAAATGGTCTCCACAATAAATCCAAGAATGTGATCTATGGCAAGGAAACATATGTGTAGTGAGGTGTATGAGCCTTTGGTCGAATATCAATGGCCACACAACCCCCATTTTTGTCGAAAATAGCCATGAACGACCATTTTCAATAGTACCGAAGGCTAAAACATTCAGATTTTTGACCAAGAAATGGTCTCCACCAGAAATCAAAGAATGTGATCTATGGCAAGGAAACATATGTGGGGTGAGGTTTACGAGCCTCTGGTCGATGATCAATGGCCACACAACCCCCATTTTTGTCGAAAATAGCCATGAATGACCATTTTCAATAATACTAAAGGCTAACACGTACAGATTTTTTACCAATAAATGGTCTCCACCGAAATTCCAAGAATGTGATCTATGGCAAGGAAACATATGTGGGGTGAGGTGTACGAGCCTCTGGTTGATGATAAATGGCCACACAACCCCCATTTTTGATGAAAATAGCCCTGAACGACCATTTTCAATAATACCGAAGGCTAACACCTACGGATTTTTGACCAACAAATGGTCTCCACCAGAAATCCAAGAATGTGGTCTATGGCAAGGAAACATATGTGGGGTGAGGTGTATGAGCCTTTGGTCGATGATCAATTGCCACACAACCCCCATTTTTGTCGAAAATAGCCATGAACGACCATTTTCAATAATACCAAAGGCTAACACCTACGGATTTTTGACCAAGAAATGGTCACCACCAGAAATCCAAGAATGTGATCTATGGCAAGGAAACATATGTGGGGTGAGGTTTACGAGCCTCTGGTCGATGATAAATGGCCACACAACCCCCATTTTTGTTGAAAATAGCCATGAATGACCATTTTCAATAATACCGAAGGCTAACACGTACGGATTTTTGACCAAGAAATGGTCTCCACCAGAAATCCAAGAATGTGATCTATGGCAAGGAAACATATGTGGGGTGAGGTGTATGAGCCTCTGGTCGATGATAAATGGCCACACAACCCCCATTTTAGTCGAAAATAGCCATGAACGACCATTTTCAATAATACCGAAGGCTAACACCAACGGATTTTTGAACATGAAATGGTCTCCACCAGAAATCCTAGAATGTGATCTCTGGCAAGAAAACATATGTGGGGTGAAGTGTACGAGCCTCTGGTCGATGATCAATGGCCACACAAACCCCATTTTTGTCGAAAATAGCCATGAACGACCATTTTCAATGACACTGAAGGCTAACACCTACGGATTTTTGACCAAGAAATGGTCTCCACAATAAATCCAAGAATGTGATCTATGGCAAGGAAACATATGTGTAGTGAGGTGTATGAGCCTTTGGTCATATATCAATGGCCACACAACCCCCATTTTTGTCGAAAATAGCCATGAACGACCATTTTCAATAGTACCGAAGGCTAAAACATTCAGATTTTTGACCAAGAAATGGTCTCCACCAGAAATCAAAGAATGTGATCTATGGCAAGGAAACATATGTGGGGTGAGGTTTACGAGCCTCTGGTCGATGATCAATGGCCACACAACCCCCATTTTTGTCGAAAATAGCCATGAATGACCATTTTCAATAATACTGAAGGCTAACACGTACAGATTTTTAACCAATAAATGGTCTCCACTGGAAATCCAAGAATGTGATCTATGGCAAGGAAACATATGTGGGGTGAGGTGTACGAGCCTCTGGTCGATGATCATTGGCCACACAACCCCCATTTTTGTCGAAAATAGCCATGAATGACCATATTCAATAATACCGAAGGCTAACACGTACGGATTTTTGACCAAGAAATGGTCTCCACCAGAAATCCAAGAATGTGATCTATGGCAAGGAAACATATGTGGGGTGAATTGCACGAGCCTCTGATCGATGATCAATGGCCACACAACCCCCATTTTAGTCGAAAATAGCCATGAACGACCATTTTCAATAATACCGAAGGCTAACTCCAACAGATTTTTGACCAAGGAATGGTCTCCTCCATAAATCCAAGAATGTGATCTATGGAAAGAAAACATATGTGGGGTGAAGTGTACGAGCCTCTGGTCGATGATCAATGGCCACACAACCCCCATTTTTGTCGAAAATAGCAATGAACGACCATTTTCAATGACACTAAAGGCTAACACCTATGGATTTCTGACCAAGAAATGGTCTCCACCATAAATCCAAGAATGTGATCTATGGCAAGGAAACATATGTGTAGAGAGGTGTATGAGCCTCTGGTCGAAGATCAATGGCCACACAACCCCCATTTTTGTCGAAAATAGCCATGAATGACCATTTTCAAAAATACCAAAGGCTAACACATTCAGATTTTTGCCCAAGAAATGGTCACCACCAGAAATCCAAGAATGTGATCTATGGCAAGGAAACATATGTGGGGTGAGGTGTACGAGCCTCTGGTCGATGATCAACGGCCACACAACCCCCATTTTGCCGAAAATAGCCATGAACGTCCATTTTCAATAATACCGAAGGCTAACACGTACGAGTTTTTGACCAAGAAATGGTCTCCACCAGAAATCCAAGAATGTGATCTATGGCAAGGAAACATATGTGGGGTGAGGTTTATGAGCCTCTAGTCGATGATAAATGGCCACACAACCCCCATTTTTTATGAAAATAGCCATAAGCGACCATTTTCAATAATACTAGAGGCTAACACCTACGGATTTTTGACCAAGAAATGGCCTCCACTAGAAATCCATGAATGTGATCTATGGCAAGGAAACATATGTGGGGTGAGGTGTATGAGCCTCTGGCGATGATCAATGGCCACACAACCCCCATTTTTGTCGAAAATAGCCATGATCGACCATTTTCAATAATACCGAAGGCTAACACCTACCGATTTTTTACCAAGAAATGGTCTCCACCAGAAATCCATGAATGTGATCTACAGCAAGGAAACATATGTGGGGTGAGGCGTATGAGCCTCTGGTCGACGATCAATGGCCACACAACCCTAATTTTTGTCGAAAATAGCCATGAACGACCATTTTCAATGACACTGAAGGCTAACACCTACGGATTTTTGACCAAGAAATGGTCTCCACCATAAATCCAAGAATGTGATCTATGGCAAGGAAACATATGTGTAGTGAGGTGTATGAGCCTCTGGTCGAAGATCAATGGCCACACAACCCCCATTTTTGTCGAAAATAGCCATGAATGACCATTTTCAAAAATACCAAAGGCTAACACATTCAGATTTTTGCCCAAGAAATGGTCTCCACCAGAAATCCAAGAATGTGATCTATGGCAAGGAAACATATGTGGGGTGAGGTGTATGCGCCTCTAGTCGATGATAAATGGCCACACAACCCCCATTTTTTATGAAAATAGCCATGAGCGACCATTTTCAATAATACTAGAGGCTAACACCTACGGATTTTTGACCAAAAAGGGTCTCCACCAGAAATCCAAGAATGTGACCTATGGCAAGGAAACATATGTGGGGTGAGGTGTATGAGCCTCTGGTCGATGATCAATGGCCACACAACCCCCATTTTTGTCGAAAATAGCCATGAACGACCATTTTCAATAGTTCCGAAGGCTAACACATTCGGATTTTTGACCAAGAAATTGTCTCCACCAGAAATCAAAGAATGTGATCTATGGCAAGGAAACATATGTGGGGTGAGGTGTATGCGCCTTTGGTCGATGATCAATGGCCACACAACCCCCATTTTTGTCGAAAATAGCCATGAATGGCCATTTTCAATAATACCGAAGGCTAACACGTAAGGATTTTTTACCAAGAAATGTTCTCCACTAGATATCCAAGAATGTGATCTATGGCAAGGAAGCATATGTGGGTTGAGGTGTATGAGCCTCTGGTCGATGATAAATGGCCACACAACCCCCATTTCAGTCGAAAATAGCCATGAACGACCATTTTCAATAATACAGAAGGCTAACACCAATAGATTTTTGACCAAGAAATGGTCTCCACCAGAAATCCAAGAATGTGATCTATGGCAAGAAAACATATGTGGGGTGAAGTGTACGAGCCTCTGGTCGATGATCATTGGCCACACAACCCCCATTTTTGTCGAAAATAGCCATGAACGATAATTTTCAATGACACTGAAGGCTAACACCTATGGATTTTTGACCAAGAAATGGTCTCCACCAAAATCCAAGAATTTGATCTATGGCAAGGAAACATATGTGTAGTGAGGTGTATGAGCCTCTGGTCGAAGATCAATGGCCACACAACTCCCATTTTTGTCGAAAATAACCATGAATGACCATTTTCAATAATACCGAAGGCTAACACGTACGAAATTTTGACCAAGAAATGGTCTCCACCAGAAATCCAAGAATGTGATCTATGGTAAGGAAACATATGTGGGGTGAGGTGTACGAGCCTCTGGTCGATGATAAATGGCCACACAACCCCCCATTTTTTATGAAAATAGCCATGAACGACCATTTTTAATAATACCAGAGGCTAACACCTACGGATTTTTTACCAAGAAATGGTCTCCACCAGAAATCCAAGAATGTGATCTATGGCAAGGAAACATATGTGGGGTGAAGTGTACGAGCCTCTGGTCGATGATCATTGGCCACACAACCCCCATTTTTGTCGAAAATAGCCATGAACGATAATTTTCAATGACACTGAAGGCTAACACCTATGGATTTTTGACCAAGAAATGGTCTCCACCAAAATCCAAGAATTTGATCTATGGCAAGGAAACATATGTGTAGTGAGGTGTATGAGCCTCTGGTCGAAGATCAATGGCCACACAACTCCCATTTTTGTCGAAAATAACCATGAATGACCATTTTCAATAATACCGAAGGCTAACACGTACGAAATTTTGACCAAGAAATGGTCTCCACCAGAAATCCAAGAATGTGATCTATGGTAAGGAAACATATGTGGGGTGAGGTGTACGAGCCTCTGGTCGATGATAAATGGCCACACAACCCCCCATTTTTTATGAAAATAGCCATGAACGACCATTTTTAATAATACCAGAGGCTAACACCTACGGATTTTTTACCAAGAAATGGTCTCCACCAAAAATCCAAGAATGTGATCTATGGCAAGGAAACATATGTGGGGTGAGGTGTACGAGCCTCTGGTCGATGATAAATGGCCACACAACCCCCATTTTAGTCGAAAATAGCCATGAACGACCATTTTCAATAATACCGAAGGCTAACACCAACGGATTTTAAACTAAGAAATGGTCTCCACCAGAAATCCAAGAATGTGATCTATGGCAAGAAACTATGTGGGGTGAAGTGTACGAGCCTCTGGTCGATGATCAATGGCCACACAACCCCCATTTTTGTCGAAAATAGCCATGAACGACCATTTTCAATGACACTGAAGGCTAACGCCTACGGATTTTTGACCAAGAACTGGTTTCCACCATAAATCCAAGAATGTGATCTATGGCAAGGAAACATATGTGTAGTGAGATGTATGAGCCTCTGGTCAAAGATCAATGGCCACACAACCCCCATTTTTGTCGAAAATAGCCATGAATGACAATTTTCAATAATACCGAAGGCTAACACATTCGGATTTTTGCCCAAGAAATGGTCTCCACTAGAAATCCAAGAATGTGATCTATGGCAAGGAAACATATATGGGGTGAGGTGTACGAGCCTCTGGTTGATGATCAATGGCCACACAACCCCCATTTTGTCAAAAATAGCCATGAACGATCATTTTCAATAATACTGAAGGCTAACACGTACGAATTTTTGACCAAGAAATGGTCTCCACCAGAAATCCAAGAATGTGATCTATTGCAAGGAAACATATGTGGGGTGAGGTGTACGAGCCTCTGGTCGATGATAAATGGCCAGACAACCCCCATTTTTGATGAAAATAGCCATGAACGACCATTTTCAATAATACCGAAGGCTAACACCTACGGATTTTTGACCAAGGAATGGTCTCCACCAGAAATCCAAGAATGTGATCTATGGAAAGGAAACATATGTGGGGTGAGGTGTATGAGCCTCTGGTCGATGATCAATGGCCAAAGAACCCCCATTTTTGTCAAAAATAGCCATGAACGATCATTTTCAATAATACCGAAGGCTAACACCTACGGATTTTTGACCAAGAAATGGTCTCCACCAGAAATCCAAAATGTGATCAATGGCATGGAAACATATGTGGGGTGAGGTGTACGAGCCTTTGGTCCATGATCAATGGCCACACAACCCTAATTTTTGTCGAAAATAGCCATGAACGACCATTTTCAATGACACTGAAGGGTAACACCTACAGATTTTTGACCAAGAAATGGTCTCCACCATAAGTCCAAGAATGTTATCTATGGCAAGGAAACATATGTGGGGTGAGGTGTATGGGCCTCTGGTCGTTGATCAATGGCCACACAACGCCCATTTTTTGTCGAAAATAGCGATCAACGATCATTTTCAATAATACAGATGGCTAACACGTATGGATTTTTGACCAAGAAATGGTCTCCACCAGAAATCCGAGAATGTGATATATGGCAAGGAAACATATGTGGGGTGAGGTGTACGAGCCTCTGGTCGATGATCAATGGCCACACAACCCCCATTTTTGTCAAAAATAGCCATGAACGACCATTTTCAATGACACTGAAGGCTAACACCTACGGAATTTTGACAAAGAAATGGTCTCCACCGTAAATCCAAGAATGTGATCTATGGCAAGGAAACATATGTGTAGTGAGGTGTATGAGCCTCTGGTCGAAGATCAATGGCCACACAACACCCATTTTTGTCGAAAATCGCCATGAATGACCATTTTCAATAATACCGAAGGCTAACACATTCAGATTTTTGCCCAAGAAATGGTCTCCACCAGAAATCCAAGAATGTGATCTATGGCAATGAAACATATGTGGGGTGAGGTGTACGAGCCTCTGGTCGATGATCAATGGCCACACAACCCCCATTTTTGTCAAAAATAGCCATGAACGACCATTTTCAATGACACTGAAGGCTAACACTCACGGATTTTTGACCAAGAAATGGTCTCCACCATAAATCCAAGAATGTGATCTATGGCAAGGAAACATATGTGTAGTGAGGTGTATGAGCCTCTGGTCGAATATCAATGGCCACACAACCCTTATTTCTGTCGAAAATAGCCATGAACGACCATTTTCAATAGTACCGAAGCTAACACATTCGGATTTTTGACCAAGAAATGGTCTCCACCAAAAATCAAAGAATGTGATCTATGGCAAGGAAACATATGTGGGGTGAGGTTTATGAGCCTCTGGTCGATGATCAATGGCCACACAACCCCCATTTTTGTCGAAAATAGACATGAATGGCCATTTTCAATAATACCGAAGGCTAACACGTACGGATTTTTGACCCAGAAATGGTTTCCACCAAAAATCCAAGAATGTGATCTATGGCAAGGAAACATATGTGGGGTGAGGTGTACGAGCCTCTGGTCGATGATAAATGGCCACACAACCCCCATTTTAGACGAAAATAGCCATGAACGACCATTTTCAATAATACCGAAGGCTAACACCAACGGATTCTTGACCAAGAAATGGTCTCCACCAGAAATCCAAGAATGTGATCAATGGCAAGAAAACATATGTGGGGTAAAGTGTACGAGCCTCTGGTCGATGATCAATGGCCACACAACCCCCATTTTGTCGAAAATTGCCATGAACGACCATTTTCAATGACACGGAAGGCTAACACCAACAGATTTTTGCCCAAGAAATGGTCTCCACCATAAATCCAAGAATGTGATCTATGGCAAGGAAACATATGTAAGGTGAGGTGTATGAGCCTCTGGTCGATGATAAATGGCCACACAACCCCCTTTTTTACGAAAATAGCCATGAACGACCATTTTCAATAATACCGAAGGCTGACACCTACGGATTTTTGATCAAGAAATGGTCTCCACCAGAAATCCAAGAATGTGATCTATGGCAAGGAAACATACGTGGGGTGAGGTGTATGAGCCTCTGGTCGATGATCAATGGCCACACAACCCCCATTTTTGTCGAAAATAGCCATGAACGACCATTTTCAATAATAACGAAGGCTAACACCTAAGGATTTTTTACCAAGAAACGTTCTCCACCAGAAATCCAAAATGTGATCTATGGCAAGGAAACATATGTGGGGTGAGGTGTACGAGCCTCTGGTCGATGATCAATGGCCACACAACCCCCATTTTTGTCGAAAATAGACATGAACGACCATTTTCAATGACACTGAAGGCTAACACCTACGAATTTTTGACCAAGAAATGGTCTCCACTAGAAATCCAAGAATGTGATCTATGGCAAGGAAAGATATGTGGGGTGAGGTGTATGGGCCTCTGGCCGATGATCAATGGCCACACAACGCCCATTTTTATCGAAAATCGCCATGAAAATCGCTATTTTCGATAAAAATGGGCCTTGTGTGGCCATTGATCATCGGCCAGAGGCCCATACACCTCACCCCACATATGTTTCCTTACCAAAGATCACATTCTTGGATTTCTAGTGGAGACCATTTCTTGGTCAAAAATCCGTAGGTGTTAGCCTTCAGTGTCATTGAAAATGGTCGTTCATGTCTATTTTCGACAAAAATGGGGGTTGTGTGGCCATTGATCATCGACCTGAGGCTCGTACACCTCACCCCACATATGTTTCCTTGCCATAGATCACATTTTGGATTTCTGGTGGAGAACATTTCTTGGTCAAAAATCCGTAGGTGTTAGCCTTCGGTATTATTGAAAATGGTCGTTCATGGCTATTTTCGACAAAAATGGGGGTTGTGTGGCCATTGATCATCGACTAGAGGCTCATACACCTCACCCCACGTATGTTTCCTTGCCATAGATCACATTTTTGGATTTCTGGTGGAGACCATTTATTGATCAAAAATCCGTAGGTGTTAGCCTTCGGTATTATTGAAAATGGTCGTTCATGGCTATTTTCGTAAAAAACGGGGGTTGTGTGGCCATTTATCATCGACCAGAGGCTCATACACCTCACCTCACATATGTTTCATTGCCATAGATCACATTCTTGGATTTATGGTGGAGACCATTTCTTGGGCAAAAATCCGTAGGTGTTAGCCTTCCGTGTCATTGAAAATGGTCGTTCATGGCAATTTTCGACAAAATGGGGGTTGTGTCGCCATTGATCATCGACCAGAGGCTCGTATAGTTTACCCCACATATGTTTTCTTGCCATTGATCACATTCTTGGATTTCTGGTGGAGACCATTTCTTGGTCAAGAATTCTTTGGTGTTAGCCTTCGGTATTATTGAAAATGGTCGTTCATGGCTATTTTCGTCTAAAATGGGGGTTGTGTGGCCATTTATCATCGACCAGAGGCTCGTACACCTCACCCCACATATGTTTCCTTGCCATAGATCACAATCTTGGATTTTTGGTGGAGACCATTTCTGGGTCAAAAATCCGTACGTGTTAGCCTTCGGTATTATTGAAAATGGCCATTCATGGCTATTTTCGACAAAAATGGGGGTTGTGTGGCCATTGATCATCGACCAGAGGCTCATAAACCTCACCCCACATATGTTTCCTTGCCATAGATCACATTCTTTGATTTCTGGTGGAGAGCATTTCTTGGTCAAAAATCCGAATGTGTTAGATTCGGTACTATTGAAAATGGTCGTTCATGGCTATTTTCGACAGAAATAAGGGTTGTGTGGCCATTGATATTCGACCAGAGGCTCATACACCTCACTACACATATGTTTCCTTGCCATAGATCACATTCTTGGATTTATGGTGGAGACCATTTCATGGTCAAAAATCCGTGAGTGTTAGCCTTCAGTGTCATTGAAAATGGTCGTTCATGGCAATTTTTGACAAAAATGGGGGTTGTGTGGCCATTGATCATCGACCAGAGGCTCGTACACCTCACCCCACATATGTTTCATTGCCATAGATCACATTCTTGGATTTCTGGTGGAGACCATTTCTTGGGCAAAAATCTGAATGTGTTAGCCTTCGGTATTATTGAAAATGGTCATTCATGGCGATTTTCGACAAAAATGGGTGTTGTGTGGCCATTGATCTTCGACCAGAGGCTCATACACCTCACTACACATGTGTTTCCTTGCCATAGATCATATTCTTGGATTTATGGTGGAGACCATTTCTTCGACAAAATTCTGTAGGTGTTAGCCTTCAGTGTCATTGAAAATGGTCGTTCATGGCTATTTTCGACAAAAATGGGGGTTGTGTGGCCATTGATCATCGACTAGAGGCTCGTAAACCTTACCCCACATGTTTCCTTGCCATATATCACATTCTTGGATTTCTGGTGGAGACCATTTCTTGGTCAAAAATCCATACGTGTTAGCCTTCTGTATTATAGAAAATGGTCGTTGATCGCTATTTTCGACAAAAAATGGGCGTTGTGTGGCCATTGATCAACGACCAGAGGCCCATACACCTCACCCCACATATGTTTCCTTGCCATAGATCACATTCTTGGACTTATGGTGGAGACCATTTCTTGGTCAAAAATCTGTAGGTGTTACCCTTCAGTGTCATTGAAAATGGTCGTTCATGGCTATTTTCGACAAAAATGGGGGTTATGTGGCCATTGATCATCGACCAAAGGCTCGTACACCTCACCCCACATATGTTTCCTTGCCATAGATCACATTTTGGATTTCTGGTGGAGACCATTTCTTGGTCAAAAATCCGTAGGTGTTAGACTTCGGTATTATTGAAAATGGTCGTTCATGGCTATTTTTGACAAAAAATGGGGTTCTTTGGCCATTGATCATCGACCAGAGGCTCATACACCTCACCCCACATATGTTTCCTTTCCATAGATCACATTCTTGGACTTCTTGTGGAGACCATTTCTTGGTCAAAAATCCGTAGGTGTTAGCCTTCGGTATTATTGAAAATGGTCGTTCATGGCTATTTTCACCAAAAATGGGGGTTGTGTGGCCATTTATCATTGACCAGAGGCTCGTATACCTCACCCCACATATGTTTCCTTGCTATAGATCACATTCTTGGAATTCTGGTGGAGTCCATTTCTTGGTCAAAAATTCTTACGTGTTAGCCTTCAGTATTATTGAAAATGATCGTTCATGGCTATTTTCGACAAAATGGGGGTTGTGTGGCCATTGATCATCGACCAGAGGCTCGTACACCTCACCCCACATATGTTTCCTTGCCATAGATCACATTCTTGGATTTCTAGTGGAGACCATTTCTTGGGCAAAAATCCGAATGTGTTAGCCTTCGGTATTATTGAAAATTGTCATTCATGGCTATTTTCAACAAAAATGGGGGTTGTGTGGCCATTGATCTTTGACCAGAGGCTCATACACCTCAGTACACATATGTTTCCTTGCCATAGATCACATTCTTAGATTTATGGTGGAGACCAGTTCTTGGTTAAAAATCCGTAGGTGTTAGCCTTCAGTGTCATTGAAAATGGTCGTTCATGGCTATTTCCGACAAAAATGGGGGTTGTGTGGCCATTGATCATCGACCAGAGGCTCGTACACTTCACCCCACATAGGTTTTCTTGCCATAGATCACATTCTTGGATTTTTGGTGGAGACCATTTCTTATTCAAAAATCCGTTGGTGTTAGCCTTCGGTATTATTGAAAATGGCCGTTCATGGCTATTTTCGACTAAAATGGGGGTTGTGTGGCCATTTATCATCGACCAGAGGCTCGTACACCTCACCCCACATATGTTTCCTTGCCATAGATCACATTCTTGGATTTCTGGTGGAGACCATTTATTGGTCAAAAATCTATACGTGTTAGCCTTCAGTATTATTGAAAATGGTCATTCATGGCTATTTTCGACAAAAATGGGGGTTGTGTGGCCATTGATCATCGACCAGAGGCTCGTAAACCTCACCCCACATATGTTTCCTTGTCATAGATCACATTCTTTGATTTCTGGTGGAGACCATTACTTGGTCAAAAATCTGAATGTTTTAGCCTTCGGTACTATTGAAAATGGTCGTTCATGGCTATTTTCGACAAAAATGGGGGTTGTGTGGCCATTGATATTCGACCAAAGGCTCATACACCTCACTACACATGTTTCCTTTCCATAGATCACATTCTTGGATTTATGGTGGAGACCATTTCTTGGTCAAAAATCCGTAGGCGTTAGCGTTCAGTGTCATTGAAAATGGTCGTTCATGGCTATTTTCGACAAAAATGGGGTTTGTATGGCCATTGATCATCAACCAGAGGCTCGTACACTTCACCCCACATATGTTTTCTTGCCATAGATCACATACTTGGATTTCTGGTGGGGACCATTTCTTGGTCAAAAATCCGTTGGTGTTAGCCTTCGGTATTATTGAAAATGGTTGTTCATGGCTATTTTCGACAAAAATGGGGGTTGTGTGGCCATTTATCATCGACCAGAGGCTCATACACCTCACCCCACATATGTTTCCTTGCCATAGATCACATTCTTGGATTTCTGGTGGAGACCATTTCTTGGTAAAAAATCCGTAGGTGTTAGCCTCTGGTATTATTGAAAATGGTCGTTCATGGCTATTTTCATCAAAAATGGGGGTTGTGTGGCCATTTATCATCGATCAGAGGCTCGTACACCTCACCCCACATATGTTTCCTTGCCATAGATCACATTCTTGGATTTCTGGTGGAGCCCATTTCTTGGTCAAAAATTCGTACGTGTTAGCCTTCGGTATTATTGAAAATGGTCGTTCATGGCTATTTTCGACAAAATGGGGGTTGTGTGGCCATTGATCATCGACCAGAGGCTCGTACACCTCACCCCACATATGTTTCCTTGCCATAGATCACATTCTCGGATTTCTGGTGGAGACCATTTCTTGGGCAAAAATCCGAATGTGTTATCCTTCGGTATTATTGAAAATGGTCATTCATGGCTATTTTCGACAAAAATGGGGGTTGTGTGGCCATTGATCTTCGACCAGAGGCTCATACACCTCACTACACATATGTTTCCTTGCCATAGATCAAATTCTTGGATTTATGGTGGAGACCATTTCTTGGTCAAAAATCCATAGGTGTTAGCCTTCAGTGTCATTGAAAATTATCGTTCATGGCTATTTTCGACAAAAATGGCGGTTGTGTGGCCATTGATCATCGACCAGAGGCTCGTACACTTCACCCCACATATGTTTTCTTGCCATAGATCACATTCTTGGATTTCTGGTGGAGACCATTTCTTGGTCAAAAATCTGTTGGTGTTAGCCTTCTGTATTATTGAAAATGGTCGTTCATGGCTATTTTCGACTGAAATGGGGGTTGTGTGGCCATTTATCATCGACCAGAGGCTCATACACCTCAACCCACATATGTTTCCTTGCCATAGATCACATTCTTGGATATCTGGTGGAGACCATTTTTTGGTCAAAAATCTGTACGTGTTAGCCTTCGGTATTATTCAAAATGGTCATTCATGGCTATTTTCGACAAAAATGGGGGTTGTGTGGCCATTGATCATCGACCAAAGGCTCGTACGCCTCACCCCACATATGTTTCCTTGCCATAGATCACATTCTTTGATTTCTGGTGGAGACCATTTCTTGGTCAAAAATCCGAATGTGTTAGCCTTCGGAACTGTTGAAAATGGTCGTTCATGGCTATTTTCGACAAAAATGGGGGTTGTGTTTCCATTGATATTGGACCAGAGGCTCATACACCTCACTACACATATGTTTCCTTGCCATAGATCACATTCTTGGATTTATGGTGGACACCATTTCTTGGTCAAAAATCCGTAGGTGTTAGCCTTTAGTGTCATTGAAAATGGTCGTTCATGGCTATTTTCGACAAAAAATAGGGTTGTGTGGCCATTGATCGTCGACCAGAGGATCATACACCTCACCCCACATATGTTTCCTTGCCGTAGATCACATTCTTGGATTTTTGGTGGAGACCATTTCTTGGTCAAAAATCCGTAGGTGTTAGCCTTAGGTATTATTGAAAATGGTCGTTCATGGCTATTTTCGACAAAAATGGAGGTTGTGTGGCCATTGATAATCGACCAGAGGCTCATACACCTCACCCCACATATGTTTCCTTGAAATAAATCACATTCTTGGATTTCTGGTGGAGACCATTTCTTGGTCAAAAATCCGTAGGTGTTAGCCTCTAGTATTATTGAAAATGGTCGCTCATGGCTATTTTCATAAAAAATGGGGGTTGTGTGGCCATTTATCATCGACTAGAGGCTCATAAACCTCACCCCACATATGTTTCCTTGCCATAGATCACATTCTTGTATTTCTGGTGGAGACCATTTCTTGGTCAAAAACTCGTACGTGTTAGCCTTCGGTATTATTGAAAATGGTCGTTCATGGCTATTTTCGGCAAAATGGGGGTTGTGTGGCCATTGATCATCGACCAGAGGCTCGTACACCTCACCCCACATATGTTTCCTTGCCATAGATCACATTCTTAGATTTCTGGTGGAGACCATTTCTTGGGCAAAAATCTGAATGTGTTAGCCTTTGGTATATTTGAAAATGGTCATTCATGGCTATTTTCGACAAAAATGGGGGTTGTGTGGCCATTGATCTTCGACCAGAGGCTCATACACCTCACTACACATAAGTTTCCTTGCCATAGATCACATTCTTGGATTTATGGTGGAGACCATTTCTTGGTCAAAAATCCGTAGGTGTTAGCCTTCAGTGTCATTGAAAATGGTCGTTCATGGCTATTTTCGACAAAAATTAGGGTTGTGTGGCCATTGATCGTCGACCTGAGGCTCATACACCTCACCCCACATATGTTTCCTTGCCATAGATCACATTCTTGGATTTCTGGTGGAGACCATTTCTTGGTCAAAAATCCGTAGGTGTTAGCCTTCGGTATTATTGAAAATGGTCGTTCATGGCTATTTTTGACAAAAATTGGGGTTGTGTGGCCATTGATCATCGCCAGAGGCTCATACACCTCACCCCACATATGTTTCCTTGCCATAGATCACATTTTTGGATTTCTGGTGGAGACCATTTCTTGGTCAAAAATCCGTAGGTGTTAGCCTCTAGTATTATTGAAAATGGTCGCTCATGCCTATTTTCATAAAAAATGGGGGTTGTGTGGCCATTAATCATCGACTAGAGGCTCATAAACCTCACCCCACATATGTTTCCTTGCCATAAATCACATTCTTGGATTTCTGGTGGAGACCATTTCTTGGTCAAAAACTCGTACGTGTTAGCCTTCGGTATTATTGAAAATGGTCGTTCATGGCTATTTTCGGCAAAATGGGGGTTGTGTGGCCATTGATCATCGACCAGAGGCTCGTACACCTCACCCCACATATGTTTCCTTGCCATAGATCACATTCTTGGATTTCTGGTGAAGACCATTTCTTGGTCAGAAATCCATAGGTGTTAGCCTTTAGTGTCATTGAAAATGGTCGTTCATGGCTATTTTCGACAAAAATGGGGGTTGTGTGGCCATTGATCATCGACCAGAGGCTCGTACACTTCACCTCACATATGGTTTCTTTCCATAGATCACATTCTTGGATTTCTGGAGGAGTCCATTCCTTCGTCAAAAATCCGTTGGAGTTAGCCTTCGGTATTATTGAAAATGGTCGTTCATGGCTATTTTCGACTAAAATGGGGGTTGTGTGGCCATTTATCATCGACCAGAGGCTCGTGCAATTCACCCCACATATGTTTCCTTGCCGTAGATCACATTCTTGGATTTCTGGTGGAGACCATTTCTTGGTCAAAAATCCGTACGTGTTAGCCTTCGGTATTATTGAATATGGTCATTCATGGGTATTTTTGACAAAAATGGGAGTTGTGTGGCCAATGATCATCGACCAGAGGCTCGTACACCTCACCCCACATATGTTTCCTTGCCATAGATCACATTCTTGGATTTCCGGTGGAGACCATTTATTGGTCAAAAATCTGTACATGTTAGCCTTCAGTATTATTGAAAATGGTCATTCATGGCTATTTTCGACAAAAATGGGGGTTGTGTGGCCATTGATCATCGACCAGAGGCTCGTAAACCTCACCCCACATATGTTTCCTTGCCATAGATCACATTCTTTGATTTCTGGTGGAGACCATTTCTTGGTCAAAAATCTAAATGTTTTAGCCTTCGGTACTATTGAAAATGGTCGTTCATGGCTATTTTTGACAAAAATGGGGGTTGTGTGGCCATTGATATTCAACCAAAGGCTCATACACCTCACTACACATATGTTTCCTTGCCATAGATCAAATTATTGGATTTATCGTGGAGACCATTTCTTGGTCAAAAATCCGTAGGTGTTAGCCTTTAGTGTCATTGAAAATGGTCGTTCATGGCTATTTTCGACAAAAATGGGGTTTGTGTGGCCATTGATCATCGACCAGAGGCTTGTACACTTCACCCCACATATGTTTTCTTGCCAGAGATCACATTCTAGGATTTCTGGTGGAGACCATTTCTTGGTCAAAAATCCGTTGGTGTTAGCCTTCGGTATTATTGAAAATGGTCGTTCATGGCTATTTTCGACTAAAATGGGGGTTGTGTGGCCATTTATCATCGTCCAGAGGCTCATACACCTCACCCCACATATGTTTCCTTGCCATAGATCACATTCTTGGATTTCTGGTGGAGACCATTTCTTGGTCAAAAATCCGTACGTGTTAGCCTTCGGTATTATTGAAAATGGTCATTCATGGCTATTTTCGACAAAAATGGGGGTTGTGTGGCCATTGATCTTCAACCAGAGGCTCATACACCTCACTACACTTATGTTTCCTTGCCATAGATCACATTCTTGGATTTTTGGTGGAGACCATTTCTTGGTCAAAAATCCATAGGTGTTAGCCTTCAGTGTCATTGAAAATGGTCGTTCATGGCTATTTTCGACAAAAATGGGGGTTGTGTGGCCATTGATCATCGACCAGAGGTCGTACACTTCACCCCACATATGTTTTTTTGACATAGATCACATTCTTGGATTTCTAGAGGAGGCCATTTCTTGGTCAAAAATCTGTTGGTGTTAGCCTTCGGTATTATTGAAAATGGTCGTTCATGGCTATTTTTGACTAAAATGGGGGTTGTGTGGCCATTTATCATCGACCAGAGGCTCGTACAATTCACCACACATATGTTTCCTTGCCATAGATCACATTCTTGGATTTCTGGTGGAGACCATTTCTTGGTCAAAAATCCGTACGTGTTAGCCTTCGGTATTATTTAAAATGGTCATTCATGGCTATTTTCGACACAAATGGGGGTTGTGTGGCCATTGATCTTCGACCAGAGGCTCATACACCTCACTACACATATGTTTCCTTGCCATAGATCACATTCTTGGATTTATGGTGGAGACCATTTCTTGGTCAAAAATCCATAGGTGTTAGCCTTCAGTGTCATTGAAAATGGTCGTTCATGGCTATTTTCGACAAAAATGGGGGTTGTGTGGCCATTGATCATCGACTAGAGGCTCGTACACTTCACCCCACATATGTTTTCTTGCCATAGATCAGAATCTTGGATTTCTCGTGGAGACCATTTGTTGGTCAAAAATTCGTAGGTGTTAGCCTTTAGTGTCATTGAAAATGGTCATTCATGGCTATTTTCGACAAAGATGGGGGTTGTGTCGCCATTGATCATCGACCAGAGGATCGTACACCTCACCCCACATAAGTTTCCTTGCCATATATCACATTCTTGGATTTCTGGTGGAGACCATTTCTTGGTCAAAAATCCGTAGGTGTTAGCCTTCGGTATTATTGAAAATGGTCGTTCATGGCTATTTTCGACAAAAATGGGGGTTGTGTGGCAATTGATCATCGACCAAAGGCTCATACACCTCACCCCACATGTGTTTCCTTGCCATAGACCACATTCTTGGATTTCTGGTGATGACCATTTCTTGGTCAAAAATCCGTAGGTGTTAGCCTTCGGTATTATTGAAAATGGTCGTTCATGGCTATTTTCGACAAAAAAGGGGGTTGTGTGGCCATTGATCATCGACCAAAGGCTCATACACCTCACCCCACATATGTTTCCTTGCCAAAGACCACATTCTTGGATTTCTGGTGCAGACCATTTGTTGGTCAAAAATCCGTAGGTGTTAGCTTTCGATATTATTGAAAATGGTCGTTCAAGGCTATTTTCATCAAAAATGGGGGTTGTGTGGCCATTTATCATCAACCAGAAGCTCGTACACCTCACCCCACATATGTTTCCTTGCCGTAGAGCACACTCTTGGATTTCTGGTGGAGACCATTTCTTGGTCAAAAATTCGTACGTGTTAGCCTTCGGTATTATTGAAAATGGTAGTTCATGGCTATTTTCGACAAAATGGGGGTTGTGTGGCCATTGATCATCGACCAGAGGCTCGGACACCTCACCCACATATGTTTCCTTACCGTAGATCACATTCTTGGATTTCTGGTGGAGACCATTACTTGGTCAAAAATCCGTACGTGTTAGCCTTCGGTATTATTGAAAATGGTCGTTCATGGCTATTTTTGACAAAATACAGGTTCTGTGGCCATTGATCATCGACCAGAGGCTCATACACCTCACCCCACATATGTTTCCTTGACATAGATCACATTTTTGGATTTCTGGTGGAGACCATTTCTTGGGCAAAAATCCGAATGTGTTAGCCTTCGGTATTATTGAAAATGGTCATTCATGGCTATTTTCGACAAAAATGGGGGTTGTGTGACCATTTATCTTCAACCAGAGGCTCATACACCTCACTACACATATGTTTTCTTGCCATAGATCACATTCTTGGATCTTTGGTGGAGACCAGTTCTTGGTCAAAAATCCATAGGTGTTAGCCTTCAGTGTCATTGAAAATAGTCGTTCATGGCAATTTTCGACAAAAATGGGGGTTGTGTGGCCATTGATAATCGACCAGGGCTCGTACACCTCACCCCACATATGTTTCCTTGCCATAGATCACATTCTTGGATTTCTGGTGGAGACCATTTCTTAGTCAAAAATCCGTAGGTGTTAGCCTTCGGTATTATTGAAAATGGTCGTTCATGGCTATTTTCGACAAAAATGGGGGTTGTGTGGCCATTTATCATCGACCAGAGGCTCGTACACCTCACCCCACATATGTTTAATTGCCATATATCACAATCTTGGATTTCTCGTGGAGACCATTTCTTGGTCAAAAATCCATACGTGTTAGCCTTCGGTATTATTGAAAATGGTCGTTCATGGCTGTTTTCGACAAAAATGGGGGTTGTGTGGCCATTGATCATCGACTAGAGGCTTGTACACATCACCCCAAATATGTTTCCTTGCCATAGATCATATTCTTGGATTTCTGGTGGAGACGAATTCTTGGTCAAAAATCCGTAGGTGTTAGCCTTCGGAATTATTGAAAATGGTCGTTCATGGCTATTTTCGACAAAACTGGGGGTTGTGTGGCCATTGATCATCGACCAGAGGCTCGTACACCTCACCCCACATATGTTTCCTTGCCATAGATCACATTCTTGGATTTCTGGTGGAGACCATTTCTTGGTCAAAAATCCGTAGGTGTTAGCTTTCAGTATTATTGTAAATGGTCGTTCATGGCTATTTTTGACAAAAATGGGGGTTGTGTGGCCATTGATCATCGACCAGAGGCTCATACACCTCACCCCACATATGTTTCCTTGCCATAGACCACATTCTTGGATTTGTGGTGGAGACCATTTCTTGGTCAAAAATCCGTACGTGTTAGCCTTCGGTATTATTGAAAATGGTCATTCATGGCTATTTTCGACACAAATGGGGGTTGTGTGGCCATTGATCTTCGACCAGAGGCTCATACACCTCACTACACATATGTTTCCTTGCCATAGATCACATTCTTGGATTTATGGTGGAGACCATTTCTTTGTCAAAAATCCATAGGTGTTAGCCTTTAGTGTCATTGAAAATGGTCGTTCATGGATATTTTCGACAAAAATGGGGGTTGCGTGGCCATTGATCATCGACCAGAGGCTCGTACACTTCACCCCACATATGTTTTCTTGCCATAGATCACAATCTTGGATTTCTCGTGGAGACCATTTGTTGGTCAAAAATTCGTAGGTATTAGCCTTCAGTGTCATTGAAAATGGTCATTCATGGCTATTTTCGACAAAAATGGGGGTTGTGTCGCCATTAATCATCGACTAGAGGCTCGTACACCTCACCCCACATAAGTTTCCTTGCCATAGATCACATTCTTGGATTTCTGGTGGAGACCATTTCTTGGTCAAAAATCCGTAGGTGTTAGCCTTCGGTATTATTGAAAATGGTCATTCATGGCTATTTTCGACAAAAATGGGGGTTGTGTGGCAATTGATCATCGACCAAAGGCTCATACACCTCACCCCACATATGTCTCCTTGCCATAGACCACATTCTTGGATTTCTGGTGAAGACCATTTCTTGGTCAAAAATCCATAGGTGTTAGCCTTCAGTGTCATTGAAAATGGTCGTTCATGGCTATTTTCGACAAAAATGGGGGTTGTGTAGCCATTGATCATCGACTAGAGGCTTGTACACGTCACCCCACATATGTTTTCTTGCTATAGATCACATTCTTGGATTTCTGGTGGAGACCATTTCTTGGTCAAAAACCCGTACGTGTTAGCCTTCGGTATTATTGAAAATGGTCGTTCATGGCTATTTTTGACAAAATAGAGGTTCTGTGACCATTGATCATCGACCAGAGGCTCATACACCTCACCCCACATATGTTTCCTTGACATAGATCACATTTTTGGATTTCTGGTGGAGACCATTTCTTGGGCAAAAATCCAAATGTGTTAGCCTTTGGTATTATTGAAAATGGTCATTCATGGCTATTTTCGACAAAAATGGGGGTTGTGTGGCCATTAATATTCAACCAGAGGCTCATACACCTCACTACACATATGTTTTCTTGCCATAGATCACATTCTTGGATCTATGGTGGAGACCAGTTCTTGGTCAAAAATCCAAAGGTGTTAGCCTTCATTGTCATTGAAAATAGTCGTTCATGGCAATTTTCGACAAAAATGGGGGTTGTGTGGCCATTGATAATCGACCAGGGGCTCGTACACCTCACCCCACATATGTTTCCTTGCCATAGATGACATTCTTGGATTTCTGGTGGAGACCATTTCTTGTTCAAAAATCCGTAGGTGTTAGCCTTCGGTATTATTGAAAATGGCCGTTCATGGCTATTTTTGACAAAAATGGGGGTTGTGTGGCCATTTATCATCGACCAGAGGCTCGTACACCTCACCCCACATATGTTTAATTGCCATAGATAACAATCTTGGATTTCTCATGGAGACCATTTCTTGGTCAAAAATCCGTACGTGTTAGCCTTCGGTATTATTGAAAATGTTCGTTCATGGTTGTTTTCGACAAAAATGGGGGTTCTGTGGCCATTGATCATCGACCAGAGGCTCGTACACCTCACCACAAATATGTTTCCTTGCCATAGATCATATTCTTGGATTTCTGGTGGAGACGATTTCTTGGTCAAAAATCCGTAGGTGTTAGCCTTCAGAATTATTGAAAATAGTCGTTCATGGCTATTTTCAACAAAAATGGGGGTTGTGTGGCCATTGATCATCGATCAGAGGCTCGTACACCTCACCCCACATATGTTTCCTTGCCATAGATCACATTCTTGGATTTCTGGTGGAGACCATTTCTTGGTCAAAAATTCGTAGGTGTTAGCCTTCGGTATTATTGAAAATGGTCGTTCATGGCTATTTTTGACAAAAATGGGGGTTGTGTGGCCATTTATCATCGACCAGAGGCTCGTACACCTCACCCCACATATGTTTAATTGCCATAGATCACAATCTTGGATTTCTCGTGGAGACCATTTCTTGGTCAAAAATCCGTACGTGTTAGCCTTCGGTATTATTGAAAATGGTCGTTCATGGCTATTTTTGACAAAAATGGGGGTTGTGTGGCCATTTATCATGGACCAGAGGCTCGTACACCTCACCCCACATATGTTTAATTGCCATAGATCACAATCTTGGATTTCTCGTGGAGACCATTTCTTGGTCAAAAATCCGTACATGTTAGCCTTCGGTATTATTGAAAATGGTCGTTCATGGCTATTTTCGACAAAAATGGGGGTTGTGTGGCCATTGATCATCGACCAGAGGCTCGTACACCTCACCACAAATATGTTTCCTTGCCATAGATCATATTCTTGGATTTCTGGTGGAGACGATTTCTTGGTTAAAAATCCGTAGGTGTTAGCCTTCAGAATTATTGAAAATGGTCGTTCATGGCTATTTTCAACAAAAATGGGGGTTGTGTGGCCATTGATCATCGATCAGAGGCTCGTACACCTCACCCCACATATGTTTCATTGCCATAGATCACATTCTTGGATTTCTAGTGGAGACCATTTCTTGGTCAAAAATCCGTAGGTGTTAGCCTTCGGTATTATTGTAAATGGTCGTTCATGGCTATTTTCGACAAAAATGGGGGTTGTGTGGCCATTGATCATCGACCAGAGGCTCATACACCTCACCCCACATATGGTTCCTTGCCATAGATAACATTCTTGAATTTCTGGTGGAGACCATTTCTTGGTCAAAAATCCGTACGTGTTAGCCTTCGGTATTATTGAAAATGGTCATTCATGGCTATTTTCGACACAAATGGGGGTTGTGTGGCCATTGATCTTCGACCAGAGGCTCATACACCTCAATACACATATGTTTCCTTGCCATATATCACATTCTTGGATTTATGGTGGAGACCATTTCTTGGTCAAAATCCATAGGTGTTAGCCTTCAGTGTCATTGAAAATGGTCGTTCATCGCTATTTTCGACAAAAATGGGGGTTGTGTGGCCATTGATCATCGACCAGAGGCTCGTACACTTCACCCCACATATGTTTTCTTGCCATAGATCACAATCTTGGATTTCTCGTGGAGACCATTTGTTGGTCAAAAATTCGTAGGTGTTAGCCTTTTGTGTCATTGAAAATGGTCATTCATGGCTATTTTCGACAAAAATGGGGGTTGTCTCGCCATTGATCATCGACCAGAGGCTCGTACACCTCACCCCACATAAGTTTCCTTGCCATAGATCACATTCTTGGATTTTTGGTGGAGACCATTTCTTGGTCAAAAATACGTAGGTGTTAGCCTTCGGTATTATTGAAAATGGTCGTTCATGGCTATTTTCGACAAAATGGGGGTTTTGTGGCAATTGATCATCGACCAAAGGCTCATACACCTCACCCCACATATGTTTCCTTGCCATAGACCACATTCTTGGATTTCTGGTGGAGACCATTTCTTGGTCAAAAATCTGTTGGTGTTAGCCTTCCGTATTATTGAAAATGGTCGTTCATGGCTATTTTCGACTAAAATGGGGGTTGTGTGGCCATTTATCATCGACCAGAGGCTCGTACACCTCACCCCACATATGTTTACTTGCCATAGATCACATTCTTGGATTTCTGGTGGAGACCATTTCTTGGTTAAAAATCCGTACGTGTTAGCCTTCGGTATTATTGAAAATGGTCATTTATGGCTATTTTCGACAAAAATGGGGGTTGTGTGGCCATTGATTATCGACCAGAGGCTCGTACACCTCACCCCACATATGTTTCCTTGCCATAGATCACATTCTTGGATTTCTGGTGGTGACCATTTCTTGGTCAAAAATCCGTAGGTGTTAGCCTTCGGTATTATTGAAAATGGTCGTTCATAGCTATTTCCGACAAAAATGGGGGTTGTGTGGCCATTGATCATCGACCAAAGGCTCATACACCTCACCCCACATATGTTTCCTTGCCATAGACCATATTCTTGGTTTCTGGTGGAGACCATTTGTTGGTCAAAAATCTGTAGGTGTTAGCCTTCGGTATTATTGAAAATGGTCGTTCATGGCTATTTTCATAAAAAATGGGGGTTGTGTGGCCATTTATCATCAACCAGAGGCTCGTACACCTCACCCCACATATGTTTCCTTTCCATAGATCACATTCTTGGATTTCTAGTGGAGACCATTTCTTGGTCAAAAATTCGTACGTGTTAGCCTTCGGAATTATTGAAAATTGTCGTGGTCGTTCATGGCTATTTTCGACAAAATGGGGGTTGTGTGGCCATTGATCATCGACCAGAGGCTCGTACACCTCACCCACATATGTTTCCTTGCCGTAGATCACATTCTTGGATTTCTGGTGGAGACCATTTCTTGGTCAAAAATCCGTACGTGTTAGCCTTCGGTATTATTGAAAATGGTCGTTCATGGCTATTTTCGACAAAATAGAGGTTCTGTGGCCATTGATCATCGACCAGAGGCTCATACACCTCACCCACATATGTTTCCTTGCCGTAGATCACATTCTTGGATTTCTGGTGGAGACCATTTCTTGGGCAAAAATCCGAATGTGTTAGCCTTCGGTATTATTGAAAATGGTTATTCATGGCTATTTTCGACAAAAATGTGGGTTGTGTGGCCATTTATCTTCAACCAGAGGCTCATACACCTCACTACACATATGTTTTCTTGCCATAGATCACATTCTTGGATCTATGGTGGAGACCAGTTCTTGGTCAAAAATACATAGGTGTTAGCCTTCAGTGTCATTGAAAATAGTCGTTCATGGCTATTTTCGACAATAATGGGGGTTGTGTGGCCATTGATAATCGACCAGAGGCTCATACACCTCACCCCACATATGTTTCCTTGCCATAGATCACATTCTTAGATTTCTGGTGGAGACCATTTCTTGGTAAAAAATCTGTAGGTGTTAGCCTTCGGAATTATTGAAAATGGTCGTTCATGGCTATTTTCGACAAAAATGGGGGTTGTGTGGCCATTGATCATCGACCAGAGGATCATACACCTCACCCCACATATGTTTTATTGCCATAGATCAAAATCTTGGATTTCTCGTGGAGACCATTTCTTGGTCAAAAATCCGTACGTGTTAGCCTTCGGTATTATTGAAAATGGTCGTTCATGGCTATTTTTGACAAAAATGGGGGTTGTTTGGCCATTGATCATCGACCAGAGGCTCGTACACCTCACCCGACATATAATTCCTTGCCATAGATCATTTTCTTGGATTTCTGGTGGAGACGATTTCTTGGTCAAAAATCCTTAGGTGTTAGCCTTCGGTATTATTGAAAATGGTCGTTCATGGCTATTTTCGACAAAAATGGGGGTTCTGTGGCCATTGATCATCGACCAGAGGCTCGTACACCTCACCTCACATATGTTTCCTTGCCATAGATCAAATTCTTGAATTTCTGGTGGAGACCATTTCTTGGTCAAAAATCCATAGGTGTTAGCCTTCGATATTATTGTAAATGGTTGTTCATGGCTATTTTCAATAAAAATGGGGGTTGTGTGGCCATTGATCATCGACCAGAGGCTCATACACCTCACCCCACATATGTTTTCTTGCCATATATCACATTCTTGGATTTCTGGTGGAGACCATTTCTTGGTCAAAAATCTGTAGGTGTTAGCCTCTGGTATTATTGAAAATGGTCGTGCATGGCTATTTTGATAAAAAATGGGGGTTGTATGGCCATTTATCATCAACCAGAGGCTCGTACACCTCACCTCACATATGTTTCTTGCCATAGATCACATTCTTGGATTTCTGGTGGAGACCATTTCTTGGTCAAAAATTCGTACGTGTTAGCCTTCGGTATTATTGAAAATGGTTGTTCATGGCTATTTTCGACAAAATGGGGGTTTGTGTCCATTGATCATCGACCAGAGGCTCGTACACCTCACTACACATATGTTTCCTTGCCATATATCACATTCTTGGATTTATGGTGGAGACCATTTCTTGGTCAAAAATCCGAATGTGTTAGCCTTCGATATTTTTGAAAATGGACATTCATGGCTATTTTCGATAAAAATGGGGGTTGTTTCGCCATTGATCTTCGACCAGAGGCTCATACACCTCACCCCACATATGTTTCCTTGCCATAGATCACATTCTTGGATTTCTGGTGGAGACCATTTCTTGGGCAAAAATCCATAGGTGTTAGCCTTCAGTGTCATTGAAAATGGTCGTTCTTGGCTATTTTCGACAAAATAGAGGTTATGTAGCCATTGATCATCGACCAGAGGCTCATACACCTCACCCCAAATATGTTTCCTTGCCATAGATCACATTCTTGGATTTCTGGTGGAGACCATTTCTTGGGCAAAAATCCGAATGTGTTAGCCTTCGATATTTTTGAAAATGGTCATTCATGGCTATTTTCGATAAAAATGGGGGTTGTTTCGCCATTGATCTTCGACCAGAGGCTCATACACCTCACTACACATATGTTTCCTTGCCATATATCACATTCTTGGATTTATGGTGGAGACCATTTCTTGGTCAAAAATTCATAGGTGTTAGCCTTCAGTGTCATTGAAAATGGTTGTTCTTGGCTATTTTCGACAAAATAGAGGTTATGTAGCCATTGATCATCGACCAGAGGCTCATACACCTCACCCCACATATGTTTCCTTGCCATAGATCACATTCTTGGATTTCTGGTGGAGACCATTTCTTGGTCAAAAATCTGTAGGTGTTAGCCTTCGGTATTATTGAAAATGGTCATTCATGGCTATTTTCGACAAAAATGGGGGTTGTGTGGCCATTTATCTTCAACCAGAGGCTCATACACCTCACTACACATATGTTTTCTTGCCATATATCACATTCTTGGATCTATGGTGGAGACGAGTTCTTGGTCAAAAATCCGTAGGTGTTAGCCTTCAGTGTCATTGAAAATAGTCGTTCATGGCTATTTTCGACAAAAATGGGGGTTGTGTGGCCATTGATAAACGACCAGAGGCTCGTACACCTCACCCCACAAATGTTTCCTTGCCATAGATCACATTCTTGGATTTCTAGTGGAGACCATTTCTTTGTCAAAAATGAACGACCATTTTCAATAATACCAGAGGCTAACACCTACGGATTTTTGACAAAGAAATGGTCTCCACCAGAAATCCAAGAATGTGATCTATGGCAAGGAAACATATGTGGGGTGAGGTGTGTGAGCCTCTGGTCGATGATCAATGGCCACGCAACCCCCATTTTTGTCGAAAATAGCCATGAACGACCATTTTCAATAATACCGATGGCTAACACCTATGGATTTTTGACCAAGAAACGGTCTCCACCAGAAATCCAAGAATGTGATCTATTGCAAGGAAACATATGTGGGGTGAGGTGTACGAGCCTCTGGTCGATGATCAATGGCCACACAACCCCCATTTTTGTCGAATATAGCCATGAACGACCATTTTCAATAATACAGAAGGCTAACACCTACGGATTTTTGACCAAGAAATCATCTCCACCAGAAATCCAAGAATATTATCTATGGCAAGGAAACATATATGGGGTGAGGTGTACGAGCTTCTGCTCGATGATCAATGGCCACACAACCCCCATTTTTGTCGAAACTAGCCATGAACGACCATTTTCAATAATACAGAAGGCTAACACGTACGGATTTTTGACCAAGAAATGGTCTCCACGAGAAATCCAAGATTGTGATCTATGGTAATGAAACATATGTGGGGTGAGGTGTACGAGCGTCTGGTCGAAGATAAATGGCCACACAACCCCCATTTTTGTCGAAAATAGCCATGAACGACCATTTTCAATAATACCGAAGGCTAACACATACGGATTTTTGACCAAGAAATGGTCTCCACCAGAAATCCAAGAATGTGATCTATGGCAAGGAAGCATTTGTGGGGTGAGGTGTACGAGCCTCTGGTCGATTATCAATGGCCACACAACCCCCATTTTTGTCGAAAATAGCCATGAATGACTATTTTCAATGACACTGAAGGCTAACACCTACGGATTTTTTGACCAAGAACTAGTCTCCACCATAGATCCAAGAATGTGATATATGGCAAGAAAACATATGTGTAGTGAGGTGTATGAGCCTCTGGTTGAAGATAAATGGCCACACAACCCCCATTTTTGTCGAAAATAGCCATGAATGACCATTTTCAATAATACCGAAGGCTAACACCTACGGATTTTTGACCAAGAAATGGTCTCCTCTAGAAATCCAAGAATGTGATCTATGGCAAGGAAACATATGTGGGGTGAGGTGTATGAGCCTCTAGTCGATGATCAATGGCCACAGAACCTCTATTTTGTCGAAAATAGCCATGAACGACCATTTTCAATAATACCGAAGGCTAACACGTACGAATTTTTGACTAAGAAATGGTCTCCACCAGAAATCCAAGAATGTGGTCTATGGCAAGAAACATATGTGTGTTGAGGTGTACGAGCCTCTGGTCGATGATAAATGGCCATACAACCCCCATTTTTTATCAAAATAGCCATGAACGATCATTTTCAATAATACCAGAGGCTAACACCTACAGATTTTTGACCAAGAAATGGTCTCCACCAGAAATCCAAGAATGTGATCTATGGCAAGGAAACATATGTGGGGTGAGGTGTATGAGGCTCTGGTCGATGATCAATGGCCACACAACCCCCATTTTTGTCGAAAATAGCCATGAACGACCATTTACAATAATATCGAAGGCTAACACCTACGGATTTTTGACCAAGAAATGGTCTCCACCAGAAATCCAAGAATTTGATCTATGGCAAGGAAACATATGTGGGGTGAGGTGTACGAGCCTCTGGTTGATGATCAATGGCCACACAACCCCCATTTTTGTAGAAAATAGCCATGAACGACCATTTTCAATAATACCGAAGGCTAACACCTACGGATTTTTGACCAAGAAATCGTCTCCACCAGAAATCCAAGAATATGGTCTATGGCAAGGAATTATATGTCGGGTGAGATGTACGAGCCTCTTGTCGATGATCAATGGCCACACAACCCCCATTTTTGTCGAAAATAGCCATGAACGACCTTTTTCAATAATACCGAAGGCTAACACGTACGGATTTTTGACCAAGAAATGGTCTCCACGAGAAATCCAAGATTTTGATCTATGGCAATAAAACATATGTGGGGTGAGGTGTACGAGCCTCTGGTTGATGATCAATGGCCACACAACCCCCATTTTTGTCGAAAATAGCCATGAACGACCATTTTCAATGATACCGAAGGCTAACACCTACGGATTTTTGACCAAGAAATGGTCTCCACCAGAAATCCAAGAATGTGATCTATGGCAAGGAAACATATGTGGGGTGAGGTGTACGAGCCTCTGGTCGATTATCAATGGCCACACAACCCCCATTATTGTCGAAAATAGCCATGAACGACTATTTTCAATGACACTGAAGGCTAACACCTATGGATTTTTGACCTAGAACTGGTCTCCACCATAGATCCAAGAATGTGATCTATGGCAAGAAAACATATGTGTAGTGAGGTGTATGAGCCTCTGGTTGAAGATAAATGGCCACACAACCCCCATTTTTTGTCGAAAATAGCCATGAATAACCATTTTCAATAATACCGAAGGCTAACACATTCGGATTTTTGCCCAAGAAATGGTCTCCACCAGAAATCCAAGAATGTGATCTACGACAAGGAAACATATGTGGGTGAGGTGTATGAGCCTCTGGTCGATGATCTATGGCCACAGAACCTCTATTTTGTCGAAAATAGCCATGAACGACCATTTTCAATAATACCGAAGGCTAACACGTACGAATTTTTGACCAAGAAATGGTCTCCACTAGAAATCCAAGAATGTGATCTACGTCAAGGAAACATATGTGGGTGAGGTGTACAAGCCTTTGGTCGATGATCAATGGCCACACAACCCCCATTTTGTCGAAAATAGCCATGAACGACCACGACCATTTTCAATAATACCGAAGGCTAACACGTACGAATTTTTGACCAAGAAATGGTCTCCACTAGAAATCCAAGAATGTGATCTATGGCAAGGAAACATATGTGGGGTGAGGTGTATGAGCCTCTGGTTGATAATAAATGGCCACACAACCCCCATTTTTGATGAAAATAGCCATGAACGACCATTTTCAATAATATCGATGGCTAACACCTACGGATTTTTGACCAACAAATGGTCTCCACCAGAAATCCAAGAATGTGGTCTATGGCAAGGAAACATATGTGGGGTGAGGTGTATGAGCCTTTGGTCCATGATCAATGGCCACACAACCCCCATTTTTGTCGAAAATAGCTATGAACGACCATTTTCAATAATACCGAAGGCTAACACCTACGGATTTTTGACCAAGAAATGGTTACCACCAGAAATCCAAGAATGTGACCTATGGCAAGGAAACATATGTGGGCTGAGGTGTACGAGCCTCTGGTCGATAATCAATGGCCACACAACCCCATTTTTGTCGAAAATAGCCATAAATGACCATTTTCAATAATACCGAAGGCTAACACGTACGGATTTTTAACCAAGAAATGGTCTCCACCAGAAATCCAAGAATGTGATCTATGGCAAGTAAACATATGTGGGGTGAGGTGTACGAGCCTCTGGTCGATGATCAATGGCCACACAACCCTAATTTTTGTCGAAAATAGCCATGAACGACCATTTTCAATGACACTGAAGGCTAACACTTACGGATTTTTGACCAAGACATGGTCTCCACCATAAATCCAAGAATGTGATCTATGGCAAGGAAACATATGTGTAGTGAGGTGTATGAGCCTCTGGTCGAAGATCAATGGCCACACAACCCCCATTTTTGTCGAAAATAGCCATGAATGACCATTTTCAAAAATACCAAAGGCTAACACATTCGGATTTTTGCCCAAGAAATGGTCTCCACCAGAAATCCAAGAATGTGATCTATGGCAAGGAAACATATGTGGGGTGAGGTGTACGAGCCTCTGGTCGATGATCAATGGCCACACAACCCCCATTTTGCCGAAAATGGCCATGAACGACCATTTTCAATAATACCGAAGGCTAACACGTACGAGTTTTTGACCAAGAAATGGTCTCCACCAGAAATCCAAGAATGTGATCTATGGCAAGGAAACATATGTGGGGTGAGGTTTATGAGCCTCTAGTCGATGATAAATGGCCACACAACCCCCATTTTTTATGAAAATAGCCATGAGCGACCATTTTCAATAATACTAGAGGCTAACACCTACGGATTTTTGACCAAGAAATGGTCTCCACCAGAAATCCAAGAATGTGATCTATGGCAAGGAAACATATGTGGGGTGAGGTGTATGAGCCTCTGGTCGATGATCAATGGCCACACAACCCATATTTTTGTCGAAAATAGCCATGAACGACCATTTTCAATAATACCGAAGGCTAACACCTACGGATTTTTGACCAAGAAATGGTCTCCACCAGAAATCCAAGAATGTGATCTACGGCAAGGAAACATATGTGGGGTGAGGTGTATGAGCCTCTTGTCGACGATCAATGGCCACACAACCCTCATTTTTGTCGAAAATAGCCATGAACGACCATTTTCAATGACACTGAAGGCTAACACCTAATGTTTTTTGACCAAGAAATGGTCTCCACCATAAATCCAAGAATGTGATCTATGGCAAGGAAACATATGTGTAGTGAGGTGTATGAGCCTCTGGTCGAAGATCAATGGCCACACAACCCCCATTTTTGTCGAAAATAGCCATGAATGACCATTTTCAAAAATACCAAAGGCTAACACATTCGGATTTTTGCCCAAGAAATGGTCTACACCAGAAATCCAAGAATGTGATCTATGGCAAGGAAACATATGTGGGGTGAGGTGTACGAGCCTCTGGTCGATGATCAATGGCCACACAACCCCCATTTTGCCGAAAATAGCCATGAACGACCATTTTCAATTATACCGAAGGCTAACACGTACGAGTTTTTGACCAAGAAATGGTCTCCACCAGAAATCCAAGAATGTGATCTATGGCAAGGAAACATATGTGGGGTGAGGTTTATGAGCCTCTAGTCGATGATAAATGGCCACACAACCCCCATTTTTTATGAAAATAGCCATGAGCGACCATTTTCAATAATAGTAGAGGCTAACACCTACGGATTTTTGACCAAGAAATGGTCTCCACCAGAAATCCAAGAATGTGATCTATGGCAAGGAAACATATGTGGGGTGAGGTGTATGAGCCTCTGGTCGATGATCAATGGCCACACAACCCTGATTTTTGTCGAAAATAGCCATGAACGACCATTTTCAATAATACCGAAGGCTAACACCTACGGATTTTTGACCAAGAAATGGTCTCCACCAGAAATCCAAGAATGTGATCTACGGCAAGGAAACATATGTGGGGTGAGGTGTATGAGCCTCTGGTCGACGATCAATGGCCACACAACCCTATTTTTTGTCGAAAATAGCCATGAACGACCATTTTCAATGACACTGAAGGCTAACACCTACGGATTTTTTTACCAAGAAATGGTCTCCACCATAAATCCAAGAATGTGATCTATGGCAAGGAAACATATGTGTAGTGAGGTGTATGAGCCTCTGGTCGAAGATCAATGGCCACACAACCCCCATTTTTGTCGAAAATAGCCATGAATGACCATTTTCAAAAATACTAAAGGCTAACACATTCGGATTTTTGCCCAAGAAATGGTCTCCACTAGAAATCCAAGAATGTGATCTATGGCAAGGAAACATATGTGGGGTGAGGTGTACGAGCCTCTGGTCGATGATTAATGGCCACACAACCCCCATTTTGCCGAAAATAGCCATGAACGACCATTTTCAATAATACCGAAGACTAACACGTACGAGTTTTTGACCAAGAAATGGTCTCCACCAGAAATCCAAGAATGTGATCTATGGCAAGGAAACATATGCGGGGTGAGGTTTATGAGCCTCTAGTCGATGATAAATGGCCACACAACCCCCATTTTTTATGAAAATTGCCATGAGCGACCATTTTCAATAATACTAGAGGCTAACACCTAGAGATTTTTGACCAAGAAATGGTCTCCACCAGAAATCCAAGAATGTGATCTATGGCAAGGAAACATATGTGGGGTGAGGTGTATGAGCCTCTGGTCGATGATCAATGGCCACACAACCCCCATTTTTGTCGAAAATAGCCATGAACGACCATTTTCAATAATACCGAAGGCTAACACCTATGGATTTTTGACCAAGAAATGGTCTCCACCAGAAATCCAAGAATGTGATCTACGGGAAGGAAACATATGTGGGGTGAGGTGTATGAGCCTCTGGTCGACGATCAATGGCCACACAACCCTAATTTTTTGTCGAAAATAGCCATGAACGACCATTTTCAATGACACTGAAGGCTAACACCTACGGATTTTTGACCAAGAAATGGTCTCCACCATAAATCCAAGAATGTGATCTATGACAAGGAAACATATGTGTAGTGAGGTGTATGAGCCTCTGGTCCAATATCAATGGCCACACAACCCCCATTTTTGTCGAAAATAGCCATGAACAACCATTTTCAATAGTTCCGAAGGCTAACACATTCGGATTTTTGACCAACAAATGGTCTCCACCAGAAATCAAAGAATGTGATCTATGGCAAGGAAACATATGTGGGGTGAGGTGTACGAGCCTTTGGTTGATGATCAATGGCCACACAACCCCCATTTTTGTCGAAAATAGCCATGAACGACCATTTTCAATAATATCGAAGCCTAACACCAACAGATTTTTGACCAAGAAATGGTCTCCACCAGAAATCCAAGAATGTGATCTATGGCAAGAAAACATATGTGGGGGGAAGTGTACGAGCCTCTGGTCGATGATCAATGGCCACACAACCCCCATTTTTGTCGAAAATAGCCATGAACGACTATTTTCAATGACACTGAAGGCTAACACCTATGGATTTTTGACCAAGAAATGGTCTCCACCATTGTTGGGGACTTGTTCTCAAAAGCTATGAATTAAGAACTAGGCAACATAAAATGTTAAATATTAATGCCCTTCGTCCGCTGAAGCATTATCTCCCCAAGGATTTAATGAACTTCGGACGAAGACCACGAGTAGAATATCACGAAGGTTATACCATTGTGATTAAACTTACAAAATAATACAAAGTAATATAAAATATGAAACATTAAAGATAAATATATCAGAAATAGATGACATCATTCACATATCTTCTTATATGAATCTAAAATGTTAGAACATAATGTTTAGGTACATTTATACCATTGCCTTGACAAATAATAATTCCCGAGTGATGCGTTTGCAATTACAGGAATGTGTGAACAGTAAAGGAATACTGTTTACTATTTATAAGCACAGGACACAGCCTGTAAGGAATTACAATTATGCCCCTTATAAAAGTTTACAACAATGACTCAGACCCTTATGGACTAAACTGTCATTCTATCTTTAAGTCGGTTCGACCCTTCATCTTCGGATACGCTATAACACCAAAGCTTCATGAGTGGTAGCTTCGGTCATCATGTATAAGCAGCTTTAGCCGAAGCTGTTTCTTCCTGCAGGACCTTCGGCGATGAAGCATGGTCCCAACAGTAGCCCCTTCGCGGTGCTAGATCGTTTTTCGTAACGAGCTTGATCCGTGAAAAAAGTCTCTTAGGCTTCGGGAAGCCGAAGGTCCGAAAAACACCTTCCCTGAGCTCGTTGCTGAGAAACGATGCAGTTTCCGAGCGCGGAGCGATCCCACCATGCAGGTTCACTTTCTTGGTTTTTGCGGCCCACCATGCAGTGGGTGCGGGCGACTGTTTGCCCGGTGGAAAAAATCCTGACGATTCACCTTCTTACCTGCAGCACTATATAAACAGACAGGTAGGTGTGAAGTTACCATAGCATTCATTGCTATTGCATTGTTTTGCTGCCAAAAATTTAACCATAGCCGAAGCTTGATTTTTGCATTCAAATGAAGCTCTAGTTTGGATTGTGCTTCGTCACGATAAGAGCTTCGGAAAAAAGGTTATTGACTTCCAAAGAATTTTTCAAGAAAATTTAAAATCAAATGGCCAGAATACGCTCCACTGCTAGGGTTGAGCGTGATGGAGACGAGAACGAAGCCGTTGAAACTGTTCCGATTTCTGAAGCAATGAGGCACTCTGGGCTGGTTCCATCAGAGGATACACCTGCTGCCGAAGCAACAGAAGCTGACGTCGAAGAAGTTGGTTCCGAAGATGAATACAGCTGCGGGATGCCAAGCAAACCTAGTCATTTGGACTTTGGAAAGTCCACCATCTCTGAAGCTGATCTTCCAAAAATGGTGAAGCTAGGCTACTTTAGTGAGGCAAAAAAGGAGCTGGTTCGTTTCGGCGGGGAGGAAACTATTCCGAAGCCGGAAAAGAATGAGGTTGTGGTGTTCAAAAGTTTCTTTAAAGCTGGCCTAAGATTCCCCCTGAATGGGATGATTGCTATTGTGTTGAAGAAGTTTGGGGTTTACCTTCATCAGCTGACCCCTAATGCTATTGTTAGATTAAGTGTTTATATTTGGGCCCTTTGTAGCCAGGGAGTAGAACCGTTTGGTGAAGGTTTCTGTCGAGTCCATGAACTACACTATCAGACTAAAGCCAGAGGAGATGGTCTTCATGAGAATTTTGGATGTTACAACTTTGCTTATCGCAAGACTACGAAGTTTCCAGTGATAAGCTACCGAACCAAATGGCCAGCCGGATGGAAATCTGAGTGGTTTTATGTTAAAGTTGATAAAGATGAAGATAAATTGGTCCACATTCCACTAGAGCTAACCTTCGGAGAAACGAGGCCCCGATGCAACATGATAAGGGGGAGCCCGAGCTAAATTGCTATGGCTGAATTTCGCGTGATTTCAGATCACATTGGCACTAGAGACTTGGTGCAGGAATTTCTGGCTTTTAAAGTGTTCCCAACAATGATGGATTGGGAGATGCCGAAGCTGGAGGGAGAAATGAAAAAGGGAGAACTTGTTAGATTGCCTTATTATTACAAGTTTAAGAAACACTTTAAAAAACCCTGCCAGGAGTGGTTGGACACAATCGAGATTACGTGCAACGATATCCTCGGAAATTATTCTAAGAAAGAAGATCAGTTGATGACAGCAGCCTTCGACAGTCGCCCCAAACGAAGGTTGAATCGGGTGCTAGATGCCTTGAACTTTGACTATCCTGATTATGAGCAACTGGGCGGAGATGCCGAAGGCCCGAAGAAGAAAAGAATTGCCAGCGCCCTTGACAAAGAAAGCACCAAACTGGCCAAAAAGGAATAAGAAATTTCTAAAAAACTGAGCCCAGAGCCGAAGGTAACTGCTCCAAGAAAAAGAAAAGCTGTATCTCCAAATCTTGCATCTCCAAAACCAAAGACATTGGTCCGAGAGGAGGAAACTCCTGCGACACCTTCTACTACCGAAGTAGAAGAGATTCTGAAGGTAATGACTGAACATTTGCCTGTCAAGCTAAGTCCGCTGGCGCCAGAACTGACGAATTTTTCAGAAGGACAAAGAAGCTTCGGCAACAGAAAGTCCTGCAAACCCGAAAAAACGAAGAATTATCCAAGTGGCAGATGTTATTCATCAGACACCGCCACCGACATCGGTGTAAAAAATTGTCATTGCCGAGACCACCGAAGCCGAAGCCACCGCAGCCGAAGCTACTGGAGCCGAAACCACTGAGGCTGAAACCGTCGGAGCCGAAGTTACCGGAGCCGAAGCCACCGGAGCCGAAGCCGGGACCACCGAAGATCCTAACCTGGAAACCACACTTGATGATATTGACAATATACTTCTGAAAATGGCTGAAGAAGAAGCTGCTGTGGTTGCGGTGAACACGGCAACTGAAAAAGGAAAAGAGCAGATTGAAGACATTTTGGAAGAAGGAAATTTTAACTTTCAAGATTTACTTGGACAAGAGTTAACAGGCGCTGAAAAAGAAGAGCTGAAGAAATATGCCATATCTGGTGGATACAAACCAGGGTCTCTTCTATTTGGTGGGGTCAACGAAGGGAAGCTAAGATGCCTTCAGAATCGAACCGAGGCCAAAGTTGTTAGAACCTTCTCCAAAAGTGTTGGCCTGCCGAAGGTAGAAGCGGACCTCTGCAGGTATCAACGACAACATATCGCCGGTAGCCTGCTCTATGCTAATTTCAAGGTAACAAACTCTCAATTTTTTATTATTGTTATTATTATAAGAAGGAAATTTGAGTTGTTTTCTGACGAAGGTTATTTTGGCAGAGTATACTATTAAGTAAAGTGCTGAGAATGCAACAAGATCTTGAAGAGGAAAAGAACAAAACTATCATCAAAGATCTAGAAGACAAAGTCGAAAATTACGAGGCTGCTCTAAAGAAAAAGGACTTCGTCATTCAAGACCTTGAAATCATAATTAAAGAAGACGAAGCTGCCTTAGAAAAGAAAGACTTCGTTATTCATTCTATGGAAGGCTCACTGGCTGAGGTCCAAGCCACAAATGACAGGTTAAAGAATGAATTACTCAAAAAGTCAGAAAAATCTGAGCAGGAAAAGAAGAACCTCGAAACAAGTCTCAAGAGTGAGATCGAGAAGAATTCAAATTTGCAAGAATCATTGAAGGAACTTCAAGAGAAATGCCTGAATTTCGGCAGCCGATGCGTGCAACGGCTGAAGGATGTGTTTCACTCTATCGGAGCCAGCTCTGAAACATTTACACCTTCAGCTGAAAACCTGCCCAGCACCTTGGAATACATTGAAGGCGAGGTTGATGCACTTGACGAAGTTATTGCTGAGCATGCTGACTTCTGCGCCCTGGTAGCTTCTCGAGGCATAGCTACCGCTTTTCTGAAGGCTGGCTTTACGCACAAAAAAATTGTAAATAGGCCAAACTTCAGCTTGTCAGCAGCAGATTTGGTTGATATCCCAAGCCTAGCCCGAAGCATCGGAAAAAGATTTATGACCCAGATTTTGGTAAATGGCGGGCGAAAAATGGCTGGTGACGAAGCTCAGAGCCACCTTAAGCCGGTGAGAAACTTATATATGTTACTTTTACCTTCTCCTTGAAATTTGCACCTTTCTTATTCTGCTTTTTAGTATGTGCAGGATGACGAAGCTGAAAAATGACGGGCTGAAGCTTAACAGTTGCTATAAAAGACTTTCCTGCAAAAAATTCTGGACAAATCTTTGTAATATAATTGTGGAAAAAACTTATGTAAATTTGTACATACCTTGTAATATATCTTGTCTCCTTTATCCGTGTACAATCTACTTTGCTGTGAACGAAACTTCACTTTTGAGCCGAAGGCGAAAAACACCTTCCCTTCTTTTCGTACACAACGAAGCATGAAAATTTCCTCTTTCTTCGAAGTTTTTTCTCATAGCCGAAGCATCTGTCTTTTGTGGTATGATGATGATGATTCTATATATGTCTAAATGAATGTTTATGAATGCAAATGTCATGATGTAATGCATCGTGCAAATGAATATCGGAATATATTCCAAACCATAATCATAGCCTTCATTCCCTTGGGAATGACTCAAATCTTTTTGCCGTTTATTTTTCGGCTTCACCGTTTACTTTTCGGTGTATCAGCGCTGACTTTTCGCTGTAAGCCTCCCTTAGGAGCTTCTTCGCCTTTTACTTTCGGCGGAATGAGCGTTTATTTTTCGCTGTAAGCCTCCCTTAGGAGCTTCTTCGCCTTTTACTTTCGGCGGAATCAGCGTTTATTTTTCGTTGTAAGCCTCCCTTAGGAGCTTCTTCGCCTTTTACTTTCGGCGGAATCAGCGTTTATTTTTCGCTGTAAGCTCTGCATTCCCTTAGGAACGACTTTTGAGCTTCTCCCTGTTTTCTTTTCTTTTTCCTTTGCATTTACATTTACATTTTTTGGGGGATATCACTCTTATAGAATTGAAATAAGGAAAAGAAAAATTACATGTTGTGGCCCCATTAAAAACCTTTCTCCCCCTTTGAAAGGAAAAGGGTGCCACAAAAAAGAATAGAAAAAATTACATCAAGCTAAACATAGTATCGTCGAAGCTCATCCGCATTCCACGATCTAGTAATATCGTTGACGTCCATATCCTTCAATCTGTATGAACCGGGTCTTGACGAAGATACTACTAAAAAAGATCCTTCCCACTTCAGCTGTAATTTGCCTACTGTCTCAGGGTTGGCTACTCTTCGAAGCACCAAGTGTCCTGGTTCAATGTTCTTTAGCTTAACCTTTCTATCACGCCATTTTATTGTTTCAGCTTGATATTTGTTGATGTTTTGCACAGCTTGAAGCCTGATCCCCTCTATAGCATCTTTTTCCACAGAGTAATCAGCTTCAGCCTCGCCTTCTGCCGAAGCTACTATTCTTATTGATCTTGCTTTGGCCTCTTCCGGAGTTATTGCTTCATCACCAAACAATAGTTTGAATGGTGTAAAGCCTGTTGATCTTGATACTGTTGTATTGTGCCTCCACACCACTTTGATTAATTCATCTGGCCAGTTTCCCCTGGGCTAATTGAAGATTAACTTCATTATTCCTGTCATTATGAAGCCATTAGCTCTTTCAACAAGTCCATTTGACTCCGGATGTCGAACTGATGCAAAATGGATCTTCGTGACAATTTGATCGCAAAATTCTCTGAAAGCTTCGGAATCAAACTGTGTCCCATTATCCACAGTGATTGCCTTCGGCACTCCGAAGCGACAAACAATGTTTTGCCAGAAAAACTTTTGAATAGTGACCGAAGTTATTGTGGCTAAAGGCTTTGCCTCAATCCATTTAGAAAAATATTCCACTGCCACTACAACATATCTTAAGTTCCCTTGTGCTGGTGGTCATGGACCTAACAAATCAAGGCCCCACCTTTGCAACGGCCAAGTGGGTTGTATTAACTGAGTTAAAGACGAAGGTTGTTTTTTATCTCTTGCACATTTCTGACAACCTTCGCACTTTTGGATAATTCTGCTGCATCCGAAGCTGCCTTTGGCCAATAAAATCCTTGTCAAAAAACTTTTCCAAGCAAAGGCCTAGATCCAATGTGAGATCCACATAGGCCTGCGTGTATTTCCTTCATCAATTCTATACCTTCGGCTCTGGATAAACACTTGAGTAATGGAGAACAGACCCCACGCTTGTATAGTTCCCCTTGTATTATAACATATGGTCGAGCTCTTGCCTCTATCCTCCTGTTATAAGCTTCGTCATCTGAAAGAAAGTTACTCTGGAGGAAAGAGATGATCTCAGTTCTCCAGTCCTCACTATAAACAGGGGATATGTTGAGGACTGATCTTTCAAGAAGCTCAACCGAAAGTGCTTTTATTGTTTCGAAAAATACTTCCGAAGGTAATGGCAGCCCCTGTGCTGCTGACTTAGCTAATAAATCAGCATATTCATTGTCTCCACGAGGAATATTTTTAACAGAAAACCCTTCGAAGGAAGCCTCGATCCTTCGGACCGTGTCTAAATATTTTTCAAGCTTCGGATCTCTTGCTTTATAACTTTTGTCAATATGACCAGAAATAACCTGGGAATCAGTTTTAAGAACCGCCCTTCTGATTCCCATCGCCTTTATTTGTTGCATAACAAGTTTTAACTTTGGAAGGTGCAACCAACACAGCAGCTGCTCCTGCTCCGAAGGTTCCCCAAGATCCATCGCAAAATACTGTCCAAACTTCAGCATCTTTTCTCGCTTCTTCTTCCTGAGCCCCTGGCGCCCAGTCAGCAATGAAGTCTGCCAATGCTTGGGACTGAATTGAAGATATATGCACATAATCAATACAAAATTCATTGAGTTCCGCAGCCCATTTTCCAACCCTTCCAGTAGCTTCTCTATTTCTCATAATATCCTTCAACGGTTGTGAAGAAGGAACAACTATATTGTATGCCTGAAAATAGTGCCGAAGCTTCCTGGAGGCCATCAAAACAGCATACAACACCTTCTCCAATTCTGTATAATTTTTCTTTGATAAACTAAGAACTTCGGATACAAAGTATATTGGGGCTTGCTTTTTGACTTGGCCTTCAAGCCTCTCCTGGACAGGTGCTGCACTTACCGCTGAGTGCGAAGCTGCCACATATAATAACAGAGGAGCCCCTGGCGTTGGTGGAGTTAGTGTTGTTAGGTCTATCAAATATTGCTTCAGCTCTTCGAAGGCTCTCTGCTGAACTGGTCCCCATTGAAAAACTTCGGCTGATTTAAGCACTTTGAAAAAAGGTAAATTTCTCTCTGCTGATCTAGATATAAATCTATTAAGAGATGTCAGTCTTCCTATCAATCTTTGAGCCCCCTTTTTTGTACTTGGTGGTTCCATTCGAAGGATAGCTTCAATTTTATTTGGATTAGCCTCAATCCCTTTTGTTGAAACTAGACAGCCAAGAAATTTCCCTTTCTTCACTCCGAAGACACATTTTTCTGGATTCAACTTTAAACCGGCCTGTCTAAAATTAGCGAAGGTCTCCTGCAGATCAGCAATATGATTATCTTGCTTCGTGCTTTTTATAATGATATCATCAACATAAGTTAGGACATTTCTGCCTATCTGAGAATGAAGAACCTTCGCTGTCATTCTGCTGAAGCTTCCTCCAGCATTTTTGAGCCCCTCAGGCATCCGAAGGTAACAATATGTTCCACTAGGGGTTATGAAGCTGGTTTTTGGCTCATCCTCCTTCTTCATCCAAATTTGATGATAGCCTGAATAACAATCCAGCAGACTCATAAGCTCTAATGAAGCTGCTGCATCGACTAGAGAATCTATCCTTGGGATAGGCCTTGTTGTGATCAGTAAAATCAATACACATTCTCCATTTACCATTGGCCTTTTTTACCATAATAGTGTTAGCCAGCCATTCTGGGTATTTTACCTCTCTGATAACTCCGGCACTGAGGAGTCTTTTCACTTCATTCCAAGCACCTTCGGCCTTGTCATTAGACATCTTCCGAAGCCTCTACTTTCTGGGTCTAAAGGATGGTTCAACGTTGACCGAGTGTTCAATAACATCCCTGTTGACTCCACAAAGATCATTGGCTGACCATGCAAAAACATCTTTGTTGTTGAACAGAAACCTTATCAAGGTTTTCTCCTGTTCTTCAGATAGTTGGGATCCCAATAGCACCTTCTGCTCTGCTATGTCCTCACATAAAAGCATGGGCTTCGGCTGATCGGCCGAAGCAGCTTTCTCCCTTCTAAACTTGTACTGCTCACAAGCTTCAGCTCCATCTATGTAATGGATTGCTTTTGAGTCTGTCCAGTTTCCTTCGGCCCTTCTGGCAGCTTCCTGACTTCCATGAATGGCAATAGGTCCTTGGTCCGAAGGTATCTTCATGCAAAGATATGATGGATGAAGAATTGCTTCGAAAGCATTGAGAGTACCACGACCAATGATTGCATTGTAAGGGTATTCCATGTCAACAATGTCGAACACAACTTGTTCAGTCCTTGTGTTGTTGATAAATCCGAAGGTTACTGGCATTGTGATTTTTCCAAGTGCTACAATCTGCCTTCCTCTGAAGCCACAAAGGGGATGTGTGGCATCATGGATCTTGTCTTCGGGCTCTTGCATCTGTCTGAAGGCCTTAACAAATATGATATCAGCTGCACTGCCTGTATCAACCAAAACATTATGGACCAGAAATCCTTTGGTCACACAAGAGATAACCATAGCATCATTGTGTGGGTAATCCTTGAGCTGAAGATCCTCTTGGGAGAAGGTAATTGGAATGTGAGACCATCTTGACTTGATGAAGGGTCCTTATACCCCTACATGTTGTACTCTTCTCTGTGCCTCCTTCTTCTGTTTCTTGTTAGCCGGCTCTGAGCATGAACCGCCTGTTATCGGGAGAATCAGCTTCGGAGCCGAAGCAGTTCCAGCTTGGTTCTTGAACGAAGCCATTATCTCAGGAAAGTGGAAGTGAGTTCACCGGAGGTGGGCGCCAATGTTGGGGACTTGTTCTCAAAAGCTATGAATTAAGAACAAGGCAACATAAAATGTTAAATATTAATGCCCTTCGTCCGTTGAAGCATTATCTCCCCAAGGATTTAATGAACTTCGGACGAAGACCACGAGTAGAATATCACGAAGGTTATACCTTTGTGATTAAACTTACAAAATAATACAAAGTAATATAAAATATGAAACATTAAAGATAAATATATCAAAAATAGATGACATCATTCACATATCTTCTTATATGAATCTAAAATGTTAGAACATAATGTTTAGGTACATTTATACCTTTGCCTTGACAAATAATAATTCCCGAGTGATATGTTTGCAATTACAGGAATGCGTGAACAGTAAAGGAATATTGTTCACTATTTATAAGCACAGGACACAGCCTGTAAGGAATTACAATTATGCCCCTTATAAAAGTTTACAACAATGACTCAGACCCTTATGGACTAAACTGTCATTTTATTTTAAATCAGTTCGACCCTTCATCTTCGGATACGCTATAACACCGAAGCTTCATGAGTGGTAGCTTCGGTCATCATGTATAAGTAGCTTTAGCCGAAGCTGTTTCTTCGTGCAGGACCTTCGGTGACGAAGCATGGTCCCAACAACCATAAATCCAAGAATTTGATCTATGGCAAGGAAACATATGTGTAGTGAGGTGTATGAGCCTCTGGTCGAAGATCAATGGCCACACAACCCCCATTTTTGTCGAAAATAGCCATGAATGACCATTTTCAAAAATACCGAAGGCTAACACATTCGGATTTTTGCCCAAGAAATGGTCTCCACCAGAAATCCAAGAATGTGATCTATGGCAAGGAAACATATATGGGGTGAGGTGTACGAGCCTCTGGTCGATGATCAATGGCCACACAACATCCATTTTGTAGAAAATAGCCATGAACGACCATTTTCAATAATACCGAAGGCTAACACGTACGAATTTTTGACCAAGAATCGGTCTCCACCAGAAATCCAAGAATGTGATCTATGGCAAGGAAACATATGTGGGGTGAGGTGTACGATCCTCTAGTCGATGATAAATGGCCACACAACCCCCATCTTTGATGAAAATAGCCATGAACGACCATTTTCAATAATACCAGAGGCTAACACCTACGGATTTTATACCAAGAAATGGTCTCCACCAGAAATCCAAGAATGTGATCTATGGCAAGGAAACATATGTGGGGTGAGGTGTATGAGCCTCTGGTCGATGATAAATGGCGACACAACCCCCATTTTTGTCGAAAATAGCCATAAACGACCATTTTCAATAATACCGAAGGCTAACACCAACGTACTTTTGACCAAGAAATGGTCCCCACCAGAAATCCAAGAATGTGATCTATGGCAAGAAAACATATGTGGGGTGAAGTGTACGAGCTTCTGGTCGATGATCAATGGCCACACAAACCCCATTTTTGTCGAAAATAGCCATGAACAACCATTTTCAATGACACTGAACGCTAACACCTACGGATTTTTGACCAAGAAATGGTCTCCACCATAAATCCAAGAATGTGATCTATGGAAAGGAAACATGTGTAGTGAGGTGTATGAGCCTTTGGTCGAATATCAATGGCCACACAACCCCTCGAAAATAGCCATGAACGACCATTTTCAATAGTACCGAAGGCTAAAACAATCAGATTTTTTACCAAGAAATGGTCTCCACCAGAAATCAAAGAATGTGATCTATGGCAAGGAAACATATGTGGGGTGAGGTTTACGAGCCTCTGGTCGACGATCAATGGCCACACAACCCCCATTTTTGTCGAAAATAGCCATGAATGACCATTTTCAATAATACTGAAGGCTAACATGTACAGATTTTTGACCAATAAATGGTCTCCACCAGAAATCCAAGAATGTGATCTATGGCAAGGAAACATATGTGGGGTGAGGTGTACGAGCCTCTGGTCGATGATAAATGGCCACACAACCCCCATTTTAGTCGAAAATAGCCATGAATGACCATTTTCAATAATACCGAAGGCTAACACCAACGGATTTTTGACTAAGAAATGGTCTCCACCAGAAATCCAAGAATGTGAGCTATGGCAAGAAAACCTATGTGGGGTGAAGTGTACGAGCCTCTGGTCGATGATCAATGGCCACACAACCCCCATTTTTGTCGGAAATAGCCATGAACGACCATTTTCAATGACACTGAAGGCTAACATCTACAGATTTTTGACCAAGAAATGGTCTCCACCATAAATCCAAGAATGTGATCTATGGCAAGGAAACATATGTGTAGTGAGGTGTATGAGCCTCTGGTCAAAGATCAATGGCCACACAACCCCCATTTTTGTCGAAAATAGCCATGAATGACAATTTTCAATAATACCGAAGGCTAACACATTCGGATATTTGCCCAAGAAATGGTCTCCGCTAGAAATCCAAGAATGTGATCTATGGCAATGAAACATATGTGGGGTGAGGTGTACGAGCCTCTGGTCGATGATCAATGGCCACACAACCCCCATTTTGTCGAAAATAGCCATGAACGATCATTTTCAATAATACTGAAGGCTAACATATGTTTCCTTAGCCTTCGGTATTATTGAAAATCGTCGTTCATGGCTATTTTCGACAAAATGGGGGTTGTGTGGCCATTGATCATCGACCAGAGGCTCGTACACCACACCCCACATATGTTTCCTTGCCATATATCACATTCTCGGATTTCTTGGTCAAAAATCCGTACGTGTTAGCCTTCGGTATTATTGAAAATGGTCGTTGATCGCTAATTTCGACAAAAAATGGGCGTTGTGTGGCCATTGATCAACGACTAGAGGCCCATACACCTCACCCCACATATGTTTCCTTGCCATAGATCACATTCTTGGACTTATGGTGGCCCTTCAGTGTCATTGAAAATGGTCGTTCATGGCTATTTTCGACAAAAATGGGGGTTATGAGGCCATTGATCATCGACCAAAGGCTCGTACACCTCACCCCACATATGTTTCCTTGCCATAGATCACATTCATGGATTTCTGGTGGAGACCATTTCTTGGTCAAAAACTCGTACGTGTTAGCCTTCGGTATTATTGAAAATGGTCGTTCATGGCTATTTTCGGCAAAATGGGGGTTGTGTGGCCATTGATCATCGACCAGAGCCTCGTACACCTCACCCCACATATGTTTCCTTGCCATAGATCACATTCATGGATTTTTGGTGGAGACCATTTCTTGGGCAAAAATCCGAATGTGTTAGCCTTTGGTATTTTTGAAAATGGTCATTCATGGCTATTTTCGACAAAAATGGGGGTTGTGTGGCCATTGATCTTCGACCAGAGTCTCATACACCTCACTACACATATGTTTCCTTGCCATAGATCACATTCTTGGATTTATGGTGGAGACCATTTCTTGGTCAAAAATCCGTAGGTGTTAGCCTTCACTGTCATTGAAAATGGTCGTTTATGGCTATTTTCGACAAAAATTAGGGTTGTGTGGCCATTGATCGTCGACCAGAGGCTCATACACCTCACCCCACATATGTTTCCTTGCCGTAGATCACATTCTTGGATTTCTGGTGGAGACCATTTCTTGGTCAACAATCCGTAGGTGTTAGCCTTCGGTATTATTGAAAATGGTCGTTCATTGCTATTTTCGACAAAAATGGGGGTTGTGTGGCCATTGATCATTGAGCAGAGGCTCATACACCTCACCCACATATGTTTCCTTGCCATAGATCACATTCTTGGATTTCTGGTGGAGACCATTTCTTGGTCAAAAATCCCTAGGTGTTAGCCACTAGTATTATTGAAAATGGTCGCTCATGGCTATTTTCATAAAAAATGGGGGTTGTGTGGCCATTTATCATCGACTAGAGGCTCATAAACCTCACCCCACATATGTTTCCTTGCCATAGATCACATTCTTGGATTTCTGGTGGAGACTATTTCTTGGTCAAAAACTCGTACGTGTTAGCCTTCGGTATTATTGAATATGGTCATTCATGGCTATTTTCGGCAAAATGGGGGTTGTGTGACCATTGATCATCGACCAAAGGCTCATACACCTCACCCCACATATGTTTCCTTGCCATAGATCACATTCTTTGATTTCTGGTGGAGACCATTTCTTGGGCAAAAATCCGAATGTGTTAGCCTTTGGTATTTTTGAAAATGGTCATTCATGGCTATTTTCGACAAAAATGGGGGTTGTGTGGCCATTGATCTTAGACCAGAGGCTCATACACCTACTCATATGTTTCCTTGCCATAGATCACATTCTTGGATTTATGGTGGAGACCATTTCTTGGTCAGAAATCCATAGGTGTTAGCCTTTAGTGTCATTGAAAATGGTCGTTCATGGCTATTTTCGACAAAAATGGGGGTTGTGTGGCCATTGATCATCGACCAGAGGCTCATACACTTCACCCCTCATATGTTTTCTTTACATAGATCACATTCTTGGATTTCTGGAGGACACCATTCCTTGGTCAAAAATTGTTGGTGTTAGCCTTCGGTATTATTGAAAATGGTGGTTCATGGCTATTTTCGACTAATTGGGGGTTGTGTGGCCATTTATCATCGACCAGAGGCTCGTGCAATTCACCCCACATATGTTTCCTTGCCATAGATCACATTCTTGGACTTATGGTGGCCCTTCAGTGTCATTGAAAATGGTCGTTCATGGCTATTTTCGACAAAAATGGGGGTTATGAGGCCATTGATCATCGACCAAAGGCTCGTACACCTCACCCCACATATGTTTCCTTGCCATAGATCACATTCATGGATTTCTGGTGGAGACCATTTCTTGGTCAAAAACTCGTACGTGTTAGCCTTCGGTATTATTGAAAATGGTCGTTCATGGCTATTTTCGGCAAAATGGGGGTTGTGTGGCCATTGATCATCGACCAGAGGCTCGTACACCTCACCCCACATATGTTTCCTTGCCATAGATCACATTCATGGATTTCTGGTGGAGACCATTTCTTGGGCAAAAATCCGAATGTGTTAGCCTTTGGTATTTTTGAAAATGGTCATTCATGGCTATTTTCGACAAAAATGGGGGTTGTGTGGCCATTGATCTTCGACCAGAGTCTCATACACCTCACTACACATATGTTTCCTTGCCATAGATCACATTCTTGGATTTATGGTGGAGACCATTTCTTGGTCAAAAATCCGTAGGTGTTAGCCTTCACTGTCATTGAAAATGGTCGTTTATGGCTATTTTCGACAAAAATTAGGGTTGTGTGGCCATTGATCGTCGACCAGAGGCTCATACACCTCACCCCACATATGTTTCCTTTCCGTAGATCACATTCTTGGATTTCTGGTGGAGACCATTTCTTGGTCAATAATCCGTAGGTGTTAGCCTTCGGTATTATTGAAAATGGTCGTTCATTGCTATTTTCGACAAAAATGGGGGTTGTGTGGCCATTGATCATTGAGCAGAGGCTCATACACCTCACCCCACATATGTTTCCTTGCCATAGATCACATTCTTGGATTTCTGGTGGAGACCATTTCTTGGTCAAAAATCCGTAGGTGTTAGCCACTAGTATTATTGAAAATGGTCGCTCATGGCTATTTTCATAAAAAATGGGGGTTGTGTGGCCATTTATCATCGACTAGAGGCTCATAAACCTCACCCCACATATGTTTCCTTGCCATAGATCACATTCTTGGATTTCTGGTGGAGACTATTTCTTGGTCAAAAACTCGTACGTGTTAGCCTTCGGTATTATTGAATATGGTCATTCATGGCTATTTTCGGCAAAATGGGGGTTGTGTGACCATTGATCATCGACCAAAGGCTCATACACCTCACCCCACATATGTTTCCTTGCCATAGATCACATTCTTTGATTTCTGGTGGAGACCATTTCTTGGGCAAAAATCCGAATGTGTTAGCCTTTGGTATTTTTGAAAATGGTCATTCATGGCTATTTTCGACAAAAATGGGGGTTGTGTGGCCATTGATCTTAGACCAGAGGCTCATACACCTACTCATATGTTTCCTTGCCATAGATCACATTCTTGGATTTATGGTGGAGACCATTTCTTGGTCAGAAATCCATAGGTGTTAGCCTTTAGTGTCATTGAAAATGGTCGTTCATGGCTATTTTCGACAAAAATGGGGGTTGTGTGGCCATTGATCATCGACCAGAGGCACATACACTTCACCCCTCATATGTTTTCTTTACATAGATCACATTCTTGGATTTCTGGAGGACACCATTCCTTGGTCAAAAATCTGTTGGTGTTAGCCTTCGGTATTATTGAAAATGGTGGTTCATGGCTATTTTCGACTAAAATGGGGGTTGTGTGGCCATTTATCATCGACCAGAGGCTCGTGCAATTCACCCCACATATGTTTCCTTGCCATAGATCACATTCTTGGATTTCTAGTGGAGACCATTTCTTGGGCAAATATTCGTACGTGTTAGCCTTCGGTATTATTGAAAATGGTCGTTCATGGCTATTTTCGACAAAAATGGGGGTTGTGTGGCCAATGATCATCGACCAGACGCTCGTACACCTCACCCCACATATGTTTCCTTGCCATAGATCACATTCTTGGATTTCCAGTGGAGACCATTTATTGGGCAAAAATATGTACGTGTTAGCCTTCAGTATTATTGAAAATGGTCATTCATGGCTATTTTCGACAAAAATGGGGGTTGTGTGGCCATTGATCATCGACCAGAGGCTCGTAAACCTCACCCCACATATGTTCCTAGCCATAGATCACATTCTTTGATTTCTGGTGGAGACAATTTCTTGGTCAAAAATCTGAATGTTTTAGCCTTCGGTACTATTGAAAATGGTCGTTCATGGCTATTTATCGACCAGAGGCTCACAAACCCCATTTTTGTCGAAAATAGCCATGAACGACCATTTTGAATGACACTGAAGGCTAACACCTACGGAATTTTGACCAAGAAATGGTCTCCACCGGAAATCCAAGAATGTGATCTATGGCAAGGAAACATATGTGGGGTGAATTGCACGAGCCTCTGGTCGATGATAAATGGCCACACAACCCCCATTTTAGTCGAAAATAGCCGTGAACGACCATTTTCAATAATACCGAAGGCAAACACCAACAGATTTTTGACCAAGGAATGGTCTCCTCCAGAAATCCAAGAATGTGATCTATGGCAAGGAAACATAAGTGGGGTGAAGTGTACGAGCCTCTGGTCGATGATCAATGGCCACACGACCCCCGTTTTTGTCGAAAATAACCATGAACGACCATTTTCAATGACACTAAAGGCTAACACCTATGGATTTCTGACCAAGAAATGGTCTCCACCATAAATCCAAGAATGTGATATATGGCAAGGAAACATATGTGTAGTGAGGTGTATGAGCCTCTGGTCGAAGATCAATGTTCACACAACCCCCATTTTTGTCGAAAATAGCCATGAATGACCATTTTCAAAAATACCAAAGGCTAACATATTCAGATTTTTGCCCAAGAAATGGTCTCCACCAGAAATTCAAGAATGTGATCTATGGCAAGGAAACATATGTGGGGTGAGGTGTACGAGCCTCTGGTCGATGATCAATGGCCACACAACCCCCATTTTGCCGAAAATAGCCATGAACGACCATTTTCAATAATACCGAAGGCTAACACGTACGAGTTTTTGACCAAGAAATGGTCTCCACCAGAAATCCAAGAATGTGATTTATGGAAAGGAAACATATGTGGGGTGAGGTTTATGAGCCTCTAGTCGATGATAAATGGCCACACAACCCCCATTTTTATGAAAATAGCCATGAGCGACCATTTTCAATAATACTAGAGGCTAACACCTACGGATTTTTGACCAAGAAATGGTCTCCACCAGAAATCCAAGAATGTGATCTATGGCAAGGAAACATATGTGGGGTGAGGTGTATGAGCCTCTGGTCGATGATCAATGGCCACACAACCCCCATTTTTGTCGAAAATAGCCATGAACGACCATTTTCAATAATACCGAAGGCTAACACCTACGGATTTTTGACCAAGAAATGGTCTCCACCAGAAATCCAAGAATGTGATCTACGGCAAGGAAACATATGTGGGGTGAGGTGTATGAGCCTCTTGTCGACGATCAATGGCCACACGACCCTATTTTTTGTCGAAAATAGCGATGAACGACCATTTTCAATGACACTGAAGGCTAACACCTACGGATTTTTGACCAAGAAATGGTCTCCACCATAAATCCAAGAATGTGATCTATGGCAAGGAAACATATGTGTAGTGAGGTGTATGAGCCTCTGGTCGAAGATCAATGGCCACACAACCCCCATTTTTGTCCAAAATAGCCATGAATGACCATTTTCAAAAATACCAAATGCTAACACATTCAGATTTTTGCCCAAGAAATGGTCTCCACCAGAAATCCAAGAATGTGATCTATGGCAAGGAAACATATGTGGGGTGAGGTGTACGAGCCTCTCGTCGATGATCAATGGACACACAACCAACATTTTGCCGAAAATAGCCATGAACGACCATTTTCAATAATACCGAAGGCTAACACGTACAAGTTTTTGACCAAGAAATGGTCTCCACCAGAAATCCAAGAATGTGATCTATGGCAAGGAAACATATGTGGGGTGAGGTTTATGAGCCTCTAGTCGATGATAAATGGCCACACAACCCCCATTTTTATGAAAATAGCCATGAGCGACCATTTTCAATAATACTAGAGGCTAACACCTACGGATTTTTGACCAAGAAATGGTCTCCACCAGAAATCCAAAAATGTGACATATGGCAAGGAAACATATGTGGGGTGAGGTGTCTGAGCCTCTGGTCGATGATCAATGGCCACACAACCCCCATTTTTGTCGAAAATAGCCATGAACGACCATTTTCAATAATACCGAAGGCTAACACCTACGGATTTTTGACCAAGAAATGGTCTCCACCAGAAATCCATGAATGTGATCTACGGCAAGGAAACATATGTGTGAGGTGTATGAGCCTCTGGTCGACGATCATTGGCCACACAACCCTAATTTTTGTCGAAAATAGCCATGAACGACTATTTTCAATGACACTCAAGGCTAACACCTATGAATTTTTGACCAAGAAATGGTCTCCACCATAAATCCAAGAATGTGATCTATGGCAAGGAAACATATGTGTAGTGAGGTGTATGAGCCTCTGGTCCAATATCAATGGCCACACAACCCCCATTTTGCCGAAAATAGCCATGAACGACCATTTTCAATAGTTCCGAAGGCTAACACATCCGGATTTTTGACCAAGAAATGGTCTCCACCAGAAATCAAAGAATGTGATCTATGGCAAGGAAACATATGTGGGGTGAGGTGTACGAGCCTTTGGTCGATGATCAATGGCCACACAACCCCCATTTTTGTCGAAAATAGCCATGAATGACCATTTTCAATAATACCGAAGGCTAACACGTACGGATTTTTGACCAAGAAATGGTCTCCACCAAATATCCAAGAATGTGATCTATAGCAAAGAAACATATGTGGAGTGAGGTGTATGAGCCTCTGGTCGATGATAAATGGCCACACAACCCCCATTTCAGTCAAAAATAGCCATGAACGACCATTTTCAATAATACCGAAGGCTAACACCAACAGATTTTTGACCAAGAAATGGTCTCCACCAGAAATCCAAGAATGTGATCTATGGCAAGAAAACATATGTGGGGTGAAGTGTACGAGCCTCTGGTCGATGATCAATGGCCACACAACCCTCATTTTTGTCGAAAATAGCCATGAACGACAATTTTCAATGACACTGAAGGCGAACACCTATGGATTTTTGACCAAGAAATGGTCTCCACCATAAATCCAAGAATTTGATCTATGGCAAGGAAACATATGTGGGGTGAGGTGTATGAGCCTCTCGTCGATGATCAATGGACACACAACCCCCATTTTGCCGAAAATAGCCATGAACGACCATTTTCAATAATACCGAAGGCTAACACGTACAAGTTTTTGACCAAGACATGGTCTCCACCAGAAACCCAAGAATGTGATCTATGGCAAGGAAACATATGTGGGGTGAGGTTTATGAGCCTCTAGTCGATGATAAATGGCCACACAACCCCCATTTTTTATGAAAATAGCCATGAGCGACCATTTTCAATAATACTAGAGGCTAACACCTACGGATTTTTGACCAAGAAATGGTCTCCACCAGAAATCCAAAAATGTGATATATGGCAAGGAAACATATGTGGGGTGAGGTGTCTGAGCCTCTGGTCGATGATCAATGGCCACACAACCCCCATTTTTGTCGAAAATAGCCATGAACGACCATTTTCAATAATACCGAAGGCTAACACCTACGGATTTTTGACCAAGAAATGGTCTCCACCAGAAATCCATGAATGTGATCTACGGCAAGGAAACATATGTGGGGTGAGGTGTATGAGCCTCTGGTCGACGATCATTGGCCACACAACCCTAATTTTTGTCGAAAATAGCCATGAACGACTATTTTCAATGACACTCAAGGCTAACACCTATGAATTTTTGACCAAGAAATGGTCTCCACCATAAATCCAAGAATGTGATCTATGGCAAGGAAACATATGTGTAGTGAGGTGTATGAGCCTCTGGTCCAATATCAATGGCCACACAACCCCCATTTTGTCGAAAATAGCCATGAACGACCATTTTCAATAGTTCCGAAGGCTAACACATTCGGATTTTTGACCAAGAAATGGTCTCCACCAGAAATCAAAGAATGTGATCTATGGCAAGGAAACATATGTGGGCTGAGGTGTACGAGCCTTTGGTCGATGATCAATGGCCACACAACCCCCATGTTTGTCGAAAATAGCCATGAATGACCATTTTCAATAATACCGAAGGCTAACACGTACGGATTTTTGACCAAGAAATGGTCTCCACCAAATATCCAAGAATGTGATCTATAGCAAAGAAACATATGTGGGGTGAGGTGTATGAGCCTCTGGTCGATGATAAATGGCCACACAACCCCCATTTCAGTCAAAAATAGCCATGAACGACCATTTTCAATAATACCGAAGGCTAACACCAACAGATTTTTGACCAAGAAATGGTCTCCACCAGAAATCCAAGAATGTGATCTATGGCAAGAAAACATATGTGGGGTGAAGTGTACGAGCCTCTGGTCGATGATCAATGGCCACACAACCCTCATTTTTGTCGAAAATAGCCATGAACGACAATTTTCAATGACACTGAAGGCGAACACCTATGGATTTTTGACCAAGAAATGGTCTCCACCATAAATCCAAGAATTTGATCTATGGCAAGGAAACATATGTGGGGTGAGGTGTATGGGCCTCTGGTCGAAGATCAATGGCCACACAACCCCCATTTCTGTCGAAAATAGCCATGAATGACCATTTTCAATAATACCGAAGGCTAACACGTACGAATTTTTGACCAAGAAATGGTCTCCACCAGAAATCCAAGAATGTGGTCTATGGCAAGGAAACATATGTGGGGTGAGGTGTACGAGCCTCTGGTCGATGATCAATGGCCACACAACCCCCATTTTGTCGAAAATAGCCATGAACGACCATTTTCAATAATACCGAAGGCTAACACGTACGAATTTTTGACCAAGAAATGGTCTCCACCAGAAATCCAAGAATGTGATCTATGGCAAGGAAACATATGTGGGGTGAGGTGTACGAGCCTCTGGTCGATGATAAATGGCCACACAACACCCATTTTTGATGAAAATAGCCATGAACGACCATTTTCAATAATACCAGAGGCTAACACGTACGGATTTTTGACCAAGAAATGGTCTCCACCAGAAATCCAAGAATGTGATCTATGGCAAGGAAACATATGTGGGGTTAGGTGTATCAGCCTCTGGTCGATGATAAATGGCCACACAACCCCCATTTTGTCAAAAATAGCCATGAACGACCATTTTCAATAATACCGAAGGCTAACACCAACGGATTTTAACCAAGAAATGGTCCCCACCAGAAATCCAAGAATGTGATCTATGGCAAGAAAACATATGTGGGGTGAAGTGTACGAGCCTCTGGTCGATGATCAATGGCCACACAAACCCCATTTTTGTCGAAAATAGCCATGAACGACCATTTTCAATGACCCTGAACGCTAACACCTACGGATTTTTGGCCAAGAAATGGTCTCCACCTTAAATCCAAGAATGTGATCTATGGGAAGGAAACATGTGTAGTGAGGTGTATGAGCCTTTGGTCGAATATCAATGGCCACACAACCCCTATTTTTGTCGAAAATAGCCATGAACGACCATTTTCAATTGTACCGAAGGCTAAAACATTGAGATGAATGACCAAGAAATGGTCTCCACCAGAAATCAAAGAATGTGATCTATGGCAAGGAAACATATGTGGGGTGAGGTTTACGAGCCTCTGGTCGATGATCAATGGCCACACAACACCCATTTTTCTCGAAAATAGCCATGAATGACCGTTTTCAATAATACTGAAGGCTAACACGTACAGATTTTTGACCAATAAATGGTCTCCACTAGAAATCCAAGAATGTGATCTATGGCATGGAAACATATGTGGGGTGAGGTGTACGAGCCTCTGGTCGAAGATCAATGGCCACACAACACCCATTTTTGTCGAAAATCGCCATGAATGACCATTTTCAATAATACCGAAGGCTAACACCAACGGATTTTTGACTAAGAAATGGTCTCCACCAGAAATCCAAGAATTTGATCTATGGCAAGAAAACCTATGTGGGGTGAAGTGTACGAGCCTCTGGTCGATGATCAATGGCCACACAACCCCCATTTTTGTCGGAAATAGCCATGAACGACCATTTTCAATGGCACTGAAGGCTAACACCTACGGATTTTTGACCAAGAAATGGTCTCCACCATAAATCCAAGAATGTGATCTATGGCAAGGAAACATATGTGTAGTGAGGTGTATGAGCCTCTGGTTAAAGATCAATGGCCACACAACCCCCATTTTTGTCGAAAATAGCCATGAATGACAATTTTCAATAATACCGAAGGCTAACACATTCGGATTTTTGCCCATGAAATGGTCTCCACTAGAAATCCAAGAATGTGATCTATGGAAAGGAAACATATCTGGGGTGAGGTGTACGAGCCTCTGGTCGATGATCAATGGCCACACAACCCCCATTTTGTCGAAAATAGCCATGAACGATCATTTTCAATAATACTGAAGGCTAACACGTACGAATTTTTGACCAAGAAATGGTCTCCACCAGAAATCCAAGAATGTGATCTATAGCAAGGAAACATATGTGGGGTGAGGTGTCCGAGCCTCTGGTCGATGATAAATGGCCACACAACCCCCATTTTTGATGAAAATAGCCATGAACGACCATTTTCAATAATACCGAAGGCTAACACCTACGGATTTTTGACAAAGAAATGGTCTCCACCAAAAATCCAAGAATGTGATCTATGGAAAGGAAACATATGTGGGGTGAGGTGTATGAGCCTCTGGTCGATGATCAATGGCCAAAGAACCCCCATTTTTGTCAAAAATAGCCATGAACGACCATTTTCAATAATACCGAAGGCTAACACCTACGGAATTTTGACCAAGAAATGGTCTCCACCAGAAATCCAAAATGTGATCTATGGCAAGGAAACATATGTGGGGTGAGGTGTACGAGCCTTTGGTCGATGATCAATGGCCACATAACCCACATTTTTGTCGAAAATAGCCATGAACGACCATTTTCAATGACACTGAAGGGTAACACCTACGGATTTTTGACCAAGAAATGGTCTCCACCATAAGTCCAAGAATGTGATCTATGGCAAGGAAACATATGTGGGGTGAGGTGTATGGGCCTCAGGTCGTTAATCAATGGCCACACAACGACCATTTTTTGTCGAAAATAGTGATCAACGACCATTTCAATAATACAGAAGGCTAACACGTATGGATTTTTGACCAAGAAATGGTCTCCACCAGAAATCCGAGAATGTGATATATGGCAAGGAAACATATGTGGGGTGAGGTGTACGAGCCTCTGGTCGATGATCAATGGCCACACAACCCCCATTTTTGTCGAAAATAGCCATGAACGACCATTTTCAATGACACTGAAGGCTAACACCTACAGAATTTTGACGAAGAAATGGTCTCCACCATAAATCCAAGAATGTGATCTATGGCAAGGAAACATATGTGTAGTGAGGTGTATGAGCCTCTGGTCGAAGATCAATGGCCACACAACACCCATTTTTATCGAAAATCGCCATGAATGACTATTTTCAATAATACCGAAGGCTAACACATTCTTTTGCCAAGAAATGGTCTCCACCAGAAATCCAAGAATGTGATCTATGGCAATGAAACATATGTGGGGTGAGGTGTACGAGCCTCTGGTCGATGATCAACGGCCACACAACCCCCATTTTTGTCGAAAATAGCCATGAACGACCATTTTCAATAATACCGAAGGCTAACACCTACGGATTTTTGACCAAGAAACGGTCTCCACTGGAAATCCAAGAATGTGATATATGGCAAGAAAACATATGTGGGGTGAGTTGTAGGAGCCTCTGGTCGATGATCAATGGCCACACAACCCCCATTTTTGTCGAAAATAGCCATGAACGACCATTTTCAATAATTCCGACCAGAGGCTCATACACCTCACCCCACATATGTTTCCTTTCCATAGATCACATTCTTGGATTTCTGGTGGACACCATTTCTTGGTCAAAAATCCGTAGGTGTTAGCCTTCGGTATTATTGAAAATGGTCGTTCATGGCTATTTTCATCAAAAATGGGTGTTGTGTGGCCATTTATCATCGACCAGAGGCTCGTACACCTCACCCCACATATGTCTCCTTGCTATAGATCACATTCGTGGATTTCTGGTGGAGACCATTTCTTGGTCAAAAATTCATACGTATGTGGGGTGAGGTGTATGGGCCTCTGGTCGTTGATCAATGGCCACACAACGCCCATTTTTTGTCGAAAATAGCGATCAACGACCATTTTCAATAATACAGAAGGCTAACACGTATGGATTTTTGACCAAAAAATGGTCTCTACCAGAAATCCGAGAATGTGATATATGGCAAGGAAACATTTGTGGGGTGAGGTGTACGAGCCTCTGGTCGATGATCAATGGCCACACAACCCCCATTTTGTCGAAAATAGCCATGAACGACCATTTTCAATAATACCGAAGGATAAGGAAACATATGTTAGCCTTCAGTATTATTGAAAATGATCGTTCATGGCTATTTTCGACAAAATGGGGGTTGTGTGGCCATTGATCATCGACCAGAGGCTCGTACACCTCACCCCACATATGTTTCCTTGCCATAGATCACATTCTTGGATTTCTAGTGGAGACCATTTCTTGGGCAAAAATCCGAATGTGTTAGCCTTTGGTATTATTGAATATTGTCATTCATGGCTATTTTCGACAAAAATGGGGGTTGTGTGGCCATTGATCTTTGACCAGAGGCTCATACACCTCACTACACATATGTTTCCTTGCCATAGATCACATTCTTAGATTTATGGTGGAGACCATTTCTTGGTCAAAAATCCGTAGGTGTTAGCCTTCTGTGTCATTGAAAATGGTCATTCATGGCTATTTCCGAAAAAAATAGGGGTTGTGTGGCCATTGATCATCGACCAGAGGCTCGTACACTTCACCCCACATAGGTTTTCTTGCCATAGATCACATTCTTGGATTTCTGGTGGAGACCATTTCTTAGTCAAAAATCCGTTGGTGTTAGCCTTCGGTATTATTGAAAATGGCGTTCATGGCTATTTTCGACTAAAATGGGGGTTGTGTGGCCATTTATCATCGACCAGAGGCTCGTACACCTCACCCCACATATGTTTCCTTGCCATAGATCACATTCTTTGATTTCTGGTGGAGACCATTTCTTGGTCAAAAATCTGAATGTTTTAGCCTTCGGTACTATTGAAAATGGTTGTTCATGGCTATTTTCGACAAAAATGGGGGTTGTGTGGCCATTGATATTCGACCAATGGCTCATACACCTCACTACACATGTTTCCTTTCCATAGATCACATTCTTGGATTTATGGTGGAGACCATTTCTTGGTCAAAAATCCGTAGGTGTTAGCGTTCAGTGTCATTGAAAATGGTTGTTCATGGCTATTTTCGACAAAAATGGGGTTTGTGTGGCCATTGATCATCGACCAGAGGCTCGTACACTTCACCCCACATATGTTTTCTTGCCATAGATCACATTCTTGGATTTCTGGTGGGGACCATTTCTTGGTCAAAAATCCGTTGGTGTTAGCCTTCGGTATTATTGAAAATGATCGTTCATGGCTATTTTCGACAAAAATGGGAGTTGTGTGGCCATTTATCATCGACCACAGGCTCATACACCGCACCCCACATATGTTTCCTTGCCATAGATTACATTCTTGGATTTCTGGTGGAGACCATTTCTTGGTAAAAAATCCGTAGGTGTTAGCCTCTAGTATTATTGAAAATGGTCGTTCATGGCTATTTTCATCAAAAATGGGGGTTGTGTGGCCATTTATCATCGACCAGAGGCTCGTACACCTCAAACCCACATAAGTTTCTTGCCATAGATCACATTCTTGGATTTCTGGTGGAGACCATTTCTTGGGCAAAAATCCGAATGTGTTAGCCTTCGGTATTTTTGAAAATGGTCATTCATGGCTATTTTCGACAAAAATAGGGGCTGTGTGGCCATTGATCTTCGACCAGAGGCTCATACACCTCACATCACATATGTTTCCTTGCCATAGATCAAATTCTTGGATTTATAGTGGAGACCATTTATTGGTCAAAAATCCATAGGTGTTAGCCTTCAGTGTCATTGAAAATGGTCGTTCATGGCTATTTTCGACAAAAATGGGGGTTGTGTGGCCATTGATCATCGACCAGAGGCTCGTACACTTCACCCCACATATGTTTTCTTGCCATAGATCATATTCTTGGATTTCTGGTGGAGACCATTTCTTGGTCAAAAATCTGTTGGTGTTAGCCTTCGGTGTTATTGAAAATGGTCGTTCATGGCTATTTTCGACTGAAATGGGGGTTGTGTGGCCATTTATCATCGACCAGAGGCTCATACACCTCACCCCACATATGTTTCCTTGCCATAGATCACATTCTTGGATATCTGGTGGAGACCATTTCTTGGTCAAAAATCCGTACGTGTTAGCCTTCGGTATTATTAAAAATGGTCATTCATGGCTATTTTCGACAAAAATGGGGGTTGTGTGGCCATTGATCATCGACCAAAGGCTCGTACACCTCACCCCACATATGTTTCCTTGCCATAGATCACATTCTTTGATTTCTGGTGGAGACCATTTCTTGGTCAAAAATCCGAATGTGTTAGCCTTCGGAACTATTGAAAATGGTCGTACATGGCTATTTTTGACAAAAATGGGGGTTGTGTGGCCATTGATATTGGACCAGAGGCTCATACACCTCACTACACATATGTTTACTTGCAATAGATCACATTCTTGGATTTATGGTGGAGACCATTTCTTGGTCACAAATCCGTAGGTGTTAGCCTTCAGTGTCATTGAAAATGGTCGTTCATGGCTATTTTCGACAAAAATTAGGGTTGTGTGGCCATTGATCGTCGACCAGAGGCTCATACACCTCACCCCATATATGTTTCCTTGCCGTAGATCACATTCTTGGATTTCTAGTGGAGACCATTTCTTGGTCAAAAATCCGTAGGTGTTAGCCTTCGGTATTATTGAAAATGGTCGTTCATGGCTATTTTTGACAAAAATGGGGGTTGTGTGGCCATTGATCATCGACCAGAGGCTCATACACCTCACCCCACATATGTTTCCTTGCCATAGATCACATTCTTGGATTTCTGGTGGAGACCATTTCTTGGTCAAAAATCCGTAGGTGTTAGCCTCTAGTATTATTGAAAATGGTCGCTCATGGCAATTTTCATAAAAATGGGGGTTGTGTGGCCATTTATCATCGACTAGAGGCTCATAAACCTCACCCCGCATATGTTTTCTTGCCATAGATTACATTCTTGGATTTCTTGTGGAGACCATTTCTTGGTCAAAAACTCGTACGTGTTAGCCTTCGGTATTATTGAAAATGGTCGTTCATGGCTATTTTCGGCAAAATGGGGGTTGTGTGGCCATTGATCATCGACAAGAGGCTCGTACACCTCACCCCACATATGTTTCCTTGCCATAGATCACATTCTTGGATTTCTGGTGGAGACCATTTCTTGGGCAAAAATCCGAATGTGTTAGCCTTTGGTATTTTTGAAAATGGTCATTCATGGCTATTTTCGACAAAAATGGGGGTTGTGTGGCCATTGATCTTCGACCAGAGGCTCCTACACCTCACTACACATATGATTCCTTGCCATAGATCACATTCTTGGATTTATGGTGGAGACCATTTCTTGGTCAAAAATCCGTATGTGTTAGCCTTCAGTGTCATTGAAAATGGTCGTTCATGGCTATTTTCGACAAAAATTAGGGTTGTGTGGCCATTGATCGTCGACCAGAGGCTCATACACCTCACCCCACATATGTTTCCTTGCCGTAGCTCACATTCTTGGATTTCTGGTGGAGACCATTTCTTGGTCAAAAATCCGTAGGTGTTAGCCTTCGCTATTATTGAAAATGGTCGTTCATGGCTATTTTCGACAAAAATGGGGGTTGTGTGGCCATTGATCATTGACCAGAGGCTCATACACCTCACCCGACATATGTTTCCTTACCATAGATCACATTCTTGGATTTCTAGTGGAGACCATTTCTTGGTCAAAAATCCGTAGGTGTTAGCCTCTAGTGTTATTGAAAATGGTCGCTCATGGCTATTTTCATAAAAAATGGGGGTTGTGTGGCCATTTATCATCGACTAGAGGCTCATAAACCTCACCCCACATATGTTTCCTTGCCATATATCACATTCTTGGATTTCTGGTGGAGACCATTTCTTGGTCAAAAACTCGTACGTGTTAGCCTTCGGTATTATTGAAAATGGTCGTTCATGGCTATTTTCGGCAAAATGGGGGTTGTGTGGCCATTGATCATCGACCAGAGGCTCGTACACCTCACCCACATATATTTCCTTGCCATAGATCACATTCTTGGATTTCTGGTGGAGACCATTTATTGGGCAAAAATGCGAATGTGTTAGCCTTTGGTATTTTTGAAAATGGTCATTCATGGCTATTTTCGACAAAAATGGGGGTTGTGTGGCCATTGATCTTCGACCAGAGGCTCATACACCTCACTACACATATTTTTCCTTGCCATAGATCACATTCTTGGATTTATGGTGGAGACCATTTCTTGGTTAGAAATCCGTAGGTGTTAGCGTTTAGTGTCATTGAAAATGGTCGTTCATGGCTATTTTCAACAAAAATGGGGGTTGTGTGGCCATTGATCATCGACCAGAGGCTCGTACACTTCACCCCACATATGTTTTCTTTCCATATATCACATTCTTGGATTTCTGGACGAGACCATTCCTTGGTAAAAAATCTGTTGGTGTTAGCCTTCGTTATTATTGAAAATGGTCGTTCATGGCTATTTTCGTCTAAAATAGGGGTTGTGTGGCCATTTATCATCGACCAGAGGCTCGTGCAATTCACCCCACATATGTTTCCTTGCCATATATCACATTCTTGGATTTCCGGTGGAGACCATTTCTTGGTCAAAAATCTGTACGTGTTAGCCTTCGGTATTATTGAATATGGTCATTCATGGCTATTTTCGACAAAAATGTGGGTTGTGTGGCCAATGATCATCGACCAGAGGCTCGTACACCTCACCCCACATATATTTCCTTGCCATAGATCACATTCTTGGATTTCCGGTGGAGACCATTTTTTGGTCAAAAATCTGTACGTGTTAGCCTTCAGTATTATTGAAAATGGTCATTCATGGCTATTTTTGACAAAAATGGGGGTTGTGTGGCCATTGATCATCGACCAGAGGCTCGTAAACCTCACCCCACATATGTTTCCTAGCCATAGATCACATTCTAAGATTTCTGGTGGAGACCATTTCTTGGTCAAAAATCTGAATGTTTTAGCCTTCGGTGCTATTGAAAATGGTCGTTCATGGCTATTTTCGACAAAAATGGGGGTTGTGTGGCCATTGATATTCGACCAAAGGCTCATACACCTCACTACACATATGTTTCCTTGCCATAGATCACATTCTTGGATTTATTGTGGAGACCATTTCTTGGTCAAAAATCTGTAGGTGTTAGCCTTCAGTGTCATTGAAAATGGTCGTTCATGGCTAGTTTCGACAAAAATGGGGGTTTGTGTGGCCATTTATCATCGACCAAAGGCTCGTACACTTCACCCCACATATGTTTTCTTGCCAGAGATCACATTCTAGGATTTCTGGTGGAGACCATTTCTTGGTCAAAAATCCGTTGGTGTTAGCCTTCGGTATTATTGAAAATGGTCGTTCATGGCTATTTTCGACAAAAATGGGGGTTGTGTGGCCAATTATCATCAACCAGAGGCTCGTAAACCTCACCCCACATATGTTTCCTTGCCATATATCACATTCTTTGATTTCTGGTGGAGACCATTTTTTGGTCAAAAATCCGAATGTGTTAGCCTTCAGTGTCATTGAAAATGGTCGTTCATGGCTATTTTCGACAAAAAATAGGGTTGTGTGGCCATTGATCATCGACCAGAGGCTTGTACACCTCAACCCACATATGTTTCCTTGCCATAGATCACATTCTTGGATTTATGGTGGAGACCATTTTTTGGTCAAAAAATCCGTAGTTGTTAGCCTTCAATGTCATTGAAAATGGTTGTTCATGGCTATTTTTGACAAAAATAGGGGTTGTGTGGCCATTGATCAACGACTAGAGGCTCGTACACCTCACCCCACATATGTTTCCTTGTCGTATATCACATTCTTGGATTTCTGGTGGAGACCATTTCTTGGACAAAAATCCGTAGGTGTTAGCCTCTAGTATTATTGAAAATGGTCGCTCATGGCTATTTTCATCAAAAATGGGGGTTGTGTGGCCATCTATCATCGACTAGAGGCTCGTAAACCTCACCCACATATGTTTCCTTTCCATAGATCACATTCTTGGATTTCTGGTGGAGACCATTTCTTGGTCAAAAATTCGTACGTGTTAGCCTTCGGTATTATTGAAAATGGTCGTTCATGGCTATTTTCGACAAAATGGGGGTTATGTGGCCATTGATCATCGACCAGAGGCTCGTACACCTCACCCCACATATGTTTCCTTGCCATAGATCACATTCTTGGATTTCTGGTGGAGACCATTTCTTGGGAAAAAATCTGAATGTGTTAGCCTTCGGTATTTTTGAAAATGGTCATTCATGGCTATTTTCGACACAAATGGGGGTTGTGTGGCCATTGATCTTCGACCAGAGGCTCATACACCTCACTACACATATGTTTCCTTGCCATAGATCACATTCTTGGATTTATGGTGGAGACCATTTCTTGGTCAGAAATCCATAGGTGTTAGCCTTTAGTGTCATTGAAAATGGTCGTTCATGGCTATTTTCGACAAAAATGGGGGTTGTGTGGCCATTGATCATCGACCAGAGGCTCGTACACTTCACCCCACAAATGTTTTCTTGCCATAGATCACATTCTTGGATTTCTGGAGGAGACCATTTCTTGGTCAAAAATCTCTTGGTGTTAGCCTTCGGTATTATTGAAAATGGTCGTTCATGGCTATTTTCGACTAAAATGGGGGTTGTGTGGCCATTTATCAACGACCAGAGGCTCGTACAATTCACCCCACATATGTTTCCTTGCCATAGATCACATTCTTGGATTTCTGGTGGAGACCATTTCTTGGTCAAAAATCCGTACGTGTTAGCCTTCGGTATTATTGAAAATGGTCATTCATGGCTATTTTCGACAAAAATGGGGGTTGTGTGGCCATTGATCTTCGACCAGAGGCTCATACACCTCACTACACTTATGTTTCCTTGCCATAGATCACATTCTTGGATTTATGGTGGAGACCATTTCATGGTCAAAAATCCATAGGTGTTAGCCTTCAGTGTCATTGAAAATGGTCGTTCATGGCTATTTTCGACAAAACTGGGGGTTGTGTGGCCATTGATCATCGACCAGAGGCTCGTACACTTCACCCCACATATGTTTTCTTGTCATAGATCACATTCTTGGATTTCTAGAGGAGACCATTTCTTGGTCAAAAATCTGTTGGTGTTAGCCTTCGGTATTATTGAAAATGGTCGTTCATGGCTATTTTTGACTAAAATAGGGGTTGTGTGGCCATTTATCATCGACCGGAGGCTCGTACACCTCACTCCACAAATGTTTCCTTGCCATAGATCACATTCTTGGATTTCTGGTGGAGACCATTTCTTGGTCAAAAATCCGTATGTGTTAGCCTTCGGTATTATTGAAAATGGTCGTTCATGGCTATTTTCGACAAAAATGGGGGTTGTGTGGCCATTTATCTTCGACCAGAACCTCTATTTTGTTGAAAATAGCCATGAACGACCATTTTCAATAATACCGAAGGCTAACACGTATGGATTTTTGACCAAGAAATGGTCTCCACCAGAAATCCAAGAATGTGATCTACGGCAAGGAAACATATGTGGGTGAGGTGTACGAGCGTCTGGTCGATGATCAATGGCCACACAACCCCCATTTTGTCGAAAATAGCCATGAACGACCGCTACCATTTTCAATAATACCGAAGGCTAACACGTACGAATTTTTGACCAAGAAATGGTCTCCACTAGAAATCCAAGAATGTGATCTATGGCAAGGAAACATATGTGGGGTGAGGTGTACGAGCCTCTGGTTGATGATAAATGGCCACACAACCCCCATTTTTGATGAAAATAGCCATGAACGACCATTTTCAATAATACCGAAGCTAACACCTACGGATTTTTGACCAACAAATGGTCTCCCCCAGAAATCCAATAATGTGGTCTATGGCAAGGAAACATATGTGGGGTGAGGTGTATGAGCCTTTGGTCGATGATCAATGGCCACACAACCCCCATTTTTGTCGAAAATAGCTATGAACGACCATTTTCAATAATACCGAAGGCTAACACCTACGGATTTTTGACCAAGAAATGGTCACCACCAGAAATCCAAGAATGTGATCTATGGCAAGGAAACATATGTGGGGTGAGGTGTATGAGCCTCTGGTCGATAATCAATGGCCACACAACCCCCATTTTTGTCGAAAATAGCCATAAATGACCATTTTCAATAATACCAAAGGCTAACACGTACGTATTTTTAACCAAGAAATGGTCTCCACCAGAAATCCAAGAATGTGATCTATGGCAAGTAAACATATGTGGGGTGAGGTGTACGAGCCTCTGGTCGATGATAAATGGCCACACAACCCCCATTTTAGTCGAAAATTGCCATGAACGACCATTTTCAATAATACCGAAGGCTAACACCAACAGATTTTTGACCAAGAAATCGTCTCCACCAGAAATCCAAGAATGTGATCTATAGCAAGAAAACATATGTGGGGTGAAGTGTATGAGCCTCTGGTCGATGATCAATGGTCACACAACCCCCATTTTTGTCGAAAATAGCCATGAACGACCATTTTCAATGACACTGAAGGCTAACACCTATGGATTTTTGACCAAGAAATGGTCTCCACCAGAAATCATAGAATGTGATCTATGGCAAGGAAACATATGTGGGGTGAGGTGTATGAGCCTCTAGTCGATGATCAATGGCCACACAACCCCCATTTTTATCGAAAATAGTCATGAACGACCATTTACAATAATATCGAAGGCTAACACCTACGGATTTTTGACCAAGAAATGGTCTCCACCAGAAATCCAAGAATTTGATCTATGGCAAGGAAACATATGTGGGGTGAGGTGTACGAGACTCTGGTCGATGATCAATGGCCATAGGACCCCCATTTTTGTCGAAAATAGCCATGAACGACCATTTTCAATAATACCGAAGGCTAACACGTACGGATTTTTGACCAAGAAATCGTCTCCACCAGAAATCCAAGAATATGATCTATGGCAAGGAATTATATGTCGGGTGAGGTGTACGAGCCTCTGGTCGATGATCAATGGCCACACAACCCCCATTTTTGTCGAAAATAGCCATGAACGACCATTTTCAATAATACCGAAGGCTAACACGTACGGATTTTTGACCAAGAAATCGTCTCCACGAGAAATCCAAGATTTTGATCTATGGCAATAAAACATATGTGGGGTGAGGTGTACGAGCCTCTGGTCGATGATCAATGGCCACACAACCCCCATTTTTGTCGAAAATAGCCATGAACGACCATTTTCAATAATACCGAAGGCTAACTCCTACGGATTTTTGACCAAGAAATGGTCTCCACCAGAAATCCAAAAATTTGATCTATGGCAAGGAAACATATGTGGGGTGAGGTGTATGAGCCTCTGGTCGATTATCAATGGCCACACAACCCCCATTATTGTCGAAAATAGCCATGAACGACTATTTTCAATGACACTGAAGGCTAACACCTATGGATTTTTGACCAAGAACTGGTCTCCACCATAGATTCAAGAATGTGATCTATGGCAAGAAAACATATGTGTAGTGAGGTGTATGAGCCTCTGGTTGAAGATAAATGGCCACACAACCCCCATTTTTGTCGAAAATAGCCATGAATAACCATTTTCAATAATATCGAAGGCTAACACATTCGGATTTTTGCCCAAGAAATGGTCTCCACCAGAAATCCAAGAATGTGATCTACGGCAAGGAAACATATGTGGGTGAGGTGTATGAGCCTCTGGTCGATGATCAATGGCCACAGAACCTCTATTTTGTCGAAAATAGCCATGAACGACCATTTTCAATAATACCGAAGGCTAACACGTACGGATTTTTGACCAAGAAATGGTCTCCACCAGAAATCCAAGAATGTGATCTACGGCAAGGAAACATATGTCGGTGAGGTGTACGAGCCTCTGGTCGATGATCAATGGCCACACAACCCCCATTTTGTCGAAAATAGCCATGAACGACCACGACCATTTTCAATAATACCGAAGGCTAACACGTACGAATTTTTGACCAAGAAATGGTCTCCACTAGAAATCCAAGAATGTAATCTATGGCAAGGAAACATATGTGGGGTGAGGTGTACGAGCTTCTGGTTGATGATAAATGGCCACACAACCCCCATTTTTGATGAAAATAGCCATGAACGACCATTTTCAATAATACCGAAGGCTAACACCTACGGATTTTTGACCAACAAATGGTCTCCACCAGAAATCCAAGAATGTGGTCTATGGCAAGGAAACATATGTGGGGTGAGGTGTATGAGCCTTTGGTCGATGATCAATGGCCACACAACCCCCATTTTTGTCGAAAATAGCTATGAACGACCATTTTCAATAATACCGAAGGCTAACACCTACGGATTTTTGACCAAGAAATGGTCACCACCAGAAATCCAAGAATGTGATCTATGGCAAGGAAACATATGTGGGGTGAGGTGTACGAGCCTCTGGTCGATAATCAATGGCCACACAACCCCTATTTTTGTCGAAAATAGCCATAAATGACCATTTTCAATAATACCGAAGGCTAACACGTACGTATTTTTAACCAAGAAATGGTCTCCACCAGAAATCCAAGAATGTGATCTATGGCAAGTAAACATATGTGGGGATAGGTGTACGAGCCTCTGGTCGATGATAAATGGCCACACTACCCCCATTTTAGTCGAAAATAGCCATGAACGACCATTTTCAATAATACCGAAGGCTAACACCTATGGATTTTTGACCAAGAAATGGTCTCCACCAGAAATCCAAGAATGTGATCTATAGCAAGAAAACATATGTGGGGTGAAGTGTATGAGCCTCTGGTCGATGATCAATGGCCACACAACCCCCATTTTTGTCGAAAATAGCCATGAACGACCATTTTCAATGACACTGAAGGCTAACACCTATGGATTTTTGACCAAGAAATGGTCTCCACCAGAAATCCAAGAATGTGGTCTATGGCAAGGAAACATATGTGGGGTGAGGTGTATGAGCCTTTGGTCGATGATCATTTGCCACACAACCCCCATTTTGTCGAAAATAGCCATGAACGACCATTTTCAATAATACCGAAGGCTAACACCTACGGATTTTTGAACAAGAAATGGTCTCCACCAGAAATCCAAGAATGTGATTTATGGCAAGTAAACTTATGTGGGGTGAGGTGTACGAGCCTCTGGTTGATGATCAATGGCGACACAACCCCCATTTTGGTCGAAAATAGCCATGAATGACCATTTTCAATGACACTGAAGGCTAACACCTACGAATTTTTGAACAACAAATGGTCTCCACGAGAATCCAAGATTGTGATCTATGGCAAGAAAACATATGTGGGGTGAAGTGTACGAGCCTCTGGTCGATGATCAATGGCCACACAACCCCCATTTTTGTCGAAAATAGCCATGAACGACCATTTTCAATAATACCGAAGGCTAACTCCTACGGATTTTTGACCAAGAAATGGTCTCCACCAGAAATCCAAAAATCTGATCTATGGCAAGGAAACATATGTGGGGTGAGGTGTATGAGCCTCTGGTCGATTATCAATGGCCACACAACCCCCATTATTGTCGAAAATAGCCATGAACGACTATTTTCAATGACACTGAAGGCTAACACCTATGGATTTTTGACCAAGAACTGGTCTCCACCATAGATTCAAGAATGTGATCTATGGCAAGAAAACATATGTGTAGTGAGGTGTATGAGCCTCTGGTTGAAGATAAATAGCCACACAACCCCCATTTTTGTCGAAAATAGCCATGAATAACCATTTTCAATAATACCGAAGGCTAACACATTCGGATTTTTGCCCAAGAAATGGTCTCCACCAGAAATCCAAGAATGTGATCTACGACAAGGAAACATATGTGGGTGAGGTGTATGAGCCTCTGGTCGATGATCAATGGCCACAGAACCTCTATTTTGTCGAAAATAGCCATGAACGACCATTTTCAATAATACCAAAGGCTAACACGTACGGATTTTTGACCAAGAAATGGTCTCCACCAGAAATCCAAGAATGTGATCTACGGCAAGGAAACATATGTCGGTGAGGTGTACGAGCCTCTGGTCGATGATCAATGGCCACACAACCCCCATTTTGTCGAAAATAGCCATGAACGACCACGACCATTTTCAATAATACCGAAGGCTAACACGTACGAATTTTTGACCAAGAAATGTTCTCCACTAGAAATCCAAGAATGTGATATATGGCAAGGAAACATATGTGGGGTGAGGTGTACGAGCTTCTGGTTGATGATAAATGGCCACACAACCCCCATTTTTGATGAAAATAGCCATGAACGACCATTTTCAATAATACCGAAGGCTAACACCTACGGATTTTTGACCAACAAATGGTCTCCACCAGAAATCCAAGAATGTGGTCTATGGCAAGGAAACATATGTGGGGTGAGGTGTATGAGCCTTTGGTCGATGATCAATGGCCACACAACCCCCATTTTTGTCGAAAATAGCTATGAACGACCATTTTCAATAATACCGAAGGCTAACACCTACGGATTTTTGACCAAGAAATGGTCACCACCAGAAATCCAAAAATGTGATCTATGGCAAGGAAACATATGTGGGGTGAGGTGTACGAGCCTCTGGTCGATAATCAATGGCCACACAACCCCTATTTTTGTCGAAAATAGCCATAAATGACCATTTTCAATAGTACCGAAGGCTAACACGTACGTATTTTTAACCAAGAAATGGTCTCCACCAGAAATCCAAGAATGTGATCTATGGCAAGTAAACATATGTGGGGTGAGGTGTACGAGCCTCTGGTCGATGATAAATGGCCACACAACCCCCATTTTAGTCAAAAATAGCCATGAACGACCAATTTCAATAATACCGAAGGCTAACACCTATGGATTTTTGACCAAGAAATGGTCTCCACCAGAAATCTAAGAATGTGATCTATAGCAAGAAAACATATGTGGGGTGAAGTGTATGAGCCTCTGGTCGATGATCAATGGCCACACAACCCCCATTTTTGTCGAAAATAGCCATGAACGACCATTTTCAATGACACTGAAGGCTAACACCTATGGATTTTTGACCAAGAAATGGTCTCCACCAGAAATCCAAGAATGTGGTCTATGGCAAGGAAACATATGTGGGGTGAGGTGTATGAGCCTTTGGTCGATGATCAATTGCCACACAACCCCCATTTTGTCGAAAATAGCCATGAACGACCATTTTCAATAATACCGAAGGCTAACACCTACGGATTTTTGACCAAGAAATGGTCTCCACCAGAAATCCAAGAATGTGATTTATGGCAAGTAAACTTATGTGGGGTGAGGTGTACGAGCCTCTGGTTGATGATCAATGGCGACACAACCCCCATTTTGGTCGAAAATAGCCATGAATGACCATTTTCAATGACACTGAAGGCTAACACCTACGAATTTTTGACCAACAAATGGTCTCCACGAGAAATCCAAGATTGTGATCTATGGCAAGAAAACATATGTGGGGTGAAGTGTACGAGCCTCTGGTCGATGATCAATGGCCACACAACCCCCATTTTTGTCAAAAATAGCCATGAACGACCATTTTCAATGACACTGAAGGCTAACACCTATGGATTTTTGACCAAGAAATGGTCTCCACCATAAATCCAAGAATGTGATCTATGGCAAGGAAGCATATGTGTAGTGAGGTGTATGAGCCTCTGGTCGAAGATCAATGGCCACACAACCCCCATTTGTGTCGAAAATAGCCATGAATGACCATTTTCAATAATACCGAAGGCTAACACGTACGGATTTTTGACCAAGAAATGGTCTCCACCAGAAATTCAAGAATGTTATCTATGGCAAGGAAACATATGTGGGGTTAGGTGTATGAGCCTCTGGTCGATGATTAATGGCCACACAACCCCCATTTTTGTCGAAAATAGCCATGAACGACCATTTACAATAATACCGAAGGCTAACACCTACGGATTTTTGACCAAGAAATGGTCTCCACCAGATATCCAAGAATGTGATCTATGGCAAGGAAACATTTGTGGGGTGAGGTGTACGAGCCTCTGATCGATGATCAATGGCCACACAACCCCCATTTTTGTTGAATATAGCCATGAACGACCATTTTCAATAATTCTGAAGGCTAACACCTACGGTTTTTTGACCAAGAAATCGTCTCCACCAGAAATCCAAGAATATGATCTATGGCAAGGAAACATATTTGTGGTGAGGTGTACGAGCCTCTGGTCGATGATCAATGGCCACACAACCCCCATTTTTGTCGAAAACAACCATGAACGACCATTTTCAATAATATCGAAGGCTAACACGTACGGATTTTTGACCAAGAAATGGTCTCCACGAGAAATCCAAGATTGTGATCTATGGTAATTAAACATATGTGGGGTGAGGTGTACAAGCCTCTGGTCAATGATAAATGGCCACACAACCCCCATTTTTGTCAAAAAAAGCCATGAATGACCATTTTCAATAATACCGAAGGCTAACACCTATGGATTTTTGACCAAGAAATGGTCTCCACCAGAAATCCAAGAATGTGATCTATGGCAAGGAAACATATGTGGGGTGAGGTGTACGAGCCCCTGGTCAATTATCAATGGCCACACAACCCCCATTTTTGTCGAAAATTGCCATGAACGACTATTTTCAATGACACTGAAGGCTAACACCTATGGATTTTTGACCAAGAACTGGTCTCCACCATAGATCCAAGAATGTGATCTATGGCAAGAAAACATATGTGTAGTGAGGTGTATGAGCTTCTGGTTGAAGATAAAGGGCCACACAACCCCCATTTTTGTCGAAAATAGCCATGAATGACCATTTTCAATAATACCGAAGGCTAACACATTCAGATTTTTGCCCAAAAATGGTCTCCACCAGAAATCCAAGAATGTGATCTATGGCAAGGAAACATATGTGGGGTGAGGTGTATGAGCCTCTGGTCGATGATCAATGGCCATAGAACCTCTATTTTGTCAAATATAGCCATGAACGACCATTTTCAATAATACCGAAGGCTAACACGTACGGATTTTTGACCAAGAAATGGTCTCCACCAGAAATCCAAGAATGTGATCTATAGGAAGAAAACATATGTGGGGTGAAGTGTACGAGCCTCTAGTCGATGATCAATGGCCACACAACCCCCATTTTTGTCGAAAATAGCCATGAACGACCATTTTCAATGACACTAAAGGCTAACACCTATGGATTTTTGACCAAGAAATGGTCTCCACCAGAAATCCAAGAATGTGGTCTATGGCAAGGAAACATATGTGGGGTGAGGTGTATGAGCCTTTGGTCGATGATCAATTGCCACACAACCCCCATTTTTGTCGAAAATAGCCATGAACGACCATTTTCAATAATACCGAAGGCTAACACCTACGGATTTTTGACCAAGAAATGGTCTCCACCTGAAATCCAAGAATGTGATCTATGGCAAGGAAACTTATGTGGGGTTAGGTGTACGAGCCTCTGGTCGATGATTAATGGCGACACAACCCCCATTTTTGTCGAAAATAGTCATGAATGACTATTTTCAATGACACTGAAGGCTAACACCTATGGATTTTTGACCAACAAATGGTCTCCACGAGAAATCCAAGATTGTGATCTATGGCAAGAAAACATATGTGGGGTGAAGTGTACGAGCCTCTGGTCGATGATCAATGGCCACGCAACCCCCATTTTTTGTCGAAAATAGCCATGAACGACTATTTTCAATGACACTGAAGGCTAACACCTATGGATTTTTGACCAAGAAATGGTCTCCACCATAAATCCAAGAATGTGATCTATGGCAAGGAAACATATGTGTAGTGAGGTGTATGAGCCTCTGGTCGAAGATCAATGGCCACACAACCCCCATTTGTGTCGAAAATAGCCATGAATGACCATTTTCAATAATACCGAAGGCTAACACGTACGGATTTTTGACCAAGAAATGGTCTCTACAAGAAATTCAAGAATGTTATCTATGGCAAGGAAACATATGTGGGGTGAGGTGTATGAGCCTCTAGTCGATGATTAATGGCCACACAACCCCCATTTTTGTCGAAAATAGCCATGAACGACCATTTACAATAATACCGAAGGCTAACACCTACGGATTTTTGACCAAGAAATGGTCTCCACCAGATATCCAAGAATGTGATCTATGGCAAGGAAACATTTGTGGGGTGAGGTGTACGAGCCTCTGATCGATGATCAATGGCCACACAACCCCCATTTTTGTTGAATATAGCCATGAACGACCATTTTCAATAATTCTGAAGGCTAACACCTACAGTTTTTTGACCAAGAAATCGTCTCCACCAGAAATCCAAGAATATGATCTATGGCAAGGAAACATATTTGTGGTGAGGTGTACGAGCCTCTGGTCGATGATCAATGGCCACACAACCCCCATTTTTGTCGAAAACAACCATGAACGACCATTTTCAATAATATCGAAGGCTAACACGTACGGATTTTTGACCAAGAAATGGTCTCCACGAGAAATCCAAGATTGTGATCTATGGTAATTAAACATATGTGGGGTGAGGTGTACGAGCCTCTGGTCAATGATAAATGGCCACACAACCCCCATTTTTGTCAAAAAAAGCCATGAATGACCATTTTCAATAATACCGAAGGCTAACACCTACGGATTTTTGACCAAGAAATGGTCTCCACCAAAAATCCAAGAATGTGATCTATGGCAAGGAAACATATGTGGGGTGAGGTGTACGAGCCCCTGGTCGATTATCAATGGCCACACAACCCCCATTTTTGTCGAAAATTGCCATGAACGACTATTTTCAATGACAGTGAAGGTTAACACTTATGGATTTTTGACCAAGAACTGGTCTCCACCATAGATCCAAGAATGTGATCTATGGCAAGAAAACATATGTGTAGTGAGTTGTATGAGCCTCTGGTTGAAGAAAAAGGGCCACACAACCCCCATTTTTGTCGAAAATAGCCATGAATGACCATTTTCAATAATACCGAAGGCTAACACATTCAGATTTTTGCCCAAAAATGGTCTCCACCAGAAATCCAAAAATGTGATCTATGTCAAGGAAACATATGTGGGGTGAGGTGTATGAGCCTCTGGTCGATGATCAATGGCCATAGAACCTCTATTTTGTCAAAAATAGCCATGAACGACCATTTTCAATAATACCGAAGGCTAACACGTACGGATTTTTGACCAAGAAATGGTCTCCACCAGAAATCCAAGAATGTGATCTATAGCAAGAAAACATATGTGGGGTGAAGTGTACGAGCCTCTGGTCGATGATCAATGGCCACACAACCCCCATTTTTGTCGAAAATAGCCATGAACGACCATTTTCAATGACACTGAAGGCTAACACATATGGATTTTTGACCAAGAAATGGTCTCCACCAGAAATCCAAGAATGTGGTCTATGGCAAGGAAACATATGTGGGGTGAGGTGTATGAGCCTTTGGTCGATGATCAATTGCCACACAACCCCCATTTTTGTCGAAAATAGCCATGAACGACCATTTTCAATAATACCGAAGGCTAACACCTACGGATTTTTGACCAAGAAATGGTCTCCACCAGAAATCCAAGAATGTGATCTATGGCAAGGAAACTTATGTGGGGTGAGGTGTACGAGCCTCTGGTCGATGATTAATGGCGACACAACCCCCATTTTTGTCGAAAATAGCCATGAATGACTATTTTCAATGACACTGAAGGCTAACACCTACGAATTTTTGACCAACAAATGGTCTCCACGAGAAATCCAAGATTGTGATCTATGGCAAGAAAACATATGTGGGGTGAAGTGTACGAGCCTCTGGTCGATGATCAATGGCCACGCAACCCCCATTTTTGTCGAAAATAGCCATGAACGACTATTTTCAATGACACTGAAGGCTAACACCTATGGATTTTTGACCAAGAAATGGTCTCCACCATAAATCCAAGAATGTGATCTATGTCAAGGAAACATATGTGTAGTGAGGTGTATGAGCCTCTTGTCGAAGATCAATGGCCACACAACCCCCATTTGTGTCGAAAATAGCCATGAATGACCATTTTCAATAATACCGAAGGCTAACACGTACGGATTTTTGACCAAGAAATGGTCTCCACCAGAAATTCAAGAATGTTATCTATGGCAAGGAAACATATGTGGGGTGAGGTGTATGAGCCTCTGGTCGATGATTAATGGCCACACAACCCCCATTTTTGTCGAAAATAGCCATGAACGACCATTTACAATAATACCGAAGGCTAACACCTACAGATTTTTGACCAAGAAATGGTCTCCACCAGATATCCAAGAATGTGATCTATGGCAAGGAAACATATGTGGGGTGAGGTGTACGAGCCTCTGATCGATGGTCAATGGCCACACAACCCCCATTTTTGTTGAATATAGCCATGAACGACCATTTTCAATAATTCTGAAGGCTAACACCTACGGTTTTTTGACCAAGAAATCGTCTCCACCAGAAATCCAAGAATATGATCTATGGCAAGGAAACATATTTGTGGTGAGGTGTACGAGCCTCTGGTCGATGATCAATGGCCACACAACCCCCATTTTTGTCGAAAACAACCATGAACAACCATTTTCAATAATATCGAAGGCTAACACGTATGGATTTTTGACCAAGAAATGGTCTCCACGAGAAATCCAAGATTGTGATCTATGGTAATTAAACATATGTGGGGTGAGGTGTACGAGCCTCTGGTCGATGATAAATGGCCACTCAACCCCCATTTTTGTCAAAAAAAGCCATGAATGACCATTTTCAATAATACCGAAGGCTAACACCTACGGATTTTTGACCAAGAAATGGTCTCCACCAGAAATCCAAGAATGTGATCTATGGCAAGGAAACATATGTGGGGTGAGGTGTACGAGCCCCTGGTCGATTATCAATGGCCACACAACCCCCATTTTTGTCGAAAATTGCCATGAACGACTATTTTCAATGACACTGAAGGATAACACCTATGGATTTTTGACCAAGAAATGGTCTCCACCATAAATCCAAGAATGTGATCTATGGCAAGGAAACATATGTGTAGTGAGGTGTATGAGCCTCTGGTCGAAGATCAATGGCCACACAACCCCCATTTGTCTCGAAAATAGCCATGAATGACCATTTTCAATAATACCGAAGGCTAACACGTACAGATTTTTGACCAAGAAATGGTCTCTACCAGAAATTCAAGAATGTTATCTATGGCAAGGAAACATATGTGGGGTGAGGTGTATGAGCCTCTAGTCGATGATTAATGGCCACACAACCCCCATTTTTGTCGAAAATAGCCATGAACGACCATTTACAATAATACCGAAGGCTAACACCTACGGATTTTTGACCAAGAAATGGTCTCCACCAGATATCCAAGAATGTGATCTATGGCAAGGAAACATTTGTGGGGTGAGGTGTACGAGCCTCTGATCGATGATCAATGGCCACACAACCCCCATTTTTGTTGAATATAGCCATGAACGACCATTTTCAATAATTCTGAAGGCTAACTCCTACGGTTTTTTGACGAAGAAATCGTCTCCACCAGAAATCCAAGAATATGATCTATGGCAAGGAAACATATTTGTGGTGAGGTGTACGAGCCTCTGGTCGATGATCAATGGCCACACAACCCCCATTTTTGTCGAAAACAACCATGAACGACCATTTTCAATAATATCGAAGGCTAACACGTACGGATTTTTGACCAAGAAATGGTCTCCACGAGAAATCCAAGATTGTGATCTATGGTAATTAAACATATGTGGGGTGAGGTGTACGAGCCTCTGGTCAATGATAAATGGCCACACAACCCCCATTTTTGTCAAAAAAAGCCATGAATGACCATTTTCAATAATACCGAAGGCTAACACCTTCGGATTTTTGACCAAGAAATGGTCTCCACCAGAAATCCAAGAATGTGATCTATGGCAAGGAAACATATGTGGGGTGAGGTGTACGAGCCCCTGGTCGATTATCAATGGCCACACAACCCCCATTTTTGTCGAAAATTGCCATGAACGACTATTTTCAATGACAGTGAAGGTTAACACCTATGGATTTTTGACCAAGAACTGGTCTCCACCATAGATCCAAGAATGTGATCTATGGCAAGAAAACATATGTGTAGTGAGGTGTATGAGCCTCTAGTTGAAGATAAAGGGCCACACAACCCCCATTTTTGTCGAAAATAGCCATGAATGACCATTTTCAATAATACCGAAGGCTAACACATTCAGATTTTTGCCCAAAAATGGTCTCCACCAGAAATCCAAAAATGTGATCTATGTCAAGGAAACATATGTGGGGTGAGGTGTATGAGCCTCTGGTCGATGATCAATGGCCATAGAACCTCTATTTTGTCAAAAATAGCCATGAACGACCATTTTCAATAATACCGAAGGCTAACACGTACGGATTTTTGACCAAGAAATGGTCTCCACCAGAAATCCAAAAATGTGATATATGGCAAGGAAACATATGTGGGGTGAAGTGTACGAGCCTCTGGTCGATGATCAATGGCCACACAACCCCCATTTTTGTCGAAAATAGCCATGAACGACCATTTTCAATGACACTTAAGGCTAACACCTATGGATTTTTGACCAAGAAATGGTCTCCACCAGAAATCCAAGAATGTGGTCTATGGCAAGGAAACATATGTGGGGTGAGGTGTATGAGCCTTTGGTCGATGATCAATTGCCACACAACCCCCATTTTTGTCGAAAATAGCCATGAACGACCATTTTCAATAATACCGAAGGCTAACACCTATGGATTTTTGACCAAGAAATGGTCTCCACCAGAAATCCAAGAATGTGATCTATGGCAAGGAAACTTATGTGGGGTGAGGTGTACGAGCCTCTGGTCGATGATTAATGGCGACACAACCCCCATTTTTGTCGAAAATAGCCATGAATGACTATTTTCAATGACACTGAAGGCTAACACCTACGAATTTTTGACCAACAAATGGTCTCCACGAGAAATCCAAGATTGTGATCTATGGCAAGAAAACATATGTGGGGTGAAGTGTACGAGCCTCTGGTCGATGATCAATGGCCACGCAACCCCCATTTTTGTCGAAAATAGCCATGAACGACTATTTTCAATGACACTGAAGGCTAACACCTATGGATTTTTGACCAAGAAATGGTCTCCACCATAAATCCAAGAATGTGATCTATGGCAAGGAAACATATGTGTAGTGCGGTGTATGAGCCTCTGGTCGAAGATCAATGGCCACACAACCCCCATTTGTGTCGAAAATAGCCATGAATGACCATTTTCAATAATACCGAAGGCTAACACGTACGGATTTTTGACCAAGAAATGGTCTCCACCAGAAATTCAAGAATGTTATCTATGGCAAGGAAACATATGTGGGGTGAGGTGTATGAGCCTCTGGTCGATGATTAATGGCCACACAACCCCCATTTTTGTCGAAAATAGCCATGAACGACCATTTACAATAATACCGAAGGCTAACACCTACGGATTTTTGACCAAGAAATGGTCTCCACCAGAAATCCTAGAATGTGATCTATGGCAAGGAAACTTATGTGGGGTGAGGTGTACGAGCCTCTGATCGATGGTCAATGGCCACACAACCCCCATTTTTGTTGAATATAGCCATGAACGACCATTTTCAATAATTCTGAAGGCTAACACCTACGGTTTTTTGACCAAGAAATTGTCTCCACCAGAAATCCAAGAATATGATCTATGGCAAGGAAACATATTTGTGGTGAGGTGTACGAGCCTCTGGTCGATGATCAATGGCCACACAACCCCCATTTTTGTCGAAAACAACCATGAACAACCATTTTCAATAATATCGAAGGCTAACACGTATGGATTTTTGACCAAGAAATGGTCTCCACGAGAAATCCAAGATTGTGATCTATGGTAATTAAACATATGTGGGGTGAGGTGTACGAGCCTCTGGTCGATGATAAATGGCCACTCAACCCCCATTTTTGTCAAAAAAAGCCATGAATGACCATTTTCAATAATACCGAAGGCTAACACCTACGGATTTTTGACCAAGAAATGGTCTCCACCAGAAATCCAAGAATGTGATCTATGGCAAGGAAACATATGTGGGGTGAGGTGTACGAGCCCCTGGTCGATTATCAATGGCCACACAACCCCCATTTTTGTCGAAAATTGCCATGAACGACTATTTTCAATGACACTGAAGGATAACACCTATGGATTTTTGACCAAGAACTGGTCTCCACCATAGATCCAAGAATGTGATCTATGGCAAGAAAACATATGTGTAGTGAGGTGTATGAGCCTCTGGTTGAAGATAAAGCGCCACACAACCCCCATTTTTGTCGAAAATAGCCATGAATGACCATTTTCAATAATACCGAAGGCTAACACATTCGGATTTTTGCCCAAAAATGGTCCCCACCAGAAATCCAAAAATGTGATCTATGTCAAGGAAACATATGTGGGGTGAGGTGTATGAGCCTCTGGTGGATGATCAATGGCCATAGAACCTCTATTTTGTCAAAAATAGCCATGAACGACCATTTTCAATAATACCGAAGGCTAACACGTACGGATTTTTGACCAAGAAATGGTCTCCACCAGAAATCCAAGAATGTGATCTATAGCAAGAAAACATATGTGGGGTGAAGTGTACGAGCCTCTGGTCGATGATCAATGGCCACACAACCCCCATTTTTGTCAAAAATAGCCATGAACGACCATTTTCAATGACACTGAAGGCTAACACCTACGGATTTTTGACCAAGAAATGGTCTCCACCAGAAATCCAAGAATGTGATCTATGGCAAGGAAACTTATGTGGGGTGAGGTGTACGAGCCTCTGGTCGATGATCAATTGCCACACAACCCCCATTTTTGTCGAAAATAGCCATGAATGACTATTTTCAATGACACTGAAGGCTAACACCTACGAATTTTTGACCAACAAATGGTCGCCACGAGAAATCCAAGATTGTGATCTATGGCAAGAAAACATATGTGGGGTGAAGTGTATGAGCCTCTGGTCGATGATCAATGGCCACGCAACCCCCATTTTTGTCGAAAATAGCCATGAACGACCATTTTCAATGACACTGAAGGCTAACACCTATGGATTTTTGACCAAGAAATGGTCTCCACCATAAATCCAAGAATGTGATCTATGGCAAGGAAACATATGTGTAGTGAGGTGTATGAGCCTCTGGTCGAAGATCAATGGCCACACAACCCCCATTTGTGTCAAAAATAGCCATGAATAACCATTTTCAATAATACCGAAGGCTAACACGTACGGATTTTTGACCAAGAAATGGACTCCACCAGAAATCCAAGAATATTATCTATGGCAAGGAAACATATGTGGGGTGAGGTGTATGAGCCTCTGGTCGATGATCAATGGCCACACAACCCCCATTTTTGTCGAAAATAGCCATGAACGACCATTTACAATAATACCGAAGGCTAACACCTACGGATTTTTGACCAAGAAATGGTCTCCACAGAAAATCCAAGAAAGTGATCTATGGAAAGGAAACATATGTGGGGTGAGGTGTACGAGCATCTGGTCGATGATCAATGGCCACACAACCCCCATTTTTGTCGAATACAACCATGAACGACCATTTTCAATAATACCGAAGGCTAACACGTACGAATTTTTGACCAAGAAATGGTCTCAACGAGAAATCCAAGATTGTGATCTATGGCAATTAAACATATGTGGGGTGAGGTGTACGAGCCTCTAGTCGATGATAAATGGCCACACAACCCCCATTTTTGTCGAAAATAGCCATGAACGACCATTTTCAATAATACCGAAGGCTAAAACCTACGGATTTTTGACCAAGAAATGGTCTTCACCAGAAATCCAAGAATGTGATCTATGGAAAGGAAACATATGTGGGGTGAGGTGTACGAGCCCCTGGTCGATTATCAATGGCCACACAACCCCCATTTTTGTCGAAAATTGCCATGGACGACTATTTTCAATGACACTGAAGGCTAACACCTATGGATTTTTGACCAAGAACTGGTCTCCACCATAGATCCAAGAATGTGATATGTGGCAGGAAAACATATGTGTAGTGAGGTGTATGAGCCTCTAGTTGAAGATAAATGGCCACACAACCCCCATTTTTGTCGAAAATAGCCATGAACGACCATTTTCAATAATACCGAAGGCTAACACGTACGGATTTTTGACCAAGAAATGGTCTCCACCAGAAATACAAGAATGTGATCTATGGCAAGGTAACATATGTGGGTGAGGTGTACGAGCCTCTGGTCGATGATCAATGGCCACACAACCCCCATTTTGTCGAAAATAGCCATTAACGACCATTTTCAATAATACCAAAGGCTAACACGTACGAATTTTTGACCAAGAAATGCTCTCCACCAGAAATCCAAGAGTGTGCTCTACGGCAAGGAAACATATGTGGGGTGTGGTGTACGAGTCTCTGGTCGATGATTAATGGCCACACAACCCCTATTTTTGACGAAAATAGCCTTGAACGACCATTTTCAATAATATCGAAAGCTAACACCTACGGATTTTTGACCAACAAATGGTCTCCACCAGAAATCCAAGAATGTGGTCTATGGCAAGGAAACATATGTGGGGTGAGGTGTATGAGCCTTTGGTCGATGATCAATGGCCACACAACCCCCATTTTTGTCGAAAATAGCCATGAACGACCATTTTCAATAATACCGAAGCCTAACACCTACGGATTTTTGACCAAGAAATGGTCACCACCAGAAATCCAAGAATGTGGTCTATGGCAAGGAAACACATGTGGGGTGAGGTGTATGAGCCTTTGGTTGATGATCATTGGCCACACAACCCCCATTTTTGTTGAAAATAGCCATGAATGACCATTTTCAATAATACCGAAGGCTAACACGTACGGATTTTTGACCAAGAAATGGTCTCCACCAGAAATCCAAGAATGTGATCTATGGCAAGGAAACATATGTGGGGTGAGGTGTATGAGCCTCTGGTCGACGATAAATGGCCACACAACCCCCATTTTAGTCGAAAATAGCCATGGACGACCATTTTCAATAATACCGAAGGCTAACACCAACGGAATTTTGACCAAGAAATGGTCTCCACCAGAAATCCTAGAATGTAATCTCTAGCAAGAAAACATATGTGGGGTGAAGTGTACGATCTTCTGGTCGATGATCAATGGCCACACAAACCCATTTTTGTCGAAAATAGCCATGAACGACCATTTTCAATGACACTGAAGGCTAACACCTACGGATTTTTGACCAAGAAACGGTCTCCACAATAAATCCAAGAATGTGATCTATGTCAAGGAAACATATGTGTAGTGAGGTGTATGAGCCTTTGGTCGAATATCAATGGCCACACAACCCCCATTTTTGTCGAAAATAGCCATGAACAACCATTTTCAATAGTACCGAAGGCTAAAACATTCAGATTTTTGACCAAGAAATGGTCTCCACCAGAAATCAAGGAATGTGATCTATGGCAAGGAAACATATGTGGGGTGAGGTTTATGAGCCTCTGGTCGATGATCAATGGCCACACAACCCCCATTTTTGTCGAAAATAGCCATGAATGACCATTTTCAATAATACTGAAGGCTAACACATACAGATTTTTGACCAATAAATGGTCTCCACCGGAAATCCAAGAATGTGATCTATGGCAAGGAAACATATGTGGGGTGAGGTGTACAAGCCTCTGGTCGAAGATCATTGGCCACACAACCCCCATTTTTGTTGAATATAACCATGAACGACCATTTTCAATAATTCTGAAGGCTAACACCTACGGTTTTTTGACCAAGAAATCGTCTCCACCAGAAATCCAAGATTATGATCTATGGCAAGGAAACATATTTGTGGTGAGGTGTATGAGCCTCTGGTCGATGATCAATGGCCACACAACCCCCATTTTTGTCGAAAACAACCATGAACGACCATTTTCAATAATATCGAAGGCTAACACGTACGGATTTTTGACCAAGAAATGGTCTCCTCCAGAAATCCAAGAATGTGATCTATGGAAAGAAAACATATATGGGGTAAAGTGTACGAGCCTCTGGTCGATGATCAATGGCCACACAACCCCCATTTTTGTCGAAAATAGCCATGAACGACCATTTTCAATGACACTAAAGGCTAACACCTATGGATTTCTGACCAAGAAATGGTCTCCACCATAAATCCAAGAATGTGATCTATGGCAAGGAAACATATGTGTAGTGAGGTGTATGAGCCTCTGGTCGAAGATCAATGGCCACACAACCCCCATTTTTGTCGAAAATAGCCATGAATGACCATTTTCAAAAATACCAAAGGCTAACACATTCGGATTTTTGCCCAAGAAATGGTCTCCTCCAGAAATCCAAGAATGTGATCTATGGCAAGGAAACATATGTGGGGTGAGGTGTACGAGCCTCTAGTCGATGATCAATGGCCACACAACCCCCATTTTGTCGAAAATAGCCATGAACGACCATTTTCAATAATACAGAAGGCTAACACGTACGAGTTTTTGACCAAGAAATGGTCTCCACCAGAAATCCAAGAATGTAATCTTTGGCAAGGAAACATATGTGGGGTGAGGTTTATGAGCCTCTAGTCGATGATAATTGGCCATACAACCCCCATTGTTTATGAAAATAGCCATGAGCGACCATTTTCAATAATACTAGAGGCTAACACCTACGGATTTTTGACCAAAAATGGTCTCCACCATAAATCCAAGAATGTGATTTATGGCAAGGAAACATATGTGGGGTGAGGTGTATGAGCCTCTGGCGATGATCAATGGCCACACAACCCCCATTTTTGTCGAAAATAGCCATGAACGACCATTTTCAATAATACCGAAGGCTAACACCTACGGATTTTTGACCAAGGAATGGTCTCCACCAGAAATCCAAGAATGTGATCTACGGCAAGGAAACATATGTGGGGTGGGGTGTATGAGCCTCTGGTCGACGATCAATGGCCACACAACCCTAATTTTTGTCGAAAATAGCCATGAACGACCATTTTCAATGACACTGAAGGCTAACACCTACAGATTTTTGACCAAGAAATGGTCTCCACCATAAATCCAAGAATGTGATCTATGGCAAGGAAACATATGTGTAGTGAGGTGTATGAGCCTCTGGTCGAAGATCAATGTCCACACAACCCCCATTTTTGTCGAAAATAGCCATGAATGACCATTTTCAAAAATACCAAAGGCTAACACATTCGGATTTTTGACCAAGAAATTGTCTCCACCAGAAATCCAAGAATGTGATCTATGGCAAGGAAACATATGTGGGGTGAGGTGTATGAGCCTCTGGCGATGATCAATGGCCACACAAGCCCCATTTTTTGTCGAAAATAGCCATGAACGACCATTTTCAATAATACCGAAGGCTAACACCTACGGATTTTTGACCAAGAAATGGTCTCCAACAGAAATCCAAGAATGTGATCTACGGCAAGGAAACATATGTGGGGTGAGGTGTATGAGCCTCTGGTCGACGATCAATGGCCACACAACCCTATTTTTTGTCGAAAATAGCCATGAACGACCATTTTCAATGACACTAAAGGCTAACACCTACGGATTTTTGACTAAGAAATGGTCTCCACCATAAATACAAGAATGTGATCTATGGCAAGGAAACATATGTGTAGTGAGGTGTATGAGCCTCTGGTCGAAGATCAATGGCCACACAACCCCCATTTTTGTCGAAAATAGCCATGAATGACCATTTTCAATAATACTGAAGGCTAACACGTACAGATTTTTGACCAACAAATGGTCTCCACCGAAAATCCAAAAATGTGATCTATGGCAAGGAAACATATGTGGGGTGAGGTGTACAAGCCTCTGGTCAATGATCATTGGCCACACAACAACCATTTTTGTCGAAAATAGCCATGAATGACCATATTCAATAATACCGAAGGCTAACACGTACGGATTTTTGACCAAGAAATGGTCTCCACCAGAAATCCAAGAATGTGATCTATGGAAAGGAAACATATGTGGGGTGAATTGCACGAGCCTCTGGTCGATGATAAATGGCCACACAACCCCCATTTTAGTCGAAAATAGCCATGAACGACCATTTTCAATAATACCGAAGCCTAACTCCAACAGATTTTTGACCAAGGAATGGTCTCCTCCAGAAATCCAAGAATGTGATCTATGGAAAGAAAACATATATGGGGTAAAGTGTACGAGCCTCTGGTCGATGATCAATGGCCACACAACCCCCATTTTTATCGAAAATAGCCATGAACGACCATTTTCAATGACACTAAAGGCTAACACCTATGGATTTCTGACCAAGAAATGGTCTCCACCATAAATCCAAGAATGTGATCTATGGCAAGGAAACATATGTGTAGTAAGGTGTATGAGCCTCTGGTCGAAGATCAATGGCCACACAACCCCCATTTTTGTCGAAAATAGCCATGAATGACCATTTTCAAAAATACCAAAGGCTAACACATTCGGATTTTTGCCCAAGAAATGGTCTCCACCAGAAATCCAAGAATGTGATCTATGGCAAGGAAACATATGTGGGGTGAGGTGTACGAGCCTCTGGTCGATGATCAATGGCCACACAACCCCCATTTTGCCGAAAATAGCCATGAACGACCATTTTCAATAATACCGAAGGCTAACACGTACGAGTTTTTGACCAAGAAATGGTCTCCACCAGAAATCCAAGAATGTAATCTATGGCAAGGAAACTTATGTGGGGTGAGGTTTATGAGCCTCTAGTCGATGATAAATGGCCACACAACCCCCATTTTTTATGAAAATAGCCATGAGCGACCATTTTCAATAATACTAGAGGCTAACACCTACGGATTTTTGACCAAGAAATGGTCTCCACCAGAAATCCAAGAATGTGATCTATGGCAAGGAAACATATGTGGGGTGAGGTGTATGAGCCTCTGGTCGATGATCAATGGCCACACAACCCCCATTTTTGTCGAAAATAGCCATGAACGACCATTTTCAATAATACCGAAGGCTAACACCTACGGATTTTTGACCAAGAAATGGTCTCCACCAGAAATCCAAGAATGTGATCTACGGCAAGGAAACATATGTGGGGTGAGGTGTATGAGCCTCCGGTCGACGATCAATGGCCACACAACCGTAATTTTTGTCGAAAAAGCCATGAACGACCATTTTCAATGACACTGAAGGCTAACACCTACGGATTTTTGACCAGAAATGGTCTCCACCATAATTCCAAGAATGTGATCTATGGCAAGGAAACATATGTGTAGTGAGGTGTATGAGCCTCTGGTCGAAGATCAATGGCCACACAACCCCCATTTTTGTCGAAAATAGCCATGGATGACCATTTTCCAAAATACCAAAGGCTAACACATTCGGATTTTTGCCCAAGAAATGGTCTCCACCAGAAATCCAAGAATGTGATCTATGGCAAGGAAACATATGTGGGGTGAGGTGTACGAGCCTCTGGTCGATGATCAATGGCCACACAACCCCCATTTTGCCGAAAATAGCCATGAACGACCATTTTCAATAATACCGAAGGCTAACACGAACGAGTTTTTGACCAAGAAATGGTCTCCACCAGAAATCCAAGAATGTAATCTATGGCAAGGAAACATATGTGGGGTGAGGTTTATGAGCCTCTAGTCGATGATAAATGGCCACACAACCCTCATGTTTTATGAAAATACCCATGAGCGACCATTTTCAATAATACTAAAGGCTAACACCTACGGATTTTTGACCAAGAAATTGTCTCCACCAGAAATCCAAGAATGTTATATATGGCAAGGAAACATATGTGGGGTGAGGTGTATGAGCCTCTGGCGATGATCAATGGCCACACAACCCCCATTTTTTGTCGAAAATAGCCATGAATGACCATTTTCAATAATACCGAAGGCTAACACCTACGGATTTTTGACCAAGAAATGGTCTCCACCAGAAATCCAAGAATGTGATCTACGGCAAGGAAACATATGTGGGGTGAGGTGTATGAGCCTCTGGTCGACGATCAATGGCCACACAACCCTAATTTTTGTCGAAAATAGCCATGAACGACCATTTTCAATGACACTGAAGGCTAACACCTACGGATTTTTGACCAAGAAATGGTCTCCACCATAAATACAAGAATGTGATCTATGGCAAGGAAACATATGTGTAGTGAGGTGTATGAGCCTCTGGTCGAAGATCAATGGCCACACCACCCCCATTTTTGTCGAAAATAGCCATGAATGACCATTTTCAATAATACTGAAGGCTAACACGTACAGATTTTTGACCAATAAATGGTCTCCACCAAAAATCCAAAAATGTGATCTATTGCAAGGAAACATATGTGGGGTGAATTGCACGAGCCTCTGGTCGATGATAAATGGCCACACAACCCCCATTTTAGTCGAAAATAGCCATGAACGACCATTTTCAATAATACCGAAGGCTAACACATTCAGATTTTTGCCCAAGAAATGGTCTCCACCAGAAATCCAAGAATGTGATCTATGGCAAGGAAACATATGTGGGGTGAGGTTTACGAGCCTCTAGTCGATGATCAATGGCCACACAACCCCCATTTTGCCGAAAATAGCCATGAACGACCATTTTCAATAATACCGAAGGCTAACACGTACGAGTTTTTGACCAAGAAATGGTCTCCACCAGAAATCCAAGAATGTGATCTATGGCAAGGAAACATATGTGGGGTGAGGTTTATGAGCCTCTAGTCGATGATAAATGGCCACACAACCCCCATTTTTTATGAAAATAGCCATGAGCAACCATTTTCAATAATATTAGAGGCTAACACCTACGGATTTTTGACCAAGAAATGGTCTCCACCAGAAATCCAAGAATGTGATCTGTGGCAAGGAAACATATGTGGGGTGAGGTGTATGAGCCTCTGGTCGACGATCAATGGCCACACAACCCTAATTTTTGTCGAAAATAGCCATGAACGACCATTTTCAATGACACTGAAGGCTAACACCTACGGATTTTTGACCAAGAAATGGTCTCCACCATAAATCCAAGAATGTGATATATGGCAAGTAAACATATGTGTAGTGAGGTGTATGAGCCTCTGGTCGACGATCAATGGCCACACAACCCTAATTTTTGTCGAAAATAGCCATGAATGACCATTTTCAATAATACTGAAGGCTAACACGTACAAATTTTTAACCAATAAATGGTCTCCACCGAAAATCCAAGAATGTGATCTATGGCAAGGAAACATATGTGGGGTGAGGTGTATGAGCCTCTGGTCGAAGATCAATGGCCACACAACCCCCATTTTTGTCGAAAATAGCCATGAATGACCATTTTCAAAAATACCAAAGGCTAACACATTCGGATTTTTGCCCAAGAAATGGTCTCCACCAGAAATCCAAGAATGTGATCTTTGGCAAGGAAACATATGTGGGGTGAGGTTTACGAGCCTCTGGTCGATGATCAATGGCCACCCAACCCCCATTTTGCCGAAAATAGCCATGAACGACCATTTTCAATAATACCGAAGGCTAACACGTACGAGTTTTTGACCAAGAAATGGTCTCCACCAGAAATCCAAGAATGTGATCTATGGCAAGGAAACATATGTGGGGTGAGGTTTATGAGCCTCTAGTCGATGATAAATGGCCACACAACCCCCATTTTTTATGAAAATTGCCATGAGCGACCATTTTCGATAATACTAGAGGCTAACACCTACGGATTTTTGACCAAGAAATGGTCTCCACCAGAAATCCAAGAATGTGATCTGTGGCAAGGAAACATATGTGGGGTGAGGTGTATGAGCCTCTGGTCGACGATCAATGGCCACACAACCCTAATTTTTGTTGAAAATAGCCATGAACGACCATTTTCAATGACACTGAAGGCTAACACCTACGGATTTTTGACCAAGAAATGGTCTCCACCATAAATCCAAGAATGTGATCTATGGCAAGGAAACATATGTGTAGTGAGGTGTATGAGCCTCTGGTCGAAGATCAATGGCCACACAACCCCAATTTTTGTCGAAAATAGCCATGAATGACCATTTTCAAAAATACCAAAGGCTAACACATTTGGATTTTTGCCCAAGAAATGGTCTCCACCTGAAATCCAAGAATGTGATCTATGGCAAGGAAACATATGTGGGGTGAGGTGTACGAGCCTCTGGTCGATGATCAATGGCCACACAACCCCCATTTTGCCGAAAATAGCCATGAACGACCATTTTCAATAATACCGAAAGGTAACACGTACGAGTTTTTGACCAAGAAATGGTCTCCACCAGAAATCCAAGAATGTAATCTATGGCAAGGAAACATATGTGGGGTGAGGTTTATGAGCCTCTAGTCGATGATAAATGGCCACACAACCCCCATTTTTTATGAAAATAGCCATGAGCGACCATTTTCAATAATACTAGAGGCTAACACCTACGGATTTTTGACCAAGAAATGGTCTCCACCAGAAATCCAAGAATGTGATCTGTGGCAAGGAAACATATGTGGGGTGAGGTGTATGAGCCTCTGGTCGACGATCAATGGCCACACAACCCTAATTTTTGTCGAAAATAGCCATGAACGACCATTTTCAATGACACTGAAGGCTAACACCTACGGATTTTTGACCAAGAAACGGTCTCCACCATAAATCCAAGAATGTGATCTATGGCAAGGAAACATATGTGTAGTGAGGTGTATGAGCCTCTGGTCGACGATCAATGGCCACACAACCCTAATTTTTGTCGAAAATAGCCATGAATGACCATTTTCAATAATACTGAAGGCTAACACGTACAAATTTTTGACCAATAAATGGTCTCCACCGGAAATCCAAGAATGTGATCTATGGCAAGGAAACATATGTGGGGTGAGGTGTATGAGCCTCTGGTCGAAGATCAATGGCCACACAACCCCCATTTTTGTCGAAAATAGCCATGAATGACCATTTTCAAAAATACCAAATGCTAACACATTCGGATTTTTGCCCAAGAAATGGTCTCCACCAGAAATCCAAGAATGTGATCTTTGGCAAGGAAACATATGTGGGGTGAGGTTTACGAGCCTCTGGTCGATGATCAATGGCCACACAACCCCCATTTTGCCGAAAATAGCCATGAACGACCAGTTTTCAATAATACCGAAGGCTAACACGTACGAGTTTTTGACTAAGAAATGGTCTCCACCAGAAATCCAAGAATGTGATCTATGTCAAGGAAACATATCTGGGGTGAGGTTTATGAGCCTCTAGTCGATGATAAATGGCCACAGAACCCCCATTTTTTATGAAAATAGCCATGAGCGACCATTTTCAATAATACTAGAGGCTAACACCTACGGATTTTTGACCAAGAAATGGTCTCCACCAGAAATCCAAGAATGTGATCTTTGGCAAGGAAACATATGTGGGGTGAGGTGTATGAGCCTCTGGTCGACGATCAATGGCCACACAACCCTAATTTTTGTCGAAAATAGCCATGAACGACCATTTTCAATGACACTGAAGGCTAACACCTACGGATTTTTGACCAAGAAATGGTCTCCACCATAAATCCAAGAATGTGATCTATGGCAAGGAAACATATGTGTAGTGAGGTGTATGAGCCTCTGGTCGAAGATCAATGGCCACACAACCCCAATTTTTGTCGAAAATAGCCATGAATGACCATTTTCAAAAATACCAAAGGCTAACACATTCGGATTTTTGCCCAAGAAATGGTCTCCACCTGAAATCCAAGAATGTGATCTATGGCAAGGAAACATATGTGGGGTGAGGTGTACGAGCCTCTGGTCGATGATCAATGGCCACACAACCCCCATTTTGCCAAAAATAGCCATGAACGACCATTTTCAATAATATCGAAGGGTAACACGTACGAGTTTTTGACCAAGAAATGGTCTCCACCAGAAATCCAAGAATGTAATCTATGGCAAGGAAACATATGTGGGGTGAGGTTTATGAGCCTCTAGACGATGATAAATGGCCACACAACCCCCATTTTTTATGAAAATAGCCATGAGCGACCATTTTCAATAATACAAGAGGCTAACACCTATGGATTTTTGACCAAGAAATGGTCTCCACCAGAAATCCAAGAATGTGATCTATGGCAAGGAAACATATGTGGGGTGAGGTGTATGAGCCTCTGACGATGATCAATGGCCACACAACCCCCATTTTTGTCGAAAATAGCCATGAACGACCATTTTCAATAATACCGAAGGCTAACACCTACGGATTTTTGACCAAGAAATGGTCTCCACCAGAAATCCAAGAATGTGATCTACGGCATGGAAACATATGTGGGGTGAGGTGTATGAGCCTCTGGTCGATGATCAATGGCCACACAACCCTAATTTTTGTCGAAAATAGCCATGAACGACCATTTTCAATGACACTGAAGGCTAACACCTACGGATTTTTGACCAAGAAATGGTCTCCACCATAAATCCAAGAATGTGATCTATGGCAAGGAAACATATGTGTAGTGAGGTGTATGAGCTTCTGGTCGAAGATCAATGGCCACACAACCCCCATTTTTGTCGAAAATAGCCATGAATGACCATTTTCAAAAATACCAAAGGCTAACACATTCTGATTTTTTTCCCAAGTAATGGTCTCCACCAGAAATCCAAGAATGTGATCTATGGCAAGGAAACATATGTGGGGTGAGGTTTACGAGCCTCTGGTCGATGATCAATGGCCACACAACCCCCATTTTGCCGAAAATAGCCATGAACGACCATTTTCAATAATACCGAAGGCTAACACGTACGAGTTTTTGACCAAGAAATGGTCTCCACCAGAAATCCAAGAATGTGATCTATGGCAAGGAAACATATGTGGGGTGAGGTTTATGAGCCTCTAGTCGATGATAAATGGCCACACAACCCCCATTTTTTATGAAAATAGCCATGAGCGACCATTTTCAATAATACTAGAGGCTAACACCTACAGATTTTTGACCAAGAAATGGTCTCCACCAGAAATCCAAGAATGTGATCTGTGGCAAGGAAACATATGTGGGGTGAGGTGTATGAGCCTCTGGTCGATGATCAATGGCCACACAACCCCCATTTTTGTCGAAAATAGCCATGAATGACCATTTTCAATAATACCGAAGGCTAACACCTACGGATTTTTGACCAAGAAATGGTCTCCACCAGAAATCCAAGAATGTGACCTACGGCAAGGAAACATACGTGGGGTGAGGTGTATGAGCCTCTGGTCGACGATCAATGGCCACACAACCCTAATTTTTGTCGAAAATAGCCATGAACGACCATTTTCAATGACACTGAAGGCTAACACCTACGGATTTTTGACCAAGAAATGGTCTCCACCATAAATCCAAGAATGTGATCTATGGCAAGGAAACATATGTGTAGTGAGGTGTATGAGCCTCTGGTCGAAGATCAATGGACACACAACCCCCATTTTTGTCGAAAATAGCCATGAATGACCATTTTCAAAAATACCAAAGGCTAAAACATTCGGATTTTTGCCCAAGAAATGGTCTCCACCAGAAATCCAAGAATGTGATCTATGGCAAGGAAACATATGTGGGGTGAGGTGTACGAGCCTCTGGTCGATGATCAATGGCCACATAACCTCCATTTTGCCGAAAATAGCCATGAACGACCATTTTCAATAATACTGAAGGCTAACACGTACGAGTTTTTGACCAAGAAATGGTCTCCACCAGAAATCCAAGAATGTGATCTATGGCAAGGAAACATATGTGGAGTGAGGTTTATGAGCCTCTAGTCGATGATAAATGGCCACACAACCCCATTTTTTATGAAAATAGCCATGAGCGACCATTCTCAATAATACTAGAGGCTAACACCTACGGATTTTTGACCAAGAAATGGTCTCCACCAGAAATCCAAGAATGTGATCTATGGCAAGGAAACATATGTGGGGTGAGGTGTATGAGCCTCTGGTCAATGATCAATGGCCACACAACCCTTATTTTTATCGAAAATAGCCATGAATGACCATTTTCAATAATACCGAAGGCTAACACCTACGGATTTTTGACCAAGAAATGGTCTCTACCAGAAATCCAAGAATGTGACCTACGGCAAGGAAACATATGTGGGGTGAGGTGTATGAGCCTCTGGTCGACGATCAATGGCCACACAACCCTAATTTTTGTCGAAAATAGCCATGAACGACCATTTTCAATGACACTGAAGGCTAACACCTACGGATTTTTGACCAAGAAATGGTCTCCACCATAAATCCAAGAATGTGAACTATGGCAAGGAAACATATGTGTAGTGAGGTGTATGAGCCTCTGGTCGAAGATCAATGGCCACATAACCCCCATTTTTGTCGAAAATAGCCATGAATGACCATTTTCAAAAATACCAAAGGCTAACACATTCGGATTTTTGCCCAAGAAATGGTCTCCACCAGAAATCCAAGAATGTGATCTATGGCAAGGAAACATATGAGGGGTGAGGTGTACGAGCCTCTGGTCAATGATCAATGGCCACACAACCCCCATTTTGCCGAAAATAGCCATGAACGACCATTTTCAATAATACCGAAGGCTAACACGTAAGAGTTTTTGACCAAGAAATGGTCTCCACCAGAAATCAAAGAATGTGATCTATGGCAAGGAAACATATGTGGGGTGAGGTTTATGAGCCTCTAGTCGATGATAAATGGCCACACAACCCCCATTTTTTATGAAAATAGCCATGAGCGACCATTTTCAATAATACTAGAGGCTAACACCTACGGATTTTTGACCAAGAAATGGTCTGCACCAGAAATCCAAGAATGTGATCTATGGCAAGGAAACATATGTGTGGTGAGGTGTATGAGCCTCTGGTCGTTGATCAATGGCCACACAACCTCCATTTTTGTCGAAAATAGCCATGAACGACCGTTTTCAATAATACCGAAGGCTAACACCTACGGATTTTTGACCAAGAAATGGTCTCCACCAGAAATCCAAGAATGTGATCTATGGCAAGGAAACATATGTGGGGTGAGGTGTATGAGCCTCTGGTCGACGATCAATGGCCACACAACCCTAATTTTTGTCGAAAATAGCCATGAACGACCATTTTCAATGACACTGAAGGCTAACACCTACAGATTTTTGACCAAGAAATGGTCTCCACCATAAATCCAAGAATGTGATCTATGGCAAGGAAACATATGTGTAGTGAGGTGTATGAGCCTCTGGTCCAATATCAATGGCCACACAACCCCCATTTTTTGTCGAAAATAGCCATGAACGACCATTTTTAATAGTTCCGAAGGCTAACACATTCGGATTTTTGACCAAGAAATGGTCTCCACCAGAAATCAAAGAATGTGATCTATGGCAAGGAAATATATGTGGGGTGAGGTGTACGAGCCTTTGGTCGATGATCAATGGCCACACAACCCCCATTTTTGTCGAAAATAGCCATGAATGACCATTTTCAATAATACCGAAGGCTAACACGTACGGATTTTTGACCAAGAAATGGTCTCCACCAGATATTCAAGAATATGATCTATGGCAAGGAAACATATGTGGGTTGAGGTGTATGAGCCTCTGGTCGATGATAAATGGCCACACAACCCCCATTTCAGTCGAAAATAGCCATGAACGACCATTTTCAATAATACAGAAGGCTAACACCAACAGATTTTTGACCAAGAATTGGTCTCCACCAGAAACCAAGAATGTGATCTATGGCAAGAAAACATATGTGGGGTGAAGTGTACGAGCCTCTGGCCGATGATCAATGGCCACACAACCCCCATTTTTGTCGAAAATAGCCATGAACGATAATTTTCAATGACACTGAAGGCTAACACATATGGATTTTTGACCAAGAAATGGTCTGCACCATAAATCCAAGAATTTGATCTATGGCAAGGAAACATATGTGTAGTGAGGTGTATGAGCCTCTGGTCGAAGATCAATGGCCACACAACCCCCATTTTTCTCGAAAATAGCCATGAATGACCATTTTCAAAAATACCGAAGGCTAACACATTCGGATTTTTGCCCAAGAAATGGTCTCCACCAGAAATCCAAGAATGTGATCTATGGCAAGGAAACATATGTGGGGTGAGGTGTACGAGCCTCTGGTCGATGATCAATGGCCACACAACCCCCATTTTATCGAAAATAGCCATGAACGACCATTTTCAATAATACCGAAGGCTAACATGTACGAATTTTTGACCAAGAAATGGTCTCCACCAGAAATCCAAGAATGTGATCTATGGTAAGGAAACATATGTGGGGTGAGGTGTACGAGCCTCTGGTCGATGATAAATGGCCACACAACCCCCATTTTTGATGAAAATAGCCATGAACGACCATTTTCAATAATAGCAGAGGCTAACACCTACGGATTTTTTACCAAGAAATGGTCTCCACCAGAAATCCAAGAATGTGATCTATGGCAAGGAAACATATGTGGGGTGAGGTGTATGAGCCTCTGGTCGATGATAAATGGCCACACAACTGCCATTTTTGTCGAAAATAGCCATGAACGACCATTTTCAATAATACCGAAGGCTAACACCAACGGATTTTTGACCAAGAAATGGTCCCCACCAGAAATCCAAGAATGTGATCTATGGCAAGAAAACATATGTGGGGTGAAGTGTACGAGCCTCTGGTTGATGATCAATGGCCACACAAACCCCATTTTTGTCGAAAATAGCCATGAACGACCATTTTCAATGACACTAAACGCTAACACCTACGGAATTTTGACCAAGAAATGGTCTCCACCATAAATCCAAGAATGTGATCTATGGAAAGGAAACATGTGTAGTGAGGTGTATGAGCCTTTGGTCGAATATCAATGGCCACACAACCCCCATTTTTGTCGAAAATAGCCATGAACGACCATTTTCAATAGTACCGAAGGCTAAAACTTTCAGATTTTTGACCAAGAAATGGTCTCCACCAGAAATCAAAGAATGTGATCTATGGCAAGGAAACATATGTGGGGTGAGGTTTACGAGCCTCTGGTCGATGATAAATGGCCACACAACCCCCATTTTTGTCGAAAATTACCATGAACGACCATTTTCAATAATACCGAAGGCTAACACCAACGGATTTTTGACTAAGAAATGGTCTCCACCAGAAATCCAAGAATGTGATCTATGGCAATAAAACCTATGTGGGGTGAAGTGTACGAGCCTCTGGTCGATGATCAATGGCCACACAACCCCCATTTTTGTCGGAAATAGCCATGGACGTCCGTTTTCAATGACACTAAAGGCTAACACCTACAGATTTTTGACCAAGAACTGGTCTCCACCATAAATACAAGAATGTGATCTATGGCAAGGAATCATATGTGTAGTGAGGTGTATGAGCCTCTGGTCAAAGATCAATGGCCACACAACCCCCATTTTTGTCGAAAATAGCCATGAATGACAATTTTCAATAATACCGAAGACTAACACGTACGAATTTTTTACCAAGAAATGGTCTCCACCAGAAATCCAATAATGTGATCTATAGCAAGGAAACATATGTGGGGTGAGGTGTACGAGCCTCTGGTCGATGATAAATGGACACACAACCCCCATTTTTGATGAAAATAGCCATGAACGACCATTTTCAATAATACCGAAGGCTAACACCTACGGATTTTTGACCAAAAAATGGTCTCCACTAGAAATCCAAGAATGTGATCTATGGAAAGGAAACATATGTGGGGTCAGGTGTATGAGCCTCTAGTCGATGATCAATGGCCAAAGAACCCCCATTTTTGTCAAAAATAGCCATGAACGACCATTTTCAATAATACCAAAGGCTAACACCTACGGATTTTTGACCAAGAAATGGTCTCCACCAGAAATCCAAAATGTGATCTATCATAAGGAAACATATGTGGGGTGAGGTGTACAAGCCTTTGGTCGATGATCAATGGCCACATAACCCCATTTTTGTCGAAAATAGCCATGAACGACCATTTTCAATGACACTGAAGGGTAACACCTACGAATTTTTGACCAAGAAATGGACTCCACCATAAGTCCAAGAATGTGATCTAAGGCAAGGAAACATATGTGGGTTGAGGTGTATGGGCCTCTGGTCATTGATCAATAGCCACACAACGCCCATTTTTTGTCGAAAATGGCGATCAACGACCATTTTCAATAATACAGAAGGCTAACACGTATGGATTTTTGACCAAGAAATGGTCTCCACCAGAAATCCGAGAATGTGATATATGGCAAGGAAACATATGTGGGGTGAGGTGTACGAGCCTCTGGTCGATGATCAATGGTCACACAACCCCCATTTTTGTCGAAAATAGCCATGAACGACCATTTTCAATGACACTGAAGGCTAACACCTACGGAATTTTGACGAAGAAATGGTCACCACCATAAATCCAAGAATGTGATCTATGGAAAGGAAACATATGTGTAGTGAGGTGTATGAGCCTCTGGTCGAAGATCAATGGCCACACAACACCCATTTTTGTCGAAAATCGCCATGAATGACCATTTTCAATAATACCGAAGCCTGACACATTCAGATTTTTGCCCAAGAAATGGTCTCCACCAGAAATCCAAGAATGTGATCTATGGCAATGAAACATATGTGGGGTGAGGTGTACGAGCCTCTGGTCGATGATCAATGGCCACACAACCCCCATTTTTTTCAAAAATAGCCATGAACGACCATTTTCAATGACACTGAAGGCTAACACTCACGGATTTTTGACCAAGAAATGGTCTCCACCATAAATCCAAGAATGTGATCTATGGCAAGGAAACATATGTGTAGTGAGGTGTATGATCCTCTGGTCGAGTATCAATGGCCACACAACCCTTATTTCTGTCGAAAATAGCCATGAACGACCATTTTCAATAGTACCGAAGCTAACACATTTGGATTTTTGACCAAGAAAATGGTCTCCACCAGAAATCAAAGAATGTGATCTATGGCAAGGAAACATATGTGGGGTGAGGTTTATGAGCCTCTGGTCGATGATCAATGGTCGCACAACCCCCATTTTTGTCGAAAATACCCATGAATGGCCATTTTCAATAATACCGAAGGCTAACACGTACGGATTTTTGACCCAGAAATGGTCTCCACCAAAAATCCAAGAATGTGATCTATGGCAAGGAAACATATGTGGGGTGAGGTGTACGAGCCTCTGGTCGATGATAAATGGCCACACAACCCCCATTTTAGACGAAAATAGCCATGAACGACCATTTTCAATAATACCGAAGGCTAACACCAACGGATTCTTGACCAAGAAATGGTCTCCACCAGAAATCCAAGAATGTGATCAATGGCAAGAAAACATATGTGGGGTCAAGTGTACGAGCCTCTGGTCGATGATCAATGGCCACACAACCCCCATTTCGTCGAAAATTGCCATGAACGACCATTTTCAATGACACGGAAGGCTAACACCTAGGGATTTTTGCCCAAGAAATGGTCTCCACCATAAATCCAAGAATGTGGTCTATGGCAAGGAAACATATGTGAGGTGTATGAGCCTCTGGTCGATGATAAATGGCCACACAACCCCCGTTTTTTAGGAAAATAGCCATGAACGACCATTTTCAATAATACCAAAGGCTAACACCTACGGATTTTTGATCAAGAAATGGTCTCCACCAGAAATCCAAGAATGTGATCTATGGCAAGGAAACATACGTGGGGTGAGGTGTATGAGCCTCTGGTCGATGATCAATGGCCACACAACCCCCATTTTTGTCGAAAATAGCCATGAACGACCATTTTCAATAATACTGAAGGCTAACACCTACGGATTTTTGACCAAGAAAGGTTCTCCACCAGAAATCCAAAATGTGATCTATGACAAGGAAACATATGTGGGGTGAGGTGTACGAGCCTCTGGTCGATGATCAATGGCCACACAACCCCCATTTTTATCGAAAATAGACATGAACGACCATTTTCAATGACACTGAAGGCTAACACCTACGGATTTTTGACCAAGAAATGGTCTCCACTAGAAATCGAAGAATGTGATCTATGGCAAGAAAAAATATGTGGGGTGAGGTGTATGGGCCTCTGGCCGATGATTAATGGCCACACAACGCCCATTTTTATCGAAAATAGCGATCAACGACCATTTTCAATAATACCGAAGGGCCGATGTTGATCGCTATTTTCGATAAAAATGGGCGTTGTGTGGCCATTGATCATCGGCCAGAGGCCCATACACCTCACCCCACATATGTTTTCTTGCCATAGATCACATTCTTGGATTTCTAGTGGAGACCATTTCTTGGTCAAAAATCCGTAGGTGTTAGCCTTCAGTTTCATTGAAAATGGTCGTTCATGTCTATTTTCGACAAAAATGGGGGTTGTGTGGCCATTGATCATCGACCAGAGGCTTGTACACCTCACCCCACATATGTTTCCTTGCCATAGATCACATTTTGGATTTCTGGTGGAGACCATTTCTTGATCATAAATCCGTAGGTGTTAGCCTTCGGTATTATTGAAAATGGTCGTTCATGGCTATTTTCGTAAAAAACGGGGGTTGTGTGGCCATTTACCCTCGACCAGAGGCTCATACACCTCACCTCACATATGTTTCCTTGCCATAGATCACATTCTTGGATTTATGGTGGAGACCCTTTCTTGGGCAAAAATCCGTAGGTGTTAGCCTTCCGTGTCATTGAAAATGGTCGTTCATGGCAATTTTCGACAAAATGGGGGTTGTGTGGCCATTGATCATCGACCAGAGGCTCGTACACTTTACCCCACATATGTTTAATTGCCATTGATCACATTCTTGGATTTCTGGTGGAGACCATTTCTTGGTCAAGAATCCGTTGGTGTTAGCCTTCGGTATTATTGAAAATGGTCGTTCATGGCTATTTTCGTCTAAAATGGGGGTTGTGTGGCCATTTATCATCGACCAGAGGCTCGTACACCTCACCCCACATATGTTTCCTTGCCATAGATCACATTCTTGGATTTTTGGTGGAGACCATTTCTGGGTCAAAAATCCGTACGTGTTAGCCTTCGGTATTATTGAAAATGGCCATTCATGGCTATTTTCGACAAAAATGGGGGTTGTGTGGCCATTGATCATCGACCAGAGGCTCATAAACCTCACCCCACATATGTTTCCTTGCCATAGATCACATTCTTTGATTTCTGGTGGAGACCATTTCTTGGTCAAAAATCCGAATGTGTTAGCTTCGGTACTATTGAAAATGGTCGTTCATGGCTATTTTCGATAGAAATAAGGGTTGTGTGGCCATTGATATTCGACCAGAGGCTCATACACCTCACTACACATATGTTTCCTTGCCATAGATCACATTCTTGGATTTATGGTGGAGACCATTTCTTCGTCCAAATTCCGTAGGTGTTAGCCTTCAGTGTCATTGAAAATGGTCGTCCATGGCTATTTTCGACAAAAATGGGGGTTGTGTGGCCATTGATCATCGACCAGAGGCTCGTACACCTCACCCCACATATGTTTCCTTGCCATAGATCACATTCTTGGATTTCTGGTGGAGACCATTTCTTGGGCAAAAATCCGAATGTGTTAGCCTTTGGTATTTTTGAAAATGGTCATTCATGGCTATTTTCGACAAAAATGGGGGTTGTGTGGCCATTGATCATCGACCAGAGGCTCGTACACTTTACCCCACATATGTTTTCTTGCCATTGATCACATTCTTGGATTTCTGGTGGAGACCATTTCTTGGTCAAGAATCCGTTGGCGTTAGCCTTCGGTATTATTGAAAATGGTCGTTCATGGCTATTTTCGTCTAAAGTGGGGGTTGTGTGGCCATTTATCATCGACCAGAGGCTCGTACACCTCACCCCACATATGTTTCCTTGCCATAGATCACATTCTTGGATTTTTGGTGGAGACCATTTCTGGGTCAAAAATCCGTACGTGTTAGCCTTCGGTATTATTGAAAATGGCCATTCATGGCTATTTTCGACAAAAATGGGGGTTGTGTGGCCATTGATCATCGACCAGAGGCTCATAAACCTCACCCCACATATGTTACCTTGCCATAGATCACATTCTTTGATTTCTGGTGGAGACCATTTCTTGGTCAAAAATCTGAATGTGTTAGCTTCGGTACTATTGAAAATGGTCGTTCATGGCTATTTTCGACAAAAATAAGGGTTGTGTGGCCATTGATATTCGACCAGAGGCTCATACACCTCACTACACATATGTTTCCTTTCCATAGATCACATTCTTAGATTTATGGTGGAGACCATTTCTTGGTCAAAAATCCGTGAGTGTTAGCCTTCAATGTCATTGAAAATGGTCGTTCATGGCTATTTTTGACAAAAATGGGTGTTGTGTGGCCATTGATCATCGACCAGAGGCTCGTACACCTCACCCCACATATGTTTCATTGTCATAGATCACATTCTTGGATTTCGGGTGGAGACCATTTCTTGGGCAAAAATCTGAATGTGTTAGCCTTCGGTATTATTGAAAATGGTCATTCATGGCGATTTTCGACAAAAATGGGTGTTGTGTGGCCATTGATCTTCGACCAGATGCTCATACACCTCACTACACATATGTTTCCTTGCCATAGATCACATTCTTGGATTTATGGTGGAGACCATTTCTTCGTCAAAATTCCGTAGGTGTCAGCCTTCAGTGTCATTGAAAATGGTCGTTCATGGCTATTTTCGACAAAAATGGGGGTTGTGTGGCCATTGATCATCGACCAGAGGCTCGTACACCTCACCCCACATATGTTTCCTTGCCATATATCACATTCTCGGATTTCTGGTGGAGACCATTTCTTGGTCAAAAATCCATACGTGTTAGCCTTCTGTATTATTGAAAATGGTCGTTGATCGCTATTTTCGACAAAAAATGGCCGTTGTGTGGCCATTGATCAACGACCAGAGGCCCATACACCTCACCCCACATATGTTTCCTTGCCACAGATCACATTCTTGGACTTATGGTGGAGACTATTTCTTGGTCAAAAATCTGTAGGTGTTACCCTTTAGTGTCATTGAAAATGGTCGTTCATGGCTATTTTTTGACAAAAATGGGGGTTATGTGGCCATTGATCATCGACCAAAGGCTCGTACACCTCACCCCACATATGTTTCCTTGCCATAGATCATATTTTGGATTTCTGGTGGAGACCATTTCTTGATCAAAAATCCGTAGGTGTTAGCCTTCGGTATTATTGAAAATGGTCGTTCATGGCTATTTTTAACAAAAATGGGGGTTCTTTGGCCATTGATCATCGACCAGAGGCTCATACACCTCACCCCACATATGTTTCCTTTCCATAGATCACATTCTTGTATTTCTGGTGGAGACCATTTCTTGGTCAAAAATCCGTAGGTGTTAGCCTTCGGTATTATTGAAAATGGTCGTTCATGGCTATTTTCATCAAAAATGGGGGTTGTGTGGCCATTTATCATTGACCAGAGGCTCGTACACCTCACCCCACATATGTTTCCTTGCTATAGATCACATTCTTGGATTTCTGGTGGAGACCATTTCTTGGTCAAAAATTCATACGTGTTAGCCTACAGTATTATTGAAAATGATCGTTCATGGCTATTTTCGACAAAATGGGGGTTGTGTGGCCATTGATCATCGACCAGAGGCTCGTACACCTCACCCCACATATGTTTCCTTGCCATAGATCACATTCTTGGATTTCTGGTGGAGACCATTTCTTGGTAAAAAATCCGTAGGTGTTAGCCTCTGGTATTATTGAAAATGGTCGTTCATGGCTATTTTCATCAAAAATGGGGGTTGTGTGGCCATTTATCATCGACCGGAGGCTCGTACACCTCACACTACATATGTTTCCTTGTCATAGATCACATTCTTGGATTTCTGGTGGAGACCATTTCTTGGTCAAAAATTCGTACGTGTTAGCCTTCGGTATTATTGAAAATGGTCGTTCATGGCTATTTTCGACAAAATGGGTGTTGTGTGGCCATTGATCATCGACCAGAGGCTCGTACACCTCACCCCACATATGTTTCCTTGCCATAGATCACATTCTTGGATTTCTAGTGGAGACCATTTCTTGGGCAAAAATCTGAATGTGTTAGCCTTCGGTATTATTGAAAATTATCATTCATGGCTATTTTCGACAAAAATGGGGGTTGTGTGGCCATTGATCTTTGACGAGAGGCTCATACACCTCACTACACATATGTTTCCTTGCCATAGATCACATTCTTGGATTTATAGTGGATACCAGTTCTTGGTCAAAAATCCGTAGGTGTTAGCCTTCAGTGTCATTGAAAATGGTCGTTCATGGCTATTTCCGACAAAAATGGGGGTTGTGTGGCCATTTATCATCGACCAGAGGCTCATACACCTCACCCCACATATGTTTCCTTGCCATAGATCACATTCTTGGATTTCTGGTGGAGACCATTTCTTGGTAAAAAATCCGTAGGTGTTAGCCTCTGGTATTATTGAAAATGGTCGTTCATGGCTATTTTCATCAAAAATGGGGGTTGTGTGGCCATTTATCATCGACCGGAGGCTCGTACACCTCACACTACATATGTTTCCTTGTCATAGATCACATTCTTGGATTTCTGGTGGAGACCATTTCTTGGTCAAAAATTCGTACGTGTTAGCCTTCGGTATTATTGAAAATGGTCGTTCATGGCTATTTTCGACAAAATGGGGGTTGTGTGGCCATTGATCATCGACCAGAGGCTCGTACACCTCACCCCACATATGTTTCCTTGCCATAGATCACATTCTTGGATTTCTGGTGGAGACCATTTCTTGGGCAAAAATCCGAATGTGTTAGCCTTCGGTATTTTTGAAAATGGTCCTTCATGGCTATTTTCGACAAAAATGGGGGTTGTGTGGCCATTGATCTTCGACCAGAGGCTCATACACCTCACTACACATATGTTTCCTTGCCATAGATCAAATTCTTGGATTTATGGTGGAGACCATTTCTTGGTCAAAAATCCATAGGTGTTCGCCTTCAGTGTCATTGAAAATTATCGTTCATGGCTATTTTCGACAAAAATGGGGGTTGTGTGGCCATTGATCATCGAAGCGAGGCTCGTACACTTAACCCCACATATGTTTTCTTGCCATAGATCACATTCTTGGATTTCTGGTGGAGACCATTTCTTGGTCAAAAATCCGTTGGTCTTAGCCTTCTGTATTATTGAAAATGGTCGTTCATGGCTATTTTCGACTGAAATGGGGGTTGTCTGGCCATTTATCATCGACCAGAGGCTCATACACCTATACCCACATATGTTTCCTTGCCATAGATCACATTTTTGGATATCTGGTGGAGACCATTTCTTGGTCAAAAATCCGTACGTGTTAGCCTTCGGTATTACTGAAAATGGTCATTCATGGCTATTTTCGACAAAAATGGGGGTTGTGTGGCCATTGATCATCAACCAAAGGCTCGTACACCTCACCCCACATATGTTTCCTTGCCATAGATCACATTCTTTGATTTCTGGTGGAGACCATTTCTTGGTCAAAAATCCGAATGTGTTAGCCTTCGGAACTATTGAAAATGGTCGTTCATGGCTATTTTCGACAAAAATGGGGGTTGTGTGGCCATTGATATTGGGCCAAAGGCTCATACACCTCACTACACATATGTTTCCTTGCCATAGATCACATTCTTAGATTTATGGTGGAGTCCATTTCTTGGTCAAAAAGCCGTAGGAGTTAGCCTTTAGTGTAATTGAAAATGGTCGTTCATGGCTATTTTCGACAAAAATTAGAGTTGTGTGGCCATTGATCGTCGACCAGAGGCTCATACACCTCACCCCACATATGTTTCCTTGCCGTAGATCACATTCTTGGATTTCTGGTGGAGACCATTTCTTGGTCAAAAATCCGTAGGTGTTAGCCTTCGATATTATTGAAAATGGTCGTTCATGGCTATTTTCGACAAAAATGGGGGTTGTGTGGCCATTGATCATCGACCAGAGGCTCATACACCTCACCCCACATATGTTTCCTTGCAATAGATCACATTCTTGGATTTCTGGTGGAGACCATTTCTTGGTCAAAAATCCGTAGGTGTTAGCCTCTAGTATTATTGAAAATGGTCGCTCATGGCTATTTTCATAAAAATGGGGGTTGTGTGGCCATTTATCATCGACTAGAGGCTCATAAACCTCACCCCACATATGTTTCGTTGCCATAGATCGCATTCTTGAATTTCTGGTGGAGACCATTTCTTGGTCAAAAACTCGTACGTGTTAGCCTTCGGTATTATTGAAAATGGTCGTTCATGGCTATTTTCAGCAAAATGGGGGTTGTGTGGCCATTGATCATCGACCAGAGGCTCGTACACCTCACCCCACATATGTTTCCTTGCCATAGATCACATTCTTGGATTTCTGGTGGAGACCATTTCTTGGGCAAAAATCTGAATGTGTTAGCCTTTGGTATTTTTGAAAATGGTCATTCATGGCTATTTTCGACAAAAATGGGGGTTGTGTGGCCATTGATCATCGACCAGAGGCTCATACAACTCACTATACATATGTTTCCTAGCCATAGATCACATTCTTGGATTTATGGTGGAGACCATTTCTTGGTCAAAAATCCGTAGGTGTTAGCCTTCAGTGTCATTGAAAATGGTCGTTCATGGCTATTTTCGACAAAAATTAGGGTTATGTGGCCATTGATCGTCGACCAGAGGCTCATACACCTCACCCCACATATGTTTCCTTGCCGTAGGTCACATTCTTGGATTTCTGGTGGAGACCATTTCTTGGTCAAAAATCCGTAGGTGTTAGCCTTCGGTATTATTGAAAATGGTCATTCATGGCTATTTTCGACAAAAATGGGGGTTGTGTGGCCATTGATCATCGACCAGAGGCTCATACACCTCACCCCACATATGTTTTCTTTCCATAGATCGCATTCTTGGATTTCTGGAGGAGACCGTTCCTTGGTCAAAAATCTGTTGGAGTTAGCCTTCGGTATTATTGAAAATGGTCGTTCATGGCTATTTTCGACTAAAATGGGGGTTGTGTGGCCATTTATCATCGACCAGAGGCTCGTGCAATTCACCCCACATATGTTTCCTTGCCATAGATCACATTCTTGGATTTCTGGTGGAGACCATTTCTTGGTCAAAAATCCGTACGTGTTAGCCTTCGGTATTATTGAATATGGTCATTCATGGCTATTTTCGACAAAAATGTGGGTTGTGTGGCCAATGATCATCGACCAGAAGCTCGTACACCTCACCCCACATATGTTTCCTTGCCATAGATCACATTCTTGGATTTCCGATGGAGACCATTTATTGGTCAAAAATCTGTACGTGTTAGCCTTCAGTATTATTGAAAATGGTCATTCATGGCTATTTTCGACAATAATGGGGGTTGTGTGGCCATTGATCATCGAACAGAGGCTCGTAAACCTCACCCCCACATATGTTTCCTTGCCATAGATCACATTCTTTGATTTCTGGTGGAGACCATTTCTTGGTCAAAAATCTGAATGTTTTAGCCTTCGGTACTATTGAAAATGGTCGTTCATGGCTATTTTCGACAAAAATGGGGATTGTGTGGCCATTGATATTCGACCAAAGGCTCATACACCTCACTACACATATGTTTCCTTGCCATAGATCACATTCTTGGATTTATTGTGGAGACCATTTCTTGGTCAAAAATCTGTAGGTGTTAGCCTTCAGTGTCATTGAAAATGGTCGTTCATGGCTATTTTCGACAAAAATGGGGTTTGTGTGGCCATTGATCATCGACCAGAGGCTCGTACACTTCACTCCACATATGTTTTCTTGCCAGAGATCACATTCTAGGATTTCTGGTGGAGACCATTTCTTTGTCAAAAATCTGTTGGTGTTAGCCTTCGGTATTATTGAAAATGGTCGTTCATGGCTATTTTCGACTAAAATGGGGGTTGTGTGGCCATATATCATCGACCAGAGGCTCATACACCTCACCCCACATATGTTTCCTTGCCATAGATCACATTCTTGGATTTCTGGTGGAGACCATTTCTTGGTCAAAAATCAGTACGTGTTAGCCTCTAGTATTATTGAAAATGGTCGCTCATGGCTATTTTCATAAAAAATGGGGGTTGTGTGGCCATTTATCATCGACTAGAGGCTCATAAACCTCACCCCACATAAGTTTCATTGCCATAGATCACATTCTTGGATTTCTGGTGGAGACCATTTCTTGGTCAAAAACTCGTACGTGTTAGCCTTCGGTATTATTGAAAATGGTCGTTCATGGCTATTTTCGGCAAAATGGGGGTTGTGTGACCATTGATCATCGACCAGAGGCTCGTACACCTCACCCCACATATGTTTCCTTGCCATAGATTACATTCTTGGATTTCTGGTGGAGACCATTTCTTGGGCAAAAATCCGAATGTGTTAGCCTTTGGTATTTTTGAAAATGGTCATTCATGGCTATTTTCGACAAAAATGGGGGTTCTGTGGCCATTGATCTTCGACCAGAGGCTCATACACCTCACTACACATATGTTTCCTTGCCATAGATCACATTCTTGGATTTATGGTGGAGACCATTTCTTGGACAAAAATCTGTAGGTGTTAGCCTTCAGTGTCATTGAAAATGGTCGTTCATGGCTATTTTCAACAAAAATTAGGGTTGTGTGGCCATTGATCGTCGACCAGAGGCTCATACACCTCACCCCACATATGTTTCCTTGCCGTAGATCACATTCTTGGATTTCTGGTGGAGACCATTTCTTGGTCAAAAATCCCTAGGTGTTAGCCTTCGGTATTATTGAAAATGGTCGTTCATGGCTATTTTCGACAAAAATGGGGGTTGTGTGGCCATTGATCATCGCCACAGGCTCATACACCTCACCCCACATATGTTTCCTTGCCTTAGATCACATTCTTGGATTTCTGGTGGAGACCATTTCTTGGTCAAAAATCCGTAGGTGTTAGCCTCTAGTATTATTGAAAATGGTCGCTCATGGCTATTTTCATAAAAAATGGGGGTTGTGTGGCCATTTATCATTTACTAGAGGCTCATAAACCTCACCCCACATATGTTTCCTTGCCATAGATAACATTCTTGGATTTCTTGTGGAGACCATTTCTTGGTCAAAAACTCGTACGTGTTAGCCTTCGGTATTATTAAAAATGGTCGTTCATGGCTATTTTCGGCAAAATGGGGGTCGTGTTGCCATTGATCATCGACCAGAGGCTCGTACACCTCACCCCACATATGTTTCATTGCCATAGATCACATTCTTGGATTTCTGGTGGAGACCATTTCTTGGGCAAAAATCCGAATGTGTTAGCCTTTGGTATTTTTGAAAATGGTCATTCATGGCTATTTTCGACAAAAATGGGGGTTGTGTGGCCATTGATCTTCGACCAAAGGCTCATACACCTCACAACACATATGTTTCCTTGCCATAGATCACATTCTTGGATTTATGGTGGAGACCATTTCTTGGTCAGAAATCCATAGGTGTTAGCCTTTAGTGTCATTGAAAATGGTCGTTAATGGCTATTTTCGACAAAAATTTGGGTTGTGTGGCCATTGATCATCGACCAGAGGCTCGTACACTTCACCCCACATATGTTTTCTTTCCATAGATCACATTCTTGGATTTCTGGAGGAGACCGTTCCTTGGTCAAAAATCTGTTGGAGTTAGCCTTCGGTATTATTGAAAATGGTCGTTCATGTCTATTTTCGACTAAAATGGGGGTTGTGTGGCCATTTATCATCGACCAGAGGCTCGTGCAATTCACCCCACATATGTTTCCTTTCCATAGATCACATTCTTGGATTTCTGGTGGAGACCATTTCTTGGTCAAAAATCCGTACGTGTTAGCCTTCGGTATTATTGAATATGGTCATCCATGGCTATTTTCGACAAAAATGGGGGTTGTGTGGCCAATGATCATCTACCAGAGGCTCGTACACCTCACCCCACATATGTTTCCTTGCCATAGATCACATTCTTGGATTTCCGATGGAGACCATTTATTGGTCAAAAATCTGTACGTGTTAGCCTTCAGTATTATTGAAAATGGTCATTCATGGCTATTTTCGACAAAAATGGGGGTTGTGTGGCCATTGATCATCGAACAGAGGCTCATAAACCTCACCCCACATATGTTTCCTTGCCATAGATCACATTCTTTGATTTCTGGTGGAGACCATTTCTTGGTCAAAAATCTGAATGTTTTAGCCTTCGGTACTATTGAAAATGGTCGTTCATGGCTATTTTCGACAAAAATGGGGATTGTGTGGCCATTGATATTCGACCAAAGGCTCATACACCTCACTACACATATGTTTCCTTGCCATAGATCACATTCTTGGATTTATTGTGGAGACCATTTCTTGGTCAAAAATCCGTAGGTGTTAGCCTTCAGTGTCATTGAAAATGGTCGTTCATGGCTATTTTCGACAAAAATGGGGTTTGTGTGGCCATTGATCATCGACCAGAGGCTCGTACACTTCACCCCACATATGTTTTCTTGCCAGAGATCACCTTCTAGGATTTCTGGTGGAGACCATTTCTTGGTCAAAAATCTGTTGGTGTTAGCCTTCGGTATTATTGAAAATGGTCGTTCATGGCTATTTTCGACTAAAATGGGGGTTGTGTGGCCATATATCATCGACCAGAGGCTCATACACCTCACCCCACATATGTTTCCTTGCCATAGATCACATTCTTGGATTTCTGGTGGAGATCATTTCTTGGTCAAAAATCAGTACGTGTTAGCCTTCGGTATTATTGAAAATTGTCATTCATGGCTATTTTCAACAAAAATGGGGGTTTTGTGGACAATGATCATCAACCAGGGGCTCGTAAACCTCACCCCACATATGTTTCCTTGCCATAGGTGCTAGCCTTTAGTGTCATTGAAAATGGTCGTTCATGGCTATTTTCGACAAAAATGGGGGTTGTGTGGCCATTTATCATCGACCAGAGGCTCGTACACCTCACCCCACATATGTTTAGTTGCCATAGATCACAATCTTGGATTTCTGGTGGAGACCATTTCTTGGTCAAAAATTCGTACGTGTTAGCCTTCGGTATTATTGAAAATGGTCGTTCATGGCTGTTTTCGACAAAAATGGGGGTTGTGTGGCCATTGATCATCGACAAGAGGCTCGTACACCTCACCCAAAATATGTTTCCTTGCCATAGATCATATTCTTGGATTTCTAGTGGAGACGATTTCTTGGTCAAAAATCCGTAGGTGTTAGCCTTCGGAATTATTGAAAATGGTCGTTCATGGCTATTTTCGACAAAAATGGGGGTTGTGTGGCCATTGATCATCGACCAGAGGCTCGTACACCTCACCCCACATATGTTTCCTTGCCATAGATCACATTCTTGGATTTCTGGTGGAGACCATTTCTTGGTCAAAAATCCGTAGGTGTTAGCCTTCGGTATTATTGTAAATGGTCGTTCATGGCTATTTTCGACAAAAATGGGGGTTGTGTGGCCATTGATCATCGACCAGCGGCTCATACACCTCACCCCACATATGTTTCCTTGCCATAGATCACATTCTTGGATTTCTGATGGAGACCATTTCTTGGTCAAAAATCCGTACGTGTTAGCCTTCGGTATTATTGAAAATGGTCATTCATGGCTATTTTCGACACAAATGGGGGTTGTGTGGCCATTGATCTTCGACCAGAGGCTCATACACCTCACTACACATATGTTTCCTTGCCATAGATCACATTCTTGGATTTATGGTGGAGACCATTTCTTGGTCAAAAATCCATAGGTGTTAGCCTTCAGTGTCATTGAAAATGGTCGTTCAAGGCTATTTTCGACAAAAATGGGGGTTGTGTGGCCATTGATCATCGACCAGAGGCTCGTACACTTCACCCCACATATGTTTTCTTGCCATAGATCACAATCTTGGATTTCTCGTGGAGACCATTTGTTGGTCAAAAATTGTAGGTGTTAGCCTTCAGTGTCATTGAAAATGGTCATTCATGGCTATTTTCGACAAAAATAGGGGTTGTGTCGCCATTAATAATCGACCAGAGGCTCGTACACCTCACCCCACATAAGTTTCCTTGCAATAGATCACATTCTTGGATTTCTGGTGGAGACCATTTCTTGGTCAAAAATCCGTAGGTGTTAGCCTTCGGTATTATTGAAAATGGTCGTTCATGGCTATTTTCGACAAAAATGGGGGTGGTGTGGCAATTGGTCATCGACCAAAGGCTCATACACCTCACCCCACATATGTTTCCTTGCCATAGACCACATTCTTGGATTTTTGGTGGAGACCATTTCTTGGTCAAAATCCATAGGTGTTAGCCTTCAGTGTCATTGAAAATGGTCGTTCATGGCTATTTTCGACAAAAATGGGGGTTGTGTGGCCATTGATCATCGACCAGAGGCTCGTACACTTCACCCCACATATGTTTTCTTGCCATAGATCACAATCTTGGATTTCTCGTGGAGACCATTTGTTGGTCAAAAATTGTAGGTGTTAGCCTTCAGTGTCATTGAAAATGGTCATTCATGGCTATTTTCGACAAAAATAGGGGTTGTGTCGCCATTAATAATCGACCAGAGGCTCGTACACCTCACCCCACATAAGTTTCCTTGCAATAGATCACATTCTTGGATTTCTGGTGGAGACCATTTCTTGGTCAAAAATCCGTAGGTGTTAGCCTTCGGTATTATTGAAAATGGTCGTTCATGGCTATTTTCGACAAAAATGGGGGTGGTGTGGCAATTGGTCATCGACCAAAGGCTCATACACCTCACCCCACATATGTTTCCTTGCCATAGACCACATTCTTGGATTTTTGGTGGAGACCATTTCTTGGTCAAAAATCCATAGGTGTTAGCCTTCAGTGTCATTGAAAATGGTCGTTCATGGCTATTTTCGACAAAAATGGGGGTTGTGTGGCCATTGATCATCGACCAGAGGCTCGTATACTTCACCCCACATATGTTTTCTTGCTATAGATCACATTCTTGGATTTCTGGTGGAGACCATTTCTTGGTCAAAAAATCCGTACGTGTTAGCCTTCGGTATTATTGAAAATGGTCGTTCATGGCTATTTTTGACAAAATAGAGGTTCTGTGGCCATTGATCATCGACCAGAGGCTCATACACCTCACCCCACATATGTTTCCTTGACATAGAACACATTTTTGGATTTCTGGTGGAGACCATTTCTTGGGCAAAAATCCGAATGTGTTAGCCTTCGGTGTCATTGAAAATGGTCATTCATGGCAATTTTCGACAAAAATGGGGGTTGTGTGGCCATTGATAATCGACCTGGGGCTCGTACACCTCACCCCACATATGTTTCATTTCCATAGATCACATTCTTGGATTTCTGGTGGAGACCATTTCTTGGGCAAAAATCCGTAGGTGTTAGCCTTCGGTATTATTGAAAATGGTCGTTCATGGCTATTTTTGACAAAAATGGGGGTTGTGTGGCCATTCATCATCGACCAGAGGCTCGTACACCTCACCCCACATATGTTTAATTGCCATAGATCACAATCTTGGATTTCTCGCGGAGACCATTTCTTGGTCAAAAATCCGTACGTGTTAGCCTTTGGTATTATTGAAAATAGTCGTTCATGGCTATTTTTGACAAAATAGAGGTTCTGTGGCCATTGATCATCGACCAGAGGCTCATACACCTCACCCCACATATGTTTCCTTGACATAGAACACATTTTTGGATTTCTGGTGGAGACCATTTCTTGGGCAAAAATCCGTAGGTGTTAGCCTTCGGTATTATTGAAAATGGTCGTTCATGGCTATTTTTGACAAAAATGGGGGTTGTGTGGCCATTTATCATCGACCAGAGGCTCGTACACCTCACCCCACATATGTTTAATTGTCATAGATCACAATCTTGGATTTCTCGTGGAGACCATTTCTTGGTCAAAAATCCGTACGTGTTAGCCTTCGGTATTATTGAAAATGGTCGTTCATGGTTGTTTTTGACAAAAATGAGGGTTGTGTGGCCATTGATCATCGACCAGAGGCTCGTACACCTCACCACAAATATGTTTCCTTGCCATAGATCATATTCTTGGATTTCTGGTGGAGACGATTTCTTGGTCAAAAATCCGTAGGTGTTAGCCTTCAGAATTATTGAAAATTGTCGTTCATGGCTATTTTCAACAAAAATGGGGGTTGTGTGGCCATTGATCATAGATCAGAGGCTCGTACACCTCACCCCACATATGTTTCCTTGCCATAGATCACATTCTTGGATTTCTGGTGGAGACCATTTCTTGGTCAAAAATCCGTAGGTGTTAGCCTTCGGTATTATTGTAAATGGTCGTTCATGGCTATTTTCGACAAAAATGGAGGTTGTGTGGCCATTGATCATCGACCAGAGGCTCATACACCTCACCCCACATATGTTTCCTTTCCATAGATAACATTCTTGAATTTCTGGTGGACCAATTTCTTGGTCAAAAATCCGTACGTGTTAGCCTTCGGTATTATTGAAAATGGTCATTCATGGCTATTTTCGACACAAATGGGGGTTGTGTGGCCATTGATCTTCGACCAAAGGCTCATACACCTCACTACACATATGTTTCCTTGCCATAGATCATATTTTTGGATTTATGGTGGAGACCATTTTTTGGTCAAAAATCCATAGGTGTTAGCCTTCAGTGTCATTGAAAATGGTCGTTCATGGCTATTTTCGACAAAAATGGTGGTTGTGTGGCCATTGATCATCGACCAGAGGCTCGTACACTTCACCCCACATATGTTTTCTTGCTATAGATCACATTCTTGGATTTCTGGTGGAGACCATTTCTTGGTCAAAAATCCGTACGTGTTAGCCTTCGGTATTATTGAAAATGGTCGTTCATGGCTATTTTTGACAAAATAGAGGTTCTGTGGCCATTGATCATCGACCAGAGGCTCATACACCTCAACCCACATATGTTTCCTTGACATAGAACACATTTTTGGATTTCTGGCGGAGACCATTTCTTGGGCAAAAATCCGAATGTGTTAGCCTTCGGTATTATTGAAAATGGTCATTCATGGCTATTTTCGACAAAAATGGGGGTTGTGTGGCCATTTGTCTTCAACCAGAGGCTCATACACCTCACTACACATATGTTTTCTTTCCATAGATCACATTCTTGGATCTATGGTGGAGACCAGTTCTTGGTCAAAAATCCATAGGTGTTAGCCTTCAGTGTCATTGAAAATAGTCATTCATGGCAATTTTCGACAAAAATGGGGGTTGTGTGGCCATTGATAATCGACCAGGGGCTCGTACACCTCACCCCACATATGTTTACTTGCCATAGATCACATTCTTGGATTTCTGGTGGAGACCATTTCTTGGTCAAAAATCCGTAGGTGTTAGCCTTCGGTATTATTGAAAATGGTCGTTCATGGCTATTTTTGACAAAAATGGGGGTTGTGTGGCCATTTATCATCGACCAGAGGCTCGTACACCTCACCCCACATATGTTTAATTGCCATAGATCACAATCTTGGATTTCTCGTGGAGACCATTTCTTGGTCAAAAATCCGTACGTGTTAGCCTTCGGTATTATTGAACATGGTCGTTCATGGCTATTTTTGACAAAATAGACGTTCTATGGCCATTGATCATCGACCAGAGGCTCATACACCTCACCCCACATATGTTTCCTTGACATAGAACACATTTTTGGATTTCTGGTGGAGACCATTTCTTGGGCAAAAATCGAAATGTGTTAGCCTTCGGTATTATTGAAAATGGTCATTCATGGCTATTTTTGACAAAAATGGGGGTTGTGTGGCCATTTGTCTTCAACCAGAGGCTCATACACCTCACTACACAGATGTTTTCTTTCCATAGATCACATTCTTGGATCTATGGTGGAGACCAGTTCTTGGTCAAAAATCCATAGGTGTTAGCCTTTAGTGTCATTGAAAATAGTCATTCATGGCAATTTTCGACAAAAATGGGGGTTGTGTGGCCATTGATAATCGACCAGGGGCTCGTACACCTCACCCCACATATGTTTCCTTGCCATAGATCACATTCTTGGATTTCTGGTGGAGACCATTTCTTGGTCAAAAATCCGTAGGTGTTAGCCTTCGGTATTATTGAAAATGGTCGTTCATGGCTATTTTTGACAAAAATGGGGGTTGTGTGGCCATTTATCATCGACTAGAGGCTCGTACACCTCACCCCACATATGTTTAATTGCCATAGATCACAATCTTGGATTTCTCGTGGAGACCTACTCTTGGTCAAAAATCCGTACGTGTTAGCCTTCGGTATTATTGAAAATGGTCGTTCATGGCTGTTTTCGACAAAAATGAGGGTTGTGTGGCCATTTATCATCGACTAGAGGCTCGTACACCTCACCACAAATATGTTTCCTTGCCATAGATCATATTTTTGGATTTCTGGTGGAGACCATTTCTTGGTCAAAAATCCGTAGGTGTTAGCCTTCGGTATTTTTGTAAATGGTCGTTCATGGCTATTTTCGACAAAAATGGGGGTTGTGTGGCCATTGATCATCGACCAGAGGCTCATACACCTCACCCCACATATGTTTCCTTTCCATAGATAACATTCTTGAATTTCTGGTGGAGACCATTTCTTGGTCAAAAATCCGTACGTGTTAGCCTTCGGTATTATTGAAAATGGTCATTCATGGCTATTTTCAACACAAATGGGGGTTGTGTGGCCATTGATCTTCGACCAGAGGCTCATACACCTCACTACACATATGTTTCCTTGCCATAGATCACATTCTTGGATTTATGGTGGAGACCATTTCTTGCTCAAAAATCCATAGGTGTTAGCCTTCAGTGTCATTGAAAATGGTCGTTCATGGCTATTTTCGACAAAAATGGGGGTTGTTTGGCCATTGATCATCGACCAGAGGATCGTACACCTCACCCCACATATGTTTAATTGCCATAGATCACAATCTTGGATTTCTCGTGGAGACCATTTCTTGGTCAAAAATCCGTACGTGTTAGCCTTCGGTATTATTGAAAATGGTCGTTCATGGCTATTTTTGACAAAATAGAGGTTCTGTGGCCATTGATCATCGACCAGAGGCTCATACACCTCACCCCACATATGTTTCCTTGACATAGAACATATTTTTGGATTTCTGGTGGAGACCATTTCTTGGGCAAAAATCCGAATGTGTTAGCCTTCGGTATTATTGAAAATGGTCATTCATGGCTATTTTCGACAAAAATGGGGGTTGTGTGGCCATTTGTCTTCAACCAGAGGCTCATACACCTCACTACACATATGTTTTCTTTCCATAGATCACATTCTTGGATCTATGGTGGAGACCAGTTCTTGGTCAAAAATCCATAGGTGTTAGCCTTCAGTGTCATTGAAAATAGTCATTCATGGCAATTTTCGACAAAAATGGGGGTTGTGTGGCCATTGATAATCGACCAGGGGCTCGTACACCTCACCCCACATATGTTTCCTTGCCATAGATCACATTCTTGGATTTCTGGTGGAGACCATTTCTTGGTCAAAAATCCGTAGGTGTTAGCCTTCGGTATTATTGAAAATGGTCGTTCATGGCTATTTTCAACAAAAATGGGGGTTGTGTGGCCATTGATTATCGATCAGAGGCTCGTACACCTCACCCCACATATGTTTCCTTGCCATAGATCACATTCTTGGATTTCTGGTGGAGACCATTTCTTGGTCAAAAATCCGTAGGTGTTAGCCTTCGGTATTATTGAAAATGGTCGTTCATGGCTATTTTCAACAAAAATGGGGGTTGTGTGGCCATTGATCATCGATCAGAGGCTCGTACACCTCACCCCACATATCTTTCCTTGCCATAGATCACATTCTCGGATTTATGGTGGAGACCATTTCTTGGTCAAAAATCCATAGGTGTTAGCCTTCAGTGTCATTGAAAATGGTCGTTCATGGCTATTTTCGACAAAAATGGGGGGTTGTGTGGCCATTGATCATCGACCAGAGGCTCGTACACCTCACCCCACATATGTTTAATTGCCATAGATCACAATCTTGGATTTCTCGTGGAGACCATTTCTTGGTCAAAAATCCGTACGTGTTAGCCTTCGGTATTATTGAAAATGGTCGTTCATGGCTATTTTTGACAAAATAGAGGTTCTGTGGCCATTGATCATCGACCAGAGGCTCATACACCTCACCCCACATATGTTTCCTTGACATAGAACAAATTTTTGGATTTCTGGTGGAGACCATTTCTTGGGCAAAAATCCGAATGTGTTAGCCTTCGGTATTATTGAAAATGGTCATTCATGGCTATTTTCGACAAAAATGGGGGTTGTGTGGCCATTTGTCTTCAACCAGAGGCTCATACACCTCACTACACATATGTTTTCTTTCCATAGATCACATTCTTGGATCTATGGTGGAGACCAGTTCTTGGTCAAAAATCCATAGGTGTTAGCCTTCAGTGTCATTGAAAATAGTCATTCATGGCAATTTTCGACAAAAATGGGGGTTGTGTGGCCATTGATAATCGACCAGGGGCTCGTACACCTCACCCCACATATGTTTACTTGCCATAGATCACATTCTTGGATTTCTGGTGGAGACCATTTCTTGGTCAAAAATCCGTAGGTGTTAGCCTACGGTATTATTGAAAATGGTCGTTCATGGCTATTTTTGACAAAAATGGGGGTTGTGTGACCATTTATCATCGACCAGAGGCTCGTACACCTCACCCCACATATGTTTAATTGCCATAGATCACAATCTTGGATTTCTCGTGGAGACCATTTCTTGGTCAAAAATCCGTACGTGTGAGCCTTCGGTATTATTGAACATGGTCGTTCATGGCTATTTTTGACAAAATAGACGTTCTATGGCCATTGATCATCGACCAGAGGCTCATACACCTCACCCCACATATGTTTCCTTGACATAGAACACATTTTTGGATTTCTGGTGGAGACCATTTCTTGGGCAAATATCCGAATGTGTTAGCCTTCGGTATTATTGAAAATGGTCATTCATGGCTATTTTTGACAAAAATGGGGGTTGTGTGGCCATTTGTCTTCAACCAGAGGCTCATACACCTCACTACACATATGTTTTCTTTCCATAGATCACATTCTTGGATCTATGGTGGAGACCAGTTCTTGGTCAAAAATCCATAGGTGTTAGCCTTTAGTGTCATTGAAAATAGTCATTCATGGCAATTTTCGACAAAAATGGGGGTTGTGTGGCCATTGATAATCGACCAGGGGCTCGTACACCTCACCCCACATATGTTTCCTTGCCATAGATCACATTCTTGGATTTCTGGTGGAGACCATTTCTTGGTCAAAAATCCGTAGGTGTTAGCCTTCGGTATTATTGAAAATGGTCGTTCATGGCTATTTTTGACAAAAATGGGGGTTGTGTGGCCATTTATCATCGACCAGAGGCTCGTACACCTCACCCCACATATGTTTAATTGCCATAGATCACAATCTTGGATTTCTCGTGGAGACCATTTCTTGGTCAAAAATCCGTACGTGTTAGCCTTCGGTATTATTGAAAATGGTCGTTCATGGCTGTTTTCGACAAAAATGAGGGTTGTGTGGCCACTGATCATCGACCAGAGGCTCGTACACCTCACCACAAATATGTTTCCTTGCCATAGATCATATTTTTGGATTTCTGGTGGAGACCATTTCTTGGTCAAAAATCCGTAGGTGTTAGCCTTCGGTATTATTGTAAATGGTCGTTCATGGCTATTTTCGACAAAAATGGGGGTTGTGTGGCCATTGATCATCGACCAGAGGCTCATACACCTCACCCCACATATGTTTCCTTTCCATAGATAACATTCTTGAATTTCTGGTGGAGACCATTTCTTGGTCAAAAATCCGTACGTGTTAGCCTTCGGTATTATTGAAAATTGTCATTCATGGCTATTTTCGACACAAATGGGGGTTGTGTGGCCATTGATCTTCGACCAGAGGCTCATACACCTCACTACACATATGTTTCCTTGCCATAGATCACATTCTTGGATTTATGGTGGAGACCATTTCTTGGTCAAAAATCCATAGGTGTTAGCCTTCAGTGTCATTGAAAATGGTCGTTCATGGCTATTTTCGACAAAAATGGGGTTTGTTTGGCCATTGATCATCGACCAGAGGATCGTACACCTCACCCCACATATGTTTAATTGCCTTAGATCACAATCTTGGATTTCTCGTGGAGACCATTTCTTGGTCAAAAATCCGTACGTGTTAGCCTTCGGTATTATTGAAAATGGTCGTTCATGGCTATTTTTGACAAAATAGAGGTTCTGTGGCCATTGATCATCGACCAGAGGCTCATACACCTCACCCCACATATGTTTCCTTGACATAGAACACATTTTTGGATTTCTGGTGGAGACCATTTCTTGGGCAAAAATCCGAATGTGTTAGCCTTCGGTATTATTGAAAATGGTCATTCATGGCTATTTTCGACAAAAATGGGGGTTGTGTGGCCATTTGTCTTCAACCAGAGGCTCATACACCTCACTACACATATGTTTTCTTTCCATAGATCACATTCTTGGATCTATGGTGGAGACCAGTTCTTGGTCAAAAATCCATAGGTGTTAGCCTTCAGTGTCATTGAAAATAGTCATTCATGGCAATTTTCGACAAAAATGGGGGTTGTGTGGCCATTGATAATCGACCAGGGGCTCGTACACCTCACCCCACATATGTTTCCTTGCCATAGATCACATTCTTGGATTTCTGGTGGAGACCATTTCTTGGTCAAAAATCCGTAGGTGTTAGCCTTCGGTATTATTGAAAATGGTCGTTCATGGCTATTTTCAACAAAAATGGGGGTTGTGTGGCCATTGATTATCGATCAGAGGCTCATACACCTCACCCCACATATGTTTCCTTGCCATAGATCACATTCTTGGATTTCTGGTGGAGACCATTTCTTGGTCAAAAATCCGTAGGTGTTAGCCTTCGGTATTATTGAAAATGGTCGTTCATGGCTATTTTCAACAAAAATGGGGGTTGTGTGGCCATTGATCATCGATCAGAGGCTCGTACACCTCACCCCACATATGTTTCCTTGCCATAGATCACATTCTCGGATTTATGGTGGAGACCATTTCTTGGTCAAAAATCCATAGGTGTTAGCCTTCAGTGTCATTGAAAATGGTCGTTCATGGCTATTTTCGACAAAAATGGGGGGTTGTGTGGCCATTGATCATCGACCAGAGGCTCGTACACCTCACCCCACATATGTTTAATTGCCATAGATCACAATCTTGGATTTCTCGTGGAGACCATTTCTTGGTCAAAAATCCGTACGTGTTAGCCTTCGGTATTATTGAACATGGTCGTTCATGGCTATTTTTGACAAAATAGACGTTCTATGGCCATTGATCATCGACCAGACGCTCATACACCTCACCCCACATATGTTTCCTTGACATAGAACACATTTTTGGATTTCTGGTGGAGACCATTTCTTGGGCAAAAATCCGAATGTGTTAGCCTTCGGTATTATTGAAAATGGTCAATCATGGCTATTTTTGACAAAAATGGGGGTTGTGTGGCCATTTGTCTTCAACCAGAGGCTCATACACCTCACTACACATATGTTTTCTTTCCATAGATCACATTCTTGGATCTATGGTGGAGACGAGTTCTTGGTCAAAAATCCATAGGTGTTAGCCTTTTGTGTCATTGAAAATAGTCATTCATGGCAATTTTCGACAAAAATGGGGGTTGTGTGGCCATTGATAATCGACCAGGGGCTCGTACACCTCACCCCACATATGTTTCCTTTCCATAGATCACATTCTTGGATTTCTGGTGGAGACCATTTCTTGGTCAAAAATCCGTAGGTGTTAGCCTTCGGTATTATTGAAAATGGTCGTTCATGGCTATTTTTGACAAAAATGGGGGTTGTGTGGCCATTTATCATCGACCAGAGGCTCGTACACCTCACCCCACATATGTTTAATTGCCATAGATCACAATCTTGGATTTCTCGTGGAGACCATTTCTTGGTCAAAAATCCGTACGTGTTAGCCTTCGGTATTATTGAAAATGGTCGTTCATGGCTGTTTTCGACAAAAATGAGGGTTGTGTGGCCATTTATCATCGACCAGAGGCTCGTACACCTCACCACAAATATGTTTCCTTGCCATAGATCATATTTTTGGATTTCTGGTGGAGACCATTTCTTGGTCAAAAATCCGTAGGTGTTAGCCTTCGGTATTATTGTAAATGGTCGTTCATGGCTATTTTCGACAAAAATGGGGGTTGTGTGGCCATTGATCATCGACCAGAGGCTCATACACCTCACCCCACATATGTTTCCTTTCCATAGATAACATTCTTGAATTTCTGGTGGAGACCATTTCTTGGTCAAAAATCCGTACATGTTAGCCTTCGGTATTATTGAAAATGGTCATTCATGGCTATTTTCGACACAAATGGGGGTTTTGTGGCCATTGATCTTCGACCAGAGGCTCATACACCTCACTACACATATGTTTCCTTGCCATATATCACATTCTTGGATTTATGGTGGAGACCATTTTTGGTCAAAAATCCATAGGTGTTAGCCTTCAGTGTCATTGAAAATGGTCGTTCATGGCTATTTTCGACAAAAATGGGGGTTGTTTGGCCATTGATCATCGACCAGAGGATCGTACACCTCACCCCACATATGTTTAATTGCCATAGATCACAATCTTGGATTTCTCGTGGAGACCATTTCTTGGTCAAAAATCCGTACGTGTTAGCCTTCGGTATTATTGAAAATGGTCGTTCATGGCTATTTTTGACAAAATAGAGGTTCTGTGGCCATTGATCATCGACCAGAGGCTCATACACCTCACCCCACATATGTTTCCTTGACATAGAACACATTTTTGGATTTATGGTGGAGACCATTTCTTGGGCAAAAATCCGAATGTGTTAGCCTTCGGTATTATTGAAAATGGTCATTCATGGCTATTTTCGACAAAAATGGGGGTTGTGTGGCCATTTGTCTTCAACCAGAGGCTCATACACCTCACTACACATATGTTTTCTTTCCATAGATCACATTCTTGGATCTATGGTGGAGACCAGTTCTTGGTCAAAAATCCATAGGTGTTAGCCTTCAGTGTCATTGAAAATAGTCATTCATGGCAATTTTCGACAAAAATGGGGGTTGTGTGGCCATTGATAATCGACCAGGGGCTCGTACACCTCACCCCACATATGTTTCCTTGCCATAGATCACATTCTTGGATTTCTGGTGGAGACCATTTCTTGGTCAAAAATCCGTAGGTGTTAGCCTTCGGTATTATTGAAAATGGTCGTTCATGGCTATTTTCAACAAAAATGGGGGTTGTGTGGCCATTGATTATCGATCAGAGGCTCGTACACCTCACCCCACATATGTTTCCTTGCCATAGATCACATTCTTGGATTTCTGGTGGAGACCATTTCTTGGTCAAAAATCTGTAGGTGTTAGCCTTCGGTATTATTGAAAATGGTCGTTCATGGCTATTTTCAACAAAAATGGGGGTTGTGTGGCCATTGATCATCGATCAGAGGCTCGTACACCTCACCCCACATATGTTTCCTTGCCATAGATCACATTCTCGGATTTATGGTGGAGACCATTTCTTGGTCAAAAATCCATAGGTGTTAGCCTTCAGTGTCATTGAAAATGGTCGTTCATGGCTATTTTCGACAAAAATGGGGGGTTGTGTGGCCATTGATCATCGACCAGAGGCTCGTACACCTCACCCCACATATGTTTAATTGCCATAGATCACAATCTTGGATTTCTCATGGAGACCATTTCTTGGTCAAAAATTCGTACGTGTTAGCCTTCGGTATTATTGAAAATGGTCGTTCATGGCTATTTTTGACAAAATAGAGGTTCTGTGGCCATTGATCATCGACCAGAGGCTCATACACCTCACCCCACATATGTTTCCTTGACATAGAACACATTTTTGGATTTCTGGTGGAGACCATTTCTTGGGCAAAAATCCGAATGTGTTAGCCTTCGGTATTATTGAAAATGGTCATTCATGGCTATTTTCGACAAAAATGGGGGTTGTGTGGCCATTTGTCTTCAACCAGAGGCTCATACACCTCACTACACATATGTTTTCTTTCCATAGATCACATTCTTGGATCTATGGTGGAGACCAGTTCTTGGTCAAAAATCCATAGGTGTTAGCCTTCAGTGTCATTGAAAATAGTCATTCATGGCAATTTTCGACAAAAATGGGGGTTGTGTGGCCATTGATAATCGACCAGGGGCTCGTACACCTCACCCCACATATGTTTCCTTGCCATATATCACATTCTTGGATTTCTGGTGGAGACCATTTCTTGGTCAAAACTCCGTAGGGGTTAGCCTTCGGTATTATTGAAAATGGTCGTTCATGGCTATTTTTGACAAAAATGGGGGTTGTGTGGCCATTTATCATCGACCAGAGGCTCGTACACCTCACCCCACATATGTTTAATTGCCATAGATCACAATCTTGGATTTCTCGTGGAGACCATTTCTTGGTCAAAAATCCGTACGTGTTAGCCTTCGGTATTATTGAAAATGGTCGTTCATGGCTGTTTTCGACAAAAATGAGGGTTGTGTGGCCATTGATCATCGACCAGAGGCTCGTACACCTCACCACAAATATGTTTCCTTGCCATATATCATATTCTTGGATTTCTGGTGGAGACGATTTCTTGGTCAAAAATCCGTAGGTGTTAGCCTTCAGAATTATTGAAAATTGTCGTTCATGGCTATTTTCAACAAAAATGGGGGTTGTGTGGCCATTGATCATCGATCAGAGGCTCGTACACCTCACCCCACATATTTTTCCTTGCCATAGTTAATATTCTTGGATTTCTGGTGGAGACCATTTCTTGGTCAAAAATCCGTAGGTGTTAGCCTTCGGTATTATTGTAAATGGTCGTTCATGGCTATTTTCGACAAAAATGGGGGTTGTGTGGCCATTGATCAACGACCAGAGGCTCATACACCTCACCCCACATATGTTTCCTTTCCATAGATAACATTCTTGAATTTCTGGTGGAGACCATTTCTTGGTCAAAAATCCGTACGTGTTAGCCTTCGGTATTATTGAAAATGGTCATTCATGGCTATTTTCGACACACATGGGGGTTGTGTGGCCATTGATCTTCGACCAGAGGCTCATACACCTCACTACACATATGTTTCCTTGCCATAGATCACATTCTTGGATTTATGGTGGAGACCATTTCTTGGTCAAAAATCCATAGGTGTTAGCCTTCAGTGTCATTGAAAATGGTCGTTAATGGCTATTTTCGACAAAAATGGGGGTTGTGTGGCCATTGATCATCGACCAGAGGCTCGTACACCTCACCCCACATATGTTTAATTGCTATATATCACAATCTTGAATTTCTCGTGGAGACCATTTCTTGGTCAAAAATCCGTACGTGTTAGCCTTCGGTATTATTGAAAATGGTCGTTCATGGCTATTTTTGACAAAATAGAGGTTCTGTGGCCATTGATCATCGACCAGAGGCTCATACACCTCACCCCACGTATGTTTCCATGACATAGAACACATTTTTGGATTTCTGGTGGAGACCGTTTCTTGGGCAAAAATCCGAATGTGTTAGCCTTCGGTATTATTGAAAATGGTCATTCATGGCTATTTTCGACAAAAATGGGGGTTGTGTGGCCATTTGTCTTCAACCAGAGGCTCATACACCTCACTACACATATGTTTTCTTTCCATAGATCACATTCTTGGATCTATGGTGGAGACCAGTTCTTGGTCAAAAATCCATAGGTGTTAGCCTTCAGTGTCATTGAAAATAGTCATTCATGGCAATTTTCGACAAAAATGGGGGTTGTGTGGCCATTGATAATCGACCAGGGGCTCGTACACCTCACCCCACATATGTTTCCTTGCCATAGATCACATTCTTGGATTTCTGGTGGAGACCGTTTCTTGGTCAAAAATCCGTAGGTGTTAGCCTTCGGTATTATTGAAAATGGTCGTTCATGGCTATTTTCAACAAAAATGGGGGTTGTGTGGCCATTGATCATCGATCAGAGGCTCGTACACCTCACCCCACATATGTTTCCTTGCCATAGATCACATACTTGGATTTCTGGTGGAGACCATTTCTTGGTTAAAAATCCGTAGGTGTTAGCCTTCGGTATTATTGTAAATGGTCGTTCATGGCTATTTTCGACAAAAATGGGGGTTGTGTGGCCATTGATCATCGACCAGAGGCTCATACACCTCACCCCACATATGTTTCCTTTCCATAGATAACATTCTTGAATTTCTGGTGGAGACCATTTCTTGGTCAAAAATCCGTACGTGTTAGCCTTCAGTATTATTGAAAATGGTCATTCATGGCTATTTTCGACACAAATGGGGGTTGTGTGGCCATTGATCTTCGACCAGAGGCTCATACACCTCACTACACATATGTTTCATGCCATAGATCACATTCTTGGATTTATGGTGGAGACCATTTCTTGGTAAAAATCCATAGGTGTTAGCCTTCAGTGTCATTGAAAATGGTCGTTCATGGCTATTTTCGACAAAAATGGGGGTTGTGTGGCCATTGATCATCGATCAGAGGCTCGTACACTTCACGCCACATATGTTTTCTTGCTATAGACCACATTCTTGGATTTCTGGTGGAGACCATTTCTTGGTCAAAAATCCGTACGTGTTAGCCTTCGGTATTATTGAAAATGGTCGTTCATGGCTATTTTTGACAAAATAGAGGTTCTGTGGCCATTGATCATCGACCAGAGGCTCATACACCTCACCCCACATATGTTTCCTTGACATAGAACACAGTTTTGGATTTCTGGTGGAGACCATTTCTTGGGAAAAAATCCGAATGTGTTAGCCTTCGGTATTATTGAAAATGGTCATTCATGGCTATTTTCGACAAAAATGGGGGTTGTGTGGCCATTTGTCTTCAACCAGAGGCTCATACACCTCACTACACATATGTTTTCTTTCCATAGATCACATTCTTGGATCTATGGTGGAGACCAGTTCTTGGTCAAAAATCCATAGGTGTTAGCCTTCAGTGTCATTGAAAATAGTCATTCATGGCAATTTTCGACAAAAATGGGGGTTGTGTGGCCATTGATAATCGACCAGGGGCTCGTACACCTCACCCCACATATGTTTCCTTGCCATAGATCACATTCTTGGATTTCTGGTGGAGACCATTTCTTGGTCAAAAATCCGTATGTGTTAGCCTTCGGTATTATTGAAAATGGTCGTTCATGGCTGTTTTCGACAAAAATGAGGGTTGTGTGGCCATTGATCATCGACCAGAGGCTCGTACACCTCACCACAAATATGTTTCCTTGCCATAGATCATATTCTTGGATTTTTGGTGGAGACGATTTCTTGGTCAAAAATCCGTAGGTGTTAGCCTTCAGAATTATTGAAAATTGTCGTTCATGGCTATTTTCAACAAAAATGGCGGTTGTGTGGCCATTGATCATCGATCAGAGGCTCGTACACCTCACCCCACATATGTTTCCTTGCCATAGATCACATTCTTGGATTTCTGGTGGAGACCATTTCTTGGTCAAAAATCCGTAGGTGTTAGCCTTCGGTATTATTGTAAATGGTCGTTCATGGCAATTTTCGACAAAAATGGGGGTTGTGTGGCCATTGATCATCGACCAGAGGCTCATACACCTCACCCCACATATGTTTCCTTTCCATAGATAACATTCTTGAATTTCTGGTGGAGACCATTTCTTGGTCAAAAATCCGTACGTGTTAGCCTTCGGTATTATTGAAAATGGTCATTCATGGCTATTTTCGACACAAATGGGGGTTGTGTAGCCATTGATCTTCGACCAGAGGCTCATACACCTCACTACACATATGTTTCCTTGCCATAGATCACATTCTTGGATTTATGGTGGAGAGCATTTCTTGGTAAAAAATCCATAGGTGTTAGCCTTCAGTGTCATTGAAAATGGTCGTTCATGGCTATTTTCGACAAAAATGGGGGTTGTGTGGCCATTGATCATCGACCACAGGCTCGTACACTTCACCCCACATATGTTTTCTTGCTATAGATCACATTCTTGGATTTCTGGTGGAAACCATTTCTTGGTCAAAAATATGTTGGTGTTAGCCTTCGGTATTATTGAAAATGGTCGTTCATGGCTATTTTCGACTAAAATGTGGGTTGTGTGGCCATTTATCATCGACCAGAGGCTCGTACACCTCACCCCACATATGTTTACTTGCCATAGATCACATTCTTGAATTTCTGGTGGAGACCATTTCTTGGTTAAAAATCAGTATGTGTTAGCCTTCGGTATTATTGAAAATGGTCATTTATGGCTATTTTCGACAAAAATGGGGGTTGTGTGGTCATTGATTATCGACCAGAGGCTCGTACACCTCACCCCACATATGTTTCCTTGCCATAGATCACATTCTTGGATTTCTGGTGGTGACCATTTCTTGGTCAAAAATCCGTAGGTGTTAGCCATCGGTATTATTGAAAATGGTCGTTCATAGATATTTTCGACAAAAATGGGGGTTGTGTGGCCATTGATCATCGACCAAAGGCTCATATACCTCACCCCACATATGTTTCCGTGCCATAGACCACATTCTTGGATTTCTGGTGGAGACCATTTGTTGGTCAAAAATCTTTAGGTGTTAGCCTTCGGTATTATTGAAAATGGTCGTTCATTGCTATTTTCATCAAAAATGGGGGTTGTGTGGCCATTTATCATCAACAAGAGGCTCGTACACCTCACCCCACATACACTACTACAGCATACCTCTGTACAGGCGGTCTGGTTCGCCACTACACAGGCGGTTCCAGGAACCGCTTGTGGTGCACCGCCTGTGATGTAAAACAACATCACAGGCGGTCAATCAAAAACCGCCTGTGAAAAACACAGATTACAGGCGGTCCAGTTCAAAGGAACCGACTGCATACACTATAAATCACAGACGGTTTTCATTATACAGATTCATATATACAGATTTTTCAAACAGGTATAATACACAGAATTTTCAAACAGGTATAAACAGATTCATATATACAGATTATACACAGATTCACACAGATTGCATAATACACAGATTATACACAGATTCATCCACATACACAGATTTACACATATTACAAGTTCCATAACAGGCATAATACACAGATTACAAGTTCAATAACAGGTATAATACACAGATTCATCCACATATCAAGTTCCATCGTCATACACAGAATTATACACATATCAAGTTCCATATACAACTAAACATCTCAAAGTTCCATAGACAACTAAACATCTAAAGTTCCTAACTAAAGACCTAAACACTGTGTGATATTGTGTACAAACTTAGTTCTGGGAATTTTTGCAAATTTCCATTTATATTGTAGAATAGCCCTTGTTGATGAAGAACTTCACGGCGCATAAAGTAAAGCAAGTCTCTTACAACCTTAGCAACGCCGACGGAAACCATATCTCTTTCTAACCATTCAGCATTGATCTTGGATTTAGGAACCTGCAATGAAAGCAAAAAGCAAGCGGTGCTAAGAGTAATGTGATGAGCAACAATATAACATGAAAATTGCAACATAGACAATGATAGCGAACATACATCCTCACGATTGACCATATAATGGAAGGTGACACAACACCATTCGCATACATAATAACCGCACAGGACAGTACCCGGAGGTTGTTTGTCACCATATGGAAATAATGATATTGACAAATTAGGCTTGTCCTCTGGATGTTCGCCGCCAAGATCTTTCCAATAAAAACGGTATGCACTGCATATAAGAATAGCATTGTGAGATTAAGAATACATTTGTTAAGTTGTAATAAGTACAAGTGTGCAATAATAATCATACTTCTCTAAAATCTTCAAGAAGTCATTATACGTAGTCTTTTCCATTCTCAGTGAGTCGAAGACCACGACTTTACCATCCTTTGGCCAGATCATGATACAAATGTAGTGGTCACTATATAGACATAGACGAAAACACATGTTAATATCACGATTGACATAATTTATAGTTCAAAATTAAACCATGTCGATAACTTACTTAAAGTGGTGCGGAGCTATTATTAAGTCCTTGCCATGTTGTACATGATTATACATGGCTCGTCCAATGTATGCCGCCATTACCTTCATTTTCTTTCTCTGATTCTGTTTGACGGCTTTCTCAAATTCAGCATCGTCCAAGTCTTTATATTCTTCTCCATGCCTCCGAGCAACTACTTTGTAGCGAGCTTGGGATATCATCAACGGGTCAAGAAACCCTGTCTTAAGTTGTTTCTTCTTATCATCCATGTATTGCATCCTACTTGTAATAGTGTTAATCGTTAGACTCTCGTTTATGTGTGCGTGTACAAAACTAACAAATATGAAAGTTTAGAGGTACTTACAAGCAAAAGAAGGTTAAGTAGTTGGTTTCTATCCTTTGTCGGTGGTACAATGACCAGAGATCGTCAAAGAATAAATGCCACACAGGATCTATATGATCATTGCTCCAAAATGCATCTTCTGGCACAACAAATGTGAATTCCTCGAGTTTGTATTTGTTGCTAGCCACCATGTACCACTCATGCATTCTATTCTCCGGAGTCGACAACTTAGAAAGTTGCACCGTCGTTAAGAACGGCCTCCCATTCACAAATTTTGGAGGAACATCCTCCTTCTTGTATACCGAGATATTGGTTTTAAGACGTAATGATTCTCGAGTATGAATCATTCCATCTTCTTCCCATACTTCGAAATTGTCTATTTGGGTCGACCGTGTGCCTACTCCATGAGATGTTGATTCCGCTTTTGATTGATTTGTCATAACTCTCTGCAATTTATGCAGGTAGCGTGCCACTGATTCTGACGGTTTCTTGACATCGTCAGTCGCGATTCACTTATGAATTTTCTTTGAAATAGTTGGCCCTTCAACATTGGTGCCAACCTTTGGTTCCTTTTTGATGTTGACGTCGACATTCTGAGGAACAATTTTGTCTACGTCCCCCTCGTCGAGTTCCTTCGCAAGAGGCACCTTATTTCATCTGATTCGGACCTCGTCGCCCTCGTTTCCGCTTATGTGAAACGAATGATTCAGGCATCGGAGCATCCTCCGTGTTTCGTGTAGAAGATGCATCCTCTTTCTTCTCTTCATTTGAAATCTATATAGTGAAACAATTAATGGCCTTTCATATATGAACATTATTTTAGAATATAGTCGGCATATTTCTATTTACCTCTTCATCGTTGGGAATATAGTTGGCATCAAGCTCATCTGATGTTTTTTTCTTCCTTGGAGGTATAGGAGTACAAGGATTGTCGTCACTAGAACTATCCTCCCCGCTCCCTTCACCGGAGCTGCTCGTTGTCTGCCATTCATGTTTGGTCGCGTCTTCATCAACTTTGTTAGACGCACCAGTGCAGACCACATCCATACTAGGCTGCTCGTTGTTTGCCATTCAAGCTGGTTCCATCGATAAAGGGATATACTGTTAGTCTGATATACTGGTTCCATCAATAAGGGAACTTGGAGAAAAGGTGATTCAAAAGAAATCGAGCCCAAACCCCCCTCCGGGGCAGGATCGGGTCGGGAAGCAAGCTCGCAGATAGAAGTGCACTTTCCAATGCAGTTAGACAGAGAAGGCATGGCTGTGATGTTATAATGCTGAAGGACCCCAAGAAGAGATTATGCCCTATAGTCTACCACCTCTCGTTATTTGTGGGCTTCACCGAGGGCGAGAAACATTTGGTGACATCAAACGACCTTCGGGCTGGGGACGTCTGCGAGCTTGTTAAGGGGCCAGATGATGGTGAGCCGGTGTACTCTGTCCGGATGTGTGGTCACAAAATTTAAAGCCGCCCCGGCTTCATCTGTGCGCTTCTCTTCTCTTATGTCGGCTACTAAGATCACTTAGCACCCCACCTAAGAGAAGAGAAGCACACACATGCAGCCGGGGCGGCTTTTAATTTTGTGACCACACATCCGGACATAGTACACCGGCTCAACATCGTCTGGCCCCTTAACAAGCTCGCAGACGTCTTCAGCCCGAAGGTCGTTTGCTATCACCAAATGTTTCCAGCCATCGGTGAAGCCCACAAATAACGGGAGGTGGTAGACTACAGGGCTTAATCTCTTCTTGGGGTCCTTCAGCATTATAACATCACAACCATGCCTTCTCTGTCTAACTGCATTGGAAAGTGCACTTCTATCTGCGAGCTTGCTTCCCGACCCGATTCAGGCATTCCGCCGATGCCATTCTCCATATAAGTCCCAAACAGAGAATAGGGATGAGGTAGTCAAGATTGTAGGCGCTAGTGCTCAACTACTAGCATTTATAGATATGGACACAAGTCCAAATTTGGTGCTACTCGGCACCATCGATATCACTAAAAAAATACATCAAAGAGATCCACTTCCCAATAGTACTCGAAGATAGTTCATTGACTTGACACTCTCTAAGAGGTTCATACAAAATACATTATCTCTAAGAGTGAAACCTACGATACTCATATCGTGTTGTTTAGGACTAAACATCAACAACCCCTTGACTGGTCGCTATCATACTCAATTCCAAAATATTTTTCCAATATGTCGGCTTGAGTAAGGAGATCTGGGCTTGGGAGTTCCTCCAAATCATCTGTAGCTTCATCATCTTCAGCATATTGCAGGGCTTCATCTTGAATAATTTTAGCCCTCTTGGAGTCAGCATACTTTTTGATGGACAGAGCACACTTCTCAAGCATGTCGCATACATCTCCAATTTGAAACAAAGTGGTCTTAAGTGTGTACACTGATTCCGGTTCACTAGTATCCACAACCCCATCAGTCACTAGACTGCGAATGATGTCAACATGTGTCTCGATGACTCGAACTGAGCTCTCAACCATGTCAAGTGGCTCTTTTTCCATCTCTAAAACTGAAAATGGCCAAGTCTCACTATCAAAATTGAGATCGCAACAAAGGCAGGGATCAAAGGGAAAACAAGGATGTGGCTTATAGGGCAAAAAGAGGGGTCCAAATAACATTGTCATGGCTATGAACAAGTCAAAGATGGGAGATAAGAACAAGTCTTATAACATAGGGTTGGGAAGCAAACATAGGTAGTCAAAAAACTAAGAAGGGAGATAAGAACAAGTCTTATAACATAGGGAGATAATAACATTGTCATGGCTATGTTCTTCCATGATTTTCTTATAACTGAATATGTAAGTGAAAAAACATTTAATCAGAAGGGATAAAAATAGATCCCAATCGATGGAGGGACACAAAATTCTTCATTCGAAGGATACTAACACCTTAATGGTATACAAACATTTAATCAGAAGGGATAAAAGAAATAAAAAAATTGATACATGAGAAGTAATTGACAACCAAGCAATAAGCATATGATTCAGGGATAGCCAAACAAGTAATTGACAACCAAGCAATAAGCAATAAGCATATTGACAACCAAACAAAATATGTAAGTGAAAACAACAACAGTAATTAATCTAAGAACTGATAATCAGGGATAGCCATTGATTAACACCTTAATGTGTTTGAACCATTGATTAACCTAAGCATTCGATTAACCTAACCATTTGATTAACCTAAGCTATGATTCAAACACATATATATCCAGCTGTGTATTCAAACACATATATGATTCAAACACAAGTAATCTGCCATCAATTAACATATATGATTCAAACACATATATGATTCAAACACATATAGGAAATTCGAGCCATGAACTTAGAAGAAATGAACCTGAACTTTGACCTTACTACGAGAGGAAGAAGTTTAAGAGCTTGGGGACGGCGGCGCTTCGGGCTCGGGGACCGTGACGGCGGCCTTTGGGCTCGGGGACGAGGACGGCGGGGCTCGAGCTCGGGCTCGGGGACGGCGGGCGCTCGGGCTCGGTGAAGGGGTCGGTGGCGCTCGGGCTCGGTCTCGGGGACGGCGTTGCTCGGGCGCTCGGGGACGGCGACACTCGGGCTTGGGGACAAGGACGGTGGGGCTCGAGCTCGGTGAAGGGGACGGCGGCGCTCGGACTCGGTGAAGGGGACGGCGTTGCTCGGGCGCTCGGGGACGGCGGCGCTCGGGCTCGGGGACGGGGACGGCGGCGCTCGGGCTCGGGGACGGGGACGGCGGCGCTCGGGCTCGGGGACGGGGACGGAGGCGCTCGGGTTCGTGCTCGGGGATGGGGACACGGCGGCAGCCTGGCGCCGCTCGGGTTCGTGCTCGGGCGGGAAGAGTTAGGGTTCCTGGCGGCGCTCAGCTTTTTATATTGTAAAGAATCACAGGCGGATATTTAGCCAAACCGCCGGTGATAGACAACATCACAGGCGGTTGTTAATTCCGACCGCCTGTGATAAATTAACTTCACAGGCGGTCGACAAAAAAAACCGCCTGTGATGTTATCTATCACAAGCGGTTTTGCTTAATAACCGCCTGTGATGTGTGTACACTATAAAAGGGCTAGCCCCCGACGGGTTCCAGAACCCTAACTCGCAGAACCCTAATTCACAGCACTAGCGGCGGTGGGTTTTTTTGAGATCTACAGGGAGAAGGTTTTGTTTTTGAGTTTATTGATTGATTTCAATAGTTTATGCATATATATGATCTCCATTTGTTTTCTTTCACATTTTGATGCGATTTTTTGCCTTAATTTTGTAATATAGAACGGATTTGAAGAAAAGCTTTGGAATTCAAGATTTGGACTTATAATAGTTGATCTAGTTTAAAGATTCTTTAAAAACACAATTGTCTCACCTCAAGGTATCTATAGTTGCAATGTTTGTTTTATTTTCATACATATCAATTCGTTTCATGTTTTATGGATGAATTCAATTAATTAATGATTTTATTGATGTTAATCAATATAAGGGTAGGTAATGGACCGAGGTTGGATGTACAATGTGCCAAGTCCACATCCGTCATATATTCGAAAATTGAGAAGCTTTGTTGAAGCGGCCAAAAAGCACGCGAATTTGCGAAAGAGCAAGGAGATATTATGTCCGTGCATCGACTGTGATAATAAGATAGCTTGGAGAGATACAGGAGTAATCCAATCACATCTGCTAAAAAGAGGGTTTACAAACAATTACACGATATGGTCAGAACATGGTGAGTTGGATCCGTGTGAAGTGCCTGGTAATGACGAGAGAGTTGTCGGAATTTTAGATCTTAAAGTTGATGGTAAAGTAGATAATGTGGATGCTAATCAAGATTTTGAAGAATTTGATTGCGAAGAGATGTTGCGCCATATGGAACCAGAAATGTTGAGTTCTGTGGGATCGCAGAAAGGGCTATCTAAAATGGAGGGACTGGAAAGTGCTTCAAAAGAACCTTTATATGATGAATCAAAGGGTTGTGACAAAGAGTTTACTACACTGCGTACAGTTCTAGAACTTCTGAAGTTGAAGGCTATCGCCGGATGGTCTGATACTAGCTTCACAGATCTTTTGAATTTTCTGTCTCAATTACTACCAAAACCCAACAAACTACCAACAAGCACTTATAAAGCGAAGAATCTTATATCTCCCATAGCTCTGGGTGTGCAAAAAATTCATGCATGTCCGAACCATTGTATTCTGTATCGTGGCGATTTTGAGAACGCATCAAGATGCCCAGTTTGCAATGTCAGTCGATACAAGAAGAGCTACAATCAAGACTGTGTAAAAAATTCCCGAAGAAAAATAAAAACAAGAAATCCACTATTGGACCTGAAAGTGACGATGACACTTTTGATGACATGGATGGGAAAAAGAAGTCAAAGAACCCAGCTTTGGTGATGTGGTATCTTCCAGTAATTGATCGCTTAAAACGTTTGTTCTCAAATCCTAGGGAGGCTGAGCTTATGCGTTGGCATGCTGAAAATTGCAAGCAGAATAACAAACAGATTCGACACCCTGCTGATGCATCACAATGGAAAAATTTCGATCTTATGTATCCTTAGTTTGCCAAAGAAACCAGAAATGTAAGATTTGCTTTGGGTACAGACGGAATGAATCCATTTGGTGAAAAAAGAAGTGTACATAGCACCTGGCCCATGACTTTAACGATGTACAACCTTCCATCATGGCTGTGTCACAAAAGAAAGTACATTATGTTGACTATTCTTATTCAAGGTCCAAAATCAGCTGGTGTTGATATTGATGTGTTCCTAGAACCTCTTATGGAAGATATGACAGAGCTCTGGAATGAAGGAGTTAGAATATGGGATGAGTATTGCCATGAGTATTTCAACTTAAGAGCAATTATATTTGTTACCATCCATGATTCTCCCGGTGGCGCCACACTATCAGGGCAAAAGACTAAAGGAAAGAATGGTTGTGTAGTGTGCGTCGATGGAACTGCTTCCATGTACCTTAAATCATCCAAGAAGTTGGTGTTCGTGGGACACAGACGGTTCTTGATGAAGCAACATAAGTATCGAAAGATGAAAGCGGAATTTAACAATCAACTGGAAAGTGAAGGTGCACCAAAGCCTTATAGTGGGAAACTTGTTTTTGAAATTGTAAAGAACATTCATGTTGTATTCGGAAAGGGAAAAAACAAAGGAGAAAAGAGAAAGAGAACTGACCCTTCAACTTACACAACTTTCAAGAAGCAATCAATATTTTCAAGTACCTCCCGTACTGGAAGGATATGGAAATTTGCCACAACATTGATTTGATGCATGTAACATTGTCATGGCTATGTTCTTCCATGATTTTCTTATAACTGAATATGTAAGTGAAAAAACATTTAATCAGAAGGGATAAAAATAGATCCCAATCGATGGAGGGACACAAAATTCTTCATTCAAAGGATACTAACACCTTAATGGTATACAAACATTTAATCAGAAGGGATAAAAGAAATAAAAAAATTGATACATGAGAAGTAATTGACAACCAAGCAATAAGCATATGATTCAGGGATAGCCAAACAAGTAATTGACAACCAAGCAATAAGCAATAAGCATATTTACAACCAAACAAAATATGTAAGTGAAAACAACAACAGTAATTAATCTAAGAACTGATAATCAGGGATAGCCATTGATTAACACCTTAATGTGTTTGAACCATTGATTAACCTAAGCATTCGATTAACCTAACCATTTGATTAACCTAAGCTATGATTCAAACACATATATATCCAGCTGTGTATTCAAACACATATATGATTCAAACACAAGTAATCTGCCATCAATTAACATATATGATTCAAACACATATATGATTCAAACACATATAGGAAATTCGAGCCATGAACTTAGAAGAAATGAACCTGAACTTTGACCTTACTACGAGAGGAAGAAGTTTAAGAGCTTGGGGATGGCGGCGCTTCGGGCTCGGGGACCGTGACGGCGGCCTTTGGGCTCGGGGACGAGGACGGCGGGGCTCGAGCTCGGGCTCGGGGACGGCGGGCGCTCGGGCTCGGTAAAGGGGACGGTGGCGCTCGGGCTCGGTCTCGGGGACGGCGTTGCTCGGGCGCTCAGGGATGGCGGCGCTCGGGCTTGGGGACGAGGACGGCGGGGCTTGAGCTCGGTGAAGGGGACGGCGGCGCTCGGACTCGGTGAAGGGGACGGCGTTGCTCGGGCGCTCGGGGACGGCGGCGCTCGGGCTCGGGGACGGGGACGGCGGCGCTCGGGCTCGGGGACGGGGACGGCGGCGCTCGAGCTCGGGGACGGGGACGGAGGCGCTCGGGTTCGTGCTCGGGACGGGGACACGGCGGCAGCCTGGCGGCGCTCGGGTTAGTGCTCGGGCGGGAAGAGTTAGGGTTCCTGGCGGCGCTCAGCTTTTTATATTGTAAAGAATCACAGGCGGATATTTAGCCAAACCGCCTGTGATAGACAACATCACAGGCAGTTGTTAATTCCGACCGCCTGTGATAAATTAACTTCACAAGCGGTCGACAAAAAACCGCCTGTGATGTTATCTATCACAAGCGGTTTTGCTTAATAACCGCCTGTGATGTGTGTACACTATAAAAGGGCTAGCCCCCGACGGGTTCCAGAACCCTAACTCGCAGAACCCTAATTCACTGCACTAGCGGCAGTGGGTTTTTTTTGAGATCTACAGGGAGAAGGTTTTGTTTTTGAGTTTATTGATTGATTTCAATAGTTTATGCATATATATGATCTCCATTTGTTTTCTTTCTCATTTTGATGCGATTTTTTGCCTTAATTTTGTAATATAGAACGGATTTGAAGAAAAGCTTTGGAATTCAAGATTTGGACTTATAATAGTTGATCTAGTTTAAAGATTCTTTAAAAACACAATTGTCTCACCTCAAGGTATCTATTGTTGCAATGTTTGTTTTATTTTCATACATATCAATTCGTTTCATGTTTTATGGATGAATTCAATTAATTAATGATTTTATTGATGTTAATCAATATAAGGGTAGGTAATGGACCGAGGTTGGATGTACAATGTGCCAAGTCCACATCCGTCATATATTCGAAAATTGAGAAGCTTTGTTGAAGCGGCCAAAAAGCACGCGAATTTGCGAAAGAGCAAGGAGATATTATGTCCGTGCATCGACTGTGATAATAAGATAGCTTGGAGAGATACAGGAGTAATCCAATCACATCTGCTAAAAAGAGGGTTTACAAACAATTACACGATATGGTCAGAACATGGTGAGTTGGATCCGTGTGAAGTGCCTGGTAATGACGAGAGAGTTGTCGGAATTTTAGATCTTAAAGTTGATGGTAAAGTGGATAATGTGGATGCTAATCAAGATTTTGAAGAATTTGATTGCGAAGAGATGTTGCGCCATATGGAACCAGAAATGTTGAGTTCTGTGGGATCGCAGAAAGGGCTATCTAAAATGGAGGGACTGGAAAGTGCTTCAAAAGAACCTTTATATGATGAATCAAAGGGTTGTGACAAAGAGTTTACTACACTGCGTACAGTTCTAGAACTTCTGAAGTTGAAGGCTAGCGCCGGATGGTCTGATACTAGCTTCACAGATCTTTTGAATTTTCTGTCTCAATTACTACCAAAACCCAACAAACTACCAACAAGCACTTATAAAGCGAAGAAGCTTATATCTCCCATAGCTCTGGGTGTGCAAAAAATTCATGCATGTCCGAACCATTGTATTCTGTATCGTGGCGATTTTGAGAACGCATCAAGATGCCCAGTTTGCAATGTCAGTCGATACAAGAAGAGCTACAATCAAGACTGTGTAAAAAATTCCCGAAGAAAAATAAAAACAAGAAATCCACTATTGGACCTAAAAGTGACGATGACACTTTTGATGACATGGATGGGAAAAAGAAGTCAAAGAACCCAGCTTTGGTGATGTGGTATCTTCCAGTAATTGATCGCTTAAAACGTTTGTTCTCAAATCCTAGGGAGGCTGAGCTTATGCGTTGGCATGCTGAAAATTGCAAGCAGAATAACAAACAGATTCGACACCCTGCTGATGCATCACAATGGAAAAATTTCGATCTTATGTATCCTGAGTTTGCCAAAGAAACCAGAAATGTAAGATTTGCTTTGGGTACAGACGGAATGAATCCATTTGGTGAAAAAAGAAGTGTACATAGCACCTGGCCCGTGACTTTAACGATGTACAACCTTCCATCATGGCTGTGTCACAAAAGAAAGTACATTATGTTGACTATTCTTATTCAAGGTCCAAAATCAGCTGGTGTTGATATTGATGTGTTCCTAGAACCTCTTATGGAAGATATGACAAAGCTCTGGAATGAAGGAGTTAGAATATGGGATGAGTATTGCCATGAGTATTTCAACTTAAGAGCAATTATATTTGTTACCATCCATGATTCTCCCGGTGGCGCCACACTATCAGGGCAAAAGACTAAAGGAAAGAATGGTTGTGTAGTGTGCGTCGATGGAACTGCTTCCATGTACCTTAAATCATCTAAGAAGTTGGTGTTCATGGGACACAGACGGTTCTTGATGAAGCAACATAAGTATCGAAAGATGAAAGCGGAATTTAACAATCAACTGGAAAGTGAAGGTGCACCAAAGCCTTATAGTGGGAAACTTGTTTTTGAAATTGTAAAGAACATTCATGTTGTATTCGGAAAGGGAAAAAACAAAGGAGAAAAGAGAAAGAGAACTGACCCTTCAACTTACACAACTTTCAAGAAGCAATCAATATTTTCAAGTACCTCCCGTACTGGAAGGATATGGAAATTTGCCACAACATTGATTTGATGCATGTAACAAAAAATGTTTTTGACAGCATCATTGGAACCTTGCTGGGCATGCCGAGTAAGACAAAAGACGGACTCAAATCACGCAATGATCTAGTAGATCTTCAAATCAGACCGGAACTTCATCCAGTGGATAGTGGCAAAGGGAAGCCTTACCTCCCCCCAGCTAGCTACAACTTGTCAGTTGATGAGAGAACAAAGATTTGCAAATGTTTGCGTGGGGTCAAAGTGCCCACAGGTTTCTCATCCAATATCAGCAGACTAGTCAGGATGAAGGACTTGTCTCTATTTGGCTACAACTCTCATGACTACCATGTGATGATGATAGTGTTCCTCCCAATTGCGGTAAGAGCCCTCGAAACAGAGCATGTCAAAGTTGTCATCACACGCTTGTGTTACTTTTTCAATGCGGTTTCACAAAAAGTAATAGCTTTAGAAGACTTGGACTATCTAAAGGCATACATCATTGAGACTATGTGCAAGCTTGAAATGTGTTTTCCTCCATCATTTTTTGATATGCAAGTACACCTAATCATACATCTCGTGGATCAAATAAAAATATTAGGGCCACTATATTTACATCATATGTTTCAGTTGGAGCGATACCTGGGAGTATTAAAAGGTTATGTGCGAAATCGCGCTCACCTAGAGGGTTCAATCATGGAGGGATACACTACAGAAGAAGTGATTGAGAGCTGTATAGATTACATCAGTGACGGAACAATGATAGGTGTGCCTGTACCTAAACATGAGGGTAAACTATGTGGGAGAGGGAGAATGGGCAAGAAAACTTTTCGCGTTGAGGATTACAAGCTAGTACATTGTGCTCATGGTAGTGTACTACAACATCTCACGATAGCCGAGCCTTACATAGAGGAAAACCTGGATGAGCTTCGTAAAGAAAATCAGAACCGCACAGAGGACTGGATCATGAGGGAGCACAAACATCGTTTCAGCGAATGGTTAATGGACAAAAACATCCCATTCGGAGACTCTTTGGAAGAGAAAACAATGAAGAATTTGGCTTCTGGGCCATCGTGTTTTGTGACATCATGGCAAGCATATGACATCAATGGGTACACATTCTACACTAAATCAAAAGACATGAAAAGTGTTGCACAAAATAGCGGTGTTCGTATCGATGCTTTTGACCTACATGGACAGAAGACCACATATTTTGGATTCATAGAGGAAATATGGGAACTTGATTATGGCCCAAGCATGAAAATACCCTTATTTAAGTGCCAATGGGTACAACATCCCGTGGGGGTGATAGTGGATAACTACGGACTCACACTGGTAGACTTAAAGAAAGTAGGATATAAAGATGACCCGTGGGTTCTCGCCGAATGTGTTGCACAAGTGTTTTATGTACTCAATCCAGCAGATGAGAAGATGCATGTAGTTATTTCTGGAAAGCAAAAAATTGTTGGAGTTGAGAATGTGGGAGACCAAGATGAGGAATACAATAAGTATGAAGAGATGTTCGTCTTTAACGGTCCAGAGAGAATCAAGCGTGTGGAAAAGAAAATTGATAAGAACTTAAAGCCATACATGCAGAATAATGGTAGTTCATGAAAAATTGTATGAATCAAATTGTATTTATTATCATGTATGATCGACTATGAATTGTGGTTGCCAATTAATTTAAAATCTCTCTAGTTATCTATGTGTGCTATTATAATTCATTTAAATTGTATTTGCATATTATTGTTAAAAATTAAATATTAATTCATTTAAATTGTATTTGCATATTTCTGTTAAAAATTAAAATTATTTTCATATTTAAATTGTATTTTCATATTTTTACAATCACAAGCTGTTTTTTCTTAGGGTCCGTTTGTGAAAAGGATAGAGCACCACAGGCGGTCCTAAACAAAAACCGCTTGTGATACTATTACATCACAGGCGTACTGAACCGCCTGGGACATCACAGGCGGTTTTCTAACCGAACCGCTTGTGATGTAAATAGCCTACCGCTTGTATAGAGCTAAATTGTACTAGTGATATGTTTCCTTGCCATAGATCACATTCTTGGATTTCTAGTGGAGACCATTTCTTGGTCAAAAATGCGTACGTGTTAGCCTTCGGTATTACTGAAAATGGTCATGGTCGTTCATGGCTATTTTCGACAAAATGGGGGTTCTGTGGCCATTGATCATCGACCAGAGGCTCGTACACCTCACCCACATATGTTTCCTTGCCGTAGATCACATTCTTGGATTTCTGGTGGAGACCATTTCTTGGTCAAAAATCCGTACGTGTTAGCCTTCGGTATTATTGAAAATGGTTGTTCATCGCTATTTTCGACAAAATATAGGTTCTGTGGCCATTGATCATCGACCAGAGGCTCATACACCTCACCCACATATGTTTCCTTATCGTAGATCACATTCTTGGATTTCTGGTGGAGACCATTTCTTGGGCAAAAATCCGAATGTGTTAGCCTTCGGTATTATTGAAAATGGTTATTCATGGCTATTTTCGACAAAAATGGGGGTTGTGTGGCCATTTATCTTCAACCAGAGGCTCATACACCTCACTACACATATCTTTTCTTGCCATAGATCACATTCTTGGATCTATGGTGGAGACCAGTTCTTGGTCAAAAATCCATAGGTGTTAGCCTTCAGTGTCATTGAAAATAGTCGTTCATGGCTATTTTCGACAATAATGGGGGTTGTGTGGCCATTGATAATCGACCAGAGGCTCATACACCTCACCCCACATATGTTTCCTTGCCATAGATCACATTCTTGGATTTCTGGTGGAGACCATTTCTTGGTCAAAAATCCGTAGGTGTTAGCCTTCGGTATTATTGAAAATGGTCGTTCATGGCTATTTTCGACAAAAATGGGGGTTGTGTGGCCATTGATCATCAACCAGAGGCTCGTACACCTCACCCCACATATGTTTTATTGCCATAGATCAAAATCTTGGATTTCTCGAGGAGACCATTGCTTGGTCAAAAATCCGTACGTGTTAGCCTTCGGTATTATTGAAAATGGTCGTTCATGGCTATTTTCGACAAAAATGGGGTTGTGTGGCCATTGATCATCGACCAGAGGCTCGTACACCTCACCCGACATATAATTCCTTGCCATAGATCATATTCTTGGATTTCTGGTGGAGACGATTTCTTGGTCAAAAATCCGTAGGTGTTAGCCTTCGGTATTATTGAAAATGGTCGTTCATGGCTATTTTTGACAAAAATGGGAGTTCTGTGGCCATTGATCATCGACCAGAGGCTCGTACACCTCACCCCACATATGTTTCCTTGCCATAGATCAAATTCTTGGATTTCTGGTGGAGACCATTTCTTGGTCAAAAATCCGTAGGTGTTAGCCTTCGATATTTTTGTAAATGGTTGTTCATGGCTATTTTCGATAAAAATGGGGGTTGTGTGGCCATTGATCATCGACCAGAGGCTCATACACCTCACCCCACATATGTTTCCTTGCCATAGATCACATTCTTAGAGATTTGGTGGAGACCATTTCTTGGTCAAAAAATTGTAGGTGTTAGCCTCTGGTATTATTGAAAATGGTCGTTCATGGCTATTTTGATAAAAAAATGGGGGTTGTATGGCCATTTATCAACGACCAGAGGCTCGTACACCTCACTCCACATATGTTTCTTGCCATAGATCACATTCTTGGATTTCTGGTGGAGACCATTTCTTGGTCAAAAATTCGTACGTGTTAGCCTTCGGTATTATTGAAAATGGTCGTTTATGGCTATTTTCGACAAAATGGGGGTTGTGTGGCCATTGATCATCGACCAGAGGCTCGTACACCTCACCCCACATATGTTTCCTTGCCATAGATCACATTCTTGGATTTCTGGTGGAGACCATTTCTTGGGCAAAAATCCGAATGTGTTAGCCTTCGGTATTTTTGAAAATGGTCATTCATTGCTATTTTCGATAAAAATGGGGGTTGTTTCGCCATTGATCTTCGACCAGAGGCTCATACACCTCACTACACATATGTTTCCTTGCCATATATCACATTCTTGGATTTATGGTGGAGACCATTTCTTGGTCAAAAATCCATAGGTGTTAGCCTTCAGTGTCATTGAAAATGGCCGTTCATGGCTATTTTCGAAAAAATAAAGGTTCTGTAGCCATTGATCATTGACCAGAGGCTCATACACCTCACCCCACATATGTTTCCTTGCCATAGATCACATTCTTGGATTTCTGGTGGAGACCATTTCTTGGTCAAAAATCCGTAGGTGTTAGCCTTCGGTATTATTGAAAATGGTCATTCATGGCTATTTTCGACAAAAATGGGGGTTGTGTGGCCATTTATCTTCAACCAGAGGCTCATACACCTCACTACACATATGTTTTCTTGCCATATATCACATTCTTGGATCTATGGTGGAGACCAGTTCTTGGTCAAAAATCCGTAGGTGTTAGCCTTCAGTGTCATTGAAAATAGTCGTTCATGGCTATTTTCGACAAAAATGGGGGTTGTGTGGCCATTGATAATCGACCAGAGGCTCGTACACCTCACCCCACAAATGTTTCCTTGCCATAGATCACATTCTTGGATTTCTGGTGGAGACCATTTCTTGGTCAAAAATGAACGACCATTTTCAATAATATCAGAGGCTAACACCTACGGATTTTTGACAAAGAAATGGTCTCCACCAGAAATCTAAGAATGTGATCTATGGCAAGGAAATATATGTGGGGTGAGGTGTGTGAGCCTCTTTTCGATGATCAATGGCCACACAACCCCCATTTTTGTCGAAAATAGCCATGAACGACCATTTTCAATAATACCGATGGCTAACACCTACGGATTTTTGACCAAGAAATGGTCTCCACGAGAAATCCAAGAATGTGATCTATGGCAAGGAAACATATGTGGGTGAGGTGTACGAGCCTCTAGTCGATGATCAACGGCCACACAACCACTATTTTCAATGACACTGAAGGCAAACACCTACGGATTTTTGACCAAGAACTGGTCTCCACCATAGATCCAAGATTGTGATATATGGCAAAAAACATATGTGTAGTGAGGTGTATGAGCCTCTGGTTGAAGATAAATGGCCACACAACCCCCATTTTTGTCGAAAATAGCCATGAATGACCATTTTCAATAATACCGAAGTCTAACACCTACGGATTTTTGACCAAGAAATGGTCTCAACCAGAAATCCAAGAATGTGATCTATGGCAAGGAAACATATGTGGGGTGAGGTGTATGAGCCTCTGGTCGATGATCAATGGCCACAGAACCTCTATTTTGTCGAAAATAGCCATGAACGACCATTTTCAATGACACTGAAGGCTAACACCTATGGATTTTTGACCAAGAAATGGTCTCCACCATAAATCCAAGAATGTGATATATGGCAAGGAAACATATGTATAGTGAGGTGTATGAGCCTCTGGTCGAAGATCAATGGCGAAACATCCCCCATTCTTATCGAAAATAGCCATGAATGACCATTTTCAAAAATACCGAACGCTAACACATTCGGATTTTTGCCCAAGCAATGGTCTCCACCAGAAATCCAAGAATGTGATCTATGGCAAGGAAACATATGTGGAGTGAGGTGTACGAGCCTCTGGTCGATGATAAATGGCCATACAACCCCCATTTTTTATCAAAATAGCCATGAACGACCATTTTCAATAATACCAGAGGCTAACACCTACAAATTTTTGACCAAGAAATGGTCTCCACCAGAAATCCAAGAATGTGATCTATGGCAAGGAAACATATGTGGGGTGAGGTGTATGAGCCTCTGGTCGATGATCAATGGCCACACAACCCCCATTTTTGTCCAAAATAGCCATGAACGACCATTTACAATAATATCGAAGGCTAACACCTACAAATTTTTGACCAAGAAATGGTCTCCACCAGAAATCCAAGAATTTGATCTATGGCAAGGAAACATATGTGGGGTGAGGTGTACGAGCATCTGGTCGATGATCAATGGCCACACAACCCCCATTTTTGTCGAAAATAGCCATGAACGTCCATTTTCAATAATACCGAAGGCTAACACCTACAGAATTTTGACCAAGAAATCGTCTCCACTAGAAATCCAAGAATATGATCTATGACAAGGAATTATATGTCGGGTGAGGTGTACGAGCCTCTTGTCGATGATCAATGGCCACACAACCCCCATTTTTGTCGAAAATAGCCATGAACGACCTTTTTCAATAATACCGAAGGCTAACACGTACAGATTTTTGACCAAGAAATGGTCTCCACGAGAAATCCAAGATTTTGATCTATGGCAATAAAACATATGTGGGGTGAGGTGTACGAGCCTCTGGTCGATGATCAATGGCCACACAACCCCCATTTTTGTCGAAAATAGCCATGAACGACCATTTTCATTGATACCGAAGGCTAACACCTACGGATTTTTGACCAAGAAATGGTCTCCACCAGAAATCCAAGAATGTGATCTATGGCAAGGAAACATATGTGGGATGAGGTGTAAGAGCCTCTTGTCGATTATCAATGGCCACACAACCCCCATTATTGTCGAAAATTGCCATGAAGAACTATTTTCAATGACACTGAAGGCTAACACCTATGGATTTTTGACCAAGAACTGGTCTCCACCATAGATCCAAGAATGTGATCTATGGCAATAAAACATATGTGTAGTGAGGTGTATGAGCCTCTGGTTGAAGATAAATGGCCACACAACCCCCATTTTTGTCGAAAATTGCCATGAATAACCATTTTCAATAATACCGAAGGCTAACACATTCGGATTTTTGCCCAAGAAATGGTCTCCACCAGAAATCCAAGAATGTGATCTACGGCAAGGAAACATATGTGGGTGAGGTGTATGAGCCTCTGGTCGATGATCAATGGCCACCGAACCACTATTTTGTCGAAAATAGCCATGAACGACCATTTTCAATAATACCGAAGGCTAACACGTACGAATTTTTGACCAAGAAATGATCTCCACCAGAAATCCAAGAATGTGATCTACGGCAAGGAAACATATGTGGGTGAGGTGTACGAGCCTCTGGTCGATGATCAATGGCCACACAACCCCCATTTTGTCGAAAATAGCCATGAACGACCACGACCATTTTCAATAATACCGTAGGCTAACACGTACGAATTTTTGACCAAGAAATGGTCTCCACTAGGAATCCAAGAATGTGATCTATGGCAAGGAAACATATGTGGGGTGAGGTGTACGAGCCTCTGGTCGATGATCAATGACCACACAACCCCCATTTTTGTCGAAAATAGCTATGAACGACCATTTTCAATAATATCGAAGGCTAACACCTACGGATTTTTGACCAAGAAATGGTCACCACCAGAAATCCAAGAATGTGATCTATGGCAAGGAAACATATGTGGGGTGAGGTGTACGAGCCTCTGGTCGATAATCAATGGCCACACAACCCCATTTTTGTCGAAAATAGCCATAAATGACCATTTTCAATAATACCGAAGGCTAACACGAACGGATTTTTAACCAAGAAATGGTCTCCACCAGAAATCCAACAATGTGATCTATGGCAAGTAAACATATGTGGGGTGAGGTGTACGAGCCTCTGGCCGATGATAAATGGCCACACAACCCCCATTTTAGTCGAAAATAGCCATGAACGACCATTTTCAATAATACCGAAGGCTTACACCAACAGATTTTTGACCAAGAAATGGTCTCCACCAGAAATCCAAGAATGTGATCTATAGCAAGAAAACATATGTGGGGTGAAGTGTACGAGCCTCTGGTCGATGATCAATGGCCACACAACCCCCATTTTTGTCGAAAATAGCCATGAACGACCATTTTCAATGACACTAAAGGCTAACACCTATGGATTTTTGACCAAGAAATGGTCTCCACCAGAAATCCAAGAATGTGGTCTATGGCAAGGAAACATATGTGGGGTGAGGTGTATGAGCCTTTGGTCGATGATCAATTGCCACACAACCCCCATTTTTGTCGAAAATAGCCATGAACTACTATTTTCAATAATACCGAAGGCTAACACCTACGGATTTTTGACCAAGAAACGGTCTCCACCAGAAATCCAAGAATGTGATCTATGGCAAGGAAACTTATGTGGGGTGAGGTGTACGAGCCTCTGGTCGATGATCAATGGCGACACAACCCCCATTTTTGTCGAAAATAGCCATGAATGACCATTTTCAATGACACTGAAGGCTAACACCTACGATTTTTTGACCAACAAATGGTCTCCACGAGAAATCCAAGATTGTGATCTATGGCAAGGAAACATTTGTGGGGTGAAGTGTATGAGCCTCTGGTCGATGATCAATGGCCAGACAACCCCCATTTTTGTCGAAAATAGCCATGACCGACCATTTTCAATGACACTGAAGGCTAACACATATAGATTTTTGACCAAGAAATGGTCTCCACCATAAATCCAAGAATGTGATCTATGGCAAAGAAACATATGTGTAGTGAGGTGTATGAGCCTCTGGTCGAAGATCAATGGCCACACAACCCCCATTTGTGTCGAAAATAGCCATGAATGACCATTTTCAATAATACCGAAGGCTAACATGTACGGATTTTTTACCAAGAAATGTTCTCCACCAGAAATCCAAGAATGTGATCTATGGCAAGGAAACATATGTGGGGTGAGGTGTATGAGCCTCTGGTCGATGATCAATGGCCACACAACCCCCATTTTTGTTGAAAATAGCCATGAACGACCATTTACAATAATACCGAAGGCTAACACCTACAGATTTTTGACCAAGAAATGGTCTCCACCAAAAATCCAAGAATGTGATCTATGGCAAGGAAACATATGTGGGCTGAGGTGTACGAGCCTCTGATCGATTATCAATGGCCACACAACCCCCATTTTTGTCGAAAACAGCCATGAACGACCATTTTCAATAATACCGAAGGCTAACACGTACGGATTTTTGACCAAGAAATGGTCTCCACGAGAAATCCAAGATTGTGATCTATGGCAATTAAACATATGTGGGGTGAGGTGTACGAGCCTCTGTCGATGATCAATGGCCACACAACCCCCATTTTGTCGAAAATAGCCATGAACGACCACGACCATTTTCAATAATACCGAAGGCTAACACGTACGGATTTTTGACCAAGAAATGGTCTCCACTAGAAATCCAAGAATGTGATCTATGGCAAGGAAACATATGTGGGGTGAGGTGTACGAGCCTCTGGTTGATAATAATTGGCCACACAACCCCCATATTTTATGAAAATAGCCATGAACGACCATTTTCAATAATACCGAAGGCTAACACCTAAGGATTTTTGACTAACAAATGGTCTCCACCAGAAATCCAAGAATGTGGTCTATGGCAAGGAAACATATGTGGGGTGAGGTGTATGAGCCTTTGGTCGATGATCAATGGCCACACAACCCCCATTTTTGTCGAAAATAGCTATGAACGACCATTTTCAATAATACCGAAGGCTAACACCTACGGATTTTTGACCAAGAAATGGTCACCACCAGAAATCCAAGAATGTGATCTATGGCAAGGAAACATATGTGGGGTGAGGTGTACGAGCCTCTGGTTGATAATAAATGGCCACACAACCCCCATTTTTGATGAAAATAGCCATGAACGACCATTTTCAATAATACCGAAGGCTAACACCTACGGATTTTTGACCAACAAATGGTCTCCACCAGAAATCCAAGAATGTGGTCTATGGCAAGGAAACATATGTGGGGTGAGGTGTATGAGCCTTTGGTCGATGATCAATGGCCACACAACCCCCATTTTTGTCAAAAATAGCTATGAACGACCATTTTCAATAATACCGAAGGCTAACACCTACGGATTTTTGACGAAGAAATGGTCACCACCAGAAATCCAAGAATGTGATCTATGGCATGGAAACATATGTGGGGTGAGGTGTACGAGCCTCTGGTCGATAATCAATGGCCACACAACCCCGTTTTTGTCGAAAATAGCCATAAATGACCATTTTCAATAATACCGAAGGCTAACACGTACGGATTTTTAACCAAGAAATGCTCTCCACCAGAAATCCAAGAATATGATCTATGGCAAGTAAACATATGTGGGTGAGGTGTACGAGCCTCTGGTCGATGATAAATTGCCACACAACCCCCATTTTAGTCGAAAATAGCCATGAACGACCATTTTCAATAATACCGAAGGCTTACACCAACAGATTTTTGACCAAGAAATGGCCTCCACCAGAAATCCAAGAATGTGATCTATATCAAGAAAACATATGTGGGGTGAAGTGTACGAGCCTCTGGTCGATGATCAATGGCCACACAACCACCATTTTTGTCGAAAATAGCCATGAACGACCATTTTCAATGACACTGAAGGCTAACACCTATGGATTTTTGACCAAGAAATGGTCTCCACCAGAAATCCAAGAATGTGGTCTATGGCAAGGAAACATATATGGGGTGAGGTGTATGAGCCTTTGGTCGATGATCAATTGCCACACAACCCCCATTTTTGTCGAAAATAGCCATGAATAACCATTATCAATAATACCGAAGGCTAACACCTACGGATTTTTGACCAAGAAATGGTCTCCACCAGAAATCCAAGAATGTGATCTATGGCAAGGAAACTTATGTGGGGTGAGGTGTACGAGCCTCTGGTCGATGATCAATGGCGACACAACCCCCATTTTTGTCGAAAATAGCCATGAATGACCATTTTCAATGACACTGAAGGCTAACACCTACGATTTTTTGACCAACAAATGGTCTCCACGAGAAATCCAAGATTGTGATCTATGGCAAGAAAACATTTGTGGGGTGAAGTGTACGAGCCTCTGGTCGATGATCAATGGCCACACAACCCCCATTTTTGTCGAAAATAGCCATGAACGACCATTTTCAGTGACACTGAAGGCTAACACCTATGGATTTTTGACCAAGAAATGGTCTCCACCATAAATCCAAGAATGTGATATATGGTAAGGAAACATATGTGTAGTGAGGTGTATGAGCCTCTGGTCGAAGATCAATGACCACACAACCCCCATTTGTGTCGAAAATAGCCATGAATGACCCTTTTCAATAATACCGAAGGCTAACACGTACGGATTTTTTACCAAGAAATGTTCTCCACCAGAAATCCAAGAATGTGATCTATGGCAAGGAAACATATGTGGGGTGAGGTGTATGAGCCTCTGGTCGATGATCAATGGCCACACAACCCCCATTTTTGTTGGAAATAGCCATGAACGACCATTTACAATAATACCGAAGGCTAACACCTAGAGATTTTTGACCAAGAAATGGTCTCCACCAAAAATCCAAGAATGTGATCTATGGCAAGGAAACATATGTGGGCTGAGGTGTACGAGCCTCTGATCGATGATCAATGGCCACACAACCCCCATTTTTGTCGAAAATAGCCATGAATGACCATTTTCAATAATTCTGAAGGCTAATACCTACAGATTTTTGACCAAGAAATCGTCTCCACCAGAAATCCAAAATTATGATCTATGGCAAGGAAACATATTTGGGGTGAGGTGTACGAGCCTCTGGTCGATGATCAATGGCCACACAACCCCCATTTTTGTCGAAAACAGCCATGAACGATCATTTTCAATAATACCGAAGGCTAACACGTACAGATTTTTGACCAAGAAATGGCCTCCACGAGAAATCCAAGATTGTGATCTATGGCAATTAAACATATGTGGGGTGAGGTGTACGAGCCTTTGTCGATGATAAATGGCCACACAACCCCCATTTTTGTCGAAAATAGCCATGAACGACCATTTTCAATAATACCGAAGGCTAACACCTACGGATTTTTGGCCAAGAAATGGTCTCCACCAGAAATCCAAGAATGTGATCTATGGCAAGGAAACATATGTGGGGTGAGGTGTACGAGCCCCTGGTCGATTATCAATGGCCACACAACCCCCATTTTTGTCAAAAATTGCCATGAACGACTATTTTCAATGACACTGAAGGCTAACACCTATGGATTTTTGACCAAGAACTGGTCTCCACCATAGATCAAAGAATGTGATCTATGGCAAGAAAACATATGTGTAGTGAGGTGTATGAGCCTCTGGTTGAAGATAAATGGCCACACAACCCCCATTTTTGTCGAAAATAGCCATGAATGACCATTTTCAATAATACCGAAGGCTAACACATTCGGATTTTTGCCCAAGAAATGGTCTCCACCAGAAATCCAAAAATGTGATCTATGTCAAGGAAAAATATGTGGGGTGAGGTGTATGAGCCTCTGGTCGATGATCAATGGCCACAGAACCTCTATTTTTGTCGAAAATAGCCATGAATGACCATTTTCAATAATACCGAAGGCTAACACGTACGGATTTTTGACCAAGAAATGGTCTCCACCAGAAATCCAAGAATGTGATCTATGGCAAGGAAACAAATGTGGGGTGAATTGTACGAGCCTCTGGTCGATGATAAATGGCCACACAACCCCCATTTTAGTCGAAAATAGCCATGAACGACCATTTTCAATAATACCGAAGGCTAACACCAACAGATTTTTGACCAAGAAATGGTCTCCTCCAGAAATCCAAGAATGTGATCTATGGCAAGAAAACATATGTGGGGTGAAGTGTACGAGCCTCTGGTCGATGATCAATGGCCACACAACCCCCATTTTTGTCGAAAATAGCCATGAATAACCATTATCAATAATACCGAAGGCTAACACCTACGGATTTTTGACCAAGAAATGGTCTCCACCAGAAATCCAAGAATGTGATCTATGGCAAGGAAACTTATGTGGGGTGAGGTGTACGAGCCTCTGGTCGATGATCAATGGCGACACAACCCCCATTTTTGTCGAAAATAGCCATGAATGACCATTTTCAATGACACTGAAGGCTAACACCTACGATTTTTTGACCAACAAATGGTCTCCACGAGAAATCCAAGATTGTGATCTATGGCAAGAAAACATTTGTGGGGTGAAGTGTACGAGCCTCTGGTCGATGATCAATGGCCACACAACCCCCATTTTTGTCGAAAATAGCCATGAACGACCATTTTCAGTGACACTGAAGGCTAACACCTATGGATTTTTGACCAAGAAATGGTCTCCACCATAAATCCAAGAATGTGATATATGGTAAGGAAACATATGTGTAGTGAGGTGTATGAGCCTCTGGTCGAAGATCAATGACCACACAACCCCCATTTGTGTCGAAAATAGCCATGAATGACCCTTTTCAATAATACCGAAGGCTAACACGTACGGATTTTTTACCAAGAAATGTTCTCCACCAGAAATCCAAGAATGTGATCTATGGCAAGGAAACATATGTGGGGTGAGGTGTATGAGCCTCTGGTCGATGATCAATGGCCACACAACCCCCATTTTTGTTGGAAATAGCCATGAACGACCATTTACAATAATACCGAAGGCTAACACCTAGAGATTTTTGACCAAGAAATGGTCTCCACCAAAAATCCAAGAATGTGATCTATGGCAAGGAAACATATGTGGGCTGAGGTGTACGAGCCTCTGATCGATGATCAATGGCCACACAACCCCCATTTTTGTCGAAAATAGCCATGAATGACCATTTTCAATAATTCTGAAGGCTAACACCTACAGATTTTTGACCAAGAAATCGTCTCCACCAGAAATCCAAAATTATGATCTATGGCAAGGAAACATATTTGGGGTGAGGTGTACGAGCCTCTGGTCGATGATCAATGGCCACACAACCCCCATTTTTGTCGAAAACAGCCATGAACGATCATTTTCAATAATACCGAAGGCTAACACGTACAGATTTTTGACCAAGAAATGGCCTCCACGAGAAATCCAAGATTGTGATCTATGGCAATTAAACATATGTGGGGTGAGGTGTACGAGCCTTTGTCGATGATAAATGGCCACACAACCCCCATTTTTGTCGAAAATAGCCATGAACGACCATTTTCAATAATACCGAAGGCTAACACCTACGGATTTTTGGCCAAGAAATGGTCTCCACCAGAAATCCAAGAATGTGATCTATGGCAAGGAAACATATGTGGGGTGAGGTGTACGAGCCCCTGGTCGATTATCAATGGCCACACAACCCCCATTTTTGTCAAAAATTGCCATGAACGACTATTTTCAATGACACTGAAGGCTAACACCTATGGATTTTTGACCAAGAACTGGTCTCCACCATAGATCAAAGAATGTGATCTATGGCAAGAAAACATATGTGTAGTGAGGTGTATGAGCCTTTGGTTGAAGATAAATGGCCACACAACCCCCATTTTTGTCGAAAATAGCCATGAATGACCATTTTCAATAATACCGAAGGCTAACACATTCGGATTTTTGCCCAAGAAATGGTCTCCACCAGAAATCCAAAAATGTGATCTATGTCAAGGAAAAATATGTGGGGTGAGGTGTATGAGCCTCTGGTCGATGATCAATGGCCACAGAACCTCTATTTTTGTCGAAAATAGCCATGAATGACCATTTTCAATAATACCGAAGGCTAACACGTACGGATTTTTGACCAAGAAATGGTCTCCACCAGAAATCCAAGAATGTGATCTATGGCAAGGAAACAAATGTGGGGTGAATTGTACGAGCCTCTGGTCGATGATAAATGGCCACACAACCCCCATTTTAGTCGAAAATAGCCATGAACGACCATTTTCAATAATACCGAAGGCTAACACCAACAGATTTTTGACCAAGAAATGGTCTCCTCCAGAAATCCAAGAATGTGATCTATGGCAAGAAAACATATGTGGGGTGAAGTGTACGAGCCTCTGGTCGATGATCAATGGCCACACAACCCCCATTTTTGTCGAAAATAGCCATGAACGACCATTTTCAATGACACTAAAGGCTAACACCTATGGATTTCTGACCAAGAAATGGTCTCCACCATAAATCCAAGAATGTGATATATGGCAAGGAAACATATGTGTAGTGAGGTGTATGAGCCTCTGGTTGAAGATCAATGGCCACACAACCCCCATTTTTGTCGAAAATAGCCATGAATGACCATTTTCAAAAATACCGAAGGATAACACATTCGGATTTTTTCCCAAGAAATGATCTCCACCAGAAATCCAAGAATGTGATCTATGGCAAGGAACCATATGTGGGGTGAGGTGTACGAGCCTCTGGTTGATGATCAATGGCCACACAACCCCCATTTTGTCGAAAATAGCCATGAACGACCATTTTTAATAATACCGAAGGCTAACACGTACGAATTTTTGACCAAGAAATGGTCTCCACCAGAAATCCAAGAATGTGATCTATGGCAAGGAAACAAATGTGGGGTGAGGTGTATGAGCCTCTGGTCGATGATAAATGGCCACACAACCCCCATTTTAGTCGAAAATAGCCATGAACGACCATTTTCAATAATACCGAAGGCTAACACCAACGGATTTTTGACCAAGAAATGGTCTCCACCAGAAATCCAAGAATGTGATCTATGGCAAGGAAACAAATGTGGGGTGAGGTGTATGAGCCTCTGGTTGATGATCATTGGCCACACAACCATATGTGGGGTGAGGTGTACGAGCCTCTGGTTGATGATCATTGGCCACACAACCCCCATTTTTGTCGAAAATAGCCATGAATGACCATTTTCAATAATACTGAAGGCTAACACGTACGGATTTTTGACCAAGAAATGGTCTCCACCAAAAATCCAAGAATGTGATCTATGGCAAGGAAACAAATGTGGGGTGAGGTGTATGAGCCTCTGGTCGATGATAAATGGCCACACAACCCCCATTTTAGTCAAAAATAGCCATGAACGACCATTTTCAATAATACCGAAGGCTAACACCAACGGATTTTTGACCAAGAAATGGTCTCCACCAGAAATCCTAGAATGTGATCTCTGGCAAGAAAACATATGTGAGGTGAAGTGTACGAGCCTTTGGTCGATGATCAATGGCCACACAAACCCCATTTTTGTCGAAACTAGTCGTGAACGACCATTTTCAATGACACTGAAGGCTAACACCTACGGATTTTTGACCAAGAAATGGTCTCCACAATAAATCCAAGAATGTGATCTATGGAAAGGAAACATATGTGTAGTGAGGTGTATGAGCCTTTGGTCGAATATCAATGGCCACACAACCCCCATTTTTGTCGAAAATAGCCATGAACGACCATTTTCAATAGTACCGAAGGCTAAAACATTCAGATTTTTGACCAAGAAATGGTCTCCACCAGAAATCAAAGAATGTGATCTATGGCTAGGAAACATATGTGGGGTGAGGTTTACGAGCCTCTGGTCGATGATCAATGGCCACACAACCCCCATTTTTGTCGAAAATAGCCATTAATGACAATTTTCAATAATACTGAAGGCAAACACGTACAGATTTTTGACCAATAAATGTTCTCCACCAGAAATCCAAGAATGTGATCTATGGCAAGGAAACATATGTGGGGTGAGGTGTACGAGCCTCTGGTCGATGATCATTGGCCACACAACCCCCATTTTTGTCGAAAATAGCCATGAATGACCATATTCAATAATACCGAAGGCTAACACGTACAGATTTTTGACCAAGAAATGGTCTCCACCGGAAATCCAAGAATGTGATCTATGGCAAGGAAACATATGTGGGGTGAATTGCACGAGCCTCTGGTCGATGATAAATGGCCACACAACCCCCATTTTAGTCGAAAATAGCCATGAACGACCATTTTCAATAATACCGAAGGCTAACACCAACAGATTTTTGACCAAGGAATGGTCTCCTCCAGAAATCCAAGAATGTGATCTATGGAAAGAAAACATATGTGGGGTGAAGTGTACGAGCCTCTGGTCGATGATCAATGGCCACACAACCCCCATTTTTGTCGAAAATAGCCATGAACGACCATTTTCAATGACACTAAACGCTAACACCTATGGATTTCTGACCAAGAAATGTCTCCACCATAAATCCAAGAATGTGATCTATGGCAAGGAAACATATGTGTAGTGAGGTGTATGAGCCTCTGGTCGAAGATCAATGACCACACAACCCCCATTTTTGTCGAAAATAGCCATGAATGACCATTTTCAAAAATACCAAAGGCTAACACATTTGAATTTTTGCCCAAGAAATGGTCTCCACCAGAAATCCAATAATGTGATCTATGGCAAGGAAACATATGTGGGGTGAGGTGTACGAGCCTCTGGTCGATGATCAATGGCCACATAACCCCCATTTTGCCGAAAATAGCCATGAACGACCATTTTCAATAATACCGAAGGCTAACACGTACGAGTTTTTGACCAAGAAATGGTCTCCACCAGAAATCCAAGAATGTGATCTATGGCAAGGAAACATATGTGGGGTGAGGTTTATGAGCCTCTAGTCGATGATAAATGGCCACACAACCCCCATTTTTTATGAAAATAGCCATGAGCGACCATTTTCAATAATACTAGAGGCTAGCACCTACGGATTTTTGACCAAGAAATGGTCTCCACTAGAAATCCAAGAATATGATCTATGGCAAGGAAACATATGTGGGGTGAGGTGTATGAGCCTCTGGTCGATGATCAATGGCCACACAACCCCCATTTTTGTCGAAAATAGCCATGAACGACCATTTTCAATAATACCGAAGGCTAACACCTACGGATTTTTGACCAAGAAATGGTCTCCACCAGAAATCCAAGAATGTGATCTAAGGCAAGGAAACATATGTGGGGTGAGGTGTATGAGCCTCTGGTCGACGATCAATGGCCACACAACCCTATTTTTTGTCGAAAATAGCCATGAACGACCATTTTCAATGACACTGAAGGCTAACACCTACGGATTTTTGACCAAGAAATGGTCTCCACCATAAATCCAAGAATGTGATCTATGGCAAGGAAACATATGTGTAGTGAGGTGTATGAGCCTCTGGTCGAAGATCAATGGCCACACAACCCCCATTTTTGTCGAAAATAGCCATGAATGACCATTTTCAAAAATACCAAAGGCTAACACATTCGGATTTTTGCCCAAGAAATGGTCTCCACTAGAAATCCAAGAATGTGATCTATGGCAAGAAAACATATGTGGGGTGAAGTGTACGAGCCTCTGGTCGATGATCAATGGCCACACAATCCCCATTTTAGTCGAAAATAGCCATGAACGACCATTTTCAATAATACCGAAGGCTAACACCAACAGATTTTTGACCAAGGAATGGTCTCCTCCAGAAATCCAAGAATGTGATCTATGGAAAGAAAACATATGTGGGGTGAAGTGTACGAGCCTCTGGTCGATGATCAATGGCCACACAACCCCCATTTTTGTCGAAAATAGCCATGAACGACCATTTTCAATGACACTAAACGCTAACACCTATGGATTTCTGACCAAGAAATGTCTCCACCATAAATCCAACAATGTGATCTATGGCAAGGAAACATATGTGTAGTGAGGTGTATGAGCCTCTGGTCGAAGATCAATGGCCACACAACCCCCATTTTTGTCGAAAATAGCCATGAATGACCATTTTCAAAAATACCAAAGGCTAACACATTTGAATTTTTGCCCAAGAAATGGTCTCCACCAGAAATCCAATAATGTCATCTATGGCAAGGAAACATATGTGGGGTGAGGTGTACGAGCCTCTGGTCGATGATCAATGGCCACATAACCCCCATTTTGCCGAAAATAGCCATGAACGACCATTTTCAATAATACCGAAGGCTAACACGTACGAGTTTTTGACCAAGAAATGGTCTCCACCAGAAATCCAAGAATGTGATCTATGGCAAGGAAACATATGTGGGGTGAGGTTTATGAGCCTCTAGTCGATGATAAATGGCCACACAACCCCCATTTTTTATGAAAATAGCCATGAGCGACCATTTTCAATAATACTAGAGGCTAGCACCTACGGATTTTTGACCAAGAAATGGTCTCCACTAGAAATCCAAGAATATGATCTATGGCAAGGAAACATATGTGGGGTGAGGTGTATGAGCCTCTGGTCGATGATCAATGGCCACACAAACCCCATTTTTGTCGAATATAGCCATGAACGACCATTTTCAATAATACCGAAGGCTAACACCTACGGATTTTTGACCAAGAAATGGTCTCCACCAGAAATCCAAGAATGTGATCTAAGGCAAGGAAACATATGTGGGGTGAGGTGTATGAGCCTCTGGTCGACGATCAATGGCCACACAACCCTATTTTTTGTCGAAAATAGCCATGAACGACCATTTTCAATGACACTGAAGGCTAACACCTACGGATTTTTGACCAAGAAATGGTCTCCACCATAAATCCAAGAATGTGATCTATGGCAAGGAAACATATGTGTAGTGAGGTGTATGAGCCTCTGGTCGAAGATCAATGGCCACACAACCCCCATTTTTGTCGAAAATAGCCATGAATGACCATTTTCAAAAATACCAAAGGCTAACACATTCGGATTTTTGCCCAAGAAATGGTCTCCACTAGAAATCCAAGAATGTGATCTATGGCAAGAAAACATATGTGGGGTGAAGTGTACGAGCCTCTGGTCGATGATCAATGGCCACACAACCCCCCATTTTTGTCGAAAATAGCCATGAACGACCATTTTCAATAATACCTAAGGCTAACACCTATGGATTTTTGACCAAGAAATGGTCTCCTCCAGAAATCCAAGAATGTGATCTACGGCAAGGAAACATATGTGGGGTGAGGTGTATGAGCCTCTGGTCGACGATCAATGGCCACACAACCCTATTTTTTGTCGAAAATAGCCATGAACGACCATTTTCAATGACACTGAAGGCTAACACCTACGGATTTTTGACCAAGAAATGATCTCCACCATAAATCCAAGAATGTGATCTATGGCAAGGAAACATATGTGTAGTGAGGTGTATGAGCCTCTGGTCGAAGATCAATGGCCACACAACCCCCATTTTTGTCGAAAATAGCCATGAATGACCATTTTCAAAAATACCAAAGGCTAACACATTCGGATTTTTGCCCAAGAAATGGTCTCCACTAGAAATCCAAGAATGTGATCTATGGCAAGGAAACATATGTGGGGTGAGGTGTACGAGCCTCTGGTCGATGATCAATGGCCACACAACCCCCATTTTGCCGAAAATAGCCATGAACGACCATTTTCAATAATACCGAAGGCTAACACGTACGAGCTTTTGACCAAGAAATGGTCACCACCAGAAATCCAAGAATGTGATCTATGGCAAGGAAACATATGTGGGGTGAGGTTTATGAGCTTCTAGTCGATGATAAATGGCCACACAACCCCCATTTTTTTATGAAAATAGCCATGAGCGACCATTTTCAATAATACTAGAGGCTAACACTTACGGATTTTTGACCAAGAAATGGTCTCCACCAGAAATCCAAGAATGTGATCTATGGCAAGGAAACATATGTGGGTGAGGTGTATGAGCCTCTGGTCAATGATCAATGGCCACACAACCCTTATTTTTGTCGAAAATAGCCATGAACGACCATTTTCAATAATACCTAAGGCTAACACCTATGGATTTTTGACCAAGAAATGGTCTCCACCAGAAATCCAAGAATGTGATCTACGGCAAGGAAACATATGTGGGGTGAGGTGTATGAGCCTCTGGTCGACGATCAATGGCCACACAACCCTATTTTTTGTCGAAAATAGCCATGAACGACCATTTTTAATGACACTGAAGGTTAACACCTACGGATTTTTGACCAAGAAATGATCTCCACCATAAATCCAAGAATGTGATCTATGGCAAGGAAACATATGTGTAGTGAGGTGTATGAGCCTCTCGTCGAAGATCAATGGCCACACAACCCCCATTTTTGTCGAAAATAGCCATGAATGACCATTTTCAAAAATACCAAAGGCTAACACATTCGGATTTTTTCCCAAGAAATGGTCTCCACTAGAAATCCAAGAATGTGATCTATGGCAAGGAAACATATGTGGGGTGAGGTGTACGAGCCTCTGGTCGATGATCAATGGCCACACAACCCCCATTTTGCCGAAAATAGCCATGAACGACCATTTTCAATAATACCGAAGGCTAACACGTACGAGCTTTTGACCAAGAAATGGTCACCACCAGAAATCCAAGAATGTGATCTATGGCAAGGAAACATATGTGGGGTGAGGTTTATGAGCTTCTAGTCGATGATAAATGGCCACACAACCCCCATTTTTTTATGAAAATAGCCATGAGCGACCATTTTCAATAATACTAGAGGCTAACACTTACGGATTTTTGACCAAGAAATGGTCTCCACCAGAAATCCAAGAATGTGATCTATGGCAAGGAAACATATGTGGGGTGAGGTGTATGAGCCTCTGGTCAATGATCAATGGCCACACAACCCTTATTTTTGTCGAAAATAGCCATGAACGACCATTTTCAATAATACCTAAGGCTAACACCTATGGATTTTTGACCAAGAAATGGTCTCCACCAGAAATCCAAGAATGTGATCTACGGCAAGGAAACATATGTGGGGTGAGGTGTATGAGCCTCTGGTCGACGATCAATGGCCACACAACCCTATTTTTTGTCGAAAATAGCCATGAACGACCATTTTCAATGACACTGAAGGCTAACACCTATGGATTTTTGACCAAGAAATGGTATCCACCATAAATCCAAGAATGTGATCTATGGCAAGGAAACATATGTATAGTGAGGTGTATGAGCCTCTGGTCGAAGATCAATTGCCACACAACCCCCATTTTTGTCGAAAATAGCCATGAATGACCATTTTCAAAAATACCAAAGGCTAACACATTCGGATTTTTGCCCAAGAAATGGTCTCCACCAGAAATCCAAGAATGTGATCTATGGCAAGGAAACATATGTGGGGTGAGGTGTACGAGCCTCTGGTCGATGATCAATGGCCACACAACCCCCATTTTGCCGAAAATAGCCATGAACGACCATTTTCAATAATACCGAAGGCTAACACGTACGAGTTTTTGACCAAGAAATGGTCTCCACCAGAAATCCAAGAATGTGATCTATGGCAAGGAAACATATGCGGGGTGAGGTTTATGAGCCTCTAGTCGATGATAAATGGCCACACAACCCCCATTTTTTATGAAAATTGCCATGAGCGACCATTTTCAATAATACTAGAGGCTAACACCTACGGATTTTTGACCAAGAAATGGTCTCCACCAGAAATCCAAGAATGTGATCTATGGCAAGGAAAAATATGTGGGGTGAGGTGTATGAGCCTCTTGTCGATGATCAATGGCCACACAACCCCCATTTTTGTCGAAAATAGCCATGAACGACCATTTTCAATAATACCGAAGGCTAACACCTACGGATTTTTGACCAAGAAATGGTCTACACCAAAAATCCAAGAATGTGATCTACGGCAAGGAAACATATGTGGGGTGAGGTGTATGAGCCTCTGGTCGACGATCAATGGCCACACAACCCTAATTTTTGTCGAAAATAACCATGAACGACCATTTTCAATGACACTGAAGGCTAACACCTATGGATTTTTTACCAAGAAATGGTCTCCACCATAAATTCAAGAATGTGATCTATGGCAAGTAAACATATGTGTAGTGAGGTGTATTAGCCTCTAGTCCAATATCAATGGCCACACAACCCCCATTTTTGTCGAAAATAGCCATGAACGACCATTTTCAATAGTTCCGAAGGCTAACACATTCCGATTTTTGACCAAGAAATGGTCTCCACCAGAAATCAAAGAATGTGATCTATGGCAAGGAAACATATGTGGGGTGAGGTGTACAAGCCTTTGGTCGATGATCAATGGCCACACAACCCCCATTTTTGTCGAAAATAGCCATGAATGACCATTTTCAATAATACCGAAGGCTAACACGTACGGATTTTTGACCAAGAAATGGTCTCCACCAGATATCCAAGAATGTGATCTATGGCAAGGAAACATATGTGGGGTGAGGTGTATGAGCCTCTGGTCGATGATAAATGGCCACACAACCCCCATTTTTGTCGAAAATAGCCATGAATGACCATTTTCAATAATACTGAAGGCTAACACGTACAGATTTTTGACCAATAAGTGGTCTCCACCAGAAATCCAAGAATGTGATCTATGGCAAGGAAACATATGTGGGGTGAGGTGTACGAGCCTCTGGTCGATGATAAATGGCCACACAACCCCCATTTTAGTCGAAAATAGCCATGAACGACCATTTTCAATAATACCAAAGGCTAACACCAACAAATTTTTGACTAAGAAATGGTCTCCACCAGAAATCCAAGAATGTGATCTATGGCAAGAAAATGGTCGTTTATGGCTATTTTCGACAAAATGGGGGTTGTGTGGCCATTGATCATCGGCCAGAGGCTCGTACACCTCACCCCACATATGTTTCCTTGCCATATATCACATTCTCGGATTTCTTGTGGAGACCATTTCTTGGTCAAAAATCCATACGTGTTAGCCTTCTGTATGATTGAAAATGGTCGTTGATCGCTATTTTCGACAAAAAATGGGCCTTGTGTGGCCATTGATCAACGACCAGAGGCCCATACACCTCACCCCACATACGTACGAATTTTCGACCAAGAAATGGTCTCCACCAGAAATCCACGAATGTGATCTATAGCAAGGAAACATATGTGGGGTGAGGTGTACGAGCCTCTGGCCGATGATCAATGGCCACACAACCCCCATTTTTGTCGAAAATAGCCATGAACGACCATTTTCAATAATTCCGACCAGAGGCTCATACACCTCACCCCACATATGTTTCCTTTCCATAGATCACATTCTTGGATATCTGGTGGAGACCATTTCTTGGTCAAAAATCCGTAGGTGTCAGCCTTCGGTATTATTAAAAATGGTCGTTCATGGCTATTTTCATCAAAAATGGGGGTTGTGTGGCCATTTATCATCGACCAGAGGCTCGTACCCCTCACCCCACGTATGTTTCCTTGCTATAGATCACATTCTTGGATTTCTAGTGGAGACCATTTCTTGGTCAAAAATTCGTACGTGTTAGCCTTCAGTATTATTGAAAATGATCGTTCATGGCTATTTTCGACAAAATGGGGGTTGTGTGGCCATTGATCATCGACCAGAGGCTCGTACACCTCACCCCAGATATGTTTGCTTGCCATAGATCACATTCTTGGATTTCTAGTGGAGACCATTTCTTGGGCAAAAATCCAAATGTGTTAGCCTTCGGTATTATTGAAAATTGTCATTCATGGCTATTTTCGACAAAAATGGGGGTTGTGTGGCCATTGATCTTTGACCAGAGGCTCATACACCTCACTACACATATGTTTCCTTGCCATAGATCACATTCTTGGATTTATGGTGGAGACCATTTCTTGGTCAAAAATCCGTAGGTGTTAGCCTTCAGTGCCATTGAAAATGGTCGTTCATGAATATTTCCGACAAAAATGGGGGTTGTGTGGCCATTGATCATCGACCAGAGGCTCATACACTTCACCCCACATAGGTTTTCTTGCCATAGATCACATTCTTGGATTTCTGGTGGAGACCATTTCTTAGTCAAAAATCCGTTGGTGTTAGCCTTCGGTATTATTGAAAATGGTCGTTCATGGCTATTTTCGACTAAAATGGGAGTTGTGTGGCCATTTATCATCGACTAGAGGCTCGTACACCTCACCCCACATATGTTTCCTTGCCATAGATCACATTCTTGGATTTCTGGTGGAGACCATTTATTGGTCAAAAATCTGTATGTGTTAGCCTTCAGTATTATTGAAAATGGTCATTCATGGCTATTTTCGACAAAAATGGGGGTTGTGTGGCCATTGATCATCGACCACAGGCTCGTAAACCTCACCCCACATATGTTTCCTTGCGATAGATCACATTCTTTGATTTCTGGTGGAGACCATTTCTTGGTCAAAAATCTGAATGTTTTAGCCTTCGGTACTATTGAAAATGGTCGTTCATGGCTATTTTCAACAAAAATGGGGGTTGTGTGGCCATTGATATTCGACCAAAGGCTCATACACCTCACTACACATGTTTCATTTCCATAGATCACATTCTAGGATTTATGGTGGAGACCATTTCTTGGTCAAAAATCCGTAGGTGTTAGCGTTCAGTGTCATTGAAAATGGTCGTTCATGGCTATTTTCGACAAAAATAGGGTTTGTGTGGCCATTGATCATCGACCAGAGGCTCGTACACTTCACCCCACATATGTTTTCTTGCCATAGATCACATTCTTGGATTTCTGGTGGGGACCATTTCTTGGTCAAAAATCCGTTGGTGTTAGCCTTCGGTATTATTGAAAATGGTCGTTCATGGCTATTTTCGACAAAAATGGGGGTTATGTGGCCATTTATCATCGACCAGAAGCTCATACACCTCACCCCATAAATGTTTCCTTGCCATAGATCACATTCTTGGATTTCTGGTGGAGACCATTTCTTGGTAAAAAAATCCGTAGGTGTTAGCCTCTAGTATTATTGAAAATGGTCGTTCATGGCTATTTTCATCAAAAATGGGGGTTGTGTGGCCATTTATCATCGACCAGAGGCTCGTACACCTCACCCCACATATGTTTCCTTGCCATAGATCACATTCTTGGATTTCTGGTGGAGACCATTTCTTGGTCAAAAATTCGTACGTGTTAGCCTTCGTTGTTATTGAAAATGGTCGTTCATGGCTATTTTCGACAAAATGGGGGTTGTGTGGCCATTGATCATCGACAAGAGGCTCGTACACCTCACCCCACATATGTTTCCTTGTCATAGATCACATTCTTGGATTTCTGGTGGAGACCATTTCAGGGGCAAAAATCCGAATGTGTTAGCCTTCGGTATTTTTGAAAATGGTCATTCATGGCTATTTTCGACAAAAATGGGGGTTGTGTGGCCATTGATCTTCGACCAGAGGCCCATACACCTCACCCCACATATGTTTCCTTGCCATAGATCAAATTCTTGGATTTATGGTGGAGACCATTTCTTCGTCAAAAATCTATAGGTGTTAGCCTTTAGTGTCATTGAAAATGGTCGTTCATGGCTATTTTCGACAAAAATGGGGGTTGTGTGGCCATTGATCATCGACCAGAGGCTCGTACACTTCACCCCACATATGTTTTCTTGCCATAGATCACATTTTTGGATTTCTGGTGGAGACCATTTCTTGGTCAAAAATCTATTGGTGTTAGCCTTCGGTATTATTGAAAATGGTCGTTCATGGCTATTTTTGACAGAAATGGGGGTTGTGTGGCCATTTATCAACGACCAGAGGCTCATACACCTCACCCCACATATGTTTCCTTGCCATAGATCACATTCTTGGATATCTGGTGGAGACCATTTCTTGGTCAAAAATCCGTACGTGTTAGCCTTCGGTATTATTGAAAATGGTCATTCATGGCTATTTTCGACAAAAATGGGGGTTGTGTGGTCATTGATCATCGACCAAAGGCTCGTACACCTCACCCCACATATGTTTCCTTGCCATAGATCACATTCTTTGATTTCTGGTGGAGACCATTTCTTGGTCAAAAATCCGAATGTGTTAGCCTTCGGAACTATTGAAAATGGTCGTTCATGACTATTTTCGACAAAAATGGGTTTGTGTGGCCATTGATATTAGACCAGAGGCTCATACACCTCACTACACATATGTTTCCTTCCCATAGATCACATTCTTGGATTTATGGTGGAGACCATTTCTTGGTCAAAAATCCGTAGGTGTTAGCCTTCAGTGTCATTGAAAATGGTCGTTCATGGCTATTTTCGACAAAAATTAGGGTTGTGTGGCCATTGATCGTCGACCAGAGGCTCATAGACCTCACCCCACATATGTTTCCTTGCCGTAGATCATATTCCTGGATTTCTGGTGGAGACCATTTCTTGGTTGAAAATCCGTAGGTGTTAGTCTTCGGTATTATTGAAAATGGTCGTTCATGGCTATTTTCGACAAAAATGGGGGTTGTGTGCCCATTGATCATCGACCAGAGGCTCAAACAACACACCCCACATATGTTTCCTTGCCATAGATCACATTCTTGGATTTCTGGTGGAGACCATTTCTTGGTCAAAAATCCGTAGGTGTTAGCCTCTAGTATTATTGAAAATGGTCGCTCATGGCTATTTTCATAAAAAATGTGGGTTGTGTGGCCATTTATCATCGATTAGAGGCTCATAAACCTCACCCCACATATGTTTCCTTGCCATAGATCACATTCTTGGATTTCTGGTGGAGACCATTTCTTGGTCAAAAACTTGTACGTGTTAGCCTTCGGTATTATTGAAAATGGTCGTTCATGGCTATTTTCGGCAAAATGGGGTTGTGTGGCCATTGATCATCGACCAGAGGCTCGTACACCTCACCCCACATATGTTTCCTTGCCATAGATCACATTCTAGGATTTCTGGTGGAGACCATTTCTTGGTCAAAAATCCGTAGGTGTTAGCCTTCGGTATTATTGAAAATGGTCATTCATGGCTATTTTCGACAAAAATGGGGGTTGTGTGGCCATTGATCATCGACCAGAGGCTCATACACCTCACCCCACATATGTTTCCTTGCTATAGATCACATTCTTGGATTTCTGGTGGAGACCATTTCTTGGTCAAAAATCCGTAGGTGTTAGCCTCTAGTATTATTGAAAATGGTCGCTCATGGCTATTTTCATAAAAAATGGGGGTTGTGTGGCCATTTATCATCGACTAGAAGCTCATAAACCTCACCCCACATATGTTTCCTTGCCATAGATCACATTCTTGGATTTCTGGTGGAGACCATTTCTTGGTCAAAAACTCGTACGTGTTAGCCTTCGGTATTATTGAAAATGGTCGTTCATGGCTATTTTCGGCAAAATGGGGGTTGTGTGGCCATTGATCATCGACCAGAGGCTCGTACACCTCACCCCACATATGTTTCCTTGCCATAGATCACATTCTTTGATTTCTGGTGGAGACCATTTCTTGGTCAAAAATCCGAATGTGTTAGCCTTCGGAACTATTGAAAATGGTCGTTCATGACTATTTTCGACAAAAATGGGTTTGTGTGGCCATTGATATTGGACCAGAGGCTCATACACCTCACTACACATATGTTTCCTTGCCATAGATCACATTCTTGGATTTATGGTGGAGACCATTTCTTGGTCAAAAATCCGTAGGTGTTAGCCTTCAGTGTCATTGAAAATGGTCGTTCATGGCTATTTTCGACTAAAATTAGGGTTGTGTGGCCATTGATCGTCGACCAGAGGCTCATAGACCTCACCCCACATATGTTTCCTTGCCGTAGATCATATTCCTGGATTTCTGGTGGAGACCATTTCTTGGTTGAAAATTCGTAGGTGTTAGTCTTCGGTATTATTGAAAATGGTCGTTCATGGCTATTTTCGACAAAAATGGGGGTTGTGTGCCCATTGATCATCGACCAGAGGCTCAAACAACTCACCCCACATATGTTTCCTTGCCATAGATCACATTCTTGGATTTCTGATGGAGACCATTTCTTGGTCAAAAATCCGTAGGTGTTAGCCTCTAGTATTATTGAAAATGGTCGCTCATGGCTATTTTCATAAAAAATGGGGGTTGTGTGGCCATTTATCATCGATTAGAGGCTCATAAACCTCACCCCACATATGTTTCCTTGCCATAGATCACATTCTTGGATTTCTGGTGGAGACCATTTCTTGGTCAAAAACTTGTACGTGTTAGCCTTCGGTATTATTGAAAATGGTCGTTCATGGCTATTTTCGGCAAAATGGGGTTGTGTGGCCATTGATCATCGACCAGAGGCTCGTACACCTCACCCCACATATGTTTCCTTGCCATAGATCACATTCTAGGATTTCTGGTGGAGACCATTTCTTGGTCAAAAATCCGTAGGTGTTAGCCTTCGGTATTATTGAAAATGGTCATTCATGGCTATTTTCGACAAAAATGGGGGTTGTGTGGCCATTGATCATCGACCAGAGGCTCATACACCTCACCCCACATATGTTTCCTTGCTATAGATCACATTCTTGGATTTCTGGTGGAGACCATTTCTTGGTCAAAAATCCGTAGGTGTTAGCCTCTAGTATTATTGAAAATGGTCGCTCATGGCTATTTTCATAAAAAATGGGGGTTGTGTGGCCATTTATCATCGACTAGAAGCTCATAAACCTCACCCCACATATGTTTCCTTGCCATAGATCACATTCTTGGATTTCTGGTGGAGACCATTTCTTGGTCAAAAACTCGTACGTGTTAGCCTTCGGTATTATTGAAAATGGTCGTTCATGGCTATTTTCGGCAAAATGGGGGTTGTGTGGCCATTGATCATCGACCAGAGGCTCGTACACCTCACCCCACATATGTTTCCTTGCCATAGATCACATTCTTGGATTTATGGTGGAGACCATTTCTTCGTCAAAATTCCGTAGGTGTTAGCCTTCAGTGTCATTGGAAATGGTCATTCATGGCTATTTTCCACAAAAATGGGGGTTGTGTGGCCATTGATCATCGACCAGAGGCTCGTACACCTCACCCCACATATGTTTCCTTGCCATATATCACATTCTCGGATTTCTGGTGGAGACCATTTCTTGGTCAAAAATCCATACGTGTTAGCCTTCTGTATTATTTAAAATGGTCGTTGATCGCTATTTTCGACAAAAAATGGGCGTTGTGTGGCCATTGATCAACGACCAGAGACCCATACAGCTCACCCCACATATGTTTCCTTGCCATCGATCACATTCTTGAATTTCTGGTGGAGACTATTTCTTGGTCAAAAATTCGTACGTGTTAGCCTTCAGTATTATTGAAAATGATCGTTCATGGCTATTTTCGACAAAATGGGTGTTATGTGGCCATTGATCATCCACCAAAGGCTCGTACACCTCACCCCACATATGTTTCCTTGCCATAAATCACATTTTCGATTTCTGGTGGAGACCATTTCTTGGTCAAAAATCCGTAGGTGTTAGCCTTCGGTATTATTGAAAATGGTCGTTCATGGCTATTTTTGACAAAAATGGGGGTTCTTTGGCCATTGATCATCGACTAGAGGCTCATACACCTCACCCCACATATTTTTCCTTTCCATAGATCACATTCTTGGATTTCTGGTGGAGACCATTTCTTGGTCAAAAATTCGTAGGTGTTAGGCTTCGGTATTATTGAAAATGGTCGTTCATGGCTATTTTCATAAAAAATGGGGGTTGTGTGGCCATTTATCATCGACCAGAGGCTCGTACACCTCACCCCACATATGTTTGCTTGCTATAGATCACATTCTTGGATTTCTTGTGGAGACCATTTTTTGGTCAAAAATTCGTACGTGGCTATTTTCGACAAAATAGCCATGAACGACCATTTTCAATGACACTGAAGGCTAACACCTACGGATTTTTGACCAAGAAATGGTCTCCACCGGAAATCCAAGAATGTGATCTATGGCAAGGAAACATATGTGGGGTGAATTGCACGAGCCTCTGGACGATGATCAATGGCCACACAACCCCCATTTTAGTCAAAAATAGCCATGAACGACCATTTTCAATAATACCGAAGGCTAACACCAACAGATTTTTGACCAATGAATGGCCTCCTCCAGAAATCCAAGAATGTGATCTATGGCAAGAAAACATATGTGGGGTGAAGTGTACGAGCCTCTGGTTGATGATCAATGGCCACACAACCCCCATTTTTGTCGAAAATAGCCATGAACGACCATTTTCAATGACACTAAAGGCTAACACCTATGGATTTCTGACCAAGAAATGGTCTCCACCATAAATCCAAGAATGTAATCTATGGCAAGGAAACATATGTGTAGTGAGGTGTATGAGCCTCTGGTCGAAGATCAATGGCCACACAACCCCCATTTTTGTCGAAAATAGCCATGAATGACCATTTTCAAAAATACCAAAGGCTAACACATTCGGATTTTTGCCCAAGAAATGGTCTCCACCAGAAATCCAAGAATGTGATCTATGGCAAGAAAACATATGTGGGGTGAGGTGTTCAAGCCTCTGGTCGATGATCAATGGCCACACAACCCCCATTTTGCCGAAAATAGCCATGAACGACCATTTTCAATAATATCGAAGGCTAACATGTACGAGTTTTTGACCAAGAAATGGTCTCCACCAGAAATCCAAGAATGTGATCTATGGCAAGGAAACATATGTGGGGTGAGTTTTATGAGCCTCTAGTCGATGATAAATGGCCACACAACCCCCATTTTTTATGAAAATAGCCATGAGCGACCATTTTCAATAATACTAGAGGCTAACACCTACGGATTTTTGACCAAGAAATGGTCTCCACCAGAAATCCAAGAATGTGATCTATGGCAAGGAAACATATGTGGGGTGAGGTGTTTGAGCCTCTGGTCGATGATCAATGGCCACACAACCCCCATTTTTGTCGAAAATAGCCATGAACGACCATTTTCAATAATACCGAAGGCTAACACCTACGGATTTTTGACCAAGAAATGGTCTCCACCAGAAATCCAAGAATGTGATCTACGGCAAGAAAACATATGTGGGGTGAGGTGTATGAGCCTCTGGTCGACGATCAATGGCCACACAACCCTAATTTTTTCGAAAATAGCCATGAACGACCATTTTCAATGACACTGAAGGCTAACACCTACGGATTTTTGACCAAGAAATGGTCTCCACCATAAATCCAAGAATGTGATCTATGGCAAGGAAACATATGTGGGGTGAATTGCACGAGCCTCTGGACGATGATCAATGGCCACACAACCCCCATTTTAGTCAAAAATAGCCATGAACGACCATTTTCAATAATACCGAAGGCTAACACCAACAGATTTTTGACCAATGAATGGCCTCCTCCAGAAATCCAAGAATGTGATCTATGGCAAGAAAACATATGTGGGGTGAAGTGTACGAGCCTCTGGTTGATGATCAATGGCCACACAACCCCCATTTTTGTCGAAAATAGCCATGAACGACCATTTTCAATGACACTAAAGGCTAACACCTATGGATTTCTGACCAAGAAATGGTCTCCACCATAAATCCAAGAATGTAATCTATGGCAAGGAAACATATGTGTAGTGAGGTGTATGAGCCTCTGGTCGAAGATCAATGGCCACACAACCCCCATTTTTGTCGAAAATAGCCATGAATGACCATTTTCAAAAATACCAAAGGCTAACACATTCGGATTTTTGCCCAAGAAATGGTCTCCACCAGAAATCCAAGAATGTGATCTATGGCAAGAAAACATATGTGGGGTGAGGTGTTCGAGCCTCTGGTCGATGATCAATGGCCACACAACCCCCATTTTGCCGAAAATAGCCATGAACGACCATTTTCAATAATATCGAATGCTAACATGTACGAGTTTTTGACCAAGAAATGGTCTCCACCAGAAATCCAAGAATGTGATCTATAGCAAGCAAACATATGTGGGGTGAGGTGTACGAGCCTCTGGTCGATGATAAATGGCCACACAACCCCCATTTTTTATGAAAATAGCCATGAACGACCATTTTCAATAATACCGAAGCCTAACACCTACGAATTTTTGACCAAGAAATGGTCTCCACCAGAAATCCAAGAATGTGATCTATGGAAAGGAAAAATATGTGGGGTGAGGTGTATGAGCCTCTAGTCGATGATCAATGGCCAAAGAACCCCCATTTTTGTCAAAAATAGCCATGAACGACCATTTTCAATAATACCGAAGGCTAACACCTACGGATTTTTGACCAAGAAATGGTCTCCACCAGAAATCGAAAATGTGATTTATGGCAAGGAAACATATGTGGGGTGAGGTGTACGAGCCTTTGGTGGATGATCAATGGCCACATAACCCCCATTTTTGTCGAAAATAGCCATGAACGACCATTTTCAATGACACTGAAGGGTAACACCTATGGATTTTTGACCAAGAAATGGTCTCCACCATAAGTCCAAGAATGTGATCGATGGCAAGGAAACATATGTGGGGTGAGGTGTATGGGTCTCTGGTCGTTGATCAATGGCCACACAACGCCCATTTTTTGTCGAAAATAGCGATCAACGACCATTTTAAATAATACAGAAGGCTAACACGTATGGATTTTTGACCAAGAAATGGTCTCCACCAGAAATCCGAGAATGTGATATATGGCAAGGAAACATATGTGGGGTGAGGTGTACGAGCCTCTGGTCGATGATCAATGGCCACACAACCCCCATTTTTGTGGAAAATAGCCATGAATGACCATTTCCAATGACACTGAAGGCTAACACCTACGGAATTTTGACGAAGAAATGGTCTCCACCATAAATCCAAGAATGTGATCTATGGCAAGGAAACATATGTGTAGTGAGGTGTATGAGCCTCTGGTCGAAGATCAATGGCCACACAGCACCCATTTTTGTCGAAAATCGCCATGAATGACCATTTTCAATAATACCGAAGGCTAACACACTCAGATTTTTGCCCAAGAAATGGTCTCCACCCGAAATCCAAGAATGTGATCTATGGCAATGAAACATATGTGGGGTGAGGTGTACGAGCCTCTGGTCGATGATCAACGGCCACACAACCCCCATTTTTTCGAAAATAGCCATGAACGACCATTTTCAATAATTCCGACCAGAGGCTCATACACCTCACCCCACATATGTTTCCTTTCCATAGATCACATTCTTGGATTTCTGGTGGAGACCATTTCTTGGTCAAAAATCCGTAGGTGTTAGCCTTCGGTATTATTGAAAATGGTCGTTCATGGCTATTTTCGGCAAAATGGGGGTTGTGTGGCCATTTATCATCGACCAGAGGCTCGTACAGCTCACCCCACATATGTTTCCTTGCTATAGATCACATTCTTGAATTTCTGGTGGAGACTATTTCTTGGTCAAAAATTCGTACGTGTTAGCCTTCAGTATTATTGAAAATGATCGTTCATGGCTATTTTCGACAAAATGGGGGTTGTGTGGCCATTAATCATCGACCAGAGGCTCGTACACCTCACTACACATATGTTTCCTTGCCATAGATCACATTCTTGGATTTCTAGTGGAGACCATTTCTTGGGCAAAAATCCGAATGTGTTAGCCTTTGGTATTTTTGAAAATGGTCATTCATGGCTATTTTCGACAAATATGGGGGTTGTGTGGCCATTGATCTTCGACCAGAGGCTCATACACCTCACTACACATATGTTTCCTTGCCATAGATCACATTCTTGGATTTATGGTGGAGACCATTTCTTGGTCAAAAATCCGTAGGTGTTAGCCTTCAGTGTCATTGAAAATGGTCGTTCATGGCTATTTCCGACAAAAATGTGGGTTGTGTGGCCATTGATCGTCGACCAGAGGCTCATACACTTCACCCCACATAGGTTTTCTTGCCATAGATCACAATCATGGATTTCTGGTGGAGACCATTTCTTAGTCAAAAATCCGTAGGTGTTAGCCTTCGGTATTATTGAAAATGGTCGTTCATGGCTATTTTCGACAAAAATGGGGGTTGTGTGGCCATTTATCATCGACCAGAGGCTCGTACACCTCACCCCACATATATTTCCTTGCCATTGATCACATTCTTGGATTTCTGGTGGAGACCATTTATTGGTCAAAAATCTGTACGTGTTAGCCTTTAGTATTATTGAAAATGGTCGCTCATGGCTATTTTCGACAAAAATGGGGGTTGTGTGGCCATTGATCATCGACCAGAGGCTCGTAAAACTCACCCCACATATGTTTCCTTGCCATAGATCACATTCTTGGATTTCTGGTGGAGACCATTTCTTGGTCAAATATCTGAATGTTTTAGCCTTCGGTACTATTGAAAATGGTCGTTCATGGCTATTTTCGACAAAAATGGGGGTTGTGTGGCCATTGATATTCGACCAAAGGCTCATACACCTCACTATACATGTTTCCTTCCCATAGATCACATTCTTGGATTTATGGTGGAGACCATTTCTTGGTCAAAAATCCGTAGGTGTTAGCGTTCAGTGTCATTGAAAATGGTCGTTCATGGCTATTTTCGACAAAAATGGGGTTTGTGTGGCCATTGATCATCGACCAGAGGCTCGTACACTTCACCCCACGTTTTCTTGCCATAGATCACATTCTTGGATTTCTGGTGGGGACCATTTCTTGGTCAAAAATCCGTTGGTGTTAGCCTTCAGTATTATTGAAAATGGTCGTTCATGGCTATTTTCGACAAAAATGGGGGTTGTGTGGCCATTTATCATCGACCAGAGGCTCATACACCTCACCCCACATATGTTTCCTTGCCATAGATCACATTCTTGGATTTCTGGTGCTGACCATTTCTTGGTAAAAAATCTGTAGGTGTTAGCCTCTTGTATTATTGAAAATGGTCGTTCATGGCTATTTTCATAAAAAATGGGGGTTGTGTGGCCATTTATCATCGACCAGAGGCTCGTACACCTCACCCCACATATGTTTCCTTGCCATAGATCACATTCTTGGATTTCTGGTGGAGACCATTTCTTGGTCAAAAATTCGTACGTGTTAGCCTTCGGTATTATTGAAAATGGTCGTTCATGGCTATTTTCGACAAAATGGGGGTTGTGTGGCCATTGATCATCGACCAGAGGCTCGTACACCTCACCCCACATATGTTTCCTTGCCATAGATCACATTCTTGGATTTCTGGTGGAGACCATTTGTGGTGGAACTGCCCAAATTATTCCAACTTAAGTGCCTAAGTCCCGCCTTGGAGGCTGGACTACACTTAAATGGGGATAACCCGTCAATCCCTCGGATCTAGTCCGACGCGGCCACTCACAGGATCAAGTACCACAATCTCGCTCGATGGTGAGTCACAGAGCAAATACAATAAAGCATAAAACCATGCATGGAAGAGTATTAAATTATTACATCACCATCGGAGTTTTGCAAAGTAGTCATCATTGTTCGAAGTGCAGCGGAATAAAACTAACGGTAAATAAACAGAGAGATGGGGAAGCCTGTCCCATCACTCCTCTTGCTCCTCCTCGGCCGAGGTAGGGTCCCACTCGACAGTCCAACCCGGTGGCAAGATGGACGGCCAAGTCACTCCAGCAACCATGTCCTCCAGAGAACCTGTAAAAATTATGCCATAAGCAAGGCTGAGTATACTAATACTCAGCTAGACTTACCCGGTGTGAGGAGTCTACTCCTCTACCTCTAGACATGCAGTTGTTTGGCTGTGGGGTTTGGTTGCCAAAAGCACTAGCTGAGTTTCTAAATCAAGTTTTTAACTTTGTCAAATTAAGTGTGACTCTCTTAAGGCTACAGATGTACTATCTACTCATACATAGTAGCAAACATTTTTAGCAATCAACATCTTGTATCATCTCATAATAATTCCACTTGTTACTCAATGTAGCAGCATGGATCAAGCAGTCTCATTAGCTGCGAGAAGCAGACGATTTGAATCGAGTTTTCATCCTTGCAAGGTAAACCTAAACACACGACATGTAGGGGCACTCCGTCCCCACAAACATCAACCGTCCCCATCGGTTCCCTGGCAACAGAAAGGGGCTCACCGCCTTGGCGTACAATGCCTCACTGACCCCGACTGCCGTCGTGCAGTGACCGCACTTGTACCCACCATAATCGGAATGGGAGACCACGTCTCAGGTCGCGTGAGGAGGGCAATCTGCGGGCAAGTTCACTCAGGTACTAGGCTTACCGATTTACCATATTTCTCGGTATGTGTTTAGTACGTTCAAACGCTTGACACACGGTACCACACCTTAATCCTTATTCCAATTTTCATCCCGTGGACAACCAACCCCCATGGATTGTTGTCCACAACCCAGCATCATTATGAGAAGAAAGTGGATACAACCAATTTCCTGACCTCGCGCGAGTGCTAGAAAAATCACTCGACTTCTACCGAGATCCTAATGAATAAAGCAGCTACTCGACTTAGCATTCTAGTATTCATCTCAATGGGATTCCTGAGATCATGCAACTAGGGTTTCAAACAACTCCTACACTTAAGTGCATAATCAATCCTACAATCATTAAGTATATTAAAATAGCATAAATAACAGGTTATGCATAAACCGGGGCTTGCCTTCCAAGGCTGTGGCAGGCAGATCCTCTGGTGCAGGCTCGGGTGCTGGATCCGGGGCTACCTCCTGAGCAGCTCCTTGCTCCGGCACGAGGACGTACTCCCCGTCAGCGAGGTTATAGTCTATCGAAATGCAATGAGCATGTATGTCATGATTATGCAGGATTTTAATAACATCATGCTAAAGGAAGGAAAACTAAGTTAATGAGTACCTTAGGGTTTCTGGGTCATACGTGGCTTTTAGTGGTTTATGCTTATCACTCTAGGTTTAGGTCTTGTTAGAGATAGGCATAGTGGATTGGTATTTCCTTTATATATTTCAGTGGACGATTTACAAAGGGTTTTAGGATGACACCATTTTCCATTATTCGTTTTCCTTTCATTATTTTCTATTTATGACTTCTAGTGGAGGTTTGAACTACAACATTGGTTTAACTTTTTCCAAAAATTTTGTAAAAATTACAGTGGGTTGCCATTGGTCATTATAGCTTGTCCTAGGACTTTGAGGTTCAATTGAAACAGGCTATGCTCTAGACAAAAATAACAAGAGTTGTGTAAAATGGGCCACTTTGCACTACAACTCTTAATTAGGAGTGAGTTCTGTCCTAAGAGTTAATTCTGTTGGCATTTAACAGTAATAATAGGCTTCTGTGCCAAAGATCACAGAAAGCTAAGGGATGGTTATTTAGTTATGATTTTCTAAAGTTTAATGCCAAAAAGGCACTTTCTACTACATTGTTATTTGAAAAATGTCAAGCAGCAGATTTCATATTTTTCCTAAGTTCTTAATAACAAAACATTAACTATCCCAAGGGCTGGGGTGTTTTCACCTTGGGGTTATTTTTGTAGGGTTTTTCTAAGTTTTTCTTGTTTTCTTAAAATAAAAGGTATCCAATTTATTTTATACTAAACCAGGGTATCATAGATTTTTCTAGTGAACTACACTGAATAAGTACCCTAACAAAATTAGGAGTACCCCCTGGTTCATTATTTAGATCACCTTTTCTATTTTTCTAACCTTAAGCATATCGTAAAATAAATGGCAAAAACTAACTTAATGGGGTGGACAGAGAGGTTTAGCATTTTTAAACAGGTTAGTAGGTGGACATAAACTTCTCCAAATTTTCCTAACCTTAGTCAAATAGTGCAACTATTTTTATTCCTATTATTTAGCTTTTGGTCAAAACAATAATTAAAACAGAACCCTAAAGTTTTCTGTAGTACATAAGGGTTTTATATTTTTCCTAAGCAATTTACAATAATTAAAGTCTGACAAAATTGGTTTGACTAAATTTGGATGAATAAAACAGAAGTTATGAATTATTCAAGTTCTGTTCAAAATTTAAATCAGATTTAATAAAGGTTTCCTAGAAAACTACTTTGCGCCGAGGACCCTGGGTTTAATCCAAATCAACCCACTCAAATCTACCCCTGCGCCACTATTCCCCTGAGTCACTGACAGTTCAAAAATCCCCCTGACCTTTCCTTCTTCTTCCCCGAGGTCCTTCCCCTAATGTAAACAGTATCCACGGGAAAGAAAAGGGAGGCGCGGCTTACTGACGGTGAGAGAGGTCCGGCGAGGGGCGGGGTTGGCTCGGGGAGGCTCTGGCGGTCACAACGATGTACGGCTCGACGGCGGGGATCGCCGGAATCGCTCGGTCCACGTGCGCAGGCGGGAGTTCTCGTCGGCGGCGGGTGTGCTGGCCAATTCACGGCGATCTAATTCAATCCAATGGCACGGTGAGCTTCACAGGGTGATGTAGAGGCTATCTGTGCATTGAATCGAAAAATGGCGCAGTGGCTTACCCGGTCTACGCTCGCCGGCGTTCGGAGGGAGTCCGGCGACCGTGGACTGGCCTCTCCGGCGAAGCAAACTTCGATTCCTTGCTCGGGGAGCTTCACCGAGGTGTGCTTAGTCCTCTCCGAGGGTCGGACGGGGTTGGGAAAGGCTTGGTTGGCCGGTCTACGGTGGTAGGGGCTCGGGTGGCCGCGGACACGCCGTGCACGGGCAAACGCCGGTGAGTTTGAGCTCCGGTGAGGTTGAGCGTGCGCGGAAGGGTACGGTTAAGGTCACTAGGCGTTATATAGGCGCGGGCGCGGGCCATGGCGTCGGCTGGCCTTTGGCGCGACGCGGGGCACGCGAGGTCGGGCGCGGGCGTGCTCTGGCGCGCGCAGAACGCGTCGAACACGTGGAAGTGTTCATCTGCGCGTGTTCAAACGCCTGCTGAGATCGCAAACGTGCGAATCTTGGCAAAAATCCGGCGCAGACCTCTTCCTGGCACCTATGGCTATCTCTCATATGTGAGTTCCAAGGGAAGATAAGCCCTGGGTCAGAAGATATGTGGACGCCAAATCTGGCTTGTCCCCCTGCCCGCTGCGCGACAAAAGTGATGCCAAGCCATGTCAAACGTCAAGGTCTCGGTCTCAACTTTTTCCAGGGGGTTCCCTAGGTGGTATGCCACATTTTTGGTATAGAACTTAAGTGGTTTTGGTGCCATCTTTAAGGTGAACACGGTGGATCTTTAGATTAGGTGTAGTTTTTGACTTAGAGAGAATTAGAGAGCTCTAGCTCTTTCTCTACTTAGGGAATGGATTTGGGGTTTCTTAAGGGGTCTTTTAGCAATGTTTCCTCTCTATAATTGTAGGTTAATAAGTTACTTAACTTTGTGCCAAAGGTTTGGTCATGACTTGCACCTTTGCTTAAACTCTCCCCTTTAACCAAGGTGCTTAGGAGATAGGGTTCAAGAGAGGTCTAGGGTTTACTACCCCCTTGTCCAAAGTGATAATTGCACACCACTGGGGTAATGCTTTTGGTCATTCACATCTCTTGGTTAAAACCTAGCCTCCAAGGCTCTTACACTTTGCTCATTAAGTTTCTTCCACATGTGATCATAGTCATTAGTGCATAGATGTGCCCTAGCCATGGTAACACCTGAAGTGTTACACCATTTCTTGGGCAAAAATCCGAATGTGTTAGCCTTCGGTATATTTGAAAATGGTCATTCATGGCTATTTTTGACAAAAATGGGGGTTGTGTGGCCATTGATCTTCGACCAGAGGCTCATACACCTCACTACACATATGTTTCCTTGCCATGTATCAAATTCTTGGATTTATGGCAGAGACCATTTCTTGGTCAAAAATCCATAGGTGTTAGCCTTCAGTGTCATTGAAAATGGTCGTTCATGGCTATTTTCGGCAAAAATGGGGGTTGTGTGGCCATTGATCATCAACCAGAGGCTCGTACACTTCACCCCACTTATGTTTTCTTTCCATAGATCACATTCTTGGATTTTTGGTGGAGACCATTTCTTGGTCAAAAATCTGTTGGTGTTACCCTTCAGTATTATTGAAAATGGTCGTTCATGGCTATTTTCGACTGAAATGGGGGTTGTGTGGCCATTTATCATCGACCCGAGGCTCATACACCTCACCCCACATATGTTTCCTTTCCATAGATCACATTCTTGGATTTCTGGTGGAGACCATTTCTTGGTCAAAAATCCGTAGGTGTTAGCCTTCGGTATTATTGAAAATGGTCGTTCATGGCTATTTTCATCAAAAATGGGGGTTGTGTGGCCATTTATCATCGACCAGAGGCTCGTACACCTCACCCCACATATGTTTCCTTGCTATAGATCACATTCTTGGATTTCTGGTGGAGACCATTTCTTGGTCAAAAATTCGTACGTGTTAGCCTTCAGTATTATTGAAAATGATCGTTCATGGCTATTTTCGACAAAATGGGGGTTGTGTGGCCATTGATCATCGACCTGAGGCTCGTGCACCTCACCCCACATATTTTCCTTGCCATAGATCACATTCTTGGATTTCTAGTGGAGACCATTTCTTGGGCAAAAATCCGAATGTGTTAGCCTTTGGTATTTTTGAAAATGGTCATTCATGGCTATTTTCGACAAAAATGGGGGTCGTGTGGCCATTGATCTTCGACCAGAGGCTCATACACCTCACTACACATATGTTTCCTTGCCATGTATCAAATTCTTGGATTTATGGTGGAGACCATTTCTTGGTCAAAAATCCATAGGTGTTAGCCTTCAGTGTCATTGAAAATGGTCGTTCATGGCTATTTTCGACAAAAATGGGGGTTGTGTGGCCATTGAAAATGGTCGTTCATGGCTATTTTCGTTCATGGCTATTAATAAGTTACTTAACTTTGTGCCAAAGGTTTGGTCATGACTTGCACCTTTGCTTAAACTCTCCCCTTTAACCAAGGTGCTTAGGAGATAGGGTTCAAGAGAGGTCTAGGGTTTACTCCCCCGTGTCCAAAGTGATAATTGCACACCACTGGGGTAATGCTTTTGGTCATTCACATCTCTTGGTTAAAACCTAGCCTCCAAGGCTCTTACACTTTGCTCCTTAAGTTTCTTCCACATGTGATCATAGTCATTAGTGCATAGATGTGCCCTAGTCATGGTAACACCTGAGGTGTTACAGCCCTCCCCCCTTAAAGCAATCTCGTCTCGAGATTTTAGGCAAAGTCCTCTAGAGGGGTGCCATGAAAGCGCGTTGGTGTGCTACTCTTTCTTTTACTCAAGTTTCTCTTGTTAACTGCTCTTCGAATGTCATTCTCTTTGCAACTTCAGAAGGAAGTCCTTTTTAAGTTAAATCCACAACTTAGACTACCCTTGTTATCTAAGTTTTTCTTATAATTGTATACAAAGGGCAGGCGGGGGTGGGGTTTTGGGTTACGTACGGACTCCTTTGGGAAGAAAGTCAGGGAAGCGAGAGTGTAGAAAATTCTCAGTCTCCCATGTAGATTCTTCTACTGAATGGTGACTCCACTGAACCTTATACATTCGGATTGACCTTGCCCGCGTTGATCTCTCCTTCTGATCCAATACCTTGATGGGGTACTCTTGATAGGACAAGTCTGGTTCTATCTCAATGTCCGGTTCAGGTAGCACTTCAGTGGGTAGGCGAACACATTTCCGCACCTGAAACACATCATGAACAGCTGACATGCTAGGTGGCAACTTCAATTGATAGGCTACGGGTCCACAAGCCTCCTTGATCTCGTAGGGTCCAATGTAGCGAGGAGCTAACTTGCCCTTGATCACGAATCTCTGGACACCCTTGGTGGGTGACACCTTAAGATAAACATGGTCCCCCACTTCAAACTGCAGAGGCTTCCGCCTCTTTTCATGATAGCTCTTTTGCCTGGCCTGAGCAGCTTCTAAGTTCTTCTTGATGACTCTGACCTCTGCCTCTACTTCAAGTACCAAATCTGGCCCAAATATTTCCCTCTCTCCTGCTTGAGACCAATTTAGCGAGGTTCTACATCTTCTCCCATATAAAGCTTCAAAAGGTGCCATCTTTAGACTGGACTGGTAGCTGTTATTATAAGAAAACTCTGCCAAAGAAAGACACTTATCCCAATCTTTTCCGTAGTGCAGTACACATGCCCTCAACATGTCTTCCAAAATCTGGTTTACCCTTTCTATCTGGCCATCTGTTTGGGGATGGTATGCTGAGCTTCGTATGACATGGGTCCCAAGTGATTCCTGCAATTGTTCCCAAAATCATGCCACAAATGGTGCTCCTCTGTCTGAGACTATAGTCCTTGGTATTCCATGCAGACGAACTATCTGGTCAATGTAGATCTCTGCATACTTCTCTGTCCTATGGGTGGTGTGTACTGGCAAGAAATGAGCGGTCTTGGTCAACCTGTCCACAATAACCCAAATGGAATCATGGTGCCTGGAGGTATTGGGCAATCCCACGATAAAGTCCATGCAAATGTCCTCCCATTTCCAAGATGGAATGGGAAGGGGTTGCAAAGGGCCTGCTGCCTTCAAATGACTGGCTTTAATCCTTTGGCAGGTGTCACACTCGGATATATACTTGGCAATTTCCCTCTTCATCCTGGTCCACCAGTATAAGGATCTGAGATCATGATACATCTTGTTGCTACCAGGGTGCATGAAGAATTTGGAAAGGTGAGCTTCATCCAATATCCTCTTTCTGAGTTCAGGGTCCTTGGGAACAACCAATCGATCTCCAAACCATAAAATTCCCTTGCTGTCCTGACGGAAGCACTTGTATTTTTCTGCCTTCTGCTTGATCATGTCTTGGATAACCTGAACACCCTTATCCTCAATATGTGCCCTGACTATTTGCTCTTGCAATGTGGGCTCTACCGAGATATAATTCAAGTCACCTGAAGAAACAACTTCCAGGTTTAGCTTGCACAATTCATCACATAGGGTGGTAACTCTTGCATCCATGCTCATACAATTGCACTGGGCCTTTCTGCTCAAGGCATCTGCCACAACATTGGCCTTGCCCGGATGGTAATGCACCTCTAAATCATAGTCCTTAATTAACTCCAACCATCTCCTCTGCCTCATGTTCAAATCTGCCTGAGTGAAAATGTATTTGAGGCTCTTATGATCAGTGTAAATGTTACAGTGAGCTCCCATCAAGTAGTGTCTCCATATTTTGAGAGCATGAACCACAGCTGCTAACTCCAGATCATGTGTAGGGTAGTTCTGCTCATGGGGTCTGAGTGCTCGGGAGGCATAAGCAATTACTCTGTTATCTTGCATTAAGACACATCCCAAACCAGTGCCAGAAGCATCACAATAAACTTCAAAGGGCTTGGTGTTGTTAGGTTGAGCCAGCACTGGGGTTGTGGTCAAATGCTGCCTTAGTGTATGAAAAGCATCTTCACACTTTTGGCTCCAATCATACTTGACTCCCTTCTTCAATAGTTCAGTCATTGGCTTGGCAATCCAGGAGAAATCTGGAATAAATCGTCGATAATACCCTGCCAATCCTAGAAAACTCCGAATCTGGCTCACTGTAGTCGGGGGTTTCCAATCCATTACCTCTTGTACCTTCTCAGGATCAACTGATATCCCATCCTGAGAAATTGTATGACCCAAGAATTTAATCTCCTTTAGCAAGAATTCACATTTAGACAATTTAGCATACAACTGATGGTCACGCAGTCTCTGAAGTACAGTATGCAAATGTTTGGTGTGCTCGGCTTCATTCTTGGAATAGACCAGAATATCATCAATGAAAACGACCACGAATTTGTCCAACTCTGGCATGAACACTGAGTTCATCAGGTACATAAAATAAGCCGGGGCATTGGACAGCCCAAAAGACATCACCAAAAATTCATAGAGCCCATATCTGGTAGAGAAAGCCGTCTTGGGAATATCACTGGCACGGATCTTGATCTGATGGTAACCCGAGCAAAGGTCTATTTTGGAGAAGACCTTGGCTCCCACCAACTGATCGAACAATACATCAATGCGGGGCAGTGGGTATTTGTTCTTGATGGTCACCGCATTGAGAGGGCGTAAATCAACACACATTCTCAAACTTTCATCCTTTTTCTTTACGAATAAGGCAGGACATCCCCATGGTGAAGTACTTGGGCAAATAAATCCCTTGTCCAACAACTCCTGCAGTTGCTTTTTCAATTCTGCCAATTCCGCGGGAGGCATCCTATAGGGTCTCTTGGAGATAGGAGCAGTCCCGGGTTGCAATTCGATTGCGAACTCGATGTCTCGGTCAGGTGGCATCCCTGGCAATTCATCTGGAAAAACATCTGGGTAGTCACAAACCACTGGGATCTTTTCCACTGGGGATTCTATCATAACGAAGGCACAAGAACGGGTACAACCCTGATCAGGCAAATATAAAACAGTCTCGCCATAAGGAGGGGAATGAATTTCAATGGCCCTGGCTGCAATATCCAATACTGCCTGATGCCTGGTCAACCAGTTAGCTCCCAATATAATATCCACGCTATCCAATCCTAAGATGAGAAGGGTGGTTCTAATCACAAGACTACCAAAATTTATAGGCACTTGCCTTTTGATTTGATAGGTGGCACCCTGCCTCCTGGTGTTGAAATTGTAATGCCTCCATCGGTGTGGTGAAAGGGCAACTGGCACTTGGCACTAATTTTGGCACTGATAAAACTATGCGATACACTAGAATCAAAAATAATAATAGCAGGATAATTCAAAACTATAAAGATACCAGTCATGACGGGTGCCCCCTCTGGAATATCAGCCATGGTGGTGAAGTTTAGCCTGCCCTGCCTCACTTGCACCTTCTGTCTCTTGCCTTGATTCTGATTCACATTCTGCCCCTACCTCTGTTGGTTCCTGGGGCAATTGTTGGCATAATGTCCGATGTTGCCGCATGTGAAACACCTGTTGTCAATTGCCTGGCGATATTGCTGCTGCTGCTGATTGTTCCTCTGAGCTGGAAATTGGGTGCGGTTGGGTGCCTGCTGTTGCTGCTGCTGTGGTCGGATCACCCATCTCCCTTGCTGCTGCTGGGGTCCCCTGTTCTGCGTGTCGGACACAATCCTGAAGCGCTGTGGCAGAGCTGAGGGTCCTGCCACAGGGGTCTTCCTCTTCTTTTCTGCCTGACGAGCTGTGATACAGTTCTCTTGAGAGATGGCCATGTTGACCAACTCATTGTAGCTGTTGGCCCTGACGGTGTTGAGATGGTCACGGAGCTTAGTGCTGAGCCCCCTCCTGAACCTGTCTCTCTTCTTCTCGTCCGTATCTACATGATATCCAGCATACTGGCACAGGTCATTAAAAGCCTAAGCATACTGCAATACTGTCCTGTTGCCATGAGTGAGTGCCAGAAACTCGTTGAGCTTTTGGTCCATAATCCCGACTGGTATGTGGTGTCCCCTGAAAGCGGCCTTGAACTCTCTCCATTCTACCTCTCGGTCATCTGGCTGCATGGCAAGAAAATGGTCCGACCAAGTCCTTGCGGGTCCGCGAAGCTGCTGGGTGGCGAACCTGACTTTTGTGACCTCTGAGCAAACTCCATGGAGTAGCAGGAATTTGGATTCCACTACTCTCAACCACACATCCGCATCAAGTGGGTCCTCTGCCCTGGTGAACAAAGGAGGCTGGGTACTGAGGAACTCCTGGTAGGTAGCTGCCGCGGGGTGACGCTGATGATCTCCACCACCATAGTGCTGAGGTGGTGGCTGACGCTGAGCTAGCTGCCTCAAGATCTCATTCTGCTGAGCCATTAGCTCCTACAGAGTGGGAGGCGGTGGCGGCGGTGGAGGAACACGCTCATTCTGGCCACGACGCACTCTCCCAGCCATCTGAAAAATCACATGCACTCTCAATAACACATCTTCAAGTTTAAGGTTTAATCGCGGTGAAAGAGTCAAAGGCGAATTGATAGATTCCGACATAAACATAAAGGATTTAAAAAGGCATAAACTTTCCTTCCAAATTTAAAACTAACATCATCCATCAACCATGCTACCAAAAGAGTTTATCACGATTACAATCAAAGGCCCAAAAGACTCAACTCTAACTAGCCTAGTACCCCAAGGGTGCAAAAGCTAAGCTAGCTGGGAGGAGTCCTACCATCACTGACTTCTAACCCTACTCCTGATACCTAGTGAGCGAACGAGGCAACACTCGACTCGGGGGAAGGTGGTCTCCGTGAGCCAGCAGTGTCCAAGCTGTAGGCAGGCTCCTCTCCTCCCTCAATGTCGACGTCCTCGTTGGCCTCCATATCCTTGATCTCCTGGTGATGCATATCCAGGTGCTCATTAGCCTCAGCAAGCTGCTGCTGAGTGTTAATAAGCTGATCCTCGAGAACCTCAATGGTGTTCTCCCTGGTCCCCACTAATTCCTCCAGCTCTTGGATCTCATTGGATAGCTGCTCCACCTGCAGGTCCTTTTCCACCATCTCAGTGGACAAGTCCACCACAAGCTCCTCTCTGTTGTCCAGGGTGATCTTAGTCGCTTCCAATAGTGCCATCAGATGGGACATTGCCTCACCACGCATCACTTGCAGATGGTACTGGGCATTCATGCACCGCACGGTCAAGTGAGCAGTCTGACCTGGGTAGATAGCCCAGATGTCCTTGGCATGCTCCACCCGGTCCTTCCGCATTGGGTCGTCCTCCCTTTCTGCGGGGAACAAGCCAATGGGGTGGGTAGACAGCTCCAAGGGGTGGAATCCACATAACGTGGTCAACCCGTGCAGAGCAATCGCCTCGATCGTGTCCTCAGCCCGGTATCCAAAGGACTCAGAATCCAGTGAACGCCAGCCTAGCTGTAGGGGATGAGGCTCCAGGGTCATCCTCACCCTACAGCGGGGCACTCGGTGCTTCTCGAACTGCTACACCGCGTACTGAGGAGGTGTCGCGTATCCGGCCCCCTGAAGTACCTCCCACAAAATGCGAGGAAAGCCCTCTCGTGCAAGCCCATCAGTGTGGGACAGTGCATTCCCGTCGTCTGAGGATCCGTGGGAAGTCATCTGTGTACGGTTAAGCGTAAGTAAAAGAAAAAGAATTATAAAAAGAACAAGAAAATAAGACTCAGCTTCTCTCTAATTATAAAAATGGTACTGGGGTACTTAGTTGGTCATCATTTTGTATTTAAGTCCTTACTTAATTTTCCATTTGTTTAATTTAATTTAAGAATGCATGCATGCTCGTCCTGAACGACCTCACATCAATATAAAGGGAATATGGAAGAACTCTCGTCCCTTATAGCAGCCTGTAGGGCTTAAACACTTAGCCACCTAGCTACCCTTCTATCATCCTAAGGCTTCACGTCCTAGGTCTACCCTGATCGTCCTACGATCTATCCAACATTTGTTTCTATCAAGTTTTACTTTGGAAAATGATGGTATTTATATTTTATTGATTCCTCTGTGGTGGTACAAGCTCTGATTCCAGCCGTGGCAGAACTGCCCGAATTATTCCAACTTAAGTGCCTAAGTCCCACCTTGGAGGCTAGACTACACTTATATGGGGATAACCCGTCAATCCCTCGGATCTAGTCCGACGCGGCCACTGACAGGATCAAGTACCACAATCTCACTCGATGGTGAGTCACAGAGCAAATACAATAAAGCATAAAATCATGGATGGAAGAGTATTAAATTATTACATCACCATCGGAGTTTTGCAAAGTACTCATCATTGTTCGAAGTGCAGCGGAATAAAACTAACGGTAAATAAATAGAGAGATGGGGAAGCCTGTCCCATCACTCCTCATGCTCCTCCTCGGCCGAGGTAGGGTCCCACTCGACAGTCCAACCCGGTGGCAAGATGGACGGCCAAGTCACTCCAGCAACCATGTCCTCCAGAGAACCTGTAAAAATTATGCCACAAGCAAGGCTGAGTATACTAATACTCAGCTAGACTTACCCGGTGTGAGGAGTCTACTCCTCTACCTCTAGACATGCAGCTGTTTGGCTGTGGGGTTTGGTTGCCAAAAGCACTAGCTGAGTTTCTAAATCAAGTTTTTAACTTTGTCAAATTAAGTGTGACTCCCTTAAGGCTAAAGATGTACTATCTACTCATACATAGTAGCAAACATTTTTAGCAATCAACATCTTGTATCATCTCATCATAATTCCACTTGTTACTCAATGTAGCAGCATGGATCAAGCAGTCTCATTAGCTGCGAGAAGCAGACGATTCGAATCAAGTTTTCATCTTTGCAAGGTAAACCTAAACACACGACATGTAGGGGCACTCTGTCCCCACACACATCAACCGTCCCCATCGGTTCCCTGGCAACAAAAAGGGGCTCACCGCCTTGGCGTACAATGCCTCACTGACCCCGACTGCCGTCGTGCAGTGACCGCACTTGTACCCACCATAACCGGAATGGGAGACCACGCCTCAGGTCGCGTGAGGAGGGCAATCTGCGGGCAGGTTCACTCAGGTACTAGGCTTACCCATTTACCATATTTCTCGGTATGTGTTTAGTACGTTCAAACGCTTGGCACACGGTACCACACCTTAATCCTTATTCCAATTTTCATCCCGTGGACAACCAACCCCCATGGATTGTTGTCCACAACCCAGCATCATTATGAGAAGAAAGTGGATACAACCAATTTCCTGACCTCGCGCGAGTGCTAGAAAAATCACTCGACTTCTACCGAGATCCTAATGAATAAAGCAGCTACTCGACTTAGCATTCTAGTATTCATCTCAATGGGATTCCTGAGATCATGCAACTAGGGTTTCAAACAACTCCTACACTTAAGTGCACAATCAATCCTACAATCATTAAGTATATTAAAATAGCATAAATAACAGGTTATGCATAAACCGGGGCTTGCCTTCCAAGGCTGTGGCAGGCAGATCCTCTGGTGCAGGCTCGGGTGCTGGATCCGGGGCTACCTCCTGAGCAGCTCCTTGCTCCGGCACGAGGACGTACTCCCTGTCAGCGAGGTTACAGTCATTGGAATGCAATGAACATGTATGTCATGATTATGCAGGATTTTAATAACATCATGCTAAAGGAAGGAAAACTAAGTTAATGAGTAACTTAGGGTTTCTGGGTCATACGTGGCTTTTAGTGGTTTATGCTTATCACTCTAGGTTTAGGTCTTGTTAGAGATAGGCATAGTGGATTGGTATTTCCTTTATATATTTCAGTGGACAATTTACAAAGGGTTTTAGGATGACACCATTTTCCATTATTTGTTTTCCTTTCTTTATTTTCTATTTATGACTTCTAGTGGAGGTTTGAACTACAACATTGGTTTAACTTTTTCCAAAAATTTTGTAAAAATTACAGTGGGTTGCCATTGGTCATTATAGCTTGTCCTAGGACTTTGAGGTTCAATTGAAACAGGCTATGCTCTATACAAAAATAACAAGAGTTGTGTAAAATGGGCCACTTTGCACTACAACTCTTAATTAGGAGTGGGTTCTGTCCTAAGGGTTATTTCTGTTGGCATTTAACAGTAATAATAGGCTTCTGTGCCAAAGATCACAGAAAGGTAAGGGATGGTTATTTAGTTATGATTTTCTAAAGTTTAATGCCAAAAAGGCACTTTCTACTACATTGTTATTTGAAAAATGTCAAATCGCAGATTTCATATTTTTTCTAAGTTCTTAATAACAAAACATTAACTATCCCAAGGGTTGGGGTGTTTTCACCTTGGGGTTATTTTTGTAGGGTTTTTCTAAGTTTTTCTTGTTTTCTTAAAATAAAAAGTATCCTATTTATTTTATACTAAACCAGGGTATCATAGATTTTTCAAGTGAACTACACTGAATAAGTACCCTAACAAAAATAAGAGTACCCCCTGGTTCATTATTTAAATCACCTTTTCTATTTTTCTAACCTTAAGCATATGGTAAAATAAATGGCAAAAACTAACTTTATGGGGTGGACAGAGAGGTTTAGCATTTTTAAACAGGTTAGTAGGTGGACATAAACTTCTCCAAATTTTCCTAACCTTAGTCAAGTAGTGCAACTATTTTTATTCCTATTATTTAGCTTTTGGTCAAAACAATAATTAAATCAGAACCCTAAAGTTTTCTGTAGTACATAAGTGTTTTATATTTTTCCTAAGCAATTTACATTATTTAAAGTCTGACAAAATTGGTTTGACTAAATTTGGATGAATAAAACAGAAGTTATGAATTATTCAAGTTCTGTTCAAAATTTAAATCAGATTTAATAAAGGTTTCCTGGAAAACTACTTTGCGCCGAGGACCCTGGGTTTAATCCAAATCAACCCACTCAAATCTACCCCTGCGCCACTATTCCCCTGAGTCACTGACAGTTCAAAAATCCCCCTGACCTTTCCTTCTTCTTCCCCGAGGTCCTTCCCCTAATGTAAACAGTATCCGCGGGAAAGAAAAGGGCGGCGCGGCTTACCGACGGTGAGAGAGGTCCGGCGAGAGGTGGGGTTGGCTCGGGGAGGCTCTGGCGGTCACAACGATGTACGACTCGACGGCGGGGATGGCCGGAATCGCTCGGTCCACGTGCGCAGGCGAGAGTTCTCGTCGGCGGCGGGTGTGTTGGCCAATTCACGGCGATCTAGTTCAATCCAATGGCACGGTGAGCTTCACAGGGTGATGTAGAGGCTATTTGTGCATTGAATCGAAAAATGGCGCAGTGGCTAACCCGGTCTACGCTAGCCGGTGGTCGGAGGGAGTCCGGCGACCGTGGACTGGCCTCTCCGGCGAAGCAAACTTCGATTCCTTGCTCGGGGAGCTTCACCGAGGTGTGCTTAGTCCTCTCCGAGCGTCGAACGGGGTTGGGAAAGGCTTGGTTGGCCGGTGTACGGTGGCAGGGGCTCGGGTGGCCGCGGACACGCCGTGCACGGGCAAACGCCGGTGAGTTTGAGCTCCGGTGAGGTTGAGCGTGCGCGGAAGGGTATGGTTAAGGTCACTGGGCGTTATATAGGCGCGGGCGCGGGCCATGGCGTCGGCTGGCCTTTGGCGCGACGCGGGGCACGCGAGGTCGGGCGCGGGCGTGCTCTGGCGCGCGCAGAACGCGTCGAACACGTGGAAGTGTTCATCTGCCCGTGCTCAAAAGTCTGCTGAGATCGCAAACATGCGAATATTGGCAAAAATCCGGCGCAGACCTCTTCCTGGCACCTATGGCTATCTCTCATATGTGAGTTCCAAGGGAAGATAAGCCCTGGGTCAGAAGATATGTGGACGCCAAATCTGGCTTGTCCCTCTGCCCGCTGCGCGACAAAAGTGATGCCAAGCCATGTCAAACGTCAAGGTCTCGGTCTCAACTTTTTCCAGGGGGTGCCCTAGGTGGTATGCCACATTTTTGGTATAGAACTTAAGTGGTTTTGGTGCCATCTTCAAGGTGAACACGGTGGATCTTTAGATTAGGTGTAGTTTTTGACTTAGAGAGAATTAGAGAGCTCTAGCTCTTTCTCTACTTAGGGAATGGATTTGGGGTTTCTTAAGTGGTCTTTTAGCAATGTTTCCTCTATATAATTGTAGGTTAATAAGTTACTTAACTTTGTGCCAAAGGTTTGGTCATGACTTGCACCTTTGCTTAAACTCTCCCCTTTAACCAAGGTGCTTAGGAGATAGGGTTCAAGAGAGGTCTAGGGTTTACTCCCCCCTTGTCCAAAGTGATAATTGCACACCACTGGGGTAATGCTTTTGGTCATTCACATCTCTTGGTTAAAACCTAGCCTCCAAGGCTCTTACACTTTGCTCCTTAAGTTTCCTCCACATGTGATCATAGTCATTAGTGCATAGATGTGCCCTAGCCATGGTAACACCTGAAGTGTTACACCATTTCTTGGGCAAAAATCCGAATGTGTTAGCCTTCGGTATTTTTGAAAATGGTCATTCATGGCTATTTTTGACAAAAATGGGGGTTGTGTGGCCATTGATCTTCGACCAGAGGCTCATACACCTCACTACACATATGTTTCCTTGCCATATATCAAATTCTTGGATTTATGGTGGAGACCATTTCTTGGTCAAAAATCCATAGGTGTTAGCCTTCAGTGTCATTGAAAATGGTCGTTCATGGCTATTTTCGACAAAAATGGGGGTTGTGTGGCCATTGATCATCGACCAGAGGCTCGTACACTACACCCCACATATGTTTTCTTGCCATAGATCACATTCTTGGATTTCTGGTGGAGACCATTTCTTGGTCAAAAATCTGTTGGTGTTAACCTTCGGTATTATTGAAAATGATCGTTCATGGCTATTTTCAACTGAAATGGGGGTTGTGTGGCCATTTATCATCGACCAGAGGCTCATACACCTCACCCCACATATGTTTCCTTTCCATAGATCACATTCTTGGATTTCTGGTGGAGACCATTTCTTGGTCAAAAATCCGTAGGTGTTAGCCTTCGGTATTATTGAAAATGGTCGTCCATGGCTATTTTCATCAAAAATGGGGGTTGTGTGGCCATTTATCATCGACTAGAGGCTCGTACACCTCATCCCACATATGTTTCCTTGCTATAGATCACATTCTTGGATTTCTAGTGGAGACCATTTCTTGGTCAAAAATTCGTACGTGTTAGCCTTCAGTATTATTGAAAATGATCGTTCATGGCTATTTTCGACAAAATGGGGGTTGTGTTGCCATTGATCATCGACCTGAGGCTCGTACACCTCACCCCACATATTTTGCTTGCCATAGATCACATTCTTGGATTTCTAGTGGAGACCATTTCTTGGCAAAAATCCGAATGTGTTAGCCTTTGGTTTTTTTGAAAATGGTCATTCATGGCTATTTTCGACAAAAATGGGGGTTGTGTGGCCAATGATCTTCGACCAGAGGCTCATACACCTCACTACACATATGTTTCCTTGCCATATATCAAATTCTTGGATTTATGGTGGAGACCATTTCTTGGTCAAAAATCCATAGGTGTTAGCCTTCAGTGTCATTGAAAATGGTCGTTCATGGCTATTTTCGACAAAAATGGGGGTTGTGTGGCCATTGATCATCGACCAGAGGCTCGTACACTTCACCCCACATATGTTTTCTTGCCATAGATCACATTCTTGGATTTCTGGTGGAGACCATTTCTTGGTCAAAAATCTGTTGGTGTTAGCCTTCGGTATTATTGAAAATGGTCGTTCATGGCTATTTTCGACTGAAATGGGGGTTGTGTGGCCATTTATCATCGACCAGAGGCTCATACACCTCACCGCACATATGTTTCCTTTCCTAGATCACATTCTTGGATTTCTGGTGGAGACCATTTCTTGGTCAAAAATCCGTAGGTGTTAGCCTTCGGTATTATTGAAAATGGTCGTTCATGGCTATTTTCATCAAAAATGGGGGTTGTGTGGCCATTTGTCATCGACCAGAGGCTCGTACACCTCACCCCACATATGTTTCCTTGCTATAGATCACATTCTTGGATTTATGGTGGAGACCATTTCTTGGTCAAAAATCCGTACGTGTTAGCCTTCAGTATTATTGAAAATGATCGTTCATGGCTATTTTCGACAAAATGGGGGTTGTGTGGCCATTGATCATCGACCAGATGCTCGTACACCTGACCCCACATATGTTTCCTTGCCATAGATCACATTCTTGGATTTATGGTAGAGGCCGTTTCTTGGTCAAAAATCCGTAGGTGTTAGCCTTCGGTGTCATTGAAAATGGTCGTTCATGGCTATTTTCGACAAAAATGGGGGTTGTGTGGCCATTGATCTTTGACCAGAGGCTCATACACCTCACTACACATATGTTTTCTTGCCATAGATCACATTCTTGGATTTCTGGTGGAGACCATTTATTGGTCAAAAATCTGTAGGTGTTAGCCTTCGGTATTATTGAAAATGGTCGTTCATGGCTATTTTCGACAAAAATGGGGGTTCTGTGGCCATTGATCATCGACCAGAGGGTCGTACACCTCACCCCACATATGTTTCCTTGCCATAGATCACATTCTTGGATTTCTGGTGGAGACCATTTATTGGTCAAAAATCCGTAGGTGTTAGCCTCTAGTATTATTGAAAATGGTCGCTCATGGCTATTTTCATAAAAAATGCGGGTTGTGTGGCCATTTATCATCGACTAGAGGCTCGTACACCTCACCCCACATATGTTTCCTTGCCATAGATCACATTCTTGGATTTCTGGTGGAGACCATTTCTTGGTCAAAAACTCGTACGTGTTAGCCTTCGGTATTATTGAAAATGGTCGTTCATGGCTATTTTCGGTAAAATGGGGGTTGTGTGGCCATTGATCATCGACCAGAGGCTCGTACACCTCACCCCACATATGTTTCCTTGCCATAGATCACATTCTTGGATTTCTGGTTGAGACCATTTCTTGGTCAAAAATCCGAATGTTTTAGCCTTTGGTATTTTTGAAAATGGTCGTTCATGGCTATTTTCGACAAAAAATGGGGGTTGTGTGGCCATTGATATTCGATCAGAGGCTCATACACCTCACTACACATATGTTTCCTTTCCATAGATCACATTCTTGGATTTATGGTGGAGACCATTTCTTGGTCAAAAATCCGTAGGTGTTAGCGTTCAGTGTCATTGAAAATGGTTGTTCATCGTTATTTTCGACAAAAATGGGGTTTGTGTGGCCATTGATCATCGACCAGAGGCTCGTACACTTCACCCCACATATGTTTTCTTGCCATAGATTACATTCTTGGATTTCTGGTGGGGACCATTTCTTGGTAAAAAATCCGTTGGTGTTAGCCTTCGGTATTATTGAAAATGGTCGTTCATGGCTATTTTCGACAAAAATGGGCGTTGTGTGGCCATTGATCATCGACCAAAGGCTCATACACCTAACCCCACATATGTTTCCTTGCCATAGATCACATTCTTGGATTTCTGGTGGAGACCATTTCTTGGTCAAAAATCCGTAGGTGTTAGCCTCTCGTATTATTGAAAATGGTCGCTCATGGCTATTTTCATAAAAAATGGGGGTTGTGTGGCCATTTATCATCGACTAAAGGCTCATAAACCTCACCCCACATATGTTTCCTTGCCATAGATCACATTCTTGGATTTCTGGTGGAGACCATTTCTTGGTCAAAAACTCGTACGTGTTAGCCTTCGGTATTATTGAAAATGGTCATTCATGGCTATTTTCGGCAAAATGGGGGTTGTGTGGCCATTGATCATCGACCAGAGGCTAGCACACCTCACCCCCACATATGTTTCCTTGCCATAGATCACATTCTTGGAGTTCTGGTGGAGACCATTTCTTGGGCAAAAATCCGAATGTGTTAGCCTTTGGTATTTTTGAAAATGGTCATTCATGGCTATTTTCGACAAAAATGGGGGTTGTGTGGCCATTGGTCTTCGACCAGAGGGTCATACATGGCTATTTTTGACAAAAATGGGGGTTGTGTGGCCATTGATCATCGACCAGAGGCTCGTACACTTCACCCCACATATGTTTTCTTTCCATAGATCACATTCTTGCATTTCTTGTGGAGACCATTCCTTGGTCAAAAATCTGTTGGTGTTAGCCTTCGGTATTATTGAAAATGGTCGTTCATGGCTATTTTCGACTGAAATGGGGGTTGTGTGGCCATTTATCATCGACTAGAGGCTCGTGCAATTCACCCCACATATGTTTCCTTGCCATAGATCACATTCTTGGATTTCTGGTGGAGACCATTTCTTGGTCAAAAATCCGTACGTGTTAGCCTTCGGTATTATTGAATATGGTCATTCATGGCTATTTTCGACAAAAATGGGGGTTGTGTGGCCAATGATCATCGACCAGAGGCTCGTACACCTCACCCCACATATGTTTCCTTGCCATAGATCACATTCTTGGATTTCCGGTGGAGACCATTTATTTATCAAAAATCTGTACGTGTTAGCCTTTAGTATTATTGAAAATGGTCATTCATGGCTATTTTCGACAAAAATGGGGGTTGTGTGGCCATTGATCATCGACCAGAGGCTCGTAAACCTCACCCCATATATGTTTCCTTACCATAGATCACATTCTTTGATTTCTGGTGGAGACCATTTCTTGGTCAAAAATCTGAATGTTTTAGCCTTCGGTACTATTGAAAATGGTCGTTCATGGCTATTTTCGACAAAAATGGGGGTTGTGTGGCCATTGATATTCGACCAAAGGCTCATACACCTCACTACACATATGTTTCCTTGCCATAGATCACATTCTTGGATTTATTGTGGAGACCATTTCTTGGTCAAAAATCCGTAGGTGTTAGCCTTCAGTGTGATTGAAAATGGTCGTTCATGGCTATTTTCGACAAAAATGGGGTTTGTGTGGCCATTGATCATCGACCAGAGGCTCGTACACTTCACCCCACATATGTTTTCTTGCCAGAGATCACATTCTAGGATTTCTGGTGGAGACCATTTCTTGGTCAAAAATCCGTTGGTGTTAGCCTTCGGTATTATTGAAAATGGTCATTCATGGCTATTTTCGACTAAAATGGGGGTTGAGTGGCCATTAATCATCGACCAGAGGCTCGTACACTTCACCCCACATATGTTTTCTTTCCATAGATCACATTCTTGGATTTCTGGTGGAGACCATTTCTTGGTCCAAAATCCGTACGTGTTAGCCTTCGGTATTATTGAAAATGGTCATTCATGGAAATTTTCGACAAAAATGGGGGTTGTGTGGCCAATGATCATCAACCAGAGGCTCATAAACCTCACCCCACATATGTTTCCTTGCCACAGATCACATTCTTTGATTTCTGGTGGAGACCATTTTTTGGTCAAAAATCCGAATGTGTTATCCTTCGGTACTATTGAAAATGGTCGTTCATGGCTATTTTCGACAAAAATGGGGGTTGTGTGGCCATTGATATTCGACCAGAGGCTCATAGACCTCACTACACATATGTTTCCATGCCATAGATCACATTCTTGGATTTATGGTGGAGACCATTTCTTGGTCAAAAATCCGTAGGTGTTAGCCTTAAGTGTCATTGAAAATGGTTGTTCATGGCTATTTTCGACAAAAATAGGGGTTGTGTGGCCATTGATCATCGACCAGAGGCTCGTACACCTCACCCCACATATGTTTCCTTGCCATAGATCATATTTTTGGATTTCTAGTGGAGACATTTCTTGGTCAAAAATCCGTAGGTGTTAGCCTTCGGTATTATTGAAAATGGTCGTTCATGGCTATTTTCGACAAAAATGGGGTTGTGTGGCCATTGATCATCAACCAGAGGCTCATACACCTCACCCCACATATGTTTCCTTGCCATAGATCACATTCTTGGATTTCTGGTGGAGACCATTTCTTGGTAAAAAATCTGTAGGTGTTAGCCTCTAGTATTATTGAAAATGGTCGTTCATGGCTATTTTCATCAAAAATGGGGGTTGTGTGGCCATTTATCATCGATCAGAGGCTCGTACACCTCACCCCACATATGTTTCCTTGCCATAGATCACATTCTTGGATTTCTGGTGGAGACCATTTCTTGGTCAAAAATTCGTACGTGTTAGCCTTCGGTATTATTGAAAATGGTCGTTCATGGCTATTTTCGACAAAATGGGGGTTGTGTGGCCATTGATCATCGACCAGAGGCTTGTACACCTCACCCCACATATGTTTCCTTGCCATAGATCACATTCTTGGATTTCTGATGGAGACCATTTCTTGGGCAAAAATTCGAATGTGTTAGCCTTCGGTATTCTTGAAAATGGTCATTCATGGCTATTTTCGACAAAAATGGGGGGTTGTGTGGCCATTGATCTTCGACCAGAGGCTCATACACCTCACTACACATATGTTTCCTTGCCATAGATCAAATTCTTGGATTTATGGTGGAGACCATTTCTTGGTCAAAAATCCATAGGTGTTAGCCTTCAATGTCATTGAAAATGGTCGTTCATGGCTATTTTCGACAAAAATGGGGGTTGTGTGGCCATTTATCATCGACCATAGGCTCGTACACTTCACCCCACATATGTTTTCTTGCCATAGATAACATTCTTGGATTTCTGGTGGAGACCATTTCTTGGTCAAAAATCTGTTGGTGTTAGCCTTCGGTATTATTGAAAATGGTCGTTCATGGCTATTTTCGACTAAAATGGGGGTTGTGTGGCCATTTATCATCGACCAGAGGCTCATACACCTCACCCCACATATGTTTCCTTGCCATAGATCACATTCTTGGATATCTGGTGGAGACCATTTTTTGGTCAAAAATCCGTACGTGTTAGCCTTCGGTATTATTGAAAATGGTCATTCATGGCTATTTTCGACAAAAATGGGGGTCATGTGGCAATTGATCATCGACCAAAGGCTCGTACACCTCACCCCCACATTCTTTTATTTCTGGTGGAGACCATTTCTTGGTCAAAAATCTGTAGGTGTTAGCCTTCAGTGTCATTGAAAATGGTCGTTCATGGCTATTTTAGACAAAAATTAGGGTTGTGTGGCCATTGATCATCGACCAGAGGCTCGTACACCTCAACCCACATATGTTTCCTTGCCGTAGATCACATTCTTGGAATTATGGTGGAGACCATTTTTTGGTCAAAAATCCGTAGTTGTTAGCCTTCAGTGTCATTGAAAATGGTCGTTCATGGCTATTTTCGACAAAAATCATGGTTGTGTGGCCATTGATCATCGACCAGAGGCTCGTACACCTCACCCCACATATGTTTCCGTGCCATAGATCACATTCTTGGATTTCTGGTGGAGACCATTTCTTGGTATAAAATCCGTAGGTGTTAGCCTTCGGTATTATTGAAAATGGTCGTTCATGGCTATTTTCGACAAAAATGGGGGTTGTGTGGCCATTGATCATCGACCAGAGGCTCATACACCTCACCCCACATATGTTTCCTTGCCATAGATCACATTCTTGGGTTTCTGGTGGAGGCCATTTCTTAGTCAAAAATCCGTAGGTGTTAGCCTCTAGTATTATTGAAAATGGTCGCTCATGGCTATTTTCATCAAAAATGGGGGTTGTGTGGCCATCTATCATCGACTAGAGGCTCGTAAACCTCACCCCACATATGTTTCCTTGCCATAGATCACATTCTTGGATTTCTGGTGGAGACCATTTTTTGGTCAAAAATTCGTACGTGTTAGCCTTCGGTATTATTGAAAATGGTCGTTGATGACTATTTTCGGCAAAATGGGGTTGTGTGGCCATTGATCATCGACCGGAGGCTCATACACCTCACCCCACATATGTTTCCTTGCCATAGATCACATTCTTGGATTTCAGGTGGAGACCATTTCTTGGGAAAAAATCCGAATGTGTTAGCCTTTGCTATTTTTGAAAATGGTCATTCATGGCTATTTTCAACAAAAATGGGGGTTGTATGACCATTGATCTTCGACAAGAGGCTCATACACCTCACTACACATATGTTTCCTTGTCATAGATCACATTCTTGGTTTTATGGTGGAGACCATTTCTTGGTCAGAAATCCATAGGTGTTAGCCTTTAGTGTCATTGAAAATGGTCGTTCATGGCCATTTTCGACAAAAATGGGGGTTGTGTGGCCATTGATCATCAACCAGAGGCTCATACACTTCACCCCACATATGTTTTCTTGCCATAGATCACATTCTTGGATTTCTGGAGGAGACCATTTCTTGGTCAAAAATCTGTTGGTGTTAGCCTTCGGTATTATTGAAAATGGTCGTTCATGGCTATTTTCGACTAAAATGGGGGTTGTGTGGCCATTTATCATCGACCAGAGGCTCGTACAATTCACCCCACATATGTTTCCTTGCCATAGATCACATTCTTGGATTTCTGGTGGAGACCATTTCTTGGTCAAAAATCCGTACGTGTTAGCCTTCGGTATTATTGAAAATGGTCATTCATGGCTATTTTCGACAAAAATGGGGGTTGTGTGGCCATTGATCTTCAACCAGAGGCTCATACACCTCACTACACTTATGTTTCCTTGCCATAGATCACATTCTTGGATTTATGGTGGAGACCATTTCTTGGTCAAAAATCCATAGGTGTTAGCCTTCAGTGTCATTGAAAATGGTCGTTCATGGCTATTTTCGACAAAAATGGGGGTTGTGTGGCCATTGATCATCGACCAGAGGCTCGTACACTTCACCCCACATATGCTTTCTTGCCATAGATCACAATCTTGGATTTCTAGAGGAGACCATTTCTTGGTCAAAAATCTGTTGGTGTTAGCCTTCGGTATTATTGAAAATGGTCGTTCATGGCTATTTTTGACTAAAATGGGGTTGTGTGGCCATTTATCATCTTCCGGAGGCTCGTACAATTCACCCCACATATGTTTCCTTGCCATAGATCACATTCTTGGATTTCTGGTGGAGACCATTTCTTGGTCAAAAATCCGTACGTGTTAGCCTTCGGTATTATTGAAAATGGTCATTCATGGCTTTTTTCGACACAAATGGGGGTTGTGTGGCCATTGATCTTCGACCAGAGGCTCATACACCTCACTAAACATATGTTTCCTTGCCATAGATCACATTCTTGGATTTATGGTGGAGACCATTTCTTGGTCAAAAATCCATAGGTGTTAGCCTTCAGTGTCATTGAAAATGGTCGTTCATGGCTATTTTCGACAAAAATGGGGGTTGTGTGGCCATTGATCATCGACCAGAGGCTCGTACACTTCACCCCACATATGTTTTCTTGCCATAGATCAGAATTTTGGATTTCTCGTGGAGACCATTTGTTGGTCAAAAATTCGTAGGTGTTAGCCTTCAGTGTCATTGAAAATGGTCATTCATGGCTATTTTCGACAAAAATGGGGGTTGTGTCGCCATTGATCATCGAACAGAGGATCGTACACCTCACCCCACATAAGTTTCCTTGCCATATATCACATTCTTGGTTTTCTGGTGGAGACCATTTCTTGGTCAAAAATCCGTAGGTGTTAGCCTTCGGTATTATTGAAAATCGTCGTTCATGGCTATTTTCGACAAAAATGGGGGTTGTGTGGCAATTGATCATCGACCAAAGGCTCATACACCTCACCCCACATGTGTTTCCTTGCCATAGACCACATTCTTGGATTTCTGGTGGTGACCATTTCTTGGTCAAAAATCTGTAGGTGTTAGCCTTCGGTATTATTGAAAATGGTCGTTCATGGCTATTTTCGACAAAAATGGGTGTTGTGTGGCCATTGATCATCGACCAAAGGCTCATACACCTCACCCCACATATGTTTCCTTGCCATAGACCACATTCTTGGATTTCTGGTGGAGACCATTTGTTGGTCAAAAATCCGTAGGTGTTAGCTTTCGGTATTATTGAAAATGGTCGTTCATGGCTATTTTCATCAAAAATGGGGGTTGTGTGGCCATTTATCATTGACCAGAGGCTTGTACACCTCACCCCACATATGTTTCCTTGCTATAGAGCACACTCTTGGATTTCTGGTGGAGACCATTTCTTGGTCAAAAATTCGTACGTGTTAGCCTTCGGTAATATTGAAAATGGTCGTTCATGGCTATTTTCGACAAAATGGGGGTTGTGTGGCCATTGATCATCGACTAGAGGCTCGTACACCTCACCCACATATGTTTCCTTGCCATAGATCACATTCTTGGATTTCTGGTGGAGACCATTTCTTGGTCAAAAATCCGTACGTGTTAGCCTTCGGCATTATTGAAAATGGTCGTTCATGGCTATTTTTGACAAAATAGAGGTTCTGTGGCCATTGATCATCGACCAGAGGCTCATACACCTCACCCCACATATATTTCCTTGACATAGATCACATTTTTGGATTTCTGGTGGAGACCATTTCTTGGGCAAAAATCCGAATGTGTTAGCCTTCGGTATTATTGAAAATGGTCATTCATGGCTATTTTCGACAAAAATGGGGGTTGTGTGGCCATTTATCTTCAACCAGAGGCTCATACACCTCACTACACATATGTTTTCTTGCCATAGATCACATTCTTGGATCTATGGTGGAGACCAGTTCTTGGTCAAAAATCCATAGGTGTTAGCCTTCAGTGTCATTGAAAATAGTCGTTCATGGCAATTTTCGAAAAAAATAAGGGGTTGTGTGGCCATTGATAATCGACCAGGGGCTCGTACACCTCACCCCACATATGTTTCCTTGCCATAGATCACATTCTTGGATTTCTGGTGGAGACCATTTCTTGGTCAAAAATCCGTACGTGTTAGCCTTCGGTATTATTGAAAATGGTCATTCATGGCTTTTTTCGACACAAATGGGGGTTGTGTGGCCATTGATCTTCGACCAGAGGCTCATACACCTCACTAAACATATGTTTCCTTGCCATAGATCACATTCTTGGATTTATGGTGGAGACCATTTCTTGGTCAAAAATCCATAGGTGTTAGCCTTCAGTGTCATTGAAAATGGTCGTTCATGGCTATTTTCGACAAAAATGGGGGTTGTGTGGCCATTGATCATCGACCAGAGGCTCGTACACTTCACCCCACATATGTTTTCTTGCCATAGATCAGAATTTTGGATTTCTCGTGGAGACCATTTGTTGGTCAAAAATTCGTAGGTGTTAGCCTTCAGTGTCATTGAAAATGGTCATTCATGGCTATTTTCGACAAAAATGGGGGTTGTGTCGCCATTGATCATCGAACAGAGGATCGTACACCTCACCCCACATAAGTTTCCTTGCCATATATCACATTCTTGGTTTTCTGGTGGAGACCATTTCTTGGTCAAAAATCCGTAGGTGTTAGCCTTCGGTATTATTGAAAATCGTCGTTCATGGCTATTTTCGACAAAAATGGGGGTTGTGTGGCAATTGATCATCGACCAAATGCTCATACACCTCACCCCACATGTGTTTCCTTGCCATAGACCACATTCTTGGATTTCTGGTGGTGACCATTTCTTGGTCAAAAATCTGTAGGTGTTAGCCTTCGGTATTATTGAAAATGGTCGTTCATGGCTATTTTCGACAAAAATGGGTGTTGTGTGGCCATTGATCATCGACCAAAGGCTCATACACCTCACCCCACATATGTTTCCTTGCCATAGTCCACATTCTTGGATTTCTGGTGGAGACCATTTGTTGGTCAAAAATCCGTAGGTGTTAGCTTTCGGTATTATTGAAAATGGTCGTTCATGGCTATTTTCATCAAAAATGGGGGTTGTGTGGCCATTTATCATTGACCAGAGGCTTGTACACCTCACCCCACATATGTTTCCTTGCTATAGAGCACACTCTTGGATTTCTGGTGGAGACCATTTCTTGGTCAAAAATTCGTACGTGTTAGCCTTCGGTAATATTGAAAATGGTCGTTCATGGCTATTTTCGACAAAATGGGGGTTGTGTGGCCATTGATCATCGACTAGAGGCTCGTACACCTCACCCACATATGTTTCCTTGCCATAGATCACATTCTTGGATTTCTGGTGGAGACCATTTCTTGGTCAAAAATCCGTACGTGTTAGCCTTCGGCATTATTGAAAATGGTCGTTCATGGCTATTTTTGACAAAATAGAGGTTCTGTGGCCATTGATCATCGACCAGAGGCTCATACACCTCACCCCACATATATTTCCTTGACATAGATCACATTTTTGGATTTCTGGTGGAGACCATTTCTTGGGCAAAAATCCGAATGTGTTAGCCTTCGGTATTATTGAAAATGGTCATTCATGGCTATTTTCGACAAAAATGAGGGTTGTGTGGCCATTTATCTTCAACCAGAGGCTCATACACCTCACTACACATATGTTTTCTTGCCATAGATCACATTCTTGGATCTATGGTGGAGACCAGTTCTTGGTCAAAAATCCATAGGTGTTAGCCTTCAGTGTCATTGAAAATAGTCGTTCATGGCAATTTTCGACAAAAATAAGGGGTTGTGTGGCCATTGATAATCGACCAGGGGCTCGTACACCTCACCCCACATATGTTTCCTTGCCATAGATCACATTCTTGGATTTCTGGTGGAGACCATTTTTGGTCAAAAATCTGTTGGTGTTAGCCTTCGGTATTATTGAAAAAGGTCGTTCATGGCTATTTTCGACAAAAATGGGGGTTGTGTGGCAATTTATCATCGACCAGAGGCTCGTACACCTCACCCCACATATGATTAATTGCCATAGATCACAATCTTGGATTTCTCGTGAAGACCATTTCTTGGTCAAAAATCCGTACGTGTTAGCCTTCGGTATTATTGAAAATGGTCGTTCATGGCTATTTTCGACAAAAATGGGGGTTGTGTGGCCATTGATCATTGACCAGAGGCTCGTACACCTCACCCCAAATATGTTTCCTTGCCATAGATCATATTCTTGGATTTCTGGTGGAGACGATTTCTTGGTCAAAATTCCGTAGGTGTTAGCCTTCGGAATTATTGAAAATGGTCGTTCATGGCTATTTTCGACAAAAATGGGGGTTGTGTGGCCATTGATCATCGATCAGAGGCTCGTACACCTCACCGCACATATGTTTCCTTTCCATAGATCACATTCTTGGATTTCTAGTGGAGACCATTTCTTGGTCAAAAATCCGTAGGTGTTAGCCTTCGGTATTATTGTAAATGGTCGTTCATGGCTATTTTCGACAAAAATGGGGGTTGTGTGGCCTTTGATCATCGACCAGAGGCTCATACACCTCATCCCACATATGTTTCCTTGCCATAGATCACATTCTTGGATTTCTGGTGGAGACCATTTCTTGGTCAAAAATCCGTACGTGTTAGCCTTCGGTATTATTGAAAATGGTCATTCATGGCTATTTTCGACACAAATGGGGTTTGTGTGGCCATTGATCTTCGACCAGAGGCTCATACACCTCACTACACATATGTTTCCTTGCCATAGATCACATTCTTGGATTTATGGTGGAGACCATTTCTTGGTCAAAAATCCATAGGTGTTAGCCTTCAGTGTCATTGAAAATGGTCGTTCATGGCTATTTTCGACAAAAATGGGGGGTTGTGTGGCCATTGATCATCGACCAGAGGCTCGTACACTTCACCCCACATATGTTTTCTTGCCATAGATCACAATCTTGGATTTCTCGTGGAGACCATTTGTTGGTCAAAAATTCGTAGGTGTTAGCCTTCAATGTCATTGAAAATGGTCATTCATGGCTATTTTCGACAAAAATGGGGGTTGTGTCGCCATTGATCATCGAACAGAGGATCGTACACCTCACCCCACATAAGTTTCCTTGCCATATATCACATTCTTGGTTTTCTGGTGGAGACCATTTCTTGGTCAAAAATCCGTAGGTGTTAGCCTTCGGTATTATTGAAAATCGTCGTTCATGGCTATTTTCGACAAAAATGGGGGTTGTGTGGCAATTGATCATCGACCAAAGGCTCATACACCTCACCCCACATGTGTTTCCTTGCCATAGACCACATTCTTGGATTTCTGGTGGTGACCATTTCTTGGTCAAAAATCTGTAGGTGTTAGCCTTCGGTATTATTGAAAATGGTCGTTCATGGCTATTTTCGACAAAAATGGGTGTTGTGTGGCCATTGATCATCGACCAAAGGCTCATACACCTCACCCCACATATGTTTCCTTTCCATAGACCACATTCTTGGATTTCTGGTGGAGACCATTTGTTGGTCAAAAATCCGTAGGTGTTAGCTTTCGGTATTATTGAAAATGGTCGTTCATGGCTATTTTCATCAAAAATGGGGGTTGTGTGGCCATTTATCATTGACCAGAGGCTTGTACACCTCACCCCACATATGTTTCCTTGCTATAGAGCACACTCTTGGATTTCTGGTGGAGACCATTTCTTGGTCAAAAATTCGTACGTGTTAGCCTTCGGTAATATTGAAAATGGTCGTTCATGGCTATTTTCGACAAAATGGGGGTTGTGTGGCCATTGATCATCGACTAGAGGCTCGTACACCTCACCCACATATGTTTCCTTGTCATAGATCACATTCTTGGATTTCTGGTGGAGACCATTTCTTGGTCAAAAATCCGTACGTGTTAGCCTTCGGCATTATTGAAAATGGTCGTTCATGGCTATTTTTGACAAAATAGAGGTTCTGTGGCCATTGATCATCGACCAGAGGCTCATACACCTCACCCCACATATATTTCCTTGACATAGATCACATTTTTGGATTTCTGGTGGAGACCATTTCTTGGGCAAAAATCCGAATGTGTTAGCCTTCGGTATTATTGAAAATGGTCATTCATGGCTATTTTCGACAAAAATGGGGGTTGTGTGGCCATTTATCTTCAACCAGAGGCTCATACACCTCACTACACATATGTTTTCTTGCCATAGATCACATTCTTGGATCTATGGTGGAGACCAGTTCTTGGTCAAAAATCCATAGGTGTTAGCCTTCAGTGTCATTGAAAATAGTCGTTCATGGCAATTTTCGAAAAAAATAAGGGGTTGTGTGGCCATTGATAATCGACCAGGGGCTCGTACACCTCACCCCACATATGTTTCCTTGCCATAGATCACATTCTTGGATTTCTGGTGGAGACCATTTCTTGGTCAAAAATCCGTACGTGTTAGCCTTCGGTATTATTGAAAATGGTCATTCATGGCTTTTTTCGACACAAATGGGGGTTGTGTGGCCATTGATCTTCGACCAGAGGCTCATACACCTCACTAAACATATGTTTCCTTGCCATAGATCACATTCTTGGATTTATGGTGGAGACCATTTCTTGGTCAAAAATCCATAGGTGTTAGCCTTCAGTGTCATTGAAAATGGTCGTTCATGGCTATTTTCGACAAAAATGGGGGTTGTGTGGCCATTGATCATCGACCAGAGGCTCGTACACTTCACCCCACATATGTTTTCTTGCCATAGATCAGAATTTTGGATTTCTCGTGGAGACCATTTGTTGGTCAAAAATTCGTAGGTGTTAGCCTTCAGTGTCATTGAAAATGGTCATTCATGGCTATTTTCGACAAAAATGGGGGTTGTGTCGCCATTGATCATCGAACAGAGGATCGTACACCTCACCCCACATAAGTTTCCTTGCCATATATCACATTCTTGGTTTTCTGGTGGAGACCATTTCTTGGTCAAAAATCCGTAGGTGTTAGCCTTCGGTATTATTGAAAATCGTCGTTCATGGCTATTTTCGACAAAAATGGGGGTTGTGTGGCAATTGATCATCGACCAAAGGCTCATACACCTCACCCCACATGTGTTTCCTTGCCATAGACCACATTCTTGGATTTCTGGTGGTGACCATTTCTTGGTCAAAAATCTGTAGGTGTTAGCCTTCGGTATTATTGAAAATGGTCGTTCATGGCTATTTTCGACAAAAATGGGTGTTGTGTGGCCATTGATCATCGACCAAAGGCTCATACACCTCACCCCACATATGTTTCCTTGCCATAGACCACATTCTTGGATTTCTGGTGGAGACCATTTGTTGGTCAAAAATCCGTAGGTGTTAGCTTTCGGTATTATTGAAAATGGTCGTTCATGGCTATTTTCATCAAAAATGGGGGTTGTGTGGCCATTTATCATTGACCAGAGGCTTGTACACCTCACCCCACATATGTTTCCTTGCTATAGAGCACACTCTTGGATTTCTGGTGGAGACCATTTCTTGGTCAAAAATTCGTACGTGTTAGCCTTCGGTAATATTGAAAATGGTCGTTCATGGCTATTTTCGACAAAATGGGGGTTGTGTGGCCATTGATCATCGACTAGAGGCTCGTACACCTCACCCACATATGTTTCCTTGCCATAGATCACATTCTTGGATTTCTGGTGGAGACCATTTCTTGGTCAAAAATCCGTACGTGTTAGCCTTCGGCATTATTGAAAATGGTCGTTCATGGCTATTTTTGACAAAATAGAGGTTCTGTGGCCATTGATCATCGACCAGAGGCTCATACACCTCACCCCACATATATTTCCTTGACATAGATCACATTTTTGGATTTCTGGTGGAGACCATTTCTTGGGCAAAAATCCGAATGTGTTAGCCTTCGGTATTATTGAAAATGGTCATTCATGGCTATTTTCGACAAAAATGAGGGTTGTGTGGCCATTTATCTTCAACCAGAGGCTCATACACCTCACTACACATATGTTTTCTTGCCATAGATCACATTCTTGGATCTATGGTGGAGACCAGTTCTTGGTCAAAAATCCATAGGTGTTAGCCTTCAGTGTCATTGAAAATAGTCGTTCATGGCAATTTTCGACAAAAATAAGGGGTTGTGTGGCCATTGATAATCGACCAGGGGCTCGTACACCTCACCCCACATATGTTTCCTTGCCATAGATCACATTCTTGGATTTCTGGTGGAGACCATTTTTGGTCAAAAATCTGTTGGTGTTAGCCTTCGGTATTATTGAAAAAGGTCGTTCATGGCTATTTTCGAGAAAAATGGGGGTTGTGTGGCAATTTATCATCGACCAGAGGCTCGTACACCTCACCCCACATATGATTAATTGCCATAGATCACAATCTTGGATTTCTCGTGAAGACCATTTCTTGGTCAAAAATCCGTACGTGTTAGCCTTCGGTATTATTGAAAATGGTCGTTCATGGCTATTTTCGACAAAAATGGGGGTTGTGTGGCCATTGATCATTGACCAGAGGCTCGTACACCTCACCCCAAATATGTTTCCTTGCCATAGATCATATTCTTGGATTTCTGGTGGAGACGATTTCTTGGTCAAAATTCCGTAGGTGTTAGCCTTCGGAATTATTGAAAATGGTCGTTCATGGCTATTTTCGACAAAAATGGGGGTTGTGTGGCCATTGATCATCGATCAGAGGCTCGTACACCTCACCGCACATATGTTTCCTTTCCATAGATCACATTCTTGGATTTCTAGTGGAGACCATTTCTTGGTCAAAAATCCGTAGGTGTTAGCCTTCGGTATTATTGTAAATGGTCGTTCATGGCTATTTTCGACAAAAATGGGGGTTGTGTGGCCTTTGATCATCGACCAGAGGCTCATACACCTCATCCCACATATGTTTCCTTGCCATAGATCACATTCTTGGATTTCTGGTGGAGACCATTTCTTGGTCAAAAATCCGTACGTGTTAGCCTTCGGTATTATTGAAAATGGTCATTCATGGCTATTTTCGACACAAATGGGGTTTGTGTGGCCATTGATCTTCGACCAGAGGCTCATACACCTCACTACACATATGTTTCCTTGCCATAGATCACATTCTTGGATTTATGGTGGAGACCATTTCTTGGTCAAAAATCCATAGGTGTTAGCCTTCAGTGTCATTGAAAATGGTCGTTCATGGCTATTTTCGACAAAAATGGGGGGTTGTGTGGCCATTGATCATCGACCAGAGGCTCGTACACTTCACCCCACATATGTTTTCTTGCCATAGATCACAATCTTGGATTTCTCGTGGAGACCATTTGTTGGTCAAAAATTCGTAGGTGTTAGCCTTCAATGTCATTGAAAATGGTCATTCATGGCTATTTTTGACAAAAATGGGGGTTGTGTCGCCATTGATCATCGATCAGAGGCTCGTATACCTCTCCCCACATAAGTTTCCTTGCCATAGATCACATTCTTGGATTTTTGGTGGAGACCATTTCTTGGTCAAAAATCCGTAGGTGTTAGCCTTCGGTATTATTGAAAATGGTCGTTCATGGCTATTTTCGACAAAAATGGGGGTTGTGTGGCAATTGATCATCGACCAAAGGCTCATACACCTCACCCCACATATGTTTCCTTGCCATAGACCACATTCTTGTATTTCTGGTGGAGACCATTTCTTGGTCAAAATCCATAGGTGTTAGCCTTCAGTGTCATTGAAAATGGTCGTTCATGGCTATTTTCGACAAAAATGGGGGTTGTGTGGCCATTGATCATCGACCAGAGGCTCGTACACTTCACCCCACATATGTTTTCTTGCTATAGATCACATTCTTGGATTTCTAGTGGAGACCATTTCTTGGTTAAAAATCCGTACGTGTTAGCCTTCGGTATTATTGAAAATGGTCATTTATGGCTATTTTCGACAAAAATGGGGGTTGTGTGGCCATTGATTATCGACCATAGGCTCGTACACCTAACCCCACAAATGTTTCCTTGCCACAGGTCACATTCTTGGATTTCTAGTGGTGACCATTTCTTGGTCAAAAATCCGTAGGTGTTAGCCTTCGGTATTATTGATAATGGTCGTTCATAGCTATTTTCGACAAAAATGGGGGTTGTGTGGCCATTGATCATCAACCAAAGGCTCATAAACCTCACCCCACATATGTTTCCTTGCCATAGACCACATTCTTGGATTTCTAGTGGAGACCATTTGTTGGTCAAAAATCCGTAGTTGTTAGCCTTCGGTATTATTGAAAATGGTCGTTCATGGCTATTTTCATCAAAAATGGGGGTTGTGTGGCCATTTATCATCAACCAGAGGCTCGTACACCTCACCCCACATATGTTTCCTTGCCATAGATCACATTCTTGGATTTCTAGTGGAGACCATTTCTTGGTCAAAAATTCGTACGTGTTAGCCTTCGGTATTATTGAAAATGGTCGTGGTCGTTCATGGCTATTTTCGACAAAATGGGGGTTGTGTGGCCATTGATCATCGACTAGAGGCTCGTACGCCTCACCCACATATGTTTCCTTACCGTAGATCACATGCTTGGATTTCTGGTAGATACCATTTCTTGGTCAAAAATCCGTACGTGTTAGCCTTCGGTATTATTGAAAATGGTCGTTCATGGCTATTTTCGACAAAATAGAGGTTCTGTTGCCATTGATCATCGACCAGGGGCTCATACACCTCACCCACATATGTTTCCTTGCCGTAGATCACATTCTTGGATTTCTGGTGGAGACCATTTCTTGGGCAAAAATCCGAATGTGTTAGCCTTCGGTATTATTGAAAATGGTTATTCATGGCTATTTTCGACAAAAATGGGGGTTGTGTGGCCATTTATCTTCAACCAGAGGCTCATACACCTCACTACACATATGTTTTGTTGCTATAGATCACATTCTTGGATCTATGGTGGAGACCAGTTCTTGGTCAAAAGTCCATAGGTGTTAGCCTTCAGTGTCATTGAAAATAGTTGTTGGGGACTTGTTCTCAAATGCTATGGGTTAAGAACAAGGCAACACAGAAAATGTTAAATGATAAAGTCCTTCGTCCTTCGGAGCATTATCTCCCTTAGGATATAATGATTTACGGACGAAGGTTATGAAGGGCATAGATCATATTCTTGGATTTCTGGTGGAGACGATTTCTTGGTCAAAATTCCGTAGGTGTTAGCCTTCGGAATTATTGAAAATGGTCGTTCATGGCTATTTTCGACAAAAATGGGGGTTGTGTGGCCATTGATCATCGATCAGAGGCTCGTACACCTCACCGCACATATGTTTCCTTTCCATAGATCACATTCTTGGATTTCTAGTGGAGACCATTTCTTGGTCAAAAATCCGTAGGTGTTAGCCTTCGGTATTATTGTAAATGGTCGTTCATGGCTATTTTCGACAAAAATGGGGGTTGTGTGGCCTTTGATCATCGACTAGAGGCTCATACACCTCATCCCACATATGTTTCCTTGCCATAGATCACATTCTTGGATTTCTGGTGGAGACCATTTCTTGGTCAAAAATCCGTACGTGTTAGCCTTCGATATTATTGAAAATGGTCATTCATGGCTATTTTCGACACAAATGGGGGTTGTGTGGCCATTGATCTTCGACCAGAGGCTCATACACCTCACTACACATATGTTTCCTTGCCATAGATCACATTCTTGGATTTATGGTGGAGACCATTTCTTGGTCAAAAATCCATAGGTGTTAGCCTTCAGTGTCATTGAAAATGGTCGTTCATGGCTATTTTCGACAAAAATGGGGGGTTGTGTGGCCATTGATCATCGACCAGAGGCTCATACACTTCACCCCACATATGTTTTCTTGCCATAGATCACAATCTTGGATTTCTCGTGGAGACCATTTGTTGGTCAAAAATTCGTAGGTGTTAGCCTTCAATGTCATTGAAAATGGTCATTAATGGCTATTTTTGACAAAAATGGGGGTTGTGTCGCCATTGATCATTGATCAGAGGCTCGTATACCTCTCCCCACATAAGTTTCCTTGCCATAGATCACATTCTTGGATTTTTGGTGGAGACCATTTCTTGGGCAAAAATCCGTAGGTGTTAGCCTTCGGTATTATTGAAAATGGTCGTTCATGGCTATTTTCGACAAAAATGGGGGTTGTGTGGCAATTGATCATCGACCAAAGGCTCATACACCTCACCCCACATATGTTTCCTTGCCATAGACCACATTCTTGTATTTCTGGTGGAGACCATTTCTTGGTCAAAATCCATAGGTGTTAGCCTTCAGTGTCATTGAAAATGGTCGTTCATGGCTATTTTCGACAAAAATGGGGGTTGTGTGGCCATTGATCATCGACCAGAGGCTCGTACACTTCATCCCACATATGTTTTCTTGCTATAGATCACATTCTTGGATTTCTGGTGGAGACCATTTCTTGGTTAAAAATCCGTACGTGTTAGCCTTCGGTATTATTGAAAATGGTCATTTATGGCTATTTTCGACAAAAATGGGGGTTGCGTGGCCATTGATTATCGACCAGAGGCTCGTACACCTAACCCCACAAATGTTTCCTTGCCATAGGTCACATTCTTGGATTTCTAGTGGTGACCATTTCTTGGTCAAAAATCCGTAGGTGTTAGCCTTCGGTATTATTGATAATGGTCGTTCATAGCTATTTTCGACAAAAATGGGGGTTGTGTGGCCATTGATCATCAACCAAAGGCTCATACACCTCACCCCGCATATGTTTCCTTGCCATAGACCACATTCTTGGATTTCTAGTGGAGACCATTTGTTGGTCAAAAATCCGTAGGTGTTAGCCTTCGGTATTATTGAAAATGGTCGTTCATGGCTATTTTCATCAAAAATGGGGGTTGTGTGGCCATTTATCATCAACCAGAGGCTCGTACACCTCACCCCACATATGTTTCCTTGCCATAGATCACATTCTTGGATTTCTAGTGGAGACCATTTATTGGTCAAAAATTCGTACGTGTTAGCCTTCGGTATTATTGAAAATGGTCGTGGTCGTTCATGGCTATTTTCGACAAAATGGGGGTTGTGTGGCCATTGATCATCGACCAGAGGCTCGTACGCCTCACCGACATATGTTTCCTTACCGTAGATCACATTCTTGGATTTCTGGTGGAGACCATTTCTTGGTCAAAAATCCGTACGTGTTAGCCTTCGGTATTATTGAAAATGGTCGTTCATGGCTATTTTCGACAAAATAGAGGTTCTGTTGCCATTGATCATCGACCAGGGGCTCATACACCTCACCCACATATGTTTCCTTGTCGTAGATCACATTCTTGGATTTCTGGTGGAGACCATTTCTTGGGCAAAAATCCGAATGTGTTAGCCTTTGGTATTATTGAAAATGGTTATTCATGGCTATTTTCGACAAAAATGGGGGTTGTGTGGCCATTTATCTTCAACCAGAGGCTCATACACCTCACTACACATATGTTTTCTTGCTATAGATCACATTCTTGGATCTATGGTGGAGACCAGTTCTTGGTCAAAAGTCCATAGGTGTTAGCCTTCAGTGTCATTGAAAATAGTTGTTGGGGACTTGTTCTCAAATGTTATGGGTTAAGAACAAGGCAACACAGAAAATGTTAAATGATAAAGTCCTTCGTCCTTCGGAGCATTATCTCCCTTAGGATATAATGATTTACGGACGAAGGTTATGAAGGGCATACCTTCATAAGCACAACATACGATGATGAAGAATGAATCATATGAGATATAAAGAATAACATAGACAATTATATATTATTATCAATTTATTTATGCATTATTATTATGAAGAAATAAAAATGACATTAAATTACAAATGTACCTTCAGCTTGGAAGGAGATGAAAATACAAATGTGACGCAAAAGCAAATGCCAAGTTAGCGTGAACAGTATGGGGGTACTGTTCACCTATTTATAGACACGGGACACAGCCCATACAAAATTACATTCATGCCCTTTACATTTGATAATAATCTTATAGTAATCCGCCGAGGTCTGAATAGCCTTTTCATCTTTAAGTCGGTTTCATTTTCTGCTACCACGCCGAAGCTTTCCCGCTCACATCTTCGGCGCTGTATCAACCTTCGTATTATTTTGGGCTTCTCCTACTGTGATACCGACTCGAGTCCGAAGATACCTGTTCACACATTATACTCCAGAAATACTGTTAAATCCTGTTTTTGAGGACCTTCGTAAGCCGAAGGCCCCCAACAGTAGCCCCTCGCAATATTAATTTGTTTAAAATAATAAATTTAGATTGCGTCATGGATGAAGGCTTTTAAGTCGAAGGTCCGAAAAAACACCTTCCCTTTGCTAGAATAGCAACATTCACTGACAGGCAGGGTCTTTCAATTTTCAACGCACTGGGCGTATAAATAAGATCATACTGCAAGCTCATTTGGCACGCTCTCTTGCCATCTGCTCCCGCTCACTCAATTTTTAGCTCTTGCGCACCAAGATTTGCTTAGCTTTTTAAGTTTTGAAGCTTCGGCATCGAAGACAGTTTTTTAGTGTTTCCGAAGATGTCTGAAGATAAGAAGGCTGCTACCGAGATGAAGCTGAGTCTCGATGAAGAGAAGAATCTGGGGTTTCTTATAGCAATGTCGAAGACCAATACGGAAAAAATCACCAAAGAGATTTTAGAAGGTTTGTCTGAAGATACTGGTGACAGCGATAGTTATGATGTGGACAGTGGTGGTGAAGACTCCGAAGATCGCCCTTGGCGACCAAGCCATGCGGTTTTCGGCAAATCAACTATCAAAGAAAATCATCTTGTCAACATGAGAGGAAGGTATTTCCGGGACTTGTCCGTTGTGAGGGCCGACGAAGGAGAAAAAACTTGTCCAAACCCTGAAGAGAATGAAGTCGTAGTGTACCGAAGCTTTTTGAAAGCTGGACTTAGATTTCCCCTGAGCAATTTTGTCGTAGAGGTGCTGAAAATATTCGAAGTGTATCTTCACCAACTTACCCCCGAAGCAATCATAAGGCTGAATATCTTCGTGTGGGCCGTGAGAAGCCAAGGTCTGGAGCCTGATGCTAAAAGTTTCTGCAATATACACGAATTATCATACGAGACAAAACCTTGGGGTAAGGAACAGTATCACAATAATTTTGGCTGCTACAGTTTCGTTTCTCGGTCTTGGTCAAGCTGTCCCGTGCCAACCTTTCGGAAGAGATGGCCCGGCGACTGGATGACAGAATGGTTTTATGTGAAGAATGACCTGAAAGCACGAGAAGATATTAAAGGTATAATTATGCGCCCTATTTGGCAAAGCTTCGGCCTGCGGAGGCCGAAGGTTGAAATGAATGAAGCTGCCGAAGAATGCCCGAGAGCCTTCGGAGTTATTTGTTCTTTTATTGGAACGAGAGATTTGGTCCAAGAACATATTGCCTTTAGAGTATGGCCACTCGCGGAGAAATGGGAAATGCCGCAAGAGACCATAAAGGAGGCTGACGAAGGTGGTCTTATCAGGCTGAAGTATACTTTCAAGTTCGGAGATAAATTCGATGAGCCAGATGATGACTGGCTAAAAAGCATTGAAAATTTAAGTGATGAACTGCTTGGGGCTTACTCGAAGGCCGAAGATACTGCATTGTCAGCAGCCTTCGGAGGCCGGAAAAAGAAAAGATTGAACCGAGTATTTGACGCAATCGGGTTCGTCTACCCTGACTACCGTTATCCCATCCGAGGGCAGAAAAGAAAAGCCACGACCTCTGCGAAAGAAGAAGCTGCAGCTGCTCCTAGTGAGCCGGCACCGAAAAGAAAAAGGATAAAGGTCCTCACACATCGACCACGTTATATTGAACCAGCCTCGGTGCCTGAGTTCACCGGAGAAGCCTCTTCGGCCTCCAAGACTGAACAGCCAACCTTGCTGCCAGAAACCGCCGAAATGGCCGAAGCGCCAATAAGGACAGAATTGAAAGAACCAAAGATTTTGTTATCAGAGACCAAAGAGGTGGCCGAAGCGCCATCGACAGAAAAAATGGAAGAAGCAAAAGTATCAGCTGAAGGATCAAAAATATCAGAAGTTTTAAGTCCTTCAGCAAATGTTGAGACAACAAAAATCCAAAAGGGGCCAGCGGTGACTCCAAAAAGAAAAAGAATGGTCAATGTGCTAGATGTTCTGGAAACAATTAAGTCCTCAAGCACAACTCCGAAGAAGACTGTTGCAACTTCCGAAGCGAAAACTGAAATTTCTGATACTAAGGCTCCAGAGCAAGAAACTGCAGCTGAAGTAGGGCCCTCAGAACCTGCGAAGGTAAGATCCTTAGAAACCGAGGAAGAAGAAAAAATAACGGATCCAATTCTTGTTGAAGAAATCAGTGCTGTTTCCCCCGAAGCATCCCCCAAAGTCCTTGATTATATTATTCGTCATGCTTCGGGGAAAAAATTATCAGAAAAAGAGAAGCAAGAGGCTCAGCTTTACGCCCAAAAACTGAAGTATCCAAAGGGGGCGTTAATATTCAACGGCAGTGGAGAAGAAGACTTTTTGTATTGTCTCCCTGACAGCAAGGAAATTTCTGTCTGTCAGGAGATGAGCAAGAGCTTCGGATTCCCAACACTAGAAGACGGGCTCTCGGTGCTGTCGAAAAGCGATCTGGCCGACAGCCTGGCATATAATAGCTTAAAGGTGCAAAAAATTAGATCTTTGTATTTTTTGTTGAAACCAAATTCTTCGTTTGCTTAAATCTATTGACGCACACACATTTTTCTTTGCAGGGCCTTATACTTAGCAATGCCCTTAGGGCCCAAAAAGATGCCGAAGACGAAGGGTGTGCTATAGCCCTGAGCAACCTTCGTTCCGAAGTAATTGAACTGAGGAACGAAGGTCTCGAAAAAGATAAAATATTGCATTCATTGATAAATAGAATAAAAGAAGACAAAGCTATTTTTAAAGGTCAAGCTGAGGCTCAGAAGCGTGAAATTGAAGATCTTCGAAAACAGCTGGCCAGAGCCAAAGAGGAGCGCATACTTGAAGAAACGAAGCGAGAACTTAGCGACCAATGGGCAAATCATTTAGAGGGAACTGTTGAAGAGCTTCATTCGTCCAGGAAAAAATGCTATAACAAATCTATGGAGTGTGTTAAGAAGTTGAAAGCTAGCTTCGCCAACGTCGGCGCATTCTCGAGCGAAGAAAACTTTACAAGAGGCATCCCCGAAGGTCCCATCGAATGGATTAGTCACGAAGCTGAAGCCTTCGAGGAAATTTTGAATAGCCGCGGAGACATATGTGCTTTCTCGGGTGCCAGGGGGATCGCCACCATTTTAGTGAAAAAGGGCTGCGAGCATGTGAAGATTTTAGCGGAATCCGAAGCTACCTTATCCTTCGAAGATGCGAGAGATCCCTCGGCCGAAGCTAGCATGGTTGGTGGAAAATTTTTCACAGATGTTTGGGATAATGGCGGTCGAGAAATGGCTAAAGAAATTATTCAAAAAAGCGAGAAAGGCATTCACGATGCTAGAGAAGTGGCTGAGGCTGCTGAGAAGAGCGCAGAGCCCGAAGGGCAAATAGGTATTAACTAATGGTTTGTATTGTGTTGTAATTTTTGGTTTTAAACTTCGTTCGCAATTTGTAATAGCAATGTAGCCGTATCCTGTCCTTCTTCAGATCCTACTAAAGCGTCCCCGGGCCCTCAGCCGAAAGGAGACGACGAAATTAAAAAGATGGCTGAAGCTATCATGGATGAAGTTGTTAATCGGCTCCTGAACGAGGCTGCAGAAGTTGTTCTGAGAGAAGATTAAGTACTATTGTAAAAACTTCTGAAATGTAACATGTGTAATATTTTGTAACCCTGAATATAATATACCTGTTTTTATTGTTCAATTCTTTACGATGCATGAAATTTTACATACGTACCGTTTTTGAGTCTTTGACGAAAAAACACCTTCCCTTCTTTTCATGCTTCGTGAAGAAGAATTTTTATTTGTTACAACAATATCCGAAGTGTTCTGATGAATAATATCCAAGCTTCGTGAAGATATTTTCCGAAGCTAGACTTCCGAAGATCAATAGTGTATCTCCTTGCGACTTAGCACGATTTTCCCCCTTTTTTCAAAACATTCTTCTGAAGATCGATATTGTGTCCCCTTCTTGTGCCATATGCAGCATGATGTATGATGCTTATGCTATGCGAAATGATGCGATGATGTTATGTTATGTAAGATGGTGTTTACTCCGAAGATACGCACACATCCCTGCGACAAGACACATAATGTTTTTGAATCAGCACTATCTTTTTGCTATAAGCCTCCCTTAGGAGCTTCTTCGCCTTTTACTTCAGTGGAATCAGCGTTTATTTTTCACTGTAAGCCTCCCTTAGGAGCTTCTTCGCCTTTTACTTTCAGCTGTATTCGCGTTGACTTTTCGCGCTTCGCCTTTTACTTAGGCGGTATCAGCGTTGACTTTTCGCTGTAAGCTCTGCATTCCCTTTGGAACGACTTTGGAGCAGAAAACTTACATTGCGCTCCCTTTGGAACGGCTTTTTGTGACTTCAGCAAACTTACTCTGCGTTCCTTAGAACGACTTTTTGTTGCTTCGAAGAATTTGTTGATAATTCGAAGGTCCTCCTTGTTATCGCAAATCTTTTAAGCTCCAACAACTTAAGCCTGTGAAGAAAATATATTTTCCTTGTGGCAAACAACGAAACTATTACATGGAATTTGAAAAATGTCCTTTATTACACAGAAAATAAAACTGAATGAAAAAGACTGCTATCACGGTAGGATATTTGTCAATAGATGTGCTTCGACTCTGGCACAGTGCTGTTGACTGTGCGAGCTTCGGACTGTTCTCTGAAGTCCCTTTGGTGTGGAGCATATTGGCTCCCTTCTGGCTGTTGGCCTTGTTGCAACGGTGGTGGAGGCGGAGGCTGTTGCCAGGAAGCTTGAGGTTGACTCGCCGAAGCAACAGAAACTGTAGGGTTGTTGCCTACATATTCTGGGATGTAAGGCGAATGATACGAAGCAGTGTGCATGACCTGCTTCGGCTGAGCCTGTTGTGCCGCAGCTTCGGCTATTTCCTTTTGCTTCTGGATGGTAACATGGCACATCCTGGTGGTATGGCCCTTGTTCTCACCACAGAACAAGCAAAAAATTCTTCTTGGTTGATCTCCAAATCTTCCGCCGAAGCCCCTGGCGCCTCTGCCTCTTGGAGCCGGTGGTCAGAAGGAACTTTGCTGTTGCCCCGAAGCCTGCGAGGAGCATTGTGGCCTTTGCTTCTGGCTCCCCCTATCATCATTTTGAGTAGAGTTATGGATTGACCTAACGTGCCTCGGATAAAATCTTCCTCAGAAGCCCCTGGTCATTTCAGAAAACCTGAAAGCCTCCTCCCTTCTTTGACGAAAATCATTATCGGCTCGGATATACTCGTCCATCTTCTGGAGCAGCTTCTCCAAAGTTTGAGGAGGCTTCCTAGCGAAGTACTGAGCTGAAGGTCCTGGCCGAAGCCCCTTGATCATGGCCTCAATGACAATTTCGTTGGGCACTGTTGGTGCCTGTGCCCTCAAACGCAAGAACCTCCGGACATACGCCTGAAGGTATTCTTCGTGATCCTGGGTACACTGGAATAGAGCCTGAGCAGTAACCGGCTTCGTCTGAAACCCTTGGAAGCTGGTTAACAACAAGTCCTTCAGCTTTTGCCATGAAGTAATCGTTCCTGGTCGAAGGGAGGAATACCAGGTTTGAGCAACACTCCTGACAGCCATAACAAAAGATTTGGCCATGACTGCAGCATTGCCACCATACGAAGATACTGTTGCTTCGTAGCTCATCAAAAACTGCTTCGGGTCTGAGTGGCCATCGAATATGGGAAGCTGAGGCGGCTTGTAGGACGGAGGCCAAGGTGTAGCCTGCAGCTCAGCGGACAGAGGAGAAGCGTCATCAAAAACAAAATTCCCATGATGGAAATTGTCATACCAGTCATCTTTGTTGGGGAAACCCTCCTGATGAAGGTCATGGTGCTGAGGCCTTCGGTGTTGCTCATCCTGAGTAAGATGACGAACTTCTTCAGAGGCTTCGTCTATCTGCCTTTGCAGTTCAGCTAGCCTGGCCATCTTTTCCTTCTTTCTCTGCACCTGTTGATGAAGCATCTCCATGTCTCTGATTTCTTGGTCTATTTCATCCTCTGGCGGTGTCAGGCTAACAGCCTTCCTTTTCTGACTTCGGGCCTCCCGAAGGGAGACTGTCTCCTGATTGTGATCCAGCGGTTGCAGAGCTACAGCCCCAGTTGCTGAAGCTTTCTTCGGCGCCATAGCGAAGGTTTATGATCGCCGAAGGTGTTCAAAAACTCAAAGAGTGGAAGTGAGTTCACCGGAGGTGGGCGCCAATGTTGGGGACTTGTTCTCAAATGCTATGGGTTAAGAACAAGGCAACACAGAAAATGTTAAATGATAAAGTCCTTCGTCCTTCGGAGCATTATCTCCCTTAGGATATAATGATTTACGGACGAAGGTTATGAAGGGCATACCTTCATAAGCACAACATACGATGATGAAGAATGAATCATATGAGATATAAAGAATAACATAGACAATTATATATTATTATCAATTTATTTATGCATTATTATTATGAAGAAATAAAAATGACATTAAATTACAAATGTACCTTTAGCTTGGAAGGAGATGAAAATACAAGTGTGACGCAAAAGCAAATGCCAAGTTAGCGTGAACAGTATGGGGGTACTGTTCACCTATTTATAGACACGGGACACAGCCCATACAAAATTACATTCATGCCCTTTACATTTGATAATAATCTTATAGTAATCCGCCGAGGTCTGAATAGCCTTTTCATCTTTAAGTCGGTTTCATTTTCTGCTACCACGCCGAAGCTTTCCCGCTCACATCTTCGGCGCTGTATCAACATTCGTATTATTTTGGGCTTCTCCTACTGTGATACCGACTCGAGTCCGAAGATACCTGTTCACACATTATACTCCAGAAATACTGTTAAATCCTGTTTTTGAGGACCTTCGTAAGCCGAAGGCCCCCAACAATAGTCGTTCATGGCTATTTTCGACAATAATGGGGGTTGTGTGGCCATTGATAATCGACCAGAGGCTCGTACACCTCACCCCACATATGTTTCCTTGCCATAGATCACATTCTTGGATTTCTGGTGGAGACCATTTCTTGGGCAAAAATCCGAATGTGTTAGCCTTCGGTATTATTGAACATGGTTATTCATGGCTATTTTCGACAAAAATGGGGGTTGTGTGGCCATTTATCTTCAACCAGAGGCTCATACACCTCACTACACATATGTTTTCTTGCCATAGATCACATTATTGGATCTATGGTGGAGACCAGTTCTTGGTCAAAAATCCATAGGTGTTAGCCTTCAGTGTCATTGAAAATAGTCGTTCATGGCTATTTTCGACAATAATGGGGGTTGTGTGGCCATTGATAATCGACCAGAGGCTCGTACACCTCACCCCACATATGTTTACTTGCCATAGATCACATTCTTGGATTTCTGGTGGAGACCATTTCTTGGTTAAAAATCTGTACATGTTAGCCTTCGGTATTATTGAAAATGGTCGTTTATGGCTATTTTCGACAAAAATGGGGGTTGTGTGGCCATTGATTATCGACCAGAGGCTCGTACACCTAACCCCACATATGTTTCCTTGCCATAGGTCACATTCTTGGATTTCTGGTGGTGACCATTTCTTGGTCAAAAATCCGTAGGTGTTAGCCTTTGGTATTATTGATAATGGTCGTTCATAGCTATTTTCGACAAAAATGGGGGTTGTGTGGCCATTGATCATCAACCAAAGGCTAATACACCTCACCCCACATATGTTTCCTTGCCATAGACCACATTCTTGGATTTCTAGTGGAGACCATTTGTTGGTCAAAAATCTGTAGGTGTTAGCCTTCGGTATTATTGAAAATGGTCGTTCATGGCTATTTTCATCAAAAATGGGGGTTGTGTGGCCATTTATCATCAACCAGAGGCTCGTAAACCTCACCCCACATATGTTTCCTTGCCATAGATCACATTCTTGGATTTCTAGTGGAGACCATTTCTTGGTCAAAAATTCATACGTGTTAGCCTTCGGTATTATTGAAAATGGTCGTGGTCGTTCATGGCTATTTTCGACAAAATGGGGGTTGTGTGGCCATTGATCATCGACCAGAGGCTCGTACGCGTCACCCACATATGTTTCCTTGCCATAGATCACATTCTTGGATTTCTGGTGGAGACCATTTCTTGGTCAAAAATCCGTACGTGTTAGCCTTCGGTATTATTGAAAATGGTCGTTCATGGCTATTTTCGACAAAATAGAGGTTCTGTGGCCATTAATCATCGACCAGTGGCTCATACACCTCACCCACATATGTTTCCTTGCCGTAGATCACATTCTTGGATTTCTGGTGGAGACCATTTCTTGGGCAAAAATCCGAATGTGTTAGCCTTCGGTATTATTGAAAATGGTTATTCATGGCTATTTTCGACAAAAATGGGGGTTGTGTGGCCATTTATCTTCAACCAGAGGCTCATACACCTCACTACACATATGTTTTCTTGCCATAGATCACATTCTTGGATCTATGGTGGAGACCAGTTCTTGGTCAAAAATCCATAGGTGTTAGCCTTCAGTGTCATTGAAAATAGTCGTTGATGGCTATTTTCGACAATAATGGGGGTTGTGTGGCCATTGATAATCGACCAGAGGCTCGTACACCTCACCCCACATATGTTTCATTGCCATAGATCACATTCTTGGATTTCTAGTGGAGACCATTTCTTGGTCAAAAATCCGTAGGTGTTAGCCTTCGGTATTATTGAAAATGGTCGTTCATGGCTATTTTCGACAAAAATGGTGGTTGTGTGGCCATTGATCATCAACCAGAGGCTCGTACACCTCACCCCACATATGTTTTATTGCCATAGATCAAAATCTTGGATTTCTCGTGGATACCATTTCTTGGTCAAAAATCCGTACGTGTTAGCCTTCGGTATTATTGAAAATGGTCGTTCATGGCTATTTTCGTCAAAAATGGGGGTTGTGTGGCCATTGATCATCAACCAGAGGCTCATACACCTCACCCGACATATAATTCCTTGCCATAGATCATATTCTTGGATTTCTGGTGGAGACGATTTCTTGGTCAAAAATCCTTAGGTGTTAGCCTTCGGTATTATTGAAAATGGTCGTTCATGGGTATTTTCCACAAAAATGGGGGTTGTGTGGCCATTGATCATCGACCAGAGGCTCGTACACCTCACCCCACATATTTTTCCTTGCCATAGATCAAATTCTTGGATTTCTGATGGAGACCATTTCTTGGTCAAAAATCCGTAGATGTTAGCCTTCGATATTATTGTAAATGGTCGTTCATGGCTATTTTCGACAAAAATGGGGGTTGTGTGGCCATTGATCATCGACCAGAGTCTCATACACCTCACCCCACATATGTTTCCTTGCCATAGATCACATTCTTGGATTTCTGGTGGAGACCATTTCTTGGTCAAAAATCTGTAGGTGTTAGCCTCTAGTATTATTGAAAATGGTCGTTCATGGCTATTTTGATAAAAAATGGGGGTTGTATGGCCATTTATCATCGACCAGAGGCTCGTACACCTCACCCCACATATGTTTTTTTGCCATAGATCACATTCTTGGATTTTTGGTGGAGACCATTTCTTGGTCAAAAATTCGTACGTGTTAGCCTTCGGTATTATTGAAAATGGTCGTTCATGGCTATTTTCGAAAAAATGGGGGTTGTGTGGCCATTGATCATCGACCAGATGCTCGTACACCTCACCCCACATATGTTTCCTTGCCATAGAGCACATTCTTGAATTTCTGGTGGAGACCATTTCTTGGGCAAAAATCTGAATGTGTTAGCCTTCGGTATTTTTGAAAATGGTCATTCATGGCTATTTTCGATAAAAATGGGGGTTGTTTCACCATTGATCTTTGACCAGAGGCTCATACACCTCACTACACATATGTTTCCTTGCCATATATCACATTCTTGGATTTATGGTGGAGACCATTTCTTGGTCAAAAATCCATAGGTGTTAGCCTTCAGTGTCATTAAAAATGGTCGTTCATGGCTATTTTCGACAAAATAGAGGTTTTGTGGCCATTGATCATCGACCAGAGGCTCATACACCTCACCCCACATATGTTTCCTTGCCATAGATCACATTCTTGGATTTCTGGTGGAGACCATTTCTTGGTCAAAAATTCGTAGGTGTTAGCCTTCGGTATTATTGAAAATGGTCATTCATGGCTATTTTCGACAAAAATGGGGGTTGTGTGGCCATTTATCTTCAACCAGAGGCACATACACCTCACTACACATATGTTTTCTTGTCATATATCACATTCTTGGATCTATGGGGGAGACCAGTTCTTGGTCAAAAATCCGTAGGTGTTTGCCTTCAGTGTGATTGAAAATAGTCGTTCATGGCTATTTTCGACAAAAATGGGGGTTGTGTGGCCATTGATAATCGACCAGAGGCTCGTACACCTCACCCCACAAATGTTTCCTTGCCATAGATCACATTCTTGGATTTCTGGTGGAGACCATTTCTTGGTCAAAAATCTGTATGTGTTAGCCTTCGGTATTATTAAAAATGGTCGTTCATGGCTATTTTCGACAAAAATGGGGGTTGTGTGGCCATTTATCTTCGACCAGAGGCTCGTACACCTCACCCCACATATGTTTCATTACCATAGATCACAATCTTGGATTTCTCGTGGAGACCATTTGTTAGTCAAAAATCCGTACATGTTAGCCTTCTGTATTAGTGAAAATGGTCGTTCATGGCTAGTTTCGACAAAAATGGGGGTTGTGTGGCCATTGATCATCGACCAGAGGCTCGTACACCTCACCCCACATATGTTTCCTTTCCATAGATAATATTCTTGGATTTCTGGTGGAGACGATTTCTTGGTCAAAAATCCGTAGGTGTTAGCCTTCTGTATTATTGAAAAATCCGTAGCTATGAACGACCATTTTCAATAATACCGAAGGCTAACACCTACGGATTTTTGACCAAGAAATGGTCACCACCAGAAATCCAAGAATGTGATCTATGGCAAGGAAACATATGTGGGGTGAGGTGTACGAGCCTCTGGTCGATAATCAATGGCCACACAACCCCCATTTTTGTCGAAAATAGCCATAAATGACCTTTTTCAATAATACCAAAGGCTAACACGTACGGATTTTTGACCAAAAAATGGTCTCCCCAGAAATCCAAGAATGTGATCTATGGCAAGTAAACATATGTGGGGTGAGGTGTACGAGCCTCTGGTCGATGACAAATGGCCACACAACCCCCATTTTAGTCAAAAATAGCCATGAACGACCATTTTCAATAATACCGAAGGCTAACACCAACAGATTTTTGACCAAGAAATGGTCTCCACCAGAATTCCAAGACTGTGATCTATAGCAAGAAAACATATGTGGGGTGAAGTGTATGAGCCTCTGGTCGATGCTCAATGGCCACACAACCCCCATTTTTGTCAAAAATAGCCATGAACGACCATTTTCAATGACACTGAAGGCTAACACCTATGGATTTTTGACCAAGAAATGGTCTCCACCAGAAATCCAAGAATGTGGTCTATGGCAAGGAAACTTATGTGGGGTGAGGTGTATGAGCCTTTGGTCGATGATCAATTGCCACACAACCCCCATTTTTGTCGAAAATAGCCATGAACGACCATTTTCAATAATACCGAAGGCTAACACCTATGGATTTTTGCCCAAGAAATGGTCTCCACCAGAAATCCAAGAATGTGATCTATGGCAAGGAAACTTATGTGGGGTGAGGTGTACGAGCCTCTGGTCGATGATCAATGGCGACACAACCCCCATTTTTGTCGAAAATAGCCATGAATGACCATTTTCAATGACACTGAAGGCTAACACCTACAAATTTTTGACCAACAAATGGTCTCCACGAGAAATCCAAGATTGTGATCTATGGCAAGAAAACATATGTGGGGTGAAGTGTACGAGCCTCTGGTCGATGATCAATGGCCACACAACCCCCATTTTTGTCGAAAATAGCCATGAACGACCATTTTCAATGACACTGAAGGCTAACACCTATGGATTTTTGACCAAGAAATGGTCTCCACCATAAATCCAAGAATGTGATCTATGGCAAGGAAACATATGTGTAGTGAGGTGTATGAGCCTCTGGTCGAAGATCAATGGCCACACAACCCCCATTTGTGTCGAAAATAGCCATGAATGACCATTTTCAATAATACCGAAGGCTAACACGTACGGATTTTTGACCAGGAAATGGTCTCCACCAAAAATCCAAGAATATGATCTATGGCAAGGAAACATATGTGGGGTGAGGTGTATGAGCCTCTAGTCGATGATCAATGGCCACACAACCCCCATTTTTGTCGAAAATAGCCGTGAACGACCATTTACAATAATACCGAAGGCTAACACCTACGGATTTTTGACCAAGAGAAGATCTCCACCAGAAATCCAAGAATGTGATCTATGGCAAGGAAACATATGTTGGGTGAGGTGTACGAGCCTCTGATCGATGATCAATGGCCACACAACCCCCATTTTTGTCGAAAATAGCCATGAACGACCATTTTCAATAATTCCGAAGGCTAACACCTACGGATTTTTGACCAAGAAATTGTCTCCACCAGAAATCCAAGAATATGATCTATGGCAAGGAAACATATTGGGGTGAGGTGTACGAGCCTCTGGTCGATGATCAATGGCCACACAACCCCCATTTTTGTCGAAAACAGCCATGAACGACCATTTTCAATAATACTGAAGGCTAACACGTACGGATTTTTGACCAAGAAATGGCCTCCACGAGAAATCCAAGATTGTGATCTATGGCAATTAAACATATGTGGGGTGAGGTGTACGAGCCTCTGGTCGATGATAAATGGCCACACAACCCCCATTTTTGTCGAAAATAGCCATGAACGACCATTTTCAATAATACCGAAGGCTAACACCTACGGATTTTTGACCAAGAAATGGTCTCCACCAGAAATCCAAGAATGTGATCTATGGCAAGGAAACATATGTGGGGTGAGGAGTACGAGCCCCTGGTCGATTATCAATGGCCACACAACCCCCATTTTTGTCAAAAATTGACATGAACGACTATTTTCAATGACACTGAAGGCTAACACCTATGGATTTTTGACCAAGAACTGGTCTCCACCATAGATCCAAGAATGTGATCTATGGCAAGAAAACATATGTGGGGTGAGGTGTATGAGCCTCTGGTCGATGATCAATGGCCACAGAACCTCTATTTTGTCAAAAATAGCCATGAACGACCATTTTCAATAATATCGAAGGCTAACACGTACGGATTTTTGACCAAGAAATGGTCTCCACCAGAAATCCAAGAATGTGATCTACGGCAAGGAAACATATGTGGGTGAGGTGTACGATCCTCTGGTCGATGATCAATGGCCACACAACCCCCATTTTGTCAAAAATAGCCATGAACGACCATTTTCAATAATACCGAAGGCTAACACGTACGAATTTTTGACCAAGAAATGGTCTCCACCAGAAATCCAAGAGTGTGCTCTATGGCAAGGAAACAAATGTGGGGTGATGTGTACGTGCCTCTGGTCGATGATAAATGGACACACAACCCCCATTTTTGATGAAAATAGCCATGAACGATCATTTTCAATAATACCGAAAGCTAACACCTACGGATTTTTGACCAACAAATGGTCTCCACCAGAAATCCAAGAATGTGGTCTATGGCAAGGAAACATATGTGGGGTGAGGTGTATGAGCATTTGGTCGATGATCAATGGCCACACAACCCCCATTTTTGTCGAAAATAGCCATGAACGACCATTTTCAATAATACCGAAGGCTAACACCTACGTATTTTTGACCAAGAAATGGTCACCACCAGAAATCCAAGAATGTGCTCTATGGCAAGGAAACACATGTGGGTGAGGCGTATGAGCCTTTGGTCTATGATCAATTGCCACACAACCCCCATTTTTGTCGAATGTAGCCATGAACGACCATTTTCTATAATACCGAAGGCTAACACCTACGGATTTTTGACCAAGAAATGGTCTCCACCAGAAATCCAAGAATGTGATATATGGCAAGGAAACTTATGTGGGGTGAGGTGTACGATCCCTTGGTCGATGATCAATGGCGACACAACCCCCATTTTTGTCGAAAATAGCCATGAATAACCATTTTCAATGACACTGAAGGCTAACGCCTACAAATTTTTGACCAACAAATGGTCTCCACGAGAAATCCAAGATTCTGATCTATGGCAAGAAAACATATGTGGGGTGAAGTGTACGAGCCTCTGGTCGATGATCAATGGCCACACAACCCCCATTTTTGTCGAAAAAAGACATGAACGACCATTTTCAATGACACTGAAGGCAAACACCTATGGATTTTTGACCAAGAAATGGTCTCCACCATAAATCCAAGAATGTGATCTATGGCAAGGAAACATATGTGTAGTGAGGTGTTGGGGGCCTTCGGCTTCCGAAGGTCCTCAAAAACGTAATTTGACTATGTTTTCCAAGAGAAATATGTGAACAGGTACCTTCGAAGACAGATTGCGAGTATACAAGAACATGGTTAAGACGAAGCTTGACTGGGACGACGATCACGACGAAGGATAAGACAATCACAAAGCTGTGTGCAGAAGAGCTTCGGTATAACAGCAGGAAGAGGAAACCGACTTAAAGATGAAAAGCCAAATCAGACCTTGAAGAATTACTATAGAGTTATTGATAAATGTAAAGGGCATTAATGTAATTTTGCATGGGCTGCGACCCGTGCCTATAAATAGGTGAACAGTATTCCCGTACTAGGGACGCAGACTTGGCATTTACTTTTGAGTCACACCTGTATTCTTATTCCTTCAAGCCGAAGGTACACTTGTAATTTATTCTTGTTTACACAAGTAATATAAATGAAAATAGGTTGATAATTATGTTTATCTAAATTATGTTACTCCTTGTACTTTGCATGAATATTGTCCATTTCTTTATCATGATTATGAGGGTACGTCCTTCATGACCTTCGTCCTAGATTCATTATATCCGAAGGAAAATAATGATCCAAAGGACGAAGGGCTTCATTATTTAACATTTTATGTTGCCTTGTTCTTGATTCATAGCATTTGAGAACAAGTCCCCAACTTTGGCGCCCACCTCCGGTGAACTCACTTCCATTTTTTGAGTCTTGAACACTTTCGGCAAGCATCACCTTCGTCATGCCGCCGAAAAAAGCTTCAGCGACAGGGGCTGGTACTTTATAGCCGCTGGATCCCAATCAGGATGTCCTTTCTCTTACAGAGGCCCGAAGCCAGAAGAGGAAGGCTGTCAGTCCAACACCTCCGGAGGATGACCTAGATCAAGAAATCCAAAACCTGGAGATCCTTCAGCAGCAGGTTCAACGCAAGAAGGAGAAGATGGCTCGTCTAGCTGATCTTCAGAGACAGATAGACGAAGCTTCTGAAGAGGTTCGTCACCTTGTTCAAGATGATCAAAGCCGAAGGCCTCCACGCAGAGAGCTTCATCAGGAAGGTTTCCACAATGAGGATGACTGGTATGAAGATTTCCATCATGGAAACTTTGCTTTTGATGATGCTTCTCCTCTTTCAACAGAATTGCAGGCTACACCATGGCCACAGTCTTACAAGCCACCCCAGCTCCCCATGTATGACGGTCACTCAGACCCGAAGCAATTCCTAATGAGCTATGAAGCGACAATATCTTCGTATGGTGGAAATACGGCAGTCATGGCAAAATCTTTTGTCATGGCCGTCAGGAGCGTTGCTCAGACTTGGTACTCATCCCTTCGGCCAGGGACAATCACTTCTTGGCAGAAATTGAAGGATATGCTGATAACTAGCTTCCAAGGGTTTCAGACGAAGCCAGTCACCGCTCAGGCTCTCTTCCAATGTACCCAGGACCACGAAGAGTACCTTCAGGCGTATGTCCGGAGGTTTCTGCGTCTGAGGGCACAAGCGCCAACAGTGCCCAATGAAATTGTCATTGAGGCCATGATTAAGGGGCTTCGGCCGGGACCATCAGCGCAGTACTTTGCCAGGAAGCCACCACAAACGTTGGAGAAGCTGCTCCAGAAGATGGACGAATACATTCGAGCTGACAATGACTTCCGCCAAAGAAGGGAGGAAGCATTCAGGTTTTCTAAAATGACCAGGGGCTTCGGAGGAAGATTTCACCCGAGGCATGTTAGGTCAATCCATAACTCTGCTCAAACTGATGATCGAGGAAGCCAGCAGCAAAGGCCACAACACTCGTCACAAGCTTCGGCCCAACAGCAGAATTCTTTTCGGCCGCCAGCGCCAAGGGGCAGAGGCGCCAGGGGCTTCGGGGGAAGGTTTGGAGACCAGCCAAGAAAAATATATTGCCTATTCTGTGGTGAAGACAAGGGCCATACTACCAGGATGTGCCATGTTACCATCCAGAAACAGAAGGAAATAGCAGAAGCAGCAGCGCAATAGAGTCAGCCGAAGCAGGTCATGCATACTGCTTCGTATCACTCACCTTATATTCCAGAATATGTAGGCAACCACCCTGCAGCTTCTGTTGCTTCGGCAAGCCAATCCCAAGCGTCCTGGCAGCAACCTCCACCGCCACCGCCGATTCAAAGAGGTCAGCAGCCAGAAGGGAGTCAGCGCACTAACCTTAAGCGGGACTTCAGAGAGGAGTCCGAAGCTCGCACAGTCAATAGCATTGTGCCAGAGTCGAAGCACATTTACTGACGAATATCCTACCTCAACAACAGTTCTTTTGCATTTTCTACATTCCCTATTACCCTTTTGTTAATAAGGAACAATTATGAAGAGTTTAAATGTCTTTAATTGAATTTCAATTTCATGTAATACTCCCGTCTTTTACCATAATAAAAATATGTTTTTTCCATAGGCTCGAGTTGCCGAAGCATACGAACTTATATTGATTTGAAGGATCTTTGTATTATCTAATGGACACAATACAAATTGTTCGAAGCAGTAAAAAGTCGTTCCTAAGGGAGCGCAGTGTAAGTTTTCTAAACGTATAGAGAAAAATAAACGCTGATTCCGCTGAGTAAAAGGCGAAGAAGCTCGTAAGGGAGGCTTACAGCGAAAAATAAACGCTGATTCCGCTGAAAGTAAAAGGCGAAGAAGCTCCTAAGGGAGGCTTACAGCGAAAAATAAGCGCTGATTCTGCTGAAAGTAAAAGGCGAAGAAGCTCCTAAGGGAGGCTTACAGCGAAAAGTCAGCGCTGATATAAAAAGTATGTGTGCTTTACCACAGGGATATGTATCTCCGGCACAAATATCATTTTTGCATAACATAACATCATCACATCATTTTTGCATAACATAAGCATCATATAGCATAATGCATCTGGAACAAGAAGGGGATACAGTATTGACCTTCGGAACATATTTTGGGAAAGAAAAAATCGTGCGGGGATGAAGTGTAGCCCCATCGGAAAAGCAACACACAGCTTTTTTACAGCTTCGAAGAATATTTCACGAAGCGGGGACATTTTTTATCAGAAAAGTAAGCAAATTCTTATAGAAAAGATTTTCTTCACGAAGCATGAAAAGAAGGGAAGGTGTTTTTTCGCCGAAGGCTCAAAAATGGTATGTATGCAAAGTTTCATGCATCGTAAAGAATTAAACTATAAATAGATTGTATATTACATTTAAAGTTACAATATATTACATATTTTTACATTTCAAATGTTTTTACAATGACATTCAATCCTCTTTAAGCACTATTTCTGCAGCTTCGTTCAATAGTTGGTTGACAACCTTGTCCATAATGGCTTCGGCCATTTGTCTAATTTCATCATCCCCCTTCGGGTGGGGGCCCGGAGATGCCTCAGCAGCTTCTGAGGGAAGAAAAGATACGGCTATATTACTATTACAAACCGAGAACGGAGTTTGGAAATAAAAATTACAGCATGATAAGAACCACTAATTAATACCTATGTGCCCTTCGGGCTCTGTGCTTTTTTCGGCAGCTTCCGCTACTTTTCTAGCATTGTGGATGCCTTTTTCACTCCTTTGAATAATTTCTTGCGCCAGTTCTCGGCCGCCGTTATCCCAGATATCGGTGAAGAATGTTCCGCCGACCATGCTTGCTTCGGGTGAGGGGTCTTTAATGTCTTCAGTAGACAAAATAGCTTCGGACTGCGCTAAAGATTTTACATGCTCGCAGCCTTTCTTCTCCAAAGCAGTAGCAATCCCTCTAGCACCCGAAAAAGCGCAGATGTCGCCGCGGCTGTTCAGAATTTCCTCGAAGGCCTCTACTTCGTGACTGATCCATTCCATGGGACCTTCGGGATTGCCTGTTGAAAAATTCTCTTCACTAGAAAACGCGCCAACGCTGGCAAAGCTGGATTTTATTTTCTTTACGCATCTATGGATTTAACATAGCATTTTCTCTGGGATGCACGAAGCTCCTTAACACTTATCTCCAAGTGATTGGCCAATTGGTCACTAAGCTCTCATTTTGTCTCTTCAAGTATACGTTCTTCTCTAGCTCTAGCTAGCTATTTCTGAAGATCTTTAATTTCATGTTTGTGAGCTTCGGCCTGAACCTTTGAAGCAGCTTCGTCCTTTTTTTACCTTGTCTATCAATGTAAGCAGAATTTTATCTTTTTCTAGAGCTTCGTTTCTCAGTTTAATAACTTCTGATCGAAGATTGTTGAACGCAATTTCATAGCTCTCGTCCTCGGCACTCTTTTGTGCTCTCAATGCGTTGCTTAGAATTAAAAACCCTATATGAAAAAGAGTCCGTATAAGAATAAAAGAATGAGTTACGAAATATAAAATTTTCAAACGTCTAATTCCCATACCTTCAGGCTATTGTATGCAAGACTATCCGCGAGATCTTCTTTCGTCATAGCGCTTAAGCCAGCTTCGAGCTTCGGAAACCCTATGCTTCTAGACATCTCCCGGCAGACGGATAATTCTTTATTATCTGGGAGGCAGTATAGGAAATCCTCTTCATCCGTCCCATTGAATACTAATGCCCCCTTCGGATATTTCAATTCCTTGGCATAGTGATTGGCTTCAAAAACTTCTTCTTCCAATAACTTTTTCCCTGAAGCATGACGCATAATATAATCATATGTTTTGGAAGATGCTTCGGGGACGGTGGTATCAATTTCTTCAACCGAAGCTGGCTCCGACATTTTCAGTTCTTTGGTTGCCTTTGCAATTTTTACTTCTTCTGCTTCCGAAGGTATTGCCTTGGTTGGTTCTGAAGGCCCAGATTCAACTCTAGTTTGTTGCTTTGGAGCTTCAGCAACAGACACTTCAGCAAGTGCCTCAGAAGTTTCAGCAGTTTTCTTTGGAGTTGTGCTTGGAAGTTTAATTGTTTCCAAAACATCTAATACATTAACCATTCTTTTCCTTTTTGGGGTTACTGTCGGCCCCTTCTTAATTTCTGATGCTCCAATTTCTTCTCAAGGATTTAAAATTTCTGATGCCTTCACTCCCTCAGCTGATGTTTTCGCTTCTTCCGTCTCTGGTTCTTTTATCTTTTCTATCGCTGGCACTTCGGCCATTTCTGCGACTTCTGGCAGCAGGGTTGGCTCTTCAGCCTCGGTGGCCGAAGAGGTTTCTCCGGTAAACTCAGGTACCGTGGCTGGTTCAATATAGCGTGGTCGATGTGTCAGAACCTTTACCCTTTTTCTCTTCGGTGCTGGCTCACTAGGAGCAGCTACAACTTTTTCTTTTGCAGAAGTTGTGCCTTTTCTTTTCTGCCCTCGAATGGGATAGCGGTAGTCGGGGTAGACGAACCCGATTGTATCAAATACCCGGTTGAGTCTTTTCCTTTTTCGGCCTCCGAAGGCCGCTGACAAAGCAGTATCTTCGGCCTTTGAATATGCCCCAAGCAATTCATCACTTACAGTCTCAATGCTCTTTAACCAATCATCATCTGGTTCAAAGAATTTGTCTCCATACTTGAAGGTGTACTTCAGCCGGACTAGCCCACCTTCGTCAGTTTCTTTAATAGTTTCTTTCGGCATTTCCCAATTATCCGCAAGAGGCCACACTCTGAAGGCAATATGTTCTTGTGTTAAATCCCTCGACCCAATAAAAGAACAAACAACTCCGAAGGCTCTCTGGCATTCTTCGGCTGCTTCATTCATTTCCACCTTCGGCCTTCGCAGGCCGAAGCGTTGCCAGATGGGGTGCATAATAATCTTTTTTATATCTTCTCGAGATTTGAAGTCATTTTTCACGTAAAACCATTCCGTCATCCAATCGCCAGACCACCTCTTCCGAAAGGTCGGCACGGGGCAGCTTGACCCAGACCGAGAGCCGAAGCTATAACAGCCAAAGTTGTTGTGATATTGTTCTTTACCCCAGGGTTTTGTCTCGTATAGCAATTCGTGTATATTGCAGAAGCTCTTTGCATCAGGTTCCAAGCCTTGGCTCCTCACAGCCCACACGAAAATATTCATCCTTATGATCGCTTCGGGAATAAGTTGGTGAAGTTGGATTTCAAATATCTTCAGCACCTCCACAACAAAACGGCTCAGGGGAAATCATAGTCCAGCCTTCAAGAAGCTTCGAAATATTACAACTTCATTTTCCTCAGGAGTTGGGCAAGTCTTCTCTCCTTCGTCGGCCCTTACCATAGACAAATCCCGGAAATATCTTCCCCTCATGTTGGCAAGATGACTTTCTTTAATACTTGATTTGCCGAAAACCGCATGGCTTGGTCGCCAGGGTCGATCTTCGGAGTCTTCGCCACCACTATCCGCATCATAGCTGTCACTATCACCAGTATCCTCAGATAAACCTTCCAAAATTTCTTTAGTGATCTTCTCTGTGTTGGTCTTCGACATAGATTGAAGAAAACCCAGATGCATCTCTTCAGAAAGACTCAGCTTCATTTCGGCAACAACCTTCTTCTCCTCAGACATCTCTTCGGAATTCTTGCCTCTCGCTTCCGAAGCTTAAAACTAGGAAGGCAACAAAATACTTGTGGGCAGAAAACTATTTGAGCAGGCAAAACAGATGGCAAGGGAGCGTGCCGAATAAATTGTGGCGAGCCCGTATTTATAAACCCATTATGTCGGAGGCTGGAAGGCCCCATTTGCCATTGACTGTTGCTATTCTAGCAAAGGGAAGGTGTTTTTTCGGATCTTCGGCTCGAAGCCTTCGTCCATGTCGCAATATAAATTTGTTATTCCAGCAAATTAATATTGCGAGGGGCTACTGTTGGGGGCCTTCGGCTTCCGAAGGTCCTCAAAAACGTAATTTGACTATGTTTTCCAAGAGAAATATGTGAACAGGTACCTTCGAAGACAGATTGCGAGTATACAAGAACATGGTTAAGACGAAGCTTGACTGGGACGGCGATCACGACGAAGGATAAGACAATCACAAAGCTGTGTGCAGAAGAGCTTCGGTATAACAGCAGGAAGAGGAAACCGACTTAAAGATGAAAAGCCAAATCAGACCTTTAAGAATTACTATAGAGTTATTGATAAATGTAAAGGGCATTAATGTAATTTTGCATGGGCTGCGACCCGTGCCTATAAATAGGTGAACAGTATTCCCGTACTGGGGACGCGGACTTGGCATTTACTTTTGAGTCACACCTGTATTCTTATTCCTTCAAGCCGAAGGTACACTTGTAATTTATTATTGTTTACACAAGTAATATAAATGAAAATAGGTTGATAATTATGTTTATCTAAATTATGTTACTCCTTGTACTTTGCATGAATATTGTCCATTTCTTTATCATGATTATGAGGGTACGTCCTTCATGACCTTCGTCCTAGATTCATTATATCCGAAGGAAAATAATGATCCAAAGGACGAAGGGCTTCGTTATTTAACATTTTATGTTGCCTTGTTCTTGATTCATAGCATTTGAGAACAAGTCCCCAACATGAGGTGTATGAGCCTCTGGTCGAAGATCAATGGCCACACAACCCCTATTTGTGTCGAAAATAGCCATGAATGACCATTTTCAATAATACCGAAGGCTAACACGTACGGATTTTTGACCAAGAAATGGTCTCCACCAGAAATCCAAGAATGTGATCTATGGCAAGGAAACATGTGTGGGGTGAATTGTACGAGCCTCCGGTCGATGATAAATGGCCACACAACCCCCATTTTAGTCGAAAATAGCCATGAACGACCATTTTCAACAATACCGAAGGCTAACACCAACAGATTTTTGACCAAGAAATGGTCTCCTCCAGAAATCCAAGAATGTGATATATGGCAAAAAAACATATGTGGGGTGAAGTGTACGAGCCTCTGGTCGATGATCAATGGCCACACAACCCCCATTTTTGTCAAAAATAACCATGAACGACCATTTTCAATGACACTAAAGGCTAACACCTATGGATTTCTGACCAAGAAATGGTCTCCACCATAAATCCAAGAATGTGATCTATGGCAAGGAAAAATATGTGTAGTGAGGTGTATGAGCCTCTGGTCGAAGATCAATGGCCACACAACCCCCATTTTTGTCGAAAATAACCATGAATGACCATTTTCAAAAATACCAAAGGTTCACACATTCGGATTTTTTCCCAAGAAATGGTCTCCACCAGAAATCCAAGAATGTGATCTATGGCAAGGAAACATATGTGGGGTGAGGTGTACGAGCCTCTGGTCGATGATCAATGGCCACACAACCCCCATTTTGCCAAAAATAGCCATCAACGACCATTTTCAATAATACCGAAGACTAACACGTACGAATTTTTGACCAAGAAATGGTCTCCACCAGAAATCCAAGAATGTGATCTATGGCAAGGAAACATATGTGGGGTGAGGTTTACGAGCCTCTAGTCAATGATAGATGGCCACACAACCCCCATTTTTGATGAAAATAGACATGAGCGACCATTTCCAATAATACTAGAGGCTAACACCTACGGATTTTTGACTAAGAAATGGTCTCCACCAGAAATCCAAGAATGTGATCTATGGCAAGGAAACATATGTGGGGTGAGGTGTATGAGCCTCTGGTCGATGATCAATGGCCACACAACCCCCATTTTTGTCGAAAATAGCCATGAACTACCATTTTCAATAATACCGAAGGCTAACACCTACGGATTTTTGACCAAGAAATGGTCTCCACCAGAAATCCAAGAATGTGATCTACGGCAAGGAAACATATGTGGGGTGAGGTGTACGAGCCTCTGGTCGATGATCAATGGCCACACAACCCTAATTTTTGTCGAAAATAGCCATGAATGACCATTTTCAATGACACTAAAAGGCTAACAACTACGGATTTTTGACCAAAAAATGGTCTCCACCATAAATCCAAGAATGTGATCTACAGCAAGGAAACATATGTGGGTTTAGGTGTACGAGCCTCTGGTTGATGATCAATGGCCACACAACCCTAATTTTTGTCGAAAATAGCCATGAACGACCATTTTCAATGACACTGAAGGCTAACACCTCCAGATTTTTGACCAAGAAATGGTCTCCACCAGAAATCAAAGAATGTGGGGTGAGGTGTACGAGCCTTTGGTCGATGATCAATGGCCACATGACCCCCATTTTTGTCGAAAATAGCCATGAATGACCATTTTCAATAATACCGAAGGCTAACACGTACGGATTTTTGACCAAGAAATGGTCTCCACCAGATATCCAAGAATGTGATCTATGGCAAGGAAACATATGTGGGGTGAGGTGTATGATCCTCTGGTCGATGATAAATGGCCACACAACCCCCATTTTAGTCAAAAATAGCCATGAACGACCATTTTCAATAATACCGAAGGCTAACACCAACAGATTTTTGACCAAGAAATGGTCTCCACCAGAAATCCAAGAATGTGATCTATGGCAAGAAAACATATGTGGGGTGAAGTGTACGAGCCTCTGGTCGATGATCAATGGCCACACAACCCCCATTTTTGTCGAAAATAGCCATGAACGACCATTTTCAATGACACTGAAGGCTAACACCTATGGATTTTTGACCAAGAAATGGTCTCCACCATAAATCCAAGAATTTGATCTATGGCAAGGAAACATATGTGTAGTGAGGTGTATGAGCCTCTGGTCGAAGATCAATGGCCACACAACCCCCATTTTTGTCGAAAATAGCCATAAATGACCATTTTCAAGAATACCGAAGGCTAACACATTCGGATTTTTGCCCAAGAAATGGTCTCCACCAGAAATCCAAGAATGTGGTCTATGGCAAGGAAACATATGTGGGGTGAGGTGTACGAGGCTCTGGTCGATGATCAATGGCCACACAACCCCCATTTTGTCGAAAATAGCCATGAACGACCATTTTCAATAATACCGAAGGCCAACACGTACGAATTTTTGACCAAGAAATGGTCTCCACCAGAAATCCAAGAATGTGATCTATGGCAAGGAAACTTATGTGGGGTGAGGTGTACGAGCCTCTGGTCGATGATAAATGGCCACACAACCCCCATTTTTGATGAAAATAGCCATGAACGACCATTTTCAATAATACTAGAGGCTAACACCTACGGATTTTTTACCAAGAAATGGTCTCCACCAGAAATCCAAGAATGTGATCTATGGCAAGGAAACATATGTGGGGTGAGGTGTATGAGCCTCTGGTTGATGATCAATGGCCACACAACCCCCATTTTTGTCGAAAATAGCCATGAACGACCATTTTCAATAATACCGAAGGCTAACACCTACGGATTTTTGACCAATAAATGGTCTCCACTAGAAATCCAAGAATATGATCTATGGCAAGGAAACATATGTGGGGTGAGGTGTACGAGCCTCTGGTCGATGATCAATGGCCACACAACCCCTATTTTTGTCGAAAATAGCCATGAACAACCATTTTCAATGACACTTAAGGCTAACACCTACGGATTTTTGACCAAGAAATGGTCTCCACCATAAATACAAGAATGTGATCTATGGCAAGGAAACATATGTGTAGTGAGGTCTATGAGCCTCTGGTCGAATATCAATGGCCACACAACCCCCATTTTTGTCGAAAATAGCCATGAACGACCATTTTCAATAGTACCGAAGGCTAACACATTCAGATTTTTGACCAAAAAATGGTCTCCACCAGAAATCAAAGAATGTGATCTATGGCAAGGAAACATATGTGGGGTGAGGTTTACGAGCCTCTGGTTGATGATCATTGGCCACACAACCCCCATTTTTATCGAAAATAGCCATGAATGACAATTTTCAATAATACCGAAGGCTAACACGTACAGATTTTTGAACAAGAAATGGTCTCCACCAGAAATCCAAGAATGTGATCTATGGCAAGGAAACATATGTGGGGTGAGGTGTATGAGCCTCTGGTCAATGATAAATGGCCACACAACCCCCATTTTAGTCGAAAATAGCCATGAACGACCATTTTCAATAATACCGAAGGCTAACACCAACGGATTTTTGACCAAGAAATGGTCTCCACCAAAAATCCTAGAATGTGATCTCTGGCAAGAAAACATATGTGGGGTGAAGTGTACGATTCTCTGGTCGATGATCAATGGCCACACAAACCCCATTTTTGTCGAAAATAGCCATGAACGACCATTTTCAATGACACTAAAGGCTAACACCTACGGATTTTTGACCAAGAAATGGTCTCCACAATAAATCCAAGAATGTGATCTATGGCAAGGAAACATATGTGTAGTGAAGTGTATGAGCCTTTGGTCGAATATCAATGGCCACACAACCCCCATTTTTGTCGAAAATAGCCATGAACGACCATTTTCAATAGTACCGAAGGCTAAAACATTCAGATTTTTGACCAAGAAATGGTCTCCACCAGAATGTGATCTATGGCAAGGAAACATATGTGGGGTGAGGTGTACGAGCCTTTGGTCGATGATCATTGGCCACACAACCCCCATTTTTGTCGAAAATAGCCATGAATGACCATATTCAATAATACCGAAGGCTAACACGTACGGATTTTTGACCAAGAAATGGTCTCCACCAGAAATCCAAGAATGTGATCTATGGCAAGAAAACATATGTGGGGTGAATTGCACGAGCCTCTGGTCGATGATAAATGGCCACACAACCCCCATTTTAGTCGAAAATAGCCATGAATGACCATTTTCAATAATACTGAAGGCTAACACCAACAGATTTTTGACCAAGGAATGGTCTCCTCCAGAAATCCAAGAATGTGATCTATGGAAAGAAAACATATGTGGGGTGAAGTGTACGAGCCTCTGGTCGATGATCAATGCCACACAACCCCCATTTTTGTCGAAAATAGCCATGAATGACCATTTTCAATGACACTAAAGGCTAACACCTATGGATTTCTGACCAAGAAATGGTCTCCACCATAAATCCAAGAATGTGATCTATGCCAAGGAAACATATGTGTAGTGAGGTGTATGAGCCTCTGGTCGAAGATCAATGGCCACACAACCCCCATTTTTGTCGAAAATAGGCATGAATGACCATTTTCAAAAATACCAAAGGCTAACACATTCGGATTTTTGCCCAAGAAATGGTCTCCACCAGAAATCCAAGAATGTGATCTATGGCAAGGAAACATATGTGGGGTGAGGTGTACGAGCCTCTAGTCGATGATCAATGGCCACACAACCCCCATTTTGCCGAAAATAGCCATGAACGACCATTTTCAATAATACCGAAGGCTAACACGTACGAGTTTTTGACCAAGAAATGGTCTCCACCAGAAATCCAAGAATGTGATCTATGGCAAGGAAACATATGTGGGGTGAGGTTTATGAGCCTCTAGTCGATGATAAATGGCCACACAACCCCCATTTTTATGAAAATAGCCATGAGCGACCATTTTCAATAATACTAGAGGCTAACACCTACGGATTTTTGTCCAAGAAATGGTCTCCACCAGAAATCCAAGAATGTGATCTATGGCAAGGAAACATATGTGGGGTGAGGTGTATGATCCTCTGGTCGATGATAAATGGCCACACAACCCCCATTTTAGTCAAAAATAGCCATGAACGACCATTTTCAATAATACCGAAGGCTAACACCAACAGATTTTTGACCAAGAAATGGTCTCCACCAGAAATCCAAGAATGTGATCTATGGCAAGAAAACATATGTGGGGTGAAGTGTACGAGCCTCTGGTCGATGACCAATGGCCACACAACCCCCATTTTTGTCGAAAATAGCCATGAACGACCATTTTCAATGACACTGAAGGCTAACACCTATGGATTTTTGACCAAGAAATGGTCTCCACCATAAATCCAAGAATTTGATCTATGGCAAGGAAACATATGTGTAGTGAGGTGTATGAGCCTCTGGTCGAAGATCAATGGCCACACAACCCCCATTTTTGTCGAAAATAGCCATAAATGACCATTTTCAAGAATACCGAAGGCTAACACATTCGGATTTTTGCCCAAGAAATGGTCTCCACCAGAAATCCAAGAATGTGGTCTATGGCAAGGAAACATATGTGGGGTGAGGTGTACGAGGCTCTGGTCGATGATCAATGGCCACACAACCCCCATTTTGTCGAAAATAGCCATGAACGACCATTTTCAATAATACCGAAGGCCAACACGTACGAATTTTTGACCAAGAAATGGTCTCCACCAGAAATCCAAGAATGTGATCTATGGCAAGGAAACTTATGTGGGGTGAGGTGTACGAGCCACTGGTCGATGATAAATGGCCACACAACCCACATTTTTGATGAAAATAGCCATGAACGACCATTTTCAATAATACTAGAGGCTAACACCTACGGAATTTTTACCAAGAAATGGTCTCCACCAGAAATCCAAGAATGTGATCTATGGCAAGGAAACATATGTGGGGTGAGGTGTATGAGCCTCTGGTTGATGATCAATGGCCACACAACCCCCATTTTTGTCGAAAATAGCCATGAACGACCATTTTCAATAATACCGAAGGCTAACACCTACGGATTTTTGACCAAGAAATGGTCTCCACTAGAAAACCAAGAATATGATCTATGGCAAGGAAACATATGTGGGGTGAGGTGTACGAGCCTCTGGTCGATGATCAATGGCCACACAACCCCTATTTTTGTCGAAAATAGCCATGAACAACCATTTTCAATGACACTTAAGGCTAACACCTACGGATTTTTGACCAAGAAATGGTCTCCACCATAAATCCAAGAATGTGATCTATGGCAAGGAAACATATGTGTAGTGAGGTCAATGAGCCTCTGGTCGAATATCAATGGCCACACAACCCCCATTTTTGTCGAAAATAGCCATGAACGACCATTTTCAATAGTACCGAAGGCTAACACATTCAGATTTTTGACCAAAAAATGGTCTCCACCAGAAATCAAAGAATGTGATCTATGGCAAGGAAACATATGTGGGGTGAGGTTTACGAGCCTCTGGTTGATGATCATTGGCCACACAACCCCCATTTTTGTCGAAAATAGCCATGAATGACCATTTTCAATAATACCGAAGGCTAACACGTACGGATTTTTGAACAAGAAATGGTCTCCACCAGAAATCCAAGAATGTGATCTATGGCAAGGAAACATATGTGGGGTGAGGTGTATGAGCCTCTGGTCAATGATAAATGGCCACACAACCCCCATTTTAGTCGAAAATAGCCATGAACGACCATTTTCAATAATACCGAAGGCTAACACCAACGGATTTTTGACCAAGAAATGGTCTCCACCAAAAATCCTAGAATGTGATCTCTGGCAAGAAAACATATGTGGGGTGATGTGTACGAGCCTCTGGTCGATGATCAATGGCCACACAAACCCCATTTTTGTCGAAAATAGCCATGAACGACCATTTTCAATGACACTAAAGGCTAACACCTACGGATTTTTGACCAAGAAATGGTCTCCACAATAAATCCAAGAATGTGATCTATGGCAAGGAAACATATGTGTAGTGAAGTGTATGAGCCTTTGGTCGAATATCAATGGCCACACAACCCCCATTTTTGTCGAAAATAGCCATGAACGACCATTTTCAATAGTACCGAAGGCTAAAACATTCAGATTTTTGACCAAGAAATGGTCTCCACCAAAAATCAAAGAATGTGATCTATGGCAAGGAAACATATGTGGGGAGAGGTTTACGAGCCTCTGGTCGATGATCAATGGCCACACAACCCCCATTTTTGTCAAAAATAGCCATGAATGACCATTTTCAATAATACTGAAGGCTAACACGTACAGATTTTTGACCGAGAAATGGTCTCCACCAGAAATCCAAGAATGTGATCTATGGCAAGGAAACATATGTGGGGTGAGGTGTACGAGCCTTTGGTCGATGATCATTGGCCACACAACCCCCATTTTTGTCGAAAATAGCCATGAATGACCATATTCAATAATACCGAAGGCTAACACGTACGGATTTTTGACCAAGAAATGGTCTCCACCAGAAATCCAAGAATGTGATCTATGGCAAGAAAACATATGTGGGGTGAATTGCACGAGCCTCTGGTCGATGATAAATGGCCACACAACCCCCATTTTAGTCGAAAATAGCCATGAATGACCATTTTCAATAATACTGAAGGCTAACACCAACAGATTTTTGACCAAGGAATGGTCTCCTCCAGGAATCCAAGAATGTGATCTATGGAAAGAAAACATATGTGGGGTGAAGTGTACGAGCCTCTGGTCGATGATCAATGGCCACACAACCCCCATTTTTGTCGAAAATAGCCAAGAATGACCATTTTCAATGACACTAAAGGCAAACACCTATGGATTTCTGACCAAGAAATGGTCTCCACCATAAATCCAAGAATGTGATCTATGCCAAGGAAACATATGTGTAGTGAGGTGTATGAGCCTCTGGTCGAAGATCAATGGCCACACAACCCCCATTTTTGTCGAAAATAGCCATGAATGACCATTTTCAAAAATACCAAAGGCTAACACATTCGGATTTTTGCCCAAGAAATGGTCTCCACCAGAAATCCAAGAATGTGATCTATGGCAAGGAAACATATGTGGGGTGAGGTGTACGAGCCTCTGGTCGATGATCAATGGCCACACAACCCCCATTTTGCCGAAAATAGCCATGAACGACCATTTTCAATAATACCGAAGGCTAACACATACGAGTTTTTGACCAAGAAATGGTCTCCACCAGAAATCCAAGAATGTGATCTATGGCAAGGAAACATATGTGGGGTGAGGTTTATGAGCCACTAGTCGATGATAAATGGCCACACAACCCCCATTTTTATGAAAATAGCCATGAGCGACCATTTTCAATAATACTAGAGGCTAACACCTACGGATTTTTGTCCAAGAAATGGTCTCCACCAGAAATCCAAGAATGTGATCTATGGCAAGGAAACATATGTGGGGTGAGGTGTATGAGCCTCTGGTCGATGATCAATGGCCACACAACCCCCATTTTTGTTGAAAATAGCCATGAGCGACCATTTTCAATAATACTAGAGGCTAACACCTACGGATTTTTGACCAAGAAATGGTCTCCACCAGAAATCCAAGAATGTGATCTATGGCAAGGAAACATATGTGGGGTGAGGTGTATGAGCCTCTGGTCGACGATCAATGGCCACACAACCCTAATTTTTGTCGAAAATAGCCATGAACGACAATTTTCAATGACACTGAAGGCTAACACCTACGGATTTTTGACCAAGAAATGGTCTCCACCATAATTCTAAGAATGTGATCTATGGCAAGGAAACATATGTGTAGTGAGGTGTATGAGCCTCTGGTCGAAGATCAATGGCCACACAACCCGCATTTTTGTCGAAAATAGCCATGAATGACCATTTTCAAAAATACCAAAGGCTAACACATTCGGATTTTTGCCCAAGAAATGGTCTCCACCAGAAATCCAAGAATGTGATCTATGGAAAGGAAACATATGTGGGGTGAGGTGTACGAGCTCTGGTCGATGATCAATGGCCACACAACCCCCATTTTGCCGAAAATAGCCATGAACGACCATTTTCAATAATACCGAAGGCTAACACGTACGAGTTTTTGACCAAGAAATGGTCTCCACCAGAAATCCAAGAATGTGATCTATGGCAAGGAAACATATGTGGGGTGAGGTTTATGATCCTCTAGTCGATGATAAATGGCCACACAACCCCCATTTTTTATGAAAATAGCCATGAGCGACCATTTTCAATAATACTAGAGGCTAACACCTACGGATTTTTGACCAAGAAATGGTCTCCACCAGAAATCCAAGAATGTGATCTATGGCAAGGAAACATATGTGGGGTGAGGTGTATGATCCTCTGGTCGATGATAAATGGCCACACAACCCCCATTTTAGTCAAAAATAGCCATGAACGACCATTTTCAATAATACCGAAGGCTAACACCAACAGATTTTTGACCAAGAAATGGTCTCCACCAGAAATCCAAGAATGTGATCTATGGCAAGAAAACATATGTGGGGTGAAGTGTACGAGCCTCTGGTCGATGACCAATGGCCACACAACCCCCATTTTTGTCGAAAATAGCCATGAACGACCATTTTCAATGACACTGAAGGCTAACACCTATGGATTTTTGACCAAGAAATGGTCTCCACCATAAATCCAAGAATTTGATCTATGGCAAGGAAACATATGTGTAGTGAGGTGTATGAGCCTCTGGTCGAAGATCAATGGCCACACAACCCCCATTTTTGTCGAAAATAGCCATAAATGACCATTTTCAAGAATACCGAAGGCTAACACATTCGGATTTTTGCCCAAGAAATGGTCTCCACCAGAAATCCAAGAATGTGGTCTATGGCAAGGAAACATATGTGGGGTGAGGTGTACGAGGCTCTGGTCGATGATCAATGGCCACACAACCCCCATTTTGTCGAAAATAGCCATGAACTACCATTTTCAATAATACCGAAGGCCAACACGTACGAATTTTTGACCAAGAAATGGTCTCCACCAGAAATCCAAGAATGTGATCTATGGCAAGGAAACTTATGTGGGGTGAGGTGTACGAGCCACTGGTCGATGATAAATGGCCACACAACCCCCATTTTTGATGAAAATAGCCATGAACGACCATTTTCAATAATACTAGAGGCTAACACCTACGGATTTTTTACCAAGAAATGGTCTCCACCAGAAATCCAAGAATGTGATCTATGGCAAGGAAACATATGTGGGGTGAGGTGTATGAGCCTCTGGTTGATGATCAATGGCCACACAACCCCCATTTTTGTCGAAAATAGCCATGAACGACCATTTTCAATAATACCGAAGGCTAACACCTACGGATTTTTGACCAAGAAATGGTCTCCACTAGAAAACCAAGAATATGATCTATGGCAAGGAAACATATGTGGGGTGAGGTGTACGAGCCTCTGGTCGATGATCAATGGCCACACAACCCCTATTTTTGTCGAAAATAGCCATGAACAACCATTTTCAATGACACTTAAGGCTAACACCTACGGATTTTTGACCAAGAAATGGTCTCCACCATAAATCCAAGAATGTGATCTATGGCAAGGAAACATATGTGTAGTGAGGTCTATGAGCCTCTGGTCGAATATCAATGGCCACACAACCCCCATTTTTGTCGAAAATAGCCATGAACGACCATTTTCAATAGTACCGAAGGCTAACACATTCAGATTTTTGACCAAAAAATGGTCTCCACCAGAAATCAAAGAATGTGATCTATGGCAAGGAAACATATGTGGGGTGAGGTTTACGAGCCTCTGGTTGATGATCATTGGCCACACAACCCCCATTTTTGTCGAAAATAGCCATGAATGACCATTTTCAATAATACCGAAGGCTAACACGTACGGATTTTTGAACAAGAAATGGTCTCCACCAGAAATCCAAGAATGTGATCTATGGCAAGGAAACATATGTGGGGTGAGGTGTATGAGCCTCTGGTCAATGATAAATGGCCACACAACCCCCATTTTAGTCGAAAATAGCCATGAACGACCATTTTCAATAATACCGAAGGCTAACACCAACGGATTTTTGACCAAGAAATGGTCTCCACCAAAAATCCTAGAATGTGATCTCTGGCAAGAAAACATATGTGGGGTGAAGTGTACGAGCCTCTGGTCGATGATCAATGGCCACACAAACCCCATTTTTGTCGAAAATAGCCATGAACGACCATTTTCAATGACACTAAAGGCTAACACCTACGGATTTTTGACCAAGAAATGGTCTCCACAATAAATCCAAGAATGTGATCTATGGCAAGGAAACATATGTGTAGTGAAGTGTATGAGCCTTTGGTCGAATATCAATGGCCACACAACCCCCATTTTTGTCGAAAATAGCCATGAACGACCATTTTCAATAGTACCGAAGGCTAAAACATTCAGATTTTTGACCAAAAATGGTCTCCACCAGAAATCAAAGAATGTGATCTATGGCAAGGAAACATATGTGGGGAGAGGTTTACGAGCATCTGGTCGATGATCAATGGCCACACAACCCCCATTTTTGTCAAAAATAGCCATGAATGACCATTTTCAATAATACTGAAGGCTAACATGTACAGATTTTTGACCGAGAAGTGGTCTCCACCAGAAATCCAAGAATGTGATCTATGGCAAGGAAACATATGTGGGGTGAGGTGTACGAGCCTTTGGTCGATGATCATTGGCCACACAACCCCCATTTTTGTCGAAAATAGCCATGAATGACCATATTCAATAATACCGAAGGCTAACACGTACGGATTTTTGACCAAGAAAGGGTCTCCACCAGAAATCCAAGAATGTGATCTATGGCAAGAAAACATATGTGGGGTGAATTGCACGAGCCTCTGGTCGATGATAAATGGCCACACAACCCCCATTTTAGTCGAAAATAGCCATGAATGACCATTTTCAATAATACTGAAGGCTAACACCAACAGATTTTTGACCAAGGAATGGTCTCCTCCAGGAATCCAAGAATGTGATCTATGGAAAGAAAACATATGTGGGGTGAAGTGTACGAGCCTCTGGTCGATGATCAATGGCCACACAACCCCCATTTTTGTCGAAAATAGCCAAGAATGACCATTTTCAATGACACTAAAGGCAAACACCTATGGATTTCTGACCAAGAAATGGTCTCCACCATAAATCCAAGAATGTGATCTATGCCAAGGAAACATATGTGTAGTGAGGTGTATGAGCCTCTGGTCGAAGATCAATGGCCACACAACCCCCATTTTTGTCGAAAATAGCCATGAATGACCATTTTCAAAAATACCAAAGGCTAACACATTCGGATTTTTGCCCAAGAAATGGTCTCCACCAGAAATCCAAGAATGTGATCTATGGCAAGGAAACATATGTGGGGTGAGGTGTACGAGCCTCTGGTCGATGATCAATGGCCACACAACCCCCATTTTGCCGAAAATAGCCATGAACGACCATTTTCAATAATACCGAAGGCTAACACGTACGAGTTTTTGACCAAGAAATGGTCTCCACTAGAAATCCAAGAATGTGATCTATGGCAAGGAAACATATGTGGGGTGAGGTTTATGAGCCTCTAGTCGATGATAAATGGCCACACAACCCCCATTTTTATGAAAATAGCCATGAGCGACCATTTTCAATAATACTAGAGGCTAACACCTACGGATTTTTGTCCAAGAAATGGTCTCCACCAGAAATCCAAGAATGTGATCTATGGCAAGGAAACATATGTGGGGTGAGGTGTATGAGCCTCTGGTCGATGATCAATGGCCACACAACCCCCATTTTTGTTGAAAATAGCCATGAGCGACCATTTTCAATAATACTAGAGGCTAACACCTACGGATTTTTGACCAAGAAATGGTCTCCACCAGAAATCCAAGAATGTGATCTATGGCAAGGAAACATATGTGGGGTGAGGTGTATGAGCCTCTGGTCGACGATCAATGGCCACACAACCCTAATTTTTGTCGAAAATAGCCATGAACGACAATTTTCAATGACACTGAAGGCTAACACCTACGGATTTTTGACCAAGAAATGGTCTCCACCATAAATCTAAGAATGTGATCTATGGCAAGGAAACATATGTGTAGTGAGGTGTATGAGCCTCTGGTCGAAGATCAATGGCCACACAACCCGCATTTTTGTCGAAAATAGCCATGAATGACCATTTTCAAAAATACCAAAGGCTAACACATTCGGATTTTTGCCCAAGAAATGGTCTCCACCAGAAATCCAAGAATGTGATCTATGGAAAGGAAACATATGTGGGGTGAGGTGTACGAGCTCTGGTCGATGATCAATGGCCACACAACCCCCATTTTGCCGAAAATAGCCATGAACGACCATTTTCAATAATACCGAAGGCTAACACGTACGAGTTTTTGACCAAGAAATGGTCTCCACCAGAAATCCAAGAATGTGATCTATGGCAAGGAAACATATGTGGGGTGAGGTTTATGATCCTCTAGTCGATGATAAATGGCCACACAACCCCCATTTTTTATGAAAATAGCCATGAGCGACCATTTTCAATAATACTAGAGGCTAACACCTACGGATTTTTGACCAAGAAATGGTCTCCACCAGAAATCCAAGAATGTGATCTATGGCAAGGAAACATATGTGGGGTGAGGTGTATGAGCCTCTGGTCGACGATCAATGGCCACACAACCCTATTTTTTGTCAAAAATAGCCATGAACGACCATTTTCAATGACACTGAAGGCTAACACCTACGGATTTTTGACCAAGAAATGGTCTCCACCATAAATCCAAGAATGCGATCTATGGCAAGGAAACATATGTGTAGTGAGGTGTATGAGCCTCTGCTCGAAGATCAATGGCCACACAACCCCCATTTTTGTCGAAAATAGCCATGAATGACCATTTTCAAAAATACCAAAGGCTAACACATTCGGATTTTTGCCCAAGAAATGGTCTCCACCAGAAATCCAAGAATGTGATCTATGGCAAGGAAACATTTGTGGGGTGAGGTGTACGAGCCTCTGGTCGATGATCAATGGCCACACAACCCCCATTTAGCCGAAAATAGCCATGAACAACCATTTTCAATAATACCGAAGGCCACATACGAGTTTTTGACCAAGAAATGGTCTCCACCAGAAATCCAAGAATGTGATCTATGGCAAGGAAACATATGTGGGGTGAGGTGTATGAGCCTCTGGTCGACGATCAATGGCCACACAACCCTAATTTTTGTCGAAAATAGCCATGAACGACCATTTTCAATGACACTGAAGGCTAATACCTACGGATTTTTGACCAAGAAATGGTCTCCACCATAAATCCAAGAATGTGATCTATGGCAAGGAAACATATGTGTAGTGAGGTGTATGAGCCTCTGGTCCAATATCAATGGCCACACAACCCCCATTTTTGTCGAAAATAGCCATGAACGACCATTTTCAATAGTTCCGAAGGCTAACACATTCGGATTTTTGACCAAGAAATGGTCTCCACTAGAAATCAAAGAATGTGATCTATGGCAAGGAAACATATGTGGGGTGAGGTGTACGAGCCTTTGGTCGATGATCAATGGCCACACAACCGCCATTTTTGTCGAAAATAGCCATGAATGACCATTTTCAATAATACCGAAGGCTAACATGTACGGATTTTTGACCAAGAAATGGTCTCCACAAGATATCCAAGAATGTGATCTATGGCAAGGAAACATATGTGGGGTGAGGTGTATGAGCCTCTGGTCGATGATAAATGGCCACACAACCCCCATTTCAGTCGAAAATAGCCATAAACGACCATTTTCAATAATACCGAAGGCTAACACCAACAAATTTTTGACCAAGAAATGGTCTCCACCAGAAATCCAAGAATGTGATCTATGGCAAGAAAACATATGTGGGGTGAAGTGGACGAGCCTCTGGTCGATGATCAATGGCCACACAACCCCCATTTTTGTCGAAAATAGCCATGAACGACCATTTTCAATGACACTGAAGGCTAACACCTATGGATTTTTGACCAAGAAATGGTCTCCACCATAAATCCAAGAATTTGATCAATGGCAAGGAAACATATGTGTAGTGAGGTGTATGAGCCTGTGGTCGAAGATCAATGGCCACACAACCCCCATTTTTGTCGAAAATAACCATGAATGACCATTTTCAAAAATACCGAAGGCTAACACATTTGGATTTTTGCCCAAGAAATGGTCTCCACCAGAAATTCAAGAATGTGATCTATGGAAAGGAAACATATGTGGGGTGAGGTGTACGAGCCTCTGGTCGATGATCAATGGCCACACAACCCCCATTTTGTCGAAAATAGCCATGAACGACCATTTTCAATAATACCGGAGGCTAACACGTACGAATTTTTGACCAAGAAATGGTCTCCACCAGAAATCCAAGAATGTGATATATGGCAAGGAAACATATGTGAGGTGAGCTGTACGAGCCTCTGGTCAATGATAAATGGCCACTCAACCCCCATTTTTGTCGAAAATAGCCATGAACGACCATTTTCAATAATACCGAAGGCTAACACCAATGGATTTTTGACTAAGAAATGGTCCCCACCAGAAATCCAAGAATGTGATCTATGGCAAGAAAACATATGTGGGGTGAAGTGTACGAGCCTCTGGTCCATGATCAATGGCCACACAAACCCCATTTTTGTCGAAAATAGCCATGAACGACCATTTTCAATGACACTGAACGCTAACACCTACGGATTTTTGACCAAGAAATGGTCTCCACCATAAATCCAAGAACGTGATCTATGGAAAGGAAACATGTGTAGTGAGGTGTATGAGCCTTTGGTCGAATATCAATGGCCACACAACCCCCATGTTGGGGACTTGCTCTCAAATGCTATGAATTAAGAACAAGGCAACATAAAATGTTAAATATCAATGCCCTTCGTCCGTCGAAGCATTATCTCCACAAGGATCAAATGAGCTTCGGACGAAGGTCACAAGCATAATATTACGAAGGTTTCACCTTTGTAACTAAACTTATAGAGTTAATACAATGTAAGGTAAAACATGAAACATTGGAGATAAATACATTGAAAATAAATAACATCATTCACATATATTATTGTATGAATTTAAGATATTTGAACACAATGATTAGGTACATTTATACCTTTGCCTTAGCAAACAATAATTCCCGAGTGATGCGTTAGCAATTACAGGAATGCGTGAACAGTATGGAATACTGTTCACTATTTATAGGCACAGGACACAGCTCATGAAGAATTACAATTATGCCCCTCATAAAAGTTTACAACAATGACTCAGACCTTTGAAGGCTAAAAGGTCATTTTATCTTTAAGTCGGTTCGACCCTTCGTCTTCGGATATGCTATAGTTCCGAAGCTTCGTGAACGGTATCTTCGGCATCATGTTCAAGCAGCTTCAGCTGAAGCTGTTTCTTTTTGCAGGACCTTCGGCGACGAAGCATGGTCCCAACAGTAGCCCCTTCGCGGTGCTAGATCGTTTTTCGTAACGACCTTGATCTGTGAAAAAAGTCTCTTAGGCTTCAGGAAGCCGAAGGTCCGAAAAACACCTTCCCTGAGCTCGTTGTCGAGAAACGATACAACTTTCAAGCGTGTAGCGGTCCCACCATGCAGGTTCACTGTTCTGGTTTTTGCGGCCCACCGTTCAGCGGGTGCGAGCAACTGTTTGCCTGGTGTAAAAATCCTGACGATTCACCTTCTTTCCTGCAACACTATATAAACAGACGGGTAGGTGTGAAGTTACCACATCATTCATTGCTATTGCACTATTTTGCTGCCAAAATTTTCAAGCCGAAGCTTGACTTTCGCATTCAAACGAAGCTCCAATTTAGTGTTTGCTTCATCAGGAGAATAGCTTCGGAAGAGAAGGCTATTATTTTCCAAGAAATTTTTCAAGAAATTCAGAATTAAATGGCCAGAGTGCGCTCTACTGCTAGAGTTGAGCGTGAGGGATACAAAGCCGAAGGTGCGGGAACTGTTCCTATCTCTGAAGCAATGAAGCGATTTGGATTGATGACATCAGAAGACATCCCTGCTGCTGAAGCAGAACAAGCAGATATTGAGGAGGCTGGTACTGACGATGATTACAATATCGCAGTACCGAGCAAACCCAGTCACCTGGAGTTCGGAAAGTCGACTATCTCGAAGGTTGATTTCCCAAAGATGGTGAAGTCAGGCTACTTCAGCGAAGATGAGAAAAAGATGATTCGCTTTGGTGGAGAAGAGATTACCCCGAAGCCACAAAAAGATGAAATAGTGATTTTTAAGAGTTTCCTCAAAGCTGGTTTGAGATTTCCTTTGAATAGGATGATTGCCGATGTGCTGAAAAAATTTGGGATCTATTTCCACCAACTAACTCCTAACGCTATTGTTAGGCTTAGTGTTTATATTTGGGCTCTCCGAAGCCAAGCAGTGGAGCCATTTGCCGAAGGTTTCTGCCGAGTACATGAGCTACACTACCAAACTAAGGTCAGAAAGGATGGACTACATGAAAATTTTGGTTGTTACAACTTTGCATATCGGAAAACTACAAAATTTCCTATGATCAGCTATCGAAGCAAGTGGCCGGCAGGTTGGAAATCGGAATGGTTCTACGTCAAAGTTGATGACGACAAGGAGAAGCTTGTGCAGAGTCCGCTTGAACTAATCTTCGGAGAAACCCGACCTCAGTGCAATATGACACCAGAAGGTCCAACCCAAACGGCGTTGGCTGAATTCAGAATTATTGCAGAGCACATTTGCACTAGGGATTTGGTGCAGGAATTTCTGGCTTTCAAAGTATTTCCAACTATGAAGGAATGGGCTATGCCGAAGCTTAAAGGAGAGAAGAAAGAGGGGGAGCTTGTCCGACTACCCTATCATTATAAATTCAAGAAATATTTTAAGGCATCCTGCCAAGAATGGCTCGATACCATCGAAATAATGAGTACTGAAATTCTTGGAAATTATTCTAAAAAAGAGGACCAATTGATGACAGCAGCCTTCGGCATCCGGCCGAAACGAAGGCTAAACAGAGTACTTGATGCTATAGGCTTTGAATATCCTGACTATGGGCGATTGGGTGGAGATGCTGGCGGCCCGAAGAGAAAAAGAATTGCCAGTTCCGTTGACGAAGAGAGCACCAAAGTGACAAAAAAGAAAAAGGAGATTTCTGAAAAGCTGAGTCCTGAAAAGTTGAGCCCTGAGCCGAAGGTGGCCACTATAAGAAAAAGGAAAACTGCATCTCCAGAACCAAAAACATTGGTTTGAGAAGAAGACACTCCTGCAACGCCTTCTGCTGCCGAAGTAGAAGAGATTATGAAGGTAATGACTGAACCCTTGCCTGTCAAGCTAAGTCCGCTGGCGCCGGAACTGACGAAGTCTTTTCAGAAGGACAAAGCAGCTTCGGCAGAAGAAAGTCCTACAGTGCCGAAAAAACGAAGAATTATTCAAATAGCAGATGTGATTCATCAGACGCCGCCACCGGCGACAGTGTCAAAAATTGCTTTTGTCGAGACCGCTGAAGCCGAAGGCGCCACAGCCGAAGCTTCCAGAGTGGAGACCACCGAAGCTGAAACCGGCGACGCCGAAGCTGCTGGGGCCGAAGCTGGGACAACGGAAGGTTCGAATCTGGAAACCACCCTTGAATTTATTGACAATATTCTCCTGAAAATGGCTTAGGAAGAAGCTGCTGTGGCTGCGGTAACCACTGCAACTGGAAAGGGAAAGGAGCAGATCGATGACACTTTAGAAGAAGAAAGTTTTAACTTTCAAGATTTGCTTGGACAAGAGCTAACAGACTCCGAAAAAGAAGAGTTGAAAAAATATGCCATATCTTGCAGGTATAAGCCAGGGGCTACGCTATTTGGTGGGGTCAACGAAGGGAAGCTAAGATGCCTTCGGAACCGCACCGAGGCCGAAGTTGTTAGAACCCTCTCCAAAAGCGTTGGCCTACCGAAACTAGAAGCTAACCTCTGCAGATATCAACGGCACCATATCACCGGAAGCCTGCTCTATGCTAATTTTAAGGTAACAAATTTTTTATTATTATTATTTTTTTATTATTTTTTTAGGTCATTTACTGACGAAGATTGTTTTGGCAGAGTATACTATTGAGTAAGGTTCTGAAAATGCAACAAGATCTCGAAGAAGAGAAGAACAAAACTATCATCAAAGATTTGGAAGAAAAAGTTGAGAATTACAAAGCTGTTCTGAAAAAGAAGGACTTCACCATCTAGGACCTTGAAATCATGACTAAAGAACACGAAGGTGCATTAGAAAAGAAAGACTTTGTTATTCAGTCCATGGAAGGCTCCTTGGCTGAGGTCCAAGCCGAGAATAACAGCTTAAAGAATGAATTTCTCAAACAACTAGAAAAATCTGAGCAGGAGAAGAAACACCTTGAAGCAAGTCTTAAAACTGAGATGGAAAAGAATTCAAATTTGCAAAAATCCTTGAAGGAGCTTCAAGAGAAATGCCTAAGCTTCGGCAGCCGATGCGTGCAGCAGCTGAAGGATGTGTTTCATTCTATTGGAGCCAGCTCTGAAAAATTTACACCTTCAGCTGAAAACTTGCCCAGCACATTAGAATATATTGAAGGCGAGGTTGAAGCTCTTGACGAAGTTATTGGTGGCCATGCTGACTTCTGCGCCCTGGTAGCTTCTCGGGGCACAGCTACCGCTTTTCTGAAGGCTGCCTGCGCGCATGGAAAAATTGTTAATAGGCCCAACTTCAGCTTATCATCATCAGATCTGATAGATATTCCAAGCCTAGCCCGAAGCATCGGGAATAGATTTATGACCCAGATTTGGGTAAATGGCGGACGGAAAATGGCGGGTGATGAAGCTCGAAGTCATCTTAAGCCGGTAAGAAGCTTATATTCGTTAGTTTTACCTTCTCCTTGAAATTTGCACCTTTCTTATTCTGTTCTTTAATATTCGTAGGATGACGAAGCTGAAGTATAACGAAGCTGAAGCATGACAAAGCTGAATCTTGATAGTTGCTACAATATTCTTTCCTGCAAAAATTCTGGAGAGACTTTTGTAATATTATTATGGAAAAACTCATGTAAATTTGTACATACCTTGTAATATATTTTGTTTCCGCTATCTGTGTACAATCTGCTTTGTTGTGGACGAAACTTCTTTTTTGAGCCAAAGGCGAAAAACACCTTCCCTTCTTTTCGTACATAACGAAGCATAAAAAATTTTCCTTTTTCGAAGTCTTTCCTCATTGCCGAAGCGCCTGTCTTTTTTGTGTGATGTGATGATGATTCTATATATGTCTAAATGAATGTTTATGAATGCAAATGACATGATGAAATGTATTGTGGGGATGAATATTGAGAATGATTGAAATCTTTTCACTTTTTAGCTTCATCGTTTACTTTTCAGTGTATCAGCGTTGACTTTTCTCTGTAAGCCTCCCTTAGGAGCTTCTTCGCCTTTTACTTTCAGTGGAATCAGTGTTGACTTTTCGCTATAAGCCTCCCTTAGGAGCTTCTTCGCCTTTTACTTTCAGCGGAATCAGCGTTGACTTTTCGCTGTAAGCTCTGCATTCCCTTAGGAACGACTTTTGAGCTTCTCCCTATTTTCTTTTCTTTTCCCTTGGCATTTTACATTTACATTTCTTGGGTGATATCACTTTTATAGAACCAAAATAAGGAAAGAAAAATTACATGTTGTGGCCCCATTAAAAACCTTTCTCCCCTTTGGAAAGGAAAAGGGTGCCACAAAAAAGAATAGAAAAAATTACATCAAATTAAACATAATATCGCCGAAGCTCATCCGCATTCCAAGACCTAGGGATGTCGTTGCCGTCCATATCCTTCAATCTATAGGAACCGGGTCTTGACGAAGATACTACCAAAAAAGGTCCTTCCCACTTCAGCTGTAATTTGCCCACTGTCTCAGGGTTAGCTACTCTTCGAAGCACCAGATGTCCTGGTTCAATGTTCTTGAGCTTAACCTTTCTGTCACGCCATTTTATTGTTTCGGCTTGATATTTAATGATGTTTTCCACAGCCTGAAGTCTGATCCCTTCTATAGCATCTTTTTCCACAGAGCAATCAGCTTCGTCTTCACCTTCTGCCAAAGTTACCGTTCTTATTGATCCTGCTTTGGCCTCTTCCGGGGTTATTGCTTCATCCCCAAACAATAGTTTGAAAGGTGTAAAGCCTGTTGATCTTGACATGGTTGTGTTATGGCTCCACACCACTTTGATTAACTCGTCTGGCCACTTTCCCCTGGGCTGATTGAAGATTGACTTCACTATTCCTGTCATTATGATCCCGTTAGCTCGTTCGACAAGTCCGTTTGACTCCGGATGTCAAACTGATGCAAAATGGATCTTTGTGCCAATTTGATCACAAAATTCTCTGAAAGCTTCAGAATCAAACTGTGTCCCATTATCCACAGTAATGGCCTTCGGCACTCCGAAGCGACAAACCAATATTTTGCCAGAAAAACTTTTGAATAGTAACCGAAGTTATTGTGGCTAGCGGCTTTGCCTCAATCCACTTGGAAAAATATTCCACTGCTACTACAACATATCTTAAGTTCCCCTGTGCTGGTGGTAATGGACCTAGTAAATCAAGGCCCCACCTTTGCAACGGCCAAGTGGGTTGTATTAATTGAGTTAAAGACGAAGGTTGTTTTTGATCTCTTGCGCATTTCTCACAACCTTCGCACTTTTGGACTAAATCCGCTGCATCCGAAGCTGCCTTTGGCCAATAAAATCCTTGACGAAAAACTTTCCCAAGCAAAGGCCTAGATCCAATGTGAGATCCACACAGGCCTGCGTGTATTTCCTTCATTAATTCTATACATTCGGATCTGAATAAACACTTGAGCAATGGGGAACAGACCCCACACTTGTACAGCTCCCCTTCTATTATGACATATGGTCGAGCTCTTGCTTCTATTCTTTTGTTGTAAGCTTCGTCATCTGAAAGAAAATTACCATGAAGGAAAGAGATGATTTCAGTTCTCCAATCTTCACTATAGACAAGGGATATATTGAGGACCGCTCTTTCAAGAAGCTCGACCGAAGGTGCTTTTATTGTTTCGAAAAATACTTCCGAAGGTAAAGGCAGCCCCTATGCTGCTGACTTAGCCAATAGATCAGCATATTCATTTTCTCCACGAGGAATATTTTTAACAGAGAATCCTTCAAAGGAAGCCTCGATCCTTCGGACTGTATCTAGATATTTTTCAAGCTTCGGATCTCTTGCTTTATAGCTCTTGTCAACATGACCAGAAATAACTTGGGAATCAGTTTTAAGAATGGCCCTTCTGATCCCCATTGCCTTTAACTTCTGAAGACCCAAGAGCAGAGCTTCGTATTCAGCAATATTGTTTGTACAGCTGAAATCAAGTCTTGCTGCATAACAAGTCTTAACTTTGGAAGGTGAAACCAACACAGCAGCTGCTCCTGCACCGAAGGTTCCCCAAGACCCATCGCAAAACACTGTCCATGCTTCAGCATCTTTATTCATTTCTTCCTCCTAAGCCCCTGGCGTCCAGTCAGCAATGAAGTCTGCCAACGCTTGGGACTGAATCGAAGATCTGTGGACATAATCAATACAAAATTCATTGAGCTCTGCAGCCCATTTTCCAATCCTTCCAGTAGCTTCTCGGTTTCTCATAATATCCTTCAAAGGTTGTGAAGAAGGAACAATTATGTTGTAAGCTTGAAAATAATGCTGAAGCTTCCTGGAGGCCATCAAAACAGCATACAGTACTTTCTCCAATTCTGTATAATTTTTCTTTGATAAAATATGTACTTCGGATACAAAATATATTGGGGCCTGCTTCTTGACTTGGCCTTCAAGCTTCTCCTGGACAAGTGCTGCACTTACCGCTGAGTGCGAAGCTGCCACATATAATAACAAAGGAGCCCCTAGCGTTGGTGGAGTTAGTGTTGTTAGATCTATCAAATATTGCTTCAGTTCTTCGAAGGCTCTCTGCTGGACTGGTCCCCATTGAAAAACTTCGGCTGACTTCAGTACTTCGAAAAATGGTAAAATTCTCTCTGCTGATCTAGATATGAATCTGTTGAGAGATGCCAGCCTTCCTGTCAATCTTTGAGCCCCCTTCTTTGTACTAGGTGGTTCCATTCGAAGTATAGCTTTGATTTTGCTTGGATTAGCCTCAATTCCCTTTGTTGAAACTAGGCAACCAAGAAATTTCCCCTTCTTCACTCCGAAGACACATTTTTCCGGATTCAGCTTTAAACCAGCCTGTCTAAAATTAGCGAAGGTCTCCTGTAGATCAGCAATGTGATTATCTTGCTTCGTGCTTTTTACAATGATATCATCAACATAAGTTAGCACATTTCTGCCTATCTGAGAATGGAGGACCTTCGCTGTCATTCTGTTGAAACTTCCTCCGGCATTCTTAAGCCCCTCAGGCATCCGAAGGTAACAATATGTTCCACTGGGGGTTATGAAGCTGGTTTTCGGTTCATCCTCCTTCTTCATCCAGATTTGGTGATAGCCTGAATAGCAATCCAGCAGACTCATAAGCTCTGATGAAGCTGCTGCATCGACTAAGGAATCTATCCTTGGCAATGGAAACTCGTCCTTCGGACAGGCCTTGTTGAGATCAGTAAAATCGATACACATTCTCCATTTACCATTGGCCTTCTTTACCATAATAGTGTTAGCCAACCATTCTGGATATTTTACTTCTCTGATAACTCCGGCACTGAGAAGTCTTTTCACTTCGTTCCGAGCACCTTCGGCCTTGTCATCAGACATCTTCCGAAGCCTTTGCTTTCTTGGTCTGAAGGATGGATCAACATTGAGCGAGTGCTCAATAACATCCCTGTTAACCCCGCCAAGATCATTAGCTCACCAAGCAAAAACATCTTTGTTGTTGAACAAAAACCTTATCAAGGTTTTCTCCTGTTCTTCGGACAGTTGAGATCCCAATAACACCTTCTGCTCTGCTATGTCCTCACATAAGAGCATGGGCTTCGGCTGATCAGCCGAAGCAGCTTTTTCCCTTTTGCACTTGTATTGCTCACAAGCTTCAACTCCATCTATATGAAGAATTGCATGAATAGCAATGGGCCCTTGGTCGATGATCAATGGCCACACAACCCCGATTTTTGTCGAAAATAGCCATTAACGACCATTTTGAATAATACTGAAGGCTAACACCTATGGATTTTTGAACAAGAAATGTTCTCCACTAGAAATCCAAAATGTGATCTATGGCAAGGAAACATATGTGGGGTGAGGTATACGAGCCTCTGGTCGATGATCAATGGCCACACAACCCCCATTTTTGTCGAAAATAACCATGAACGACCATTTTCAATGACACTGAAGGCTAACACCTACGGATTTTTGACCAAGAATTGGTCTCCACCATAAATCCAAGAATTTGATCTATGGCAAGGAAACATATGTGGGGTCAGGTGTATGGGCCTCTGGTCGATGATCAATGGCCACACAACGCCCATTTTTGTCTAAAATAGCGATCAACGACCATTTTCAATAATACAGAAGGCTAACACGTATGGATTTTTGACCAAGAAATGGTCTCCACCAAAAATCCAAGAATGTGATCTATGGCAAGGAAACATATGTGGGGTGAGGTGTACGAGCCTCTGGTCGATGATCAATGGCCACACAACCCCCATTTTTGTCGAAAATAGCCATGAACGACCATTTTCAATTACACTGAAGGCTAACACCTCCGGAATTTTGACCAAGAAATGGTCTCCACCATAAATCCAAGAATGTGATCTATGGCAAGGAAACATATGTGTAGTGAGGTGTATGAGCCTCTGGTCGAAGATCAATGGCCAAACAACCCCCATTTTTCTCGAAAATAGCCATGAATGACCATTTTCAATAATACCGAAGGCTAACACATTCAGATTTTTGCCCAAGAAATGGTCTCCACCAGAAATCCAAGAATGTGATCTATGGCAAGGAAACATATGTGGGGTGAGGTGTACAAGCCTCTGGTCGATGATAAATGGCCACACAACCCCCATTTTAGACGAAAATAGCCATGAACGACCATTTTCAATAATACCGAACGCTAACACCAACAGATTCTTGACCAAGAAATGGTCTCCACCAGAAATCCAAGAATGTGATCAACGGCAAGAAAACATATGTGGGGTAAAGTGTACGAGCCTCTGGTCGATGATCAATGGCCACACAACCCCCATTTTAGACGAAAATAGCCATTAACGACCATTTTCAATGACACAGAAGGCTAACACCTACAGATTTTTGACCAAGAAATGGTCTCCACCATAAATCCAAGAATGTGATCTATGGCAAGGAAACATAAGTGAGGTGAGGTGTACGAGCCTCTGGTCGATGATAAATGGCCACACAACCCCTATTTTTGATGAAAATAGCCATGAACGACCATTTTCAATAATACCGAAGGCTAACACCTACGGATTTTTGACCAAGAAATGGTCTCCACCAGAAATCCGAGAATGTGATCTATGGCAAGGAAACATACGTGGGGTGAGGTGTATGAACCTCTAATCGATGATCAATGGCCACACAACCCCCATTTTTGTCGAAAATAGCCATGAACGACCATTTTCAATAATACTGAAGGCTAACACCTACGAATTTTTGAACAAGAAATGTTCTCCACCAGAAATCCAAAATGTGATCTATGGCAAGGAAACATATGTGGGGTGAGGTATACGAGCCTCTGGTCGATGATCAATGGCCACACAACCCCCATTTTTGTCGAAAATAGCCATGAACGACCATTTTCAATGACACTGAAGGCTAACACCTACGGATTTTTGACCAAGAATTGGTCTCCACCATAAATCCAAGAATGTGATCTATGGCAAGGAAACATATGTGGGGTGAGGTGTATGGGCCTCTGGTCGATGATCAATGGCCACACAACGCCCATTTTTGTCTAAAATAGCGATCAACGACCATTTTCAATAATACAGAAGGCACGTATGGATTTTTGACCAAGAAATGGTCTCCACCAAAAATCCAAGAATGTGATCTATGGCAAGGAAACATATGTGGGGTGAGGTGTACGAGCCTCTGGTCGATGATCAATGGCCACACAACCCCCATTTTTGTCGAAAATAGCCATGAACGACCATTTTCAATTACACTGAAGGCTAACACCTCCGGAATTTTGACCAAGAAATGGTCTCCACCATAAATCCAAGAATGTGATCTATGGCAAGGAAACATATGTGTAGTGAGGTGTATGAGCCTCTGGTCGAAGATCAATGGCCAAACAACCCCCATTTTTCTCGAAAATAGCCATGAATGACCATTTTCAATAATACCGAAGGCTAACACATTCAGATTTTTGCCCAAGAAATGGTCTCCACCAGAAATCCAAGAATGTGATCTATGGCAAGGAAACATATGTGGGGTGAGGTGTACGAGCCTCTGGTCGATGATCAATGGCCACACAACCCCCATTTTTGTCGAAAATAGCCATGAACGACCATTTTCAATGACGTTGAAGGCTAACACCCACAGATTTTTGACCAAGAAATGGTCTCCACCATAAATCCAAGAATGTGATCTATGGCAAGGAAACATATTTGTAGTGAGGTGTATGAGCCTCTGGTCGAATATCAATGGCCACACAACCCTTATTATTGTCGAAGATAGCCATGAACGACCATTTTCAATAGTACCGAAGGCTAACACATTCGGATTTTTGACTAAGAAATGGTCTCCACCAGAAATCAAAGAATGTGATCTATGGCAAGGAAACATATGTGGGGTGAGGTTTATGAGCCTCTGGTCAATGATCAATGGCCACACAACCCCCATTTTTGTCGAAAATAGCCATGAATGACCATTTTCAATAATACCAAAGGCTAACACGTACGGATTTTTGACCAAGAAATGGTCTCCACCAGAAATCCAAGAATGTGATCAATGGCAAGAAAACATATGTGGGGTAAAGTGTACGAGCCTCTGGTCGATGATCAATGGCCACACAACCCCCATTTTTGTAGAAAATAGCCATGAACGACCATTTTCAATGACACGGAAGGCTAACACCTACGGATTTTTGACCAAGAAATGGTCTCCACCATAAATCCAAGAATGTGATCTATGGCAAGGAAACATATGTGAGGTGAGGTGTACGAGCCTCTGATCGATGATCAATGGCCACACAACCCCCATTTTTGTCGAAAATAGCCATGAACGACCATTTTCAATGACACTGAAGGCTAACACCTACGGATTTTTGACCAAGAAATGGTCTCCACCATAAATCCAAGAATTTGATCTATGGCAAGGAAACATATGTGGGGTGAGGTGTATGGGCCTCTGGCCAATGATCAATGGCCACACAACGCCCATTTTTGTCGAAAATAGTGATCAACGACAGTTTTCAATAATACCGAAGGCTAACACGTATGGATTTTCGACCAAGAAATGGTCTCCACCAGAAATCCGATAATGTGATCTATGGCAAGGAAACATATGTGAGGTGAGGTGTACGAGCCTCTGGTCGATGATCAATGGCCACACAACCCCCATTTTTGTCAAAAATAGCCATGAACGACCATTTTCAATAATACCGAAGGCTAACACCTACGGATTTTTGACCAAGAAATGGTCTCCACCATAAATCCAAGAATGTGATCTATGGCAAGTAAACATATGTGCAGTGAGGTGTATGAGCCTCTGGTCGAATATCAATGGCCACACAACCCCCATTTTTGTCGAAAATAGCAATGAACGACCATTTTCAATAGTACCGAAGGCTAACACATTCGGATTTTTGACCAAGAAATGGTCTCCACCAGAAATCAAAGAATGTGATCTATGGCAAGAAAACATATGTGGGGTGACGTTTACGAGCCTCTGGTCGATGATCAATGGCCACACAACCCCCATTTTTGTCGAAAATATCCATGAATGACCATTTTCAATAATACCGAAGGCTAACACGTACGGATTTTTGACCAAGAAATGGTCTCCACCAGAAATCCAAGAATGTGATCTATGGCAAGGAAACATATGTGGGGTGAGGTGTACGAACCTCCGGTCGATGATAAATGGCCACACAACCCCCATTTTAGTCAAAAATAGACATGAACGACCATTTTTCAATAATACCAAAGGCTAACACTAACGGATTTCTGACCAAGAAATGGTCCCCACCAGAAATCCAAGAATGTGATTTATGGCAAGAAAACATATGTGGGGTGAAGTGTACGAGCCTCTGGTCGATGATCAATGGCCACACAACCCCCATTTTTGTCGAAAATAGCCATGAACGACCATTTTCAATGACACTGAAGGCTAACACCTAAGGATTTTTGACCAAGAAATGGTCTCCACCATAAATCCAATAATGTGATCTATGGCAAAGAAACATATGTGTTGTGAGGTGTATGAGCCTCTGGTCAAAGATCAATGGCCACACAACCCCCATTTTTGTCAAAAATAGCCATGAATGACCATTTTCAATAATACCGAAGGCTAACACATTCGGAATTTTGCCTAAGAAATGGTCTGCACCAGAAATCCAAGAATGTGATCTATGGCAAGGAAACATATGTGAGGTGAGGTGTACGAGCCTCTGGTCGATGATCAATGGCCACACAACCCCCATTTTTGTCGAAAATAGCCATGAACCACCATTTTCAATGACACTGAAGGCTAGCACCGACGGATTTTTGACCAAGAAATGGTCTCCACCAGAAATCCAAGAATGTGATCTATGGCAAGGAAACATATGTGGGGTGAGGTGTATGAGCCTCTGGATGAATATCAATGGCCACACAACCCCCATTTTTGTCAAAAATAGCCATGAACGACCATTTTCAATAGTACCAAAGGCTAACACATTCGGTTTTTGACCAAGAAATGGTCTCCACCAGAAATCAAAGAATGTGATCTACGACAAGGAAACATATGTGGGGTGAGGTTTACGATCCTCTGGTCGATGATCAATGGCCACACAACCCCATTTTTGTCAAAAATAGCCATGAATGACCATTTTCAATAATACCAAAGGCTGACACATACGGATTTTTGACCAAGAAATGGTCTCCATCAGAAATCCAAGAATGTGATCTATGGCAATGAAACATATGTGAGGTGAGGTGTATGAGCCCCTGGTCGATGATAAATGGCCACACAACCCCCATTTTAGTCGAAAATAGCCATGAACGACCATTTTCAATAATACCGAAGGCTAACACCAACGGATTATTGACCAAGAAATGGTCTCCACTAAAAATCCAAGAATGTGATCTATGGCAAGAAAACATATGTGGGGTGAAGTGTACGAGCCTCTGCTCGATGATCAATGGCCACAAAACCCCCATTTTTGTCGAAAATAGCCATGAACGACTATTTTCAATGACACTGAAGGCTAACACCTATGAATTTTTGACCAAGAAATGGTCTTCACCATAAATCCAAGAATGTGATCTATGGGAAGGAAACATATGTGTAGTGAGGTGTACGAGCCTCTGGTCGATGATCAATGGCCACACAACCCCCATTTTTGTCGAAAATAGCCATGAATGACCATTTTCAATGACACAGAAGGCTAACACCTATGGATTTTTGACCAAGAAATGGTCTCCACCATAAATACAAGAATGTGATCTATGGCTAGGAAACATATGTGTAGTGAGGTGTATGAGCCTCTAGTCGAATATCAATGGCCACACAACCCCCATTTTTGTCGAAAATAGCCATAAACGACCATTTTCAATAGTACCAAAGGCTAACACATTCGGAGTTTTTGACCAAGAAATGGTCTCCATCAGAAATCAAAGAATGTGATCTATGGCAAGGAAACATATGTGGGGTGAGGTTTACGAGCCTCTAGTCGCTGATCAATGGCCACACAACCCCCATTTTTTGTCGAAAATAGCCATGAACGACCATTTTCAATAGTACCGAAGGCTAACACATTCAGATTTTTGACTAAGAAATGGTCTCCACCAGAAATCAAAGAATGTGATCTATGGCAAAGAAACATATGTGGGGTGAGGTTTACGATCCTCTAGTAGATGATTAATGGCCACACAACCCCCATTTTTGTCGAAAATACCATGAATGACCATTTTCAATAATACCGAAGGCTAACACGTATGGATTTTTGACCAAGAAATGGTCTCCACCAGAAATCCAAGAATGTGATCTATGGCAAGGAAACATATATGGGGTGAGGTGTACGAGCCTCTGGTCAATGATAAATGGCCACACAACCCCCATTTTAGTCGAAAATGCCATGAACGACCATTTTCAATAATACCGAAGGCTAACACCAACGGATTTTTGACCAAGAAATGGTCTCCACCAGAAATTCAAGAATGTGATCTATGGCAAGAAAACATATGTGGAGTGAAGTGTACAAAGCTCTGGTTGATGATCAATGACCACACAACCCCCTTTTTGTCGATAATAGCCATGAACGACCATTTTCAATGACACTGACGGCTAACACCTACGGATTTTTGACCAAGAATTGGTCTCCACCATAAATCCAAGAATGTGATCTATGGCAAGGAAACATATGTGTAGTGGGGTGTATGAGCCTCTGGTCGAAGATCAATGGCCACACAACCCCCATTTTTGTCGAAAATAGCCATGAATGACCATTTTCAATAATACCGAAGGCTAACACATTTGGATTTTTGCCCAAGAAATGGTCTCCACCAGAAATCCAAGAATGTGATCTATGGCAAGGAAACATATGTGGGGTGAGGTGTACGAGCCTCTGGTCGATGATCATTAGCCACACAACCCCCATTGTGTCGAAAATATCCATGAACGACCTTTTCAATAATACTGAAGGCTAACACGTACGAATTTTTGACCAAGAAATGGTCTCCACCAGAAATCCAAGAATGTGATTTATGGCATGGAAACATATGTGGGGTGAGGCGTACGAGCCTCTGGTCGATGATAAATGGCCACACAACCCCCATTTTTGATGAAAATAGTCATGAACGACCATTTTCAATAATACCGAAGGCTAAGACCTACTGATTTTTTACCAAGAAATGGTCTCCACCAGAAATCCAAGAATGTGATCAATGACAAGGAAACATATGTGGGGGGAGGTGTATGAGCCTCTGGTCGATGATCAATGGCCACACAACCCCCATTTTTGTAGAAAATAGCCATGAACGACCATTTTCAATAATACCGAAGGCTAACACTACGGATGTTTGACCAAGAAATGGTCTCCACCAGAAATCCAATAATGTGATCTATGGCTAGGAAACATATGTGGAGTGAGGTGTATGAGCCTCTGGTCGATGATCAATGGCACACAACCCCCATTTTTGTCGAAAATAGCCATGAACGACCATTTTCAATAATACCGAAGGCTAACACCTACGGATTTTTGACAAAGAAATGGTCTCCACCATAAATCTAAGAATGTTATCTATGGCTAGGAAACATATGTGTAGTGAGGTGTATGAGCCTCTGGTCGAATATCAATGGCCACACAACCCCCATTTTTGTCGAAAATAGCCATGAACGACCATTTTCAATAGTACCGAAGGCTAACACATTCGGATTTTTGACCAACAAATGGTCTCCTCCAGAAATCAAAGAATGGGATCTATGGCAAGGAAACATATGTGGGGTGAGGTTGACGAGCCTCTGGTCGATGATCAATGGCCACACAACCCCCATTTTTGTCAAAAATAGCCATGAATGACCATTTTCAATAATACCGAAGGCTAACACGTACGGATTTTTGACCAAGAAATGGTCTCCACTAGAAATCAAAGAATGTGATCTATGGCAAGGAAACATATGTGGGGTGAGGTTTACGAGCCTCTGGTCGATGATCAATGTCCACACAACCCCCATTTTTGTCGAAAATAGCCATGAACGACCATTTTCAATAGTACCGAAGGCTAACACATTCGGATTTTTGACCAAGAAATGGTCTACACCAGAAATCAAAGAATGTGATATATGGCAAGGAAACATATGTGGGGTGAGTTTTACGTTCCTCTGGTTAATGATCAATGGCCACACAACCCCCATTTTTGTCGAAAATACCATGAATGACCATTTTCAATAATACCGAAGGCTAACATGTACGGATTTTTGACCAAGAAATGGTCTCCACCAGAAATCAAAGAATGTGATCTATGGCAAGGAAACATATGTGGGGTGAGGTGTACGAGCCTCTGGTCAACGACAAATGGCCACACAACCCCCATTTTAGTCGAAAATAGCCATGAACGACCATTTTCAATAATACCGAAGGCTAACACCAACGGACTTTTGACCAAGAAATGGTATCCACCAGAAATCCAAGAATGTGATCTATTGCAAGAAAACATATGTGGGTTGAAGTGTACGAGCCTCTGGTCGATGATCAACGGCCACACAACCCCCATTTTTGTCGAAAATAGCAATGAACGACCATTTTCAATGACACTGAAGGGTAACACCTACGGATTTTTGACCAAGAAATGGTCTCCACCATAAATCCAGGAATGTCATCTATGGCAAGGAAACATATGTTTAGTTGGGTGTATGAGCCTCTGGTCTAAGATCAATGGCCACACAACCCCCATTTTTCTCGAAAATAGCCATGAATGACCATTTTCAATAATACCGAAGGCTAAGACCTAAGGATTTTTGACCAAGAAATGGTCTCCACCAGAAATCCAAGAATGTGATCTATGGCAAGGAAACATATATGGGGTGAGGTGTACGAGCCTCTGGTCGATGATCAATGGCCACGCAACCCCCATTTTGTCGAAAATAGCCACGAACGACCATTTTCAATAATACCGAAGGCTAACACCTACGGATTTTTGACCAAGATATGGTCTCCACCAGAAATCCAAGAATGTGATCTATGGCAAGGAAACATATGTGGGGTGAGGTGTACGAGCCTCAGGTCGATGATCAATGGCCACACAACCCCCATTTTTGTCGAAATTAGACATGAACGACCATTTTCAATGACACTGAAGGCTAACATCTACGGATTTTTGACCAAGAAATGGTCACCACCACAAATCCAGGAATGTGATCTATGGCAAGGAAACATATGTGTAGTGAGGTGTATGAGCCTATAGTCGAATATCACTAGCCACACAACCCCCATTTTTGTCGAAAATAGCCATGAACGACCATTTTCAATAGTACCGAAGGCTAACACATTCGGATTTTTGACCAAGAAATGGTCTCCACCAGAAATCAAAGAATGTGATCTATGGCAAGGAAACATATGTGGGGCGAGGTTTACGAGCCTCTGGTCGATGATCAATGGCCACACAATCCGCATTTTTGTCGAAAATAGCCATGAATGACCATTTTCAATAATAGCGAAGGCTAACACGTACGGAGTTTTGACCAAGAAATGGTCTCCACCAGAAATCCAAGAATGCCATCTATGGCAAGGAAACATATGTGGGGTGAGGTGTACGAGCCTCTGGTCGATGATAAATGGCCACACAACCCCCATTTTAGTCGAAAATAGCCATGAACGACCATTTTCAATAATACCGAAGGCTAACTCCAATGGATTTTTGACAAGGAAATGGTCTCCACCAGAAATCCAAGAATGTGATCTATTGCAAGGAAACATATGCGGGGTGAGGTGTACGAGCCTCTGGTCGATGATAAATGGCCACACAACACCCATTTTGGTCGAAAATAGCCATGAACGACCATTTTCAATAGTACTGAAGGCTAACACATTCGGATTTTTGACTAAGAAATGGTCGAGGTGAGGTTTACGAGCCTCTGGTCGATGATCAATGGCCACACGACCCCCATTTTTGTCGAAAATAGACATGAATGACCATTTTCAATAATACCGAAGGCTAACACGTACGGATTTTTGACCAATCAATGGTGTCCACCAGAAATCCAAGAATGCGATCTATGGCAAGGAAACATATGTGGGGTGAGGTGTACGAGCCTCTGGTCGATGATAAATGGCCACACAACCCCCATTTTAGTCGAAAATAGCCATGAACGACCATTTACAATAATACCGAAGGCTAACACCAACGGATTTTTGACCAAGAAATGGTCTCCACCAGAAATCCAAGAATGTGATCTATGGCAAGAAAACATATGTGTGGTGAAGTGTACGAGCCTCTGGTCGATGATCAATGGCCACACAACCCCCATTTTTGTCGAAAATAGCCATGAACGACCATTTTCAATGACATTGAAGGCTAATACCTATGGATTTTTGACCAAGAAATGGTCTCCACCATAAATCCAAGAATGTGATCAATGGCAAGGAAACATATGTGTAATGAGGTGTATGAGCCTCTAGTCGAAGATCAGTGGCCACGCAACCCCCATTTTTGTCGAAAATAGCCATGAATGACCATTTTCAATAATACCGAAGGCTAACACATCCATAGGTGTTTGCCTTCGATATTATTGAAAATGGTTGTTGATGCAATTTTTGACAAAAATTGGGGTTGTGTAGCCATTGACCATCGAACAAAGGCTCGTACACCTGACCCCACATATGTTTCCTTGCCATAGGTCACATTCTTTGATTTCTAGTGGGGACCACTTCTTGGTCGAGATCCGTAGGTGTTAGCCTTCGATATTATTGAAAATGGTCGTTCTTGCAATTTTGGACAAAAATGGGGGCTGTGTGGCAATTGATTATCAACCAGAGGCTCATACACTTGACCCCACATATGTTTCCTTGCCATAGATCACATTCTTGGATTTTTGGTGGAGGCCATTTCTTGGCCAAAAATCCGTTGGTGTTAGCCTCGGTAGTATTGAAAATGGGGTTTTTTAGTCGATGATCAATGGCCACACAACCCCATTTTTGTCAAAAAAAAGCATGAACGGCCATTTTTAATAATACCGAAGGCTAACACCTACGAATTTTTGACTTAGAAATGGTCTCCACCAGAAATCCAAGAATGTGACCTATGGAAAGGAAACATATGTGGGGTGAGGTGTATGAACCTCTAGTTGATGATCAATGGACACACAACCCCTATTTTTGTTGAAAATTGCATGAATGACCATTTTCAATAATAGTGAAGGCTAACACCTATGGATTTTTGATCAAGAAATGGTCTCTGCCAGAAACGCAAGAATGTGATCTATGGCAACGACACATATGTGGGTTGTGGTTTCTAAGCCTCTAGTCATTGGTAAATGGCCACACAACCCCCATTTTGACGAAAATAGCATGAACGACCATTTTCAATAATAGCGAGGGCTAACACCTATGGATTTTTGACCAAGAAATGGCCTCCACGAGAAATCTAAGAATGTGATCTATGGCAAGGAAACATATGTGGATTGAGGTGTACGAGCCTCTGGTCCATGATTATTGGCCACACAACGCATACTTTTGCCGAAAATTGCATCAACGACCATTTACAATAATACCGAAGGCTAACACCTACAGATTTTTGACCAATAAATGGTCTCCACCAAAAATCCAAAAATGTGATCTATGGCATAGAAACATGTGGGATGAGGTGTACGAGTCTCTAGTCGATGATCAATGGCCACACAACCCCCATTTTTGTCAAAAAATAGAATGAACGACAATTTTCAATAATACTGAAGGATAACACCTATGGAATTTTGACTAAGAAATGGTCTCCACCAGAAATCTAAGAATGTGATCTATGGGAAGGAAAATATGTGGGGTATGGTGTACGAGCCTCTGGTCGATGATCAATGGCCACACAACCCTCATTTTGTCAAAAATAGCCAAGAACCGCCATTTTCAATAATACCGAAGGCTAACGCCTACGGATTTTCGACCAAGAAATGGTCTCCACCAGAAATACAAGAATGTAATCTATGGCAAGGAAACATATGTTGGGTGAGGTGTACGAGCCTTTGGTCAATGATATATGGCCACACAAGCCCCATTTTGGTCGAAAATAGCATGAACGACCATTTTCAATAATACTGAAGGCTAACACCAACGGATTTTTCATTAAGAAATGGTCTCCACCAGAAATCCCAGAATGTGATCTATGGTAAGGAAACATGTGTGGGGAGAGGTGTACGAGCCTCTGGTTGACGATCAAAGGCCACCCAACACCTATTTTTGTTGAAAATAGCATGAACGACCATTTTCAATAATACCGAAGGCTAACACCTACGGATTTTTGACCAAGAACTGGTCTCCACCAGAAATCCAAGAATGTGATCTATGGCAAGGAACCATATGTGGGGTGAGGTGAACGAGCCTCTGGTCAATGATCAATGGCCACACAACCCCCATTTTTGTCGAAAATAGCCATGAACGACCATTTTCAAAAATGGTCGTAAAAAATCTGTAGCCTTTGGTATTATTGAAAATGGTCGTTCATGGCTATTTTCGACAAAAATGGGGGTCGTGTGGCCATTGATCATTGACTAGAGGCTCGTTCACCTCACCCCACATATGTTTCCTTGCCATAGATCACATTCTTGGATTTCTTGTGGAGACCATTTCTTGGTCAAAAATCTGTAGGTGTTAGCCTTCGGTATTATTGAAAATGGTCGTTCATGGCTATTTTCGACAAAAATGGGGGTTGTATGGCCATTGATCATTGACCAGAGGCTCGTTCACCTCACCCCACATATGGTTCCTTGCCATAGATCACATTCTTGGATTTCTGGTGGAGACCAGTTCTTGGTCAAAAATTCGTAGGTGTTTGCTTTCGGTATTATTGAAAATGGTCGTTCATGCTATTTTCAACAAAAATAGGTGTTGGGTGGCCTTTGATCGTCAACCAGAGGCTCGTACACCTCTCCCCACATATGTTTCCTTACCATCGATCACATTCTTGGATTTCTGGTGGAGACCATTTCTTAGTGAAAAATCCGTTGGTGTTAGCCTTCAGTATTATTGAAAATGGTCGTTCATGCTATTTTTGACCAAAATGGGGCTTGTGTGGCCATTTATCATTGACCAAAGGCTCGTACACCTCACCCCACAAATGTTTCCTTGCCATAGATTACATTCTTGTATTTCTGGTGGAGACCATTTCTTGGTCAAAAATCCGTAGGCGTTAGCCTTCGGTATTATTGAAAATGGTCGTTCTTGGCTATTTTCGACAAAATGAGGGTTGTGTGGCCATTAATCATCGACCAGAGGCTCGTACACCATACCCCACATATTTTCCTTGCCATAGATCACATTCTTAGATTTCTGGTGGAGACGATTACTTAGTCAAAAATCCATAGGTGTTATCCTTCGGTATTATTGAAAATGGTCATTCATGCTATTTTTGACAAAAATGGGGGTTGTGTGGCCATTGATCATCGACTAGAGACTCGTACACCTCATACCACATATGTTTCTATGCCATAGATCACATTTTTGGATTTTTGGTGGAGACCATTTATTGGTCAAAAATCTGTAGGTGTTAGCCTTCGGTATTATTGTAAATGGTCGTTGATGCAATTTTCGGCAAAAATATGCGTTGTGTGGCCAATAATCATGGACCAGAGGCTCGTACACCTCAATCCACATATGTTTCCTTGCCATAGATCACATTCTTAGATTTCTGGTGCAGGCCATTTCTTGGTCGAAAATCCATAGGTGTTAGCCCTCGTTATTATTGAAAATGGTCGTTCATGCTATTTTCGTCAAAATGGGGATTGTCTGGCCATTTACTAATGACCAGAGGCTCAGAAACCACAACCCACATATGTGTTGTTGCCATAGATCACATTCTTGCATTTCTGGCAGAGACCATTTCTTGATCAAAAATCCATAGTTGTTAGCCTTCACTATTATTGAAAATGGTCATTCATGCAATTTTCAACAAAAATAGGGGTTGTGTGTCCATTCATCATCGACTAGAGGTTCATACACCTCACCCCACATATGTTTCCTTTCCATAGGTCACATTCTTGGATTTCTTGTGGAGACCATTTCTAGGTCAAAAATTCATAGGTGTTAGCCTTTGGTATTATTGAAAATGGCCGTTCATGCTTTTTTCGACAAAAATGGGGTTTGTTGGCCACTGATCATCGACTAAAAAACCCCCATTTTCAATACTACAGAGGCTAACACCAACGGATTTTTGGCCAAGAAATGGCCTCCACCAAAAATCCAAGAATGTGATCTATGGCAAGGAAACATATGTGGGGTCAAGTGTATGAGCCTCTGGTTGATAATCAATTGCCACACAGCCCCCATTTTTGTCCAAAATTGCAAGAACGACCATTTTTAATAATATCGAAGGCTAACACCTACGGATCTCGACCAAGAAGTGGTCCCCACTAAAAATCAAAGAATGTGACCTATGGCAAGGAAACATATGTGGGGTCAGGTGTACGATCCTTTGTTCGATGGTCAATGGCTACACAACCCCATTTTTTGTTGAAAATTGCATCAACAACCATTTTCAATAATATCGACGGCAAACACCTATGGATGTGTTAGCCTTCGGTATTATAGAAAATGGTCACTCATGGCTATTTTCGACAAAAATGGAGGTTGCGTGGCCATTGATCTTCGACCAGAGGCTCATACACCTCACTACACATATGTTTCCTTGCCATTGATCACATTCTTGGATTTATGGTGGAGACCATTTCTTGGTCAAAAATCCATAGGTATTAGCCTTCAGTGTCATTGAAAATGGTCGTTCATGGCTATTTTCGACAAAAATGGGGGTTGTGTGGCCATTGATCATCGACCAGAGGCTCGTACACATCACCCCACATATGTTTTCTTGCCATAGATCACATTCTTGGATTTCTCGTGGAGACCATTTCTTGGTCAAAAATCTGTTGGTGTTAGCCTTCGGTATTATTGTAAATGGTCGTTCATGGCTATTTTCGACTAAAATGGGGCTTGTGTGGCCATTTATCATCGACCAGAGGCTCGTACACCTCACCCCACATATGTTTCCTTGCCATAGATCGCATTCTTGGATTTCTGGTGGACACCATTTCTTGGTCAAAAATCCGTACGTGTTAACCTTCGGTATTATTGAAAATGGTCATTCATGGCTATTTTCGACAAAATGGGGGTTGTGTGGCCATTGATCATCGACCAGAGGCTCGTAAACCTCACCCCGACCATTTCTTGGTCAAAAATCCGAATGTGTTAGCCTTCAGTACTATTGAAAATGGTCGTTCATGGCTATTTTCGACCAAAATGGGTGTTGTGTGGCCATTTATCATCGACCAGAGGCTCGTACACCTCATCCCACATATGTTTCCTTGCAATAGATCACATTCTTGGATTTCTGGTGGAGACCATTTCCTTGTCAAAAATCCGTTGGAGTTAGCCTTCGGTATTATTGAAAATGGTCGTTCATGGCTTTTTCGACTAAAATGGGGGTTGTGTGGCCATTTATCATCGACCAGAGGCTCGTACACCTCACCGCACATATGTTTCCTTGCCATAGATCGCATTCTTGGATTTCTGGTGGAGACCATTTCTTGGTCAAAAATCCGTACGTGTTAGCCTTCGCTATTATTGAAAATGGTCATTCATGGCAATTTTCGACAAAAATGCGGATTGTGTGGCCATTGATCATCGACCAGAGGATCGTAAACCTCACCCCACATATGTTTCCTTGCCATAGATCACACTTTTTGATTTCTGGTGGAGACCATTACTTGGTCAAAAATCCGAATGTGTTAGCCTTCGGTACTGTTGAAAATGGTCGTTCATGGCTATTTTCGACAAAAATGGGGGTTGTGTGGCCAGTGATATTCGACTATAGGCTCATACACCTCACTACACATATGTTTCCTTGCCATAGATCACATTCTTGGATTTATGGTGGTGACCATTTCTTGGTCAAAAATCCGTAGGTGTTAGCCTTCAGTGTCATTGAAAATGGTCGTTCATGGCTATTTTCGACAAAAATGGGGGTTGTGTGGCCATTGATCATCGACCTGAGGCTCGTACACCTCACCCCACATATGTTTCCTTGACATAGATCACATTCTTGGATTTCTGGTGGAGACCATTTCTTGGTCAAAAATCCGTAGGTGTTAGCCTTCGGTATTATTGAAAATGGTCGTTCATGGCTATTTTCGACAAAAATGGGGGTTGTGTGGCCATTGATCATCAACGAGATGCTCATATACCTCACCCCATATATGTTTCCTTGCCATAGATCACATTCTTGGATTTCTGGTGGAGACCATTTCTTGGTCAAAAATTCGTAGGTCTTAGCATTCGGTATTATTGAAAATGGTCGTTCATGGCTATTTTCATCAAAAATTGGGTTGTGTGGCCATGTATCATCGACCAGAGGCTCGTACACCTCACCCCACATATGTTTCCTTGCCATAGATCACATTCTTTGATTTTTGGTGGAGACCATGTCTTGGTAAAAAATTCGTACGTGTTAGCCTTCAGTATTATTGAAAATGGTCGTTCATGGCTATTTTCGACAAAATGGGGGTTGCGTGGCCATTGATCATCGACCAGAGGCTCGTACACCTCACCCCACATATGTTTCCTTGCCATAGATCACATTCTTGGATTTGTGGTGGAGACCATTTCTTGGGCAAAAATCCGAATGTATGGCCATTGATCTTAGACCAGAGGCTCATACACCCAACTACACATATGTTTCCTTGCCATAGATCACATTCCTGGATTTATGGTGGAGACCATTTCTTGGTGAAAAATCCGTAGGTGTTAGCCTTCAGTGTCATTGAAAATGGTCGTTCATTGCTATTTTCGACAAAAATGGGGGTTGTGTGGCCATTGATCATCGACCTGAGGCTCGTACACCTCACCCCACATATGTTTCCTTGACATAGATCACATTCTTGGATTTCTGGTGGAGACCATTTCTTGGTAAAAAATCCGTAGGTGTTAGCCTTCGGTATTATTGAAAATGGTCGTTCATGGCTATTTTCGACAAAAATGGGGGTTGTGTGGCCATTGATCATCAACGAGATGCTCATATACCTCACCCCATATATGTTTCCGTGCCATAGATCACATTCTTGGATTTCTGGTGGAGACCATTTCATGGTCAAAAATCCGTAGGTCTTAGCATTCGGTATTATTGAAAATGGTCGTTCATGGCTATTTTCATCAAAAATTGGGTTGTGTGGCCATGTATCATCGACCAGAGGCTCGTACACCTCACCCCACATATGTTTCCTTGCCATAGATCACATTCTTTGATTTTTGGTGGAGACCATGTCTTGGTAAAAAATTCGTACGTGTTAGCCTTCAGTATTATTGAAAATGGTCGTTCATGGCTATTTTCGACAAAATGGGGGTTGCGTGGCCATTGATCATCGACCAGAGGCTCGTACACCTCACCCCACATATGTTTCCTTGCCATAGATCACATTCTTGGATTTGTGGTGGAGACCATTTCTTGGGCAAAAATCCGAATGTATGGCCATTGATCTTAGACCAGAGGCTCATACACCCAACTACACATATGTTTCCTTGCCATAGATCACATTCCTGGATTTATGGTGGAGACCATTTCTTGGTGAAAAATCCGTAGGTGTTAGCCTTCAGTGTCATTGAAAATGGTCGTTCATTGCTATTTTCGACAAAAATGGGGGTTGTGTGGCCATTGATCATCGACAAAAGGCTCGTACACTTCAACCCACATATGTTTTCTTGCCATAGATCACATTCTTGGATTTCTGGTGGAGACCATTTCTTGGTCAAAAATCCGTTGGTGTTAGCCTTCGGTATTATTGAAAATGGTCGTTCATGGCTATTTTCGACTAAAATGGGGGTTGTGTGGCCATTTGTCATCGACCAGAGGCTCGTACACCTCACCCCACATATGTTTGCTTGACATAGATCACATTCTTGGATTTCTGGTGGAGACCATTTCTTGGTCAAAAATTCGTACGTGTTAGCCTTCGGTATTATTGAAAATGGTCATTCATGGTATTTTCGACAAAAATGGGGGTTGTGTGGGCATTGATCATTGACCAGAGGAACGTAAACCTCACCCCACATATGTTTCCTTGCCATATATCACATTCTTTGATTTCTGGTGTAGACCATTTCTTGGTCAAAAATCCGAATGTGTTAGCCTTCGGTACTTTTGAAAATGGTCGTTCATGGATATTTTCGACAAAAATGGGGGTTGTGTGGACATTGATCATCGACCAGAGGCTCGTAAACCTCACCCCACATATGTTTCCTTGCCATAGATCACATTCTTTGATTTCTGGTGGAGACCATTTCTTGGTCAAAAATCCGTACGTGTTAGCCTTCGGTATTATTGAAAATGGTCATTCATGGCTATTTTTGACAAAAATGGGGGTTGTGTGGCCATTGATCATCGACCAGAGGCTCGTCAACCTCACCCCACATATGTTTCCTTGCCATAGATCTCATTCTTTGATTTCTGGTGGAGACCATTTGTTGGTCAAAAATCCGAATGTGTTAGCCTTCGGTACTATTGAAAATGGTCGTTCATGGCTATTTTCGACAAAAATGGGGGTTGTGTGGCCATTGATATTCGACCAGAGGCTCATACACCTCACTACACATATGTTTCCTTGCCATAGATAACATTCTTGGATTTATGGTGGAGACCATTTCTTTGTCAAAAATCCGTAGGTGTTAGCCTTCGGTATTATTGAAAATGGTCGTTCATGGCTATTTTTGACAAAAATGGGGGTTGTGTGCCATTGATCATCGACCAGAGGCTCATACACCTCACTCCACATATATTTCCTTGCCATAGATCACATTATTGGATTTCTGGTGGAGACCATTTCTTGGTCAAACATCCGTAGGTGTTAGCCTTCGGTATTATTGAAAATGGTCGTTCATGGCTATTTTCGACAAAAATGGGGGTTGTGTGCCCATTGATCATCGACCAGAGGCTCATACACCTCACCCCACATATGTTTCCTTGTCATTGATCACATTCTTGGATTTCTAGTGGAGACCATTTCTTGGTAAAAAATACGTAGGTCTTAGCCTTCTTTATTATTGAAAATGGTCGTTCATGACTATTTTCATCAAAAATGGGGGTTGTGTGGCCATTTATCATCGACAAGAGGCTCGTACACCTCACCCCACATATGTTTCCTTGCCATAGATCACATTCTTGGATTTCTGGTGGAGACCATTTCTTGGTCAAAAATTCATACGTGTTTGCCTTCAGTATTATTGAAAAGGTCGTTCATGGATATTTTCGACAAAATGGGGGTTGTGTGGCTATTGATCATCGACCAGAGGCTCGTACACCTCACCCCACATATGTTTCCTTGCCATAGATCACATTCTTGGATTTCTGGTGGAGACCATTTCTTGGGCAAAAATCAGAATGTGTTAGCCTTCGGTATTATTGAAAATGGTCATTCATGGCTATTTTCGACAAAAATGGGGGTTGTGTAGCCATTGATCTTCGACCAGAGGCTCATACACCCCACTACACATAAGTTTCCTTGCCATAGATCACATTCTTGGATTTATGGTGGAGACCATTTATTGGTCAAAAATCCGTAGGTGTTAGCCGTCAGTGTCATTGAAAATGGTCGTTCATCAACCAGAGCTTCGTACACTTCACTCCACATATGTTTTCTTGCCATAGATCACATTCTTGGATTTCTGGTGGAGACCATTTCTTGGTCAAAAATCCGTTGGTGTTAGCCTTCTGTATTATTGAAAATGGTCGTTCATGGCTATTTTTGACAAAAATGGGGGTTGTGTGGCCATTTATCATCGACCAGAGGCTCGTACACCTCACCCCATATATGTTTCCTTGCCATAGATCACATTCTTCGATTTCTAGTGGAGACCATTTCTTGGTCAAAAATCCATACGTGTTAGCCTTCGGTATTATTGTAAATGGTCATTCATGGTATTTTCGACAAAAATGGGGGTTGTGTGGCCATTAATCATCTACCAGAGGATCGTAAAACGCACCCCACATATGTTTCCTTGCCATAGATCACATTCTTTGATTTCTGGTGGAGACCATTTCTTGGTCAAAAACTCCGAATGTGTTAGCCTTTGGTACTATTGAAAATGGTCGTTTATGGCTATTTTCGACAAAAATGGGGGTTGTGTGGCCATTGATATTCGACTAGAGGCTCATACACCTCACTACACATATGTTTCCTAGCCACAGATCACATTCTTGTATTTATGGTGCAGACCATTTCTTGGTCAAAAATCCATAGGTGTTAGCCTTCTGTGTCATTGAAAATGGTCGTTCATCGCTATTTTCGACAAAAATGGGGGTTGTGTGGCCATTGATCATCGACCAGAGGCTCGTACACCTCACCCCACATATGTTTCCTTGCCATAGATCATATTCTTGGATTTCTGGTGGAGACCATTTCTTGGTCAAAAATCCGTAGGTGTTAGCCGTCGGTATTATTGAAAATGGTTGTTCATGGCTATTATCGACAAAAACGGGGGTTGTGTGGCCATTGATCATCGACAAGAGGCTCATACACCTCACCCCACATATGTTTCCTTGCCATAGATCACATTCTAGGATTACTGGTGGAGACCATTTCTTGGTCAAAAATCCGTAGGCGTTAGACTTCGGTATTATTGAAAATGGTCGTTCATGGCTATTTTCATCAAAAATTGGGGTTGTGTGGCCATTTATCATCGACCAGAGGCTCGTACACCTCACCCTATATATGTTTCCTTGCCATAGAACACATTCTTGGATTTCTGGTGGTGACCATTTCTTGGTCAAAAATTCGTACGTGTTAGCCTTCGGTATTATTGAAAATGGTCGTTCATGGCTATTTTCGACAAAATGGGGGATGTGTGGCAATTGATCATCGACCAGAGGCTCGTACACCTCACCCCACATATGTTTCCTTGCCATAGATCACATTCTTGGATTTCTGATGCAAACCATTTCTAGGGCAAAAATCCGAATGTGTTAGCCTTCGGTATTATTGAAAATGGTCATTCATCGCTATTTTCGACAAAAATGGGGGTTGTGTGGCAATTGATCATCGACCAGAGGCTCGTACACCTCACCCCACATATGTTTCCTTGCCATAGATCATATTCTTGGATTTCTGGTGGAGACCATTTCTTGCTCAAAAATCCGTAGGTGTTAGCCTTCGGTATTATTGAAAATGGTTGTTCATGGCTATTTTCGACAAAAACGGGGGTTGTGTGGCCATTGATCATCGACCAGAGGCTCATACACCTCACCCCACATATGTTTCCTTGCCGTAGATCACATTCTTGGATTTCTGGTGGAGACCATTTCTAGGGCAAAAATCCAAATGTGTTAGCCTTCGGTATTATTGAAAATGGTCATTCATCGCTATTTTCGACAAAAATGGGGGTTGTGTGGCCATTGATCTTCGACCAAAGGCTCATACACCCCACTACACATATGTTTCCTTCCCATAGATCACATTCTTGGATTTATGGTGGAGACCATTTCTTGGTCAAAAATTCGTAGGTGTTAGCCTTCAGTGTCATTGAAAATAGTCGTTCATGGCTATTTTCGACAAAAATGGGGGTTTTGTGGCCATTGATCATCGAGCAGAGGCTCGTACACTTCACCCCACATATGTTTTTTTGCCATAGATCACATTCTTGGATTTTTGGTGGAGACCATTTCTTGGTCAAAAATCCGTTGGTGTTAGCCTTCGGTATTATTGAAAATGGTCGTTCATGGCTATTTTCGACTAAAATGGGGGTTGTGTGGCCATTTATCATCGACCAGGGGCTCATACACCTCACCTCACATATGTTTCCTTGCCATAGATCACATTCTTGGATTTCTGGTGGAGACCATTTCTTGGTCAAAAATCCATACGTGTCAGCCTTTGGTATTATTGAAAATGGTCATTCATGGCTATTTTCGACAAAAATGGGGTTGTGTGGCCATTGATCATCGACCAGAGGATCGTAAACCTCACCCCACATATGTTTCCTTGCCGTAGATCACATTCTTTGATTTCTGGTGGAGACCATTTCTTGGTCAAAAACCGAATGTGTTAGCCTTCGGTACTATTGAAAATTGTCGTTCATGGCTATTTTTGACAAAAATGGGGGTTGTGTGGCCATTGATATACAACCAGAGGCTCATACACCTCAACCCACATATGTTTCCTTGCCATAGATCACATTCTTGGATTTCTGGTGGAGACCATTTCTTGGTCAAAAATCCGTCGGTGCTAGCCTTCAGTGTCATTGAAAATGGTGGTTCATGGCTATTTTCGACAAAAATGGGGGTTGTGTGGCCATTGATCATCGACCAGAGGCTCGTACACCTCACCCCACTTATGTTTCCTTGTCATAGATCACATTCTTGGATTTCTGGTGGAGACCATTTCTTGGGCAAAATTTCGAATGTGTTAGCCTTCGGTATTATTGAAAATGGTCATTCATGGCTATTTTTGACAAAAATGGGGGTTGTGTGGCCATTGATCTTTGACCAGAGGCTCATACACCTCACTACACATATGTTTCTTTGCCATAGATCACATTATTGGATTTATGGTGGGGACCATTTCTTGGTCAAAAATCCTTAGGTGTTAGCCTTCAGTGTCATTGAAAATGGTCGTTCATGGCTATTTTCGACAAAAATGGGGGTTGTGTGGCCATTGATCATCGACCAGAGGCTCGTACACTTCACCCCACATATGTTTTTTTGCCATAGATCACATTCTTGGATTTTTGGTGGGGACCATTTCTTGGTCAGAAATCCGTTAGTGTTAGCCTTTGGTATTATTGAAAAATGGTCGTTCATGTCTATTTTTGACTAAAATGGGGGTTGTGTGGCCATTTATCATCGACCAGAGGTTCGTACACCTCACCCCACATATGTTTCCTTGCCATAGATCACATTCTTGGATTTCTGGTGGAGACCATTTCTTGGTCAAAAATCCGTACTTGTTAGCCTTCGGTATTATTGAAAATGGTCATTCATGGATATTTTCGACAAAAATGGGGGTTGGGTGGCCATTGATCATCGACCAGAGGCTCGTAAACCTCACCCCACATATGTTTTCTTGCCATAGATCACATTCTTTGATTTTTGGTGGAGACTATTTGTTGGTCAAAAATCCGAATGTGTTAGCCTTCGGTACTATTGAAAATGGTCGTTCATTGCTATTTTCGACAAAAATGGGGTTGTGTGGCCATTGATATTCGACCAGAGGCTCATACAACTCACTGCAAATATGTTTACTTGCCATAGATCACATTCTTGGATTTATGGTGGAGACCATTTCTTGGTCAAAAATCCTTAGGTGTTAGCCTTCGGTATTATTGAAAATGGTCGTTCATGGCTATTTTTGACAAAAATGGGGGTTGTGTGGCCATTGATCATCGACCAGAGGCTCGTACACCTCACCTCACATATGTTTCATTGCCATAGATCACATTATCGGATTTCTGGTGGAGACCATTTCTTGGTCGAAAACCCATACGTGTTAGCCTTCGTTATTATTGAAAATGGCCGTTGATCACTATTTTCGACAAAAATGGGCGTTGTGTGGCCATTGATCATTGGCCAGAGGCCCATACACCTCACCCCACATATGTTTCCTTGCCATAGATCACATTCTTGGATTTATGGTGGAGACCATTTCTTGGTCAAAAATCCTTAGGTGTTAGCCTTCAGTGTCATTGAAAATGGTCGTTCATGGTTATTTTCGACAAAAATGGGGGTTGTGTGGCCATTGATCATCGACCAGAGGCTCGTACACCTCACCTCACATATGTTTCCTTGCCATAGATCACATTATTGGATTTATGGTGGAGACCATTTCTTGGTCAAAAATCCGTAGGTGTTAGCCTTTCGTGTCATTGAAAATGGTCGTTCATGGCTATTTTCGACAAAAATGGGGGTTGTGTGGCCATTGATCATCGACCAGAGGCTCGTACACTTTACCCCACATATGTATTCTTGCCATTGATAACATTCTTGGATTTCTGGAGGAGATCATTTCTTGGTCAAAAATCCATACGTGTTAGCCTTCGATATTATTGAAAATGGTCATTCATGGCTATTTTCGACAAAAATGGGGTTTGTGTGGCCATTGATCATTGACCAGAGGCTCATAAACCTCACCCCACATATGTTTCCTTGCCATAGATCACATTCTTGGATTTCTGGTGGAGACCATTTTTTAGTCAAAAATCCGAATGTGTTAGCCTTCGGTACTATTGAAAATGGTCGTTCATGGCTATCTTCGACAAAAATAAGGGTTGCGTGGCCATTGATATTCGACTAGAGGCTCATACACCTCACTACAAATATGTTTCCTTGCCATAGATCACATTCTTGGATTTATGGTGGAGACCATTTCTTGGTCAAAAATCTGTGAGTGTTAGCCTTCAACGTCATTGAAAATGGTCGTTCATGGCTATTTTCGACAAAAATGGGGGTTGTGTGGCAATTGATCATCGACCAGAGGCTCGTACACCTCACCCCACATATGTTTCCTTGCCATAGATCACATTCTTGGATTTCTGGTGGAGACCATTTCTTGGGCAAAAATCCGTAGGTGTTAGCCTTTCGTGTCATTGAAAATGGTCGTTCATGGCTATTTTCGACAAAAATGGGGGTTGTGTGGCCATTGATCATTGACTAGAGGCTCGTACACTTTACCCCACATATGTTTTCTTGCCATTGATCACATTCTTGGATTTCTGGAGGAGATCATTTCTTGGTCAAAAATCCGTACGTGTTAGCCTTCGATATTATTGAAAATGGTCATTCATGGCTATTTTCGACAAAAATGGGGTTTGTGTGGCCATTGATCATTGACCAGAGGCTCATAAACCTCACCCCACATATGTTTCCTTGCCATAGATCACATTCTTTGATTTCTGGTGGAGACCATTTTTTAGTCAAAAATCCGAATGTGTTAGCCTTCGGTACTATTGAAAATGGTCGTTCATGGCTATCTTCGACAAAAATAAGGGTTGCGTGGCCATTGATATTCGACTAGAGGCTCATACACCTCACTACAAATATGTTTCCCTGCCATAGATCACATTCTTGGATTTATGGTGGAGACCATTTCTTGGTCAAAAATCTGTGAGTGTTAGCCTTCAACGTCATTGAAAATGGTCGTTCATGGCTATTTTCGACAAAAATGGGGGTTGTGTGGCAATTGATCATCGACCAGAGGCTCGTACACCTCACCCCACATATGTTTCCTTGCCATATATCACATTCTTGGATTTCTGGTGGAGACCATTTCTTGGGCAAAAATCTGAATGTGTTAGCCTTCGGTATTATTGAAAATGGTCATTCATGGCTATTTTTGAGAAAAATGGGGGTTGTTTGGCCATTGATCTTCGACCAGAGGCTCATACACCTCACTACACATATGTTTCCTTGCCATAGATCACATTCTTGGATTTATGGTGGATACCATTTCTTGGTCAAAATTCCGGAGGTGTTAGCCTCCAGTGTCATTGAAAATGGTCGTTCATGGCTATTTTCGACAAAAATGGGGGTTGTGTGGCCATTGATCATCGACCAGAGGCTCGTACACCTCACCCCACATATGTTTCCTTGCCATAGATCACATTCTTGGATTTCTGGTGGAGACCATTTCTTGGTCAAAAATCCATACGTGTTAGCCTTCTGTATTATTGAAAATGGTCGTTGATCGCTATTTTAGACAAAAATGGGCGTTGTGTGGCCATTGATCATCGACCAGAGGCCCATACACCTCACTCCACATATGTTTCCTTGCCATGGATCACATTCTTGGATTTATGATGGAGACCAATTCTTGGTCAAAAATCCATAGGTGTTAGCCTTCACTGTCATTGAAAATGGTCGTTCATGGCTATTTTCGACAAAAATGGGGGTTGTGTGGCCATTGATCATCGACCAGAGGCTCGTACACCTCACCCCACATATGTTTCCTTGCCATAGATCACATTTTGAATTTCTGGTGGAGAACATTTCTTGGTCAAAAATCTGTAGGTGTTAGTCTTCGGTATTATTGAAAATGGTCGTTCATGGCTATTTTCGACAAAAATGGGGGTTGTGTGGCCATTGATCATCGACCAGAGGCTCATACACCTCACCCCACGTATGTTTCCTTGACATAGATCACATTCTTGGATTTCTGGTGGAGACCATTTCTTGGTCAAAAATCCGTAGGTGTTAGCCTTCAGTATTATTGAAAATGGTCGTTCATGGCTATTTTCGACAAAAATGGGGGTTGTGTGGCCATTTATCATTGACCAGAGGCTCGTACACCTCACCTCACTTATGTTTCCTTGCCATAGATCAAATTCTTGGATTTATGGTGGAGACCATTTCTTGGTCAAAAATTCGTAGGTGTTAGCCTTCCGTGTCATTGAAAATGGTCGTTCGTGGCTATTTTCGTCTAAAATGGGGGTTGTGTGGCCATTGATCATCGACCAGAGGCTCGTACACTTTACCCCACATATGTTTTCTTGCCCTTGATCACATTCTTGGATTTCTGGTGGAGACCATTTCTTGGTCAAGAATCCGTTGGTGTTAGCCTTCGGTATTATTGAAAATGGTCGTTCATGGCTATTTTCGTCTAAAATCGGGGTTGTGTGGCCATTTATCATCGACCAGAGGCTTGTACACCTCACCCCACATATGTTTCCTTGCCATAGATCACATTCTTGGATTTCTAGTGGAGACAATTTCTTGGTCAAAAATCCGTACATGTTAGCCTTCAGTATTATTGAAAATGGTCATTCATTGCGATTTTCGACAAAAATGGGGGTTGTGTGGCAATTGATCATCGACCAGAGGCTCCTAAACCTCACCCCACATATGTTTCCTTGCCATAGATCACATTCTTGGATTTATGGTGGAGACCATTTCTTGGTCAAAAATCTGTGAGTGTTAGACTTGAGTATCATTGAAAATGGTCGTTCATGGCTATTTTCGACAAAAATGGGGGTTGTGTGGCAATTGATCATCGACCAGAGACTCGTACACCTCACCCCACATATGTTTCCTTGCCATAGATCACATTCTTGGATTTCTGGTGGAGACAATTTCTTGGGCAAAAATCTTAATGTGTTAGCCTTCGGTATTATTGAAAATGGTCATTCATGGCTATTTTCGACAAAAATGGGTGTTGTGGCCATTGATCTTCGACCAGAGGCTCATATACCTCACTACACATATGTTTCCTTGCCATAGATCACATTCTTGGATTTATGGTGGAGACCATTTCTTGGTCAAAATTCTGTAGGTGTTAGCCTTCAGTGTCATTGAAAATGGTCGTTCATGGCTATTTTCGACAAAAATTAGGGTTGTGTGGCCATTGATCGTCGACCAGAGGCTCATACACCTCACCCCACATATGTTTCCTTGCCGTAGATCACATTCTTGGATTTCTGGTGGAGACCATTTCTTCGTCAAAAATCCGTAGGTGTTAGCCTTCGGTATTATTGAAAATGGTCGTTCATGGCTATTTTCGGCAAAAATGGGGGTTGTGTGGCCATGGATAATCGACCAGAGGCTCATACACCTCACCCCACATATGTTTCCTTGCCATAGATCACATTCTTGGATTTCTGGTGGAGACCATTTATTGGTCAAAAATCCGTAGGTCTTAGCCTCTAGTATTATTGAAAATGGTCGCTCATGGCTATTTTCATAAAAAATGGGGGTTGTGTGGCCATTTATCATCGACTAGAGGCTCATAAACCTCACCCCACATATGTTTCCTTGCCATAGATCACATTCTTGGATTTCTGGTGGAGACCATTTCTTGGTCAAAAACTCGTACGTGTTAGCCTTCGGTATTATTGAAAATGGTCGTTCATGGCTATTTTCGGCAAAATGGGGGTTGTGTGGCCATTGATCATCGACCAGAGGCTCGTACACCTCACCCCACATATGTTTCCTTGCCATAGACCACATTCTTGGATTTCTGGTGGAGACCATTTCTTGGGCAAAAATCCGAATGTGTTAGCCTTTGGTATTTTTGAAAATGGTCATTCATGGCTATTTTCGACAAAAATGGGGGTTGTGTGGCCATTGATCTTCGACCAGAGGCTCATAAACCTCACTACACATATGTTTCCTTGCCATAGATCACATACTTGGATTTATGGTGGAGACCATTTCTTGGTCGAAAATCCGTAGGTGTTAGCCTTCAGTGTCATTGAAAATGGTCGTTCATTGCTATTTCGACAAAAATTAGGGTTGTGTGGCCATTGATCGTCGACCCGAGGCTCATACACCTCACCCCACATATGTTTCCTTTCCGTAGATCACATTCTTGGATTTCTGGTGGAGACCATTTCTTGGGCAAAAATCTGAATGTCCTTTGGTATTTTTGAAAATGGTCATTCATGGCTATTTTCGACAAAAATGGCGGTTGTGTGGCCATTGATCTTCGACCAGAGGCTCATACACCTCACTACACATATGTTTCCTTGCCATAGATCACATTCTTGGATTTATGGTGGAGACCATTTCTTGGTCAAAAATCCGTAGGTGTTAGCCTTCAATGTCATTGAAAATGGTCGTTCATGGCTATTTTCGACAAAAATTAGGGTTGTGTGGCCATTGATCGTCGACCAGAGGCTCATACACCTCACCCCACATATGTTTCCTTGCCGTAGATCACATTCTTGGATTTCTAGTGGAGACCATTTCTTGGTCAAAAATCCGTAGGTGTTAGCCTTCGGTATTATTGAAAATGGTCGTTCATGGCTATTTTCGGCAAAATGGGGGTTGTGTGGCCATTGATCATCGACAAGAGGCTCGTACACCTCACCCCACATATGTTTCCTTGCCATAGATCACATTCTTGGATTTCTGGTGGAGACCATTTCTTGGGCAAAAATCTGAATGTCCTTTGGTATTTTTGAAAATGGTCATTCATGGCTATTTTCGACAAAAATGGCGGTTGTGTGGCCATTGATCTTCGACCAGAGGCTCATACACCTCACTACACATATGTTTCCTTGCCATAGATCACATTCTTGGATTTATGGTGGAGACCATTTCTTGGTCAAAAATCCGTAGGTGTTAGCCTTCAATGTCATTGAAAATGGTCGTTCATGGCTATTTTCGACAAAAAATAGGGTTGTGTGGCCATTGATCGTCGACCAGAGGCTCATACACCTCACCCCACATATGTTTCCTTGCCGTAGATCACATTCTTGGATTTCTAGTGGAGACCATTTCTTGGTCAAAAATCCATAGGTGTTAGCCTTCGGTATTATTGAAAATGGTCGTTCATGGCTATTTTCGACAAAAATGGGGGTTGTGTGGCCATGGATCATCGACCAGAGGCTCATACACCTCACCCCACATATGTTTCCTTGCCATAGATCACATTCTTGGATTTCTGGTGGAGACCATTTCTTGGTCAAAAATCCGTAGGTCTTAGCCTCTAGTATTATTGAAAATGGTCGCTCATGGCTATTTTCATAAAAAATGGGGGGTTGTGTGGCCATTTATCATCGACTAGAGGCTCATAAACCTCACCCCACATATGTTTCCTTGTCATAGATCACATTCTTGGATTTCTGGTGGAGACCATTTCTTGGTCAAAAACTCGTACGTGTTAGCCTTCGGTATTATTGAAAATGGTCATTCATGGCTATTTTCAGCAAAATGGGGGTTGTGTGTCCATTGATTATCGACCAGAGGATCGTACACCTCACCCCACATATGTTTCCTTGCCATAGATCACATTCTTGGATTTCTGGTGGAGACCATTTCTTAGGCAAAAATCCGAATGTGTTAGCCTTTGGTATTTTTGAAAATGTTCATTCATGGCTATTTTCGACAAAAATGGGGGTTGTGTGGCCATTGATCTTCGACCAGAGGCTCATACACCTCACTACACATATGTTTCCTTGCCATAGATCACATACTTGGATTTATGGTGGAGACCATTTCTTGGTCGAAAATCCGTAGGTGTTAGCCTTCAGTGTCATTGAAAATGGTCGTTCATGGCTATTTTCGACAAAAATTAGGGTTGTGTGGCCATTGATCGTCGACCAGAGGCTCATACACCTCACCCCACATATGTTTCCTTGCCGTAGATCACATTCTTGGATTTCTGGTGGAGACCATTTATTGGTCAAAAATCCGTAGGTGTTAGCCTTCGGTATTATTGAAAATGGTCGTTCATGGCTATTTTCGACAAAAATGGGGGTTGTGTGGCCATTGATCATCGACCAGAGGCACATACACCTCTACCCACATATGTTTCCTTGCCATAGATCACATTCTTGGATTTCTGGTGGAGACCATTTCTTGGTCAAAAATTCGTAGGTGTTAGCCTCTAGTATTATTGAAAATGGTCGCTCATGGCTATTTTCATAAAAAATTGGGGTTGTGTGGCCATTTATCATCGACTAGAGGCTCATAAACCTCACCCCACATATGTTTCCTTGCCATAGATCACATTCTTGGATTTCTGGTGGAGACCATTTCTTGGTCAAAAACTCATACGTGTTAGCCTTCGGTATTATTGAAAATGGTCGTTCATGGCTATTTTCGGCAAAATGGGGGTTGTGTGGCCATTGATCATCGACCAGAGGCTCGATCACCTCGCCCCACATATGTTTCTTTGCCATAGATCACATTCTTGGATTTCTGGTGGAGACCATTTCTTGGGCAAAAATCAGAATGTGTTAGCCTTTGGTATTTTTGAAAATGGTCATTCATGGCTATTTTCGACAAAAATGGGGGTTGTGTGGCCATTGATCTTCGACCAGAGGCTCATACACCTCACTACACATATGTTTCCTTGCCATAGATCACATTCTTGGATTTATGGTGGAGACCATTTCTTGGTCAAAAATCCGTAGGTGTTAGCCTTCACTGTCATTGAAAATGGTCGTTCATGGCTATTTTCGACAAAAATTAGGATTGTGTGGCCATTGATCGTCGACCAGAGGCTCATACACCTCACCCCACATATGTTTCCTTGCCATAGATCACATTCTTGGATTTCTGGTGGAGACCATTTCTTGGTCAAAAATCCATAGGTGTTAGCCTTCGGTATTATTGAAAATGGTCGTTCATGGCTATTTTTGACAAAAATGGGGGTTGTGTGGCCATTGATCATCGACCAGAGGCTCATACACCTCACCCCACATATGTTTCCTTGCCATAGATCACATTCTTGGATTTCTGCTTGAGACCGTTTCTTGGACAAAAATCCGTAGGTGTTAGCCTCTAGTATTATTGAAAATGGTCGCTCATGGCTATTTTCATAAAAAATGGGGGTTGTGTGGCCATTTATCGTCGACTAGAGGCTCATAAACCTCACCCCACATATGTTTCCTTGCCATAGATCACATTCTTGGATTTCTGGTGGAGACCATTTCTTGATCAAAAACTCGTACGTGTTAGCCTTCGGTATTATTGAAAATGGCCGTTCATGGCTATTTTCGGCAAAATGGGGGTTGTGTGGCCATTGATCATCGACCAGAGGCTCATACACCTCACCCAACATATGTTTTCTTGCCATAGATCACATTCTTGGATTTCTGGTGGAGACCATTTCTTGGGCAAAAATCCGAATGTGTTAGCCTTTGGTATTTTTGAAAATGGTCATTCATGGCTATTTTCGACAAAAATGGGGGTTGTGTGGCCATTGATCTTCGACCAGAGGCTCATACACCTCACTACACATATGTTTCCTTGCCATAGATCACATTCTTGGATTTATGGTGGAGACCATTTCTTGGTCAGAAATCCATAGGTGTTAGCCTTTAGTGTCATTGAAAATGGTCGTTCATGGCTATTTTCGACAAAAATGGGGGTTGTGTGGCCATTGATCATCGACCAGAGGCTTGTACACTTCACCCCACATATGTTTTCTTTCCATATATCACATTCTTGGATTTCTGGAGGAGACCATTCCTTGGTCAAAAATCTGTTGGTGTTAGCCTTCAGTATTATTGAAAATGGTCGTTCATGGCTATTTTCGACTAAAATGGGGGTTGTGTGGCCATTTATCATCGACCAGAGGCTCGTGCAATTCACCCCACATATGTTTCCTTGCCATAAATCACATTCTTGGATTTCTGGTGGAGACCATTTCTTGGTCAAAAATCCGTACGTGTTAGCCTTCGGTATTATTGAATATGGTCATTCATGGCTATTTTCGACAAAAATGGGGGTTGTGTGGCCAATGATCATCGACCAAAGGCTCGTACACCTCACCCCACATATGTTTCCTTGCCATAGATCACATTCTTGGATTTCCGGTGGACACCATTTCTTGGTCAAAAATCTGTACGTGTTAGCCTTCAGTATTATTGAAAATGGTCATTCATGGCTATTTTCGACAAAAATGGGAGTTGTGTGGCCATTGATATTCGACCAAAGGCTCATACACCTCACTACACATATGTTTCCTTGCCATAGATCACATTCTTGGATTTATTGTGGAGACCATTTCTTGGTCAAAAATCCGTAGGTGTTAGCCTTCAGTGTCATTGAAAATGGTCATTCATGGCTATTTTCAACAAAAATGGGGTTTGTGTGGCCATTGATCATCGACCAGAGGCTCGTACACTTCACCCCACATATGTTTTCTTGCCAGAGATCACATTCTAGGATTTTTGGTGGAGACCATTTCTTGGTCAAAAATCTGTTGGTGTTAGCCTTCGGTATTATTGAAAATGGTCGTTCATAGCTATTTTCGACTAAAATGGGTGTTGTGTGGCTATTTATCATTGACCAGAGGCTCATACACCTCACCCCACATATGTTTCCTTGCCATAGATCACATTCTTGGATTTCTGGGGGAGACCATTTCTTGTTCAAAAATCCGTACGTGTTAGCCTTCGGTATTATTGAAAATTGTCATTCATGGCTATTTTCGACAAAAATGGGGGTTGTGTGGCCAATGATCATCAACCAGAGGCTCGTAAACCTCACCCCACATATGTTTCCTTGCCATAGATCACATTCTTTGATTTCTAGTGGAGACCATTTTTTGGTCAAAAATCCGAATGTGTTAGCCTTCGGTACTATTGAAAATGGTCGTTCATGGCTATTTTCGACAAAAATGAGGGTTGTGTGGCCATTGATATTCGACAAGAGGCTCATAGACCTCACTACACATATGTTTCCTTGCTATAGATCACATTCTTGGATTTATGGTGGAGACCATTTCTTGGTCAAAAATCCGTAGGTGTTAGCCTTAAGTGTCATTGAAAATGGTTGTTCATCGCTATTTTCGACAAAAATAGGCGTTGTGTGGCCATTGATCATCGACCAGAGGCTCGTACACCTAACCCCACATATGTTTCCTTGCCATAGATCATATTCTTGGATTTCTAGTGGAGACCATTTCTTGGTCAAAAATCCGTAGGTGTTAGCCTTCGGTATTATTGAAAATGGTCGTTCATGGCTATTTTCGACAAAAATGGGGGTTGTGTGGCCATTGATCATCAACCAGAGGCTCATACACCTCACCCCACATATGTTTCCTTGCCATAGATCACATTCTTGGATTTCTGGTGGAGACCATTTCTTGGTAAAAAATCCATAGGTGTTAGCCTCTAGTATTATTGAAAATGGTCGTTCATGGCTATTTTCATCAAAAATGGGGGTTGTGTGGCCATTTATCATCGACCAGAGGCTCGTACACCTCACCCCACATAAGTTTCCTTGCCATAGATCACATTCTAGGATTTCTGGTGGAGACCAATTCATGGTCAAAAATTCGTACGTGTTAGCCTTCGGTATTATTGAAAATGGTCGTTCATGGCTATTTTCGACAAAATGGGGGTTGTGTGGCCATTGATCATCGACCAGAGCCTCGTACACCTCACCCCACATATGTTTCCTTGCCATAGATCACATTGTTTGATTTCTGGTGGAGACCATTTCTTGGGCAAAAATCCGAATGTGTTAGCCTTCGATATTCTTGAAAATGGTCATTCATGGCTATTTTCGACAAAAATGGGGTTGTGTGGCTATTGATCTTCGACCAGAGGCTCATACACCTCACTACACATATGTTTCCTTGCCATAGATCAAATTCTTGGATTTATGGTGGAGACCATTTCTTGGTCAAAAATCCATAGGTGTTAGCCTTCAGGGTCATTGAAAATGGTCGTTCATGGCTATTTTCGACAAAAATGGGGGTTGTGTGGCCATTGATCATCGACCAGAGGCTCGTACACTTCACCCCACATATGTTTTCTTGCCATAGATCACATTCTTGGATTTCTGGTGGAGACCATTTCTTGGTCAAAAATCTGTTGGTGTTAGCCTTCGGTATTATTGAAAATGGTCGTTCATGGCTATTTTCGACTAAAATGGGGGTTGTGTGGCCATTTATCATCGACCAGAGGCTCATACACCTCACCCCACATATGTTTCCATGCCATAGATCACATTCTTGGATATCTGGTGGAGACCATTTCTTGGTCAAAAATCCGTACGTGTTAGCCTTCGGTATTATTGAAAATGGTCATTCATGGCTATTTTCGACAAAAAAAAGGGTCATGTGGCCATTGATCATCGACCAAAGGCTCATACACCTCACCCCACATTTTTTGATTTCTGGTGGAGACCATTTCTTGGTCAAAAATCCGTAGGTGTTAGCCTTCAGTGTCATTGAAAATGGTCGTTCATGGCTATTTTCGACAAAAATTAGGGTTGTGTGGCCATTGATCATCGACCAGAGGCTCGTACACCTAAACCCACATATGTTTCCTTGCCGTAGATCACATTCTTGGATTTATGGTGGAGACCATTTTTTGGTCAAAAATCCGTAGTTGTTAGCCTTCAGTGTCATTGAAAATGGTCGTTCATGGCTATTTTCGACAAAAATTAGGGTTGTGTGGCCATTGATCATCGATTAGAGGCTTGTACACCTCACCCCACATATGTTTCCTTGCCGTAGATCACATTCTTGGATTTCTGGTGGAGACCATTTCTTGGTCAAAAATCCGTAGGTGTTAGCCTTCGGTATTATTGAAAATGGTCGTTCATGGCTATTTTCGACAAAAATGGGGGTTGTGTGGCCATTGATCATCGACCAAAGGCTCATACACCTCACTCCACATATGTTTCCTTGCCATAGATCACATTATTGGATTTCTGGTGGAGACCATTTCTTAGTCAAAAATCCGTAGGTGTTAGCCTCTAGTATTATTGAAAATGGTCGCTCATGGCTATTTTCATCAAAAATGGGGGTTGTGTGGCCATCTATCATCGACTAGAGGCTCGTAAACCTCACCCCACATATGTTTCCTTGCCATAGATCACATTCTTGGATTTCTAGTGGAGACCATTTCTTGGTCAAATATTCGTACGTGTTAGCCTTCGGTATTATTGAAAATGGTCGTTGATGGCTATTTTCGTCAAAATGGGGGTTGTGTGGCCATTGATCATCGACCAGAGGCTCGTACACCTCACCCACATATGTTTCCTTGCCATAGATCACATTCTTGGATTTCTGGTGGAGACCATTTCTTGGGAAAAAATCCGAATGTGTTAGCCTTTGGTATTTTTGAAAATGGTCATTCATGGCTATTTTCGACAAAAATGGGGGTTGTGTGGCCATTGATCTTCGACCAGAGGCTCATCCACCTCACTACACATATGTTTCCTTGCCATAGATCACATTCTCGGATTTATGGTGGAGACCATTTCTTGGTCAGAAATCCATAGGTGTTAGCCTTTAGTGTCATTGAAAATGGTCGTTCATGGTTATTTTCGACAAAAATGGGGGTTGTGTGGCCATTGATCATCGACCAGAGGCTCGTACACTTCACCCCACATATGTTTTCTTGCCATATATCACATTCTTGGAGTTCTGGAGGAGACCATTTCTTGGTCAAAAATCTGTTGGTGTTAGCCTTCGGTATTGTTGAAAATGGTCGTTCATGGCTATTTTCGACTAAAATGGGGGTTGTGTGACCATTTATCATCGACCGGAGGCTCGTACAATTCACCCCACATATGTTTCCTTGCCATAGATCACATTCTTGGATTTCTGGTGGAGACCATTTCTTGGTCAAAAATCCGTACGTGTTAGCCTTCGGTATTATTGAAAATGGTCATTCGTGGCTATTTTCGACACAAATGGGGGTTGTGTGGCCATTGATCTTCGACCAGAGGCCCATACACCTCACTACACATATGTTTCCTTGCCATAGATCACATTCTTGGGTTTATCGTGGAGTCCATTTCTAGGTCAAAAATCCATAGGTGTTAGCCTTCAGTGTCATTGAAAATGGTCTTTCATGGCTATTTTCGACAAAAATGGGGGTTGTGTCGCCATTGATCATCAACCAGAGGATCGTACACCTCACCCCACATAAGTTTCCTTGCCATATATCACATTCTTGGATTTCTGGTGGAGACCATTTCTTGGTCAAAAATCCATAGGTGTTAGCCTTCGGTATTATTGAAAATGGTCGTTCATGGCTACTTTCGACAAAAATGGGGGTTGTGTGGCAATTGATCATCGACCAAAGGCTCATACACCTCACCCACATGTGTTTCCTTGCCATAGACCACATTCTTGGATTTCTGGTGGTGACCATTTCTTGGTCAAAAATCCATAGGTGTTAGCCTTCGGTATTATTGAAAATGGTCGTTCAAGGCTATTTTCGACAAAAATGGGGGTTGTGTGGCCATTGATCATCGACCAAAGGATCATACACCTCACCCCACATATGTTTCCTTGCCATAGACCACATTCTTGGATTTCTGGTGGAGACCATTTGTTGGTCAAAAATCCGTAGGTGTTAGATTTCGGTATTATTGAAAATGGTCGTTCATGGCTATTTTCATCAAAAATGGGGGTTGTGTAGCCATTTATCATCGACCAGAGGCTCGTACACCTCACCCCACATATGTTTCCTTGCCATAGAGCACACTCTTGGATTTCTGGTGGAGACCATTTCTTTGTCAAAAATTTGTACGTGTTAGCCTTCGGTATTATTGAAAATGGTCGTTCATGGCTATTTTCGACAAAATGGGGGTTGTGTGGCCATTGATCATCGACAAGAGTCTCGTACACCTCACCCACATATGTTTCCTTGCCGTAGATCACATTCTTGGATTTCTGGTGGAGACCATTTCTTGGTCAAAAATCCGTACGTGTTAGCCTTCGGTATTATTGAAAATGGTCGTTCATGGCTATTTTTGACAAAATAGAGGTTCTGTGGCCATTGATCATCGACCAGAGGCTCATACACCTCACCCCACATATGTTTTCTTGACATAGATCACATTTTTGGATTTCTGGTGGAGACCATTTCTTGGGCAAAAATCTGAATGTGTTAGCCTTCGGTATTATTGAAAATGGTCATTCATGGCTATTTTCGACAAAAATGGGGGTTGTGTGGCCATTTATCTTCAACTAGAGGCTCATACACCTCACTACACATATGTTTTCTTGCCATAGATCACATTCTTGGATCAATGGTGGAGACCAGTTCTTGGTCAAAAATCCATAGGTGTTAGCCTTCAGTGTTATTGAAAATAGTCGTTCATGGCAATTTTCGACAAAAATGGGGGTTGTGTGGCCATTGATAATCGACCAGGGGCTCGTACACCTCACCCCACATATGTTTCCTTGCCATAGATCACATTCTTGGATTTCTGGTGGAGACCATTTCTTGGTCAAAAATCCGTAGGTGTTAGCCTTCGGTATTATTGAAAATGGTCGTTCAAGGCTATTTTCGACAAAAATGGGGGTTGTGTGGCCATTGATCATCGACCAGAGGCTCATACACCTCACCCCACATATGTTTAATTGCCATAGATCACAATCTTGAATTTCTCGTGGAGGCCATTTCTTGGTCAAAAATCCGTACGTGTTAGCCTTCGGTATTATTGAAAATGGTCATTCATGGCTGTTTTCGACAAAAATGGGGGTTGTGTGGCCATTGATCATCGACCCGAGGCTCGTACACCTCACCCCAAAATGTTTCCTTGCCATAGATCATATTCTTGGATTTCTGGTGGAGACGATTTCTTGGTCAAAAATCCGTAGGTGTTAGCCTTCGAAATTATTGAAAATGGTCGTTCATGGCTATTTTCGACAAAAATGGGGGTTGTGTGGCAATTGATCATCGACCAAAGGCTCATACACCTCACCCACATGTGTTTCCTTGCCATAGACCACATTCTTGGATTTCTGGTGGTGACCATTTCTTGGTCAAAAATCCATAGGTGTTAGCCTTCGGTATTATTGAAAATGGTCGTTCATGGCTATTTTCGACAAAAATGGGGGTTGTGTGGCCATTGATCATCGACCAAAGGATCATACACCTCAACCCACATATGTTTCCTTGCCATAGACCACATTCTTGGATTTCTGGTGGAGACCATTTGTTGGTCAAAAATTCGTAGGTGTTAGCTTTCGGGATTATTGAAAATGGTCGTTCATGGCTATTTTCATCAAAAATGGGGGTTGTGTAGCCATTTATCATCGACCAGAGGCTCGTACACCTCACCCCACATATGTTTCCTTGCCATAGAGCACACTCTTGGATTTCTGGTGGAGACCATTTCTTGGTCAAAAATTTGTACGTGTTAGCCTTCGGTATTATTGAAAATGGTCGTTCATGGCTATTTTCAACAAAATGGGGGTTGTGTGGCCATTGATCATCGACAAGAGGCTCGTACACCTCACCCACATATTTTTCCTTGCCGTAGATCACATTCTTGGATTTCTGGTGGAGACCATTTCTTGGTCAAAAATCCATACGTGTTAGCCTTCGGTATTATTGAAAATGGTCGTTCATGGCTATTTTTGACAAAATAGAGGTTCTGTGGCCATTGATCATCGACCAGAGGCTCATACACCTCACCCCACATATGTTTCCTTGACATAGATCACATTTTTGGATTTTTAGTGGAGACCATTTCTTGGGCAAAAATCTGAATGTGTTAGCCTTCGGTATTATTGAAAATGGTCATTCATGGCTATTTTCGACAAAAATGGGTGTTGTGTGGCCATTTATCTTCAACCAGAGGCTCATACACCTCACTACACATATGTTTTCTTGCCATAGATCACATTCTTGGATCTATGGTGGAGACCAGTTCTTGGTCAAAAATCCATAGGTGTTAGCCTTCAGTGTCATTGAAAATAGTCGTTCATGGCAATTTTCGACAAAAATGGGGGTTGTGTGGCCATTGATAATCGCCCAGGGGCTCGTACACCTCACCCCACATATGTTTCCTTGCCATAGATCACATTCTTGGATTTCTAGTGGAGACCATTTCTTGGTCAAAAATCCGTAGGTGTTAGCCTTCGGTATTATTGAAAATGGTCGTTCATGGCTATTTTCGACAAAAATGGGGGTTGTGTGGCCATTGATCATCGACCAGAGGCTCATACACCTCACCCCACATATGTTTAATTGCCATAGATCACAATCTTGAATTTCTCGTGGAGGCCATTTCTTGGTCAAAAATCCGTATGTGTTAGCCTTCGGTATTATTGAAAATGGTCGTTCATGGCTGTTTTCGACAAAAATGGGGGTTGTGTGGCCATTGATCATCGACCAGAGGCTCGTACACCTCACCCCAATATGTTTCCTTGCCATAGATCATATTCTTGGATTTCTGGTGGAGACGATTTCTTGGTCAAAAATCCGTAGGTGTTAGCCTTTGGAATTATTGAAAATGGTCGTTCATGGCTATTTTCGACAAAAATGGGGGTTGTGTGGCCATTAATCATCGATCAGAGGCTCGTACACCTCACCCCACATATGTTTCCTTGCCATAAATCACATTCTTGGATTTCTGGTGGAGATCTTCTCTTGGTCAAAAATCCGTAGGTGTTAGCCTTCGATATTATTGTAAATGGTCGTTCATGGCTATTTTCCACAAAAATGGGGGTTGTGTGGCCATTGATCATCGACCAGAGGCTCATACACCTCACCCCACATATGTTTCCTTGCCATAGATAACATTCTTGGATTTCTAGTGGAGACCATTTCTTGGTCAAAAATCCGTACGTGTTAGCCTTCGGTATTATTGAAAATGGTCATTCATGGCTATTTTCGACACAAATGGGGGTTGTGTGGCCATTGATCTTCGACCAGAGGCTCATACACCTCACTACACATATGTTTCCTTGCCATAGATCACATTCTTGGATTTATGGTGGAGACCATTTCTTGGTCAAAAATCCATAGGTGTTAGCCTTCAGTGTCATTGAAAATGGTCATTCATGGCTATTTTCGACAAAAATGGGGGTTGTGTGGCCATTGATCATCGACCAGAGGCTCGTACACTTCACCCCACATATGTTTTCTTGCCATAGATCACAATCTTGGATTTCTCGTGGAAACCATTTGTTGGTCAAAAATTCGTAGGTGTTAGCCTTCAGTGTCATTGAAAATGGTCATTCATGGCTATTTCGAAAAAAATGGGGGTTGTGTCGCCATTGATCATCGACTAGAGGCTCGTACACCTCACCCCACATAAGTTTCCTTGCCATAGATCACATTCTTGGATTTCTGGTGGAGACCATTTCTTGGTCAAAAATCCGTAGGTCTTAGCCTTCGGTATTATTGAAAATGGTCGTTCATGGCTATTTTCGACAAAAATGGGGGTTGTGTGGCAATTGATCATCGACCAAAGGCTCATACACCTCACCCCACATATGTTTCCTTGCCATAGACCACATTCTTGGATTTCTGGTGGAGACCATTTCTTGGTCAAAAATCCATAGGTGTTAGCCTTCATTGTCATTGAAAATGGTCGTTCATGGTTATTTTCGACAAAAATGGGGGTTGTGTGGCCATTGATCATCGACCAGAGGCTCGTACACTTCACCCCACATATGTTTTCTTGCTATAGATCACATTCTTGGATTTCTGGTGGAGACCATTTCTTGGTCAAAAATCTGTTGGTGTTAGCCTTCGGTATTATTGAAAATGGTCGTTCATGGCTATTTTCGACTAAAATGGGGGTTGTGTGGCCATTTAACATTGACCAGAGGCTCGTACACCTCACCCCACATATGTTTACTTGCCATAGATCATATTCTTGGATTTCTGGTGGAGACCATTTTTTGGTTAAAAATCCGTACGTGTTAGCCTTCGGTATTATTGAAAATGGTCATTAATGGCTATTTTCGACAAAAATGGGGGTTGTGTGGCCATTGATTATCGACCAGAGGCTCGTACACCTCACCCCACATATGTTTCCTTGCCATAGATCACATTCTTGGATTTCTGGTGGTGACCCTTGGTCAAAAATCCGTAGGTGTTAGCCTTCAGTATTATTGAAAATGGTCATTCATAGCTATTTTCGACAAAAATGGGGGTTGTGTGGCCATTGATCATCGACCAAAGGCTCATATACCTCACCCCACATATGTTTCCTTGCCATAGACCACATTCTTGGATTTTTGGTGGAGACCATTTGTTGGTCAAAAATCCGTAGGTGTTAGCCTTCGGTATTATTGAAAATGGTCGTTCATGGCTATTTTCATCAAAAATGGGGGTTGTGTGGCCATTTATCATCAACCAGAGGCTCGTACACCTCACCCCACATATGTTTCCTTGCCATAGATCACATTCTTGGATTTCTAGTGGAGAACATTTCTTGGTCAAAAATTCGTACGTGTTAGCCTTCGGTATTATTGAAAATGGTCGTGGTCGTTCATGGCTATTTTCGACAAAATTGGGGTTGTGTGGCCATTGATTATCGACCAGAGGCTCGTACACCTCACCCCACATATGTTTCCTTGCCATAGATCACATTCTTGGATTTCTGGTGGAGACCATTTCTTGGGCAAAAATCCGAATGTGTTAGCCTTCGGTATTATTGAAATGGTTATTCATGGCTATTTTCGACAAAAATGGGGGTTGTGTGGCCATTTATCTTCAACTAGAGGCTCATACACCTCACTACACATATGTTTTCTTGCCATAGATCACATTCTTGGATCTATGGTGGAGACCAGTTCTTGGTCAAAAATCAATAGGTGTTAGCCTTCAGTGTCATTGAAAATAGTCGTTCATGGCTATTTTCGACAATAATGGGGGTTGTGTGGCCATTGATAATCGACCAGAGGCTCGTACACCTCACCCCACATATGTTTCCTTGCCTTAGATCACATTCTTGGATTTCTGGTGGAGACATTTCTTGGTCAAAAATCCGTAGGTGTTTGCCTTCGGTATTATTGAAAATGGTCGTCATGGCTATTTTCGACAAAAATGGGGGTTGTGTGGCCATTGATCATCGACCAGAGACTCGTACACCTCACCCCACATATCTTGGATTTCTCGTGGAGACCATTTCTTGGTCAAAAATCCGTACGTGTTAGCCTTCGGTATTATTGAAAATGGTCGTTCATGGCTATTTTCGACAAAAATGGGGGTTGTGTGCCCATTGATCATCGACCAGAGGCTCGTACACCTCACCCGACATATAATTCCTTGCCATAGATCATATTCTTGGATTTCTGGTGGAGACGATTTCTTGGTCAAAAATCTGTAGGTGTTAGCCTTCAGTATTATTGAAAATGGTCGTTCATGGCTATTTTCGACAAAAATGGGGGTTGTGTGGCCATTGATCATCGACCAGAGGCTCGTACACCTCACCCCACATATGTTTCCTTGCCATAGATCAAATTCTTGAATTTTTGGTGGAGACCATTTCTTGGTCAAAAATCCGTAGGTGTTAGCCTTCGAGATTATTGTAAATGGTCGTTCATGGCTATTTTCGACAAAAATGGGGGTTGTGTGGCCATTGATCATCGACCAGATTCTCATACACCTCAGCCCACATATGTTTCCTTGCCATAGATCACATTCTTGGATTTCTGGTGGAGACCATTTCTTGGTCAAAAATCTGTAGGTGTTAGCCTCTGGTATTATTGAAAATGGTCGTTCATGGCTATTTTGATAAAAAATGGGGGTTGTATGGCCATTTATCATCGACCAGAGGCTCGTACACCTCACCCCACATATGTTTCTTGCCATAGATCACATTCTTGGATTTCTGGTGGAGACCATTTCTTGGTCAAAAATTCGTACGTGTTAGCCTTCGGTATTATTGAAAATGGTCGTTCATGGCTATTTTCGACAAAATGGGGGTTGTGTGGCCATTGATCATCGACCAGAGGCTCGTACACCTCACCCCACATATGTTTCCTTGCCATAGATCACATTCTTGGATTTCTGGTGGAGACCATTTCTTGGGCAAAAATCCGAATGTGTTAGCCTTCGGTACTTTTGAAAATGGTCATTCATGGCTATTTTCGATAAAAATGGGGGTTGTTTCGCCATTGATCTTCGACCAGAGGCTCATACACCTCACTACACATATGTTTCCTTGCCATATATCACATTCTTGGATTTATGGTGGAGACCATTTCTTGGTCAAAAATCCATAGGTGTTAGCCTTTAGTGTCATTGAAAATGGTCGTTCATGGCTATTTTCGACAAAATAGAGGTTTTGTGGCCATTGATCATCGACCAGAGGCTCATACACCTCACCCCACATATGTTTCCTTGCCATAGATCACATTCTTGGATTTCTGGTGGAGACCATTTCTTGGTCAAAAATCCGTAGGTGTTAGCCTTCGGTATTATTGAAAATGGTCATTCATGGCTATTTTCGACAAAAATGGGGGTTGTGTGGCCATTTATCTTCAACCAGAGGCTCATACACCTCACTACACATATGTTTTATTGCCATATATCACATTCTTGGATCTATGGTGGAGACCAGTTCTTGGTCAAAAATCCGTAGGTGTTAGCCTTCAGTGTCATTGAAAATAGTCGTTCATGGCTATTTCGACAAAAATGGGGGTTGTGTGGCCATTGATAATCGACCAGAGGCTCATACACCTCACCCCACAAATGTTTCCTTGCCATAGATCACATTCTTGGATTTCTGGTGGAGACCATTTCTTGGTCAAAAATGAACGACCATTTTCAATAATACCATAGGCTAACACCTACGGATTTTTGAGAAAGAAATGGTCTCCACCAGAAATCCAAGAATGTGATCTATGGCAAGGAAACATATGTGGGGTGAGGTGTGTGAGCCTCTGGTCGATGATCAATGGCCACACAACCCCCATTTTTGTCGAAAATAGCCATGAACGACCATTTTCAATAATACCGAAGGCTAACACCAACAGATTTTTGACCAAGAAATGGTCTCCACCAGAAATCCAAGAATGTGATCTATAGCAAGAAAACATATGTGGGGTGAAGTGTACGAGCCTCTGGTCGATGATCAATGGCCACACAACCCCCATTTTTGTCGAAAATAACCATGAACGACCATTTTCAATGACAATGAAATGGTCTCCACCATAAATCCAATGGCCACACCTATGGATTTTTGACCAAGAAATGGTCTCCACCATAAATCCAAGAATGTGATATATGGCAAGGAAACATATGTGTAGTGAGGTGTATGAGCCTCTGGTCGAAGATCAATGGCGAAACAACCCCCATTTTTATCGAAAATAGCCATGAATGACCATTTTCAAAAATACCGAAGGCTAACACATTCGGATTTTTGCCCAAGAAATGGTCTCCACCAGAAATTCAAGAATGTGATCTATGGCAAGGAAACATATGTGGGGTGAGGTGTACGAGCCTCTGGTCGATGATCAATGGCCACACAACCCCCATTTTGTCGAAAATAGCCATGAACGACCATTTTCAATAATACCGAAGGCTAACACGTACGAATTTTTGACCAAGAAATGGTCTCCACCAGAAATCCAAGAATGTGATCTATGGCAAGAAACATATGTGGGGTGAGGTGTACGAGCCTCTTGTCGATGATAAATGGCCATACAACCCCCATTTTTTATCAAAATAGCCATGAACGACCATTTTCAATAATACTAGAGGCTAACACCTACAGATTTTTGACCAAGAAATGGTCTCCACCAGAAATCCAAGAATGTGATCTATGGCAAGGAAACATATGTGGGGTGAGGTGTATGAGCCTCTGGTCGATGATCAATGGCCACACAACCCCCATTTTTGTCGAAAATAGCCATGAACGACCATTTACAATAATATCGAAGGCTAACACCTACGGATTTTTGACCAAGAAATGGTCTCCACCAGAAATCCAAGAATTTGATCTATGGCAAGGAAACATATGTGGGGTGAGGTGTACGAGCCTCTGGTCGATGATCAATGGCCACACAACCCTCATTTTTATCGAAAATAGCCATGAACGACCATTTTCAATAATACCGAAGGCTAACACCTACGGATTTTTGACCAAGAAATCGTCTCCACCAGAAATCCAAGAATATGATCTATGGCAAGGAATTATATGTTGGGTGAGGTGTACGAGCCTCTGGTCGATGATCAATGGCCACACAACCCCCATTTTTGTCGAAAATAGCCATGAACGACCATTTTCAATAATATCGAAGGCTAACACGTACGTATTTTTGACCAAGAAATGGTCTCCACGAGAAATCCAAGATTTTGATCTATGGCAATAAAACATATGTGGGGTGAGGTGTACTAGCCTTTGGTCAATGATCAATGGCCACACAACCCCCATTTTTGTCGAAAATAGCCATGAACGACCATTTTCAATAATACCGAAGGCTAACACCTACGGATTTTTGACCAAGAAATGGTCTCCGCTAGAAATCCAATAATGTGATCTATGGCAAGGAAACATATGTGGGGTGAGGTGTACGAGCCTCTGGTCGATTATCAATGGCCACACAACCCCCATTATTGTCGAAAATAGCCATGAACGACTATTTTCAATGACACTGAAGGCTAACACCTATGGATTTTTGACCAAGAACTGGTCTCCACCATAGATCCAAGAATGTGATCTATGGCAAGAAAACATATGTGTAGTGAGGTGTATGAGCCTCTGGTTAAAGATAAATGGCCACACAACCCCCATTTTTGTCGAAAATAGCCATGAATAACCATTTTCAATAATACCGAAGGCTAACACATTCGAATTTTTGCCCAAGAAATGGTCTCCACCAGAAATCCAAGAATGTGATCTACGGCAAGGAAACATATGTGGGTGAGGTGTATGAGCCCCTGGTCGATGATCAATGGCCACAGAACTTCTATTTTGTCGAAAATAGCCATGAACGACCATTTTCAATAATACCGAAGGCTAACACGTACGGATTTTTGACCAAGAAATGGTATCCACCAGAAATCCAAGAATGTGATCTACGGCAAGGAAACATATGTGGGTGAGGCGTACGAGCCTCTGGTCGATGATCAATGGCCACACAACCCCCATTTTGTCGAAAATAGCCATGAACGACCACGACCATTTTCAATAATACCGAAGGCTAACACGTACGAATTTTTGACCAAGTAATGGTCTCCACTAGAAATCCAGGAATGTGATCTATGGCAAGGAAACATATGTGGGGTGAGGTGTACGAGCCTCTGGTTGATGATAAATGGCCACACAACCCCCATTTTTGATGAAAATAGCCATGAACGACCATTTTCAATAATACCGAAGGCTAACACCTACAGATTTTTGACCAACAAATGGTCTCCACTAGAAATCCAAGAATGTGGTCTATGGCAAGGAAACATATGTGGGGTGAGGTGTATGAGCCTTTGGTTGATGATCAATGGCCACACAACCCCCATTTTTGTCGAAAATAGCTATGAACGACCATTTTCAATAATACCGAAGGCTAACACCTACGGATTTTTGACCAAGAAATGGTCCCCACCAGAAATCCAAGAATGTGATCTATGGCAAGGAAACATATGTGGGGTTAGGTGTACGAGCCTCTGGTCGATAATCAATGGCCACACAACCCCCATTTTTGTCGAAAATAGCCATGAACGATCATTTTCAATAATACTGAAGGCTAACACGTACGAATTTTTAACCAAGAAATGGTCTCCACCAGAAATCCAAGAATGTGATCTATAGCAAGAAAACGTATGTGGGATGAAGTGTACGAGCCTCTGGTCGATGATCAATGGCCACACAACCCCCATTTTTGTCGAAAATAGCCATGAACGACCATTTTCAATGACACTGAAGGCTAACACCTATGGATTTTTGACCGAGAAATGGTCTCCACCAGAAATCCAAGAATGTGGTCTATGGCAAGGAAACATATGTGGGGTGAGGTGTATGAGCCTTTGGTCGATGATCAATTGCCACACAACCCCCATTTTTGTCGAAAATAGCCATGAACGACCCTTTTCAATAATACCGAAGGCTAACACCTACGGATTTTTGACCAAGAAATGGTCTCCACCAAAAATCCAAGAATGTGATCTATGGCAAGGAAACTTATGTGGGGTGAGGTGTACGAGCCTCTGGTCGATGATCAATGGCGACACAACCCCAATTTTTATCAAAAATAGCCATGAATGACCATTTTCAATGACACTTAAGGCTAACACCTATGGATTTTTGACCAACAATTGGTCTCCACAAGAAATCCAAGATTGTGATCTATGGCAAGAAAACATATGTGGGGTGAAGTGTACGAGCCTCTGGTCGATGATCAATGGCCACACAACCCCCATTTTTGTCGAAAATAGCCATGAACGACCATTTTCAATGACACTGAAGGCTAACACCTATGGATTTTTGACCAAGAAATGGTCTCCACCATAAATCCAAGAATGTGATCTATGGCAAGGAAACATATGTGTAGTGAGGTGTATGAGCCTCTAGTCGAAGATCAATGGCCACACAACCCCCATTTGTGTCGAAAATAGCCATGAATGACCATTTTCAATAATACCGAAGGCTAACACGTACGGATTTTTGACCAAGAAATGGTCTCCACCAGAAATCCAAGAATGTGATTTATGGCAAGGAAACATATGTGGGGTGAGGTGTATGAGCCTTTGGTCGATGATCAATGGCCACACAACCCCCATTTTTGTCAAAAATAGCCATGAACGACCATTTACAATAATACCGAAGGCTAACACCTACGGATTTTTGACCAAGAAATGGTCTCCACCAGAAATCCAAGAATGTGATCTATGTCAAGGAAACATATGTGGGGTGAGGTGTACGAGCCTCTGATCGATGTCAATGGCCACACAACCCCCATTTTTGTCGAAAATAGCCATGAACGACCATTTTCAATAATTCTGAAGGCTAACACTTACGGAATTTTGACCAAGAAATCGTCTCCACCAGAAATCCAAGAATATGATCTATGGCAAGGAAACATATTTGGGGTGAGGTGTACGAGCCTCTGGTTGATGATCAATGGCCACACAACCCCCATTTTTGTCGAAAACAGCCATGAACGACCATTTTCAATAATACTGAAGGCTAACAAATACGGATTTTTGGCCAAGAAATGGTCTCCACGAGAAATCCAAGATTGTGATCTATGGCAATTAAACATATGTGGGGTGAGGTGTACGAGCCTCTGGTCGATGATAAATGGCCACACAACCCCCATTTTTGTCGAAAATAGCCATGAACGACCATTTTCAATAATACGGAAGGCTAACACCAACGGATTTTTGACCAAGAAATGGTCTCCACCAGAAATCCAAGAATGTGATCTATGGCAAGGAAACATATGTGGGGTGAGGTGTACGAGCCCCTGGTCGATTATCAATGGCCACACAACCCCAATTTTTGTCGAAAATTGCCATGAATGACCATTTTCAATAATACCGAAGGCTAACACATTCGGATTTTTGCCCAAGAAATGGTCTCCACCAGAAATCCAAAAATGTGATCTATGTCAAGGAAACATATGTGGCGTGAGGTGTATGAGCCTCTGGTAGATGATCAATGGCCACAGAACCTCTATTTTGTCAAAAATAGCCATGAACGACCATTTTCAATAATACCGAAGGCTAACAAGTACGGATTTTTGACCAAGAAATGGTCTCCACCAGAAATCCAAGAATGTGATCTACGGCAAGGAAACATATGTGGGTGAGGTGTACGAGCCTCGGGTCGATGATCAATGGCCACACAACCCCCATTTTGTCGAAAATAGCCATGAACGACCATTTTCAATAATACCGAAGGCTAACACGTACGAATTTTTGACCAAGAAATGGTCTCCACCAGAAATCCAAGAGTGTGCTCTATGGCAAGGAAACATATGTGGGGTGAGGTGTACGAGCCTCTGGTCGATGATAAATGGCCACACAACCTCCATTTTTTATGAAAATAGCCATGAACGACCATTTTCAATAATACCGAAAGCTAACACCTACGGATTTTTGACCAACAAATGGTCTCCACCAGAAATCCAAGAATGTGGTCTATGGCAAGGAAACATATGTGGGGTGAGGTGTATGAGCCTTTGGTCGATGATCAATGGCCACACAACCCCCATTTTTATCGAAAATAGCCATGAACGACCATTTTCAATAATACCGAAGGCTAACACCTACGGATTTTTGACCAAGAAATGTTCACCACCAGAAATCCAAGAATGTGGTCTATGGCAAGGAAACACATGTGGGGTGAGGTGTATGAGCCTTTGGTCGATGATCAATTGCCACACAACCCCCATTTTTGTCGAAAATAGCCATGAACGACGATTTTCAATAATACCGAAGGCTAACACCTACGGATTTTTGACCAAGAAATGGTCTCCACCAGAAATCCAAGAATGTGATATATGGCAAGGAAACTTATGTGGGGTGAGGTGTACGATCCTCTGGTCGATGATCAATGGCGACACAACCCCCATTTTTGACCAACAAATGGTCTCCACGAGAAATCCAAGATTCTCATCTATGGCAAGAAAACATATGTGGGGTGAAGTGTACGAGCCTCTGGTCGATGATCAATGGCCACACAACCCCCATTTTTGTCGAAAATAGCCATGAACGACCATTTTCAATGACACTGAAGGCTAACACCTATGGATTTTTGACCAAGAAATGGTCTCCACCATAAATCCAAGAATGTGATCTATGGCAAGGAAACATATGTGTAGTGAGGTGTATGAGCCTCTGGTCGAAGATCAATGGCCACACAACCCCCATTTGTGTCGAAAATAGCCATGAATGACCATTTTCAATAATACCGAAGGCTAACACGTACGGATTTTTGACCAAGAAATGGTCTCCACCAGAAATCCAAGAATGTGATCTATGGCAAGGAAACATATGTGGGGTGAATTGTACGAGCCTCCGGTCGATGATAAATGGCCACACAACCCCCATTTTAGTCAAAAATAGCCATGAACGACCATTTTCAATAATACCGAAGGCTAACACCAACATATTTTTGACCAAGAAATGGTCTCCTCTAGAAATCCAAGAATGTGATCTATGGCAAGAAAACATATGTGGGGTGAAGTGTACGAGCCTCTGGTCGATGATCAATTGCCACACAACCCCCATTTTTGTTGAAAATAGCCATGAACGACCATTTTCAATGACACTGAAGGCTAACACCTATGGATTTTTGACCAAGAAATGGTCTCCACCATAAATCCAAGAATGTGATCTATGGCAAGGAAACATAAGTGTAGTGAGGTGTATGAGCCTCTGGTTGAAGATCAATGGCCACACAACCCCCATTTTTGTCGAAAATAGCATGAATGACCATTTTCAATAATACCGAAGGCTAACACGTACGAATTTTTGACCAAGAAATGGTCTCCACCAGAAATCCAAGAATGTGATCTATGGCAAGGAAACATATGCGGGGTGAATTGTATGAGCCTCTGGTCGATGATAAATGGCCACACAACCCCCGTTTTAGTCGAAAATAGCCATGAACGACCATTTTCAATAATACCGAAGGCTAAAACCAACAGATTTTTGACCAAGGAATGGTCTCCTCCAGAAATCCAAGAATGTGATCTATGGAAAGAAAACACATGTGGGGTGAAGTGTACGAGCCTCTTGTCGATGATCAATGGCCACACAACCCCCCATTTTTGTCAAAAATAGCCATGAACGACCATTTTCAATGACACTAAAGGCTAACACCTATGGATTTCTGACCAAGAAATGGTCTCCACCGTAAATCCAAGAATGTGATCTATGGCAAGGAAACATATGTGTAGTGAGGTGTATGAGCCTCTGGTCGAAGATCAATGGCCACACAACCCCCATTTTTGTCGAAAATAGCCATGAATGACCATTTTCAAAAATACCAAAGGCTAACACATTCGGATTTTTTCCCAAGAAATGGTCTCCACCAGAAATCCAAGAATGTGATCTATGGCAAGGAAACATATGTGGGCTGAGGTGTACGAGCCTCTGGTCGATGATCAATGGCCACACAACCCCCATTTTGCCTAAAATAGCCATGAACGACCATTTTCAATAATACCGAAGGCTAACACGTACGAGTTTTTGACCAACAAATGGTCTCCACCAGAAATCCAAGAATGTGATCTATGCCAAGGAAACATATGTGGGGTGAGGTTTATGAGCCTCTAGTCGATGATAAATGGCCACACAACCCCCATTTTTTATGAAAATAGCCATGAGCGACCATTTTCAATAATACTAGAGGCTAACACCTACGGATTTTTGACCATGAAATGGTCTCCACCAGAAATCCAAGAATGTGATCTATGGCAAGGAAACATATGTGGGGTGAGGTGTATGAGCCTCTGGTCGATGATCAATGGCCACACAACCCCCATTTTAGTCGAAAATAGCCATGAACGACCATTTTCAATAATACCGAAGGCTAACACCTACGGATTTTTGACCAAGAAATGGTCTCCACCTAAAATCCAAAAATGTGATCTACGACAAGGAAACATATGTGGGGTGAGGTGTATGAGCCTCTGGTCGATGATCAATGGCCACACAACCCTATTTTTTGTCGAAAATAGCCATGAACGACCATTTTCAATGACACTGAAGGCTAACACCTACTGATTTTTGACCAAGAAATGGTCTCCAGCATAAATCCAAGAATGTGATCTATGGCAAGGAAACATATGTGTAGTGAGGTGTATGAGCCTCTGATCAAAGATCAATGGCCACACAACCCCCATTTTTGTCGAAAATAGCCATGAATGACCATTTTCAAAAATACCAAAGGCTAACACATTCGGATTTTTGCCCAAGAAATGGTCTCCACCAGAAATCCAAGAATGTGATCTATGGCAAGGAAACATATGTGGGGTGAGGTGTACGAGCCTCTGGTCGATGATCAATGGCCACACAACCCCCATTTTGCCGAAAATAGCCATGAACGACCATTTTCAATAATACCGAAGGCTAACACGTACGAGTTTTTGACCAAGAAATGGTCTCCACCAGAAATCCAAGAATGTGATCTATGGCAAGGAAACATATGTGGGGGTGAGGTTTATGAGCCTCTAGTCGATGATAAATGGCCACACAACCCCCATTTTTTTTATGAAAATAGCCATAAGCGACCATTTTCAATAATACTAGAGGCTAACACCTACGGATTTTTGACCAAGAAATGGTCTCCACCAGAAATCCAAGAATGTGATCTATGGCAAGGAAACATATGTGGGGTGAGGTGTATGAGCCTCTGGTCGATGATCAATGGCCACACAACCCCCATTTTTGTCGAAAATAGCCATGAACGACCATTTTCAATAATACCGAAGGCTAACACCTACGGATTTTTGACCAAGAAATGGTCTTCACCAAAAATCCAAGAATGTGATCTACGGCAAGGAAACATATGTGGGGTGAGGTGTATGAGCCTCTGGTCGACGATCAATGGCCACACAACCCTATTTTTTGTCGAAAATAGCCATGAACGACCATTTTCAATGACACTGAAGGCTAACACCTACGGATTTTTTACCAAGAAATGGTCTCCAGCATAAATCCAAGAATGTGATCTATGGCAAGGAAACATATGTGTAGTGAGGTGTATGAGCCTCTGATCGAAGATCAATGGCCACACAACCCCCATTTTTGTCGAAAATAGCCATGAATGACCATTTTCAAAAATACCAAAGGCTAACACATTCGGATTTTTGCCCAAGAAATGGTCTCCACCAGTAATCCAAGAATGTGATCTATGGCAAGGAAACATATGTGGGGTGAGGTGTACGAGCCTCTGGTCGATGATCAATGGCCACACAACCCCCATTTTGCCGAAAATAGCCATGAACGACCATTTTCAATAATACCGAAGGCTAACACGTACGAGTTTTTGACCAAGAAATGGTCTCCACCAGAAATCCAAGAATGTGATCTATGGCAAGGAAACATATGTGGGGTGAGGTTTATGAGCCTCTAGTCGATGATAAATGGCCACACAACCCCCATTTTTTATGAAAATAGCCATGAGCGACAATTTTCAATAATACTAGAGGCTAACACCTACGGATTTTTGACCAAGAAATGGTCTCCACCAGAAATACAAGAATGTGATCTATGGCAAGGAAACATATGTGGGGTGAGGTGTATGAGCCTCTGGTCGATGATTAATGGCCACACAACCCCCATTTTTGTCGAAAATAGCCATGAACGATCATTTTCAATAATACCGAAGGCTAACACCTACGGATTTTTGACCAAGAAATGGTCTCCACCAGAAATCCAAGAATGTGATCTATGGCAAGGAAACATATGTGGGGTGAGGTTTATGAGCCTCTAGTCGATGATAAATGGCCACACAACCCCCATTTTTTATGAAAATAGCCATGAGCGACCATTTTCAATAATACTAGAGGCTAACACCTACGGATTTTTGACCAAGAAATGGTCTCCACCAGAAATCCAAGAATGTGATCTATGACAAGGAAACATATGTGGGGTGAGGTGTATGAGCCTCTGGTCGATGATCAATGGCCACACAACCCCCATTTTTGTCGAAAATAGCCATGAACGACCATTTTCAATAATACCGAAGGCTAACACCTACGGATTTTTGACCAAGAAATGGTCTCCACCAAAAATCCAAGAATGTGATCTACGGCAAGGAAACATATGTGGGGTGAGGTGTATGAGCCTCTGGTCGACGATCAATGGCCACACAACCCTAATTTTTGTCGAAAATAGCCATGAACGACCATTTTCAATGACACTAAAGACTAACACATACGGATTTTTGACCAAGAAATGGTCTCCACCATAAATCCAAGAATGTGATCTATGGCAAGGAAACATATGTGTAGTGAGGTGTATGAGCCTCTGGTCCAATATCAATGGCCACACAACCCCCATTTTTGTCGAAAATAGCCATGAACGACCATTTTCAATAGTTCCGAAGGCTAACACATTCAGATTTTTGACCAAGAAATGGTCTCCACAAGAAATCAAAGAATGTGATCTATGGCAAGGAAAAATATGTGGGGTGAGGTGTACGAGCCTTTAGACGATGATCAATGGCCACACAACCCCAATTTTTGTCGAAAATAGCCATGAATGACCATTTTCAATAATACCGAAGGCTAACACGTACGGATTTTTGACCAAGAAATGGTCTCCACTAGATATCCAAGAATGTTTTCTATGGCAAGGAAACATATGTGGGGCGAGGTGTATGAGCCTCTGGTCGATGATAAATGGCCACACAACCCCCATTTCAGTCGAAAATAGCCATGAACGACCATTTTCAATAATACCGAAGGCTAACACCAACAGATTTTTGACCAAGAAATGGTCTCCACCAGAAATCCAAGAATGTGATCTATGGCAAGAAAACATATGTGGGGTGAAGTGTACGAGCCTCTGGTCGATGATCAATGGTCACACAACCCCCATTTTTGTCGAAAATAGCCATGAACGACCATTTTCAATGACACTGAAGGCTAACACCTATGGATTTTTGACCAAGAAATGGTCTCCACCATAAATCCAAGAATTTGATATATGGCAAGGAAAAATATGTGTAGTGAGGTGTATGAGCCTCTGGTCGAAGATCAATGGCCACACAACCCCCATTTTTGTCGAAAATAGCCATAAATGACCATTTTCAAAAATACCGAAGGCTAACACATTCGGATTTTTGCCCAAGAAATGGTCTCCATAAGAAATCCAAGAATGTGATCTATGGCCAGGAAACATATGTGGGGCGAGGTGTACGAGCTTCTAGTCGATGATCAATGGCCACACAACCCCCATTTTGTCGAAAATAGCCATGAACCACCATTTTCAATAATACCGAAGGCTAACACGTACGAATTTTTGCCCAAGAAATGGTCTCCACCAGAAATCCAAAAATGTGATCTATGTCAAGGAAACATATGTGGCGTGAGGTGTATGAGCCTCTGGTAGATGATCAATGGCCACAGAACCTCTATTTTGTCAAAAATAGCCATGAACGACCATTTTCAATAATACCGAAGGCTAACACGTACGGATTTTTGACCAAGAAATGGTCTCCACCAGAAATCCAAGAATGTGATCTACGGCAAGGAAACATATGTGGGTGAGGTGTACGAGCCTCGGGTCGATGATCAATGGCCACACAACCCCCATTTTGTCGAAAATAGCCATGAACGACCATTTTCAATAATACCGAAGGCTAACACGTACGAATTTTTGACCAAGAAATGGTCTCCACCAGAAATCCAAGAGTGTGCTCTATGGCAAGGAAACATATGTGGGGTGAGGTGTACGAGCCTCTGGTCGATGATAAATGGCCACACAACCTCCATTTTTTATGAAAATAGCCATGAACGACCATTTTCAATAATACCGAAAGCTAACACCTACGGATTTTTGACCAACAAATGGTCTCCACCAGAAATCCAAGAATGTGGTCTATGGCAAGGAAACATATGTGGGGTGAGGTGTATGAGCCTTTGGTCGATGATCAATGGCCACACAACCCCCATTTTTATCGAAAATAGCCATGAACGACCATTTTCAATAATACCGAAGGCTAACACCTACGGATTTTTGACCAAGAAATGTTCACCACCAGAAATCCAAGAATGTGGTCTATGGCAAGGAAACACATGTGGGGTGAGGTGTATGAGCCTTTGGTCGATGATCAATTGCCACACAACCCCCATTTTTGTCGAAAATAGCCATGAACGACGATTTTCAATAATACCGAAGGCTAACACCTACGGATTTTTGACCAAGAAATGGTCTCCACCAGAAATCCAAGAATGTGATATATGGCAAGGAAACTTATGTGGGGTGAGGTGTACGATCCTCTGGTCGATGATCAATGGCGACACAACCCCCATTTTTGACCAACAAATGGTCTCCACGAGAAATCCAAGATTCTCATCTATGGCAAGAAAACATATGTGGGGTGAAGTGTACGAGCCTCTGGTCGATGATCAATGGCCACACAACCCCCATTTTTGTCGAAAATAGCCATGAACGACCATTTTCAATGACACTGAAGGCTAACACCTATGGATTTTTGACCAAGAAATGGTCTCCACCATAAATCCAAGAATGTGATCTATGGCAAGGAAACATATGTGTAGTGAGGTGTATGAGCCTCTGGTCGAAGATCAATGGCCACACAACCCCCATTTGTGTCGAAAATAGCCATGAATGACCATTTTCAATAATACCGAAGGCTAACACGTACGGATTTTTGACCAAGAAATGGTCTCCACCAGAAATCCAAGAATGTGATCTATGGCAAGGAAACATATGTGGGGTGAATTGTACGAGCCTCCGGTCGATGATAAATGGCCACACAACCCCCATTTTAGTCAAAAATAGCCATGAACGACCATTTTCAATAATACCGAAGGCTAACACCAACATATTTTTGACCAAGAAATGGTCTCCTCTAGAAATCCAAGAATGTGATCTATGGCAAGAAAACATATGTGGGGTGAAGTGTACGAGCCTCTGGTCGATGATCAATTGCCACACAACCCCCATTTTTGTTGAAAATAGCCATGAACGACCATTTTCAATGACACTGAAGGCTAACACCTATGGATTTTTGACCAAGAAATGGTCTCCACCATAAATCCAAGAATGTGATCTATGGCAAGGAAACATAAGTGTAGTGAGGTGTATGAGCCTCTGGTTGAAGATCAATGGCCACACAACCCCCATTTTTGTCGAAAATAGCATGAATGACCATTTTCAATAATACCGAAGGCTAACACGTACGAATTTTTGACCAAGAAATGGTCTCCACCAGAAATCCAAGAATGTGATCTATGGCAAGGAAACATATGCGGGGTGAATTGTATGAGCCTCTGGTCGATGATAAATGGCCACACAACCCCCGTTTTAGTCGAAAATAGCCATGAACGACCATTTTCAATAATACCGAAGGCTAAAACCAACAGATTTTTGACCAAGGAATGGTCTCCTCCAGAAATCCAAGAATGTGATCTATGGAAAGAAAACACATGTGGGGTGAAGTGTACGAGCCTCTTGTCGATGATCAATGGCCACACAACCCCCCATTTTTGTCAAAAATAGCCATGAACGACCATTTTCAATGACACTAAAGGCTAACACCTATGGATTTCTGACCAAGAAATGGTCTCCACCGTAAATCCAAGAATGTGATCTATGGCAAGGAAACATATGTGTAGTGAGGTGTATGAGCCTCTGGTCGAAGATCAATGGCCACACAACCCCCATTTTTGTCGAAAATAGCCATGAATGACCATTTTCAAAAATACCAAAGGCTAACACATTCGGATTTTTTCCCAAGAAATGGTCTCCACCAGAAATCCAAGAATGTGATCTATGGCAAGGAAACATATGTGGGCTGAGGTGTACGAGCCTCTGGTCGATGATCAATGGCCACACAACCCCCATTTTGCCTAAAATAGCCATGAACGACCATTTTCAATAATACCGAAGGCTAACACGTACGAGTTTTTGACCAACAAATGGTCTCCACCAGAAATCCAAGAATGTGATCTATGCCAAGGAAACATATGTGGGGTGAGGTTTATGAGCCTCTAGTCGATGATAAATGGCCACACAACCCCCATTTTTTATGAAAATAGCCATGAGCGACCATTTTCAATAATACTAGAGGCTAACACCTACGGATTTTTGACCATGAAATGGTCTCCACCAGAAATCCAAGAATGTGATCTATGGCAAGGAAACATATGTGGGGTGAGGTGTATGAGCCTCTGGTCGATGATCAATGGCCACACAACCCCCATTTTAGTCGAAAATAGCCATGAACGACCATTTTCAATAATACCGAAGGCTAACACCTACGGATTTTTGACCAAGAAATGGTCTCCACCTAAAATCCAAAAATGTGATCTACGACAAGGAAACATATGTGGGGTGAGGTGTATGAGCCTCTGGTCGATGATCAATGGCCACACAACCCTATTTTTTGTCGAAAATAGCCATGAACGACCATTTTCAATGACACTGAAGGCTAACACCTACTGATTTTTGACCAAGAAATGGTCTCCAGCATAAATCCAAGAATGTGATCTATGGCAAGGAAACATATGTGTAGTGAGGTGTATGAGCCTCTGATCAAAGATCAATGGCCACACAACCCCCATTTTTGTCGAAAATAGCCATGAATGACCATTTTCAAAAATACCAAAGGCTAACACATTCGGATTTTTGCCCAAGAAATGGTCTCCACCAGAAATCCAAGAATGTGATCTATGGCAAGGAAACATATGTGGGGTGAGGTGTACGAGCCTCTGGTCGATGATCAATGGCCACACAACCCCCATTTTGCCGAAAATAGCCATGAACGACCATTTTCAATAATACCGAAGGCTAACACGTACGAGTTTTTGACCAAGAAATGGTCTCCACCAGAAATCCAAGAATGTGATCTATGGCAAGGAAACATATGTGGGGGTGAGGTTTATGAGCCTCTAGTCGATGATAAATGGCCACACAACCCCCATTTTTTTTATGAAAATAGCCATAAGCGACCATTTTCAATAATACTAGAGGCTAACACCTACGGATTTTTGACCAAGAAATGGTCTCCACCAGAAATCCAAGAATGTGATCTATGGCAAGGAAACATATGTGGGGTGAGGTGTATGAGCCTCTGGTCGATGATCAATGGCCACACAACCCCCATTTTTGTCGAAAATAGCCATGAACGACCATTTTCAATAATACCGAAGGCTAACACCTACGGATTTTTGACCAAGAAATGGTCTTCACCAAAAATCCAAGAATGTGATCTACGGCAAGGAAACATATGTGGGGTGAGGTGTATGAGCCTCTGGTCGACGATCAATGGCCACACAACCCTATTTTTTGTCGAAAATAGCCATGAACGACCATTTTCAATGACACTGAAGGCTAACACCTACGGATTTTTTACCAAGAAATGGTCTCCAGCATAAATCCAAGAATGTGATCTATGGCAAGGAAACATATGTGTAGTGAGGTGTATGAGCCTCTGATCGAAGATCAATGGCCACACAACCCCCATTTTTGTCGAAAATAGCCATGAATGACCATTTTCAAAAATACCAAAGGCTAACACATTCGGATTTTTGCCCAAGAAATGGTCTCCACCAGTAATCCAAGAATGTGATCTATGGCAAGGAAACATATGTGGGGTGAGGTGTACGAGCCTCTGGTCGATGATCAATGGCCACACAACCCCCATTTTGCCGAAAATAGCCATGAACGACCATTTTCAATAATACCGAAGGCTAACACGTACGAGTTTTTGACCAAGAAATGGTCTCCACCAGAAATCCAAGAATGTGATCTATGGCAAGGAAACATATGTGGGGTGAGGTTTATGAGCCTCTAGTCGATGATAAATGGCCACACAACCCCCATTTTTTATGAAAATAGCCATGAGCGACAATTTTCAATAATACTAGAGGCTAACACCTACGGATTTTTGACCAAGAAATGGTCTCCACCAGAAATACAAGAATGTGATCTATGGCAAGGAAACATATGTGGGGTGAGGTGTATGAGCCTCTGGTCGATGATTAATGGCCACACAACCCCCATTTTTGTCGAAAATAGCCATGAACGATCATTTTCAATAATACCGAAGGCTAACACCTACGGATTTTTGACCAAGAAATGGTCTCCACCAGAAATCCAAGAATGTGATCTATGGCAAGGAAACATATGTGGGGTGAGGTTTATGAGCCTCTAGTCGATGATAAATGGCCACACAACCCCCATTTTTTATGAAAATAGCCATGAGCGACCATTTTCAATAATACTAGAGGCTAACACCTACGGATTTTTGACCAAGAAATGGTCTCCACCAGAAATCCAAGAATGTGATCTATGACAAGGAAACATATGTGGGGTGAGGTGTATGAGCCTCTGGTCGATGATCAATGGCCACACAACCCCCATTTTTGTCGAAAATAGCCATGAACGACCATTTTCAATAATACCGAAGGCTAACACCTACGGATTTTTGACCAAGAAATGGTCTCCACCAAAAATCCAAGAATGTGATCTACGGCAAGGAAACATATGTGGGGTGAGGTGTATGAGCCTCTGGTCGACGATCAATGGCCACACAACCCTAATTTTTGTCGAAAATAGCCATGAACGACCATTTTCAATGACACTAAAGACTAACACATACGGATTTTTGACCAAGAAATGGTCTCCACCATAAATCCAAGAATGTGATCTATGGCAAGGAAACATATGTGTAGTGAGGTGTATGAGCCTCTGGTCCAATATCAATGGCCACACAACCCCCATTTTTGTCGAAAATAGCCATGAACGACCATTTTCAATAGTTCCGAAGGCTAACACATTCAGATTTTTGACCAAGAAATGGTCTCCACAAGAAATCAAAGAATGTGATCTATGGCAAGGAAAAATATGTGGGGTGAGGTGTACGAGCCTTTAGACGATGATCAATGGCCACACAACCCCAATTTTTGTCGAAAATAGCCATGAATGACCATTTTCAATAATACCGAAGGCTAACACGTACGGATTTTTGACCAAGAAATGGTCTCCACTAGATATCCAAGAATGTTTTCTATGGCAAGGAAACATATGTGGGGCGAGGTGTATGAGCCTCTGGTCGATGATAAATGGCCACACAACCCCCATTTCAGTCGAAAATAGCCATGAACGACCATTTTCAATAATACCGAAGGCTAACACCAACAGATTTTTGACCAAGAAATGGTCTCCACCAGAAATCCAAGAATGTGATCTATGGCAAGAAAACATATGTGGGGTGAAGTGTACGAGCCTCTGGTCGATGATCAATGGCCACACAAACCCCATTTTTATCGAAAATAGCCATGAACGACCATTTTCAATGACACTGAACGCTAACACCTACGGATTTTTGACCAAGAAATGGTCTCCACCATAAATCCAAGAATATGATCTATGGAAAGGAAACATGTGTAGTGAGGTGTATGAGCCTTTGGTCGAATATCAATGGCCACACAACCCCCATTTTTGTCGAAAATAACCATGAACGACCATTTTCAATAGTACCGAAGGCTAAAACATTCAGATTTTTTACCAAGATATGGTCTCCACCAGAAATCAAAGAATGTGATCTATGGCAAGGAAACATATGTGGGGTGAGGTTTACGAGCCTCTGGTCGATGATCAATGGCCACACAACCCCCATTTTTGTCGAAAACAGCCATGAATGACAATTTTCAATAATACCGAAGGCTAACACATTCGGATTTTTGCCCAAGAAATGGTCTCCACTAGAAATCCAAGAATGTGATCTATGGCAAGGAAACATATGTGGGGTGAGGTGTACGAGCCTCTGGTCAAAGATCAATGGCCACACAACCCCCATTTTGTCGAAAATGGCCATGAACGATCATTTTCAATAATACTGAAGGCTAACACGTACGAATTTTTGACCAAGAAATGGTCTCCACCAGAAATCCAAGAATGTGATCTATAGCAAGGAAACATATGTGGGGTGAGGTGTACGAGCCTCTGGTCGATGATAAATGGCCACACAACCCCCATTTTTGATGAAAATAGCTATGAACGACCATTTTCAATAATACCGAAGGCTAACACCTACGGATTTTTGACCAAGAAATGGTCTCCACCAGAAATCCAAGAATGTGATCTATGGAAAGGAAACATATGTGGGGTGAGGTGTATGAGCCTCTGGTCGGAATTATTGAAAATGGTCGTTCATGGCTATTTTCGACCAAAATGGGGGTTGTGTGGCCATTGATCATCGACCAGAGCCTCCTACACCTCACCCCACATATGTTTTCTTGCCATATATCACATTCTTGGATTTCCAGTGGAGACCGTTTCTTGTTCAAAAATCCGTAGGTGTTAGCCTTCGGTATTATTGAAAATGGTCGTTCATGGCTATTTTCGACAAAAATGGGGGTTGTGTGGCCGTTGATCATCGACCAGAGGCTCGTACACCTCACCCCACATATGTTTCATTGCCATAGATCACATTCTTGGATTTCTGGTGGAGACCATTTCTTGGGCAAAAATCTGAATGTGTTAGCCTTCGGTATTATTCAAAATGGTCATTCATGGCGATTTTCGACAAAAATGGGTGTTGTGTGGCCATTGATCTTCGACCAGAGGCTCATACACCTCACTACACATATGTTTCCTTTCCATAGATCACACTCTTGGATTTATGGTGGAGACCATTTCTTCGTAAAAATTCCGTAGGTGTTAGCCTTCAGTGTCATTGAAAATGGTCGTTCATGGCTATTTTCCACAAAAATGGGGGTTGTGTGGCCATTGATCATCGACCAGAGGCTCGTACACCTCACCCCACATATGTTTCCTTGCCATATATCACATTCTCGGATTTCTGGTGGAGACCATTTCTTGGTCAAAAATCCATACGTGTTAGCCTTCTGTATTATTGAAAATGGTCGTTGATCGCTATTTTCGACAAAAAATGGGCGTTGTGTGGCCATTGATCAACGACCAGAGGCCCACACACCTCACCCCACATATGTTTCCTTGCCATAGATCACATTCTTGGACTTATGGTGGAGACCATTTTTTGGTCAAAAATCCATAGGTGTTACCCTTCAGTGTCATTGAAAATGGTCGTTCATGGCTATTTTCGACAAAAATGGGGGTTATGTGGCCATTGATCATCGACCAAAGGCTCGTACACCTCACCCCACATATGTTTCCTTGCCATAGATCACATTTTGGATTTTTGGTGGAGACCATTTCTTGGTCAAAAATGCGTAGGTGTTAGCCTTCGGTATTATTGAAAATGGTCGTTCATGGCAATTTTTGACAAAAATGGGGGTTCTTTGGCCATTGATCATCGACCAGAGGCTCATACACCTCACCCCACATATGTTTCCTTTCCATAGATCACATTCTTGGATTTCTGGTGGAGACCATTTATTGGTCAAAAATCCGTAGGTGTTAGCCTTCGGTATTATTGAAAATGGTCGTTCATGGCTATTTTCATCGAAAATGGGGGTTGTGTGGCCATTTATCATCGACCAGAGGCTCGTACACCTCACCCCACATATGTTTCCTTGCTATAGATCACATTCTTGGATTTCTGGTGGAGACCATTTCTTGGTCAAAAATTCGTACGTGTTAGCCTTCAGTATTATTGAAAATGATCGTTCATGGCTATTTTTGACAAAATGGGGGTTGTGTGGCCATTGATCATCGACCAAAGGCTCGTACACCTCACCCCATATATGTTTCCTTGCCATAGATAATATTCTTGGATTTCTAGTGGAGACCATTTCTTGGGCAAAAATCCGAATGTGTTAGCCTTCGGTATTATTGAAAATTGTCATTCATGGCTATTTTCGACAAAAATGGGGGTTGTGTGGCCATTGATCTTTGTCCAGAGGCTCATACACCTCACTACACATATGTTTCCTTGCCATAGATCACATTCTTGGATTTATGGTGGAGACCATTTCTTGGTCAAAAATCCGTAGGTGTTAGCCTTCAGTGTCATTGAAAATGGTCGTTCATGGCTATTTCCGACAAAAATGGGGGTTGTGTGGCCATAGATCATCGACCAGAGGCTCGTACACTTCACCCCACATAGGTTTTCTTGCCATATATCACATTCTTGTATTTCTGGTGGAGACCATTTCTTATTTTCGACTAAAATGGGGGTTGTGTGGCCATTTATCATCGACCAGAGGCTCGTACACCTCACCCCACATATGTTTCCTTGCCATAGATCACATTCTTGGATTTCTTGTGGAGACCATTTATTGGTCAAAAATCTGTACGTGTTAGCCTTCAGTATTATTGAAAATGGTCATTCATGGCTATTTTCGACAAAAATGGGGGTTGTGTGGCCATTGATCATCGACCAAAGGCTCGTAAACCTCACCCCACATATGTTTCCTTGCCATAGATCACATTCTTTGATTTCTGGTGGAGACCATTTCTTGGTCAAAAATCTGAATGTTTTAGCCTTTGGTACTATTGAAAATGGTCGTTCATGGCTATTTTCGACAAAAATGGGGGTTGTGTGGCCATTGATATTCGACCAAAGGCTCATACACCTCACTACACATGTTTCTTTTCCATAGATCACATTCTTGGATTTATGGTGGAGACCATTTCTTGGTCAAAAATCCGTAGGTGTTAGCGTTCAGTGTCATTGAAAATGGTCGTTCATGGCTATTTTCGACAAAAAATGGGGTTTGTGTGGCCATTGATCATCGACCAGAGGCTTGTACACTTCACCCCACATATGTCTTCTTGCCATAGATCACATTCTTGGATTTATGGTGGAGACCATTTCTTGGTCAAAAATTCGTTGGTGTTAGCCTTTGGTATTATTGAAAATGGTCGTTCATGGCTATTTTCGACAAAAATAGGGGTTGTGTGGCCATTTATCATCGACTAGAGGCTCATACACCTCAACCCACATATGTTTCCTTGCCATAGATTACATTCTTGGATTTCTAGTGGAGACCATTTCTTGGTAAAAAATCCGTAGGTGTTAGACTCTGGTATTATTGAAAATGGTCGTTCATGGCTATTTTCATCAAAAATGGTGGTTGTGTGGCCATTTATCATCGACCAGAGGCTCGTATACCTCACCCCACATATGTTTCCTTGCCAAAGATCACATTCTTGGATTTCTGGTGGAGACCATTTCTTGGTTAAATATTCGTACGTGTTAGCCTTCGGTATTATTGAAAATGGTCGTTCATGGCTATTTTCAACAAAATGGGGGTTGTGTGGCCATTGATCATCGACCAGAGGCTCGTACACCTCACCCCACATATGTTTCCTTGCCATAGATCACATTCTTGGATTTCTGGTGGAGACCATTTCTTGGGCAAAAATCTGAATGTGTTAGCCTTCGGTATTTTTGAAAATGGTCATTCATGGCTATTTTCGACAAAAATGGGGGTTGTGTGGCCATTGATCTTCGACCAGAGGCTCATACACCTCACTACACATATGTTTCCTTGCCATAGATCAAATTCTTGGATTTATAGTGGAGACCATTTCTTGGTCAAAAATCCATAGGTGTTAGCCTTCAATGTCATTGAAAATGGTCGTTCATGGCTATTTTCGACAAAAATGGGGGTTGTGTGGCCATTGATCATCGACCAGAGGCTCGTACACTTCACCCCACATATGTTTTCTTGCCATAGATCATATTCTTGGATTTCTGGTGGAGACCATTTCTTGGTCAAAAATCTGTTGGTGTTAGCCTTCGGTATTATTGAAAATGGTCGTTCATGGCTATTTTCGAGTGAAATGGGGGTTGTGTGGCCATTTATCATCGACCAGAGCCTCATACACCTCACCCCACATATGTTTCCTTGCCATAGATCACATTCTTGGATATCTGGTGGAGACCATTTCTTGGTCAAAAATCCGTACGTGTTAGCCTTCGGTATTATTGAAAATGGTCATTCATGGCTATTTTCGACAAGAATGGGGGTTGTGTGGCCATTGATCATCGACCAAAGGCTCGTACACCTCACCCCACATATGTTTCCTTGCCATAGATCACATTCTTTGATTTCCGGTGGAGACGATTTCTTGGTCAAAAATCCGAATGTGTTAGCCTTCGAAACTATTGAAAATGGTCGTTCTTGGCTATTTTCGACAAAAATGGGGGTTGTGTGGCCTTTGATATTGGACCCGAGGCTCATACACCTCACTACACATATGTTTCCTTGCCATAGATCACATTCTTGGATTTATGGTGGAGACCATTTCTTGGTCAAAAATCCGTAGGTGTTAGCCTTCAGTGTCATTGAAAATGGTCATTCATGGCTATTTTCGACAAAAATTAGGGTTGTGTGGCCATTGATCGTCGACCAGAGGCTCATACACCTCACCCCACATATGTTTCCTTGCCGTAGATCACATTCTTGGATTGCTGGTGGAGACCATTTCTTGGTCAAAAATACGTAGGTGTTAGCCTTCGGTATTATTGAAAATGGTCGTTCATGGCTATTTTCGACAAAAATGGGGGTTCTGTGGCCATTGATCATCGACCAGAGGCTCATACACCTCACCCCACATATGTTTCCTTGCCATAGATCAAATTCTTGGATTTCTGGTGGAAACCATTTCTTGTTCAAAAATCCGTAGGTGTTAGCCTCTAGTATTATTCAAAATGGTCGCTCATGGCTATTTTCATAAAAAATGGGGGTTGTGTTGCCATTTATCATCGACTAGAGGCTCATAAACCTCACCCCACATATGTTTCCTTGCCATAGATCACATTCTTGGATTTCTGGTTGAGACCATTTCTTGGTCAAAAACTCGTACGTGTTAGCCTTTGGTATTATTGAAAATGGTCATAAATGGCTATTTTCGGCAAAATGGGGGTTGTGTGGCCATTGATCATCGACCAAAGGCTTATACACCTCACCCCACATATGTTTCCTTGCCATAGATCACATTCTTGGATTTTTGGTGGAGACCATCTCTTGGGCAAAAATCCGAATGTGTTAGCCTTTGGTATTTTTGAAAATGGTCATTCATGGCTATTTTCGACAAAAATGGGGGTTGTGTGGCCATTGATCTTCGACCAGAGGCTCATACACCTACACATATGTTTCCTTGCCATAGATCACATTCTTGGATTTATGGTGGAGACCATTTCTTGGTCAGAAATCCATAGGTGTTAGCCTTTAGTGTCATTGAAAATGGTCGTTCATGGCTATTTTCGACAAAAATGGGGGTTGTGTGGCCATTGATCATCGACAAGAGGCTCGTACTCTTCACCCCACATATGTTTTCTTTCCATAGATCACATTCTTGGATTTCTGGAGGAGACCATTCCTTGGTCAAAAATCTGTTGGTGTTAGCCTTCGGTATTATTGAAAATGGTGTTTCATGGCTATTTTCGACTAAAATGGGGGTTGTGTGGCCATTTATCATCGACCAGAGGCTCGTGCAATTCACACCACATATGTTTCCTTGCCATAGATCAAATTCTTGGATTTCTGGTGGAGACCATTTCTTGGTCAGAAATCCGTACGTGTTAGCCTTCGGTATTATTGAAAATGGTCGTTCATGACTATTTTTGACAAAAATGGGGGTTGTGTGGCCAATGATCATCGACCAGAGGCTCGTACACCACACCCCACATATGTTTCCTTGCCATAGATCACATTCTTGGATTTCCGGTGGAGACCATTTATAGGTCAAAAATCTGTACGTGTTAGCCTTCAGTATTATTGAAAATGGTCATTCATGGCTATTTTCGAAAAAAATGGGGGTTGTGTGGCCATTGATCATCGACCAGAGGCTCGTAAACCTCACCCCACATATGTTTCCTTGCCATAGATAACATTCTTTGATTTCTGGTGGAGACAATTTCTTGGTCAAAAATTTGAATGTTTTAGCCTTCGGTACTATTGAAAATGGTCGTTCATGGCTATTTATCGACCGGAGGCTCACAAACCCCATTTTTGTCGAAAATAGCCATGAACGACCATTTTCAATGACACTGAAGGCTATCACCTACGGATTTTTGACCAAGAAATGGTCTCCACCGGAAATCTAAGAATGTGATCTATGGCAAGGAAACATATGTGGGGTGAATTGCACGAGCCTCTGGTCGATGATAAATGGCCACACAACCCCCATTTTAGTCGAAAATAGCCATGAACGACCATTTTCAATAATACCGAAGGCTAACACCAACAAATTTTTGACCAAGGAAATGTCTCCTCCAGAAATCCAAGAATGTGATCTATGGAAAGAAAACATATGTGGGGTGAAGTGTACGAGCCTCTGGTCGATGATCAATGGCCACACAACCCCCATTTTTGTCGAAAATAGCCATGAACGACCATTTTCAATGACACTAAAGGCTAACACCTATGGATTTCTGACCAAGAAATGGTCTCCACCATAAATCCAAGAATGTGATCTATGGCAAGGAAACATATGTGTAGTGAGGTGTATCAGCCTCTGGTCGAAGATCAATGGCAACACAACCCCCATTTTTGTCGAAAATAGCCATGAATGACCATTTTAAAAAATACCAAAGGCTAACACATTCGGATTTTTGCCCAAGAAATGGTCTCCACCAGAAATCCAAGAATGTGATCTATGGCAAGGAAACATATGTGGGGTGAGGTGTTTGAGCCTCTGGTCGATGATCAATGGCCACACAACCCCCATTTTTGTCGAAAATAGCCATGAACGACCATTTTCAATAATACCGAAGGCTAACACCTACAGATTTTTGACCAAGAAATGGTCTCCACCAGAAATCCAAGAATGTGATCTACGGCAAGGAAACATATGTGGGTGAGGTGTATGAGCCTCTGGTCGACGATCAATGGCCACACAACCCTAATTTTTGTCGAAAATAGCCATGAACGACCATTTTCAATGACACTGAAGGCTAACACCTACGGATTTTTTACCAAGAAATGGTCTCCACCATAAATCCAAGAATGTGATCTATGGGAAGGAAACAATTGTGTAGTGAGGTGTATGAGCCTCTGGTCGAAGATCAATGGCCACACAACCCCCATTTTTGTCGAAAATACCATGAATGACCATTTTCAAAAATACCAAAGGCTAACACATTCGGATTTTTGCCCAAGAAATGGTCTCCACCAGAAATCCAAGAATGTGATCTATGGCAAGGAAACATATGTGGGGTGAGGTGTACGAGCCTCTAGTCGATGATCAATGGCCACACAACCCCCATTTTGCCGAAAATAGCCAGGAACGACCATTTTCAATAATACCGAAGGCTAACACGTACGAGTTTTTGACCAAGAAATGGTCTCCACCAGAAATCCAAGAATGTGATCTATGGCAAGGAAACATATGTGGGGTGAGGTTTATGAGCCTCTAGTCGATGATAAATGGCCACACAACCCCCATTTTTTATGAAAATAGCCATGAGCGACCATTTTCAATAATACTAGAGGCTAACACCTACGGATTTTTGACCAAGAAATGGTCTCCACCAGAAATCCAAGAATGTGATCTATGGCAAGGCAACATATGTGGGGTGAGGTGTATGAGCCTCTGGTCGATGATCAATGGCCACACAACCCCCATTTTTGTCAAAAATAGCCATGAACGACCATTTTCAATAATACCGAAGGCTAACACCTACGGATTTTTGACCAAGAAATGGTCTCCACCAGAAATCCAAGAATGTGATCTACGGCAAGGAAACATATGTGGGGTGAGGTCTATGAGCCTCAGGTCGACGATCAATGGCCACACAACCCTATTTTTTGTCGAAAATAGCCATGAACGACCATTTTCAATGACACTGAAGGCTAACACCTACGGATTTTTGACCAAGAAATGGTCTCCACCATAAATCCAAGAATGTGATCTATGGCAAGGAAACATATGTGTAGTGAGGTGTATGAGCCTCTGGTCGAAGATCAATGGCCACACAACCCCCATTTTTGTCGAAAATAGCCATGAATAACCATTTTCAAAAATACCAAAGGCTAACCCATTCGGATTTTTGCCCAAGAAATGGTCTCCACCAGAAATCCAAGAATGTGATCTATGGCAAGGAAACATATGTGGGGTGAGGTGTACGAGCCTCTGGTCGATGATCAATGGCCACACAACCCCCATTTTGCCGAAAATAGCCATGAACGACCATTTTCAATAATACCGAAGGCTAACACGTACAAGTTTTTGACCAAGAAATGGTCTCCACCAGAAATCCAAGAATGTGATCTATGGCAAGGAAACATATGTGGGGTGAGGTTTATGAGCCTTTAGTCGATGATAAATGGTCACACAACCCCCATTTTTTATGAAAATAGCCATGAGCGACCATTTTCAATAATACTAGAGGCTAACACCTACGGATTTTTGACCAAGAAATGGTCTCCACCAGAAATCCAAGAATGTGATCTATGGCAAGGAAACATATGTGGGGTGAGGTGTTTGAGCCTCTGGTCGATGATCAATGGCCACACAACCCCCATTTTTGTCGAAAATAGCCATGAACGACCATTTTCAATAATACTGAAGGCTAACACCTATGGATTTTTGACCAAGAAATGGTCTCCACCAGAAATCCATAAATGTGATCTACGGCAAGGAAACATATGTGGGGTGAGGTGTATGAGCCTCTGGTCGACGATCAATGGCCACACAACCCTAATTTTTGTCGAAAATAGCCATGAACGACCATTTTCAATGACACTGAAGGCTAACACCTACGGATTTTTGACCAAGAAATGGTCTCCACCATAAATCCAAGAATGTGATCTATGGCAAGGAAACATATGTGGGGTGAAGTGTACGATCCTTTGGTCGATGATCAATGGCCACACAACCCCCATTTTTGTCGAAAATAGCCATGAATGACCATTTTCAATAATACGGAAGGCTAACACGTACGAATTTTTGACCAAGAAATGGTCTCCACCAGATATCCAAGAATGTGATCTATGGCAAGGAAACATATGTGGGGTGAGGTGTATGAGCCTCTGGTCGATGATAAATGGCCACACAACCCCCATTTCAGTCAAAAATAGCCATGAACGACCATTTTCAATAATACCGAAGGCTAACACCAACAAATTTTTGACCAAGAAATGGTCTCCACCAGAATTCCAAGAATGTGATCTATGGCAAGAAAACATATGTGGGGTGAAGTGTACGAGCCTCTGGTCGATGATCAATGGCCACACAACCCCCATTTTTGTCGAAAATAGCCATGAACGACCATTTTCAATGACACTGAAGGCTAACACCTATGGACTTTTGACCAAGAAATGGTCTCCACCATAAATCCAAGAATTTGATCTATGGCAAGGAAACATATGTGGGGTGAGTTGTATGGGCCTCTGGTTGAAGATCAATGGCCACACAACCCCCATTTTTGTCGAAAATAGCCATGAATGACCATTTTCAAAAATACCGAAGGCAAACACATTCGGATTTTTGCCCAAGAAATGGTCTGCACCAGAAATCCAAGAATGTGATCTATGGCAAAGAAACATATGTGGGGTGAGGTGTACGAGCCTCTGGTCGATGATCAATGGCCACACAACCCCCATTTTGTCGAAAATAGCCATGAACGACAATTTTCAATAATACCGAAGGCTAACACGTACGAATTTTTGACCAAGAAATGGTCTCCACCAGAAATCAAGAATGTGATCTATGGCAAGGAAACATATGTGGGGTGAGGTGTACGAGCCTCTGGTCGATGATTAATGGCCACACAACCCCCATTTTTGATGAAAATAGCCATGAACAACCATTTTCAATAATACCAGAGGCTAACACCTACGGATTTTTTTACCAAGAAATGGTCTCCACCAGAAATCCAAGAATGTGATCTATGGCAAGGAAACATATGTGGGTGAGGTGTATGAGCCTCTGGTCGATGATAAATGGCCACACAACCCCCATTTTTGTCGAAAATAGCCATGAACGACCATTTTCAATAATACCGAAGGCTAACACCAACGGATTTTTGACCAAGAAATGGTCCCCACCAGAAATCCAAGAATGTGATCTATGGCAAGAAAACATATGTGGGGTGAAGTGTACGAGCCTCTGGTCGATGATCAATGGCCACACAAACCCCATTTTTGTCGAAAATAGCCATGAACGACCATTTTCAATGACACTGAACGCTAACACCTACGGATTTTTGACCAAGAAATGGTCTCCACCATAAATCCAAGAATGTGATCTATGGAAAGGAAACATGTGTAGTCAGGTGTATGAGCCTTTGGTCGAATATCAATGGCCACACAACCCCCATTTTTGTCGAAAATAGCCATGAACGACCATTTTCAATAGTACCGAAGGCTAAAACTTTCAGATTTTTGACCAAGAAATGGTCTCCACAGAAATCAAAGAATGTGATCTATGGCAAGGAAACATATGTGGGGTGAGGTTTACGAGCCTCTGGTCGATGATCAATGGCCACACAACCCCCGTTTTTGTCGAAAATAGCCATGAATGACCATTTTCAATAATACTGAAGGCTAACACGTATAGATTTTTTACCAATAAATGGTCTCCACCAGAAATCCAAGAATGTGATCTATGGCAAGGAAACATATGTGGGGTGAGGTGTACGAGCCTCTGGTCGATGATAAATGGCCACACAACCCCCATTTTAGTCGAAAATAGCCATGAACGACCATTTTCAATGGCACTGAAGGCTAACACCTACGGATTTTTGACTAAGAAATGGTCTCCACCAGAAATCAAAGAATGTGATCTATGGCAAGAAAACCTATGTGGGGTGAAGTGTACGAGCCTTTGGTCGATGATCAATGGCCACACAACCCCCATTTTTGTCGGAAATAGCCATGAACGACCATTTTCAATGGCACTGAAGGCTAACACCTACGGATTTTTGACCAAGAAATGGTCTCCACCATAAATCCAAGAATGTGATCTATGGCAAGGAAACATATGTGTAGTGAGGTGTATGAGCCTCTGGTCAAAGATCAATGGCCACACAACCCCCATTTTTTGTCGAAAATAGCCATGAATGACAATTTTCAATAATACCGAAGGCTAACACATTCGGATTTTTGCCCAAGAAATGGTCTCCACTAGAAATCCAAGAATTTCATCTATGGCAAGGAAACATATCTGGGGTCAGGTGTACGAGCCTCTGGTCGATGATCAATGGCCACACAACCCCCATTTTGTCGAAAATAGCCATGAACGATCATTTTCAATAATACTGAAGGCTAACACGTACGAATTTTTGACCAAGAAATGGTCTCCACCAGAAATCTAAGAATGTAATCTATAGCAAGGAAACATATGTGGGGTGAGGTGTACGAGCCTCTGGTCTATGATAAATGGCCACACAACCCCCATTTTTGATGAAAATAGCCATGAACGACCATTTTCAATATTACCGAAGGCTAACACCTACGGATTTTTGACCAAGAAATGGTCTCCACCAGATATCCAAGAATGTGATCTATGGAAAGGAAACATATGTGGGGTGAGGTGTATGAGCCTCTGGTCGATGATCAATGGCCAAAGAACCCCCATTTTTGTCAAAAATTGCCATGAACGACCATTTTCAATAATACCGAAGGCTAACACCTACGGATTTTTGACCAAGAAATGGTTTCCACCAGAAATCCAAAATGTGATCTATGGCAAGGAAACATATGTGGGGTGAGGTGTACGAGCCTTTGGTCGATGATCAATGGCCACATAACCCCCATTTTTGTCGAAAATAGCCATGAACAGCCATTTTCAATGACACTGAAGGGTAACACCTACGGATTTTTGACCAAGAAATGGTCTCCACCATAAGTCCAAGAATGTGATCTATGGCAAGGAAACATATGTGGGGTGAGGTGTATGGGCCTCTGGTCGTTGATCAATGGCCACACAACGCCCATTTTTTGTCGAAAATAGCCATGAACGACCATTTTCAATGACACTGATGGCAAACACGTATGGATTTTTGACCAAGAAATGGTCTCCACCAGAAATCCGAGAATGTGATATATGGCAAGGAAACATATGTGGGGTGAGGTGTACGAGCCTCTGGTCGATGATCAATGGCCACACAACCCCCATTTTTGTCGAAAATAGCCATGAACGACCATTTTCAATGACACTGAAGGCAAACACCTACGGAATTTTGACGAAGAAATGGTCTCCACCATAAATCCAAGAATGTGATCTATGGCAAGGAAACATATGTGTAGTGAGGTGTATGAGCCTCTAGTCGAAGATCAATGGTCACACAACACCCATTTTTGTCGAAAATCGCCATGAATGACCATTTTCAATAATACCGAAGGCTAACACATTCAGATTTTTGCCCAAGAAATGGTCTCCACCAGAAATCCAAGAATGTGATCTATGGCAATGAAACATATGTGGGGTGAGGTGTACGAGCCTCTGGTCGATGATCAACGGCCACACAACCCCCATTTTTTTCGAAAATAGCCATGAACGACCATTTTCAATTATACCGAAGGCTAACACCTACGAATTTTTGACCAAGAAACGGTCTCCACTGGAAATCCAAGAATGTGATATATGGCAAGAAAACATATGTGGGGTGAGGTGTAGGAGCCTCTGGTCGATGATCAATGGCCACACAACCCCCATTTTTGTCGTAAATAGCCATGAACGACCATTTTCAATAATTCCGACCAGAGGCTCATACACCTCACCCCACATATGTTTCCTTCCCATAGATCACATTCTTGGATTTCTGGTGGAGACCATTTCTTGGTCAAAAATCTGTAGGTGTTAGCCTTCGGTATTATTGAAAATGGTCGTTCATGGCTATTTTCGTCAAAAATGGGGGTTGTGTGGCCATTTATCATCGACCAGAGGCTCGTACACCTCACCCCACATATGTTTCCTTCCTATAGATCACATTCGTGGATTTCTGGTGGAGACCATTTCTTGGTCAAAAATTCGTACGTATGTGGGGTGAGGTGTTTGGGCCTCTGGTCGTTGATCAATGGACACACAACGCCCATTTTTTGTTGAAAATAGCGATCAACGACCATTTTCAATAATACAGAAGGCTAACACGTATGGATTTTTGACCAAGAAATGGTCACCACCAGAAATCAGAGAATGTGATATATGGCAAGGAAACATATGTGGGGTGAGGTGTATGAGCCTCTGGTCGATGATCAATGGCCACAAAACCCCCATTTTGTCGAAAATAGCCATGAACGACCATTTTCAATAATACCGAAGGCTAAGGAAACATATGTTAGCCTTCAGTATTATTGAAAATGATCGTTCATGGCTATTTTCGACAAAATGGGGGTTGTGTGGCCATTGATCATCGACCAGAGGCTCGTACACCTCACCCCACATATGTTTCCTTGCCATAGATCACATTCTTGGATTTCTAGTGGAGACCATTTCTTGGGCAAAAATCCGAATGTGTTAGCCTTCGGTATTATTGAAAATTGTCATTCATGGCTATTTTCGACAAAAATGGGGGTTGTGTGGCCATTGATCTTTGACCAGAGGCTCATACACCTCACTACACATATGTTTCCTTGCCATAGATCACATTCTTGGATTTATGGTGGAGACCATTTCTTGGTTAAAAATCCGTAGGTGTTAGCCTTCAGTGTCATTGAAAATGGTCGTTCATGGCTATTTCCGAGAAAAATGGGGGTTGTGTGGCCATTGATCATCGACGAGAGGCTCGTACACTTCACCCCACATAGGTTTTCTTGCCATAGATCACATTCTTGGATTTTTGGTGGAGACCATTTCTTAGTCAAAAATCCGTTGGTGTTAGCCTTCGGTATTATTGAAAATGGTCGTTCATGGCTATTTTCGACTAAAATGGGGGTTGTGTGGCCATTTATCATCGACCAGAGGCTCGTACACATCACCCCACATATGTTTCCTTGCCATAGATCACATTCTTGGATTTCTGGTCGAGACCATTTATTGGTCAAAAATCTGTACGTGTTAGCCTTCAGTATTATTGAAAATCGTCATTCATGGCTATTTTCGACAAAAATGGGGGTTGTGTGGCCATTGGTCGTCGACCAGAGGCTCGTAAACCTCACCCCACATATGTTTCCTTGCCATAGATCACATTCTTTGATTTCTGGTGGAGACCATTTCTTGGTCAAAAATCTGAATGTTTTAGCCTTCGGTACTATTGAAAATGGTCGTTCATGGCTATTTTCGACAAAAATGGGGGTTGTGTGGCCATTGATATTCGACCAAAGGCTCATACACCTCACTACACATGTTTCCTTTCCATAGATCACATCCTTGGATTTATGGTGGAGACCATTTCTTGGTCAAAAATCCGTAGGTGTTAGCGTTCAGTGTCATTGAAAATGGTCGTTCATGACTATTTTCGACAAAAATGGGGGTTGTGTGGCCATTGATCATCGACCAGAGGCTCGTACACTTCACCCCACATATGTTTTCTTGCCATAGATCACATTCTTGGATTTCTGGTGGAGACCATTTCTTGGTCAAAAATCCGTTGGTGTTAGCCTTCGGTATTATTGAAAATGGTCGTTCATGGCTATTTTCGACTGAAATGGGGGTTGTGTGGCCATTTATCATCGACCAGAGGCTCATACACATCACCCCACATATGTTTCCTTGCCATAGATCACATTCTTGGATATCTAGTGGAGACCATTTCTTGGTCAAAAATCCATACGTGTTAGCCTTCGGTATTATTGAAAATGGTCATTCATGGCTATTTTCGACATAAATGGGGGTTGTGTGGCCATTGATCATCGACCAAAGGCTCGTACACCTCACCCCACATATGTTTCCTCGCCATAGATCACATTCTTTGATTTCTGGTGGAGACCATTTCTTGGTCAAAAATCCGAATGTGTTAGCCTTCGGAACTATTGAAAATGGTCGTTCATGGCTATTTTCGACAAAAATGGGGGTTGTGTGGCCATTGATATTGGACCAGAGGCTCATACACCTCACTACACATATGTTTCCTTGCCATAGATCACATTCTTGGATTTATGGTGGAGACCATTTCTTGGTCAAAAATCCGTAGGTGTTAGCCTTCAGTGTCATTGAAAATGGTCGTTCATGGCTATTTTCGACAAAAATTAGGGTTGTGTGGCCATTGATCGTCGACCAGAGGCTCATACACCTCACCCCACATATGTTTCCTTGCTGTAGATCACATTCTTGGATTTCTGGTGGAGACCATTTCTTGGTCAAAAATCCGTAGGTGTTAGCCTTCGATATTATTGAAAATGGTCGTTCATGGCTATTTTCGACAAAAATGGGGGTTGTGTGGCCATTGATCATCGACCAGAGGATCATACACCTCACCCCACATATGTTTCCTTGCCATATATCACATTCTTGGATTTCTGGTGGAGACCATTTCTTGGTCAAAAATCCGTAGGTGTTAGCCTCTAGTATTATTGAAAATGGTCGCTCATGGCAATTTTCATAAAAAATGGGGGTTGTGTGGCCATTTGTCATCGACTAGAGGCTCATAAACCTCACCCCGCATATCTTTCCTTGCCATAGATCACATTCTTGGATTTCTGGTGGAGACCATTTCTTGGTCAAAAACTCGTACGTGTTAGCCTTCGGTATTATTGAAAATGGTCGTTCATGGCTATTTTCGGCAAAATGGGGGTTGTGTGGCCATTGATCATCGACCTGAGGCTCGTACACCTCACCCCACATATGTTTCCTTGCCATAGATCACATTCTTGGATTTCTGGTGGAGACCATTTCTTGGGCAAAAATCCGAATGTGTTAGCCTTTGGTATTTTTGAAAATGGTCATTCATGGCTATTTTCGACAAAAATGGGGGTTGTGTGGCCATTGATCTTCGACCAGAGGCTCGTACACCTCACTACACATATGTTTCCTTGCCATAGATCACATTCTTGGATTTATGGTGGAGACCATTTCTTGGTCAAAAATCCGTAGGTGTTAGCCTTCAGTGTCATTGAAAATGGTCGTTCATGGCTATTTTCGACAAAAAATAGGGTTGTGTGGCCATTGATCGTCGACCAGAGGCTCATACACCTCACCCACATATGTTTCCTTGCCGTAGATCACATTCTTGGATTTCTGGAGGAGACCATTTCTTGGTCAAAAATCCGTAGGTGTTAGCCTTCGGTATTATTGAAAATGGTCGTTCATTGCTATTTTCGACAAAAATGGGGGTTGTGTGGCCATTGATCATCGAACAGAGGCTCATACACCTCACCCCACATATGTTTCCTTGCCATAGATCACATTCTTGGATTTCTAGTGGAGACCATTTCTTGGTCAAAAATCCATAGGTGTTAGCCTCTAGTATTATTGAAAATGGTCGCTCATGGCTATTTTCATAAAAAATGGGGGTTGTGTGGCCATTTATCATCGACTAGAGGCTCATAAACCTCACCCCACATATGTTTCCTTGCCATAGATCATATTCTTGGATTTCTGGTGGAGACCATTTCTTGGTCAAAAACTCGTACGTGTTAGCCTTCGGTATTAATGAAAATTGTCGTTCATGGCTATTTTCGGCAAAATGGGGGTTGTGTGGCCATTGATCATCGACCAGAGGCTCGTACACCTCACCCCACATATGTTTCCTTGCCACAGATCACATTCTTGGATTTCTGGTGGAGACCATTTCTTGGGCAAAAATCCGAATGTGTTAGCCTTTGGTACTTTTGAAAATGGTCATTCATGGCTATTTTCGACAAAAATGGGGGTTGTGTGGCCATTGATCTTCGACCAGAGGCTCATACACCTTAGTACACATATTTTTCCTTGCCATAGATCACATTCTTGGATTTATGGTAGAGACCATTTCTTGGTCAGAAATCCATAGGTGTTAGCGTTTAGTGTCATTGAAAATGGTCGTTCATGGCTATTTTCGACAAAAATGGGGGTTGTGTTGCCATTGATCATCGACCAGAGGCTCATACACTTCACCCCACAATGTTTTCTTTCCATAGATCACATTCTTGGATTTTCGGTGGAGACCATTTCTTGGTCAAAAATCTGTACGTGTTAGCCTTCGGTATTATTGAATATGGTCATTCATGGCTATTTTCGACAAAAATGGTGGTTGTGTGGCAAATGATCATTGACCAGAGGCTCATACACCTCACCCCATATATGTTTCCTTGCCATAGATAACATTCTTGGATTTCCGGTGGAGACCATTTATTGGTCAAAAATCTGTACGTGTTAGCCTTCAGTATTATTGAAAATGGTCATTCATGGCTATTTTCGACAAAAATGGGGGTTGTGTGGCCATTGATCATCGACCAGAGGCTCGTAAACCTCACCCCACATATGTTTCCTAGCCATATATCACATTCTTTGATTTCTGGTGGAGACCATTTCTTGGTCAAAAATCTGAATGTTTTAGCCTCCGGTACTATTGAAAATGGTCGTTCATGGCTATTTTCGATAAAAATGGGGGTTGTGTGGCCATTGATATTCGATCAAAGGCTCATACACCTCACTACACATATGTTTCCTTGCCATAGATCACATTCTTGGATTTATTGTGGAGACCATTTCTCGGTCAAAAATCCGTAGGTGTTAGCCTTTAGTGTCATTGAAAATGGTCGTTCATGACTAGTTTCGACAAAAATGGGGGTTGTGTGGCCATTTATCATCGACCAGAGGCTCATACACCTCACCCCACATATGTTTCCTTGCCATAGATCACATTCTTGGATTTCTGGTGGGGACCATTTCTTGGTCAAAAGTTCGTACGTGTTAGCCTTCGGTATTATTGAAAATGGTCATTCATGGCTATTTTCGACAAAAATCGGGGTTGTGTGGCCAAAGATCATCAACCAGAGGCTCGTACACTTCACCCCACATATGTTTCCTTGCCATAGATCACATTCTTTGATTTCTGGTGGTGACCATTTTTTGGTCCAAAATCCGAATGTGTTAGCCTTCAGTGTCATTGAAAATGGTCATTCATGGCTATTTTCGACAAAAATTAGGGTTGTGTGGCCATTGATCATCGACCAGAGGCTCGTACACCTCAACCCACATATGTTTCCTTGCCATAGATCACATTCTTGGATTTATGGTGGAGACCATTTTTTGGTCAAAAATCCGTAGTTGTTAGCCTTCAGTGTCATTGAAAATGGTTGTTCATGGCTATTTTTGACAAAAATAGGGGTTGTGTGGCCATTGATCTTCGACTAGAGGCTCGTACACCTCACCCCACATATGTTTACTTGCCGTAGATCACATTCTTGGATTTCTGGTGGAGACCATTTCTTGGTCAAAAATCCGTAGGTGTTAGCGTTCGGTATTATTGAAAATGGTCGTTCATGGCTATTTTCGACAAAAATGGGGGTTGTGTGGCCATTGATCATCGACAAGAGGCTCATACACCTCACCCCACATATGTTTCCTTGCCATAGATAATTTCTTGGATTTCTGGTGGAGACCATTTCTTAGTCAAAAATCCGTAGGTGTTAGCCTCTAGTATTATTGAAAATGATCGCTCATGGCTATTTTAATAAAAAATGGGGGTTATGTGGCCATCTGTCATCGACTAGAGGCTCGTAAACCTCACCCACATCTGTTTCCTTGCCATAGATCACATTCTTGGATTTCTGGTGGAGACCATTTCTTGGTCAAAAATTCGTACGTGTTAGCCTTCGGTATTATTGAAAATGGTCGTTCATGGCTATTTTTGACAAAATGGGGGTTGTGTGGCCATTGATCATCGACCAGAGGCTCGTACACCTCACCCCACATATGTTTCCTTGCCATAGATCACATTCTTGGATTTCTGGTGGAGACCATTTCTTGGAAAAAAATCCGAATGTGTTAGCCTTCGGTATTTTTGAAAATGGTCATTCATGTCTATTTTCGACAAAAATGGGGGTTGTGTGGCAATTGTTCTTCGACCAGAGGTTCATACATCGCACTACACATATGTATCCTTGCCATAGATCACATTCTTGGATTTATGGTGGAGACCATTTCTTGGTCAGAAATCCATAGGTGTTAGCCTTTAGTGTCATTGAAAATGGTCGTTCATGGCTATTTTCGACAAAAATGGGTGTTGTGTGGCCATTGATCATCGACCAGAGGCTCGTACACTTCACCCCACATATGTTTTCTTGCCATAGATCACATTCTTGGATTTCTGGAGGAGACCATTTCTTGGTCAAAAATCTGTTGGTGTTAGCCTTCGGTATTATTGAAAATAGTCGTTCATGGCTATTTTCGACTAAAATGGGGGTTGTGTGGCCATTTATCATCGACCAGAGGCTCGTACAATTCACCCCACATATGTTTCCTTGCCATAGATCACATTCTTGGATTTCTGGTGGAGACCATTTCTTGGTCAAAAATCCGTACGTGTTAGCCTTCGGTATTATTGAAAATGGTCATTCATGGCTATTTTCGACAAAAATGGGGGTTGTGTGGCCATTGATCTTCGACCAGAGGCTCATACACCTCACTACACTTATGTTTCCTTGCCATAGATCACATTCTTGGATTTATGGTGGAGACCATTTCTTGGTCAAAAATCCATAGGTGTTAGCCTTCAGTGTCATTGAAAATGGTCGTTCATGGCTATTTTCGACAAAAATGGGGGTTGTGTGGCCATTGATCATCGGCCAGAGGCTCATACACTTCACCCCACATTTGTTTTCTTGCCAAAGATCACATTCTTGGAATTCTAGAGGAGACCATTTCTTGGTCAAAAATCTGTTGGTGTTAGCCTTCGGTATTATTGAAAATGGTCGTTCATGGCTATTTTTGACTAAAATGGAGGTTGTGTGGCCATTTATCATCGACCGGAGGCTCGTACAATTCACCCCACATATGTTTCCTTGCCATATATCACATTCTTGGATTTCCGGTGGAGACCATTTCTTGGTCAAAAATCCGTACCTGTTAGCCTTCGGTATTATTAAAAATGGTCATTGATGGCTATTTTCGACACAAATGGGGGTTGTGTGGCCATTGATCTTCGACCAGAGGCTCATACACCTCACTACACATATGTTTCCTTGCCATAGATCACATTCTTGGATTTATGGTGGAGACCATTTCTTGGTCAAAAATCCATAGGTGTTAGCCTTCAGTGTCATTGAAAATGGTCGTTCATGGCTATTTTCGAAAAAATGGGGGTTGTGTGGCTATTGATCATCGACCAGAGGCTCGTACACTTCACCCCACATATGTTTTCTTGCCATAGATCAGAATCTTGGATTTCTCGTGGAGACCATTTGTTGGTCAAAAATTCGTAGGTTTTAGCCTTCAGTGTCATTGAAAATGGTCATTCATGGCTATTTTCGACAAAAATGGGGGTTGTGTCGCCATTGATCATCGACCAGAGGATCGTACACCTCACCCCACATAAGTTTCCTTGCCATATATCACATTCTTGGATTTCTGGTGGAGACCATTTCTTGGTCAAAAATCCGTAGGTGTTAGCCTTCGGTATTATTGAAAATGGTCGTTCATGGCCATTTTCGACAAAAATGGGGGTTGTGTGGCAATTGATCATCGACCAAAGGCTCATACACCTCACCCCACATGTGTTTCCTTGCCATAGACCACATACTTGGATTTCTGGTGGTGACCATTTCTTGGTAAAAAATCCGTAGGTGTTAGCCTTCGGTATTATTGAAAATGGTTGTTCATGGCTATTTTCGAAAAAATGGGGGTTGTGTGGCCATTGATCATCGACCAAAGGCTCATACACCTCACCCCACATATGTTTCCTTGCCATAGACCACATTCTTGGATTTCTGGTGGAGACCATTTGTTGGTCAAAAATCCGTAGGTGTTAGCTTTCGGTATTATTGAAAATGGTCGTTCATGGCTATTTTCATCAAAAAATGGGGGTTGTGTGGCCATTTATCATCGACCAGAGGCTCGTACACCTCACCCCACATATGTTTCCTTGCCATAGATCACATTCTTGGATTTCTGGTGGAGACCATTTCTTGGTCAAAAATCCGTACGTGTTAGCCTTCGGTATTATTGAAAATGGTCGTTCATGGCTATTTTTGACAAAATAGAGGTTCTGTGGCCATTGATCATCGACCAGAGGCTCATACACCTCCCCCTTCTTATTTTTCCTTGACATAGATCACATTTTTGGATTTCTGGTGGAGACCATTTCTTGGGCAAAAATCTGAATGTGTTAGCCTTCGGTATTATTGAAAATGGTCATTCATGGCTATTTTCGACAAAAATGGGGGTTGTGTGGCCATTTATCTTCAACTAGAGGCTCATACACCTCACTACACATATGTTTTCTTGACATAGATCACATTCTTGGATCTATGGTGGAGACCAGTTCTTGGTCAAAAATCCATAGGTGTTAGCCTTCAGTGTCATTGAAAATAGTCGTTCATGGCAATTTTCAAAAAAAATGGGGGTTGTGTGGCCATTGATAATCGACCGAGGGCTCGTACACCTCACCCCACATATGTTTCCTTGCCATAGATCACATTGTTGGATTTCTGGTGGAGACCATTTCTTGGTCAAAAATTCGTAGGTGTTAGCCTTCGGTATTATTGAAAATGGTCGTTCATGGCTATTTTCGACAAAAATGGGGGTTGTGTGGCCATTTATCATCGACCAGAGGCTCGTACACCTCACCCCACATATGTTTATTTGCCATAGATCACAGTCTTGGATTTCTCGTGGAGACCATTTCTTGGTCAAAAATCTGTACGTGTTAGCCTTCGGTATTATTGAAAATGGTCGTTCATGGCTGTTTTCGACAAAAATGGGGGTTGTGTGGCCATTGATCATCGACCAGAGGCTCGTACACCTCACCCAAAATATGTTTCCTTTCCATAGATCATATTCTTTGATTTCTGGTGGAGACGATTTCTTGGTTAAAAATCCGTAGGTGTTAGCCTTCGGAATTATTGAAAATGGTCGTTCATGGCTATTTTCGACAAAAATGGGGGTTGTGTGGCCATTGATCATCTATCAAAGGCTCGTACACCTCACCCACATATGTTTCCTTGCCATAGATCACATTCTTGGATTTCTGGTGGAGACCATTTCTTGGTCAAAAATCTGTAGGTGTTAGCCTTCGGTATTATTGTAAATGGTCGTTCATGGCTATTTTCAACAAAAATGGGGGTTGTGTGGCCATTGATCATCGACCAGAGGCTCATACACCTCACCCCACATATGTTTCCTTGCCATAGATCACATTCTTGGATTTCTGGTGGAGACCATTTCTTGGTAAAAAATTCGTACGTGTTAGTCTTCGGTATTTTTGAAAATGGCCATTCATGGCAATTTTCGACACAAATGGGGGTTGTGTGGCCATTGATCTTCGACCAGAGGCTCATACACCTCACTACACATATGTTTCCTTGCCATAGATCACATTCTTGGATTTATGGTGGAGACCATTTCTTGGTCAAAAAACCATAGGTGTTAGCCTTCAGTGTTATTGAAAATGGTCGTTCATAGCTGTTTTCGACAAAAATGGGGGTTGTGTGGCCATTGATCATCGACTAGAGGCTTGTACACTTCGCCCCACAAATGTTTTCTTGCCATAGATCACAATCTTGGATTTCTCGTGGAGACCATTTGTTGGTCAAAAATTCGTAGGTGTTAGCCTTCAGTGTCATTGAAAATGGTCATTCATGGCTATTTTCGACAAAAATGGGGGTTGTGTCGCCATTGATCATCGACCAGAGGCTCGTACACCTCACCCCACATAAGTTTCCTTGCCATAGATCACATTCTTGGATTTCTGGTGGAGACCATTTCTTGGTCAAAAATCCATAGGTGTTAGCCTTCGGTATTATTGAAAATGGTCGTTCCTGGCTATTTTCGACAAAAATGGGGGTTGTGTGGCAATTGATCATCGACCAAAGGCTCATACACCTCACCCCACATATGTTTCCTTGCCTTAGACTTCATTCTTGGATTTCTGGTGGAGACCATTTCTTGGTCAAAAATCCATAGGTGTTAGCCTTCAGTGTCATTGAAAATGGTCGTTCATGGCTGTTTTCGACAAAAATGGGGGTTGTGTGGCCATTGATCATCGACCAGAGGCTCGTACACTTCACCCCACATATGTTTTCTTGCTATAGATCACAATCTTGGATTTCTGGTGGAGACCATTTCTTGGTCAAAAATCTGTTGGTGTTAGCCTTCGGTATTATTGAAAATGGTCGTTCATGGCTATTTTCGACTAAAATGGCGGTTGTGTGGCCATTTATCATCGACCAGTGGCTCGTACACCTCACCCCACATATGTTTACTTACCATAGATCACATTCTTGGATTTCTGGTGGAGACCATTTCTTGGTTAAAAATCCGTACGTGTTAGCCTTCGGTATTATTGAAAATGGTCATTTATGGCTATTTTCGACAAAAATGGGGTTGTGTGGCCATTGATTATCGACCAGAGGCTCGTACACCTCACCCCACATATGTTTCCTTGCCATAGATCACATTCTTGGATTTCTGGTGGTGACCATTTCTTGGTCAAAAATCCGTAGGTGTTAGCCTTCGGTATTATTGAAAATGGTCGTTCATAGCTATTTTCGACAAAAATGGGGGTTGTGTGGCCATTGATCATCGACCAAAGGCTCATACACCTCACCCCACATATGTTTCCTTGCCATAGACCACATTCTTGGATTTCTGGTGGAGACCATTTGTTGGTCAAAAATCCGTAGGTGTTAGCCTTCGGTATTATTGAAAATGGTCGTTCATGGCTATTTTCATCAAAAATGGGGGTTGTGTGGCCATTTATTATCAACCAGAGGCTCGTACACCTCACCCCACATATGTTTCCTTGCCATAGATCACATTCTTGGATTTCTAGTGGAGACCATTTCTTGGTAAAAAATTCGTACGTGTTAGCCTTCGGTATTATTGAAAATGGTCGTGGTCGTTCATGGCTATTTTCGACAAAATGGGGGTTGTGTGGCCATTGATCATCGACCAGAGGCTTGTACACCTCACCCACATATGTTTCCTTGTCGTAGATCACATTCTTGGATTTCTGGTGGAGACCATTTCTTGGTCAAAAATCCGTATGTGTTAGCCTTCGGTATTATTGAAAATGGTCGTTCATGGCTATTTTCGACAAAATAGAGGTTTTGTGGCCATTGATCATCGACCAGAGGCTCATACACCTCACCCACATATGTTTCCTTGTCGTAGATCACATTCTTGGATTTCTGGTGGAGACCATTTCTTGGGCAAAAATCCGAATGTGTTAGCCTTCGGTATTATTGAAAATGGTTATTCATGGCTATTTTCGACAAAAATGGGGGTTGTGTGGCCATTTATCTTCAACCAGAGGCTCATACACCTCACTACACATATGTTTTCTTGCCATAAATCACATTCTTGGATCTATGGTGGAGACCAGTTCTTGGTCAAAAATCCATAGGTGTTAGCCTTCAGTGTCATTGAAAATAGTCGTTCATGGCTATTTTCGACAATAATGGGGGTTGTGTGGCCATTGATAATCGACCAGAGGCTCGTACACCTCACCCCACATATGTTTCCTTGCCATAGATCACATTCTTGGATTTCTGGTGGAGACCATTTCTTGGTCAAAAATCCGTAGGTGTTAGCCTTCGGTATCATTGAAAATGGTCGTTCATGGCTATTTTCGACAAAAATGGGGGTTGTGTGGCCATTGATCATCGACCAGAGGCTCATACACCTCACCCCACATATGTTTCCTTGTCGTATATAACATTCTTGGATTTCTGATGGAGACCATTTCTTGGTCAAAAATCCGTAGGTGTTAGCCTTCGGTATTATTGTAAATGGTCATTCATGGCTATTTTCGACAAAAATGGGGGTTGTGTGGCCATTGATCATCGACCAGACGCTCATACACCTCACCCCACATATGTTTCCTTGCCATAGATCACATTCTTGGATTTTTGGTGGAGACCATTTCTTGGTCTAAAATCCGTAGGTGTTAGCCTCTAGTATTATTGAAAATGGTCGCTCATGGCTATTTTCAAGGTCGCTCATGGCTATTTTCATAAAAATGGGGGTTGTGTGGCCATTTATCATCGATCAGAGGCTCATACACCTCACCCCACATATGTTTCCTTGCCATAGATCACATTCTTGGATTTTTGGTGGAGACCATTTCTTGGTCTAAAATCCGTAGGTGTTAGCCTCTAGTATTATTGAAAATAGTCGTTCATGGCTATTTTCGACAATAATGGGGGTTGTGTGGCCATTGATAATCGACCAGAGGCTCGTACACCTCACCCCACATATGTTTCCTTGCCATAGATCACATTCTTGGATTTCTGGTGGAGACCATTTCTTGGTCAAAAATTCGTAGGTGTTAGCCTTCAGTGTCATTGAAAATGGTCGTTCATTGCTATTTTCGACAAAAATGGGGGTTGTGTGGCCATTGATCATCGACCAGAGGCTCGTACACCTCACCCCACATATGTTTTATTGCCATAGATCAAAATCTTGGATTTCTCGTGGAGACCATTTCTTGGTCAAAAATCCGTACGTGTTAGCATTCGGTATTATTGAAAAAGGTCGTTCATGGCTATTTTCGACAAAAATGGGGGTTGTGTGGCCATTGATCATCGACAAGAGGCTCGTACACCTCACCCGACATATAATTCCTTGCCATAGATCATATTCTTGGGTTTCTGGTGGAGACAATTTCTTGGTCAAAAATCCGTAGGTGTTAGCCTTCGGTATTATTTAAAATGGTCGTTCATGGCTATTTTCGACAAAAATGGGGGTTGTGTGGCCATTGATCATCGACCAGAGGCTCGTACACCTCACCCCACATATGTATCCTTGCCATAGATCAAATTCTTGGATTTCTAGTGGAGACCATTTCTTGGTAAAAAATCCGTAGGTGTTAGCCTTCGATATTATTGTAAATGGTCGTTCATGGCTATTTTCGACAAAAATGGGGGTTGTGTGGCCATTGATCATCGACCAGAGGCTCATACACCTCACCCCACATATGTTTCCTTGCCATAGATCACATTCTTGGATTTCTGGTGGAGACCATTTCTTGGGCAAAAATTCGTATGTGTTAGCCTTCGGTATTATTGAAAATGGTCGTTCAAAGCTATTTTCGACAAAATGGGGGTTGTGTGGCCATTGATCATCGACCAGAGGCTTGTACACCTCACCCCACATATGTTTCCTTGCCATAGATCACATTCTTGGATTTCTGGTGGAGACCATTTCTTGGGCAAAAATCCGAATGTGTTAGCCTTCGGTATTTTTGAAAATGGTCATTCATGGCTATTTTCGATAAAAATGGGGGTTGTTTCACCATTGATCTTCGACCAGAGGCTCATACACCTCACTACACATATGTTTCCTTGCCATATATCACATTCTTGGATTTATGGTGGAGACCATTTCTTGGTCAAAAATCCATAGGTGTTAGCCTTCAGTGTCATTGAAAATGGTCGTTCATGGCTATTTTCGACAAAATAGAGGTTCTGTGGCCATTGATCATTGACCATAGGCTCATACACCTCACCCCACATATGTTTCCTTGCCATAGATCACATTCTTGGATTTCTTGTGGAGATCATGTCTTGGTCAAAAATCCGTAGGTGTGAGCCTTCTGTATTATTGAAAATGGTCGTTCATGGCTATATTCGACAAAAATGGGGGTTGTGTGGCCATTGATCATCGACCAGAGGCTCGTACACCTCACCCCACATATGTTTACTTGCCATAGATCACATTCTTGGATTTCTGGTGGAGACGGTTTTTGGTCAAAAATCCGTAGGTGTTAGCCATCGGTATTATTGAAAATGGTCGTTCATGGCTATTTTCAATAAAAATGGGGGTTGTGTGGCCACTTATCATCGACTAGAGGCTCATAAACCTCACCCCACATATGTTTCCTTGCCATAGATCACATTCTTGGATTTCTGGTGGAGACCATTTCTTGGTCAAAAACTCGTACGTGTTAGCCTTCGGTATTATTGAAAATGGTCGTTCATGGCTATTTTCGGCAAAATGGGGGTTGTGTGGCCATTGATCATCGACCAGAGGCTCACACACCTCACCCCACATATGTTTCCTTGCCATAGATCACATTCTTGGATTTCTGGTGGAGACCATTTCTTTGTCAAAAATCCGTAGGTGTTAGCCTCTGGTATTATTGAAAATGGTCGTTCATTTTTGACCAAGAAATGGTCTCAACCAGAAATCCAAGAATGTGATCTATGGCAAGGAAACATTTGTGGGGTGAGGTGTACGAGCCTCTGGTCGATTATCAATGGCCACACAACCCCCATTTTTGTCGAAAATAGCCATGAACGACTATTTTCAATGACACTGAAGGCTAACACCTACGGATTTTTGACCAAGAACTGGTCTCCACCATAGATCCAAGAATGTGATATATGGCAAGAAAACATATGTGTAGTGAGGTGTATGATCCTCTGGTTGAAGATAAATGGCCACACAACCCCCATTTTTGTCGAAAATAGCCATGAATGACCATTTTCAATAATACCGAAGGCTAACACCTACGGATTTATGACCAAGAAATGGTCTCCACCAGAAATCCAAGAATGTGATCTATGGCAAGGAAACATATGTGGGGTGAGGTGTATGAGCCTCTGGTCGATGATCAATGGCTACAGAACCTCTATTTTGTCGAAAATAGCCATGAACGACCATTTTCAATGACACTGAAGGCTAACACCTATGGATTTTTGACCAAGAAATGGTCTCCACCATAAATCCAAGAATGTGATATATGGCAAGGAAACATATGTGTAGTGAGGTGTATGAGCCTCTGGTCGAAGATCAATGGCGAAACAACCCCCATTTTTATCGAAAATAGCCATGAATGACCATTTTCAAAAATACCGAAGGCTAACGCATTCGGATTTTTGCCCAAGAAATGGTCTCCACCAGAAATCCAAGAATGTGATATATGGCAAGGAAACATATGTGGGGTGAGGTGTACGATCCTCTGGTCGATGATCAATGGCCACACAACCCCCATTTTGTCGAAAATAGCCACGAACGACCATTTTCAATAATACCGAAGGCTAACACGTACGAATTTTTGACCAAGAAATGGTCTCCACCAGAAATCCAAGAATGTGATCTATGGCAAGAAACATATGTGGGGTGAGGTGTACGAGCCTCTGGTCGATGATAAATGGCCATACAACCCCCATTTTTTATCAAAATAGCCATGAACGACCATTTTCAATAATACTAGAGGCTAACACCTACAGATTTTGACCAAGAAATGGTCTCCACCAGAAATCCAAGAATGTGATCTATGGCAAGGAAACATATGTGGGGTGAGGTGTATGAGCCTCTGGTCGATGATCAATGGCCACACAACCCCCATTTTTATCGAAAATAGCCATGAACGACCATTTACAATAATATCGAAGGCTAACGCCTACGGATTTTTGACCAAGAAATGGTCTCCACCAGAAATCTAAGAATTTGATCTATGGCAAGGAAACATATGTGGGGTGAGGTGTACGAGCCTCTGGTCGATGATCAATGGCCACAGAACCCCCATTTTTGTCGAAAATAGCCATGAACGACCATTTTCAATAATACTGAAGGCTTACACCTACGGATTTTTGACCAAGAAATCGTCTCCACCAGAAATCCAAGAATATGATCTATGGCAAGGAATTATATGTCGGGTGAGGTGTACGAGCCTCTGGTCGATGATCAATGGCCACACAACCCCCATTTTTTGTCGAAAATAGCCATGAACGACCATTTTCAATGACACTGAAGGCTAACACCTATGGATTTTTGACCAAGAAATGGTCTCCACCATAAATCCAAGAATGTGGTCTATGGCAAGGAAACATATGTGGGGTGAGGTGTATGAGCCTTTGGTCGATGATCAATTGCCACACAACCCCCATTTTGTCGAAAATAGCCATGAACGACCATTTTCAATAATACCGAAGGCTAACACCTATAGATTTTTGACCAAGAAATGGTCTCCACCAGAAATCCAAGAATGTGATCTATGGCAAGGAAACTTATGTGGGGTGAGGTGTACGAGCCTCTGGTCGATGATCAATGGCGACACAACCCCCATTTTTGTCGAAAATAGCCATGAATGACCATTTTCAATGACACTTAAGGCTAACACCTACGAATTTTTGACTAACAAATGGTCTCCACGAAAAATCCAAGATTGTGATCTATGGCAAGAAAACAAATGTGGGGTGAAGTGTACGAGCCTCTGGTCGATGATCAATGGCCACACAACCCCCATTTTTGTCGAAAATAGCCATGAACGACCATTTTCAATGACACTGAAGGCTAACACCTATGGATTTTTGACCACGAAATGGTCTCCACCATAAATCCAAGAATGTGATCTATGGCAAGGAAACATATGTGTAGTGAGGTGTATGAGCCTCTGGTCGAAGATCAATGGCCACACAACCCCCATTTGTGTCAAAAATAGCCATGAATGACCATTTTCAATAATACCGAAGGCTAACATGTACGGATTTTTGACCAAGAAATGGTCTCCACCAGAAATTCAAGAATGTTATCTATGGCAAGGAAACATATGTGGGGTGAGGTGTATGAGCCTCTGGTCGATGATCAATGGCCACACAACCCCCATTTTTGTTGAAAATAGCCATAAACGACCATTTACAATAATACCGAAGGCTAACACCTACGGATTTTTGACCAAGAAATGGTCTCCACCAGAAATCCAAGAATGTGATCTATGGCAAGGAAACATATGTGGGGTGAGGTGTACGATCCTCTGGTCGATGATCAATGGCCACACAACCCCCATTTTTGTTGAAAATAGCCATGAACGACCATTTTCAATAATTCTGAAGGCTAACACCTACGGATTTTTGACCAAGAAATCGTCTCCACCAGAAATCCAAGAATATGATCTATGGCAAGGAAACATATTTGGGGTGAGGTGTACGAGCCTCTGGTCGATGATCAATGACCACACAACCCCCATTTTTGTCGAAAACAGCCATGAACGACCATTTTCAATAATACCGAAGGCTAACACGTACGGATTTTTGACCAAGAAATGGTCTCCACGAGAAATCCAAGATTGTGATCTATGGCAATTAAACATATGTGGGGTGAGGTGTACGAGCCACTGGTCGATGATAAATGGCCACACAACCCCCATTTTTGTCAAAAATAGCCATGAACGACCATTTTCAATAATACCGAAGGCTAACACCTACGGATTTTTGACCAAGAAATGGTCTCCACCAGAAATCCAAGAATGTGATCTATGGCAAGGAAACATATGTGGGGTGAGGTGTACGAGCCCCTGGTCGATTATCAATGGCCACACAACCCCCATTTTTGTCGAAAATTGCCATGAACGACTATTTTCAATGACACTGAAGACTAACACCAATGGATTTTTGACCAAGAACTGGTCTCCACCATAGATCCAAGAATGTGATCTATGGCAAGAAAAAATATGTGTAGTGAGATGTATGAGCCTCTGGTTGAAGATAAATGGCCACACAACCCACATTTTTGTCGAAAATAGCCATGAATGACCATTTTCAATAATACCGAAGGCTAACACATTCGGATTTTTGCCCAAGAAATGGTCTCCACCAGAAATCCAAAAATGTGATCTATGTCAAGGAAACATATGTGGGGTGAGGTGTATGAGCCTCTGGTCGATGATCAATGGCCACAGAACCTCTATTTTGTCAAAAATAGCCATGAACGACCATTTTCAATGATACCGAAGGCTAACACGTACGGATTTTTGACCAAGAAATGGTCTCCACCAGAAATCCAAGAATGTGATCTATGGCAAGAAAACATATGTGGGGTGAAGTGTACGAGCCTCTGGTCGATGATCAATGGCCACGCAACCCCCATTTTTGTCGAAAATAGCCATGAACGACCAATTTCAATGACACTGAAGGCTAACACCTATGGATTTTTGACCAAGAATTGGTCTCCACCACAAATCCAAGAATGTGATCTATGGCAAGGAAACATATGTGTAGTGAGGTGTATGAGCCTCTGGTCGAAGATCAATGGCCACACAACCCCCATTTGTGTCAAAAATAGCCATGAATGACCATTTTCAATAATACCGAAGGCTAACACGTACGGATTTTTGACCAAGAAATGGTCTCCACCAGAAATCCAAGAATGTGATCTATGGCAAGGAAACATATGTGGGGTGAGGTGTATGAGCCTCTGGTTGATGATCAATGGCCACACAACCCCCATTTTTTGTCGAAAATAGCCATGAACGACCATTTACAATAATACCGAAGGCTTACACGTACGGATTTTTGACCAAGAAATGGTCTCCACCAGAAATCCAAGAATGTGATCTATGGCAAGGAAACATATGTGGGGTGAGGTGTACGAGACTCTGGTCGATGATCAATGGCCACACAACCCCCATTTTTGTCGAAAATAGCCATGAACGCCCATTTTCAATAATTCCGAATGCTAACACCTACGGATTTTTGACCAAGATATCGTCTCCACCAAAAATCCAAGAATATGATCTATGGCAAGTAAACATATTTTGGGTGAGGTGTACGAGCCTCTGGTCGATGATCAATGGCCACACAACCCCCATTTTTGTCGAAAACAGCCATGAACGACCATTTTCAATAATACTGAAGGCTAACACGTACGGATTTTTGACCAAGAAATGGTCTCCACGAGAAATCCAAGATTGTGATCTATGGCAATTAAACATATGTGGGGTGAGGTGTACGAGCCTCTGGTCGATGATAAATGGCCACACAACCCCCATTTTTGTCGAAAATAGCCATGAACAACCATTTTCAATAATACCGAAGGCTAACACCTACAGATTTTTGACCAAGAAATGGTCTCCACCAGAAATCCAAGAATGTGATCTATGGCAAGGAAATATATGTGGGATGAGGTGTACGAGCCTGTTGGGGACCTTCGGCATCCGAAGGTCCTCAAAAACAGGATTTAACAGTATTTCTGGAAGTATAATGTGTGAGCAGGTACCTTCGGACTCAAGTCGGTATTATGGCAGAGAAGACCAGGATAATACGAAGGTCTCGATACAGCGCCGAAGATGTTAGCAGGAAAGCTTCGGCGTGGTTGCAGAAAATGAAACCGACTTAAAGATGAAAAGGCTATTCAGACCTCGATAGATTACTATAGAATTATTATCAAATATAAAGGGCATGAATGTAATTTTGTATGGGCTGTGTCCCGTGCCTATAAATAGGTGAACAGAGCCCCCGTACTGTTCACGCTGACTTGGCATTCGCTTCTTGCGTCACACTTGTACTATCATCTCCTTCCAGTTGGAGGTACACTTGTAATTCAATGATATTTCTGTCTATGTCTGATAATAATATATAATTGTTTGTGTTGTCTTTTATATTCATTACCTTTTATCCTTCGTCATTGTATAATGAATTCATGAAGGTACGCCCTTCTTAACCTTCGTCCGAAAGTCATTAAATCCTAAGGGAAATAATGCTTCGAAGGACGAAGGACTTTTACGATTAACATTTTTTATGTTGCCTTGTTCTTAACTCCTAGCATTTGAGAACGAGTCCCCAACAGAGCCCCTGGTCGATTATCAATGGCCACACAACCCCCATTTTTGTCAAAAATTGCCATGAACGACTATTTTCAATGACACTGAAGGCTAACACCTACGGATTTTTGACCAAGAACTGGACTCCACCATAGATCCAAGAATGTGATCTATGGCAAGAAAACATATGTGTAGTGAGGTGTATGAGCCTCTGGTTGAAGATAAATGGCCACACAACCCCCATTTTTGTCGAAAATAGCCATGAATGACCATTTTCAATAATACCGAAGGCTAACACATTCGGATTTTTACCCAAGAAATGGTCTCAACCAGAAATCCAAAAATGTGATCTATGTTAAGGAAACATATGTGGGGTGAGGTGTATGACCCTCTGGTCGATGATCAATGGCCACAGAACCTCTATTTTGTCAAAAATAGCCATGAACGACCATTTTCAATAATACCGAAGGCTAACACGTACGGATTTTTGACCAAGAAATGGTCTCCACCAGAAATCCAAGAATGTGATCTACGGCAAGGAAACATATGTGGGTGCGGTGTACGAGCCTCTGATCGATGATCAATGGCCACACAACCCTAATTTTGTCGAAAATAGCCATGAACGACCATTTTTAATAATACCGAAGGCTAACACGTACGAATTTTTGACCAAGAAATGGTGTCCACCAGAAAACCAAGAGTGTGCTCTACGGCAAGGAAACATATGTGGGGTGAGGTGTACGAGCCTCTGGTCGATGATAAATGGCCACACAACCCCCATTTTTGATGAAAATAGCCTTGAACGACCATTTTCAATAATATGTGGGGTGAGGTGTATGAGCCTTTGGTCGATGATCAACTGCCACACAACCCCCATTTTTGTCGAAAATAGCCATGAACGACCATTTTCAATGACACTGAAGGCTAACACCTACAGATTTTTGACCAAGAAATGGTCTCCACCAGAATTCCAAGAATGTGATCTATAGCAAGAAAACATATGTGGGGTGAAGTGTACGAGCCTCTGGTCGATGATCAATGGCCACACAACCCCCATTTTTGTCAAAAATAGCGATCAACGACCATTTTCAAAGACACAGAAGGCTAACACGTATGGATTTTTGACCAAGAAATGGTCTCCACCAGAAATCCGAGAATGTGATCTATGGCAAGGAAACATATGTGGGGTGAGGTGTACGAGCCTCTGGTCGATGATCAATTGACACACAACCCCCATTTTTGTCGAAAATAGCCATGAACGACCATTTTCAATGACACTAAAGGCTAACACCTACGGAATTTTGACCAAAAAATGGTCTCCACCATAAATCCAAGAATGTGATCTATGGTAAGGAAACATATGTGTAGTGAGGTGTATGAGCCTCTGGCCGAAGATCAATGGCCAAACAACCCCCATTTTTCTCGAAAATAGCCATGAATGACCATTTTCAATAATACCGAAGGCTAACACATTCAAATTTTTGCCCAAGAAATGGTCTGCACCAGAAATCCAAGAATGTGATCTATGGCAAGGAAACATATGTGGGGTGAGGTGTACGAGCCTCTGGTAGATGATCAATGGCCACACAACCCCCATTTTTGTCGAAAATAGCCATGAACGACCATTTTCAATGACATTGAAGGCTAACACTCACAGATTTTTGACCAAGAAATGGTCTCCACCATAAATCCAAGAATGTGATCTATGGCAAGGAAACATATTTGTAGTGAGGTGTATGAGCCTCTTGTCGAATATCAATGGCCACACAACCCTTATTTTTGTCGAAAATAGCCATGAACAACCATTTCAATAGTACCGAAGGCTAACACATTCGGATTTTTGACTAAGAAATGGTCTCCACCAGAAATCAAAGAATGTGATCTATGGTAAGGAAACATATGTGGGGTGAGGTTTATGAGCCTCTGGTCAATGATCAATGGCCACACAACCCCCATTTTTGTCGAAAATAGCCATGAATGACCATTTTCAATAATACCGAAGGCTAACACGTACGGATTTTTGACCAAGAAATGGTCTCCACCAGAAATCCAAGAATGTGATCTATGGCAAGGAAACATATGTGAGGTGAGGTGTACGAGCCTCTGGTCGATGATCAATGGCCACACAACCCCCATTTTTTCGAAAATAGCCATGAACGACCATTTTCAATGACACGGAAGGCTAACACCTACGGATTTTTGACCAAGAAATGGTCTCCACCATAAATCCAAGAATGTGATCTATGGAAAGGAAACATAAGTGAGGTGAGGTGTACGAGCCTCTGGTCGATGATAAATGGCCACACAACCCCCATTTTTGATGAAAACAGCCATGAACGACCATTTTCAATAATACCGAAGGCTAACACCTACGGATTTTTGACCAAGAAATGGTCTCCACCAGAAATCCAAGAATGTGATCTATGGCAAGGAAACATACGTGGGGTGAGGTGTATGAGCCTATGGTCGATGATCAATGGCCACACAACGCCCATTTTTGTCTAAAAAAGCGATCAACGACCATTTTCAATAATACAGAAGGCTAACGAGTATGGATTTTTGACCAAGAAATGGTCTCCACCAGAAATCCAAGAATGTGATCTATGGCAAGGAAACATATGTGGGGTGAGGTGTACGAGCCTCTGGTCGATGATCAATGGCCACACAACCCCCATTTTTGATGAAAATAGCCATGAACGACCATTTTCAATAATACCGAAGGCTAACACCTACGGATTTTTGACCAAGAAATGGTCTCCACCAGAAATCCAAAAATGTGATCTATGGCAAGAAAACATACGTGGGGTGAGGTGTATGAGCCTATGGTCGATGATCAATGGCCACACAACCTCCATTTTTGTCGAAAATAGCCATGAACGACCATTTTCAATAATACCGAAGGCTAACACCTACGGATTTTTGACCAAGAAATGTTCTCCACCAGAAAACCAAAAATGTGATCTATGGCAAGGAAACATACGTGGGGTGAGGTGTATGAGCCTATGGTCGATGATCAATGGCCACACAACCCCCATTTTTGTCGAAACTAGCCATGAACGACCATTTTCAATAATACCGAAGGCTAACACCTATGGATTTTTGACCAAGAAATGGTCTCCACAATAAATCCAAGAATGTGATCTATGGCAAGGAAACATATGTGGGGTGAGGTGTATGGGCCTCTGGTCTATGATCAATGGCCACACAACGCCCATTTTTGTCTAAAATAGCGATCAACGACCATTTTCAATAATACAGAAGGCTAACACGTATGGATTTTTGACCAAGAAATGGTCTCCACCAGAAATCCGAGAATGTGATCTATGGCAAGGAAACATATGTGGGGTGAGGTGTACGAGCCTCTGGTCGATGATCAATGGCCACACAACCCCCATTTTTGATGAAAATAGCCATGAACGACCATTTTCAATAATACCGAAGGCTAACACCTACGGATTTTTGTCCAAGAAATGGTCTCCACCAGAAATCCAAGAATGTGATCTATGGCAAGGAAACATACGTGGGGTGAGGTGTATGATCCTATGGTCGATGATCAATGGCCACACAACCCCCATTTTTGTCGAAAATAGCCATGAACGACCATTTTCAATAATACCGAAGGCTAACACCTACGGATTTTTGACGAAGAAATGTTCTCCACCAGAAATCCAAAATGTGATCTATGGCAAGGAAACATATGTGGGGTGAGGTGTACGAGCCTCTGGTCGATGATCAATGGCCACACAACCCTCATTTTTGTCGAAAATAGCCATGAACGACCATTTTCAATGACACTGAAGGCTAACACCTATGGATTTTTGACCAAGAAATGGTCTCCACCATAAATCCAAGAATGTGATCTATGGCAAGGAAACATATGTGGGGTGAGTTGTATGGGCCTCTGGTCGATGATCAATGGCCACACAACGCCCATTTTTGTCTAAAATAGCGATCAACGTCCATTTTAAATAATACAGAAGGCTAACACGTATGGATTTTTGACCAAGAAATGGTCACCACCAGAAATCCGAGAATGTGATCTATGGCAAGGAAACATATGTGGGGTGAGGTGTACGAGCCTCTGGTCGATGATCAATGGCCACACAACCCCCATTTTTGTCGAAAATAGCCATGAACGACCATTTTCAATGACACTGAAGGCTAACACCTACGGAATTTTGACCAAGAAATGGTCTCCACCATAAATCCAAGAATGTGATCTATGGCAAGGAAACATATGTGTAGTGAGGTGTATGAGCCTCTGGCCGAAGATCAATGGCCAAACAACCCCCATTTTTCTCGAAAATAGCCATGAATGACCATTTTCAATAATACCGAAGGCTAACACATTCAGATTTTTGCCCAAGAAATGGTCTCCACCAGAAATCAAAGAATGTGATCTATGGCAAGCAAACATATGTGGGGTGAGCTTTACGAGCCTCTGGTCGATGATCAATGGCCACACACCCCCATTTTTGTCGAAAATAGCCATGAATGACCATTTTCAATAATACCGAAGGCTAACACGTACGGATTTTTGACCAAGAAATGGTCTCCACCAGAAATCCAAGAATGTGATCTATGGCAAGGAAACATATGTGGGGTGAGGTGTATGAGCCTCTGGTCGATGATAAATGGCCACACAACCCCCATTTTAGACGAAAAGAGCCATGAACGATTATTTTCAATAATACCGAAGGCTAACACCAACGGATTCTTGACCAAGAAATGGTCTCCACCAGAAATCCAAGAATGTGATCAATGTTAAGAAAACATATGTGGGGTAAAGTGTAAGAGCCTCTGGTCGATGATCAATGGCCACACAACCCCCATTTTTGTCGAAAATAGCCATGAACACAATTTTCTATGACACTGAAGGCTAACACCTATGGATTTTTGACCAAGAAATTGTCTCCACCATAAATCCTAGAATGTGATCTATGGCAAGGAAACATATGTGTAGTGAGGTGTATGAGCCTCTGGTCGAAGATCAATGGCCACACAACCCCCATTTTTGTCGAAAATAGCCATGAATGACCATTTTCAATAATACCGAAGGCTAACACATTCGGATTTTTGCCCAAGAAATGGACTCCACCAGAAATCCAAGAATGTGATCTATGGCAAGGAAACATATGTGGGGTGAGGTGTACGAGAATCTGGTCGATGATCACTGGCCACACAACCCCCATTTTTGTCAAAAATAGCCATGAACGACCATTTTCAAGGACACTGAAGGCTAACACCTACGGATATTTGACCAAGAAATGGTCTCCACCATAAATCCAAGAATGTGATCTATGGCAAGGAAACATATGTGTAGTGAGGTGTATGAGCCTCTGGTCGATGATCAATGGCCACACAACCCCCATTTTTGTCGAAAATAGCCATGAACGACCATTTTCAATGACACTGAAGGCTAACACCTATGGATTTTTGACCAAGAAATGGTCTCCACCATGTAACACTCAAAATTGTTTACAAGGAATAAATAGTGAATTCCCTACTATATGTGCCTTAATTGCATCATGAAAAGAGCATGCATATAATTAAGAGTGAGACAAATGATTCAAAAATAAAATAAAGTACATCTTTTTGGAGTTTTATGTTTGTGCATTAAATAAAAATAATAACAATATAAAAATGACTAGAAATTGGATTAAACCCTAAGTTGAAAAAATAGGGTTTTCTAAAATGAGAAGAAGAGGAATGATACAAAAATATAAATGATGTTATTATACTTTTAAAATTGGTAATTTTTCATTTCACAATATGATTTGAGAATAAATTTGCACAAGGTTTGAAACTAAATTCGAATTCAAATTGATTTTTAGAAATAAAGAAAAGAAAATGGGAGATGAAAAGAAAAGGAAAAGCAAAATCCCACTGTTGGGCCCAAAACCCTCAATTCGGCCCACCATCTCTTTTGATCCGCGCAGCCCACCACTCACTCTCGGCGCCGACATGGTGGGCCCACAGGGCAGTCGCGCCAGCGCACACAACATTTCCCCTTTCACTGCGTCGCGGGGCCCACTGGTCAGCCTCCTTGCTCGCGTGCTCCCTTTGTTAGCCGCTGCGTGTGGGGCCCCTTGCGCAGTTTGTTCTCCCACCTCGGAGTAGGAATCGGATCGTGCGCTTAACTAACGCCCGAGCTCAACGCCCTCCCTAGAATCCGCGCGGGCATTGGTTGAGGACCCCGTCCCCACACCTCGGGATCGCCCCTCGTCCACATATATACCCATGCGGACTTCGCCTCTCTGAATCCATGGTCGAGCCATCCTTAACCACCGTCGGGATCTCTCATCAGGGGAAACTCAAGCCGCCAGGTCGCCCATGCCCTTATCTAGCCACATAACGCCCTGAAGCCATAGCTGCGATTCTACCGTCGCACCGCAATCAAACAGGCCGCGGATCGCTCAGATTCCATAATCGCCCCTCGCCATTGCCATAGGGAAGCTCGGACTGAGCTGTGTCTGCGCCGCCATGTGTAGAGGAGTGCGAGTCGGGCGGCCGCTGCGGTGAACCGATGCAATAGGCCCTCGTGCTTCATAGGGATGCGGTGGCAGACGTTGATATCGGAGCCAATCGATGGAGGAGCCACCGACCGGCGGGAATTGCTCGCTTGAGTTACAACGCCGCCACGGATCCGCCCCACGCCACGAGCAGGGTGCTCGCCGCCTTTAATCCCGGTAAGAAACCCATCCAAATGGCTCGCCTCGTCCTCCACTTCGTGTAGCACCAATCAATTTCAGTGTTGAGGACGCTTGGGCGGAGAATCGTGCGCTCGCCGGCGAACTTCCGCTGTGGCTTTGGTGTGCGCCGCCGTAGCGCGTGCGGCAACCTCGCTGCCGTGGCGTGTGGTTGGGGATGAGAGCCTAGCCGTCGATTGAGCAATCAAGGGTGCAGGTTAGATCGGGGGGAGGATCAGGCCAGGGTAAATGCGGATCGTCCGATCGCGATCGGGCGAGTCGGGGCGATCGCAGGGGATTTTAAATCCAAACCGTAGATTTGTAATCGAGCGGTGCCTACTGGATACCGATTCGTTTCGAAGCCAGTCTAATCGTAGCCGTAGAACTTTAATCCAACGGCCGGGATTGGCCCGTACCCCTTCGCGGGTACGTTTTACAAAAGAAACCCCGCCAAACTTTGAAACCAACCCGCCATCCATAGCTGATGTGGGCTGAGTCTTAGGAATCTTGCGGCTTAGACCCTGAACTTCTCTGTATTTGCGCGCCCAGTCCAGAGAGTCAGAAAAATCAGAAAACAAATATAGAATTGGATTTTTAATGTAGAAATAAATGCTAGAATTGGTTTAATTCATAGAAAATCCATATGATGTCCAAATTAATCCATTTTAATTGCTATAATTTTGTAATAATGTTGTTTATCACCTAATGCCTCTGTTTTGACATGAAAACAATAATAAAATTGATCTCTTAATTAATCTCGTATCAAATACATAAACCTTAGAAAATTTGTATCTCCTCCGTTTTAAATCCGATTTGACTCGTTCCAGTTGCGTTAGTCTCGTAGCAACGCGTAGATTGTTATTATGCAGTTTGTTCTTATGTTTGGTGTGATGTTAATTTTATCTATACCATGTTTGTTTGTATTGCTATGACTAGCAGTGAGGTCACGAGTCATCTGAAGATCATCCTGGTACCTGGAATCTCAAGTCCCAGGCAAGTTGTGCCCTTGATCACTTCTTTTTACCCAGCCATGTTCTGATTAATCATAATGATCTGCATAGGTTAATTTTGATGGGACCCAATAGGTTACCCTAGTTTGATTATCTTTATACCTTGTTACCACTGAACTTTTTGGGCAGTACTTGCTAGTGCTTTATGTGGTTTTGGGTAAGAAGATACATTACTCATGATTATACTTTTGTTATCCGTTGTTATTTATCGTTCATGATAAGATCATTATGTTAATTGGAACATGGAGCGACCACCCGGGAAAACAGTGCTACCACAAGGGTATAATGGGACGCCCTTGGCTGATTAATTAGGAAAGCTAGTGGAGGACTACCTTACCCGAAAGGGGCAAGGGCAGTAGGGGAGTGGTCAGTGTAGGGAGGCCCTCGGGAGGATTTTGCTGCGATGGCGGTCCTGCAAGGGATTCCTGCATTGGAGCTTCCTATAAACTGTAGCGGGTTTTCTGAAGCTAGTGGAACTTTGTAAAGGCCTCGTAGTGTTACCCTGCCTCGCCTCTTCGGTAGAGGTGTATGGGAAGTCGCGATCCCTTGGCAGATGGGTAACATGACTTGTGGGTAAAGATGTGCCACCTCTGCAGAGTGTAAAACTGGTATACTAGCCGTGCTCACGGTCATGAGCAGCTCGGACCCTCACATGATTAATTTATGGAACTTAAATTCAATTTGTCATATGCATTGCATCGCAGGTGATGTTGTTACTTCTGTTCTACTATTTAATTGGGTTGGTATTTACTTATACTTAGTAATTGCTAATAAAATTTTGACCAACTTTAAAAGCAATGCTCAACTCTAACCATCCTCTTTGGTAAGCCTTACACTTCACATGAACTCCCACCTTTGGCGAGTTCATTCACATTATTCCCCACAACTTGTTGAGCGATGAACGTATGTGAGCTCACTCTTGCTGTCTCACACCCCCCCCACAGGTCAAGAGCAGGTACCACAGGATGAGGCGCGTGGAGGATGCTGTGATGAGTTCGTGAGTGGTCTAGGCCGTCGTCTCCCAGTCAACTTTGGGTTGCTGGATCGTTCCCTCATATGATGTAATTATTTAATTATTTTGTATAGAACTCCTGTTATATAGTAAAGATGTGACATTCGATCCTGTGCCACTATGCATCATATGTGTGAGACTTGGTCCCAGCACACCTGGTGTTTATGTTCGCGCCCGGGCTTTGGATCCCTAAAATCCGGGTGTGACAGAAGTGGTATCATAGGAATGTTGACTGTAGGACGAAACCTAGATAGAACTGGACAACCCTTATTTACTTACCTCTGCTACTCTGATTCAATTCTAAACTTATCTTAATCTTTTCTCATCTAACTCCGTTTTACTCTGATTATTCTTACCTTTTCATTCTAAAGACAACTTGGATTTCACACTTTGAAATCCTATGCCTAAAGTGACTTTTAGGAACAGGAGACCTAATCTCAAGGACAAAAACAAAACTATTTTTTTATAAGTATCTATATGCTTGAATGCTTGTTGTTAGACTACCCGTCTAGGGTTTGTGTTATTCCCTGTGTAATGACCGTTATACCCCTGTGTAATGGGCCTTGGCCCAGTTACTCTCTCTATTTAATATCACTCCCAACCCCTGATTAGGGCATGGGTTCCTATTCTAACATGGTATCAGCTTAGGGTTTCATCCTCTCCTCCTGCTACAGCCGCCAGCCGCCAGGGGACGTCTTCCCCCTGCAGCCGCGCCTCCCTCCCGCCGCCGGCCCCAGCCCCCAGCCGCCGGCCTCCCCTCTACCTCCCTCCCTCCCCTTCCCACTCGTCCCCAGCCGCCGGCCTCCATCCGTCTACACAGAGCCGCCCGACCCCGCTCTCGCGGCTCGTCGCGCCGCCAGGGGCAGCTGCCGCGCCGCCTTGGACGGCCGCCGCCAGGACGCGCCCCTGCCACACTCGTGCCTGGGAGCCGTGCTGCTCTGGCGCCGACCCCGACGCCGCCCTGCGCCCGGCCCAGCCGCCGCTCCGCCTGCGCGCTCTGTCCTGTGCCAGCCGCGCCTCCCCTCTCCAGCAGAGCGCGCCCTCCTCTCCCTTCGCCTCCACCGCCGCAGCCCTCTGCTCACCCTCTGCTCATGGCGGACCTCCGACCCGACCCGCACCCTGCCGGCCTGGTGCAACCGTCCCTGACCGCGGATCTAGGCACGGCCCCCACTTCCCTGGCCGCCGGCGTCGCCTCCCTGGGCCTACCTACTACCGGCCAGACCCACCCCATGGGCCCCGGCCGCTCCGTGGCCGATGCCGAGGCTCCCTACATCGTCGGCCTACGGCCCATCCGCGACGTCTCTTCCCCGGCCCACCGTCGAGGCTCCCCACCGGGGTTTCCTGCCCTCGCGGCACCCCCCGGTACCGACTCCACCCTCGGCGAGACCCTCGCCACGATCCAGGCGGCTGTGCTGGCCTCGCAGGAGCGTGCGCGCGCCGCCTCCCTCGCCCTGGAGCGTGAGCGTGCTCTGGGTGCCGCTCTGACCACCCAGATGGCCACCACGCAACGTCTCCTCGGCCGCCCACCGGTCGCCCCGGTGGAACCCCTGGAGGACCCCCGCGACTCCGACCTCGACGCCGACCTCATCGCAGCTCTCCACGCTCAAGCCGCTGGTCTGCACAACATCCGGGCCCTCGTGTCCGTGGTGTTGGATCCGGCGTCTTCCCACTACCCCCGGTGGCGTGGACAGGTCCTCCTCACGCTGCGACGGTTCGTCCTCGACGATCACGTCCTCGTCGACCACGACACTCCACCGCCGCGCTCCTGGTGCCTCATGGACAGCGTTGTCCTCTCGTGGCTCCACGGCACCATCACCGTTGAGCTACAGGACATCATCCGCGACCAGGCGGACACTGCGCGCCAGGCGTGGCTCGCTCTCGAGGACCAGTTCCTCGGGAATCGGGATGCTCGGGCACTCCACCTCGACGCCCAGTTCCACCTGTTCTCTCAGGGGGACCTCTCCGTGGGCAAATACTGCCGCCAGATGAAGGGCCTCGCTGACTCTCTCCGCGATCTCGGCGAGCCAGTTGCCGATCGTACCTTGGTGCTGAACCTCCTGCGTGGCCTCAGCCCCCGCTACGGCCACCTGAAGGCTCTCATCAAGAGGAGCGTGCCCTTCCCCACCTTCCACGCCGTGCGGAACGAGCTTCTCCTCGAGGAGCTCACCATGGCGAATGAGGCACACACTCCTGCCTCGGCCCTCTACAGCGCTCCTACCAGTGGTCAGCCACCTTCAGGGGGCCAGACCACCCGTCCTCCGTCGACCGGGGCTCCCACCCGCCCCCCACCTGCCGTCCCGGCGGCCCCTCGTCCGACTTCCACGACCGACGGGGGTCGTCGCTCCCGCAAGGGCGGCCGTGGGAGCGGCGGCTCCTCTCGTGGTGGTCCCTCCGGCCGGGGTGGCGGCCACGCGTGGCCGTCCTTCTACAACCCCTGGACCGGGACCATCGCCATGTGGCCGGGCCAGGCACCGAGTACCCCCCGTCCTCCGGCACCCGCCCTCCTGACTACACCTCACTACGGCGCACCTCCTTATGGTGCTCCCGTCGTGCCCCAGGCTCCGCCCGCGCTCCTGCCCCCGGGGACCCACACCTCGACGCCTTGGTCCCCGCCGGCTGGTGGTTGGGACAGCACCTCCCTCGCTGCTGCTTTCAGCACCATGGCGATGACCCCACCCCCCTCCGACTGGGTGATCGACTCCGGTGCCTCGTACCACACCACCCCCACGGCAGGCACGCTCTCTCGCTCTCATCCCCCACTCCCCTCTCACCCATCCTCGATCGTCGTTGGAAACGGTTCCACTCTGTCAGTCACCTCAGTAGGTGCCTCGGTTCTTCCTGGGCCGTTTTACCTCAACGATGTTCTCGTAGCTCCCCACATCACCCACAATCTTCTTTCTGTTCGTCGATTCACTACTGTCAACTCCTGTTCCATTGAGTTTGACCCCTCTGGTTTTTCTGTGAAGGATCTGGCCACCAGGACCCTTCTCGCCCGCTGTGACAGCTCGGGGCCTCTCTACACGCTCCAGCCCTCCACCGCCGGCGTGTCTCCACCTCCTGCCTTGGTCTCCACCACCTCCTCCACCACATGGCATCGACGTCTCGGCCATCCTGGACCCGACGTCATGACCAAGATTACCAGTAGTCTCGATCTTTCATGTAGTAGGGGACATTTTGAGGGTCTCTGTCATGCTTGTCAGTTAGGCCGACATACTCGTCTCCCATTTACTACTTCTTCTACTCGGGCTGAGCAGGCTTTTGATCTGGTTCATTGTGACCTTTGGACCTCCCCTGTACTCAGCCTTTCTGGTTATAAATATTATCTGGTGATTTTGGATGATTTTTCCCATTTTCTCTGGACCTTCCCGCTTCGGTTGAAGTCGGACACTTTCGCCACCCTCACACACTTCTTCACCTGGGTATCCACTCAGTTTCGTCGCCCGGTCCGTGCTCTGCAATGTGACAATGGCCGCGAGTTCGATAACAACGCCTCTCGCTCCTTCTTCCTCACTCATGGCGTCCAGTTGCGTCTCTCGTGCCCCTACACTTCTGCCCAGAACGGCCGAGCCGAACGCATGATCCGCACCACCACTAATATGCTCCGCTGTCTCCTCTTCCAGGCGTCTCTCCCTGCCCGCTACTGGGCAGAGGCCCTGCATACTGCCACCCACCTCCTCAACCGTCTTCCCTCGAAGGCGGTACGCCACCCTAACCCCCACTTCGCCCTTTACGGCACAGCCCCTTCCTATGACCACCTTCGCGTGTTCGGCTGTGCCTGCTACCCTAACACTTCCGCTACCGCTCCACATAAGCTTTCTCCTCGCTCCACCCGCTGTCTATTCCTTGGCTACTCCCCTGACCACAAGGGGTACCGGTGTCTGGACCTCACATCCCACCGCATCATCATCTCTCGTCATGTCATCTTTGACGAAGATGTGTTTCCCCTTGCTGGCTCCACCCCACCCACCGATCTTGACTCCCTCCTCGAGTCCGATCCGATTCCTCCCCCACCTTCGGCTCCCCGTCTTGCGCCGTTACCTGCTCCTCGTGCGGCCCCCACTACCTCTTCCGCGCCACGCGCGGCCCCGTCGACCCCGCCTGCGCCACGCGCGGCCCCGTCGGTCCTGCCTGCACCACGCACGGCCCCGTCGACCCCGCCTGCGCCACGCGCGGCCCCGTCGACTCCGGCTCGATTCGCCAACCCCGCCCTCGTCTACCATCGCCGCGGCCACGCCACTACCTCGGCACCCCCCGACACGTGCCCATCGACGAGCGCGGCCCGCTTCGCCGACCCCGCCGTCGTCTATCACCGCCGTGAGCCGGCCCCTCCAGCCGCTCCCGACGTTCCGGTGGCTCACTCCGAGTCATCCGTATACCACCCGGTCGCCATCCATCGCGACCCCGGGCACGTCCACCCGATGGTGACTCGACGCGCTGCTGGCGTTCTCCGCCCCGTCGACCGGCTCTTCCTGGCAGCCGCTACGACCAGCACTCCACCCGACGCTTCCCCGGTACCCTCCTCCGTTCGCACTGCCCTCGCCGACCCACACTGGCGTCGCGCTATGGAGGAGGAGTACGCGGCCCTCTTGGCCAACCACACTTGGGACCTGGTGCCGCGTCCACCAGGCACCAACGTGGTCACCGGCAAGTGGCTATTTCGCCACAAGCTGACCTCAGACGGCTCCCTCGACCGCTACAAGGCCCGTTGGGTCCTTCGGGGCTTCACCCAGCGCCCCGGAGTGGACTACGACGAGACCTTCAGCCCTGTCGTCAAGTTCGCCACTGTTCGCGCCGTCCTCTCCCTCGCCCTCTCCCGCGACTGGGCGATCCATCAGCTCGATGTCAAGAATGCCTTCCTCCATGGCACTCTGACGGAGACTGTCTACTGCAGCCAGCCCACCGGCTTCGTCGACGCTGACCGTCCGGACCTGGTTTGCCGGCTGAACCGATCCCTGTACGGCCTCAAGCAGGCGCCACGGGCTTGGTACAGCCGCTTCGCCTCCTACCTGGCCTCTGTCGGCTTCGTCGAGGCCAAGTCGGACACGTCCCTGTTCATCTACCGGCGCGGCGACGACACCGTCTACCTCCTGCTCTACGTCGACGACATTGTGCTCACGGCATCCACCGCCGACCTCCTTCACCGCACGATCGTCGCCCTTCAGTGGGAGTTCGCGATGAAGGACCTGGGGCCCCTCCACCACTTCCTCAGCGTCACCGCCGAACGTCGGCCTCAGGGTCTCTTCCTCCACCAGCGCCAGTACGCCATCGACATCCTGGAGCGGGCTGGCATGTCTGACTGCAAGCCCTGCACCACGCCTGTCGACACTCAGGCGAAGCTCTCTGAGGACGACGGGCCTCCGGTCGCCGACGCGACGTCCTACCGGAGCCTCACCGGCGCGCTCCAGTACCTCACGTTCTCCAGGCCCGACATCGCTTACGCCGTCCAGCAGGTGTGCCTGCACATGCACACTCCGCGGGAGCCCCATCTCACTGCGCTCAAGCGGTTTCTACGCTACCTCCGCGGCTCCCTCGACTACGGCCTCCTACTCCGCCCATCCCCGACGTCGGAGCTCGTGGTCTACACCAACGCTGACTGGGCTGGCTGTCCTGACACGCGCCGGTCCACCTCTGGCTACGCCGTCTTCCTGGGCGCCAACCTCGTCTCTTGGGCCGCCAAGAGGCAGCCCGTCGTCTCTCGCTCCAGCGCTGAGGCCGAGTACCGTGTCGTGGCCAACGGCGTGGCCGAGGCCTCCTGGCTGCGCCAGCTCCTCCACGAGCTTCACAGTCCCCTCCAGCGCGCCACCCTCGTCTACTGCGACAACGTCAGCGCGGTATACCTCTCCACCAACCCCGTGCAGCATCAGCGCACGAAGCATGTGGAGATCGACCTGCACTTCGTCCGCGAGCGTGTCGCTGCCGGTGACGTCCACGTTCTCAGCGTCCCCACCACGCTTCAGTTCGCCGACATCTTCACCAAGGGGTTACCGTCGAGTGTCTTTTTAGACTTCTGATCCAGTCTCAACATCTGTATAGGATAGAGTTGTGACTGCGGGGGGGGTGTTAGACTACCCGTCTAGGGTTTGTGTTATTCCCTGTGTAATGACCGTTATACCCCTGTGTAATGGGCCTTGGCCCAGTTACTCTCTCTATTTAATATCACTCCCAACCCCTGATTAGGGCATGGGTTCCTATTCTAACACTTGTTCTTATGATATTTGTCTGATTTGGATCTTTGATTGAGTGTGATGAGTTGTGGAGTAATGTCCGCAATTACATCTGCATATACATATAGGCATAAATATAAATAAATAAAATTCATAAGATAACTAGACAAACTAGATTATTCCTCATTAAAGTATCTAGCCTAACAATATCCATCTCATCTAAAAAGATTCTATCCTACACTCATAGATCCATCTCATCTTAAAAAAAATTCTATCCTACACTTATAGATCTATCTTATCTCAAAAGATCCTAACTTATCCTAATATATCTAGATCCATCTTATCTTAAAAGATTCTTTCTTATCTTAATAGATTCAACTTATCTTGAAAGATTTGTCTTATCCTAACCACTTTACTTATCTCATCCTAGAGTAACAACCATGATCTAATTCAAATTAATTAGATCTTATTTAGTCAAATCTAGTTATGCTAAATTAATCTAGTTTCCATCTAATCTAAACTAACCTAATGTAACCCACTCAAAGCAGGTTAGTTAATACTGGTGAAATAAGACTAGACCCTTCCCCCATAGAATATTCTAACCTAAACTGGTGCCTTATTCTAAATATGTAATAAGATAACTAATTAGCTTAGATTATCTCCCATTAAAAATATCTAGCTTAACAGATGCATCTCATCTTAAAAGTTTCTAGCATATCCTAATAATATTTATCCTACCATAATAGATATATCTAACCAAAACTAGTCTAATCTAGTCATATCCAATCTATTCTAGATCTTATCTAATCTAATGTGGCATACTTAAAACATATTAGTGATGCTGGTAAAATAGGTTAGACCCTACTAGCCATGTGTTAACTTAAACTAGTACATTAGACCAACTCAACCATGAGCAGAAGATCTAACCTAACCAATAGAGTTATGATGAAATGCATTAGCTATCCATCCCCACCTAACATCAAACGAGATTTTGATCTGCATCATGTAGGCTATCTCACCCATATCTATTTTAACCATATTCCCAGCCCGATAATATACACTAACTCCTAATCAATGAGACAAGACCGGAGAAGATGATCAACCTCATCAAGAAAGGATGAGCATCAACTCAATTCTTCAAGGATCAAGTGAGATCACCAAGATGAGTCAGCATCCACAATCTTGGATGAAGTCTTTTCTTACCCCACTCCTTACCTAAAACTATATATGCTTTAAAGATATCTTTCATCCTGCATAATAAAGTGACTATACTTATATATACCCAGGTCTTCCTAATCACCCACTATTGTCTATAAAAAATATGAAACTCTGGATCTTGAACCTATTATAGACTAAAAGCCGAATCACAAACCAATCCTTATGTATCCCTTTTCTTACGAATCTCGAGGACGAGATTATTTTTAAGGGGGGTAGGATTTGTAACACTCAAAATTGTTTACAAGGAATAAATAGTGAATTCCCTACTGTATGTGCCTTAATTGCATCATGAAAAGAGCATGCATATAATTAAGAGTGAGACAAATGATTCAAAAATAAAATAAAGTACATCTTTTTGGAGTTTTATGTTTGTGCATTAAATAAAAATAATAACAATATAAAAATGACTAGAAATTGGATTAAACCCTAAGTTGAAAAAAATAGGGTTTTCTAAAATGAGAAGAAGAGGAATGATACAAAAATATAAATAATGTTATTATACTTTTAAAATTGGTAATTTTTCATTTCACAATATGATTTGAGAATAAATTTGCACAAGGTTTGAAACTAAATTCGAATTCAAATTGATTTTTAGAAATAAAGAAAAGAAAATGGGAGATGAAAAGAAAAGGAAAAGCAAAATCCCACTGTTGGGCCCAAAACCCTCAATTCGGCCCACCATCTCTTTTGATCCGCGCAGCCCACCACTCACTCTCGGCGCCGACATGGTGGGCCCACAGGGCAGTCGCGCCAGCGCACACAACATTTCCCCTTTCACTGCGTCGCGGGGCCCACTGGTCAGCCTCCTTGCTCGCGTGCTCCCTTTGTTAGCCGCTGCGTGTGGGGCCCCTTGCGCAGTTTGTTCTCCCACCTCGGAGTAGGAATCGGATCGTGCGCTTAACTAACGCCCGAGCTCAACGCCCTCCCTAGAATCCGCGCGGGCATTGGTTGAGGACCCCGTCCCCACACCTCGGGATCGCCCCTCGTCCACATATATACCCATGCGGACTTCGCCTCTCTGAATCCATGGTCGAGCCATCCTTAACCACCGTCGGGATCTCTCATCAGGGGAAACTCAAGCCGCCAGGTCGCCCATGCCCTTATCTAGCCACAAAACGCCCTGAAGCCATAGCTGCGATTCTACCGTCGCACCGCAATCAAACTGGCCGCGGATCGCTCAGATTCCATAATCGCCCCTCGCCATTGCCATAGGGAAGCTCGGACTGAGCTGTGTCTGCGCCGCCGTGTGTAGAGGAGTGCGAGTCGGGCGGCCGCTGCGGTGAACCGATGCAATAGGCCCTCGTGCTTCATCGGGATGCGGTGGCAGACGTTGATACCGGAGCCAATCGATGGAGGAGCCACCGACCGGCGGGAATTGCTCGCTTGAGTTACAACGCCGCCACGGATCCGCCCCACGCCGCGAGCAGGGTGCTCGCCGCCTTTAATCCCGGTAAGAAACCCATCCAAATGGCTCGCCTCGTCCTCCACTTCGTGTAGCACCAATCAATTTCAGTGTTGAGGACGCTTGGGCGGAGAATCGTGCGCTCGCCGGCGAACTTCCGCTGTGGCTTTGGTGTGCGCCGCCGTAGCGCGTGCGGCAACCTCGCTGTCGTGGCGTGTGGTTGGGGATGAGAGCCTAGCCGTCGATTGAGCAATCAAGGGTGCAGGTTAGATCGGGGGGCGGATCAGGCCAGGGTAAATGCGGATCGTCCGATCGCGATCGGGCGAGTCGGGGCGATCGCAGGGGATTTTAAATCCAAACCGTAGATTTGTAATCGAGTGGTGCCTACTGGATACCGATTCGTTTCGAAGCCAGTCTAATCGTAGCCGTAGAACTTTAATCCAACGGCCGGGATTGGCCCGTACCCCTTCGCGGGTACGTTTTACAAAAGAAACCCCGCCAAACTTTGAAACCAACCCGCCATCCATAGCTGATGTCGGCTGAGTCTTAGGAATCTTGCGGCTTAGCCCCTGAACTTCTCTGTATTTGCGCGCCCAGTCCAGAGAGTCAGAAAAATCAGAAAACAAATATAGAATTGGATTTTTAATGTAGAAATAAATGCTAGAATTGGTTTAATTCATAGAAAATTCATATGATGTCCAAATTAATCCATTTTAATTGCTATAATTTTGTAATAATGTTGTTTATCACCTAATGCCTCTGTTTTGACATGAAAACAATAATAAAATTGATCTCTTAATTAATCTCGTATCAAATACATAAACCTTAGAAAATTTGTATCTCCTCCGTTTTAAATCCGATTTGACTCGTTCCAGTTGCGTTAGTCTCGTAGCAACGCGTAGATCGTTATTATGCAGTTTGTTCTTATGTTTGGTGTGATGTTAATTTTATCTATACCATGTTTGTTTGTATTGCTACGACTAGCAGTGAGGTCACGAGTCATCTGAAGATCATCCTGGTACCTGGAATCTCAAGTCCCAGGCAAGTTGTGCCCTTGATCACTTCTTTTTACCCAGCCATGTTCTGATTAATCATAATGATCTGCATAGGTTAATTTTGATGGGACCCAATAGGTTACCCTAGTTTGATTATCTTTATACCTTGTTACCACTGAACTTTTTGGGTAGTACTTGCTAGTGCTTTATGTGGTTTTGGGTATGAAGATACATTACTCATGATTATACTTTTGTTATCCGTTGTTATTTATCGTTCATGATAAGATCATTATGTTAATTGGAACATGGAGCGACCACCCGGGAAAACAGTGCTACCACAAGGGTATAATGGGACGCCCTTGGCTGATTAATTAGGAAAGCTAGTGGAGGACTACCTTACCCGAAAGGGGCAAGGGCAGTAGGGGAGTGGTCAGTGTAGGGAGGCCCTCGGGAGGATTTTGCTGCGATGGCGGTCCTGCAAGGGATTCCTGCATTGGAGCTTCCTATAAACTGTAGCGGGTTTTCTGAAGCTAGTGGAACTTTGTAAAGGCCTCGTAGTGTTACCCTGCCTCGCCTCCTCGGTAGAGGTGTATGGGAAGTCGCGATCCCTTGGCAGATGCGTAACATGACTTGTGGGTAAAGATGCGCCACCTCTGCATAGTGTAAAACTGGTATACTAGCCGTGCTCACGGTCATGAGCAGCTCGGACCCTCACATGATTAATTTATGGAACTTAAATTCAATTTGTCATATGCATTGCATCACAGGTGATGTTGTTACTTCTGTTCTACTATTTAATTGGGTTGTTATTTACTTATACTTAGTAATTGCTAATAAAATTTTGACCAACTTTAAAAGCAATGCTCAACTCTAACCATCCTCTTTGGTAAGCCTTACACTTCACATGAACTCCCACCTTTGGCGAGTTCATTCACATTATTCCCCACAACTTGTTGAGCGATGAACGTATGTGAGCTCACTCTTGCTGTCTCACACCCCCCACAGGTCAAGAGCAGGTACCACAGGATGAGGCGCGTGGAGGATGCTGTGATGAGTTCGTGAGTGGTCTAGGCCGTCGTCTCCCAGTCAACTTTGGGTTGCTGGATCGTTCCCTCATATGATGTAATTATTTAATTATTTTGTATAGAACTCCTGTTATATAGTAAAGATGTGACATTCGATCCTGTGCCACTATGCATCATATGTGTGAGACTTGGTCCCAGCACACCTGGTGTTTATGTTCGCGCCCGGGCTTTGGATCCCTAAAATCCGGGTGTGACACACCATAAATCCAAGAATGTGATCTATGGCAAGGAAACATATGTGGGGTGAGTTGTATGGGCCTCTGGTCGATGATCAATGGCCACACAACGCCCATTTTTGTCTAAAATAGCGATCAACGACCATTTTCAATAATACAGAAGGCTAACACGTATGGATTTTTGACCAAGAAATGGTCTCCACTAGAAATCCGAGAATGTGATCTATGGCAAGGAAACATATGTGGGGTGAGGTGTACGAGCCTCTGGTCGATGATCAATGGCCACACAACCCCCATTTTTGTCGAAAATAGCCATGAACGACCATTTTCAATGACACTGAAGGCTAACACCTACGGAATTTTGACCAAGAAATGGTCTCCACCATAAATCCAAGAATGTGATCTATGGCAAGGAAACATATGTGTAGTGAGGTGTATGAGCCTCTGGCCGAAGATCAATGGCCAAACAACCCCCATTTTTCTCGAAAATAGCCATGAATGACCATTTTCAATAATACCGAAGGCTAACACATTCAGATTTTTGCCCAAGAAATGGTCTCCACCAGAAATCAAAGAATGTGATCTATGGCAAGCAAACATATGTGGGGTGAGCTTTACGAGCCTCTGGTCGATGATCAATGGCCACACACCCCCATTTTTGTCGAAAATAGCCATGAATGACCATTTTCAATAATACCGAAGGCTAACACGTACGGATTTTTGACCAAGAAATGGTCTCCACTAGAAATCCAAGAATGTGATCTATGGCAAGGAAACATATGTGGGGTGAGGTGTATGAGCCTCTGGTCGATGATAAATGGCCACACAACCCACATTTTAGACGAAAAGAGCCATGAACGATTATTTTCAATAATACCGAAGGCTAACACCAACGGATTCTTGACCAAGAAATGGTCGCCACCAGAAATCCAAGAATGTGATCAATGTTAAGAAAACATATGTGGGGTAAAGTGTAAGAGCCTCTGGTCGATGATCAATGGCCACACAACCCCCATTTTTGTCGAAAATAGCCATGAACGACCATTTTCTATGACACTGAAGGCTAACACCTATGGATTTTTGACCAAGAAATTGTCTCCACCATAAATCCAAGAATGTGATCTATGGCAAGGAAACATATGTGTAGTGAGGTGTATGAGCCTCTGGTCGAAGATCAATGGCCACACAACCCCCATTTTTGTCGAAAATAGCCATGAATGACCATTTTCAATAATACCGAAGGCTAACACATTCGGATTTTTGCCCAAGAAATGGACTCCACCAGAAATCCAAGAATGTGATCTATGGCAAGGAAACATATGTGGGGTGAGGTGTACGAGAATCTGGTCGATGATCAATGGCCACACAACCCCCATTTTTGTCAAAAATAGCCATGAACGACCATTTTCAAGGACACTGAAGGCTAACACCTACGTATATTTGACCAAGAAATGGTCACCACCATAAATCCAAGAATGTGATCTATGGCAAGGAAACATATGTGTAGTGAGGTGTATGAGCCTCTGGTCGAATATCAATGGCCACACAACCCCCATTTTTGTCGAAAATAGCCATGAACGACCATTTTCAATAATACCGAAGGCTAACACATTCGGATTTTTGACCAAGAAATGGTCTCCACCAGAAATCAAAGAATGTGATCTATGGCAAGCAAACATATGTGGGGTGAGCTTTACGAGCCTCTGGTCGATGATCAATGGCCACACAACCCCCATTTTTGTCGAAAATAGCCATGAATGACCATTTTCAATAATACCGAAGGCTAACACGTACGGATATTTGACCAAGAAATGGTCTCCACCAGAAATCCAAGAACGTGATCTATGGCAAGGAAACATATGTGGGGTGAGGTATACGAGCCTCTGGTCGATGATAAATGGCCACACAACCCCCATTTTAGACGAAAAGAGCCATGAACGATTATTTTCAATAATACCGAAGGCTAACACCAACGGATTCTTGACCAAGAAATGGTCTCCACCAGAAATCCAAAAATGTGATCTATGGCAAGGAAACATATGTGGGGTGAGGTATATGAGCCTCTGGTCGAATATTAATGGCCACACAACCCCCATTTTTGTCCAAAATAGCCATGAACGACCATTTTCAATAGTACCGAAGGCTAACACATTCGGATTTTTGACCAAGAAATGATCTCCACCAGAAATCAAAGAATATGATCTACAACAAGGAAACATATGTGGGGTGAGGTTTACGATCCTCTGGTCGATGATCAATGGCCACACAACCCCATTTTTGTCGAAAATAGCCATGAATGACCATTTTCAATAATACCAAAGGCTAACACGTACGGATTTTTGACCAAGAAATGGTCTCCACCAGAAATCCAAGAATGTGATCTATGGCAAGAAAACATATGTGGGGTGAGGTGTACGAGCCCCTGGTCGATGATAAATGGCCACACAACCCCCATTTTAGTCGAAAATAGCCATGAACGACCATTTTCAATAATACCGAAGGCTAACACCAACGGATTTTTGACCAAGAAATGGTCTCCACCAAAAATCCAAGAATGTGATCTATGGCAAGAAAACATATGTGGGGTGAAGTGTACGTGCCTCTGCTCGATGATCAATGGCCACAAAACCCCCATTTTTTGTCGAAAATAGCCATGAACGACTATTTTCAATGACACAAAAGGCTAACACCTACGAATTTTTGACCAAGAAATGGTCTCCACCATAAATCCAAGAATGTGATCTATGGGAAGGAAACATATGTGTAGTGGGGTGTATGAGCCTTTGGTCGAAGATCAATGGCCACACAACCCCCATTTTTGTCGAAAATAGCGATGAATGACCATTTTCAATAATACCGAAGGCTAACACATTCGGATTTTTGCCCTAGAAATGGTCTCCACTAGAAATCCAAGAATGTGATCTATGGCAAGGAAACATATGTGGGGTGAGGTGTATGAGCCTCTGGTCGATGATCAATTGCCACACATCCCCCATTTTGTCGAAAATAGCCATGAACAACCATTTTAAATAATACCGAAGGCTAACACGTACGAATTTTTGACCAAGAAATGGTCTCCACAAGAAATCCAAGAATGTGTTCAATGGCAAGGAAACATATGTGGGGTGAGGTGTACGAGCCGCTGGTCGATGATAAATGTCCACACAACCCCCATTTTTGATGAAAATAGCCATGAACGACCATTTTCAATAATACCGAAGGCTAACGCCTACAGATTTTTGACCAAGAAATGGTCTCCACCAGTAATCCAAGAATGTGATCTATGGCAAGGAAACATATGTGGGGTGAGGTGTACGAGCCTCTGGTTGATGATCAATGGCCACACAACCCCCATTTTTGTCGAAAATAGCCATGAACGACCATTTTCAATGACACAAAAGGCTAACACCTATGGATTTTGACCAAGAAATGGTCTCCAGCATAAATACAAGAATGTGTTCTATGGCTAGGAAACATATGTGTAGTGAGGTGTATGAGCCTCTGGTCGAATATCAATGGCCACACAACCCCCATTTTTGTCGAAAATAGCCATAAACGACCATTTTCAATAGTACCAAAGGCTAACACATTCGGATTTTTTGACCTAGAAATGGTCTCCACTAGAAATCAAAGAATGTGATCTATGGCAAGGAAACATATGTGGGGTGAGATTTACGAGCCTCTGGTCGATGATCAATGGCCACATAACCCCCATTTTTTGTCAAAAATAGCCATGAACGACCATTTTCAATAGTACCGAAGGCTAACACATTCGGATTTTTGACCAAGAAATGGTCTCCACCAGAAATCCAAGAATGTGATCTATGGCAAGGAAACATATGTGGGGTGAGGTGTATGAGCCTCTGGTCGAATATCGATGGCCACACAACCCCCATTTTTGTCAAAAATAACCATGAACGACCTTTTACAATAGTACCGAAGGCTAACACATTCGGATTTTTGACCAAGAAATGGTCTCCACCAGAAATCAAAGAATGTGATCTACGACAAGGAAACATATGTGGGGTGAGGTTTACGATCCTCTGGTCGATGATCAATGGCCACACAACCCCATTTTTGTCGAAAATAGCCATGAACGACCATTTTCAATAATACCGAAGTCTAACGCCTACGGATTTTTGACCAAGAAATGGTCTCCACCAGTAATCCAAGAATGTGATCTATGGCAAGGAAACATATGTGGGTTGAGGTGTACGAGCCTCTGGTCGATGATCAATGGCCACACAACCCCCATTTTTGTCGAAAATAGCCATGAATGACCATTTTCAATGACACAGAAGGCTAACACCTATGGATTTTTGACCAAGAAATGGTCTCCACCATAAATACAAGAATGTGATCTATGGCTAGGAAACATATGTGTAGTGAGGTGTATGAGGCTCTCGTCGAATATCAATGGCCACACATCCCCCATTTTTGTCGAAAATAGCCATAAACGACCATTTTCAATTGTACCAAAGGCTAACACATTCGGATTTTTTGACCAAGAAATGGTCTCCACCAGAAATCAAAGAATGTGATCTATGGCGAGGAAACATATGTTGGGTGAAGTTTACGAGCCTCTGGTCGATGATCAATGGCCACACAACCCCCATTTTTTGTCAAAAATAGCCATGAACGACCATTTTCAATAGTACCGAAGGCTAACACATTCGGATTTTTGACCAAGAAATGGTCTCCACCAGAAATCAAAGAATGTGATCTATGGCAAGAAAACATATGTGGGTTGAGGTTTACGATCCTCTGGTAGATGATCAATGGCCACACAACCCCCATTTTTGTCGAAAATACCATGGATGACCATTTTCAATAATACCGAAGGCTAACACGTATTGATTTTTGACCAAGAAATGGTCTCCACCAGAAATCCAAGAATGTGATCTATGGTAAGGAAACATATATGGGGTGAGGTGTACGAGCCTCTGGTCGATGATCAATAGCCACACAACCCCAATTTTAGTCGAAAATAGCCATGAACGACCATTTTCAATAATACCGAAGGCTAACACCAACGGATTTTTGACCAAGAAATGGTCTCCACCAGAAATCCAAGAATGTGATATATGGCAAGAAAACATATGTGGGGTGAGGTGTACGAGCCTCTGGTCGATGATAAATGGCCCCACAACCCCCTTTTTTGTAGAAAATAGCCATGAACGACCATTTTCAATGACACTGACGGCTAACACCTACAGATTTTTGACCAAGAAATGGTCTCCACCATAAATCCAAGAATGTGATCAATGACAAGGAAACATATGTGGGGTGAGGTGTATGAGCCTTTGGTCGATGATCAATGGCCACACAACCCCCATTTTTGTCGAAAATAGCCATAAATGACCATTTTCAATAATACCGAAGGCTAACACCTACGGATGTTTGACCAAGAAATGGTCTCCACCAAAAATCCAAGAATGTGATCTATGGCAAGGAAACATATGTGTAGTGAGGTGTATGAGCCTCTGGTCGAATATCAATGGCCACACAACCCCCATTTTTGTCGAAAATAGCCATGAACGATCATTTTCAATAGTACAGAAGGCTAACACGTACGGATTTTTGACCAAGAAATGGTCTCCACCAGAAATCAAAGATTGTGATCTATGGCAAGGAAACATATGTGGGGTGAGGTTTACGAGCCTCTGGTCGATGATCAATGTCCACACAACCCCCATTTTTGTCGAAAATAGCCATGAACGACCATTTTAAATAGTACCGAAGGCTAACACATTCGGATTTTTGACCAAGAAATGGTCTCCACCAGAAATCAAAGAATGTGATCTATGGCAAGGAATCATATGTGGGGTGAGGTTTACGTTCCTCTAGTCAATGATCAATGGCCACACAACCCCCATTTTTGTCGAAAATACCATGAATGACCATTTTCTATAATACCGAAGGCTAACACGTACGGATTTTTGACCAAGAAATGGTCTCCACCAGAAATCCAAGAATGTGATCTATGGCAAGGAAACATATGTGGGGTGAGGTGTATGAGCCTCTGGTCGATGATAAATGGCCACACAACGCCCATTTTAGTCGAAAATAGCCATGAACGACCATTTTCAATAATACCGAAGGCTAACACCAACAAATTTTTGACCAAGAAATGGTCTCCACCAGAAATCCAAGAATGTGATCTATGGCAAGAAAACATATGTGGGTTGAAGTGTACGAGCCTCTGGTCGATGATCAATGGCCACACCACCCCCATTTTTGTCGAAAATAGCCATGAACGACCATTTTCAATGACACTGAAGGCTAACACCTACGGATTTTTGACCAAAAATGGCCTCTACCGTAAATCCAGGAATGTGATCTATGGCAAGGAAACATATATGTAGTTGGGTGTATGAGCCTCTGGTCTAAGATCAATGGCCACACAACCCCCATTTTTCTCGAAAATAGCCATGAATGACCATTTTCAATAATACCGAAGGCTAACACATTCGGATTTTTGCCCAAGAAATGGTCTCCACCAGAAATCCAAGAATGTGATCTATGGCAAGGAAACATATGTGGGGTGAGGTCTACGAGCCTCTAGTCGATGATCAATGGCCACACAACCCCCATTTTATCGAAAATAGCCATGAACGACCATTTTCAATAATACTGAAGGCTAACACGTACGAATTTTTTTACCAAGACATGGTCTCCACCAAAATTCCAAGAATGTGATCTATGGCAAGGAAACATATGTGGGGTGAGGTGTATGAGCCTCTGGTCGATGATACATGGCCACACAACCCCCATTTTTGATGAAAATAGCCATGAACGACCATTTTCAATAATACCGAAGCCTAAGACCTTCGGATTTTTGACCAAGAAATGGTCTCCACCAAAAATCCAAGAATGTGATCTATGGCAAGGAAACATATATGGGGTGAGGTGTATGAGCCTCTCGTCGATGATCAATGGCCACACAACCCCCATTTTTGTCGAAAATAGCCATGAACGACCATTTTCAATAATACCGAAGGCTAACACCTACGGATTTTTGACCAAGAAATGGTCTCCACCAGAAATCCAAGAATGTGATCTATGGCAAGGAAACATATGTGGGGTGAGGTGTACCAACCTCAGGTCGATGATCAATGGCCACACAACTCCCATTTTTGTCGAAAATAGCCATGAATGACCATTTTCAATGACACTCAAGGCTAACACCTACGGATTTTTGACCAAGAAATGGTCTCCACCATAAATCCAAGAATGTGATCTATGGCAAGGAAACATATGTGTAGTGAGGTGTATGAGCCTCTAGTCGAATATCACTGGCCACACAACCCTCATTTTTGTCGAAAATAGCAATGAATGACCATTTTCAATAGTACCGAAGGCTAACACAATCGGATTTTTGACCAAGAAATGGTCTCCACCAGAAATCAAAGAATGTGATCTATGGCAAGGAAACATATGTGGGGTGAGGTTTACGAGCCTCTGGTCGATGATCAATGGCCACACAATCCCCATTTTTGTCGAAAATAGCCATGAATGAACATTTTCAATAATAGCGAAGGCTAACACGTACGGATTTTTGACCAAGAAATGGTCTCCACCAGAAATCCAAGAATGCGATCTATGGCAAGGAAACATATGTGGGGTGAGGTGTACGAGCCTCTGGTCGATGATAAATGGCCACACAACCCCCATTTTAGTCGAAAATAGCCATGAACGACCATTTTCAATAATACCGAAGGCTAACTCCAACGGATTTTTGACAAGGAAATGGTCTCCACCAGAAATCCAAGAATGTGATCCATTGCAAGGAAACATATGTGGGGTGAGGTGTAAGAGCCTCTGGCCGAAGATAAATGGCCACACAACACCCATTTTGGTCGAAAATAGCCATGAACGACCATTTTCGATAGTACCGAAGGCTAACACATTCGGATTTTTGACCAAGAAATGGTCGGGGTGAGGTTTACGAGCCTCTGGTCGATGATCAATGGCCACACAACCCCCATTTTTGTCGAAAATAGCCATGAATGATTATTTTCAATAATACCGAAGGCTAACACGTACGGATTTTGTACCATGAAATGGTGTCCACCAGAAATCCAAGAATGTGATCTATGGCAAGGAAACATATGTGGGGTGAGGTGTACGAGACTCTGGTCGATGATAAATGGCCACACAACCCCCATTTTAGTCGAAAATAGCCATGAACGACCATTTACAATAATACCGAAGGCTAACACCAACGGATTTTTGACCAAGAAATGGTCTCCACCAGAAATCCAAGAATGTGATCTATGGCAAGAAAACATATGTGGGGTGAAGTGTACGAGCCTCTGGTCGATGATCAATGGCCACACAACCCCCATTTTTGTCGAAAATAGCCATGAACGACCATTTTCAATGACACTGAAGGCTAATACCTATGGATTTTTGACCAATAAATGGTCTCCACCATAAATCCAAGAATGTGATCAATGGCAAGGAAGCATATGTGTAGTGAGGTGTATGAGCCTCTGGTCGAAGATCAATGGCCACGCAACCCCCATTTTTGTCGAAAATAGCCATGAATGATCATTTTCAATAATACCGAAGGCTAACACATCCATAGGTATTTGCCTTCGGTATTATTGAAAATGCTTGTTGATGCAATTTTTGACAAAAATTGGGGTTGTGTAGCCATTGACCATCGAACAAAGGCTCGTACACTTGACCCCACATATGTTTCCTTGCCATAGGTCACATTTTTTGATTTCTAGTGGGGACCACTTCTTGGTCGAGATCCGTAGGTGTTAGCCTTCGATATTATTGAAAATGGTCGTTGTCGGCGTTCTGAGACCGGGGGGTCCCTAAGCCGACGAGTGAATGTCGCCACGTGCCCCAACCCAGATGGGTCGACGCGAGGCCGAGCGCGAAGGGGGGGATGTGAGGTGGCCAGAGAGGGGCGTAAGAGAGGTGGAAATCCCGCGGCCTTCGTGTTCGTCCCGCGCCCAGGTCGGGTGCGCTTGCAGTAGGGGGTTACAAGCGTCCACGCGGGAGAGGGAGCGAGCGGCCTCACGCGAGCGCCTGTCTCGTCCTCGTCCTCGCGTGGCCAACCCTCTCTAAGAGGGCCCTGGTCCTTCCTTTTATAGGCGTAAGGAGAGGATCCAGGTGTACAATGGGGGGGTGTAGCAGAGTGCTACGTGTCTAGCGGAGAGATTTTGGCACCCAGCTGGTGTGATGTCGTGGCCGTCGGAGGAGTGCTGGAGCCTGGTGGAGGGACAACTGTCGGAGCTGTTGAGTCCTCGCTGACGTCCCCCTGCTTCCGTAAGGGGGCTGAGAGCCGCCGTCATCACAGAGTATGCGGGGCGCCATCATTGCCCATCTGGCGGAGCGAGCCAGATGGGACGCCGGTCTTGTTCCTCGTGGCCCGAGTCAGCTCGGGGTAGGGTGATGATGGCGCTTCCAGTTGACGTGGCTGGTCTGCGCCCTAGGTTGGGCGATGTGGAAGCTCCTCCGAAGCCGAGGTCGAGTCTGTCTTCCGTGGCCGAGGTCGAGTCCGAGCCCTTGGTTCGGCGAGGCGGAGACCGTCGGCAGAGGCCAGGGCGGAGTCCGAGCCCTAGGGTCGGGCGGAGCGGAGTTCGTCGTCTTCCGGGGCTAAGCCCAAGTCCGAGCCTTGGGTCGGGCGGAGCGGAGTTCGTCGTCTTCTGGGGCTTAGCCTTCGGTATTATTAAAAAGGTCGTCCATGCAATTTTCAAGAAAAATGTGGGTTGTGTGGCCATTGATCATCGACTAGAGGCTCGTACACTTCACCCCACATATGTTTACTTGCCATAGATCACATTCTTGGATTTCTGGTGGAGACCATTTATTGGTCAAAAATCTGTAGGTGTTAGCCTTCGGTATTATTGAAAATGGTCCTTCATGCTATTTTCGACAAAAAATAGGGGTTGTGTGGCCATTGATCATCGACCAGAGGCTTGTACAATTCCCCACACATATGTTTCCTTGCCATAGATCACATTGTTGGATTTCTGGTAGAGACCATTTTTTGGTCAAAAATTCGTAGGTGTTTGCCTTCAGTATTATTGAAAATGGTTGTTCATGGCTATTTTCGACAGAAATGGGGGTTGTGTGGCCATTGATCATCGACCAGAGTCTCGTACACCTCACCCGACATATGTTTCCTTGACATAGATCACATTCTTGGATTTCTGGTGGAGACCATTTCTTAGTCAAAAATCTGTAGGTGTTAGCCTTCGGTACTATTGAAAATGGTCGTTCATGCTATTTTCGACAAAAATAGGGGTTGTGTGGCCATTGATAATCGACCAGAGGCTCGTGCACTTCACCCCACATATGTTTCCTTGCCATAGATTACAATTTTGGATTTTTGGTGGAGACCATTTCTTGGTCAAAAATTCGTAGGTGTTGGCCTTCCGTATTATTGAAAATGGTTGTTCATGCTATTTTTGACAAAAATAGGGGTTGTGTGGTCATTGATCATCGATCAGAGGCTCGTACACCTCACCCCACACATGTTTCCTTGCCATAGATCACATTCTTGGATTTCTTGGTCAAAAATTTGTAGGTGTTAGCCTTTGGTATTTTTGAAAATGGTCGGTCATAATATTTTCGAAAAAATGGGGGTTGTGTGGCCACTCATCGTCGACCAGAGCCTCGTACACCTGACAACACATATGTTTCCTATTCATAGATCACATTCTCGGATTTCTGGTGGAGACAATTTTTTAAAAAAATTCGTAGGGGTTAGCCTTCGGCATTATTGAAATGGTCATTCATGCAATTTTTGACAGCCTTGAATTTCTAGGGGAGACCATTTCTTGGTCTAAAATCTGTAGGTGTTAGCCTTCAGTATTATTGAAAATGTTCGTTCATGCTATTGTCGACAAAAATGGGGGTTGTGTGGCCATTGATCATCAACTAGAGGCTCGTACACCTCACCCCACATATGTTTGCTTTCCACATATTGCATCCTTGGATTTCTTATGGACACCATTTCTTCATCAAAAATCCGTAGGTGTTATCCTTCGGTATTATTGAAAATGGTCGTTCAAGCAATTTTCGACAAAATGTCTGTTGTGTGGCCACTAGTCATCGACAAGAGGCTCGTTTGTATGTGTTAGCCTTCGGTATTATTGAAAATTGTTGTTCATGCTATTATCGACAAAAATGGGGGTATTGTGGCCATTGATCATCGACCAGAGGCTCGTACACCTCACCCCACATAGGTTACCTTGCCACAGATCACATTCTTGGAATCCTGGTGGAGACCATTTCTTGGTCAAAAAATTCGTAGGTGTTAGCCTTCGCTATTATTGAAAATGGTCGTTCTTGGCTATTTTCGACTAAAATGGGGGTTATGTGGCCATTGATCATCGACTAGATGCTCGTACACCTCACCCCACATATGTTTCCTTGCCATATATCACATTCTTGGATTTCTAGTGGAGGCCATTTCTTGGATCAATGGCCACATAACCCCCATTTTTGTCGAAAATAGCCAAGAATGAACATTTTCAATAATACTGAAGGCTAACACCTACGAATTTTTTGACCAAGAAATGGTCTCCACCAGAAATCCAAGAACGTGATATGTGGCAAGGAAACTTATGTGGGGTCAGGCGTACGAGCCTCTAGTCGATGATCAATGGCCACAATACCCCCATTTTTGTCGATAATAGCATGAACGACAATTTTCAATAATACCGAAGGCTAAGACCTACGAACGAGCCTCTAGTCGATGATCAATGGCCACACAACAGACATTTTTTTCAAAAATTGCATGAACGACCATTTTCAATAATACAGAAGGATAACACCTACGGATTTTTGATGAAGAAATGGTCTCAACCAGAAATCCAAGAATGCAATCTGTGGCAAGCAAACATATGTGGGGTGAGGTGTACGAGCCTCTAGTCGATGATCAATGGCCACACAACCCCCATTTTTGTCGACAATAGCATGAACAAACATTTTCAATAATACTGAAGGCTAACACCTACAGATTTTTGACCAAGAAATGGTCTCCCCTAGAAATCCAAGGCTATCGAAAATTGCATGAATGACCATTTAAATAATGCCGATGGCTAACCCCTACGGATTTTTACTAAGAAATTGTCTCCACCAGAAATCCAAGAATGTGATCTATGAACAGGAAACATATGTGTTGTCTGGTGTACGAGGCTCTAGTCGATGATTAGTGGCCACACAACCCCCATTTTTTTCGAAAACATTATGATCGACCATTTTCAAAAATACCAAAGGCTAACACCTACAGATTTTTGACCAAGAAATGGCCTCCACCAGAAATCCAAGAATGTGATATATGGCAAGGAAACATATGTGGGGTGAGGTGTACGAGCCTCTGGTCGATGATCAAGGGCCACACAACCCCTATTTTGTCGAAAATAGCATGAATGACCATTTTCAATAATATGGAAGGCCAACATCTACGGATTTTTGACCAAGAAATGGTCTCCACTAGAAATCCTAGAATGTGATCTATGGCAAGGAAACATATGTGGGGTGAAGTGTACGAGCATGTGGTCGATGATCAATGGCCACACAACCCCTATTTTTGTCGAAAATAGCTTGAATGACCATTTTCAATAGTACCGAAGGCTAACACCTACAAATTTTTGACTAAGAAATGGTCTCCACCAGAAATCAAAGAATGCGATCTATGCCAAGAAACATATGTGGGGTGAGGTGTACGGGACTCTGGTCGATGATCAATGGCCACACAACCCCCATTTCTGTCAAAAATAGCCATGAACAACCATTTTCAATAATACTGAAGTCTAACACCTACGAATTTTTGACCAAAAAATGGTCTCTACCAGAAATCCAAGAATGTGATCTATGGCAAGGAAACATATGTGTGGGAAATTGTACAAGCCTCTGGTCGATGTCAATGGCCACACAACCCCTATTTTATGTCGAAAATAGCATGAACGACCATTTTCAAAAATACCGAAGGCTAACACCTATGGATTTTTGACCAATAAATGGTCTCCACCCGAAATCGAAGAATGTGATCTATGACAAGTAAACATATGTGGGGTGTAGTGTACGAGCCTCTGGTCGATGATCAATAGCCACACAACCCACATTTTTCTCAAAAATTGCATGGACGACCATTTTAATAATACCGAAGGATAACACCTACAAATTTTTGACCAAGAAATGGATTCCACCAAAAATCCTTGAATGCAATCTATGGCAAGCAAACATATGTGGGGTGACACAACCCCCATTTTTCGAAAATAGCATGTACGACCATTTTCAATAATACCGAAGGCTAACACCTACGGATTTTTGACCAAGAAATGGTCTCCCCTAGAAATCCAAGGATGTCGAAAATAGCATGAACGACCATTTTCAATAATACCGAAGGCTAACACCTACATATTGTTGACCAAAAAATGGTCTCCAACAGGTATCCAAAATTGTGATCTATTGTAAGGAAGCACATGTGGGGTCAGGTGTACGAGCCTATGGTCGATGATCAATGGCTACACAACCCCCATTTTTGTCGAAAATAGCATGAACGACCATTTTCAATAATACTGAAGTCTGTCACCTACGGATTGTTGACCAAGAAATGGTCTCCACCAGAAATCCAAGAATGTGATCTATGTCAAGGAAACATATGTGGGGTGAGGTGTACGAGCCTCTGGTAGATGACTAATGGCCACACAACCCCCATTTTTGTTGAAAATAGCATGAACGACCATTTTCAATAATACCGAAGGCTAACACATATAGATTTTTGACCAAAAATGGTCACCACCAAAAATCCAAAAATATGATCTTTGGCAAGGAAACATATGTGTGGACATGTGTACGAGCCTCTGGTCAATGATCAATGGCCACACAACCCTCATTTTTGTAGAAAATAGCCAAGAACGACCATTTTCAATAATACCGAAGGCTAACACCTACGGATTTTTCACCAAGAAATGGTCTCCACCAGAAATCCTAGAATATGATCTGTGGTAAAGAAACATATGTGGGGTGAGGTGTACGAGCCTCGGGTCGATGATCAATGGCCACACTACCCCCATTTCTGTCGAAAATAGCCATGAACGACCATTTTTAATAAAACTGAAGGATAACACTTACATATTTTTGACCATGAAATGGTCTCTACCAAAAATCCAAGATTGTGATCTATGGCAAGAAACACACGGGGGGTCAGGTGTACGAGCCTCTGGTCGATGATCAATCGCCACACAACCCCCAATTTTGTCGAAAATAGCATGAACTACCATATTCAATAATACAGAAGGCTAACACATACGAATTTCTCACCAAGAAACGACCTCCACTAGAAATCCAAGAATGTGATCTATGGCAAAGAAAAATATGTGGGGTCAGGTGTACGAACCCCTGGTTGATGATCAATGGCCACACAACCCATATTTTTCGAAAATAGCGTGAACGACCATTTTCAATAATACCGAAGGCTAACACCTACAGATTTTTTACCAATAAATAGAGTCAAACAGAATGTGATCTTTGGCAAGGAAACATATGTGGGGTGAGGTGTACGAGCCTCTGGTCAATGACCAATGGCCACACAACCACATTTTTGTCAAAAATAGCATGAACGACCATTTTCAATAATACCGAAGGCTAACACCTACGCATTTTTACTAAGATTTGGTCTCCACCAGAAATCCAAGCATGTGATCTATGGCAATAAAACATATGTGGCATGAGGTGTACGAGCCTTTGGTCGATGATTAATAGCCACACAACCCCTATTTTTGTTGAAAATAGCATGAACGACCATTTTCAATAATACCGAAGGATAACACCTACAATTTTTGACCAAGAAATGGTATCCAATAGAAATCCAAGAATGTGATCTATGGCAAGTAAACATATGTGGGGATAGGTGTACGAGCCTCTCGTCATTGATCAATGGCCACACAACCCCCATTTTTTCGAAAATAGCATGAACGACCATTTTCAATAATACCGAAGGGTAACGCCTACGAATTTTTTACCAAGAAATGGTCTCCACCAGAAATCCAAGATTGTGACCTATGGGAAGGAAACATTTGTGGGGTGAGTTGCACGAGCTTTTGGTCGATGATAAATGGCCACACAACCCACATGTTTGTCGAAAATTGCATGGACGACCATTTTCAATAATACCGAAAGCTAACACCTACGGATTTTTTTATCAACAAATGGTCTCCACCAGAAATCCAAGAATGTGATCTATGGCAAGGAAACATATGTGGGGTGAGGTGTATGAGCCTCTGGTCGATGATCAATGGCCACACAACCCCATTTTTTTCGAAAATAGCCATGAATGACCATTTTCAATAATATAGAACGCTAACACCTACAATTTTGACCTGAAAATGGTCGGTTGGGATATAAAGAATTCAAAACAATAGATCAGCTTTTAAACCTCAAATGACGTTTCTATGATATTAACTGCATTGTATTCACATGAGTGAGTATTAGAGTACAACTAGTGGATGAAGACATCATTGGGCTAGCTAATGACCTTTTGTGGTACTAGGTTTCCTATAATTCCCACTATTCAAGGCATACATAGATGGTGTTTATGTCCACTCAAGTAAAACACTACACTTTATTATGCCACATTGTTTCTCAAAATAAAATAAAGACCATGAGAAATTTAGCCAAATTACATAAGAGATCTGTCCAAACATAGGTTAAGGTTGTAAGGCACCTTTTTCCATCATACAATTGCTAAAAAGTTGGAATATAAAGAATTAAAACGAATAGACCAACTTTGAAACTAAAAATAGTGTTTCTATGGTAATGAGGGCATTGTATTCGAATGAGAGGGTATTAGAGTACAACACACTGAATGAAGACATTAGTGGGCTAGCTAATGACCTTTTGTGATAATATGTTTCCTATAATCCCCTCTATTCAAGGCATACTTAAACGGTGTTTATGTCCACTCAAGTAAAACACCACACTTCAATTTGCAATGTCGTTTCTCAAAATAAAATAAAGACCATGAAAATTAGCCAAATTGCGTGAGAGACCTGTCCAAACATAGGTTAACGTTGTAAGGCACATTTTTTAAACCATGCAAAAAGTTGGAATATAAAGAATTCAATACAATAGATAACCTTTTAAACTACAAATGACGTTTCCCTGATGTCAAGGGTATTGTATTAGAACGAGAGGGTATTAGAGTACAACTAGTGGATGAAGACATCATTGGGGTAGCTAATGACCTTTTGTGATTCTAGGTTTCCTATAATCCCCTCTATTCAATATGCCACATCGTTTCTCAAAATAAAATAAAATAAAATAAAGACCATGGAAAATTTAGCCAAATTGCATGAGTGAATTGTCCAAACATAGGTTAAGGTTGTAAGGCACCTTTTTCCACCATACAGATGATAAAAACTTGGAATATAAATAATTCAATACAACATATCAACTTTTAAACCACAAATGATGTTTCCCTGATATCAAGGGCATTGTATTCGGACGAGAGGGCATTAGAGTACAACTAGTGGATGAAGACATTGTTGGGCTGGATAATGACCTTTTGTGATACCAGGTTTCCTATAATCCTCTCTATTTAAGGCATACCTAGATGGTGTTTATGTCCACTCAAGTAAAACACCGCACATCATTATGCCACATCATTTCTCAAAATAAAATAAAATAAAGACCATGGAAAATTTAGCCAAATTGTGTGAGTGAACTGTCCATACATAGGTTAAGGTTGTAAGGCAATTTTTTTCCACCATACATTTGCTAAAAAGTTGGAATACAAAGAATTCAAAACAATAGATTGCCTTTTAAACCTCAAATGACGTTTCTATGATATTGAGGGCATTGTAATCACACAAGAGGGTATTCGAGTACAACTAGTTGATGAAGACGTTATTGGGCTAGCTAATGACCTGTTGTGATATCAGGTTTCCTATAATCCCTTTATTCAAGGCATACCTAGATGGTGTTTATGTCCACTCAAGTAAAACATCACACATCATTATGCCACATCATTTCTCAAAATAAAATAAAGACCATGGGAAATTTAGCCAAATTGCACGAGAGAACTTTCCAAACATAGGTTAAGGTTGTAAGGCACCTTTTTCCACCAAAAAGATGCTAATAAGTAGGAATATAGAGAATTCAAACCAATAGATCACCTTTTAAACTAAAAAGGACGTTTCCCTGATGTCAAGGGCATTGTATTCGCACGAGAGGGTATTAGAGTACAACTAGTGGATGAAGACATTATTGGGCTAGCTAATGACCTTTTGTAATACCATGTTTCCTATAGTCCCCTCTATTCAAGGCATACCTAGACGGTGTTTATGTCCACTCAAGAAAAACAACACATGTCAATATGCCACATCATTTCTCAAAATAAAACAATGACCATGGAAAATTTAGCCAAATCGAGCGAGAGAACAATCCAAACATAGGTTAAGGTTGTAAGGCACATTGGGCTAGTCGATGAAGACGTCATTGGGCAAAATTTCCCATGGTCTTTATTTTATTTTGAGAAAAGATGTAGCAAATTGATGTGTGGTGTTTTACTTGAGTGGACATAAACACAATCTAGTTACGCCTTGAATAGAAGGGATTATAGGAAACCTGGTATCACAAAAAGTTATTTGCTAGCCCAATAACGTCTTCGACCTCTAGTTGTACTCTAATACCCTCTCGTGCGAATACAGTGCCCTCAATATCATAAAAACGTCATTTGTGGTTTAAAAGGTGATCTATTGTTTTGAATTCTTTATATTCCAACTTTTTAGCAACCGTATGGTGGAAAAATGTGCCTTATAACTTTAACCTATGTTTGGATAGTTCTCTCACTCAATTTGGCTAAATTTTCCATGGTCTTTATTTTATTGAGAAACAATGTGGCATATTAATATGTTGTGTTTTATTTGAGTAGACATAAACACCATCTAGGTATGCCTTGAATAGAGGGGATTATAGGAAACCTGGTATCACAAAAGGTCATTAGCTAGCCCAATAACATCTTTATCCACTAATTGTACTCTAATACCCTCTCGTGCGAATACAATGCCCTTGACATCTGGGAAACATCATTTTTAGTTTAAAAGGTGATCTATTGTTTTGAATTCTTTATATTCCTTCTTTTTAGCAACCGTATAGTGGAAAAAAGTGCCTTACAACCTTAACATATGTTTGGAAAGTTCTCACACACAATGGCTAAATTTCCCACGGTCTTTATTTTATTTTGAGAAGCGATGTGGCATATTGATGTGCGGTGTTTTACTTGAGTGGACACAAATACCATCTAGGTATGCATTAAATAGAGGAGATTATAAGAATCTCTCTATCACAAAAGGTCATTTGCTAGCCCAATAACGTCTTCATCCACTAGTTGTACTCTAATTCCGTCTCGTGTGAATACAATGCCCTCAATATTATAGAAACGTCATTTGAGGTTTAAAAGGTGATCTATTGTTTTGAATTCTTTATATTCCAACTTTTTCGCAACTGTATGGTGGAAAAAAGGTGCCTTGCAACCTTAACCTATGTTTGGACAGTTCACTCACGTAATTTGGCTAAATTTTCCATGGTCATTATTTTATTTTGAGAAACGATGTGGCATATTGATGTCTTTTGTTTTTCTTGAGTGGACATAAACATGACTAGGTATGCCTTGAATAGAGGGGATTATAGGAAACCTGGTATCACAAAAGGTCATTAGCTAGCCCAATAATGTCTTCATCCACTGGTTGTACTTTAATACCCTCTCGTGTGAATACAATTCCGTCAATATCATAGAAACGACATTTGAGGTTTAAAAGGTGATATATTGTTTTGAATTCTTTATATTCCAACCTTTTAGCATCTGTATGGTAGAAAAAAGGTGCCTTACAACCGTAACCTATGTTTGGACAGATCTCACACGCAATTTGGATAAATTTCCCATGGTCTTTATTTTATTGAGAAACAATGTGGCAAAATGATGTGTGGTGTTTTACTTGAGTGGACATAAACACCATCTAGGTATGCCTTGAATAGAGGGGATTATAGGAAACCTGGTATCACAAAAGGTCATTAGCTAGCCCAATAACGTCTTCATCCACTAGTTGTACTCTAATACCGTCTCATGTGAATACAATGCCCTCAATATCATAGAAACGTCATTTGAGGTTTAAAAGGTGATCTATTGTTTTGAATTCTTTATATTCCAACTTTTTCGCAATTGTATGGTGGAAAAAAGGTGCCTTACAACCTTAACCTTTGTTTGTATAGTTCACTCACATAATTTGGCTAAATTTTCCAAGGTCAATATTTTATTTTGAGAAACAATGTGGCATATTGATGTGTTTTGTTTTTCTTGAGTGGACATAAACACCGTCTAGGTATGCCTTGAATAGAGGGGATTATAGGAAACCTGGAATCACAAAATGTCATTTGCTAGCCTAATGACGTCTTCATCCACTAGTTGTACTCTAATACCCTCACGTGCAATTACAATGCCCTTGACATCACAGAAACGTCATTTGTGGTATAAAAGGTGATCTATTGTTTTGAATTCTATATATTCCAACTTTTTAGCAATTGTACGGTGGAAAAAGGTGCCTTACAACATTAACCTATATTTGGACAGTTCTCTCACGCAATTTGGCTAAATTTCCCATGGTCTTTTTTTTATTTTGAGAAATGGTGTGGCATAATCATGTATGGTGTTATACTTGAGTGGACATAAACACCATTTAGGTATGCCTTGAATAGAGGGGATTATTGGAAACTTGGTATCACAAAAGTCATTAGCTAGCCCAATAACGTCTTCATCCACTAGTTGCACTCTAATACCCTCTCATGCGAATATAGTGCCCTCAAAATCATAGAAACGTCATTTGCGGTTTAAAAGGTGATCTATTGTTTGAATTCTCTATATTCCAACTTTTTAGCAATGGTATGATGGAAAAAACGTGCCTTACAACCTTAACCTATGTTTGGACAGTTCTCTAACTCAATTTGGATAAATTTTCCATGGTCATTATTTTATTTTGAGAAACGATGTGGCATATTGATGTGTTTTTCTTAAGTGGACATAAACAACATCTAGGTATGCCTTGAATAGAGGGGATTATAGGAAACCTGGTATCACAAAAGGTCGTTAGCTAGCCCTATAACGTCTTCATCCACTAGTTGTACTCTAATATCCTCTCGTGCGAATACAATGCCCTTTACATCAGGGAAACATCATTTTTAGTTTAAAAATTGACCTATTGTTTTGAATTCTTTATATTCCTACTTATTAGCAACTGTTTGGTGGAAAGAAGATTCCTTACAACCTTAACCTATGTTTGGACAGTTCTCTCGTGCAATTTGGCTAAATTTTCCATGGTCTTTATTTTATTTTGAGAAACGATGTGGCATAATGATGTGCGATTTTTTACTTGAGTGGACATAAACACATCAAAATGAGTTTAAGTTTATGTGTGTTGTGTGGCCATTGATCGTCGACCAGAGGCTCGTACACCTCACCCCACAAATGTTTCCTTGCCATAGATCAGATTCTTGGATTTTTGGTGGAGACCGTTTCATGGTCAAAATCCGTAGGTGTTAGCCTTCTGTATTATTGAAAATGGTCGTTCATGGCTATTTTCGGCAAAAATAAAGGTTGTGTGGCCATAGATCATCGATTGGAGGCTCCTACACATCACCCCACATATGTTTCCTTTCCATAGACCACATTCTTGGTTTTCTGGTGGAGACCATTTTTTGGCCAAAAATCCGTTGGTGTTAACCTTCGGTATTATTGAAAATGGTCCTTCATGCTGTTTTCAACAAAAATGGGAGTTGTGTGGCCATTGATCATCGACCAAAGCCTTGTACATCTCACCCCACGTATGTTTCCTTGCCATAGATCACATTCTTGGTTTTCAGGTGGACACCATTTCTTGGTCAAAAACCAGTAGGTGTTAGCCTTCGATATTATTGAAAATGTTCGTTCATGCAATTTTTGACAAAAATGGCGGTTGTGTGGCCATTGATCATCGACCAGTTGCTCATACACCTGACCCCACATATGTTTCATTGCCATAGATCACATTCTTGGATTTCTAGTGGAGACCATTTCTTGGTAAAAATCCATAGGTGTTAGCCTTCGGTATTATTGAAAATGGTTGTTCATGCTATTTTCGACAAAAATAGTGGTTGTGTGGCCATTGATCATCGACAAGAGGCTCGTACACCTCACCCCACATATGTTTCTATGCCATAGATCACATTTTTGGATTTTTGGTGGAGACAATTTATTGGTCAAAAATCCGTAATGTTAGCCTTTAGTATTATTGAAAATGGTCGTTGATGCAATTTTCGGCAAAAATAAGGGTTGTGTGGCCATTGATCATCGACCAGAGGCTCGTAGACCTCACCCCACATATGTTTCCTTCCCATAGATCACATTCTTATATATCTGGTGGAGACAATTTCTTGGTCAAAAATCCGTAGGTGTTAGCCTTCAGTATTATTGAAAATGGTCGTTCATGCTATTTTTGACAAGAATGGGGGTTGTGTGGCCATTGACCATCTACCAGAGGCTCATACACCACACCCCACATATGTTTCCTTTCTAGAGATCACATTCTTGCATTTCTGGTGGAGTCCATATCTTGGTCAATAATCTGTAGCTGTTAGCCTTTGTTATTATTGAAAATGGTCGTTCATGCTATTTTCGAGAAAAATGGGGATTGTGGGTCCACTTATCATCGACCAGAGGCTCGTACATCTCACCCCACATATGTTTCCTTGCTATAGATTGCATTCTTGGATTTTTGGTGGAGTCCATTTCTTGGTCAAAAATCCGTAGGTGTTATCCTTTGGTATTTTTGAAAATGCTCGTTCTTGCTATTTTGGACAAAAATGGGGGTTGTGTGGCCATTGATCATTGACCAGAGGCTCATACACCTAACCCCACAAATGTTTCTTTGCCATAGATCACATTCTTGGATTTTTGGTGGAGACCATTTCTTGTTCAAAAATCCGTAGGTGTTAGCCTTCGGTATTATTGAAATGGTCGTTCATGGCTATTTTCGGCAAAAATGAAGGTTGTGTGGCAATTGATCATTGACTACAGGCTCTTACACCTCACCCCACATATGTTTCCTTGCCTAGATCACATTATTGGTTTTCTGGTGGAGACCATTTCTTGGCCGAAAATCTGTTGGTTCTTCGGTATTATTGAAAATGGCCTTCATGCTATTTTCGACAAAAATGGGAGATGTGTGGCCATTGATCATCAACCAGAGGCTCGTACACCTCACCCCACATATGTTTTCTTGCCATAGATCTGTTGGGGACTTGTTCTCAAATGCTATGAGTTAAGAACAAGGCAACATAGAAAACGTTAATCGGTAAAGTCCTTCGTCCTTCGAAGCATTATTCCCCTCAGGATATAATGGTTTTCGGACGAAGGTTATGAAGGGCATACTTTCATAAGTACACTTTACAGTGACGAAGGATGAATTATAAGGAATATAAAGGATAGCATAGACAATTGTATACTATTATTATTTAGAAACAGAAATAACGTCGAATTACAAATGTACCTTCAACTTGAAGGAGATGAAAGTACAAGCGTGACGCAAAAGTGAATGCCCAATCAGCGTGAACAGTACGGGAGTACTGTTCACCTATTTATAGGCACGGGACACAGCCCATACAAAATTACATTCATGCCCTTTACAATTGATAATAATTCTATAATAAACTGTCGAGGTCTGAATAGCCTTTTCATCTTTAAGTCGGTTTCATTTTCTGCTACCACGCCGAAGCTTTCCTGCTCACATCTTCGGCGCTGTATCAACCTTCGTATTATTCTGGTCTTCTCCTGCTGTAATACCGACTTGAGTCCGAAGATACCTGCTTACACATTATACTCCAAAAATACTGTTAAATCTTGTTTTTGAGGACCTTCGTAGGCCGAAGGCTCCCAATAGTAGCCCCTCGCAATATTAATTTGTTTAAAATAATAAATTTAAATTGTGACATGGACGAAGGCCTTACGCCGAAGGTCCAAAAAAACACCTTCCCTTTGCTAGAATAGCAACATTCACTGACAAGCAGGGTCTTTCAATTTTCAATCGCGTTGGGCGTATAAATAAGATCATATCGCAACTCATTTGGCACGCTCTCTTGCCAACTGCTCCTGCTTACTCAATTTTTAGCTCTTGCACACCAAGATTTGCTGAGCTTTTAAGTTTTGAAGCTTCGGCATTTAGAACAGTTTTTTAGTGTCTCCGAAGATGTCTGAAGATAAGAAGGCTGTTACCGAGATGAAACTGAGTCTCGATGAAGAGAAAAATCTGGGGTTTCTTATAGCAATGTCGAAGACCAACACAGAAAAAATCACCAAGGAGATTCTAGAAGGTTTGTCTGAGGATACTGGTGACAGCGATAGTTATGATGTGGACAGCGGTGGTGAAGACTCCGAAGATCGTCCCTGGCGACCAAGCCATTCAGTTTATGGTAAATCAACTATCAAAGAGAATCATCTTGTCAACATGAGAGGAAGGTATTTCCGGGATTTGTCCGTTGTGAGGGCCGACGAAGGGGAGAAGACTTGTCCACACCCTGAAGAGAATGAAGTCGTAGTGTTCCGAAGCTTTTTAAAAGCTGGGCTGCGATTTCCCTTGAGCAGCTTCGTCGTGGAGGTGCTGAAGATGTTTGAAGTCTATCTTCATCAACTTACCCCCGAAGCAATTATAAGGCTGAATATCTTCGTATGGGCCGTGAGAAGCCAAGGTCTGGAACCTGATGCGAAAAGTTTCTGCAACATACACGAATTATCATACGAGACAAAACCCTGGGGTAAGGAACAGTATCACAATAACTTTGGCTGCTACAATTTCGTTTCTCAGTCTGGGTCAAGCTGTCTCGTGCCAACCTTTCGGAAGAGATGGCCCGGCGACTGGATGACAGAATGGTTTTATGTGAAAAATGACCTGAAAGCACGAGAAGATATCAAAGGTATAGTTATGCGCCCTATTTGGCAAAGCTTCGGCCTTCGGAGGCCGAAGGTTGAAATGAATGAAGCTGCCGAAGAATGCCAGAGAGCCTTCGACGTTATCTGTTCTTTTATTGGAACGAGAGATTTGGTACAAGAGCATATTGCCTTCAGGGTATGGCCACTTGCGGAGAAATGGGAAATGCCGCAAGAAACCATAAAAGAGGCCGACGAAGGTGGACTTATCAGGTTGAAGTACACTTTTAAGTTTGGAGATAAATTCGTTGAGCCAGATGATGACTGGTTAAAAAGCATTGAAAATTTAAGTGATGAACTGCTTGGGGCTTATTCGAAGGCCGAAGATACTGCACTGTCAGCAGCCTTCAGAGGCCGAAAAAAGAAGAGGCTGAATCGGGTGTTTGATGCAATCGGGTTCGTCTACCCTGACTATCGTTATCCCATTCGAGGGCAGAAAAGAAAAAACACAACCTCTGCGAAAGAAGAAGCTGCAACTGCTCCTAGTGAGCCAGAACCGAAAAGAAAGAGGATAAAGGTCCTCACACATCGGCCGCGCTATATTGAACCAGCTTCGGTGCCTGAGTTTACCGGGGAAACCTCTTCGGCCACCGAAGCTGAAAAACCAACCGAGCCAACCTTGCTGCCAGAAGTCGCAGAAACGGCCGAAGCGCCAACAAGGATAGAATTGGAAGAACTGAAGATTTTGTTACCAGAAACGAAAGAGAAGGCCGAAGCGCCATCCACAGAAAAAATGGAAGAAGTAAAAGAAGCAACTGAGGGATAAAAAACATCAGAAGTTTTGAGTCCTGCAGCAAATATTGAGACAGTAAAAAACCAAAAGGTGCCAGCAGTGACTCCGAAAAGGAAGAGAATGGTCAATGTGCTAGATGTTCTGGAGACAATTAAATCTTCAAGCACACCTCCGAAGAAGACTGTTGTCATCCCCGAAGAAAAAACTGAAGTCTCTGATACTAAAGCTCCAGAGCAAGAAACTGAAGCCGAAGCTGGGTCCTCAGAACCTACGAAGATAAAATCCCTGGAAATCGAGGAAGAAAAAATAACAGAGCCAACTTTTGTTGAAGAAATCATTGCTGCCGCCCCCGAAGCATCCCCCAAAGTCCTTGATTATATTGTTCGCCATGCTTCGGGGAAACATTTATCAGAAAAAGAAAAACAAGAGGCCCAACTTTACGCCCAAAAACTGAAGTATCCAAAGGGGGCATTAATATTCAATGGTAGTGGAGAAGAAGACTTTTTGTATTGTCTCCCTGACAGCAAAGAGATTTCTGTCTGTCGGGAGATGAGCAAGAGCTTCGGATTCCCAACACTGGAAGACGGGCTCTCAGTGCTATCGAAAAATGATTTGGCCGACAGCCTGGCATATAATAGCTTAAAGGTACAACAAATGGGATCTTTGTAATTTTTGTTGAGACTAAAATTTTCGTTTGCTTAAATCTATTGACATTTTTCTTTGCAGGGTCTGATACTTAGCAATGCCCTCAGGGCCCAAAAAGATGCTGAAGATGAAGGGTGTGCTATAGCTTTGAGCAACCTTCGTTCCGAAGTAATTGAACTGAGGAACGAAGGTCTCAAAAAAGATAAAATATTACATTCATTGATAAATAGAATAAAAGAAAACGAAGCTACTTTTAAAAGCCAAGCTGAGGCTCAGAAGCATGAAATTGAAGATCTGCGGAAACAACTGGCCAGAGCCAAAGAAGAACGCATACTTGAAGAAACGAAGCGAGAACTCAGCGACCAATGGGCAAATCATTTAGAGGGAACTGTTGAAGAGCTTCGCTCGTCCAAGAAAAGATGCTATATCAAATCTATAGAATGTGTTAAGAAGTTAAAAGCTAGCTTCGCCAGCGTCGGCGCATTCTCGAGCGAGGAAAACTTTACAAGAGGCAACCCCGAAGGTCCCATCGAATGGATCAATCACGAAGCTGAGGCCTTCGAAGAAATTTTAAATAGCCGCGGAGACATATGTGCTTTCTCGGGTGCTAGGGGGATTGCCACCATTTTAGAGAAAAAGGGCTGTGAGCATATAAAGATTTTAGCGCAATCCGAAGCTGCCTTATCCTTCGAAGATGCAAGCGATCCTTCGGCCGAAGCTAGCATGGTTGGTGGAAAATTTTTCACCGATATCTGGGATAATGGTGGCCGAGAAATGGCCCGAGAAATTATTCGAAGAAGCAAAAAGGGCATTCACGATGCTAGAGAAGTAGCTGAGGCTGCTGAGAAGAGCGCAGAGCCCGAAGGTCAATTAGGTATTAACTAATAGTTTTTATTGTTGTAATTTTAGGTTTTAAGATTCGTTTGCAATTTGTAATAGCAATGTAGCCGTATCCTGTCCTACTTCAGATCCTGCTAAAGCGTCTTCGGGCCCTCAGCCGAAAGGAGACGACGAAATTAAAAAGATGGCTGAAGCTATTATGGACGAAGTCGTCAATCGGCTCCTGAACGAGGCTGCAGAAGTCGTTTTGAGAGAAGATTAAGTATTATTGTAAAAACTTCTGAAATGTAATATATTGTAACATTTTGTAACCCTGAATGTAATATACCTGTTTTTATTGCTCAATTCTTTACGATGCATGAAACTTTACACGTACCGCTTTTGAGTCTTTGACGAAAAAACACCTTCCCTTCTTTTCATGCTTCGTGAAGAAGAATTTTTCTTTGTCACAACAATATCCAGTGTTCTGATGAATAATATCCAGGCTTTGTGAAGATATTTTCCGAAGCTACACTTCCGAAGATCAATAATGTATCTCTTTGTGACATTATGATTTTTCCCTTTTTTCAAAACGTTCTTCTGTAGATTGATATCGTGTCCACCTCTTGTGCCATATGCAACATGATGTATGATGCTTATGTTATGCGAAATGATGCGATGATGTTATGTTATGTGAGGTGATGTTTATTCCGAAGATGCACACGCATCCCTGCAATAAAACACATAATCTTTTATAAGCCTCCCTTAGGAGCTTCTTCGCCTTTTACTTCAGCGGAATCAGCGTTTATTTTTTGCTGTAAGCCTCCCTTAGGAGCTTCTTCGCCTTTTACTTTCAGCGGTATTCGCGTTGACTTTTCGCGCTTCGCCTTTTACTTAGGCGGTATCAGCGTTGACTTTTCGCTGTATGCTCTGCATTCCCTTTGGAACGACTTTGGAGCAGAAAACTTACACTGCGCTCCCTCTGGAGCGGCTTTTTATGACTTCGGCAAACTTACTCTGCGTTCCTTAGAACGACTTTTTGTTGCTTCGAAGAATTTTTGATAATCCGAAGGTCCTCTTTGTTATCACAAGTTTTTAAACTTCAACAACTTAGGCCTGTGAAGAAAATATATTTTCCTTGTGGCAAACAACGAAACTATTTATATGAAATCTAAACAATGTCCTTTATTACACAGAAAAGAAGACTGAATAAGAAAGACTGCTATTAAGGTAGGATATTTGTCAATAGATGTGCTTTGACTCTGGCACAGTGCTGTTGACTGTACGAGCTTCGGACTGCTCTCTGAAGTCCCTTTGGTGTGAAGCATACTGGCTCCCTTCTGGCTGCTGGCCTTGTTGCAGTGGAGGTGGAGGCGGAGGCTGTTGCCAGGAAGCTTGAGGTTGACTCGCCGAAGCAACAGAAACTGCAGGGTGGTTGCCCACATATTCTGGGATGTAAGGTGAATGATACGAAGCAGTATGCATGACCTGCTTCGGCTGAGCTTGCTGTGCTGCGGCTTCGGCTATTTCCTTTTGCTTCTGGATGGTAACATGGCACATCCTGGTAGTATGGCCTTTGTTCTCACCACAAAACAAGCAAAAGATTCTTCTTGGTTGATCTCCGAATCTTCCGCCGAAGCCCCTGGCGCCTCTGCCTCTTGGGGCTGGTGGTCGGAAGGGGCCTTGCTGTTGCCCCGAAGCCTGTGAGGAACACTGTGGCCTTTGCTGTTGGCTCCCTCGATCATCATTTTGGGTAGAGTTGTGAATTGATCTAACGTGCCTCGGATAGAACCTTCCTCCGAAGCCCCTGGTCATTTCAGAAAACCTGAAAGCCTCCTCCCTTCTTTGGCGAAAATCATTATCGGCCCGAATGTACTCGTCCATCTTCTGGAGCAGCTTCTCCAAAGTTTGAGGGGGCTTCCTAGCGAAGTACTGAGCTGACGGTCCTGGCCGAAGCCCCTTGATCATGGCCTCAATGACAATTTCATTGGGCACCGTTGGTGCCTGTCCCCTCAAACGCAAGAACCTCCGAACGTACGCCTGTAGGTATTCTTCGTGATCCTAGGTGCACTGGAATAGAGCTTGAGCAGTGACCGGCTTCGTCTGAAACCCTTGGAAGCTAGTTAACAACAAGTCCTTCAGCTTCTGCCATGAAATGATCGTTCCAGGTCGAAGGGAGGAATACCAGGTTTGAGCAACACTCCTGACAGCCATAACAAAAGATTTGGCCATGACTGCAGCATTGCCACCATACGAAGACACTGTTGCTTCGTAGCTCATCAAAAACTGCTTCGGGTCTGAGTGGCCATCGAATACGGGAAGCTGAGGCGGTTTGTAGGACGGGGGCCAAGGTGTAGCCTGCAGCTCAGCGGACAGAGGGGAAGCATCATCGAAAACAAAATTCCCATGATGGAAATTATCATACCAGTCATCTTCGTTGAGGAAACCCTCCTGATGAAGGTCTTGGTGGTGAGGCCTTCGGTGCTGCTCATCCTGAGCAAGATGACGAACTTCTTCAGAGGCTTCGTCTATCTGCCTTTGCAGTTCAGCTAGCCTGGCCATCTTTTCTTTCTTCCTCTGCACCTGTTGATGAAGCATCTCCATGTCTCTAATTTCTTGATCTATCTCGTCCTCTGGTGGTGTCGGGCTGACAGCCTTCCTTTTCTAGCTTCGGGCCTCCCGAAGAGAGACAGTCTCCTGATTGTGGTCCAGCGGTTGAAGAGCTGCAGTGCCAGTTGCTGAAGCTTTCTTCGGCGCCATAACGAAGGTTTATGATCGCCGAAGGTGTTCAGAAAACTCAGAGTGTGGAAGTGAGTTCACCGGAGGTGGGCGCCAATGTTGGGGACTTGTTCTCAAATGCTATGAGTTAAGAACAAGGCAACATAGAAAACGTTAATCGGTAAAGTCCTTCGTCCTTCGAAGCATTATTCCCCTCAGGATATAATGGTTTTCGGACGAAGGTTATGAAGGGCATACTTTCATAAGTACACTTTACAGTGACGAAGGATGAATTATAAGGAATATAAAGGATAGCATAGACAATTGTATACTATTATTATTTAGAAACAGAAATAACATCGAATTACAAATGTACCTTCAACTTGAAGGAGATGAAAGTACAAGCGTGACGCAAAAGCGAATGCCCAATCAGCGTGAACAGTACGGGAGTACTGTTCACCTATTTATAGGCACGGGACACAGCCCATACAAAATTACATTCATGCCCTTTACAATTGATAATAATTCTATAATAAACTGTCGAGGTCTGAATAGCCTTTTCATCTTTAAGTCGGTTTCATTTTCTGCTACCACGCCGAAGCTTTCCTGCTCACATCTTCGGCGCTGTATCAACCTTCGTATTATTCTGGTCTTCTCCTGCTGTAATACCGACTTGAGTCCGAAGATACCTGCTTACACATTATACTCCAAAAATACTGTTAAATCTTGTTTTTGAGGACCTTCGTAGGCCGAAGGCTCCCAACAGATCACATTCTTGGATTTCTGGTGGATACCATTTCTTGGTCAAAAGTTTGTAGGTGTTAGCCTTCGGTATTATTGAAATTGTTCGTTAATGCTATTTTCGACAAAAATGGGGGTTGTGTGGCCATTGATCATTGACCAGACGCTCATACACCCCACCCCACATATGTTTCCTTTCCATAGATCACATTCTTGCATTTCTAGTGGAGACCATATCTTGGTCAAAAATATGTAGGTGTTATCCTTTAGTATTATTGAAAATGGTCGTTCATGCTGTTTTCGAGAAAAATGGGGATTGTGAGGCCACTTATCATCGACCAAAGGCTCGTACATCTAACGCCACATATGTTTCCTTGCCATAAATAAAATTCTTCGATTTTTGGTGGAGACCATTTCTTGGTCAAATATCCGTAGGTATTAGCTTTCGGTATTATTGAAAATGGTTGTTCATGGCTGTTTTCGACCAAAATGGGGGTTGTGTGGCCATTGATCATTGACCAGAGGCTTGTACACCTCACCCCACATATGTTTCCTTGCCAATGTTCACATTCTTGGATTTCTGGTGGAGGCCATTACTTGGTCAAAAATCCGTTGGTGTTAGCCTTCGGTATTATTGAAAATGGTCGTTCATGCTATTTTGGACACAAATGGGGTTGTGTGATCATTGATCATCGACCAGAGGCCCATAAACCTGACCCCACATATGTTTCTTGGCTATAGATCACATTCTTGTATTTTTGGTGGAGACCATTTCTTGGTCAAAAATCCGTAGGTGTTAGCCTTCGGTATTACTGAAATGGTTGCTCATGGCTATTTTCGGCAAAAATGAAGGTTGTGTGGCCATTGATCATCGATTAGAGGCTCGTACACCTCACCCCACATATGTTTCCTTGTGATAGATCACATTCTTGGTTTTCAGGTGGAGACCATTTCTTGCCCAAAAATCTGTAGGTATTATTGAAAATGGTCGTGCATGCTATTTTCGTCAAAAATGGGGGTTGTGTGGCCATTGATCATCGACCAGTTTCTCGTACACCTCATCCCACATATGTTTCCTTGTCATAGTTCACATTCTTGGATTTTTGGCGGAAACCATTTCTTGGTCAAAAATCGGTAGGTGTTAGCCTTTGGTATTATTGAAAATGCTCGTTCAAGGCAATTTCTGACAAAAATGAGGTTGTGTGGCCATTCATCATCGACTAGAGGCTCGTACACCTCACCCCACTTATGTTTCCTTGCCATAGGCTACATTCTTCGATTTCCATGGAGACCATTTCTTGGTAAAAAATCTGAAGATGTTAGCCTTAGGTATTATTGAAAATGGTCGTTCATGGCTATTTTCGACAAAAATGGGGGTTGTGTGGCCATTCATCATTGACCAGAGGCTCGTTCACCTCACCTCACATATGTTTTCTTGCCATATATCACATTCTTGGATTTTTGGTGGAGACCATTTCTTGGTCAAAAATCCGTAGGTGTTAGCCTTCAATATTATTGAAAATGGTCGTTCATGCTATTTTTGAAAAATAGGGGTTGTGTGACCTTTGATCATCAACCAGAGGCTCGTACACCTCACCCACATATGTTTCCTTGTCGTGGATCACATTCTTGGATTTCTGGCGGAGACCATTTCTTGGTAAAAATCCTAGGTGTTAGCCTTCAGTATTATTGAAAATGGTTCTTCATGGCCATTTTCGACAAAATGGGGGTTGTGATCATCGACCAGAGGCTTGTACACCTAACCCCACATATGTTTCCTTGTCATAGGTCACATTCTTAGATTTCTGGTGTAGACCATTTCTTAGTCAAAAATCCGAAGGTGTTAGCCTTCGGTATTATTGAAAACTCTCGTTCATTCTATTTTCGACAAAAATGGGGGTTGTGTAGCCATTGACCATCGAACAGAGGCTCGTACACCTGACCCCATATATGTTTCCTTGCCACAGGTCACATTCTTGGACTTCTGGTGGGGTCCATTTGTTGGTCAAAAATCCGTAGGTGTTAGCCTTCGGTTTTATTGAAAATTCTCATTCTTGCTATTTTGGACAAAAATGGGGGTTGTGTAGCCATTGATCGTCGACCAGAGGCTCATACACCTGACCCCACATATGTTTCCTTGCCATAGATCAAATTCTTGGATTTTTGGTGGAGATCATTTCTTGGTAAAAAACCCATAGGTGTTAGCCTTTGGTATTATTGAAAATGGTCGTTTAATGGCTATTTTCGGCAAAGATGAAGGTTGTGTGGCCTTTGGTCATCGACTAGAGGCTCCTACACCTCACCCCACATATGTTTCCTTGCCATAGATCACATTCTTGGTTTTCTGGTGGAGACCATTTCTTGGCCAAAAATCCATTGGTGTTAGCCTTCGGTATTATTGAAAATGGTCCTTCATGCTATTTTTGACAAAAATGGGAGTTGTGTGGCCATTAATCATCGATCAGAGGCTCGTACACCTCACCCCACGAATGTTTTCTTTCCATAGATCACATTCTTGGCCAAAAATTCGTAGGTGTTAGCCATGGGTTTTATTGAAAATGGTCGTTCATGCCATTTTCGACAAAAATAGGTGTTGTGTGTCCATTAATCATCGACCAGAGGCTCATACACTTTACCCCACATATGTTTCTATGCCATAGATCACATTTTGGATTTTTGGTCGAGACAATTTATTGGTCAAAAATCCGTAGGTGTTTGCCTTCGGTATTATTGAAAATGGTCGTTGATGCTATTTTCGACAAAAATAGGGGTTGTGTAGCCATTGACCATCGAACACTGGCTCGTACACCAGACCCCACATAAGTTTCCTTGCCATAGGTCACATTCTTGGATTTTTGGTGGAGGCCATTTCTTGGATTTCTTGGCCACCCAACACCTATTTTTGTTGAAAATAGCATGAACGACCATTTTCAATAATACCGAAGGCAAACACCTACAGAATTTTGACCAAGAACTGGTCTCCACCAGAAATCCAAGAATATGATATATGGCAAGGAACCATATGTGGGGTGAGGTGAACGAGCCTTTGGTCAATGATCAATGGCCACACAGCCCTCATTTTTGTCGAAAATAGCCATCAATGACCATTTTCAATAATACTGAAGGCTAGCACCTACGGATTTTTGACGAAGAAATGGTCTCCACCAGAAAACCAAGAATGTGATCTCTGGCAAGGAAACATATGTGGGGTGAGGTGAACGAGCCTCTGGTCAATGATCAATGGCCACATGACCCCCATTTTTGTCGAAAATAGCCATGAACAACCATTTTCAATAATACCAAAGGCTACAGATTTTTGACCAAGAAATGGTCTCCACCAGAAATCAAAAAATGTGACCCATGGCAAGGAAACATATGTGGGGTGAGGTGTACGAGTAACTGGTCGATGATCAATGGCTACAGAACCCCCATTTTTGTCCAAAATAGCATGAACGACCATTTTCAATAATAACGAAGGCTAACACCTATGGATTTTTGACCAAGAAATGGTTTCCATAAAAAAATCCAAGAATGTAATCTATGGCAAGAAAACATACGTTGGGTGAAGTGTACGTGCCTCTGGTCGATGATCAATGGCCACACAACCCCCATTTTTGTCCAAAATAGCTTACACGACCATTTTCAATAATACCGAAGGCAAACAACTACAAATTTTTGACCTAGTAATGGTCTCCACCAAAAATCCAAGAATGTGACCATTTTCAATAATACTGAAGGCTAACACCTACGGATTTTTGACCAAGAAATGGTCTCCACCAGAAATCCAATAATGTGATCTATGGAAAGTAAACATAAGTGAGGTGAGGTGAACGAGCCTCTGGTCAATGATCAATGGCCACACAACCCCTAGTTTTGTCGAAAATAGCCATGAACGACCATTTTCAATAATACCGAAGGCTAACACCTAAGGATTTTTGACCAAGAAGTGGTCTCCACCAGAAATCCAAGAATGTGACCTATGGCAAGGAAACTTATGTGGGGTGAGCTGTACGAGCCTCTGGTCGATGATCAATGGCCACACAACCCCCATTTTTGTCGGAAATAACCACGAACTTCCATTTTCAATAATATCGAAGTCTAACACATATGTATTTTTGACCATGAAATGGTCTCCACCAGAAATCCAAGAATGTGATCTATGGCAAGGAAACATAAGTGGGAATAGGTGTACGAGCCTCTGGTTGATGATCAAAGGACACACAACCCCTATTTTTGTCGCAAATAGCAGGAACGACCATTTTCAATAATACCGAAGGCTAACACCTAAGGATTTTTGACCAAGTAATGGTCTCCACTAGAAATCCAAGAATGTGATCTATGGCAAGGAAACATAAGTGGGGTGAGGTGAACGAGCCTTTGGTAAATGATCAATGGCCACACAACACCCATTTTTGTCGAAAATAGCCATGAACGAACATTTTCAATAATACCGAAGGCTAACACCTACGGATTTTTGACCAAGAAATGGTCTCCACCAAAAATCCTAGAATGTGACCTATGGCAAGGAAACATATGTGGGGTGAGGTGTACGAGCCTCAGGTCGATGATCAATGGCCACACACCCCCATTTTTTGTCGGAAATAGCCACGAACGACCAATTTCAATAATACCGAAGCCTAACACATATGGATTTTTGACCATGAAATGGTCTCCACTAGAAATCCAAGAATGTGATCTATGGGAAGGAAACATAAGTGGGGTGAGGTGTACGAGCCTCTAGTTGATGATCAAAGGCCACACAACCCCTATTTTTGTCGAAAATAGCATGAACGACCATTTTCAATAATACCGAAGGCTAACACCTAAGGATTTGTTACCAAGAAATGGTCTCCACCAGAAATCCAATAATGTGATCTATGGCAAGGAAACATATGTGGGGTGAGGTGAACGAGCCTCTGGTCAATGATCAATGGCCACAAAACCCCCATTTTTGTCGAACATAGCCATGAATGATCATTTTCAAAAATACCGATGGCTAACACCTACGGATTTTTGACCAAGAAATGGTCTCCACCAGAAATCCAAGAACGTGACCTATGGCAAGGAAACATATGTGGGGTGAGGTGTACAAGCCTCTGGTAGATGATCAATGGCCACACAACTCCCATTTTTGTCGGAGATAGCCACGAACGACCATTTTCAATAATACTGAAGGCTAACACATATGGATTTTTGACCAAGAAATGGTCTTCACCAGAAATCCAAGAATGTTATCTATGGCAAGGAAACATAAGTAGGGTGAGGTGTACGAGCCTCTGGTTGATGACCAAAGGCCACACAACCCCTATTTTTGTCAAAAATAGCATGAACGACCATTTTCAATAATACCTAAGGCTAACACCTAAGTATTTTTGACCAAGAAATGGTCTCCACCAGAAATCCAAGAATGTGATCTATGGCAAGTAAACATATGTGGGATGAAGTGAATGAGCCTCTGGTCAATGATCAATGGCCACACAACCCCCATTTTTATCGAAAATAGCCATGAATGACCATTTTCAATAATACTGAAGGCCAACACCTACGGATTTTTGACTAAAAATGGTCTCCACTAAAAATCCAGGAATGTGACCTATGGCAAGGAAACATATGTGGGTGAGTTGAACGAGCCTTGGGTCAATGATCAATGGCCACACAACCCACATTATTGTTGAAAATAGCCATGAACGACCATTTTCAATAATATCGAAGGCTAACACCTACGGATTTTTGATCAAGAAATGGTCTCCACCAAAAATCCAAGAATGTGACTTATGGCAAGAAAAAATATGTGGGGTGAGGTGTACGAGCCTTTGATTGATGATCAAAGGCCATACAACCCCCATTTTTGTCGAAAATAGCCATGAACGATCATTTTCAATAATACTGAAGGCTAACACCTACGGATTTTTGACGAAAAAATGGTCTCCACCAGAAATCCAATAATTTGATCTATGGCAAGGAAATATATGTGGGTTGAGGTGAACAAGCCTGTGGTCAACGATCTATGGCCATACAACCCCCATTTTTGTCGAAAATAGCATGAACGACCATTTTCAATAATACCGAAGGCTAACACCTACGGATTTTTGACCAAGAAATGGTCTCCACCAGAAATCCAAGAATGTGATCTATGGCAAAGAAAAATATGTGGGGTGAGGTGAATGAGCCTCTGGTCAATGATCAATCGCCACACAACCCCCATTTTTGCCGAAAATAGCCATGAATGACCATTTTCAAATATACCCAAGGCTAACACCTACGGATTTTTGACCAAGTAATGGTCTCCACCAGAAATCCGACAATGTGATCTATGGGAAGGAAACATATGTGGGGTGAGGTGAACGAGCCTCTGGTTAATGATCAATGGCCACACAACCCCCATTTTTGTCGAAACTAGCCATGAACGACCATTATCAATAATTCTGAAGGCTAACTCCTATGGATTTTTGACCAAGAAATGGTCTCCACCAGATATCTAAGAATGTGACCTACGTTAAGGAAACATATGTGTGGTGAGGTGTACGAGCCTCTGGTCGATGATCAATGGCCACACAACCTCCATTTTTGTCAGAAGTAGCCATCAACGACCATTTTCAATAATACCAAAGGCTAGCACCTAAAGATTTTTGACCAAGAAATGGTCTCCACCAGAAATCCAAGAATGTGATCAATGGCAAGGAAACATACGTGGGGTCAAGTGTACGACCATACGGTCGATGATCAATGGCCAAACAACCCTCATTTTTGTCGAAAATAGAATAAACGCCCATTTTCAATAATAACAAAGGCTAACGACTACGGATTTTCGACCAAGAAATGGTCTCAACTAGAAATCCAAGAATGTGATCTATGGTAATGAAACATATGTGGGATGAGGTTTATGATCCTCTGGTCGACGATCAATGGCCACACAACACCCATTTTTGTCGAAAATAGCTATGAATGACCATTTTAAATAATACCAAAGGCTAACACCTACAAATTTTTGACCAGGAAATGGTCTCCACCAGAAATCCAAGAATGTGATCTATGGCAAGGAAACAAATGTAGGGAGATGTGTATGAGCCTCTGGTCGATGATCAATGGCCAAACAAACCCTATTTTTGTCGAAAATAGCATGAACGACCATTTTCAATAATACCAAAGGCTAACACATAGAGATTTTTGACCAAGAAATGGTCCCCACCAGAAATCCAAGAATGTGACCTACGTCAAGGAAACATATGTGGGGTCAGGTGTATGAGCCTCTGTTTGATGGTCAATGGCTACACAAAGCCCATTTTTTGTCGAAAATCGAATGAACGACCATTTTCAATAATACCGAAGGCTAACACCTACGGATTTTTGACCAAGAAATGGTCTCCACCAGAAATCCAAGAATGTGATCTATGGTAAGGAAACATATGTGGGGTTAGGTGTTCGACCCTCTGGTCGATGATCAATGGCCACACAAACCCCATTTTGTTGAAAATAGCCATGAACGACCATTTTCAATAATACCAAAGGCTAACACCTACGGATTTTTGACCAAAAAATGGTCTGCACAAGAAATCCAATAATTTGATCTATGGCAAGGAAATATATGTGGGGTGAGGTGAACGAGCCTGTGGTCAACGATCTATGGCCACACAACCCCCATTTTTGTCGAAAATAGCATAAACGACCATTTTCAATAATACTAGAGGCTAACACCTACGGAATTTTGACCAAGAAATGGTCTGCACCAGAAATCCAAGAATGTGATCTATGGCAAGGAAACATATGTGGGGTGAGGTGAACGAGCCTCTGGTCCATGATCAATCGCCACACAACCCCCATTTTTGCCGAAAATAGCCATTAATGACCATTTTCAATTATACCCAAGGCTAACACCTACAGATTTTTGACCAAGAAATGGTCTCCACCAGAAATCCGAGAATGTGATCTATGGGAAGGAAACATATGTGGGGTGAGGTGAATGAGCCTCTGGTTAATGATCAATGGCCACACAACCCTCATTTTTGTCGAAAATAGCCATGAACGACCATTTTCAATAATATCGAAGGCTAACACCTACGAAATTTTGACCAAGAAATGGTCTCCACCAAATATCCAAGAATGTGACCTACGTCAAGGAAACATATGTGAGGTGAGGTGTACAAGCCTCTGGTCGATGATCAATGGCCACACAACCCCCATTTTTGTCGGAAATAGCCATCAACGACCATTTTCAATAATACCGAAGGCTAACACCTACGGATTTTTGACCAAGAAATGGTCTCCACCAGAAATCCAAGAATGTGATCTATGGCAAGGAAACATATGTGGGTTCAGGTGTACGACCATACAGTCGATGATCAATGGCCAAACAACCCTCATTTTTGTCAAAAATGGCATAAACGCCCATTTTCAATAATAACAAAGGCTAACGACTACGGATTTTCGACCAAGAAATGGTCTCAACTAGAACTCCAAGAATGTGATCTATGGTAAGGAAACATATGTGGGATGAGGTTTATGATCCTCTAGTCGACGATCAATGGCCACACAACACCCATTTTTGTCGAAAATAGCCATGAACGACCATTTTAAATAATACAGAAGGCTCACACCTACGGATTGTGTGGTCGCTTATGCTATTTTCGACAAAAATGGGTGTTGTGTGGCCATAGATCATTGACCACAGGCTCGTTCACCTCACCCCACATATGTTTCCTTGCCATATATCAAATTATTGGATTTCTAGTGGAGACCATTTTTTGGTCAAAAATCCGTAGGTGTTAGCCTTTGGTATTATTGAAAATGGTCGTTCATTGCTATTTTCGACAAAATGGGGTTTGTGTGGCCATTGATCATCAACGAGAGGCTCGAACACCTAACCCCACATATGTTTCCTTGCCATAGATCACATTCTTGGATTTCTGGTGGAGACCATTTCTTGGTCAAAAATCCGTAGGTGTTAGCCTTCGGTATTATTGAAAATGGTCGTTCATTCGATTTTCGACAAAAAGATGGGCGTTTTGTAGCCATTGACCATCAAACAAAGGCTCATACACCTGACCCCACATATGTTTCCTTGTCGTAGGTCACATTCTTGGATTTTTGGTGGGGACCATTTCTTAGTCAAAAATCTCTACGTGTTAGCCTTTGGTATTATTGAAAATGGTCGTTCATGCTATTTTCATCAAAAATAGGGGTTGTTTGGCCATTGATCATCGACCAGAGGCTCATACACATCTCCCTACATTTGTTTCCTTGCCACAGATCACATTCTTGGATTTCTGGTGGAGACCATTTCCTGGTCAAAAATTTGTAGGTGTTAGCCTTTGGTATTATTTAAAATGGTCGTTCATCGCTATTTTCGACAAAAATGGGTGTTGTGTGGCCATTGATCGTCGACCAGAGGATCATAAACCTCATCCCACATATGTTTCATTACCATAGATCACATTCTTGGATTTCTAGTTGAGACCATTTCTTGGTCGAAAATCCGTAGTCGTTAGCCTTTGTTATTATTGAAAATGGGCGTTTATTCTATTTTCGACAAAAATGAGGGTTGTTTGGCCATTGATCATCGACCGTATGGTCGTACACTTGACCCCACATATGTTTCCTTGCCATTGATCACATTCTTGGTGTTGGGACCTTTTGGGGACTTGTTCTCAAATGCTATAAGTTAAGAACAAGGCAACACAAAAAATGTTAAACATTAAAGTCCTTCGTCCTTCGGAGCATTATTTCCCTTGGGATATAATGATTTTCGGACGAAGGTTATGAAGGACATACCTTCATCAACACAACATATAATAATGAAGAAGGAATCATATGGAATATAATGTAAACAATTATGTATAATTATCAACTCATTTCTATATTATTATTATGGAAAAATAGAAATGATATCAAATTACAAATGTACCTTCGGCTTGAAAGAAGGTAAAAATACAAGCGTGACGCAAAAGTAAATGCCAAGTCAGCGTGAACAGTACGGGGGCACTGTTCACCTATTTATAGGCACGGGACATAGCTCATGTAAAATTACATCCATGCCCTTTACATTTGGTAGTAATTTTATAGTAATCCACCGAGGTCTGAATAGCCTTTTCATCTTTAAGTCGGTTTCCTTTTCTGCTATCACGCCGAAGCTTTCCTGCTCACAGCTTCGGCGCTGTGTCAACCTTCGTATTCTTTGGGCTTCTCCCACTGTGGTACCGATTCGAGTTCGAAGATACCTGTTCACACATTATACTTCAGAAACATTGTTAAATCATGTTTTTGAGGACCTTCGGAAGCCGAAGGCCCCCAACAGTAGCCCCTCGCAATATTAATTTGTTAGAATAATAAATTTAGATTGCGACATGGACGAAGGCCTTAAGCCGAAGGTCCGAAAAAAACACCTTTCCTTTGCTAGAATAGCAACATTCACTGACAAGCGGGGTTTTCCAATTTTCAATGCACTGGGCGTATAAATAAGAGCATACCACGAGCTCACTTGGTACGCTTTCTTGCCATCTGCTCTTGCTTGCTCAATTTTTAGCTCTTGCGCACCAACACTTGCTTGGCTTTTTAAGTTTTTAAGCTTCGGCTTTGAAAACAGTTTTTTAGCATTTTCGAAGATGTCTGAAGACAAAAAGGCTGCTATCAAGATGAAGCTGAGCCTCTCTGAAGAGAAAAACCTGGGGTTTCTTGAAGCAATGTCGAAAACCAATACAGAAAAGATCACCAAAGAGATTTTAGAAGGTTTATCTGAAGATACTGATGACAGCGACAGTTATGATGCGGATAGCGGTGATGAAGACTCCGAAGATCGCCCTTGGCGACCAAGCCATGCGGTTTTCGGCAAATCAAGTATCAAAGAAAATCATCTTGTCAACAAGAGGGGAAGATATTTCCGGGACTTGTCCGTTGTGAGGGCCGACGAAGGAGAGAAAACTTGTCCGACCCCTGAGGAAAATGAAGTCGTAGTGTTCTGAAGCTTTTTGAAAGCTGGATTACGATTTCCCCTGAGCAGCTTTGTCGTAGAGGTGCTGAAAATATTTGAAATCTATCTTCACCAACTTACCCCCGAAGCAATCATAAGGATGAATATCTTCGTGTGGGCCGTGAGAAGCCAAGGTCTGGAACCTGATGCGAAAAGTTTCTGCAACATACACGAATTGTTATACGAGACAAAACCCTGGGGTAAGGAGCAATATCACAATAATTTCGGCTGCTACAGTTTCGTCTCTCGGTCTGGGTCAAGCTGTCCTGTGCCAACCTTTCGGAAGAGATGGCCCGGCGACTGGATGACAGAATGGTTTTATGTGAAGAATGACCTGAAAACACGGGAAGATATTAAAGGTATAATTATGCGTCCTATTTGGCAACGCTTCGGCCTACGGAGGCCGAAGGTTGAAATGAATGAAGCTGCCGAAGAATGCCAGAGAGCCTTCGGAGTTATTTGCTCTTTTATTGGAACGAGGGATCTGGTCCAAGAGCATATTGCCTTCAGAGTATGGCCGCTCGCGGAAAAATGGGAAATGCCGCAAGAGACCATGAAAGAGGCTGACGAAGGTGGACTTATCAGGCTGAAGTATACTTTCAAATTCGGAGATAAATTCGTTGAGCCAGATGATGACTGGCTAAAAAGTATTGAAAATTTAAGTGATGAACTACTTGGGGTTTATTCAAGGGCCGAAGATACTGCATTGTCAGCAGCCTTCGGAGGCCGGAAAAAGAAAAGACTGAACCGAGTGTTTGACGCAATTGGGTTCGTGTACCCCGACTACCACTCTCCAGCGCGGGGCCAAAAAAGAAAAAGCGCATCTTCTGCACAGGAAACTGCTTCAGCCGCTCCCAGCGAGCCAGCGCCGAAGAGACAAAGGGTAAAGGTTCTCACACACCGGCCACGCTACATTGAACCAGCTACAGTGCCTGAGTTCGCCGGTGAAACCTCTTCGGCCACCGATATTAAAGAACCAACTTCAGTGTCGAAGATCGAAGAAAAAGCTGAAGCACCCTCAGCAGAGAAAACAGAAAACCGAGAACTGAAGGAACGAAAATATTGGAAATTTTAAGTCCTTCAGCAAGTGTTGAGACAATAAAAAACCAAAAGGGCCCAGCAGTGACCCCGAAAAGAAAAAGAATGGTCAATGTGCTAGATGTACTGGAGACAATTAAGTCCTCAAGCACGACTCCGAAGAAGACTGTTGAAACTTCCGAAGTGGAAACTGAAATCTTTGATACTAAAGCTCCAAAGCAACAAGCTGAGACTGAAGCTGGGCCTTCAGAGCCCACGAAGGTAAAATCCTTGGAAACCGAGGAAGAAAAAATGACGGAGCCAATTCTTGTTGAAGAAATCAGTGCTGTTGCCCCCGAAGCATCCCCCAAAGTCCTTGATTATATTGTTCGACATGCTTCGGGGAAAAAGTTATCAGAAGAAGTTTTTGAAGCTAATCACTATGCCAAAGAATTGAAATATCCGAAGGGGGCACTAGTGTTCAATGGTACAAATGAAGAAGATTTCCTATACTGCCTCCCGGATAACAAAGAATTACTCGTCTGCCGGGAAATGGCCCGAAGCATGGGGTTTCCGAAACTGGAGGCTGGCCTCTGCGCGATGACAAAGGACGATCTTGCGGACAGCCTTGCGTATAATAGCCTGAAGGTACGAGATCTGCGCATTTGAAAACTTTATGATTTGAAATCTATTCTTTTATTCTTATACTAACTCTTTTATATATAGGGTTTAATACTAAGCAACGCGCTGAGAGCGCAAAAGAATGCCAAAGACGAGAGCTATGAAATTGCTTTCAATAACCTTCAAACAGAGGTTATCAAACTAAGAAACGAAGCCTTGGAAAAGGACAAAATTCTAGTTACATTGGTGGATAAAATAAAGGAGGACGAAGCTGCCTCTAAAGCACAAGCTGCAGCTCAAAAGCACGAGATTGACGATCTTCGGAAGCAATTAGCCCGAGCTAAAGAAGAACGCATACTTGAAGAAACGAAGCGAGAACTTAGCGACCAATGGGCAAATCATTTAGAAGGAACTGTTGAAGAGCTTCGTTCGTCCAAGAAAAGATGCTATGACAAATCTATGGAGTGTGTTAAGAAAATGAAAGCTAGCTTCGCCAGTGTTGGAGCATTCTCGAGCGAAGAAAACTTTACAAGAGGCAACCCCGAAGGTCCCATCGAATGGATTAATCACGAAGCTGAGGCCTTTGAGGAAATTTTAAATAGCCGCGGAGACATATGCGCTTTTTCGGGTGCCAGGGGGATTGCCACCATTTTGGAGAGAAAGGGCTGTGAGCATATAAAGAATTTAGCGCAATCCGAAGCTACTTTGTCCTTCGAAGATGCAAAAGATCCTTCAGCCGAAGCTAGCATGGTTGGTGGAAAATTTTTCACCGATATCTGGGACAATGGTGGTCGAGAAATGGCCCGAGAAATTATCCAAAAAAGCGAAAAAGGCATCCATGACGCTAGAAAAGTAGCAGAGGCTGTTGAGAAAAGCGCAGAGCCCGAAGGGCAAATAGGTATTAACTAATGGTTTTTATTGTGTTATAATTTTTGATTTTAAACTTCGTTCGCAATTTGTAATAGCAATGTAGCTGTATCCTGTCCTCCCTCAGATCCTACTAAAGCGCCTCCGGGCCCTCACCCGAAAGATGACGATGAAATTAAAAAGATGGCTGAAGCTATCATGGATCAAGTTGTCAATCAACTCCTGAACGAAGCTGCAGAAGTAGTACTTAGGGAAGACTAGGTGCTATTGTAAAAACATCTGAAATGTAATATGTGTAATATCTTGTAACCCTGAATGTAATATACTTGTTTTTTATGGTTCAATTCTTTACGATGCATGAAATTTGCATACGTACCGTTTTTGAGTCTTTGAAGAAAAAACACCTTCCCTTCTTTTCATGCTTCGTGAAGAAGAATTTTCATTTATCACAACGATATCCATAGTGTTCTGATGAAGAATAACCAAGCTTCGTGAAAATATTTTCCGAAGCTACACTCCGAAGATCAATATTGTATCTCCTTGTGACTTAGCATGATTTTCCCTTTTTCAAAGCATTCTTCCGAAGATCAATATTGTGTCCCCTTCTTGTGCCATATGCAGCATGATGTATGATGCTTATGCTATGCGAAATGATATGATGATGTTATGCTATGTAAAATGGTATTTATTCCGAAGATACACGCACATCCCTGCAATAAAACACATAATCTTTTTAAATCAGCGTTGACTTTTCACTGTAAGCCTCCCTTAGGAGCTTCTTCGCCTTTTACTTCAGCGGAATCAGCGTTTATTTTTCGCTGTAAGCCTCCCTTAGGAGCTTCTTCGCCTTTTACTTTCGGCGGTATTCGCGTTGACTTTTCGCGCTTCGCCTTTTACTTAGGCGGTATCAGCGTTTATTTTTCGCTGTAAGCTCTGCATTCCTTTTGGAACGACTTTTGAGTAGAAAACTTACACTGCGCTCCCTTTGGAACGGCTTTTTGTAACTTTAGCAAACTTACTCTGCGTTCCTTGGAACGACTTTTTGTTGCTTCGAAGAATTCATGCCGTGCCTTTTAAAATAAACTCTTGATAATTCGAAGGTCCTTCTTGATATCGCAAATCTTTAAGCTTCAACAACTTAAGCCTATAGAGGAGATATATTTTCCTTGTGGCAGACAACGAAACCATTACATGAGATTTAAAAAGTGTCCTTTATTACACAGAAAATAAAACTGAATGGAAAAGACTACTATCAAGGTAGGATATTTGTCAATAAATGTGCTTCGACTCTGGCACAGTGCTATTGACTGTGCGAGCTTCGGACTGTTCTCTGAAGTCCCTTTGGTGTTGAGCATATTGGCCCCCTTCTGGCTGCTGGCCTTGTTGCAGCGGTGGTGGAGGCGGAGGCTGTTGCTAGGAAGCTTGAGGTTGACTCACCGAAGCTACAGAAACTGCAGGGTGGTTGCCTACATATTCTGGGATATAAGGCGAATGATACGAAGCAGTGTGCATGATCTGCTTCGGCTGACCCTGTTGTGCTGCAGCTTCGGCTATCTCCTTTTGCTTCTGGATGGTAACATGGCACATCCTGGTGGTATGGCCCTTGTTTTCACCACAGAACAAGCAAAATGTTCTCCTTGGTTGATCTCCAAATCTTCCGCCGAAGCCCCTGGTGCCTCTGCCTCTTGGAGCTGGCGGCCGGAAGGAGCTTTGATGTTGCCCCGAAGCCTGTGAAGAGCACTTTGGCCTTTGCTGCTGACTCCCCTTATCATCATTTTGAGTAGAGTTGTGAATTGACCTGACGTGCCTCGGATAAAATCTTCCTCCGAAGCCCCTGGTCATTTCGGAAAACCTGAAAGCCTCTTCCCTTCTTTGACGAAAATCATTGTCGGCCCGAATATACTCGTCCATCTTTTGGAGCAGCTTCTCCAAAGTTTGAGGAGGCTTCCTAGCAAAGTACTGAGCTGAAGGTCCTGGCCGAAGTCCCTTGATCATGGCCTCAATGACAATTTCGTTGGGCACTGTTGGCGCTTGTGCCCTCAAACGCAAGAATCTCTGGACATACGCCTTAAGGTATTCTTCGTGATCCTGGGTGCACTGGAATAGAGCTTGAGCAGTGACCGGCTTCGTCTGAAACCCTTGGAAGCTGGTTAACAACATGTCCTTCAGCTTTTGCCATGAAGTGATCGTTCCTGGTCGAAGGGAGGAATACCAGGTTTGAGCAACACTCCTGACAGCCATAACAAAAGATTTTGCCATGACTGCAGTATTGCCACCATACGAAGATACTGTTGCTTCGTAGCTCATCAAAAACTGCTTCGGGTCTGAATGGCCGTCAAATATAGGAAGCTGGGGCGGCTTGTAGGACGGAGGCCAAGGTGTAGCCTGCAGCTCAGCGGACAGAGGAGAAGCATCATCAAAAGCAAAATTTCCATGGTGGAAATTCTCATACCAGTCATCTTCGTTGAAGAAATCCTCTTGATGAGGGTCTTTGTGCTGAGGTCTTCGGTTCTGCTCATCCTGAGTAAGATGACGAACTTCTTCAGAGGCTTCGTCTATCTGCCTTTGCAGTTCAGCTAGCCTGGCCATCTTTTCCTTCTTTCTCTGCACCTGTTGATGAAGAATCTCCATGTCTCTGATTTCTTGGTCTAGCTCATCCTCTTGCAGTGTCAGGCTGACAGCCTTCCTCTTCTGGCTTCGGGCCTCCCGAAGGGAGAGAGTCTCCTGATTGGGGTCCAGCGGTTGCAGAGATGCAGCCCCAGTTGCTGAAGCTTTCTTTGGCGCCATAGCGAAGGTTTATGATTGCCAAAGGTGTTCAAAACTCAAAGAGTGGAAGTGAGTTCACCGGAGGTGGGCGCCAATGTTGGGGACTTGTTCTCAAATGCTATAAGTTAAGAACAAGGCAACACAAAAAATGTTAAACATTAAAGTCCTTCGTCCTTCGGAGCATTATTTCCCTTGGGATATAATGATTTTCGGACGAAGGTTATGAAGGACATACCTTCATCAACACAACATATAATAATGAAGAAGGAATCATATGGAATATAATGTAAACAATTATGTATAATTATCAACTCATTTCTTTATTATTATTATGGAAAAATAGAAATGATATCAAATTACAAATGTACCTTCGGCTTGAAAGAAGGTAAAAATACAAGCGTGACACAAAAGTAAATGCCAAGTCAGCGTGAACAGTACGGGGGCACTGTTCACCTATTTATAGGCACGGGACATAGCTCATGTAAAATTACATCCATGCCCTTTACATTTGGTAGTAATTTTATAGTAATCCACCGAGGTCTGAATAGCCTTTTCATCTTTAAGTCGGTTTCCTTTTCTGCTATCACGCCGAAGCTTTCCTGCTCACAGCTTTGGCGCTGTGTCAACCTTCGTATTCTTTGGGCTTCTCCCACTGTGGTACCGATTCGAGTTCGAAGATACCTGTTCACACATTATACTCCAGAAACATTGTTAAATCATGTTTTTGAGGACCTTCGGAAGCCGAAGGCCCCCAACAGGACCATGCTTCGTCGCCGAAGGTCCTGCGGAAAGAAAACAGCTTCGGCTGAAGCTGCTTCAACATAATGCCGAAGGCACCATTCATGAAGCTTCATTATTACAACATGTCCGAAGATGAGGGATCGAACCGACTTAAAGATAGAATGACCTTTTAGCCCACAAAGGTCTGAGTCAATGTTGTAAACTTTTATGGGGGGCATGATTGTAATTCCTCATAGGCTATGTCCTGTGCCTATAAATAGTGAACAGTATTCCTTTACTGTTCACGCATTCCTGTAATTGCAAACGCATCACTCGGGAATTATTGTTTGTCAAGGCAAAGGTATAAATGTACCTAAATGTTATATTCAAACATCTTAAATTCATATAATAAGATATGTGAATGATGTCATTTATTTCCAATATAATTATCTTTAATGTTTCACGTTTTACATTACTCTATATTATCTTTATAAGTTTAATTACGAAGGTGAAACCTTCGTAATATTATGCTCGTGACCTTCGTCCGAAGTTCATTAAATCCTTGTGGAGATAATGTTTCGGCGGACGAAGGGTATTGGTATTTAACATTTTATGTTGCCTTGTTCTTAATTGATAGCATTTGAGAACAAGTCCCCAACATTGGCGCCCACCTCCGGTGAACTCACTTCCACTTTTTTGAGTTGATGGCTTCGTTCAACAATCAAGCTGGAGCTGCTTCGGCTCCGAAGCTGGTACTCCCGATAACAGGCGGTTCATGCTCAGAGCCAGCCAACAAGAAGCAGAAGAAGGAGGCACAGAGAAGGGTACAGCATGTCGGGGTGCAAGGACCCTTCATCAAGTCAAGATGGTCTCACATTCCAATTACCTTCTCTCAAGAGGATCTTCAACTCAAGGATTACCCACACAACGATGCTATGGTTATCTCTTGTGTGATCAAAGGATTTCTGGTCCATAATGTTTTGGTTGATACAGGCAGCGCAGCTGATATCATATTTGCTAAGGCCTTCAGACAGATGCAAGAGCCCGAGGACAAAATCCATGATGCCACACATCCCCTTTGTGGCTTCGGAGGAAGGCAGATTGTAGCACTTGGAAAAATCACAATGCCAGTAACCTTCGGATTCATTAACAACACAAGGACTGAACAAGTTGTATTTGATATTGTTGACATGAAATACCCTTACAATGCAATCATTGGTCGTGGTACTCTCAATGCCTTCGAAGCAATTCTTTATCCAGCTTATCTTTGCATGAAGATACCTTCGGACCAAGGGCCCATTGCTATTCATGGAAGTCAGGAAGCTGCTAGAAGGGCCGAAGGAAATTGGACAGACTCAAAAGCAATCCATAATATAGATGGAGCTGAAGCTTGTGAGCAATACAAGTTTAGAAGGGAAAAAGCTGCTTCGGCTGATCAGCCGAAGCCCATGCTCTTGTGTGAGGACATAACAGAGCAGAAGGTGCTGTTGGGATCTCAACTGTCCGAAGAACAGGAGAAAACCTTGATAATGTTTTTGTTCAACAATAAATATGTTTTTGCTTGGTCAGCTAATGATCTTTGCGGAGTTAACAGGGATGTTATTGAGCACTCGCTCAATGTTGATCCATCCTTTAGACCCAGAAAGCAGAGGCTTCGAAAGATGTCTGATGACAAGGCCGAAGGTGCTCGGAATGAAGTGAAAAGACTCCTCAGTGCCGGAGTTATCAGAGAGGTAAAATACCCAGAATGGCTGGCTAACACTATTATGGTAAAGAAGGCCAATGGTAAATGGAGGATGTGTATTGATTTTACTGATCTCAATAAGGCCTGTCCGAAGGACGAGTTTCCATTGCCAAGGATAGATTCCCTAGTTGATGCAGTAGCTTCATCAGAGCTTATGAGTCTGCTGGATTGTTATTCAGGCTATCACCAAATTTGGATGAAGAAGGAGGATGAACCGAAAACCAGCTTCATAACCCCTAGTGGAACATATTGTTACCTTCGGATGCCTGAGGGGCTTATGAATGCTGGAGGAAGCTTTAGCAGAATGACAGCGAAGGTTCTTTATTCCCAGATAGGCAGAAATGTGCTAACTTATGTTGATGATATCATTGTAAAAAGCACGAAGCAAGATAATCACATTGCTGATCTGCAGGAGACCTTCGCTAATTTTAGACAGGCTGGTTTAAAGTTGAACCCAGAAAAATGTGTCTTCGGAGTAAAGAAAGGGAAATTTCTTGGCTGTCTAGTCTCAACAAAAGGAATTGAGGCTAATCCAAACAAAATCGAAGCTATCCTTTGAATGGAACCACCAAGTGCAAAGAAGGGGGCTTAAAGATTGACAGGAAGACTGGCATCTCTCAACAGATTCATATCTAGATCAGCAGAGAGAAATTTACCATTTTTCGAAGTGCCGAAGTCAGCCAAAGTTTTTCAATGGGGACCAGTCCAGCAGAGAGCCTTCGAAGAGCTCAAGCAATATTTGATAGATCTAACAACCCTAACTCCACCAACGCCAGGGGCTCCTTTGTTGTTATATGTGGCAGCTTCGCACTCAGCGGTAAGTGCAGCACTTGTCCAGGAGAAGCTTGAAGGCCAAATCAAAAAGCAGGCCCCAATATACTTTGTATCCGAAGTTCTTAGTTTATCAAAGAAAAATTATACAGAACTGGAGAAGGTACTGTATGCTGTTTTGATGGCCTCCAGGAAACTTCGGCATTATTTTCAAGCTTACAATATAATTGTTCCTTCTTCACAACCGTTGAAGGATATTATGAGAAATCGAGAAGCTACTGGAAGGATTAGAAAATGGGCTGCAGAGCTCAATGAATTTTGTATTGATTATGTGCATAGGTCTTCGATTCAATCCCAAGCGTTGGCAGACTTCATTGCTGACTGGACGCCAGGGGCTCAAGAGGAAGAAACGAATAAAGATGTCAAAGTATGGACAGTGTTTTGTGATGGGTCTTGGGGAACCTTCGGAGCAGGAGCAGCTGCTGTGTTGGTTTCACCTTCCAAAGTTAAAACTTCTTATGCGACAAGACTTGATTTCAGTTGCACAAACAATATTGCTGAGTACGAAGCTCTGCCTTGGGTCTTCGGAAGTTAAAGGCAATGGGAATCAGAAGGGCCATTCTTAAAACTGATTCCCAAGTTATTTCTGGTCATATTGACAAGAGCTACAAAGCAAGAGATCCAAAGCTTGAAAAATATTTAGATACAGTCCGAAGGATTGAAGCTTCCTTCGAAGGATTCTCTGTTAAAAATATTCCTCGTGGAGAAAATGAGTATGCTGATCTATTAGCCAAGTCAGCAGCACAGGGGCTGCCCTTACCTTCGGAAGTATTTTTCGAAACAATAAAAGCACCTTCGGTCGAGCTTCTTGAAAGAGCAGTCCTCAACATATCCCCTGTCTATAGTGAAGATTGGAGAACTGAGATCATCTCTTTCCTTCAAGGTAATTTTCTTTCAGATGACGAAGCTTATAACAGGAGGATAGAAGCAAGAGCTCGACCATATGTCATAATAGAAGGGGAATTATACAAGCGGGGGGTCTGTTCCCCGTTACTCAAGTGTTTATCCAGAGCCGAAGGCATAGAATTGATGAAGAAAATACACGCAGGCCTGTGTGGATCTCACATTGGATCTAGGCCTTTGCTCGGAAAAGTTTTTCGTCAAGGATTTTATTGGCCAAAAGCAGCTTCGGATGCAGCGGATTTAGTTCAAAAGTGCGAAGGTTGTCAGAAATGTGCTAGAGATCAAAAACAACCTTCGTCTTTAACTCAATTAATACAACTCACTTGGCCGTTGCAAAGGTGGGGCCTTGATTTGCTAGGTCCATTACCACCAGCACAGGGGAACTTAAGATATGTTGTAGTGGCAGTGGAATATTTTTCTAAGTGGATTGAGGCAAAGCCTTTAGCCACAATAACTTCGGTTACTATTCAAAAGTTTTTTTGGCAAAATATTGTTTGTCTCTTCGGAGTGCCGAAGGCTATTACTATGGATAATGGGACACAGTTTGATTCTGAAGCTTTCAGAGAATTTTGCGATCAAATCGGCACGAAGATCTATTTCGCATCAGTTCGACATCCGGAGTCAAATGGACTTGTTGAAAGAGCTAATGGGATCATAATGACAGGAATAATGAAGTTAATCGTCAATCAGCCCAGGGGAAAGTGGCTGAGACGAATTAACCTAAGTGGTGTGGAGCCATAATACAACAGTGTCAAGATCAACATGCTTTACGCCATTTAAACTATTATTTGGTGACGAAGCAATTACCCCGGAAGAAGCCAAAACGGGATCAATAAGAACAATAGCTTCGGCAGAAGGCGAAGATGAAGCTGATTATTCTGTGGAAAAAGATGCTATAGAAGGGATCAGGCTTCAAGTTGTGGAAAACATCAACAAATATCAAGCTGAAACAATAAAATGGTGTGACAGAAAGGTTAGGCTGAAGAACATTGAACCAGGACACTTGGTGCTTCGAAGAGTGGCCAACCCTGACACAGTAGGCAAATTACAGCTGAAGTGGGAAGGACCTTTTTTGGTAGTATCTTCGTCAAGACCCGGTTCCTACAGATTGAAGGATATGGACGGCAACGACATTCCTAGATCATGGAATGAGGATGAGCTTCGGCGATATTATGTTTAGCTTGATGTATTTTTTTCTATTCTTTTTTGTGGCACCCTTTTCCTTTCCAAAGGGGGAGAAAGGTTTTTAATGGGGCCACAACATGTAATTTTTCTTTTCCTTATTTCAATTCTATAAGAGTGACATCCCCCAAAAAATGTAAATGTAAGTGCAAAGGAAAAAGAAAAGAAATCAGGGAGAAGCTCAAAAGTCGTTCCTAAGGGAATGCAGAGCTCACAGCGAAAAATAAACGCTGATTCCACCGAAAGTAAAAGGCGAAGAAGCTCCTAAGGGAGGCTTACAGCGAAAAATAAACACTGATTCCGCTGAAAGTAAAAGGCGAAGAAGCTCCTAAGGGAGGCTTACAGCGAAAAGTCAGCGCTGATACACCGAAAAGTAAACGGTGGAGCCGAAAAGTAAATGGCAAAAAGATTCGAATCATTCCCAAGGGGATGAAGGGCTATGATTATGGTTTTTGAATATGTGTTTCGATATTCATTTGCACGATACATTACATCATGTCATTTGCATTCATAAACATTCATTTAGATATATATAGAATCATCATCATCATACCACACAAAAAAGATAGATGCTTCGGCAATGAGGAAAAACTTTGAAGAAAGAGGAAAATTTTCATGCTTCGTTGTGTACGAAAAGAAGTGAAGGTTTTTTTCGCCTTTGGCTCAAAAGTGCAGTTTCGTTCACAGCAAAGCAGATTGTACACGGATAAAGGAGACAAGATATATTACAAGGTATGTACAAATTTACATAAGTTTTTCTTCCATAATTATATTACAGGGATCTCTCCAGAATTTTTTGCAGGCAAATCTATTATAGCAACTATTAAGCTTCAGGCCGTCATACTTCAGCTTCGTCATACTTCAGCTTCGTCATCCTGCACATATTAAAGAACAGAATGAGAAAGGTGCAAATTTCAAGGAGAAGGTAAAAGTACCAAATATAAGTTTCTCACTGGCTTAAGGTGGCTTCGAGCTTCGTCAGCAGCCATTTTCGCCCGCCATTTACCCAAATTTGGGTCATAAATCTATTTCCGATGCTTCGGGCTAGGCTTGGGATATCAACCAAATCTGCTGCTGACAAGCTGAAGTTTGGCCTATTCACAATTTTTCCGTGTGTACAGCCAGCCTTTAGAAAAGCGGTAGCTATGCCTCGAGAAGCTACCAGGGCGCAGAAGTCAGCATGCCCAGCAATAACTTCGTCAAGAGCATCAACCTCGCCTTCAATATATTCCAAGGTGCTGGGCAGGTTTTCAGCTGAAGGTGAAAATTTTTCAGAACTGGCTCCGATAGAGTGAAACACGTCCTTCATCCGCTGCACGCATCGGCTGCCGAAATTTAGGCATTTCTCTTGGAGATCCTTCAATGATTTTTGCAAATTTGAATTTTTCTCGATCTCAGTCTTGAGACTTGCTTCAATGTTCTTCTTTTCTTGCTCATATTTTTCTGACTTTTTGAGTAATTCATTCTTTAAACTGTCATTTTCGGTTTGGACCTCAGCCAAGGAGCCTTCCATAGACTGAATAACAAAGTCTTTCTTTTCTAGGGCACCTTCGTGTTCTTTAGCTATGATTTCAAGGTCTTGAATAGTGAAGTCCTTCTTGAGAACAGCTTCGTAATTTTCAACTTTTTCTTCTAAATCTTTGATGATAGCTTTATTCTTCTCTTCTTCAAGATCTTGTTGCATTTTTAGCACTTTACTTAATAGTATACTCTGCCAAAACAACCTTCGTCAAAAAACGACATAAAAATAATAATACTAATAAAATAATAATAATATTTTTTACCTTAAAATTAGCATAGAGCAGACTACCGGCGATATGTTGTCACTGATACCTGCAAAGGTCCGCTTCTATCTTCGGCAGGCCAACGCTTTTGGAGAAGGTCCTAACAACTTTGGCTTCGGTGCGATTCCGAAGGCATCTTAGCTTCCCTTCGTTGACCCCACCAAATAGCATAGACTCTGGTTTATATCCGCAGGATATGGCATATTTCTTCAGCTCTTCTTTTTCAGCACTTGTTAATTCTTGTCCAAGTAAATCTTGAAAGTTAAAATTTTCTTCCTCCAAAATGTCCTTAACCTGCTCCTTTCCCTTTTCAGTAGCCGTGTTCACCGCAGCCACATCAGCTTCTTCTTCAGCCATTTTTAGAAGAATATTGTCAATAACTTCCAGTGTGGTTTCCAGGTTTGAATCTTCAGTGGTCCCGGCTTCGTCTCCGGTAGCTTCGGCTCCGGTAGTTTCGGCGGCTTCGACTCCGGTAGCTTCGGCTCCGGCAGTTGCAATTTCAGTGGTTTCAGCCCCGGTAGCTTCGGCTGCGGCGGTTTCGGCTTCGGCGGTCTCGGCAATAACAATTTTTGACGCCGATACAGGTGGCGGCGTCTGATGAATCACATCTGTCACTTGAATGATTCTCCGTTTTTTCGGCTTCGCAGGGCTTTCTGCTGCCGAAGCTTCTTTGTCCTTCTGAAAAAACTTCGTCAGTTCCGGCGCCAGCGGACTTAGCTTGACAGGCAAAGATTCAGTCATTACCTTCAGAATTTCTTCTACTTCGGCAGCAGAAGGTGTCGCAGGAATTTCCTCATCTCAGACCAATCTCTTTGGTTCTGGAGATACAGGTTTTGGAGATGCAGCTTTTCTTTTTCTTGGAGCAACTACCTTCGGTTCAAACTTTTCTTTCTTCTTTGGTTGATCTTCGTCGTCTTTAATCAAAGTGCTAGCTACTCTTTTCCTTTTTTGCCCTTCGGCACCCTTGTCTAGCCGCTCGTAGTCAGGGTATTCAAAGCCTATAGCATCAAGCATTCTGTTTAGTCTTTGTTTCGGCCGGGTGCCGAAGGCTGCTGTCATCAATTGATCCTCCTTTTTAGAATAATTCCCAAGAATTTCAGTACTCATTACTTCGATTGTTTCGAGCCATTCTTGGCAGGGTGCTTTAAAATATTTCTTGAACTTATAGTGGTAAGGCAGGCGGACAAGCTCCCCCTCCTTCTTCTCTCTTTCGAGCTTCGGCATAGCCCATTCCTTCATAGTTGGAAATATTTTGAACGCCAAAAATTCCTGCACTAGATCTCTAGTGCCAATGTGCTCTGCAATAATCCTGAATTCGGCCAACGCCGTTTGGGTTGGACCTTCTGGTGTCATACTGCATTGGGGTCTGGTCTCTCCGAAGATCAGTTCAAGCGGACTCTGTACCAGCTTTTCCTTGTCATCGTCAACTTTGACGTAGAACCATTCCGATTTCCAGCCTGCCGGCCACTTGCTTCGGTAGCTGATCACAGGAAATTTTGTACTTTTTCGATAGGCAAAATTATAACAACCAAAATTTTCATGTAACCCATCCTTTCTGGCCTTGGTTTGGTAATGTAGCTCGTGCACTCGGCAGAAACCTTCGGCAAACGGTTCCACCCCCTGGCTTCGGAGAGACCAAATATAAATACTAAGCCTAACAATAGCGTTAGGAGTTAGTTGATGAAGGTAGATCCCAAATTTCTTTAGCACATCAGCAATCATCCTATTCAAAGGAAATCTCAAACCAGCTTTGAGGAAACTCTTGAAAATCACTATTTCATCTTTATGTGGCTTCGGGGTAGTTTCTTCTCCACTGAAGCGAATCAGCTTTTTCTCTTCTTCGCTAAAGTAGCCCAACTTCACCATCTTAGGAAAATCAGCCTTGGAGATGGTTGACTTTCCGAAGTCTAGGTGGCTGGGCTTGCTCGGTACTGTGATACTGTGATCACCTTCAGAATCAGTCTCTTCAATATCTGCTTGTTCTGCTTCAGCAGCAGGGATGTCTTCCGATGTCATCAACCCAGATCGCTTCATTGCTTCCGAGATAGGAACAATTTCCATAGCTTCGACTTCATCTCCTTCGCGCTCAACTCTAGCAGTAGAGCGCACTCTGGCCATTTGATTTTAAATTTCTTGAAAATTTCTTGGAAATTAATAACCTTTCTTCCGAAGCTCTTCTTCTGACGAAGCAGACACCAAACTGGAGCTTCGTTTGAATGCGAAAGTCAAGCTTCGACTATGGTTAAATTTTTGGCAGCAGAACAGTGCAATAGCAATGAATGCTGTGGTAACTTCACACCTATCTGTCTGTTTATATAGTGCTGCAGGTAAGAAGGTGAATCGTCAGGATTTTCACACCAGGCAAACAGTTGCTCGCACCCGCTGCGCGGTGGGCCGCAAAAACCAAAATAGTGAACCTGCATGGTGGGACTGCTACGCGCTCGAAAACTGTATCGTTTCTCGACAACGAGCTCAGGGAAGGTGTTTTTCGGACCTTCGGCTTCCTGAAGCCTAAGAGACTTTTTTCATGGATCAAGCTCGTTACGAAAAACGATCTAGCACCGCGAAGGGGCTACTGTTGGGACCATGCTTCGTCGCCGAAGGTCCTGCGGAAAGAAAACAGCTTCGGCTGAAGCTGCTTCAATGTAATGCCGAAGGCACCATTCATGAAGCTTCGGTATTACAGCATGTCCGAAGATGAGGGATCGAACCGACTTAAAGATAGAATGACCTTTTAGCCCACAAAGGTCTGAGTCAATGTTGTAAACTTTTATGAGGGGTATGATTGTAATTCCTCATAGGCTGTGTCCTGTGCCTATAAATAGTGAACAGTATTCCTTTACTGTTCACGCATTCCTGTAATTGCAAACGCATCACTCGGGAATTATTGTTTGTCAAGGCAAAGGTATAAATGTACCTAAACGTTATATTCAAACATCTTAAATTCATATAATAAGATATGTGAATGATGTCATTTATTTCCAATATAATTATCTTTAATGTTTCATGTTTTACATTACTCTATATTATCTTTATAAGTTTAATTACGAAGGTGAAACCTTCGTAATATTATGCTCGTGACCTTCGTCCGAAGTTCATTAAATCCTTGTGGAGATAATGCTTCGGCGGACGAAGGGTATTGGTATTTAACATTTTATGTTGCCTTGTTCTTAATTCATAGCATTTGAGAACAAGTCCCTAACACTTGGATTTCTGGTGGAGACCATTTCTTGGTCAAAAATCTTTAGGTGCTAGCCTTCGGTATTATTGAAAATGGTCGTTGATGGCTATTTCTGACAAAAATGGAGGTTGTGTGGCCATTGATCATCGACCAGAGGCTCGTACACCTCACCACAATATATTTCCTTGACGTAGGTCACATTCTTGGATATCTGGTGGAGACCATTTCTTGGCCAAAAATCCGTAGGTGTTAGCCTTCGGTATTATTGAAAATGGTCGTTCATGGCTAGTTTCGACAAAAATGGGGGTTGTGTGGCCATTGATCATTAACTAGAGGCTCGTTCACCTCACCTCACATATGTTTCCTTCCCATAGATCACATTCTTGGATTTCTGGTGGGGACCATTACTTGGTCAAAAATCCGTAGGTGTTAGCCTTGGGTATATTTGAAAATGGTCATTCATGGCTATTTTTGGCAAAAATGGGGGTTGTGTGGCAATTGATCATTGACCAGAGGCTCATTCACATCACCCCACATATGTTTCCTTGCCATAGATCACATTCTTGGATTTCTGGTGGAGACCATTTCTTGGTAAAAAATCCGTAGGTGTTAGCCTTCGGTATTATTGCAAATGGTCGTTCATGCTATTTTCGTCAAAAAATGGCGGTTGTGTGGCCATAGATCGTTGACCATAGGCTTGTTCACCTCAACCCACATATATTTCCTTACCATAGATCAAATTATTGGATTTCTGGTGGAGACCATTTTTTCGTCAAAAATCCGTAGGTGTTAGCCTTCGGTATTATTGAAAATGATCGTTCATGGCTATTTTCGACAAAAATGGGGGTTGTGTGGCCTTTGATCATCAATCAAAGGCTCGTACACCTCACCCCACATATGTTTTCTTGCCATAGGTCACATTCTTGGATTTCTGGTGGAGACCATTTCTTGATCAAAAATCCGTAGGTGTTAGCCTTCGATATTATTGAAAATGGTCGTTCATGGCTATTTTCAACAAAAATGGGGGTTGTGTGGCCATTGATCATTGACCCAAGGCTTGTTCAACTCACCCCACATATGTTTCCTTGCCATAGATCACATTCCTGGATTTCTAGTGGAGACCATTTTTTAGTCAAAAATCCGTAGGTGTTGGCCTTCAGTATTATTGAAAATGGTCATTCATGGCTATTTTCGATAAAAATGGGGGTTGTGTGGCCATTGATCATTGACCAGAGGCTCATTCACTTCATCCCACATATGTTTACTTGCCATAGATCACATTCTTGGATTTCTAGTGGAGACCATTTCTTGGTAAAAAATCCTTAGGTGTTAGCCTTAGGTATTATTGAAAATGGTCGTTCATGCTAATTTCGACAAAAATAGGGGTTGTGTGGCCTTTGGTCATCAACCAGAGGCTCGTACACCTCACCCCACTTATGTTTCCTTGCCATAGATCACATTCTTGGATTTCTGGTGGAGACCATTTCTTGGTCAAAAATCCATATGTGTTAGCCTTGGGTATTATTGAAAATGGTCGTTCGTGGCTATCTCCGACAAAAATGGGGGTTGTGTGGCCATTGATCATCGACCAGAGGCTTGTACACCTCACCCCACATATGTTTCCTTGCCATAGGTCACGTTCTTGGATTTCTGGTGGAGACCATTTCTTGGTCAAAAATCCGTAGGTGTTAGCCATCGGTATTTTTGGAAATGATCGTTCATGGCTATGTTCGACAAAAATGGGGGTTGTGTGGCCATTGATCATTGACCAGAGGCTCGTTCACCTCACCCCACATATGTTTCCTTGCCATAGATCACATTATTGGATTTCTGGTGGAGACCATTTCTTGGTAACAAATCCTTAGGTGTTAGCCTTCGGTATTATTGAAAATGGTCGTTCATGCTATTTTCGACAAAAATAGGGGTTGTGTGGCCTTTGATCATCAACTAGAGGCTCGTACACCTCACCCCACTTATGTTTCCTTGCCATAGATCACATTCTTGGATTTCTAGTGGAGACCATTTCATGGTCAAAAATCCATGTGTGTTAGCCTTCGGTATTATTGAAATTGGTCGTTCGTGGCTATTTCCGACAAAAATGGGGGTTGGGTGGCCATTGATCATCGACCAGAGGCTCGTACACCTCACCCCACATATGTTTCCTTGCCATAGGTCACATTCTAGGATTTTTGGTGGAGACCATTTCTTGGTCAAAAGTCCGTAGGTGTTAGCCTTCGGTATTATTGAAAATGGTCGTTCATGGCTATTTTCGACAAAAATGGGTGTTGTGTGGCCATTGATCATTGACCAGAGGCTCGTTCACCTCACCCCACTTATGTTTCCTTGCCATAGATCACATTCTTGGATTTCTAGTGGAGACCATTACTTGGTCAAAAGTCCTTAGGTGTTAGCCTTCGGTATTATTGAAAATGGTCGTTCCTGCTATTTGCGACAAAAATAGGGGTTGTGTGTCTTTTGATCATCAACCAGAGGCTTGTACACCTCACCCCACTTATGTTTCCTTGCCATAGATCACATTCTTGGATTTCTGGTGGAGACCATTTCATGGTCAAAAATCCATATGTGTTAGACTTCGATATTATTGAAAATGGTCGTTCGTGGTTATTTCCGCAAAAATGGGGGTTGTGTGGCCATTGATCATCGACCAGAGGCTCGCACACCTCACCCCACATATGTTTCCTTGCCATAGGTCACATTCTTGGATTTCTGGTGGAGACCACTTCTTGGTCAAAAATCCGTAGGTGTTAGCCTTCGGTATTATTGAAAATGGTCGTTCATGGCTATTTTCGACAAAACTGGGGGTTGTGTGGCCATTGATCATTGACTAGAGGCTCGTTCACCTCACCTCACTTATGTTTACTTTCCATAGATCACATTATTGGATTTCTGGTGGAGACCATTTCTTGGTCAAAAATCCGTAGGTGTTAGCCTTCAGTATTATTGAAAATGGTCACATTCTTGGATTTTTGGTGGAGACCATTACTAGGTAAAAAATCTGTAGTTCTTTGCCTTCGGTATTATTGAAAATGGTCGTGCAAGCTATTTTGGACAAAAATGGGGGTTGTGCGGCCATTGATCATCGACCAGAGGCACGTACACTTCACCCAACGTATGTTTTCTTGCCATAGATCACATTCTTGGATTTTTGATGGAAACCATTTCTTGGTCAAAAATCCATAGGTGTTAGCCTTCGTTATTATTGAAAATGGTCGTTCATGCTATTTTCGACAAAAATGGGGGTTCTGTAGCCATTGATCATCGACCAGTTACTCGTACACCTCAACCCACATATGTTTCCTTGCCATAGGTCACATTCTTTGATTTCTGGTGGAGACCATTTCTTGGTCAAAAACTTGTAGCCTTTGGTATTATTGAAAATGGTCATTCATGGCTATTTTCGACAAAAATGGGGGTCGTGTGGCCATTGATCATTGACCAGAGGCTCGTTCACCTCACCCCACATATGTTTCCTTGCCATAGATCACATTCTTGGTTTTCTGGTGGAGACCAGTTCTTGGTCAAAAATCTGTAGGTGCTAGCCTTCAGTATTATTGAAAATGGTCGTTCATGGCTATTTTCGACAAAAATGGGGGTTGTATGGCCATTGATCATTGACCAAAGGCTCGTTCACCTCACCCCACATATGGTTCCTTGCCATATATCATATTCTTGGATTTCTGGTGGAGACCAGTTCTTGATCAAAAATCCGTAGGTGTTTGCCTTCGGTATTATTGAAAATGGTCGTTCATGCTATTTTCAACAAAAACAGGTGTTGGGTGGCCAAGAAATCCAAGAAATGGCCTCTACCAAAAATCCAAGAATGTGACCTATGGCAAGGAAACTTATGTGGGGTCTGGTGTACGAGACTGTGTTCGATGGTCAATGGCTACACAACCCCTATTTTTGTCGAAAATAGCATCAACGACCATTTTCAATAATACCGAAGGCAAACACCTACGGATTTTTGACCAATAAATTGTCTCGACCAAAAATCCAAAATGTGATCTATGGCATAGAAACATATGTGGGGTGAGGTGTACGAGCCTCTGGTCGATGATTAATGATCACACAACACCTATTTTTGTCGAAAATGGCATGAACGACCATTTTCAATAATACCCATGGCTAACAACTATGAAATTTTGGCCAAGAATGTGATCTATGGAAAGAAAACATACGTGGGGTGAGGTGTACGAGCCTCTGATCGATGATGAATGGCCACACAACTCCCATTTTTGTCGAAAATAGCATGAAGGACCATTTTCAATAATACCGAAGGCTAACACCAATGGATTTTTGGCCAAGAAATGGTCTCCACCAGAAAACCAAGAATGTGATCTATGGCAAGGAAACCTATGTGGGGTGAGGTGTAGGAGCCTCTAGTCGATGATCAAAGGCCACACAACCTTCATCTTTGCCGAAAATAGCCATTAAACGACCATTTTCAATAATACCTACGGGTTTTTTACCAAGAAATGATCTCCACCAAAAATCCAAGAATTTGATCTATGGCAAGGAAACATATGTGGGGTCAGGTGTATGAGCCTCTGGTCGATGATCAATGGCTACACAACCCCCATTTTTGTCCAAAATAGCAAGAAAGAGAATTTTCAATAAAACCGAAGGCTAACACCTACGAATTTTTGACCAACAAATGGACCCCACCAGAAGTCCAAGAATGTGACCTATGGCAAGGAAACATATATGGGGTCAGGTGTACGAGCTTCTATTCGATGGTCAATGGCTACACAACCCCCATTTTTGTCAAAAATAGAATGAACGACCATTTTCAATAATACCGTAGGCTAACACCTTCAGATTTTTGACTAAGAAATGGTCTCCACCAGAAATCTAAGAATGTGACCTATGACAAGGAAACATATGTGGGGTTAGGTGTACAAGCCTCTGGTCGATGATCAATGGCCCCACAACCCCCATTTTGTCGAAAATGGCCATGAAGAACCATTTTCAATAATACTGAAGGCTAACACCTAGGATTTTTACCAAGAAATGGTCGCCACCAGAAATCCAAGAATGTGATCCACAGCAAGGAAACATATGTGGGTGAGGTGTACGAGCCTCTGGTTGATGATCAAAGGCCACACAACCCTTATTTTTTTCAAAAATAGCATTAACGACCATTTTCAATAATATTGATGGTTAACACCTACGGATTTTTGACCAAGAAATGGTCTCCACCAAAAATCCAAGAATGTGATCTATGGCAAGGAAACATATGTGGGGTGAGGTGAACGAGCCTCTGGTCAATGATCAATGGCAACACAACCCCCATTTTTGTCGAAAATAGCCATGAACGACCATTTTCAATAATACCGAAGGCTATCACCTTCAGATTTTTTACCAAGAAATGGTCTTCATAGAAATCGAAGAATGTGACCTATGGCAAGGAAACATAAGTGGGGTGAGGTATACGAGCCTCTAGTCGATGATGAATGGCCACACAACCCCATTTTTGTCAGAAATTGCTTTGAACGAGCATTTTCAATAATACCAAAGGCTAACACCTACCGATTTTTGACCAAGAAATGGTTTCCGCCAGAAATCCAAGAATGTGAACTATGACAAGGAAACATATGTGGGATGAGGTGTACGAGAAACTGGTCGATGATCAATGGCCACACAACCCCCATTTTTGTCGAAAATAGCATGCACGACCATTTTCAATAATACCTACAGATTTTTGGCCAAGAAATGGTCTCCACCCGAAAACCAAGAATGTGATCTATCACAAGGAAACATATCTGGGGTGAGGTGTACGAGCCTCTAATCGATGATCAATGGCCACACAACCTTCATTTTTGCCGAAAATAACCATGAGCAACCATTTCAATAATACCGAAGGCTAACACCTACGGATTTTTACCAAGAAATGGTCTCCACCAAAAATACAAGAATGTGATCTATGGCCAGGATACATATGTGGGGTCAGGTTTATGGGCCTCTGGTCGATGATCAATGATCACACAACCCCCATTTGTGTCCAAAATAGCATGAACGACCATTTTCAATAATACCGAAGGCTAACACCAACGGATTTTTGACCAAGTAATGGCCTTCACCAGAAATCCAAGAATGTGAACTTTGGCAAGGAAACATATGTGGGGAGAGGTGTACAAGCCTCTATTCAATGATCAATGGCCACACAACCCCCATTTTGGTCGAAAACAGCCATGAACAACCATTTTCATTAATACCGAAGGCTAATACTTACGGATTTTTGACCAAGAAATGGTCTCCACCAAAAATCGAAGAATTTTATTTATGGCAAGGAAACATATGTGGTGTTAGATGTGCGAGCCTTTGGTCGATGATAAGTGGCCTCACAATCCCCATTTTTCTCGAAAATAGCATGAACGACCATTTTCAATAATACCAAAGATAACACCTACATATTTTTGACCAAGATATGGTCTCCACTAGAAATGCAAGAATGTGATCTATGGAAAGGAAACATATGTGGGGTGGGGTGTATGAGCGTCTGGTCAATCATCAATGGCCACACAACCCCCATTTTTGTCGAAAATAGCATTAACGAACAATTTCAATAATACCGAAGGCTAACACCTACAAACTTTTGACCAAGAAATGGTATCCACCAGAAATCCAAGAATGTGATCTATGGCAAGAAAACATATGTGGGGTGAGGTGTAAGAGCCTCTGGCTGATGATCAATAGCCACACATCTCCCATTTTTGTCGAAAATAGCATGAAGGCCATTTTCAATAATATCGAAGACTAACACCAACGGATTTTCAGCCAAGAAATGGTCTCCACCCGAAAACCAAAAATGTGATCTATCACAAGAAAACATATGTGGGCTGAGGTGTACGAGCCTCTAATCGATGATCAATGGCCACACAACCTTCATTTTTTGCCGAAAATAGCCATGAGCAACCATTTCAATAATACCGAAGGCAAACACCTACGGATTTTTGACCAAGAAATGGTCTCCACCAAAAATACAAGAATGTGATCTATGGCCAAGAAACATATGTGGGGTCAGGTTTATGGGCCTCTGGTCGATGATCAATGATCACACAACCCCCATTTGTGTCCAAAATAGCATGAACGACCATTTTCAATACTACCGAAGGCTAATACCAACGGATTTTTGACCAAGTAATGGCCTCCACCAGAAATCCAAGAATGTGAACTTTGGTAAGGAAACATATGTGGGGTGAGGTGTACAAGCCTCTGGTCAATGATCAATGGCCACACAACCCCCATTTTGGTCGAAAACAGCCATGAACAACCATTTTCAATAATACCGAAGGCTAATACCTACGGATTTTTGACCAAGAAATGGTCTCCACCAAAAATCGAAGAATTTTATTTATGGCAAGGAAACATATGTGGTGTTAGATGTACGAGCCTTTGGTCGATGATAAGTGGCCTCACAATCCCCATTTTTCTCGAAAATAGCATGAACGACCATTTTCAATAATACCAAAGGATAACACCTACATATTTTTGACCAAGATATGGTCTCCACTACAAATGCAAGAATGTGATCTATGGAAAGGAAACATATGTGGGGTGGGCTGTATGAGCGTCTGGTCAATGATCAATGGCCACACAACCCCCATTTTTGTCGAAAATAGCATTAACGAACAATTTCAATAATACCAAAGGCTAACACCTACAAACTTTTGACCAAGAAATGGTATCCACCAGAAATTCAAGAATGTGATCTATAACAAGAAAACATATGTGGGTTGAGGTGTACGAGCCTCTGGTTGATGATCAATGGCCACACATCTCCCATTTTTGTCGAAAATAGCATGAAGGCCATTTTCAATAATACCAAAGACTAACACCAACGGATTTTCGGCCAAGAAATGGTCTCCACCAGAAACCAATAATGTGATCTATGGCAAGGAAACATATGTGGGTTGAGGTGTAAGAGCATGTAGTCAATGATCAATTGCCACACAACCTTCATTTTTGCCGAAAATAGCCATGAACGACCATTTCAATAATACCGAAGGCTAACACCTACGGATTTTTGACCAAGAAATGGTGTCCACCAAAAATCCAAGAATGTGATCTATGGCAACGAAACATTTGTGGGGTCAGGTGTATGAGCCTCTGGTCAATGATCAATGGCCACACAACCCCCATTTTTGTCCAAAATAGCAAGAACGAGCATTTTCAATAATACCAAAGGCTAACACCTACGGATTTTTGGCCAAGAAATGGTCTCCACCAAAATCCAAGAATTTTATCTATAGCAAGGAAACATATGTGGGGTGAGATGTACGAGCCTCTGGTCGATGATAAGTGGACCCATAATCCCCATTTTTCTCGAAAATAGCATGAACGACCATTTTCAATAATAACAAAGGCTAACACCTACAGATTATTGACCAAGATATGGTCTCCACCAGAAATGCAAGAATGTGATCTCTAGAAAGGAAACATATGTGGGGTGTGGTGTATGAGCCTCTGGTCGATGGTCAATGGCCACACAACCCCCATTCTTGTCAAAAATAGCATGAACGACCATTTTCAATAATACTGAAGGCTAACACCTACGGATTTTTGACAAAGAAATTGTCTCCTCCAGATATATAAGAATGTGATCTATGGGAAGGAAACTTATGTGGGGTGAGGTCTACGAGCCTCTGGTCGATGATCAATGGCCACACAACCCTTATTTTTGCCGAAAATTGCATCAACGACCATTTTCAATAATACTAAAGGCTAACATTATGGATTTTTGACCAATAAATTGTCTCCACCAAAAATCCAAAAATGTGATCTATGGCATAGAAACATATGTGGGGTGAGGTGTACGAGCCTCTTGTCGATGATCAATGGCCACACAACCACTATTTTTGTCGAAAATAGCATGAACGACCATTTTCAATAATACCGAAGGCTAACACCTATGGATTTTTTACCAAGAAATGGTCTCCACTAGAAATCCAAGAATGTGATCTATGGCAATGAAACATATGTGGGGCCAGGTGTATGAGCAACTGGTCGATGATCAATGGCCACACAACCCCCATTTTTGTCGAAAATTGCATGAACGAACATTTTTAATAATACCGAAGGCTAACACCTACTGATTTTTGACCAAGAAATGGTGTCCACCTGAAAACCAAGAATGTGATCTATGGCAAGGAAACATACGTGGGGTGAGATGTACAAGGCTTTGGTCGATGATCAATGGCCACACAACTCCCATTTTTGTTGAAAATAGCATTAAGGACCATTTTCAATAATACCGAAGGCTAACACCAACGATTTTTTGGCCAAAAAATGGTCTCCACCAGAAAACCAAGAATGTGATCTATGGCAAGGAAACATATGTGGGGTGATGTGTAGGAGCCTCCAATCGATGATCTATGGCCACACAACCTTCATTTTTGCCGAAAATAGCCATGAACGACCATTTTCAATAATACAGAAGGCTAACACCTACGGATTTTGATTATGAAACGGTCTCCACCAAAAATCTAAGAATCTGATCTATGGCAAGGAAACATTTGTGGGGTGAGGTGTACGAGCCTCTGGTCGATGATCAATGGCCACACAACACACATAAACTTAAACTCATTTTGATGTGTTTATGTCCACTCAAGTAAAACATCACACATCATTATGCCACATCGTTTCTCAAAATAAAATAAAGACCATGGAAAATTTAGCCAAATTGCACGAGAGAACTGTCCAAACATAGGTTAAGGTTGTAAGGAACCTTCTTTCCACCAAACAGTTGCTAATAAGTAGGAATATAAAGAATTCAAAACAATAGGTCATCTTTTAAACTAAAAATGACGTTTCCCTGATGTCAAGGGCATTGTATTCGCATGAGAGGATATTAGAGTACAACTAGTGGATGAAGACGTTATAGGGCTAGCTAATGACCTTTTGTGATACCAGGTTTCCTGTAATCCCCTCTATTCAAGGCATACCTAGATGGTGTTTATGTCCACACAAGAAAAACACATCAATATGCCACATCGTTTCTCAAAATAAAATAATGACCATGGAAAATTTATCCAAATTGAGTGAGAGAACTATCCAAACATAGGTAAAGGTTGTAAGGCACATTTTTTCCACCATACCATTGCTAAAAAGTTGGAATATAGAGAATTCAAACAATAGATCACCTTTTAAACCGCAAATGACGTTTCTATGATTTTGAGGGCACTATATTCGCATGAGAGGGTATTAGAGTGCAACTAGTGGATGAAGACGTTATTGGGCTAGCTAATGACTTTTGTGATACCAGGTTTCCAATAATCCTCTCTATTCAAGGCATACCTAAATGGTGTTTATGTCGACTCAAGTATAACACCATACATCATTATGCCACACCATTCTCAAAATAAAAAAAAGACCATGGGAAATTTAGCCAAATTGCGTGAGAGAACTGTCCAAATGTAGGTTAATGTTGTAAGGCACCTTTTTTCCACCGTACAATTGCTAATAAGTTGGAATATAAAGAATTCAAAACAATAGATCACCTTTTATACCACTAATGACGTTTCCCTGATGTCAAGGGCATTGTAATTGCACGTGAGGGTATTAGAGTACAACTAGTGGATGAAGACGTCATTGGGCTAGCAAATGACATTTTGTGATTCCCGGTTTCCTATAATCCCCTCTATTCAAGGCATACCTAGACGGTGTTTATGTCCACTCAAGAAAAACAAAACACATCAATATGCCACATTATTTCTCAAAATAAAATAATGACCTTGGAAAATTTAGCCAAATTACGTGAGTGAACTATACAAACATTGGTTAAGGTTGTAAGGCACCTTTTTCCACCATACAATTGCGAAAAAGTTGGAATATAAAGAATTCAAAACAATCGATCACCTTTTAAACCTCAAATGACGTTTCTATGATATTGAGGGCATTGTATTCACATGAGACGGTATTAGAGTACAACTAGTGGATGAAGACGTTATTGGGCTAGCTAATGACCTTTTGTGATACCAGGTTTCCTATTGTCCCCTCTATTCAAGGCATACCTAGATGGTGTTTATGTCCACTCAAGTAAAACACCGCACATCATTTTGCCACATCGTTTCTCAATAAAATAAAGACGATGGGAAATTTATCCAAATTGCGTGTGAGATTTGTCCAAACATAAGTTACGGTTGTAAGGCACCTTTTTTCCACCATACAGATGCTAAAAGGTTGGAATATAAATAATTCAAAACAATATATCACCTTTTAAACCTCAAATGTCGTTTCTATGATATTGACGGAATTGTATTCACACGAGAGGGTATTAAAGTACAACCAGTGGATGAAGACATTATTGGGCTAGCTAATGACCTTTTGTGATACCAGGTTTCCTATAATCCCCTCTATTCAAGGCATACCTAGTCGTGTTTATGTCCACTCAAGAAAAACAAAAGACATCAATATGCCACATCGTTTCTCAAAATAAAATAATGACCATGGAAAATTTAGCCAAATTACGTGAGTGAACTTTCCAAACATAGGTTAAGGTTGTAAGGCACCTTTTTTCCACCATACAGTTGCAAAAAAGTTGGAATATAAAGAATTCAAAACAATAGATCACCTTTTAAACCTCAAATGACGTTTCTATAATATTGAGGGCATTGTATTCACACGAGACGGTATTAGAGTACAACTAGTGGAAGAAGACGTTATTGGGCTAGCAAATGACCTTTTGTGATAGCGGGATTCCTATAATCTCCTCTATTTAATGCATACCTAGATGGTATTTGTGTCCTCTCAAGTAAAACACCGCACATCAATATGCCACATCGCTTCTCAAAATAAAATAAAGACCGTGGGAAATTTAGCCATTGTGTGTGAGAACTTTCCAAACATATGTTAAGGTTGTAAGGCACTTTTTTCCACTATACGGTTGCTAAAAAGCAGGAATATAAAGAATTCAAAACAATAGATCACCTTTTAAACTAAAAATGAAGTTTCCCAGATGTCAAGGGCATTGTATTCGCACGAGAGGGTATTAGAGTACAACTAGTGGATAAAGATGTTATTGGGCTAGCTAATGACCTTTTGTGATACCAGGTTTCCTATAATCCCCTCTATTCAAGGCATACCTAGACGGTGTTTATGTCTACTCAAATAAAACACTACATATTAATATGCCACATTGTTTCTCAATAAAATAAAGACCATGAAAAATTTAGCCAAATTGAGTGAGAGAACTATCCAAACATAGGTTAAAGTTGTAAGGCACATTTTTCCACCATACGGTTACTAAAAAGTTGGAATATAAAGAATTCAAAACAATAGATCACCTTTTAAACCACAAATGACGTTTTTATGATATTGAGGGCACTGTATTCGCACGAGAGGGTATTAGAGTACAACTAGAGGATGAAGACGTTATTGGGCTAGCAAATAACTTTTTGTGATACCAGGTTTCCTATAATCCCTTCTATTCAAGGCGTAACTAGGTTGTGTTTATGTCCACTCAAGTAAAACACCACACATCAATTTGCTACATCTTTTCTCAAAATAAAATAAAGACCATGGAAAATTTTGCCCAATGACGTCTTCATCGACTAGCCCAATGTGCCTTACAACCTTAACCTATGTTTGGATTGTTCTCTCACTCGATTTGGCTAAATTTTCCATGGTCATTGTTTTATTTTGAGAAATGATGTGGCATATTGATGTGTGTTGTTTTTCTTGAGTGGACATAAACACCGTCTAGGTATGCCTTGAATAGAGGGGATTATAGGAAACCTGGTATTATAAAAGGTCATTAGCTAGCCCAATAATGTCTTCATCCACTAGTTGTACTCTAATACCCTCTCGTGCAAATACAATGCCCTTGACATCAGGGAAACGTCCTTTTTAGTTTAAAAGGTGATCTATTGGTTTGAATTCTTTATATTCCTACATATTAGCATCTTTTTGGTGGAAAAAGGTGCCTTACAACCTTAACCTATGTTTGGAAAGTTCTCTCGTGCAATTTGGCTAAATTTCCCATGGTCTTTATTTTATTTTGAGAAATGATGTGGCATAATGATGTGTGATGTTTTACTTGAGTGGACATAAACACCATCTCGGTATACCTTGAATAAAGGGATTATAGGAAACCTGGTATCACAAAAGGTCATTAGCTAGCCCAATAACGTCTTCATCAACTAGTTGTACTCGAATACCCTCTCGTGTGATTACAATGCCCTCAATATCATAGAAACGTCATTTGAGGTTTAAAAGGCAATCTATTGTTTTGAATTCTTTATATTCCAACTTTTTAGCAAATGTATGGTGGAAAAAAATTGCCTTACAACCTTAACCTATGTATGGACAGTTCACTCACGCAATTTGGCTAAATTTTCCATGGTCTTTATTTTATTTTATTTTGAGAAATGATGTGGCATAATGATGTGCGGTGTTTTACTTGAGTGGACATAAACACCATCTAGGTATGCCTTGAATAGAGAGGATTATAGGAAACCTGGTATCACAAAAGGTCATTATCTAGCCCAACAATGTCTTCATCCACTAGTTGTACTCTAATACCCTCTCGTCCGAATACAATGCCCTTGATATCAGGGAAACATCATTTGTGGTTTAAAAGTTGATCTATTGTATTGAATTATTTATATTCCAACTTTTTATCATCTGTATGGTGGAAAAAGGTGCCTCACAACCTTAACCTATGTTTGGACAATTCACTCATGCAATTTGACTAAATTTTCCATGGTCTTTATTTTATTTTATTTTATTTTGAGAAACGATGTGGCATATTGAATAGAGGGGATTATAGGAAACCTAGAGGGGATTATAGGAAACCTAAAATCACAAAAGGTCATTAGCTAGCCCAATGACGTCTTCATCCACTAGTTGTACTCTAATACCCTCTCGTGCTAATATAATGCCCTTGACATCAGGAAACGTCATTTGTAGTTTAAAAGGTTATCTATTGTATTGAATTCTTTATATTCCAACTTTTTGCATGGTTTAAAAAATATGCCTTACAATGTTAACCTATGTTTGGACAGGTCTCCCATGCAATTTGGCTAAAATTTTCATGGTCTTTATTTTATTTTGAGAAACGATGTTGCAAATTGAAGTGTGGTGTTTTACTTGAGTGGACTTAAACACCATTTGAGTATGCCTTGAATAGAGGGGATTATAGGAAACATATTATCACAAAAGGTCATAGCTAGCCCACTAATGTCTTCATTCAGTGTGTTGTACTCTAATACTCTCTCATTCGAATACAATGCCCTCATTACCATAGAAACACTATTTTTAGTTTCAAAGTTGGTCTATTCGTTTTAATTCTTTATATTCCAACTTTTTAGCAACTGTATGATGGGAAAAAGGTGCCTTACAACCTTAACCTATGTTTGGACAGATCTCTTATGTAATTTGGCTAAATTTCACATGGTCTTTATTTTATTTTGAGAAACAATGTGGCATAATAAAGTGTAGTGTTTTACTTGAGTGGACATAAACACCATCTATGTATGCCTTGGATAGAGGGGATTATAGGAAACCTAGTATCACAAAAGGTCATTAGCTAGCCCAATGATGTCTTCATCCACTAGTTGTACTCTAATACTCACTCATGTGAATACAATGCAGTCAATATCATAGAAACGTCATTTGAGGTTTAAAAGCTGATCTATTGTTTTGAATTCTTTATATCCCAACCGACCATTTTTAGGTCAAAAATTGTAGGTGTTAGCTTTCTGTATTATTGAAAATGGTCATTCATGGCTATTTTCGAAAAAAATTGGGTTGTGTGGCCATTGATCATCAACCAGAGGCTCATACACCTCACCCCACATATGTTTCCTTGCCATAGATCACATTCTTGGATTTCTGGTGGAGACCATTTGTTGGTAAAAATTCCGTAGGTGTTAGCTTTCGGTATTATTGAAAATGGTCATCCATGCAATTTTTGACAAACATGTGGGTTGCGTGGCCATTTATCATCGACCAAAAGCTCGTGCAACTCACCCCACAAATGTTTCCTTCCCATAGATCACAATCTTTTATTTCTGGTGGAGACCATTTCTTGGTAAAAAATTCGTAGGTGTTACCCTTCGGTATTATTGAAAATGGTCATTCATGCTATTTTTGAAAAATGGGGGTTGTGTGGCCATTGATCAATGACGAGAGGCTCGTACACCTATCCCCACATATGTTTACTTGCCATAGATCACATTCTTGGATTTCTATTGGATACCATTTCTAGGTAAAAAATTATAGGTGTTATCCTTCGGTATTATTGAAAATGGTCGTTCATGCTATTTTCAACAAAAATAGGGGTTGTGTGGCCATTAATCATTGACCAAAGGCTCGTACACCTCATCCCACATATGTTTTATTGCCATAGATCACATGCTTGGATTTCTGGTGGAGACCAAATCTTAGTAAAAATGCGTAGGTGTTAGCCTTCGGTATTATTGAAAATGGTCGTTCATGCTATTTTCGACAAAATGGGGGTTGTGTGGCCATTGGTCATTGACTAGAGGCTCGTACACCTCACCCCACATATGTTTCCTTGCCATAGATCACATTCTATTTGACTCTATTTATTGGTAAAAAATATGTAGATGTTAGCCTTCAGTATTATTGAAAATGGTCGTTCACGCTATTTTCGAAAAATATGGTTTGTATGGCCATTGATCATCGACCAGGGGTTCGTACACCTGACCCCACATATTTTTCTTTGCCATAGTTCACATTCTTGGATTTCTAGTGGAGGTCGTTTCTTGGTGACAAATCCGTAGGTGTTAGCCTTCTATATTATTGAATATGGTAGTTCATGCTATTTTCGACAAAAATGGGGGTTGTGTGGCCATTGATCATCGACCAGAGGCTCGTACACCTGACCCCCCGTGTAAGTGTTATCCTTCAGTTTTATTAAAAATGGTCGTTCATGGCTATTTTCGACAGAAATGGGGGTTGTGTGGCCATTGATCATCGACCAGAGGCTCGTACACCTCACCCCACATATGTTTCTTTACCAGAGATCATATTCTTGGATTTCTGGTGGAGACCATTTCTTGGTGAAAAGTCCGTAGGTGTTAGCATTCGGTATTATTGAAAATGGTCGTTCTTGGCTATTTTCTACAAAAATGAGGGTTGTGTGGCCATTGATCATTGACCAGAGGCTCGTACACCTGTCCACACATATGTTTCCTTACCAAAGATCATATTCTTGGATTTTTGGTGGTGACCATTTTTGGTCAAAAATCTATGTGTTAGCCTTCGGTATTATTGAAAATGGTCGTTCATGCTATTTTCAACAAAAATGGGGGTTATGTGACCATTAGTCATCTACCAGAGGCTCGTACACCTCACCCCACATATGTTTCCTTGACATAGATCACATTCTTGGATTTCTGGTGGAGACCATTTCTTGGTCAACAATCCGTAGGTGACAGACTTCGGTATTATTGAAAATTAAATAGTCGTTCATGCTATTTTCGACAAAAATGGGGGTTGTGTAGCCATTGATCATCGACTATAGGCTCGTACACCTGACCCCACATGTGCTTCCTTACCATAGATCACAATTTTGGATATCTGTTGGAGACCATTTTTTGGTCAAAAATATGTAGGTGTTAGACTTCGGTATTATTGAAAATGGTCGTTCATGCTATTTTCGACATCCTTGGATTTCTAGGGGAGACCATTTCTTGGTCAAAAATCCGTAGGTGTTAGCCTTCAGTATTATTTAAAATGGTCGTACATGCTATTTTCGAAAAATGGGGGTTGTGTCACCCCACATATGTTTGCTTGCCATATATTGCATTCTAGGATTTTTGGTGGAATCCATTTCTTGGTCAAAAATCCGTAGGTGTTATCCTTCGGTATTATTAAAATGGTCGTTCATGCTATTTATCATCGACCAGAGGCTCGTACAGTTCACCCCACATATGTTTACTTGCCATAGATCACATTCTTGGATTTCTGGTGGAGACCATTTATTGGTCAAAAATCCATAGGAGTTAGCCTTCGGTGGTCGTTCATGCTATTTTCGACAAAAAATAGGGGTTGTGTGGCCATTGATCATCGACCAGTGGCTTGTAAAATTCCGCACACATATGTTTCCTTGCCATAGATCACATTCTTGGATTTCTGGTAGAGACCATTTTTTGGTCAAAAATTCGTAGGTGTTAGCCTTCAGTATTATTGAAAATGGTTGTTCATGGCTATTTTCGACAGAAATGGGGGTTATGTGGCCATTGATCATCGACCAGAGTCTCGTACACCTCACCCCACATATGTTTCCTTGGCATAGATTGCATTCTTTGATTTCTGGTGGAGACCATTTCTTAGTTAAAAATTTGTAGGTGTTAGCCTTAGTGTCGGGGACCATAATTAGGGGTACCCCCAAGGCTCCTAATCTCAGCTGGTAACCCCCATCAGCACAAAGCTGCAAAGGCCTGATGGGTGCGATTAAGTCAAGGCTCGGTCCACTCAAGGGACACGATCTCGCCTCACCCGAGCCCAGCCTCGGGCAAGGGCAGCCGACCCCGGAGGATTTACGTCTCGCCCGAGGGCCCCCTCAAGCAACGGACACACCTTCGGCTCGCCCGAGGCCCAGCCTTTGCCAAGAAGCAACCTTGGCCAAATCGCCACGCTGACCGACCATATCCAGGAGCATTTAATGCAAGGATGACCTGACACCTCACCCTGACGCGCGCCCTTCAGTCGACAGAGCCAAAGTGACCGCAGTCACTTCGCCGCTCCACTGACCGGCCTAACAAGAGGACAGCGTCGCCTGCGCCGCTCCGACTGATGTGCCACTCGACAGAGTGAGGCTGACAGCAGCCAAGTCCGGCCTCGGGCGCCATAGGAAGCTCCGCCTCGCCCGACCCCAGGGCTCGGACCCGGCCTCGGCCTGGAAGACGACGAACTCCGCCTCGCCCGACCCAGGGCTCGGACTCGGCCTCGGCCCCGGAAGACGACGAACTCCGCCTCGCCCGACCCTAGGGCTCGGACTCGGCCTCGGCCCCGGAAGACGACGAATTCTGCCTCGCCTGACCCCAGGGCTCGGACTCGGCCTCGGCCCTGGAAGACGACGAACTCCGCCTCGCCCGACCCCAGGGCTCGGACTCGGCCCTGGCCTCAGCCGATGGTCTCCGCCTTGCCCAACCCAGGGGCTCGGACTCGACCTCGACCTCGGAAGACAGACTCGACCTCGACCTCGGAGGAGCCTCCGCCTCACCCGACCCAGGGCTCGGACCGACCACGTCGCAGGAGGGGCCATCATTGCCCTACCCCTAGCTAGCTCTGGCTACGGGTAACAAGACCGGCGTCCCATCTGGCTCGCCCCGGCAAAGCAAATAATGATGGCGCCCCACGTGCTCCATGACGATGGCGGCTCTCAGCCCCCATACGAAAGCAAGGAGACGTCAGCAAGGACTCGACAGCCCCGACAGCTGTCCTTCCGCCAGGCTCCAGCGCTCCTCCGACGGCCATGACATCTCATGAACAGGGTGCCAAAACCTCTCCGGCTGCCACGACGGCATGTACTTAGGGCACTAGCTCCTCTCTGATAGACACGTTAGCACATTGCTTCACCTCCCATTGTACACCTGGACCCTCTCCTTACGCCTATAAAAGGAAGGTCCAGGGCCCTCTTACAGGAGGTTGGCCGCGCGGGGAGGACGGGACAGCGCGTGCAGGCCTCTCGCTCCCTCCCACGCGGACGCTTGTAACCCCCTACTGCAAGCGCACCCGACCTGGGCGCGGGAAAAACACGAAGGCCGCAGGTTTCCCCTTTTACGCCTGCCTCCCTCCGGTTTTTCCCGCCTTCGCGCTCCGTCACGCGCCGACCCATCTGGGCTGGGGCACGCGGTGACAATTTACTCGTCGGTCCAGGGACCCCCGGGGTTGAAACGCCGACAGTTGGCGCGCCAGGTAGGGGCCTGCTGCGTGTTGACGAAGAGCTTCCCGTCAAGCTCCAGATGGGTAGTCTCTAGCTACCTTTCGAGCCCAGAAAGGTGCTCCGTTTCGGGAGTCTTGAGTTCATGTCCCTCGACGGCAGCTACGACATGATACTCCTTCCCCCGCCGCACAACAACGACAATGGCGGCCGACAACCCGCCCGCCGGCGGCGGAATCGACGGCGTCTTCCCCACGTGGCGGAAGAACAACATTCGGGTTTGTCCCGTCGCCTCCCCCGCCGACGGAGGAGGAGGCGGGGCAACCAAGGCCAAGCAGGAGGCGGCACCTCGTCGGCTGTCGAGCGAGTCGACGGCGCCGGCGCCCCAACGGGGGACACGTCGGGCATCGACCTCGCGTCTGAGAGAAGACGAGTGCCGTTTCCCCGCAACACGCCAACTCCAAGCGGACAGACGACGCCAGCACGCTCGCAAAGGACTTGCTGGGCGTCACCCTCGTGCCTGAGACGACGGTGCAGTCTGCCCCTGACGTGACTTCGTCACCGCCCGTCGACCAAGAGGTACCGACCGATTCCCATCTCGAGCCTTTTGGATTCAGCCTCGACCCACCAAGCGACTTTGCTTCGGTGGACGCTTTCATAGAGGCGAGTCCAAACCCTCCGGGGTACGGTATGCGGTCACCCTGGGACCGGCTGACAGCCGTCTCGACCTACGGGCCCTCGGGTTCCGAGGAAGATGACGAGCCCGACTTTTGTTGGGATTTCTCTGGACTTGGTAACCCCAGTGCCATGCGGGACTTCATGACCGCATGCGACTACTGCCTTTCTGATTGTTCCGACGGTAGCCGCAGCTTCGGCGACGAGGACTGCGGCCCAAGTCGTGAATGTTTCCACGTCGATCTAGGGGGTCCCGGCGAAGGCAACCATCTTGGTATACTGGAAAAAGATGATCCCCCTAGGCTTGCGCCTCGCGTTGACATCCTTTGGGAGCTAGCTGTGGTCACGGTCCCTGCGGGGTCAGGACTCACAGCTCGGGTAAATCCGCGAGATGCAGGCCAGGCTCGACGAGGGAGTAGGAACACTTGAGCCGTTCCGCCGGGACATCGGGCAGGAATGGGTAGGCCAACCTCTGGCCGGAGAAGCGCGTCATCTACCCCAGGGCATCTAGCACCACGTCGCCGACGATGTCAGGGCAAGGGGCCACCATCGGCTTCCAGTGGGGTCGGCCAGAACCTGGCTGCAGCGGCAATACTTCTCCGCGCGATGCCGGAGCCATCAACCACTGAGGGGCGGCGTATCCAGGGAGAGCTCAAGAATCTCTTAGAGGATGCCGCGGTCCGACGGGCCGAAAGCTCTGCCTCCCGAAGGCAGGGGTACCCCTCGGAGCATCGCGCCGCGACTTCCCGATTCATGCGGGAAGCCTCGGTCCACACCGGGCGCACGCGCAACTCAGCGCCTGCGGCCCCGGGTCGCTTCGGCAACGAGCACCATCACCGCAACCGTCGAGCCCACCTCGATGAGAAGGTGCGCCGAGGCTACCACCCCAGGCGTGGGGGACGCTACGACAGCGGGGAGGATCGGAGTCCCTCGCCCGAACCACCCGGTCCACAGGCTTTCAGCTGGGCCATACGACGGGCGCCGTTCCCGACCCGGTTCCAAACCCCGACTACTATCACAAAGTACTCAGGGGAGACGAGGCCGGAACTATGGCTCGTGGACTACCGGCTGGCCTGCCACCTGGGTGGAACGGACGATGACAACCTCATCATCCGCAACCTCCCCCTGTTCCTCTTCGACACCGCTCGAGTCTGGCTGGAGCATTTGCCTCCGGGGCAGATCTCCAACTGGGACGACCTGGTCCAAGCCTTCGCTGGCAACTTCCAGGGCACGTACGTGCGCCCTGTGAACTCCTGGGACCTCCGAAGCTGCTGCCAGCAGCCGAGAGAGTCTCTCCGGGACTACATCCGGCGATTCTCGAAGCAGCGCACCGAGCTGCCCAACATCACTGACTCGGATGTCATCGGCGCGTTCCTCGCTGGCACCACCTGTCGCGACCTGGTGAGCAAGCTGGGTCGCAAGACCCCCACCAGGGCGAGCGAGCTGATGGACATCGCCACCAAGTTCACCTCTGGCCAGGAGGCGGTTGAGGCCATCTTCCGGAAAGACAAGCAGCCCCAGGGCCACCAGCCGGAAGATGTCCTCGAAGCGTCCCCTCAGTGCGGCACCAAGAAGAAAGGCAAGAAGAAGTCGCAAGCGAAACGCGACGCCGCCGACGCGGACCTTGTCGCCGCCGCTGAGTACAAGAACCCCCGAAAACCTCCCGGAGGCGCCAATCTCTTCGACAAGATGCTCAAGGAGCCGTGCCCCTATCATCAGGGGCCCGTCAAGCACACCCTAGAGGAATGCGCCATGCTTCGGCGCCACTTTCACAAGGCCGGGTCACCTGCGGAAGGTGGCAGGGCCCACGACGACGATAAGAAGGAGGATCGCAAGGCAGGAGAGTTCACCGAGGTCCACTACTGCTTCATGATCTACGGTGGGCAAGTGGCGAACGCCTCGGCTCGGCACCGCAAGCAAGAGCGTCGGGAGGTCTGCTCGGTAAAGGTGGCGGCGCCAGTCTACCTAGACTGGTCCGACAAGCCCATCACCTTCAACCAGGGCGACCACCCCGACCGCGTGCCGAGTCCGGGGAAATACCCGCTCGTTGTCGACCCCGTCATCGGCAACGTCAGGCTCACCAAGGTCCTCATGGACGGAGGCAGCAGCCTCAACATCATCTACGTCAAGACCCTCGAGCTCCTGCGGATCGATCTGTCCTTGGTCCGGGCAGGCGCGGCGCCTTTCCACGGGATCATCCCTGGGAAACGCGTCCAGCCCCTCGGACAACTTGATCTACCCGTCTGCTTTGGGACTCCCTCCAACTTCCGAAGGGAAACCCTCACGTTCGAGGTGGTCGGGTTCCGAGGAACCTACCACACAGTGTTGGGGAGGCCATGCTACGCCAAGTTCATGGCCGTCCCCAACTACACCTACCTCAAGCTCAAGATGTCGGGCCCCAACGGGGTCATCACCGTCGGCCCCACGTACCAACACGCGTACGAATGTGATGTGGAGTGCATGGAGTACGCCGAGGCCCTCGCCGAATCCGAGGCCCTCATCACCGACCTGGAGAGCCTCTCCAAGGAGGCGCCAGACGTGAAGCGCCATGCCAGCAACTTCGAGCCAGCGAAGACGGTTAAGGCCGTCCCTCTCAACCCCAGCAACGACACCTCCAAGCAGATCCGGATCGGCTCCGAGCTCGATCCCAAATAGGAAGCAGTGCTCGTCGACTATCTCCGCGCAAACCCCGATGTTTTCGCGTGGAGTCCCTCGGACATGCCCGGCATACCGAGGGATGTCGCCGAGCACTCGCTGGATATCCGAGCTGGAGCCCGACCCATGAAGCAGCCTCTGCGCCGATTCGACGAAGAAAAGCGCAGAGCCATAGGCGAGGAGATCCACAAGCTAATGGCGGCGGGGTTCATCAAAGAGGTATTCCATCCCGAATGGCTCGCCAACCCTTTTCTTGTGAGAAAGAAAGGAGGGAAATGGCGGATGTGTGTAGACTACACTGGTCTAAACAAAGCATGTCCAAAAGTTCCCTACCCTCTGCCTCGCATCGATCAAATTGTGGATTCCACTGCTGGGTGCGAAACCCTATCTTTCCTCGATGCCTACTCAGGGTATCACCAAATCAGGATGAAAGAGTCCGACCAGCTCGCGACTTCTTTCATCACACCTTTCGGCCTGTACTGCTATGTTACCATGCCGTTTGGTTTGAGGAATGCAGGTGCGACATACCAAAGGTGCATGAACCACGTGTTCGGCGAACACATTGGTCGAACGGTCGAGGCTTACATCGATGACATCGTAGTCAAGACGAGGAAAGCCTCCGACCTCCTTTCCGACCTTGAAGCGACATTCTGGTGTCTCAAGGCAAAAGGCATAAAATTCAATCCTGAGAAGTGCGTCTTCGGAGTCCCCCGAGGCATGCTCTTGGGGTTCATCGTCTCCGAGCGGGGCATCGAGGCCAACCCGGAGAAAATCGCGGCCATCACCAACATGGGGCCCATCAAGGACTTGAAAGGTGTACAGAGGGTCACGGGATGCCTTGCGGCTCTGAGCCATTTCATCTCGCACCTCAGCGGAAGAGGCCTGCCTCTGTACCGCCTCTTAAGAAAGGCCGAGTGCTTCACTTGGACCCCTGAGGCTGAGGAAGCCCACGGGAACCTCAAGGCGCTCCTCACGAACGCGCCCATCTTGGTGCCCCCGCTGCCGGAGAAGCCCTCTTGATCTACGTCGCCGCTACCACTCAGGTGGTCAGCGCCGCGATCGTGGTTAAGAGACGAGAAGAGGGGCATGCATTGCCCGTCCAGAGGCCAGTCTACTTCATCAGTGAGGTACTGTCCGAAACCAAGATCCGCTACCCACAAATTCAGAAGCTGCTGTACGTGGTGATCCTGACGCGGTGGAAGTTGCGACACTACTTCGAGTCTCATCCGGTGACTGTGGTGTCATCCTTCCCCCTGGGGGAGATCATCCAATGCCGAGAGGCCTCGGGTAGGATTGCAAAGTGGGTAGTGGAAATCATGGGCGAGACAATCTCGTTCGCCCCTCAGAAGGCCATCAAGTCCCAAGTCTTGGCGGACTTTGTGGCTGAATGGGTCGATACCCAGCTCTCGATAGCTCCGATCCAACCGGAACTCTGGACCATGTTTTTCGACGGGTCGCTAATGAAGACAGGGGCAGGCGCGGGCCTGCTCTTCATCTCGCCCCTCGGGAAGCACCTACGCTATGTGCTACACCTCCACTTCCCGGCGTCCAACAATGTGGCCGAGTACGAGGCTCTGGTCAACGGGTTGCGCATCGCCATCGAGCTAGGGGTCCGACGCCTCGACGCTCGCGGTGACTCGCAGCTCGTCATTGATCGAGTCATGAAGAACTCCCACTGCCGCGACCCGAAGATGGAAGCTTACTGCGATGAGGTTCGGCGCCTGGAGGACAAGTTCTATGGGCTCGAGCTCAACCACATCGCCCGACGATACAACGAGACTGCGGACGAGCTGGCTAAGATAGCCTCAGGGCGGACAACGGTTCCCTTGGACGTCTTCTCCCGAGACCAGCATCAACCCTCCGTCAAGACCGACGACGCGCCCGAGCCCGAGAAGGCCTCGGCCCAGCCCGAGGCACCCTCGGCCCAGCCCGAGGCATTCTCGGCCCCCGAGGGTGAGGCACTACGCGTCGAGGAGGAGCGGAGCAGGGTCGCGCCTAATCGAAACTGGCAGACCCCGTACCTGCAATATCTCCACCGAGGAGAGCTACCCCTCGACCGAGCCGAAGCTCGGCGGTTGGCGCGGCGTGCCAAGTCGTTCGTCTTGCTGGGGGACGGGAAGGAGCTCTACCACCGCAGCCCCTCAGGCATCCTCCAGCGATGCGTATCCATCGCCGAAGGCCAAGAGCTCTTACAAGAAATACACTCGGGGGCTTGCGGTCATCACGCGGCGCCCCGAGCCCTTGTTGGAAACGCCTTCTGACAAAGTTTCTACTGGCCGACCGCGGTGGCCGACGCCACTAGAATTGTCCGCACCTGCCAGGGGTGTCAATTCTACGCAAGGCATACCCACCTGCCCGCTCAGGCTCTGCAAACGATACCCTGGTGACCACCTGGCCGTTTGTTGTGTGGGGTCTGGACCTCGTCGGCCCCTTGCAGAAGGCACCCGGGGGCTACACGCACCTGCTGGTCGCCATCGACAAATTCTCCAAGTGGATCGAGGTCCGACCCCTAAACAGCATCAGATCCGAGCAGGCGGCGGCGTTCTTCACCAACATCATCCATCGCTTTGGGGTCCCGAACTCCATCATCACCGACAACGGCACCCAGTTCACCGGCAGAAAGTTCCTGGACTTCTGCGAGGATCACCACATCCGGGTGGACTGGGCCGCCGTGGCTCACACCATGACGAATGGGCAAGTAGAGCGTGCCAACGGCATGATTCTGCAAGGACTCAAGCCGCGGATCTACAACGACCTCAACAAGTTCGGCAAGCGATGGTTGAAGGAGCTCCCCTCGGTGGTCTGGAGCCTGAGGACAACGCCGAGCTGAGCCACGGGCTTCACACCGTTCTTTCTAGTCTATGGAGCCGAGGCTATCTTGCCCACAGACTTGGAATACGGTTCCCCGAGGATGAGGGCCTACGACGACCAAAGCAATCGAGCTAACCGAGAAGACTCACTAGACCAGCTGGAAGAGGCTCGGGACATGGCCTTACTACACTCGGCGCGGTATCAGCAGTCCCTGTGACGCTACCACACCCGAGGGGTTTGGTCCCGAGACCTCCAGGTGGGCGACTTGGTGTTTCGGCTGTGACAAGACGCCCGAGGGCGGCACAAGCTCACGCCTCCCTGGGAAGGGCCGTTCGTCATCGCCAAAGTTCTGAAGCCCAGAACGTACAAGCTGGCCAACAGTCAAGGCGAGGTCTACAGCAACGCTTGGAACATCCGACAGCTACGTCGCTTCTACCCTTAAGATGCTTTCAAGTCGTTCATACACCTCGTTCAAACACAAAGTCTAACCATCAAGGAAGGGTCAGCCTTGCCTCGGCAAAGCCCGACCCTCCCTCGGGGGCTAGAAGGGGGGAACCCCCTCCGCGTCAAAATTTTACTCGGAAAAGATCTTTTCTGCCAAGACGTCTTTCGTGCTTTTCGACTACTTCGAAAGTGGGATCCTGAAAACGACGGAGTACACGTAAGCAGCCAAGGCTGACCGAGCCGAGGGACTCCTACGCCTCTGGGATACGGATACCTCACTCATCACCTTCTGCGATAAGTAACTCACGCTCGGATAAGTGATTCCGCGGACTGAACAAGTCTTCAAGCTCGAAAACTCTTCTGCCGAAACGATTTTTCGGGTCTTCTCGACTATATCGATGGCAGAATCCTACGGACGAGTAAGAGTACACGTAAGCGGCAAGGCTGACCGAGCCGAGGGACTCCTACGCCTCCAGGATACGGATACCTCACTCATCACCTTCCATGAAAAGTAACTCTCGCTCGGACAAACAATTCTGTTACCGACAAATAAGTCCAGATACTCGAATCAAGAGGAAAAGAAACGCAGCTTTACAACACGACGACAGTATGTTTGGGCCTCAGCGGCCGCAGAAAACATACGCACACTACAAGATAAACTGATCCTGCAGGCTTGGACTTTGACGGAGGGGGAGCAGCAGCACCCTCGGCATCAACCCCACCTTCGGTGAAGTCCGACCAAGCCTCGGACGGCAGCACGGTTGGAGGATCTCCACTCCGAAGGACGACATCAGCACCGCGCCCGGGCCATCACCGCCAGGGTCTTCTCCAGGAATCCGGCCTGAGCAGACAGCTCGGCCGGCCACTCCGAAGCCATAGCCAGCTGTCCTCCGAGGACACCAGCCCGGCTCATGGCCTCGGCAACTCGACTCCGGCGTCGGTCCCGCCAGTGGACGGCCCGGCCAGGCTCCGACCGACGAAGTCTTCTTTTCGAGCCAACTCTGCCTCTGTCCATGCTGACACTGCTGCCTCCGGCTTCGACTCATCGAAGAGCGACCAAGAGTTCCTTTAACTAAGCAAGAGAAGCCTCGGGCGGCAAGGCCGACCGAGCCGAGGGACTCCTACGCCTCCGGGATACGAATACCTCACTCGTCACCTTCGCATGAGGCAACTCACACTTGGTTAAGCGGTTCAGTTAGCCGACAGGCGAGTCCTAGTGCTCGAAATGAGGAAAAAACACGGCTCCGTGCCGAAAATACATACATGTTCAGGCCCCGACGGCCACAATGAACAGACACCGGCACTTAAGGTGCCATTGCAAACGGAACTCCGGTTCTGCCTCCGCGGGTACGAACAACCCCCCACATTGGAGGGCCCACGGGGCGATAAGGCTCCTGGTGGCCCACCGCCGCCCGCTCCAGCAGCAGCGGCAACAACCTCCGCTCCAGGTGGCCAAACTGCAGCAGCGATGGCCCCAGGGCGGACGCCGCTGCAACAACGCCCTCGCCCACGGCTCCGCTCGGAGGGGCCATCCACTCCGGCTGTGGGTCACCGGAGAGAGGGCGAAGCAAACCCTCAGCAACAAGGGCCTCCAGGTCATCCACCGTGACGGTGGAGAAAGGCCACGGGTCGCGCGGCGGAACAATGGTCACCCGGTCGGCCATCACCAAGCAGAAGAGGTGGAGGCGAGAAGGGCTGGGTGAGCGGTTTCCTTTCTCTGGCTATTCCCTCGGGTTGCGAAAACCTAAGGAGGCAAGTAGCAGAGTAAAAAACCGTCACCGGTCCCTCTCTCGAATATATAAAGGCCCAGGCGAGACCCATTCAACGCTTCGCCTTAACCCGCCGCGGGATTCAAAACTCAAAGTGAAACGCCCGTTCCTCGAACGGCTCGCGCACGCGCAACGGCCGCCCCGTGAACCACTCGTCCTGTCGCATTAACTCTGTGGCAGGACGGGCGGCACCTTTGGCGGGCGAAGCAGGCGACGCTTCACCTCCGCCATAATGACCGCGTCAAAAAAGGTGTGCCACGTCATTCGATTTCGTATCCTTTCCCTCTTCCTCTTCCTCTCTCTTACAATAGGGACCGGGAAAGGGGATACCTCGAAAGGGATCCTTCTCCGTGAAGGAAACGGGCCCCGAGCCCCCCTACTGATCAGAGGTTCGAAGGCTGGCCCCTCGGAGGGGTTCAACAACCGCCTCAGAGCGCTCGGGCTCCGCGCCCACTACTGGTCAGAGGTTCAAAGGCCGGCCCCTCGGAAGGGTTCAAAGGCCACCTCAGGCCACTCAGGCTCCGCGCCCACTACTGATCAGGGGTTCGTAGGCTGGCTCTCGAAGGGTTCACAGCCGCCTCAGACGCAGAGCGAGGGATGACCCTGGGTACGTTCAATACATAACCAAGGCTCGGGCTACGCTCTCGAGGTACCCTAGGACATATCCGAGATCAACGGGAACGATTTTGTAACGGAATCCCATCAGAGGGAGGCATCGAGCCCTCGGACCCCGTCAAAAGGGGACCGGGTCCGGCAAATCACCCGCAGGTACTTTTGGAGCGCGCCTCCGGGCCACTAGCCGACCCCTAACAAATGGGGCACGGGCGACCACTCGGATTACCCGTTACCAGCTCACTGGAGACACCATGTTCGGCGCCCTTCAAGGGCAACATGACGCTTTTCCCCCCTCCTCCTTGCGGAAAGGCGACGCAGGGGCGTATGTAAAAAAGTCGAGTCTGTCCTTGACCGTCCTCTCGCTCTGTGCGGAGGCTCGGGGGCTGCTCTCGCAAACCCGGCTCCGGCCAAACCGTTGACAGCGTCAACATACCAGCCCGAGAACTTGGGACCCGACCGTACACCCGGGCTACGGCCAGCTCGCATGAGGGAACAACCAGACAGGCCGAGGCATCACGAAACTCATTAAGACCTCGAAGGAGTCAAACCACTCCTCCGAGGCCTCGGGGGCTACACCCGGCGGGTGCCCTCGCGCGCACCCACGGAGCAAAACGCAACCGAGAAAGGCCGATTCCCTTGCAAAAAAGTGCGACAAAAGCCTCCAAGCGAGTATTAACACTCCCTTCGAGGCTCGGGGGCTACTGTCGGGGACCATAATTAGGGGTACCCCCAAGGCTCCTAATCTCAGCTAGTAACCCCCATCAGCACAAAGCTGCAAAGGCTTGATGGGTGCGATTAAGTCAAGGCTCGGTCCACTCAAGGGACACGATCTTGCCTCACCCGAGCCCAGCCTCGGGCAAGGGCAGCCGACCCTGGAGGATTTACGTCTCGCCCGAGGGCCCCCTCAAGCAACGGACACACCTTCGGCTCGTCCGAGGCCCAGCCTTCGCCAAGAAGCAACCTTGGCCAAATCGTCACGTTGACCGACCATATCGCAGAAGCATTTAATGCAAGGATGACCTGACACCTCACCCTAACGCACGCCCTTCAGTCGACAGAGCCGAAGTGACCGCAGTCACTTCGCCGCTCCACTGACCAGCCTGACAAGAGGACAGCGCCACCTGCGCCGCTCCGACTGTTGTGCCACTCGACAGAGTGAGGCTGACAGCAGCCAAGTCCGGCCTCGGGCGCCATAGGAAGCTCCGCCTCGCCCGACCCCAGGACTCGGACCCGGCCTCGGCCCTGGAAGACGACGAACTCCGCCTCGCCTGACCCTAGGGCTCGGACTCGGCCTCGGCCCCGGAAGACGACGAACTCCGCCTCGCCCGACCCCGGGGCTCGGACTCGGCCTCGGCCCCGGAAGACGACGAATTCCGCCTCGCTCGACCCTAGGGCTCGGACTCGGCCTCGGCCCCGGAAGACGACGAACTCCGCCTCGCCCGACCCCAGGGCTCGGACTCGGCCCTGGCCTCAGCCGATGGTCTCCGCCTCGCCCGACCCAGGGGCTCAGACTCGACCTCTACCTCGGAAGACATACTCGACCTCGACCTCGAAGGAGCCTCCGCCTCGCCCGACCCAGGGCTCGGACCGACCATGTCGCAGGAGGGCCATCATTGCCCTACCCCTAGATAGCTCTGGCTACGGGGAACAAGACCGGCGTCCCATCTGGCTCGCCCCGGCAAAGCAAATAATGATGGCGCCCCGTGTGCTCCATGACGACGACGGCTCTCAGCCCCCTTACGGAAGCAAGGAGACGTCAGCAAGGACTCGACAGCCCCGACCGCTGTCCTTCCGCCAGGCTCCAGCGCGCCTCCGACGGCCACGACATCTCATGAACAGGTTGCCAAAACCTCACCGGCTGCCACGACGACATGTACTTAGGGCACTAGCTTCTCTCTGCTAGACACGTTAGCACATTGCTACACCTCCCATTGTACACCTGGACCCTCTCCTTACGCCTATAAAAGGAAGGTCTAGGGCCCTCTTATAGGAGGTTGGCCGCGCGGGGAGGACGGGATGGCGCGTGCAAGCCTCTCGCTCCCTCCCACGCGGACGCTTGTAACCCCCTACTGCAAGCGCACCCGACCTGGGCGCGGGACAAACACGAAGGCCGCGTGTTTCCCCTTTTACGCCTGCCTCCCTCCGGTTTTTCCCCCCTTCGCGCTCCGTCTCGCGCCGACCCATCTAGGCTGGGGCACGCGGCGACAATTTACTCGTCGGTCCAGGGACCCCCCGGGGTCGAAACGACGACACTTAGGTACTTTTGAAAATGGTCGTTCATGCTATTTTCGACAAAAATAGGGGTTGTGTGGCCATTGATCATCGACCACAGGCTCGTACACTTCACCCCACATATGTAATGAGGGTATTGTATTCGCATGAGAGGGTATTAGAGTACAATACACTGAATGAAGACATTAGTGGGCTAGCTAATGACCTTTTGTGATAATATGTTTCCTATAATTCCCTCTATTCAAGGCATACTCAAATGGTGTTTAAGTCCACTCAAGTAAAACACCACACTTCAATTTGCAACATCGTTTCTCAAAATAAAATAAAGACCATGAAAATTTTAGCCAAATTGCATGGGAGACCTGTCCAAACATAGGTTAACATTATAAGGCATATTTTTTAAACCATGCAAAAAGTTGGAATATAAAGAATTCAATACAATAGATAACCTTTTAAACTACAAATGATGTTTCATGATGTCAAGGGCATTGTATTAGCACGAGAGGGTATTAGAGTACAACTAGTGGATGAAGACGTCATTGGGCTAGCTAATGACCTTTTGTGATTCTAGGTTTCCTATAATCCCCTCTAGGTTTCCTATAATCCCCTCTATTCAATATGCCACATCGTTTCTCAAAATAAAATAAAGACCATGGAAAATTTAGCCAAATTGCATGAGTGAATTGTCCAAACATAGGTTATGGTTGTAAGGCACCTTTTGTGACTAGCTAATATGCCACATCGTTTCTCAAAATAAAATAAAGATGTTATTGGACTAGCTAATGACCTTTTGTGATACCAGGTTTCCTATAATCCCCTCTATTCAAGGCATACCTAGACGGTGTTTATGTCCACTGAAATAAAACACCACATATTAATATGCCACATTGTTTCTCAATAAAACAAAGACCATGGAAAATTTAGCCAAATTGAGTGAGAGAACTGTCCAAACATAGGTTAAAGTTGTAAGGCACCTTTTTTCCACCATACAGTTGCTAAAAAGTTGGAATATAAAGAATTCTAATCAATAGATCACCTTTTAAACCACAAATGATGTTTCCATGATATTGAGGGCATTGTATTCACATGAGAGGGTATTAGAGTACAACTAGTGGATGAAGACATTGTTGGGCTAGCTACTGACCTTTTGTGATACCAGGTTTCCTATAATCCTCTCTATTCAAGGCATACCTAGGTGGTGTTTATGTCCACTCAAGTAAAACACCGCACATCATTATGCCACATCGTTTCTCAAAATAAAATAAAATAAAGACCATGGGAAATTTAGAAAAATTGCGTGAGAGATCTGTCCAAACATAGGTTATAGTTGTATGTCACCTTTTTTCCACCATACAGTTGTGAAAAGGTTGTAATACAAAGAATACAAAACAATAGATCACCTTTTAAACCTCAAATGACGTTTCTATGATATTGAGGACATTGTATTCAGACGAGTGGGTATTCGAGAACAACTAGTGGATGAAGACGTTATTGGGCTAGCTAATGACCTTTTGTGATACTAGGTTTCCTATAATCCCCTGTATTAAAGGCATACCTAGATGGTGTTTGTGTCCACTCAAGTAAAACATCGCACATCATTACGCCACATCGTTTCTAAAAATAAAATAAAGACAATAGGAAATTTAGCCAAATTGGGTAAGAGATTTGTCCAAACATAGGTTAAGGTTGTAAGACACCTTTTTCCACCATACAGTTGCTAATAAGTTGGAATATAAAGAATTCAAAACAATAGATCATGTTTGAAACAAAAAATAGTGTTTCTATGATATTAAAGGCATTGTATTCGCACGAGAGGGTATTAGAGTACAACTATTTGATGAAGACGCTAGTGGGCTAGCTAATGATCTTTTGTGATAACAGGTTTCCTATAATCCCCACTATTCAAGGAATACTTAAACGGTGTTTAGGTCCACTCAAGTAAAACGCCACACATCAATTTGCCACATCGATTCTCAAAATAAAATAAAGATGATAAAAAGTTGGAATATAAAGAATTCAATACAATAGATCAACTTTCAAACCGCAAATGATGTTTCCCTGATGTCAAGGGCATTATATTCGGATGAGAGGGTATTAGAGTACAACTAGTGGATGAAGACGTCATTGGGCTAGATAATGACCTTTTGTGATACCAGGATTCCTATAATCCCCTCCATTCAAGGGATACCTAGATGGTGTTTATGTCCACTCAAGTAAAACACCACACATCAATATGACACATCATTTCTAAAAATAAAATAAAGACTATGGAAAATTTAGCCAAATTGCGTGAGTGAACTGTCCAAACATAGGTTAAGGTTGTAAGGCAATTTTTTCCACCATACAGTTGCTAAAAAGTTGGAAAATAAAGAATTCAAAACAATAGATCACCTTTTAAACCTCAAATGACGTTTCTGTGATATTTAGGGCATTGTATTCACACGAGAGGGTATTAGAGTACAACTAGCAGATGAAGGCGTTATTGGGCTAGTTAATGACCTTTTGTGATACCAGGTTTCCTATAATCCCTTTATTCAAGGCATATCTAGATGGTGTTTATGTCCACTCAAGTTCAACATCGCACATCATTATGCCACATCATTTCTCAAAATAAAATAAAGACCATGAGAAATTTTGCCAAATTGCACGAGAGAACTTTCCAAACATAGGTTAGGGTTGTAAGACAGCTTTTTTCCACCAAAAAGATGCTAATAAGTAGGAATATAAAGAATTCAAAACTATAGATCACCTTTTAAACTAAAAATGACGTTTCCCTGATGTCAAGGGCATTGTATTCGCATCAGAGGGTATTAGAGTACAACTAGTGGATGAAGACGTTATTGGGCTAGCTAATGACCTTTTGTAATACTAGGTTTCCTATAATCCCCTCTATTCAAGGCATACCTAGACGGTGTTTATGTCCACTCAAGAAAAACAACACACGTCAATATGCCACATCATTTCTCAAAATAAAACAATGACCATGGAAAATTTAGCCAAATTGAGTGAGAGAACAGTCCAAACATAGGTTAAGGTTGTAAGGCACATTGGGTTAGTCGATGAAGACGTCTTTATTTTATTTTGAGAAAAATGTGGCAAATTGATGTGTGGTGTTTTCCTTGAGTGGACATAAACACAATCTAGGTACGCCTTGAATAGAAGGGATTATAGGAAACCTGGTATCACAAAAAGTTATTAGCTAGCCCAATAACGTCTTCAACCTCTAGTTGTACTCTAATACCCTCTCGTGCGAATACAGTGCCCTCAATATCATAGAAACGTCATTTGTGGCTTAAAATGTGATCTATTGTTTTGAATTCTTTATATTCCAACTTTTTAGCAACCGTATGGTGGAAAAATGTGCCTTACAACTTTAACCTATGTTTGGACAGTTCTCTCACTCAATTTGGCTAAATTTTCCATGGTCTTTGTTTTATTGAGAAACAATGTGGCATATTAATATGTGGTGTTTTATTTGAGTGGACATAAACACCGTCTAGGTATGCCTTGAATAGAGGGGATTATAGGAAACCTGGTATCACAAAAGGTCATTAGCTAGCCCAATAACATCTTTATCCACTAGTTGTACTCTAATACCCTCTCGTGCGAATACAATGCCCTTGACATCTGGGAAACATCATTTTTAGTTTAAAAGGTGATCTATTGTTTTGAATTCTTTATATTCCTGCTTTTTAGCAACTGTATGGTGGAAAAAAGTGCCTTACAACCTTAACCTATGTTTGGAAAGTTCTCTCACGCAATTTGGCTAAATTTCCCATGGTCTTTATTTTATTTTGAGAAACGATGTGGCATAATGATGTGCGGTGTTTTACTTGAGTGGACACAAATACCATCTAGGTATGCGTTAAATAGAGGGGATTTTAGGTATTTTGCTATCACAAAAGGTCATTTGCTAGCTTAATAACGTCTTCATCCACTAGTTGTACTCTAATACCGTCTCTTGTGAATACAATGCCCTCAATATCATAGAAACGTCATTTGAGGTTTAAAAGGTTATATATTGTTTTGAATTCTTTATATTCCAACTTTTTTGCAACTGTATGCTGGAAAAAAGGTGCCTTACAACCTTAACCTATGTTTGGACAGTTCACTCACATAATTTGGCTAAATTTTCCATGGTCATTATTTTATTTTGAGAAACGATGTGGCATATTGATGTGTTTTGTTTTTCTTGAGTGGACATAAACACGACTAGGTATGCCTTGAATAGAGGGGATTATAGGAAACCTGGTATCACAAAAGGTCATTAGCTAGCCCAATGACATCTTCATCCACTAGTTGTACTCTAATACCCTCTCGTGCCAATGCAATGCCCTTGACATCAAGGAAACGTCAGTTGTGATTTAAAAGGTGATCTATTGAATTGAATTCTTTATATTGAAACTTTTTAGCAACTGTATGGTGGGAAAAAGGTGCCTTACAGCCTTAACTTATGTTTGGACAGTTCTCCCTTGTAGTTTGCAAAATTTCAATGGTCTTTATTTGATTTTGAGAAACGATGTGGCAAATTGATGTGTGGTGTTTTACTTGAGTGGACAAAATCACCGTCTAAGTATGCCTTGAATAGAGGGGTTATAGGAAACCTGTTATCACAAAAGGTCATTAGCTAGCCCACTAACGTGTTCATCCAGTAGTTGTATTCTAATACACTCTCGTGTGAATACAATGCCATTGACATCAGGGAAACATCATTTTTAGTTTAAAAGTTGATCTATTACTTTGAATTCTTTATATTCCTACATTTTAGCAACTGTATGGTGGAAAAAGGTGTCATATAACCTTAACCTATGTTTGGACAGTTCTCTCACGCAATTTCGCTAAATTTCATATGGTCTTTATTATATTTTGAGAAATGATGTGGCATAATGATGTGTGGTGTTTTACTTGAGTGGACAGAAACGCCATCTTGGTGTGCCTAGAATAGAGGGGATTATAGGAAACCTAGTATCGCAAAAGATCATTAGATAGCCCAATAATGTCTTCATCCACTAGTTGTACTCTAAAACCCACTCGTGTGAATACAATGCCCTCAATATCATAGAAACGCCATTTGAGGTTTAAAAGGTGATATATTGTTTTGAATTCTTTATATTCCAACCTTTTAGCATCTGTATGGTGGAAAAAAGGTGCCTTACAACCGTAACCTATGTTTGGACAGATCTCACACGCAATTTGGATAAATTTCCCATGGTCTTTATTTTATTTTGAGAAACGATGTGGAAAAAATGATGTACGGTGTTTTACTTGAGTGGACATAAACACCATCTAGGTATGCCTTGAATAGAGGGGATTATAGGAAACCTAGTATCACAAAAGGTCATTAGCTAGCCCAATAACGTCATCATCCACTAGTTGTGAATACAATGCCCTCAATATCATAGAAACGTCATTTGAGGTTTAAAAGGTGATCTATTGTTTTGAATTCTTTATATTCCAACTTTTTCGCAACTGTATGGTGGAAAAAAGGTGCCTTACAACCTTAACCTATCTTTGTACAGTTCACTCACGTAATTTGGCTAAATTTTCCAAGGTCATTATTTTAATTTTAGAAACAATGTGGCATATTGATGTGTTTTGTTTTTCTTGAGTGGACATAAACACCTTGTAGGTATGCCTTGAATAGAGGGGATTATAGGAAACCTGGTATCACAAAATGTCATTTGCTAGCCTAATGACGTCTTCATCCACTAGTTGTATTCTAATAACCTCACGTGCAATTACAATGCCCTTGACATCTGGGAAACGTCATTTGTGGTATAAAAGGTGATCTATTGTTTTAAATTCTTTATATTCCAACTTTTTAGCAATTGTACGGTGGAAAAAAGGTGTCTTACAACCTTAACCTATATTTGGACAGTTCTCTCACGCAATTTGGCTAAATTTCCCATGGTCTTTATTTTACTTTGAGAAACAGTGTGGCATAATGATGTATGGTGTTATACTTGAGTGGACATAAACACCATCTAGGTATGCCTTGAATAGAGGGGACTATTGGAAACCTGGTATCACAAAAGTCATTAGCTAGCCCAATAACGTCTTCATCCACTAGTTGCACTCTAATACCCTCTCGTGCGAATATAGTGCCCTCAAAATCATAGAAACGTCATTTGTGGTTTAAAAGGTGATCTATTGTTTGAATTCTCTATATTCCAACTTTTTAGCAACGGTATGGTGGAAAAATGTGCCTTACAACCTTAACCTATGTTTGGACAGTTCTCTCACTCAATTTGGATAAATTTTCCATGGTCATTATTTTATTTTGAGAAACGATGTGGCATATTGATGTGTGTTGTTTTTCTTGAGTGGATACAAAAACCATCTAGGTATGCCTTGAATAGAGGGGATTATAGGAAACCTGGTATCACAAAAGGTCATTAGCAAGCCCAATAACGTCTTCATCCACTAGTTGTACTCTAATACCCTCTGGTGCGAATACAATGCCCTTGACATCAAGGAAACGTCATTTTTAGTTTAAAAGATGATCTATTGTTTTGAATTCTTCATATTCCTACTTAATAGCAATAGTTTGGTGGAAAGAAGATTCCTTACAACCTTAACCCATGTTTGGACAGTTCTCTCGTGCAATTTGGCTAAATTTCCCATGGTCTTTATTTTATTTTTAGAAACGATGTGGCATAATGATGTGTGATGTTTTACTTGAGTTGACATAAACACATCAATATGAGTTTAAGTTTATGTGTGTTGTGTGGCCATTGATCATCGACCAGAGGCTCGTACACCTCACCCCACATATGTTTCCTTGCCAAAGATCACATTCTTGGATTTCTGGTGGAGGCCATTACTTGGTCAAAAATCCGTTCGTGTTAGCCTTCGGTATTATTGAAAATGGTCATTCATGCTATTTTGGACACAAATAGGGGTTGTGTGATCATTGATCATCGACCAGAGGCCCATAAACCTAACCCCACAAATGTTTCCTGGCCATAGATCACATTCTTGGATTTTTGGTGGAGACCATTTCTTGGTCAAGAATCCGTAGGTGTTGGCCATTGATCATCGACTAGAGGCTCGTACACCTCACCCCACATTTGTTTCCTTGTGATAGATAACATTCTTGGTTTTCGGGCGGAGACCATTTCTTGGCCAAAAATCTGTAGGCATTATTGAAAATGGTCGTGCATGCTATTTTCGACAAAATGGGGGTTGTGTGGCAATTGATCATCGACCAGTTTCTCGTACACCTCACCCCACATATGTTTCCTTCCCATAGTTCACATTCTTGGATTTCTGGCGAAGACTATTTCTTGGTCAAAAATCGGTAGGTGTTAGCCTTTGGTATTATTGAAAATGCTCGTTCAAGGCAATTTCTGACAAAAATGGGGTTGTGTGGCCATTCATCATCGACCAGAGGCTCGTACACCTCACCCCACTTATGTTTCCTTGCCATAGGTCACATTCTTGGATTTCTATGGAGACAATTTTCTTGGTCAAAAATTTGAAGGTGTTAGCCTTCGGTATTATTGAAAATGGTCGTTCATGGCTATTTTCGACAAAAATGGGGGTTGTGTGGCCATTGATCATTGACCAGAGGCTCGTTCACCTCACCCCCCATATGTTTCCTTGCCAAAGATCACATTCTTGGATTTTTGGTGAGACCATTTCTTGGTCAAAAATCCGTTGGTGTTAGCCTTCGGTATTATTTAAAATGGTCGTTCATGCTATTTTTAAAAAATAGGGGTTGTGTGGCCTTTGATCATCGACGAGAGGCTCGTACACCTCACCCACATATGTTTCCTTACTGTGGATCACATTCTTTGATTTCTGGTGGAGACCATTTCTTGGTAAAAATCCTAGGTGTTAGCCTTTAGTATTATTGAAAATGATCGTTCATGGCTATTTTCGACAAAATGGGGGTTGTGGGGCCATTGATCATCGACCAGAGGCTTGTACACCAGACCCCACATATGTTTACTTGTCATAGGTCACATTTTTAGATTTCTGGTGGAGACCATTTCTTGGTCAAAAATCCGTAGGTGCTAGCATTCGGTATTATTGAAAATGGTCGATCATTCTATTTTCGACAAAATGGGGGTTGTGTAGCCATTGACCATCGAACAAAGGCTCGTACACCTGACCCCACATATGTTTCCTTTCCATAGGTCACATTCTTGGATTTCTGGTGGGGTCCATTTGTTGGTCAAAAATCCGTAGGTGTTAGCCTTCAGTATTGTTGAAAATGCTCGTTCTTGCTATTTTGGACAAAAATGGGGGTTGTGTAGCCATTGATCATCAACCAAAGGCTCATACACCTAACCCCACATATGTTTCCTTGCCATAGATCACATTCTTGGATTTTTGGTGGAGATCATTTCTTGGTAAAAAACCCGTTGGCGTAAGCCTTTGGAATTATTGAAAATGGTCGTTTCATGGCTATTTTCGGCAAAGATGAAGGTTGTGTGGCCATTGATCATCGACTAGAGGCTCCTACACTTCACCCCACATAGGTTTCCTTGCCATAGATCACATTCTTGGTTTTCTGGTGGAGACCATTTCTTGGCCAAAAATCTGTTGGTGTTAGCCTTCGGTATAATTGAAAATGGTCCTTCATGCTATTTTCGACAAAAATGGGAGTTGTGTGGCCATTGATCATTGACCAGAGGCTCGTACACCTCACCCCACATATGTTTTCTTTCCATAGATCACATTCTTGGATTTCTGGTGGAGACCATTTTTTGTTCAAAAATCCATAGGTGTTAGCCATGGGTATTATTGAAAATGGTCGTTGATGGCATTTTCGACAAAAATAGGTGTTGTGTGACCATTAATCATCGACCAGAGGCTCGTACACCTCACCCCACATATGTTTCCATGCCATAGATCACATTTTTGGATTTTTGGTCGAGACAATTTATTGGTCAAAAATTCGTAGGTGTTTGCCTTCGGTATTATTGGAAATGGTCGTTGATGCAATTTTCGACAAAATAGGGGTTGTGTAGCCATTGACCATCGAACAGAGGCTTGTACACCTGACCCCACATATGTTTCCTTGCCATAGGTCACATTCTTGGATTTCTAGTGGTGACCACTTCTTGGTCGAGATCCGTAGGTGTTAGCCTTCGATATTATTGAAAATGGTCGTTCTTGCAATTTTGGACAAAAATGGGGGTTGTGTGGCCATTGATTATCAACCAGAGGCTCATACACCTAACCCCACATATGTTTCCTTGCCATAGATCACATTCTTGAATTTTTGGTGGAGGCCATTTCATGGCCAAAAATCCGTTGGTGTTAGCCTCGGTATTATTTGTCGGGGACCATAATTAGGGGTACCCTCAAGGCTCCTAAATCTCAGCTGGTAACCCCCATCAGCCCAAAGCTGCAAAGGCCTGATGGGTGCGATTAAGTCAAGGATCGGTCCATTCAAGGGACGCGATCACGCCTCGCCCGAGCCCAGCCTCGGGCAAGGGCAGCCGACCCCGGAGGATCTACGTCTCGCCCGAGGACCCCCTCCAGCAACAGGCATACCCTCGGCTCGCCCGAGGCCCAGTCTTCACCGAGAAGCAACCTTGGCCAACTCGCGATGCCAACCGACCAAATCGCAGGGGCATTTAATGCAAAGGTGGCCTGACACCTTTATCCTGACGCACGCCCTCTAGTCGATAGAGCCGAAGTGACCGTAGTCACTTCACCGCTCCACTGACCGGTCTGACAAGAGGACAGCGTCGCCTGCGCCGCTCCGACTGCTGTGCCACTCGACAGAGTGAGGCTGACAGCAGCCAAGTCCGGCCTCAGGCGCCATAGGAAACTCCGCTTCGCCCGACCCTAGGGCTCGGACTCGGGCTCAGCCCCGGAAGACGACGAACTCCGCTTCGCCCGACCCCAGGGCTCGGACTCGGGCTCAGCCCCGGAAGACGACGAACTCCGCTTCGCCCGACCCCAGGGCTCGGACTCGGGCTCAGCCCTGGAAGATGACGAACTCTACTTCGCCCGACCCCAGGGCTCGGACTCGGGCTCAGCCCCGGAAGACGACGAACTCCGCTTCGCCCGACCCCAGGGCTCAGACTCGGGCTCAGCCCTGGAAGACGACGAACTCCGCTTCGCCCGACCCCAGGGCTCGGACTCGGGCTCAGCCCCGGAAGACGACGAACTCCGCTTCGCCCGACCCCAGGGCTCGGACTCAGCCCTGGCCTCAGCCGACGGTCTCCGCCTCGCCCAACCCAGGGGCTCAGACTCGACCTCGGCCTCGAAAGACAGACTCGACCTCGACCTCGACCTCGACCTCGGAGGATCCTCCACCTCACCCAACCTAGGGCTCGGACCGACCACGTCAACAGGAGGCGCCATCATTACCCTGCCCCAAGCTGACTCAGGCTACGGGGAACAAGACCGGTGTCCCATCTGGCTCGCTCCGCCAGACAAGTAATGATGGCGCCCCGCACGCTCTATGACGATGGCGGCTCTCAGCCCCCTTACGGAAGCAAGAGGACGTCAGCAAGGACTCAACAGCCCCAACAGCTGTCCTTCCGCCAGGCTCCAGCGCTCCTCCGACGGCCACGACACCACACGAACCGGGTGCCAAAACCTCTCCGGCTGCCACGATGGCATGTACTTAGGGCGCTAGCTCTCCTCCGCTAGACACGTTAGCACACTGCTACACCCCCCATTGTACACCTAGATCCTCTCCTTGCGCCTATAAAAGGAAGGACCAGGGCCCTCTTATAGAGGGTTGGCCGCACGGGGAAGGACGGGACGGCGCTCACGTCAGGCCGCTCGCTCCCTCCCGCGTGGACGCTTGTAACCCCCTACTGCACGCGCACCCGACCTGGGCGAGGGACAAACACGAAGGCCGCGGGATTCCACCTCTCACGTCCGTCTCCCTCTGGCTTCCTCCCCCCTTCGCGCTCCGTCTCGCGCCGACCCATCTGGGCTGGGGCACGCGGTGACATTTTACTTGTCGGTCCAGGGACCCCCAGGTTTCGAAGTGCCGACAGTTGGCGCGCCAGGTAGGGGCCTGCTGCATGTTGACGAACAGCTTCCCGTCAAGCTCCAGATGGGCAGTCTCCAGCAACCTTTCCAGCCCGGGGCGGTACTCCGTTTCGGGAGTCTTTAGTTCATGTCCCTCGACGGCAGCTACGACATGATACTCCTTCCCCCGCCGCGCGACAGCGACAATGGCGGCCGACAGCCTGCCCGCCGGCGGCGGAACCAACGACGTCTTCCCCGCGTGGTGGAAGAACAACATTCGAGCTCGCCCCGTCCCCTCCCCCGCCGATGGAGGAGGAGGCGGGGCAACCAAGGCCATGCAGGAGGCGGCACCTCGTCGGCTGTCGAGCGAGTCGACGGCGCCGGCGCCCCAACGGGGGACACGTCGGGCATCGACCTCGCGTCTGAGACGAAGACGAGCGCCGTCTCCCCGCAACACGCCAATCCCAAGGCAACGGACGACGCCAGCACGCTCGCGAAGGACTTGCTGGGCGTCACCCTCGTACCTGAGACGACGGTGTAGTCAGCCCCTGACGTGACTTCATCACCACCCGTCGACCAAGAGGTACCAAACGGTTCCCATCTCACGCCTTTTGGATTCAGCCTCGACCCACCAAGCGACTTCTCTTTGGTGGACGCTCTCGTAGAGGCGAGTCCAAACCCTCTGGGGTATCGTATGCGGTCACCCTGGGACCGGCTAACGGACGTCTCGAACTACGGGCCCTCGGGGTCCGAGGAAGATGACGAGCCCGATTTCTGTTGGGATTTCTCCGGACTTGGTAACCCCAGTGCCATGCGGGACTTTATGACCGCGTGCGACTACTGCCTTTCCGACTGTTCTGACGGTAGCCGCAGCCTCGGCGACGAGGACTGCGGCCCAAGTCGTGAATGTTTCCACGTCGATCTAGGGGGTCCCAACGAAGGCAACCATCTTGGTATGCCGGAGAACGGTGATCTCCCTAGGCCTGTGCCTCGCGTTGACATCCTACGGGAGCTAGCTGTGGTCCCCGTCCCGGCGGGGGGTCATGACCCACAGCTCGAGCAAATCCGCGAGATGCAGGCCAGGCTCGACGAGGGGGCAGGAACACTTGAGCTAATCTGCCGGGACATCGGGCAGGAATGGGCGGGCCAACCTCCGGCTGGAGAAGTGCGTCATCTACCCCAGGGTATCCCGCACCGCATCGCCGACGATGTCAGGGCAAGGCCGCCACCGACTTCCAGTGGAGTCGGCCAGAACCTGGCTGCAGCGGAAATGCTTCTTCGCGCGATGCCGGAGCCATCAACCACAAAGGGGCGGCGTATCCAGGGAGAGCTCAAGAATCCCCTGGAGGACGCCGCTGTCCGATGGGCCGAAAGCTCCGCCTCCTGAAGGAAGGGGCACCCCTCGGAACATCGCGCCGCGACTTCCCGATTCATGCGGGAAGCCTCGGTCCACACCGGGCGCACGCGCAACACAGCGCCTGCGGCCCCGGGTCGCCTCGGCAACGAGCACCATTACTGCAACCGTCGGGCCCACCTCGACGAGAGGGTTCGCCGAGGCTACCACCCAAGGCGTGGGGGACGCTACGACAGTGGGGAGGATCGGAGTCCCTCGCCCGAACCACCCGGTCCGCAGGCTTTCAGCCGCGCCATACGACGGGCGCCGTTCCCAACCCGGTTCCGAACCCCGACTACTATCACAAAGTACTCAGGGGAGACGAGACCGGAACTGTGGCTCGCGGACTACCGGCTGGCCTGCCAACTGGGTGGAACGGACGATGACAACCTCATCATCCGCAACCTCCCCCTGTTCCTATCCGACACCGCTCGCGCCTGGCTGGAACACCTGCCTCCGGGGCAGATCTCCAACTGGGACGACCTGGTCCAAGCCTTCGCCGGCAATTTCCAGGGCACATACGTGCGCCCTGGAAACTCCTGGGATCTCCGAAGCTGCCGACAGCAGCCGGGAGAGTCTCTCCGGGACTACATCTGACGATTCTTGAAGCAGTGCACCGAGCTGCCCAACATCACCGATTTGGATGTCATCGGCACGTTCCTCGCCGGCACCACCTGCCACGACCTGGTGAGCAAGCTAGGTCGCAAGACCCCCACCAGGGAGAGCGAGCTGATGGACATCGCTACCAAGTTCGCCTCTGGCCAAGAGGCGGTTGAGGCCATCTTCCGGAAGGACAAGCAGCCCCAAAGCCGCCCACCGGAAGATGTCCCCGAGGCGTCAACTCAGCGCGGCGCCAAGAAGAAAGGCAAGAAGAAGTCGCAAGCGAAGCGCGACGCCGCCGACGCGGACCTTGTCGCCGCCGCCGAGTACAAGAACCCTCGAAAACCTCCCAGAGATACCAACCTCTTCGACAAGATGCTCAAGGAGCTGTGCCCCTATCATCAGGGGCCCGTCAAGCACACCCTTGAGGAGTGCGCCATGCTTCGGCGCCACTTTCACAAGGCCGGGCCACCCGCGGAGGGTGGCAGGGCTCGCGACGACGACAAGAAGGAAGATCACCAGGCAAGAGAGTTCCCCGAGGTCCGCGACTGCTTCATGATCTACGGTGGGCAAGTGGCGAACGCCTCGGCTCGGCACCGCAAGCAAGAGCGTTGGGAGGTCTGTTCAGTAAAGGTGGCGGCGCCAGTCTACCTACACTGGTCCGACAAGCCCATCACCTTCGACCAAGCCGACCACCCCGACCACGTGCCGAGCCCGGGGAAATACTCGCTCGTTTTCGACCCCGTCATCGGCGACGTCAGGCTCACCAAGGTCCTCATGGACGGAGGCAGCAGCCTCAACATCATCTACGCCGAGACCCTCGGGCTCCTGCGGGTCGATCTGTCCTCAGTCCGGGCAGGCGCTGCGCCTTTCCACGGGATAATCCCCGGGAAACGCGTCCAGCCCCTCGGACAACTCGATCTTCCCGTCTGCTTTGGGACGCCCTCCAACTTCCGAAGGGAGACCCTCACGTTCGAGGTGGTCGGGTTCTAAGGAACCTACCACGCAGTGCTAGGGAGGCCATGCTACGCAAAGTTCATGGCCGTCCCCAACTACACCTACCTCAAGCTCAAGATGTCGGGCCCCAACGGGGTCATCACCGTCGACCCCACGTACCGACACGCATACGAATGCGACGTGGAGTGCGTGGAGTACGCCGAGGCCCTCGCCGGATCCGAGGCCCTCATCGCCGACCTGGAGAGCCTCTCTAAGGAGGTGCCAGACGTGAAGCGCCACGCCGGCAACTTCGAGCCGTCAGAGACGGTTAAATCCGTCCCTCTCGACCCCAGCAGCGATGCCTTTAAGCAGATCCGGATCGGCTCCGAGCTCGATCCCAAATAGGAAGCAGTGCTCGTCGACTTTCTCCGCGCAAACGCCGACGTTTTCACGTGGAGTCCCTTGGACATGCCCGACATACCGAGGGATTTTGCCGAGCACTCGCTGGATATCCGAGCTGGAGCCCGACCCGTGAAGCAGCCTCTGCGCCGATTCGACGAAGAAAAGCGCAGAGCCATAGGCGAGAAGATCCACAAGCTAATGGCGGCAGGGTTCATCAAAGAGGTATTCCATCCCGAATGGCTTGCCAACCCTATGCTTGTGAGAAAGAAAGGAGGGAAATGGCGGATGTGTGTAGACTACACTGGTCTAAACAAAGCATGTCCGTAGGCTCATACACCCAACTACACATATGTTTCCTTGCCATAGAACACATTCCTAGATTTATGGTGGAGACCTTTTCTTGGTCAAAAATCCGTAGGTGTTAGCCTTCAGTGTCATTGAAAATGGTCGTTCATGGCTATTTTCGACAAAAATGGGGGTTGTGTGGCCATTGATCATCGACCAGAGGCTCGTACACTTCAACCCACATATGTTTTCTTGCCATAGATCACATTCTTGGATTTCTGGTGGAGACCATTTCTTGGTCAAAAATCCGTTGGTGTTAGCCTTCGGTATTATTGAAAATGGTCGTTCATGGCTATTTTCGACTAAAATGGGGGTTGTGTGGCCATTTATCATCGACCAGAGGCTCGTACACCTCACCCCACATATGTTTCCTTGCCATAGATCACATTCTTGGATTTCTGGTGGAGGTCATTTCTTGGTCAAAATCCGTACGTGTTAGCCTTCGGTATTATTGAAAATGGTCATTCATGGTATTTTCGACAAAAATGGGGGTTGTGTGGCCATTGATCATTGACCAGAGGAACGTAAACCTCACCCCACATATGTTTCCTTGCCATATATCACATTCTTTGATTTCTGGTGTAGACCATTTCTTGGTCAAAAATCCGAATGTGTTAGCCTTCGGTACTATTGAAAATGGTCGTTCATGGCTATTTTCGACAAAAATGGGGGTTGTGTGGACATTGATCATCGACCAGAGGCTCGTAAACCTCACCCCACATATGTTTCCTTGCCATAGATCACATTCTTTGATTTCTGGTGGAGACCATTTCTTGGTCAAAAATCCGTACGTGTTAGCCTTCGGTATTATTGAAAATGGTCATTCATGGCTATTTTTGACAAAAATGGGGGTTGTGTGGCCATTTATCATCGACCAGAGGCTCGTCAACCTCACCCCACATATGTTTCCTTGCCATAGATCACATTCTTTGATTTCTGGTGGAGACCATTTGTTGGTCAAAAATCTGAATGTGTTAGCCTTCGATACTATTGAAAATGGTCGTTCATGGCTATTTTCGACAAAAATGGGGGTTGTGTGTCCATTGATATTCGACCAGAGGCTCATACACCTCACTACACATATGTTTCCTTGCCATAGATAATATTCTTGGATTTATGGTGGAGACCATTTCTTGGTCAAAAATCCGTAGGTGTTAGCCTTTGGTATTATTGAAAATGGTCGTTCATGGCTATTTTCGACAAAAATGGGGGTTGTGTGCCATTGATCATCGACCAGAGGCTCATACATCTCACTCCACATATGTTTCCTTGCCATAGATCACATTCTTGGATTTCTGGTGGAGACCATTTCTTGGTCAAACATCCGTAGGTGTTAGCCTTCGGTATTATTCAAAATGGTCGTTCATGGCTATTTTCGACAAAAATGGGGGTTGTGTGGCCATTGATCATCGACCAGAGGCTCATACACCTCACCCCACATATGTTTCCTTGGCATTGATCACATTCTTGGATTTCTGGTGGAGACCATTTCTTGGTAAAAAATCCGTAGGTCTTAGCCTTCGGTATTATTGAAAATGGTCGTCCATGGCTATTTTCATCAAAAATGGGGGTTGTGTGGCCATTTATCATCGACCAGAGACTCGTACACCTCACCCCACATATGTTTCCTTGCCATAGATCACATTCTTGGATTTCTGGTGGAGACCATTTCTTGGTCAAAAATTCGTATGTGTTAGCCTTCAGTATTATTGAATAGGTCGTTCATGGATATTTTCGACAAAATGGGGGTTGTGTGCTATCGATCATCGACCAGAGGCTCGTACACCTCACCCCACATATGTTTCGTTGCCATAGATCACATTCTTGGATTTCTGGTGGAGACCATTTCTTGGGCAAAAATCCGAATGTGTTAGCCTTCGGTATTATTGAAAATGGTCATTCATGGCTATTTTCGACAAAAATGGGGATCGTGTGGCCATTGATCTTCGACCAGAGGCTCATACACCCCACTACACATATGTTTCCTTGCCATAGATTACATTCTTGGATTTATGGTGGAGAACATTTCTTGGTCAAAAATCCGTAGGTGTTAGCCGTCATTGTCATTGAAAATGGTCGTTCATGGCTATTTTCGAAAAAAAAGGGGGTTGTGTGGCCATTGATCAACAACTAGAGCTTCGTACACTTCACTCCACATATGTTTTCTTGCCATAGATCACATTCTTGGATTTCTGGTGGAGACCATTTCTTGGTCAAAAATCTGTTGGTGTTAGCCTTCGGTATTATTGAAAATGGTCGTTCTTGGCTATTTTCGACTAAAATGGGGGTTGTGTGGCCATTTATCATCGACCAGAGGCTTGTACACCTCACCCCATATATGTTTCCTTGCCATATATCACATTCTTGGATTTCTGGTGGAGACCATTTCTTGGTCAAAAATCCATACGTGTTAGCCTTCGGTATTATTGAAAATGGTCATTCATGGTATTTTCGACAAAACTGGGGTTGTGTGGCCATTAATCATCTACCAGAGGATCATAAACCTCACCCCACATATGTTTCTTTGCCATATATCACATTCTTTGATTTCTGGTGGAGACCATTTCTTGGTCAAAAATCCATAGGTGTTAGCCTTCTGTGTCATTGAAAATGGTCGTTCATGGCTATTTTCGACAAAAATGGGGGTTGTGTGGCCATTGATCATCGACCAGAGGCTCGTACACCTCACCCCACATATGTTTCCTTGCCATAGATCATATTCTTGGATTTCTGGTGGAGACCATTTCTTGGTCAAAAATCCGTAGGTGTTAGCCTTCGGTATTATTGAAAATGGTTGTTCATGGATATTTTCGACAAAAACGGGGGTTGTGTGGCCATTGATCATCGACTAGAGGCTCATACACCTCACCCCACATATGTTTCCTTGCCATAGATCACATTCTTGGATTACTGGTGGAGACCATTTCTTGGTCAAAAATCCGTAGGCGTTAGCCTTCAGTATTATTGAAAATGGTCGTTCATGGCTATTTTCATCAAAAATGGGGGTTGTGTGGCCATTTATCATCGACCAGAGGCTCGTACACCTCACCCCACATATGTTTCCTCGCCATAGAACACATTCTTGGATTTCTGGTGGAGACCATTTCTTGGTCAAAAATTTGTACGTGTTAGCCTTCGGTATTATTGAAAATGGTCGTTCATGGCTATTTTCGACAAAATGGGGGATGTGTGGCAATTGATCATCGACCAGAGGCTCGTACACCTCACCCCACATATGTTTCCTTGCCATAGATCACATTCTTGGATTTCTGGTGGAGACCATTTCTAGGGCAAAAATCCGAATGTGTTAGCCTTTGGTATTATTGAAAATGGTCATTCATCGCTATTTTCGACAAAAATGGGGGTTGTGTGGCCATTGATCTTCGACAAAAGGCTCATACACCCCACTAAACATATGTTTCCTTCCCATAGATCACATTCTTGGATTTATGGTGGAGACCATTTCTTGGTCAAAAATTCGTAGGTGTTAGCCTTCAGTGTCATTGAAAATAGTCGTTCATGGCTATTTTCGAAAAAATGGGGGTTTTGTGGCCATTGATCATCGAGCAGAGGCTCGTACACATCACCCCACATATGTTTTCTTGCCATAGATCACATTCTTGGATTTTTGGTGGAGACCATTTCTTGGTCAAAAATCTGTATATGTTAGCCTTCGGTATTATTGAAAATGGTCGTTCATGGCGATTTTCGACTAAAATGGGGGTTGTGTGGCCATTGATCATCGACCAGAGGCTCATAAACCTCACCCCACATATGTTTCCTTGCCATAGATCACATTCTTTGATTTGTGGTGGAGACCATTTCTTGGTCAAAAATCCGAATGTGTTAGCCTTCGGTACTATTGAAAATGGTCGTTCATGGCTATTTCGACTAAAATAAGTGTTGTGTGGCCATTGATATTCGACTAGAGGCTCATACACCTCACTACACATATGATTCCTTGCCATAGATCACATTCTAGGATTTATGGTGGAGACCATTTCTTGGTCAAAAATCCGTGAGTGTTAGCCTTCAGTGTCATTGAAAATGGTCGTTCATGGCTATTTTCGACAAAAATGGGGGTTGTGTGGCCATTGATCATCGACCAGAGACTCGTACACCTCACCCCACATATGTTTCCTTGCCAAAGAACACATTCTTGGATTTCTGGTGGAGACCATTTCTTGGGCAAAAATCTGAATGTGTTAGCCTTCGGTATTATTGAAAATGGTCATTCATGGCTATTTTCAACAAAAATGAGTGTTGTGGCCATTGATCTTCGACCAGAGGCTCATACACCTCACTACACATATGTTTCCTTGCCATAGATCACATTCTTGGATTTAGGGTGGAGACCATTTCTTGGTCAAAATTCCGTAGGTGTTAGCCTTCAGTGTCATTGAAAATGGTCGTTCATGGCTATTTTCGACAAAAATGGGGGTTGTGTGGCCATTGATCATCGAACAGAGGCTCGTACACCTCACCCCACATATGTTTCCTTGCCATAGATCACATTCTCGGATTTCTGGTGGAGACCATTTCTTGGTCAAAAATCCATACGTGTTAGCCTTCGGTATTATTGAAAATGGTTTTGATCGCTATTTTCGACAAAAATGGGCGTTGTGTGGCCATTGATCATCGGCCAGAGGCCCATACACCTCACCCCACATATGTTTCCTTGCCATAGATCACATTCTTTGATTTCTGGTGGAGACCATTTCTTGGGCAAAAATCTGAATGTGTTAGCCTTCGGTATTATTGAAAATGGTCATTCATGGCTATTTTCGACAAAAATGGGTGTTGTGGCCATTGATCTTCGACCAGAGGCTCATACACCACACTACACATATGTTTCCTTGCCATAGATCACATTCTTGGATTTATGGTGGAGACCATTTCTTGGTCAAAATTCCGTAGGTGCTAGCCTTCAGTGTCATTGAAAATGGTCGTTCATGGCTATTTTCGACAAAAATGGGGGTTGTGTGGCCATTGATCATCGAACAGAGGCTCGTACACCTCACCCCACATATGTTTCCTTGCCATAGATCACATTCTCGGATTTCTGGCGGAGACCATTTCTTGGTCAAAAATCCATACGTGTTAGCCTTCGGTATTATTGAAAATGGTTTTGATCGCTATTTTCGACACAAATGGGCGTTGTGTGGCCATTGATCATCGGCCAGAGGCCCATACACCTCACCCCACATATGTTTCCTTGCCATAGATCACATTCTATGATTTCTGGTGGAGACCATTTCTTGGTCAAAAATCCGAATGTGTTAGCCTTCGGTACTATTGAAAATGGTCATTCATGGCTATTTCGACTAAAATAAGTGTTGTGTGGCCATTGATATTCGACCAGAGGCTCATACACCTCACTACACATATGTTTCCTTGCCATAGATCACATTCTTGGATTTATGGTGGAGACCATTTCTTGGTCAAAAATCCGTGAGTGTTAGCCTTCAGTGTCATTGAAAATGGTCGTTCATGGCTATTTTCGACAAAAATGGGGGTTGTGTGGCCATTGATCATCGACCAGAGACTCATACACCTCACCCCACATATGTTTCCTTGCCATTGAACACATTCTTGGATTTCTGGTGGAGACCATTTCTTGGGCAAAAATCTGAATGTGTTAGCCTTCTGTATTATTGAAAATGGTCATTCATGGCTATTTTCGACAAAAATGGGTGTTGTGGCCATTGATCTTCGACCAGAGGCTCGTACACCTCACTACACATATGTTTCCTTGCCATAGATCACATTCTTGGATTTATGGTGGAGACCATTTCTTGGTCAAAATTCCGTAGGTGTTAGCCTTCAGTGTCATTGAAAATGGTCGTTCATGGCTATTTTCGACAAAAATGGTGGTTGTGTGGCCATTGATCATCGACCAGAGGCTCGTACACCTCACCCCACATATGTTTCCTTGCCATAGATCACATTGTCGGATTTCTGGTGGAGACCATTTCTTGGTCAAAGATCCATGTGGCCATTGATCATCGACCAGAGGCTCGTACACCTCACCCCACATATGTTTCCTTGCCATAGATCACATTCTCGGATTTCTGGTGGAGACCATTTCTTGGTCAAAAATCCATACGTGTTAGCCTTCGGTATTATTGAAAATGGTCTTTGATCGCTATTTTCGACAAAAAATGGGCGTTGTGTGGCCATTGATCGTCGGCCAGAGGCCCATACACCTCACCCCACATATGTTTCCTTGCCATAGATCACATTCTTTGATTTCTGGTGGAGACCATTTCTTGGTCAAAAATCCGAATGTGTTAGCCTTCGGTACTATTGAAAATGGTCGTTCATGGCTATTTCGACTAAAATAAGTGTTGTGTGGCCATTGATATTCGACCAGAGGCTCATACACCTCACTACACATATGTTTCCTTGCCATAGATCACATTCTTGGATTTATGGTGGAGACCATTTCTTGGTCAAAAATCCGTGAGTGTTAGCCTTCAGTGTCATTGAAAATTGTCGTTCATGGCTATTTTCGACAAAAATGGGGGTTGTGTTGCCATTGATTGTAACACCCCTGGTGTTACTATAACTAAAACTTGAGCATGACATCATAAGCATTGGCATTGCATATGTGTGATACACCTAGAGTGCATTCACTAGGCAAAAATTTCAAACAAGTTGTATTGTTTTAATGTTTTTGCAAATAGAACCCTGGTTAAAGGACTTAACCCTAAATAATGGTTAAAGGGGCAAAACTTAACCCAAGTTAAGAAAACCTAAAGGCTTTAGGGTAAAAGTCATAAAATGACCCTAAGAATAAACTTGAATCACATTTATACCCCTGGGATACCAGAAACCCTAATTGGAACCCTGGAAAACCCTAAAACCAAACCCTAGGGGCTTATATGCAAAACTGGTCCACTTTTGGACTAAAGTGCAAAAACCAAGCCAAATAAGTATTTTAAGTCCTTTGGTTCACAAATATGTGGACTTGAAAGCCAAACCTTAAATTTTGGACTTAAATGCAAAATGGACCTCATTTGAGTTCTATACCAAGTCTGAAATTCAGTGTTAAAGGCTCCACTTTGGGGCTTTGTAACTTTCAAAGTATAGGGTTTTTGCCCTAGGTCACCACATCAAAGTTGAAGACCAAACATAGGAGAACAACTTTGCTTAAGAAGGAAAGCATAGTTATTAAGAAAAAGGCAGAGATAATTAAGCCTCAAGTTTGGCTGTCAGGCTGGTCCATGCTGAAATCCAGAACTTCAGTAAAACAGAGCTAACTTTGGACTTGATTTTAAGCATGATCCAGTGACTATTTGTGAGTGCACCCTGTAGCAAAGTTATAGTTGGATGATAGCCCTATAACTTTGGTACAGAAAGCTTGCTCGGTTACTACACAAAATCGGGAGAAAATCTAGCCTCAAATCTCTCTGTCAGTTCATATGAAAGGAGCTCGTCATGGTACAGTAACTTGACTGGATCAGATCAACCGCGCGGCTGCCCTCACCGCCGACGGATTCCTCCGCCGTGATTCGGGTCACCGGCGTTTGGATTCGTGCACCGGACTTATGGATAACCTCTCGGGGTAAAAGATCCTCAGCGTCGTCAAGCTGGAAACCACCTCGGTCGGCCGCGGTACTCCTCCCCTGGTTCATCGCCTGCGGGTAAAGTGCTCACCGCCGACGTGCCCTCGCCGTTGGCCACCGCGTGTCCTAACCGCGCCATTGCATCACCGTGATTCCCTACTGCAGTCCCATCAGCGTCGATGAGCCTGCCACCGCGATAAATACGTGTTCACCGCACCTACGTTCTTCTCCAGCTCCGACCGCCAGCACTGCTCGGCCGAATTCATCACCGCCGCCTAACTTCTCTATAAATTGAAGCCCCCGCAAGCTCCGTAGGGTAGTCAAGTACCCCGACACCCACTATTGCTCCCAGCCGATCACCAGCAAGCTCCAATTTCATACTTCCCCCAAATTAGTCGAAGAACACCGTGAAACCAAGTCCACCGTGGCCAGCCGATTCTGGTAAAGTTCTGTCCGATTCAAACCTTGTTTAAGTCTTCTCATAGCTTAGTGATGCTCGCCAAGCCATCAATTTGAATGTAGATGCCCCCAATCGTCGGGAACACGACGGGCTAGCCACCATGTTCACGGCCCCCGTGGCCAGAGCACATCTCTTGACCATTCGCGCAATTATGTTGGGGAAAATGCTTCCCGGGTCACGAATTGGGTTTGGCCTTAGTCTAGGCACCGGTCTTGGAACAACCCGGCCGGTCTGTGCGCTCACCGGAGTTCGTCCTCCGCGCGAAGCCGTCGAGGACCCTCCCATGCGAAGGAATAGAACTCGAGGGACTTCCTTGCAAAGTATCAGCGACTGAGTAAATAGTGCTTCGGATCGACTTCGGGTTGTTCTGAAACGCAAGGACTTATCTGCAAACTCGCCAGCGCGGACGCACGCATGGGCGCGCTTCTGCCCTTACTGGGCCGGCGCAGGCCTGTTTGAGCCCAGTACTGTTTAAAGTTTTTCCTTTTCTTTTTATTCCAGAGCTAAAACAATTCTATAAAATGGTAGAAAAATGCTAAAATTGTGAAACTAATTTTCCTAGGCTTGTTATTTTCCCTAGAATTTAGCAAAAATAATTTTGTGATTTTTAGTGGAAATAAGAAATTTTAGGGTATTTAAAGTAGTTAAAAGTAATAGTAATGGATTTTTAGAAAATAATTGGTAAGTCCAAAAATGCCCAAACTTTTTATGGGAACTTAAAACAATATTTAGAAGCCTTGGGTAGAGTTTGGATTGATTTGGGCCTTGTTTAATCACCAAACCCCAAAACCGCCCCCCCTGCCCTATGAACTCCTTTACCGACTCCGGAAACCCTAAGTTCCCGGAACTCCGTGAAGGAAAGTTGTACTCAAGACATAGATAATAAGTTTATATTATCTTTGCATCCTCATGAGCATACCATGGCATCCATTCTTATACATATGTATGGTTATGATTAGAACGTGAGGAAGAAATCGAAGTAACTGAAGAGGAGACACCACCACCTTCGGAGTCTCAGGCCGGGAATCATTTCTACTTTGATATCTGTGGATCTGAGCCTGATTCACCTGTGAACGAAGGCAAGCCCCGGTGCATGCAACCCCTTTCCTTGTGTTTTAAATACTTTTTGCACACTTAAGTCTAGTGAAATGTGCATTAGGTTCATAGGAGTTACTTGAAACCCTTTGATGCATTGCTTTTCCTTGATATCCATACCTTTATAGATACTTCGGTGAAGTATCAAAATATGATTTACAAAAATGCTTAGCCTTGCTTAGATCTTGTGGATAGAAGTTGTCCTCAATTTAACCATGGAGAGGATGGCTTCTACCTGCAAGAATATTTTCATTTGGAGCAATAGTGGGATCTTACTGCAAAGTTCCCCGTGATGCTCTTTCATCCTAAGGAACAGGCACAATCCTAAGGACGGAAATACTTAAATTGAGACTTGGGGTAGGAACAGGTGATGTTCTACCCAAGTTGGTTAAGGATTAACGCGTATGTAGGCATGCTGACCGAGGACCCTTTAACTGGTCACATGCCTCGTCATGGGTAAGCCTTGCCTCGGGCAGACTAAGGCCGGAATAAGATAACACGAAATGGGCGTGGAGCGGTGGCGAGAGTAGCGTGTACCCTCCGTGGCAAGAGGCTGGACGGTGGTGTATCTGTGCTCTCGGTTTGCGTGAACCTGATCCGGTCTTAAGAACCCCGGTGGCGGGTTGACATATGCAAGGGTTAAGTGCTACATATGTCGTGTGATTGGAGATCCTCAACTGAGTATAATCGATTCGGATCGCCGTACCTTCGCGGTTATGAAGACTTGGTCACTTTTCTACAACCTAGAGTCATGATGTGAACACTATGGATAAAACTAATGTTGTCTTGATGTGATGTGAAATTAGACTAGGTGCAAACAGAGTCTATTAATACTTAAGATGGCGTTAAAAGATTGAAAGTAAGGACTCACTTTAGTAAGCTACTTCTGCAAAAGTATAAGTTGATTTTTGCTAAAGCCTCTCCTTGACTCCTATTTATCCAGCATACCCTTGAGAGTCTTTTCCTTAGTCGGGTAAGACTTGCTGAGTATTCCATACTCAGGGTTTATCCCTTTGTTGTTTTTAGGTGAGGAAGCGACAAATTTTTGTTGCTTCTGCTCCAAGGTGGTACCAAACGAGGAAAAACAAGACTGAAGTGCGGGAGGACTCGGTCCTCCACTTAGGATCTTTTGTTTATTTAACTTATTGGGAGGAGTTTGTGCCTCCCCTGGTTTGTATAATATTACTACTCTGCACTCACTTTTAGTCTGGTCTGTAATAACATAACTCAAGCTTGCTTTTGAAATAAATGTAAGTTTATGTAACTGCTTCCGCATTTCTTTATCTCCGATGTTCTGTAATGTCTGCAAGACGGGTGAGACGTTCCTGGTGAGGTAAGGAAAGATACCGAACTTGTCAAGTGACTTAGGAACATCTACAGGGTTGTCTGAAGTCTGTTAGACAAGGACAACTGTAGGTGGGCCTAATTACTTGGGAGGTTCCGTCACAGCTGGTATCGGAGCGTAGCCCTTCTTGGCAGATATTATGAGGCATCTTCAAAAGGATTTTCAAAAAGTCTTACCTAAGAACTCTTTTCTCTTCTTACCTAAGTATTCTGAAGAGACTATTTTAAAGACCAGATAGGAAGAGTGCAACGTATAGAAGGTTGAATCGACTAAGGTTGATTCTGTAATTATACATGCATCTTGCTAAGCACTATACTAATAACATTTTCCCCCTTAGAAAAGATGCCACCACGCACCAGGCTAACGGCACGCAAGTCTACGGGACCAATTGGGGTGCCTCGGCATCAATTGGCTCCCCGACATGAAAGCAGCAGCAGTGGAAGTAACGATCCCATCGGAGACCTTGAAGCCCGTGTGAGTCGACTTAAAGCAGCGCTTCAACATAGGACTGATGCTTGGATCGCCGATGGAGATAGGATCAATGAACTGAGAAGGGACATCCGACATCTGCAGGATCAACTCGCTGATCGAGACTTAGCACTTGACTGGGCCGTACAGTCTCGTTTGCTAATGTGTGCTAAGGAAGCAAGGGCTCAGGCCCGAGTTAAAGAACTTAGCTCAACGGTTGATAACCTGCAGGTTTACTGCAATACGTTGCACGAGGAAGTCCATATATTATACTCACAATTACACCCAAGTGAGCCTGCACAACCTGCTGAGGCAGAAGCTGGACCATCACACGTTGCGGGACGTGCGCTGGGTGGGGAGTTAGACCTTTTTGAGCCCCCTCCTTCTTTGAGGTTGGTTGATGTCTGGACTCCCACACCTAACGATGAAGCCGCCAAGAGTAATGGCAAGCAAGAATAAGGGTGTAATAGAAGTAAAAGTAGAGTAGGCTATTGTAGGGTGTACTGTTGTATAAAAGGTTGAACTTTTGTATAATGGGTATTGTATCCTGTTATGTAATATCGAGTCTGTATCATTACTTTTTATAGTAATGTAAAATGGAAGGTTTTCTCTGGCACATTGTGTTTACTTCAAATGTTTTTGCCACAGATGCCGACCAGGACTCGAGGACAGGACGCAGCCGGAACTTTTGGGGGACGGGATGTTACCCCAAACCCACCTCCAGTTCCTCCCACGTTAGCCGAGGCGATTGCCGCCTTGGTGAATGCCACCGCAGACAATACCCGCTTCCTTAGGGAAATGGCGGGTCAGCAGCAATTCCAGCAGCAGGCTGGCAGGGGTTTTCAGCAAGGCCCCCGTGAGACCACCTATCTGGACTTCTCTGAAACCCGTCCACCTCTATTCGTCAAGGCGGAAGATCCCCTAGAAGCTGATGAGTGGATTCGGGTTATTGAACAAAAGTTTGGTCTTCTCCGTTGCTCAGAGACACAGAAGCCGTTGTTCGCCGCACAACAACTCCGTGGTCCTGCCAGTACCTGGTGGGGAAATTTTGTGGCTATTCAACCTGTCAACCATCAAGTCACCTGGGATGAGTTTAAAGCAGCCTTCCGTGAACACTACATCCCCGAAGGAGTGCTGCATATGAAACAAGAGGAATTTATGAAGTTACAACAAGGTGGAGATACCGTCAACCAATATCTCAACAAATTTAATCACCTGTCGCAGTATGCCATCGACCAGGTGAATACAGATTTAAAGAAGAAGAACTGTTTTATGCGGGGACTGAATGATCGGCTACAAAGGAAGATGGCCACATGCATAGATCTCACATATGGAAAGGCTGTCAGCACGGCCTTATCTGTTGAAGCCAAATACACAAATTCTGGGAAGAATAAGGGATTCGGTGGTGAGAGGCCTAATCAGGGCCAGGCGAAGAAACAACGGTTTGTGATCCGACCTTCAAACCAAAATCGCACTTTTTCTCGTCCACCCTCATTTCCCTTCAAACAGTCAGTCATTATCCGCCCCAACAATACCCCCACTACCCCAAAACAGCCGGGTGCCCCAGGCACTCGATTCCCTGCCTTGCCTAGTTCTTCAACTGGGTGTTTTAATTGCGGCAAGTCGGGACATTTTATCAAAGACTGCCCATATCCTAGGCAAAATCAATCAAATGCTTCGCAAGGATCTGGGAAATCGACTCAGCTTAAAGGAAATGCTGTGGGGAAGAATACGAAGAAAACGGGGCGTGTATATTACACTCAAGTGGCTACTACACCGGAAGGAGAGCCGGTGATGATGGGTACGTTTCCCGTGGCCAGTCACCCAGCAATTATTCTTTTTGATTCTGGTGCTTCACATACATTCATTAGCAAGAAATTTGTGGAGCAACATCATATTGCATACCATGAATTGAAAGAGGGATTTAAAATTCATTCACTTGGGGGACACATTTATACTAGAGAAGTGGCCTATGGAGTGCCAGTAACAATGGCCGAACGGAACTTTCCTGCTAACATGATTGTTCTAAAGGGCCAGGATATAGATGTAATTTTGGGTATGAATTGGTTAACCCAACACAAGGCAATTCTCAACACTGAACTCAGAACCGTCAGGTTGAGCTACAACCAAGAAGAGATTCTTTTGACTCTCCCCGCAACCAATCCGGCCAAAGCTTCTGGTAGAGTCTATGAAGCTATTGTACCGGAAATCAAGAATATTCCGGTAGTATGTGAGTTTCCAGATGTGTTTCCGGAAGATTTGCCTGGACTGCCCCCTGAAAGAGATGTAGAATTCGTAATTGAGCTAAAGCCCGGTACGGCTCCCATCTCCCGAAGGTCGTACCGTATGCCCCCTAATGAATTAGCAGAACTGAAGATTCAATTACAAGATCTACTGAATAAGGGATTCATCCGGCCAAGCTCGTCCCCATGGGGTTGTCCCGCCATTTTTGTTAAGAAGAAGGATCAAACCTTGAGAATGTGCGTGGATTATCGACCCCTAAATGAGGTCACTATCAAGAATAAGTACCCTCTTCCAAGGATCGACATCTTATTTGATCAACTGACTGGGGCGAGGGTATTTTCCAAAATTGATCTCAGGTCGGGCTATCACCAAATCCGTATTCGGCCCGAGGATATACCGAAGACCGCGTTTACTACGCGATATGGATTGTTTGAATACTTGGTAATGTCTTTCGGGCTCACAAATGCTCCTGCCCACTTCACCTATTTGATGAACTCGGTGTTCATGCCCGAGTTGGACAAATTCGTGGTAGTCTTCATCGACGATATCTTGATATATTCTAAGAATGAAGAGGACCATGCTCAGCATCTACGGATTGTATTGACGTGCCTCAGGGAACACCAGCTATATGCCAAGTTCAGCAAGTGCGCGTTCTGGCTGGAAGAAATTCAATTTTTGGGGCACGTGTTATCGGCTAAAGGAATTGCGGTAGATCCTAGCAAGGTCAAAGATATTCTGGAGTGGAAACCCCCAACAACTGTTCACCAAGTCCGGAGTTTTCTTGGACTAGCTGGGTATTATCGCAGATTCATACCAGATTTTTCTAAGCTTGTGAAGCTAATCACAAGTTTGTTGAAGAATGACATTAAGTTCAATTGGTCTTCTAAGTGCAATGAAGCCTTTGAGCAACTGAAGACACTATTGACCACTGCTCCGGTATTGGCTCAACCGGACATCACTAAAACTTTTGATGTTTATTGTGATGCATCTGGCAGTGGGCTCGGCTGTGTACTGATGCAAGAGGGCCGAGTAATTGCGTATGCTTCAAGGCAGTTGCGCCGACATGAGGAGCATTATCCAACTCATGATCTGGAGCTAGCTGCTGTGGTTCATGCCCTAATGATTTGGCATCACTATCTGCTGGGAAATATCTGTCACATATATACAGATCATAAAAGTTTGAAGTATATCTTCACCCAGTCAGAGTTAAATATGAGGCAAAGACGATGGCTTGAGCTCATTAAAGACTATGAACTGGAGATCCATTATCACCCAGGCAAAGCCAATGTGGTGGCAGATGCGCTGAGTCGTAAGACTTCCTGCCACTGTCTTATGGCGAAGATCTCCGAGAACACTTTGTGTCAAGAAATGGAAAAGCTAAACCTGGGGATCATCCAACAAGGGACTCTAAATCAACTAAAGCTTGAGTCAATCATTTTGCAAAGGATAATTGATGCTCAAAAGGATAATCTGGGTATGAAGCATATTCGAGAGAAGATAAGGGCTGGAGTAGCCAAATGTTTCAAGGAAGACGATCAAGGTGTGATATGGTTTAAAAACCGCATAGTAGTGCCAAAGAACGAAGAACTCCGCCAGCAAATTCTTGATGAAGCACATCTTAGTCGCTATTCTATTCATCCCGGAAGCACTAAGATGTATCAAGACTTAAAGCAACATTATTGGTGGACGAAGATGAAAATTGAAATTGCACGCTATGTGGCTAGATGTGACACTTGCAGACATGTCAAGGCCATACACATGAAAACTGCTGGTCCATTACAATCCTTGCCAATCCCAACATGGAAATGGGAAGACATTAGTATGGACTTTATTGTGGGACTGCCCAGGACAGCCAAAGGGTATGATTCTATTTGGGTTATCGTTGATCGACTCACAAAGATTGCCCACTTCTTACCTGTCAAGGTCACGTATACAGTAGCCACTTATGCAGCATTATACATTGCCCGTATTCTCAGTCTGCATGGTGTTCCGAAGACCATTGTGTCGGATCGTGGACCTCAATTTGTAGCCAAGTTCTGGGAAGCACTTCACAACTCCTTGGGTACTAAATTACTCCACAGTTCGGCTTATCATCCTCAAACCAGTGGGCAGACTGAGAGGGTCAATCAAATACTGGAAGATATGCTGCGGGCATGTGTTCTAGACTTCTCACAAAGTTGGGATGAATGTTTGCCCTTAGCGGAGTTTTCATACAATAACAGTTATCAAGAAAGTATCAAGATGGCACCTTTTGAAGCTTTGTATGGACGACGGTGTCGAACTCCGCTAAATTGGTCTGAACCTGGAGAAAGATATTTCTTTAGGCCTGATATGGTGAAAGAGGTCGAAGAAAAGGTTCAGAAAATTATTCATAATATGAAGAAAGCTCAGACTCGACAAAAGAGTTATGCAGACCGACGACGACAACCCTTATGCTTTCTGGTAGGCGATTATGTCTACTTAAAAGTTTCACCAATGAAGGGTGTATCGCGTTTCGGGGTTAAAGGGAAGCTTGCACCCAGGTACATTGGTCCATTCCTGGTGATTGAGCAATGTGGACCAGTGGCATACCGACTCCAATTACCTGAAACATTGTCTGCTGTGCATAATGTGTTCCACGTGTCACAATTGAAGAAGTGTCTTCGGGTTCCTGATCGAACCGTTGAAGTGACTGATGTTGTCCTGGAACCAGATTTAACATACTCGGAACATCCTATTCGAGTTCTGGATCAAAAGGACAGGGTCACCCGAAGAAAGACTCTCAAGTTCTACAAGATACAGTGGAACCAGCATTCGGAAGATGAGGCTACATGGGAAACCCAAGACTTTTTAGATAAGAATTTCCCAGGCTTTCTAGCCTCATGTAAATTGTAAAGCCTGTATAGCTGTTGTAATAAAGAAGTAACCCCCACATTACCCCTGTCTTGTACCAAAATTAAGGAAATAAAAATGTGATGTGTTTCCTTTACCATTACCTGCCCTAGGATCTTTAATCTCGGGACGAGATTCTTTTATGGGGGGAAGGATGTAACACCCCTGGTGTTACTATAACTAAAACTTGAGCATGACATCATAAGCATTGGCATTGCATATGTGTGATACACCTAGAGTGCATTCACTAGGCAAAAATTTCAAACAAGTTGTATTGTTTTAATGTTTTTGCAAATAGAACCCTGGTTAAAGGACTTAACCCTAAATAATGGTTAAAGGGGCAAAACTTAACCCAAGTTAAGAAAACCTAAAGGCTTTAGGGTAAAAGTCATAAAATGACCCTAAGAATAAACTTGAATCACATTTATACCCCTGGGATACCAGAAACCCTAATTGGAACCCTGGAAAACCCTAAAACCAAACCCTAGGGGCTTATATGCAAAATTGGTCCACTTTTGGACTAAAGTGCAAAAACCAAGCCAAATAAGTATTTTAAGTCCTTTGGTTCACAAATATGTGGACTTGAAAGCCAAACCTTAAATTTTGGACTTAAATGCAAAATGGACCTCATTTGAGTTCTATACCAAGTGTGAAATTCAGTGTTAAAGGCTCCACTTTGGGGCTTTGTAACTTTCAAAGTATAGGTTTTTTGCCCTAGGTCACCACATCAAAGTTGAAGACCAAACATAGGAGAACAACTTTGCTTAAGAAGGAAAGCATAGTTATTAAGAAAAAGGCAGAGATAATTAAGCCTCAAGTTTGGCTGTCAGGCTGGTCCATGCTGAAATCCAGAACTTCAGTAAAATAGAGCTAACTTTGGACTTGATTTTAAGCATGATCCAGTGACTATTTGTGAGTGCACCCTGTAGCAAAGTTATAGTTGGATGATAGCCCTATAACTTTGGTACAGAAAGCTTGCTCGGTTACTACACAAAATCGGGAGAAAATCTAGCCTCAAATCTCTCTGTCAGTTCATATGAAAGGAGCTCGTCATGGTACAGTAACTTGACTGGATCAGATCAACCGCGCGGCTGCCCTCACCGCCGACGGATTCCTCCGCCGTGATTCGGGTCACCGGCGTTTGGATTCGTGCACCGGACTTATGGATAACCTCTCGGGGTAAAAGATCCTCAGCGTCGTCAAGCTGGAAACCACCTCGGTCGCCCGCGGTACTCCTCCCCTGGTTCATCGCCTGCGGGTAAAGTGCTCACCGCCGACGTGCCCTCGCCGTTGGCCACCGCGTGTCCTAACCGCGCCATTGCATCACCGTGATTCCCTACTGCAGTCCCATCAGCGTCGATGAGCCTGCCACCGAGATAAATACGTGTTCACTGCACCTACGTTCTTCTCCAGCTCCGACCGCCAGCACTGCTCGGCCGAATTCATCACCGCCGCCTAACTTCTCTATAAATTGAAGCCCCCGCAAGCTCCGTAGGGTAGTCAAGTACCCCGACACCCACTATTGCTCCCAGCCGATCACCAGCAAGCTCCAATTTCATACTTCCCCCAAATCAGTCGAAGAACACCGTGAAACCAAGTCCACCGTGGGCAGCCGATTCTGGTAAAGTTCTGTCCGATTCAAACCTTGTTTAAGTCTTCTCATAGCTTAGTGATGCTCGCCAAGCCATCAATTTGAATGTAGATGCCCCCAATCGTCGGGAACACGACAGGCTAGCCACCATGTTCACGGCCCCCGTGGCCAGAGCACATCTCTTGACCATTCGCGCAATTATGTTGGGGAAAATGCTTCCCGGGTCACGAATTGGGTTTGGCCTTAGTCTAGGCACCGGTCTTGGAACAATCCGGCCGGTCTGTGCGCTCACCGGAGTTCGTCCTCCGCGCGACGCCGTCGAGGACCCTCCCATGCGAAGGAATAGAACTCGAGGGACTTCCTTCCAAAGTATCAGCGACTGAGTAAATAGTGCTTCGGATCGACTTCGGGTTGTTCTGAAACGCAAGGACTTATCTGCAAACTCGCCAGCGCGGACGCACGCATGGGCGCGCTTCTGCCCTTACTGGGCCGGCGCAGGCCTGTTTGAGCCCAGTACTGTTTAAAGTTTTTCCTTTTCTTTTTATTCCAGAGCTAAAACAATTCTATAAAATGGTAGAAAAATGCTAAAATTGTGAAACTAATTTTCCTAGGCTTGTTATTTTCCCTAGAATTTAGCAAAAATAATTTTGTGATTTTTAGTGGAAATAAGAAATTTTAGGGTATTTAAAGTAGTTAAAAGTAATAGTAATGGATTTTTAGAAAATAATTGGTAAGTCCAAAAATGCCCAAACTTTTTATGGGAACTTAAAACAATATTTAGAAGCCTTGGGTAGAGTTTGGATTGATTTGGGCCTTGTTTAATCACCAAACCCCAAAACCACCCCCCTGCCCTATGAACTCCTTTACCGACTCCGGAAACCCTAAGTTCCCGGAACTCCGTGAAGGAAAGTTGTACTCAAGACATAGATAATAAGTTTATATTATCTTTGCATCCTCATGAGCATCCCATGGCATCCATTCTTATACATATGTATGGTTATGATTAGAACGTGAGGAAGAAATCGAAGTAACTGAAGAGGAGACACCACCACCTTCGGAGTCTCAGGCCGGGAATCATTTCTACTTTGATATCTGTGGATCTGAGCCTGATTCACCTGTGAACGAAGGCAAGCCCCGGTGCATGCAACCCCTTTCCTTGTGTTTTAAATACTTTTTGCACACTTAAGTCTAGTGAAATGTGCATTAGGTTCATAGGAGTTACTTGAAACCCTTTGATGCATTGCTTTTCCTTGATATCCATACCTTTATAGATACTTCGGTGAAGTATCAAAATATGATTTACAAAAATGCTTAGCCTTGCTTAGATCTTGTGGATAGAAGTTGTCCTCAATTTAACCATGGAGAGGATGGCTTCTACCTGCAAGAATATTTTCATTTGGAGCAATAGTGGGATCTTACTGCAAAGTTCCCCGTGATGCTCTTTCATCCTAAGGAACAGACACAATCCTAAGGATGGAAATACTTAAATTGAGACTTGGGGTAGGAACAGGTGATGTTCTACCCAAGTTGGTTAAGGATTAACGCGTATGTAGGTGTGCTGACCGAGGACCCTTTAACTGGTCACATGCCTCGTCATGGGTAAGCCTTGCCTCGGGCAGACTAAGGCCGGAATAAGATAACACGAAATGGGCGTGGAGCGGTGGCGAGAGTAGCGTGTACCCTCCGTGGCAAGAGGCTGGACGGTGGTGTATCTGTGCTCTCGGTTTGCGTGAACCTGATCCGGTCTTAAGAACCCCGGTGGCGGGTTGACATATGCAAGGGTTAAGTGCTACATATGTCGTGTGATTGGAGATCCTCAGCTGAGTATAATCGATTCGGATCGCCGTACCTTCGCGGTTATGAAGACTTGGTCACTTTTCTACAACCTAGAGTCAGGATGTGAACACTATGGATAAAACTAATGTTGTCTTGATGTGATGTGAAATTAGACTAGGTGCAAACAGAGTCTATTAATACTTAAGATGGCGTTAAAAGATTGAAAGTAAGGACTCACTTTAGTAAGCTACTTCTGCAAAAGTATAAGTTGATTTTTGCTAAAGCCTCTCCTTGACTCCTATTTATCCAGCATACCCTTGAGAGTCTTTTCCTTAGTCGGGTAAGACTTGCTGAGTATTCCATACTCAGGGTTTATCCCTTTGTTGTTTTTAGGTGAGGAAGTGACAAATTTTTGTTGCTTCTGCTCCAAGGTGGTACCAAACGAGGAAAAACAAGACTGAAGTGCGGGAGGACTCGGTCCTCCACTTAGGATCTTTTGTTTATTTAACTTATCGGGAGGAGTTTGTGCCTCCCCTGGTTTGTATAATATTACTACTCTGCACTCACTTTTAGTCTGGTCTGTAATAACATAACTCAAGCTTGCTTTTGAAATAAATGTAAGTTTATGTAACTGCTTCCGCATTTCTTTATATCCGATGTTCTGTAATGTCTGCAAGACGGGTGAGACGTTCCTGGTGAGGTAAGGAAAGATACCGAACTTGTCAAGTGACTTAGGAACATCTACAGGGTTGTCTGAAGTCTGTTAGACAAGGACAACTGTAGGTGGGCCTAATTACTTGGGAGGTTCCGTCACATTGATCATCGACCAGAGACTCATACACCTCACCCCACATATGTTTCCTTGCCATTGAACACATTCTTGGATTTCTGGTGGAGACCATTTCTTGGGCAAAAATCTGAATGTGTTAGCCTTCTGTATTATTGAAAATGGTCATTCATGGCTATTTTCGACAAAAATGGGTGTTGTGGCCATTGATCTTCGACCAGAGGCTCATACACCTCACTACACATATGTTTCCTTGCCATAGATCACATTCTTGGATTTATGGTGGAGACCATTTCTTGGTCAAAATTCGGTAGGTGTTAGCCTTCAGTGTCATTGAAAATGGTCGTTCATGGCTATTTTCGACAAAAATGGGGGTTGTGTGGCCATTGATCATCGACCAGAGGCTCGTACACCTCACCCCACATATGTTTCCTTGCCATAGATCACATTCTTGGATTTCTGGTGGAGACCATTTCTTGGTCAAAAATCCATACGTGTTAGCCTTCGGTATTATTGAAAATGGTCTTTGATCGCTATTTTCGACAAAAATGGGCGTTGTGTGGCCATTGATCATCGGCCAGAGGCCCATACACCTCACCCCACATATGTTTCCTTGCCATAGATCACATTCTTTGATTTCTGGTGGAGACCATTTCTTGGTCAAAAATCCGAATGTGTTAGCCTTCGGTACTATTGAAAATGGTCGTTCATGGCTATTTCGACTAAAATAAGTGTTGTGTGGCCATTGATATTCGACCAGAGGCTCATACACCTCACTACACATATGTTTCCTTGCCATAGATCACATTCTTAGATTTATGGTGGAGACCATTTCTTGGTCAAAAATCCGTGAGTGTTAGCCTTCAGTGTCATTGAAAATGGTCGTTCATGGCTATTTTCGACAAAAATGGGGGTTGTGTGGCCATTGATCATCGACCAGAGACTCATACACCTCACCCCACATATGTTTCCTTGCCATAGAACACATTCTTGGATTTCTGGTGGAGACCATTTCTTGGGCAAAAATCTGAATGTGTTAGCCTTCGTATTATTGAAAATGGTCATTCATGGCTATTTTCGACAAAAATGGGTGTTGTGGCCATTGATCTTCGACCAGAAGCTCATACACCTCACTACACATATGTTTCCTTGCCATAGATCACATTCTTGGATTTATGGTGGAGACCATTTCTTGGTCAAAATTCCGTAGGTGTTAGCCTTCAGTGTCATTGAAAATGGTCGTTCATGGCTATTTTCGACAAAAATGGGGGTTGTGTGGCCATTGATCATCGACCAGAGGCTCGTACACCTCACCCCACATAAGTTTCCTCGCCATAGATCACATTCTCAGATTTCTGGTGGAGACCACTTCTTGGTCAAAAATCCATACGTGTTAGCCTTCGGTATTATTGAAAATGGTCATTGATCGCTATTTTCGACAAAAATGGGCGTTGTGTGGCCATTGATCATCGGCCAGAGGCCCATACACCTCACCCCACATATGTTTCCTTGCCATAGATCACATTCTTGGATTTATGGTGGAGACCATTTCTTGGTCAAAAATTCGTAGGTGTTAGCCTTCAGTGTCATTGAAAATGGTCGTTCATGGCTATTTTCGACAAAAATGGGGGTTGTGTGGCCATTGATCATCGACCAGAGGCTCATACACCTCACCACACATATGTTTCCTTGAAATAGATCACATTTTGGATTTCTGGTGGAGAACATTTCTTGGTCAAAAATCCGTAGGTGTTAGCCTTCAGTATTATTGAAAATGGTCGTTCATGACTATTTTCGACAAAAATGGGTGTTGTGTGGCCATTGATCATCGACCAGAGGCTCATACACCTCACCCCACGTATGTTTCCTTGCTATAGATCACATTCTTGGATTTCTAGTGGAGACCATTTCTTGGTCAAAAATCCGTAGGTGTTAGCCTTCGGTATTATTGAAAATGGTCGTTCATGGCTATTTTCATAAAAAATGGGGGTTGTGTGACCATTTATCATCGACCAGAGGCTCGTACACCTCACCTCACATATGTTTCCTTGCCATATATCACATTCTTGGATTTATGGTGGAGACCATTTCTTGGTCAAAAATCCGTAGGTGTTAGCCTTCCATTTCATAGAAAATGGTCGTTCATGGGTATTTTCGACAAAAATGGGGGTTGTGTGGCCATTGATCATCGACCTGAGGCTCGTACACTTTACCCCACATATGTTTTCTTGCCATTGATCACATTCTTGGATTTCTGGTGGAGACCATTTCTTGGTCAAGAATCCGTTGGTTTTAGCCTTCGGTATTATTGAAAATGGTCGTTCATGGCTATTTTCGTCTAAAATAGGGGTTGTGTGGCCATTTATCATCGACCAGAGGTTCGTACACCTCACCCCACAAATGTTTCCTTGCCATAGATCACATTCTTGGATTTCTGGGGAGACCATTTCTTTGTCAAAAATCCGTACGTGTTAGTCTTCGTTATTATTGAAAATGGTCATTCATGGCTATTTTCGACAAAAATGGGGGTTGTGTGGCCATTGATCATCGACTAGAGGCTCATAAACCTCACCCCACATATGTTTCCTTTCCATAGATCACATTCTTTGATTTCTGGTGGAGACCATTTCTTGGTCAAAAATCCGAATGTGTTAGCCTTTGATACTATTGAAAATGGTCGTTCATGGCTATTTTCGACAAAAATAAGGGTTGTGTGGCCATTGATATTCGACCAGAGGCTCATACACCTCACTACACATACGTTTCCTTGTCATAGATCACATTCTTGGATTTATGGTGGAGAACATTTTTTGGTCAAAAATCCGTGAGTGTTAGCCTTCAGTGTCATTGAAAATGATCGTTCATGGCTATTTTCGACAAAAATGGGGGTTGTGTGGCCATTGATCATCGACCAGAGGCTCGTACACCTCACCCCACATATGTTTCCTTGCCATAGATCACATTCTTGGATTTCTGGTGGAGACCATTTCTTGGGCAAAAATCTGAATGTGTTAGCCTTCGGTATTATTGAAAATGGTCTTTCAAGGCTATTTTCGATAAAAATGGGGGTTGTGTGGCCATTGATCTTCGACCAGAGGCTCATACACCTCAATACACATATGTTTCCTTACCATAGATCACATTCTTGGATTTATGGTGGAGACCATTTCTTGGTCAAAATTCCGTAGGTGTTAGCCTTCAGTGTCATTGAACATGGTCGTTCATGGCTATTTTCGACAAAATGGGGGTTGTGTGGCCATTGATCATCGACCAGAGGCTCATACACCTCACCCCACATATGTTTCCTTGCCATAGATCACATTCTCGGATTTCTGGTGGAGACCATTTCTTGGTCAAAAATCCATACGTGTTAGCCTTCTATATTATTGAAAATGGTCGTTGATCGCTATTTTCGACAAAAATGGGTGTTGTGTGGCCATTGATCATCGACCAGAGGCCCATACACCTCACCCTAGATATGTTTCCTTGCCATAGATCACATTCTTGGATTTATGGTGGAGACCATTTATTGGTCAAAAATCCTTAGGTGTTAGCCTTCGGTATTATTGAAAATGGTCGTTCATGGTTATTTTCGACAAAAATGGGGGTTGTGTGGCCATTGATCATCGACCAAAGGCTCATACACCTCACCCACGTATGTTTCATTGCCATAGATCACATTCTTGGATTTCTGGTGGAGACCATTTCTTGGTCAAAAATATGTAGGTGTTAGCCTTCGGTATTATTGAAAATGGTCGTTCATGGCTATTTTCATAAAAAATGGGGGTTGTGTGGCCATTTATCATCGACCGGAGGCTCGTACACCTCACCTCACATATGTTTCCTTGACATAGATAACATTCTTGGATTTATGGTGGAGACCATTTCTTGGTCAAAAATTCGTAGGTGTTAGCCTTCGGTATTATTGAAAATGGTCGTTCCTGGCTATTTTCGACAAAAATGGGGGTTGTGTGGCCATTGATCATCGACCAAAGGCTCATACACCTCACCCACGTATGTTTCCTTGCCATAGATCACATTCTTGGATTTCTGGTGGTGACCATTTCTTGGTCAAAAATCTGTAGGTGTTAGCCTTCGGTATTATTGAAAATGGTCGTTCATGGTTATTTTCATAAAAAATGGGGGTTGTGTGGCCATTTATCATCGACCAGAGGCTCGTACACCTCACCTCACATATGTTTCCTTGCCATAGATAACATTCTTGGATTTATGGTGGAGACCATTTCTTGGTCAAAAATTCGTAGGTGTTAGCCTTTGGTATTATTGAAAATGGTCGTTCCTGGCTATTTTCGACAAAAATGGGGGTTGTGTGGCCATTGATCATCGACCAAAGGCTCATACACCTCACCCACGTATGTTTCCTTGCCATAGATCACATTCTTGGATTTCTGGTGGAGACCATTTCTTGGTCAAAAATCTGTAGGTGTTAGCCTTCGGTATTATTGAAAATGGTCGTTCATGGCTATTTTCATAAAAATGGGGGTTGTGTGGCCATTTATCATCGACCAGAGGCTCGTACACCTCACCTCACATATGTTTCCTTGCCATAGATCACATTCTTGGATTTATGGTGGAGACCATTTCTTGGTCAAAAATCCGTAGGTGTTAGCCTTCCGTGTCATTGAAAATGGTCGTTCATGGATATTTTCGACAAAAATGGGGGTTGTTTGGCCATTGATCATCGACCAGAGGCTCGTACACTTTACCCCACATATGTTTTCTTGCCATTGATCACATTCTTGGATTTCTGGTGGAGACCATTTCTTGGTCAAGAATCCGTTGTTGTTAGCCTTCGGTACTATTGAAATTGGTCGTTCATGGCTATTTTCGTCTAAAATGGGGGTTGTGTAGCCATTTATCATCGACCAGAGGCTCGTACACCTCACCCCACATATGGTTTCTTGCCATAGATCACATTGTTGGATTTCTGGTGGAGACCATTTCTTGGTCAAAAATCCGTACGTGGTATTATTGAAAATGGTCATTCATGGCTATTTTCGACAAAAAATGGGGGTTGTGTGGCCATTGATCATCGACCAGAGGCTCATAAACCTCACCCCACATATGTTTGCTTGCCATAGATCACATTCTTTGATTTCTGGTGGAGACCATTTCTAGGTCAAAAATCCAAATGTGTTAGCCTTCGGTACTATTGAAAATGGTCGTTCATGGCTATTTTTGACAAAAATAAGGGTTGTGTGGCCATTGATATTCGACCAAAGGCTCATACACCTCACTACACATATGTTTGCTTGCCATAGATCACATTCTTGGATTTATCGTGGAGACCATTTCTTGGTCAAAAACTGTGAGTGTTAGCCTTTAGTGTCATTGAAAATGGTCGTTCATGGCTATTTTCGACAAAAATGGGGGTTGTGTGGCCATTGATCATCGACCAGAGGCTCGTACACCTCACCCGACATATGTTTCCTTGCGATAGATCACATTCTTGGATTTCTGGTGGAGACCATTTCTTGGGCAAAAATCTGAATGTGTTAGCCTTCGGTATTATTGAAAATGGTCATTCAAGGCTATTTTCGACAAAAATGGGGGTTGTGTGGCCATTGATCTTCGACCAGAGGCTCATACACCTCACTACACATATGTTTCCTTGCCATAGATCACATTCTTGGATTTATGGTGGAGACCATTTCTTGGTCAAAATTCTGTAGGTGTTAGCCTTCAGTGTCATTGAAAATGATCGTTCATGGCTATTTTCGACAAAAATGGGGGTTGTGTGGCCATTGATCATCGACCTAAGGCTTGTACACCTCACCCCACATATGTTTCCTTGCCATAGATCACATTCTTGGATTTCTGGTGGTGACCATTTCTTGGTCAAAAATCCATACGTGTTAGCCTGCGGTATTATTGAAAATGGTCGTTGATCGCTATTTTCGATAAAAATGGGCGTTGTGTGGCCATTGATCATCGACCAGAGGCTCGTACACCTCACCCCACATATGTTTCCTTGCGATAGATCACATTCTTGGATTTCTGGTGGAGACCATTTCTTGGGCAAAAATCTGAATGTGTTAGCCTTCGGTATTATTGAAAATGGTCATTCATGGCTATTTTCGACAAAAATGGGGGTTGTGTGGCCATTGATCTTCGACCAGAGGCTCATACACCTCACTACACATATGTTTCCTTGCCATAGATCACATTCTTGTATTTATGGTGGAGACCATTTCTTGGTCAAAATTCCGTAGGTGTTAGCCTTCAGTGTCATTGAAAATGATCGTTCATGCCTATTTTCGACAAAAATGGGGGTTATGTGGCCATTGATCATCGACTTGAGGCTTGTACACCTCACCCCACATATGTTTCCTTGCCATAGATCACATTCTCGGATTTCTGGTGGTGACCATTTCTTGGTCAAAAATCCATACGTGTTAGCCTGCGGTATTATTGAAAATGGTCGTTGATCGCTATTTTCGATAAAAATGGGCGTTGTGTGGCCATTGATCATCGACCAGAGGCTCGTACACCTCACCCCACATATGTTTCCTTGCGATAGATCACATTCTTGGATTTCTGGTGGAGACCATTTCTTGGTCAAAAATTCGTAGGTGTTAGCCTTCGGTATTATTGAAAATGGTCGTTCATGGCTATTTTCGACAAAAATGGGGGTTGTGTGGCCATTGATCATCGACCAAAGGCTCATACACCTCACCCACGTATGTTTCCTTGCCATAGATCACATTCTTGGATTTCTGGTGGAGACCATTTCTTAGGCAAAAATTTGAATGTGTTAGCCTTCGGTATTATTGAAAATGGTCATTCATGGCGATTTTCGACAAAAATGGGTGTTGTGTGGCCATTGATCTTCGACTAGAGGCTCATACACCTCACTACACATATGTTTCCTTGCCATAGATCACATTCTTGGATTTATGGTGGAGACCATTTCTTTGTCAAAATTCCGTAGGTGTTAGCCTTCAGTGTCATTGAAAATGGTCGCTCATGGCTATTTTCGACAAAAATGGGGGTTGTGTGGCCATTGATCATCGACCAGAGGCTCGTACACCTCACCCCACGTATGTTTCCTTGCCATATATCACATTCTCGGATTTCTGGTGGAGACCATTTCTTGGTCAAAAATCCATACGTGTTAGCCTTCTGTATTATCGAAAATGGTTGTTGATCGCTATTTTCGACAAAAAATGGGCGTTGTGTGGCCATTGATCAACGACCAGAGGCCCATACACCTCACCCCACATATGTTTCCTTGCCATAGATCACATTCTTGGACTTATGGTGGAGACCATTTCTTGGTCAAAAATCCGTAGGTGTTACCCTTCAGTGTCATTGAAAATGGTCGTTCATGGCTATTTTCGACAAAAATGGGGGTTATGTGGCCATTGATCATCGACCAAAGGCTCGTACACCTCACCCACATATGTTTCCTTGCCATAGATCACATTTTGGATTTCTGGTGGAGACCATTTCTTGGTCAAAAATAGGTAGGTGTTAGCCTTCGGTATTATTCAAAATGGTCGTTCATGGCTATTTTTGACAAAAATGGGGGTTCTTTGGCCATTGATTATCGACCAGAGGCTCATACACCTCACCCCACATATGTTTCCTTTCCATAGATCACATTCTTGGATTTCTGGTGGAGACCATTTCTTGGTCAAAAATCCGTGAGTGTTAGCCTTCAGTGTCATTGAAAATGGTCGTTCATGGCTATTTTCGACAAAAATGGGGGTTGTGTGGCCATTGATCATCGACCAGAGGCTCGTACACCTCACCCCACATATGTTTCATTGCCATAGATTACATTATTGGATTTCTGGTGGAGGCCATTTCTTGGGCAAAAATATGAATGTGTTAGCCTTCGGTATTATTGAAAATGGTCATTCATGGCGATTTTCGACAAAAATGGGTGTTGTGTGGCCATTGATCTTCGACCAGAGGCTCATACACCTCACTACACATATGTTTCCTTTCCATAGATCACATTCTTGGATTTATGGTGGAGACCATTTCTTCGTCAAAATTCCGTAGGTGTTAGCCTTCAGTGTCATTGAAAATGGTCGTTCATGGCTATTTTCGACAAAAATGGGGGTTATGTGGCCATTGATCATCGACCAAAGGCACGTACACCTCACACCACATATGTTTCCTTGCCATAGATCACATTTTGGATTTCTGGTGGAGACCATTTCTTGGTCAAAAATCCGTAGGTGTTAGCCTTCGGTATTATTGAAAATGGTTGTTCATGGCTATTTTTGACAAAAATGGGGGTTCTTTTGACATTGATCATCGACCAGAGGCTCATACACCTCACCCCACATATGTTTCCTTTCCATAGATCACATTCTTGGATTTCTGGTGGAGACCATTTCTTGGTCAAAAATCCTTAGGTGTTAGCCTTCGGTATTATTGAAAATGGTCGTTCATGGCTATTTTCATCAAAAATGGGGGTTGTGTGGACATTTATCATCGACCAGAGGCTCGTACACCTCACCCCACATATGTTTCCTTGCTATAGATCACATTCTTGGATTTCTAGTGGAGACCATTTCTTGGTCAAAAATTCATACGTGTTAGCCTTTAGTATTATTGAAATGATCGTTCATGGCTATTTTCGACAAAATGGGGATTGTGTGGCCATTGATCATCGACCAGAGGCTCGTACACCTCACCCCACATATGTTTCCTTGCCATAGATCACATTCTTGGATTTGTAGTGGAGACCATTTCTTGGGCAAAAATCTGAATGTGTTAGCCTTCGGTATTATTGAAAATTGTCATTCACGGCTATTTTCGACAAAAATGGGGGTTGTGTGGCCATTGATCTTTGACGAAAGGCTCATACACCTCACTACACATATGTTTCCTTGCCATAGATCACATTCTTGGATTTATGGTGGAGACCATTTCTTGGTCAAAAATCCGTAGGTGTTAGCCTTCAGTGTCGTTAAAAATGGTCGTTCATGGCTATTTCCGACAAAAATGGGGGTTGTGTGGCCATTGATCATCAAGCAGAGGCTCGTACACTTCACCCCACATAGGTTTTCTTGCCATATATCACATTCTTGGATTTCTAGTGGAGACCATTTCTTAGTCAAAAATCCGTTGGTGTTAGCCTTCGGTATTATTGAAAATGGTCGTTCATGGCTATTTTCGACAAAAATGGGGGTTGTGTGGCCATTTATCATCGACCAGAGGCTCGTACACCTCACCCCACATATGTTTCCTTGCCATAGATCACATTCTTGGATTTCTTGTGGTGACCATTTATTGGTCAAAAATCTATACGTGTTAGCCTTCAGTATTATTGAAAATGGTCATTCATGGCTATTTTCAACAAAAATGGGGGTTGTGTGGCCATTGATCATCGACCAAAGGCTCGTAAACCTCACCCCACATATGTTTCCTTGCCGTAGATCACATTCTTTGATTTCTGGTGGAGACCATTTCTTGGTCAAAAATCTGAATGTTTTAGCCTTCGGTACTATTGAAAATGGTCGTTCATGGCTATTTTCGACAAAAATTGGGGTTGTGTGGCCATTGATATTCCACCAAAGGCTCATACACCTCACTACACATGTTTCCTTTCCATAGATCACATTCTTGGATTTATGGTGGAGACCATTTCTTGGTCAAAAATCCGTAGGTGTTAGCGTTCATTGTCATTGAAAATGATCGTTCATGGCTATTTTCGACAAAAATGGGGTTTGTGTGGCCATTGATCAACGACCAGAGGCTCGTACACTTCACCCCACATATGTTTTCTTGCCATAGATCACATTCTTGGATTTCTGGTGGGGACCATTTCTTGGTCAAAAATCCGTTGGTGTTAGCCTTCGGTATTATTGAAAATGGTTGTTCATGGCTATTTTCGACAAAAATGGGGGTTGTGTGGCCATTTATCATCGACCAGAGGCTCATACACCTCACCCCACATATGTTTCCTTACCATAGATCACATTCTTGGATTTCTGGTGGAGACCATTTCTTGGTAAAAAATCCGTAGGTGTTAGCCTCTGGTATTATTGAAAATGGTCGTTCATGGCTATTTTCATCAAAAATAGGGGTTGTGTGGCCATTTATCATCGACCAGAGGCTCGTACACCTCACCCCACATATGTTTCCTTGCCATAGATCACATTCTTGGATTTTTGGTGGAGACCATTTCTTGGTCAAAAATTCGTATGTGTTAGCCTTCGGTATTATTGAAAATGGTCGTTCATGGCTATTTTCGACAAAATGGGGGTTGTGTGGCCATTGATCATCGACCAGAGGCTCGTACACCTCACCCCACATATGTTTCCTTGCCATAGATCACATTCTTGGATTTCTGGTGGAGACCATTTCTTGGGCAAAAATCCGAATGTGTTAGCCTTCGGTATTTTCGAAAATGGTCATTCAAGGCTATTTTCGACAAAAATGGGGGTTGTGTGGCCATTGATCTTCGACCAGAGGCTCATACACCTCACTACACATATGTTTCCATGCCATAGATCAAATTCTTGGATTTATGGTGGAGACCATTTCTTGGACAAAAATCCATAGGTGTTAGCCTTCAGTGTCATTGAAAATGGTCATTCATGGCTATTTTCGACAAAAATGGGGGTTGTGTGGCCATTGATCATCGACCAGAGGCTCGTACACTTCACCCCACATTTGTTTTCTTGCCATAGATCACATTCTTGGATTTCTGGTGGAGACCATTTCTTGGTCAAAAATCTGTTGGTGTTAGCCTTCGGTATTATTGAAAATGGTCGTTCATGGCTATTTTCGACTGAAATGGGGGTTGTGTGGCCATTTATCATCGACCAGAGGCTCACACACCTCACCCCACATATGTTTCCTTGCCATAGATCACATTCTTGGATATCTGGTGGAGACCATTTCTTGGTCAAAAATCCGTACGTGTTAGCCTTCGGTATTATTGAAAATGGTCATTCATGGCTATTTTCGACAAAAATGGGGGTTGTGTGGCCATTGATCATCGACCAAAGGCTCGTACACCTCACCCCACATATGTTTCCTTACCATAGATCACATTCTTTGATTTCTGGTGGAGACCATTTCTTGGTCAAAAATCCGAATGTGTTAGCCTTCGGAACTATTGAAAATGGTCGTTCATGGCTATTTTCGACAAAAATGGGGGTTGTGTGGCCATTGATATTGGACCAGAGGCTCATACACCTCACTACACATATGTTTCCTTGCCATAGATCACATTCTTGGATTTATGGTGGAGACCATTTTTTGGTCCAAAATCCGTAGGTGTTAACCTTCAGTGTCATTGAAAATGGTTGTTCATGGCTATTTTCGACAAAAATTAGGGTTGTGTGGCCATTGATCGTCGACCAGAGGCTCATACACCTCACCCCACATATGTTTCCTTGCCGTAGATCACATTCTTGGATTTCTGGTGGAGACCATTTCTTGGTCAAAAATCCGTATGTGTTAGCCTTCGGTATTATTGAAAATGGTCGTTCATGGCTATTTTCGACAAAAATGGGGGTTGTGTGGCCATTGATCATCGACCAGAGGCTCATACACCTCACCCCACATATGTTTCCTTGCCATAGATCACATTCTTGGATTTTTGGTGGAGACCATTTCTTGGTCAAAAATCCGTAGGTGTTAGCCTCTAGTATTATTGAAAATGGTCGCTCATGGCTATTTTCATAAAAAATGGGGGTTGTGTGGCCATTTATCATCGACTAGAGGCTCATAAACCTCACCCCACATATGTTTCCTTGCCATAGATCACATTCTTAGATTTCTGGTGGAGACCATTTCTTGGTCAAAAACTCGTACGTGTTAGTCTTCGGTATTATTGAAAATGGTCGTTCATGGCTATTTTCGGCAAAATGGGGGTTGTGTGGCCATTGATCATCGACCAGAGGCTCGTACACCTCACCCCACATATGTTTCCTTGCCATAGATCACATTCTTGGATTTCTGGTGGAGACCATTTCTTGGGTAAAAATCCGTATATGTTAGCCTTTGGTATTTTTGAAAATGGTCATTCATGGCTATTTTCGACAAAAATGGGGGTTGTGTGGCCATTGATATTCGACCAGAGGCTCATACACCTCACTACACATATGTTTCCTTGCCATAGATCACATTCTTGGATTTATGGTGGAGACCATTTCTTGGTCAAAAATCCGTAGGTGTTAGCCTTCAGTGTCATTGAAAATGGTCGTTCATGGCTATTTTCGACAAAAATTAGGGTTGTGTGGCCATTGATCGTCGACCAGAGGCTCATACACCTCACCGCACATATGTTTCCTTGCCGTAGATCACATTCTTGGATTTCTGGTGGAGACCATTTCTTGGTCAAAAATCCGTAGGTGTTAGCCTTCGGTATTATTGAAAATGGTCGTTCATGGCTATTTTCGACAAAAATGGGGTTTGTGTGGCCATTGATCAACGACCAGAGGCTCGTACACTTCACCCCACATATGTTTTCTTGCCATAGATCACATTCTTGGATTTCTGGTGGGGACCATTTCTTGGTCAAAAATCCGTTGGTGTTAGCCTTCGGTATTATTGAAAATGGTCGTTCATGGCTATTTTCGACAAAAATGGGGGTTGTGTGGCCATTTATCATCGACCAGAGGCTCATACACCTCACCCCACATATGTTTCCTTACCATAGATCACATTCTTGGATTTCTGGTGGAGACCATTTCTTGGTAAAAAATCCGTAGGTGTTAGCCTCTGGTATTATTGAAAATGGTCGTTCATGGCTATTTTCATCAAAAATAGGGGTTGTGTGGCCATTTATCATCGACCAGAGGCTCGTACACCTCACCCCACATATGTTTCCTTGCCATAGATCACATTCTTGGATTTTTGGTGGAGACCATTTCTTGGTCAAAAATTCGTATGTGTTAGCCTTCGGTATTGTTGAAAATGGTCGTTCATGGCTATTTTCGACAAAATGGGGGTTGTGTGGCCATTGATCATCGACCAGAGGCTCGTACACCTCACCCCACATATGTTTCCTTGCCATAGATCACATTCTTGGATTTCTGGTGGAGACCATTTCTTGGGCAAAAATCCGAATGTGTTAGCCTTCGGTATTTTTGAAAATGGTCATTCAAGGCTATTTTCGACAAAAATGGGGGTTCTGTGGCCATTGATCTTTGACCAGAGGCTCATACACCTCACTACACATATGTTTCCTTGCCATAGATCAAATTCTTGGATTTATGGTGGAGACCATTTCTTGGACAAAAATCCATAGGTGTTAGCCTTTAGTGTCATTGAAAATGGTCATTCATGGCAATTTTCGACAAAAATGGGGGTTGTGTGGCCATTGATCATCGACCAGAGGCTCGTACACTTTACCCCACATTTGTTTTCTTGCCATAGATCACATTCTTGGATTTCTGGTGGAGACCATTTCTTGGTCAAAAATCTGTTGGTGTTAGCCTTCGGTATTATTGAAAATGGTCGTTCATGGCTATTTTCGACTGAAATGGGGGTTGTGTGGCCATTTATCATCGACCAGAGGCTCACACACCTCACCCCACATATGTTTCCTTACCATAGATCACATTCTTGGATATCTGGTGGAGACCATTTCTTGGTCAAAAATCCGTACGTGTTAGCCTTCGGTATTATTGAAAATGGTCATTCATGGCTATTTTCGACAAAAATGGGGGTTGTGTGGCCATTGATCATCGACCAAAGGCTCGTACACCTCACCCCACATATGTTTCCTTTCCATAGATCACATTCTTTGATTTCTGGTGGAGACCATTTCTTGGTCAAAAATCCGAATGTGTTAGCCTTCATAACTATTGAAAATGGTCGTTCATGGCTATTTTCGACAAAAATGGGGGTTGTGTGGCCATTGATATTGGACCAGAGGCTCATACACCTCACTACACATATGTTTCCTTGCCATAGATCACATTCTTGGATTTATGGTGGAGACCATTTCTTGGTCCAAAATCCGTAGGTGTTAGCCTTCAGTGTCATTGAAAATGGTTGTTCATGGCTATTTTCGACAAAAATTAGGGTTGTGTGGCCATTGATCGTCGACCAGAGGCTCATACACCTCACCCCACATATGTTTCCTTGCCGTAGATCACATTCTTGGATTTCTGGTGGAGACCATTTCTTGGTCAAAAATCCGTAGGTGTTAGCCTTCGGTATTATTGAAAATGGTCGTTCATGGCTATTTTCGACAAAAATGGGGGTTGTGTGGCCACTGATCATCGACCAGAGGCTCATACACCTCACCCCACATATGTTTCCTTGCCATAGATCACATTCTTGGATTTCTGGTGGAGACCATTTCTTGGTCAAAAATCCGTAGGTGTTAGCCTCTAGTATTATTGAAAATGGTCGCTCATGGCTATTTTCATAAAAAATGGGGGTTGTGTGGCCATTTATCATCGACTAGAGGCTCATAAACCTCACCCCACATATGTTTCCTTGCCATAGATCACATTCTTGGATTTCTGGTGGAGACCATTTCTTGGTCAAAAACTCGTACGTGTTAGTCTTCGGTATTATTGAAAATGGTCGTTCATGGCTATTTTCGGCAAAATGGGGGGTGTGTGGCCATTGATCATCGACCAGAGGCTCGTACTCCTCACCCCACATATGTTTCCTTGCCATAGATCACATTCTTGGATTTCTGGTGGAGACCATTTCTTGGGCAAAAATCCGTATGTGTTAGCCGTTGGTATTTTTGAAAATGGTCATTCATGGCTATTTTCGACAAAAATGGGGGTTGTGTGGCCATTGATATTCGACCAGAGGCTCATACACCTCACTACACATATGTTTCCTTGCCATAAATCACATTCTTGGATTTATGGTGGAGACCATTTCTTGGTCAAAAATCCGTAGGTGTTAGCCTTCAGTGTCATTGAAAATGGTCGTTCATGGCTATTTTCGACAAAAATTAGGGTTGTGTGGCCATTGATCGTCGACCAGAGGCTCATACACCTCACCGCACATATGTTTCCTTGCCGTAGATCACATTCTTGGATTTCTGGTGGAGACCATTTCTTGGTCAAAAATCCATAGGTGTTAGCCTTCGGTATTATTGAAAATGGCCGTTCATGGCTATTTTCGACAAAAATGGGGGTTGTGTGGCCATTGATCATCGACCAGAGGCTCATACACCTCACCCCACATATGTTTCCTTGCCATAGATCACATTCTTGGATTTCTGGTGGAGACCATTTCTTGGTCAAAAATCCGTAGGTGTTAGCCTCTAGTATTATTGAAAATGGTCGCTCATGGCTATTTTCATAAAAAATCGGGGTTGTGTGGCCATTTATCATCGACTAGAGGCTCATAAACCTCACCCCACATATGTTTCCTTGCCATAGATCACATTCTTGGATTTCTGGTGGAGACCATTTCTTGGTCAAAAACTCGTACGTTAACGCCTTCGGTATTATTGAAAATGGTCGTTCATGGCTATTTTCGGCAAAATGGGGGTTGTGTGGCCATTGATCATCGACCAGAGGCTCGTACACCACACCCCACATATGTTTCCTTGCCATAGATCACATTCTTGGATTTCTGGTGGAGACCATTTCTTTGGCAAAAATCCGAATGTGTTAGCCTTTGGTATTTTTGAAAATGGTAATTCATGGCTATTTTCGACAAAAATGGGGGTTGTGTGGCCATTGATCTTCGACCAGAGGCTCATACACCTCACTACACATATGTTTCCTTGCCATAGATCACATTCTTGGATTTATTGTGGAGACCATTTCTTGGTCAAAAATCCGTAGGTGTTAGCCTTCAGTGTCATTGAAAATGGTCGTTCATGGCTATTTTCGACAAAAATTAGGGTTGTGTGGCCATTGATCGTCGACCAGAGGCTCATACACCTCACCCCACATATGTTTCCTTGCCGTAGATCACATTCTTGGATTTCTGGTGGAGACCATTTCTTGGTCAAAAATCCGTAGGTGTTAGCCTTCGGTATTATTGAAAATGGTCGTTCATGGCTATTTTCGACAAAAATGGGGGTTGTGTGGCCATTGATCATCGACCAGAGGCTCATACACCTCACCCCACATATGTTTCCTTGCCATAGATCACATTCTTGGATTTCTGGTGGAGACCATTTCTTGGTCAAAAATCCGTAGGTGTTAGCCTCTAGTATTATTGAAAATGGTCGCTCATGGCTATTTTCATAAAAAATGGGGGTTGTGTGGCCATTTATCATCGACTAGCGGCTCATAAACCTCACCCACATATGTTTCCTTGCCATAGATCACATTCTTGGATTTCTGGTGGAGACCATTTCTTGGTCAAAAACTCGTACGTGTTAGCCTTCGGTATTATTGAAAATGGTCGTTCATGGCTATTTTAGGCAAAATGGGGGTTGTGTGGCCATTGATCATCGACCCGAGGCTCGTACACCACACCCCACATATGTTTCCTTGCCATAGATCACATTCTTGGATTTCTGGTGGAGACCATTTCTTGGGCAAAAATCCGAATGTGTTAGCCTTTGGTATTTTTGAAAATGGTAATTCATGGCTATTTTCGACAAAAATAGGGGTTGTGTGGCCATTGATCTTCGACCAGAGGCTCATACACCTCACTACACATATGTTTCCTTGCCATAGATCATATTCTTGGATTTATTGTGGAGACCATTTCTTGGTCAAAAATTCGTAGGTGTTAGCCTTCAGTGTCATTGAAAATGGTCGTTCATGGCTATTTTCGACAAAAATTAGGGTTGTGTGGCCATTGATCGTCGACCAGAGGCTCATACACCTCACCCCACATATGTTTCCTTGCCGTAGATCACATTCTTGGATTTCTGGTGGAGACCATTTCTTGGTCAAAAATCCGTAGGAGTTAGCCTTCGGTATTATTGAAAATGGTCGTTCATGGCTATTTTCGACAAAAATGGGGGTTGTGTGGCCATTGATCATCGACCAGAGGCTCATACACCTCACCCCACATATGTTTCCTTGCCATAGATCACATTCTTGGATTTCTGGTGGAGACCATTTCTTGGTCAAAAATCCGTAGGTGTTAGCCTCTAGTATTATTGAAAATGGTCGCTCATGGCCATTTTCATAAAAAATGGGGGTTGTGTGGCCATTTATCATCGACTAGCGGCTCATAAACCTCACCCCACATATGTTTCCTTGCCATAGATCACAATCTTGGATTTCTGGTGGAGACCATTTCTTGGTCAAAAACTCGTACGTGTTAGCCTTCGGTATTATTGAAAATGGTCGTTCATGGCTATTTTCGGCAAAATGGGGGTTGTGTGGCCATTGATCATCGACCAGAGGCTCGTACACCTCACCCCACATATGTTTCCTTGCCATAGATCACATTCTTTGATTTCTGGTGGAGACCATTTCTTGGGCAAAAATCCGAATGTGTTAGCTTTTGGTATTTTTGAAAATGGTCATTCATGGCTATTTTCGACAAAAATGGGGGTTGTGTGGCCATTGATCTTCGACCAGAGGCTCATACACCTCACTACACATATGTTTCCTTGCCATAGATCACATTCTTGGATTTATGGTGGAGACCATTTCTTGGTCAAAAATTCGTAGGTGTTAGCCTTCCGTGTCATTGAAAATGGTCGTTGATGGCTATTTTCGACAAAAATTAGGGTTGTGTGGCCATTGATCGTCTACCAGAGCCTCATACACCTCACCCCACATATGTTTCCTTGCCGTAGATCACATTCTTGGATTTCTGGTGGAGACCATTTCTTGGTCAAAAATCCGTAGGTGTTAGCCTCTAGTATTATTGAAAATGGTCGCTCATGGCTATTTTCATAAAAAATCGGGGTTGTGTGGCCATTTATCATTGACTAGAGGCTCATAAACCTCACCCCACATATGTTTCCTTGCCATAGATCACATTCTTGGATTTCTGGTGGAGACCATTTCTTGGTCAAAAACTCGTACGTGTTAGCCTTCGGTATTATTGAAAATGGTCGTTCATGGCTATTTTCGGCAAAATGGGGGTTGTGTGGCCATTGATCATCGACCAGAGGCTCGTACACCTCACCCCACATATGTTTCCTTGCCATAGATCACATTCTTGGATTTCTGGTGGAGACCATTTCTTGGGCAAAAATCCGAATGTGTTAGCCTTTGGTATTTTTGAAAATGGTAATTCATGGCTATTTTCGACAAAAATGGGGGTTGTGTGGCCATTGATCTTCGACCAGAGGCTCATACACCTCACTACACATATGTTTCCTTGCCATAGATCACATTCTTGGATTTATGGTGGAGACCATTTCTTGGTCAAAAATCCGTAGGTGTTAGCCTTCATTGTCATTGAAAATGGTCGTTCATGGCTATTTTCGACAAAAAATAGGGTTGTGTGGCCATTGATCGTCGACGAGAGGCTCATACACCTCACCCCACATATGTTTCCTTGCCGTAGATCACATTATTGGATTTCTGGTGGAGACCATTCCTTGGTCAAAAATCCGTAGGTGTTAGCCTTCGGTATTATTGAAAATGGTCGTTCATGGCTATTTTCGACAAAAATGGGGGTTGTGTGGCTATTGATCATCGTCCAGAGGCTCATACGCCTCACCCCACATATGTTTCCTTGCCATAGATCACATTCTTGGATTTCTGGTGGAGACCATTTCTTGGTAAAAAATCCGTAGGTGTTAGCCTCTAGTATTATTGAAAATGGTCGCTCATGGCTATTTTCATAAAAAATGGGGGTTGTGTGGCCATTTATCATCGACTAGCGGCTCATAAACCTCACCCCACATATGTTTCCTTGCCATAGATCACATTCTTGGATTTCTGGTGGAGACCATTTCTTGGTCAAAAACTCGTACGTGTTAGCCTTCGGTATTATTGAAAATGGTCGTTCATGGCTATTTTCGGCAAAATGGGGGTTGTGTGGCCATTGATCATCGACCAGAGGCTCGTACACCTCACCCCACATATGTTTCCTTGCCATAGATCACATTCTTTGATTTCTGGTGGAGACAATTTCTTGGGCAAAAATCCGAATGTGTTAGCTTTTGGTATTTTTGAAAATGGTCATTCATGGCTATTTTCGACAAAAATGGGGGTTGTGTGGCCATTGATCTTCGACCAGAGGCTCATACACCTCACTACACATATGTTTCCTTGCCATAGATCACATTCTTGGATTTATGGTGGAGACCATTTCTTGGTCAAAAATTCGTAGGTGTTAGCCTTCAGTGTCATTGAAAATGGTCGTTGATGGCTATTTTCGACAAAAATTAGGGTTGTGTGGCCATTGATCGTCTACCAGAGCCTCATACACCTCACCCCACATATGTTTCCTTGCCGTAGATCACATTCTTGGATTTCTGGTGGAGACCATTTCTTGGTCAAAAATCCGTAGGTGTTAGCCTTCGGTATTATTGAAAATGGTCGTTGATGGCTATTTTTGACAAAAATGGGGGTTGTGTGGCCATTGATAATCAACCAGAGGCTTATACACCTCACCCCACATATGTTTCCTTGCCATAGATCACATACTTGGATTTCTGGTGGAGACCATTTCTTGGTCAAAAATCCGTAGGTGTTAGCCTCTAGTATTATTGAAAATGGTCGCTCATGGCTATTTTCATAAAAAAATGGGGGTTGTGTGGCCATTTATCATCGACTAGAGGCTCATAAACCTCACCCCACATATGTTTCCTTGCCATAGATCACATTCTTGGATTTCTGGTGGAGACCATTTCTTGGGCAAAAATCTGAATGTGTTAGATTTGGTATTTTTGAAAATGGTCATTCATGGCTATTTTCGACAAAAATGGGGGTTGTGTGGCCATTGATCTTCGACCAGAGGCTCATACACCTCACTACACATATGTTTCCTTGCCATAGATCACATTCTTGGATTTATGGTGGAGACCATTTCTTGGTCAAAAATCCGTAGGTGTTAGCCTTCATTGTCATTGAAAATGGTCGTTCATGGCTATTTCCGACAAAAATTAGGGTTGTGTGGCCATTGATCGTCGACCAGAGGCTCATACACCTCACCCCACATATGTTTCCTTGCCGTAGATCACATTCTTGGATTTCTGGTGGAAACCATTTCTTTGTCAAAAATCCGTAGGTGTTAGCCTTCGGTATTATTGAAAATGGTCGTTCATGGCTATTTTCGACAAAAATGGGGGTTGTGTGGCCATTGATCATCGACCAGAGGCTCATACACCTCACCGCACATATGTTTCTTTGCCATAGATCGCATTCTTGGATTTCTGGTGGAGACCATTTCTTGGTCAAAAATTCGTAGGTGTTAGCCTCTAGTATTATTGAAAATGGTCGCTCATGGCTATTTTCATACAAAATGGGGGTTGTGTGGCCATTTATCATCGACTAGAGGCTCATAAACCTCACCCCACATATTTTCCCTTGCCATAGATCACATTCTTGGATTTCTGGTGGAGACCATTTATTGGTCAAAAACTCGTACGTGTTAGCCTTCGGTATTATTGAAAATGGTCGCTCATGGCTATTTTCGACAAAATGGGGGTTGTGTGGCCATTGATCATCGACCAGAGGCTCGTACACCTCACCCCACATATGTTTCCTTGCCATAGATCACATTCTTGGATTTCTGGTGGAGACCATTTCTTGGGCAAAAATCCGAATGTGTTAGCCTTTGTTATTTTTGAAAATGGTCATTCATGGCTAATTTCGACAAAAATGGGGGTTGTGTGGCCATTGATCTTCGACCAGAGGCTCATACACCTCACTACACATATGTTTCCTTGCCATAGATCACATTCTTGGATTTATGGTGGAGACCATTTCTTGGTCAGAAATCCATAGGTGTTAGCCTTTAGTGTCATTGAAAATGGTCGTTCATGGCTATTTTCGACAAAAATGGGGGTTGTGTGGCCATTGATCATCGACCAGAGGCTCGTACACTTCACCCCACATATGTTTTCTTTCCATAGATCACATTCTTGGATTTCTGGAGGAGACCATTACTTGGTCAAAAATCTGTTGGTGTTAGCCTTCGGTATTATTGAAAATGGTCGTTCATGGCTATTTTCGACTAAAATGGGGGTTGTGTGGCCATTTATCATCGACCAGAGGCTCGTGCAATTCACCCCACATATGTTTCCTTGCCATAGATCACATTCTTGGATATCTGGTGGAGACCATTTCTTGGTCAAAAATCTGTATGTGTTAGCCTTCGGTATTATTGAATATGGTCATTCATGGCTATTTTCGACAAAAATGGGGGTTGTGTGGCCAATGATTGTAACACCCCAGGTGTTACTCTGGGTGTCCACCCAGGGCTACCCCTTTTAACCTATTATCACATGTAATTTGGTTTGGGCAAAGTACATCAAACTTGGAATTCAAGGTCCTAAACAAGTGCCAACCATCTTGGATATCATGCCCTAGCTTGTCATGCACATCTAAGGGGGGAATTTCCCAAAACCCTAAAGCAAACCCCTCTTGAGCCATAGGAACCCTCTTTGAAGCTAGGATGAAAAGGTCATGTAAACCTTATGATCATGGCTTGGGCCAAATATAAAAGTTGTAGTATACTTCATAACCTACAAATGGTAGTAAGAAAGTAACCCCAAAAAGAATTCAGATAAGCCCCAAAAAGTTCACCCAAGGTTGAGCACAAGAGAGAATTCAGAATTTGCCTAAGTCTAAAAGCTAACCCTTCAACAAAGATCCCACATGTTCACCTTAATCCAAAATTCAAAACACTTCGACCCAATTGACAAAGTGGCGCCAAATTAACCTTAGAATGCCCTGGAAAGAGGTGACAACTACCCTAGGGCGTTTGACACGACTTGGCACCATTTTTGTCTCGGTTTGGACATGTCTGACACAGCCGACTTCCTACCCTCATATCTCTCTAACCCGACCACATCTACTCTTGGAACTCACATGAACTAGGTAGCTCTAGGTGCAGGGAAGTGATCTCCCACAGGCGATAGGGCAAGATTCGTACGTTTTGGCCGCTCAGCAGAGGGAAGAACACGGGCAGAAGCAACGAGCCACGTGTTCGACGCGCTCTGAGCTCGCCAGAGCACGCCCGCGCGCGCCCCCGCGTGCCCCGCGTCGCGCCAAACGGCCAGCCGACGCCATGGCCCGCGCCCGCGCCTATAAAGCCCCCCAGACGTCGACCACACTCTTCCACGCACGCTCAAACCTCATCGGAGCTCAGCTCACCGCCGTTTGCCCATGTGCGACGTGTCCGCGGCCACCCGAGCCACTGTCGCCGTAGACCGGCCAGCCCAGCCCTTCCCAACCCTGTCCAACCCTCTGAGACGAGTGTGCACGCCCCAGTGAAGCTCCCAGAGCAAGGAATCGAAGCCTGCTTCGCCGGAGAGGCCAGTCCACGGTCGCTGGAGTTCACAACCCCGCCGGAGTGCGTGGATCGGGTAAATCACTGAACCATTTCTCGATTCAATGCACAGATAGCCTCTACGTCACCCCGTGAAGCTCACCGTACCCTTGGATTGAACCAGATCGCCGTGAATTGGCCGGTACACTCGCCGTCGACGAGAACACCCGCCTGCGCACGAGGACCGAGCGATTCCGGCCATCCCCGCCGTCGAGCCGCACCTCGCTGTGACCGCCAGAGCCTCCCCGAACTAACCCTACCCCTCGCCGGACCTCTCTCGCCGCCGGTAAGCCGCGCCGCCCTTTTCTTTCCCGCGGGTACTGTTTACATTGGGGGAAGGACCGCGGGTGAGAGGGAGAGAAAGTCAGGGGGCTTTTTGAACTGTCAGCGACTCAGGGGAACAGTGGCACAGGGGTAAATTTGAGTGGGTTGATTTAGTTTTAACCCAGGGACCTCGGTGTAAACTACTTTTTCAGAAAACCTTATTAAACCTGATTTTAAATTTGAACAGAAACTTTGAAAATCCATAACTTCTGTTTAGTTCATCCAAATTTGGTCAAACCAATTTTGTCAGACTTTAAATAATGTAAACTACCTAAGAAAAATATAAAAACCCCTATGTACTACAGAAAACTTTAGGGTTCTAATTTAATTATTGTTTTGGCCATAAGCTAAATAATAGGGCTAAAATTAGTTGCACTATTTGACTAGGGTTAGCAAAATTTGGAGAAGTTTATATCCGCCTACTGACCTAATTAAAAATGTTGAATCTCTCTGTCCACTCCATTAAGTTAGTTTTTACCCCTTATTTTATAATATGCTTAAGGCTAAGAAAAATAGAAAAGGTGATTTAAATAATGAACCAGAGGGCATCCCTATTTTTGTTAAGGTACTTATCCAATGTAGTTCACTAGAAAAATCTATCCTACCCTGGTTTAGTACAAAATAAGTAGGATACCTGTTATTTGAATAAAACAAGGATAAGTTAGAAAAACCCTACAAAAATAACCCCAAGGTGAAAACACCCCCACCCTTGGGATAACTAATGTTTTGTTAATAAGAACTTAGGAAAAATATGAAATCTGTTGTTTGACATTTTTCAGATAACAATGTAGTAGAAAGTGCCTTTTAGGCATTAAACTTTAGAAAATCATAACTAAATAACCACCCCTTAGCTTTCTGTGATTTTTGGCACAGAAGCCTATTATTACTGTTAGATGCCAACAAAAATAACCTTTAGGGCAGAACCCACCTCTAATTAAGAGTTGTAGTACAAAGTGGCCCATTTACCCAACTTTTATTATTTTTGTCTTAAGCATAGCCTTTTTATTTTGAACCTCAACTTCTTAGAAGGGGCTATAGTGACCAATGGCAACCCACTGTAATTTTTACAATATTTTTGGAGAAAATTAAGCTACTGTTGTAGTTCAAACCCCCCCCCCCACTAGGTTTCATAAATAGAAATTAAAGAAAGGAAAATGAATAATGGAAATTAGTGCCATCCTAAAAACTCTTTATAACTTGTCCACTGAAATATGTAAAGGCAATACCAATTCCCTATGTTTATCCTCAATAAAAACTTAAACCTAAAAGTGATAAGCATAACCCACTAAAAGCCCCGCATGGCCAAGGAACCCTAAGTTACTATTTAACTTAGTTTTTCTTTTTAGCATAATGTTATTAATCTTGCATAATAATGACATACATGTTCATTGCATTCGATAGACTGTAACCTTGCTGACGGAGAGTACGTCCTCGTGCCGGAGCAAGGAGCTACTCAGGAGGTAGCCCAGATCCAGCACCAGAGCCTGCACCAGAGGACCTGCCTACCACTGCTTTGGAAGGCAAGCCCCGGTTTATGCATAACCTGTTAATTATGCTATTTTACTTTACTTAATGATTGTAGGATTGATTGTGCACTTAGGTGTAGGAATTGTTTGAAACCCTAGTTGCATGATCTCAGGAATCCTTTTTGAGATGGATATTAGTATGCTAGGTCGAGTAGTTGCTTTAATTAATTAGGATCTCGGTAGAAGACGAGTGATTTTCCTAGCACTCGCGCGAGATCAGGATTTGGTTGTAACCACCTTATATATCATATTGATAGTTGGTTGGTGGACATGGATCCATGGGGATGAGTGGTCTACGAGGTGAAAATGGAATAAGGATTAACGTGCGGATACCTGTGTCAAGCGATTGAACGTACTAAGCACATGCCGAGAAATATGGTAAATCGGTAAGCCTAGTACCTGAGTGAACCTGGCAGTGGACATATCCCCTCACGCGACCTAAGACGTGGTCTCCCATTCCGGTTGTGGTGGGTACAAGTGCGGTCACTGCACGACGGCAGTCGGGGTCAGTGAGGCATTGTACGCCAAGGCGGTGAGCCCTGATCTGCTGACGGGGAATCGATGGGGACGGTTGATGTGTGTGGGGACGGAGTGCCCCTGCATGTCGTGTGTTTAGGTTTACCTTGCAAGGATAAAAACTCGATTCGAATCGTCTGCTTCTCGCAGCTAATGAGACTGCTTGATCCATTGTACTGCATTGAGTAACAAGTGGAAATATGATGAGTTGATATAAGATGTTGATTGCTAATAATGTTTGCTACCATGTATGAGTAGATAGTACACATTTAGCCTTAAGAGAGTCACACTTAAATTGACAAAGTTAAAACTTGACTTAGAAACTCAGCTAGTGCTTTTGGCAACCAAACCCCACAGCCAAACAGCTGCATGTCTAGAGGTAGAGGAGTAGACTCCTCACACCGGGTAAGTCTAGCTGAGTATTAGTATACTCAGCCTTGCTTGTGGCATAATTTTACAGGTTCCCTGGAGGAAATGGTTGCTGGAGTGACTTGGCCGTCCATCTTGCCACCGGGTTGGACTGTCGAGTGGGACCCTACCTCGGCTGAGGAGGAGCATGAGGAGTGATGGGACAGGCTTCCCTATCTCTCTGTTTATTTACCGTTAGTTTTATTCCGCTGCACTTCGAACAATGATGACTACTTTGGAAAAACTCCGATGGTGATGTAATAATTTTATTACTCTTACATGCATGGTTTTATGCTTTATTGTATTTGCTCTGTGACTCACCATCGAGTGAGATTGTGGTACTTGATCCTGTCAGTGGCCGTGTCGGACTAGATCTGAGGGATTGACGGGTTATTCCCATTTAAGTGTGGTCCAGCCTCTAAGGCGGGGCTTAGGCACTTAAGTTGGAATAATTCGGGCAGTTCCGCCACAGCTGGTATTGGAGCTTGTACCACCACAGAGGAATCAATAAAATATAAATACCATCCTTTTTCCGAAATAAAACTTGTTAGAAACAATGTTGGATAGATGGTAGGGCGAGCAGGATAGACCTAGGACGTGAAGCCTTGGGAGGATAGAAGGGTAGTTAGGTGGCTAAGTGATTAGGCCCTACAGGCCACCTTAAGGGATGGGAGTTCTTCCCTATCCCCTTATATTGGTGAGGTCGTTCAGGACGAGCATGCATGCATTTCTAAATTAAACAAATGGATGTTTGAGTAAAGACTTAAAAACAAGATGATAACCAACTAAGTCACCAGTACCATTTTAATTAACTAGAGAAAGGCTGAGTTTTATTTTTCTTGTTCTTTTTATAATTCTTTTTCTTTTACTTACGCTTAACCGTACACAGATGACTTCCCACGGATCCTCAGAGGACGAAAATGCACTATCCCACACTGACGGGCTTGCACGAGAGGGCTTTCCCCGCATTTTGTGGGAGGTACTTCAGGGGGCCGGATACACGACACCCCCTCAGTACGCGGTGCAGCAGTTCGAGAAGCACCGAGTGCCCCGCTGTAGGGTGAGGATGACCTTGGAGCCTCATCCCCTGCAGCCAGGCTGGCGCTCCTTGGACTCTGAGTCTTTTGGATACCGAGCTGAGGACACGATCGAGGCGATCGCTCTGCACGGGTTGACCACTTTCGGCGGATTCCATCCCTTGGAGCTGGCTACCCACCCCATTGGCTTGTTCCCTGCCGAAAGGGAGGACGACCCAATGTGGAAGGATCGGGTGGAGCATGCCAAGGATATCTGGGCCATCTACCCAGGACAGACTGCGCACTTGACCGTACGGTGTATGAATGCTTTGTACCGTCTGCAAGTGATGCGCGGTGAGGCGATGTCCCATCTAATGGCACTGTTGGAGGCCACAAAGATCACCCTGGACAACAGAGAGGAGCTCGTGGTTGATTTGTCCACTGAAATGGTGGAAAAGGACTTGCAGGTGGAGCAGCTATCCACTAATATCCAAGAGTTGGAGGAATTGGTGGGCACCAGGGAGAACACCATCGAGGTTCTCGAGGATCAGCTAATTAACACCCAGCAGCAGCTTGCCGAGGCTAATGAGCACTTGGATATGCATCACCAGGAGATCCAGGATATGGAGGCCAACGAGGACGTCGACATCGAGGGAGGAGAGGAGCCTGCCTCTAGTGTGGACACTGTTGGCTCAGGGAGACCACCTTCCCCCGAGTCGAGTGTTGCCTCGTTCGCTCACTAGGTGTCCGGGATAGAGTTAGACGTTGGTGATGGTAGGACTCCTCGCAGCTAGCTTAGCTTTTGCACCCTTGGGGTACTAGGCTAGATAGAGTTGAGTCTTTTGGGACAAATGATGTAACCGTGATAAACTCTCTTGGAAGCATGATTGATGGATGCTGTTATCAGTTTTAAATTTGGAAGGAAAAATTTATGCCTTTTTAAATCCTTTTTGTTTAAGTTGGAATCTATCATTTTGCTTTCGACTCTTTTCGCCGCGATTAAACCTTGAACTTGGAGATATGGTGTTAAGTATATATGTGGTTTTTCAGATGGCCGGGAGGCAGCGTCGTGGCCAGAATGAGCGCGTTCCTCCACCGCCGCCACCGCCTCCCACTCTGCAGGAGCTAATGGCTCAGCAGAATGAGATCTTGAGGCAGCTAGCTCAGCGTCAGCCACCACCTTAGCACTATGGTGGTGGAGACCATCAGCGTCACCCCGCAGCAGCTACCTATCAGGAGTTCCTCAGTACCCAGCCACCATTGTTCACAAGGGCAGAGGACCCACTTGATGCAGATGTGTGGTTGCGAGTGGTGGAACCCAAATTCCCTCTACTCATGAAGCTTGCTCAGAGGTCACTAAAGTCAGGTTCGCCACCCAGCAGCTTCGCGGACCCGCAAGGACTTGGTGGGACCATTTCCTTGCCATGCAGCCAGAGGATCGAGAGGTGGAATGGAGGGAGTTCAAGGCAGCTTTCAGGGGACACCACATACCAGCCGGGATTATGGACCGAAAGCTCAATGAGTTTCTGGCACTCACTCAGGGCAACAGGACAGTGTTGCAGTATGCCAGGCTTTTAATGACTTGTGCCAGTATGCTGGATATCACGCGGATACGGATGAGAAGAAGAGAGACAGGTTCAGGAGGGGGCTCAGCACTAAGCTCCGTGACCGTCTCAACACCGTCAGGGCCAATAGTTACAATGAGTTGGTTAACATGGCTATCTCCCAGGAGGACTGCATTACAGCTCGACATGCAGAAAAGAAGAGGAAGACCCCTGTGGCAGGACCCTCAGCTCAGCCACAACGCTTCAGGATTGTGTCCGACACACAGAACAGGGGACCCCAGCAGCAGCAGGGGCGATGGGTGATCCGACCACAGCAGCAGCAGCAGCAGGCACCCAACCGCACCCAGTTTCCAGCTCAGAGGAACAATCAGCAGCAGCAGTACCACCAGGCAAATGATAACATGTGTTTCACGTGTGGCAACACCGGGCACTATGCCAAGAATTGCCCCAGGAACCAGCAGAGGCAGGGGCAGAATGTTAATCAAAATCAAGGCAAGAGACAGAAGGTGCAAGTGAGGCAGGGCAGGCTAAACTTCACCACCATGGCTGATATTCCAGAGGGAGCACCCGTCATGACTGGTATCTTTACAGTTTTAAATTATCCTGCCATTATTCTTTTTGATTCTGGTGCGTCGCATAGTTTTATGAGTGCCAAATTTAGTGCCAAGTGCCAATTACCTTTCCACCACACCAATGGGGGTATCACAATTTCCACACCAGGAGGCAGGGTTGCCACTTACCAAATTAACAAGAATGTGCCTATAAAGTTTGGTAGTCTAATAATTAAAACCAACCTCCTCATTTTGGGGTTGGATAGTGTGGATATCATATTGGGAACTGACTGGTTGACTAGAAATCAGGTCGTGATGGATATTGCAACTAGGGCCATAGAGGTGCACTCACCAACTTGTGGTGAAACCACACTATATCTGCCTGACCAGGGATGCACCCGTTCTTGTGCCTTTGTTATGATAGAATCCCCAGTAGAAAAGATCCCAGTGGTCCGTGACTACCCGGATGTGTTTCCGGATGAATTGCCAGGGATGCCACCTGACCGAGACATTGAGTTCGCAATCGAGTTACAACCCGGGACTGCTCCTATCTCCAAGAGACCCTATAGGATGCCTCCCGCGGAATTGGCAGAACTAAAAAAGCAATTGCAAGAGTTGTTAGACAAGTTGTTTATTCGCCCAAGTACTTCACCATGGGGATGTCCAGCTTTGTTTGTGAAGAAAAAGGATGAGAGTTTGAGAATGTGTGTTGACTACCGCCCTCTCAATGCGGTGACTATCAAGAACAAATACCCACTGCCCCGCATTGATGTTCTGTTCGATCAGCTGGTAGGAGCCAAAGTGTTCTCCAAGATAGACCTTCGCTTGGGTTACCATCAGATCAAGATCCGTGCCAGCGATATTCCCAAGACGGCTTTCTCTACCAGATATGGGCTGTATGAGTTTTTGGTAATGTCTTTTGGGCTGACCAATGCCCCAGCTTATTTTATGTACCTGATGAACTCAGTATTCATGCCAGAACTGGACAAATTTGTGGTCGTTTTCATTGATGATATTCTGGTCTATTCCAAGAATGAAGACGAACATACTGAGCACCTGCACATCGTGGTCCAGCGACTGCGCGATCATCGTCTTTATGCTAAGTTGTCTAAATGCGAATTCTTGCTGAAGAAGATCAAATTCTTGGGTCACACAATTTCTCAGGATGGGATATCAGTTGATCCTAAGAAGGTACAAGAGGTGATGGATTGGAAACCCCCAACTACAGTGAGGCAGATTCGAAGTTTTCTGGGTTTGGCAGGGTATTATCGACGATTTATTTCGGATTTCTCCAGGATTGCCAAATCAATGACTGAACTATTGAAGAAGGGAGTCAAGTATAATTGGAGCCAAAAGTGTGAAGATGCCTTTCATACTTTGAGGCAGCATTTGACAACAGCCCCAGTGCTGGCTCAACCTGACAACACCAAGCCCTTTGAAGTTTATTGTGATGCTTCTGGTACGGGATTGGGATGTGTCTTGATGCAAGAGAACAGAGTCATTGCTTATGCTTCCCGAGCACTCAGGCCCCATGAGCAGAACTACCCTACACATGATCTGGAATTGGCAGCTGTGGTTCACGCTCTTAAGATATGGAGACACTACTTGATGGGAGCTCACTGTAACATATACACTGATCACAAGAGTCTCAAATACATCTTCACTCAGGCAGATCTGAACATGAGGCAGAGGAGATGGTTGGAGTTAATCAAGGACTATGATTTAGAAGTGCATTACCATCCTGGCAAAGCCAATGTTGTGGCAGATGCCTTGAGCAGAAAGGCCCAGTGCAATTGTATAAGCATGGATGCAAGAGTTACCACCCTGTGCGATGAGCTGTGCAAGCTGAACCTGGAAGTTGTTTCTTCAGGAGACTTGAGTTATATCTCGGTGGAACCCACATTGCAAGAGCAAATAGTGAGGGCACAGATTAAGGATAAGGGTGTTCAAATGATTAAGGGAATGATCAAGCAAAAGGCAGAGAAATACAAGTGTTTCCGTCAGGACAGCAAGGGAATTTTATGGTTTGGAGACCGATTGGTTGTTCCCAAGGACCCTGAGCTCAGAAAGAAGATACTAGATGAAGCTCACCTTTCCAAATTCTCCATGCACCCTGGTAGCAACAAGATGTACCATGATCTCATATCTTTATACTGGTGGACCAGGATGAAGAGGGAAATTGCCAAGTACATATCCGAGTGTGACACTTGCTAGAGGATAAAAGCTAGTCACTTGAAGGCAGCAGGCCCTTTGCAACCCCTTCCCATACCATCTTGGAATGGGAGGACATTTGCATGGATTTTATCGTAGGATTGCCCAATACCTCCAGGCACCATGATTCCGTTTGGGTTATTGTGGACAGGTTGACCAAGACCGCTCATTTCTTGCCAGTGCACACCACCCACAAGACAGAGAAGTATGCAGAAATTTATGTTGATCAAATAGTGCGATTACATGGTATTCCAAAGACCATTATATCTGACAGAGGAGCACTGTTTGTGGCACGCTTTTGGGAGAAGCTGCAAGAATCACTTGGGACCCAGGTAATCCGAAGCTCAGCATACCATCCCCAAACCGATGGCCAGACAGAAAGGGTGAATCAGATTTTGGAAGACATGTTGCGAGCATGTGCACTACACTACGGGAAGGATTGGGACAAGTGTCTTTCCTTGGCAGAGTTTTCCTACAATAACAGCTATCAGTCCAGTCTAAAGATGGCACCTTTTGAAGCCTTATATGGGAGAAGGTGTAGGACCCCACTGAATTGGTCTCAAGCAGGAGAGAGGGAAATTTTTGGGCCAGACTTGGTGCTTGAGGCAGAGGCAAAAGTCAGGGTTATTACCAAGGACTTAGAAGCTGCTCAGGCCTCTACAGTTTGAGGTGGGAGATCATGTTTATCTTAAGGTATCACCCACCAAGGGTGTCCAGAGATTCGGGATCAAGGGTAAGTTAGCTCCTCGCTACATTGGACCCTATGAAATCAAAGCAAGTTGTGGACCCGTGGCCTACCAATTGGAATTGCCACCTCACATGTCAGCAGTTCACAATGTGTTCCATGTTTCTCAGCTGCGGAAATGTGTTCGCCTACCCACTGAAGTGCTGCCAGAACCAGACATTGAGATAGAACTAGAATTGTCCTATCAAGAGTACCCCGTCAAGGTATTAGATCAGAAGGAGAGATCAACTCGGGCCAGATCAGTCAGAATGTATAAGGTTCAGTGGAGTCACCATTCAGTAGAAGAAGCTACATGGGAGACTGAGGATTTTCTACGCTCTCGCTTCCCCGACTTTCTACCCAAAGGAGTCAGTACGTAACCCAAAACACCACCCCACCTGCCCTTTGAATACAATTATAAGAAAAACTTAGATAACAAGGATAGTCTAAGTTGTGGATTTAACTTAAAAAGGGCTTCCTTCTGAAGTTGCAAAGAGAATGACATTCGAAGAGCAGTTAACAAGAGAAACTTGAGTATAACGAAAGAGTAGCACCAACACACCTTCTAGCACCCCTCCAAGGGACTCTACCTAAAATCTCGGGACGAGATTCCTTTAAGGGGGGAGGGCTGTAACACCCCAAGTGTTACTCAGGGTGTCCACCCAGGGCTACCCCTTTTAACCTATTATCACATGTAATTTGGTTTGGGCAAAGTACATCAAACTTGGAATTCAAGGTCCTAAACAAGTGCCAACCATCTTGGATATCATGCCCTAGCTTGTCATGCACATCTAAGGGGGGGGGGGGAATTTCCCAAAACCCTAAAGCAAACCCCTCTTGAGCCATAGGAACCCTCTTTGAAGCTAGGATCAAAAGGTCATGTAAACCTTATGATCATGGCTTGGGCCAAATATAAAAGTTGTAGTATACTTCATAACCTACAAATGGTAGTAAGAAAGTAACCCCAAAAAGAATTCAGATAAGCCCCAAAAAGTTCACCCAAGGTTGAGCACAAGAGAGAATTCAGAATTTGCCTAAGTCTAAAAGATAACCCTTGAACAAAGATCCCACATGTTCACCTTAATCCAAAATTCAAAACACTTCGACCCAATTGACAAAGTGGCGCCAAATTAACCCTAGAATGCCCTGGAAAGAGGTGACACCTACCCTAGGGCGTTTGACACGACTTGGCACCATTTTTGTCTCGGTTTGGACATGTCTGACACAGCCGACTTCCCACCCTCTTATCTCTCTAACCCGACCACATCTACTCTTGGAACTCACATGAACTAGATAGCTCTAGGTGCAGGGAAGAGATCTCCCACATGCGATAGGGCAAGATTCGTACGTTTTGGCCGCTCAGCACAGGGAAGAACACGGGCAGAAGCAACGAGCCACGTGTTCGACGCGCTCTGAGCTCGCCAGAGCACGCCCGCGCGCGCCCCCGCGTGCCCCGCGTTGCGCCAAACGGCCAGCCGACGCCATGGCCCGCGCTCGCGCCTATAAAGCCCCTCCAGGCGTCGACCCCACTCTTCCGCGCACGCTCAAACCTCACCGGAGCTCAGCTCACCGCCGTTTGCCCGTGCGCGACGTGTCCGCGGCCACCCGAGCCACTGCCGCCGTAGACCGGCCAGCCCAGCCCTTCCCAACCCTGTCCAACCCTCTAAGACGAGTGTGCACGCCCCAGTGAAGCTCCCAGAGCAAGGAATCGAAGCCTGCTTCGCCGGAGAGGCCAGTCCACGGTCGCCGGAGTTCATAACCCCGCTGGAGTGCGTGGACCGGGTAAATCACTGAACCATTTCTCGATTCAATGCACGGATAGCCTCTACGTCACCCCGTGAAGCTCACCGTACCCTTGGATTGAACCAGATCGCCGTGAATTGGCCGGTACACTCTCGCCGACGAGAACACCCGCCTGCGCACGAGGACCGAGCGATTCCGGCCATCCCCGCCGTCGACCCGCACCTCGCTGTGACCGCTAGAGCCTCCCCGAGCTAACCCTACCCCTCGCCGGACCTCTCTCGCCGCCGGTAAGCCGCGCCGCCCTTTTCTTTCCCGCGGGTACTGTTTACATTGGGGGAAGGACCGCGGGTGAGAGGGAGAGAAAGTCAGGGGGCTTTTTGAATTGTCAGCGACTCAGGGGAACAGTGGCGCAGGGGTAGATTTGAGTGGGTTGATTTAGTTTTAACCCAGGGACCTCGGTGTAAACTGCTTTTTCAGAAAACCTTATTAAACCTGATTTTAAATTTGAACAGAAACTTTGAAAATCCATAACTTCTGTTTAGTTCATCCAAATTTGGTCAAACCAATTTTGTCAGACTTTAAATAATGTAAACTACTTAAGAAAAATATAAAAACCCCTATGTACTACAGAAAACTTTAGGATTCTAATTTAATTATTGTTTTGGCCATAAGCTAAATAATAGGGCTAAAATTAGTTGCACTATTTGACTAGGGTTAGAAAAATTTGGAGAAGTTTATATCCACCTACTGACCTAATTAAAAATGTTGAATCTCTCTGTCCACTCCATTAAGTTAGTTTTTACCCCTTATTTTATAATATGCTTAAGGCTAAGAAAAATAGAAAAGGTGATTTAAATAATGAACCAGAGGGCACTTCTATTTTTGTTAAGGTACTTATTCAATGTAGTTCACTAGAAAAATCTATCCTACCCTGGTTTAGTATAAAATAAGTAGGATACCTGTTATTTGAATAAAACAAGGATAACTTAGAAAAACCCTACAAAAATAACCCCAAGGTGAAAACACCCCCACCCTTGGGATAACTAATGTTTTGTTAATAAGAACTTAGGAAAAATATGAAATCTGCTGTTTGACATTTTTCAGATAACAATGTAGTAGAAAGTGCCTTTTAGGCATTAAACTTTAGAAAATCATAACTAAATAACCACCTCTTAGCTTTCTGTGATTTTTGGCACAAAAGCCTATTATTTTTGTTAGATGCCAACAAAAATAACCTTTAGGGCAGAACTCACCACTAATTAAGAGTTGTAGTACAAAGTGGCCCATTTACCCAACTTTTATTATTTTTGTCTTAAGCATAGCCTTTTTATTTTGAACCTCAACTTCCTAGAAGGGGCTATAGTGACCAATGGCAACCCACTGTAATTTTTACAGAATTTTTGGAGAAAATTAAGCTACTGTTGTAGTTCAAACCCCCCCCCCCCACTAGGTTTCATAAATAGAAATTAAAGAAAGGAAAATGAATAATGGAAATTAGTGCCATCCTAAAAACTCTTTATAACTTGTCCACTGAAATATGTAAAGGCAATACCAATTCCCTATGTTTATCCTCAATAAAAACTTAAACCTAAAAGTGATAAGCATAACCCACTAAAAGCCCCGCATGGCCAAGGAACCCTAAGTTACTATTTAACTTAGTTTTTCTTTTTAGCATAATGTTATTAATCTTGCATAATCATGACATACATGTTCATTGCATTCGATAGACTGTAACCTTGCTGACGGAGAGTGCGTCCTCGTGCCGGAGCAAGGAGCTGCTTAGGAGGTAACCCCAGATCCAGCACCAGAGCCTGCACCAGAGGACTTGCCTGCCACTGCTTTGGAAGGCAAGCCCCGGCTTATGCATAACCTGTTAATTATGCTATTTTACTTTACTTAATGATTGTAGGATTGATTGTGCACTTAGGTGTAGGAATTGTTTGAAACCCTAGTTGCATGATCTCAGGAATCCTTTTTGAGATGGATACTAGTGTGCTAGGTCGAGTAGTTGCTTTAATTAATTAGGATCTCGGTAGAAGACGAGTGATTTTCCTGCACTCGCGCGAGATCAGGAATTGGTTGTACCCACCTTATATATCATATTGATAGTTGGTTGGTGGACATGGATCCATGGGGATGCGTGGTCTACGAGGTGAAAATGGAATAAGGATTAACGTGCGGATACCTGTGTCAAGCGATTGAACGTACTAAGCACATGCCGAGAAATATGGTAAATCGGTAAGCCTAGTACCTGAGTGAACCTGACAGTGGACATATCCCCTCACGCGACCTGAGACGTCGTCTCCCATTCCGGTTATGGTGGGTACAAGTGCGGTCACTGCACGACAGCAGTCGGGGTCAGTGAGGCATTGTACGCCAAGGCGGTGAGCCCTGATCTGCTGACGGGCAATCGATGGGGACGATTGATGTGTGTGGGGACGGAGTGCCCCTGCATGTCGTGTGTTTAGGTTTACCTTGCATGGATAAAAACTCGATTCGAATCGTCTGCTTCTCGTAGCTAATGAGACTGCTTGATCCATTGTACTGCATTGAGTAACAAGTGGAAATATGATGAGTTGATATAAGATGTTGATTGCTAATAATGTTTGCTACCATGTATGAGTAGATAGTACACATTTAGCCTTAAGAGAGTCACACTTAAATTGACAAAGTTAAAACTTGACTTAGAAACTCAGCTAGTGCTTTTGGCAACCAAACCCCACAGCCAAACAGCTGCATGTCTAGAGGTAGAGGAGTAGACTCCTCACACCGGGTAAGTCTAGCTGAGTATTAGTATACTCAGCCTTGCTTGTGGCATAATTTTACAGGTTCCCTGGAGGAAATGGTTGCTGGAGTGACTTGGCCGTCCATCTTGCCACCGGGTTGGACTGTCGAGTGGGACCCTACCTCGGCTGAGGAGGAGCATGAGGAGTGATGGGACAGGCTTCCCCATCTCTCTGTTTATTTACCGTTAGTTTTATTCCGCTGCACTTCGAACAATGATGACTACTTTTGAAAAACTCCGATGGTGATGTAATAATTTTAATACTCTTACATGCATGGTTTTATGCTTTATTGTATTTGCTCTGTGACTCACCATCGAGTGAGATTGTGGTACTTGATCCTGTCAGTGGCTGTGTCGGACTAGATCCGAGGGATTGACGGGTTATTCCCATTTAAGTGTGGTCCAACCTCTAAGGCGGGGCTTAGGCACTTAAGTTGGAATAATTCGGACAGTTCCGCCACAATGATCATCGACCAGAGGCTCGTACACCTAACCCCACATATGTTTCCTTGCCATAGATCACATTCTTGGATTTCCGATGGAGACCATTTATTGGTCAAAAATCTGTACGTGTTAGCCTTCAGTATTATTGAAAAATGGTCATTCATGGCTATTTTCGACAAAAATGGGGGTTGTGTGACCATTGATCATCGACCAGAGGCTCCTAAACCTCACCCCACATATGTTTCCTTGCCATAGATCACATTCTTTGATTTCTGGTGGAGACCATTTCTTGGTCAAAAATCTGAATGTTTTAGCCTTCGGAACTATTGAAAATTGTCGTTCATGGCTATTTTCGACAAAAATGGGGGTTGTGTGGCCATTGATATTCGACCAAAGGCTCATACACCTCACTACACATATGTTTCCTTGCCATAGATCACATTCTTGGATTTATTGTGGAGACCTATTCTTGGTCAAAAATCCGTAGGTGTCAGCTTTCAATGTCATTGAAAATGGCCGTTCATGGCTATTTTCGACAAAAATGGGGTTTGTGTGGCCATTGATCATCGACCAGAGGCTCGTACACTTCACCCCACATATGTTTTCTTGCCAGAGATCACATTCTAGGATTTCTGGTGGAGACCAATTCTTGGTCAAAAATCCGTTGGTGTTAGCCTTCGGTATTATTGGAAATGGTCGTTCATGGCTATTTTCGACTAAAATGGGGGTTGTGTGGCCATTTATCATCGACCAGAGGCTCATACACCTCACCCCACATATGTTTCCTTGCCATAGATCACATTCTTGGATTTCTGGTGGAGACCATTTCTTGGTCAAAAATCCGTATGTGTTAGCCTTCGGTATTATTGAAAATGGTCATTCATGGCTATTTTCGACAAAAATGGGGGTTGTGTGGCCAATGATCATCAACCAGAGGCTCGTAAACCTCACCCCACATATGTTTCCTAGGCATAGATCACATTCTTTGATTTCTGGTGGAGACCATTTTTTGGTCAAAAATCCGAATGTGTTAGCCTTCGGTACTATTGAGAATGGTCGTTCATGGCTATTTTCGACAAAAATGGGGGTTGTGTGGCCATTGATATTCGACCAGAGGCTCATAGACCTCACTACACATATGTTTCCTTGCCATAGATCACATTCTTGGATTTATGGTGGAGACCATTTCTTGGTCAAAAATCCGTAGGTGTTAGCCTTAAGTGTCATTGAAAATGGTTGTTCATGGCTATTTTCGACAAAAATAGGGGTTGTGTGGCCATTGATCATCGACCAGAGGCTCGTACACCTCACCCCACATATGTTTCCTTGCCATAGATCATATTCTTGGATTTCTAGTTGAGACCATTTCTTGGTCAAAAATCCGTAGGTGTTAGCCTTCGGTATTATTGAAAATGGTCGTTCATGGCTAGTTTCGACAAAAATGGGGGTTGTGTGGCCATTGATCATCAACCAGAGGCGCATACACCTCACCCCACATATGTTTCCTTGCCATAGATCACATTCTTGGATTTCTGGTGGAGACCATTTCTTGGTAAAAAATCCGTAGGTGTTAACCTCTAGTATTATTGAAAATGGTCGTTCATGGCTATATTCATCAAAAATGGGGGTTGTGTGGCCATTTATCATCGACCAGAGGCTCGTACACCTCACCCCACATATGTTTCCTTGCCATAGATCACATTCTTGGATTTCTGGTGGAGACCATTTCTTGGTCAAAAATTCGTACGTGTTAGCCTTCGGTATTATTGAAAATGGTCATTCATGGCTATTTTCGACAAAATGGGGTTTGTGTGGCCATTGATCATCGACCAGAGGCTCGTACACCTCACCCCATATGTTTCCTTGCCGTAGATCACATTCTTGTATTTCTGGTGGAGACCATTTCTTGGGCAAAAATCCGAATGTGTTAGCCTTCGGTATTCTTGAAAATGGTCATTCATGGGTATTTTCGACAAAAATGGGGGTTGTGTGGCCATTGATCTTCGACCAGAGGCTCATACACCTCACTACACATATGTTTCCTTGCCATAGATCACATTCTTGGATTTATTGTGGAGACCATTTCTTGGTCAAAAATCCGTAGGTGTTAGCCTTCAGTGTCATTGAAAATGGTCGTTCATGGCTATTTTCGACAAAAATGGGGTTTGTGTGGCCATTGATCATCGACCAGAGGCTCGTACACTTCACCCCACATATGTATTCTTGCCAGAGATCACATTCTAGGATTTCTGGTGGAGACCATTTCTTGGTCAAAAATCCGTTGGTGTTAGCCTTTGGTATTATTGAAAATGGTCGTTCATGGCTATTTTCGACTAAAATGGGGGTTGTGTGGCCATTTATCATCGACCAGAGGCTCATACACCTCACTCCACATATGTTTCCTTGCCATAGATCACATTCTTGGATTTCTGGTGGAGACCATTTCTTGGTCAAAAATCCGTACGTGTTAGCCTTCGGTATTATTGAAAATGGTCATTCATGGCTATTTTTGACAAAAATGGGGGTTGTGTGGCCAATGATCATCAACCAGAGGCTCGCAAACCTCACCCCACATATGATTCCTTGCCATAGATCACATTCTTTGATTTCTGGTGGAGACCATTTTTTGGTAAAAAATCCGAATGTGTTAGCCTTTGGTACTATTGAAAATGGTCGTTCATGGCTATTTTCGACAAAAATGGGGGTTGTATGGCCATTGATATTCGACCAGAGGCTCATAGACCTCACTACACATATGTTTCATTGCCATAGATCACATTCTTGGATTTATGGTGGAGACCATTTCTTGGTCAAAAATCCGTAGGTGTTAGCCTTAAGTGTCATTGAAAATGGTTGTTCATGGCTATTTTCGACAAAAATAGGGGTTGTGTGGCCATTGATCATCGACCATAGGCTTGTACACCTCACCCCACATATGTTTCCTTGCCATAGATCATATTCTTGGATTTCTAGTGGAGACCATTTCTTGGTCAAAAATCCGTAGGTCTTAGCCTTCGGTATTATTGAAAATGGTCGTTCATGGCTATTTTCGACAAAAATGGGGGTTGTGTGGCCATTGATCATCAACCAGAGGCTCATACACCTCACCCCACATATGTTTCCTTGCCATAGATCACATTCTTGGATTTCTGGTGGAGACCATTTCTTGGTAAAAAATCCTTAGGTGTTAGCCTCTAGTATTATTGAAAATGGTCGTTCATGGCTATTTTCATCAAAAATGGGGTTTGTGTGGCCATTTATCATCGACCAGAGGCTCGTACACCTCACCCCACATATGTTTCCTTGCCATAGATCACATTCTTGGATTTCTGGTGGAGACCATTTCTTGGTCAAAAATTCGTACGTGTTAGCCTTCGGTATTATTGAAAATGGTCTTTCATGGCTATTTTCGACAAAATGGGGGTTGTGTGGCCATTGATCATCGACCAGAGGCTCGTACACCTCACCCCACATATGTTTCCTTGCCATAGATCACATTCTTGGAATTCTGGTGGAGACCATTTCTTGGGCAAAAATCCGAATGTGTTAGCCATCGGTATTCTTGAAAATGGTCATTCATGGCTATTTTCGACAAAAATGGGGGTTGTGTGGCCATTGATCTTCGACCAGAGGCTCATACACCTCACTACACATATGTTTCCTTGCCATAGATCAAATTCTTGTATTTATGGTGGAGACCATTTCTTGGTCAAAAATCCATAGGTGTTAGCCTTCAGTGTCATTGAAAATGGTCGTTCATGGCTATTTTCGACAAAAATGGGGGTTGTGTGGCCATTGATCATCGACCAGAGGCTCGTACACTTCACCCCACATATGTTTTCTTCCCATAGATCACATTCTTGGATTTCTGGTGGAGACCATTTCTTGGTCAAAAATCTGTTGGTGTTAGCCTTCGGTATTATTGAAAATGGTCGTTCATGGCTATTTTCGACTAAAATGCGGGTTGTGTGGCCATTTATCATCGACCAGAGGCTCATACTTCTCACCCCACATATGTTTCCTTGCCATAGATCACATTGTTGGTTATCTGGTGGAGACCATTTCTTGGTAAAAAATCCGTACGTGTTAGCCTTCGGTATTATTGAAAATGGTCATTCATGGCTATTTTCGACAAAAATGGGGGTCATGTTGCCATTGATCATCGACCAAAGGCTCGTACACCTCACCCCACATTGTTTGATTTCTGGTGGAGACCATTTCTTGGTCAAAAATCCGTAGGTGTTAGCCTTCAGTGTCATTGAAAATGCTCGTTCATGGCTATTTTCGACAAAAAATAGGGTTGTGTGGCCATTGATCATCGACCAGAGGCTCGTACACCTCAACCCACATATGTTTCCTTGCCGTAGATAACATTCTTGGATTTATGGTGGAGACCATTTTTTGGTCAAAAATCCGTAGTTGTTAGCCTTCAGTGTCATTGAAATTGGTCGTTCATGGCTATTTTCGACAAAAATTAGGGTTGTGTGGCCATTGATCATCGACCAGAGGCTCGTACACCTCACCCCACATATGTTTCCTTGCCATAGATCACATTCTTGGATTTCTGGTGGTTTCCATTTTTGGTCAAAAATCCGCAGGTGTTAGCCTTCGGTATTATTGAAAATGGTCGTTCATGGCTATTTTCGACAAAAATGGGGGTTGTGTGGCCATTGATCATCGACCAGAGGCTCATACACCTCACCCCACATATGTTTCCTTGCCATAGATCACATTCTTGGATTTCTGGTGGAGACCATTTCTTAGTCAAAAATCCGTAGGTGTTAGCCTCTAGTATTATTGAAAATGGTCGCTCATGGCTATTTTCATCAAAAATGGGGGTTGTGTGGCCATCTATCATCGACTAGAGGCTCGTAAACCTCACCCCACATATGTTTCCTTGCCATAGATCACATTCTTGGATTTCTGGTGGAGACCATTTCTTGGTCAAAAATTCGTACGTGTTAGCCTTCGGTATTATTGAAAATGGTCGTTGATGGCTATTTTTGGCAAAATGGGGGTTGTGTGGCCATTGATCATCGACTAGAGGCTCGTACACCTCACCCCACATATGTTTCCTTGCCATAGATCACATTCTTGGATTTCTGGTGGAGACCATTTCTTGGGAAAAAAATCCGAATGTGTTAGCCTTTCGTATTTTTGAAAATGGTCATTCATGGCTATTTTCGACAAAAATAGGGGTTGTGTGGCCATTGATCTTCGACCAGAGGCTCATACACCTCACTACACATATGTTTCCTTGCCATAGATCACATTCTTGGATTTATGGTGGAGACCATTTCTTGGTCAGAAATCCATAGGTGTTAGCCTTTAGTGTCATTGAAAATGGTCGTTCATGGCTATTTTCGACAAAAATGGGGGTCATGTTGCCATTGATCATCGACCAAAGGCTCGTACACCTCACCCCACATTGTTTGATTTCTGGTGGAGACCATTTCTTGGTCCAAAATCCGTAGGAGTTAGCCTTCAGTGTCATTGAAAATGCTCGTTCATGGCTATTTTCGACAAAAAATAAGGTTGTGTGGCCATTGATCATCGAGCAGAGGCTCGTACACCTCAACCCACATATGTTTCCTTGCCGTAGATAACATTCTTGGATTTATGGTGGAGACCATTTTTTGGTCAAAAATTCGTAGTTGTTCGCCTTCAGTGTCATTGAAATTGGTCGTTCATGGCTATTTTCGACAAAAATTAGGGTTGTGTGGCCATTGATCATCGACCAGAGGCTCGTACACCTCACCCCACATATGTTTCCTTGCCATAGATCACATTCTTGGATTTCTGGTGGTTTCCATTTCTTGGTCAAAAATCCGCAGGTGTTAGCCTTCGGTATTATTGAAAATGGTCGTTCATGGCTATTTTCGACAAAAATGGGGGTTGTGTGGCCATTGATCATCGACCAGAGGCTCATACACCTCACCCCACATATGTTTCCTTGCCATAGATCACATTCTTGGATTTTTGGTGGAGACCATTTCTTAGTCAAAAATCCGTAGGTGTTAGCCTCTAGTATTATTGAAAATGGTCGCTCATGGCTATTTTCATCAAAAATGGGGGTTGTGTGGCCATCTATCATCGACTAGAGGCTCGTAAACCTCACCCCACATATGTTTCCTTGCCATAGATCACATTCTTGGATTTCTGGTGGAGACCATTTCTTGGTCAAAAATTCGTACGTGTTAGCCTTCGGTATTATTGAAAATGGTCGTTGATGGCTATTTTTGGCAAAATGGGGGTTGTGTGGCCATTTATCATCGACCAGAGGCTCGTACACCTCACCCCACATATGTTTCCTTGCCATAGATCACATTCTTGGATTTCTGGTGGAGACCATTTCTTGGGAAAAAAAATCCGAATGTGTTAGCCTTTCGTATTTTTGAAAATGGTCATTCATGGCTATTTTCGACAAAAATGGGGGTTGTGTGGCCATTGATCTTCGACCAGAGGCTCATACACCTCACTACACATATGTTTCCTTGCCACAAATCACATTCTTGGATTTATGGTGGAGACCATTTCTTGATCAGAAATCCATAGGTGTTAGCCTTTAGTGTCATTGAAAATGGTCGTTCATGGCTATTTTCGACAAAAAATGGGGGTTGTGTGGCCATTGATCATCGACCAGAGGCTCGTACACTTCACCCCACATATGTTTTCTTGCCATAGATCACATTCTTGGATTTCTGGAGGAGACCATTTCTTGGTCAAAAATCTGTTGGTGTTAGCCTTCGGTATTATTGAAAATGGTCGTTCATGGCCATTTTCGACTAAAATGGGGGTTGTGTGGCCATTTATCATCGACCAGAGGCTCGTACAATTCACCCCACATATATTTCCTTGCCATAGATCACATTCTTGGATTTCTGGAGGAGACCATTTCTTGGTCAAAAATCCGTACGTGTTAGCCTTCGGTATTATTGAAAATGGTCATTCATGGCTATTTTCGACAAAAATAGGGGTTGTGTGGCCATTGATCTTGGACCAGAGGCTCATACACCTCACTACACTTATGTTTCCTTGCCATAGATCACATTCTTGGATTTATGGTGGAGACCATTTCTTGGTCAAAAATCCATAGGTGTTAGCCTTCAGTGTCATTGAAAATGGTCGTTCATGGCTATTTTCGACAAAAATGGGGGTTGTGTGGCCATTGATCATCGACCAGAGGCTCGTACACTTCACACCACATACGTTTTCTTGCCATAGATCACATTCTTGGATTTCTAGAGGAGACCATTTCTTGGTCAAAAATCTGTTGGTGTTAGCCTTCGGTATTATTGAAAATGGTCGTTCATGGCTATTTTTGACTAAAATGGGGGTTGTGTGGCCATTTATCATCGACCGGAGGCTCGTACAATTCACCCCACATATGTTTCCTTGCCATAGATCACATTCTTGGATTTTTGGTGGAGACCATTTCTTGGTCAAAAATCTGTACGTGTTAGCCTTCGGTATTATTGAAAATGGTCATTCATGGCTATTTTCGACACAAATGGGGTTTGTGTGGCCATTGATCTTCGACCAGAGGCTCATACACCTCACTACACATATGTTTCCTTGCCATAGATCACATTCTTGGATTTATGGTGGAGACCATTTCTTGGTCAAAAATCCATAGGTGTTAGCCTTCAGTGTCATTGAAAATGGTTGTTCATGGCTATTTTCGACAAAAATGGGGGTTGTGTGGCCATTGATCATCGACCAGAGGCTTGTACACTTCACCCCACATATGTTTTCTTGCCATAGATCAGAATCTTGGATTTCTCGTGGAGACCATTTGTTGGTCAAAAATTCGTAGGTGTTAGCCTTCAGTGTCATTGAAAATGGTCATTCATGGCTATTTTCGACAAAAATGGGGGTTGTGTCGCCATTGATCATCGACCACAGGATCGTACACCTCACCCCACATAAATTTCCTTGCCATATATCACATTCTTGGATTTCTGGTGGAGACCATTTCTTGGTCAAAAATTCGACTAAAATGGGGGTTGTGTGGCCATTTATCATCGACCAGAGGCTCGTGCAATTCACCCCACATATGTTTCCTTGCCATATATCACATTTTTGGATTTCTGGTGGAGACCACTTCTTGGTCAAAAATCCGTACGTGTTAGCCTTCGGTATTATTGAAAATGGTCATTCATGGCTATTTTCGACAAAAATGGGGGTTGTGTGGCAATTGATCATCGACCAAAGGCTCATAGACCTCACCCCACATGTGTTTCGTTGTCATAGACCACATTTTTGAATTTCTGGTGGTGACCATTTCTTGGTCAAAAATCCGTAGGTTTTAGCCTTCGGTATTATTGAAAATGGTCGTTCATGGCTATTTTTGACAAAAATGGGGGTTGTGTGGCCATTGATCATCGACCAAAGGCTCATACACCTCACCCCACATATGTTTCCTTGCCATAGACCACATTCTTGGATTTCTGGTGGAGACCATTTGTTGGTAAAAATCCGTAGGTGTTAGCTTTCGGTATTATTGAAAATGGTCGTTCATGGCTATTTTCATCAAAAATGGGGGTTGTGTGGCCATTTATCATCGACCAGAGGCTCGTACACCTCACCCCACATATGTTTCCTTGCCATAGAGCACACTCTTGGATTTCTGGTGGAGACCATTTCTTGGTCAAAAATTTGTACGTGTTAGCCTTCGGTATTATTGAAAATGGTCGTTCATGGCTATTTTCGACAAAATGGGGGTTGTGTGGCCATTGATCATCGACCAGAGGCTCGTACACCTCACCCACATATGTTTCCTTGCCGTATATCACATTCTTGGATTTCTGGTGGAGACCATTTCTTGGTCAAAAATCCGTACGTGTTAGCCTTCAGTATTATTGAAAATGGTCGTTCATGGCTATTTTTGACAAAATAGAGGTTCTGTGGCCATTGATCGTCGACCAGAGGCTCATACACCTCACCCCACATATGTTTCCTTGACATAGATCACATTTTTGGATTTCTGGTGGAGACCATTTCTTAGGCAAAAATCCGAATGTGTTAGCCTTCGGTATTATTGAAAATGGTCATTCATGGCTATTTTCGACAAAAATGGGGGTTGTGTGGCCATTTATCTTCAACCAGAGGCTCATACACCTCACTACACATATGTTTTCTTGCCATAGATCACATTCTTGGATCTATGATGGAGACCAGTTCTTGGTAAAAAATCCATAGGTGTTAGCCTTCAGTGTCATTGAAAATAGTCGTTCATGACAATTTTTGACAAAAATGAGGGTTGTATGGCCATTGATCATCGACCAAAGGCTCATACACCTCACCCCATATATGTTTCCTTGCCATAGAGCACATTCTTGGATTTCTGGTGGTGACCATTTGTTGGTCAAAAATCCGTAGGTGTTAGCCTTCGGTATTATTGAAAATGGTCATTCATGGCTATTTTCATCAAAAATGGGGGTTGTGTGGCCATTTATCATCAACCAGAGGCTCGTACACCTCACCCCACATATGTTTCCTTGCCATAGATCACATTCCTGGATTTCTAGTGGAGACCATTTCTTGGTCAAAAATTTGTACGTGTTAGCCTTCGGTATTATTGAAAATGGTCGTGGTCGTTCATGGCTATTTTCGACAAAATAGGGGTTGTGTGGCCATTGATCATCGACCAGAGGCTCATACACCTCACCCACATATGTTTCCTTGTCGTAGATCACATTCTTGGATTTCTGGTGGAGACCATTTCTTGGTCAAAAATCCGTAGGTGTTAGCCTTCAGTATTATTGAAAATGGTCGTTCATGGCTATTTTCGACAAAATAGAGGTTCTGTGGCCATTGATCATCGACCAGAGGCTCATACACCTCACCCACATATGTTTCCTTGCCGTAGATCACATTCTTGGATTTCTGGTGGAGACCATTTCTTGGGCAAAAATCCGAATGTGTTAGCCTTCGGTATTATTGAAAATGGTTATTCATGGCTATTTTCGACAAAAATGGGGGTTGTGTGGCCATTTATCTTTAGCCAGAGGCTCATACACCTCACTACACATATGTTTTCTTGCCATATATCACATTCTTAGAACTATGGTGGAGACCAGTTCTTGGTCAAAAATCCATAGGTGTTAGCCTTCAGTGTCATTGAAAATAGTCGTTCATGGCTATTTTCGACAATAATGGGGGTTGTGTGGCCATTGATAATCGACCAGAGGCTCGTACACCTCACCCCACATATGTTTCCTTGCCATAGATCACATTCTTGGATTTCTGGTGGAGACCATTTCTTGGTCAAAAATCTGTAGGTGTTAGCCTTCGGTATTATTGAAAATGGTCGTTCATGGCTATTTTCGACAAAAATGGGGGTTGTGTGGCCATTGATCATCGACCAGAGGCTCGTACACCTCACCCCACATATGTTTTATTGCCATAGATCAAAATCTTGGATTTCTCGTGGAGACCATTTCTTGGTCAAAAATCCGTACGTGTTAGCCTTTGGTATTATTGAAAATGGTCGTTCATGGCTATTTTCGACAAAAATGGGGGTTGTGTGGCCATTGATCATCGACCAGAGGCTCGTACACCTCACCCGACATATAATTCCTTGCCATAGATCATATTCTTGGATTTCTGGTGGAGACGATTTCTTGGTCAAAAATCTGTAGGTGTTAGCCTTCGGTATTATTGAAAATGGTCGTTCATGGCTATTTTCGACAAAAATGGGGGTTGTGTGGCCATTGATCATCGACCAGAGGCTCGTACACCTCACCCCACATATGTTTCCTTGCCATAGATCAAATTCTTGGATTTCTGGTGGAGACCATTTCTTGGTCAAAAATCTTTAGGTGTTAGCCTTCGATATTATTGTAAATGGTCGTTCATGGCTATTTTCGACAAAAATGGGGGTTGTGTGGCCATTGATCATCGACCAGAGGCTCATACACCTCACCCCACATATGTTTCCTTGGCATAGATCACATTCTTGGATTTCTGGTGGAGACCATTTCTTGGTCAAAAATCTGTAGGTGTTAGCCTTTGGTATTACTGAAAATGGTCGTTCATGGCTATTTTGATAAAAAATGGGGGTTGTATGGCCTTTTATCATCGACCAGAGGCTCGTACACCTCACCCCACATATGTTTCTTGCCATAGATCACATTCTTGGATTTCTGGTGGAGACCATTTCTTGGTCAAAAATTCGTACGTGTTAGCCTTCGATATTATTGAAAATGGTCGTTCATGGCTATTTTTTCGACAAAATGGGGGTTGTGTGGCCATTGATCATCGACCAAAGGCTCGTACACCTCACCCCACATATGTTTCCTTGCCATGGATCACATTCTTGGATTTCTGGTGGAGACCATTTCTTGGGCAAAAATCCGAATGTGTTAGCCTTCGGTATTTTTGAAAATGGTCATTCATGGCTATTTTCGATAAAAATGGGGGTTAGCCATGAAAATGTGTTAGCCTTCGGTGTTAGCCATGAACGACCATTTTCAATAATTCCAGAGGCTAACACCTACAGATTTTTGACCAAGAAATGGTCTCCACCAGAAATCCAAAAATGTGATTTATGGCAAGGAAACATATGTGGGGTGAGGTGTATGAGCCTCTGGTCGATGATCAATGGCCACACAACCCCCATTTTTGTCGAAAATAGCCATGAACGACCATTTACAATAATATCCAAGGCTAACACCTACGGGTTTTTGACCAAGAAATGGTCTCCACCAGAAATCCAAGAATTTGATCTATGGCAAGGAAACATATGTGGGGTGAGGTGTACGAGGCTCTGGTCGATGATCAATGGCCACACAACCCCCATTTTTGTCGAAAATAGCCATGAGCGACCATTTTCAATAATACCGAAGGCTAACACCTACATATTTTTGACCAAGAAATCGTCTCCACCAGAAATCCAAGAATATGATCTATGGCAAGGAATTCTATGTCGGGTGAGGTGTACGAGCCTCTGGTCGATGATCAGTGGCCACACAACCCCCATTTTGGTCGAAAATAGCCATGAACAACCATTTTCAATAATACCGAAGGCTAACACGTACGGATTTTTGACCAAGAAATGGTCTCCACAACAAATCCAAAATTTTGATCTATGGCAATAAAACATATGTGGGGTGAGGTGTACGAGCCTCTGGTCGATGATCAATGGCCACACAACCCCCATTTTTGTCGAAAATAGCCATGAACTACCATTTTCAATAATACCGAAGGCTAACACCTATGGATTTTTGACCAAGAAATGGTCTCCACCAGAAATCCAAGAATGTGATCTATGGCAAGGAAACATATGTGGGGTGAGGTGTACGAGCCTCTGGTCGATTATCAATGGCCACACAACCCCCATTATTGTCGAAAATAGCCATGAACGACTATTTTCAATGATACTGAATGCTAACAACTATGGATTTTTGACCAAGAACTGGTCTCCACCATAGATCCAAGAATATGATCTATGGCAAGAAAACATATGTGTAGTGAGGTGTATGAGCCTCTGGTTGAAGATAAATGGCCACACAACCCCCATTTTTTGTCGAAAATAGCCATGAATAACCATTTTCAATAATACCGAAGGCTAACACATTCGGATTTTTGCCCAAGAAATGGTCTCCACCAGAAATCCAAGAATGATATCTACCGCAAGGAAACATATGTGGGTGAGGTGTATGAGCCTCTGGTCGATGATCAATGGCCACAGAACCTCTATTTTGTCGAAAATAGCCATGAACAACCATTTTCAATAATACCGAAGGCTAACACGTACGGATTTTTGACCAAGAAATGGTCTCCACCAGAAATCCAAGAATGTGATCTACGACAAGGAAACATATGTGGGTGAGGTGTACGAGCATTTGGTCGATGATAAATGGCCACACAACCCCCATTTTTAATGAAAATAGCCATGAACGACCATTTTCAATAATACCGAAGGCTAACACCTACGGATTTTTGACCTACAAATGGTCTCCACCAGAAATCCAAGAATGTGGTCTATGGCAAGGAAACATATGTGGGGTGAGGTGTATGAGCCTTTGGTTGATGATCAATTGCCACACAACCCCCATTTTTGTCGAAAATAGCCATGAACGACCATTTCAATAATACCGAAGGCTAACACCTACGGATTTTTGACCAAGAAATGGTCTCCACTAGAAATCCAAGAATGTGATCTATGGCAAGGAAACTTATGTGGGGTGAGGTGTACGAGCCTCTAGTCGATGATCAATGGCGACACAACCCCCATTTTTGTCGAAAATAGTCATCAGTGACCATTTTCAATGACACTGAAGGCTAACACCTACGAATTTTTGACCAACAAATGGTCTCCATGAGAAATCCAAGATTGTGATCTATGGCAAGAAAATATATGTGGGGTGAAGTGTACGAGCCTGTGGTCGATGATCAATGGCCACACAACCCCCATTTTTGTCGAAAATAGCCATGAACGACCATTTTCGATGACACTGAAGGCTAACACCTATGGATTTTTGACCAAGAAATGGTCTCCACAATAAATCCAAGAATGTGGTCTATGGCAAGGAAACATATGTGTAGTGAGGTGTATGAGCCTCTGGTCGAAGATCAATGGCCACACAACCCCCATTTGTGTCGAAAATAGCCATGAATGACCATTTTCAATAATACCGAAGGCTAACACGTACGGATTTTTGACCAAGAAATGGTCTCCACCAGAAATCCAAGAATGTGATCTATGGCAAGGAAACATATGTGGGGTGAGGTGTATGAGCCTCAGGTTGATGATCAATGGCCACACAACCCCCATTTTTTTCGAAAATAGCCATGAACGACCATTTACAATAATACCGAAGGCTAACACCTACGGATTTTTGACCAATTAATGGTCTCCACCAGAAATCCAAGAATGTGATCTATGGCAAGAAAACATATGTGGGGTGAGGTGTACGAGCCTCTGATCGATGATCAATGGCCACACAACCCCCATTTTTGTCGAAAATAGCCATGAACGACCATTTTCAATAATACCTAAGGCTAACACCTACGGATTTTTGACCAAGAAATCGTCTCCACCAGAAATCCAAGAATATGATCTATGGCAAGGAAACATATGTGGGGTGAGGTGTATGAGCCTCTGGTCGATGATAAATGGCCACACAACCCCCATTTTTGTCGAAAATAGCCATGAACGACCATTTTCAATAATACCGAAGGCTAACACCTACGGATTTTTGACCAAGAAATGGTCTCCTCTAGAAATCCAAGAATGTGATCTATGGCAAGGAAACATATGTGGGGTGAGGTGTACGAGCCCCTGGTTGATTATCAATGGCCACACAACCCCCATTTTTGTCGGAAATTGCCATGAACGACTATTTTCAATGACACTGAAGGCTAACACCTATGGAATTTTTGACCAAGAACTGGTCTCCACCATAGATCCAAGAATGTGATCTATGGCAAGAAAACATATGTGTAGTGAGGTGTATGAGCCTCTGGTTGAAGAAAAATGGCCACACAACCCCCATTTTTGTCGAAAATAGCAATGAATGACCATTTTCAATAATACCGAAGGCTAACACATTCGGATTTTTGCCCAAGAAATGGTCTCCACCAGAAATCCAAAAATGTGATCTATGTCAAGGAAACATATGTGGGGTGAGGTGTATGAGCCTCTAGTCGATGATCAATGCCCACAGAACCTCTATTTTGTCAAAAATAGCCATGAACGACCATTTTCAATAATACCGAAGGCTAACACGTTCGGATTTTTGACCAAGAAATGGTCTCCACCAGAAATCCAAGAATGTGATCTACGGCAAGGAAACATATGTGGGTGAGGTGTACGAGCCTCTGGTCGATGATCAATGGCCACACAACCCCCATTTTGTCGAAAATAGCCATGAACGACGATTTTCAATAATACCGAAGGCTAACACGTACAAATTTTTGACCAAGAAATGGTCTCCACTAGAAATCCAAGAGTGTGCTCTATGGCAAGGAAACATATGTGGGGTGACGTGTACGAGCCTCTGGTCGATGATAAATGGCCACACAACCCCCATTTTTGATGAAATTAACCATGAACGACCATTTTCAATAATACCGAAAGCTAACACCTACGGATTTTTGACCAACAAATGGTCTCCACCAGAAATCCAAGAATGTGGTCTATGGCAAGGAAACATATGTGGGGTGAGGTGTATGAGCCTTTGGTCGATGATCAATGGCCACACAACCCCCATTTTTGTCGAAAATAGCCATGAACGGTCATTTTCAATAATACCGAAGGCTAACACCTACGGATTTTTGACCAAGAAATGGTCACCACCAGAAATCCAAGAATGTGGTCTATGGCAAGTAAACACATGTGGGGTGAGGTGTATGAGCCTTTGGTCGATGATCAATTGCCACACAACCCCCATTTTTGTCGAAAATAGCCATGAACGACCATTTTCAATAATACCGAAGGCTAACACCTACGGATTTTTGACCAAGAAATGGTCTCCACCAGAAATCCAAGAATGTGATATATGGCAAGGAAACTTATGTGGGGTGAGGTGTACGATCCTCTGGTCGATGATCAATGGCCACACAACCCCCATTTTTGTCGAAAATAGCCATGAATGACCATTTTCAATGACACTGAAGGCTAACACCTACGAATTTTTGACCAACAAATGGTCTCCACGAGAAATCCAAGATTCTGATCTATGGCAAGAAAACATATGTGGTGTGAAGTGTACGAGCCTCTGGTCGATGATCAATGGCCACACAACCCCCATTTTTGTCGAAAATAGCCATGAACCACCATTTTCAATGACACTGAAGGCTAACACCTATGGATTTTTGACCAAGAAATGGTCTCCACCATAAATCCAAGAATGTGATCTATGGCAAGGAAACATATGTGTAGTGAGGTGTATGAGCCTCTGGTCGAAGATCAATGGCCACACAACCCCCATTTGTGTCGAAAATAGCCATGAATGACCATTTTCAATAATACCGAAGGCTAACACGTACGGATTTTTGACCAAGAAATGGTCTCCATCAGAAATCCAAGAATGTGATCTATGGCAAGGAAACATATGTGGGGTGAATTGTACGAGCCTCCGGTCGATGATAAATGGCCACACAACCCCCATTTTAGTCAAAAATAGCCATGAACGACCATTTTCAATAATACCGAAGGCTAACACCAACAGATTTTTGACCAAGAAATGGTCTCCTTTAGAAATCCAAGAATGTGATCTATGGCAAGAAAACATATGTGGGGTGAAGTGTACGAGCCTCTGGTCGATGTTCAATGGCCACACAACCCCCATTTTTGTCGAAAATAGCCATGAACGACCATTTTCAATGACACTGAAGGCTAACACCTATGGATTTTTGACCAAGAAATGGTCTCCACCATAAATCCAAGAATGTGATCTATGGCAAGGAAACATAAGTGTAGTGAGGTGTATGAGCCTTTGGTCGTAGATCAATGGCCACACAACCCCCATTTTTGTCGAAAATAGCCATGAATGACCATTTTCAATAATACCGAAGGCTAACACGAACGGATTTTTGACCAAGAAATGGTCTCCACCAGAAATCCAAGAATGTGATCTATGGCAAGGAAAAATATGTGGGGTGAATTGTACGAGCCTCTGGTCGATGATAAATGGCCACACAACCCCCATTTTAGTCGAAAATAGCCATGAACGACCATTTTCAATAATACAGAAGGCTAACACCAACAGATTTTTGACCAAGAAATGGTCTCCTCCAGAAATCCAAGAATGTGATCTATGGCAAGAAAACATATGTGGGGTGAAGTGTACAAGCCTCTGGTCGATGATCAATGGCCACACAACCCCCATTTTTGTCGAACATAGCCATGAACGACCATTTTCAATGACACTAAAGGCTAACACCTATGGATTTCTGACCAAGAAATGGTCTCCACCATAAATCCAATAATGTGATCTATGGCAAGGAAACATATGTGTGGTGAGGTGTATGAGCCTCTGGTCAAAGATCAGTACACAACCCCCATTTTTGTCGAAAATAGCCATGAATGACCATTTTCAAAAGTACCAAAGGCTAACACATTCGGATTTTTTCCCAAGAAATGGTCTCCACCAGAAATCCAAGAATGTGATCTATGGCAAGGAAACATATGTGGGGTGAGGTGTACGAGCCTCTGGTCGATGATGAATGGCCACACAACCCCCATTTTGTCGAAAATAGCCATCAACGACCATTTTCAATAATACCGAAGGCTAACACGTACGAATTTTTGACCAAGAAATGGTCTCCACCAGAAATCCAAGAATGTGATCTGTGGCAAGGAAACATATGTGGGGTGAGGTGTATGAGCATCTGGTCGAAGATAAATGGCCACACAACCCCCATTTTTGATGAAAATAGCCATGAACGACCATTTTCAATAATACTAGAGGCTAACACCTACGGATTTTTTACCAAGAAATGGTCTCCACCAGAAATCCAAGAATGTGATCTATGGCAAGGAAACATATGTAGGGTGAGGTGTATGAGCCTCTAGTTGATGATCAGTGGCCACACAACCCCCATTTTTGTCGAAAATAGCCATGAACGACCATTTTCAATAATACCGAAGGCTAACACCTACGGATTTTTGACCAAGAAATGGTCTCCACTAGAAATCCAAGAATATGATCTATGGGAAGGAAACATATGTGGGGTGAGGTGTACGAGCCTCTGGTCGATGATCAATGGCCACACAACCCCTATTTTTGTCGAAAATAGCCATGAACAACCATTTTCAATGACACTTAAGGCTAACACCTACGGATTTTTGACCTAGAAGTGGTCTCCACCATAAATCCAAGAATGTGATCTATGGCAAGGACACATATGTGTAGTGAGGTCTATGAGCCTCTGGTCGAATATCAATGGCCACACAACCCCCATTTTTGTCGAAAATAGCCATGAACGACCATTTTCAATAGTACCAAAGGCTAACAAATTCGGATTTTTGACCAAAAAATGGTCTCCACCAGAAATTGAAGAATGTGATCTATGGCAAGGAAACATATGTGGGGTGAGGTTTACGAGCCTCTGGTTGATGATAATTGGCCACACAACCCCATTTTTGTCGAAAATAGCCATGAATGACCATTTTCAATAATACCAAAGGCTAACACGTATGGATTTTTGACCAAGAAATGGTCTCCACCAGAAATCCAAGAATGTGACCTATGGCTAGGAAACATATGTGGGGTGAGGTGTATGAGCCTCTGGTCGATGATAAATGGCCACACAACCCTCATTTTAGTCGAAAATAGCCATGAACGACCATTTTCAATAATACCGAAGGCTAACACCAACAGATTTTTGACCCAGAAATGTTCTCCACCAGAAATCCTAGAATGTGATCTCTGGCAAGAAAACATATGTGGGGTGAAGTGTACGAGCCTCTGGTCGATGATCAATGGCCACACAAACCCCATTTTTGTCGAAAATAGCCATGAACGACCATTTTCAATGACACTGAAGGCTAACACCTACGGAGTTTTGACCAAGAAATGGTCTCCACAATAAATCCAAGAATGTGATCTATGGCAAGGAAGCATTTGTGTAGTGAGGTGTATGAGCCTTTGGTCGAATATCAATGGCCACACAACCCCCATTTTTGTCGAAAATAGCCATGAACGACCATTTTCAATAGTACCGAAGGCTAAAACATTCAGATTTTTTACCAAGAAATGGTCTCCACCAGAAATCAAAGAATGTGATCTATTGCAAGGAAACATATGTGGGGTGAGGTTTACGAGCCTCTGGTCGATGACCAATGGCCACACAACCCCCATTTTTGTTGAAAATAGCCATGAATGACCATTTTCAATAATACTGAAGGCTAACACGTACAGATTTTTGACCAATAAATGGTCTCCACCGGAAATCCAAAAATGTGATCTATGGCAAGGAAACATATGTGGGGTGAGGTGTACGAGCCTCTGGTCGATGATCATTGGCCACACAACCCCCATTTTTGTCGAAAATAGCCATGAATGACCATATTCAATAATACCGAAGGCTAACACGTACGGATTTTTGACCAAGAAATGATCTCCACCAGAAATCCAAGAATGTGATCTATGGCAAGGAAACATATGTGGGGTGAATTGCACGAGCCTCTGGTCGATGATAAATGGCCACACAACCCCCATTTTAGTTGAAAATAGCCATGAACGACCATTTTCAATAATACCGAAGGCTAACACCAACAGATTTTTGACCAAGGAATGGTCTCCTACAGAAATCCAAGAATGTGATCTATGGAAAGAAAACATATGTGGGGTGAGGTGTATGAGCCTCTGGTCGAAGATCAATGGCCACACAACCCCCATTTTTGTCGAAAATAGCCATGAATGACCATTTTCAAAAATACCAAAGGCTAACACATTCGGATTTTTGCGCAAGAAATGGTCTCCACCAGAAATCCAAGAATGTGATCTATGGCAAGGAAACATATGTGGGGTGAGGTGTACGAGCCTCAGGTCGATGATCAATGGCCACACAACCCCCATTTTGCCGAAAATAGCCATGAACGACCATTTTCAATAATACCGAAGGCTAACACGTACGAGTTTTTGACCAAGAAATGGTCTCCACCAGAAATCCAAGAATGTGATCTATGCCAAGGAAACATATGTGGGGTGAGGTTTATGAGCCTCTAGTCGATGATAAATGGCCACACAACCCCCATTTTTTATGAAAATAGCCATGAGCGACCATTTTCAATAATACTAGAGGCTAACACCTACGAATTTTTGACCAAGAAATGGTCTCCACCAGAAATCCAAGAATGTGATCTATCGCAAGGAAACATATGTGGGGTGAGGTGTATGAGCCTCTAGTCGATGATCAATGGCCACACAACCCCCATTTTTGTCGAAAATAGCCATGAACGACCATTTTCAATAATACCGAAGGCTAACACCTACGGATTCTTGACCAAGAAATGGTCTCCACCAGAAATCCAAGAATGTGATCTACGGCAAGGAAACATCTGTTGGGTGAGGTGTATGTGCCTCTGGTCGACGATCAATGGCCACACAACCCTAATTTTTGTCGAAAATAGCCATGGTCGACCATTTTCAATGACACTGAAGGCTAACACCTACGGATTTTTGACCAAGAAATGGTCTCCACCATAAATCCAAGAATGTGATCAATGGCAAGGAAACATATGTGTAGTGAGGTGTATCAGCCTCTGGTCGAAGATCAATGGCCACACAACCCCCATTTTTGTCGAAAATAGCCATGAATGACCATTTTCAAAAATACCGAAGGCTAACACATTCGGATTTTTGCCCAAGAAATGGTCTCCACCAGAAATCCAAGAATGTGATCTATGTCAAGGAAACATATGTGGGGTGAGGTGTACGAGCCTCTGGTCGATGATCAATGGCCACAAAACCCCCATTTTGCTGAAAATAGCCATGAACAACCATTTTCAATAATACCGAAGGCTAACACGTACGAGTTTTTGACCAAGAAATGGTCTCCACCAGAAATCCAAGAATATGATCTATGGCAAGGAAACATATGTGGGGTGAGGTTTATGAGCCTCTAGTCGATGATAAATGGCCACACAACCCCATTTTTTATGAAAATAGCCATGAGCTACCATTTTCAATAATACTAGAGGCTAACACCTACGGATTTTTGACCAATAAATGGTCTCCACCAGAAATCCAAGAATGTGATCTATGGCAAGAAAACATATGTGGGGTGAGGTGTATGAGCCTCTGGTCGATGATCAATGGCCACACAACCCCCATTTTTGTCGAAAATAGCCATGAACAACCATTTTCAATAATACCGAAGGCTAACACCTACGGATTTTTGACCAAGAAATGGTCTCCACCAGAAATCCAAGAATGTGATCTACGGCAAGGAAACATATGTGGGGTAAGGTGTATGAGCCTCTGGTCGACGATCAATGGCCACACAACCCTAATGTTTGTCGAAAATAGCGATGAACGACCATTTTCAATGACACTGAAGGCTAACACCTACGGATTTTTTACCAAGAAATGGTCTCCACCATAAATCTAAAAATGTGATCTATGGCAAGGAAACATATGTGTAGTGAGGTGTATGAGCCTCTGGTCGAAGATCAATGGCCACACAACCCCCATTTTTGTTGAAAATAGCCATGAATGACCATTTTCAAAAATACCGAAGGCTAACACATTCGGATTTTTGCCCAAGAAATTGTCTCCACCAGAAATCCAAGAATGTGATCTATGTCAAGGAAACATATGTGGGGTGAGGTGTACGAGCCTCTGGTCGATGATCAATGGCCACAAAACCCCCATTTTGCTGAAAATAGCCATGAACGACCATTTTCAATAATACCGAAGGCTAACACGTACGAGTTTTTGACCAAGAAATGGTCTCCACCAGAAATCCAAGAATGTAATCTATGGCAAGGAAACATATGTGGGGTGAGGTTTATGAGCCTCTAGTCGATGATAAATGGCCACACAACCCCCATTTTTTATGAAAATAGCCATGAGCGACCATTTTCAATAATACTAGAGGCTAACACCTACGGATTTTTGACCAAGAAATGGTCTCCACCAGAAATCCAAGAATGTGATCTATGGCAAGGAAACATATGTGGGGTGAGGTGTATGAGCCTCTGGTCGATGATCAATGGCCACACAACCACCATTTTTGTCGAAAATAGCCATGAACAACCATTTTCAATAATACCGAAGGCTAACACCTACGGATTTTTGACCAAGAAATGGTCTCCACCAGAAATCCAAGAATGTGATCTACGGCAAGGAAACATATGTGGGGTAAGGTGTATGAGCGTCTGGTCGACGATCAATGGCCACACAACCCTAATTTTTGTCGAAAATAGCCATGAACGACCATTTTCAATGACACTGAAGGCTAACACCTACGGATTTTTTACCAAGAAATGGTCTCCACCTTAAATCCAAGAATGTGATCTATGGCAAGGAAACATATGTGTAGTGAGGTGTATGAGCCTCTGGTCCAATATCAATGGCCACACAACCCCCATTTTTGTCAAAAATAGCCATGAACGACCATTTTCAATAGTTCCGAAAGCTAACACATTCGGATTTTTTACCAAGAAATGGTCTCCTCCAGAAATCAAAGAATGTAATCTATGGCAAGGAAACATATGTGGGGTGAGGTGTACGAGCCTTTGGTCGATGATCAATGGCCACACAACCCCCATTTTTGTCGAAAATAGCCATGAATGACCATTTTCAATAATACCGAAGGCTAACACGTACGAATTTTTGACCAAGAAATGGTCTCCACTAGATATCCAAGAATGTGATCTATGGCAAGGAAACATATGTGGGGTGAGGTGTATGAGCCTCTGGTCGATGATAAATGGCCACACAACCCCCATTTTAGTCGAAAATAGCCATGAACGACCATTTTCAATAATACCGAAGGCTAACACCAACAGATTTTTTTACCAAGAAATGGTCTCCACCAGAAATCCAAGAATGTGATCTATGGCATAAAACATATGTGGGGTGAAGTGTACGAGCCTCTAGTCAATGATCAATGGCCACACAACCCCCATTTTTGTCGAAAATAGCCATGAACGACCATTTTCAATGACACTGAAGGCTAACACCTATGGATTTTTGACCAAGAAATGGTCTCCACCATAAATCCAAGAATTTATTCTATAACAAGGAAACATATATGTAGTGAGGTGTATGAGCCTCTGGTCGAAGATCAATGGCTACACAACACCCATTTTTGTCGAAAATTGCCATGAATGACCATTTTCAATAATACCGAAGGCTAACACATTCAGATTTTTGCCCAAGAAATGGTCTCCACCAGAAATCCAAGAATGTGATCTATGGCAATGAATCATATGTGGGGTGAGGTGTACGAGCCTCTGGTCGATGATCAACGGCCACACAACCCCCATTTTTGTCGAAAATAGCCATGAACGACCATTTTCAATAATACAGAAGGCTAACACCTACGAATTTTTGACCAAGAAACGGTCTCCACTAGAAATCCAAGAATGTGATATATGGCAAGAAAACATATGTGGGGTGAGGTGTAGGAGCCTCTGGTCGATGATCAATGGCCACACAACCCCCATTTTTGTCGAAAATAGCCATGAACGACCATTTTCAATAATTCCGACCAGAGGCTCATACACCTCACCCCACATATGTTTCCTTTCCATAGATCACATTCTTGGATTTCTGGTGGAGACCATATCTTGGTCAAAAATCCGTAGGTGTTAGCCTTCGGTATTATTGAAAATGGTCGTTCATGGCTATTTTCATCAAAAATGGGGGTTGTGTGGCCATTTATCATCGACCAGAGGCTCGTACACCTCACCCCACATGTTTCCTTGCTATAGATCACATTCTTGGATTTTTGGTGGAGACCATTTCTTGGTCAAAAATTCGTACGTGTTAGCCTTCAGTATTATTGAAAATGATCGTTCATGGCTATTTTCGACAAAATGGGGGTTGTGCGGCCATTGAACTTCGACCAGAGGCTCGTACACCTCACCCCACATATGTTTCCTTGCCATAGATCACATTCTTGGATTTCTAGTGGAGACCATTTATTGGGCAAAAATCCGAATGTGTTAGCCTTCGGTATTATTGAAAATTGTCATTCATGGCTATTTTCGACAAAAATGGGGGTTGTGTGGCCATTGATTTTTGACCAGAGGCTCATACACCTCACTACACATATGTTTCCTTGCCATAGATCACATTCTTGGATTTATGATGGAGACCATTTCTTGGTCAAAAATTCGTAGGTGTTAGCCTTCAGTGTCATTGAAAATGGTCGTTCATGGCTATTTCCGACAAAAATGGGGGTTGTGTGGCCATTGATCATCAACCAGAGGCTCGTACACTTCACCCCACATAAGTTTTCTTGCCATAGATCACATTCTTGGATTTCTGGCGGAGACCATTTCTTAGTCAAAAATCCGTTGGTGTTAGCCTTCGGTATTATTGAAAATGGTCGTTCATGGCTATTTTCGACTAAAATGGGGGTTGTGTGGCCATTTATTATCGACCAGAGGCTCGTACACCTCACCCCACATATGTTTCCTTGCCATAGATCACATTCTTGGATTTCTGGTGGAGACCATTTATTGGTCAAAAATCTGTACGTGTTAGCCTTCAGTATTATTGAAAATGGTCATTCATGGCTATTTTCGACAAAAATGGGGGTTGTGTGGCCATTGATCATCGACCAGAGGCTTGTAAACCTCACCCCACATATGTTTCCTTGCCATAGATCACATTCTTTGATTTCTGGTGGAGACCATTTCTTGGTCAAAAATCTGAATGTTTTAGCCTTCGGTACTATTGAAAATGGTCGTTCATGGCTATTTTCGACAAAAATGGGGGTTGTCTGGCCATTGATATTCGACCAAAGGCTCATACACCTCACTACACATGTTTCCTTTCCATAGATCACATTCTTGGATTTATGGTGGAGACCATTTCTTGGTCAAAAATTCGTATGTGTTAGCGTTCAGTGTCATTGAAAATGGTCGTTCATGGCTATTTTCGACAAAAAATGGGGTTTGTGTGGCCATTGATCATCGACCAGAGGCTCGTACACTTCACCCCACATATGTTTTCTTGCCATAGATCACATTCTTGGATTTCTGGTGGGGACCATTTCTTGGTCAAAAAATTTGTTGGTGTTAGCCTTCGGTATTATTGAAAATGGTCGTTCATGGCTATTTTCGACAAAAATGGGGGATGTGTGGCCATTTATCATCGACCAGAGGCTCATACACCTCACCCCACATATGTTTCCTTGCCATAGATCACATTCTTGGATTTCTGGTGGAGACCATTTCTTGGTAAAAAATCCGTAGGTGTTAGCCTCTGGTATTATTGAAAATGGTCGTTCATGGCTATTTTCATCAAAAATGGGGGTTGTGTGGCCATTTATCATCGAGCAGAGGCTCGTACACCTCACCCCACATATGTTTCCTTGCCATAGATTACATTCTTGGATTTCTGGCGGAGACCATTTCTTGGTCAAAAATTCGTACGTGTTAGCCTTCGGTATTATTTAAAATGGTCGTTCATGGCTATTTTTGACAAAATGGGGGTTGTGTGGCCATTGATCATCGACCAGAGGCTCGTACACCTCACCCCACATATGTTTCCTTGCCATAGATCATATTCTTGGATTTCTGGTGGAAACCATTTCTTGGGCAAAAATCCGAATGTGTTAGCCTTCGGTACTTTTGAAAATAGTCATTCATGGCTATTTTCGACAAAAATGGGGGTTGTGTGGCCATTGATCTTCGACCAGAGGCTCATACACCTCACTACACATATGTTTCCTTGCCATAGATCAAATTCTTGGATTTATGGTGGAGACCATTTCTTGGTCAAAAATCCATAGGTGTTAGCCTTCAGTGTCATTGAAAATGGTCGTTCATGGCTATTTTCGACAAAAATGGGGGTTGTGTGGCCATTGATCATCGACCAGAGGCTCGTACACTTCACCCCACATATGTTTTCTTGCCATAGATCACATTCTTGGATTTCTAGTGGAGACCATTTCTTGGTCAAAATCTATTGGTGTTAGCCTTTGGTATTATTGAAAATGGTCGTTCATGGCTATTTTCGACTGAAATGGGGTTGTTTGGCCATTTATGATCGACCAGAGTCTCATACACCTCACCCCACATATGTTTACTTTCCATAGATCACATTCTTGGATATCTGGTGAAGACCATTTCTTGGTCAAAAATCCGTACGTGTTAGCCTTCGGTATTATTGAAAATGGTCATTCATGGCTATTTTCGACAAAAATGGGGGTTGTGTGGCCATTGATCATCGACCAGAGGCTCATACACCTCACCCCACATATGTTTCCTTGCCATCGATCACATTCTTGGATTTCTAGTGGAGACCATTTCTTGGTCAAAAATCCGTAGGTGTTAGCCTCTAGTATTATTGAAAATGGTCGCTCATGGCTATTTTCATAAAAAATGGGGGTTGTGTGGCCATTTATCATCGACTAGAAGCTCATAAACCTCACCCCACATATGTTTCCTTGCCATAGATCACATTCTTTGATTTCTGGTGGAGACCATTTCTTGGTCAAAAATCCGAATGTGTTAGCCTTCGGAACTATTGAAAATGGTCGTTCATGGCTATTTTCGACAAAAATGGGGGTTGTGTGGCCATTGATATTGGACCAGAGGCACATACACCTCACTAAATATATGTTTCCTTGCCATAGATCACATTCTTGAATTTATGGTGGAGACCATTTCTTGGTCAAAAATCCACAGGTGTTAGCCTTCAGTGTCATTGAAAATGGTCGTTCATGGTTATTTTCGATAAAAATTAGGGTTGTGTGGCCATTGATCGTCGACCAGAGGCTCATACACCTCACCCCACATATGTTTCCTTGCCGTAGATCACATTCTTGGATTTCTGGTGTTGACCATTTCTTGGTCAAAAATCCGTAGGTGTTAGCCTTCGGTATTATTGAAAATTGTCGTTCATGGCTATTTTCGACAAAAATGGGGGTTGTGTGGCCATTGATCATCGACCAGAGGCTCATACACCTCACCCCACATATGTTTCCTTGGCATAGATCACATTCTTGGATTTCTGGTGGAGACCATTTCTTGGTCAAAAATCCGTAGGTGTTAGCCTCTAGTATTATTGAAAATGGTCGCTCATGGCTATTTTCAACAAAAATGGGGGTTGTGTGGCCATTTATCATCGACTAGAGGCTCATAAACCTCACCCCACATATGTTTCCTTGCCATATATCACATTCTTGGATTTTTGGTGGAGACCATTTCTTGGTCAAAGACTCGTACGTGTTAGCCTTCGGTATTATTGAAAATGGTCGTTCATGGCTATTTTCGGCAAAATGGGGGTTGTGTGGCCATTGATCATCGACCAGAGGCTCGTACACCTCACCCCACATATGTTTCCTTGCCATAGATCACATTCTTGGATTTCTGGTGGAGACCATTTCTTGGTCAAAAATCCGTAGGTGTTAGCCTCTAGTATTATTGAAAATGGTCGCTCATGGCTATTTTCATAAAAATGGGGGTTGTGTGGCCATTTATCATCGACTAGAGGCTCATAAACCTCACCCCACATATGTTTCATTGCCATAGATGACATTCTTGGATTTCCAGTGGAGACCATTTCTTGGTCAAAAACTCGTACGTGTTAGCCTTCGATATTATTGAAAATGGTCGTTCATGGCTATTTTCGGCAAAATGGGGGTTGTGTGGCCATTGATCATTGACCAGAGGCTCGTACACCTCACCCCACATATGTTTCCTTGCCATAGATCACATTCTTGGATTTCTGGTGGAGACCATTTCTTGGGCAAAAATCCGAATGTGTTAGCCTTTGGTATTTTTGAAAATGGTCATTCATGGCTATTTTCGACAAAAATGGGGGTTGTGTGGCCATTGATCTTCGACCAGAGGCTCATACGCCTCACTAAAAATATGTTTCCTTGCCATAGATCACATTCTAGGATTTATGGTGGAGAACATTTCTTGGTCAAAAATCCGTAGGTGTTAGCCTTCAGTGTCATTGAAAATGGTCGTTCATGGCTATTTTCGACAAAAATTAGGGTTGTGTGGCCAGTGATCGTCGACCAGAGGCTCATACACCTCACCCCACAAATGTTTCCTTGTCGTAGATCACATTCTTGGTTTTCTGGTGGAGACCATTTCTTGGTCAAAAATCCGTAGGTGTTAGCCTTCGGTATTATTGAAAATGGTCGTTCATGGTTATTTTCGACAAAAATGGGGGTTGTGTGGCCATTGATCATCGACCAGAGGCTCATACACCTCACCCCACATATGTTTCCTTGCCATAGATCACATTCTTGGATTTCTGGTGGAGACCATTTCTTGGTCAAAAATCCGTAGGTGTTAGCCTCTAGTATTATTGAAAATGGTCGCTAATGGCTATTTTCAACAAAAATGGGGGTTGTGTGGCCATTTATCATCGACTAGAGGCTCATAAACCTCACCCCACATATGTTTCCTTGCCATATATCACATTCTTGGATTTTTGGTGGAGACCATTTCTTGGTCAAAGACTCGTACGTGTTAGCCTTCGGTATTATTGAAAATGGTCGTTCATGGCTATTTTCGGCAAAATGGGGGTTGTGTGGCCATTGATCATCGACCAGAGGCTCGTACACCTCACCCCACATATGTTTCCTTGCCATAGATCACATTCTTGGATTTCTGGTGGAGACCATTTCTTGGTCAAAAATCCGTAGGTGTTAGCCTCTAGTATTATTGAAAATGGTCGCTCATGGCTATTTTCATAAAAAATGGGGGTTGTGTGGCCATTTATCATCGACTAGAGGCTCATAAACCTCACCCCACATATGTTTCATTGCCATAGATGACATTCTTGGATTTCCGGTGGAGATCATTTCTTGGTCAAAAACTCGTACGTGTTAGCCTTCGGTGTTATTGAAAATGGTCGTTCATGGCTATTTTCGGCAAAATGGGGGTTGTGTGGCCATTGATCATTGACCAGAGGCTCGTACACCTCACCCCACATATGTTTCCTTGCCATAGATCACATTCTTGGATTTCTGGTGGAGACCATTTCTTGGGCAAAAATCCGAATGTGTTAGCCTTTGGTATTTTTGAAAATGGTCATTCATGGCTATTTTCGACAAAAATGGGGGTTGTGTGGCCATTGATCTTCGACCAGAGGCTCATACGCCTCACTAAAAATATGTTTCCTTGCCATAGATCACATTCTAGGATTTATGGTGGAGAACATTTCTTGGTCAAAAATCCGTAGGTGTTAGCCTTCAATGTCATTGAAAATGGTCGTTCATGGCTATTTTCGACAAAAATTAGGGTTGTGTGGCCAGTGATCGTCGACCAGAGGCTCATACACCTCACCCCACAAATGTTTCCTTGTCGTAGATCACATTCTTGGATTTCTGGTGGAGACCATTTCTTGGTCAAAAATCCGTAGGTGTTAGCCTTCGGTATTATTGAAAATGGTCGTTCATGGTTATTTTCGACAAAAATGGGGGTTGTGTGGCCATTGATCATCGACCAGAGGCTCATACACCTCACCCCACATATGTTTCCTTGCCATAGATCACATTCTTGGATTTCTGGTGGAGACCATTTCTTGGTCAAAAATCCGTAGGTGTTAGCCTCTAGTATTATTGAAAATGGTCGCTCATGGCTATTTTCATAAAAAATGGGGGTTGTGTGGCCATTTATCATCGACTAGAGGCTCATAAACCTCACCCCACATATGTTTCCTTGCCATAGATCACATTCTTGGATTTCTGGTGGAGACCATTTCTTGGTCAAAAACTCGTACGTGTTAGCCTTCGGTATTATTGAAAATGGTCGTTCATGGCTATTTTCGGCAAAATGGGGGTTGTGTGGCCATTGATCATCGACCAGAGGCTCGTACACCTCACCCCACATATGTTTCCTTGCCATAGATCACATTCTTGGATTTCTGGTGGAGACCATTTCTTGGGCAAAAATCCGAATGTGTTAGCCTTTGGTATTTTTGAAAATGGTCATTCATGGCTATTTTCGACAAAAATGGGGGTTGTGTAGCCATTGATCTTCGACCAGAGGCTCATACACCTCACTACACATATGTTTCCTTGCCATAAATCACATTCTTGGATTTATGGTGGAGACCATTTCTTGGTCAGAAATCCATAGTTGTTAGCATTTAGTGTCATTGAAAATGGTCGCTCATGGCTATTTTCGACAAAAATGGGGGTTGTGTGGCCATTGATCATCCACCAGAGGCTCGTACACTTCACCCCACATATGTTTTCTTTCCATAGGTCACATTCTTGGATTTCTGGAGGAGACCATTCCTTGGCCAAAAATCTGTTGGTGTTAGCCTTCGGTATTATTGAAAATGGTCGTTCATGGCTATTTTCGACTAAAATGGGGGTTGTGTGGCCATTTCTCATCGACAAAAGGCTCGTGCAATTCACCCCACATATGTTTCCTTGCCATAGATCACATTCTTGGATTTCTGTTGGAGACCATTTCTTGGTCAAAAATCCGTACGTGTTAGCCTTCGGTATTATTGAATATGGTCATTCATGGCTATTTTCGACAAAAATGGGGGTTGTGTGGCCAATGATCATCGACCAGAGGCTCGTACACCTCACCCCACATATGTTTCCTTGCCATAGATCACATTCTTGGATTTCCGTTGGAGACCATTTATTGGTCGAAAATCTGTACGTTCTAGCCTTCAGTATTATTGAAAATGGTCATTCATGGCTATTTTCGACAAAAATGGGGGTTGTGTGGCCATTGATCATCGACCAGAGGCTCACAAACCTCACCCCACATATGTTTCCTTGCCATAGATCACATTCTTTGATTTCTGGTGGAGACCATTTCTTGGTCAAAAATCTGAATGTTTTAGCCTTCGGTACTATTGAAAATGGTCGTTCATGGCTATTTTCGACAAAAATGGGGGTTGTGTGGCCATTGATATTCGACCAAAGGCTCATACACCTCACTACACATATGTTTCCTTGCCATAGATCACATTCTTGAATTTATTGTGGAGACCATTTCTTGGTCAAAAATTCGTAGTTGTTAGCCTTCAGTGTCATTGAAAATGGTCGTTCATGGCTATTTTCGACAAAAATGGGCTTTGTGTGGCCATTGATCATCGACCAGAGGCTCGTACACTTCACCCCACATATGTTTTCTTGCACGAGATCACATTCTAGGATTTCTGGTGGAGACCATTTCTTGGTCAAAAATCCGTTGGTGTTAGCCTTCGGTATTATTGAAAATGGTCATTCATGGCTATTTTCGACTAAAATGGGGGTTGTGTGGCCATTTATCATCGACCAGAGGCTCATACACCTCACCCCACATATGTTTCCTTGCCATAGATCACATTCTTGGATTTCTGGTGGAGACCATTTCTTGGTCAAAAATCCGTACGTGTTAGCCTTCGGTATTATTGAAAATGGTCATTCATGTCTATTTTCGACAAAAATGGGGGTTGTGTGACCAATGATCATCAACCAGAGGCTCGTAAACCTCACCCCACATATGTTTTCTTGCCATAGATCACATTCTTTGATTTCTGGTGGAGACAATTTTTTGGTCAAAAATCCGAATGTGTTAGCCTTCGGTACTATTGAAAATGGTCGTTCATGGCTATTTTCGACAAAAATGGGGGTTGTGTGGCCATTGATATTCGACCAGAGGCTCATAGACCTCACTACACATATGTTTCCTTGCCATAGATCACATTCTTGGATTTATGGTGGAGACCATTTCTTGGTCAAAAATCTGTAGGTGTTAGCCTTAAGTGTCATTGAAAATGGTTGTTCATGGTTATTTTCGACAAAAATAGGGGTTGTGTGGCCATTGATCATCGACCAGAGGCTCATACACCTCACCCCACATATGTTTCCTTGCCATAGATCATATTCTTGGATTTCTAGTGGAGACCATTTCTTGGTCAAAAATCCGTAGGTGTTTGCCTTCGGTATTATTGAAAATGGTCGTTCATGGCTATTTTCGACTAAAATGGGGGTTGTGTGGCCATTTATCATCGACCAGAGGCTCGTGCAATTCACCCCACATATGTTTCCTTGCCATAGATCACATTCTTGGATTTCTGTTGGAGACCATTTCTTGGTCAAAAATCCGTACGTGTTAGCCTTCGGTATTATTGAATATGGTCATTCATGGCTATTTTCGACAAAAATGGGGGTTGTGTGGCCAATGATCATCGACCAGAGGCTCGTACACCTCCCCCACATATGTTTCCTTGCCATAGATCACATTCTTGGATTTCCGTTGGAGACCATTTATTGGTCGAAAATCTGTACGTGTTAGCCTTCAGTATTATTGAAAATGGTCATTCATGGCTATTTTCGACAAAAATGGGGGTTGTGTGGCCATTGATCATCGACCAGAGGCTCACAAACCTCACCCCACATATGTTTCCTTGCCATAGATCACATTCTTTGATTTCTGGTGGAGACCATTTCTTGGTCAAAAATCTGAATGTTTTAGCCTTCGGTACTATTGAAAATGGTCGTTCATGGCTATTTTCGACAAAAATGGGGGTTGTGTGGCCATTGATATTCGACGAAAGGCTCATACACCTCACTACACATATGTTTCCTTGCCATAGATCACATTCTTGGATTTATTGTGGAGACCATTTCTTGGTCAAAAATTCGTAGTTGTTAGCCTTCAGTGTCATTGAAAATGGTCGTTCATGGCTATTTTCGACAAAAATGGGCTTTGTGTGGCCATTGATCATCGACCAGAGGCTCGTACACTTCACCCCACATATGTTTTCTTGCCAGAGATCACATTCTAGGATTTCTGGTGGAGACCATTTCTTGGTCAAAAATCCGTTGGTGTTAGCCTTCGGTATTATTGAAAATGGTCATTCATGGCTATTTTCGACTAAAATGGGGGTTGTGTGGCCATTTATCATCGACCAGAGGCTCATACACCTCACCCCACATATGTTTCCTTGCCATAGATCACATTCTTGGATTTCTGGTGGAGACCATTTCTTGGTCAAAAATCCGTACGTGTTAGCCTTCGGTATTATTGAAAATGGTCATTCATGGCTATTTTCGACAAAAATGTGGGTTGTGTGACCAATGATCATCAACTAGAGGCTCGTAAACCTCACCCCACATATGTTTCCTTGCCATAGATCACATTCTTTGATTTCTGGTGGAGACAATTTTTTGGTCAAAAATCCGAATGTGTTAGCCTTCGGTACTATTGAAAATGGTCGTTCATGGCTATTTTCGACAAAAATGGGGGTTGTGTGGCCATTGATATTCGACCAGAGGCTCATAGACCTCACTACACATATGTTTCCTTGCCATAGATCACATTCTTGGATTTATGGTGGAGACCATTTCTTGGTCAAAAATCTGTAGGTGTTAGCCTTAAGTGTCATTGAAAATGGTTGTTCATGGTTATTTTCGACAAAAATAGGGGTTGTGTGGCCATTGATCATCGACCAGAGGCTCATACACCTCACCCCACATATGTTTCCTTGCCATAGATCATATTCTTGGATTTCTAGTGGAGACCATTTCTTGGTCAAAAATCCGTAGGTGTTTGCCTTCGGTATTATTGAAAATGGTCGTTCATGTCTATTTTCGACAAAAATGGGGGTTGTGTGGCCATTGATCATCAACCAGAGGCTCATACACCTCACCCCACATATGTCTCCTTGCCATAGATCACATTCTTGGATTTCTGGTGGAGACCATTTCTTAGTCAAAAATCGGTAGGTGTTAGCCTCTAGTATTATTGAAAATGGTCGCTCATGGCTATTTTCATCAAAAATGGGGTTGTGTGGCCATCTATCATCGACTAGAGGCTCGTAAACCTCACCCCACATATGTTTCCTTGCCATAGATCACAATCTTGGATTTCTGGTGGAGACCATTTCTTGGTCCATAATTCGTACGTGTTAGCCTTCGGTATTATTGAAAATGGTCGTTGATGGCTATTTTCGGCAAAATGGGGGTTGTGTGGCCATTGATCATCGACCAGAGGCTCGTACACCCCACCCCACATATGTTTCCTTGCCATAGATCACATTCTTGGATTTCTGGTGGAGACCATTTCTTGGGAAAAATCCGAATGTGTTAGCCTTTGGTATTTTTGAAAATGGTCATTCATGGCTATTTTCGACAAAAATGGGGGTTGTGTGGCCATTGATCTTCGACCAAAGGCTCATACACCTCACTACACATATGTTTCCTTGCCATAGATCACATTCTTGGATTTATGGTGGAGACCATTTCTTGGTCAGAAATCCATAGGTGTTAGCCTTTAGTGTCATTGAAAATGGTCGTTCATGGCTATTTTCGACAAAAATGGGGGTTGTGTGGCCATTGATCATCGACCAGAGGCTCGTACACTTCACCCCACACATGTTTTCTTGCCATAGATCACATTCTTGGATTTCTGGAGGAGACCATTTCTTGGTCAAAAATCTGTTGGTGTTAGCCTGCGGTATTATTGAAAATGGTCGTTCATGGCTATTTTCGACTAAAATGGGGGTTGTGTGGCCATTTATCATCGACCAGAGGCTCGTACAATTCACCCCACATATGTTTCCTTGCCATAGATCACATTCTTGGATTTCTGGTGCAGACCATTTCTTGGTCAAAAATTCGTACATGTTAGCCTTCGGTATTATTGAAATGGTCATTCATGGCTATTTTCGAAAAAATGGGGGTTGTGTGGCCATTGATCTTCGACCAGAGGCTCATACACCTCACTACACTTATGTTTCCTTGCCATAGATCACATTCTTGGATTAATGGTGGAGACCATTTCTTGGTCAAAAATCCATAGGTGTTAGCCTTCAGTGTCATTGAAAATGGTCGTTCATGGCTATTTTCGACAAAAATGGGGGTTGTGTGGCCATTGATCATCGACCAGAGGCTCGTACACTTCACCCCACTTATGTTTTCTTGCCATAGATCACATTCTTGGATTTCTGGTGGAGACCATTTCTTGGTCAAAAATCTGTTGGTGTTAGCCTTCGGTATTATTGAAAATGGTCGTTCATGTCTATTTTCGACTAAAATGGGGGTTGTGTGGCCATTTATCATCGACCAGAGGCTCATACACCTCACCCCACATATGTTTCCTTGCCATAGATCACATTCTTGGATATCTGGTGGAGACCATTTCTTGGTCAAAAATCCGTACGTGTTAGCCTTCGGTATTATTGAAAATGGTCATTCATGGCTATTTTCGACAAAAATGGGGGTGATGTTGCCATTAATCATCGACCAAAGGCTCGTACACCTCACCCCACATTCTTTGATTTCTGGTGGAGACCATTTCTTGGACAAAAATCCGTAGGTGTTAGCCTTCAGTGTCATTGAAAATGGTCGTTCATGGCTATTTTCGACAAAAATTAGGGTTGTGTGGCCATTGATCATCGACTAGAGGCTCATACACCTCAACCCACATATGTTTCCTTGTCGTAGATCACATTCTTGGATTTATGGTGGAGACCATTTTTTGGTCAAAAATCCGTAGTTGTTAGCCTTCAGTGTCATTGAAAATGGTCGTTCATGGCTATTTTCGACAAAAAATAGGGTTGTGTGGCCATTGATCATCGACCAGAGGCTCGTACACCTCACCCCACATATGTTTCCTTGCCTTAGATCAAATTCTTGGATTTCTGGTGGAGACCATTTCTTGGTCAAAAATCCGTAGATGTTAGCCTTCGGTATTATTGAAAATGGTCGTTCATGGCTATTTTCGACAAAAATGGGGGTTGTGTGGCCATTGATCATCGACCAGAGGCTCATACACCTCACCCCACATATGTTTCCTTGCCATAGATCACATTCTTGGATTTCTGGTCGAGACCATTTCTTAGTCAAAAATACGTAGGTGTTAGCCTCTAGTATTATTGAAAATGGTCGCTCATGGCTATTTTCATCAAAAATGGGGGGTTGTGTGGCCATCTATCATCGACTAGAGGCTCGTAAACCTCACCCCACATATGTTTCCTTGCCATAGATCACATTCTTGGATTTCTGGTGGAGACCATTTCTTGGTCAAAAATTCGTACGTGTTGGCCTTCGGTATTATTGAAAATGGTCGTTGATGGCTATTTTCGGCAAAATGGGGGTTGTGTGGCCATTGATCATCGACCAGAGGCTCGTACACCTCACCCCACATATGGTTCCTTGCCATAGATCACATTCTTGAATTTCTGGTGGAGACCATTTCTTGGGAAAAAATCCGAATGTGTTAGCCTTTGGTATTTTTGAAAATGGTCATTCATGGCTATTTTCGACAAAAATGGGGGTTGTGTGGCCATTGATCTTCGACCAGAGGCTCATACACCTCACTACACATTTGTTTCCTTGCCATAGATCACATTCTTGGATTTATGGTGGAGACCATTTCTTGGTCAGAAATCCATAGGTGTTAGCCTTTAGTGTCATTGAAAATGGTCGTTCATGGCTATTTTCGACAAAAATGGGGGTTGTGTGGCCATTGATCATCGACCAGAGGCTCGTACACTTCACCCCACATATGGTTTCTTGCCATAGATCACATTCTTGGATTTCTGGAGGAGACCATTTCTTGGTCAAAAATCTGTTGGTGTTAGCCTTCGGTATTATTGAAAATGGTCGTTCATGGCTATTTTCCACTAAAATGGGGGTTGTGTGGCCATTTATCATCGACCAGAGGCTTGTACAATTCACCCCACTTATGTTTCCTTGCCAAAGATCACATTCTTGGATTTCTGGTGGAGACCATTTCTTGGTCAAAAATCCGTACGTGTTTGCCTTCCGTATTATTGAAAATGGTCATTCATGGCTATTTTCGACAAAAATGGGGGTTGTGTGGCCATTGATCTTCGACCAGAGGCTCATACACCTCACGACACTTATGTTTCCTTGCCATAGATCACATTCTTGGATTTATGGTGGAGACCATTTCTTGGTCAAAAATCCATAGGTGTTAGCCTTCATTTCAATGGTCGTTCATGGCTATTTTCGACAAAAATGGGGGTTGTGTGGCCATTGATCATCGACCAGAGGCTCGTACACTTCACCCCACATTTGTTTTCTTGCCATAGATCAGAATCTTGGATTTCTCGTGGAGACCATTTGTTGGTCAAAAATTCGTAGGTGTTAGCCTTCAGTGTCATTGAAAATGGTAATTCATGGCTATTTTCGATAAAAATGGGGGTTGTGTCGCCATTGATCATCCACCAGAAGATCGTACACCTAACCCCACATAAGTTTCCTTGCCATATATCACATTCTAGGATTTCTGGTGGAGACCATTTCTTGGTCAAAAATCCGTAGGTGTTAGCCTTCGGTATTATTGAAAATGGTCGTTCATGGCTATTTTCGACAAAAATGGGGGTTGTGTGGCAATTGATCATTGACCAAAGGCTCATACACCTCACCCCACATGTGTTTCCTTGCCATAGACCACATTCTTGGATTTCTGGTGGTGACCATTTCTTGGTCAAAAATCCGTAGGTGTTAGCCTTCGGTATTATTGAAAATGGTCGTTCATGGCTATTTTCGACAAAAATGGGGGTTGTGTGGCCATTGATCATCGACCAAAGGCTCATACACCTCACCCCACATATGTTTCCTTGCCATAGACCACATTCTTGGATTTCTGGTGGAGACCATTTGTTGGTCAAAAATCCGTAGGTGTTAGCTTTCGGTATTATTGAAAATGGTCGTTCATGGCTATTTTCATTAAAAATGGGGGTTGTGTGGCCATTTATCATCGACCAGAGGCTCGTACACGTCACCCCACATATGTTTCCTTGCCATAGAGCACACTCTTGGATTTCTGGTGGAGACCATTTCTTGGTCAAAAATTCGTACGTGTTAGCCTTCGGTATTATTGAAAATGGTTGTTCATGGCTATTTTCTACAAAATGGGGGTTGTGTGGCCATTGATCATCGACCAGAGGCTCGTACACCTCACCACATATGTTTCCTTGCCGTATATCACATTCTTGGATTTCTGGTGGAGACCATTTCTTGTTCAAAAATCCGTACGTGTTAGCCTTCGGTATTATTGAAAACGGTCGTTCATGGCTATTTTTGACAAAATAGAGGTTCTGTGGCCATTGATCATCGACCAGAGGCTCATACACCTCACCCCACATATGTTTCCTTGACATAGATCACATTTTTGGATTTCTGGTGGAGACCATTTCTTGGTCAAAAATCCGAATGTGTTAGCGTTCGGTATTATTGAAAATGGTCATTCATGGCTATTTTCGACAAAAATGGGGGTTGTGTGTCCATTTATCTTCAACCAGAGGCACATACACCTCACTACACATATGTTTTCTTGCCATAGATCACATTCTTGGATCTATGGTGGAGACCAGTTCTTGGTCAAAAATCCATAGGTGTTAGCCTTCAGTGTCATTGAAAATAGTCGTTCATGGCAATTTTCGACAAAAATAGGGGTTGTGTGGCCATTGATAATCGACCAGGGGCTCGTACACCTCACCCCACATATGTTTCCTTGCAATAGATCACATTCTTGGATTTTTGGTGGAGACCATTTCTTGGTCAAAAATCCGTAGGTGTTAGGCTTCGGTATTATTGAAAATGGTCGTTAATGGTTATTTTCGACAAAAATGGGGGTTGTGTGGCCATTTATCATCGACCAGAGGCTTGTACACCTCACCCCACATATGTTTAATTGCCATAGATCACAATCTTGGATTTCTCATGGAGACCATTTCTTGGTCAAAAATCCGTACGTGTTAGCCTTCGGTATTATTGAAAATGGTCGTTCATGGCTGTTTTCGACAAAAATGGGGGTTGTGTGGCCATTGTTCATCGACCAGAGGCTCGTACACCTCACCCCAAATATGTTTCCTTACCATAGATCATATTCTTGGATTTCGGGTGGAGACGATTTCTTGGTAAAAAATCCGTTGGTGTTAGCCTTCGGAATTATTGAAAATGGTTGTTCATGGCTATTTTCGACAAAAATGGGGGTTGTGTGGCCATTGATCATCGACCAGAGGCTCATACACCTCACCCCACATATGTTTCCTTGCCATAGATCACATTCTTGGATTTCTGGTGGAGACCATTTCTTGGTCAAAAATCCGGACGTGTTAGCCTTCGGTACTATTGAAAATGGTCATTCATGGCTATTTTCGACACAAATGGGGGTTGTGTGGCCATTGATCTTCGACTAGAGGCTCATACACCTCACTACACATATGTTTCCTTGCCATAGATCACATTCTTGGATTTATGGTGGAGACCATTTCTTGGTCAAAAATCCATAGGTGTTAGCCTTCAGTGTCATTGAAAATGGTCATTTATGGTTATTTTCGACAAAAATGGGGGTTGTGTGGCCATTGATCATCGACCAGAGGCTCGTACACTTCACCCCACATATGTTTTCTTGCCATAGATCACAATCTTGGATTTCTCGTGGAGACCATTTGTTGGTCAAAAATTCGTAGGTGTTAGCCTTCAGTGTCATTGAAAATGGTCATTCATGGCTATTTTCGACAAAAATGGGGGTTGTGTCGCCATTGATCATCGACCAGAGGCTCGTACACCTCACCCCACATAAGTTTCCTTGCCATAGATCGCATTCTTGGATTTCTGGTGGAGACCATTTCTTGGTCAAAAATCCGTAGGTGTTAGCCTTCGGTATTATTGAAAATGGTCGTTCATGGCTATTTTCGACAAAAATGGGGGTTGTGTGGCAATTGATCATCGACCAAAGGCTCATACACCTCACCCCACATATGTTTCCTTGCCATAGACCACATTCTTGGATTTCTGGTGGAGACCATTTCTTGGTCAAAAATCCACAGGTGTTAGCCTTCAGTGTCATTGAAAATGGTCGTTCATGGCTATTTTCGACAAAAATGGGGGTTGTGTGGCCATTTATCATCGACCAGAGGCTCGTACACCTCACCCCACATATGTTTACTTGCCATAGATCACATTCTTGGATTTCTGGTGGAGACCATTTCTTGGTTAAAAATCCGTACAAGTTAGCCTTCGGTATTATTGAAAATGGTCATTTATGGTTATTTTCGACAAAAATGGGGGTTGTGTGGCCATTGATTATCGACCAGAGGCTCGTACGCCTCACCCCACATATGTTTCCTTGCCATAGATCACATTCTTGGATTTCTGGTGGTGACCATTTCTTGGTCAAAAATCCGTAGGTGTTAGCCTTCGGTATTATTGAAAATGGTCGTTCATAGCTATTTTCGACAAAAATGGGGGTTGTGTGGCCATTGATCATCGAGCAAAGGCTCATACACCTAACCCCACATATGTTTCCTTCTCATAGACCAAATTCTTGGATTTCTGGTGGAGACCATTTGTTGGTCAAAAATCCGTAGGTGTTAGCCTTCGGTATTATTGAAAATGGTCATTCATGGCTATTTTCATCAAAAATGGGGGTTGTGTGGCCATTTATCATCAACCAGAGGCTCGTACACCTCACCCCACATCTGTTTCCTTGCCATAGATCACATTCTTGGATTTCTAGTGGAGACCATTTCTTGGTCAAAAATTCGTACGTGTTAGGCTTCGGTATTATTGAAAATGGTCGTGGTCGTTCATGGCTATTTTCGACAAAATGGGGGTTGTGTGGCCATTGATCATCGACCAGAGGCTCGTACACCTCACCCACATAAGTTTCCTTGCCGTAGATCACATTCCTGGATTTCTGGTGGAGACCATTTCTTGGTCAAAAATTCGTACGTGTTAGCCTTCGGTATTATTGAAAATGGTCGTTCATGGCTATTTTCGACAAAATAGAGGTTCTGTGGCCATTGATCATTGACCAGAGGCTCATACACCTCACCCACATATGTTTCCTTGCCGTAGATCACATTCTTGGATTTCTTGTAGAGACTATTTCTTGGGCAAAAATCCGAATGTGTTAGCCTTCGGTATTATTGAAAATGGTTATTCATGGCTATTTTCGACAAAAATGGGGGTTGTGTGGCCATTTATCTTCAACCAGAGGCTCATAAACCTCACTACACATATGTTTTCTTGCCATAGATCACATTCTTGGATCTATGGTGGAGACCAGTTCTTGGTCAAAAATCCATAGGTGTTAGCCTTCAGTGTCATTGAAAATAGTCGTTCATGGCTATTTTCAACAATAATGGGGGTTGTGTGGCCATTGATAATCGACCAGAGGCTCGTACACCTCACCCCACATATGTTTCCTTGCCATAGATCACATTCTTGGATTTCTGGTGGAGACCATTTCTTGGTCAAAAATCCGTAGGTGTTAGCCTTCGGTATTATTGAAAATGGTCGTTCATGGCTATTTTCAACAAAAATGGGGGTTGTGTGACCATTGATCATCGACCAGAGGCTCGTACACCTCACCCCACATATGTTTTGTTGCCATAGATCAAAATCTTGGATTTCTCGTGGAGACCATTTGTTGGTCAAAAATTCGTACGTGTTAGCCTTCGGTATTATTGAAAATGGTCGTTCATGGCTATTTTCGACAAAAATGGGGGTTGTGTGGCCATTGATCATCGACCAGAGGCTCGTACACCTCACCTGACATTTAATTCCTTGCCATAGATCATATTCTTGGATTTCTGGTGGAGACGATTTCTTGGTCAAAAATCCGTAGGTGTTAGCCTTCAGTATTATTGAAATTGGTCGTTCATGGCTATTTTCGAGAAAAATGGGGGTTGTGTGGCCATTGATCATCGACCAGAGGCTCGTACACCTCACTACACATATGTTTCCTTGCCATAGATCACATTCTTGGATTTTTGGTGGAGACCATTTCTTGGTCAAAAATCTGTAGGTGTTAGCCTCTGGTATTATTGAAAATGGTCGTTCATGGCTATTTTGATAAAAAATGGAGGTTGTATGGCCATTTATCATCGACCAGAGGCTCGTACACCTCACCCCATATATGTTTCTTGCCATAGATCACATTCTTGGATTTCTGGTGGACACCATTTCTTGGTCAAAAATTCGTACGTGTTAGCCTTCGGTATTATTGAAAATGGTCATTCATGGCTATTTTCGACAAAATGGGGGTTGTGTGGCCATTGATCATCGACCAGAGGCTCGTACACCTCACCACACATATGTTTCCTTGCCATAGATCACATTCTTGGATTTCTGGTGGAAACCATTTCTTGGGCAAAAATCCGAATGTGTTAGCCTTCGGTATTTTTGAAAATGGTCATTCATGGCTATTTTCGATAAAAATGGGGGTTGTTTCGCCATTGATCTTTGACCAGAGGCTCATACACCTCACTACACATATGTTTCCTTGCCATATATCACATTCTTGGATTTATGGTGGAGACCATTTCTTGGTCAAAAATCCATAGGTGTTAGCCTTCATTGTCATTGAAAATGGACGTTCATGGCTATTTTCGACAAAATAGAGGTTCTGTGGCCATTGATCATCAACCAGAGGCTCATACACCTCACCCCACATATGTTTTCTTGCCATATATCACATTCTTGGATCTATGGTGGAGACCAGTTCTTGGTCAAAAATCCGTAGGTGTTAGCCTTCAGTGTCATTGAAAATAGTCGTTCATGGCTATTTTCGACAAAAATGGGGGTTGTGTGGCCATTAATAATCGACCAGAGGCTCGTACACCTCACCCCACAAATGTTTCCTTGCCATAGATCACATTCTTGGATTTCTGGTGGAGACCATTTCTTGGTAAAAAATCTGTATGTGTTAGCCTTCGGTATTATTGAAAATGGTCGTTCATGGCTATTTTCGACAAAAATGGGGGTTGTGTGGCCATTTATCTTCGACCAGAGGCTCGTACACCTCACCCCACATATGTTTACTTGCCATAGATCACATTCTTGGATTTCTCGTGGAGTCCATTTATCTTTGACCAGAGGCTCGTACACCTCACCCCACATATGTTTCATTACCATAGATGACAATCTTGGATTTCTCGTGGAGACCATTTCTTGGTAAAAAACCCGTACGTGTTAGCCTTCTGTATTATTGAAAATGGTCGTTCATGGCTAGTTTCGACAAAAATGGGGGTTGTGTGGCCATTGATCATCGACCAGAGGCTCGTACACCTAACCCCACATATGTTTCCTTGCCATAGATAATATTCTTGGATTTCTGGTGGAGACGATTTCTTGGTCAAAAATCCGTAGGTGTTAGCCTTCTGTATTATTGAAAATGGTCGTTCATGGCTATATTCGACAAAAATGGGGGTTGTGTGGCCATTGATCATCGACCAGAGGCTCGTACACCTCACCCCACATATGTTTTATTGCCATAGATCAAAATCTTGGATTTCTCGTGGAGACCATTTCTTGGTCAAAAATCCGTATGTGTTAGCCTTCGGTATTATTGAAAATGGTCGTTCATGGCTATTTTCGACAAAAATGGGGGTTGTGTGGCCATTGATCATCGACCAGAGGCTCGTACACCTCACCCGACATTTAATTCCTTGCAATAGATCATATTCTTGGATTTCTGGTGGAGACGATTTCTTGGTCAAAAATCCGTAGGTGTTAGCCTTCGGTATTATTGAAATTGGTCGTTCATGGCTATTTTCGACAAAAATGGGGGTTGTGTGGCCATTGATCATCGACCAGAGGCTCGTACACCTCACCCCACATCTGTTTCGTTGCCATAGATCAAATTCTTGGATTTCTGGTGGAGTCCATTTCTTGGTCAAAAATTCGTAGGTGTTAGCCTTCGATATTATTGTAAATGGTCGTTCATGGCTATTTTCGACAAAAATGGGGGTTGTGTGGCCATTGATCATCGACCAGAGGCTCATACACCTCACCCCACATATGTTTCCTTGCCATAGATCACATTCTTGGATTTCTGGTGGAGACCATTTCTTGGTCAAAAATCTGTAGGTGTTAGCCTCTTGTATTATTAAAAATGGTCGTTCATGGCTATTTTGATAAAAAATGGGGGTTGTATGGACATTTACATCGACCAGAGGCTCGTACACCTCACCCCATATATGTTTCTTGCCATAGATCACATTCTTGGGTTTCTGGTGGAGACCATTTTTGGTCAAAAATTCGTACGTGTTAGCCTTCAATATTATTGAAAATGGTCGTTCATGGCTCTTTTCGACAAAATGGGGGTTGTGTGGCCATTGATCAAAAATCCGAATGTGTTAGCCTTCGGTATTTTTGAAAATGGTCATTCATGGCTATTTTCGATAAAAATGGGGGTTGTTTCGCCATTGATCTTTGACCAGAGGCTCATACACCTCACTACACATATGTTTCCTTGCCATATATCACATTCTTGGATTTATGGTGGAGACCATTTCTTGGTCAAAAATCCATAGGTGTTAGCCTTCAGTGTCATTGAAAATGGACGTTCATGGCTATTTTCGACAAAATAGAGGTTTTGTGGCCATTGATCATCGACCAGAGGCTCATACACCTCACCCCACATATGTTTTCTTGCCATATATCACATTCTTGGATCTATGGTGGAGACCAGCTCTTGGTCAAAAATCCGTAGGTGTTAGCCTTCAGTGTCATTGAAAATAGTCGTTCATGGCTATTTTCGACAAAAATGGGGGTTGTGTGGCCATTAATAATCGACCAGAGGCTCGTACACCTCACCCCACAAATGTTTCCTTGCCATAGATCACATTCTTGGATTTCTGGTGGAGACCATTTCTTGGTCAAAAATCCGTATGTCTTAGCCTTCGGTATTATTGAAAATGGTCGTTCATGGCTATTTTCGACAAAAATGGGGGTTGTGTGGCCTTATATCTTCGACCAGAGGCTCGTACACCTCACCCCGCATATGTTTACTTGCCCTAGATCACATTCTTCGATTTCTCGTGGAGTCAATTTATCTTTGACCAGTGGCTCGTACACCTCACCCCACATATGTTTCATTACCATAGATGACAATCTTGGATTTCTCGTGGAGACCATTTCTTGGTCAAAAATCCGTACGTGTTAGCCTTCTGTATTATTGAAAATGGTCGTTCATGGCTAGTTTCGACAAAAATGGGGGTTGTGTGGCCATTGATCATCGACCAGAGGCTCGTACACCTAACCCCACATATGTTTCCTTGCCATAGATAATATTCTTGGATTTCTGGTGGAGACGATTTCTTGGTCAAAAATCCGTAGGTGTTAGCCTTCTGTATTATTGAAAATGGTCGTTCATGGCTATATTCGACAAAAATGGGGGTTGTGTGGCCATTGATCATCGACCAGAGGCTCGTACACCTCACCCCACATATGTTTCCTTGCCATAGATCACATTCTTGGATTTCTGGTGGAGTCCATTTCTTGGTCAAAAATCTGTAGGTGTTAGCCTTCGGTATTATTGAAAATGGTCGTTCATGGCTATTTTCGACAAAAATGGGGGTTGTGTGGCCATTGATCATCGACCAGAGGCTCACACACCTCACCCCACATATGTTTCCTTGCCATAGATCACATTCTTGGATTTCTGGTGGAGACCATTTCTTTGTCAAAAATCCGTAGGTGTTAGCCTCTGGTATTATTGAAAATGGTCGTTCATTTTTGACCAAGAAATGGTCTCCACCAGAAATCCAAGAATGTGATATATGGCAAGGAAACATTTGTGGGGTGAGGTGTACGAGCCTCTGGTCGATTATCAATGGCCACACAACCCCCATTTTTGTCGAAAATAGCCATGAACGACTATTTTCAATGACACTAAAGGCTAACACCTACGGATTTTTGACCAAGAACTGGTCTCCACCATAGATCCAAGAATGTGATATATGGCAAGAAAACATATGTGTAGTGAGGTGTATGAGCCTCTGGTTGAAGATAAATGGCCACACAACCCCCATTTTTGTCGAAAATAGCCATGAATGACCATTTCAATAATACCGAAGGCTAACACCTACGGATTTTTGACCAAGAAATGGTCTCCACCAGAAATCCAAGAATGTGATCTATGGCAAGGAAACATATGTGGGGTGAGGTGTATGAGCCTCAGGTCGATGATCAATGGCCACAGAACCTCTATTTTGTCGAAAATAGCCATGAACGTCCATTTTCAATGACACTGAAGGCTAACACCTATGGATTTTTGACCAAGAAATGGTCTCCACCATAAATCCAAGAATGTGATATATGGCAAGGAAACATATGTGTAGTGAGGTGTATGAGCCTCTGGTCGAAGATCAATGGCGAAACAACCCCCATTTTTATCGAAAATAGCCATGAATGACCATTTTCAAAAATATCGAAGGCTAACACATTCGAATTTTTGCCCAAGAAATTGTCTCCACCAGAAATCCAAGAATGTGATCTATGGCAAGGAAACATATGTGGGATGAGGTGTACGAGCCTTTGGTCGATGATCAATGGCCACACAACCCCCATTTTGTCGAAAATAGCCATGAACGACCATTTTCAATAATACCGAAGGCTAACACGTACGAATTTTTGACCAAGAAATGGTCTCCACCAGAAATCCAAGAATGTGATCTATGGCAAGAAACATATGTGGGGTGAGGTGTACGAGCCTCTGGTCGATGATAAATGGCCATACAACCCCCATTTTTTATCAAAATAGCCATGAACGACCATTTTCAATAATACCAGAGGCTAACACCTACAAATTTTTGACCAAGAAATGGTCTCCACCAGAAATCCAAGAATTTGATCTATGGCAAGGAAACATATGTGGGGTGAGGTGTACGAGCCTCTGGTCGATGATCAATGGCCACACAACCCCCATTTTTGTCGAAAATAGCCATGAACGACCATTTTCAATAATATCGAATGCTAACACCTACGGTTTTTTGACCAAGAAATCGTCTCCACCAGAAATCCAAGAATATGATCTATGGCAAGAAAGACATATGTGGGGTGAAGTCTACGAGCCTCTGGTCGATGATCAATGGCCACACAACCCCCATTTTTGTCGAAAATAGCCATGAACGACCATTTTCAATGACACTGAAGGCTAACACGTACAGATATTTGACCAAGAAATGGTCTCCACCAGAAATCCAAGAATGTGATCTATGGCAAGGAAACATATGTGGGGTGAATAGTACGAGCCTCTGGTCGATGATAAATGGCCACACAACCCCCATTTTAGTCAAAAATAGCCATGAACGACCATTTTCAATAATACCGAAGGCTAACACCAACAGATTTTTGACCAAGAAAAGGTCTCCACCATAAATCCAAGAATGTGATCTATGGCAAGGAAACATATGTGTAGTGAGGTGTATGAGCCTCTGGTCGAAGATCAATGGCCACACAACCCCCATTTGTGTCGAAAATAGCCATGAATGACCATTTTCAATAATACCGAAGGAAATTTTTGACCAAGAAAAGGTCTCCACCATAAATCCAAGAATGTGATCTATGGCAAGGAAACATATGTGTAGTGAGGTGTATGAGCCTCTGGTCGAAGATCAATGGCCACACAACCCCCATTTGTGTCGAAAATAGCCATGAATGACCATTTTCAATAATACCGAAGGCTAACACGTACAAATTTATGACCAAGAAATGGTCTCCACCAGAAATCCAAGAATGTGATCTATGGCAAGGAAACATATGTGGGGTGAATTGTATGAGCCTTTGGTCGATGATAAATGGCCACACAACCCCCATTTTAGTCAAAAATAGCCATGAACGACCATTTTCAATAATACCGAAGGCTAACACCAACAGATTTTTGACCAAGAAATTATCTCCTCCAGAAATCAAAGAATGTGATCTATGACAAGAAAACATATGTGGGGTGAAGTGTACGAGCCTCTGGTCGAGGATCAATAGCCACACAACCCCCATTTTGTCGAAAATAGCCATGAACGACCATTTTCAATGACACTGAAGGCTAACACCTATGGATTTTTGACCAAGAAATGGTCTCCACCATAAATCCAAGAATGTGATCTATGGCAAGGAAACATAAGTGTAGTGAGGTGTATGAGCCTCTGGTCGAAGATCAATGGCCACACAACCCCCATTTTTGTCGAAAATAGCCATGAATGACCATTTTCAATAATACCGAAGGATAACACGTACGGATTTTTGACCAAGAAATGGTCTCCACCAAAAATCCAAGAATGTGATCTATGGAAAGGAAACATATGTGGGGTGAATTGTACGAGCCTCTGGTCGATGATAAATGGCCACACAACCCCCATTTTAGTCGAAAATAGCCATGAACGACCATTTTCAATAATACCGAAGGCTAACACGTACGAATTTTTGACCAAGAAATGGTCTCCACCAGAAATCCAAGAGTGTGCTCTATGGCAAGGAAACATATGTGGGGTGAGGTGTACGAGCCTCTGGTCGATGATCAATGGCCACACAACCCCCATTTTTGATGAAAATAGCCATGAAAGACCATTTTCAATAATATCGAAAGCTAACACCTACGGATTTTTTACCAACAAATGGTCTCCACCAGAAATCCAAGAATGTGGTCTATGGCAAGGAAACATATGTGGGGTGAGGTGTATGAGCCTTTGGTCGATGATCAATTGCCACACAACCCCCATTTTTGTCGAAAATAGCCATGAACGACCATTTTCAATAATACCGAAGGCTAACACCTACGGATTTTTGACCTAGAAATGGTCTCCACCAGAAATCCAAGAATGTGATATATGGCAAGGAAACTTATGTGGGGTGAGGTGTAAGATCCTCTAGTCGATGATCAATGGCGACACAACCCCCATTTTGTCGAAAATAGCCATGAATGACCATTTTCAATGGCACTAAAGGCTAACACCTACGAATTTTTGACCAACAAATGGTCTCCACGAGAAATCCAAAATTCTGATATATGGCAAGAAAACATATGTGGGGAGAAGTGTACGAGCCTCTGGTCGATGATCAATGGCCACACAACCCCCATTTTTGTCGAAAATTGCCATGAACGACCATTTTCAATGACACTGAAGGCTAACACCTATGGATTTTTGACCAAGAAATGGTCTCCACCATAAATCTAAGAATGTGATCTATGGCAAGGAAACATATGTGTAGTGAGGTGTATGAGCCTCTGGTCGAAGATCAATGGCCACACAACCCCCATTTGCGTCGAAAATAGCCATGAATGACCATTTTCAATAATACTGAAGGCTAACATGTACGGATTTTTGACCAAGAAATGGTCTCCACCAGAAATCCAAGAATGTGATCTATGGCAAGGAAACATATGTGGGGTGAATTGTACGAGCCTCCGGTCAATGATAAATGGCCACACAACCCCCATTTTAGTCAAAAATAGCCATGAACGACCATTTTGAATAATACCGAAGGCTAACACCAACAGATTTTTGACCAAGAAATGGTCTCCTCTAGAAATCCAAGAATGTGATCTATGACAAGAAAACATATGTGGGGTGAAGTGTACGAGCCTCTGGTCTATGATCAATGGCCACACAACCCCCATTTTTATCGAAAATAACCATGAACGACCATTTTCAATGACACTAACGGCTAACACCTATGGATTTCTGACCAAGAAAAGGTCTCCACCATAAATCCAAGAATGTGATATATGGCAAGGAAACATATGTGTAGTGAGGTGTATGAGCCTCTGGTCGAAGATCAATGGCCACACAACCCCCATTTTTGTCGAAAATAGCCATGAATGACCATTTTCAAAAATACCAAAGGCTAACACATTCGGATTTTTTTCCCAAGAAATGGTCTCCACCAGAAATCCAAGAATGTGATCTATGGCAAGGAAACATATGTGGGATGAGGTGTACGAGCCTTTGGTCGATGATCAATGGCCACACAACCCCCATTTTGTCGAAAATAGCCATGAACGACCATTTTCAATAATACCGAAGGCTAACACGTACGAATTTTTGACCAAGAAATGATCTCCACTAGAAATCCTAGAATGTGATCTATGGCAAGAAACATATGTGGGGTGAGGTGTACGAGCCTCTGGTCGATGATAAATGGCCATACAACCCCCATTTTTTATCAAAATAGCCATGAACGACCATTTTCAATAATACCAGAGGCTAACACCTACAAATTTTTGACCAAGAAATGGTCTCCACCAGAAATCCAAGAATTTGATCTATGGCAAGGAAATATATGTGGGGTGAGGTGTACGAGCCTCTGGTCGATGATCAATGGCCACACAACCCCCATTTTTGTCGAAAATAGCCATGAACGACCATTTTCAATAATATCGAATGCTAACACCTACGGATTTTTGACAAAGAAATTGTCTCCACCAGAAATCCAAGAATATGATCTATGGCAAGAAAGACATATGTGGGGTGAAGTCTACGAGCCTCTGGTCGATGATCAATGGCCACACAACCCCCATTTTTGTCGAAAATAGCCATGAACGACCATTTTCAATGACACTGAAGGCTAACACGTACAGATATTTGACCAAGAAATGGTCTCCACCAGAAATCCAAGAATGTGATCTATGGCAAGGAAACATATGTGGGGTGAATAGTACGAGCCTCTGGTCGATGATAAATGGCCACACAACCCCCATTTTAGTCAAAAATAGCCATGAACGACCATTTTCAATAATACCGAAGGCTAACACCAACAGATTTTTGACCAAGAAAAGGTCTCCACCATAAATCCAAGAATGTGATCTATGGCAAGGAAACATATGTGTAGTGAGATGTATGAGCCTCTGGTCGAAGATCAATGGCCACACAACCCCCATTTGTGTCGAAAATAGCCATGAATGACCATTTTCAATAATACCGAAGGCTAACACATACAAATTTTTGACCAAGAAAAGGTCTCCACCATAAATCCAAGAATGTGATCTATGGCAAGGAAACATATGTGTAGTGAGGTGTATGAGCCTCTAGTCGAAGATCAATGGCCACACAACCCCCATTTGTGTCGAAAATAGCCATGAATGACCATTTTCAATAATACCGAAGGCTAACACGTACAAATTTATGACCAAGAAATGGTCTCCACCAGAAATCCAAGAATGTGATCTATGGCAAGGAAACATATGTGGGGTGAATTGTATGAGCCTTTGGTCGATGATAAATGGCCACACAACCCCCATTTTAGTCAAAAATAGCCATGAACGACCATTTTCAATAATACCGAAGGCTAACACCAACAGATTTTTGACCAAGAAATTATCTCCTCCAGAAATCAAAGAATGTGATCTATGACAAGAAAACACATGTGGGGTGAAGTGTACGAGCCTCTGGTCGAGGATCAATAGCCACACAACCCCCATTTTTGTCGAAAATAGCCATGAACGACCATTTTCAATGACACTGAAGGCTAACACCTATGGATTTTTGACCAAGAAATGGTCTCCACCATAAATCCAAGAATGTGATCTATGGCAAGGAAACATAAGTGTAGTGAGGTGTATGAGCCTCTGGTCAAAGATCAATGGCCACGCAACCCCCATTTTTGTCGAAAATAGCCATGAATGACCATTTTCAATAATACCGAAGGCTAACACGTACGGATTTTTGACCAAGAAATGGTCTCCACCAAAAATCCAAGAATGTGATCTATGGAAAGGAAACATATGTGGGGTGAATTGTACGAGCCTCTGGTCGATGATAAATGGCCACACAACCCCCATTTTAGTCGAAAATAGCCATGAACGACCATTTTCAATAATACCGAAGGCTAACACGTACGAATTTTTGACCAAGAAATGGTCTCCACCAGAAATCCAAGAGTGTGCTCTATGGCAAGGAAACATATGTGGGGTGAGGTGTACGAGCCTCTGGTCGATGATCAATGGCCACACAACCCCCATTTTTGATGAAAATAGCCATGAACGACCATTTTCAATAATATCGAAAGCTAACACCTACGGATTTTTTTACCAACAAATGGTCTCCACCAGAAATCCAAGAATGTGGTCTATGGCAAGGAAACTTATGTGGGGTGAGGTGTATGAGCCTTTGGTCGATGATCAATGGCCACACAACCCCCATTTTTGTCGAAAATATCCATGGACGACCATTTTCAATAATACCGAAGGCTAACACCTACGGATTTTTGACCAAGAAATGGTCACCACCAGAAATCCAAGAATGTGGTCTATGGCAAGGAAACACATGTGGGGTGAGGTGTATGAGCCTTTGGTCGATGATCAATTGCCACACAACCCCCATTTTTGTCGAAAATAGCCATGAACGACCATTTTCAATAATACCGAAGGCTAACACCTACGGATTTTTGACCAAGAAATGGTCTCCACCAGAAATCCAAGAATGTGATATATGGCAAGGAAACTTATGTGGGGTGAGGTGTAAGATCCTCTAGTCGATGATCAATGGCGACACAACCCCCATTTTGTCGAAAATAGCCATGAATGACCATTTTCAATGGCACTGAAGGCTAACACCTACGAATTTTTGACCAACAAATGGTCTCCACGAGAAATCCAAAATTCTGATATATGGCAAGAAAACATATGTGGGGAGAAGTGTACGAGCCTCTGGTCGATGATCAATGGCCACACAACCCCCATTTTTGTCGAAAATTGCCATGAACGACCATTTTCAATGACACTAAAGGCTAACACCTATGGATTTTTGACCAAGAAATGTTCTCCACCATAAATCTAAGAATGTGATCTATGGCAAGGAAACATATGTGTAGTGAGGTGTATGAGCCTCTGGTCGAAGATCAATGGCCACACAACCCCCATTTGTGTCGAAAATAGCCATGAATGACCATTTTCAATAATACTGAAGGCTAACATGTATGGATTTTTGACCAAGAAATGGTCTCCACCAGAAATCCAAGAATGTGATCTATGGCAAGGAAACATATGTGGGGTGAATTGTACGAGCCTCCGGTCAATGATAAATGGCCACACAACCCCCATTTTAGTCAAAAATAGCCATGAACGACCATTTTGAATAATACCGAAGGCTAACACCAACAGATTTTTGACCAAGAAATGGTCTCCTCTAGAAATCCAAGAATGTGATCTATGACAAGAAAACATATGTGGGGTGAAGTGTACGAGCCTCTAGTCTATGATCAATGGCCACACAACCCCCATTTTTATCAAAAATAACCATGAATGACCATTTTCAATGACACTAACGGCTAACACCTATGGATTTCTGACCAAGAAAAGGTCTCCACCATAAATCCAAGAATGTGATCTATGGCAAGGAAACATATGTGTAGTGAGGTGTATGAGCCTCTGGTCGAAGATCAATGGCCACACAACCCCCATTTTTGTCGAAAATAGCCATGAATGACCATTTTCAAAAATACCAAAGGCTAACACATTCGGATTTTTTCCCAAGAAATGGTCTCCACCAGAAATCCAAGAATGTGATCTATGGCAAGGAAACATATGTGGGATGAGGTTTACGAGCCTCTAGTCGATGATAGATGGCCACACAACCCCCCATTTTTGATGAAAATAGCCATGAGCGACCATTTTCAATAATACTAGAGGCTAACACCTACGGATTTTTGACTAAGAAATGGTCTCCACCAGAAATCCAAGAATGTGATCTATGGCAAGGAAACATATGTGGGGTGAGGTGTATGAGCCTCTGGTCGATGATCAATGGCCACACAACCCCCATTTTGCCGAAAATAGCCATCAACGACCATTTTCAATAATACCGAAGGCTAACACGTACGAATTTTTGACCAAGAAATGGTCTCCACCAGAAATCCAAGAATGTGATATATGGCAAGGAAACATATGTGGGGTGAGGTTTAGGAGCCTCTAGTCGATGATAGATGGCCACACAACCCCCATTTTTGATGAAAATGGCCATGAGCGACCATTTTCAATAATACTAGAGGCTAACACCTACGGATTTTTGACTAAGAAATGGTCACCACCAGAAATCCAAGAATGTGATCTATGGCAAGGAAACATATGTGGGGTGAGGTGTATGAGCCTCTGGTCGATTATCAATCGCCACACAACCCCCATTTTTGTCGAAAATAGCCATGAACGACCATTTTCAATAATACCGAAGGCTAACACCTACGGATTTTTGACCAAGAAATGGTCTCCACCAGAAATCCAAGAATGTGATCTACGACAAGGAAACAAATGTGGGGTGAGGTGTACGAGCCTCTGGTCGATGATCAATGGCCACACAACCCTAATTTTTGTCGAAAATAGCCATGAACGACCATTTTCAATGACACTGAAGGCTAATAACTACGGATTTTTGACCAAAAAATGGTCTCCACCATAAATCCAAGAATGTGATCTACGGCAAGGAAAAATATGTGGGTTGAGGTGTATGAGCCTCTGGTCGATGATCAATGGCCACACAACCCTAATTTTTGTCGAAAATAGCCATGAACGACCATTTTCAATGACACTGAAGGCTAACACCTACGGATTTTTGACCAGGAAATAGTCTCCACCAGAAATCAAAGAATGTGATCTATGGCAAGGAAACATATGTGGGGTGAGGTGTACGAGCCTTTGGTCGATGATCAATGGCCACACAACCCCCATTTTTGTCGAAAATAGTCGTGAATGACCATTTTCAATAATACCGAAGGCTAACACGTACGGATTTTTGACCAAGAAATGGTCTCCACCAGAAATCCAAGAATGTGATCTATGGCAAGAAAACATATGTGGGGTGAAGTGTACGAGCCTCTAGTCGATGATCAATGGCCACACAACCCCCGTTTTTGTTGAAAATAGCCATGAAAGACCATTTTCAATGACACTGAAGGCTAACACCAATGGATTTTTGACCAAGAAATGGTCTCCACCATAAATCCAAGAATTTGATCTATGGCAAGGAAACATATGTGTAGTGACGTGTATGAGCCTCTGGTCGAAGATCAATGGCCACACAACCCCCATTTTTGTCGAAAATAGCCATGAATGACCATTTTCAAAAATACCGGAGGCTAACACATTTGGATTTTTGCCCAAGAAATGGTCTCCACCAGAAATCCAAGAATGTGATCTATGGCAAGGAAACATATGTGGGGTGAGGTGTACGAGCCTCTGGTCGATGATCAATGGCCACACAACCCCCATTTTGTCGAAAGTAGCCATGAACGACCATTTTCAATAATACCGAAGGCTAACACGTACGAATTTTTGACCAAGAAATGGTCTCCACCAGAAATCCAAGAATGTGATCTATGGCAAGGAAACATATGTGGGGTGAGATGTACGAGCCTCTGGTCGATGATAAATGGCCACACAACCCCCATTTTTGATGAAAATAGCCATGAACGACCATTTTCAATAATACCAGAGGCTAACACCTACGGATTTTTTTACCAAGAAATGGTCTCCACCAGAAATCCAAGAATGTAATCTATGGCAAGGAAACATATGTGGGGTGAGGTGTATGATCCTCTGGTCGATGATAAATGGACACACAACCCCCATTTTTGTCGAAAATAGCCATGAACGACCATTTTCAATAATACCAAAGGCTAACACCAACGGATTTTTGACCAAGAAATGGTCCCCACCAGAAATCCAAGAATTTGATCTATGGCAAGAAAACATATGTGGGGTGAAGTGTACGAGCCTCTAGTCGATGATCAATGGCCACACAAACCCCATTTTTGTCGAAAATAGCCATGAACGACCATTTTCAATGACACTAAACGCTAACACCTACGGATTTTTGACCAAGAAATGGTCTCCACCATAAATCCAAGAATGTGATCTATGGAAAGGAAATATGTGTAGTGAGGTGTATTTGCCTTTGGTCGAATATCAATGGCCACACAACCCCCATTTTTGTCGAAAATAGCCATGAACGACCATTTTCAATAGTACCGAAGGCTAAAACATTCAGATTTTTGACCAAGAAATGGTCTCCACCAGAAATCAAAGAATGTGATCTATGGCAAGGAAACATATGTGGGGTGAGGTTTACGAGCCTCTAGTCGATGACCAATGGCCACACAACCCCCATTTTTGTCGAAAATAGCCATGAATGACCATTTTCAATAATACTGAAGGCTAACACGTACATATTTTTGACCAATAAATGGTCTCCACTAGAAATCCAAGAATGTGATCTATGGAAAGGAAACATATGTGGGGTGATGTGTACGAGCCTCTAGTCGATGATAAATGGCCACACAACCCCCATTTTAGTCGAAAATAGCCATGAACGACCATTTTCAACAATACCGAAGGCTAACACCAACGGATTTTTGACTAAGAAATGGTCTCCACCAGAAATCCAAGAATGTGATCTATGGCAAGAAAACCTATGTGGGGTGAAGTGTACGAGCCTCTGGTCGATGATCAATGGCCACACAACCCCCATTTTTGTCGGAAATAGCCATGAACGACCATTTTCAATGACATTGAAGGCTAACATCTACGGATTTTTGACCAAGAAATGGTCTCCAACATAAATCCAAGAATGTGATCTATGACAAGGAAACATATGTGTAGTGTGGTGTATGAGCCTCTGGTCAAAGATCAATGGCCACACAACCCCCATTTTTGTCGAAAATAGCCATGAATGACAATTTTCAATAATACCGAAGGCTAACACATTCGGATTTTTGCCCAAGAATTGGTGTCCACTAGAAATCCAAGAATGTGATCTATGGCAAGTAAACATATGTGGGGTGAGGTGTACGAGCCTCTAGTAGATGATCAATGGCCACACAACCCCCATTTTGTCGAAAATAGCCATGAACGATCATTTTCAATAATACTGAAGGCTAACACATACGAATTTTTGACCAAGAAATGGCCTCCACCAGAAATCCAAGAATGTGATCCATAGCAAGGATACATATGTGGGGTGAGGTGTACGAGCCTCTGGTCGATGATAAATGGCCACACAACCCCCATTTTTGATGAAAATAGCCATGAACGACCATTTTCAATAATACCGAAGGCTAACACCTACGGATTTTTGACCAAGAAATGCTCTCCACCAGAAATCCAAGAATGTGATCTATGGAAAGGAAACATATGTGGGGTGAGGTGTATGAGCCTCTGGTCGATGATCAATGGCCAAAGAACCCCCATTTTTGTCAAAAATAGCCATGAACGACCATTTTCAATAATACCGAAGGCTAACACCTACGGATTTTTGACCAAGAAATGGTCTCCACCAGAAATCCAAAATGTGATCTATGGCAAGGAAACATATGTGGGGTGAGGTGTACGAGCCTTTGGTCGATGATCAATGGCCACATAACCCCCATTTTTGTCGAAAATAGCCATGAACGACCATTTTCAATGACACTGAAGGGTAACACCTACGGATTTTTGACCAAGAAATGGTCTCCACCATAAGTCCAATAATGTGATCTATGGCAAGGAAACATATGTGGGGTGAGGTGTATGGGCCTCTGGTCGTTGATCAATGGCCACACAACGCCCATTTTTTGTCGAAAATAGCGATCAACGACCATTTTCAATAATATAGAAGGCTAACACGTATGGATTTTTCACCAAGAAATGGTCTCCACCAGAAATCCGAGAATGTGATATAAGGCAAGGAAACATATGTGGGGTGAGGTGTACGAGCCTCTGGTCAATGATCAATGGCCACACAACCCCCATTTTTGTCGAAAATAGCCATGAACGACCATTTTCAATGACACTGAAGGCTAACACCTCCGGAATTTTGACGAAGAAATGGTCTCCACCATAAATCCAAGAATGTGATCTATGGCAAGGAAACATATGTGTAGTGCGGTGTATGATCCTCTGGTCAAAGATCAATGGCCACACAACACCCATTTTTGTCGAAAATCGCCATGAATGACCATTTTCAATAATACCGAAGGCTAACACATTCAGATTTTTACCCAAGAAATGGTCTCCACCAGAAATCCAAGAATGTGATCTATGGCAATGAAACATATGTGGGGTGAGGTGTACGAGCCTCTGGTCGATGATCAATGGCCACACAACCCCCATTTTTGTCAAAAATAGCCATGAACGACCATTTTCAATGACACTGAAGGCTAACACTCACGGATTTTTGACCAAGAAATGGTCTCCACCATAAATCCAAGAATGTGATCTCTGGCAAGGAAACATATGTGTAGTGAGGTGTATGAGCCTCTGGTCGAATATCAATGGCCACACAACCCTTATTTCTGTCGAAAATAGCCATGAACGACCATTTTCAATAGTACCGAAGCTAACACATTCAGATTTTTGACCAATAAATGGTCTCCACCAGAAATCAAAGAATGTGATCTATGGCAAGGAAACATATGTGGGGTGAGGTTTATGAGCCTCTGGTCGATGATCAATGGCCACACAACCCCCATTTTTGTCGAAAATAGCCATGAATGACCATTTTCAATAATACCGAAGGCTAACACGTACGGATTTTTGACCCAGAAATGGTCTCCACCAAAAATCCAAGAATGTGATCTATGGCAAGGAAACATATGTGGGGTGAGGTGTACGAGCCTCTGGTCGATGGTAAATGGCCACACAACCCCCATTTTAGACGAAAATAGCCATGAACGACCATTTTCAATAATACCGAAGGCTAACACCAACGGATTCTTGACCAAGAAATGGTCTCCACCAGAAATTCAAGAATGTGATCAATGGCAAGAAAACATATGTGGGGTAAAGTGTACGAGCCTCTGGTCGATGATCAATGGCCACACAACCCCCATTTTGTCGAAAATAGCCATGAACGACCATTTTCAATGACACGGAAGGCTAACACCTACGGATTTTTGCCCAAGAAATGGTCTCCACCATAAATCCAAGAATGTGATCTATGGCAAGGAAACATATGTGGGGTGAGGTGTTTGAGCCTCTGGTCGATGATCAATGGCCACACAACCCCCATTTTTGTCGAAAATAGCCATGAACGACCATTTTCAATGACACTGAAGGCTAACACTCACGGATTTTTGACCAAGAAATGGTCTCCACCATAAATCCAAGAATGTGATCTATGGCAAGGAAACATATGTGTAGTGAGGTGTATGAGCCTCTGGTCGAATATCAATGGCCACACAACCCTTATTTCTGTCGAAAATAGCCATGAACGACCATTTTCAATAGTACCGAAGCTAACACATTCAGATTTTTGACCAATAAATGGTCTCCACCAGAAATCAAAGAATGTGATCTATGGCAAGGAAACATATGTGGGGTGAGGTTTATGAGACTCTAGTCGATGATCAATGGCCACACAACCCCCATTTTTGTCGAAAATAGCCATGAATGACCATTTTCAATAATACCGAAGGCTAACACGTACGAATTTTTGACCCAGAAATGGTCTCCACCAAAAATCCAAGAATGTGATCTATGGCAAGGAAACATATGTGGGGTGAGGTGTACGAGCCTCTGGTCGATGGTAAATGGCCACACAACCCCCATTTTAGACGAAAATAGCCATGAACGACCATTTTCAATAATACCGAAGGCTAACACCAACAGATTCTTGACCAAGAAATGGTCTCCACCAGAAATTCAAGAATGTGATCAATGGCAAGAAAACATATGTGGGGTAAAGTGTACGAGCCTCTGGTCGATGATCAATGGCCACACAACCCCCATTTTGTCGAAAATTGCCATGAACGACCATTTTCAATGACACGGAAGGCTAACACCTACGGATTTTTGCCCAAGAAATGGTCTCCACCATAAATCCAAGAATGTGATCTATGGCAAGGAAACATATGTGAGGTGAGGTGTATGAGCCTCTGGTCGATGATAAATGGCCACAGAACCCCCGTTTTTTATGAAAATAGCCATGAACGACCATTTTCAATAATACCAAAGGCTAACACCTACGGATTTTTGATCAAGAAATGGTCTCCATCAGAAATCCAAGAATGTGATCTATGGCAAGGAAACATACGTAAAGTGAGGTGTATGAGCCTCTGGTCGATTATCAATGGCCACACAACCCCCATTTTTGTCGAAAATAGCCATGAACGACCATTTTCAATAATACCGAAGGCTAACACCTACGGATTTTTGATCAAGAAATGGTCTCCACTAGAAATCCAAGAATGTGATCTATGGCAAGGAAACATACGTGGGGTGAGGTGTATGAGCCTCTGGTCGATGATCAATGGCCACACAACCCCCATTTTTGTCGAAAATAGCCATGAACGACCATTTTCAATGACACTGAAGGCTAACACCTACGAAATTTTGACCAAGAAATGGTCTCCACCATAAATCCAAGAATGTGATCTATGGCAAGGAAACATATGGGTAGTGAGGTGTATGAGCCTCTGGTCGAAGATCAATGGCCACACAACCCCCATTTTTGTCGAAAATAGCCATGAATGACCATTTTCAATAATACCAAAGGCTAACACATTCAGATTTTTGCCCAAGAAATGTTCTCCACCAGAAATCCAAGAATGTGATCTATGGCAAGGAAACATATGTTGGGTGAGGTGTACGAGCCTCTGGTCGATGATCAATGGCCACACACCCCCATTTTTGTCGAAAATAGCCATGAACGACCATTTTCAATGACACTGAAGGCTAACACTCACGGTTTTTGACCAAGAAATGGTCTCCACCATAAATCCAAGAATGTGATCTATGGCAAGGAAACATATGTGGGGTGAGGTGTACAAGCCTCTAGTCGATGATCAATGGCCACACAACCCCCATTTATGTCGAAAATAGCCATGAACAATCATTTTCAATGACAATGAAGGCTAACACCTACGGAATTTTGACCAAGAAATGGTCTCCACCATAAATCCAAGAATGTGATCTATGGCAAGGAAACATATGGGTAGTGAGGTGTATGAGCCTCTGGTCGAAGATCAATGGCCACACAACCCCCATTTTTGTCGAAAATAGCCATGAATGACCATATTCAATAATACCGAAGGCTAACACATTCAGATTTTTGCCCAAGAAATGTTCTCCACCAGAAATCCAAGAATGTGATCTATGGCAAGGAAACATATGTGGGGTGAGGTGTACGAGCCTCTGGTCGATGATCAATGGCCACACACCCCATTTTTGTCGAAAATAGCCATGAACGACCATTTTCAATGACACTAAAGGCTAACACTCACGGTTTTTGACCAAGAAATGGTCTCCACCATAAATCCAAGAATGTGATCTATGGCAAGGAAACATATGTGTAGTGAGGTGTATGAGCCTCTGGTCGAATATCAATGGCCACACAACCCTTATTTTTGTCGAAAATAGCCATGAACGACCATTTTCAATAGTACCGAAGGCTAACACATTTGGATTTTTGACCAAGAAATGGTCTCCACCAGAAATCAAAGAATGTAATCTATGGCAAGGAAACATATGTGGGGTGAGGTTTATGAGCCTCTGGTCGATGATCAATGGCCACACAACCCCCATTTTTGTCGAAAATAGCCATGAATGACCATTTTCAATAATACCACGTACTGATTTTTGACCAAGAAATGGTCTCCACCAGAAATCCAACAATGTGATCTATGGAAAGGAAACATATGTGGGGTGAGGTGTACGAGCCTCTGGTCGATGATAAATGGCCACACAACCCCCATTTTAGACGAAAATAGCCATGAACGACCATTTTCAATAGTACCGAAGGCTAACACCAACGGATTCTTGACCAAGAAATGGTCTCCACCAGAAATCCAAGAATGTGATCAATGGCAAGAAAACATATGTGGGGTAAAGTGTACGAGCCTCTGGTCGATGATCAATGGCCACACAACCCCCATTTTGTCGAAAATTGCCATGAACGACCATTTTCAATGTCACGGAAGGCTAACACCTACGGATTTTTGCCCAAGAAATGGTCTCCACCATAAATCCAAGAATGTGATCTATGGCAAGGAAACATATGTGAGGTGAGGTGTATGAGCCTCTGGTCGATGATAAATGGCCACACAACCCCCGTTTTTTATGAAAATAGCCATGAACGACCATTTTCAATAATACCGAAGGCTAACACCTACGGATTTTTGATCAAGAAATGGTCTCCACCAGAAATCCAAGAATGTGATCTATGGCAAGGAAACATATGTGGGGTGAGGTGTATGAGCCTCTGGTCGATGATCAATGGCCACACAACCCCCATTTTTGTCGAAAATAGCCATGAACGACCATTTTCAATAATACCGAAGGCTAACACCTACGGATTTTTTACCAAGAAATGTTCTCCACCAGAAATCCAAAATGTGATCTATGGCAAGGAATCATATGTGGGGTGAGGTGTACAAGCCTCTGGTCAATGATCAATGGCCACACAACCCCCATTTTTGTCGAAAATAGACATGAACGACCATTTTCAATGACACTGAAGGCTAACACCTACGGATTTTTGACCAAGAAATGGTCTCCACCAGAAATCCAAGAATGTGATCTATGGCAAGGAAACATATGTGGGTGAGGTGTATGGGCCTCTGGCCGATGATCAATGGCCACACAATGCCCATTTTTATCGAAAATAGCGATCAACGAGTATTTTCAATAATACCGGTGGCTAACACGTATGGATTTTTGACCAAGAAATGGTCTCCACCAGAAATCCGAGAATGTGATCTATGGCAAGGAAACTTATGTGGGGTGAGGTGTACAAGCCTCTGGTCGATGATCAATGGACACACAACCCCCATTTTTGTCGAAAATAGCCATGAACAATCATTTTCAATGACACTGAAGGCTAACACCTACGAAATTTTGACCAAGAAATGGTCTCCACCATAAATCCAAGAATGTGATCTATGGCAAGGAAACATATGGGTAGTGAGGTGTATGAGCCTCTGGTCGAAGATCAATGGCAACACAACCCCCATTTTTGTCGAAAATAGCCATGAATGACCATTTTCAATAATACCAAAGGCTAACACATTCAGATTTTTGCCCAAGAAATGTTCTCCACCAGAAATCCAAGAATGTGATCTATGGCAAGGAAACATATGTGGGGTGAGGTGTACGAGCCTCTGGTCGATGATCAATGGCCACACACCCCCATTTTTTTCGAAAATAGCCATGAACGACCATTTTCAATGACACTGAAGGCTAACACTCATGGTTTTTGACCAAGAAATGGTCTCCACCATAAATCCAAGAATGTGATCTATGGCAAGGAAACATATGTGGGGTGAGGTGTACAAGCCTCTGGTCGATGATCAATGGCCACACAACCCCCATTTTTGTCGAAAATAGACATGAACAATCATTTTCAATGACAATGAAGGCTAACACCTACGGAATTTTGACCAAGAAATGGTCTCCACCATAAATCCAAGAATGTGATCTATGGCAAGGAAACATATGGGTAGTGAGGTGTATGAGCCTCTGGTCGAAGATCAATGGCCACACAACCCCCATTTTTGTCGAAAATAGCCATGAATGACCATATTCAATAATACCGAAGGCTAACACATTCAGATTTTTGCCCAAGAAATGTTCTCCACCAGAAATCCAAGAATGTGATCTATGGCAAGGAAACATATGTGGGGTGAGGTGTACGAGCCTCTGGTCGATGATCAATGGCCACACACCCCCATTTTTGTCGAAAATAGCCATGAACGACCATTTTCAATGACACTAAAGGCTAACACTCACGGTTTTTGACCAAGAAATGGTCTCCACCATAAATCCAAGAATGTGATCTATGGCAAGGAAACATATGTGTAGTGAGGTGTATGAGCCTCTGGTCGAATATCAATGGCCACACAACCCTTATTTTTGTCGAAAATAGCCATGAACGACCATTTTCAATAGTACCGAAGGCTAACACATTTGGATTTTTGACCAAGAAATGGTCTCCACCAGAAATCAAAGAATGTAATCTATGGCAAAGAAACATATGTGGGGTGAGGTTTATGAGCCTCTGGTCGATGATCAATGGCCACACAACCCCCATTTTTGTCGAAAATAGCCATGAATGACCATTTTCAATAATACCACGTACGGATTTTTGACCAAGAAATGGTCTCCACCAGAAATCCAACAATGTGATCTATGGAAAGGAAACATATGTGGGGTGAGGTGTACGAGCCTCTGGTCGATGATAAATGGCCACACAACCCCCATTTTAGACGAAAATAGCCATGAACGACCATTTTCAATAGTACCGAAGGCTAACACCAACGGATTCTTGACCAAGAAATGGTCTCCACCAGAAATCCAAGAATGTGATCAATGGCAAGAAAACATATGAGGGGTCAAGTGTACGAGCCTCTGGTCGATGATCAATGGCCACACAACCCCCATTTTGTCGAAAATTGCCATGAACGACCATTTTCAATGACACGGAAGGCTAACACCTACGGATTTTTGCCCAAGAAATGGTCTCCACCATATATCCAAGAATGTGATCTATGGCAAGGAAACATATGTGAGGTGAGGTGTATGAGCCTCTGGTCGATGATAAATGGCCACACAACCACCGTTTTTTATGAAAATAGCCATGAACGACCATTTTCAATAATACCGAAGGCTAACACCTACGGATTTTTGATCAAGAAATGGTCTCCACCAGAAATCCAAGAATGTGATCTATGGCAAGGAAACATACGTGGGGTGAGGTGTATGAGCCTCTGGAAGATGATCAATGGCCACACAACCCCCATTTTTGTCGAAAATAGCCATGAACGACCATTTTCAATAATACCGAAGGCTAACACCTACGGATTTTTGACCAAGAAATGTTCTCCACCAGAAATCCAAAATGTGATCTATGGCAAGGAAACATATGTGGGGTGAGGTGTACGAGCCTCTGGTCGATGATCAATGGCCACACAACCCCCATTTTTGTCGAAAATAGACATGAACGACCATTTTCAATGACACTGAAGGCTAACACCTATGGATTTTTGACCAAGAAATGGTCTCCACCAGAAATCCAAGAATGTGATCTATGGCAAGGAAACATATGTGGGGTGAGGTGTATGGGCCTCTGGCCGATGATCAATGGCCACACAACGCCCATTTTTATCGAAAATTGCGATCAACGACCATTTTCAATAATACCGGTGGCTAACACGTATGGATTTTTGACCAAGAAATGTACTCCACCAGAAATCCGAGAATGTGATCTATGGCAAGGAAACATATGTGGGGTGAGGTGTACAAGCCTCTGGTCGATGATCAATGGCCACACAACCCCCATTTTTGTCGAAAATAGCCATGAACAATCATTTTCAATGACACTGAAGGCTAACACCTACGAAATTTTGACCAAGAAATGGTCTCCACCATAAATCCAAGAATGTGATCTATGGCAAGGAAACATATGGGTAGTGAGGTGTATGAGCCTCTGGTCGAAGATCAATGGCCACACAACCCCCATTTTTGTCGAAAATAGCCATGAATGACCATTTTCAATAATACCAAAGGCTAACACATTCAGATTTTTGCCCAAGAAATGTTCTCCACCAGAAATCCAACAATGTGATCTATGGCAAGGAAACATATGTGGGGTGAGGTGTACGAGCCTCTGGTCGATGATAAATGGCCACACAACCCCCATTTTAGACGAAAATAGCCATGAACGACCATTTTCAATAGTACCGAAGGCTAACACCAACGGATTCTTGACCAAGAAATGGTCTCCACCAGAAATCCAAGAATGTGATCAATGGCAAGAAAACATATGTGGGGTAAAGTGTACGAGCCTCTGGTCGATGATCAATGGCCACACAACCCCCATTTTGTCGAAAATTGCCATGAACGACCATTTTCAATGTCACGGAAGGCTAACACCTACGGATTTTTGCCCAAGAAATGGTCTCCACCATAAATCCAAGAATGTGATCTATGGCAAGGAAACATATGTGAGGTGAGGTGTATGAGCCTCTGGTCGATGATAAATGGCCACACAACCCCCGTTTTTTATGAAAATAGCCATGAACGACCATTTTCAATAATACCGAAGGCTAACACCTACGGATTTTTGATCAAGAAATGGTCTCCACCAGAAATCCAAGAATGTGATCTATGGCAAGGAAACATATGTGGGGTGAGGTGTATGAGCCTCTGGTCGATGATCAATGGCCACACAACCCCCATTTTTGTCGAAAATAGCCATGAACGACCATTTTCAATAATACCGAAGGCTAACACCTACGGATTTTTTACCAAGAAATGTTCTCCACCAGAAATCCAAAATGTGATCTATGGCAAGGAATCATATGTGGGGTGAGGTGTACAAGCCTCTGGTCAATGATCAATGGCCACACAACCCCCATTTTTGTCGAAAATAGACATGAACGACCATTTTCAATGACACTGAAGGCTAACACCTACGGATTTTTGACCAAGAAATGGTCTCCACCAGAAATCCAAGAATGTGATCTATGGCAAGGAAACATATGTGGGTGAGGTGTATGGGCCTCTGGCCGATGATCAATGGCCACACAACGCCCATTTTTATCGAAAATAGCGATCAACGAGTATTTTCAATAATACCGGTGGCTAACACGTATGGATTTTTGACCAAGAAATGGTCTCCACCAGAAATCCGAGAATGTGATCTATGGCAAGGAAACATATGTGGGGTGAGGTGTACAAGCCTCTGGTCGATGATCAATGGACACACAACCCCCATTTTTGTCGAAAATAGCCATGAACAATCATTTTCAATGACACTGAAGGCTAACACCTACGAAATTTTGACCAAGAAATGGTCTCCACCATAAATCCAAGAATGTGATCTATGGCAAGGAAACATATGGGTAGTGAGGTGTATGAGCCTCTGGTCGAAGATCAATGGCCACACAACCCCCATTTTTGTCGAAAATAGCCATGAATGACCATTTTCAATAATACCAAAGGCTAACACATTCAGATTTTTGCCCAAGAAATGTTCTCCACCAGAAATCCAAGAATGTGATCTATGGCAAGGAAACATATGTGGGGTGAGGTGTACGAGCCTCTGGTCGATGATCAATGGCCACACACCCCCATTTTTTTCGAAAATAGCCATGAACGACCATTTTCAATGACACTGAAGGCTAACACTCATGGTTTTTGACCAAGAAATGGTCTCCACCATAAATCCAAGAATGTGATCTATGGCAAGGAAACATATGTGGGGTGAGGTGTACAAGCCTCTGGTCGATGATCAATGGCCACACAACCCCCATTTTTGTCGAAAATAGACATGAACAATCATTTTCAATGACAATGAAGGCTAACACCTACGGAATTTTGACCAAGAAATGGTCTCCACCATAAATCCAAGAATGTGATCTATGGCAAGGAAACATATGGGTAGTGAGGTGTATGAGCCTCTGGTCGAAGATCAATGGCCACACAACCCCCATTTTTGTCGAAAATAGCCATGAATGACCATATTCAATAATACCGAAGGCTAACACATTCAGATTTTTGCCCAAGAAATGTTCTCCACCAGAAATCCAAGAATGTGATCTATGGCAAGGAAACATATGTGGGGTGAGGTGTACGAGCCTCTGGTCGATGATCAATGGCCACACACCCCCATTTTTGTCGAAAATAGCCATGAACGACCATTTTCAATGACACTAAAGGCTAACACTCACGGTTTTTGACCAAGAAATGGTCTCCACCATAAATCCAAGAATGTGATCTATGGCAAGGAAACATATGTGTAGTGAGGTGTATGAGCCTCTGGTCGAATATCAATGGCCACACAACCCTTATTTTTGTCGAAAATAGCCATGAACGACCATTTTCAATAGTACCGAAGGCTAACACATTTGGATTTTTGACCAAGAAATGGTCTCCACCAGAAATCAAAGAATGTAATCTATGGCAAAGAAACATATGTGGGGTGAGGTTTATGAGCCTCTGGTCGATGATCAATGGCCACACAACCCCCATTTTTGTCGAAAATAGCCATGAATGACCATTTTCAATAATACCACGTACGGATTTTTGACCAAGAAATGGTCTCCACCAGAAATCCAACAATGTGATCTATGGAAAGGAAACATATGTGGGGTGAGGTGTACGAGCCTCTGGTCGATGATAAATGGCCACACAACCCCCATTTTAGACGAAAATAGCCATGAACGACCATTTTCAATAGTACCGAAGGCTAACACCAACGGATTCTTGACCAAGAAATGGTCTCCACCAGAAATCCAAGAATGTGATCAATGGCAAGAAAACATATGAGGGGTCAAGTGTACGAGCCTCTGGTCGATGATCAATGGCCACACAACCCCCATTTTGTCGAAAATTGCCATGAACGACCATTTTCAATGACACGGAAGGCTAACACCTACGGATTTTTGCCCAAGAAATGGTCTCCACCATATATCCAAGAATGTGATCTATGGCAAGGAAACATATGTGAGGTGAGGTGTATGAGCCTCTGGTCGATGATAAATGGCCACACAACCACCGTTTTTTATGAAAATAGCCATGAACGACCATTTTCAATAATACCGAAGGCTAACACCTACGGATTTTTGATCAAGAAATGGTCTCCACCAGAAATCCAAGAATGTGATCTATGGCAAGGAAACATACGTGGGGTGAGGTGTATGAGCCTCTGGAAGATGATCAATGGCCACACAACCCCCATTTTTGTCGAAAATAGCCATGAACGACCATTTTCAATAATACCGAAGGCTAACACCTACGGATTTTTGACCAAGAAATGTTCTCCACCAGAAATCCAAAATGTGATCTATGGCAAGGAAACATATGTGGGGTGAGGTGTACGAGCCTCTGGTCGATGATCAATGGCCACACAACCCCCATTTTTGTCGAAAATAGACATGAACGACCATTTTCAATGACACTGAAGGCTAACACCTATGGATTTTTGACCAAGAAATGGTCTCCACCAGAAATCCAAGAATGTGATCTATGGCAAGGAAACATATGTGGGGTGAGGTGTATGGGCCTCTGGCCGATGATCAATGGCTACACAACGCCCATTTTTATCGAAAATTGCGATCAACGACCATTTTCAATAATACCGGTGGCTAACACGTATGGATTTTTGACCAAGAAATGTACTCCACCAGAAATCCGAGAATGTGATCTATGGCAAGGAAACATATGTGGGGTGAGGTGTACAAGCCTCTGGTCGATGATCAATGGCCACACAACCCCCATTTTTGTCGAAAATAGCCATGAACAATCATTTTCAATGACACTGAAGGCTAACACCTACGAAATTTTGACCAAGAAATGGTCTCCACCATAAATCCAAGAATGTGATCTATGGCAAGGAAACATATGGGTAGTGAGGTGTATGAGCCTCTGGTCGAAGATCAATGGCCACACAACCCCCATTTTTGTCGAAAATAGCCATGAATGACCATTTTCAATAATACCAAAGGCTAACACATTCAGATTTTTGCCCAAGAAATGTTCTCCACCAGAAATCCAAGAATGTGATCTATGGCAAGGAAACATATGTGGGGTGAGGTGTATGAGCCTCTGGTCGATGATCAATGGCCACACAACCCCCATTTTTGTCGAAAATAGCCATGAACGACCATTTTCAATGACACTGAAGGCTAACACTCACGGTTTTTGACCAAGAAATGGTCTCCACCATAAATCAAAGAATGTGATCTATGGCAAGGAAACATATGTGTAGTGAGGTGTATGAGCCTCTGGTCGAATATCAATGGACACACAACCCTTAGTTTTGTCGAAAATAGCCATGAACGACCATTTTCAATAGTACCGAAGGCTAACACATTTGGATTTTTGACCAAGAAATGGTCTCCACCAGAAATCAAAGAATGTAATCTATGGCAAGGAAACATATGTGGGGTGAGGTTTATGAGCCTCTAGTCGATGATCAATGGCCACACAACCCCCATTTTTATCGAAAATAGCCATGAATGACCATTTTCAATAATACCGAAGACTAACACGTACGGATTTTTGACCAAGAAATGGTCTCCCCAGAAATCCAAGAATGTGATCTATGGCAAGGAAACATATGTGGGGTGAGGTGTACGAACCTCTGGTCGATGATAAATGGCCACACAACCCCTATTTTAGACGAAAATAGCCATGAACGACCATTTTCAATACTACCGAAGGCTAACACCAACGGATTCTTGACCAAGAAATGGTCTCCACCAGAAATCCAAGAATGTGATCAATGGCAAGAAAACATATGTGGGGTAAAGTGTACGAGCCTCTGGTCGATGATCAATGGCCACACAACCCCCATTTTTGTCGAAAATAGCCATGAACGACCATTTTCAATGAAACGGAAGGCTAACACCTACGGATTTTTGACCAAGAAATGGTCTCCACTATAAATCCAAGAATGTGATATATGGCAAGGAAACATATGTGAGGTGAGGTGTACGAGCCTCTGGTCGATGATAAATGGCCACACAACCCCCATTTTTTATGAAAATAGCCATGAACGACCATTTTCAATAATACCGAAGGCTAACACCTACGGATTTTTTACCAAGAAATGGTCTCCACCAGAAATCCAAGAATGTGATCTATGGCAAGGAAACATACGTGGGGTGAGGTATATGAGCCTCTGGTCGATGATCAATGGCCACACAACCCCCATTTTTGTCGAAAATAGCCATGCACGACCATTTTCAATAATACCGAAGGCTAACACCTACGGATTTGTGACCAAGAAATGTTCTCCACCAGAAATCCAAAATGTGATCTATGGCAAGGAAACATATGTGGGGTGAGGTGTATGAGCCTCTGGTTGATGATCAATGGCCACACAACCCCCATTTTTGTCGAAAATAGCCATGAACGACCATTTTCAGTGACATTGAAGGCTAACACATACGGATTTTTGACCAAGAAATGGTCTCCACCATAAATCAAAGAATGTGATCGATGGCAAGGAAACATATGTGGGGTGAAGTGTATGGGCCTCTGGCCGATGATCAATGGCCACACAACGCCCATTTTTGTCGAAAATAGCGATCAATGACCATTTTCAATAATACCGAAGGCTAACACGTATGGATTTTTGACCAAGAAATGGTCTCCACCAAAAATCCGAGAATGTGATCTATGGCAAGGAAACATATGTGGGTGAGGTGTACGAGCCTCTGGTCGATGATCAATGGCCACACAACCCCCATTTTTGTCGAAAATAGCCATGAACGACCATTTTCAATGACACTGAAGGCTAACACCTACGGAATTTTGACCAAGAAATGGTCTCCACCATAAATCCAAGAATGTGATCTATGGCAAGGAAACATATGTGTAGTGAGGTGTATGAGCCTGTGGTCGAAGATCAATGGCCACAACACACATTTTTGTCGAAAATAGCCATGAATGACCATTTTCAATAATACCGAAGGCTAACACATTCAGATTTTTGCCCAAGAAATGGTCTCCACCAGAAATCCAAGAATGTGATCCATGGCAAGGAAACATATGTGGGGTGAGGTGTACGAGTCTCTGGTCGATGATCAATGGCCACACAACCCCCATTTTTGTCGAAAATAGCCATGAACGACCATTTTCAATGACACTGAAGGCTAACACTCACGGATTTTTGACCAAGAAATGGTCTCCACTATAAATCCAAGAATGTGATCTTTGGCAAGGAAACATATGTGTAGTGAGGTGTATGAGCCTCTGGTCGAATATCAATGGCCACACAACACTTATTTTAGTCGAAATAGCCATGAACGACCATTTTCAATAGTACCGAAGGCTAACACATTCGGATTTTTGACCAAGAAATGGTCTCCACCAGAAATCAAAGAATGTGATCTATGGCAAGGAAACATATGTGGGGTGAGGTTTATGAGCCTCTGGTCGATGATCAAAGGCCACACAACCCCCATTTTTGTCGAAAATCGCCATGAAAGACCATTTTCAATAATATCGAAGGCTAACATGTACAGATTTTTGACCAAGTAATGGTCTCCACCAGAAATCCAAGAATGTGATCTATGGCAAGGAAACATATGTGGGGTGAGGTGTACAAGCATCTGGTTGATGATAAATGGCCACACAACCCCCATTTTAGACGAAAATAGCCATGAACGACCATTTTCAATAATACCGAAGGCTAACACCAACGGATTCTTGACCAAGAAATGGTCTCCACCAGAAATCCAAGAATGTGATCAACGGCAAGAAAACATATGTGGGGTAAAGTGTACGAGCCTCTGGTCGATGATCAATGGCCACACAACCCCCATTTTTTTCGAAAATAGCCATGAATGAACATATGTCAATGACACGGAAGGCTAACACCTACGGATTTTTGACCAAGAAATGGTCTCCACCATAAATCCAAGAATGTAATCTATGGCAAGGAAACATAAGTGAGGTGAGGTGTACGAGCCTCTGGTCGATGATAAATGGCCACACAACCCCTATTTCTGATGAAAATAGCCATGAACGACCATTTTCAATAATACCGAAGGCTATCACCTACGGATTTTTGACCAAGAAATGGTCTCCACCAGAAATCCAAGAATGTGATCTATGGCAAGGAAACATACGTGGGGTGAGGTGTATGAGCCTCTGGTCGATGATCAATGGCCACACAATCCCCATTTTTGTCGAAAATAGCCATGAACGACCATTTTCAATAATACCGAAGGCTAACACCTATGGATTTTTGACGAAGAAATGTTCTCCACCAGAAATCCAAAATGTGATCTATGGCAAGGAAACATATGTGGGGTGACGTGTACGAGCCTCTGGTCGATGATCAATGGCCACACAACCCCCATTTTTGTCGAAAATAGCCATGAACGACCATTTTCAATGACACGGAAGGCTAACAGCTACGGATTTTTGACCAAGAAATGGTCTCCACCATAAATCCAAGAATGTGATCTATGGCAAGGAAACATAAGTGAGGTGAGGTGTACGAGCCTCTGGTCGATGATAAATGGCCACACAACCCCTATTTTTGATGAAAATAGCCATGAACGACCATTTTCAATAATACCGAAGGCTATCACCTACGGATTTTTGACCAAGAAATGGTCTCCACCAGAAATCCCAGAATGTGATCTATGGCAAGGAAACATACATGGGGTGAGGTGTATGAGCCTCTGGTCGATGATCAATGGTCACACAACCCCCATTTTTGTCGAAAATAGCCATGAACGACCATTTTCAATAATACCGAAGGCTAACACCTACGGATTTTTGACCAAGAAATGTTCTCCACCAGAAATCCAAAATGTGATCTATGGCAAGGAAACATATGTGGGGTGAGGTGTACGAGCCTCTGGTCGATGATCAATGGCCACACAACCCCCATTTTTGTCAAAAATAGCCATGAACGACCATTTTCAATGACACTGAAGGCTAACACCTACGAATTTTTGACCAAGAAATGGTATCCACCATAAATCCAAGAATGTGATCTATGGCAAGGAAACATATGTGGGGTGAGGTGTATGGGCCTCTGGTCGATGATCAATGGCCACACAACGCCCATTTTTGTCTAAAATAGCGATCAACGACCATTTTCAATAATACAGAAGGCTAACACGTATGGATTTTTGACCAAGAAATGGTCTCCACCAGAAATCCGAGAATGTGATCTATGGCAAGGATACATATGTGGGGTGAGGTGTACGAGCCTCTGGTCGATGATCAATGGCCACACAACCCCCATTTTTGTCAAAAATAGCCATGAACGACCATTTTCAATGACACTGAAGGCTAACACCTCCAGAATTTTGACCAAGAAATGGTCTCCACCATAAATCCAAGAATGTGATCTATGGCAAGGAAACATATGTGTAGTGAGGTGTATGAGCCTCTGGTCGAAGATCAATGGCCAAACAACCCCCATTTTTCTCGAAAATAGCCATGAATGACCATTTTCAATAATACCGAAGGCTAACACATTCAGATTTTTGCCCAAGAAATGGTCTCCACCAGGAATCCATGAATGTGATCTATGGCAAGGAAACATATGTGGGGTGAGGTGTACGAGCCTCTGGTCGATGATCAATCGCCACACAACCCCCATTTTTGTCGAAAATAGCCATGAACGACCATTTTCAATGACATTGAAGGCTAACACTCACGGATTTTTGACCAAGAAATGGTCTCCACCATAAATCCAAGAATGTGATCTATGGCAAGGAAACATATTTGTAGTGAGGTGTATGAGCCTCTGGTCGAATATCAATGGCTACACAACCCTTATTTTTGTCGAAAATAGCCATGAACGACCATTTTCAATAGTACCGAAGCCTAACACATTCGGATTTTTGACTAAGAAATGGTCTCCACCAGAAATCAAAGAATGTGATCTATGGCAAGGAAACATATGTGGGGTGAGGTTTATGAGCCTCTGGTCAATGATAAATGGCCACACAACCCCAATTTTTGTCGAAAATAGCCATGAATGACCATTTTCAATAATACCGAAGGCTAACACGTACGGATTTTTGACCAAGAAATGGTCTCCACCAGAAATCCAAGAATGTGATCAATGGCAAGAAAACATATGTGGGGTAAAATGTACGAGCCTCTGGTCGTTGATCAATGGCCACACAACCCCCATTTTTGTCGAAAATAGCCATGAACGACCATTTTCGATGACACGGAAGGCTAACACCTACGGATTTTTGACCAAGAAATGGTCTCCACCATAAGTCCAAGAATGTGATCTATGGCAAGGAAACATATGTGAGGTGAGGTGTACGAGCCTCTGGTCGATGATCAATGGCCACACAACCCCCATTTTTGTCGAAAATAGCCATGAACGACCATTTTCAATGACACTGAAGGCTAACACCTACGGATTTTTGACCAAGAAATGGTCTCCACCATAAATCCAAGAATGTGATCTATGGCAAGGAAACATATGTGGGGTGAGGTGTATGGGCCTCTGGCCAATGATCAATGGCCACAAAACGCCCATTTTTGTCGAAAATAGTGATCAACGACCATTTTCAATAATACCGAAGGCTAACACGTATGGATTTTCGACCAAGAAATGGTCTCCACCAGAAATCCGATAATGTGATCTATGGCAAGAAACATATGTGAGGTGAGGTGTACGAGCCTCTGGTCGATGATCAATGGCCACACAACCCCCATTTTTGTCAAAAATAGCCATGAACGACCATTTTCAATAGTACCGAAGGCTAACACATTCAGATTTTTGACCAAGAAATGGTCGCCACCAGAAATCAAAGAATGTGATCTATGGCAAGAAAACATATGTGGGGTGAGGTTTACGAGCCTCTGGTCGATGATCAATGGCCACACAACCCCCATTTTTGTCGAAAATATCCATGAATGACCATTTTCAATAATACCGAAGGCTAACACGTACGGATTTTTGACCAAGAAATGGTCTCCACCAGAAATCCAAGAATGTGATCTATGGCAAGGAAACATATGTGGGGTGAGGTGTACGGACCTCGGGTCGATGATAAATGGCCACACAACCCCCATTTTAGTCAAAAATAGCCATGAACGACCATTTTTCAATAATACCAAAGGCTAACACTAACGGGTTTCTGACCAAGAAATGGTCCCCACCAGAAATCCAAGAATGTGATCTATGGCAAGAAAACATATGTGTGGTGAAGTGTACGAGCCTTTGGTCGATGATCAATGGCCACACAACCCCCATTTTTGTCGAAAATAGCCATGAACGACCATTTTCAATGACACTGAAGGCTAACACCTAAGGATTTTTGACCAAGAAAGGGTCTCCACCATAAATCCAATAATGTGATCTATGGCAAGGAAACATATGTGGGGTGAGGCGTACAAGCCTCTGGTCGATGATCAATGGCCACACAACCCCCATTTTTGTCAAAAATAGCCATGAACGACCATTTTCAATGACACTGAAGGCTAACACCTACGGATTTTTGACCAAGAAATGGTATCCACCATAAATCCAAGAATGTGATCTATGGCAAGGAAACATATGTGGGGTGAGGTGTATGGGCCTCTGGTCGTTGATCAATGGCCACACAACGCCATTTTTGTCTAAAATAGCGATCAACGACCATTTTCAATAATACAGAAGGCTAACACGTATGGATTTTTGACCAAGAAATGGTCTCCACCAGAAATCCGAGAATGTGATCTATGGCAAGGAAACATATGTGGGGTGAGGTGTACGAGCCTCTGGTCGATGATCAATGGCCACACAACCCCCATTTTTGTCGAAAATAGCCATGAACGACCATTTTCAATGACACTGAAGGCTAACACCTCCGGAATTTTGACCAAGAAATGGTCTCCACCATAAATCCAAGAATGTGATCTATGGCAAGGAAACATATGTGTAGTGAGGTGTATGAGCCTCTGGTCGAAGATCAATGGCCAAACAACCCCCATTTTTCTCGAAAATAGCCATGAATGACCATTTTCAATAATACCGAAGGCTAACACATTCAGATTTTTGCCCAAGAAATGGTCTCCACCAGAAATCCATGAATGTGATCTATGGCAAGGAAACATATGTGGGGTGAGGTATACGAGCCTCTGGTCGATGATCAATGGCCACACAACCCCCATTTTTGTCGAAAATAGCCATGAACGACCATTTTCAATGACATTGAAGGCTAACACTCACGGATTTTTGACCAAGAAATGGTCTCCACCATAAATCCAAGAATGTGATCTATGGCAAGGAAACATATTTGTAGTGAGGTGTATGAGCCTCTGGTCGAATATCAATGGCTATACAACCCTTATTTTTGTCGAAAATAGCTATGAACGACCATTTTCAATAGTACCGAAGGCTAACACATTCGGATTTTTGACTAAGAAATGGTCTCCACCAGAAATCAAAGAATGTGATCTATGGCAAGGAAACATATGTGGGGTGAGGTTTATGAGCCTCTGGTCAATGATCAATGGCCACAAAACCCCATTTTTGTCGAAAATAGCCATGAATGACCATTTTCAATAATACCGAAGGCTAACACGTACGGATTTTTAACCAAGAAATGGTCTCCACCAGAAATCCAAGAATGTGATCAATGGCAAGAAAACATATGTGGGGTAAAATGTACAAGCCTCTGGTCGTTGATCAATGGCCACACAACCCCCATTTTTGTCGAAAATAGCCATGAACGACCATTTTCAATGACACGGAAGGCTAACACCTACGGATTTTTGACCAAGAAATGGTCTCCACCATAAGTCCAAGAATGTGATCTATGGCAAGGAAACATATGTGAGGTGAGGAGTACGAGCCTCTGGTCGATGATCAATGGCCACACAACCCCCATTTTTGTCGAAAATAGCCATGAACGACCATTTTCAATGACACTGAAGGCTAACACCTATGGATTTTTGACCAAGAAATGGTCTCCACCATAAATCCAAGAATGTGATCTATGGCAAGGAAACATATGTGGGGTGAGGTGTATGGGCCTCTGGCCAATGATCAATGGCCACAAAACGCCCATTTTTTATCGAAAATAGTGATCAATGACCATTTTCAATAATACCGAAGGCTAACACGTATGGATTTTCGACCAAGAAATGGTCTCCACCAGAAATCCGATAATGTGATCTATGGCAAGAAAACATATGTGAGGTGAGGTGTACGCGCCTCTGGTCGATGATCAATGGCCACACAACCCCCATTTTTGTCAAAAATAGCCATGAACGACCATTTTCAATAGTACCGAAGGCTAACACATTCAGATTTTTGACCAAGAAATGGTCTCCACCAGAAATCAAAGAATGCGATCTATGGCAAGAAAACATATGTGGGGTGAGGTTTACGAGCCTCTGGTCGATGATCAATGGCCACACAACCCCCATTTTTGTCGAAAATATCCATGAATGACCATTTTCAATAATACCGAAGGCTAACACGTACGGATTTTTGACCAAGAAATGGTCTCCACCAGAAATCCAAGAATGTGATCTATGGCAAGGAAACATATGTGGGGTGAGGTGTACGAACCTCTGGTCGATGATAAATGGCCACACAACCCCCATTTTATTCAAAAATAGCCATGAACGACCATTTTTCAATAATACCAAAGGCTAACACTAACGGGTTTCTGACCAAGAAATGGTCCCCACCAGAAATCCAAGAATGTGATCTATGGCAAGAAAACATATGTGGGGTGAAGTGTACGAGCCTTTGGTCGATGATCAATGGCCACACAACCCCCATTTTTGTCGAAAATAGCCATGAACGACCATTTTCAATGACACTGAAGGCTAGCACCTAAGGATTTTTGACCAAGAAATGGTCTCCACCATAAATCCAATAATGTGATCTATGGCAAGGAAACATATGTGAGGTGAGGTGTATGGGCCTCTGGTCGATGATCAATGGCCACACAACGCCCATTTTTGTCTAAAATAGCGATCAACGATCATTTTCAATAATAGAGAAGGCTAACACGTATGGATTTTTGACCAATAAATGGCCTCCACCAGAAATCCGAGAATGTGATCTATGGCAAGGAAACATATGTGGGGCGAGGTGTACGAGCCTCTGGTCGATGATCAATGGCCACACAACCCCCATTTTTGTCGAAAATAGCCATGAACCACTATTTTCAATGACACTGAAGCCTAACACCTACAGAATTTTGACCAAGAAATGGTCTCCACCAAAAATCCAAGAATGTGATATATGGCAAGGAAACATATGTGGGGTGAGGTTTACGAGCCTCTGGTCTAAGGTCAATGCCCACACAACCCCCATTTTTGTCGAAAATAGCCATGAATGACCATTTTCAATAATATCGACGGCTAACACATTCGGATTTTTGCCCAAGAAATGGTCTCCACCAGAAATCCAAGAATGTGATCTATGGCAAGGAAACATATGTGGGGTGAGGTGTACGAGCTTCTGGTCGATGATCAATGGCCACACAACCCCGATTTTTGTCGAAAATAGCCATGAACCACCATTTTCAATGACACCGAAGGCTAACACCTACGGATTTTTGACCAAGAAATGGTCTCCACCATAAATCCAAGAATGTGATCTATGGCAAGGAAACATATGTGTAGTGAGGTGTACGAGCCTCTGGTCGATGATCAATGGTCACACAACCCCTATTTTTGTCGAAAATAGCCATGAACGACCATTTTCAATAGTACCAAAGGCTAACACATTCGGATTTTTGACCAAGAAATGGTCTCCACCAGAAATCAAAGAATGTGATCTATGGCAAGGAAACATATGTGGGGTGAGGTGAACGAGCCTGTGATCAAAGATAAATGGCCACACAACCCCCATTTTTGATGAAAATAGCCATGAACGACCATTTTCAATAACATCGAAGGCTAACAGCTACGGATTTTTGACCAGGAAATGGTCTCCACCAGAAATCCAAGAATGTGATCTATGCCAAGGAAACATACGTGGGGTGAGGTGTTTAAGCCTCTGGTCAATGATCAATGGCCACACAACCCCCATTTTAGTCGAAAATAGCCATGAACGACCATTTTCAAAAATACCGAAGGCTAACACCTACGGATTTTTTACTAAGAAATGGTCTCCACCAGAAATCCAAAATGTGATCTATGGCAAGGAAACATATGTGGGGTGAGGTGTACGAGCCTTTGGTCGATGATCAATGGACACACAACCCCCATTTTTGTCGAAAATAGCCATGAACGACCATTTTCAATGACACTGAAGGCTAACACCTACGGATTTTTGACCAAGAAATGGTCTCCACCATAAATCCAAGAATGTGATCTTTGGCAAGGAAACATATGTGGGGTGAGGTGTATGGGCCTCTGGTCGAAGATCAATGGCCACACAACCCCCATTTTTGTCGAAAATAGCCATCAACGACCATTTTCAATAATACCGAAGGCTAACACGTATGGATTTTTGCCCAAGAAATGGTCTCCACCAGAAATCCAAGAATGTGACCTATGGCAAGGAAACATATGTGGGGTGAGGTGTACGAGCCTCTGGTCAATGATAAATGGCCACACAACCCCCATTTTGTCGAAAATAGCCATGAACCACCATTTTCAATGACACCGAAGGCTAGCTCCTACAGATTTTTGACCAAAAATGGTCTCCACCATAAATCCAAGAATGTGATCTATGGCAAGGAAACATATGTGTAGTGAGGTGTATGAGCCTCTAGTCGAATATCAATGGCCACACAACCCCCATTTTTGTCGAAAATAGCCATGAACGACCATTTTCAATGACACTGAAGGCTAACACCTACGGAATTTTGACCAAGAAATGGTCTCCACCATAAATTGAAGAATGTGATATATGGCAAGGAAACATATGTGTAATGAGGTGTATGAGCCTCTGGTCGAATATCAATGGCCACACAACCCCCATTTTTGTCGAAAATAGCCATGAACGACCATTTCCAATAGTACCGAAGGCTAACACATTCGGATTTTTGACCAAGAAATGGTCTCCACCAGAAATCAAAGAATGTGATCTATGGTAAGGAAACATATGTGCGGTGAGGTTTACGAGCCTCTGGTCGATGATCAATGGCCACACAACCCCCATTTTTGTCGAAAATAGCCATGAATGACCATTTTCAATAATACCGAAGGCTAACACGTACGGATTTTTGACCAAGAAATGGTCTCCACCAGAAATCCAAAAATGTGATCTATGGCAAGGAAACATATGTGGGGTGAGGTGTATGAGCCTCTGGTCGATGATAAATGGCCACACAACCCCCATTTTAGTCAAAAAATAGCCATGAATGACCATTTTTCAATAATACCAAAGGCTAACACCAACGGATTTCTGACCAAGAAATGGTCTCCACCAGAAATCCAAGAAATGTGATATTTGGCTAAAAATATATGTGGGGTGAAGTGGACGAGCCTCTGGTTGATGATCAATGGCCACACAACCCCCATTTTTTGTCGAAAATAGCCATCAACGACCATTTTCAATGACAATGAAGGCTAACACCTATGGATTTTTGACCAAGAAATGGTCTCCACCATAAATCCAAGAATGTGATCTATGGCAAGGAAACATATGTGTAGTGAGGTGTATGAGCCTCTGGTCGAAGATCAATGGCCACACAACCCCCATTTTTGTCGAAAATAGCCATGAATGACCATTTTCAATAATACCGAAGGCTAACACATTCGGATTTTTGCCCAAGAAATGGTCTCCACCAGAAATCCAAGAATGTGACCTATGGCAAGGAAACATATGTGGGGTGAGGTGTACGAGCCTCTGGTCGATGATTAATGGCCACACAACACCCATTTTTGTCGAAAATAGCCATGAACGACCATTTTAAAGGACACTAAAGGCTAACACCTACGGATTTTTTACCAAGAAATGGTCTCCACCATAAATCCAAGAATGTGATCTATGGCAAGGAAACATATGTGTAGTGAGGTGTATGAGCCTCTGGTCGAATATCAATGGCCACACAACCCCCATTTTTGTCGATACTACCGAAGGCTAACACATTCAGATTTTTTACCAAGAAATGGTCTCCACCAGAAATCAAAGAATGTGATCTATGGCAAGCAAACATATGTGGGGTGAGCTTTACGAGCCTCTGGTCGATGATCAATGGCCACACAACCCCCATTTTTGTCGAAAATAGCCATGAATGACCATTTTCAATAATACCGAAGGCTAACACGTACGGATTTTTGACCAAGAAATGGTCTCCACCAGAAATCCTAGAATGTGATCTATGGCAAGGAAACATATGTGGGGTGAGCTGTACGAGCCTCTGGTCGATGATAAATGGCCACACAACCCCCATTTTAGACGAAAAGAGCCATGAACGATTATTTTCAATAATACCGAAGGCTAACACCAACGGATTCTTGACCAAGAAATGGTCTCCACCAGAAATCCAAGAATGTGATCAATGTTAAGAAAACATGTGGGGTAAAGTGTACGAGCCTTTGGTCGATGATCAATGGCCACACAACCCCCATTTTTGTCGAAAATAGCCATGAACGACCATTTTCAATGACACTGAAGGCTAACACCTACGGATTTTTGACCAAGAAATTGTCTCCACCATAAATCCAAGAATGTGATATATGGCAAGGAAACATATGTGTAGTGAGGTGTATGAGCCTCTAGTCGAAGATCAATGGCCACACAACCCCCATTTTTGTCGAAAATAGCCATGAATGACCATTTTCAATAATACCGAAGGCTAACACATTCGGATTTTTGCCCAAGAAATGGTCTCCACCAGAAACCCAAGAATGTGATCTATGGCAAGGAAACATATGTGGAGTGAGGTGTACGAGCCTCTGGTCGATGATCAATGGCCACACAACCCCCATTTTGTCGAAAATAGCCATGAACGACCATTTTCAATAATACAGAAGGCTAACACGTACGAATTTTTGACCATTAAATGGTCTCCACCAGAAATCCAAAAATGTGATCTATGGCAAGAAATATATGTGGGGTGAGGTGTACGAGCCTCTGGTCGATGACAAATTGCCACATAACCCACATTTTTGATGAAAATAGCCATGAATGACCATTTTCAATAATACCGAAGGCTAACACCTACGGATTTTTGACCAAGAAATGGTCTCCACCAGAAATCCAAGAATGTGATCTATGGCGAGGAAACGTATGTGGGGTGAGGTGTATGAGCCTCAGGTCGATGATCAATGGCCACACAACCCCCATTTTTGTCAGAAATAGCCATGAACGACCATTTTCAATAATACCGAAGGCTAACACCTATGGATTTTTGACCAAGAAATGGTCTCCACCAGAAATCCAAGAATGTGATCTATGGCAAGGAAACATATGTGGGGTGAGGTGTACGAGCCTCTGGTCGATGATCAATGACCACACAACCCCCATTTTTTGTCGAAAATAGCCATGAATGACCATTTTCAATGACACTGAAGGCCAACACCTACGGAATTTTGACCAAGAAATGGTCTCCACCATAAATCCAAGAATGTGATCAATGGGGAGGAAACATATGTGTAGTGAGGTGTATGAGCCTTTAGTCGAATATCAACGGCCACACAACCTCCATTTTTGTCGAAAATACCCATGAACGACCATTTTTAATAGTACCGAAGGCTAACAATTCGGATTTTTGACCAAGAAATGGTCTCCACCAGAAATCAAAGAATGTGATATATGGCGAGGAAACATATGTGGGGTGAGGTTTACGAGCCTCTGGTCGATGATCAATGGCCACACAACCCCCATTTTTGTGGAAAATAGCCATGAATGACCATTTTCAATAATACTGAAGGCTAACACGTACGGAATTTTGACCAAGAAATGGTCTCCACTTAGAAATCCAAGAATGTGATCTATGGCAAGGAAACATATGTGGGGTGAGGTGTACGAGCCTCTGGTCGATGACAAATGGCCACACAAACCCATTTTAGTCAAAATAGCCATGAACGACCATTTTCAATAATACCGAAGGCTAACACCAACGGATTTTTGACCCAGAAATGGTCTCCACCGGAAATCCAAGAATGTGATCTATGGCAAGAAAACATATGTGGGGTGAAGTGTACAACCTATGGTCAATGATCAATGGCCACACAACCCCCATCTTTGTCGAAAATAGCCATGAACGACCATTTTCAATGACACTGAAGGCTAACACCTACGGATTTTTGACCAAGAAATGAAATCCACAATAAATCCAAGAATGTGATCCATGCAAGGAAACATATGTGTAGTGAGGTGTATGAGCCTTTGGTCGAAGATCAATGGCCACACAACCCCCATTTTTGTCGAAAATAGCCATGAATGACCATTTTCAATAATACCGAAGGCTAACACATTCGGATTTTTGCCCAAGAAATGGTCTCCACCAGAAATCCGAGAATGTGACCTATGGCAAGGAAACATATGTGGGGTGAGGTGTACGAGGCTCTGGTCGATGATCAATGGCCACACAACCCCCATTTTTGTCGAAAATAGCCATGAACGACCATTTTAAAGGACACTGAAGGCTAACACCTACGGATTTTTTACCAAGAAATGGTCTCCACCATAAATCCAAGAATGTGATCTATGGCAAGGAAACATATGTGTAGTGAGGTGTATGAGCCTCTGGTCGAATATCAATGGCCACACAACCCCCATTTTTGTCGAAAATAGCCATGAACGACCATTTTCAATACTACCGAAGGCTAACACATTCAGATTTTTGACCAAGAAATGGTGTCCACCAGAAATCAAAGAATGTGATCTATGGCAAGCAAACATATGTGGGGTGAGCTTTACGAGCCTCTGGTCGATGATCAATGGCCACACAACCCCCATTTTTGTCGAAAATAGCCATGAATGACCATTTTCAATAATACCGAAGGCTAACACGTACGGATTTTTGACCAAGAAATGGTCTCCACCAGAAATCCTAGAATGTGATCTATGGCAAGGAAACATATGTGGGGTGAGCTGTACGAGCCTCTGGTCGATGATAAATGGCCACACAACCCCCATTTTAGACGAAAAGAGCCATGAACGATTATTTTCAATAATATCGAAGGCTAACACCAACGGATTCTTGACCAAGAAATGGTCTCCACCAGAAATCCAAGAATGTGATCAGTGTTAAGAAAACATGTGGGGTAAAGTGTACGAGCCTCTGGTCGATGATCAATGGCCACACAACCCCCATTTTTGTCGAAAATAGCCATGAACGACCATTTTCAATGACACTGAAGGCTAACACCTACGGATTTTTGACCAAGAAATTGTCTCCACCATAAATCCAAGAATGTGATCTATGGCAAGGAAACATATGTGTAGTGAGGTGTATGAGGCTCTAGTCGAAGATCAATGGCCACACAACCCCCATTTTTGTCGAAAATAGCCATGAATGACCATTTTCAATAATACCGAAGGCTAACACATTCGGATTTTTGCCCAAGAAATGGTCTCCACCAGAAACCCAAGAATGTGATCTATGGCAAGGAAACATATGTGGGGTGAGGTGTACAAGCCTCTGGTCCATGATCAATGGCCACACAACCCCCATTTTGTCGAAAATAGCCATGAACGACCATTTTCAATAATACTGAAGGCTAACACATACGAATTTTTGACCAATAAATGGTCTCCACCAGAAATCCAAAAATGTGATCTATGGCAAGGAAATATATGTGGGGTGAGGTGTACGAGCCTCTGGTCGATGACAAATTGCCACATAACCCCATTTTTGATGAAAATAGCCATGAATGACCATTTTCAATAATACCGAAGGCTAACACCTACGGATTTTTGACCAAGAAATGGTCTCCACCAGAAATCCAAGAATGTGATCAATGGCAAGGAAACGTATGTGGGGTGAGGTGTATGAGCCTCAGGTCGATGATCAATGGCCACACAACCCCCATTTTTGTTAGAAATAGCCATGAACGACCATTTTCAATAATACCGAAGGCTAACACCTACGGATTTTTGACCAAGAAATGGTCTCCACCAGAAATCCAAGAATGTGATCTATGGCAAGGAAACATATGTGGGGTGAGGTGTACGAGCCTCTGGTCGATGATCAATGGCCACACAACCCCCATTTTTGTCGAAAATAGCCATGAACGACCATTTTCAATGACACTGAAGGCCAACACCTACGGAATTTTGACCAAGAATTGGTCTCCACCATAAATCCAAGAATGTGATCAATGGGGAGGAAACATATGTGTAGTGAGGTGTATGAGCCTTTGGTCGAATATCAACGGCCACACAACCCCCATTTTTGTCGAAACTACCCATGAACGACCATTTTTAATAGTACCGAAGGCTAACAATTCGGATTTTTGACCAAGAAATGGTCTCCACCAGAAATCAAAGAATGTGATATATGGCGAGGAAACATATGTGGGGTGAGGTTTACGAGCCTCTGGTCGATGATCAATGGCCACACAACACCCATTTTTGTGGAAAATACCCATGAAAGACCATTTTCAATAATACCGAAGGCTAACACGCACGGATTTTTGACCAAGAAATGGTCTCCACTTAGAAATCCAAGAATGTGATCTATGGCAAGGAAACATATGTGGGGTGAGGTTTATGAGCCTCTGGTCGATGACAAATGGCCACACAAACCCATTTTAGTCAAAAATAGCCATGAACGACCATTTTCAATAATACCGAAGGCTAACACCAACGGATTTTTGACCACGAAATGGTCTCCACCAGAAATCCAAGAATGTGATCTATGGCAAGAAAACATATGTGGGGTGAAGTGTACAACCTATGGTCAATGATCAATGGCCACACAACCCCCATTTTTGTCGAAAATAGCCATGAACGACCATTTTCAATGACACTAAAGGCTAACACCTACGGATTTTTGACCAAGTAATGAACTCCACAATAAATCCAAGAATGTGATCTATGGCAAGGAAACATATGTGTAGTGAGGTGTATGAGCCTCTGGTCGAAGATCAATGGCCACACAACCCCCATTTTTGTCGAAAATAGCCATGAATGACCATTTTCAATAATACCGAAGGCTAACACATTTGGATTTTTGCCCAAGAAATGGTCTCCACCAGAAATCCAAGAATGTGATCTATGGCAAGGAAACATATGTGGGGTGAGGTGTACGAGCCTCTGGTCGATGATGAATGGCCACACAACCCCCATTTTGTCGAAAATAGCCATGAACAAACCATTTTCAATAATACCGAAGGCTAACACGTACGAACTTTTGACCAAGAAATGGTCACCACCAGAAATCCAAGAATGTGATCTATGGCAAGGAAACATATGTGGGGTGAGGTGTACGAGCCTCTGGTCGATGATAAATGGCCACACAACCCCCATTTTTGATGAAAATAGCCATGAACAACCATTTTCAATAATACCTAAGGCTAACACCTACGAATTTTTGACCATGAAACGGCTTCCACCAGAAATCCAAGAATGTGATCTATGGCAAGGAAACATATGTGGGGTGAGGTGTATGAGCCTCTGGTCGATGATCAATGGCCACACAACCCCGATTTTTGTCAAAAATAGCCATGAACGACCATTTTCAATAATACCGAAGTCTAACACCTACGGAATTTTGACCAAGAAAAGGTCTCCACCAGAAATCCAAGAATGTGATCTATGGCAAGGAAACATATGTGGGGTAAGGTGTACGAGCCTCTGGTCGATGATCAATGGCCACACAACCCCCATTTTTGTCGAAAATAGCCATGAACGACCATTTTCAATGACACTGAAGGCTAACACCGACGGATTTTTGACCAAGAAATGGTCTCCACCAGAAATCCAAGAATGTGATCTATGGCAAGGAAACATATGTGGGGTGAGGTGTATGAGCCTCTGGTTGAATATCAATGGCCACACAACCCCCATTTTTGTCAAAAATAGCCATGAACGACCATTTTCAATAGTACCGAAGGCTAACACATTCGGTTTTTGACCAAGAAATGGTCTCCACCAGAAATCAAAGAATGTGATCTACAACAAGGAAACATATGTGGGTGAGCTTTACGATCCTCTGGTCGATGATCAATGGCCACACAACCCCATTTTTGTCGAAAATAGCCATGAATGACCATTTTCAATAATACCAAAGGCCCGTACGGATTTTTGACCAAGAAATGGTCCCCACCAGAAATCCAAGAATGTGATCTATGGCAAGGAAACATATGTGAGGTGAGGTGTATGAGCCCCTGGTCGATGATAAATGGCCACACAACCCCCATTTTAGTCAAAAATAGCCATGAACGACCATTTTCAATAATACCGAAGGCTAACACCAACGGATTTTTGACCAAGAAATGGTCTCCACCAAAAATCCAAGAATGTGATCTATGGCAAGAAAACATATGTGGGGTGAAGTGTACGAGCCTCTGCTCGATGATGAATGGCCACAAAACCCCCATTTTTGTCGAAAATAGCCATGAACGACTATTTTCAATGACACTGAAGGCTAACACCTACGAATTTTTTACCAAGAAATGGTCTCCACCATAAATCCAAGAATGTGATCTATGGGAAGGAAACATATGTGTAGTGGGGTGTATGAGCCTTTGGTCAAAGATCAATGGCCACACAACCCCCATTTTTGTCGAAAATAGCGATGAATGACCATTTTCAATAATACCGAAGGCTAACACATTCGGATTTTTGCCCTAGAAATGGTCTCCACCAGAAATCCAAGAATGTGATCTATGGCAAGGAAACATATATGGGGTGAGGTGTACGAGCCTCTGGTCGATGATCAATTGCCACACATCCCCCATTTTGTCGAAAATAGCCATGAATGACCATTTTCAATAATACCGAAGGCTAACACGTACGAATTTTTGACCAAGAAATGGTCTCCACCAGAAATCCAAGAATGTGTTCTATGGCAAGGAAACATATGTGGGGTGAGGTGTATGAGCCTCTGGTCGATGATAAATGGCCACACAACCCCCATTTTTTATGAAAATAGCCATGAACGACCATTTTCAATAATACCGAAGGCTAACGCCTACGGATTTTTGACCAAGAAATGGTCTCCACCAGTAATCCAAGAATGTGATCTATGGCAAGGAAACATATGTGGGGTGAGGTGTATGAGCCTCTGGTCGATGATCAATGGCCACACAACCCCCATTTTTGTCGAAAATAGCCAGGAACAACCATTTTCAATAATACCGAAGGCTAACACCTATGGATTTTTGACCAAGAAATGGTCTCCACCAGAAATCCAAGAATATGATCTATGGCAAGGAAACATATATGGGGTGAGGTGTACGAGGCTCTGGTCGATGATCAATGGCCACACAACCCCCATTTTTGTCGAAAATAGACATGAACGACCATTTTCAATGACACAGAAGGCTAACACCTATGGATTTTTGACCAAGAAATGGTCTCCACCACAAATACAAGAATGTGATCTATGAATAGGAAACATATGTGTAGTGAGGTGTATGAGCCTCTGGTCGAATATCAATGGCCACACAACCCCCATTTTTGTCGAAAATAGCCATAAACGACCATTTTCAATAGTACCAAAGGCTAACACATTCGGAGTTTTTGACCAAGAAATGGTCTCCACCAGAAATCAAATAATGTGATCTATGGCAAGGAAACATATGTGGGGTGAGGTTTACGAGCCTCTGGTCGATGATCAATGGCCACACAACCCCCATTTTTTGTCGAAAATAGCCATGAACGACCATTTTCAATAGTACCGAAGGCTAACACATTCGGATTTTTGACCAAGAAATGGTCTCCACCAGAAATCAAAGAATGTGATCTATGGCAAAGAAACATATGTGGGGTGAGGTTTACGATCCTCTGGTAGATGATTAATAGCCACATAACCCCCATTTTTGTCGAAAATGCCATGAATGACCATTTTCAATAATACCGAAGGCTAACACGTTTGGATTTTTGACCAAGAAATGGTCTCCACTAGAAATCCAATAATGTGATCTATGGCAAGGAAACATATATGGGGTGAGGTGTACGAGCCTCTGGTCGATGATAAATGGCCACACAACACCCATTTTAGTCGAAAATAGCCATGAACGACCATTTTCAATAATACCGAAGGCTAACACCAACAGATGTTTGACCAGAAATCCAAGAATGTGATCTATGGCAAGAAAACATATGTGGGTTGAAGTGTACCAGCCTCTGGTCGATGATCAATGGCCACACAACCCCCATTTTTGTCGAAAATAGCCATGAACGATCATTTTCAATGACATTGAAGGCTAACACCTACGGATTTTTGACCAAGAAATGGTCTCCACCATAAATCTAGGAATGCGATCTATGGCAAGGAAACATATGTGTAGTTGGGTGTATGAGCCTCTGGTCTAAGATCAATGGCCACACAACCCCCATTTTCTCGAAAATAGCCATGAATGACCATTTTCAATAATACTGAAGGCTAACACATTCGGATTTTTGTCCAAGAAATGGTCTCCACCAGAAATCCAAGAATGTGATCTATAGCAAGGAAACATATGTGATGTGAGGTGTACGAGCCTCTGGTCGATGATCAATAGCCACACAACCCCCATTTTGTCGAAAATATCCATGAACGACCTTTTCAATAATACTGAAGGCTAACACGTACAAATTTTTAACCAAGAAATGGTCTCCACCAGAAATCTAAGAATGTGATCTATGGCAAGGAAACATATGTGGGGTGAGGTGTACGAGCCTCTGGTCGATGATAAATGGCCACACAACCCCCATTTTTGATGAAAATAGCCATGAACGACCTTTTCAATAATACTGAAGGCTAACACGTACAAATTTTTAACCAAGAAATGGTCTCCACTAGAAATCCAAGAATGTGATCAATGACAAGGAAACATATGTGGGGTGAGGTGTATGAGCCTCTGGTCAATGATCAATGGCCACACAACCCCCATTTTTGTCGAAAATAGCCATGAACGACTGTATTCAATAATACCGAAGGCTAACACCTACGGATGTTTGACCAAGAAATGGTCTCCACCAGAAATCCAAGAATGTGATCTATGGCAAGGAAACATATGTGGAGTGAGGTGTATGAGCCTCTGGTCGATGATCAATGGCACACAACCCCCATTTTTGTCGAAAATAGCCATGAACGACCATTTTCAATAATACCGAAGGCTAACACCTACGGATTTTTGACCAAGAAATGGTCTCCACCATAAAACCAAGAATGTTATCTATGGCAAGGAAACATATGTGTAGTGAGGTGTATGAGCCTCTGGTCGAATATCAATGGCCACACAACCCCCATTTTTGTCGAAAATAGCCATGAACGACCATTTTCAATAGTACCGAAGGCTAACACATTCGGATTTTTGACCAACAAATGGTCTCCACCAGAAATCAAAGAATGTGATCTATGGCAAGGAAACATATGTGGGGTGAGGTTGATGAGCATCTGGTCGATGATCAATCGCCACACAACCCCCATATTTGTCAAAAATAGACATGAATGACCATTTTCAATAATACCGAAGGCTAACACGTACGGATTTTTGACAAAGAAATGGTCTCCACCAGAAATCAAAGAATGTGATCTATGGCAAGGAAACATATGTGAGGTGAGGTTTACGAGCCTCTGGTCGATGATCAATGTCCACACAACCCCCATTTTTGTCGAAAATAGCCATGAACGACCATTTTCAATAGTACCGAAGGCTAACACATTCGGATTTTTGACCAAGAAATGGTCTACACCAGACATCAAAGAATGTGATATATGGCAAGGAAACATATGTGGGGTGAGGTTTACGTTCCTCTGGTCAATGATCAATGGCCACACAACCCCCATTTTTGTTGAAAATACCATGAATGACTATTTTCAATAATACCGAAGGCTAACACGTACGGATTTTTGACCAAGAAATGGTCTCCACCAGAAATCCAAGAATGTGATCTATGGCAAGGAAACATATGTGGGGTGAGGTGTACGAGCCTCTGGTTGATGATAAATGGCCACACAACCCCCATTTTAGTCGAAAATAGCCATGAACGACCATTTTCAATAATACCGAAGGCTAACACCAACGGATTTTTGACCAAGAAATGGTCTCCATCAGAAATCCAAGAATGTGATCTATGGCAAGAAAACATAAGTGGGTTAAAGTGTACCAGCCTCTGGTCGATGATCAATGGCCACACAACCCCCATTTTTGTCGAAAATAGCAATGAACGACCATTTTCAATGACACTGAAGGCTAACACCTACGGATTTTTGACCAAGAAATGGTCTCCACCATAAATCCAGGAATGTGATCTATGGCAAGGAAACATATGTGTAGTTGGGTGTATGAGCCTCTGGTCTAAGATCAATGGCGACACAACCCCCATTTTTCTCGAAAATAGCCATGAATGACCATTTTCAATAATACCGAAGGCTAACACATTCGGATTTTTGCCCAAGAAATGGTCTCCACCAGAAATCCAAGAATGTGATCTATGGCAAGGAAACATATGTGGGGTGAGGTGTACGAGCCTCTGGTCGATGATCAATGGCCACACAACACCCATTTTGTCGAAAATAGCCATGAACGACCATTTTCAATAATACTGAAGGCTAACACGTACGAATTTTTTACCAAGACATGGTCTCCACCAAAAATCCAAGAATGTGATCTATGGCAAGGAAACATATGTGGGTGAGGTGTACGAGCCTCTGGTCGATGATACATGGCCACACAACCCCCATTTTTGATGAAAATAGCCATGAACGACCATTTTCAATAATACCGAAGGCTAAGACCTATGGATTTTTGACCAGGAAATGGTCTCCACCAGAAATCCAAGAATGTGATCTATGGCAAGGAAACATATATGTGGTGAGGTGTATGAGCCTCTCGTTGATGATCAATGGCCACACAACCCCCATTTTTGTCGAAAATAGCCATGAACGACCATTTTCAATAATACCGAAGGCTAACACCTACGGATTTTTGACCAAGAAATGGTCTCCACCAGAAATCCAAGAATGTGATCTATGGCAAGGAAACATATGTGGGGTGAGGTGTACGAGCCTCAAGTCGATGATCAATGGCCACACAACCCCCATTTTTGTCGAAAATAGCCATGAACGACCATTTTCAATGACACTGAAGGCTAACACCTACGGATTTTTGACCAAGAAATGGTCTCCACCATAAATCCAAGAATGTGATCTATGGCAAGGAAACATATGTGTAGTGAGGTGTATGAGCCTATAGTCGAATATCACTGGCCACACAACCCCCATTTTTGTCGAAAATAGCCATGAACGACCATTTTCAATAGTACCGAAGGCTAACACATTCGGATTTTTGACCGTGAAATGGTCTCGACCAGAAATCAAAGAATGTGATCTATGGCAAGGAAACATATGTGGGGTGAGGTTTACGAGCCTCTGGTCGATGATAAATGGCCACACAATCCGCATTTTTGTCGAAAATAGCCATGAATGACCATTTTCAATAATAGCGAAGGCTAACACATACGGATTTTTGACCAAGAAATGGTCGCCACCAGAAATCCAAGAATGCGATCTATGACAAGGAAACATATGTGGGGTGAGGTGTACGAGCCTCTGGTCGATGATAAATGGCCACACAACCCCCATTTTAGTCGAAAATAGCCATGAACGACCATTTTCAATAATACCGAAGGCTAACTCCAACAGATTTTTGACAAGGAAATGGTCTCCACCAGAAATCCAAGAATGTGATCTATTGCAAGGAAACATATGTGGGGTGAGGTGTACGAGCCTGTGGCCGATGATAAATGGCCACACAACACCCATTTTGGTCGAAAATACCCATGAACGACCATTGTCAATAGTACCGAAGGCTAACACATTCGGATTTTTGACCAAGAAATGGTCGGGGTGAGGTTTACGAGCCTCTGGTCGATGATCAATGGCCACACAACCCCCATTTTTGTCGAAAATAGCCATGAATTACCATTTTCAATAATACCGAAGGCTAACACGTACGGATTTTTGACCAAGAAATGGTGTCCACCAGAAATCCAAGAATGTGATCTATGGCAAGGAAACATATGTGAGGTGAGGTGTATGAGCCCCTGGTCGATGATAAATGGCCACACAACCCCCATTTTAGTCGAAAATAGCCATGAACAACCATTTTCAATAATACCGAAGGCTAACAACAACGGATTTTTGACCAAGAAATGGTCTCCACCAAAAATCCAAGAATGTGATCTATGGCAAGAAAACATATGTGGGGTGAAGTGTACGAGCCTCTGGTCGATGATCAATGGCCACACAACCCCCATTTTTGTCGAAAATAGCCATGAACGACCATTTTCAATAATACTGAAGGCTAACACGTACGAATTTTTTACCAAGACATGGTCTCCACCAAAAATCCAAGAATGTGATCTATGGCAAGGAAACATATGTGGGTGAGGTGTACGAGCCTCTGGTCGATGATACATGGCCACACAACCCCCATTTTTGATGAAAATAGCCATGAACAACCATTTTCAATAATACCGAAGGCTAAGACCTACGGATTTTTGACCAAGAAATGGTCTCCACCAGAAATCCAAGAATGTGATCTATGGCAAGGAAACATATATGGGGTGAGGTGTATGAGCCTCTCGTTGATGATCAATGGCCACACAACCCCCATTTTGTCGAAAATAGCCATGAACGACCATTTTCAATAATACCGAAGGCTAACACCTACGGATTTTTGACCAAGAAATGGTCTCCACCAGAAATACAAGAATGTGATCTATGGCAAGGAAACATATGTGCGGTGAGGTGTATGAGCCTCAAGTCGATGATCAATGGCCACACAACCCCCATTTTTGTCGAAAATAGCCATGAACGACCATTTTCAATGACACTGAAGGCCAACACCTACGGATTTTTGACCAAGAAATGGTCTCCACCATAAATCCAAGAATGTGATCTATGGCAAGGAAACATATGTGTAGTGAGGTGTATGAGCCTATAGTCGAATATCACTGGCCACACAACCCCCATTTTTGTCGAAAATAGCCATGAACGACCATTTTCAGTAGTACCGAAGGCAGACACATTCGGATTTTTGACCAAGAAATGGTCTCCACCAGAAATCCAAGAATGCGATATATGACAAGGAAACATATGTGGGGTGAGGTGTACGAGCCTCTGGTCGATGATAAATGGCCACACAACCCCCATTTTAGTCGAAAATAGCCATGAACGACCATTTTCAATAATACCGAAGGCTAACTCCAACCGATTTTTGACAAAGAAATGGTCTCCACCAGAAATCCAAGAATGTGATCTATTGCAAGGAAACATATGTGGGGTGAGGTGTACGAGCCTCTGGCCGCTGATAAATGGCCACACAACACCCATTTTGGTCGAAAATAGCCATGAACGACCATTTTCAATAGTACCGAAGGCTAACACATTCGGATTTTTGACCAAGAAATGGTCGGGGTGAGGTTTACGAGCCTTTGGTCGATGATCAATGGCCACACAACCCCCATTTTTGTCGAAAATAGCCATGAATTACCATTTTCAATAATACCGAAGGCTAACACGTACGGATTTTTGACCAAGAAATGGTGTCCACCAGAAATCCAAGAATGTGATCTATGGCAAGGAAACATATGTGAGGTGAGGTGTATGAGCCCCTGGTCGATGATAAATGGCCACACAACCCCCATTTTAGTCGAAAATAGCCATGAACGACCATTTTCAATAATACCGAAGGCTAACACCAACGGATTTTTGACCAAGAAATGGTCTCCACCAAAAATCCAAGAATGTGATCTATGGCAAGAAAACATATGTGGGGTGAAGTGTACGAGCCTCTGGGCGATGATCAATGGCCACACAACCCCCATTTTTGTCGAAAATAGCCATGAACGACCATTTTCAATGACACTGAAGGCTAACACCTACGGATTTTTGACCAAGAAATGGTCTCCACCATAAATCCAAGAATGTGATCTATGGCAAGGAAACATATGTGTAGTGAGGTGTATGAGCCTATAGTCGAATATCACTAGCCACACAACCCCCATTTTTGTCGAAAATAGCCATGAATGACCATTTTCAATAGTACCGAAGGCTAACACATTCAGATTTTTTACCAAGAAATGGTCTCGACCAGAAATCAAAGAATGTGATCTATGGCAAGGAAACATATGTGGGGTGAGGTTTACGAGCCTCTGGTCGATGATCAATGGCCACACAATCCGCATTTTTGTCGAAAATAGCCATGAATGACCATTTTCAATAATAGTGAAGGCTAACACGTGCGGATTTTTGACCAAGAAATGGTCTCCACCAAAAATCCAAGAATGTGATCTATGACATGGAAACATATGTGGGGTGAGGTGTATGAGCCCCTGGTCGATGATAAATGGCCACACAACCCCCATTTTATTCGAAAATAGCCATGAACGACCATTTTCAATAATACCGAAGGCTAACTCCAACAGATTTTTGACAAGGAAATGGTCTCCACCAGAAATCAAAGAATGTGATCTATTGCAAGGAAACATATGTGGGGTGAGGTGTACGAGCCTCCGGCCGATGATAAATGGCCACACAACACCCATTTTGGTCGAAAATAGCCATGAACGACCATTTTCAATAGTACCGAAGGCTAACACATTCGGATTTTTGACCAAGAAATGGTTGGGGTGAGGTTTACGAGCCTCTGGTTGATGATCAATGGCCACACAACCCCCATTTTTGTCGAAAATAGCCATGAATTACCATTTTCAATAATACCGAAGGCTAACACGTACGGATTTTTGACCAAGAAATGGTGTCCACCAGAAATCCAAGAATGTGATCTATGGCAAGGAAACATATGTGAGGTGAGGTGTATGAGCCCCTGGTCGATGATAAATGGCCACACAACCCCCATTTTAGTCGAAAATAGCCATGAACGACCAATTTCAATAATACCGAAGGCTAACACCAACGGATTTTTGACCAAGAAATGGTCTCCACCAAAAATCCAAGAATGTGATCTATGGCAAGAAAACATATGTGGGGTGAAGTGTACGAGCCTCTGGTCGATGATCAATGGCCACACAACCCCCATTTTTGTCGAAAATAGCCATGAACGACTATTTTCAATGACACTGAAGGCTAACACCTATGAATTTTTGACCAAGAAATGGTCTCCACCATAAATCCAAGAATGTGATCTATGGGAAGGAAACATATGTGTAGTGGGGTGTATGAGCCTTTGGTCGAAGATCAATGGCCACACAACCCCCATTTTTGTCGAAAATAGCGATGAATGACCATTTTCAATAATACCGAAGGCTAACACATTCGGATTTTTGCCCTAGAAATGGTCTCCACCAGAAATCCAAGAATGTGATCTATGGCAAGGAAACATATGTGGGGTGAGGTGTACGAGCCTCCGGTCGATGCTAAATGGCCACAAAACCCCCATTTTTGATGAAAATAGCCATGAACAAACATTTTCAATAATACAGAAGGCTAACACCTACGATTTTTTGACCAAGAAACGGCCTCCACCAGAAATCCAAGAATGTGATCTATGGCAAGGAAACATATGTGGGGTGAGGTGTACGAGCCTCAAGTCGATGATCAATGGCCACACAACCCCCATTTTTGTCGAAAATAGCCATGAACGACCATTTTCAATGACACTGAAGGCTAACACCTACGGATTTTTGACCAAGAAATGGTCTCCACCATAAATCCAAGAATGTGATCTATGGCAAGGAAACATATGTGGGGTAAGGTGTACGAGCCTCTGGTCGATGATCAATGGCCACACAACCCCCATTTTTGTCGAAAATAGCCATGAACGACCATTTTCAATGACACTGAAGGCTAACACCGACGGATTTTTGACCAAGAAATGGTCTCCACCAGAAATCCAAGAATGTGATCTATGGCAAGGAAACATATGTGGGGTGAGGTGTATGAGCCTCTGGTTGAATATCAATGGCCACACAACCCCCATTTTTGTCAAAAATAGCCATGAACGACAATTTTCAATAGTACCGAAGGCTAACACATTCGGCTTTTGACCAAGAAATGGTCTCCACCAGAAATCAAAGAATGTGATCTACGGCAAGGAAACATATGTAGGGTGAGGTTTACGATCCTCTGGTCGATGATCAATTGCCACACAACCCCATTTTTGTCGAAAATAGCCATGAATGACCATTTTCAATAATACCAAAGGCTAACACGTACGAATTTTTGACCAAGAAATGGTCTCCACCAGAAATCCAAGAATGTGATCTATGGCAAGGAAACATATGTGAGGTGAGGTGTATGAGCCCCTATTCGATGATAAATGGCCACACAACCCCCATTTTAGTCGAAAATAGCCATGAACGACCATTTTCAATAATACCGAAGGCTAACACCAACAGATTTTTGACCAAGAAATGGTCTCCACCAAAAATCCAAGAATGTGATCTATGGCAAGAAAACATATGTGGGGTGAAGTGTACGAGCCTCTGCTCGATGATCAATGGCCACAAAACCCCCATTTTTGTCGAAAATAGCCATGAACGACTATTTTCAATGACATTGGAGGCTAACACCTACGAATTTTTGACCAAGAAATGGTCTCCACCATAAATCCAAGAATGTGATCTATGGGAAGGAAACATATGTGTAGTGGGGTGTATGAGCCTTTGTTCGAAGATCAATGGCCACACAACCCCCATTTTTGTCGAAAATAGCGATGAATGACCATTTTCAATAATACCGAAGGCTAACACATTCGGATTTTTGCCCTAGAAATGGTCTCCACCAGAAATCCAAGAATGTGATCTATGGCAAGGAAACATATGTGGGGTGAGGTGTACGAGCCTCTGGTCGATGATCAATTGCCACACATCCCCCATTTTGTCGAAAATAGCCATGAACGATCATTTTCAATAATACCGAAGGCTAACACGTATGAATTTTTGACCAAGAAATGGTCTCCACCAGAAATCCAATAATGTGTTCTATGGCAAGGAAACATATGTGGTGTGAGGTGTACGAGCCTCTGGTCGATGATAAATGGCCACACAACCCCCATTTTTGATGAAAATAGCCATGAACGACCATTTTCAATAATACCGAAGGCTAACGCCTACGGATTTTTGACCAAGAAATGGTCTCCACCAGTAATCCAAGAATGTGATCTATGGCAAGGAAACATATATGGGGTGAGGTGTATGAGCCTCTGGTCGATGATCAATGGCCACACAACCCCCATTTTTGTCGAAAATAGCCATGAACAACCATTTTCAATAATACCGAAGGCTAACACCTATGGATTTTTGACCAAGAAGTGGTCTCCACCAGAAATCCAAGAATATGATCTATGGCAAGGAAACATATGTGGGGTGAGGTGTACGAGCCTCTGGTCGATGATCAATGGCCACACAACCCCCATTTTTGTCGAAAATAGCCATGAACGACCATTTTCAATGACACAGAAGGCTAACACCTATGGATTTTTGACCAAGAAATGGTCTCCACCATAAATACAAGAATGTGATCTATGGCTAGGAAACATATGTGTAGTGAGGTGTATGAGCCTCTGGTCGAATATCAATGGCCACACAACCCCCATTTTTGTCGAAAATAGCCATAAACGACCATTTTCAATAGTACCAAAGGCTAACACATTCGGAGTTTTTGACCAAGAAATGGTCTCCACCAGAAATCAAAGAATGTGATCTATGGCAAGGAAACATATGTGGGGTGAGGTTTACGAGCCTCTGGTCGATGATCAATGGCCACACAACCCCCATTTTTTGTCGAAAATAGCCATGAACGACCATTTTCAATAGTACCAAAGGCTAACACATTTGGATTTTTGACCAAGAAATGGTCTCCACCAGAAATCAAAGAATGGGATCTATGGCAAAGAAACATATGTGGGGTGAGGTTTACGATCCTCTGGTAGATGATTAATGGCCACTCAACCCCCATTTTTGTCGAAAATACCATGAATGACCATTTTCAATAATACCGAAGGCTAACACGTTTGGATTTTTGACCAAGAAATGGTCTCCACCAGAAATCCAAGAATGTGATCTATGGCAAGGAAACATATATGGGGTGAGGTGTACGAGCCTCTGGTCGATGATAAATGGCCACACAACCCCCATTTTAGTCGAAAATAGCCATGAACGACCATTTTCAATAATACCGAAGGCTAACACCAATGGATTTTTGACCAAGAAATGGTCTCCACCAGAAATCCAAGAATGTGATCTATGGCAAGAAAACATATGTGGAGTGAAGTGTACGTAGCTCTGGTTGATGATCAATGGCCACACCCCTTTTTTGTCGAAAATAGCCATGAACGACCATTTTCAATGACACTGACGGCTAACACCTACGAATTTTTGACCAAGAAATGGTCTCCACCATAAATCCAAGAATGTGATCTATGGCAAGGAAACATATGTGGGGTGAGGTGTACGAGCCTCTGGTCGATGATCAATTGCCACACATCCCCCATTTTGTCGAAAATAGCCATGAACGATCATTTTCAATAATACCGAAGGCTAACACGTATGAATTTTTGACCAAGAAATGGTCTCCACCAGAAATCCAATAATGTGTTCTATGGCACGGAAACATATGTGGGGTGAGGTGTACGAGCCTCTGGTCGATGATAAATGGCCACACAACCCCCATTTTTGATGAAAATAGCCATGAACGACCATTTTCAATAATACCGAAGGCTAACGCCTACGGATTTTTGACCAAGAAATGGTCTCCACCAGTAATCCAAGAATGTGATCTATGGCAAGGAAACATATATGGGGTGAGGTGTATGAGCCTCTGGTCGATGATCAATGGCCACACAACCCCCATTTTTGTCGAAAATAGCCATGAACAACCATTTTCAATAATACCGAAGGCTAACACCTATGGATTTTTGACCAAGAAGTGGTCTCCACCAGAAATCCAATAATATGATCTATGGCAAGGAAACATATGTGGGGTGAGGTGTACGAGCCTCTGGTTGATGATCAATGGCCACACAACCCCCATTTTTGTCGAAAATAGCCATGAACGACCATTTTCAATGACACAGAAGGCTAACACCTATGGATTTTTGACCAAGAAATGGTCTCCACCATAAATACAAGAATGTGATCTATGGCTAGGAAACATATGTGTAGTGAGGTGTATGAGCCTCTGGTCGAATATCAATGGCCACACAACCCCCACTTTTGTCGAAAATAGCCATAAACGACCATTTTCAATAGTACCAAAGGCTAACACATTCGGAGTTTTTGACCAAGAAATGGTCTCCACCAGAAATCAAAGAATGTGATCTATGGCAAGGAAACATATGTGGGGTGAGGTTTACGAGCCTCTGGTCGATGATCAATGGCCACACAACCCCCATTTTTTGTCGAAAATAGCCATGAACGACCATTTTCAATAGTACCAAAGGCTAACACATTTGGATTTTTGACCAAGAAATGGTCTCCACCAGAAATCAAAGAATGGGACCTATGGCAAAGAAACATATGTGGGGTGAGGTTTACGATCCTCTGGTAGATGATTAATGGCCACTCAACCCCCATTTTTGTCGAAAATACCATGAATGACCATTTTCAATAATACCGAAGGCTAACACGTTTGGATTTTTGACCAAGAAATGGTCTCCACCAGAAATCCAAGAATGTGATCTATGGCAAGGAAACATATATGGGGTGAGGTGTACGAGCCTCTGGTCGATGATAAATGGCCACACAACCCCCATTTTAGTCGAAAATAGCCATGAACGACCATTTTCAATAATACAGAAGGCTAACACCAACGGATTTTTGACCAAGAAATGGTCTCCACCAGAAATCCAAGAATGTGATCTATGGCAAGAAAACATATGTGGAGTGAAGTGTACGTAGCTCTGGTTGATGATCAATGGCCACACCCCTTTTTTGTCGAAAATAGCCATGAACGACCATTTTCAATGACACTGACGGCTAACACCTACGAATTTTTGACCAAGAAATGGTCTCCACCATAAATCCAAGAATGTGATCTATGGCAAGGAAACATATGTGGGGTGAGGTGTACGAGCCTCTGGTCGATGATCAATTGCCACACATCCCCCATTTTGTCGAAAATAGCCATGAACGATCATTTTCAATAATACCGAAGGCTAACACGTATGAATTTTTGACCAAGAAATGGTCTCCACCAGAAATCCAATAATGTGTTCTATGGCAAGGAAACATATGTGGGGTGAGGTGTACGAGCCTCTAGTCGATGATAAATGGCCACACAACCCCCATTTTTGATGAAAATAGCCATGAACGACCATTTTCAATAATACCGAAGGCTAACGCCTACGGATTTTTGACCAAGAAATGGTCTCCACCAGTAATCCAAGAATGTGATCTATGGCAAGGAAACATATATGGGGTGAGGTGTATGAGCCTCTGGTCGATGATCAATGGCCACACAACCCCCATTTTTGTCGAAAATAGCCATGAACAACCATTTTCAATAATACCGAAGGCTAACACCTATGGATTTTTGACCAAGAAGTGGTCTCCACCAGAAATCCAATAATATGATCTATGGCAAGGAAACATATGTGGGGTGAGGTGTACGAGCCTCTGGTCGATGATCAATGGCCACACAACCCCCATTTTTGTCGAAAATAGCCATGAACGACCATTTTCAATGACACAGAAGGCTAACACCTATGGATTTTTGACCAAGAAATGGTCTCCACCATAAATACAAGAATGTGATCTATGGCTAGGAAACATATGTGTAGTGAGGTGTATGAGCCTCTGGTCGAATATCAATGGCCACACAACCCCCACTTTTGTCGAAAATAGCCATAAACGACCATTTTCAATAGTACCAAAGGCTAACACATTCGGAGTTTTTGACCAAGAAATGGTCTCCACCAGAAATCAAAGAATGTGATCTATGGCAAGGAAACATATGTGGGGTGAGGTTTACGAGCCTCTGGTCGATGATCAATGGCCACACAACCCCCATTTTTTGTCGAAAATAGCCATGAACGACCATTTTCAATAGTACCAAAGGCTAACACATTTGGATTTTTGACCAAGAAATGGTCTCCACCAGAAATCAAAGAATGGGATCTATGGCAAAGAAACATATGTGGGGTGAGGTTTACGATCCTCTGGTAGATGATTAATGGCCACTCAACCCCCATTTTTGTCGAAAATACCATGAATGACCATTTTCAATAATACCGAAGGCTAACACGTTTGGATTTTTGACCAAGAAATGGTCTCCACCAGAAATCCAAGAATGTGATCTATGGCAAGGAAACATATATGGGGTGAGGTGTACGAGCCTCTGGTCGATGATAAATGGCCACACAACCCCCATTTTAGTCGAAAATAGCCATGAACGACCATTTTCAATAATACCGAAGGCTAACACCAACGGATTTTTGACCAAGAAATGGTCTCCACCAGAAATCCAAGAATGTGATCTATGGCAAGAAAACATATGTGGAGTGAAGTGTACGTAGCTCTGGTTGATGATCAATGGCCACACCCCTTTTTTGTCGAAAATAGCCATGAACGACCATTTTCAATGACACTGACGGCTAACACCTACGAATTTTTGACCAAGAAATGGTCTCCACCATAAATCCAAGAATGTGATCTATGGCAAGGAAACATATGTGGGGTGAGGTGTACGAGCCTCTGGTCGATGATCAATTGCCACACATCCCCCATTTTGTCGAAAATAGCCATGAACGATCATTTTCAATAATACCGAAGGCTAACACGTATGAATTTTTGACCAAGAAATGGTCTCCACCAGAAATCCAATAATGTGTTCTATGGCAAGGAAACATATGTGGGGTGAGGTGTACGAGCCTCTGGTCGATGATAAATGGCCACACAACCCCCATTTTTGATGAAAATAGCCATGAACGACCATTTTCAATAATACCGAAGGCTAACGCCTACGGATTTTTGACCAAGAAATGGTCTCCACCAGTAATCCAAGAATGTGATCTATGGCAAGGAAACATATATGGGGTGAGGTGTATGAGCCTCTGGTCGATGATCAATGGCCACACAACCCCCATTTTTGTCGAAAATAGCCATGAACAACCATTTTCAATAATACCGAAGGCTAACACCTATGGATTTTTGACCAAGAAGTGGTCTCCACCTGAAATCCAATAATATGATCTATGGCAAGGAAACATATGTGGGGTGAGGTGTACGAGCCTCTGGTCGATGATCAATGGCCACACAACCCCCATTTTTGTCGAAAATAGCCATGAACGACCATTTTCAATGACACAGAAGGCTAACACCTATGGATTTTTGACCAAGAAATGGTCTCCACCATAAATACAAGAATGTGATCTATGGCTAGGAAACATATGTGTAGTGAGGTGTATGAGCCTCTGGTCGAATATCAATGGCCACACAACCCCCATTTTTGTCGAAAATAGCCATAAACGACCATTTTCAATAGTACCAAAGGCTAACACATTCGGAGTTTTTGACCAAGAAATGGTCTCCACCAGAAATCAAAGAATGTGATCTATGGCAAGGAAACATATGTGGGGTGAGGTTTATGAGCCTCTGGTCGATGATCAATGGCCACACAACCCCCATTTTTTGTCGAAAATAGCCATGAACGACCATTTTCAATAGTACCAAAGGCTAACACATTTGGATTTTTGACCAAGAAATGGTCTCCACCAGAAATCAAAGAATGGGATCTATGGCAAACAAACATATGTGGGGTGAGGTTTACGATCCTCTGGTAGATGATTAATGGCCACTCAACCCCCATTTTTGTCGAAAATACCATGAATGACCATTTTCAATAATACCGAAGGCTAACACGTTTGGATTTTTGACCAAGAAATGGTCTCCACCAGAAATCCAAGAATGTGATCTATGGCAAGGAAACATATATGGGGTGAGGTGTACGAGCCTCTGGTCGATGATAAATGGCCACACAAACCTCATTTTAGTCAAAAATAGCCATGAACGACCATTTTCAATAATACCGAAGGCTAACACCAACGGATTTTTGACCAAGAAATGGTCTCCACCAGAAATCCAAGAATGTGATCTATGGCAAGAAAACATATGTGGAGTGAAGTGTACGTAGCTCTGGTTGATGATCAATGGCCACACCCCTTTTTTGTCGAAAATAGCCATGAACGACCATTTTCAATGACACTGACGGCTAACACCTACGAATTTTTGACCAAGAAATGGTCTCCACCATAAATCCAAGAATGTGATCTATGGCAAGGAAACATATGTGGGGTGAGGTGTACGAGCCTCTGGTCGATGATCAATTGCCACACATCCCCCATTTTGTCGAAAATAGCCATGAACGGTCATTTTCAATAATACCGAAGGCTAACACGTATGAATTTTTGACCAAGAAATGGTCTCCACCAGAAATCCAATAATGTGTTCTATGGCAAGGAAACATATGTGGGGTGAGGTGTACGAGCCTCTGGTCGATGATAAATGGCCACACAACCCCCATTTTTGATGAAAATAGCCATGAACGACCATTTTCAATAATACCGAAGGCTAACGCCTACGGATTTTTGACCAAGAAATGGTCTCCACCAGTAATCCAAGAATGTGATCTATGGCAAGGAAACATATATGGGGTGAGGTGTATGAGCCTCTGGTCGATGATCAATGGCCACACAACCCCCATTTTTGTCGAAAATAGCCATGAACAACCATTTTCAATAATACCGAAGGCTAACACCTATGGATTTTTGACCAAGAAGTGGTCTCCACCTGAAATCCAATAATATGATCTATGGCAAGGAAACATATGTGGGGTGAGGTGTACGAGCCTCTGGTCGATGATCAATGGCCACACAACCCCCATTTTTGTCGAAAATAGCCATGAACGACCATTTTCAATGACACAGAAGGCTAACACCTATGGATTTTTGACCAAGAAATGGTCTCCACCATAAATACAAGAATGTGATCTATGGCTAGGAAACATATGTGTAGTGAGGTGTATGAGCCTCTGGTCGAATATCAATGGCCACACAACCCCCATTTTTGTCGAAAATAGCCATAAACGACCATTTTCAATAGTACCAAAGGCTAACACATTCGGAGTTTTTGACCAAGAAATGGTCTCCACCAGAAATCAAAGAATGTGATCTATGGCAAGGAAACATATGTGGGGTGAGGTTTATGAGCCTCTGGTCGATGATCAATGGCCACACAACCCCCATTTTTTGTCGAAAATAGCCATGAACGACCATTTTCAATAGTACCAAAGGCTAACACATTTGGATTTTTGACCAAGAAATGGTCTCCACCAGAAATCAAAGAATGGGATCTATGGCAAAGAAACATATGTGGGGTGAGGTTTACGATCCTCTGGTAGATGATTAATGGCCACTCAACCCCCATTTTTGTCGAAAATACCATGAATGACCATTTTCAATAATACCGAAGGCTAACACGTTTGGATTTTTGACCAAGAAATGGTCTCCACCAGAAATCCAAGAATGTGATCTATGGCAAGGAAACATATATGGGGTGAGGTGTACGAGCCTCTGGTCGATGATAAATGGCCACACAAACCCCATTTTAGTCAAAAATAGCCATGAACGACCATTTTCAATAATACCGAAGGCTAACACCAACGGATTTTTGACCAAGAAATGGTCTCCACCAGAAATCCAAGAATGTGATCTATGGCAAGAAAACATATGTGGAGTGAAGTGTACGTAGCTCTGGTTGATGATCAATGGCCACACCCCTTTTTTGTCGAAAATAGCCATGAACGACCATTTTCAATGACACTGACGGCTAACACCTACGAATTTTTGACCAAGAAATGGTCTCCACCATAAATCCAAGAATGTGATCTATGGCAAGGAAACATATGTGGGGTGAGGTGTACGAGCCTCTGGTCGATGATCAATTGCCACACATCCCCCATTTTGTCGAAAATAGCCATGAACGATCATTTTCAATAATACCGAAGGCTAACACGTATGAATTTTTGACCAAGAAATGGTCTCCACCAGAAATCCAATAATGTGTTCTATGGCAAGGAAACATATGTGGGGTGAGGTGTACGAGCCTCTAGTCGATGATAAATGGCCACACAACCCCCATTTTTGATGAAAATAGCCATGAACGACCATTTTCAATAATACCGAAGGCTAACGCCTACGGATTTTTGACCAAGAAATGGTCTCCACCAGTAATCCAAGAATGTGATCTATGGCAAGGAAACATATATGGGGTGAGGTGTATGAGCCTCTGGTCGATGATCAATGGCCACACAACCCCCATTTTTGTCGAAAATAGCCATGAACAACCATTTTCAATAATACCGAAGGCTAACACCTATGGATTTTTGACCAAGAAGTGGTCTCCACCAGAAATCCAAGAATATGATCTATGGCAAGGAAATATATGTGGGGTGAGGTGTACGAGCCTCTGGTCGATGATCAATGGCCACACAACCCCCATTTTTGTCGAAAATAGCCATAAACGACCATTTTCAATGACACAGAAGGCTAACACCTATGGATTTTTGACCAAGAAATGGTCTCCACCATAAATACAAGAATGTGATCTATGGCTAGGAAACATATGTGTAGTGAGGTGTATGAGCCTCTGGTCGAATATCAATGGCCACACAACCCCCATTTTTGTCGAAAATAGCCATAAACGACCATTTTCAATAGTACCAAAGGCTAACACATTCGGAGTTTTTGACCAAGAAATGGTCTCCACCAGAAATCAAAGAATGTGATCTATGGCAAGGAAACATATGTGGGGTGAGGTTTATGAGCCTCTGGTTGATGATCAATGGCCACACAACCCCCATTTTTTGTCGAAAATACCCATGAACGACCATTTTCAATAGTACCAAAGGCTAACACATTTGGATTTTTGACCAAGAAATGGTCTCCACCAGAAATCAAAGAATGGGATCTATGGCAAAGAACCATATGTGGGGTGAGGTTTACGATCCTCTGGTAGATGATTAATGGCCACTCAACCCCCATTTTTGTCGAAAATACCATGAATGACCATTTTCAATAATACCGAAGGCTAACACGTACGGATTTTTGACCAAGTAATGGTCTCCACCAGAAATCCAAGAATGTGATCTATGGCAAGGAAACATATATGGGGTGAGGTGCACGAGCCTCTGGTCGATGATAAATGGCCACACAACCCCCATTTTAGTCGAAAATAGCCATGAACGACCATTTTCAATAATACCGAAGGCTAACACCAACGGATTTTTGACCAAGAAATGGTCTCCACCAGAAATCCAAGAATGTGATCTATGGCAAGAAAACATATGTGAAGTGAAGTGTACGTAGCTCTGGTTGATGATCAATGGCCACACCCCTTTTTTGTCGAAAATAGCCATGAACGACCATTTTCAATGACACTGACGGCTAACACCTACGAATTTTTGACCAAGAAATGGTCTCCACCATAAATCCAAGAATGTGATCTATGGCAAGGAAACATATGTGTAGTGGGGTGTATGAGCCTCTAGTCGAAGATCAATGGCCACACAGCCCCCATTTTTGTCGAAAATAGCCATGAATGACCATTTTCAATAATACCGAAGGCTAACACATTCGGATTTTTGCCCAAGAAATGGTCTCCACCAGAAATCCAAGAATGTGATCTATGGCAAGGAAACATATGTGGGGTGAGGTGTACGAGCCTCTGGTCGATGATCAATAGCCACACAACCCCCATTTTGTCGAAAATATCCATGAACGACCTTTTCAATAATACTGAAGGCTAACACGTACGAATTTTTGACCAAGAAATGGTCTCCACCAGAAATCCAAGAATGTGATCTATGGCAAGGAAACATATGTGGGGTGAGGTGTACGAGCCTCCGGTCGATGATAAATGGCCACACAACCCCCATTTTTGATGAAAATAGCCATGAACGACCATTTTCAATAATACCGAAGGCTAACACCTACGGATTTTTTACCAAGAAATGGTCTCCACCAGAAATCCAAGAATGTGATCAATAACAAGGAAACATATGTGGGGTGAGGTGTATGAGCCTCTGGTCAATGATCAATGGCCACACAACCCCCATTTTTGTCGAAAATAGCCATGAACGACCGTTTTCAATAATACCGAAGGCTAACACCTACGGATGTTTGACCAAGAAATGGTCTCCACCAGAAATCCAAGAATGTGATCTATGACAAGGAAACATATGTGGAGTGAGGTGTATGAGCCTCTGGTCGATGATCAATGGCACACAACACCCTTTTTTGTCGAAAATAGCCATGAACGACCATTTTCAATAATACCGAAGGCTAACACCTACGGATTTTTGACCAAGAAATGGTCTCCACCATAAATCCAAGAATGTTATCTATGGCAAGGAAACATATGTGTAGTGAGGTGTATGGGCCTCTGGTCGAATATCAATGGCCACACAATCCAACATTTTTGTCGAAAATAGCCATGAACGACCATTTTCAATAGTACCGAAGGCTAACACATTCAGAATTTTGACCAACAAATGGTCTCCACCTGAAATCAAAGAATGAGATCTATGGCAAGGAAACATATGTGGGGTGAGGTTGACGAGCCTCTGGTCGATGATCAATCGCCACACAACCCCCATTTTTGTTAAAAATAGCCATGAATGACCATTTTCAATAATACCGAAGGCTAACACGTACGGATTTTTGACAAAGAAATGGTCTCCACCAGAAATCAAAGAATGTGATCTATGGCAAGGAAACATATGTGGGGTGAGGTATACGAGCCTCTGGTCGATGATCAATGTCCACACAACCCCCATTTTTGTCGAAAATAGCCATGAACGACCATTTTCAATAGTACCGAAGGCTAACACATTCGAATTTTTGACAAAGAAATGGTCTCCACCATAAATCCAAGAATGTGATCTATGGCAAGGAAACATATGTGTAGTGGGGTGTATGAGCCTCTAGTCGAAGATCAATGGCCACACAACCCCCATTTTTGTCGAAAATAGCCATGAATGACCATTTTCAATAATACCGAAGGCTAACACATTCGGATTTTTGCCCAAGAAATGGTCTCCACCAGAAATCCAAGAATGTGATCTATGGCAAGGACACATATGTGGGGTGAGGTGTACGAGCCTCTGGTCGATGATCAATAGCCACACAACCCCCATTTTGTCGAAAATATCCATGAACGACCTTTTTAATAATACTGAAGGCTAACACGTACGAATTTTTGACCAAGAAATGGTCTCCACCAGAAATCCAAGAATGTGATCTATGGCAAGGAAACGTATGTGGGGTGAGGTGTACGAGCCTTTGGTCGATGATAAATGGCCACACAACCCCCATTTTTGATGAAAATAGCCATGAACGACCATTTTCAATAATACCGAAGGCTAAGACCTACGGATTTTTTACCAAGAAATGGTCTCCACCAGAAATCCAAGAATGTGATCTATGGCAAGGAAACATATGTGGAGTGAGGTGTATGAGCCTCTGGTCGATGATCAATGGCACACAACCCCCTTTTTTGTCGAAAATAGCCATGAACGACATTTTCAATAATACCGAAGGCTAACACCTACGGATTTTTGACCAAGAAATGGTCTCCACCATAAATCCAAGAATGTTATCTATGGCAAGGAAACATATGTGTAGTGAGGTGTATGAGCCTCTGGTCGAATATCAATGGCCACACAACCCCCATTTTTGTCGAAAATAGCCATGAACGACCATTTTCAATAGTACCGAAGGCTAACACATTCAGATTTTTGACCAACAAATGGTCTCCACCAGAAATCAAAGAATGAGATCTATGGCAAGGAAACATATGTGGGGTGAGGTTGATGAGCCTCTGGTCGATGATCAATCGCCACACAACCCCCATTTTTGTCAAAAATAGCCATGAATGACCATTTTCAATAATACCCAAGGCTAACACGTACGGATTTTTGACAAAGAAATGGTCTCCACCAGAAATCAAAGAATGTGATCTATGGCAAGGAAACATATGTGGGGTGAGGTTTACGAGCCTCTGGTCGATGATCAATGTCCACACAACCCCCATTTTTGTCGAAAATAGCCATGAACGACCATTTTCAATAGTACCGAAGGCTAACACATTCGGATTTTTGACCAAGAAATGGTCTACACCAAAAATTAAAAGAATGTGATATATGGCAAGGAAACATATGTGGGGTGTGGTTTACGTTCCTCTGGTCAATGATCAAAGGCCACACAACCCCCATTTTTGTCGAAAATACCATGAATGACCATTTTCAATAATACCGAAGGCTAACGCGTACGGATTTTTTACCAAGAAATGGTCTCCACCAGAAATCCAAGAATGTGATCTATGGCAAGGAAACATATGTGGGGTGAGGTGTACGAGCCTCTAGTTGATGATAAATGGCCACACAACCCCCATTTTAGTCGAAAATAGCCATGAACGACCATTTTCAATAATACCGAAGGCTAACACGTACGGATTTTTGACCAAGAAATGGTCTCCACCAGAAATCAAAGAATGTGATCTATGGCAAAGAAACATATGTTGGGTGAGGTTTACGATGCTCTGGTAGATGATTAATGGCCACTCAACCCCCATTTTTGTCGAAAATACCATGAATGACTATTTTCAATAATACCGAAGGCTAACACGTTTGGATTTTTGACCAAGAAATGGTCTCCACCAGAAATCCAAGAATGTGATCTATGGCAACGAAACATATATGGGGTGAGGTGTACGAGCCTCTGGTCGATGATAAATGGCCACACAACCCCCATTTTAGTCGAAAATAGCCATGAACGACCATTTTCAATAATACCGAAGGCTAAAACCAACGGATTTTTGACCAAGAAATGGTCTCCACCAGAAATCCAAGAATGTGATCTATGGCAAGAAAACATATGTGGGTTGAAGTGTACGAGCCTCTGGTCGATGATCAATGGCCACACAACCCCCATTTTTGTCGAAAATAACCATGAACGATCATTTTCAATGACACAGAAGGCTAACAACTACGGATTTTTGACCAAGAAATGGTCTCCACCATAAATCCAGGAATGTGATCTATGGCAAGGAAACATATGTGTAGTTGGGTGTATGAGCCTCTGGTCTAAGATCAATGGCCACACAACCCCCATTTTTCTCGAAAATAGCCATTAATGACCATTTTCAGTAATACCGAAGGCTAACACATTCGGATTTTTGCCCAAGAAATGGTCTCCACCAGAAATCCAAGAATGTGATCTATGGCAAGGAAACATATGTGGGGTGAGGTGTACGAGCCTCTGGTCGATGATCAATGGCCACACAACCCCCATTTTGTCGAAAATAGCCATGAACGACCATTTTCAATAATATTGAAGGCTAACACGTACAAATTTTTTACCAAGACATGGTCTCCACCAAAAATCCAAGAATGTGATCTATGGCAAGGAAACATATGTGGGGTGAGGTGTACGAGCCTCTGGTCGATGATACGTGGCCACACAACACCCATTTTTGATGAAAATAGCCATGAACGACCATTTTCAATAATACCGAAGGCTAAGACCTACGGATTTTTGACCAAGAAATTGTCTCCACGAGAAATCCAAGAATGTGATCTATGGCAAGGAAACATATATGGGGTGAGGTGTATGAGCCTCTCGTTGATGATCAATGGCCACACAACCCCCATTTTTGTCGAAAATAGCCATGAACGACCATTTTCAATAATACCGAAGGCTAACACCTACGGATTTTTGACCAAGAAATGGTCTCCACCAGAAATACAAGAATGTGATCTATGGCAAGGAAACATATGTGGGGTGAGGTGTACGAGCCTCAAGTCGATGATCAATGGCCACACAACCCCCATTTTTGTCGAAAATAGCCATGAACGACCATTTTCAATGACACTGAAGGCTAACACCTACGGATTTTTGACCAAGAAATGGTCTCCACCATAAATCCAAGAATGTGATCTATGGCAAGGAAACATATGTGTAGTGAGGTGTATGAGCCTATAGTCGAATATCACTGGCCACACAACCCCCATTTTTGTCGAAAATGGCCATGAACGACCATTTTCAATAGTACCGAAGGCTAACACATTCGGATTTTTGACCAAGAAATGGTCTCCACCAGAAATCAAAGAATGTGATCTATGGCAAGGAAACATATGTGGGGTGAGGTTTACGAGCCTCTGGTCGATGATCAATGGCCACACAATCCGCATTTTTGTCGAAAATAGCCATGAATGACCATTTTCAATAATAGCGAAGGCTAACACGTACGGATTTTTGACCAAGAAATGGTCTCCACCAGAAATCCAAGAATGCGATCTATGACAAGGAAACATATGTGGGGTGAGGTGTACGAGCCTCTGGTCGATGATAAATGGCCACACAACCCCCATTTTAGTCGAAAATAGCCATGAACGACCATTTTCAATAATACCGAAGGCTAACTCCAACGGATTTTTGACAAGGAAATGGTCTCCATCAGAAATCCAAGAATGTGATCTATTGCAAGGAAACATATGTGGGGTGAGGTGTACGAGCCTCTGGCCGATGATAAATGGCCACACAACACCCATTTTGGTCGAAAATAGCCATGAACGACCATTTTCAATAGTACCGAAGGCTAACACATTCGGATTTTTGACCAAGAAATGGTCGGGGTGAGGTTTACGAGCCTCTGGTCGATGATCAATGGCCACACAACCCCCATTTTTGTCGAAAATAGCCATGAATTACCATTTTCAATAATACCGAAGGCTAACACGTACGGATTTTTGACCAAGAAATGATGTCCACCAGAAATCCAAGAATGCGATCTATGGCAAGGAAACATATGTGGGGTGAGGTGTACGAGCCTCTGGTCGATGATAAATGGCCACACAACCCCCATTTTAGTCAAAAATAGCCATGAACGACCATTTACAATAATACCGAAGGCTAACACCAACGGATTTTTGACCAAGAAATGGTCTCCACCAGAAATCCAATAATGTGATCTATGGCAAGAAAACATATGTGGGGTGAAGTGTATGAGCCTCTGGTCGAAGATCAATGGCCACGCAACCCCCATTTTTGTCGAAAATAGCCATGAATGACCATTTTCAATAATACCGAAGGCTAACACATCCATAGGTGTTTGCCTTCGGTATTATTGAAAATGGTTGTTGATGCAATTTTCGACAAAAATTGGGGTTGTGTAGCCATGGACCATCGAACAAAGGCTCGTACACCTGACCCCACATATGTTTCCTTGCCATAGGTCACATTCTTTGATTTCTAGTGGGGACCACTTCTTGGTCGAGATCCGTAGGTGTTAGCCTTCGATATTATTGAAAATGGTCGTTCTTGTAATTTTGGACAAAAATGGGGGTTGTGTGGCAATTGATTATCAACCAGAGGCTCATACATTTGACCCCACATATGTTTCCTTACCATAGATCACATTCTTGGATTTTTGGTGGAGGCTATTTCTTGGCCAAAATTCCGTTGGTGTTAGCCTCGGTATTATTGAAAATGGGGGTTTTCTAGTCGATGATCAATGGCCACACAACCCATTTTTGTCGAAAATAGCATGAACGGCCATGTTCAATAATACCGAAGGCTAACACCTACGGATTTTTGGCCTAGAAATGGTCTCCACCAGAAATCCAAGAATGTGACCTATGGAAAGGAAACATATGTGGGGTGAGGTGTATGAACCTCTAGTCGATGATCAATGGACACACAACCCCTATTTTTGTTGAAAATAGCATGAATGACCATTTTCAATAATAGTGAAGGCTAACACGTATGGATTTTTGATCAAGAAATGGTCTCTGCCAAAAATGCAAGAATGTGATCTATGGCAAGGACACATATGTGGGTTGTGGTTTTTGAGCCTCTTGTCATTGGTAAATGGCCACACAACCCACATTTTGACGAAAATAGCATGAACGACCATTTTCAATAATAACGAGGGCTAACACCTATGGATTTTTGACCATGAAATGGCCTCCACCGGAAATCTAAGAATGTGATCTATGGCAAGGAAACATATGTGGATTGAGGTGTACGAGCCTCTGGTCCATGATTATTGGCCACACAACGCATATTTTTGCCGAAAATTGCATCAACGACCATTTACAATAATACCGAAGGCTAACACCTACGGATTTTGACCAATAAATGGTCTCCACCAAAAATCCAAAAATGTGATCTATGGCATAGAAACATATGTGGGATGAGGAGTACGAGTCTCTAGTCGATGATCAATGGCCACACAACCCCCATTTTTGTCAAAAATAGCATGAACGGCCATTTTCAATAATACCGAAGGATAACACCTATGGATTTTTGACTAAGAAATCGTCTCCACCAGAAATCTAAGAATGTGATCTATGGCAAGGAAAATATGTGGGGTATGGTGTACGAGCCTCTGGTCGATGATCAATGGCCACACAACCCCCATTTTGTCGAAAATAGCCAAGAACGACCATTTTCAATAATACCGAAGGCTAACGCCTACAGATTTTCGACCAAGAAATGGTCTCTACCAAAATACAAGAATGTAATTTATGGCAAGGAAACATATGTGGGTGAGGTGTACTAGCCTTTGGTCAATCATAAATGGCCACACAATCCCCATTTTGGTCAAAAATAACATGAACGACCATTTTCAATAATACTTAATGCTAACACCAACAGATTTTTCACTAAGAAATGGTCTCCACCAGAAATCCAAGAATGTGATCGATGGCAAGGAAACATATGTGGGGAGAGGTGTACGAGCCTCTGGTTGACGCTCAAAGGCCACCCAACACCTATTTTTGTTGAAAATAGCATGAACGACCATTTTCAATAATACTGAAGGCAAACACCTACGGATTTTTGACCAAGAACTGGTCTCCACCAGAAATCCAAGAATTTGATTTATCGCAAGGAACCATATGTGGGGTGAGGTGAACGAGCCTGTGGTCAATGATCAATGGCCACACAACCCCCATTTTTGTCGAAAATAGTAATGAACGACCATTTTCAATAATACCGAAGGCTAACACCTACGGATTTTTGACCAAGAAATAGTCTCCACCAGAAATCCAAGAATGTGATCTATTGCAAGGAAACATATGTGGGGTGAGGTGAACGAGCCTCTAGTCAATGATCAATTGCCACACGACCCCCATTTTTGTCGAAAATAGCCATGAACAACCATTTTCAATAATACCAAAGGCTATAGATTTTTGACCAAGAAATGGTCTCCACCAGAAATCCAAGAATGTGACATATGGCAAGGAAACATATGTGGGGTGAGGTGTACGAGTATCTGGTCGATGATCAATGGCCACACAACCCCCATTTTTGTCGAAAATAGCATGAACGACCATTTTCAATAATAATGTAGGCTAACACCTATGGATTTTTGACCAAGAAATGGTTTCCATCAAAAATCCAAGAATGTGATCTATGGCAAGAAAACATACGTGGGGTGAAGTGTACGTGCCTCTGGTCGATGATCAATGGCCGCACTATCGACCAGAGGCACGTACACTTCAGTCCACGTATGTTTTCTTGCCATAGATCACATTCTTGGATATCTGATGGAAACCATTTCTTGGTCAAAAATCCATAGGTGTTAGCCTTCGTTATTATTGAAAATGGTCGTTCATGCTATTTTCGACAAAATGGGAGTTGTGTGGCCATTGATCATCGACCAGTTACTCGTACACCACACCCCACATATGTTTCCTTGCCATAGGTCACATTCTTGGATTTCTGGTGGAGACCATTTCTTGGTCAAAAATCTGTAGCCTTTGGTATTATTGAAAATGGTCGTTCATGGCTATCTTCGACAAAAATGGGGGTCGTGTGGCCATTGATCATTGACCAGAGACTCGTTCACCTCACCCCACATATGTTTCCTTGCCATAGATCACATTCTTGGATTTCTGGTGGTGACCATTTCTTGGTCAAAAATCTATAGGTGTTAGCCTTCGGTATTATTGAAAATGGTCATTCATGGCTATTTTCGACAAAAATGGGGGTTGTGTGGCCATTGATCATTGACCAGAGGCTCGTTCACCTCACCCCACATATGGTTCCTTGTCATAGATCACATTCTTGGATTTCTGGTGGAGACCAGTTCTTGGTCAAAAATCCGTAGGTGTTTGGCTTCGGTATTATTGAAAATGGTCGTTCATGCTATTTTCAACAAAAATAGGTGTTGGTTGGCCTTTGATCGTCAACCAAAGGCTCGTACACCTCTCCCCACATATGTTTCCTTACCATAGATCACATTGTGGGATTTCTGGTGGAGACCATTTCTTGGTCGAAAATTCGTAGGCGTTAGCCTTCGGTATTATTGAAAATGGCCGTTCTTGGCTATTTTCGACAAAATGGGGGTTGTGTGGCCATTGATCATCGACCAGAGGCTCGTACACCATACCCCACATATTTTCCTTGCCATAGATCACATTCTTAGATTTCTTGTGGAGACCATTTCTTAGTCAAAAATCCATAGGTGTTATCCTTCAGTTTTATTGAAAATGGTCGTTCATTCTATTTTTTGACAAAAATGGGGGTTGTGTAGCCATTGACCATCGAACAGAGGCTCGTACACCTGACCCCACATATATTTCCTTGCCATAGATCACATTCTTGGATTTCTAGTGGAGACCATTTCTTGGTCAAAAATCCATAGTTGTTAGCCTTCGGTATTATTGGAAATGGTCGTTTATGCTATTTTGACAAAAATGGGGGTTGTGTGGCCATTGATCATCGACTAGAGACTCGTACACCTCATCCCACATATGTTTCTATGTCGTAGATCACATTTTTGTATTTTTGGTGGGGACCATTTATTGGTCAAAAATCTGTAGGTGTTAGCCTTCGGTATTATTGAAAATGGTCATTGATGCAATTTTCGGCAAAAATATGCGTTGTGTGGCTAGAAATCATGGACTAGAGGCTCATACTCCTCAATCCACATATGTTTCCTTGCCAAAGATCACATTCTTAGAATTCTGGTGGAAGCCATTTCTTGGTCAAAAATCCATAGGTGTTAGCCCTCGGTATTATTGAAAATGGCCGTTCATGCTATTTTCGTCAAAAATGGGGGTTGTGTGGCCATTGATCAACAACCAGACACCACATATGTTTCCTTGTCATAGATCACATTCTTGCATTTCTGGCAGAGACCATTTCTTGATCAAATATCCGTAGGTGTTACCCTTCACTATTATTGAAAATGGTCATTCATGCTATTTTCAACAAAAATAGGGGTTGTGTGTCCATTGATCATCGACTAGAGGTTCATACAACTCACCCCACATATGTTTCCTTGCCAAAGGTCACATTCTTGGATTTCTAGCGGAGACCATTTCTAGGTCAAAAATCCGTAGGTGTTACCCTTTGGTATTATTAAAAATGGCCGTTCATGCTATTTTCGACAAAAATGGGGTTGTGTGGCCATTGATCATCGACTAGAGGTTCATACAATTCACCCCACATATGTTTCCTTGCCAAAGGTCACATTCTTGGATTTCTAGCGGAGACCATTTCTAGGTCAAAAATCCGTAGGTGTTAGCCTTTGGTATTATTAAAAATGGCCGTTCATGCTATTTTCGACAAAAATGGGGTTGTGTGGCCATTGATCATCGACTAAAAAAAACCCCATTTTCAATAATACCGAGGCTAACACCAACGGATTTTTGGCCATGAAATGGCCTCCACCAAAAATCCAAGAATGTGATCTATGGCAAGGAAACATATGTGGGGTCAGGTGTATGAGCCTCTGGTTGATAATCAATGGCCACACAACCCCCATTTTTGTCCAAAATTGCAAGAACGACCATTTTCAATAATATAGAAGGCTAACACCTACGGATCTCGACCAAGGAGTGGTCACCACTAGAAATCCAAGAATGTGACCTATGGCAAGGAAACATATGTGGGGTCAGGTGTACAAGCCTCTATTCGATGGTCAATGGCTACACAACCCCTATTTTTGTCGAAAATTGCATCAACGACCATTTCCAATAATACCGAAGGCAAACACCTACGAATTTTTGACCAATAAATTGTCTCGACCAAAAATTCAAAAATGTGATCTATGGCATGGAAACATATGTGGGTGAGGTGTACGAGCCTCTGGTCGATGATTAATGGTCACACAACACCTATTTTTGTCGAAAATGCCATGAACGACCATTTTCAATAATACCCATGGCTAACACCTACGGATTTTTGAATAAAAAATGGTCTCCACCAGAAATCCAAGAATGTGATCTATGGAAAGAAAACATACGTGGGGTGAGGTGTACGAGCCTCTAGTCAATGATCAATGGCCACACAGCTCCCATTTTTGTCGAAAATAGCATGAAGGACCATTTTCAATTATACCGAAGGCTAACACCAACAGATTTTTGGCCAAGAAATGGTCTCCACCAGAAAACCAAGAATGTGATCTATGGCAAGGAAACCTATGTGGGGTGAGGTGTAGGAGCCTCTAGTCGATGATCAATGGCCACACAACCTTCATCTTTGCCGAAAATAGACATGAAACGACCATTTTCAATAATACCAAAGGCTTACACCAACGGGTTTTTTACCAAGAAATGATCTCCACCAAAAATCCAAGAATGTGATCTATGGCAAGGAAACATATGTGGGGTCAGGTGTATGAGCCTTTGGTCGATGATCAATGGCTACACAACCCCCATATTTGTCGAAAATAGCAAGAACGAGCATTTTCAACAATACCGAAGGCTAACACCTACGGATTTTAGACCAACAAATGGTCCGCACCAGAAATCCAAGAATGTGACCTATGGCATGTGGGGTCAGGTGTACGAGCCTTTGTTCGATTGTAAATGGCTACACAACCCCCATTTTGTCGAAAATAGAATGAACGACCATGTTCAATAATACCGAATGCTAGCACCTACGGATTTTTGACCAAGAAATGGTCTCCACCAGAAATCTAAAAATGTGACCTATGACAAGGAAACATATGTGGGGTCTGGTGTACAAGCCTCTGGTCGATGATCAATGGCCCCACAACCCCCATTTTGTCGAAAATAGCCATGAACAATCATTTTCAATAATACTGAAGGCTAACACCTAGGATTTTTACCAAGAAATGGTCTCCACCAGAAATCCAAGAATGTGATCCACGGTAAGGAAACATATGTGGGTGAGGTGTACGAGGCTCTGGTCGATGATCAAAGGCAACACAACCCCGATTTTTTCAAAAATAGTATGAACGACCATTTTCAATAATACCGAAGGCTAACACCAACGGATTTTTGACCAAAAAATGGTCTCACTAAAAATCCAAGAATGTGATCTTTGGCAAGGAAACATATGGGGGGTGAGGTGAACGAGCCTCTGGTCAATGATCAATGGCCACACAACCCCCATTTTTGTTGAAAATAGCCATGAACGACCATTTTCAATAATACCGAAGGCTAACACCTTCAGATTTTTGACCAAGAAAATGGTCTCCGTAGAAATCCAAGAATGTGACCTATGGCAAGGAAACATAAGTGGGGTGAGGTGTACGAGCCTCTGGTCGATGATGAATGGCCACACAACCCCATTTTTGTCAGAAATTAACTTGAACGAGCATTTTCAATAATACCAAAGGCTAACACCTACCGATTTTTGACCAAGAAATAGTCTTCGCCAGAAATCCAAGAATGTGAACTATGGGAAGGAAACATATGTGGGGTGAGGTGTACGAGAAACTGGTCGATGATCAATGGCTACACAACCCCCATTTTTGTCCAAAATAGCAAGAACGAGCATTTTCAACAATATCGAAGGCTAACACCTACGGATTTTTGACCAACAAATGGACCCCACCAGAAATCCAAGAATGTGACCTATGGCAAGGAAACATATGTGGGGTCAGGTGTACAAGACTTTGTTCGATGGTCAATGGCTACACAACCCCCATTTTGTCGAAAATAGAATGAACGACCATTTTCAATAATACCGAATGCTAGCACCTACGGATTTTTGACCAAGAAATGGTCTCCACCAGAAATGTAAAAATGTGACCTATGACAAGGAAACATATGTGGGGTCTAGTGTACAAGCCTCTTGTCGATGATCAATGGCCCCACAACCCCCATTTTGTCGAAAATAGCCATGAACGATCATTTTCAATAATACTGAAGGCTAACACCTAGGATTTTTACCAAGAAATGGTCTCCACCAGAAATCCAAGAATGTGATCCACAGTAAGGAAACATATGTGGGTGAGGTGTACGAGCATCTGGTCGAAGATCAAAGGCCACAAAACCCCTATTTTTTCAAAAATAGCATGAACGACCATTTTCAATAATACCGAAGGCTAACACCAACGGATTTTTGACCAAAAAATGGTCTCACCAAAAATCCAAGAATGTGATCTTTGGCAAGGAAACATATGGGGGTGAGGTGAACGAGCCTCTGGTCAATGATCAATGGCCACACAACCTCCATTTTTGTCGAAAATAGCCATGAACGACCATTTTCAATAATACCGAAGGCTAACACCTTCAGATTTTTGACCAAGAAAATGGTCTCCGTAGAAATCCAAGAATGTGACCTATGGCAAGGAAACATAAGTGGGGTGAGGTGTACGAGCCTCTGGTCGATGATGAATGGCCACACAACCCCATTTTTGTCAGAAATTGCATTGAACGAGCATTTTCAATAATACCAAAGGCTAACACCTACCGATTTTTGACCAAGAAATAGTCTTCTCCAGAAATCCAAGAATGTGAACTATGGGAAGGAAACATATGTGGGGTGAGGTGTACGAGAAACTGGTCGATGATCAATGGCTACACAACCCCCATTTTTGTCCAAAATAGCAAGAACGAGCATTTTCAACAATACCGAAGGCTAACACCTACGGATTTTTGACCAACAAATGGACCCCACCAGAAATCCAAGAATGTGACCTATGGCAAGGAAACATATGTGGGGTCAGGTGTACGAGCCTTTGTTCGATGGTCAATGGCTACACAACCCCCATTTTGTCGAAAATAGAATGAACGACCATTTTCAATAATACAGAATGCTAGCACCTACGGATTTTTGACCAAGAAATGGTCTCCACCAGAAATCTAAAAATGTGACCTATGACAAGGAAACATATGTGGGGTCTGGTGTACAAGCCTCTGGTCGATGATCAATGGCCCCACAACCCCCATTTTGTCGAAAATAGCCATGAACGATCATTTTCAATAATACTGAAGGCTAACACCTAGGATTTTTACCAAGAAATGGTCTCCACCAGAAATCCAAGAATGTGATCCACGGTAAGGAAACATATGTGGGTGAGGTGTACGAGCATCTGGTCGATGATCAAAGGCCACACAACCCCTATTTTTTTCAAAAATAGCATGAACGACCATTTTCAATAATACCGAAGGCTAACACCAACGGATTTTTGACCAAAAAATGGTCTCACCAAAAATCCAAGAATGTGATCTTTAGTAAGGAAACATATGGGGGGTGAGGTGAATGAGCCTCTGGTCAATGATCAATGGCCACACAACCCCCATTTTTGTCGAAAATAGCGATGAACGACCATTTTCAATAATACCGAAGGCTAACACCTTCAGATTTTTGACCAAGAAAATGGTCTCCATAGAAATCCAAGAATGTGACCTATGGCAAGGAAACATAAGTGGGGTGAGGTGTACGAGCCTCTGGTCGATGATGAATGGCCACACAACCCCATTTTTGTCAGAAATTGCCTTGAACGAGCATTTTCAATAATACCAAAGGCTAACACCTACCGATTTTTGACCAAGAAATAGTCTTCGCCAGAAATCAAAGATTGTGAACTATGGGAAGGAAACATATGTGGGGTGAGGTGTACGAGAAACTGGTCGATGATCAATTGCCACACAACCCCCATTTTTGTCGAAAATAGCATCCACGACCATTTTCAATAATACCTACAGATTTTTGGCCAAGAAATGGTCTCCGCCCGAAAACCAAGAATGTGATCTATCACAAGGAAACAAATGTGGGGTGAGGTGTACGAGCATCTAGTCGATGATCAATGGCCAACACCTACAGATTCTTGACCAAGAAATGGTCTCCACCAAAAATCCAAGAATGTGATCTATGGCCAGGAAACATATGTGGGGTCAGGTTTATGGGCCTCTGGTCGATGATCAATGATCAAACAACCCCTATTTGTGTCCAAAATAGCATGAATGACCATTTTCAATAATACCGAAGGCTAACACCAACAGATTTTTGACCAAGTAATGGCCTCCACTAGAAATCCAAGGATGTGATCTTTGGCAAGGAAACATATGTGGGGTGAGGTGTACGAGCCTCTGGTCGATGATCAATGGCCACACAACACACATAAACTTAAACTCATATTGATGTGTTTATGTCCACTCAAGTAAAACATCACACATCATTATGCCACATCGTTTCTAAAAATAAAATAAAGGCCATGGGAAATTTAGCCAAATTGCACGAGAGAACTGTCCAAACATGGGTTAAGGTTGTAAGGAATCTTCTTTCCACCAAACTATTGCTATTAAGTAGGAATATGAAGAATTCAAAACAATAGATCATCTTTTAAACTAAAAATGACGTTTCCTTGATGTCAAGGGCATTCTATTCGCACCAGAGGGTATTAGAGTACAACTAGTGGATGAAGACGTTATTGGGCTAGCTAATGACCTTTTGTGATACAAGGTTTCCTATAATCCCCTCTATTCAAGGCATACCTAGATGGTTTTTATATCCACTCAAGAAAAACAACACACATCAATATGCCACATCGTTTCTCAAAATAAAATAATGACCATGGAAAATTTATCCAAATTGAGTGAGAGAACTGTCCAAACATAGGTTAAGGTTGTAAGGCACATTTTTCCACCATACCATTGCTAAAAAGTTGGAATATAGAGAATTCAAACAATAGATCACCTTTTAAACCACAAATGACGTTTCTATGATTTTGAGGGCACTATATTCGCACGAGAGGGTATTAGCCAAATTGCGTGAGAGAACTGTCCAAATATAGGTTAAGGTTGTAAGACACCTTTTTTCCACCGTACAATTGCTAAAAAGTTGGAATATAAAGAATTCAAAACAATAGATCACCTTTTATACCACAAATGACGTTCCCAGATGTCAAGGGCATTGTAATAGCACGTGAGGGTATTAGAGTACAACTAGTGGATGAAGACGTCATTGGGCTAGCAAATGACATTTTGTGATACCAGGTTTCCTATAATCCCCTCTATTCAAGGCATACCTACATGGTGTTTATGTCCACTCAAGAAAAACAAAACACATCAATATGCCACATTGTTTCTATCAATATGACCTTGGAAAATTTAGCCAAATTACGTGAGTGAACTGTACAAAGATAGGTTAAGGTTGTAAGGCACCTTTTTTCCACCATACAGTTGCGAAAAAGTTGGAATATAAATAATTCAAAACAATAGATCACCTTTTAAACCTCAAATGACGTTTCTATGATATTGAGGGCATTGTATTCACAACTAGTGGATGATGACGTTATTGGGCTAGCTAATGACCTTTTGTGATACTAGGTTTCCTATAATCCCCTCTATTGAAGGCATACCTAGATGGTGTTTATGTCCAATCAAGTAAAACACTACACTTTATTATGCCACATTGTTTCTCAAAATAAAATAAAGACCATGGGAAATTTAGCCAAATTACATAAGAGATCTGTCCAAACATAGGTTAAGGTTGTAAGACACCTTTTTTCCATCATACAGTTGCTAAAAAGTTGGAATATAAAGAATTCAAAAGAATAGACCAACTTTGAAACTATAAATAGTGTTTCTATGGTAATGAGGGCATTGTATTCGCATGAGAGGGTATTAGAGTACAACACACTGAATGAAGACATTAGTGGGCTAGCTAATGACCTTTTGTGATAATATGTTTCCTATAATCCCCTCTATTCAAGGCATACTCAAATGGTGTTTAAGTCCACTCAAGTATTATCACAAAAGGTCATTAGCTAGCCCACTAATGTCTTCATTAAGTGTGTTGTACTCTAATACCCTCTCATGCGAATACAATGCCCTCATTACCATAGAAACACTATTTCTAGTTTCAAAGTTGGTCTATTCTTTTGAATTCTTTATATTCCAACTTTTTAGCAACTGTATGATGCAAAAAAGGTGTCTTACAACCTTAACCTATGTTTGGACAGATCTCTTATGTAATTTGGCTAAATTTCCCATGGTCTTTATTTTATTTTGAGAAACAATGTGGCATAATAAAGTGTAGTGTTTTACTTGAGTGGACATAAACACCATCTAGGTATGCCTTGAATAGAGGGGATTATAGGAAACCTGGTATCACAAAAGGTCATTAGCTAGCCCAATAACGTCTTCATCCACTAGTTGTACTCTAATACTCACTCATGTGAATACAATGCAGTCAATATCATAGAAACATCATTTGAGGTTTAAAAGCTGATCTATTGTTTTGAATTCTTTATATTCCAACCGACCATTTCTAGGTCATAAATCATAGGTGTTAGCCTTCTGTATTATTGAAAATGGTCATTAATGGCTATTTTTGACAATAATGGGGTTGTGTGGCCATTGATCATCGACCAGAGGCTCGTACACCTCACCCCACATATGTTTCCTTGCCTTAGATCACATTCTTGGATTTCTAGTGGAGACCATTTGTTGATCAAAAATCCGTAGGTGTTAGCCTTCGGTATTATAGAAATAGTCGTCCATTCAATTTTCGACAAAAATGTGGGTTGTGTGGCCATTTATCATCGACCAAAGGCTCGTACAACTCACCCCACAAATGTTTCCTTCCCATAGATCACAATCTTGGATTTCTGGAGGAGTCCATTTCTTGGTCAAAAATTCATAGGTGTTACCCTTCGGTATTATTGAAAATGGTCGTTCATGTCATTTTCAAAAAAATAGGGGTTGTGTGGCCAATGATCAATGACGAGAGGCTCGTACACCTAACCCCACATATGTTTACTTGCCATATATCACATTCATGGATTTCTATTGGATACCATTTCTTGGCCAAAAATTGTAGGTGTTATCCTTCGGTATTATTGAAAATGGTCGTTCATGCTATTTTCAACAAAAATAGGGGTTGTGTGGCCATTAATCATCGACCAAAGGCTCGTACACCTCATCCCACATATTTTTTATTGCCATAGATAAAATGTTTGGATTTCTGGTGGAGACCAAATCTTAGTAAAAATGCGTAGGTGTTAGCCTTTGGTATTATTGAAAATGGTCGTTCATGCTATTTTCGACAAAAATGGGGGTTGTGTGGCCATTGGTCATTGACCAGAGGCTCGTACACCTCACCCCACATATATTTCCTTGCTGTAGATCACATTTTGTTTGACTCTATTTATTGGTAAAATATCTGTAGGTGTTAGCCTTCGGTATTATTGAAAATGGTTGTTCATGCTATTTTCGAAAAAATATGGGTTGTGTGGCCATTGATCATCGACCAGGGGTTCGTACACCTGACCCCGCATATTTTTCTTTGCCATAGATCATATTCATGGATTTCTAGTGGAGGTCGTTTCTTGGTGAGAAATCTGTAGGTGTCAACCTTCAGTATTATTGAATATGGTAGTTCATGCTATTTTCGACAAAAATGGGGGTTGTGTGGCCATTGATCATTGACCAGAGGCTCATACACCTGACCCCACATGTCTTTCCTTGCCATAAATCACAATCTGTAGGTGTTAGCCTTCAGTTTTATTGAAAATTGTCGTTCATGGCTATTTGCGACAGAAATGGGGGTTGTGTGGCCATTGATCATAGACCAGAGGCTCGTACACCTCACCCCACATATGTTTCTTTGCCAGAGATCACATTCTTGGATTTCTGGTGGAGACCATTTGTTGGTGAAAAATCTGTAGGTGTTAGCCTTCTTTATTATTGAAAATGGTCGTTCTTAGCTATTTTCTACAAAAATGAGGGTTGTGTGGCCATTGGTCATCGACTAGAGTCTCATACACCTGTCCACACATATGTTTCCTTGCCAAAGATCACATTCTTGGATTTTTGGTGGTGACCATTTCTTGGTCAAAAATTTGTATGTGTTAGCCATCGGTATTATTGAAAATGGTCGTTCATGCTATTTTCAACAAAAATGGGGGTTGTGTTGCCATTAGTCATCTACTAGAGGCTCGTACACCACACCCAACATATGTTTCCTTGACATAGATCACATTCTTGGATTTCTGGTGGAGACCATTTCTTCGTCAACAATCCGTAGGTGATAGACTTCGGTATTATTGAAAATGGCCGTTCATGCTATTTTCGACAAAAATGGGGGTTGTGTAGCCATTGATCATCGACCATAGAATCGTACGCCAGACCCCACATGTGTTTCCTTACCATAGATCACAATTTTGGATATCAGTTGGAGACCATTTCTTGGTCAAAAATCTGTAGGTGTCAGCCTTCGGTATTATTGAAAATGGTCGTTCATGCTATTTTCGACTTCCTTGGATTCCTAGAGGAGACCAAATTTTGGTCAAAAATCCGTAGGTGTGAGCCTTCGGTATTATTGAAAATGGTCGTACATGCTATTTTCGAAAAAATGGGTGTTGTGTGGCCATTAATCATTGACTAGAGGCTCGTACACCTCACCCCACATATTTTTGCTTGCCATAGATTGCATTCTTGGATTTTTGGTGGAGTCCATTTCTTGGTCAAAAATCCGTAGGTGTTATCCTTCGGTATTATTAAAATGGTCGTCCATGCAATTTTCGAGAAAAATGTGGGTTGTGTGGCCATTGATCATCGAATAGAGGCTCGTACACTTCACCCCACATATGTTTACTTGCCATAGATCACATTCTTGGATTTCTAGTGGAGACCATTTATTGGTCAAAAATCTGTAGGTGTTAGCCTTCGGTATTATTGAAAATAGTCCTTCATGCTATTTTCGACAAAAAATAGGGGTTGTGTGGCCATTGATCATCGACCAGAGGCTCGTACAATTCCCCACACATATGTTTCCTTGCCATAGATCACATTGTTGAATTTCTGGTAGAGACCATTTTTTGGTAAAAAATTCGTAGGTGTTTGCCTTCAGTATTATTGAAAATGGTTGTTCATGGCTATTTTCGACAGAAATGGGGGTTGTGTGGCCATTGATCATCGACTAGAGTCTCGTACACCTCACCCGACATATGTTTCCTTGACATAGATCACATTCTTGGATTTCTGGTGGAGACTATTTCTTAGTCAAAAATCTGTAGGTGTTAGCCTTCGGTACTATTGAAAATGGTCGTTCATGCTATTTTCGACAAAAATAGGGGTTGTGTGGCCATTGATCATCGACCAGAGGCTCGTACACTTCACCCCACATATGTTTCCTTGCCATAGATCACATTCTTGGATTTTTGGTGGAGACCATTTCTTGGTCAAAAATCCGTAGGTGTTGGCCTTCCGTATTATTGAAAATGGTTGTTCATGCTATTTTTGACAAAAATAGGGGTTGTGTGTTCATTGATTATCGACCAGAGGCTCGTACACCTCACCCCACACATGTTTCCTTGCCATAGATCACATTCTTGGATTTCTTGATCAAAAATCTGTAGGTGTTAGCCTTTGGTATTTTTGAAAATGGTCGGTCATAATATTTTCGAAAAAAATGGGGGTTGTGTGGCCGCTCATCGTCGACCAAAGCCTCGTACACCTGACAACACATATGTTTCCTATTCATAGATCACATTCTTGGATTTCTGGTGGAGACAATTTTTTTAAAAAAAATCGTAGGGGTTAGCCTTCGGCATTATTGAAATGGTCATTCATGCAATTTTCGACAACCTTGAATTTCTAGGGGAGACCATTTCTTGGTCAAAAATCTGTAGGTGTTGGCCTTCAGTATTATTGAAAATGTTCGTTCATGCTATTGTCGACAAAAATGGGGGTTGTGTGGCCATTGATCATCGACTAGAGGCTCGTACACCTCACCCCACATTTGTTTGCTTGCCATAGATTGCGTCCTTGGATTTCTTATGGAGACCATTTCTTCATCAAAAATCCGTAGGTGTTATCCTTCGGTATTATTGAAAATGGTAGTTCATGCAATTTTCGACAAAAATGTCTGTTGTGTGGCCACTAGTCATCGACTAGAGGCTCGTTTGTTTGTGTTAGCCTTCGGTATTATTGAAAATTGTTGTTCATGCTATTATCGACAAAAATGGGGGTATTGTGGCCATTGATCATCGACCAGAGGCTCGTACACCTCACCCCACATAGGTTACCTTGCCACAGATCACGTTCTTGGAATCCTGGTGGAGACCATTTCTTTGTCAAAAAATTCGTAGGTGTTAGCCTTCGCTATTATTGAAAATGGTCGTTCTCGGCTATTTTTGACTAAAATGGGGGTTATGTGGCCATTGATCATCGACTAGAGGCTCGTACACCTCACCCCACATATGTTTCCTTGCCATTGATCATCGACTAGAGGCTCGTTCTTAGATAACGAGCCTCTAGTCGATGATCAATGGCCACACTACAGACATTTTTTTCAAAAATTGCATGAACAACCATTTTCAAAATACAGAAGGATAACACCTACGGATTTTTGATGAAGAAATGGTCTCAACCAGAAATCCAAGAATGCAATCTTTGGCAAGCAAACATATGTGGGGTGAGGTGTACGAGCCTCTAGTCGATGATCAAAGGCCACACAACCCCCATTTTTGTCGACAATAGCATGAACAAACATTTTCAATAATACTGAAGGCTAACACCTACAGATTTTTGACCAAGAAATGGTCTCCCCTAGAAATCCAAGGCTGTCGAAAATTGCATGAATGACCATTTCAATAATGCCGATGGCTAACCACTACAGATTTTTACTAAGAAATTGTCTCCACCAGAAATCCAAGAATGTGATCTATGAACAGGAAACATATGTGTTGTCTAGTGTACGAGGCTCTGGTCGACGATTAGTGGACACACAACCCCCATTTTTTTCGAAAATATTATGACCGACCATTTTCAAAAATACCAAAGGCTAACACTTACAGATTTTTGACCAAGAAATGGCCTCCACCAGAAATCCAAGAATGTGATATATGGCAAGGAAACATATGTGGGGTGAGGTGTACGAGCTTCTGGTCGATGATCAATGGCCACACAACCCATATTTTTGTCAAAAATAGCATGAACGACCATTTTCAATAATACGGAAGGCCAACATCTACGGATTTTTGACCAAGAAATGGTCTCCACTAGAAATCCTAGAATGTGATCTATGGCAAGGAAACATATGTGGGGTGAAGTGTACGAGCCTGTGGTCTATGATCAATGGCCACACAACCCCTATTTTTGTCAAAAATAGCATGAACGACCATTTTCAAAAGTACCTAAGGCTAACACCTACAAATTTTTGACTAAGAAATGGTCTCCACCAGAAATCAAAGAATGTGATCTATGCCAAGGAAACATATGTGGGGTGAGGTGTACGAGACTCTGGTCGATGATCAATGGCCACACAACCCCCATTTCTGTCGAAAATAGCCATGAACAACCATTTTCAATAATACTGAAGGCTAACACCTACGAATTTTTGACCAAAAAATGGTCTCTACCAGAAATCCAAGAATGTGATCTATGGCAAGGAAACATATGTGTGGGGAATTGTACGAGGCTCTGGTCGATGATCAATGGCCACACAACCCCTATTTTTAGTCGAAAATAGCATGAACGACCATTTTCAATAATACCGAAGGCTAACACCTATTGATTTTTGACCAATAAATTGTCTCCACCAGAAATCCAAGAATGTGATCTATGGCAAGTAAACATATGTGGGGTGAAGTCGAGCCTCTAGTCGATGATAAATAGCCACACAACCCACATTTTTCTCGAAAATTGCATGGACGACCATTTTAATAATACCGAAGGATAACACCTACGAATTTTTGACCAAGAAATGGATTCCACCAAAAATCCTAGAATGCAATATATGGCAAGCAAACATATGTGGGGTGACACAACCCCCATTTTTTCGAAAATAGCATGTACGACCATTTTCAGTAATACCGAAGGCTAACACCTACGGATTTTTGACCAAGAAATGGTCTCCCCTAGAAATCCAAGGATGTCGAAAATAGCATGAACGACCATTTTCAATAATACCGAAGGCTAACACCTACATATTTTTGACCAAAAAATGGTCTCCAACAGATATCCAAAATTGTGATCTATGGTAAGGAAGCACATCTGGGGTCAGGTGTACGAGCCTATGGTCGATGATCAATGGCTACACAACCCCCATTTTTGTCGAAAAATAGCATGAACGACCATTTTCAATAATACCGAAGTCTGTCACCTACGGATTGCTGACCAAGAGATGGTCTCCACCAGAAATCCAAGAATGTGATCTATGTCAAGGAAACATATGTGGGGTGAGGTGTACGAGCCTCTGGTAGATGACTAATGGCCACACAACCCCCATTTTTGTTGAAAATAGCATGAACGCCCATATTCAATAATACCGAAGGCTAACACATATAGATTTTTGACCAAAAATGGTCACCACCAAAAATCCAAGAATATGATCTTTGGTAAGGAAACATATGTTTGGACAGGTGTACGAGCCTCTGGTCAATGATCAATGGCCACACAACCCTCATTTTTGTAGAAAATAGCCAAGAACGACCATTTTCAATAATACCGAAGGCTAACACCTACGGATTTTTCACCAAGAAATGGTCTCCACCAGAAATCCAAGAATATGATCTCTGGTAAAGAAACATATGTGGGGTGAGGTGTACGAGCCTCTGGTCGATGATCAATGGCCACAGAACCCCCATTTCTGTCGAAAATAGCCATGAACGACCATTTTTAATAAAACTGAAGGATAACACTTACATATTTTTGACCATGAAATGGTCTCTACCAAAAATCCAAGATTGTGATCTATGGCAAGAAACACACCGGGGGTCAGGTGTACGAGCCTCTGGTCGATGATCAATGGCCACACAACCCCCATTTTTGTCGAAAATACCATGAACTACCATATTCAATAATACAGAAGGCTAACACCTACGGATTCCTCACCAAGGAACGACCTCCACTAGAAATCCAAGAATGTGATCCATGGCAAAGAAAAATATGTGGGCTCAGGTGTACGAACCCCTGGTCGATGATCAATGGCCACACAACCCATATTTTTCGAAAATAGCGTGAACGACCATTTTCAATAATACTGAAGGCTAACATCTACAGATTTTTTACCAATAAATAGAGTCAAACAGAATGTGATCTATGGCAAGGAAACATATGTGGGGTGAGGTGTACGAGCCTCTGGTCAATGACCAATGGCCACACAACCCCCATTTTTGTCGAAAATAGCATGAACGACCATTTTCAATAATACCGAAGGCTAACACCTACGCATTTTTACTAAGATTTGGTCTCCACCAGAAATCCAAGCATGTGATCTATGGCAATAAAACATATGTGGGATGAGGTGTACGAGCCTTTGGTCGATGATTAATGGCCACACAACCCCTATTTTTGTTGAAAATAGCATGAACGACCATTTTCAATAATACCAAAGGATAACACCTACAATTTTTGACCAAGAAATGGTATCCAATAGAAATCCAAGAATGTGATCTATGGCAAATAAACATATGTGGGGATAGGTGTACGAGCCTCTCGTCATTGATCAATGGACACACAACCCCCATTTTTTCAAAAATAGCATGAACGACCATTTTCAATAATACTGAAGGGTAACACCTACGAATTTTTTACCAAGAAATGGTCTCCACCAGAAATCCAAGATTGTGATCTATGGGAAGGAAACATTTGTGGGGTGAGTTGCACGAGCTTTTGGTCGATGATAAATGGCAACGCAACCCACATGTTTGTCGAAAATTGCATGGACGACCATTTTCAGTAATATCGAAAGCTAACAGCTACGGATTTTTTATCAACAAATGGTCTCCACCAGAAATCCAAGAATGTGATCTATGGCAAGGAAAAATATGTGGGGTGAGGTGTATGAGCCTCTGGTTGATGATCAATGGCCACACAACCCGATTTTATTCGAAAATAGCCATGAATGACCATTTTCAATAATACAGAAGGCTAACACCTACAATTTTTTGACCTAAAAATGGTCGGTTGGGATATAAAGAATTCAAAACAATAGATCAGCTTTTAAACCTCAAATGACGTTTCTATGATATTGACTGCATTGTATTCACATGAGTGAGTATTAGAGTACAACTAGTGGATGAAGACATCATTGGGCTAGCTAATGACCTTTTGTGATACTAGGTTTCCTATAATCCCCTCTATCCAAGGCATACATAGATGGTGTTTATGTCCACTCAAGTAAAACACTACACTTTATTATGCCACATTGTTTCTCAAAATAAAATAAAGACCATGGGAAATTTAGCCAAATTACATAAGAGATCTATCCAAACATAGGTTAAGGTTGTAAGGCACCTTTTTCCATCATACAGTTGCTAAAAAGTTGGAATATAAAGAATTAAAACGAATAGACCAACTTTGAAACTAAAAATAGTGTTTCTATGGTAATGAGGGCATTGTATTCGAATGAGAGGGTATTAGAGTACAACACACTGAATGAAGACATTAGTGGGCCAGCTAATGACCTTTTGTGATAATATGTTTCCTATAATCCCCTCTATTCAAGGCATACTTAAACAGTGTTTATGTCCACTTAAGTAAAACACCACACTTCAATTTGCAATGTCGTTTCTCAAAATAAAATAAAGACCATGAAAATTTTAGCCAAATTGCGTGAGAGACCTGTCCAAACATAGGTTAACGTTGTAAGGCACATTTTTTAAACCATGCAAAAAGTCGGAATATAAAGAATTCAATACAATAGATAACCTTTTAAACTACAAATGACGTTTCCCTGATGTCAAGGGCATTGTATTAGCACGAGAGGGTATTAGAGTACAACTAGTGGATGAAGACGTCATTGGGCTAGCTAATGACCTTTTGTGATTCTAGGTTTCCTATAATCCCCTCTAGGTTTCCTATAATCCCCACTATTCAATATGCCACATCGTTTCTCAAAATAAAATAAAATAAAGACCATGGAAAATTTAGCCAAATTGCATGAGTGAATTGTCCAAACATAGGTTAAGGTTGTAAGGCACCTTTTTCCACCATACAGATGATAAAAAGTTGGAATATAAATAATTCAATACAATAGATCAACTTTTAAACCACAAATGATGTTTCCCTGATATCAAGGGCATTGTATTCGGACGAGAGGGTATTAGAGTACAACTAGTGGATGAATACATTGTTGGGCTAGATAATGACCTTATGTGATACCAGGTTTCCTATAATCCTCTCTATTCAAGGCATACCTAGATGGTGTTTATGTCCACTCAAGTAAAACACCGCACATCATTATGCCACATCATTTCACAAAATAAAATAAAATAAAGACCATGGAAAATTTAGCCAAATTGCGTGAGTGAACTGTCCATACATAGGTTAAGGTTGTAAGGCAATCTTTTTCCACCATACATTTGCTAAAAAGTTGGAATATAAAGAATTCAAAACAATAGATTGCCTTTTAAACCTCAAATGACGTTTCTATGATATTGAGGGCATTGTAATCACACGAGAGGGTATTCGAGTACAACTTGTTGATGAAGACGTTATTGGGCTAGCTAATGACCTTTTGTGATACCAGGTTTCCTATAATCCCTTTATTCAAGGCATACCTAGATGGTGTTTATGTCCACTCAAGTAAAACATCACACATCATTATGCCACATCATTTCTCAAAATAAAATAAAGACTATGGGAAATTTAGCCAAATTGCACGAGAGAACTTTCCAAACATAGGTTAAGGTTGTAAGGCACCTTTTTCCACCAAAAAGATGCTAATAAGTAGGAATATAAAGAATTCAAACCAATAGATCACCTTTTAAACTAAAAAGGACGTTTCCCTGATGTCAAGGGCATTGTATTCGCACGAGAGGGTATTAGAGTACAACTAGTGGATGAAGACATTATTGGGCTAGCTAATGACCTTTTGTAATACCAGGTTTCCTATAATCCCCTCTATTCAAGGCATACCTAGACGGTGTTTATGTCCACTTAAGAAAAACAACACACGTCAATATGCCACATCATTTCTCAAAATAAAACAATGACCATGGAAAATTTAGCCAAATCGAGTGAGAGAACAATCCAAACATGGGTTAAGGTTGTAAGGCACATTGGGCTAGTCGATGAAGACGTCATTGGGCAAAATTTTCCATGGTCTTTATTTTATTTTGAGAAAAGATGTAGCAAATTGATGTGTGGTGTTTTACTTGAGTGGACATAAACACAATCTAGTTACGCCTTGAATAGAAGGGATTATAGGAAACATGGTATCACAAAAAGTTATTTGCTAGCCTAATAACGTCTTCATCCTCTAGTTGTACTCTAATACCCTCTCGTGCGAATACAGTGCCCTCAATATCATAAAAACGTCATTTGTGGTTTAAAAGGTGATCTATTGTTTTGAATTCTTTATATTCCAACTTTTTAGCAACCGTATGGTGGAAAAATGTGCCTTACAACTTTAACCTATGTTTGGATAGTTCTCTCACTCAATTTGGCTAAATTTTCCATGGTCTTTATTATACTGAGAAACAATGTGGCATATTAATATGTTGTGTTTTATTTGAGTAGACATAAACACCGTCTAGGTATGCCTTGAATAGAGGGGATTATCGGAAACCTGGTATCACAAAAGGTCATTAGCTAGCCCAATAACATCTTTATCCACTAGTTGTACTCTAATACCCTCTCGTGCGAATACAATGCCCTTGACATCTGGGAAACATCATTTTTAGTTTAAAAGGTGATCTATTGTTTTGAATTCTTTATATTCCTGCTTTTTAGCAACCGTATAGTGGAAAAAAGTGCCTTACAACCTTAAAATATGTTTGGAAAGTTCTCACACACAATGGCTAAATTTCCCACGGTCTTTATTTTATTTTGATGTGCAGTGTTTTACTTGAGTGGACACAAATACCATCTAGGTATGCATTAAATAGAGGAGATTATAGGAATCCCGCTATCACAAAAGTTTATTTGCTAGCCCAATAACGTCTTCATCCACTAGTTGTACTCTAATACCGTCTCATGTGAATACAATGCCCTCAATATTATAGAAACGTCATTTGAGGTTTAAAAGGTGATCTATTGTTTTGAATTCTTTATATTCCAACTTTTTCGCAACTGTATGGTGGAAAAAAGGTGCCTTACAACCTTAACCTATGTTTGGACAGTTCACTCACGTAATTTTGCTAAATTTTCCATGGTCATTATTTTATTTTGAGAAACGATGTGGCATATTGATGTCTTTTGTTTTTCTTGAGTGGACATAAACACGACTAGGTATGCCTCGAATAGAGGGGATTATAGGAAACCTGGTATCACAAAAGGTCGTTAGCTAGCCCAATAATGTCTTCATCCACTGGTTGTACTTTAATACCCTCTCGTGTGAATACAATTCCGTCAATATCATAGAAACGACATTTGAGGTTTAAAAGGTGATATATTGTTTTGAATTCTTTATATTCCAACCTTTTAGCATCTGTATGGTGGAAAAAAGGTGCCTTACAACCGTAACTTATGTTTGGACAGATCTCACACGCAATTTGGATAAATTTCCCATGGTCTTTATTTTATTGAGAAACGATGTGGCAAAATGATGTGCGGTGTTTTACTTGAGTGGACATAAACACCATCTAGGTATGCCTTTAATAGAGGGGACTATAGGAAACCTGGTATCACAAAAGGTCATTAGCTAGCCCAATAACGTCTTCATCCACTAGTTGTACTCTAATACCGTCTCATGTGAATACAATGCCCTCAATATCATAGAAACGTCATTTGAGGTTTAAAAGGTGATCTATTATTTTGAATTCTTTATATTCCAACTTTTTCGCAATTGTATGGTGGAAAAAAGGTGCCTTACAACCTTAACCTATGTTTGTATAGTTCACTCACGTAATTTGGCTAAATTTTCCAAGGTCATTATTTTATTTTGAGAAATAATGTGGCATATTGATGTGTTTTGTTTTTCTTGAGTGGACATAAACACCGTCTAGGTATGCCTTGAATAGAGGGGATTATAGGAAACCGGGAATCGCAAAATGTCATTTGCTAGCCCAATGACGTCTTCATCCACTAGTTGTACTCTAATACCCTCACGTGCAATTACAATGCCCTTGACATCAGGGAAACGTCATTTGTGGTATAAAAGGTGATCTATTGTTTTGAATTCTTTATAGTCCAACTTTTTAACAATTGTACGGTGGAAAAAAGGTGCCTTACAACATTAACCTATATTTGGACATAATGATGTGGCATAATGATGTATGGTGTTATACTTGTGTGGACATAAACACCATCTAGGTATGCCTTGAATAGAGGGGATTATAGGAAACCTTGTATCACAAAACGTCATTAGCTAGCCCTATAACGTCTTCATCCACTAGTTGTACTCTAATATCCTCTCGTGCGAATACAATGCCCTTGACATCAGGGACACGTCATTTTTAGTTTAAAAGATGACCTATTGTTTTGAATTCTTTATATTCCTACTTATTAGCAACTGTTTGGTGGAAAGAAGATTCCTTACAACCTTAACCTATGTTTGGACAGTTCTCTCGTGCAATTTGGCTAAATTTTCCATGGTCTTTATTTTATTTTGAGAAACGATGTGGCATAATGATGTGCGATGTTTTACTTGAGTGGACATAAACACATCAAAATGAGTTTAAGTTTATGTGTGTTGTGTGGCCATTGATCATCGACCAGAGGCTCGTACACCTCACCCCACAAATGTTTCCTTGCCATAGATCAGATTCTTGGATTTTTGGTGGAGACCGTTTCATGGTCAAAATCCGTAGGTGTTAGCCTTCTGTATTATTGAAAATGGTCGTTCATGGCTATTTTCGGCAAAAATGAAGGTTGTGTGGCCATAGATCATCAATTGGAGGCTCCTACACATCACCCCACATATGTTTCCTTGCCATAGATCACATTCTTGGTTTTCTGGTGGAGACCATTTTTTGTCCAAAAATCCGTTGGTGTTAGCCTTCGGTATTATTGAAAATGGTCCTTCATGCTATTTTCAACAAAAATGGGAGTTGTGTGGCCATTGATCATCGACCAAAGCCTTGTACATCTCACCCCACGTATGTTTCCTTGCCATAGATCACATTCTTGGTTTTCAGGTGGACACCATTTCTTGGTCAAAAAACAGTAGGTGTTAGCCTTCGGTATTATTAAAAATGTTCGTTCATGCAATTTTCGACAAAAATGGGGGTTGTGTGGCCATTGATCATCGATCGACAAGAGGCTCGTACACCTCACCCCACATATGTTTCTATGCCATAGATCACATTTTTGGATTTTTGGTGGAGACAATTTATTGGTCAAAAATCCGTAATGTTAGCCTTTAGTATTATTGAAAATGGTCGTTGATGCAATTTTCGGCAAAAATAAGGGTTGTGTGGCCATTGATCATCGACAAGAGGCTCGTAGACCTCACCCCACATAAGTTTCCTTCCCATAGATCACATTCTTATATATCTGGTGGAGACAATTTCTTTGTCAAAAATTCGTAGGTGTTAGCCTTCAGTATTATTGAAAATGGTCGTTCATGCTATTTTTGACAAGAATGGGGGTTGTGTGGCCATTGACCATCGACCAGAGGCTCATACACCACACCCCACATATGTTTCCTTTCTAGAGATCACATTCTTGCATTTCTGGTGGAGGCCATTTCTTGGATTTCTTGGCCACCCAACACCTATTTTTTGGTCAAAAATCCGTAGGTGTTAGCCTTCGGTATTATTGAAAATGGTCGTTCATGGCTATTTTCGACAAAACTGGGGGTTGTGTGGCCATTGATCATTGACCAGAGGCTCGTTCACCTCACCTCACTTATGTTTACTTTCCATAGATCACATTATTGGATTTCTGGTGGAGACCATTTCTTGGTCAAAAATCCGTAGGTATTAGCCTTCAGTATTATTGAAAATGGTCACATTCTTGGATTTTTGGTGGAGACCATTACTATGTCAAAAATCTGTAGTTGTTTGCCTTCGGTATTATTGAAAATGGTCGTGCAAGCTATTTTGGACAAAAATGGGGGTTGTGTGGCCATTGATCATCGACCAGAGGCACGTACACTTCACCCAACGTATGTTTTCTTGCCATAGATCACATTCTTAGATTTTTTATGGAAACCATTTCTTTGTCAAAAATCCATAGGTGTTAGCCTTCGTTATTATTGAAAATGGTCGTTCATGCTATTTTTGACAAAAATGGGGGTTCTGTAGACATTGATCATCGACCAGTTACTCGTACACCTCACCCCACATATGTTTCCTTGCCATATGTCACATTCTTTGATTTCTGGTGGAGACCATTTCTTGGTCAAAAATCTGTAGCCTTTAGTATTATTGAAAATGGTCGTTCATGGCTATTTTCGACAAAAATGGGGGTCGTGTGGCCATTGATCATTGACCAGAGGCTCGTTCACCTCACCCCACATATGTTTCCTTGCCATAGATCACATTCTTGGTTTTCTGGTGGAGACCATTTCTTGGTCAAAAATCCGTAGGTACTAGCCTTCAGTATTATTGAAAATGGTCGTTCATGGCTATTTTCGACAAAAATGGGGGTTGTGTGGCCATTGATCATTGACCAAAGGCTCGTTCACCTCACCCCACATATGGTTCCTTGCCATATATCATATTCTTGGATTTCTCGTGGAGACCAGTTCTTGGTCAAAATTCCGTAGGTGTTTGCCTTCGGTATTATTGAAAATGGTCGTTCATGCTATTTTCAAAAAAAATAGGTGTTGGGTGGCCAAGAAATCCAAGAAATGGCCTCCACCAAAAATCCAAGAATGTGACCTATGGCAAGGAAACTTATGTGGGGTCTGGTGTACGAGCCTGTGTTCGAAGGTCAATGGCTACACAACCCCTATTTTTGTCGAAAATAGCATCAACGACCATTTTCAATAATACTGAAGGCAAACACCTACGGATTTTTGACCAATAAATTGTCTCGACTAAAAATCGAAAATGTGATCTATGACATAGAAACATATGTGGGGTAAGGTGTACGAGCCTCTGGTCGATGATTAATGGTCACACAACACATATTTTTGTCGAAAATGGCATGAACGACCATTTTCAATAATACCCATGGCTAACACCTACGAATTTTTTGCCAAGAATGTGACCTATGGAAAGAAAACATACGTGGGGTGAGGTGTACGAGCCTCTGATCGATGATGAATGGCCACACAACTCCCATTTTTGTCGAAAATAGCATGAAGGACCATTTTCAATAATACCGAAGGCTAACACCAATGGATTTTTGGCCAAGAAATGGTCTCCACCAGAAAACCAAGAATGTGATCTATGGCAAGGAAACCTATGTGGGGTGAGGTGTAGGAGCCTCTAGTCGATGATCAAAGGCCACACAACCTTCATCTTTGCCGAAAATAGCCATTAAACGACCATTTTCAATAATACCAAAGGCTAACACCTAAGGGTTTTTTACCAAGAAATGATCTCCACCAAAAATCCAAGAATTTGATCTATGGCAAGGAAACATATGTGGGGTCAGGTGTATGAGCCTCTGGTCGATGATCAATGGCTACACAACCCCCATTTTTGTCCAAAATAGTAAGAATAAGAATTTTCAATAAAACCGAAGGCTAACACCTACGGATTTTTGACCAACAAATGGACCCCACCAGAAGTCCAAGAATGTGACCTATGGCAAGGAGACATATATGGGGTCAGGTGTATGAGCCTCTGTTCGATGGTCAATGGCTACACAACCCCCATTTTTGTCGAAAATAGAATGAACGACCGTTTTCAATAGTACCGAAGGCTAACACCTTCGGATTTTTGACTAAGAAATGGTCTCCACCAGAAATCTAAGAATATGACCTATGACAAGGAAACATATGTGGGGTTAGGTGTACAAGCCTCTGGTCAATGATCAATGGCCCCACAACCCCCATTTTGTCGAAAATGGCCATGAAGAACCATTTTCAATAATAATGAAGGCTAACACCTAGGATTTTTACCAAGAAATGGTCTCCACCAGAAATCCAAGAATGTGATCCATGACAAGGAAACATATGTGGGTGAGGTGTACGAGCCTCTAGTTGATGATCAAAGGCCACACAACCCCTATTTTTTTCAAATATAGCATGAACGACTATTTTCAATAATATTGAAGGCTAACACCTATGGATTTTTGACCAAGAAATGGTCTCCACCAAAAATCCAAGAATGTGATCTATGGCAAGAAAACATATGTGGGGTGAGGTGAACGAGCCTCTGGTCAATGATGAATGGCCACACAACCCCCATTTTTGTCGAAAATAGCCATGAACGACCATTTTCAATAATACCGAAGGCTAACACCTTCAGATTTTTGACCAAGAAATGGTCTCCATAGAAATAGAAGAATGTGACCTATGGCAAGGAAACATAAGTGGGCTGAGGTGTACGAGCCTCTAGTCGATGATGAATGGCCACACAACCCCATTTTTGTCAGAAATTGCCTTGAACGTGCATTTTCAATAATACCAAAGGCTAACACCTACCGATTTTTGACCAAGAAATGGTTTCCACCAGAAATCCAAGAATGTGAACTATGACAAGGAAACATATGTGGGATGAGGTGTACGAGAAACTGGTCGATGATCAATGGCCACACAACCCCCATTTTTGTCGAAAATAGCATGCACGACCATTTTCAATAATACCTACAGATTTTTGGGCAAGAAATGGTCTCCACCCGAAAACCAAGAATGTGATCTATCACAAGGAAACATATGTGGGGTGAGGTGTACGAGCCTCTAATCGATGATCAATGGCCACACAACCTTCATTTTTGCCGAAAATAGCCATGAGCAACCATTTCAATAATACCGAAGGCTAACACCTACAGATTTTTGACCAAGAAATGGTCTCCATCAAAAATACAAGAATGTGATCTATGGCCAAGAAACATATGTGGGGTCAGGTTTATGGGCCTCTGGTCGATGATCAATGATCACACAACCCCATTTGTGTCCAAAATAGCATGAACGACCATTTTCAATAATACCGAAGGCTAACACCAACGGATTTTTGACCAAGTAATGGCCTCCACCAGAAATCCAAGAATGTGAACTTTGGCAAGGAAACATATGTGGGGTGAGGTGTACAAGCCTCTGGTCAATGATCAATGGCCACACAACCCCCATTTTGGTCGAAAACAGCCATGAACAACCATTTTCAATAATACCGAAGGCTAATCCCTACGGATTTTTGACCAAGAAATGGTCTCCACCAAAAATCGAAGAATTTTATTTATGGCAAGGAAACATATGTGGTGTTAGTAGATGTACGATCCTTTGGTCGATGATAAGTGGCCTCACAATCCCCATTTTTCTTGAAAATAGCATGAACGGCCATTCTCAATAATACCCAAGGATAACACCTACATATTTTTGACCAAGATATGGTCTCCACTAGAAATGCAAGAATGTTCAATAATACCGAAGGCTAACACCTACAAACTTTTGACCAAGAAATGGTATCCACCAGAAATCCAAGAATGTGATCTATGGCAAGAAAACAAATGTGGGGTGAGGTGTACGAGCCTCTGGTTGATGATCAATGGCCACACATCTCCCATTTTTGTCGAAAATAGCATGAAGGCCATTTTCAATAATACCGAAGACTAACACCAACGGATTTTCGGCCAAGAAATGGTCTCCACCCGAAAACCAAGAATGCGATCTATCACAAGGAAACATATGTGGGGTGAGGTGTACGAGCCTCTAATCGATGATCAATGGCCACAAAACCTTCATTTTTGCCGAAAATAGCCATGAGCAACCATTTCAATAATACCGAAGGCTAACACCTACGGATTTTTGACCAAGAAATGGTATCCACCAAAAATACAAGAATGTGATCTATGGCCAGGAAACATATGTGGGGTCAGGTTTATGGGCCTCTGGTCGATGATCAATGATCACACAACCCCATTTATGTCCAAAATAGCATGAACGACCATTTTCAATAATACCGAAGGCTAACACCAACGGATTTTTGACCAAGTAATGGCCTCCACCAGAAATCCAAGAATGTGAACTTTGGCAAGGAAACATATGTGGGGTGAGGTGTACAAGCCTCTGGTAAATGATCAATAGCCACACAACCCCCATTTTGGTCGAAAACAGCCATGAACAACCATTTTCAATAATACCGAAGGCTAATACCTACGGATTTTTGACCAAGAAATGGTCTCCACCAAAAATCGAAGAATTTTATTTATGGCAAGGAAACATATGTGGTGTTAGATATACGAGCCTTTGGTCAATGATAAGTGGCCTCACAATCCCCATTTTTCTCGAAAAAAGCATGAACGACCATTTTCAATAATACCAAAGGATAACACCTACATATTTTTGACCAAGATATGGTCTCCACTAGAAATGCAAGAATGTGATCTATGGAAAGGAAACATATGTGGGGTGGGGTGTATGAGCGTCTGGTCAATGATCAATGGCCACACAACCCCCATTTTTGTCAAAAATAGCATTAACGAACAATTTCAATAATACCGAAGGCTAACACCTACAAACTTTTGACCAAGAAATGGTATCCACCAGAAATCCAAGAATGTGATCTATGGCAAGAAAACATATGTGGGGTGAGGTGTACGAGCCTCTGGTTGATGATCAATGGCCACACATCTCCCATTTTTGTCGAAAATAGCATGAAGGCCATTTTCAATAATACCGAAGACTAACTTCAACGGATTTTCGACCAAGAAATGGTCTCCACCCAAAAACCAATAATGTGATCTATCACAAGGAAACATATGTGGGGTGAGGTGTACGAGCCTCTAATCCATGATCAATGGCCACACAACCTTCATTTTTGCCGAAAATAGCCATGAGCAACCATTTCAATAATACCGAAGGCTAACACCTACGGATTTTTGACCAAGAAATGGTCTCCACCAAAAATACAAGAATGTGATCTATGGCCAGGAAACATATGTGGGGTCAGGTTTATGGGCCTCTGGTCGATGATCAATGATCACACAACCCCATTTATGTCCAAAATAGCATGAACGACCATTTTCAATAATACCGAAGACTAACACCAACGGATTTTTGACCAAGTAATGGCCTCCACCAGAAATCCAAGAATGTGAACTTTGGCAAGGAAACATATGTGGGGTGAGGTGTACAAGCCTCTGGTCAATGATCAATAGCCACACAACCCCCATTTTGGTCGAAAACAGCCATGAACAACCATTTTAAATAATACCGAAGGCTAATACCTACGGATTTTTGACCAAGAAATGGTCTCCACCAAAAATCGAAGAATTTTATTTGTGGCAAGGAAACATATGTGGTGTTAGATGTACGAGCCTTTGGTCGATGATAAGTGGCCTCACAATCCCCATTTTTCTCGAAAAAAGCATGAACGACCATTTTCAATAATACCAAAGGATAACACCTACATATTTTTGACCAAGATATGGTCTCCACTAGAAATGCAAGAATGTGATCTATGGAAAGGAAACATATGTGGGGTGGGGTGTATGAGCGTCTGGTCAATGATCAAGGGCCACACAACCCCCATTTTTGTCAAAAATAGCATTAACGAACAATTTCAATAATACCGAAGGCTAACACCTACAAACTTTTGACCAAGAAATGGTATCCACCAGAAATCCAAGAATGTGATCTATGGCAAGAAAACATATGTGGGGTGAGGTGTACGAGCCTCTGGTTGATGATCAATGGCCACACATCTCCCATTTTTGTCGAAAATAGCATGAAGGCCATTTTCAATAATACCGAAGACTAACACCAACGGATTTTCGACCAAGAAATGGTCTCCACCCGAAAACCAATAATGTGATCTATCACAAGGAAACATATGTGGGGTGAGGTGTACGAGCCTCTAATCGATGATCAATGGCCACACAACCTTCATTTTTGCCGAAAATAGCCATGAGCAACCATTTCAATAATACCGAAGGCTAACACCTACGGATTTTTGACCAAGAAATGGTCTCCACCAAAAATACAAGAATGTGATCTATGGCCAGGAAACATATGTGGGGTCAGGTTTATGGGCCTCTGTTCGATGATCAATGATCACACAACCCCCATTTGTGTCCAAAATAGCATGAACGACCATTTTTAATAATTCTGAAGGCTAACACCAACGGATTTTTGACCAAGTAATGGCCTCCACCAGAAATCCAAGAATGTGAACTTTGGCAAGGAAACATATGTGGGGTGAGGTGTACAAGCCTCTGGTCAATGATCAATGGCCACACAACCCCCATTTTGGTCGAAAACAGCCATGAACAACCATTTTCAATAATACCGAAGGCTAATACCTACGGATTTTTGACCAAGAAATGGTCTCCACCAAAAATCGAAGAATTTTATTTATGGCAAGGAAACATATGTGGTGTTAGATGTACGAGCCTTTGGTCGATGATAAGTGGCCTCACAATCCCCATTTTTCTCGAAAACAGCAAGAACGACCATTTTCAATAATACCAAAGGATAACACCTACATATTTTTGACCAAGATATGGTCTCCACTAGAAATGCAAGAATGTGATCTATGGAAAAGAAACATATGTGGGGTGGGGTGTATGAGCGTCTGGTCAATGATCAATGGCCACACAACCCCCATTTTTCTCGAAAATAGCATTAACGAACAATTTCAATAATACCGAAGGCTAACACCTACAAACTTTTGACCAAGAAATAATATCCACCAGAAATCCAAGAATGTGATCTATGGCAAGAAAACATATGTGGGGTGAGGTGTACGAGCCTCTGGTTGATGATCAATGGCCACACATCTCCCATTTTTGTCGAAAATAGCATGAAGGCCATTTTCAATAATACCGAAGACTAACACCAACAGATTTTCGACCAAGAAATGGTCTCCACCAGAAAACCAATAATGTGATCTAGGCAAGGAAACATATGTGGGGTCAGGTGTAGGAGCCTATAGTCAATGATCAATTGCCACACAACCTTCATTTTTGCCGAAAATAGCCATGAACGACCATTTCAATAATTCCGAATGCTAACACCTACGGATTTTTGACCAAGAAATGGTCTCCACCAAAAATCCAAGAATGTGATCTATGGCAATGAAACATTTGTGGGGTCAAGTGTATGAGCCTCTGGTCAATGATCAATGGCCACACAATCCCCATTTTTGTCCAAAATAGCAAGAACGAGCATTTTCAATAATACCAAAGGCTAACACCTACAGATTTTTGACCAAGAAATGGTCTGCACCAAAAATCCAAGAATTTTATCTATAGCAAGGAAACATATGTGGGGTGAGATGTACGAGCCTCTGGTCGATGATAAGTGGACCCACAATCCCCATTTTTCTCGAAAATAGCACGAACGACCATTTTCAATAATAACAAAGGCTAACACCTACAGATTATTGACCAAGATATGGTCTCCACCAGAAATGCAAGAATGTGATCTCTAGAAAGGAAACATATGTGGGGTGTGGTGTATGAGCCTCTGGTCGACGGTCAATGGCCACACAACCCCCATTCTTATCAAAAATAGCATGAACGACCATTTTCAATAATACTGAAGGCTAACACCTATGGATTTTTGACCAAGAAATTGTCTCCACCAGATATATAAGAATGTGATCTATGGGAAGGAAACATATGTGGGGTGAGGTCTACGAGCCTCTGGTCGATGATCAATGGCCACACAACCCTTATTTTTGCCGAAAATTGCATCAACGACCATTTTCAATAATACTAAAGGCTAACATTACGGATTTTTGACCAATAAATTGTCTCCACCAAAAATCCAAAAATGTGATCTATGGCATAGAAACATATTTGGGGTGAGGTGTACAAGCCTCTTGTCGATGATCAATGGCCACACAACCACTATTTTTGTCGAAAATAGCATGAACAACCATTTTCAATAATACCGAAGGCTAACACCTATGGATTTTTTACCAAAAAATGGTCTCCACTAGAAATCCAAGGATGTGATCTATGGCAATGAAACATATGTGGGGTCAGGTGTATGAGCAACTGGTCGATGATCAATGGCCACACAACCCCCATTTTTGTCGAAAATTGCATGAACGAACATTTTCAATAATACCGAAGGCTAACACCTACTGATTTTTGACCAAGAAATGGTGTCCACCTGAAAACCAAGAATGTGATCTATGGCAAGGAAACATACGTGGGGTGAGATGTACAAGGCTTTGGTCGATGATCAATGGCCACACAACTCCCATTTTTTGAAAATAGCATGAAGGACCATTATCAATAATACCGAAGGTGACCATGAAACGGATTTTGACCATGAAACGGTCTCCACCAAAAATCCAAGAATCTGATCTATGGCAAGGAAACATTTGTGGGGTGAGGTGTACGAGCCTCTGGTCGACGATCAATGGCCACACAACACACATAAACTTAAACTCATTTTGATGTGTTTATGTCCACTCAAGTAAAACATCGCACATCATTATGCCACATCGTTTCTCAAAATAAAATAAAGATCATGGAAAATTTAGCCAAATTGCACGAGAGAACTGTCCAAACATAGGTTAAGGTTGTAAGGAATCTTCTTTCCACCAAAAAGTTGCTAATAAGTAGGAATATAAAGAATTCAAAACAATAGGTCAATTTTTAAACTAAAAATGACGTTTCCCTGATGTCAAGGGCATTGTATTCGCACGAGAGGATATTAGAGTACAACTAGTGGATGAAGACGTTATAGGGCTAGCTAATGATCTTTTGTGATACCAGGTTTCCTATAATCCCCTCTATTCAAGGCATACCTAGATGGTGTTTATGTCCACAAAAGAAAAACACATCAATATGCCACATCGTTTCTCAAAATAAAATAATGACCATGGAAAATTTATCCAAATTGAGTGAGAGAACTGTCCAAACATAGGTTAAGGTTGTAAGGCACATTTTTTCCACCATACCATTGCTAAAAAGTTGGAATATAGAGGATTCAAACAATAGATCACCTTTTAAACCGCAAATGACGTTTCTATGATTTTGAGGGCACTATATTCGTATGAGAGGGTATTAGAGTGCAACTAGTGGATGAAGACATTATTGGGCTAGCTAATGACTTTTGTGATACCAGGTTTCCAATAATCCCCTCTATTCAAGGCATAGCTAAATGGTGTTTATGTCCACTGAAGTATAACACCATACATGATTATGCCACACCATTTCTCAAAATAAAAAAAAGACCATGTGAAATTTAGCCAAATTGCGTGAGAGAACTGTCCAAATATAGGTTAATGTTGTAAGGCACCTTTTTTCCACCGTACAATTGCTAAAAAGTTGGAATATAAAGAATTCAAAACAATAGATCACCTTTTATACCACAAATGACGTTTCCCTGATGTCAAGGGCATTGTAATTGCACGTGAGGGTATTTGAGTACAACTAGTGGATGAAGACGTCATTTGTGGTATAAAAGGTGATCTATTGTTTTGAATTCTTTATATTCCAACTTTTTAGCAATTGTACGGTGGAAAAAAGGTGCCTTACAACATTAACCTATATTTGGACAGTTCTCTCACGCAATTTGGCTAAATTTCACATGGTCTTTTTTTTATTTTGAGAAATGGTGTGGCATAATCATGTATGGTGTTATACTTGAGTGGACATAAACACCATTTAGCTATGCCTTGAATAGAGGGGATTATTGGAAACCTGGTATCACAAAAGTCATTAGCTAGCCCAATAATGTCTTCATCCACTAGTTGCACTCTAATACCCTCTCATGCGAATATAGTGCCCTCAAAATCATAGAAACGTCATTTGCGGTTTAAAAGGTGATCTATTGTTTGAATTCTCTATATTCCAACTTTTTAGCAATGGTATGGTGGAAAAAATGTGCCTTACAACCTTAACCTATGTTTGGATAGTTCTCTCACTCAATTTGGATAAATTTTCCATGGTCATTATTTTATTTTGAGAAACGATGTGGCATATTGATGTGTTTTTCTTTTGTGGACATAAACACCATGTAGGTATGCCTTGAATAGAGGGGATTATAGGAAACCTGGTATCACAAAAGATCATTAGCTAGCCCTATAACGTCTTCATCCACTAGTACTCTAATATCCTCTCGTGCGAATACAATGCCCTTGACATCAGGGAAACGTCATTTTTAGTTTAAAAATTGACCTATTGTTTTGAATTCTTTATATTCCTACTTATTAGCAACTGTTTGGTGGAAAGAAGATTCCTTACAACCTTAACCTATGTTTGGACAGTTCTCTCGTGCAATTTGGCTAAATTTTCCATGGTCTTTATTTTATTTTGAGAAACGATGTGGCATAATGATGTGCGATGTTTTACTTGAGTGGACATAAACACATCAAAATGAGTTTAAGTTTATGTGTGTTGTGTGGCCATTGATCATCGACCAGAGGCTCGTACACCTCACCCCACAAATGTTTCCTTGCCATAGATCAGATTCTTGGATTTTTGGTGGACACCGTTTCATGGTCAAAATCCGTTTCATGGTCACCTTCGGTATTATTGATAATGGTCCTTCATGCTATTTTCAAAAAAAATGGGAGTTGTGTGGCCATTGATCATCGACCAAAGCCTTGTACATCTCACCCCACGTATGTTTCCTTGCCATAGATCACATTCTTGGTTTTCAGGTGGACACCATTTCTTGGTCAAAAATCAGTAGGTGTTAGCCTTCGGTATTATTGAAAATGTTCGTTCATGCAATTTTCGACAAAAATGGGGGTTGTGTGGCCATTGATCATCGACCAGTTGCTCATACACCTGACCCCACATATGTTTCATTGCCATAGATCACATTCTTGGATTTCTAGTGGAGACCATTTCTTGGTAAAAAATCCATAGGTGTTAGCCTTCGGTATTATTGAAAATGGTTGTTCATGCTATTTTCGACAAAAATAGTGGTTGTGTGGCCATTGATCATCGACAAGAGGCTCGTACACCTCACCCCACATATGTTTCTATGCCATATATCACATTTTTGGATTTTTGGTGGAGACAATTTATTGGTCAAAAATCTGTAATGTTAGCCTTTAGTATTATTGAAAATGGTCGTTGATGCAATTTTCGGCAAAAATAAGGGTTATGTGGCCATTGATCATCGACCAGAGGCTCGTAGACCTCACCCCACATATGTTTCCTTCCCATAGATCACATTCTTATATATCTGGTGGAGACAATTTCTTGGTCAAAAATCCGTAGGTGTTAGCCTTTAGTATTATTGAAAATGGTCGTTCATACTATTTTTGACAAGAATGGGGGTTGTGTGGCCATTGACCATCGACCAGAGGCTCATACACCACACCCCACATATGTTTCCTTTCTAGAGATCACATTCTTGCATTTCTGGTGGAGACCATATCTTGGTCAATAATCTGTAGGTGTTAGCCTTTGTTATTATTGAAAATGGTCATTCATGCTATTTTCGAGAAAAATGGGGATTGTGGGTCCACTTATCATCGACCAGAGGCTCGTACATCTCACCCCACATATGTTTCCTTGCTATAAATAAAATTCTTGGATTTTTGGTGCAGACCATTTCTTGGTCAAAAATCCGTAGGTGTTAGCCTTTGGTATTATTGAAAATGCTCGTTCTTGCCATTTTGGACAAAAATGGGGATTGTGTGGCCATTGATCATTGACCAGAGGCTCATACACTTGACCCCACAAATGTTTCTTTGCCATAGATCACATTCTTGGATTTTTGGTGGAGACCATTTCTTGGTCAAAAATCCGTAGGTGTTAGCCTTCAGAATTATTGAAATGGTCGTTCATGGCTATTTTCGGCAAAAATGAAGGTTGTGTGGCAATCATTGACTACAGGCTCCTACACCTCACCCCACATATGTTTCCTTGCCTAGAACACATTATTGGTTTTCTGGTGGAGACCATTTCTTGGTCGAAAATCTGTTAGTGTTAGTCTTCGGTATTATTGAAAATGGCCTTCATGCTATTTTCGACAAAAATGGGAGATGTGTGGCCATTGATCAACAATCAGAGGCTCGTACACCTCACCCACATATGTTTTCTTGCCATAGATCACATTCTTGGTTTCTGGTGGATATTATTTCTTGGTCAAAAGTTTGTAGGTGTTAGCCTTCGGTATTATTGAAATTGTTCGTTAATGCTATTTTCGAGAAAAATGGGGGTTTTGTGGCCATTGATCATTGACCAGATGCTCATACACCCCACCCCACATATGTTTCTTTTCCATAGATCACATTCTTGCATTTCTAGTGGAGACCATATCTTGGTCAAAAATATGTAGGTGTTATCCTTTGGTATTATTGAAAATGGTCGTTCATGCTGTTTTCGAGAAAAATGGGGATTGTGAGGCCACTTATCATCGACCAAAGGCTCGTACATCTAACACCACATATGTTTCCTTGCCATAAATAAAATTCTTCGATTTTTGGTGGAGACCATTTCTTGGTCAAAAATCCGTAGGTATTAGCCTTCGGTATTATTGAAAATGGTTGTTCATGGCTGTTTTCGACCAAAATGGGGGTTGTGTGGCCATTGATCATTGACCAGAGGCTTGTACACCTCACCCAATATATGTTTCCTTGCCAAAGTTCACATTCTTGGATTTCTGGTGGAGGCCATTACTTGGTCAAAAATCCGTTGGTGTTAGCCTTCGGTATTATTAAAAATGGTCGTTCATGCTATTTTGGACACAAATGGGGGTTGTGTGATCATTGATCATCGACCAGAGGCCCATAAACCTGTCCCCACATATGTTTCCTAGCCATAGATCACATTCTTGTATTTTTGGTGGAGACCATTTCTTAGTCAAAAATCCGTAGGTGTTAGCCTTCGGTATTATTGAAATGGTTGCTCATGGCTATTTTCGGCAAAAAATGAAGGTTGTGTGGCCATTGATCATCGATTAGAGGCTCGTACACCTCACCCCACATATGTTTCCTTGTGATAGATCACATTATTGGTTTTCGGGTGGAGACCATTTCTTGGTCGAAAATCCGTTGGTGTTAGTCTTCGGTATTATTGAAAATGGCCTTCATGCTATTTTCGACAAAAATGGGAGATGTGTGGCCTTTGATCATCAACCAGAGGCTCGTACACCTCACCCCACATATGTTTTCTTGCCATAGATCACATTCTTGGATTTCTAGTGGATACCATTTCTTGGTCAAAAGTTTGTAGGTGTTAGCCTTCGGTATTATTGAAATTGTTCGTTAATGCTATTTTTGACAAAAATGGGGGTTGTGTGGCCATTGATCATTGACCAGACGCTCATACACCCCACCCCACATATGTTTCCTTTCCATAGATCACATTCTTGCATTTCTAGTGGAGACCATATCTTGGTCAAAAATATGTAGGTGTTATCCTTTGGTATTATTGAAAATGGTCGTTCATGTTTTTTTTGAGAAAAATGGGGATTGTGACGCCACTTATCATCGACCAAAGGCTCGTACATCTAACACCACATATGTTTCCTTGCCATAAATAAAATTCTTCGATTTTTGGTGGAGACCATTTCTTGGTCAAAAATCCGTAGGTATTAGCCTTCGGTATTATTGAAAATGGTTGTTCATGGCTGTTTTCGACCAAAATGGGGGTTGTGTGGCTATTGATCATTGACCAGAGGCTTGTACACCTCACCCCACATATGTTTCCTTGCCAAAGTTCACATTCTTGGATTTCTGGTGGAGGCCATTACTTGGTCAAAAATCCGTTGGTGTTAGCCTTCGGTATTATTGAAAATGGTCGTTCATGCTATTTTGGACATAAATGGGGTTGTGTGATCATTGATCATCGACCAGAGGCCCATAAACCTGACCCCACATATGTTTCCTGGCCATAGATCACATTCTTGTATTTTTGGTGGAGACCATTTCTTGGTCAAAAATCCGTAGGTGTTAGCCTTCGGTATTATTGAAATGGTTGCTCATGGCTATTTTCGGCAAAAATGAAGGTTGTGTGGCCATTGATCATCGATTAGAGGCTCGTACACCTCACCCCACATATGTTTCCTTGTGATAGATCAGATTATTGGTTTTCGGGTGGAGACCATTTCTTGGTCGAAAATCCGTTGGAGTTAGTCTTCGGTATTATTGAAAATGGCCTTCATGCTATTTTCGACAAAAATGGGAGATGTGTGGCCATTGATCATCAACCAGAGGCTCGTACACCTCACCCCACATATGTTTTCTTGCCATAGATCACATTCTTGGATTTCTGGTGGATACCATTTCTTGGTCAAAAGTTTGTAGGTGTTAGCCTTCGGTATTATTGAAATTGTTCGTTAATGCTATTTTTGACAAAAATGGGGGTTGTGTGGCCATTGATCATTGACCAGACGCTCATACACCCCACCCCACATATGTTTCCTTTCCATAGATCACATTCTTGCATTTCTAGTGGAGACCATATCTTGGTCAAAAATATGTAGGTGTTATCCTTTGGTATTATTGAAAATGGTCGTTCATGTTTTTTTTGAGAAAAATGGGGATTATGAGGCCACTTATCATCGACCAAAGGCTCGTACATCTAACACCACATATGTTTCCTTGCCATAAATAAAATTCTGCGATTTTTGGTGGAGACCATTTCTTGGTCAAAAATCTGTAGGTATTAGCCTTCGGTATTATTGAAAATGGTTGTTCATGGCTGTTTTCGACCAAAATGGGGGTTGTGTGGCTATTGATCATTGACCAGAGGCTTGTACACCTCACCCCACATATGTTTCCTTGCCAAAGTTCACATTCTTGGATTTCTGGTGGAGGCCATTACTTGGTCAAAAATCCGTTGGTGTTAGCCTTCGGTATTATTGAAAATGGTCGTTCATGCTATTTTGGACATAAATGGGGTTGTGTGATCATTGATCATCGACCAGAGGCCCATAAACCTGACCCCACATATGTTTCCTGGACATAGATCACATTCTTGTATTTTTGGTGGAGACCATTTCTTGGTCAAAAATCCGTAGGTGTTAGCCTTCGGTATTATTGAAATGGTTGTTCATGGCTATTTTCGGCAAAAATGAAGGTTGTGTGGCCATTGATCATCGATTAGAGGCTCGTACACCTCACCCCACATATGTTTCCTTGTGTTAGATCACATTATTGGTTTTCGGGTGGAGACCATTTCTTGGTCGAAAATCCATTGGAGTTAGTCTTCGGTATTATTGAAAATGGCCTTCATGCTATTTTCGACAAAAATGGGAGATGTGTGGCCATTGATCATCAACCAGAGGCTCGTACACCTCACCCCACATATGTTTTCTTGCCATTGATCACATTCTTGGATTTCTGGTGGATACCATTTCTTGGTCAAAAGTTTGTAGGTGTTAGCCTTCGGTATTATTGAAATTGTTCGTTAATGCTATTTTTGACAAAAATGAGGGTTGTGTGGCCATTGATCATTGACCAGACGCTCATACACCCCACCCCACATATGTTTCCTTTCCATAGATTACATTCTTGCATTTCTAGTGGAGACCATATCTTGGTCAAAAATATGTAGGTGTTATGCTTTGGTATTATTGAAAATGGTTGTTCATGCTTTTTTCGAGAAAAATGGGGATTGTGAGGCCACTTATCATCGACCAAAGGCTCGTACATCTAACACCACATATGTTTCCTTGCCATAAATAAAATTCTTCGATTTTTGGTGGAGACCATTTCTTGGTCAAAAATCCGTAGGTATTAGCCTTCGGTATTATTGAAAATGGTTGTTCATGGCTGTTTTCGACCAAAATGGGGGTTGTGTGGCTATTGATCATTGACCAGAGGCTTGTACACCTCACCCCACATATGTTTCCTTGCCAAAGTTCACATTCTTGGATTTCTGGTGGAGGCCATTACTTGGTCAAAAATCCGTTGGTGTTAGCCTTCGATATTATTGAAAATGGTCGTTCATGCTATTTTGGACATAAATGGGGTTGTGTGATCATTGATCATCGACCAGAGGCCCATAAACCTGACCCCACATTTGTTTCCTGGCCATAGATCACATTCTTGTATTTTTGGTGGAGACCATTTCTTGGTCAAAAATCCGTAGGTGTTAGCCTTCGGTATTATTGAAATGGTTGCTCATGGCTATTTTCGGCAAAAAATGAAGGTTGTGTGGCCATTGATCATCGATTAGAGGCTCGTACACCTCACCCCACATATGTTTCCTTGTGATAGATCACATTATTGGTTTTCGGGTGGAGACCATTTCTTGGTCGAAAATCCGTTGGTGTTAGTCTTCGGTATTATTGAAAATGGCCTTCATGCTATTTTCGACAAAAATGGGAGATGTGTGGCCTTTGATCATCAACCAGAGGCTCGTACACCTCACCCCACATATGTTTTCTTGCCATAGATCACATTCTTGGATTTCTAGTGGATACCATTTCTTGGTCAAAAGTTTGTAGGTGTTAGCCTTCGGTATTATTGAAATTGTTCGTTAATGCTATTTTTGACAAAAATGGGGGTTGTGTGGCCATTGATCATTGACCAGACGCTCATACACCCCACCCCACATATGTTTCCTTTCCATAGATCACATTCTTGCATTTCTAGTGGAGACCATATCTTGGTCAAAAATATGTAGGTGTTATCCTTTGGTATTATTGAAAATGGTCGTTCATGTTTTTTTTGAGAAAAATGGGGATTGTGAGGCCACTTATCATCGACCAAAGGCTCATACATCTAACACCACATATGTTTCCTTGCCATAAATAAAATTCTTCGATTTTTGGTGGAGACCATTTCTTGGTCAAAAATCCGTAGGTATTAGCCTTCGGTATTATTGAAAATGGTTGTTCATGGCTGTTTTCGACCAAAATGGGGGTTGTGTGGCTATTGATCATTGACCAGAGGCTTGTACACCTCACCCCACATATGTTTCCTTGCCAAAGTTCACATTCTTGGATTTCTGGTGGAGGCCATTACTTGGTCAAAAATCCGTTGGTGTTAGCCTTCGGTATTATTGAAAATGGTCGTTCATGCTATTTTGGACATAAATGGGGTTGTGTGATCATTGATCATCGACCAGAGGCCCATAAACCTGACCCCACATATGTTTCCTGGCCATAGATCACATTCTTGTATTTTTGGTGGAGACCATTTCTTGGTCAAAAATCCGTAGGTGTTAGCCTTCGGTATTATTGAAATGGTTGCTCATGGCTATTTTCGGCAAAAATGAAGGTTGTGTGGCCATTGATCATCGATTAGAGGCTCGTACACCTCACCCCACATATGTTTCCTTGTGATAGATCAGATTATTGGTTTTCGGGTGGAGACCATTTCTTGGTCGAAAATCCGTTGGAGTTAGTCTTCGGTATTATTGAAAATGGCCTTCATGCTATTTTCGACAAAAATGGGAGATGTGTGGCCATTGATCATCAACCAGAGGCTCGTACACCTCACCCCACATATGTTTTCTTGCCATAGATCACATTCTTGGATTTCTGGTGGATACCATTTCTTGGTCAAAAGTTTGTAGGTGTTAGCCTTCGGTATTATTGAAATTGTTCGTTAATGCTATTTTTGACAAAAATGGGGGTTGTGTGGCCATTGATCATTGACCAGACGCTCATACACCCCACCCCACATATGTTTCCTTTCCATAGATCACATTCTTGCATTTCTAGTGGAGACCATATCTTGGTCAAAAATATGTAGGTGTTATCCTTTGGTATTATTGAAAATGGTCGTTCATGTTTTTTTTGAGAAAAATGGGGATTATGAGGCCACTTATCATCGACCAAAGGCTCGTACATCTAACACCACATATGTTTCCTTGCCATAAATAAAATTCTGCGATTTTTGGTGGAGACCATTTCTTGGTCAAAAATCTGTAGGTATTAGCCTTCGGTATTATTGAAAATGGTTGTTCATGGCTGTTTTCGACCAAAATGGGGGTTGTGTGGCTATTGATCATTGACCAGAGGCTTGTACACCTCACCCCACATATGTTTCCTTGCCAAAGTTCACATTCTTGGATTTCTGGTGGAGGCCATTACTTGGTCAAAAATCAGTTGGTGTTAGCCTTCGGTATTATTGAAAATGGTCGTTCATGCTATTTTGGACATAAATGGGGTTGTGTGATCATTGATCATCGACCAGAGGCCCATAAACCTGACCCCACATATGTTTCCTGGCCATAGATCACATTCTTGTATTTTTGGTGGAGACCATTTCTTGGTCAAAAATCCGTAGGTGTTAGCCTTCGGTATTATTGAAATGGTTGTTCATGGCTATTTTCGGCAAAAATGAAGGTTGTGTGGCCATTGATCATCGATTAGAGGCTCGTACACCTCACCCCACATATGTTTCCTTGTGTTAGATCACATTATTGGTTTTCGGGTGGAGACCATTTCTTGGTCGAAAATCCATTGGAGTTAGTCTTCGGTATTATTGAAAATGGCCTTCATGCTATTTTCGACAAAAATGGGAGATGTGTGGCCATTGATCATCAACCAGAGGCTCGTACACCTCACCCCACATATGTTTTCTTGCCATTGATCACATTCTTGGATTTCTGGTGGATACCATTTCTTGGTCAAAAGTTTGTAGGTGTTAGCCTTCGGTATTATTGAAATTGTTCGTTAATGCTATTTTTGACAAAAATGAGGGTTGTGTGGCCATTGATCATTGACCAGACGCTCATACACCCCACCCCACATATGTTTCCTTTCCATAGATTACATTCTTGCATTTCTAGTGGAGACCATATCTTGGTCAAAAATATGTAGGTGTTATGCTTTGGTATTATTGAAAATGGTTGTTCATGCTTTTTTCGAGAAAAATGGGGATTGTGAGGCCACTTATCATCGACCAAAGGCTCGTACATCTAACACCACATATGTTTCCTTGCCATAAATAAAATTCTTCGATTTTTGGTGGAGACCATTTCTTGGTCAAAAATCCGTAGGTATTAGCCTTCGGTATTATTGAAAATGGTTGTTCATGGCTGTTTTCGACCAAAATGGGGGTTGTGTGGCTATTGATCATTGACCAGAGGCTTGTACACCTCACCCCACATATGTTTCCTTGCCAAAGTTCACATTCTTGGATTTCTGGTGGAGGCCATTACTTGGTCAAAAATCCGTTGGTGTTAGCCTTCGATATTATTGAAAATGGTCGTTCATGCTATTTTGGACATAAATGGGGTTGTGTGATCATTGATCATCGACCAGAGGCCCATAAACCTGACCCCACATTTGTTTCCTGGCCATAGATCACATTCTTGTATTTTTGGTGGAGACCATTTCTTGGTCAAAAATCTGTAGGTGTTAGCCTTCGGTATTATTGAAATGGTTGCTCATGGCTATTTTCGGCAAAAATGAAGGTTGTGTGGCCATTGATCATCGATTAGAGGCTCGTACACCTCACCCCACATATGTTTCCTTGTGATAGATCACATTCTTGGTTTTCGGGTGGAGACCATTTCTTGGCCGAAAATCCGTTGGTGTTAGTCTTCGGTATTATTGAAAATGGCCTTCATGCTATTTTTGACAAAAAATGGAGATGTGTGGCCATTGATCATCAACCAGAGGCTCGTACACCTCACCCCACATATATTTTCTTGCCATAGATCACATTCTTGGATTTCTGGTGGATATCATTTCTTGGTCAAAAGTTTGTAGGTGTTAGCCTTCGGTATTATTGAACATTCTTACATTTCTAGTGGAGACCATATCTTGGTCAAAAATATGTAGGTGTTATCCTTTGGTATTATTGAGAATGGCCGTTCATGCTATTTTCAAGAAAAATGGGGATTGTGAGGCCACTTATCATCGACCAAAGGATCGTACATCTACTAACACCACATATGTTTCCTTGCCATAAATAAAATTCTTCGATTTTTGGTGGAGACCATTTCTTGGTCAAAAATCCGTAGGGATTAGCCTTCGGTATTATTGAAAATGGTTGTTCATGGCTGTTTTCAACCAAAATGGGGGTTGTGTGGCCATTGATCATTGACCAGAGGCTTGTACAGCTCACCCCACATATGTTTCCTTGCCAAAGTTCACATTCTTGGATTTCTGGTGGAGGCCATTACTTGGTCAAAAATCTGTTGGTGTTAGCCTTCGGTATTATTGAAAATGGTCGTTAATGCTATTTTGGACACAAATGGGGTTGTGTGATCATTGATCATCGACCAGAGGCCCATAAACCTGACCCCACATATGTTTCTTGGCCATAGATCACATTCTTGTATTTTTGATGGAGACCATTTCTTGGTCAAAAATCCGTAGGTGTTAGCCTTCGGTATTATTGAAATGGTTGCTCATGGCTATTTTCGGCAAAAATGAAGGTTGTGTGGCCATTGATCATCGATTAGAGGCTCGTACACCTCACCCCACATATGTTTCCTTGTGATAGATCACATTCTTGGTTTTCGGGTGGAGACCATTTCTTGCCCAAAAATCTGTAGGTATTATTGAAAATGGTCGTGCATGCTATTTTCGACAAAAATGGGGGTTGTGTGGCCATTGATCATCGACCAGTTTCTCGTACACCTCATCCCACATATGTTTCCTTGTCATAGTTCACATTCTTGGATTTCTGGTGGAAACCATTTCTTGGTCAAAAATCGGTAGGTGTTAGCCTTTGGTATTATTGAAAATGCACGTTCAAGGCAATTTCTGACAAAAATGGGGTTGTGTGGTCATTCATCATCGACTAGAGGCTCGTACACCTCAGCCGACTTATGTTTCCTTGCCATAGGTCACATTCTTCTATTTCTATGGAGACCATTTCTTGGTCAAAAATCTGAAGGTGTTAGCCTTCGGTATTATTGAAAATGGTCGTTCATGGCTATTTTCGACAAAAATGGGGGTTGTGTGGCCATTCATCATTGACCAGAGGCTCGTTCACCTCACCCCACATATGTTTTCTTGCCATAGATCACATTCTTGGATTTTTGGTGGTGACCATTTCTTGGTCAAAAATCCATAGGTGTTAGCCTTCAATATTATTGAAAATGGTCGTTCATGCTATATTTGAAAAAAATAGGGGTTGTGTGGCCTTTGATCATCAACCAGAGGCTCGTACACCTCACCCACATATGTTTCCTTGTCGTGGATCACATTCTTGGATTTCTGGTGGAGACCATTTCTTGGTAAAAATCCTAGGTGTTAGCCTTCAGTATTATTGAAAATAGTTCTTCATGGCCATTTTCGACAAAATGGGGGTTGTGGGGCCATTGATCATCGACCAGAGGCTTGTACACCTAACCCCACATATGTTTCCTTGTCATAGATCACATTCTTAGATTTCTGGTGGAGACCATTTCTTAGTCAAAAATCCGAAGGTGTTAGCCTTCGGTACTATTGAAAACGGTCGTTCATTCTATTTTCGACAAAAATGGGGGTTGTGTAGCCATTGACCATCGAACAGAGGTTCGTACACCTGACCCCATATATGTTTCCTTGCCATAGGTCACATTCTTGGACTTCTGGTGGGGTCCATTTGTTGGTCAAAAATCCGTAGGTGTTAGCCTTCGGTTTTATTGAAAATTCTCATTCTTACTATTTTGGACAAAAATGGGGGTTGTGTAGCCATTGATCATCGACCAGAGGCTCATACACCTGACCCCACATATGTTTCCTTGCCATAGATCAAATTCTTGGATTTTTGGTGGAGATCATTTCTTGGTAAAACCCCTTAGGTGTTAGCCTTTGGTATTATTGAAAATGGTCGTTTAATGGCTATTTTCGGCAAAGATGAAGGTTGTGTGGCCTTTGATCATCGACTAGAGGCTCCTACACCTCACCCCACATAGGTTTCCTTGCCATAGATCACATTCTTGGTTTTCTGGTGGAGACCATTTCTTGGCCAAAAATCCATTGGTGTTAGCCTTCGGTATTATTGAAAATGGTCCTTCATGCTATTTTCGACAAAAATGGGAGTTGTGTGGCCATTCATCATCGATCAGAGGCTCGTACACCTCACCCCACGTATGTTTTCTTTCCATAGATCACATTCTTGGCAAAAAATTCACAGGTGTTAGCCATGGGTATTATTGAAAATGGTCGTTCATGCCATTTTCGACAAAAATAGGTGTTGTGTGACCATTAATCATCGACCAGAGGCTCGTACACCTTACCCCACATATGTTTCTATGTCATAGATCACATTTTGGATTTTTGGTCGAGACAATTTATTGGTCAAAAATCCATAGGTGTTTGCCTTCAGTATTATTGAAAATGGTCGTTGATGCTATTTTTGACAAAAATAGGGGTTGTGTAGCCATTGACCATCGAACACAGGCTCGTACACCAGACCCCACATAAGTTTCCTTGCCATAGGTCACATTCTTGGATTTTTGGTGGAGGCCATTTCTTGGATTTCTTGGCCACCCAACACCTATTTTTGTTGAAAATAGCATGAACGACCATTTTCAATAATACCGAAGGCAAACACCTACGGAATTTTGACCAAGAACTGGTCTCCACCAGAAATCCCAGAATATGATATATGGCAAGGAACCATATGTGGGGTGAGGTGAACGAGCCTTTGGTCAATGATCAATGGCCACACAACCCCCATTTTTGTCGAAAATAGCCATGAACGACCATTTTCAATAATACTGAAGGCTAGCACCTACGGATTTTTGACCAAGAAATGGTCTCCACCAGAAAACCAAGAATGTGATCTATGGCAAGGAAACATATCTGGGGTGAGGTGAACAAGCCTCTGGTCAATGATCAATGGCCACACGACCCCCATTTTTGTCGAAAATAGCCATGAACGACCATTTTCCATAATACCAAAGGCTACAGATTTTTGACCAAGAAATGGTCTCCACCAGAAATCAAAGAATGTGACATATGGCAAGGAAACATATGTGGAGTGAGGTGTACGAGTAACTAGTCGATGATCAATGGCTACAGAACCCCCATTTTTGTCGAAAATAGCATGAACGACCATTTTCAATAATAACGAAGGCTAACACCTATGGATTTTTGACAAAGAAATGGTTTCCATAAAAAATCCAAGAATGTGATCTATGGCAAGAAAACATACGTTGGGTGAAGTGTACGTGCCTCAGGTCGATGATCAATGGCCACACAACCCCCATTTTTGTCCAAAATAGCTTGCACGACCATTTTCAATAATACCGAAGGCAAACAACTACAGATTTTTGACCTAGTAATGGTCTCCACCAAAAATCCAAGAATGTGACCATTTTCAATAATATTGAAGGCTAACACCTACGGATTTTTGACCAAGAAATGGTCTCCACCAGAAATCCAATAATGTGATCTATGGAAAGTAAACATAAGTGAGGTGAGGTGAACGAGCCTCTGGTCAATGATCAATGGCCACACAACCCCCTTGTTTTGTCGAAAATAGCCATGAACGACCATTTTCAATAATACCGAAGGCTAACACCTATGGATTTTTGACCAAGAAGTGGTCTCCACCAGAAATCCAAGATTGTGACCAATGGCAAGGAAACATATGTGGGGTGAGGTGTACGAGCCTCTGGTCGATGATCAATGGCCACACAACCCCCATTTTTGTCGGAAATAACCACGAACGACCATTTTCAATAATATCAAAGTCTAACACGTATGGATTTTTGACCATGAAATGGTCTCTACCATAAATCCAAGAATGTGATCTATGGCAAGGAAACATAAGTGGGGTGAGGTGTACGAGCCTCTGGTTGATGATCAAAGGACACACAACCCCTTTTTTGTCGCAAATAGCAGGAACGACCATTTTCAATAATATTGAAGGCTAACACCTAAGGATTTTTGACCAAGTAATGGTCTCCACTAGAAATCCAAGAATGTGATCTATGGCAAGGAAACATAAGTGGGGTAAGGTGAACGAGCCTCTGGTGAATGATCAATGGCCACACAACACCCATTTTTGTCGAAAATAGCCATGAACGACCATTTTCAATAATACCGAAGGCTAACACCTATGGATTTTTGACCAAGAAATGGTCTCCACCAAAAATCCTAGAATGTGACCTATGGCAAGGAAACATATGTGGGGTGAGGTGTACGATCCTCTGGTCGATGATCAATGGCCACACAACCCCAATTTTTTGTCGGAAATAGCCACGAACGACCAATTTCAATAATACCGAAGGCTAACACATATGGATTTTTGACCATGAAATGGTCTCAACTAGAAATCCAAGAATGTGATCTATGGCAAGGAAACATAAGTGGGGTGAGGTGTACGAGCCTCTAGTTGATGATCAAAGGCCACACAACCCCTATTTTTGTCGAAAATAACATGAACGACCATTTTCAATAATACCGAAGCCTAACACCTAAGGATTTGTTACCAAGAAATGGTCTCCACCAGAAATTCAATAATGTGATCTATGGCAAAGAAACATATGTGGGGTGAGGTGAACGAGCCTCTGGTCAATGATCAATGGCCACACAACCCCCATTTTTGTCGAACATAGCCATGAACGATCATTTTCAAAAATACCGATGGCTAACACCAACGGATTTTTGACCAAGAAATGGTCTCCACCAGAAATCCAAGAACGTGACCTATGGCAAGGAAACATATGTGGGGTGAGGTGTACAAGCCTCTGGTAGATGATCAATGGCCACACAACTCACATTTTTGTCGGAGATAGCCACGAACGACCATTTTCAATAATACCGAAGGCTAACACATATGGATTTTTGACCAAGAAATGGTCTCCACCAGAAATCCAAGAATGTGATCTATGGCAAGGAAACATAAGTAGGGTGAGGTGTACGAGCCTCTGGTTGATGACCAAAGGCCACACAACCCCTATTTGTGTCGAAAATAGCATGAACGACCATTTTCAATAATATCTAAGGCTAACACCTAAGAATTTTTGGCCAAGAAATGGTCTCCACTAGAAATCCAAGAATGTGATCTATGGCAAGTAAACATATGTGGGATGAAGTGAATGAGCCTCTGGTCAATGATCAATGGCCACACAACCCCCATTTTTATCGAAAATAGCCATGAATGACCATTTTCAATAATACTGAAGGCCAACACCTACGGATTTTTGACTAAAAATGGTCTCCACCAGAAATACAGGAATGTGATCTATGGCAAGGAAACATATGTGGGGTGAGTTGAACGAGCCTTGGGTCAATGATCAATAGCCACACAACCCCATTTTTGATGAAAATAGCCATGAACGACCATTTTCAATAATATCGAAGGCTAACACCTACAGATTTTTGATCAAGAAATGGTCTCCACCAGAAATCCAAGAATGTGACCTATGCCAAGAAAACATATGTGGGGTGAGGTGTACGAGCCTTTGATTGATGATCAAAGGCCACACAACCCCCATTTTTGTCGAAAATAGCCATGAACGATCATTTTCAATAATACCGAAGGCTAACACCTACGGATTTTTGACCAAAAAATGGTAATTTGATCTATGGCAAGGAAATATATGTGGGTTGAGGTGAACAAGCCTGTGGTCAACGATCTATGGCCAAACAACCCCCATTTTTGTCGAAAATAGCATGAACGACCATTTTCAATAATACCGAAGGCTAACACCTACGGATTTTTGACCAAGAAATGGTCTCCACCAGAAATCCAAGAATGTGATCTATGGCAAGGAAAAATATGTGGGGTGAGGTGAATGAGCCTCTGGTCAATGATCAATCGCCACACAACCCCCATTTTTGCCGAAAATAGCCATGAATGACCATTTTCAAATATACCCAAGGCTAACACCTATGGATTTTTGACCAAGAAATGGTCTCCACCAGATATCCAAGAATGTGACCTACGTCAAGGAAACATATGTGTGGTGAGGTGTACGAGCCTCTGGTCGATGATAAGTGGCCTCACAATCCCCATTTTTTCAAAAAAAGCATGAACGACCATTTTCAATAATACCAAATGATATCACCTACATATTTTTGACCAAGATATGGTCTCCACTAGAAATGCAAGAATGTGATCTATGGAAAGGAAACATATGTGGGGTGGGGTGTATGAGCGTCTGGTCAATGATCAATGGCCACACAACCCCCATTTTTGTCAAAAATAGCATTAACGAACAATTTCAATAATACCGAAGGCTAACACCTACAAACTTTTGACCAAGAAATGGTATCCACCAGAAATCCAAGAATGTGATCTATGGCAAGAAAACATATGTGGGGTGAGGTGTACGAGCCTCTGGTTGATGATCAATGGCCACACATCTCCCATTTTTGTCGAAAATAGCATGAAGGCCATTTTCAATAATACCGAAGACTAACACCAATGGATTTTTGACCAAGAAATGGTCTCCACCCGAAAACCAATAATGTGATCTATCACAAGGAAACATATGTGGGGTGAGGTGTACGAGCCTCTAATCGATGATCAATGGACACACAACCTTCATTTTTGCCGAAAATAGCCATGAGCAACCATTTCAATAATACCGAAGGCTAACACCTACGGATTTTTGACCAAGAAATGGTCTCCACCAAAAATACAAGAATGTGATCTATGGCCAGGAAACATATGTGGGGTCAGGTTTATGGGCCTCTGGTCGATGATCAATGATCACACAACCCCCATTTGTGTCCAAAATAGCATGAACGACCATTTTTAATAATACCGAAGGCTAACACCAACGGATTTTTGACCAAGTAATGGCCTCCACCAGAAATCCAAGAATGTGAACTTTGGCAAGGAAACATATGTGGGGTGAGGTGTACAAGCCTCTGGTCAAAGATCAATGGCCACGCAACCCCCATTTTGGTCGAAAATAGCCATGAACAACCATTTTCAATAATACCGAAGGCTAATACCTACGGATTTTTGACCAAGAAATGGTCTCCACCAAAAATCGAAGAATTTTATTTATGGCAAGGAAACATATGTGGTGTTAGATGTATGAGCCTTTGGTCGATGATAAGTGGCCTCACAATCCCCATTTTTCTCGAAAACAGCATGAACGACCATTTTCAATAATACCAAAGGATAACACCTACATATTTTTGACCAAGATATGGTCTCCACTAGAAATGCAAGAATGTGATCTATGGAAAAGAAACATATGTGGGGTGGGGTGTATGAGCCTCTGGTCGATGGTCAATGGCCACACAACCCCCATTCTTGTCAAAAATAGCATGAACGACCATTTTCAATAATACTGAAGGCTAACACCTACGGATTTTTGACCAAGAAATTGTCTCCACCAGATATATAAGAATGTGATCTATGGGAAGCAAACATATGTGGGGTTAGGTCTACGAGCCTCTGGTCGATGATCAATGGCCACACAACCCTTATTTTTGCCGAAAATTGCATCAACGACCATTTTTAATAATACTAAAGGCTAACATTACGGATTTTCGACCAATAAATTGTCTCCACCAAAAATCCAAAAATGTGATCTATGGCATAGAAACATATGTGGGGTGAGGTGTACGAGCCTCTTGTCGATGATCAATGGCCACACAACCACTATTTTGTCGTAAATAGCATGAACAACCATTTTCAATAATACCGAAGGCTAACACCTATGGATTTTTTACCAAGAAATGGTCTCCACTAGAAATCCAAGAATGTGATCTATGGCAATGAAACATATGTGGGGTCAGGTGTATGAGCAACTGGTCGATGATCAATGGCCACACAACCCCCATTTTTGTCGAAAATTGCATGAACGAACATTTTCAATAATACCGAAGGCTAACACCTACTGATTTTTGACCAAGAAATGGTGTCCACCTGAAAACCAAGAATGTGATCTATGGCAAGAAAACATACGTGGGGTGAGATGTACAAGGCTTTGGTCGATGATCAATGGCCGCACAACTCCCATTTTTTTGAAAATAGCATGAAGGACCATTATCAATAATACCGAAGGTGACCATGAAATGGATTTTGACCATGAAACGGTCTCCACCAAAAATCCAAGAATCTGATCTATGGCAAGGAAACATTTGTGGGGTGAGGTGTACGAGCCTCTGGTCGACGATCAATGGCCACACAACACACATAAACTTAAACTCATTTTGATGTGTTTATGTCCACTCAAGTAAAACATCGCACATCATTATGCCACATCGTTTCTCAAAATAAAATAAAGACCATGGAAAATTTAGCCAAATTGCACGAGAGAACTGTTCAAACATAGGTTAAGGTTGTAAGGAATCTTCTTTCCACCAAACAGTTGCTAATAAGTAGGAATATAAAGAATTCAAAACAATAGGTCAATTTTTAAACTAAAAATGACGTTTCCCTGATGTCAAGGGCATTGTATTCGCACGAGAGGATATTAGAGTACAACTAGTGGATGAAGACGTTATAGGGCTAGCTAATGATCTTTTGTGATACCAGGTTTCCTATAATCCCCTCTATTCAAGGCATACCTAGATGGTGTTTATGTCCACAAAAGAAAAACACATCAATATGCCACATCGTTTCTCAAAATAAAATAATGACCATGGAAAATTTATCCAAATTGAGTGAGAGAACTGTCCAAACATAGGTTAAGGTTGTAAGGCACATTTTTTCCACCATACCATTGCTAAAAAGTTGGAATATAGAGGATTCAAACAATAGATCACCTTTTAAACCGCAAATGACGTTTCTATGATTTTGAGGGCACTATATTCGCATGAGAGGGTATTAGAGTGCAACTAGTGGATGAAGACATTATTGGGCTAGCTAATGACTTTTGTGATACCAGGTTTCCAATAATCCCCTCTATTCAAGGCATAGCTAAATGGTGTTAATGTCCACTCAAGTATAACACCATACATGATTATGCCACACCATTTCTCAAAATAAAAAAAGACCATGTGAAATTTAGCCAAATTGCGTGAGAGAACTGTCCAAATATAGGGTAATGTTGTAAGGCACCTTTTCCCACCGTACAATTGCTAAAAAATTGGAATATAAAGAATTCAAAACAATAGATCACCTTTTATACCACAAATGACGTTTCCCTGATGTCAAGGGCATTGTAATTGCACGTGAGGGTATTAGAGTACAACTAGTGGATGAAGACGTCATTGGGCTAGCGAATGACATTTTGTGATTTCAGGTTTCCTATAATCCCCTCTATTCAAGGCATACCTAGACGGTGTTTATGTCCACTCAAGAAAAACAAAACACATCAATATGCCACATTGTTTCTCAAAATAAAATAATGACCTTGGAAAATTTAGCCAAATTACGTGAGTGAACTATACAAACAAAGGTTAAGGTTGTAAGGCACCTTTTTTCCACCATACAATTGCGAAAAAATTGGAATATAAAGAATTCAAAACAATAGATCACCTTTTAAACCTCAAATGACATTTCTATGATATTGAGGGCATTGTATTCACATGAGACGGTATTAGAGTACAACTAGTGGATGAAGACGTTATTGGGCTAGCTAATGACCTTTTGGGATACCAGGTTTTCTATAATCCCCTCTATTCAAGGCATACCTAGATGGTGTTTATGTCCACTCAAGTAAAACACCGCACATCATTTTGCCACATTGTTTCTCAATATAATAAAGACCATGGGAAATTTATCCAAATTGCGTGTGAGATCTGTCCAAACATAGGTTATGGTTGTAAGGCACCTTTTTCCACCATACTGATGCTAAAAGTTTGGAATATAAAGAATTCAAAACAATATATCACCTTTTAAACCTCAAATGTCGTTTCTATGATATTGACGGAATTGTATTCACACGAGAGGTATTAAAGTACAACCAGTGGATGAAGACATTATTGGGCTAGCTAATGACCTTTTGTGATACCAGGTTTCCTATAATCCCCTCTATTCAAGGCATACCTAGTCGTGTTTATGTCCACTCAAAAAAACAAAAGACATCAATATGCCACATCGTTTCTCAAAATAAAATAATGACCATGGAAAATTTAGCCAAATTACGTGAGTGAACTGTGCAAACATAGGTTAAGGTTGTAAGGGACCTTTTTTCCACCATACAGTTGCGAAAAAGTTGGAATATAAAGAATTCAAAACAATAGATCACCTTTTAAACATCAAATGACGTTTCTATAATATTGAGGGCATTGTATTCACACGAGACGGAATTAGAGTACAACTAGTGGATGAAGACGTTATTGGGCTAGCAAATGACCTTTTGTGATAGCGGGATTCCTATAATCTCCTCTATTTAATGCATACCTAGATGGTATTTGTGTCCACTCAAGTAAAACACCGCACATCAATATGCCACATCGCTTCTCAAAATAAAATAAATACCGTGGGAAATTTAGCCATTGTGTGTGAGAACTTTCCAGACATATGTTAAGGTTGTAAGGCACTTTTTTCCACTATACAGTTGCTAAAAAGCAGGAATATAAAGAATTCAAAACAATAGATCACCTTTTAAACTAAAAATGATGTTTCCCAGATGTCAAGGGCATTGTATTCGCACGAGAGGGTATTAGAGTACAATTAGTGGATAAAGATGTTATTGGGCTAGCTAATGACCTTTTGTGATACCAGGTTTCCTATAATCCCCTCTATTCAAGGCATACCTAGACGGTGTTTATGTCTACTCAAATAAAACACAACATATTAATATGCCACATTGTTTCTCAATAAAATAAAGACCATGGAAAATTTAGCCAAATTGAGTGAGAGAACTATCCAAACATAGGTTAAAGTTGTAAGGCACATTTTTCCACCATACGGTTGCTAAAAAGTTGGAATATAATGAATTCAAAACAATAGATCACCTTTTAAACCACAAATGATGTTTTTATGATATTGAGGGCACTGTATTCGCACGAGAGGGTATTAGAGTACAACTAGAGGATGAAGACATTATTGGGCTAGCAAATAACTTTTTGTGTTACCAGGTTTCCTATAATCCCTTATATTCAAGGCGTAACTAGATTGTGTTTATGTCCACTCAAGTAAAACACCACACATCAATTTGCTACATCTTTTCTCAAAATAAAATAAAGACCATGGAAAATTTTGCCCAATGATGTCTTCATCGACTAGCCCAATGTGCCTTACAACCTTAACCTATGTTTGGATTGTTCTCTCACTCGATTTGGATAAATTTTCCATGGTCATTGTTTTATTTTGAGAAATGATGTGGCATATTGACGTGTGTTGTTTTTCTTGTGTGGACATAAACACCGTCTAGGTATGCCTTGAATAGAGGGGATTATAGGAAACCTGGTATTACAAAAGGTCATTAGCTAGCCCAATAATGTCTTCATCCACTAGTTGTACTCTAATACCCTCTCATGCGAATACAATGCCCTTGACATCAGGGAAACGTCCTTTTTAGTTTAAAAGGTGATCTATTGGTTTGAATTCTTTATATTCCTACTTATTAGCATCTTTTTGGTGGAAAAAGGTGCCTTACAACCTTAACCTATGTTTGGAAAGTTCTCTCGTGCAATTTGGCTAAATTTCCCATGGTCTTTATTTTATTTTGAGAAATGATGTGGCATAATGATGTGTGATGTTTTACTTGAGTGGACATAAACACCATCTAGGTATGCCTTGAATAAAGGGATTATAGGAAACCTGATATCACAAAAGGTCATTAGCTAGCCCAATAACGTCTTCATCAACTAGTTGTACTCGAATACCCTCTCGTGTGATTACAATGCCCTTAATATCATAGAAACGTCATCTGAGGTTTAAAAGGCAATCTATTGTTTTGAATTCTTTATATTCCAACTTTTTAGCAAATGCATGGTGGAAAAAAATTGCCTTACAACCTTAACCTATGTATGGACAGTTCACTCACGCAATTTGGCTAAATTTTCCATTGTCTTTATTTTATTTTATTTTGAGAAATGATGTGGCATAATGATGTGCGGTGTTTTACATGAGTGGACACAAACACCATCTAGGTATGCCTTAAATAGAGAGGATTATAGGAAACCTGGTATCACAAAAGGTCATTATCTAGCCCAACAATGTCTTCATCCACTAGTTGTACTCTAATGCCCTCTCGTCCGAATACAATGCCCTTGATATCAGGGAAACATCATTTGTGGTTTAAAAAGTTGATCTATTGTATTGAATTATTTATATTCCAAATTTTTATCATCTGTATGGTGGAAAAAGGTGCCTTACAACCTCAACCTATGTTTGGACAATTCACTCATGCAATTTGGCTAAATTTCCATGGTCTTTATTTTATTTTATTTTGAGAAACGATGTGGCATATTGAATAGAGGGGATTATAGGAAACCTAGAGGGGATTATAGGAAACCTAGAATCACAAAAGGTCATTAGCTAGCCCAATGATGTCTTCATCCACTAGTTGTACTCTAATACCCTCTCGTGCTAATACAATGCCCTTGACATCAGGGAAACGTCATTTGTAGTTTAAAAGGTTATCTATTGTATTGAATTCTTTATATTCCAACTTTTTGCATGGTTTAAAAAATGTGCCTTACAACGTTAACCTATGTTTGGACAGGTCTCTCATGCAATTTGGCTAAAATTTTCATGGTCTTTATTTTATTTTGAGAAACAACATTGCAAATTGAAGTGTGGTGTTTTACTTGAGTGGACATAAACACCGTTTAAGTATGCCTTGAATAGAGGGGATTATAGGAAACATATTATCACAAAAGGTCATTAGCTAGCCCACTAATGTCTTCATTCAGTGTGTTGTACTCTAATACCCTCTCATTCGAATACAATGCCCTCATTACCATAGAAACACTATTTTTAGTTTCAAAGTTGGTCTATTCATTTTAATTCTTTATATTCCAACTATTTAGCAACTGTATGATGGAACAAAGGTGCCTTACAACCTTAACCTATGTTTGGACAAATCTCTTATGTAATTTGGCTAAATTTCCCATGGTCTTTATTTTATTTTGAGAAACAATGTGGCATAATAAAGTGTAGTGTTTTACTTGAGTGGACATAAACACCATCTATGTATGCTTTGAATAGTGGGGATTATAGGAAACCTAGTATCACAAAAGGTCATTAGCTAGCCCAATGATGTCTTCATCCACTAGTTGTACTCTAATACTCACTCATGTGAATACAATACAGTCAATATCATAGAAACGTCATTTGAGGTTTAAAAGCTGATCTATTGTTTTGAATTCTTTATATCCCAACTGACCATTTTCAGGTCAAAAATTGTAGGTGTTTGCCTTCTGTATTATTGAAAATGGTCATTCATGGCTATTTTCGAAAAAAATGGGGTTGTGTGGCCATTGATCATCGACCAGAGGCTCATACACATCACCCCACATATGTTTCCTTGCCATAGATCACATTCTTGGATTTCTAGTGGAGACCATTTGTTGATAAAAAAATCCGTAGGTGTTAACTTTCGGTATTATTGAAAATGGTCGTCCATGCAATTTTCGACAAACATGTGGGTTGTGTGGCCATTTATCATCGACCAAAAGCTCGTGCAACTCACCCCACAAATGTTTCCTTCCCATAGGTCACAATCTTGGATTTCTGGTGGAGACCATTTCTTGGTAAAAAATTCGTAGGTGTTACCCTTCGGTATTATTGAAAATGGTCGTTCAATGTATTTTCGAAAAAATGGGGGTTGTGTGGCCATTGATCAATGACGAGAGGCTCATACACCTATCCCCACATATTTTACTTGCCATAGATCACATTCTTGGATTTCTATTGGATACCATTTCTTGGTCAAAAATTGTAGGTGTTATCCTTCGGTATTATTGAAAATGGTCGTTCATGCTATTTTCAACAAAAATAGGGGTTGTGTGGCTATTAATCATCGACCAAAGGCTCGTACACCTCATCCCACATATGTTTTATTGCCATAGATACATGCTTGGATTTCTGGTGGAGACCAAATCTTAGTAAAAATGCGTAGGTGTTAGCCTTCGGTATTATTGAAAATGGTCGTTCATGCTATTTTCGACAAAAATGGGGGTTGTGTGGCCATTGGTCATTGACCAGAGGCTCGTATACCTCACCCCACCTATGTTTCCTTGCCAAAGATCACATTCTGTTTGACTCTATTTATTGGTAAAAAATATGTAGGTGTTTGCCTTCGGTATTATTGAAAATGGTCGTTCACTCTATTTTCGAAAAATATGGGTTGTGTGGCCATTGATCATCGACCAGGGGTTCGTACACCTGACCCCACATATTTTTCTTTGCCATAGATCACATTCTTGGATTTCTAGTGGAGGTCGTTTCTTGGTGAGAAATCCGTAGGTGTTAGCCTTCTGTATTATTGAATATGGTAGTTCATGCAATTTTCGACAAAAATGGGGGTTGTGTGGCCATTGATCATCGACCAGAGGCTCGTACACCTGACCCCCCGTGTGTTTCTTGCCATAGATCACAATCTTGGATTTTTGGTAGAGACCATTTCATGGTCAAAAATATGTAAGTGTTATCCTTCAGTTTTATTAAAAATGGTCGTTCATGGCTATTTTCGACATAAATGGGGGTAGTGTGGCCATTGATCATCGACCAGAGGCTCGTACACCTCACCCCACATATGTTTCTTTACCACAGATCATATTCTTGGATTTCTGGTGGAGACCATTTCTTGGTGAAAAATCCGTAGGTGTTAGCCTTCGGTATTATTGAAAATGATCGTTCTTGGCTATTTTCTACAAAAATGAGGGTTGTGTGGCCATTGATCATTGACCAGAGGCCCGTACACCTGTCCACACATATGTTTCCTTGCCAAAGATCATATTTTTGGATTTTTGGTGGTGACCATTTTTGGTCAAAAATCTATATGTGTTAGCCTTCGGTATTATTGAAAATGGTCGTTCATGCTATTTTCAACAAAAATGGGGGTTGTGTGGCCATTGATCATCGACCAGAGGCTCATACACCTCACCCCACATATGTTTCCTTGGCATAGATCACATTCTTGGATTACTGGTGGAGACCATTTCTTGGTCAACAATCCGTAGGTGACAGACTTCGGTATTATTGAAAATGGTCATTCATGCTATTTTCGACAAAAATGGGGGTTGTGTAGCCATTGATCATCGACCATAGGCTCGTACACCTGACCCCACATGTGCTTCCTTACCATAGATCACAATTTTGGATATCTGTTGGAGACAATTTTTTGGTCAAAAATATGTAGGTGTTAGCCTTCGGTATTATTGAAAATGGTCGTTCATGCTATTTTCGACATCCTTGGATTTCTAGGGGAGACCATTTCTTGGTCAAAAATCCGTAGGTGTTAGCCTTTAGTATTATTGAAAATCGTCGTACATGCTATTTTCGAAAAAATGGGGGTTGTGTCACCCCACATATGTTTGCTTTCCATGGATTGCATTCTAGGATTTTTGGTGGAATCCATTTCTTGGTAAAAAATCCGTAGGTGTTATCCTTCGGTATTATTAAAATGGTCGTCCATGCAATTTTCGAGAAAAATGTGGGTTGTGTGGCTATTGATCATTGACCAGAGGCTCGTACACTTCACCCCACATATGTTTACTTGCCATAGATCACATTCTTGGATTTCTGGTGGAGACCATTTATTGCTCAAAAATCCATAGGTGTTATCCTTCGATATTATTGAAAATGGTCGTTCATGCTATTTTCGACAAAAAATAGGGGTTGTGTGGCCATTGATCATCGACTAGAGGCTCGTACAATTCCCCACACATATGTTTCCTTGCCATAGATAACATTCTTGGATTTCTGGTAGAGACCATTTTTTGGTCAAAAATTCGTAGGTGTTAGCCTTCAGTATTATTGAAAATGGTTGTTCATGGCTATTTTCGACAGAAATGGGGGTTGTGTGGCCATTGATCATCGACCAGAGGCTCAGACACCTATGTGGGGTGAGGTGTACGAGCCTCTAGTCGATGATCAATGGCCACACAACCCCCATTTTTGTCGACAATAGCATGAACGAACATTTTCAATAATACTGAAGGCTAACACCTACATATTTTGGACCAAGAAATGGTCTCCCCTAGAAATTCAAGGCTGTCGAAAATTGCATGAATGACCATTTCAATAATGCCGAAGGCTAACCCCTACGAATTTTTTAAAAAAATTGTCTCCACCAGAAATCCAAGAATGTGATCTATGAATAGGAAACATATGTGTTGTCAGGTGTACGAGGCTCTGGTGGACGATGAGTGGCCACACAACCCCCATTTTTTTGAAAATATTATGACCGACCATTTTCAAAAATACCAAAGGCTAACACCTACAGATTTTTGACCAAAGAAATCCAAGAATGTGATCTATGGCAAGGAAACATGTGTGGGGTGAGGTGTACGAGCCTCTGGTCGATGATCAATGGCCACACAACCCCTATTTTTGTCAAAAATAGCATGAACAACCATTTTCAATAATACGGAAGGCCAACACCTACGGATTTTTGACCAAGAAATGGTCTCCACCAAAAATCCAAGAATGTAATCTATGGGAAGGAAACATACGTGGGGTGAAGTGTACGAGCCTCTAGTCGATGATCAATGGCCACACAATCCCTATTTTTGTTGAAAATAGCATGAACGACCATTTTCAATAGTACCGAAGGCTAACACCTACAGATTTTTGACTAAGAAATGGTCTCCACTAGAAATCCAAGAATGTGATCTATGTCAAGGAAACATATGTCGGGTGAGGTGTACGAGACTCTGGTCGATGATCAATGGCCACACAACCCCCATTTCTGTCGAAAATAGCCATGAACAACCATTTTCAATAATACTGAAGGCAAACACCTACGAATTTTTGACCAAAATATGGTCTCTACCAGAAATCCAACAATGTGATCTATGGCAAGGAAACAAATGTGTGGGGAATTGTACGAGCCTCTGGTTGATGATCAATGGCCACACAACCCCTATTTTTTGTCGAAAATAGCATGAAGGACCATTTTCAATAATACCGAAGGCTAACACCTACAGATTTTTGACCAATAAATGGTCTCCACCAGAAATCCAAGAATGTGATCTATGGCAAGTAAACATATGTGGGGTGAAGTGTACGAGCCTCTAGTCGATGATCAATGGCCACACAACCCAGATTTTCCTTGAAAATTGCATGGACGACCTTTTTAATAATACCGAAGGATAATACCTACGGATTTTTGACCAAGAAATGGACTCCACCAAAAATCCAAGAATGCAATCTATGGCAAGCAAACATATGTGGGGTGAGGTGTACGAGCCTCTAGTCGATGATTAATGGCCACACAACACCCATTTTTTCGAAAATAGCATGTACGACCATTTTCAATAATACTGAAGGCTAACACCTACGGATTTTAACCAAAATTTGGTCTCCCCTAGGAATCCAAGGATGTCGAAAATAGCATGAACGACCATTTTCAATAATACCGAAGGCTGACACCTACAGATTTTTGACCAAGAAATGGTCTCCAACAGATATCCAAAATTGTGATCTATGGTAAGGAAACACATGTGGGGTCAGGCGTACGATCCTATGGTCGATGATCAATGGCTACACAACCCCCATTTTTGTCGAAAATAGCATGAACGACCATTTTCAATAATACCGAAGTCTATCACCTACGGATTGTTGACCAAGAAATGGTCTCCACCAGAAATCCAAGAATGTGATCTATGTCAAGGAAACACATGTGGGGTGTGGTGTACGAGCCTCTAGTAGATGACTGATGGCCACACAACCCCCATTTTTGTTGAAAATAGCATGAACGACCATTTTCAATAATACCGAAGGCTAACACATACAAATTTTTGACCAAGAAATGGTCACCACCAAAAATCCAAGAATGTGATCTTTGGCAAGGAAACATATGTGTGGACAGGTGTATGAGACTCTAGTCGATGATCAATGGCCACACAACCCTCATTTTTGTAGAAAATAGCCAAGAACGACCATTTTCAATAATAAAGAAGGCTAACACCTACGGATTTTTCACCAACAAATGGTCTCCACCAGAAATCCAAGAATGTGATCTCTAGCAAAGAAACATATGTGGGGTGAGGTGTACGAGCCTCTGGTCGATGGTCAATGGCCACACAACCCCCATTTCTGTCAAAAATAGCCATGAACGACCATTTTCAATAAATTTGAAGGCTAACACCTACAGATTTTTGACCATGAAATGGTCTCTACCAGAAATCCAAGATTGTGATCTATGGCAAGGAAACACATGTGGGGTCAGGTGTACGAGCCTCTGGTCGATGATCAATGGCCACACAACCCCCATTTTTGTCGAAAATAGCATGAACTACCATATTCAATAATACAGAAGGCTAACACCTACAGATTTCTCACCAAGAAATGACCTCCACTAGAAATCCAAGAATGTGATCTATGGCAAAGAAAAATATGTGGGGTCAGGTGTACGAACCCCTGGTCGATGATCAATGGCCACACAACCCATATTTTTTCGAAAATAGCGTGAACGACCATTTTCAATAATACCGAAGGCTAAGACCTACAGATATTTTACCAATAAATAGAGTCAAACAAAATGTGATCTATGGCAAGGAAACATAAGTGGGGTGAGGTGTACGAGCCTCTGGTCAATGACCAATGGCCACACAACCCCCATTTTTGTCGAAAATAGCATGAACGACCATTTTCAATAATACCGAAGGCTAACACCTACGCATTTTTACTAAGATTTGGTCTCCACTAGAAATCCAAACATTTTATCTATGGCAATAAAACATATGTGGGATGAGGTGTACGAGCCTTTGGTCGATGATTAATGGCCACACAACCCCTATTTTTGTTGAAAATAGCATGAACGACCATTTTCAATAATACCGAAGGATAACACCTACAATTTTTGGCCAAGAAATGGTATCCAATAGAAATCCAAAAATGTGATATATGTCAAGTAAACATATGTGGGGTTAGGTGTACGAGCCTCTCGTCATTGATCAATGGCCACACAACCCCTATTTTTTTGAAAATAACATGAACGACCATTTTCAATAATACCAAAGGGTAACACCTATGAATTTTTGACCAAGAAATGGTCTCCTCCAGAAGTCCAAGATTGTGATCTATGGGAAGGAAACATTTGTGGTGTGAGTTGTACGAGCCTTTGGTCGATGATAAATGGCCACACAACCCACATTTTTGTCGAAAATTGAATGGACGACTATTTCTATAATACCGAAGGCTAACACCTACGGATTTTTGATCAACAAAAGGTCTCCACTAGAAATCCAAAAATGTGATCTATGGCAAGGAAACATATGTGGGGTGAGGTTTACGAGCCTCTGGTCGATGATCAATGGCCACACAACCCCATTATTGTCAAAAATAGCCATTAATGACCATTTTCAATAATACAGAAAGCTAACACCTACGATTTATGACCTGGAAATGGTCGGTTGGAATATAAAGAATTCAAAACAATAGATCAGCTTTTAACCCTCAAATGGTGTTTCTATGATATTGACTGCATTATATTCACATGAGTGAGTTGTTGGGGGCCTTCGGCTTCCGAAAGTCCTCAAAAACATGATTTGACAATGTTTTCCAAGTGAAATATGTGAACAGGTATCTTCGGAATCGGGTCATGAGTATACAAGAGCATGGTCAGGACGAAGCCTGAGCGAGACGAAAAGTGATTATGACGAAGGATAAGGTGATCACGAAGCTGTGCGCAGAAAAGCTTCGAGAAGGGGAACCGACTTAAAGATGAAAAGGCAAATTAGACCTCGAAGAATTACTATAGAATTATTGATAAATGTAAAGGGCATGAATGTAATTCTACATGGGCTGCGTCCCTTGCCTATAAATAGATGAACAGTACTCTCGTACTGTTCACGCTGACTTGGCATTCGCTTTTTGCATCATCACTTGTACCTTTACTTTCCGTCAAACCGAAGGTACATTTATAATTTGTTATTGTGAATATGTTAATGCAAATAAAAATGAGTCGATGATAATGTTTATATTATTTTTTGTATTTTGTATATGAATTCTTCCTCATCGTTTATTGTGCTTATGAAGGCTTTTCTTTCACAACCTTCGTCCGAAGTTCATTATATCCAAAGGGACATAACGTCTTGAAGGACGAAGGACTTTAACATTTAACACTTTTCATGTTGCCTTGTTCTTAACTCTTAGCATTTGAGAACAAGTCCCCAACATTGGCGCCCACCTCCGGTGAACTCACTTCCACTTTTTGAGTTTTGAACACCTTCGGCAAGCATAGACCTTCGTCATGCCACCGAAGAAAGCTTCAGCAACAGGGGCTGCAGCTCTGCAACCACTGGATCCCAACCAGGAGACTCTCTCTCTTCGGGAGGCCCGAAGCCAGAAGAGGAAGGCCACCAGCTCAACGCCTCAGGAGGATGAATTGGATCAAGAGATCAGAGATATGGAGATGCATCATCAACAGGTGCAGAGGAAGAAGGAAAAGATGGCTAGGCTAGCTGACCTGCAAAGGCAGATAGACGAAGCCTCTGAAGAAGTTCGCCATCTTACTCAAGATGAGCAGAACCGAAGGCCTCAGCACAGAGAGCTTCATCAGGAGGGCTTCTTCAACGAAGATGACTGGTATGAGAATTTCCATCATGGAAATTTTGCTTTTGATGATGCTTCTCCTCTGTCAGCAGAACTGCAGGCTATACCTTGGCCTCCGTCCTACAAGCCACCCCAACTCCCCATGTACGACGGCCACTCAGATCCGAAGCAGTTTCTGATGAGTTACGAAGCAACAATATCTTCTTATGGTGGCAATACTGCAGTCATGGCGAAATCTTTCGTCATGGCAGTCAAGAGTGTTGCACAAACCTGGTACTCCTCCCTTCGGCCAGGAACAATCACATCATGGCAGAAGCTGAAGGATATGCAGATCACCAGTTTTCAAGGATTTCAAACGAAGCCGGTCACTGCTCAAGTCTTATTCCATTGCACCCAAGATCATGAGGAATATCTTCAGGCGTATGTTCGAAGATTCTTACGCCTGAGGGCACAAGCGCCAACTGTGCCCAATGAAATTGTCATTGAGGCCATGATCAAGGGACTTCGGCCGAGACCTTCGGCCCAGTACTTTGCCAGGAAACCCCCTCAGACTCTGGACAAGTAGCTTCGAAGATGGATGAATACATCCGCGCCGACAACGACTTTCGACAGAGAAGGGAGGAAGCTTACAGATTCTCCGAAATAGCCAGGGGCTTCGGAGGGAGGTTTCATCCTAGACATGTCAGATCGATTCATTCCACCCAGAATGATGACAGGGGAAGCCAACTGCAGAGGCCACAATATTCCTCCCAGGCTTCTCAGGCTTCGGGGCAGCAGTAGAGTTATCCTCGGCCTCTAGCTCCAAGGGGCAGAGGTGCCAAGGGCTTCGGAGGAAGATTTGGGGATCAGCCAAGGAAAATCTATTGCTTATTCTGTGGTGAAGACAAGGGCCACACCACCAGGATGTGCCATGTTACCATCCAAAAACAAAAAGAAATAGCAGAAGCTGTAGCCCAACAGACTTAGCCAAAGCAAGTCCTGCATACTGCTTCGTACCACTCGCCCTATATCCCAGAATATGTGGGTAACCACCCTGCAGCTTCTGTTGCTTCGGCAAGTCAATCTCAGGCATCTTGGCAACATCTTCCATCTCCACCACCAATGCAACGAGGCCAGCAGCCAGAAGGGAGTCAGCATACTCAACACCAACAAGACTTCAGAGAAGAGTTCGAAGCTCGCACAGTCAATAGTACTGTGCCAGAATCGAAGCACATTTATTGACAAATATCCTACCTCGGCAGCAGTTTTTGCATTCAGTATCATTTTCTTTTTAATAAGGAACAATTATTGAGACTAAGTGTTTTTTGTCGTTTTCAATTTCTTGTAATATCTTCGACTTTGCTATAGTACAAGTATACCTTCTCCACAGAATAATGGAGTCCAAAAGTCGCCGAAGCATAAGAACTTATGGTTACGCGGTGAATCTTCGAAATAACAAAAAGTCGTTCCTAAGAGAGCGCAGTGTAAGTTTTCTGCTCAAAAGTCGTTCTAAAGAGAATGCAGAGCTCACAGCGAAAAATAAACGCTGATTCCGCTGAAAGTAAAAGGCGAAGAAGCTCCTAAGGGAGGCTTACAGCGAAAAATAAACGCTGATTCCGCTGAAAGTAAAAGGCGAAGAAGCTCCTAAGGGAGGCTTACAGCGAAAAATAAACGCTGATTCCGCTGAAAGTAAAAGGCGAAGAAGCTCCTAAGGGAGGCTTACAGTGAAAAAAACGTCGATCTTCGGCAAATATCATTTTGCATAACATCACATCATCACATCATTTGCATAGCATAACATCATACATCATATTGCATCAACTACACAAGAAGGGGGTCTCAGTATTGATATTCGAAGGTTGTTTCGAAGAAATAGTGCCAGGGCACAAAAATAGTTATTGAAGAGTTATACCTTCGTCAAACTCTGAAATGGAAAGATCTATTGGTTATTGATTTTACGAGGATTGGTTATTGATTTTATGAGAACACGGATATTATTTACGAAGCATGAAAAGAAGGGAAGGTGGTTTTTCGCCGAAGGCTCAAAAACGGTATGTATATGAAGTTTCATGCATCGTAATGAATAGAACCATAAACAGCTAATATATTACATTCAAAGTTACAAAATATTACACATGTTTCTCAACAAACATTACATTCTAAATGTTTTTACAATAACATCTAATCTTCCCTTAAAACTATTTCTGCAGCTTCGTTTAGTAGCTGATCAACAACTTTATCCATGATGGCTTCGGCCATTTTTCTAATTTTGTCGTCCCCTTTCGCGTGGGGGTCCGCCGATGGCTCGGTAGGCTCTGAGGGAGGAGAAAGTACGGCTTTATTACAAAACGTAAACAAGTCCGAAATCAAAAATTACAAGAAAGAGACGAAAACCACTAGTCAATACCTATTTGCCCTTCGGGATCCGCACTTTTTTCAGCGGCCTCTGCTACTTTCCTAGCGTCATGAATGCCTTTCTCGCTTTTTCGTATAATTTCCTAGGCCATTTCCCGACCACCATTGTCCCAGATGTCGGTGAAAAATTTTCCACCGACCAAGCTCGCTTCGGCCGAAGGGTCTTTTATATCTTCAGAGGATAAGGCGGTTTCGGATTGTGCTAAGAATTTACATGGTCACAGCCTTTCCTCTCCAAAATGGTAGCAATCCCCCTGGCACCCGAAAAGGCGCATATGTCTCCTCGAATATTTAAAATTTCTTCAAAAGCTTCAGCTTCGTGGCTGATTCATCCAATTGGGCCTTCGGGGTCACCCCTTATGAAGTTCTCCTCACTTGAGAATGCGCCAACGCTAGCGAAGCTGGTTTTTATTGTCTTAACACATTCCATAGATTTTTCATAGCATCTTTTCTTAGATGCACGAAGCTCTTCAACATTTTTCTCCAAATGATTTGCCCATTGTTCACTGATTTCTCGTTTTGTTTCTTCAAGTGTGCGCTCCTCTTTAGCTCTGGCTAGTTGTTTTCGAAGATCTTCAATTTCACGCTTCTGAGCCTCAGCTTGAGCTTTAAAAGTAGCTTCGTCTTCTTTTATTCTATTTATCAATGAATATAATATTTTATCTTTTTCGAGACCTTCGTTCCTTAGTTCAATTACTTCGGAACGAAGGTTGCTCAGGGCCATAACACACCCTTCGTCTTCAGCATCTTTTTGAGCCCTGAGGGCATTGCTAAGTATAAGGCCTCTGCAAAAAGTTTGGTTTCAATAAGTTTAAACAAATGAAAAATTTTGGTTTCAATAAATAATACAAAGACCTCATTTTTGCACCTTTAAGCTATTATACGCCAAGCTGTCGGCCAGCTCGTTTTTCGACAACACCGAGAGCCCGTCTTCTAGTGTTGGGAATCCGAAGCTCTTGCTCATCTCCCGACAGACAGAAATCTCCTTGCTTTCAGGGAGACAATACAAGAAGTCTTCTTCTCCGCTCCCGTTGAATATTAACGGCCCCTTTGGATATTTCAGTTTTTGGGCATAAAACTGGGCCTCTTGCTTTTCTTTTTCAGTCAACTTTTTCCTCGAAGCATGTCGTAAAATATAATCGAAGGCTTCGGAAGATGCTTCGGGGGCGGCAGTGCCAGTTTCTTCAGCCAAAATTTGTTCTGCTATTTCTGTTTCTTCGGCTTCCAAGGATTTCACCTTGGTGGGCTTTGAAGGCCCAGCTTCAGTCTCAGATTGGTGCTTTGAAGCTTCGGCACCAAAGGCTTCAATATGCACTTTGGAAGTTTCAACAATTTTCTTCAGAGTCGTGCTTGAAGACTTTATTGTCTCCAAAACATCCAGCACATTAACCATCCTTTTTCTTTTGGGGGTCACTGCTGGACCCTTTTGGCTTTTTGGTGCTTCAATTTTTGCTGAAGGACTTAAAATTTCATATGTCCTTGTTTCTGTAGCCTTCGGTTCTTCTATTTTCTTCATTTCCGGCATTATGATTGGCTCTTCAACATTCGGTAGGGGAGTCGGCTCCTTGGCTTCGGTGGCCGAAGAGGTTTCACCAACATATTCAGGCACTATGGCCAGTTCAATATAGCGTGGCCGGTGAGTAAGAACCTTTATCTTTTTCCTCTCCGGCGCTGGCTCACTGGGAGCGGCTGAAGCAACTTCCTTTGCTGAAGCAGTATTTTTTATTTTTTGACCCCGTGTTGGATAATGGTAGTCGGGGTAGACAAACCCAACTGCATCAAATACTCGGTTGAGTCTCTTCTTCTTTCGGCCTCCGAAGGCCGCTGATAGTGCAGTGTCTTCGGCCTTCGAGTATGATCCAAGCAGTTCATCACTTATGGCCTCAATACTTTTCAGCCAGTCATCATCTGGCTCGACGAACTTATCTCCGTATTTGAATGTGTATTTTAGTCTAACTAGTCCACCTTCGTCAGGTTCCCTGACGATTTCCTTCGGCATTTCCCACTTTTCTGCAAGTGGCCATACTCTGAAGGCAATGTGTTCTTGGATCAAATCCCTTGTCCCAATAAAAGAGCAAACCACGTCGAAGGCTCTCTGGCATTCTTCGGCTGCTTCATCCATTTCCACCTTCGGCCTCCGGAGGCCGAAGCGTTGCCAGATAGGGTGCATAATGATATCTTTAACATCTTCTCGTGTTTTCAAATCATTCTTCACATAAAACCATTCCGTCATCCAGTCGCCGGGCCACCTCTTTCGAAAGGTTGGCACGGGACAGCTTGACCCAGACCGGGCACCGAAGTTGTAGCAGCCAAAATTGTTGTGATACTGCTCTTTACCCCAGGGTATTGTCTCATACAATAGCTCATGTATGTTGCAGAAACTTTTTGCATTTGGTTTTAAACCTTGGCTCCTCACGGCCCAGACGAAGATGCCCATCCTTATGATTGCTTCGGGAGTAAGTTGATGAAGGCAGATTTCAAATATCTTCAGTATTTCCATGACAAAACTGCTCAAGGGAAACCGCAGTCCAGCCTTTAAGAAGCTTTGGAATATCACGACTTCATTATCCTCGGGAGTCGGACAAGTTTTCTCTCCTTCATCAGCCCTCACAATAGACAAGTCCCGAAAATATCTACCCCTCATATTGACAAGATGGCTTTGTTTAATACTTGATTTACCAAAAACCGCATGGCTTGGTCGCCAAGGTCGATCTTCGGAATCTTCACCACCACTATCCACATCATAATTGTCACTGTCACTAGTGTCTTCAGATAAACCCTCTAAAATCTCCCTAGTAATCTTCTATGTATTTGTCTTTGCTATTGATTGAAGAAAGCCGAGATGCATCTCCTCAGAAAGGCTCAGCTTCGATTCAGCAACAGCTTTCTTATCTTCAGACATCTTCGAAAATGCTGAGAAAGTGCTCTCGAAACCGAAGCTTAAAAATTTAAAAAGCCAAGCAAGTGTTGTTGCGCAAGGGCTAAAAGTTGAGTGAGCAAAAGCAGATAGCAAGAAAGCGTGCCAAATGAACTTGTGGTGAGCTCTTATTTATACACCTAGTGCGTTAAAAACTGGAGGGTCCCGCTTGTCAATGACTGTTGCTATTCTAGCAAAGGGAAGGTGTTTTTTCGGACATTCGGCTTAAGGCCTTCGTCCATATCGCAATATGAATTTATCACTAATAAATTAATATTGCGAGGGGCTACTGTTGGGGGCCTTCGGCTTCCGAAGGTCCTCAAAAACATGATTTAACAATGTTTTCCAAGTGAAATATGTGAACAGGTATCTTCGGAATCGGGTCATGAGTATACAAGAGCATGGTCAGGACGAAGCCTGAGCGAGACGAAAGGTGATTATGACGAAGGATAAGGTGATCACGAAGCTGTGCGCAGAAAAGCTTCGAGAAGGGGAACCGACTTAAAGATGAAAAGCCAAATTAGACCTCGAAGAATTACTATAGAATTATTGATAAATGTAAAGGGCATGAATGTAATTCTACATGGGTTGCGTCCCTTGCCTATAAATAGATGAACAGTACTCCCGTACTGTTCACGCTGACTTGGCATTCGCTTTTTGCATCATCACTTGTACCTTTACTTTCCGTCAAACCGAAGGTACATTTATAATTTGTTATTGTGAATATGATAATGCAAATAAAAATGAGTTGATGATAATGTTTATATTATTTTTTGTATTTTGTATATGAATTCTTCCTCATCGTTTATTGTGCTTATGAAGGCTTTTCTTTCACAACCTACGTCGGAAGTTCATTATATCCGAAGGGACATAATGTCTTGAAGGACGAAGGACTTTAACATTTAACACTTTTCATGTTGCCTTGTTCTTAACTCTTAACATTTGAGAACAAGTCCCCAACATGAGTATTATAGTACAACTAGTGGATGAAGACGTTATTGGGCTAGCTAATGACCTTTTGTGATACCAGGTTTCCTATAATCCCCTCTATTCAAGGCATACCTAGATTGTGAATATGATTATAGGAAACCTGGTATCACAAAAGGTCATTAGCTAGCTGTTGGGGACTTGTTCTCAAATGCTATGAATCAAGAACAAGGCAACATAAAATGTTAAATATCAAAAGCCCTTCGTCCTTCAAATCATTATTTCCTTTCGGATATAACGAATTTAGGACGAAGGTCGTGAAGGATGTACCTTCATGGTCATGATAAAAAATGGAGAACATTCAAGCAAAATACAGAAAGTAACATAATATCTGTAAACATTATTATTACTCTATTTTTATTCGTATTATTTGTGTAAACAAAGATAAATTACAAATGTACCTTCGGCTTGAAGGGAAGAAAATACAGGTGTGGCACAAAAGTGAATGCCAAGTCAGCGTGAACAGTACGGGAGTACTGTTCATCTATTTATAGGCACGGGACGCAGCCATTGTAAAATTACATTAATGCCCTTTACATTTATCAATAACTTTATAGTAATTCTTCGAGGTCTAATTTGGATTTTCATCTTTAAGTCGGTTCCCCTTTTCTGCTGTCATGCCGAAGCTTTTCTGCGCATAGCTTCGTGATCATCTTATCCTTCGTCATGGTCGCCTTCCGTCCTACTCAAGCTTCGTCTTGACCATACTCTTGTATACCCGAAACCCGATTCCGAAGATACCTGTTCGCATATTTCACTTGGAAAACATTGTCAAATCATGTTTTTGAGGACCTTCGGAAGCCGAAGGCCCCCAACAGTAGCCCCTCGCAATATTAATTTGCTGGAATGATAAATTCATATTGCAATATGGACGAAGGCTTTAAGCCGAAGGTCCGAAAAAACACCTTCCCTTTGCTAGAATAGCAACAGTCATTGACAAGCGGGACCCTCTAGTTCCCGACATAATGGGTGTATAATAGGGGCTCGCCACAATTTATTTGGCACGCTCTCTTGCCATCTGTTTTGCCTGCTCAAATAGCTTTCTGCCCACAAATATTTGGTTGCCTCCCTAATTTTAAGCTTCGGAAGCGAGAGGCAAGAATTTCGAAGGGATGTCTGAGGAGAAGAAGGTTACTGCCGAGATGAAGGTGAGCCTTTCTGAGGAGAAAAATCTTGGCTTTCTTGAGTCAATATCAAAGACGAATACGGAGAAGATTACAAGGGAGATTTTAGAAGGTTTATCTGAAGATACTGGTGATAGTGACAGTTATGATGCAGACAGTGGGGGTGAAGATTCCGAAGATCGACCATGGCGACCAAGCCATTCAGTCTTCGGAAAATCAACTATTGGGCAAAGTCACCTTGAAAACATGAGGGGGAGATATTTTCGAGATATGTCCATTGTGAGAGCAGATGACGGAGAAAGAACTGTGCTGACTCCCGAAGATAATGAAGTCGTTATCTTCCGAAGCTTTTTTAAAGCTGGGCTACGATTTCCTATAAGCAGGTTTGTGGTAGAAGTTCTGAAAATATATCAGGTTTACCTTCATCAACTTACCCCTGAAGCAATAATAAGAATGGGAATCTTCGTCTGGGCTGTGAAGAGTCAGGGCCTAGAGCCAAGTGCGAAAAGCTTTTGCAATATACATGAATTGTTATACGAAACGAAGCCCTAGGGTAAAGAGCAATATCATAACAACTTTGGTTGCTACAACTTCGGTGCTCGCTCTGGATCAAGCTGTCCCGTGCCCACCTTTCGGAAGAGATGGCCTAGAGAATGGATGAAAGAATGGTTTTATGTAAAAAATGAATTGAAGGTTCGAGAAGATATTAAGGATGTCATCATGTGCCCCATCTGGCAGCGCTTCAGACTCCGGAAACCGAAGGTAGAAATGGATGAAGTAGCCGAAGAATGCCAACGGGCCTTCGGCGTAGTCTGCTCTTTTATTAGGACAAGGGATTTAATACAAGAACACATTGCCTTCAGAGTGTGGCCTCTTGCAGATAATTGGGAAATGCCAAAAGAAACTGTTAAAGAAACTGACGAAGGTGGGCTAGTCAGGCTGAAGTATACATTCAAGTACGGAGACAAGTTCGTTGAACCAGATGATGATTGGTTAAAGAGCATTGAGACTGTAAGTGATGAATTGCTTGGGGTATATTCGAAGGCCGAAGACACTGCATTGTCAGCGGCCTTCGGAGGCCGAAAAAAGAAAAGACTCAACCGAGTGTTTGATGCAGTCGGGTTTGTCTACCCCGACTATCTCTATCCAGTGCGGGGGCAAAAAAGAAAAGGCACAACTTCTGCGAAAGAAACAGCTGCAGCTGCTCCTAGCGAGCCAGCGCCGAAGAGAAAAAGGGTAAAGGTTCTCACAAACCGGCCACGCTACATTGAACCAGCCATGGTGCCTGCATTCGCCGGTGAAACCTCTTCGGCCACCAAAGATAAAGAGCCAACCCTGCTGCCAGAAGTCAAAGAAATGGCCGAAGTGCCAGCGACAGAAAAGATGGAAGAACCAAAGACGGAAGAAGCGAAAGCATCAGCTGAGGGAGTGAAAATATCAGAAATTTTAAGTCCTTCAGAAGAAATTGAAGCAGCACAAATTAAAAAGGGGCCAACAGTGACCCCAAAAAGAAAAAGAATGGTTAATGTGTTAGATGTTTTGGAAACAATTAAACTTCCAAGCACAACCCCAAAGAAAACTGCTGAAACTTCTGAGGCGCTTGCTGAAGTATCCGTTGCTGAAGCTCCGAAGCAACAAACTGGAGTTGAAACCGGGCCTACAGAACCAACCAAGGTAATACCTTTGGAAGCAGAAGAAGCAAAAATTGCAAAGGCAACCGAAGAAATGAAAATGTCAGAGCCAACTTTGGTCGAAGAAATTGATACCGCTGCCCCCGAAGCATCTTCCAAAATATACGATTATATCGTGCGACATGCTTCGGGGAAAAAATTATCGGAAGAAGAAGTTTTTGAAGCTAATCACTATGCCAAAGAATTGAAATATCCGAAGGGGGCACTAGTGTTCAATGGGACGAACGAAGAAGATTTCCTATACTGCCTCCCAGACAACAAAGAATTATCCGTCTGTCGGGAGATGGCTAGAAGTATGGGGTTTCCGAAGCTCGAAGCTGGATTATGTGCTATGACGAAGGAGGATCTCGCGGATAGTCTTGCATACAATAGCCTGAAGGTATGGGAATTGGGCGTTTGGAAATTTTATAATTCGCAACTCATTCTTTTATTCTTATACCAACTCTTTTACATATAGGGTTTAATTCTAAGCAACGCATTGAGAGCACAAAAGAATGCCGAAGATGAGAGCTATGAAATTGCGTTCAACAACCTACGATCAGAAGTTATTAAACTGAGAAACGAAGCTCTGTAAAAGGATAAAATTCTGCTTACATTGGTAGACAAGGTAAAAAAGGACGAAGCTGCCACAAAGGCCCAAACCGAAGCCCAAAAACGCGAAATTAAAGGTCTTCAGAAACAGCTAGCTAGAGCCAAAGAAGAACGTATACTTGAAGAGACAAAACGAGAGCTTAGTGATCAATTGGCCAATCATTTAGAGATAAGTGTTAAGGAGCTTCGTGCATCCCAGAGAAAATGCTATGTTAAATCCATAGAGTGCGTTAAGAAGATAAAATCCAGCTTCGCCAACGTTGGCGCATTTTCTAGTGAAGAGAATTTCTCAAGAGGCAATCCCGAAGGTCCAATGGAATGGATCAGTCATGAAGCAGAGGCCTTCGAGGAAATCCTAAATAGCCGCGGTGACATCTGCGCTTTTTTGGGTGCTAGAGGGATTGCTGCTGTTTTGGAGAGGAAAGGTTGCGAGCATGTAAAATCCTTAGCACAGTCCGAAGCTACCTTGTGCTCTGAAGACATTAAAGACCCCTCACCCGAAGCAAGCATGGTCGGCGGGAAATTCTTCACTGATATCTGGGACAACTGCGGCCGAGAAATGGCGCGAGAAATTCTTCAAAAGAGTGAAAAAGGCATCCACGATGCAAGAAAAGTAGCAGAAGCTGCCGAGAAAAGTACAGAGCCCGAAGGGCAAATAGGTATTAATTAGTGGTTTTTATTATGCTGTAATTTTTAATTCCAGACTTTGTTCGCAGTTTGTAATAGTAATATAGCCGTATCTTCTCTTCCCTCAGAACCTGCTGAGGCATCTCCGGGCCCCCACCCGAAGGGGGACGATGAAATTAGAAAAATGGCCGAAGCCATTATGGACAAGGTTGTCGACCAGCTATTGAATGAAGCTACAGAAATAGTGCTTAAGGAGGATTGAATGTTATTGTAGAAACGTTTGGAACGTAACATGTGTAATATATTGTAACTTTGAATGTAATATATGATCTATAGTTCAATTCTTTACGATGCATGAAATTTTGCATACATACCATTTTTGAGCCTTCGGCGAAAAAACACCTTCCCTTCTTTTCATGCTTTGTGAAGAAAATCCTTTCTATATCACAAGAATTTGCTTACTTCTCTGATGAAAAATATCAAAGCTTCGTGAAATATTCTCCGAAGCTATAAAAAAGTTTTGTGTTGCCTCTCTACTGAAGCTATACTTCATCTCGATTTGTCTTGTGCCTTAGCACGATTTTCTCTTTTCCAAAATATTCTCCGAAGACCAACACTGTATCCCCTTCTTGTTCCACATGCAATATGCTGTATGATGCTTATGTTATGCAGAATGATGTGATGATGTTATGTTATGCAAAATGATATTTGTGCCGCAGATACATATCCCTGTAATAGAGCACACACACTTTTTATCTCAGCGCTGACTTTTCGCTGTAAGCCTCCCTTAGGAGCTTCTTCGCCTTTTACTTTCAGCGGAATCAGCGTTTATTTTTCGCTGTAAGCCTCCCTTAGGAGCTTCTTCGCCTTTTACTTTCAGCGGAATCAGCGTTTATTTTTCGTTGTAAGCCTCCCTTAGGAGCTTCTTCGCCTTTTACTTTCGGCGGAATCAGCGCTTATTTTTCGCTGTAGTTTCAGAAAACTTACACTGCGTTCCCTTAGGAGCGACTTTTTACTATTTCGAGGAATTTGTAATATGTCTGTTAGGACAAATGTTTGATAGTACAAAGGTCCTTCATGCCACCATAAATTTGTATGCTTCGGCAAATCAAGCCTATGGAAAAGACATATTTTTATTATGGTAATAGACGAAAGTGTTACAAGAAATCGAAAAACGATAAAAGACACTTAAACTCCTCATAATTGTTTTTACTAACAAAAAGGTAATACTAAATGTAAGAATGCGAAAGAACTGCTGTTGAGGTAGGATATTTATCAATAAATGTGCTTCGACTCTGGCACAGTGCTATTGACTGTGCGAGCTTCGGACTCCTCTCTGAAATCCCTCTGAAGGTGATTGTGTTGACTCCCTTCTGGCTGCTGTCCTCGCTACGTCGGCGGTGGTGGTGGAGGGTGCTGCCAAGATGCTTGGGGTTGGCTTGCCAAAGCAACAGAAGCTGCGGGGTGGTTGCCTACATATTCTGGAATATAAGGCGAATGATACGAAGCAGTATGCATGACCTGATTCGACTGACTTTGTTGCGCAGCTGCTTCTGCTATCTCCTTCTGCTTCTGGATGGTAACGTGACACATCCTGGTGGTATGGCCCTTGTCTTCACCACAGAATAGGCAATAAATTTTTCTTGGCTGATCTCCAAACCTTCCCCCGAAGCCCCTGGTGCCTCTGCCCCTTGGCGTTGGCGGCCGAAAAGAACTTTGATGTTGGCCCGAAGCTTGTGAAGAGTATTGTGGCCTTTGCTGCTGACTCCCTCGATCATCAGTTTGAGCAGAGTTATGAATCGACCTAACGTGCCTCGGGTGAAATCTTCCTCCAAAGCCCCTGTTCATTTCAGAGAACCTGAATGCTTCCTCCCTTCTTTGGCGGAAGTCATTGTCAGCTCGAATGTATTCGTCCATCTTCTGGAGCAGCTTCTCCAACGTTTGTGGTGGTTTCCTGGCAAAGTACTGCACTGAAGGTCCCGGCCGAAGCCCCTTAATCATGGCCTCAATGACAATTTCATTGGGCACTGTTGGCGCTTGTGCCCTCAGATGCAGAAACCTTCGGACGTATGCCTGGAGGTATTCTTCGTGGTCCTGGGTACACTGAAATAAAGCTTGAGCAGTGACTGGCTTCGTCTGAAACCCTTGGAAGCTAGTTATCAGCATGTCCTTCAACTTCTGCCAAGAAGTGATTGTCCCTGGCCGAAGAGAAGAGTACCAGGTCTGAGCGACGCTCATGATGGCCATGACAAAAGATTTTGTCATGACTGCAGTATTACCACCATACGAAGATATGGTTGCTTCGTAACTCATCAAGAATTGTTTCGGGTCTGTATGACCGTCATACATGGGGAGCTGGGGTGGCTTGTAAGACTGGGGCCATGGTGTAGCTTGCAATTCTGTTGAGAGAGGAGAAGCATCATCGAAAGCAAAGTTTCCATGATGGAAATCTTCATACCAGTCGTCCTCATTGTGGAAGCCTTCCTGATGGAGCTCTCTGCGTGGAGGCCTTCGGCTCTGATCATCTTGAACAAGATGACGAACCTCTTCAGAAGCTTCGTCTATCTGTCTCTGAAGATCAGGTAGACGAGCCATCTTCTCCTTCTTGCGCTGCACCTGTTGCTGAAGGATCTCCAGGTTTTGGATCTCCTGATCCAGGTCATCCTCCGGAGGTGTTGGACTAACAGCCTTCCTCTTCTGGCTTCGGGCCTCTCTAAGAGAAAGAACGTCCTGATTGGGATCCAGCGGTTGTAAAGTACCAGCCCCTGTCGCTGAAGCTTTTTTCGGCGGCATGACGAAGGTGATGCTTGCCGAAAGTGTTCAAGACTCAGAAAATGGAAGTGAGTTAACCGGAGGTGGGCGCCAATGTTGGGGACTTGTTCTCAAATGCTATGAATCAAGAACAAGGCAACATAAAATGTTAAATATCAAAAGCCCTTCGTCCTTCAAATCATTATTTCCTTTCGGATATAACGAATTTAGGATGAAGGTCGTGAAGGATGTACCTTCATGGTCATGATAAAAAATGGAGAACATTCAAGCAAAATACAGAAAGTAACATAATATCTGTAAACATTATTATTACTCTATTTTTATTCGTATTATTTGTGTAAACAAAGATAAATTACAAATGTACCTTCGGCTTGAAGGGAAGAAAATACAGGTGTGGCACAAAAGTGAATGCCAAGTCAGCGTGAACAGTACGGGAGTACTGTTCATCTATTTATAGGCACGGGACACAGCCCATGTAAAATTACATTAATGCCCTTTACATTTATCAATAACTTTATAGTAATTCTTCGAGGTCTAATTTGGACTTTCATCTTTAAGTCGGTTCCCCTTTTCTGCTGTCATGCCGAAGCTTTTCTGCGCATAGCTTCGTGATCATCTTATCCTTCGTCATGGTCGCCTTCTATCCTACTCAAGCTTTGTCTTGACCATACTCTTGTATACCCAAAACCCGATTCCGAAGATACCTGTTCGCATATTTCACTTGGAAAACATTGTCAAATCATGTTTTTGAGGACCTTCGGAAGCCGAAGGCCCGCAACACTAGCCCAATAACATCTTTATCCACTAGTTGTACTCTAATACCCTCGTGCGAATACAATGCCCTTGACATCTAGGAAACATCATTTTTAGTTTAAAAGGTGATCTATTGTTTTGAATTCTTTATATTCCTGCTTTTTAGCAACTGTATGGTGGAAAAAAGTGCCTTACAACCTTAACCTATGTTTGGAAAGTTCTCTCACGCAATTTGGCTAAATTTCCCATGGTCTTTATTTCATTTTGAGAAACGATGTGGCATAATGATGTGCGGTATTTTACTTGAGTGGACACAAATACCATCTAGGTATGCATTAAATAGAGGGGATTTTAGGTATTTTGCTATCACAAAAGGTCATTTGCTAGCTTAATAATGTCTTCATCCTCTAGTTGTACTCTAATACTGTCTCGTGTGAATACAATGCCCTCAATATCATAGAAACGTCATTTGAGGTTTAAAAGGTGATATATTGTTTTGAATTCTTTATATTCCAACTTTTTTGCAACTGTATGGTGGAAAAAAGGTGCCTTACAACCTTAACCTATGTTTGGACAGTTCACTCACGTAATTTGGCTAAATTTCCATGGTCATTATTTTATTTTGAGAAACGATGTGGCATATTGATGTGTTTTGTTTTTCTTGAGTGGACATAAACACGACTAGGTATGCCTTGAATAGAGGGGATTATAGGAAACCTGGTATCACAAAAGGTCATTAGCTAGCCCAATGACATCTTCATCCACTAGTTGTACTCTAATACCCTCTCGGGCCAATGCAATGCCCTTGACATCAAGGAAACGTCAGTTGTGGTTTAAAAGGTGATCTATTGAATTGAATTTTTTATATTGAAACTTTTTAGCAACTGTATGGTGGAAAAAAGGTGCCTTACAGCCTTGACTTATGTTTGGACAGTTCTCCCATGTAGTTTGGCAAAATTTTCATTGGTCTTTATTTGATTTTGAGAAACGATGTGGCAAATTGATGTGTGTGGTTTTACTTGAGTGGACATAATCACCGTCTAAGTATGCCTTGAATAGAGGGGTTATAGGAAACCTGTTATCACAAAAGGTCATTAGCTAGCCCACTAACATGTTCATCCAGTAGTTGTATTCTAATACCCTCTCGTGTGAATACAATGCCATTGACATAAGGGAAACATCATTTTTAGTTTAAAAGTTGATCTATTACTTCGAATTCTTTATATTCCTACATTTTAGCAACTATATGGTGGAAAAAGGTGTCATATAACCTTAATCTATGTTTGGACAGTTCTCTCACGCAATTTCGCTAAATTTCACATGGTCTTTATTATATTTTGAGAAATGATGTGGCATAATGATGTGTGGTGTTTTACTTGAGTGGACAGAAAAGCCATCTAGGTGTGCCTAGAATAGAGGGGATTATAGGAAACCTAGTATCGCAAAAGATCATTAGCTACCCCAATAATGTCTTCATCCACTAGTTGTACTCTAAAACCCACTCGTGTGAATACAATGCCCTCAATATCATAGAAACGACATTTGAGGTTTAAAAGGTGATATATTGTTGTTGGGGCCATGCTTCGTTGCGCCGAAGGTCTTGCGTGAAGAAGCAGCTTCGGCTGAAATCGTCCCCAGGAAATGGCCGAAGGTTCCTTTTTATAGAGCTTCGGCGTTACAAACCGACATAAAGATAGAATGACCTTTTTATCCATAGAGGTCTAAGATAATGTTGTAAACTTTTGTAAAGGGCATAATTGTAATTCATCACAGGCTGCGTCCTGTGTCTATAAATAGATGAACAGTACCCCCGTACTGTACACATGAACCTGTCATTTGCCTTCACATCACACTTGTATTCTTCAAGACCGAAGGTACATTTGTAATTTGGAGTCATTTACATTCGTTTATAATAATAAAAATGGAGATGATTTTATGATAACATTTAAGTATTTTCATATCTCATGATTTATATGAATGCTTCGTTCCTCATTGTCACGCTTACGAAGCTACGTCCTTCGTAACCTTCGTCCGAGATGCTTTATATCCCAAAGGGATATAATGTTATGGAGGACGAAGGACTTTTACACTTAACATTTTCTATGTTGCCTTGTTCTTAATTCTTAGCATTTGAGAACAAGTCCCCAACATTGGCGCCCACCTCCGGTGAACTCACTTCCACTTTTTGAGCTGATGGCTTCGTTCAACAACCGAGCTGGAGCTGCTTCGGACCCGAAGCTGGTGCTACCGATCACAGGTGGCTCGTCCTCAGAGCCAGCTAACAAGAAACAGAAGAAGGAAGCACAGAGGAGGGTACAGCATGTTGGGGTGCAAGGACCCTTCATCAAGACAAGATGGTCTCACATTCCTATTACCTTCTCCCAAGAGGACCTTCAGCTCAAAGATTACCCACACAACGATGCCATGGTTATCTCTTGTGTTATCAAAGGATTTCTGGTCCACAATGTCTTGGTTGACACAGGCAGTGCAGCTGACATCATATTTGCTAAAGCCTTCAGACAAATGCAAGAGCCAGAAGATAAGATTCATGATGCTACACATCCTCTCTGTGGCTTCGGAGGAAGACAGATTGTAGCACTGGGCAAGATCACCATGTCAGTGACCTTCGGATTCATCAACAACACTAGAACTGAGCAAGTTGTGTTTGACATTGTTGACATGGAATATCCTTACAATGCAATTGTTGGTCGTGGTACTCTTAATGCCTTCGAAGCAATCCTTCATCCTGCTTATCTTTGCATGAAGATACCTTCGGAACAGGGACCCATTGCTATCCATGGAAGTCAGGAAGCCGCAAGAAGGGCCGAAGGTAACTGGACTGACTCCAAAGCAATCCATAATATAGATGGAGCCGAAGCTTGTGAACAGTACAAATTCAGAAGGGAGAAGGCAGCTTCAGCAGATCAGCCGAAGCCCATGCTATTGTGTGAGGACATAGCAGAGCAGAAGGTGCTGTTGGGCTCGCAATTATCTGGAGACCAGGAGAAAACCTTGATAAGGTTTTTATTCAACAACAAAGATGTTTTTGCATGGTCGGCTAATGATCTCTGTGGAGTAAATCGGGATGTTATTGAACATTCGCTCAATGTTGACCCATCCTTCAGACCCCGAAAGCAGAGGCTTCGGAAAATGTCTGATGACAAGGCCGAAGGGGCTCGCAATGAAGTAAAAAGACTCCTCAGTGCAGGAGTTATCAGAGAAGTGAAGTATCCAGAGTGGCTAGCTAACACTGTTATGGTGAAGAAGGCCAATGGCAAGTGGAGAATGTGTATCGATTTCACAGATCTCAACAAGGCTTGTCCGAAGGACGAATTCCCGTTGCCAAGGATAGACTCTCTAGTCGATGCAGCAGCTTCTTCAGAGCTCATGAGTCTCTTGGACTGTTACTCAGGATATCATCAAATCTGGATGAAAAAGGAAGATGAGCCGAAAACTAGCTTCATAACTCCAAGTGGCACGTATTGCTATCTTCGGATGCCTGAAGGGCTCAAAAACGCTGGAGGAAGTTTCAGCAGAATGACTGCGAAGGTTCTTCAGTCTCAAATAGGCAGAAATGTGTTGACCTATGTTGATGACATTATCGTCAAAAGCACGAAGCAGGAAAATCATATTGCTGATCTGTAGGAGACCTTCGCCAGCTTCAGACAAGCTGGTTTGAAGCTGAATCCAGAGAAATGTGTCTTCGGAGTAAAGAAGGGTAAATTTCTTGGATGCTTGGTTTCAACAAAGGGAATCGAAGCTAATCCAAATAAAATCGAAGCTATACTTCGAATGGAGCCACCAACTACAAGAAAAGGGGCCCAAAGATTGACAGGAAGGCTGGCATCACTCAACAGATTTATATCCAGATCAGCAGAAAGAAACTTACCATTTTTCGAGGTGCTGAAGTCAGCCGAAGTCTTTCAATGGGGCCCAAGTCAACAAAAAGCCTTCGAAGAGTTGAAGCAATACTTGATAGATCTCACAACATTAACTCCACCAACGCCAGGGGCTCCTCTGTTGTTATATGTGGCAGCTTCGCACTCAGCAGTAAGTGCGGCACTTGTCCAGGAGAAGCTTGATGGCCAGCTCAAGAAGCAAGTCCCAGTGTATTTTGTATCTGAGGTCCTTAGTGTCTCAAAGAAAAATTATACAGAGCTGGAGAAGGTATTATATGCCGTTTTAATGGCATCCAGGAAGCTTCGGCATTATTTTCAGGCATACAATATCATTGTTCCTTCTTCGCAGCCGTTGAAGGATATAATGAGAAATAGAGAAGCTACTGGACGGATTGGGAAATGGGCTGCAGAGCTCAACGAATTTTACATTGATTATGTGCATAGATCTTCGATCCAGTCTCAAGCATTGGCAGATTTCATTGCCGACTGGACGCCAGGGGCTCAGGATGAAGAAGCAAATAAAGATGCCGAGGTGTGGACAGTATTTTGTGATGGATCTTGGGGAATCTTCGGAGCAGGTGCAGCTGCTGTGTTGGTTTCACCATCAAAGGTCGAAACTTGTTATGCAGCAAGACTTGATTTCAGCTGCACAAACAATATTGCTGAGTACGAAGCCCTGCTTCTGGGCCTTCGGAAATTAAAGGCAATGGGAATCAGAAGGGCAATTCTTAAAACTGATTCCCAGGTGGTTTCGGGTCATGTTGACAAAAGTTGCAAGGCTAAAGATCCGAAGCTTGAAAAATACCTAGATACGGTCCGAAGGATCGAAGCATCCTTCGAAGGATTCTCTGTCAAGAATATCCCTCGAGGACAAAATGAGCATGCTGATTTGCTAGCTAAGTCTGCGGCACAGGGGCTGCCGTTACCTTCGGATGTGTTCTTCGAAACAATAAAGGCACCTTCAGTGGAGCTCCTTGAAAGAGCAGTCCTCAACATATCTCCTGTTTACAGCGAAGATTGGAGAACTGAAATAATCTCTTACCTTCAGGGTAAGTTCCTTTCAGATGACGAAGCTTACAATAAAAGAGTAGAGGCAAGAGCTCGTCCATATGTCATGATAGAAGGGGAATTATACAAACATGGAGTTTGCGCTCCGCTGCTCAAGTGCTTATCTAGAGCCGAAGGTATAGAGTTGATGAAAGAGATACATGCAGGCCTGTGTGGATCCCACATCGGATCCAGGCCGTTACTTGGAAAAGTGTTCCGCCAAGGTTTTTATTGGCCGAAGGCAGCTTCGGATGCAGCGGAGTTAGTCCAAAAGTGCGAAGGTTGTCAAAAATGTGCAAGAGATCAAAAGCAACCTTCGTCTTTGACACAGCTGATACAACCCATCTGGCCATTGCAAAGATGGGGCCTTGACTTGTTGGGTCCATTACCACCGGCCCAAGGGAATCTAAAATATGTTGTAGTAGCTGTGGAGTATTTTTCCAAATGGATTGAGGCGAGGCCATTAGCTACAATAACTTCGGCCACTGTCCAAAAGTTTTTCTGGCAGAACATTGTCTGTCGCTTCGGAGTACCGAAGGCCATCACTGTAGACAATGGAACGCAGTTTGACTCCGAAGCTTTCAGAAACTTTTGTGATCAAATTGGAACGAAGATCCATTTTGCATCAGTCAGGCATCCGGAGTCGAATGGGCTTGTTGAAAGGGCCAACGGCATTATAATGACAGGAATAATGAAGCTAATCTTCAATCAACCCAGGGGAAAGTGGCCAGACCAGTTAACCAAAGTGGTGTGGAGCCACAATACAACAGCATCAAGATCTACAGGCTTTACCCCATTCAAGTTATTATTCGGAGACGAAGCAATAACCCCGGAAGAAGCCAAAGCTGGATCAATAAGAGTAGTAGCTTCGGCAGAATCAGGTCCCGAAGATGCTTGCCTTGTGGAAAAGGATGCTTTAGAAGGGATCAGGCTTCAGGCCGTGGAGAATATCAATAAATATCAGGCTGAAACAGTTAAATGGCGAGATAGAAAAGTCCGGTTAAAAAATATTGAGCCGGGACACTTGGTGCTTCGGAGAGTGGCTAACCCAGATACAGTGGGTAAGCTACAGTTGAAATGGGAAGGACCATTCTTAGTAGTATCTTCGTCAAGGCCTGGATCGTACAGATTGAAGGACATGGATGGCAACGAAATTCCAAGGTCTTGGAATGCGGATGAGCTTCGGCGATACTATGTATAACATGATGTAATTTTTTATGTTTTTTCTTTTCTTTTTCATGGCACCCTTTTCCTTTCCGAAGGGGGAGAAAGGTTTTTAATGGGGCCATCATGTGTAATTTCCTTTTTTTAGTCTTATAAGAGCAAAATCCCCCAAAAAATGTAAATGTAACAGCTGAGAACGCACCATCGAGTGCAGGAACTGAAAAAGAAAAAAGAGAAGAAGCTCCAAAGACGTCCCTAAGGGGATGCAGAGCTCTCAGCGAAAAGTCAACGCTGGTACCGTCTAAGTAAAAGACGAAGAAGCTCCAAAGACGTTCCTAAGGGAATGCAGAGCTTATACCGCCTAAGTAAAAGGCGAAGAAACTCCAAAGACGTTCCTAAGGGAATGCAGAGTTTATACCGCCTAAGTAAAAGGCGAAGAAACTCCAAAGACGTTCCTAAGGGAATGCAGAGTTTATACCGTCTAAGTAAAAGACGAGGAAGCTCCAAAGTCGTTCCTAAGGGAATGCAGAGCTGATGTGTGGTTGATTCCAAGGAAATAATGGTTGAGTGTGGCTTCGGTTATATGTTTTGGACATTCATTCGCACATCACATTACATCATAGCATTTGCATTCATAAGCATTCATTCATGGCATCTGTGTTACTAAGTGGTTGCTTCGGCAAAAAGGAGAAGTATTCTTTTATGTTTTGGAGTGTACAAAAAAGAAAAGCTTCGGCAGAAAGAAGAAGTAGTCTTTTATGTTTTGTACAAAAAAGCAAAGCTTCCGCAGAAAGAAGAAGCAGTCTTTAATGCTTCGTTGTGTACGAAAAGAAGGGAAGGTGTTTTTCGCCTTCGGCTCAAAATATTGATTTCGTCCACATCAAAGCGTCTTAATAAAAGGGTAAGGATATATTACAAGGTATGTACAAAGTTCCTTGAGAACGGTTTAATTGTATTTACAACAAGTTGTTACAAATTTTCTAGCCTACTACTACTAATCTTCTTCAGGCTCCCGCTTCGGCGGCATATTCTTTAATCACTTTCAGCTTCGTCATCCTACATGAATCCAGGTATCCAGAGTAAAAATCAAGTATGAAGGAGAAGGTAAGTACAAAGTAGGATTTCTTACTGGTTCAAGATGACTTCGAGCTTCGTCTCCAGCCTTCTCCCGCCCGCCTTTTGTCCATATCATTTTTATAAATCTATTTGAGATACTTCGGGCGAGGTCAGGTATATCGTCCAGGATTGATGGAGACAGGGTGAAGTTGGGCCTGTTGACGATCTTTCCATGCTCGCAGCCAGCCTTCAGGAATGCTGCAGCAGTACCCCGAGAAGCTACCCAGGCACAGAAGTCACCGTGCCCAGCTATAACTTCGTCAAGTTCTTCAATTTCAGCTTCGATATGATCGAAGGCTTTTGGTAAATCTTCATCCGAAGGGGTAAATTTCCCGCTGCTGGCTCCAACTGAGTAAAAGATCTTCTTTAGTTGTTGGATACAATTGTTGCTAAAATTCAAACATTTATCCTGAAGGCTTGTTAATGATTTCTTCAAATTTGAGTTGGCTTGGACTTCGGCTTCAAGTTTAGAATTAAGCTCTAGCTTTTCTTGTTCAAACTGTTTTGATTGACCGATAAGCTTCGAATTCAATTCTGATATTTTAGCTTCGGTCTCTGCCAGCAAGCCTTCGGTTGATTGAAGTTCGAAGTCTTTCTTTTCAATGATGACTGATTGTTCTTTTATTTTGCTCTCTAAATTTCCAATTATAGCTTCGTGTTTTTTGTCCTCTAAATCCTGCTGCATCTTCAGAGCTTTGCTCAGTAGCATGCTCTGCACAAAAACAGTTTTCGTTAGTAACATTTTCATTATCCAAAGCAATAAGGAACAGAGAAAAGATTGTTTACCTTGAAATTGGAATAAAATAAGCTGCCGACGATATGCTGTCGTCGGTAGCGGCTGATATCTATCTCTAGCTTCGGAAAACCGATACTCTTTGACAGAGTACCGATGACCTTAGCTCCGGTTTGGTCTCGAATGCAGCCTAATTTTTCATCGTCCACACCTCCGAATAGAAGAGCTCCTGGCCTGTATCCGCAAGATTTGGCATAGTCTTTTAGCTCTTCTATTTCGTCCTCCGAAAGTTTTTGCCCAATTAAATTTTGAAATGTGTAGGCTTCGTCGTCCGAAGCGACTTCGGCTATTTCTTTCCCCTTCTCAGGCACTGCGGCCATGACTTTTTTAGCAGCAGCGGCAGCTTCTTCTGCAGCCATGTCTTCTAAAATTTTGTCGATATTCTCAATGGTAGTCTCTAAGTTCACATCTTCGGCTGTAGCGGCTTCGGTAGCCGCGACCTCCGAAGGTGCGACTTCAACGTTTGTTGTGTCTTCAGCAGCTGCTGTTTTCTGAATTGATGCTCTCGGTGGCGTCTTGTCAATAACTTCTGTTACGGCAATAATTCTTTGCCTTTTTGCTTTGGTTATCTTCGTTTTTTCCGGCTCCGCCACCTTTTGAAAAAGCTTCGTCAGTCGAGGCCCTAATGGACTTAGCTTCGTGGGCATGGGTTCAGTCATTACCTTTAGAATTTCCTCCACGTCGCTGGTAGAAGGTGGTGTGGGGGTCCCCTCTCCTTCGGATAGTTTTCGCTTTGGAGTTGATATTTTTCTCTTGACAATTTTCTTCTTTTTTGGTGGTTGTTCTTCATCCTTGTTTAAAGCTTCGGCCTCTCTTTTTCTTCTCTGGCCCTCAGCATCCTTGTTCAGCTGCGCATAGTCAGGATATTCGAAGCCCAGTGCATCAAGCACTCGGTTCAGCCTTCGCTTCGGACGGGTACCGAAGGCTGCTGTCATCAGTTGATCTTCTTTTTTCGAATAATTTCCAAGAATTTCATTACACATCACCTCAACTGTGTCCAGCCACTCTTGGCAGGGCTTCTTAAAATATTTCTTGAATTTGAAGTGGTAAGGAAGCCGGACAAGATCCCCTTCCTTCTTCTCCCCCTTTAACTTTGGCATTTCCCATTTTTTCAGAGTAGGGAAGACTTTGAATGCTAAGAATTCTTGAACCAGATCCCTGGTACCAATATGCTCTGCAATGATTCTGAATTCATCCATTGCCCGTTGAGTTTGACCCTCTGGTGTCATGTTGCAGTGGGGTCGGGTTTCTCCGAAAGTTAGCTCGAGTGGACTTTGCACAAGCTTCTCCTTGTCCTCATCAACCTTGACATAGAACCATTCTGATTTCCAGCCTGCCGGCCATTTGCTTCGGTAGCTAATTACAGGAAACTTTGCGGTTTTCCGGTAGGCAAAATTGTAGCAACCGAAGTTCTCATGAAGCCCATCTTTTCTGGCCTTTGTTTGATAATGCAATTCATGAACTCGACAGAAACTGTCAGCAAAAGGCTCCACTGCTTGGCTTCGGAGGGCCCAAATATAAACGCTAAGCCTAACGATAGCGTTAGGAGTTAACTGGTGAAGGTAGATGCCAAACCTCTTCAATATCTCCGCAACAATCTCGTGAACAGGGAATCTTAGCCCAGCCTTTAAAAAGCTTTTGAAGATGACAACCTCGTCCTTCTCTGGCTTCGGGGTGGTCTCTTCTCCCCCGAAGCGAAGTAGCTTCTTCTGATCTTCACTGAAAAAACCTGCTTTCACCATCTTGGCGAGATCAACCTTTGAAACAGTCGATTTTCCGAAGTCTAGGTGGCTGGGTTTGCTGGGCATGGCAATACGGTAGTCATCTTCGGAGTCGGTTTCTTCAATGTTCCCTTCTCCTTCGGCAGCTGTCGGGTTTGCTCCGGCAGCAGCTATTTCTTCCGTAGTCACCAGTCCGGAGCGCTGCATCGCTTCGGAGATGGGCACAGTCTCCGAAGCTTCAGTTTCGTCCCCCTCACGCTCAACCCTAGCTGTAGAGCGAACTCTGGCCATTTAATTATGAACTTGTGAAACTTTAATACTTTTTTCTCCGAAGCAGGCTTCAAGATGGAGCTTCGTTCAAACCTGACAAACAAGCTTCGGTGATGGTTAAAAATTTTGGCAGCAAAACAGTGCAAATAGCAGTAAATGCTGTGGTAACTTCACACCTACTCGTCTGTTTATATAGTGCTGCAGGTAAGAAGGCGAAGCGGCAGGGTTTTTACACCAGGCGGGCAGTAACTTGTACTCGCTGCGCAGTGGACCGCAAAGACCAAACAGTGACTCTGCAAGGTGGGACCGACACGATCTCGGGAAATGAATCGTTTCTCGGCAACGAGCTCAGGGAAGGTGTTTTTTGGACCTTCGGCTTCCCGAAGCTTGAGAGGATTTTTTCACGGTTCAAGCTCGTTACGAAAAACGATCTAGCGCCGCGAAAGGGGCTACTGTTGGGGCCATGCTTCGTTGCGCCGAAGGTCTTGCGTGAAGAAGCAGCTTCGGCTGAAATCGTCCCCAGGAAATGGCCGAAGGTTCCTTTTTATAGAGCTTCGGCGTTACAAACCGACATAAAGATAGAATGACCTTTTTATCCATAGAGGTCTAAGATAATGTTGTAAACTTTTGTAAAGGGCATAATTGTAATTCGTCACAGGCTGCGTCCTGTGTCTATAAATAGATGAACAGTACCCCCGTACTGTACACATGAACCTGTCATTTGCCTTCACATCACACTTGTATTCTTCAAGACCGAAGGTACATTTGTAATTTGGAGTCATTTACATTCGTTTATAATAATAAAAATGGAGATGATTTTATGATAACATTTAAGTATTTTCATATCTCATGATTTATATGAATGCTTCGTTCCTCATTGTCACGCTTACGAAGCTACGTCCTTCGTAACCTTCGTCCGAGATGCTTTATATCCCAAAGGGATATAATGTTATGGAGGACGAAGGACTTTTACACTTAACATTTTCTATGTTGCCTTGTTCTTAATTCTTAGCATTTGAGAACAAGTCCCCAACAATTGTTTTGAATTCTTTATATTCCAACCTTTTAGCATCTGTATGGTGGAAAAAAGGTGCCTTACAACCGTAACATATGTTTGGATAGATCTCACACGCAATTTGGATAAATTTCTCATGGTCTTTATTTTATTTTGAGAAACTATGTGGCAAAAATGATGTACGGTGTTTTACTTGAGTGGACATAAACACCATCTAGGTATGCCTTGAATAGAGGGGATTATAGGAAACCTACTATCACAAAAGGTCATTAGCTAGCCCAATAACGTCATCATCCACTAGTTGTACTCTAATACCGTCTCGTGTGAATACAATGCCCTCAATATCATAGAAACGTCATTTAAGGTTTAAAAGGTGATCTATTGTTTTGAATTCTTTATATTCCAACTTTTTCTCAACTGTATGGTGGAAAAAAGGTGCCTTACAACATTAACCTATCTTTGTATAGTTCACTCACGTAATTTGGCAAAATTTTCCAAGGTCATTATTTTATTTTTAGAAACAATGTGGCATATTGATGTGTTTTGTTTTTCTTGAGTGGACATAAACACCGTGTAGGTATGCCTTGAATAGTGTGGATTATAGGAAACCTGGTATCACAAAATGTCATTTGCTAGCCCAATGACGTCTTCATCCACTAGTTGTACTCTAATACCCTCACGTGCAATTACAATGCCCTTGACATCTAGGAAACGTCTTTTGTGGTATAAAAGGTGATCTATTGTTTTGAATTCTTTATATTCCAACTTTTTAGCAATTGTACGGTGGAAAAAAGGTGCCTTACAACCTTAACCTATATTTGGACAGTTCTCTCACGCAATTTGGCTAAATTTCCCATGGTCTTTATTTTACTTTGAGAAATAGTGTGGCATAATGATGTATGGTGTTATATTTGAGTGGACATAAACACCATCTAGGTATGCCTTGAATAGAGGGGATTATTGGAAACCTGGTATCACAAAAGTCATTAGCTAGCCCAATAACGTCTTCATCCACTAGTTGCACTCTAATACCCTCTCGTGCGAATATAGTGCCCTCAAAATCATAGAAACGTCATTTGTGGTTTAAAAGGTGATCTATTGTTTGAATTCTCTATATTCCAACTTTTTAGCAACGATATGGTGGAAAAAATGTGCCTTACAACCTTAACCTATGTTTGGACAGTTCTCTCACTCAATTTGGATAAATTTTCCATGGTCATTATTTTATTTTGAGAAACGATGTGGCATATTGATGTGTGTTGTTTTCTTGAGTGGATATAAAAACCATCTAGGTATGCCTTAAATAGAGGGGATTATAGGAAACCTGGTATCACAAAAGGTCATTAGCTAGCCCAATAACATCTTCATCCACTAGTTGTACTCTAATACCCTCTGGTGCGAATACAATGCCCTTGACATCAAGGAAACATCATTTTTAGTTTAAAAGATGATCTATTGTTTTGAATTCTTCATATTCCTACTTATTAGCAATAGTTTGGTGGAAAGAAGATTCCTTACAACCTTAACCCATGTTTGGACAGTTCTCTCATGCAATTTGGCTAAATTTCCCCTGGTCTTTATTTAATTTTTAGAAACGATGTGGCATAATGATGTGTGATGTTTTACTTGAGTGGAAATAACACATCAATATGAGTTTAAGTTTATGTGTGTTGTGTGGCCATTGATCATCGACCAGATGCTCGTACACCTCACCCCACATATGTTTCCTTGCCAAAGATCACATTCTTGGATTTCTGGTGGAGGCCATTACTTGGTCAAAAATCCATTGGTGTTAGCCTTCGGTATTATTGAAAATGGTCGTTCATACTATTTTGGACACAAATAGGGGTTGTGTGATCATTGATCATCGACCAGAGGCCCATAAACCTGACCCCACATATGTTTCCTGGCCATAGATCACATTCTTGGATTTTTGGTGGAGACCATTTCTTGGTCAAGAATCCGTAGGTGTTGGCCATTGATCATCGACTAGAGGCTCGTACACCTCACCCTACATTTGTTTCCTTGTGATAGATCACATTCTTGGTTTTCGGGCGGAGACCATTTCTTGGCAAAAAATCTGTAGGTATTATTGAAAATGGTCGTGCATGCTATTTTCGACAAAAATGGGGGTTGTGTGGCAATTGATCATCGACCAGTTTCTCGTACACCTCACCCCACATATGTTTCCTTGCCATAGTTCACATTCTTGGATTTCTGGCGAAGACTATTTCTTGGTCAAAAATCGGTAGGTGTTAGCCTTTGGTATTATTGAAAATGCTCGTTCAAGGCAATTTCTGACAAAAATGGGGTTGTGTGGCCATTCATCATCGACCAGAGGCTCCTACACCTCACCCCACTTATGTTTCCTTGACATAGGTCACATTCTTGGATTTCTATGGAGACCATTTCTTGGTCAAAAATCTGAAGGTGTTAGCCTTCGGTATTATTGAAAATGGTCGTTCATGGCTATTTTCGACAAAAATGGGGGTTGTGTGGCCATTGATCATTGACCAGAGGCTCGTTCACCTCACCCCCCATATGTTTCCTTGCTAAAGATCACATTCTTTGATTTTTGGTGAGACCATTTTTTGGTCAAAAATCAGTTGGTGTTAGCCTTCAGTATTATTGAAAATGGCCGTTCATTCTATTTTTGAAAAAATAGGGGTTGTGTGGCCTTTGATCATCGACCAGAGGCTCGTACACCTCACCCACATATGTTTCCTTACTGTGGATCACATTCTTGGATTTCTGGTGGAGACCATTTCTTGTTAAAAATCCTAGGTGTTAGCCTTTAGTATTATTGAAAATGATCGTCCATGGCTATTTTCGACAAAATGGGGGTTGTGGGGCCATTGATCATCGACCAGAGGCTTGTACACCAGACCCCACATATGTTTCCTTGTCATAGGTCATATTCTTAGATTTCTGGTGGAGACCATTTCTTGGTCAAAAATTCGTAGGTGCTAGCCTTCGGTATTATTGAAAATGGTCGTTCATTCTATTTTCGACAAAAATGGGGGTTGTGTAGCCATTGACCATCGAACAAAGGCTCGTACACCTGACCCCACATATGTTTCCTTGCCATAGGTCACATTCTAGGATTTCTGGTGGGGTCCATTTGTTGGTCAAAAATCCGTAGGTGTTAGCCTTCGGTATTGTTGAAAATGCTCGTTCTTGCTATTTTGGACAAAAATGGGGGTTGTGTAGCCATTGATCATCGACCAAAGGCTCATACACCGGACCCCACATATGTTTCCTTGCCATAGATCACATTCTTGGATTTTTGGTAGAGATCATTTCTTGGTAAAAAACTCGTTGGTGTGGCCATTGATCATCGACTAGAGGTTCCTACACCTCACCCCATATAGGTTTCCTTGCCATAGATCACATTCTTGGTTTTCTGGTGGAGACCATTTCTTGGCCAAAAATCTGTTGGTGTTAGCCTTCGGTATAATTGAAAATGGTCCTTCATGCTATTTTCGACAAAAATGTGATTTGTGTGGCCATTGATCATTGACCAGAGGCTCGTACACCTCACCCCACGTATGTTTTCTTTCCATATATCACATTCTTGGATTTCTGGTGGAGACCATTTTTTGTTCAAAAATCCGTAGGTGTTAGCCATGGGTATTATTGAAAATGGTCGTTCATGGCATTTTCGACAAAAATAGGTGTTGTGTGACCATTAATCATCCACCAGAGGCTCGTACACCTCACCCCACATATGTTTCCATGCCATAGATCACATTTTTGGATTTTTGGTCGAGACAATTTATTGGTCAAAAATTTGTAGGTGTTTGCCTTCGGTATTATTGGAAATGGTCGTTGATGCAATTTTCGACAAAAATAGGGGTTGTGTAGCTATTGACCATTGAACAGAGGCTCGTACACCTGACCCCACATATATTTCCTTGCCATAGGTCACATTCTTAGATTTCTAGTGGTGACCACTTCTTGGTCGAGATCCGTAGGTGTTAGCCTTTGATATTATTGAAAATGGTCGTTCTTGCAATTTTGGACAAAAATGGGGGTTGTGTGGCCATTGATTATCAACCAGAGGCTCATACACCTGACCCCACATATGTTTCCTAGCTATAGATCACATTCTTGGATTTTTGGTGGAGGCCATTTCATGGCCAAAAATCCGTTGGTGTTAGCCTCAGTATTATTGAAAATGGGGGTTTTTTAGTCGATGATCAATGGCCACACAACCCCATTTTTGTCGAAAATAGCATGAACGGCCATTTTCAATAATACCGAAGGCTAACACCTACGGATTTTTGACCTAGAAATGGTCTCCACAAGAAATCCAAGAATGTGACCTTTGGCAAGGAAACATATGTGGGGTGAGGTGTATGAAACTCTAGTCGATTATCAATGGACACACAACCCCTATTTTTGTTGAAAATAGCATGAATGACCATTTTCAATAATAGTGAAGGCTAACACCTATGGATATTTGATCAAGAAATGGTCTCTGCCAGAAATGCAAGAATGTGATCTATGGAAAGGACACATATGTGGTGTGTGGTTTCTGAGCCTCTTGTCGTTGATCAATGGCCACACAACCCCCATTTTTTACGAAAATAGCATGAACGACCATTTTCAATAATACCGAGGGCTAACACCTACGGATTTTTTACCAAGAAATGGCCTCCACCAAAAATCTAAGAATGTGATCTATGGCAAGGAAACATATCTGGATTGAGGTGTACGAGCCTCTAGTCCATGATTTCTGGCCACACAACGCATATTTTTGCCGAAAATTGCATCAACGACCATTTTCAATAATACGAAGGCTAACACCTACAGATTTTTGACCAATAAATGGTCTCCACCAAAAATACAAAAATGTGATCTATGACATAGAATCATATGTGGGATGAGGTGTACGAGTCTCTAGTCGATGATCAATGGTCACACAACCCCCATTTTTGTCAAAATAGCATAAACGACCATTTTCAATAATACCGAAGGCTAACACCTATGGATTTTTTACCAAGAAATGGTCTCCACTAGAAATCCAAGAATGTGATCTATGGCAAGGAAATATATGTGGGGTCAGGTGTACGAGCCTCTGTTCGATGGTCAATGGCTATACAACCCCCATTTTTGTCAAAAAATAGAATGAACGACCATTTTCAATAATACTGAAGGATAACACCTATGGATTTTTGACTAAGTATGGTCTCCACCAGAAATCTAAGAATGTGATCTATGGTAAGGAAAGTATGTGGGGTATGGTGTACGAGCCTCTGGTCGATGATCAATGGCCACACAACACCCATTTTGTCGAAAATAGCCCAGAACGACCATTTTCAATAATACCGAAGGCTAACGCCTACGGATTTTCGACCAAGAAATGGTCTCCACCAGAAATACAAGAATGTAATCTATGGCAAGGAAACATATGTTGGGTGAGGTGTACGAGCCTTTGGTCAATGATAAATGGCCACACAAGGCCCATTTTGGTCGAAAATAGCATGAACGACCATTTTCAATAATACTGAAGGCTAACACCAACGGATTTTTCACTAAGAAATGGTCTCCACCAGAAATCCCTGAATGTGATCTATGGTAAGGAAACATATGTGGGGAGAGGTGTACGAGCCTCTGGTTGACGATCAAAGGCCACCCAACACCTATTTTTGTTGAAAATAGCATGAACGACCATTTTCAATAATACCGAAGGCAAACACCTACGGATTTTTGACCAATAACTGGTCTCCACCAGAAATCCAAGAATGTGATCTATGGCAAGGAACCATATGTGGGGTGAGGTGAACGAGCCTCTTGTCAATGATCAATGGCCACACAACCCCCATTTTTGTCGAAAATAGCCATGAATGACCATTTTCAATAATACCGAAGGCTAACTCCTACAGATGTTTGTCCAAGAAATGGTCTCCACCAGAAATCCAAGAATGTGATCTATGGCAAGGAAACATATGTGGGGTGAGGTGAACGAGCCTCTGGTCAATGATCAATGGCCACACGACCCCCATTTTTGTCGAAAATAGCCATGAACGACCATTTTCAATAATACCAAAGGCTACAGATTTTTGACCAAGAAATGGTCTCCACCAGAAATCAAAGAATGTGACCTATGGCAAGAAAACATATGTGGGGTGAGGTGTACGAGTAACTGGTCGATGATCAATGGCCACACAACTCCCATTTTGTCGAAAATAGCATGAACGACCATTTTCAATAATAACGAAGGCTAACACCTATGGATTTTTGACCAAGAAATGGTTTCCATCAGATATCCAAGAATGTGATCTATGGCAAGAAAACATACGTGGGGTGAAGTGTACGTGCCTCTAGTCGATAGTGCGGCCATTGATCATCGACCAGAGGCAAGTACACTTCATCCCACGTATGTTTTCTTGCCATAGATCACATTCTTGGATTTTTTATGGAAACCATTTCTTGGTCAAAAATCCGAATGTGTTAGCCTTCGGTACTATTGAAAATGGTCGTTCATGGCTATTTTTGACCAAAATGGGTGTTGTGTGGCCATTTATCATCGGCTAGAGGCTTGTACACCTCACCCCACATATGTTTCCTTGCAAAAGATCTCATTCTTGGATTTCTGGTTGAGACCATTTCCTTGTCAAAAATCCGTTGGAGTTAGCCTTCGGTATTATTGAAAATGGTCGTTCATGGCTATTTCCGACTAAAATGGGGGTTGTGTGGCCATTTATCATCGACCAGAGGCTCGTACACCTCACCCCACATATGTTTCCTTGCCATAGATCGCATTCTTGGATTTCTGGTGGAGACCATTTCTTGGTCAAAAATCTGTACGTGTTAGCCTTCGCTATTATTGAAAATGTTCATTCATGGCTACTTTTGCCAAAAATGGGGGTTGTGTGGCCATGGATCATCGACTAGAGTCTCATCAACCTCACCCCACATATGTTTCCTTGCCATAGATTACATTCTTTGATTTCTGGTGGAGACCATTTCTTGGTCAAAAATCCGAATGTGTTAGCCTTCGGTACTATTGAAAATGGTCGTTCATGGCTATTTTCGACAAAAATGGGGGTTGTGTGGCCATTGATATTCGATCAGAGGCTCATACACCTCACTACACATATGTTTCCTTGCCATAGATCACATTCTTGGGTTTATGGTGGAGACCATTTCTTGGTTAAAAATCCGTAGGTGTTAGCCTTCAGTGTCATTGAAAATGGTCGTTCATGGCTATTTTCGACAAAAATGGGGGTTGTGTGCCATTGATCATCGACCAGAGGCTCATACACCTCACTCCACATATGTTTCCTTTCCATAGATCACATTCTTGGATTTCTGGTGGAGACCATTTCTTGGTCAAACATCCGTAGGTGTTAGCCTTCGGTATTATTGAAAATGGTCGTTCATGGCTATTTTCGACAAAAACGGGGGTTGTGTGGCCATTGATCATTGACCAGAGGCTCATACACCTCACCCCACATATGTTTCCTTGCCATAGATCACATTCTTGGATTACTAGTGGATACCATTTCTTGGTCAAAAATCCGTAGGCGTTAGCCTTCGGTATTATTGAAAATGGTCGTTCATGGCTATTTTCATCAAAAATGGGGGTTGTGTGGACATTTATCATCGACCAGAGCCTCGTACACCTCACCCCACATATGTTTCCTTGCCATAGAACACATTCTTGGATTTCTGGTGGAGACCATTTCTTGGTCAAAAATTCGTACGTGTTAGCCTTCGGTATTATTGAAAATGGTCGTTCATGGCTATTTTCGGCAAAATGGGGGATGTGTGGCAATTGATCATCGACCAGAGGCTCGTACACCTCACCCCACATATGTTTCCTTTCCATGGATCACATTCTTGGATATTTGGTGGAGACCATTTCTAGGGCAAAAATCCGAATGTGTTAGCCTTCGGTATTATTGAAAATGGTCATTCATCGCTATTTTTGACAAAAATGGGGGTTGTGTGGCCATTGATCTTCGACCAAAGGCTCATACACCCCACTACACATATGTTTCGTTCCCATAGATCACATTCTTGGATTTATGGTGGAGACCATTTCTTGGTCAAAAATTCGTAGGTGTTAGCCTTCAGTGTCATTGAAAATAGTCATTCATGGCTATTTTCGACAAAAATGGGGGTTTTGTGGCCATTGATCATCGAGCAGAGGCTCGTACACTTCACCCCACATATGTTTTCTTGCCATAGATCACATTCTTGGATTTTTGGTGGAGATCATTTCTAGGTCAAAAATCCGTTGGTGTTAGCCTTCGGTATTATTGAAAATGGTCGTTCATGGCTATTTTCGACTAAAATGGCGGTTGTGTGGCCATTTAACATCGACCAGGGGCTTGTACACCTCACCCCACATATGTTTCCTTGCCATAGATCACATTCTTGGATTTCTGGTGGAGACCATTTCTTGGTCAAAAATCCGTACGTGTTAGCCTTTGGTATTATTGAAAATGGTCATTCATGGCTATTTTCGACAAAAATGGGGTTGTTTGGCCATTGATCATCGACCAGAGGATCGTAAACCTCACCCCACATATGTTTCCTTGTCGTAGATCACATTCTTTGATTTCTAGTGGAGACCATTTCTTGGTCAAAAATCCGAATGTGTTAGCCTTCGGTACTATTGAAAATGGTCGTTCATGGCTATTTTTGACAAAAATGGGGGTTGTGTGACCATTGATATTCGACCAGAGGCTCATACACCTCACCCCACATATGTTTCCTTGCCATAGCTCACATTCTTGGATTTCTGGTGGAGACCATTTCTTGGTCAAAAATCCGTAGGTGTTAGCCTTCAATGTCATTGAAAATGGTCGTTCATGGCTATTTTCGACAAAAATGGGGGTTGTGTGGCCATTGATCATCGACCAGAGGCTCGTACACCTAACCCCACATATGTTTCCTTGCCATAGATCACATTCTTTGATTTCTAGTGGAGACCTTTTCTTGGTCAAAAATCCGTAGGTGTTAGACTTCGGTATTATTGAAAATGCTCGTTCATGGCTATTTTTGACAAAAATGGGGGTTGTGTGGCCATTGATCATCGACCAGAGGTTCATACACCTCACCCCACATATGTTTCCTTGCCGTAGATCACATTCTCGGATTTCTAGTGGAGGCCGTTTCTTGGTCAAAAATTCGCAGGTGTTAGCCTTCGTTATTATTGAAAATGGTCGTTCATGGCTATTTTTCATCAAAAATGGGGGTTGTGGCCATTCATCATCGACCAGAGGCTCGTACACCTCACCCCACATATGTTTCCTTGCCATAGATCACATTCTTGGATTTCTGGTGGAGACCATTTCTTGGGCAAAAATCCGAATGTGTTAGCCTTCGGTATTATTGAAAATGGTCATTCATGGCTATTTTCGATAAAAATGGGGGTTGTGTGGCCATTGATCTTCGACAAGAAGCTCATACACCTCACTACACATATGTTTCCTTGCCATAGATCACATTCTTGGATTTATAGTGGAGTTCATTTCTTGGTCAAAAATTCGTAGGTGTTAGCCTTCAGTGTCATTGAAAATGGTCGTTCATGGCTATTTTCGACAAAAATGGGGGTTGTGTGGCCATTGATCATCGACCAGAGGTTGTACACGTCACCCCACATATGTTTTCTTGCCATAGATCACAATCTTGGATTTCCGATGGAGACCATTTCTTGGTCAAAAATCCGTTGGTGTTAGCCTTCGGTATTATTGAAAATGGTCGTTCATGGCTATTTTTGACTAAAATGGGGGTTGTGTGGCCATTCGTCATCGACCAGAGGCTCGTACACCTCACCCCACATATGTTTCCTTGCCATAGATCACATTCTTGGATTTCTAAGTGGAGACCATTTCTTGGTCAAAAATCCATACGTGTTAGCCTTCGGTATTATTGAAAATGGTCATTCATGGCTATTTTCGACAAAAATGGGGGTTGTGTGGCCATTGATCATCGACCAGAGGCTCGTAAACCTCACCCCACATATGTTTTCTTGCCATAGATCGCATTCTTTGATTTCTGGTGGAGACCATTTCTTGGTCAAAAATCCATAGGTGTTAGCCTTCGGTATTATTGAAAATGGTCGTTCATGGCTATTTTTGACAAAAATGGGGGTTGTGTGGCCATTGATCATCGACCTGAGGCTCATACACCTCACCCCTCATATGTTTCCTTGCCATAGATCACATTCTTGGATTTCTGGTGGAGACCATTTCTTGGTCAAAAATTCGTAGGTGTTAGCCTTCGGTACTATTGAAAATGGTCGTTCATGGCTATTTTCGACAAAAATGCGGGTTGTTTGGCCGTTGATATTCGACCAAAGGCTCATACACCTCAATACACATATGTTTCCTTCCCATAGATCACATTCTTGGATTTATGGTGGAGACCATTTCTTGGTCAAAATTCCATAGGTGTTAGCCTTCAGTGTCATTGAAAATGGTCGTTCATGGCTATTTTCGACAAAAATGGGGGTTGTGTGGCCATTGATCATCGACAAGAGGCTCGTACACCTCACCCCACATATGTTTCCTTGCCATAGATCACATTCTTGGATTTCTGGTGGAGACCATATCTTGGTCAAAAATCCATAGGTGTTAGCCTTCGGTATTATTGAAAATGGTCGTTCATGGCTACTTTTGACAAAAATGGGGGTTGTGTGGCCATTGATCATCGACCTGAGGCTCATACACCTCACTCCACATATGTTTCCTTGCCATAGATCACATTCTTGGATTTCTGGTGGAGACCATTTCTTGGTCAAAAATTCGTAGGTGTTAGCCTTCGGTATTATTGAAAATGGTCATTCATGGCTATTTTCATCAAAAATGGGGGTTGTGTGGCCATTTATCATCGACCAGAGGCTCGTACACCTCACCCCACATATGTTTCCTTGCCATAGATCACATTTTTGGATTTCTGGTGGAGACCAATTCTTGGTCAAAAATTCATACGTGTTAGCCTTCAGTATTATTGAAAATGGTTGTTCATGGCTATTTTCGACAAAATGGGGGTTGTGTGGCCATTGATCATCGACCAGAGGCTCGTACACCTCACCCCACATATGTTTCCTTGCCATAGATCATATTCTTGGGGTTCTAGTGGAGACCATTTCTTGGGCAAAAATCCGAATGTGTTAGCCTTCGGTATTATTGAAAATGGTCATTCATGGCTATTTTCGACAAAAATGGGGGTTGTGTGGCCATTGATCTTCGACCAGAGGCTCATACACCTCACTACACGTATGTTTCCTTGCCATAGATCACATTCTTGGATTTATGGTGGAGACAATTTCTTGGTCAAAAATGCATAGGTGTTAGCCTTTAGTGTCATTGAAAATGGTCGTTCATGGCTATTTTCGACAAAAATGGGGGTTGTGTGGCCATTGATCATCGACCAGAGGCTCGTACATTTTACCCCACATATGTTTTATTAACATTGATCACATTCTTGGATTTCTGGTGGAGACCATTTTCTTGGTCAAGAATCCGTTGGTGTTAGCCTTTGGTATTATTGAAAATAATCGTTCATGGCTCTTTTCGTCTAAAATGGGGGTTGTGTGGCCATTTATCATCAACCAGAGGCTCGTACACCTCACACCACATATGTTTCCTTGCCATAGATCACATTCTTGGATTTCTGTTGGAGACCATTTCTTGGTCAAAAATTCGTACGTGTTAGCCTTCGGTATTATTGAAAATGGTCATTCATGGCTATTTTCGACAAAAATGGGGGTTGTGTGGCCATTGATCATCGACGAGAGGCTCGTAAAGCTCACCCCACATATGTTTGCTTGCCATAGATCACATTCTTTGATTTCTGGTGGAGACCATTTCTTGGTCAAAAATCCGAATGTGTTAGCCTTCGGTAGTATTGAAAATGGTCGTTCATGGCTATTTTCGACAAAAATGGGGGTTGTGTGGCCATTGATATTCGACCAGAGGCTCATACACCTCACTACACATATGTTTCCTTGCCATAGATCACATTCTTGGATTTATGGTGGAGACCATTTCTTGGTCAAATATCCGTAGGTGTTAGCCTTCAGTGTCCTTGAAAATGGTCGTTCATGGCTATTTTCGACAAATATGGGGGTTGTGTGGCCATTGATCATCGACCAGATTCTCGTACACCTCACCCCACATATGTTTCCTTGCCATAGATCACATTCTTGGATTTCTGGTGGAGACCATTTCTTGGGCAAAAATCCGAATGTGTTAGCCTTCGGTATTATTGAAAATGGTCATTCATGGCTATTTTCGACAAAAATGGGGGTTGTGTGGCCATTGATCTTCGACCAGAGGCTCATACACCTCAGTACACATATGTTTCCTTGCCATAGATCACATTCTTGGATTTATGGTGGAGACCATTTCTTGGTCAAAAATCCATAGGTGTTAGCCTTCAGTGTCATTGAAAATGGTCGTTCATGGCTATTTTCGACAAAATGGGGGTTGTTTGGCCGTTGATATTCGACCAAAGGCTCATACACCTCAATACACATATTTTTCCTTCCCATAGATCACATTCTTGGATTTATGGTGGAGACCATTTCTTGGTCAAAATTCCGTAGGTGTTAGCCTTCAGTGTCATTGAAAATGGTCATTCATGGCTATTTTCGACAAAAATGGGGGTTGTGTGGCCATTGATCATCGACAAGAGGCTCGTACACCTCACCACTCATATTTTTCCTTGCCATAGATCACATTCTTGGATTTCTGGTGCAGACCATTTCTTGGTCAAAAATCCATAGGTGTTAGCCTTCGGTATTATTGAAAATGGTCGTTCATGGCTATTTTTGACAAAAATGGGGGTTGTGTGGCCATTGATCATCGACCTGAGGCTCATACACCTCACCCCACATATGTTTCCTTGCCATAGATCACATTCTTGGATTTCTGGTGGAGACCATTTCTTGGTCAAAAATCCGTAGGTGTTAGCCTTCGGTATTATTGAAAATGGTCATTCATGGCTATTTTCATCAAAAATGGGGGTTGTGTGGCCATTTATCATCGACCAGAGGCTCGTACACCTCACCCCACATATGTTTCCTTGCCATAGATCACATTTTCGGATTTCTAGTGGAGACCAATTCATGGTCAAAAATTCGTACGTGTTAGCCTTCAGTATTATTGAAAATGGTCGTTCATGCGTATTTTCGACAAAATGGGGGTTGTGTGGCCATTGATCATCGACCAGAGGCTCGAACACCTCACCCCACATATGTTTCCTTGCCATAGATCACATTCTTGGGTTTCTAGTGGAGACCATTTCTTGGGCAAAAATCCGAATGTGTTAGCCTTCGGTATTATTGAAAATGGTCATTCATGGCTATTTTCGACAAAAATGGGGGTTGTGTGGCCATTGATCTTCGACCAGAGGCTCATACACCTCACTACACATATGTTTCCTTGCCATAGATCACATTCTTGGATTTATGGTGGAGACAATTTCTTGGTCAAAAATCCATAGGTGTTAGCCTTCAGTGTCATTGAAAATGGTCGTTCATGGCTATTTTCGACAAAAATGGGGGTTGTGTGGCCATTGATCATCGACCAGAGGCTCGTACACTTTACCCCACATATGTTTTCTTAACTTTGATCACATTCTTGGATTTCTAGTGGAGACCATTTCTTGGTCAAGAATCCGTTGGTGTTAGCCTTCGGTATTATTGAAAATAATCGTTCATGGCTCTTTTCGTCTAAAATGGGGGTTGTGTGGCCATTTATCATCGACCAGAGGCTCGTACACCTCACCCCACATATGTTTCCTTGCCATAGATCACATTCTTGGATTTCTGGTGGAGACCATTTCTTGGTCAAAAATTCGTACGTGTTAGCCTTCGGTATTATTGAAAATGGTCATTCATGGCTATTTTCGACAAAAATGGGGGTTGTGTGGCCATTGATCATCGACGAGAGGCTCGTAAAGCTCAACCCACATATGTTTGATTGCCATAGATCACATTCTTTGATTTCTGGTGGAGACCATTTCTTGGTCAAAAATCCGAATGTGTTAGCCTTCGGTAGTATTGAAAATGGTCGTTCATGGCTATTTTCGACAAAAATGGGGGTTGTGTGGCCATTGATATTCGACCAGAGGCTCATACACCTCACTACACATATGTTTCCTTGCCATAGATCACATTCTTGGATTTATGGTGGAGACCATTTCTTGGTCAAATATCCGTAGGTGTTAGCCTTCAGTGTCCTTGAAAATGGTCGTTCATGGCTATTTTCGACAAATATGGGGGTTGTGTGGCCATTGATCATCGACCAGATTCTCGTACACCTCACCCCACATATGTTTCCTTGCCATAGATCACATTCTTGGATTTCTGGTGGAGACCATTTCTTGGGCAAAAATCCGAATGTGTTAGCCTTCGGTATTATTGAAAATGGTCATTCATGGCTATTTTCGACAAAAATGGGGGTTGTGTGGCCATTGATCTTCGACCAGAGGCTCATACACCTCACTACACATATGTTTCCTTGCCATAGATCACATTCTTGGATTTATGGTGGAGACCATTTCTTGGTCAAAAATCCATAGGTGTTAGCCTTCAGTGTCATTGAAAATGGTCGTTCATGGCTATTTTTGACAAAAATGGGGGTTGTGTGGCCATTGATCATCGACAAGAGGCTCGTACACCTTACCCCACATATGTTTCCTTGCCATAGATCACATTCTTGGATTTCTGGTGGAGACCATTTCTTGGTCAAAAATCCATAGGTGTTAGCCTTCGGTATTATTGAAAATGGTCGTTCATGGCTATTTTTGACAAAAATGGGGGTTGTGTGGCCATTGATCATCGACCTGAGGCTCATACACCTCACCCCACATATGTTTCCTTGCCATAGATCACATTCTTGGATTTCTGGTGGAGACCATTTCTTTGTCAAAAATCCGTAGGTGTTAGCCTTCGGTATTATTGAAAATGGTCATTCATGGCTATTTTCATCAAAAATGGGGGTTGTGTGGCCATTTATCATCGACCAGAGGCTCGTACACCTCACCCCACATATGTTTCCTTGCCATAGATCACATTTTTGGATTTCTGGTGGAGACCAATTCTTGGTCAAAAATTCGTACGTGTTAGCCTTCAGTATTATTGAAAATGGTCGTTCATGGCTATTTTCGACAAAATGGGGGTTGTGTGGCCATTGATCTTCGACCAAAGGCTCGTACACCTCACCACACATATGTTTCCTTGCCATAGATCACATTCTTGGGTTTCTAGTGGAGACCATTTCTTGGGCAAAAATCCGAATGTGTTAGCCTTCAGTATTATTGAAAATGGTCATTCATGGCTATTTTCGACAAAAATGGGGGTTGTGTGGCCATTGATCATCGACGAGAGGCTCGTAAAGCTCAACCCACTTATGTTTGATTGCCATAGATGACATTCTTTGATTTCTGGTGGAGACCATTTCTTGGTCAAGAATCCGTTGGTGTTAGCCTTCGGTATTATTGAAAATAATCGTTCATGGCTCTTTTCGTCTAAAATGGGGGTTGTGTGGCCATTTATCATCGACCAGAGGCTCGTACACCTCACCCCACATATGTTTCCTTGCCATAGATCACATTCTTGGATTTCTGGTGGAGACCATTTCTTGGTCAAAAATTCGTACGTGTTAGCCTTCGGTATTATTGAAAATGGTCATTCATGGCTATTTTCGACAAAAATGGGGGTTGTGTGGCCATTGATCATCGACGAGAGGCTCGTAAAGCTCAACCCACATATGTTTGCTTGCCATAGATCACATTCTTTGATTTCTGGTGGAGACCATTTCTTGGTCAAAAATCTGAATGTGTTAGCCTTCGGTAGTATTGAAAATGGTCGTTCATGGCTATTTTCGACAAAAATGGGGGTTGTGTGGCCATTGATATTCGACCAGAGGCTCATACACCTCACTACACATATGTTTCCTTGCCATAGATCACATTCTTGGATTTATGGTGGAGACCATTTCTTGGTCAAATATCCGTAGGTGTTAGCCTTCATTGTCCTTGAAAATGGTCGTTCATGGCTATTTTCGACAAATATGGGGGTTGTGTGGCCATTGATCATCGACTAGATTCTCGTACACCTCACCCCACATATATTTCCTTGTCATAGATCACATTCTTGGATTTCTGGTGGAGACCATTTCTTGGGCAAAAATCTGAATGTGTTAGCCTTCGGTATTATTGAAAATGGTCATTCATGGCTATTTTCGACAAAAATGGGGGTTGTGTGGCCATTGATCTTCGACCAGAGGCTCATACACCTCACTACACATATGTTTCCTTGCCATAGATCACATTCTTGGATTTATGGTGGAGACCATTTCTTGGTCAAAAATCCATAGGTGTTAGCCTTCAGTGTCATTGAAAATGGTCGTTCATGGCTATTTTCGACAAAAATGGGCGTTGTGTGGCCATTGATCATCAACCAGAGGCTGATACACTTCACCCCACATATATTTTCTTGCCAAATATCACATTCTTGGATTTCTGGTGGAGACCATTTCTTGGTCAGAAATCCGTTGGTGTTAGCCTTTGGTATTATTGAAAAATGGTCGTTCATGGCTATTTTTTGACTAAAATGGGGGTTGTGTGGCCATTTATCATCGACCAGAGGCTCATACACCTCACCCCACATAAGTTTCCTTGCTATAGATAACATTCTTGGATTTCTGGTGGAGTCCATTTCTTGGTCAAAAATCCGTACGTGTTAGCCTTCGGTATTACTGAAAATGGTCATTCATGGCTATTTTCGACAAAAATGGGGGTTGTGTAGCCATTGATCATCAACTAGAGGCTCGTAAACCTCACCCCACATATGTTTGCTTGCCATAGATCACATTCTTTGATTTCTGGTGGAGACCATTTCTTGGTCAAAAATCCGAATGTGTTAGCCTTCGGTACTATTGAAAATGGTCGTTCATGGCTATTTTCGACAAAAATGGGGGTTGTGTGGCCATTGATATTCGACCAGAGGCTCATACACCTCACCCCACATATGTTTGCTTGCCATAGATCACATTCTTTGATTTCTGGTGGAGACCATTTCTTGGTCAAAATTCCGTAGGTGTTAGCCTTCAGTGTCATTGAAAATGGTCGTTCATGGCTATTTTCGACAAAAATGGGGGTTGTGTGGCCATTGATATTCGACCAGAGGCTCGTACACCTCACTACACATATGTTTCCTTGCCATAGATCACATTCTTGGATTTATGGTGGAGACCATTTCTTGGTCAAAAATCCGTAGGTGCTAGCCTTCGGTGTCATTGAAAATGGTGGTTCATGGCTATTTTCGACAAAAATGGGGGTTGCGTGGCCATTGATCATCGACCAGAGGCTCGTACACCTCACCCCACATATGTTTCCTTGCCATAGATCACATTCTTGGATTTCTGGTGGAGACCATTTCTTGGGAAAAAATCCATACGTGTTAGCCTTCGGTATTATTGAAAATGGTCGTTGATGGCTATTTTCGACAAAAATGGGGGTTGTGTGGCCATTGATCTTCGACCAGAGGCCCATACACCTCACCCCACATATGTTTCCTTGCCAAAGATCACATTCTTGGATTTATGGTGGAGACCATTTCTTGGTCAAAAATCCATAGGTGTTAGCCTTCAGTGTCATTGAAAATGGTCGTTCATGGCTATTTTCGACAAAAATGGGGGTTGTGTGTCCATTGATCATCGACCAAAGGCTCGTACACCTCACCCCACATATGTTTCCTTGCCATAGATCACATTTTAGATTTCTGGTGGAGACCATTTCTTGGTAAGAAATCCGTAGGTGTTAGCCTTCGGTATTATTGAAAATGGTCGTTCATGGCTATTTTCGAATAAAATGGGGGTTGTGTGGCCATTGATCATCGTCCAGAGGCTCATACACCTCACCCCACGTATGTTTCCTTGCCATAGATCACATTCTTGGATATCTGGTGGAGACCATTTCTTGGTCAAAAATCCGAAGCTGTTAGCCTTTGGTGTTATTGAAAATGGTCGTTCATGGCTATTTTCATCAAAAATGGGGGTTGTGTGGCCATTTATCTTTGACCAGAGGCTCGTACACCTCACCCCACATGTTTCCTTGCCATTGATCACATTCTTTGATTTCTGGTGGAGACCATTTCTTGGTCAAAAATCCGAATGTGTTAGCCTTTGGTACTATTGAAAATGGTCGTTCATGGCTATTTTCGACAAAAATGGGGGTTGTGTGGCCATTGATCATCGACCAGAGGCTCGTACACCTCACTACACATATGTTTCCTTGCCATAGATCACATTCTTGGATTTATGGTGGAGACCATTTCTTGGTCAAAAATCCGTAGGTGCTAGCCTTCGGTGTCATTGAAAATGGTGGTTCATGGCTATTCTCGACAAAAATGGGGGTTGTGTGGCCATTGATCATCGACCAGAGGCTCGTACACCTCACCCCACATATGTTTCCTTGCCATAGATCACATTCTTGGATTTCTGGTGGAGACCATTTCTTGGGAAAAAATCTGAATGTGTTAGCCTTCGGTATTATTGAAAATGGTCATTCATGGCTATTTTCGACAAAAATGGGGGTTGTGTGGGCATTGATCTTCGACCAGAGGCTCGTAAACCTTACCCCACATATGTTTCCTTGCCATATATCACATTCTTGGATTTCTGGTGGAGACCATTTCTTGGTCAAAATTCCGTAGGTGTTAGCCTTTAGTGTCATTGAAAATGGTCGTTCATGGCTATTTTCGACAAAAATGGGGGTTGTGTGGCCATTGATCATCGACCAGAGACTCGTACACCTCGCCCCACATATGTTTCCTTGCCATAGATCACATTCTCGCATTTCTGGTGGAGACCATTTATTGGTCAAAAATCCATACGTGTTAGCCTTCTGTATTATTGAAAATGGTTGTTGATCGCTATTTTAGAAAAAAATGGGCATTGTGTGGCCATTGATCATTGACCAGAGACCCATACACCTCACCTCACATATGTTTCCTTGCCATAGATCACATTCTTGGATTTCTGGTGGAGACCATTTCTTGGTCAAAAATCCGTACGTGTTAGCCTTCGGTATTATTGAAAATGGTCGTTCATGGCTATTTTCGACAAAAATGGGGGTTGTGTGGCCATTGATCATCGACCAGAGGCTCATAAACCTCACCCCACATATGTTTCCTTGCCATAGATCACATTCTTTGATTTCTGGTGGAGACCATTTTTGGTCAAAAATCCGAATGTGTTAGCCTTTGGTACTATTGAAAATGGTCGTTCATGGCTATTTTCGACAAAAATGGGGGTTGTGTGGCCATTGATATTCAACCAGAGGCTCATACACCTCACTACACATATGTTTCCTTGACATAGATCACATTCTTGGATTTATGGTGGAGACCATTTCTTGGTCAAAAATCCGTAGGTGCTAGCCTTCAGTGTCATTGAAAATGGTGGTTCATGGCTATTTTCGACAAAAATGGGGGTTGTGCGGCCATTGATCATCGACCAGAGGCTCGTACACCTCACCCCACATATGTTTCCTTGTCATAGATCACATTCTTGGATTTCTGGTGGAGACCATTTCTTGGGCAAAAATCCGAATGTGTTAGCCTTCGGTATTATTGAAAATGGTCATTCCTGGCTATTTTCGACAAAAATTGGGGTTGTGTGGCCAGTGATCTTCGACCAGAGGCTCATACACCTCACTACACATATGTTTCCTTGCCATAGATCACATTATTGGATTTATGGTGGAGACCATTTCTTGGTCAAAAATCCATAGGTGTTAGCCTTCAGTGTCATTGAAAATGGTCGTTCATGGCTATTTTCGACAAAAATGGGGGTTGTGTGGCCATTGATCATCGACCAGAGGCTCGTACACTTCACCCCACATATGTTTTCTTGCCATAGATCACATTCTTGGATTTCTGGTGGGGACCATTTCTTGGTCAGAAATCCGTTAGTGTTAGCCTTTGGTATTATTGAAAAATGGTCGTTCATGGATATTTTTGACTAAAATGGGGGGTTGTGTGGCCATTTATCATCAACCAGAGGTTCGTACACCTCACCCCACATATGTTTCCTTGCCATAGATCACATTCTTGGATTTTTGGTGGAGACCATTTCTTGGTCAAAAATCCGTAGGTGTTAGCCTTCGGTATTATTGAAAATGGTCGTTCATGGCTATTTTTGACAAAAATGGGGGTTGTGTGGCCATTGATCATCGACCAGAGGCTCGTACACCTCACCTCACATATGTTTCCTTGCCATAGATCACATTATCGGATTTCTGGTGGAGACCATTTCTTGGTCAAAAATCCATACGTGTTAGCCTTCGGTATTATTGAAAATGGGCGTAGTGTGGCCATTGATCAATGGCCAGAGGCCGATACACCTTACCCCACATATGTTTCCTTGCCATAGATCACATTCTTCGATTTATGGTGGAGACCATTTCTTGGTCAAAAATCCGTAGGTGTTAGCCTTCACTGTCATTGAAAATGGTCGTTCATGGCTATTTTCGACAAAAATGGGGGTTGTGTGGCCATTGATCATCGACCAGAGGCTCGTACACCTCACCCCACGTATGTTTCCTTGCCATAGATCACATTTTGAATTTCTGGTGGAGAACATTTCTTGGTCAAAAATCCGTAGGTGTGATCCTTCGGTATTATTGAAAATGGTCGTTCATGGCTATTTTGATAAAAAATGGGGGTTGTGTGGCCATTTATCATCGACCAGAGGCTCGTACACCTCACCTCACATATGTTTCCTTGCCATAAATCACATTCTTGGATTTATGGTGTAGACCATTTCTTGGTCAAAAATCCGTAAGTGTTAGCCTTCCGTGTCATTGAAAATGGTCGTTCATGGCTATTTTCGACAAAAATGGGGGTTGTGTGGCCATTGACCATCGACCAGAGGCTCGTACACTTTACCCCACATATGTTTTCTTGCCATTGATCACATTTTTGGATTGTGTGGCCATTGATATTCGACTAGAGGCTCATACACCTCACTACAAATATGTTTCCTTGCCATAGATCACATTCTTGGATTTATGGTGGAGACCATTTCTTGGTCAAAAATCCGTGAGTGTTAGCCTTCAATGTCATTGAAAATGGTCGTTCATGGCTATTTTGGACAAAAATGGGGGTTGTGTGGCCATTGATCATCGACCATAGGCTCGTACACCTCACCCCACATATGTTTCCTTGCCATAGATCACATTCTTGGATTTCTGGTGGAGACCATTTCTTGGGCAAAAATCTGAATGTGTTAGCCTTCGGTATTATTGAAAATGGTCATTCATGGCTATTTTCGAGAAAAATGGGGGTTGTTTGGCCAATGATCTTCGACCAGAGGCTCATACACCTCACTACACATATGTTTCCTTGCCATAGATCACATTCTTGGATTTATGGTGGAGACCATTTCTTGGTCAAAATTCAGTAGGTGTTAGCCTCCAGTGTCATTGAAAATGGACGTTCATGGCTATTTTCGACAAAAATGGGGGTTGTGTGGCCATTGATCATCGACCAGAGGCACGTACACCTCACCCCACATATGTTTCCTTGCCATAGATCGCATTCTCGGATTTCTGGTGGAGACCATTTCTTGGTCAAAAATCCATACGTGTTAGCCTTCTGTATTATTGAAAATGGTCGTTGATCGCTATTTTAGACAAAAATGGGCGTTGTGTGGCCATTGATCATCGACCAGAGGCCCATACACCTCACCCCACATATGTTTCCTTGCCATAGATCACATTCTTGGATTTATGGTGGAGACCATTTCTTGGTCAAAAATCCATAGGTGTTAGCCTTCAGTGTCATTGAAAATGGTCGTTCATGGCTATTTTCGACAAAAATGGGGGTTGTGTGGCCATTGATCATCGACCAGAGGCTCGTACACCTCACCCCACATATGTTTCCTTGCCATTGATCACATTTTGGATTTCTGGTGGAGAACATTTCTTGGTCAAAAATCCGTAGGTGTTAGCCTTCGGTATTATTGAAAATGGTCGTTCATGGCTATTTTCGACAAAAATGGGGGTTGTGTGGCCATTGATCATCGACCATAGGCTCATACACCTCACCCCACGTATGTTTCCTTGCCATAGATCACATTCTTGGATTTCTGGTGGTGACCATTTCTTGGTCAAAAATCCGTAGGTGTTAGCCTTCGGTATTATTGAAAATGGTCGTTCATGGCTATTTTCATCAAAAATGGGGGTTGTGTGGCCATTGTTCATCGACCAGAGGCTCGTACACCTCACCCACCTATGTTTCCTTGCCATAGGTCACATTCTCGGATTTCTGGTGGAGACCATTTCTTGGTCAAAAATCCATACGTGTTAGCCTTCTATATTATTGAAAATGGTCGTTGATCGCTATTTTAGACAGAAATGGGCGTTGTGTGGCCATTGATCATCGACCAGAGGCCCATACACCTCACCCCACATATGTTTCCTTGCCATAGATCACATTCTTGGATTAATGGTGGAGACCATTTCTTGGTCAAAAATCCATAGGTGTTAGCCTTCGGTATTATTGAAAATGGCCGTTCATGGCTATTTTCGACAAAAATGGGGGTTGTGTGGCCATTGATCATCGACCATAGGCTCATACACCTCACCCCACGTATGTTTCCTTGCCATAGATCACATTCTTGGATTTCTGGTGGAGACCATTTCTTGGTCAAAAATTCGTAGGTGTTAGCCTTCGGTATTATTGAAAATGGTCGTTCATGGCTATTTTCATCAAAAATGGGGGTTGTGTGGCCATTTATCATTGACCAGAGGCTCGTACACCTCACCTCACTTATGTTTCCTTTCCATAGATCACATTATTGGATTTATGGTGGAGACCATTTCTTGGTCAAAAATCCGTAGGTGTTAGCCTTCCGTGTCATTGGAAAAGGTAGTTCATGGCTATTTTCGAAAAAATGGGGGTTGTGTGGCCATTGATCATCGACCAGAGGCTCGTACACTTCACCCCACATATGTTTCCTTGCCATAGATCACATTCTCGGATTTTTGGTGGAGACCATTTCTTGGTCAAAAATCCATACGTGTTAGCATTCTGTATTATTGAAAATGGTCGTGGATCGCTATTTTAGACAAAAATGGGCGTTGTGTGGCCATTGATCATCGACCAGAGGCCCATACACCTCACCCCACATATGTTTCCTTGCCATTGATCACATTCTTGGATTTATGGTGGAGACCATTTCTTGGTCAAAAATCCATAGGTGTTAGCCTTCGGTATTATGAAAATGGTCGTTCATGGCTATTTTCGACAAAAATGGGGGTTGTGTGGCCATTGATCATCGACCATAGGCTCATACACCTCACCCCACGTATGTTTCCTTTCCATATATCACATTCTTGGATTTCTGGTGGAGACCATTTCTTGGTCAAAAATCCGTAGGTGTTAGCCTTCGGTATTATTGAAAATGGTCGTTCATGGCTATTTTCATCAAAAATGGGGGTTGTGTGGCCATTTATCATCGACTAGAGGCTCGTAAACCTCACCTCACTTATGTTTCCTTTCCATAGATCACATTCTTGGATTTCTGGTAGAGACCATTTCTTGGTCAAAAATCCGTACATGTTAGCCTTTGGTATTATTGAAAATGGTCATTCATGGCGATTTTCGACAAAAATGGGGGTTGTGTGGCCATTGATCATCGACCAGAGGCTCATAAACCTCACCCCACATATGTTTCCTTGCCATAGATCACATTCTTTGATTTCTAGTGGAGACCTTTTCTTGGTCAAAAATCCGAATGTGTTAGCCTTCGGTACTATTGAAAATGGTCGTTTATGGCTATTTTCGACTAAAATAAGGGTTGTGTGGCCATTGATATTCGACTAGAGGCTCATACACCTCACTACACATATGTTTCCTTGCCATAGATCACATTCTTGGAATTATGGTGGAGACCATTTCTTGGTCAAAAATCCGTGAGTGTTAGCCTTCAGTGTCATTGAAAATGGTCGTTCATGGCTATTTTCGACAAAAATGGGGGTTGTGTGGCCATTGATCATCGACCATAGGCTCATACACCTCACCCCACGTATGTTTCCTTGCCATAGATCACATTCTTGGATTTCTGGTGGAGACCATTTCTTGGTCAAAAATTCGTAGGTGTTAGCCTTCGGTATTATTGAAAATGGTCGTTCATGGCTATTTTCATCAAAAATGGGGGTTGTGTGGCCATTTATCATTGACCAGAGGCTCGTACACCTCACCTCACTTATGTTTCCTTTCCATAGATCACATTATTGGATTTATGGTGGAGACCATTTCTTGGTCAAAAATCCGTAGGTGTTAGCCTTCCGTGTCATTGGAAAAGGTAGTTCATGGCTATTTTCGAAAAAATGGGGGTTGTGTGGCCATTGATCATCGACCAGAGGCTCGTACACTTCACCCCACATATGTTTCCTTGCCATAGATCACATTCTCGGATTTTTGGTGGAGACCATTTCTTGGTCAAAAATCCATACGTGTTAGCATTCTGTATTATTGAAAATGGTCGTGGATCGCTATTTTAGACAAAAATGGGCGTTGTGTGGCCATTGATCATCGACCAGAGGCCCATACACCTCACCCCACATATGTTTCCTTGCCATTGATCACATTCTTGGATTTATGGTGGAGACCATTTCTTGGTCAAAAATCCATAGGTGTTAGCCTTCGGTATTATGAAAATGGTCGTTCATGGCTATTTTCGACAAAAATGGGGGTTGTGTGGCCATTGATCATCGACCATAGGCTCATACACCTCACCCCACGTATGTTTCCTTTCCATATATCACATTCTTGGATTTCTGGTGGAGACCATTTCTTGGTCAAAAATCCGTAGGTGTTAGCCTTCGGTATTATTGAAAATGGTCGTTCATGGCTATTTTCATCAAAAATGGGGGTTGTGTGGCCATTTATCATCGACTAGAGGCTCGTAAACCTCACCTCACTTATGTTTCCTTTCCATAGATCACATTCTTGGATTTCTGGTAGAGACCATTTCTTGGTCAAAAATCCGTACATGTTAGCCTTTGGTATTATTGAAAATGGTCATTCATGGCGATTTTCGACAAAAATGGGGGTTGTGTGGCCATTGATCATCGACCAGAGGCTCATAAACCTCACCCCACATATGTTTCCTTGCCATAGATCACATTCTTTGATTTCTGGTGGAGACCTTTTCTTGGTCAAAAATCCGAATGTGTTAGCCTTCGGTACTATTGAAAATGGTCGTTTATGGCTATTTTCGACTAAAATAAGGGTTGTGTGGCCATTGATATTCGACTAGAGGCTCATACACCTCACTACACATATGTTTCCTTGCCATAGATCACATTCTTGGATTTATGGTGGAGACCATTTCTTGGTCAAAAATCCGTGAGTGTTAGCCTTCAGTGTCATTGAAAATGGTCGTTCATGGCTATTTTCGACAAAAATGGGGGTTGTGTGGCCATTGATCATCGACCATAGGCTCATACACCTCACCCCACATATGTTTCCTTGCCATAGATAACATTCTTGGATTTCTGGTGGAGACCATTTCTTGGGCAAAAATCTGAATGTGTTAGCCTTCGGTATTATTGAAAATGGTCATTCATGGCTATTTTCGACAAAAATGGGTGTTGTGGCCATTGATCTTCGACCAGAGGCTCATACACCTCACTACACATATGTTTCCTTGCCATAGATCACATTTTTGGATTTATGGTGGAGACCATTTCTTGGTCAAAATTCCGTAGGTGTTAGCCTTCAGTGTCATTGAAAATGGTCGTTCATGGCTATTTTCGACAAAAATGGGGGTTGTGTGCCCATTGATCATCAACCAGAGGCTCGTACACCTCACCCCACATATGTTACCTTGCCATAGATCACATTCTCGAATTTCTGGTGGAGACCATTTCTTGGTCAAAAATCCATATGAGTTAGCCTTCGGTATTATTGAAAATGGTCGTTCATGGCTATTTTCGACAAAAATGGGGGTTGTGTGGCCATTGTTCATCGACCAGAGGCTCGTACACCTCACCCACATATGTTTCCTTGCCATAGATCACATTCTCGGATTTCTGGTGGAGACCATTTCTTGGTCAAAAATCCATACGTGTTAGTCTTCTATATTATTGAAAATGGTCGTTGATCGCTATTTTAGACAAAAATGGGCGTTGTGTGGCCATTGATCATCGACCAGAGGCCCATACACCTCACCCCACATATGTTTCCTTGCCATAGATCACATTCTGGGATTAATGGTGGAGACCATTTCTTGGTCAAAAATCCATAGGTGTTAGCCTTCGGTATTATTGAAAATGGTCGTTCATGGCTATTTTCGACAAAAATGGGGGTTGCGTGGCCATTGATCATCGACCAGAGGCTCATACACCTCACCCCACGTATGTTTCCTTGCCATAGATCACATTCTTGGATTTCTGGTGGAGACTGTTGGTGACTTGTTCTCAAATGCTATGAGTTAAGAACAAGGCAACACAGAAAATGTTAAACATTAAGATCCTTCGTCCTTCGAAGCATTATTTCCCTTAGGATATAACGATCCCCGGACGAAGGTCATGAAGGATTAACCTTCATCACTATAATATACATTAGTAAAAGACGAAGCATATGAAACATAAAAGATAGCGTGAATAATCGTATAACATTATTTATTTAACTTTATTAACTCATCATAAAGGAATAGAAACAATATTGAATTATAAATGTACCTTCGGCTTGGAGGGAAATGAAAATACAAGTGTGACGCAAAAGCAAATGCCAAGTCCGCGTGAACAGTACGGGGGTACTGTTCACCTATTTATAGGCACGGGGTACAACCCATACAAAATTACATACATGCCCTTTACATTTGGTGATAATTCTATAGCATTCTATCGAGGTCTAAATGGCCTTTTCATCTTTAAGTCGGTTCCCCTTTCTGCCAACATGCCGAAGCTTTCCTGCTTCACAGCTTCGGCACTGTGTCAACCTTCGTATCTTTTGAGCTTCTCCCTTTCTGATTCAAGTCCGAAGATACCTGTTCACACATTATACTCCAGAAACATTGTTAAATCATGTTTTTGAGGACCTTCGGAAGCCGAAGGCCCCCAACAGTAGCCCCTCGCAATATTAATTTGTTTGAAATAATAAATTCAGATTGCGATATGAACGAAGGCTTTATGCCGAAGGTCCGAAAAAACACCTTCCCTTTGCTAGAATAGCAACATTCAATGACAAGTGGGGTCTTTCAACTTTCAACGCATCAAGCGTATAAATACGGCCATACCGCAAACTTATTTTGCACGCTTTCTGGCCAACCACTCCTGCTCACTCATTTTTTAGCTCTTGTGCACTGTGATCTGCTAAGTTTTTAGCTTTGAAGCTTCGGCTTTTAGAAACAGTTTTTTAGCGCTTCCGAAGATGTCTGAAGCTGCTAAGAAGGCTGCTGCTGAGATGAAGCTGAGTCTTGATGAAGAGAAGAACCTAGGGTTTCTTATAGCGATGTCGAAGTCCAACACAGAAAAGATTACCAAGGAAATTCTGGAGGGGCTGTCTGAAGATACTGGTGACAGTGAAAGTTATGATATGGACAGCGGTGGCGAAGACTCCGAAGATCGCCCCTGGCGACCAAGCCATTCAGTTTATGGTAAGTCAACTATCAAAGAGAATCATCTTGTTAATATGAGAGGAAGGTATTTCCGGGATCTGTCTATTGTGAGGGCGGACGAAGGGGAAAAAACTTGTCCACACCCTGAAGAAAATGAAGTTGTGGTGTACCGAAGCTTTTTGAAAGCTGGATTGCGATTCCCCTTGAGCAGCTTCGTCGTGGAGGTGTTGAAAATCTTCGAAGTCTATCTTCATCAACTTACTCCCGAGGCAATTATAAGGCTAAATATCTTCGTGTGGGCCGCGAGGAGTCAAGGTCTGAAGCCTGACGCAAGAAGCTTTTGTAATGTTCATGAATTATTATATGAAACAAAGCCTTGGGGCAAAGAACAGTACCATAACAACTTTGGCTGCTACAGCTTCGTTTCTCGGTCCGGGGCAAGCTGTCCCGTACCAACCTTTCGGAAGAGATGGCCCGGGGATTGGATGACAGAATGGTTTTATGTGAAGAATGACTTATCAGCACGAGAAGACATCAAAGGTATAATTATGCGTCCTATTTGGCAAAGCTTCGGCCTTCGGAGGCCGAAGGTTGAAATGAACGAAGCCGCCGAAGAGTGCCAAAGAGCCTTCGGCGTTGTCTGCTCTTTTATAGGAACAAGGGACTTAGTACAAGAACATATCGCCTTCAGGGTGTGGCCGCTTGCTGAGAAATGGGAAATGCCACAAGAAACCATAAAAGAGGCCGACGAAGGTGAGCTTGTGAGACTGAAGTACACGTTCAAATTTGGAGATAAATTTATTGAGCCAGATGATGAGTGGTTGAAAAGCATTGACAATTTAAGTGATGAGCTACTCGGGACCTACTCGAAGGCTGAAGATAATGCAATGTCAGCAGCCTTCGGGGGCCGAAAAAAGAAGAGACTGAATCGGGTATTTGATGCCATTGGGTTTGTCTACCCTGATTACTGCTATCCCATTCGAAGGCAGAAGAGAAAAAACACAATCTCTGCAAAAGAAGAAGCTGCAGCTGCTCCTAGCGAGCCAGAACCCAAAAGGAAAAAGATAAAGGTTCTTACGCAACGGCCTCGTTATATTGAACCAGCTTCGGTGCCGGAGTTTACCGGGAAGACTTCTTCAGCCACCGAAGCTGAAAAACTAATCGAGCCAGCCTTGTTGCCAGAGATCGCAGAAACGGCCGAAGTGCCACCAAAGATAGAATCAGAACAATCAAACATTTTGTTGTCAGAAACAAAAGAGAAAACCGAAGCGCCGCTCACAGAAAAAATTGAGGAGGTAAGAGAAGCAACTGAGGGCTCCAAAACATCAGAAGTTTTGAGTCCTACAGCAATCATTGGGACAGCAAAAAACCAAAAGGGGCCATCAGTGACCCCAAAAAGGAAAAGAATGGTAAATGTACTAGACGTCTTGGAGACAATTAAGTCTTCAAGCACAATTCCAAAAAAGAGTGTTGAAGTTGCTGAAGCTTCTACTGAAGCTTCGGCTCAACAAGCTGAAGCTGAAGCTGGGCCTTCAGAGCCCTTCAAAGAACATCCTTTTGAAGCCGAAGCAGTAAAAATTCCGGAACCAATATTAGTTGAAGAAACGGACACCGTCATCCCCGAAGCACCTGCCGGCATGCATGATTACATCATACGACATGCTTCGGGGAAAAAGCTATCTGAGGAAGAAACTCATGAGGCCAACCATTATGCAAAGGAGCTGAAATATCCGAAGGGGGCAGTAATATTCAATGGAACAAATGAAGATGACTTCTTATACTGCCTGCCTGATAACAAAGAGCTATCCGTCTGCCGAGAGATGGCGAGAAGCATAGGCTTTCCGAAGCTTGAAGCTGGGTTAAGTGCCATGACGAAAGAGGATCTCGCAGACAGCCTCGCGTACAACAGCCTGAAGGTACGGGAATTAAACACTTGAGAAAAAACCCCCTATCTTTTTTTTACGCAACTCATTCCTTTTTTCTTATATGAATTCTTTTTCATATAGGGCCTGATCCTAAGCAACGCGTTAAGAGCGCAAAAGAGCGCCGAAGATGAAAGTTATGAAATTGCGTTTAATAATTTACGCTCCGAAGTTATCAAACTGAGAAACGAAGCTTTGGAAAAAGATAAAATTTTACTTACACTGGTAGATAAAGTGAAAAAAGACGAAGCTGCTTCAAAGGCCCAGGCCGAAGCTCAAAAACGCGAGATTAAAGATCTTCAGAAACAGCTGGCTAGAGCTAAAGAGGAGCGCGCGCTTGAGGAAACGAAACGAGAACTTAGTGATTTTATGGTCAACAAATTGGAATCAAAAGTTAAGGAGCTTCGCACATCTCAGGGGAAATGCTATGTCAAATCTGTAGAATGTGTGAATAAAATTAAATCCAGCTTCGCCAGCGTAGGCGCCTTTTCCAGCGAAGAGAATTTCTCTCGAGGCAATCCCGAAGGTCCGCTGGAATGGATTAGCCACGAAGCAGAGGCCTTCGAAGAGATTCTGAACAGTCGTGGCGACATATGTGCTTTTTCGGGCGCCAGAGGAATTGCTTCCGTCTTAGAGAAGAAAGGTTGCGAACATGTAAAATTTTTAGCTCAATCCGAAGCTACCTTATCTACCGAAGACATCAAGGACCCCTCGGCCGAAGCGAGCGTGGTTGGTGGCAAATTTTTTACTGATATCTGGAACGACGGCGGCCGAGGAATGGCGCGAGAGATCATTGAAAGAAGCGAAAAAGGCATTCACGATGCTAGAAGAGTAGCAGACGCTGCCGAAAGGAGTAGGGAGCCCGAAGGACAGTTAGGTACCAACTAGTCGTTCTTGTTGCGTTGTAATTTTCATTTTAAACTTTGCTCACGATTTGTAAAAATACTGAAGAAGTGTTCTCTTCGCTCAGAAACTGTTGGACGATCTGCCGACCCCCACACAAAAGGGGATGAAGAAATTAATCAAATGGCCGAAACTATCATGGACAAGGTTGTTGACCAACTTCTGAATGAAGCCGCCGAAGCAGTATTGAGGGAAGATTAGGTGCTATTTGGAAAAAACATTTAAAGTGTAATCTATGCAACACTTTGTACATTTGAATGTAATATACAAGTCTCTTTTCATTATTGAATTCTTTACGATGCATGAAACTTTAAATACATACCACTTTTGAGCCTTCGGCGAAAAAACACCTTCCCTTCTTTTCATGCGTCGTGAAGAAGATAGCCTTCGTCAAAATTATTCTGATGAATGACATCGATGCCTCGTGAAAACATTTTCCGAAGCTATTTTCCGAAGCTATGCAACTTTGATATTGATCTGATAAAGTTCGCCCATGTTTCGTGAAAATATTCCCCGAAACTGTATTCCGAAGCTATACAATTTCAATGTCACTTTTTCAAAGCATCCCTTCGAAGGTTGAGAGTGTCCCCTTCTCTTGCCAAATGCGATATGATGTATGATGCTTATGCTATGCAAAATGATGTGATGATGTTATGTTATGCATGTGACATGTGTTCCGAAGATACACATAAAATATATTCGTAAGCTCTGCATTCCCTTAGGAACGTCTTTGGAGCTTCTTCGTCTTTTACTTAGACGGCATCAGCGTTGACTTTTCGCTGTAAGCCTCCCTTAGGAGCTTCTTCGTCTTTTACTTAGACGGTATCAGCGTTGACTTTTCGCTGTAAGCCTCCCTTAGGAGCTTCTTCGTCTTTTACTTAGACGGTATCAGCGTTGATTTTTCGCTGTAGGCTCTGCATTCCTTTAGGAACGACTTCTGAGCAGAAAACTTACGCTGCGCTCCCTTTGGAACGACTTTTTGTGACTTTATAAACTTACTCTGCGTTCCTTAGAACGACTTTTTGTTACTCCGAAGGATTTTTAGTCCGAAGGTCCTTCTTGGTAACGGAAGAAATTTTAGGCTTCGGCAACTTAGGCCTGTGAATCAAATAAATTTTTCTCGTGGAAACAACGAAATTATTACATGGAAACTATCAATGTTTTTTGCTTCACAGAAAACAAAACTGAATAGAAAAGACTGCTATCAAAGGTAGGATATGTCAATAAATGTGCTTCGACTCTGGCACAGTGCTGTTGACTGTGCGAGCTTCGGACTGTTCTCTGAAGTCCCTCTGCTGTGGAGCGTATTGACTCCCTTCTGGCTGTTGACCTTGCTGCAATGGAGGTGGAGGCGGAAGCTGCTGCCAGGAAGCTTGAGGTTGACTTGCCGAAGCTACAGAAGCCGCAGGGTGGTTGTCTATGTATTGTGGGACATAAGGCGGATGAAACGAAGCAGTATGCATAACCTGCTTCGACTGAGCTTGTTGAGATGCAGCTTCGGCTAGTTCCTTTTGCTTCTGGATTGTAACATGGCACGTCCTAGTGGTGTGGCCCTTGCCCTCTCCACAGAATAGGCAAAACAGTCTCCTTGGCTGATCTCCGAATCTTCCGCCGAAGCCCCTGGCTCCTCTGCCTCTTGGAGCTGGTGGCCGAAAGGAAGTTTGTTGTTGCCCCGAAGCCTGTGAGAAGCACTGCGGCCTGTTTTGCTGACTCCCCTTATCATCATTCTGAGTGCTGTGAATGGAACGGACATGCCTCGGGTAGTATCTCCCTCCGAAGCCCCTGGTCATCTCAGAAAATCTGAAGGCCTCCTCCCTTCTCTGGCGAAAGTCATTGTCGGCACGAATGTACTCATCCATCTTTTGGAGCAATTTCTCCAAGGTCTGAGGAGGCTTCCGAGCAAAGTATTGAGCTGCAGGTCCAGGACGAAGCCCCTTGATCATGGCTTCGATAACGATTTCATTGGGCACCGTTGGTGCCTGCGCCCTCAATCGTAAGAACCTTCGGACATACGCCTGAAGGTATTCTTCGTGATCCTGAATACACTGGAAGAGGGCTTGAGCTGTAACCGGCTTCGTTTGAAATCCTTGAAAGCTGGTCAGTAACATATCCTTCAGCTTCTGCCATGAAGTGATTGTTCCTGGCCGAAGGGAGGAATACCAGGTCTGAGCAACATTCCTGACGGCCATGACGAAAGACTTCGCCATGACTGCAGTGTTGCCCCCGTACGAAGACACTGTTGCTTCGTAGCTCATCAAGAATTGCTTCGGGTCGGAGTGGCCGTCAAACATGGGGAGCTGGGGTGGCTTATAGGATGGAGGCCAAGGAGTAGCCTGCAGCTCAGCAGACAGAGGAGAAGCATCATCAAAAACAAAATTTCCCTGATGGAAATTATCATACCAGTCGTCTTCGTTGACGAAGCCCTCCTGATGAAGGTCTTTCTGATGAGGCCTTCTGTTCTGCTCATCGTGAGTGAGATGGCGAACTTCCTCAGAAGCTTCGTCAATTTGCCTTTGCAACTCAGCTAGGCGGGCCATCTTCTCCTTCTTCCTCTGCACTTGTTGATGTAGCATCTCCATCTCTCTGATTTCTTGGTCTAGCTCTTCTTCCTCAAGCGTCGGGCTAACAGCTTTTCTCTTCTGGCTTCTGGCCTCCCGAAGAGAGACGGTCTCCTGGTTATGGTCCAGCGGTTGTAATGCTGCAGCCCCAGCCGCTGAAGCTTTCTTCGGCGCCATAGCGAAGGTCTATAGCTTCCGAAGGTGTTCACGAAGACTCGAAGTGGAAGTGAGTTCACCGGAGGTGGGCGCCAATGTTGGTGACTTGTTCTCAAATGCTATGAGTTAAGAACAAGGCAACACAGAAAATGTTAAACATTAAGATCCTTCGTCCTTCGAAGCATTATTTCCCTTAGGATATAACGATCCCCGGACGAAGGTCATGAAGGATTAACCTTCATCACTATAATATACATTAGTAAAAGACGAAGCATATGAAACATAAAAGATAGCGTGAATAATCGTATAACATTATTTATTTAACTTTATTAACTCATCATAAAGGAATAGAAACAATATTGAATTATAAATGTACCTTCGGCTTGGAGGGAAATGAAAATACAAGTGTGACGCAAAAGCAAATGCCAAGTCCGCGTGAACAGTACGGGGGTACTGTTCACCTATTTATAGGCACGGGGTACAACCCATACAAAATTACATACATGCCCTTTACATTTGGTGATAATTCTATAGCATTCTATCGAGGTCTAAATGGCCTTTTCATCTTTAAGTCGGTTCCCCTTTCTGCCAACATGCCGAAGCTTTCCTGCTTCACAGCTTCGGCACTGTGTCAACCTTCGTATCTTTTGAGCTTCTCCCTTTCTGATTCAAGTCCGAAGATACCTGTTCACACATTATACTCCAGAAACATTGTTAAATCATGTTTTTGAGGACCTTCGGAAGCCGAAGGCCCCCAACAGAGACCATTTCTTGGTCAAAAATCCGTAGGTGTTAGCCTTCGGTATTATTGAAAATGGTCGTTCATGGCTATTTTCATCAAAAATGGGGGTTGTGTGGCCATTTATCATTGACCAGAGGCTCGTACACCTCACCTCACTTATGTTTCCTTTCCATAGATCACATTATTGGATTTATGGTGGAGACCATTTCTTGGTCAAAAATCCGTAGGTGTTAGCCTTCCGTGTCATTGGAAATGGTAGTTCATGGCTATTTTCGAAAAAATGGGGGTTGTGTGGCCACTGATCATCGACCAGAGGCTTGTACACTTCACCCCACATATGTTTCCTTGCCATAGATCACATTCTCAGATTTTTGGTGGAGACCATTTCTTGGTCAAAAATCCATACGTGTTAGCATTCTGTATTATTGAAAATGGTCGTTGATCGCTATTTTAGACAAAAATGGGCGTTGTGTGGCCATTGATCATCGACCAGAGGCCCATACACCTCACCCCACATATGTTTCCTTGCCATTGATCACATTCTTGGATTTATGGTGGAGACCATTTCTTGGTCAAAAATCCATAGGTGTTAGCCTTCGGTATTATGAAAATGGTCGTTCATGGCTATTTTCGACAAAAATGGGGGTTGTGTGGCCATTGATCATCGACCATAGGCTCATACACCTCACCCCACGTATGTTTCCTTTCCATATATCACATTCTTGGATTTCTGGTGGAGACCATTTCTTGGTCAAAAATCCGTAGGTGTTAGCCTTCGGTATTATTGAAAATGGTCGTTCATGGCTATTTTCATCAAAAATGGGGGTTGTGTGGCCATTTATCATCGACTAGAGGCTCGTACACCTCACCTCACTTATGTTTCCTTTCCATAGATCACATTCTTGGATTTCTGGTAGAGACCATTTCTTGGTCAAAAATCCGTACATGTTAGCCTTTGGTATTATTGAAAATGGTCATTCATGGCGATTTTCGACAAAAATGGGGGTTGTGTGGCCATTGATCATCGACCAGAGGCTCATAAACCTCACCCCACATATGTTTCCTTGCCATAGATCACATTCTTTGATTTCTGGTGGAGACCTTTTCTTGGTCAAAAATCCGAATGTGTTAGCCTTCGGTACTATTGAAAATGGTCGTTTATGGCTATTTTCGACTAAAATAAGGGTTGTGTGGCCATTGATATTCGACTAGAGGCTCATACATCTCACTACACATATGTTTCCTTGCCATAGATCACATTCTAGGATTTATGGTGGAGACCATTTCTTGGTCAAAAATCCGTGAGTGTTAGCCTTCAGTGTCATTGAAAATGGTCGTTCATGGCTATTTTCGACAAAAATGGGGGTTGTGTGGCCATTGATCATCGACCATAGGCTCATACACCTCACCCCACATATGTTTCCTTGCCATAGATAACATTCTTGGATTTCTGGTGGAGACCATTTCTTGGGCAAAAATCTGAATGTGTTAGCCTTCGGTATTATTGAAAATGGTCATTCATGGCTATTTTCGACAAAAATGGGTGTTGTGGCCATTGATCTTCGACCAGAGGCTCATACACCTCACTACACATATGTTTCCTTGCCATAGATCACATTCTTGGATTTATGGTGGAGACCATTTCTTGGTCAAAATTCCGTAGGTGTTAGCCTTCAGTGTCATTGAAAATGGTCGTTCATGGCTATTTTCGACAAAAATGGGGGTTGTGTGCCCATTGATCATCAACCAGAGGCTCGTACACCTCACCCCACATATGTTACCTTGCCATAGATCACATTCTCGAATTTCTGGTGGAGACCATTTCTTGGTCAAAAATCCATATGAGTTAGCCTTCGGTATTATTGAAAATGGTCGTTCATGGCTATTTTCGACAAAAATGGGGGTTGTGTGGCCATTGTTCATCGACCAGAGGCTCGTACACCTCACCCACATATGTTTCCTTGCCATAGATCATATTCTCGGATTTCTGGTGGAGACCATTTCTTGGTCAAAAATCCATACGTGTTAGCCTTCTATATTATTGAAAATGGTCGTTGATCGCTATTTTAGACAAAAATGGGCGTTGTGTGGCCATTGATCATCGACCAGAGGCCCATACACCTCACCCCACATATGTTTCCTTGCCATAGATCACATTCTGGGATTAATGGTGGAGACCATTTCTTGGTCAAAAATCCATAGGTGTTAGCCTTCGGTATTATTGAAAATGGTCGTTCATGGCTATTTTCGACAAAAATGGGGGTTGTGTGGCCATTGATCATCGACCAGAGGCTCATACACCTCACCACACGTATGTTTCCTTGCCATAGATCACATTCTTGGATTTCTGGTGGAGACCATTTCTTGGTCAAAAATCCGTAGGTGTTAGCCTTCGGTATTATTGAAAATGGTCGTTCATGGCTATTTTCATCAAAAATGGGGGTTGTGTGGCCATTTATCATTGACCAGAGGCTCGTACACCTCACCTCACTTATGTTTCCTTTCCATAGATCACATTATTGGATTTATGGTGGAGACCATTTCTTGGTCAAAAATCCGTAGGTGTTAGCCTTCCGTGTCATTGGAAATGGTAGTTCATGGCTATTTTCGAAAAAATGGGGGTTGTGTGGCCACTGATCATCGACCAGAGGCTTGTACACTTCACCCCACATATGTTTCCTTGCCATAGATCACATTCTCAGATTTTTGGTGGAGACCATTTCTTGGTCAAAAATCCATACGTGTTAGCATTCTGTATTATTGAAAATGGTCGTTGATCGCTATTTTAGACAAAAATGGGCGTTGTGTGGCCATTGATCATCGACCAGAGGCCCATACACCTCACCCCACATATGTTTCCTTGCCATTGATCACATTCTTGGATTTATGGTGGAGACCATTTCTTGGTCAAAAATCCATAGGTGTTAGCCTTCGGTATTATGAAAATGGTCGTTCATGGCTATTTTCGACAAAAATGGGGGTTGTGTGGCCATTGATCATCGACCATAGGCTCATACACCTCACCCCACGTATGTTTCCTTTCCATATATCACATTCTTGGATTTCTGGTGGAGACCATTTCTTGGTCAAAAATCCGTAGGTGTTAGCCTTCGGTATTATTGAAAATGGTCGTTCATGGCTATTTTCATCAAAAATGGGGGTTGTGTGGCCATTTATCATCGACTAGAGGCTCGTACACCTCACCTCACTTATGTTTCCTTTCCATAGATCACATTCTTGGATTTCTGGTAGAGACCATTTCTTGGTCAAAAATCCGTACATGTTAGCCTTTGGTATTATTGAAAATGGTCATTCATGGCGATTTTCGACAAAAATGGGGGTTGTGTGGCCATTGATCATCGACCAGAGGCTCATAAACCTCACCCCACATATGTTTCCTTGTCATAGATCACATTCTTTGATTTCTGGTGGAGACCTTTTCTTGGTCAAAAATCCGAATGTGTTAGCCTTCGGTACTATTGAAAATGGTCGTTTATGGCTATTTTCGACTAAAATAAGGGTTGTGTGGCCATTGATATTCGACCAGAGGCTCATACACCTCACTACACATATGTTTCCTTGCCATAGATCACATTCTTTGATTTATGGTGGAGACCATTTCTTGGTCAAAAATCCGTGAGTGTTAGCCTTCAGTGTCATTGAAAATGGTCGTTCATGGCTATTTTCGACAAAAATGGGGGTTGTGTGGCCATTGATCATCGACCAGAGACTTGTACACCTCACCCCACATATGTTTCCTTGCCATAGATAACATTCTTGGATTTCTGGTGGAGACCATTTCTTGGGCAAAAATCTGAATGTGTTAGCCTTCGGTATTATTGAAAATGGTCATTCATGGCTATTTTCGACAAAAATGGGTGTTGTGGCCATTGATCTTCGACCAGAGGCTCATACACCTCACTACACATATGTTTCCTTGCCATAGATCACATTTTGGATTTATGGTGGAGACCATTTCTTGGTCAAAATTCCGTAGGTGTTAGCCTTCAGTGTCATTGAAAATGGTCGTTCATGGCTATTTTCGACAAAAATGGGGGTTGTGTGCCCATTGATCATCGACCAGAGGCTCGTACACCTCACCCCACATATGTTACCTTGCCATAGATCACATTCTCGAATTTCTGGTGGAGACCATTTCTTGGTCAAAAATCCATATGAGTTAGCCTTCGGTATTATTGAAAATGGTCGTTGATCGCTATTTTCGACAAAAATGGGCGTTGTGTGGCCATTGATCATCGGCCAGAGGCCCATACACCTCACCCCACATATGTTTCCTTGCCATAGATCACATTCTTGGATTTATGGTGGAGACCATTTCTTGGTCAAAAATACGTAGGTGTTAGCCTTCAATGTCATTGAAAATGGTAGTTCATGGCTATTTTCGACAAAAATGGGGGTTGTGTGGCCATTGATCATCGACCAGAGGCTCATACACCTCACCCCACATATGTTTCCTTGCCATAGATCACATTTTGGATTTCTGGGGGAGAACATTTTTTGGTCAAAAAACCGTAGGCGTTAGCCTTCGGTATTATTGAAAATGGTCGTTCATGGCTATTTTCGACAAAAATGGGGGTTGTGTGGCCATTGATCATCGACCAGAGGCTCATACACCTCACCCCACGTATGTTTCCTTGCCATAGATCACATTATTGGATTTCTGGTGGAGACCATTTCTTGGTCAAAAATCCGTAGGTGTTAGCCTTCGGTATTATTGAATATGGTCGTTCATGGCTATTTTCATAAAAAATGGGGGTTGTGTGGCCATTTATCATAGACCAGAGGCTCGTACACCTCACCTCACATATGTTTCCTTGCCATATATCACATTCTTGGATTTATGGTGGAGACCATTTCTTGGTCAAAAATCCGTAGGTGTTAGCCTTCCGTTTCATTGAAAATGGTCGTTCATGGCTATTTTCGTCTAAAATAGGGGTTGTGTGGCCATTTATCATCGACCAGAGGTTCGTACACCTCACCCCACATTTGTTTCCTTGCCATAGATCACATTCTTGGATTTCTGGGAGACCATTTCTTGGTCAAAAATCCGTACGTGTTAGTCTTCGGTATTATTGAAAATGGTCATTCATGGCTATTTTCGTCAAAAATGGGGGTTGTGTGACCATTGATCATCGACTAGAGGCTCATAAACCTCACCCCACATATGTTTCCTTGCCATAGATCACATTCTTTGATTTCTGGTGGAGACCATTTCTTGGTCAAAAATCCGAATGTGTTAGCCTTCGGTACTATTGAAAATGGTCGTTCATGGCTATTTTCGACAAAAATAAGGGTTGTGTGGCCATTGATATTCGACCAGAGGCTCATACACCTCACTAAACATACGTTTCCTTGCCATAGATCACATTCTTGGATTTATGGTGGAGACCATTTCTTGGTCAAAAATCTGTGAGTGTTAGCCTTCAGGGTCATTGAAAATGATCGTTCATGGCTATTTTCGACAAAAATGGGGGTTGTGTGGCCATTGATCATCGACCAGAGGCTCGTACACCTCACCCCACATATGTTTCCTTGCCATAGATCACATTCTTGGATTTCTGGTGGAGACCATTTCTTGGCCAAAAATCTGAATGTGTTAGCCTTCGGTATTATTGAAAATGGTCATTCATGGCTATTTTCGACAAAAATGGGGGTTGTGTGGCCATTGATCATCGACCAGAGGCTCATAAACCTCACTACACATATGTTTCCTTGCCACATATCACATTCTTGGATTTATGGTGGAGACCATTTCTTGGTCAAAATTTCGTAGGTGTTAGCCTTCAGTGTCATTGAAAATGGTCGTTCATGGCTATTTTCGACAAAAATGGGGGTTGTGTGGCCATTGATCATCGACCAGAGGCTCATACACCTCACCCCACATATGTTTCCTTGCCGTAGATCACATTTTCGGATTTCTGGTGGAGACCATTTCTTGGTCAAAAATCCATACGTGTTAGCCTTCTATATTATTGAAAATGGTCGTTGATCGCTATTTTCGACAAAAATGGGCGTTGTGTGGCCATTGATCATCGACCAGAGGCCCGTACACCTCACCCCACATATGTTTCCTTGCCATAGATCACATTCTTGGATTTATGGTGGAGACCATTTCTTGGTCAAAAATCTGTAGGTGTTAGCCTTCGGTATTATTGAAAATGGTCGTTCATGGCTATTTTCAACAAAAATGGGGATTGTGTGGCCATTGATCATCGACTAGAGGCTCATACACCTCACCCCACGTATCTTTCCTTGCCATAGATCACATTCTTGGATTTCTGGTGGAGACCATTTCTTGGTCAAAAATCTGTAGGTGTTAGCCTTCGGTATTATTGAAAATGGTCGTTCATGGCTATTTTCATCAAAAATGGGGGTTGTGTGGCCATTTATCATCGACCAGAGGCTCGTACACCTCACCTCACATATGTTTCCTTGCCATAGATCACATTCTTGGATTTATGGTGGAGACTATTTCTTGGTCAAAAATCCGTAGGTGTTAGGCGTCCGTGTCATTGAAAATGGTCGTTCATGGCTATTTTCGACAAAAATGGGGGTTGTGTAGCCATTGATCATCGACCAGAGGTTCATACACTTTACCCCACATATGTTTTCTTGCCATTAATCACATTCTTGGATTTCTGGTGGAGACCATTTCTTGGTCAAGAATCCGTTGGTGTTAGCCTTCGGTATTATTGAAAATGGTCGTTCATGGCTATTTTCGTCTAAAATAGGGGTTGTGTGGCCATTTATCATCGTCCAGAGGTTCGTACACCTCACCCCACATATGTTTCCTTGCCATAGATCACATTCTTGGATTTCTGGGGAGACCATTTCTTGGTCAAAAATCCGTACGTGTTAGTCTTCGTTATTATTGAAAATGGTCATTTATGGCTATTTTCGACAAAAATGGGGGTTGTGTGACCATTGATCATCGACTAGAGGCTCATAAACCTCACCCCACATATGTTTCCTTGCCATAGATCACATTCTTTGATTTCTGGTGGAAACCATTTCTTGGTCAAAAATCCGAATGTGTTAGCCTTCGGTACTATTGAAAATGGTCGTTCATGGCTATTTTCGACAAAAATAAGGGTTGTGTGGCCATTGATATTCGACCAGAGGCTCATACACCTCACTAAACATACGTTTCCTTGCCATAGATCACATTCTTGGATTTATGGTGGAGACCATTTCTTGGTCAAAAATCCATGAGTGTTAGCCTTCAGTGTCATTGAAAATGATCGTTCATGGCTATTTTCGACAAATATGGGGGTTGTGTGGCCATTGATCATCGACCAGAGGCTCGTACACCTCACCCCACATATGTTTCCTTGCCATAGATCACATTCTTGGATTTCTGGTGGAGACCATTTCTTGGGCAAAAATCTAAATGTGTTAGCCTTCAATATTATTGAAAATGGTCATTCATGGCTATTTTCGACAAAAATGGGGGTTGTGTGGCCATTGATCATCGACCAGAGGATCATAAACCTCACTACACATATGTTTCCTTGCCATAGATCACATTCTTGGATTTATGGTGGAGACCATTTCTTGGTCAAAATTCCATAGGTGTTAGCCTTCAGTGTCATTAAAAATGGTCGTTCATGGCTATTTTCGACAAAAATGGGGGTTGTGTGGCCATTGATCATCGACCAGAGGCTCATACACCTCACCCCACATATGTTTCCTTGCCATAGATCACATTCTTGGATTTATGGTGGAGACCATTTCTTGGTCAAAAATCCGTAGGTGTTAGCCTTCGGTATTATTGAAAATGGTCGTTCATGGCTATTTTCGACAAAAATGGGGGTTGTGTGGCCATTGATCATCGACCAGAGGCTCATACACCTCACCCCACGTATGTTTCCTTGCCATAGATCACATTCTTGGATTTTTGGTGGAGACCATTTCTTGGTCAAAAATCTGTAGGTGTTAGCCTTCGGTATTATTGAAAATGGTCGTTCATGGCTATTTTCATCAAAAATGGGGGTTGTGTGGCCATTTATCATCGACCAGAGGCTCATACACCTCACCTCATATATGTTTCCTTGCCATAGATCACATTCTTGGATTTATGCTGGAGACCATTTCTTGGTCAAAAATCCGTAGGTGTTAGCCATCCGTGTCATTGAAAATGGTCGTTCATGGCTATTTTCGACAAAAATGGGGGTTGTGTAGCCATTGATCATCGACCAGAGGCTCGTACACTTTACCCCACATATGTTTTCTTGCCATTGATCACATTCTTCGATTTCTGGTGGAGACCATTTCTTGGTCAAGAATCCGTTGGTGTTAGCCTTCGGTATTATTGAAAATGGTCGTTCATGGCTATTTTCGTCTAAAATAGGGGTTGTGTGGCCATTTATCATCGGCCAAAGGTTCGTACACCTCACCCCACATATGTTTCCTTGCCATAGATCACATTCTTGGATTTCTGGGGAGACCATTTCTTGGTCAAAAATCCGAACGTGTTAGTCTTTGGTATTATTGAAAATGGTCATTCATGGCTATTTTCGACAAAAATGGGGGTTGTGTGACCATTGATCATCGACTAGAGGCTCATAAACCTCACCCCACATATGTTTCCTTGCCATAGATCACATTCTTTGGTTTTTGGTGGAGACCATTTCTTGGTCAAAAATCCGAATGTGTTAGCCTTCGGTACTATTGAAAATGGTCGTTCATGGCTATTTTCGACAAAATTAAGGGTTGTGTGGCCATTGATATTCGACCAGAGGCTCATACACCTCACTAAACATACGTTTTCTTGCCATAGATCACATTCTTGGATTTGTGGTGGAGACCATTTCTTGGTCAAAAATCCGTGAGTGTTAGCCTTCAGTGTCATTGAAAATGATCGTTCATGGCTATTTTCGACAAAAATGGGGGTTGTGTGGCCATTGATCATCGACCAGAGGCTTGTACACCTCACCCCACATATGTTTCCTTGCCATAGATCACATTCTTGGATTTCTGGTGGAGACCATTTCTTGGGCAAAAATCTGAATGTGTTAGCCTTCGGTATTATTGAAAATGGTCATTCATGGCTATTTTCGACAAAAATGGGGGTTGTGTGGCCATTGATCATCGACCAGAGGCTCATAAACCTCACTACACATATGTTTCCTTGCCATAGATCACATTCTTGGATTTATGGTGGAGACCATTTCTTGGTCAAAATTCCGTAGGTGTTGGCCTTCAGTGTCATTAAAAATAGTCGTTCATGGCTATTTTCGACAAAAATGGGGGTTGTGTGGCCATTGATCATCGACCAGAGGCTCATACACCTCACCCCACATATGTTTCCCTGCCATAGATCACATTCTCGGATTTCTGGTGAAGACCATTTCTTGGTCAAAAATCCATACGTGTTAGCCTTCTATATTATTGAAAATGGTCGTTGATCGCTATTTTCGACAAAAATGTGCGTTGTGTGGCCATTGATCATCGACCAGAGGCCCATACACCTCATCCCACATAAGTTTCCTTGCCATAGATCACATTCTTGGATTTATGGTGGAGACCATTTCTTGGTCAAAAATCTGTAGGTGTTAGCCTTCAGTATTATTGAATATGGTCGTTCATAGCTATTTTCATCAAAAATGGGGGTTGTGTGGCCATTTATCATCGACAGAGGCTCGTACACCTCACCTCACATATTTTTCCTTGCCATAGATCACATTCTTGGATTTATGGTGGAGACCATTTCTTGGTCAAAAATCTGTAGGTGTTAGCCTTCCGTGTCATTGAAAATGGTCGTTCATGGCTATTTTCGACAAAAATGGGGGTTGTGTGGCCATTGATCATCGACCAGAGGCTCGTACACTTTACCCCACATATGTTTTCTTGCCATTGATCACATTCTTGGATTTCTGGTGGAGACCATTTCTTGGTCAAGAATCTGTTGGTGTTAGCCTTCGGTACTATTGAAAATGGTCGTTCATGGCTATATTCGACAAAAATGGGGGTTGTGTGGCCATTGATCATCGACCAGAGGCTCATAAACCTCACCCCACATATGTTTCCTTGCCATAGTTCACAATCTTTGATTTCTGGTGGAGACCATTTCTTGGTCAAAAATCCGTACGTCTTAGCCTTCGGTATTATTGAAAATGGTCATTCATGGCTATTTTCAACAAAAATGGGGGTTGTGTGGCCATTGATCATCGACCAGAGGCTTATAAACCTCACCCCACATATGTTTCCTTGCCATAGATCACATTCTTGGATTTCTGGTGGAGACCATTTCTTGGTCAAGAATCCGTTGGTGTTAGCCTTCGGTATTATTGAAAATGGTCGTTCATGGCTATTTTCGTCTAAAATAGGGGTTGTGTGGCCATTTATCATCGGCCAGAGGTTCATACACCTCACCCCACATATGTTTCCTTGCCATAGATCACATTCTTGGATTTCTGGGGAGACCATTTCTTGGTCAAAAATCCGTACGTGTTAGTCTTCGGTATTATTGAAAATGGTCATTCATGGCTATTTTCGACAAAAATGGGGGTTGTGTGACCATTGATCATCGACTAGAGGCTCAAAAACCTCACCCCACATATGTTTCCTTGCCATAGATCACATTCTTTGATTTCTGGTGGAGACCATTTCTTGGTCAAAAATCCGAATGTGTTAGCCTTCGGTACTATTGAAAATGGTCGTTCATGGCTATTTTCGACAAAAATAAGGGTTGTGTGGCCATTGATATTCGACCAGAGGCTCATACACCTCACTAAACATACATTTCCTTGCCATAGATCACATTCTTGGATTTATGGTGGAGACCATTTCTTGGTCAAAAATCCGTGAGTGTTAGCCTTCAGTGTCATTGAAAATGATCGTTCATGGCTATTTTCGACAAAAATGGGGGTTGTGTGGCCATTGATCATCGACCAGAGGCTCGTATACCTCACCCCACATATGTTTCCTTGCCATAGATCACATTCTTGGGTTTCTAGTGGAGACCATTTCTTGGGCAAAAATCTGAATGTGTTAGCCTTCGGTATTATTGAAAATGGTCATTCATGGCTATTTTCGACAAAAATGGGGGTTGTGTGGCCATTGATCATCGACCAGAGGCTCATAAACCTCACTACACATATGTTTCCTTGCCATAGATCACATTCTTGGATTTATGGTGGAGACCATTTCTTGGTCAAAATTCCGTAGGTGTTAGCCTTCAGTGTCATTAAAAATAGTCGTTCATGGCTATTTTCGACAAAAATGGGGGTTGTGTGGCCATTGATCATCGACCAGAGGCTCATACACCTCACCCCACATATGTTTCCCTGCCATAGATCACATTCTCGGATTTCTGGTGAAGACCATTTCTTGGTCAAAAATCCATACGTGTTAGCCTTCTATATTATTGAAAATGGTCGTTGATCGCTATTTTCGACAAAAATGTGCGTTGTGTGGCCATTGATCATCGACCAGAGGCCCATACACCTCACCCCACATAAGTTTCCTTGCCATAGATCACATTCTTGGATTTATGGTGGAGACCATTTCTTGGTCAAAAATCTGTAGGTGTTAGCCTTCAGTATTATTGAAAATGGTCGTTCATAGCTATTTTCATCAAAAATGGGGGTTGTGTGGCCATTTATCATCGACAGAGGCTCGTACACCTCACCTCACATATTTTTCCTTGCCATAGATCACATTCTTGGATTTATGGTGGAGACCATTTCTTGGTCAAAAATCCGTAGGTGTTAGCCTTCCGTGTCATTGAAAATGGTCGTTCATGGCTATTTTCGACAAAAATGGGGGTTGTGTGGCCATTGATCATCGACCAGAGGCTCGTACACTTTACCCCACATATGTTTTCTTGCCATTGATCACATTCTTGGATTTCTGGTGGAGACCATTTCTTGGTCAAGAATCCGTTGGTGTTAGCCTTCGGTATTATTGAAAATGGTCGTTCATGGCTATTTTCGTCTAAAATAGGGGTTGTGTGGCCATTTATCATCGGCCAGAGGTTCATACACCTCACCCCACATATGTTTCCTTGCCATAGATCACATTCTTGGATTTCTGGGGAGACCATTTCTTGGTCAAATCCGTACGTGTTAGTCTTCGGTATTATTGAAAATGGTCATTCATGGCTATTTTCGACAAAAAATGGGGGTTGTGTGACCATTGATCATCGACTAGAGGCTCATAAACCTCACCCCACATATGTTTCCTTGCCGATCACATTCTTTGATTTCTGGTGGAGACCATTTCTTGGTCAAAAATCCGAATGTGTTAGCCTTCGGTACTATTGAAAATGGTCGTTCATGGCTATTTTCGACAAAAATAAGAGTTGTGTGGCCATTGATATTCGACCAGAGGCTCATACACCTCACTAAACATACATTTCCTTGCCATAGATCACATTCTTGGATTTATGGTGGAGACAATTTCTTGGTCAAAAATCCGTGAGTGTTAGCCTTCAGTGTCATTGAAAATGATCGTTCATGGCTATTTTCGACAAAAATGGTGGTTGTGTCGCCATTGATCATCGACCAGAGGCTCGTACACCTCACCCCACATATGTTTCCTTGTCATAGATCACATTCTTGGGTTTCTAGTGGAGACCATTTCTTGGGCAAAAATCTGAATGTGTTAGCCTTCGGTATTATTGAAAATGGTCATTCATGGCTATTTTCGACAAAAATGGGGGTTGTGTGGCCATTGATCATCGACCAGAGGCTCATAAACCTCACTACACATATGTTTCCTTGCCATAGATCACATTCTTGGATTTATGGTGGAGACCATTTCTTGGTCAAAATTCCATAGGTGTTAGCCTTCAGTGTCATTAAAAATGGTCGTTCATGGCTATTTTCGACAAAAATGGGGGTTGTGTGGCCATTGATCATCGACCAGAGGCTCATACACCTCACCCCACATATGTTTCCCTGCCATAGATCACATTCTCGGATTTCTGGTGGAGACCATTTCTTGGTCAAAAATCCATACGTGTTAGCCTTCTATATTATTGAAAATGGTCGTTGATCGCTATTTTCGACAAAAATGGGCGTTGTGTGGCCATTGATCATCGACCAGAGGCCCATACACCTCACCCCACATATGTTTCCTTGCCATAGGTCACATTCTTGGATTTATGGTGGAGACCATTTCTTGGTCAAAAATCCGTAGGTGTTAGCCTTCGGTATTATTGAAAATGGTCGTTCATGGCTATTTTCGACAAAAATGGGGGTTGTGTGGCCATTGATCGTCGACCAGAGGCTCATACACCTCACCCCACGTATGTTTCCTTGCCATAGATCACATTCTTGGATTTCTGGTAGAGACCATTTCTTGGTCAAAAATCTGTAGGTGTTAGCCTTCGGTATTATTGAACATGGTCGTTCATGGCTATTTTCATCAAAAATGGGGGTTGTGTGGCCATTTATCATCGACCAGAGGCTCGTACACCTCACCTCACATATTTTTCCTTGCCATAGATCACATTCTTGGATTTATGGTGGAGACCATTTCTTGGTCAAAAATCCGTAGGTGTTAGCCTTCTGTGTCATTGAAAATGGTCGTTCATGGCTATTTTCGACAAAAATGGGGGTTGTGTGGCCATTGATCATCGACCAGAGGCTCGTACACTTTACCCCACATATGTTTTCTTGCCATTGATCACATTCTTGGATTTCTAGTGGAGACCATTTCTTGGTCAAGAATCTGTTGGTGTTAGCCTTCGGTACTATTGAAAATGGTCGTTCATGGCTATATTCGACAAAAATGGGGGTTGTGTGGCCATTGATCATCGACCAGAGGCTCATAAACCTCACCCCACATATGTTTCCTTGCCATAGATCACAATCTTTGATTTCTGGTGGAGACCATTTCTTGGTCAAAAATCCGTACGTGTTAGCCTTCGGTATTATTGAAAATGGTCATTCATGGCTATTTTCGACAAAAATGGGGGTTGTGTGGCCATTGATCATCGACCAGAGGCTCATAAACATCACCCCACATATGTTTCCTTGCCATAGATCACATTCTTGGATTTCTGGTGGAGACCATTTCTTGGTCAAAAATCCGTACGAGTTAGCCTTCGGTATTATTGAAAATGGTCATTCATGGCTATTTTCGACAAAAATGGGGGTTGTGGCCATTGATCATCGACCAGAGGCTCATAAACCTCACCCCACATATGTTTACTTGCCATAGATCACATTCTTTTATTTCTGGTGGAGACCATTTCTTGGTCAAAAATCCGAATGTGTTAGCCTTCGGTACTATTGAAAATGGTCGTTCATGGCTATTTTTGACAAAAATGGGGGTTGTGTGGCCATTGATATTCGACCAGAGGCTCATACACCTCACTACACATATGTTTCCTTGCCATAGATAACATTCTTGGATTTATGGTGGAGACCATTTCTTGTTCAAAAATCCGTAGGTGTTAGCCTTCAGTGTCACTGAAAATGGTCGTTCATGGCTATTTTTGACAAAAATTAGGGTTGTGTGGCCATTGATCGTCGACCAGAGGCTCGTACACCTCACCCCACATATGTTTCTTTGCCATAGATCAAATTTTGGATTTCTGGTGGAGAACATTTCTTTGTCAAAAATCCGTAGGTGTTAGCCTTCGGTATTATTGAAAATGGTCGTTCATGGCTATTTTCGACAAAAATGGGGGTTGTGTGGCCATTGATCATCGACCAGAGGCTCATACACCTCACCCCACGTATGTTTCCTTGCCATAGATCACATTCTTGGATTTCTGGTGGAGACCATTTCTTGATCAAAAATCCGTAGGTGTTAGCCTTCGGTATTATTGAAAATGGTCGTTCATGGCTATTTTCATAAAAAATGGGGGTTGTGTGGCCATTTATCATCGACCAGAGGCTCGTACACCTCACCTCACATATGTTTCCTTGCCATAGATCACATTCTTGGATTTATGGTGGAGACCATTTCTTAGGCAAAAATCCGTAGGTGTTAGCCCTCCGTGTCATTGAAAATGGTCGTTCATGACTATTTTCGACAAAAATGGCGGTTGTGTGGCCTTTGATCATCGACCAGAGGCTAGTACACTTTACCCCACATATGTTTTCTTGCCATTGATCACATTCTTGGATTTCTGGTGGAGACCATTTATTGGTCAAGAATCCGTTGGTGTTAGCCTTCGGTATTATTGAAAATGGTCGTTCATGGCTATTTTCGTCTAAAATGGGGGTTGTGTGGCCATTTATCATTGACCAGAGGCTCGTACACCTCACCCCACATATGTTTCCTTGCCATAGATCATATTCTTGGATTTTTGGTGGATACCATTTCTTGGTCAAAAATCCGTACGTGTTAGCCTTCGATATTATTGAAAATGGTCATTCATGGCTATTTTCGACAAAAATGGGGGTTGTGTGGACATTGATCATCGACTAGAGGCTCATAAACCTCACTACACATATGTTTCCTTGCCATAGATCACATTCTTGGATTTATGGTGGAGACCATTTCTTGGCCAAAAATCCGTGAGTGTTAGCCTTCAGTGTCATTGAAAATGGTCGTTCATGGCTATTTTCGACAAAAATGGGGGTTGTGTGGCCATTGATCATCGACCAGAGGCTCGTACACCTCACCCCACATATGTTTTCTTGCCATAGATCACATTCTTGGATTTCTGGTGGAGACCATTTCTTGGGCAAAAATCTGAATGTGTTAGCCTTCGGTATTATTGAAAATGGTCATTCATGGCTATTTTCGACAAAAATGGGGGTTGTGTGGCCATTGATCTTCGACCAGAGTCTCATACACCTCACTACACATATGTTTCCTTGCCATAGATCATATTCTTGGATTTATGGTGGACACCATTTCTTGGTCAAAATTCCGTAGGTGTTAGCCTTCAGTGTCATTGAAAATGGTCGTTCATGGCTATTTTCGACAAAATGGGGGTTGTGTGGCCATTGATCACCGACCAGAGGCTCGTACACCTCACCCCACATATGTTTCCTTGCCATATATCACATTCTCGGATTTCTGGTGGAGACCATTTCTTGGTAAAAAATCCATACGTGTTAGCCTTCTGTATTATTGAAAATGGTCGTTGATCGCTATTTTCGACAAAAAATGGGCGTTGTGTGGCCATTGATCAACGATCAAAGGCCCATACACCTCACCCCACATATGTTTCCTTGCCATAGATGACATTATTGGAATTATGGTGGAGACCATTTCTTGGTCAAAAATCCGTAGGTGTTACCCTTCAGTGTCATTGAAAATGGTCGTTCATGGCTATTTTCGACAAAAATGGGGGTTATGTGGCCATTGATCATCGACCAAAGGCTCGTACACCTCACCCCACATATGTTTCCTTGCCATAGATCACATTTTGGATTTCTGGTGGAGACCATTTCTTGGTCAAAAATCTGTAGGTGTTAGCCTTCGGTATTATTGAAAATGGTCGTTCATGGCTATTTTTGACAAAAATGGGGGTTCTGTGGCCATTGATCATCGACCAGAGGCTCATACACCTCACCCCACATATGTTTCCTTTCCATAGATCACATTCTTGGATTTCTGGTGGAGGCCATTTCTTGGTCAAAAATTCGTACGTGTTAGCCTTCAGTATTATTGAAAATGATCGTTCATGGCTATTTTCATCAAAAATGGGGGTTGTGTGGCCATTTATCATCGACCAGAGGCTCGTACACCTCACCCCACATATGTTTCCTTGCTATAGATCACATTCTTGGATTTCTGGTGGAGACCATTTCTTGGTCAAAAATTCGTACGTGTTAGCCTTCAGTATTATTGAAAATGATCGTTCATGGCTATTTTCGACAAAATGGGGGTTGTGTGGCCATTAAACATCGACCAGAGGCTCGTACACCTCACCCCACATATGTTTCCTTGCCATAGATCACATTCTTGGATTTCTAGTGGAGACCATTTCTTGGGCGAAAATCCGAATGTGTTAGCCTTCGGTATTATTGAAAATTGTCATTCATGGCTATTTTTGACAAAAATGGGGGTTGTGTGGCCATTGATCTTTGACCAGAGGCTCATACACCTCACTACACATATGTTTCCTTGCCATAGATCACATTCTTGGATTTATGGTGGAGACCATTTCTTGGTCAAATATCCATAGGTGTTAGCCTTCAGTGTCATTGAAAATGGTCGTTCATGGTTATTTCCGACAAAAATGGGGGTTGTGTGGCCATTGATCATCGACCAGAGGCTCGTACACTTCACCCCACATAGGTTTTCTTGCCATAGATCATATTCTTGGATTTCTGGTGGAGACCATTTCTTGGTCAAAAATCCGTTGGTGTTAGCCTTCGGTATTATTGAAAATGGTCGTTCATGACTATTTTAGACTAAAATGGGGGTTGTGTGGCCATTTATCATCGACCAGAGGCTCGTACACCTCACGCCACATATGTTTCCTTCCCATAGATCACATTCTTGGATTTCTGGTGGAGACCATTTATTGGTCAAAAATCTGTACGTGTTAGCCTTCAGTATTATTGAAAATGGTCATTCATGGCTATTTTCGACAAAAATGGGGGTTGTGTGGCCATTGATCATCGATTAGAGGCTCGTCAACCTCACCCCACATATGTTTCGTTGCCATAGATCACATTCTTTGATTTCTGGTGGAGACCATTTCTTGGTCAAAAATCTGAATGTTTTAGCCTTCGGTACTATTGAAAATTGTCGTTCATGGCTATTTTCGACAAAAATGGGGGTTGTGTGGCCATTGATATTCGACCAAAGGCTCATACACCTCACTACACATATGTTTCCTTGCCATAGATCACATTCTTGGATTTATGGTGGAGACCATTTCTTGGTCAAAAATCCGTAGGTGTTAGCCTTCAGTGTCATTGAAAATGGTCGTTCATGGCTATTTTCGACAAAAAATGGGGTTTGTGTGGCCATTGATCATCGACCAGAGGCTCGTACACTTCACCCCGCATATGCTTTCTTGCCATAGATCACATTCTTGGATTTCTGGTGGGGACCATTTCTTGGTCAAAAATCCGTTGGTGTTACCCTTCGGTATTATTGAAAATGGTCGTTCATGGCTGTTTTCGATAAAAATAAGGGTTGTGTGGCCATTTATCATCGACCAGAGGCTCATACACCTCACCCCACATATGTTTCCTTGCCATAGATCACATTCTTGGATTTCTGGTGGAGACCATTTATTGGTAAAAAATTCGTAGGTGTTAGCCTCTGGTATTATTGAAAATGGTCGTTCATGGCTATTTTCATCAAAAATGGGGGTTGTGTGGCCATTTATCATCGACCAGAGGGTCGTACACCTCACCCCACATATGTTTCCTTGCCATAGATCACATTCTTGGATTTCTGGTGGAGACCATTTCTTGGTCAAAAATTCGTACGTGTTAGCCTTCGGTATTATTGAAAATGGTCGTTCATGGCTATTTTCGACAAAATGGGGGTTGTGTGGCCATTGATCATCGACCAGAGGCTCGTACACCTCACCCCACATATGTTTCCTTGCCATAGATCACATTCTTGGATTTCTGGTGGAGACCATTTCTTGGGAAAAAATCCGAATGTGTTAGCCTTCGGTATTTTTGAAAATGGTCATTCATGGCTATTTTCGACAAAAATGGGGGTTGTGTGGCCATTGATCTTCGACCAGAGGCTCATAAACCTCACTACACATATGTTTCCTTGCCATAGATCAAATTCTTGGATTTATGGTGGAGACCATTTCTTGTTCAAAAATCTGTAGGTGTTAGCCTTCAGTGTCACTGAAAATGGTCGTTCATGGCTATTTTCGTCAAAAATTAGGGTTGTGTGGCCATTGATCGTCGACCAGAGGCTCGTACACCTCATCCCACATATGTTTTCTTGCCGTAGAAAACATTCTTGGATTTCTGGTGGAGACCATTTCTTGGTCAAAAATCCGTAGGTGTTAGCCTTCGGTATTATTGAAAATGGTCGTTCATGGCTATTTTCGACAAAAATGGGGGTTGTGTGGCCATTGATCATCGACCAGAGGCTCATACACCTCACCCCACATATGTTTCCTTGTCATAGATCACATTCTTGGATTTCTGGTGGAGACCATTTCTTGGTCAAAAATCCGTAGGTGTTAGCCTCTAGTATTATTGAAAATGGTCGCTCATGGCTATTTTTATCAACAATGGGGGTTGTGTGGCCATTTATCATTGACTAGAGGCTCGTAAACCTCACCCCACATATGATTCCTTGCCATAGATCACATTCTTGGATTTCTGGTGGAGACCATTTCTTGGTCAAAAATTCTTACGTGTTAGCCTCTGGTGTTATTGAAAATGGTCGTTCATGGCTATTTTCGGCAAAATGGGGGTTGTGTGGCCATTGATCATCGACTAGAGGCTCGTACACCTCACCCCACATATGTTTCCTTGCCATAGATCACATTCTTGGATTTCTGGTGGAGACCATTTCTTGGTCAAAAATCCGTACGTGTTAGCCTTCGGTATTATTGAAAATGGTCATTCATGGCTATTTTCGACAAAAATGGGGGTTGTGTGGCCATTGATCTTCGACCAGAGGCTCATACACCTCACTACACTTATGTTTCCTTGCCATAGATCACATTCTTGGATTTACGGTGGAGACCATTTCTTGGTCAAAAATCCATAGGTGTTAGCCTTCAGTGTCATTGAAAATGGTCGTTCATGGCTATTTTCGACAAAAATGGGGGTTGTGTGGCCATTGATCATCGACCAGAGGCTCGTACACTTGACCCCACATATGTTTTCTTGGATTTCTAGAGGAGACTGGAAGTCGCCTAGAGGGGGGGTGAATAGGGCGAATCTGAAATTTACAAACTTAATCACAACTACAAGCCGGGTTAGTGTTAGAAATATAATCGAGTCCGTGAGAGAGGGTGCAAAACAAATCGCAAGCGAACAAAGAGTGTGACACGCGGATTTGTTTTACCGAGGTTCGGTTCTTGCAAACCTACTCCTCGTTGAGGTGGTCACAAAGACCGGGTCTCTTTCAACCCTTTCCCTCTCTCAAATGGTCCCTCGGACCGAGTGAGCTTCTCTTCTCAAATCAATTTGGGAACCAAACTTCCCGCAAGGACCACCACACAATTGGTGTCTCTTGCCTTGTTTACAATTGAGATGATCGCACGAACGAATGAGAAAAAGAAGCAATCCAAGCGCAAGAGCTCAAAAGAACACAACAAATCTCTCTCACTTAACACTAAAGCTTTTGTGGAATTGGGAGAGGATTTGATCACTTGGGTGTGTCTAGAATTGAATGCTAGAGCTTTTGTAAGTAGTTGGAAGGTGGAAAACTTGGATGACTTGAATGTGGGATGGTTGGGGTATTTATAGCCCCAACCACCAAACTAGCCGTTTGGTGGAGGCTGCTGTCGCATGGCACACCGGACAGTCCGGTGCGCCACCGGACACAGTCCGGTGCGCCAGCCACGTCACCAGGCCGTTGGGTTCCGACCGTTGGAGCTCTGACTTGTGGGCCCAGCTGGCTGTCCGGTGGTGCACCGGACAAGTCTTGTAGACTGTCCGGTGTGCCACCCGCGCGTGCTCTGCTCCTCTGCACGCGCTGGCACGCATTTAATGCGTTCCAGTCGACCGTTGGCGCGAAGTAGCCGTTGCTCCGCTGGCTCACCGGACAGTCCGGTGTGCACCGGACATGTTCGGTGAATTATAGCGGAGCGGAAATCCGAAGCTGGCGAGTTCAGAGTCGCTCTCCCCTGGGGCACCGAACACTGTCCGGTGAATTATAGCGGAGCGCCTCTGCGTTTTTCCCGAAGGTGAGGAGTTTAGCCTCGAGTGCCCTGGTACACCGGACACGGTCCGGTGCGCCAGACCAGGGCATACTTCGGTTATCCCTTGCTCTATTTGTTGAACCCTTTTCTTGGTCTTTTTATTGGCTTAGTGTGAACCTTTGGCACCTGTATAACTTATAAAGTAGAGCAAACTAGTTAGTCCAATTATTTGTGTTGGGCAATTCAACCACCAAAACCAATTAGGAAATAGGTGTGAGCCTAATTCCCTTTCAATCTCCCCCTTTTTGATGATTGATGCCAACACAAACCAAAGCAAGTATAGAAGTACATAATTGAACTAGTTTGCATAACGTAAGTGCAAAGGTTACTTGGAATTGAGCCAATATAAATACTTATAAGATACACATGGATTGTTTCTTTAATTTTTGACATTTTGGACCACGCTTGCACCACATGTTTTGTTTTTGCAAATTCTTTTGTAAATCCTTTTCAAAGTTCTTTTGCAAATAGTCAAAGGTAAATGAATGAGATTTTGCGAAGCATTTTCAAGATTTGAAATTTTCTCCCCCTATTTCAAATGCTTTTCCTTTGACTAAACAAAACTCCCCCTCAATAAATTCCTCCTCTTAGTGTTCAAGAGGGTTTTAAGATATCAATTTTGAAAATACTACTTTCTCCCCCTTTTGAACACAATGAGATACCAATTTGAAATTTACCAATTGAAAATCATTAGTTTTTAAAATGAGGTGATGGTGCGGTCCTTTTGCTTTGGGCTCATACTTTCTCCCCCTTTGGCATGAATCGCCAAAAACAGATACTTCGAGTGAAATATAAGCCCTTTCTAACTACTTTCTCCCCTTTGGCAAATAAAACATGACTGAAGATTATACCAAAGCCAGAGAGATGCTCGGAGCGACGGTGAAGGATGAGTTATGGAGTGGAGTGGAAGCCTTTGTCTTCGCCGAAGACTCCAATTCCCTTTCAATACACCTATGACTTGGTTTGAAATTCACTTGAAAGTACATTAGTCATAGCATATGACAGAGACATGATCAAAGGTATACTTATGAGCTATATGTGCAAGACATCAAGAGAAATTCCTAGAATCAAGAATATTTAGCTCATGCCTAAGTTTGTTAAAAGTTTGTTCATCAAGTGTCTTGGTAAAGATATCGGCTAATTGATCTTTAGTATTAATGTATGCAATCTCGATATCTCCCTTTTGTTGGTGATCCCTTAGAAAATGATACCGAATGGCTATGTGTTTAGTGCGACTATGTTCAACGGGATTATCCGCCATGCGGATTGCACTCTCATTATCACATAGATGAGGAACTTTGGTTAATTTGTAACCGTAGTCCCTAAGGGTTTGCCTCATCCAAAGCAATTGCGCGCAACAATGGCCTGCGGCAATGTACTCGGCTTCGGCGGTAGAAAGAGCTACGGAATTTTGCTTCTTTGAAGCCCAAGACACCAAGGATCTTCCCAAGAACTGGCAAGTCCCCGATGTGCTCTTTCTATTAATTTTACACCCTGCCCAATCGGCATCCGAATAACCAATCAAATCAAATGTGGATCCCTTAGGATACCAAAGCCCAAACTTAGGAGTATAAACAAAATATCTCAAGATTCATTTTACGGTCGTAAGGTGAGCTTCCTTAGGGTCGGCTTGGAATCTTGCACACATGCATACGGAAAGCATAATATCCGGTCGAGATGCACATAAATAGAGCAAAGAGCCTATCATCGACCGGTATACCTTTTGATCGACGGATTTACCTTCAGTGTCAAGGTCGAGATGCCCATTTGTTCCCATGGGTGTCTTGATGGGTTTGGCATCCTTCATCCCAAACTTGCTTAGAATATCTTGAGTATACTTCATTTGGCTTAGGAAGGTGCCCTCTTGGAGTTGCTTTACTTGAAATCCCAAGAAGTACTTCAACTCCCCCATCATTGACATCTCGAATTTCTGTGTCATGATCCTACTAAACTCTTCACATGTAGATTCGTTAGTAGACCCAAATATAATATCATCAACATAAATTTGGCATACAAACAAATCATTTTCAAGTGTTTTGGTAAAGAGTGTAGGATCGGCCTTTCCGACTTTGAATTCATTAGTGATATGAAATCTCTAAGGCATTCATACCATGCTCTTGGGGCTTCCTTGAGCCCATAAAGCGCCTTAGAGAGTTTATAAACATGGTTAGGGTACTCACTATCTTCAAAGCCGGCAGGTTGCTCAACGTAGACCTCTTCCTTGATTGGTCCCACTACAAAGCAAACCCCCTTATAGCAATATATATGTGTTGCTAAAAGCCTATATAAGTATTGTTAGGGTCTATACCAACGCATATTTATGTGTTGCCTATGTTGACGTTGCAAGGATCTTTTGCAACACATACAAATTCGTTGGAAAGTCCTATTAATATGTGTTGGTAAATTGCAACGAATATATTTATCTTATAACAACACTTACAAGTGTTTGTAGCACGAAAGGCCACTTAATCTCTGTAACACTTGGAACACTTAAAATGTAAATGTGGCAACGGTAATATGCGTTGCAAGGAATAAACCATGAAATTATTATTTATTTATTTATTTATTTATTTGAGTTCATACAAATATATAGCATACACAATGCCCTTGAATTTTTCCATCATCATAAGACACAATGCTAAATGCGCACAACTCTAAATTCTATATTTAAAACAAAATATCCGATTACAGAGTTTCATCCAAAACATAATCTATCACATAATGTGTGTTCTAAAACATGTTTTCTGTGAAAGCAACATATACATATAGGAGTCTAGTTGCAATCGACTCTTCTCTTGAACCAATTGAAATGACCAGTGAAAGCACCATTCCAGTAGACCTTGCATTCTATGGGTTCCAACCTGAAAATGAATTAAAAATAACATTTAGGGAAGAATCTAAACTCAACTTGAATGATAAACTGGAGAGATTGAATGATAAACTGGAGGGAGTAGTCATTTACTTTTCAGGTTCACAAAATAATTACAAAGAGGCATTGCTTGATTAATTGAAAAATGTATACTTAACAGATAGGTTTGGTCTAGATAATTGCATCAGCAAGTATGATGAGTTCAAAGTCACACAAACCTGGCTAAATCAATATGATTAGCTGACACTCTTTGCAACCTTCAAAAAAAAGTTGGAATGATTCAATATAACACAGTAATTAAGAGCAATAATACTTGTTAAGTAGAGTGAAAGAACATACACAACTTGAAGGCCATGCTATAGGATTTTTGCCTATGTCTCCGATAACTTGGAAGTTGTCATATGGTCGTATTAGTGGCTCATCAGGCACAGAGGTAAGACCAACACGCAGCATATAAAATTCTTTGCCTAGCTCAAGGCCTCCAACTTTCTGATTTGGATCAACACTCAGTATTGTCCCTAAGGCAACATTCTTACTTTTATGTCTCCAGCTCTTTATGTATACGGGAGTGCCAGCCTTATCCAAAGGTCAAAGAGTGAATTAATAATATACACAATATGAATTTCAGGTTGTATTATTTTTACAACAAGCAGATGACAATATTATAAAACGTATGCAAATAATTGGGAAGTTATGCAGTAGAAGTCCAATAACCTCATAGTTTATTTGTTGTGAGCATTTAGATGTTGCATCCTTGTTCATACCCTGTTGCAAATTACAGATTTTCTATCATAATTAATAATGTGATAACCCTAGAGAGACAAGTAATCACAATATCACCTTTGATGCATTGGCACGCTTGTTGTCAACTCTATTTTCTATTTGGAACTCTCTTGGTTTGGCCTGTCATTAGATAGAAATGCCTACTTAGATTTAAGAACCACAGTTTGATAAGAAATTAATTTAAAATTGGGATAAAAAATGACCTTATGTGCAGTAGCAACTCTGTCAGCCCTTAATAAATTCCCTTCTCTGATCCTTGCTGCATTCATCTGCTAGTGACAATCATACAAGCAATGGGTGACTTACAGATTATTTTAGTTTCACATGTTATTTGGTCAACATACCTTCTCTGCGGCATAGTTCCGTTTGTAGCTTGATTGCAGATCTTGGAACCCATCATCATCAGTTTGCTCCCCCTGTATATGTATAATTTTAGTAGCTTCACATAAATATGATTTGGTGTGAATACATGAAAATTTATTACTACCATTGTGTAATTAAGTGTGTCACGATCATGCATCCCATACTCTTGACTTTGTGGTTCGACATATACTCGCTGTTATTAGAGTAAAAAACAGAAAATAAATTTCAATCAGCTATGCCAGCTATAACTTTGGGGCAAACATGTACTCTATGGAGATGCATACTTTTCGTTTCGAAGCATTGTGAGCATTTGTTGCTGCGGACAAAGGATCACCTGAACCTCCCTGTCATTGGATTCAAATGCCTACTTAATATTTTGGAACCACAGTTTGATAAGAATTTAATTTAAAATTGGGATCAAAATGACCTTATGTGCAGTAGCAACTCTATCAGGCCTTAATATATTCCCTTCTCTAATCCTTGCTGCATTCATCTGCTAGTGATAATCAGACAAGCAATGGGTGACTTACAGAGTAACTATTTTAGTTTCACATGTTATTTGCATGGTCAACATACCTTCTCTGCGGCGTAGTTCCGTTTGTAGCTTGATTGCAAATCTTGGAACCCATCATCATCGATTTGCTCCCCCTGTATGTGTATATTATTAGTAGCTTTATGTAATTATGATCTAGTGTGAATACCTGAAAATTTATTACTACCATTGTGTAATTAAGTGTATCACCATCATGCATCCCGTACTCTTGACTTGGTGGTTCGACATATACTCGCTGTTATTAGAGTAAATAATAAAACATAAATTTGAATCATCTATGCCAACTGTAATTTTGGGGTAAACATATACTCTATGGAGATGCATACTTTTCGAATCGAAGCATTTTGAGCATTTGTTGTTGCGGACAAAGGATCACCTGAACCTCCCTGTCATATAACAACAAGAATGAGAACCGAACAGTCTAACTAAATATGTTATTTACAATGTAATGGTTGAGAAAAAGTTACATGCTGGTTTTGCTGTTGTTCCAAAGCTCTAGTCTTCTGCTCCAAGTTCTGGACATGATTTACAAGTTTTTCCACCTGGACTCTGAGAGATACTACATCTTCACTTGACGTTGGATCCAAAGATGTTATATTTAGATGCTTTAGACGACCTGATTTAGAGCAGTCTAACACTTTGTCTGGATTTGGAACAAGGCCCAGACCATGGACACGGCCAGGCTTCTCTTCTCCTAAAATTCTGGTTAGTGCATCTCCTTTCCATGCAACCTTACCTTGACTAGTGTCTGCTAAATCCGGTTGTTGTACTAACAGATCCTTCAAATCACCCTTCAAATATCATTATAGTACCCATTATTCACTGTATAACTAGTATTTGGATATAATAATCACTTAATAATAGAAATTATACCACATGTGCATTAATGTTCTTGCTGCTGTTAGCCCGATGTGTATGGATATACAAAACAGCCCTATGAGGGTTTTTCTTTTCAGGATCTTGTTCTCTCTGTAGGACATGTAAAATATTAGACATCAATGAGGTGAAGTTAAGGATGCAACATGATGTTTATAAATTCAATTTAAAAGGAAATGTACCAATTCTTCTCTGTTTCGAGCGAAACTCTTCGTCCCAGTTGTATGAATTGCCTTTTTCTTAGCACAGTTTATCCTATTCGCCTCACTTATATCCTACCACATAATGAGGGAATAATTGTACATAATTCTCTTGTCTATTGAATTACAGAAATTAGGAAATGATAAATTTAACTCTAGCCAGTACCTGTGCTTTCATGGTCATCCAATTATTGACAAGCGCAATCCACTGATCAGGTATCACACCTTCTGGAACATTTTTGTAATTAGCTTCTTTGCTCTTATGCACGTCAAAATATATAGATTTCAGATTGGATTTGTGTTGCCTCCATCTATCTCCAATGGTTCACAGTACCCATTTTTCCATGCGTGCAGGGTAAAGAAATCTCTTCTGCATATCAATTCAAGAAAGGCATAAGAAAGTTTATTGTAAAATTTAAATTTTAGGCAGCAATATTATAGGTTGTCCAATAAATTTTTGTACCTTTACTTGGTTAAGTGTATCCTCTTTATTTTTCTGCTCATTGGTAGTTCTCTCTTTCTTTCCTATCAGAAGTCTCCAATCCTTGTAGCTTAAGCTACACAGGCAGCCATTTCTTGCCACCATGCCAAGGAATTTTCCAAGCACTCCTGCTTCTTCTCCAATCGGCTGGTCAAACTCATTACATTTTACTACAATCCTATGCCCTTTTGGAATGTTCCAAACATGTTTAAGTTTTGTCTTCCCACGTCTTGTTCCCACAGTTTCCTCTACCCAGTTACAGTGCAAAATCAATACATTAGAAAGGTCAAACAATTGTTGTTTTAAGAGAAGTTAAATTGTTGGTTCATTACCTTCGATATTAGGCTCAGCATCACCATCTATATCACAAGGGTGCCCAGTAGAGGTAGGATCAAAATCAGAAGCTGCAGCATGTTGATGATGATCTGAAAATAATTTTTAGATGCAAGATTTAGATCCTAAATAAATTTTGGATACATGCTCTGATTAGATCCTAGTGCATATACCATGGTTGTTCAAATTTAGATAAAAACTGAATGATGAGTAAAAGATTCAAATCACCTGGGGCAATAATCTCATCATTATTTTCCATATCTAATTGGTCTTCTTCAGAACTTGGATCAACATGATAAGGGGCATATGTTTTGTGATTACTTCTTTGCACAACAAGCTCCTCTGACAAATACTCCTCATGGCTTCGAATGATGTTCCTTCTTGTACCCCTTGACATCTCTGTTCACACAACACCATATGGTATGGAAAGACAAAACACCATTGAAACTATGTGTTGAATCAAAACAACGCAGGCATCTAGTTTCAGAAATTCTAAAGGGAAAAATAACCCCAATTGCTTCAATGGACTGCTACCAAAAATCAACTACGAGCTAAACCTTTAGCCATCTCTACGTCAGGCACGCATCAATCACGTACCATGCACTTCGGCCGCGGCAGACGAGGAAGCAGAGTGCAGATCGCGAGATGGTAGCAGCCGCATGCAGGTGTCGATCGCCAACAGATTTGATGATGGAAGAGGATGTGGAGAAGACGCGCGGCTCCGGCTGCAATCCTGAGTAGATCGGTCCAGAACTGCCTCCGGCGGCTGCGCGTTCCTTGGGAAGTTGAGAGAATAATGAAGGGAAAAAGATATGGATGGGAGATAATGACGCTGCCGCTTTACCTCCGGTCTGGCAGTCTCTGGAGGGAAATATGTGCCTACAAAAAAATGGAGGGAAATATGTGCCTCCAAAAAAAAATGGAGGGAAATCAAAATTCAGCAATAACTATTCGTATATATTCAAAGAAGAAATTATAGAGGAGAGGAGAAGGAGAGGTCATGGCGTCATGCTCACCTAGCAACAGTAGGACGGACAGGATGAGGGAGGCCTCAAATTCAAGCACTTCGGGCGCAAGAACGTCGAACCAGACAGTTAGGAGAGTGGAGAACAACGATGAGCGACAGTTTGAGGTCTTCCGGGGGCGAAAGTGAGGAGGGAAAGGCGTCCAAGGAGAAGGAGCAGGGCGGCGTCGCGCGGGGGAGCCGCGGTGGCCACCGAACAGATCGAATAGAGGTGGACGACGATGTACAGATTCAGATCCGTTTGGTGGCAATTAAACTAATCAAAAAGACAGAACAAATAACTAAATGTTCCATTACCTAACACAACTAAACTCTTCTCTGGACTGGTTAGCGCAGCTGGTTCTTTTATGAGAGACCCAGGTTCGACTCCTGAGGTGGCACATTTTGCTGACATTTTTGATTTATGTCAATTTTGCATGTTGAGCCCAACAAATAAGAGTAAGTAATGGGTGAGTTATAACATAGAATTCCATTGGCTCTGTTGGTTACCACACACAGATGGAAGTTTGCTAAATAGAAGGTTGCAAGTTCGAGTATTGCTATTGACGTTTTATTTTTTACCACACACAGATGGATGTTTTGTTTTTGCAAATTCTTTTGTAAATCCTTTTCAAAGTTCTTTTGCAAATAGTCAAAGGTAAATGAATGAGATTTTGCGAAGCATTTTCAAGATTTGAAATTTTCTCCCCCTATTTCAAATGCTTTTCCTTTGACTAAACAAAACTCCCCCTCAATAAATTCCTCCTCTTAGTGTTCAAGAGGGTTTTAAGATATCAATTTTGAAAATACTACTTTCTCCCCCTTTTGAACACAATGAGATACCAATTTGAAATTTACCAATTGAAAATAATTAGTTTTTAAAATGAGGTGATGGTGCGGTCCTTTTGCTTTGGGCTCATACTTTCTCCCCCTTTGGCATGAATCGCCAAAAACAGATACTTCGAGTGAAATATAAGCCCTTTCTAACTACTTTCTCCCCTTTGGCAAATAAAACATGACTGAAGATTATACCAAAGCCAGAGAGATGCTCGGAGCGACGGTGAAGGATGAGTTATGGAGTGGAGTGGAAGCCTTTGTCTTCGCCGAAGACTCCAATTCCCTTTCAATACACCTATGACTTGGTTTGAAATTCACTTGAAAGTACATTAGTCATAGCATATGAAAGAGACATGATCAAAGGTATACTTATGAGCTATATGTGCAAGACATCAAGAGAAATTCCTAGAATCAAGAATATTTAGCTCATGCCTAAGTTTGTTAAAAGTTTGTTCATCAAGTGTCTTGGTAAAGATATCGGCTAATTGATCTTTAGTATTAATGTATGCAATCTCGATATCTCCCTTTTGTTGGTGATCCCTTAGAAAATGATACCGAATGGCTATGTGTTTAGTGCGACTATGTTCAACGGGATTATCCGCCATGCGGATTGCACTCTCATTATCACATAGAAGAGGAACTTTGGTTAATTTGTAACCGTAGTCCCTAAGGGTTTGCCTCATCCAAAGCAATTGCGTGCAACAATGGCCTGCGGCAATGTACTCGGCTTCGGCGGTAGAAAGAGCTACGGAATTTTGCTTCTTTGAAGCCCAAGACACCAAGGATCTTCCCAAGAACTGGCAAGTCCCCGATGTGCTCTTTCTATTAATTTTACACCCTGCCCAATCGGCATCCGAATAACCAATCAAATCAAATGTGGATCCCTTAGGATACCAAAGCCCAAACTTAGGAGTATAAACAAAATATCTCAAGATTCGTTTTACGGTCGTAAGGTGAGCTTCCTTAGGGTCGGCTTGGAATCTTGCACACATGCATACGGAAAGCATAATATCCGGTCGAGATGCACATAAATAGAGCAAAGAGCCTATCATCGACCGGTATACCTTTTGATCGACGGATTTACCTTCAGTGTCAAGGTCGAGATGCCCATTTGTTCCCATGGGTGTCTTGATGGGTTTGGCATCCTTCATCCCAAACTTGCTTAGAATATCTTGAGTATACTTCGTTTGGCTTAGGAAGGTGCCCTCTTGGAGTTGCTTTACTTGAAATCCCAAGAAGTACTTCAACTCCCCATCATTGACATCTCGAATTTCTGTGTCATGATCCTACTAAACTCTTCACATATAGATTCGTTAGTAGACCCAAATATAATATCATCAACATAAATTTGGCATACAAACAAATCATTTTCAAGTGTTTTGGTAAAGAGTGTAGGATCGGCCTTTCCGACTTTGAATTCATTAGTGATATGAAATCTCTAAGGCATTCATACCATGCTCTTGGGGCTTCCTTGAGCCCATAAAGCGCCTTAGAGAGTTTATAAACATGGTTAGGGTACTCACTATCTTCAAAGCCGGGAGGTTGCTCAACGTAGACCTCTTCCTTGATTGGTCCCACTACAAAGCAAACCCCCTTATAGCAATATATATATGTGTTGCTAAAAGCCCATATAAGTATTGTTAGGGTCTATACCAACGCATATTTATGTGTTGCCTATGTTGACGTTGCAAGGATCTTTTGCAACACATACAAATTCGTTGGAAAGTCCTATTAATATGTGTTGGTAAATTGCAACGAATATATTTATCTTATAACAACACTTACAAGTTTTTGTAGCACGAAAGGCCACTTAATCTCTGTAACACTTGGAACACTTAAAATGTAAATGTGGCAACAGTAATATGCGTTGCAAGGAATAAACCATGAAATTATTATTTATTTATTTAGTTATTTGAGTTCATACAAATATATAGCATACACAATGCCCTTGAATTTTTCCATCATCATAAGACACAATGCTAAATGCGCACAACTCTAAATTCTATATTTAAAACAAAATATCCGATTACAGAGTTTCATCCAAAACATAATCTATCACATAATGTGTGTTCTAAAACATGTTTTCTGTGAAAGCAACATATACATATAGGAGTCTAGTTGCAATCGACTCTTCTCTTGAACCAATTGAAATGACCAGTGAAAGCACCATTCCAGTAGACCTTGCATTCTATGGGTTCCAACCTGAAAATGAATTAAAAATAACATTTAGGGAAGAATCTAAACTCAACTTGAATGATAAACTGGAGAGATTGAATGATAAACTGGAGGGAGTAGTCATTTACTTTTCAGGTTCACAAAATAATTACAAAGAGGCATTGCTTGATTAATTGACAAAATGTATACTTAACAGATAGGTTTGGTCTAGATAATTGCATCAGCAAGTATGATGAGTTCAAAGTCACACAAACCTGGCTAAATCAATATGATTAGCTGACACTCTTTGCAACCTTCAAAAAAAAGTTGGAATGATTCAATATAACACAGTAATTATGAGCAATAATACTTGTTAAGTAGAGTGAAAGAACATACACAACTTGAAGGCCATGCTATAGGATTTTTGCCTACGTCTCCGATAACTTGGAAGTTGTCATATGGTCGTATTAGTGGCTCATCAGGCACAGAGGTAAGACCAACACGCAGCATATAAAATTCTTTGCCTAGCTCAAGGCCTCCAACTTTCTGATTTGGATCAACACCCAGTATTGTCCCTAAGGCAACATTCTTACTTTTATGTCTCCAGCTCTTTATGTATACGGGAGTGCCAGCCTTATCCAAAGGTCAAAGAGTGAATTAATAATATACACAATATGAATTTCAGGTTGTATTATTTTTACAACAAGCAGATGACAATATTATAAAACGTATGCAAATAATTGGGAAGTTATGCAGTAGAAGTCCAATAACCTCATAGTTTATTTGTTGTGAGCATTTAGATGTTGCATCCTTGTCATACCCTGTTGCAAATTACAGATTTTCTATCATAATTAATAATGTGATAACCCTAGAGAGACAAGTAATCACAATATCACCTTTGATGCATTGGCACGCTTGTTGTCAACTCTATTTTCTATTTGGAACTCTCTTGGTTTGGCCTGTCATTAGATAGAAATGCCTACTTAGATTTAAGAACCACAGTTTGATAAGAAATTAATTTAAAATTGGGATAAAAAATGACCTTATGTGCAGTAGCAACTCTGTCAGCCCTTAATAAATTCCCTTCTCTGATCCTTGCTGCATTCATCTGCTAGTGACAATCATACAAGCAATGGGTGACTTACAGATTATTTTAGTTTCGCATGTTATTTGGTCAACATACCTTCTCTGCGGCATAGTTCCGTTTGTAGCTTGATTGCAGATCTTGGAACCCATCATCATCAGTTTGCTCCCCCTGTATATGTATAATTTTAGTAGCTTCACATAAATATGATATGGTGTGAATACATGAAAATTTATTACTACCATTGTGTAATTAAGTGTGTCACGATCATGCATCCCATACTCTTGACTTTGTGGTTCGACATATACTCGTTGTTATTAGAGTAAAAAACAGAAAATAAATTTCAATCAGCTATGCCAGCTATAACTTTGGGGCAAACATGTCTATGGAGATGCATACTTTTCGTTTCGAAGCATTGTGAGCATTTGTTGCTGCGGACAAAGGATCACCTGAACCTCCCTGTCATTGGATTCAAATGCCTACTTAATATTTAGGAACCACAGTTTGATAAGAATTTAATTTAAAATTGGGATCAAAATGACCTTATGTGCAGTAGCAACTCTATCAGGCCTTAATATATTCCCTTCTCTAATCCTTGCTGCATTCATCTGCTAGTGATAATCATACAAGCAATGGGTGACTTACAGAGTAACTATTTTAGTTTCACATGTTATTTGCATGGTCAACATACCTTCTCTGCGGCGTAGTTCCGTTTGTAGCTTGATTGCAAATCTTGGAACCCATCATCATCGATTTGCTCCCCCTGTATGTGTATATTATTAGTAGCTTTATGTAATTATGATCTAGTGTGAATACCTGAAAATTTATTACTACAATTGTGTAATTAAGTGTATCACCATCATGCATCCCGTACTCTTGACTTGGTGGTTCGACATATACTCGTTGTTATTAGAGTAAATAATAAAACATAAATTTGAATCAGCTATGCCAACTGTAATTTTGGGGTAAACATATACTCTATGGAGATGCATACTTTTCGAATCGAAGCATTTTGAGCATTTGTTGTTGCGGACAAAGGATCACCTGAACCTCCCTGTCATATAACAACAAGAATGAGAACCGAACAGTCTAACTAAATATGTTATTTATAATGTAATGGTTGAGAAAAAGTTACATGCTGGTTTTGCTGTTGTTCCAAAGCTTTAGTCTTCTGCTCCAAGTTCTGGACATGATTTACAAGTTTTTCCACCTGGACTCTGAGAGATACTACATCTTCACTTGACGTTGGATCCAAAGATGTTATATTTAGATGCTTTAGACGACCTGATTTAGAGCAGTCTAACACTTTGTCTGGATTTGGAACAAGGCCCAGACCATGGACACGGCCAGGCTTCTCTTCTCCTAAAATTCTGGTTAGTGCATCTCCTTTCCATGCAACCTTACCTTGACTAGTGTCTGCTAAATCCGGTTGTTGTACTAACAGATCCTTCAAATCACCCTTCAAATATCATTATAGTACCCATTATTCACTGTATAACTAGTATTTGGATATAATAATCACTTAATAATAGAAATTATACCACATGTGCATTAATGTTCTTGCTGCTGTTAGCCAGATGTGTATGGATATACAAAACAGCCCTATGACGGTTTTTCTTTTCAGGATCTTGTTCTCTCTGTAGGACATGTAAAATATTAGACATCAATGAGGTGAAGTTAAGGATGCAACATGATGTTTATAAATTCAATTTAAAAGGAAATGTACCAATTCTTCTCTGTTTCGAGCGAAACTCTTCGTCCCAGTTGTATGAATTGCCTTTTTCTTAGCACAGTTTATCCTATTCGCCTCACTTATATCCTACCACATAATGAGGGAATAATTGTACATAATTCTCTTGTCTATTGAATTACAGAAATTAGGAAATGATAAATTTAACTCTAGCCAGTACCTGTGCTTTCATGGTCATCCAATTATTGACAAGCGCAATCCACTGATCAGGTATCACACCTTCTGGAACATTTTTGTAATTAGCTTCTTTGCTCTTATGCACGTCAAAATATATAGATTTCAGATTGGATTTGTGTTGCCTCCATCTGTTGGGGGCCTTCGGCTTCCGAAGGTCCTCAAAAACATGATTTAACAATGTTTCTGGAGTATAATGTGTGAACAGGTATCTTCGGACTTGTATCAGAAAGGGAGAAGCTCAAAAGATACGAAGGTTGACACAGTGCCGAAGCTGTGAAGCAGGAAAGCTTCGGCATGTTCGCAGAAAAAGGAACCGACTTAAAGATGAAAAGGCCATTTAGACCTCGATAGATTGCTATGGAATTATCACCAAATGTAAAGGGCATGTATGTAATTTTGTATGGGTTGTATCCCGTGCCTATAAATAGGTGAACAGTACCCCCGTACTGTTCACGCTGACTTGGCATTTGCTTTTGCGTCACGCTTGTACTTTTTACCTTCTCTCAGGACCGAAGCATTTGAGAACAAGTCCCCACATTGGCGCCCACCTCCGGTGAACTCACTTCCACTTCTTGAGCTTTTCGACACCTTCGGCAAGCATCAGCTTCGTCATGCCGCCGAAGAAGGCTTCAGCACCAGGGGCTGGCACGCTGCAGCCGCTGGACCCCAATCAAGACGTCCTTTCTCTTAGAGAGGCACGAAGCCAGAAGAGGAAGGCTACCAGTCCAACACATCCGGAGGATGATCTAGATCAGGAGATTCAGAATCTGGAAATCCTTCAGCAGCAGGTTCAACGCAGGAAGGAAAAGATGGCCAGGCTAGCTGAACTGCAGAGGCAGATAGATGAAGCCTCTGAAGAAGTTCGTCATCTTGCTCAGGATGAGCAACACCGAAGGCCTCAGCATCAAGACCTTCATCAGGAGGGCTTTCATAACGAAGATGACTGGTATGACAATTTCCATCATGGGAATTTTGTTTTTGATGATGCTTCTCCCCTGTCCGCTGAGTTACAGGCTACACCTTGGCCTCCGTCATACAAGCCGCCTCAGCTCCCCGTATTTGATGGCCATTCTGATCCGAAGCAGTTTTTGATGAGCTACGAAGCAACAGTGTCTTCGTACGGTGGCAATGCTTCAGTCATGGCCAAATCTTTCGTCATGGCTGTCAGAAGTGTTGCTCAAACCTGGTATTCCTCCCTTCGACCAGGAACGATCACTTCATGGCAGAAGCTGAAGGACTTGTTGTTAACCAGCTTTCAAGGATTTCAGACGAAGCCGGTCACTGCTCAGGCTCTGTTCCAGTGCACTCAGGACCACGAAGAATACCTTCAGGCATATGTCCGAAGGTTCTTGCGTTTGAGGGCACAGGCACCGACAGTGCCCAATGAGATTGTCATTGAGGCCATGATCAAGGGGCTTCGGCCAGGGCCATCAGCGCAGTATTTTGCCAGGAAGCCACCACAAACGCTGGAGAAGCTGCTCCAGAAGATGGATGAATATATTCGAGCTGATAATGATTTTCGCCAAAGAAGGGAGGAGGCCTTCAGATTTTCTGAGATGACCAGGGGCTTCGGAGGAAGATTCTATCCGAGGCATGTCAGATCAATTCATAATTCCAATCAAAATGATGATAAGGGGAGCCAGCAGCAAAGGCCACAGTACTCCTCACAGGCTTCGGGGCAACAGCAAAGCTCCTTCCGACCACCAGCTCCAAGAGGCAGAGGTGCCAGGGGCTTCGGCGGAAGATTCGGGGATCAACCCAGAAGAATATTTTGCTTATTCTGTGGTGAAAACAAAGGTCATACTACCAGGATGTGCCATGTTACCATTCAGAAGCAAAAAGAGATAGCCGAAGCTGCCGCGCAACAGGCTCAGCCGAAGCAGGTGATGCACACTGCTTCGTATCATTCGCCTTACATTCCAGAATATGTAGGCAATCACCCTGCAGCTTCTGTTGCTTCGGCGAGTCAGCCTCAGGCTTCCTGGCAACAACCTCCGCCTCCACCACCGCTACAACAAGGCCAGCAGCCAGAAGGGAGCCAATATGCTCCACATCAAAGGGACTTCAGAGAACAGTCCGAAGCTCGCACGGTCAACAGCACTGTGCCAGAGTCAAAGCACATCTATTGACAAATATCCTACCTTAATAGCAATCTTTTTCATTCAGTTTTATTCTCTGTAATAAAGGACATTGTTTAGGTTTCATGTAATCAGTTTCATTGATTCCTACAAGAAAAATATGTTTTCTTCACAGGTTTGTGACAATAAAAAGGACCTTCGGACTATCGAAAATCCTTCGAAGCAACAAAAAGTCGTTCTAAGGAACGCAGAGTAAGTCTGACGAAGTCACAAAAAGTCGTTCCGAAGGGAGCGCAGTGTAAGTTTTCTGCTCCAAAGTCGTTCCAAAAGGAATGCAGAGCATACAGCGAAAAGTCAACGCTGATACCGCCTAAGTAAAAGGCGAAGAAGCTCCAAAGACGTTCCTAAGGGAATGCAGAGCTTATACCGCCTAAGTAAAAGGCGAAGAAGCTCCAAAGACGTTCCTAAGGGAATGCAGAGCTTATACCGCCTAAGTAAAAGGCGAAGAAGCTCCAAAGACGTTCCTAAGGGAATGCAGAGCTTATACCGCCTAAGTAAAAGGCGAAGAAGCTCCAAAGACGTTCCTAAGGGAATGCAGAGCTTATACCGCCTAAGTAAAAGGCGAAGAAGCTCCAAAGACGTTCCTAAGGGAATGCAGAGCTTATACCGCCTAAGTAAAAGGCGAAGAAGCTCCAAAGACGTTCCTAAGGGAATGCAGAGCTTGCAGCGAAGAATCAGTGCTGATACAAAAATATTGTGTGGGGATATGTGTGTATCTTTCGAAACAAATGTCATCTACGTAACATAACATCATCACATCATTTTGCATAGCATAAGCATCATACATCATGTTGCATATGGCACAAGAAGGGGACACAATATTGATCTTCGGAAGTATGATTCAAAAGAGTGAAAATCGTGTTGTCACAAGGAGACATAATCTTCATCTTCGGAGTATAGCTTCGGAGAATGTTTTCACGAAGCTTGATATTCTTCATCTGAGCACTATGGACATTGTTGTGATATATAAAGATTTTTCTTCACGAAGCATGAAAAGAAGGGAAGGTGTTTTTTCGCCAAAGGCTCAAAAAAGGTACGTATGTAAAGTTTCATGCATCGTAAAGAATTGAACCACAAAGAAAAATAAAACAAATATGTTACATACAGGATTACAAGTTATTACACATGTTACATTTAAAATGTTTTTACAATAGCACCTAGTCTTCCCTAAGTACCACTTCTGCAGCTTCGTTCAACAGTCGATCGACAACCTGATCCATGATAGCTTCGGCCATCTTTTTAATTTCGTCGTCATCTTTAGGCTGAGGGCCCGAAGATGCTTTAGTAGGATCTGAGTGAGGACGGGATACTATTACAGATCGCGAACGAACTATAAAATTAAAAGTTATAACGCAATGAAAACTATTCGTTAGTACCTATTTGCCCTTCGGGCTCTGCGTTTTTCTCAGCAGCCTCGGCTACTTTTCTAGCCTCATGAATCCCTTTCTCGCTTTTCTGAACGATTTCTTGGGCCATTTCTCTACCACCGTTGTCCCAGATGTCGGTGAAAAATTTTCCCCCAACCGCGCTAGCTTCGGCTGAAGGATCTTTTATATCTTCAGTGGACAAGGTGGCTTCGGACTGCGATAAAATCTTTACATGTTCACATCCTTTCCCCTCCAAAATGGTGGCAATCCCTCTGGCACCAGAAAAAGCGCAGATGTCTCCGCGACTATTTAAAATTTCTTCAAAGGCCTCCGCCTCATGATTGATCCATTCCAGGGGACCTTCGGGGTTACCTCTTATAAAGTTTTCTTCTTGCGAAAATGCGCCAACGCTGGCGAAGCTAGTTTTTATTTTCTTGACACACTCTATAGATTTGTCGAAGCATTTCTTCTTGGCTGACCGAAGCTCTTTAACAGTTTCTTCTAAATGATTTGCCCATTGGTCGCTGAGTTCTCGCCTTGTTTCTTCAAGTATGCATTCCTCTTTAGCTCTGGCTAATTGTTTACGAAGGTTTTCAATTTCACGCTTCTGAGCTTCGGCCTGACCTTTGAAAATAGCTTCGTCTTCTTTTATTTTATTTATTAAGGAATGCAATATTTTGTCTTTTTCAAGACCTTCGTTCCTCAGTTCAATTACTTCGGAACGAAGGTTGCTCAGGGCTATAGTACATCCTTCGTCCTCAGCATCTTTCTGTGCTCTGAGGGCATTGCTGAGTATCAGGCCCTGCAGACAGGAATATGTCTGTGTCAATAGTTTTAAACAAACGAAAAATTTTGAACTCAACAAAAATATAAGAATTCCATTTGTCGCACCTTTAAACTGTTGTAAGCTAGGCTGTCAGCCAGATCGTTCTTTGACAGCACCGAAAGTCCGTCTTCTAAAGTCGGGAATCCGAAGCTTCTGCTCATCTCCCGACAGACAGAAATTTCCTTGCTGTCGGGGAGGCAATACAAGAAATCTTCTTCTCCACTGCCATTAAATATCAACGCCCCCTTTGGATATTTCAACTTTTGGGCATAGTGTTGGGCCTCTTGTTCCTCTTTTTCTGATAATTTTTTCCCCGAAGCATGACGAAAAATATAATCACGAATTATGGGGGATGCTTCGGGGGTAACAACACCAGTTCCTTCAGCAAAAGTTGGCTTTGTTATTTTTTCTGCCTCACTTTCCAAGGTTTTTGCCTTTGAGGGCTCTGAGGGCCCAGCTTCGGCTTCAGCTGTTGTTTCAAAAGTAACAGCAGCCTTCTTCGGAGGTGTGCTCGAAGATATGATCGTTTCCAGTACATCTAGCACATTAGCCATTCTCTTCCTCTTCGGAGTTGCAGCTGGCACTTTTTCATTTTTTGATGTCCCAATAATTGCTGAGGGACTCAAAACTTCTGATGTTTTGGAGTCCTCGGTTGCTTCCTTTACCTCTTCCATTTTTTCTGTGAATGGCGCTTCGGCCTTCTCTTTCGTTTCTGGTAACAAAATTTTTGATTGCTCCAATTTTGTCTTCGTTGGTACTTCGGCTGTTTCTGCGACTTCTGGCAGCAAAGTTGGCTCGGCTGGTTTTTCAGCTTCGGTGGCCGAAGAAGTCTCTCCGGTAAACTCAGGCACCGAAGCTGGTTCAATATAACGCGGCCGATGCGTAAGAACCTTTATCTTCTTCCTTTTTGGTTCTGACTCGCTAGGAGCAGCTGCAGTTTCTTCTTTTGCAGAGGTTGTATTTTTTCTCTTCTGCCTTCGAATGGGGTAGCAATAATCAGGGTAGACAAACCCGATGGCATCAAATACCCGATTCAGCCTTTTCTTTTTTCGGCCTCCGAAGGCTGCTGACATTGCAGTATCTTCGGCCTTCGAGTATGTCCCAAGCAGCTCATCACTTAAATTGTCAATGCTTTTCAACCACTCATCATCTGGCTCAATAAATTTATCTCCAAATTTAAAAGTGTACTTAAACCTGACAAGTCCACCTTCGTCGGCCTCTTTAACGGTTTCTTGTGGCATTTCCCATTTCTCCGCAAGCGGCCACACCCTGAAGGCAATATGCTCTTGTACTAAGTCCCTTGTTCCTATAAAAGAGCAGACAACGCCGAAGGCTCTTTGGCACTCTTCGGCGGCTTCGTTCATTTCAACCTTCGGCCTCCGAAGGCCGAAGCTTTGCCAAATAGGACGCATAATTATACCTTTGATGTCTTCTCGTGCTGATAAGTCATTCTTCACATAAAACCATTCTGTCATCCAATCCCCGGGCCATCTCTTCCGAAAGGTTGGTACGGGACAGCTTGCCCCGGACCGAGAGACGAAGCTGTAGCAGCCAAAGTTGTTATGGTACTGTTCTTTGCCCCAAGGCTTTGTTTCATATAATAATTCATGAACGTTACAGAAGCTTCTTGCGTCAGGCTTCAGACCTTGGCTTCTCGCGGCCCACACGAAGATATTTAGCCTTATAATTGCCTCGGGAGTAAGTTGATGAAGATAGACTTCGAAGATTTTCAACACCTCCACGACGAAGCTGCTCAAGGGGAATCGCAATCCAGCTTTCAAAAAGCTTCGATACACCACAACTTCATTTTCTTCAGGGTGTGGACAAGTTTTTTCCCCTTCGTCCGCCCTCACAATGGACAGATCCCGGAAATACCTTCCTCTCATATTAACAAGATGATTCTCTTTGATAGTTGATTTACCATAAACTGAATGGCTTGGTCGCCAGGGGCGATCTTCGGAGTCTTCGCCACCGCTGTCCACATCATAACTTTCACTGTCACCAGTATCTTCAGACAGCCCTTCCAGAATTTCCCTGGTGATCTTTTCTGTGTTGGTCTTCGACATTGCTATAAGAAACCCTAAGTTTTTCTCTTCATCAAGATTTAGCTTCATCTCAGCAGCAGCCTTCTTAGCAGCTTCAGACATCTTCGGAAACACTAAAAACTGTTTTCAAAGCCGAAGCTTCAAAGCTAAAAGCTTAGCGGATCACAGTGCGCAAGAGCTAAAAAATGAGTGAGCAGGAGTGGTTGGCCAGAAAGCGTGCAAAATAAGTTTGCGGTATGGCCGTATTTATACGCTTGATGCGTTGAAAGTTGAAAGACCCCACTTGTCATTGAATGTTGCTATTCTAGCAAAGGGAAGGTGTTTTTTCGGACCTTCGGCTTAAAAGCCTTCGTCCATGTCGCAATCTAAATTTATTAACAAATTAATATTGCGAGGGGCTACTGTTGGGGGCCTTCGGCTTCCGAAGGTCCTCAAAAACATGATTTAACAATGTTTCTGGAGTATAATGTGTGAACAGGTATCTTCGGACTTGTATCAGAAAGGGAGAAGCTCAAAAGATACGAAGGTTGACACAGTGCCGAAGCTGTGAAGCAGGAAAGCTTCGGCATGTTCGCAGAAAAAGGAACCGACTTAAAGATGAAAAGGCCATTTAGACCTCGATAGATTGCTATGGAATTATCACCAAATGTAAAGGGCATGTATGTAATTTTGTATGGGTTGTATCCCGTGCCTATAAATAGGTGAACAGTACCCCCGTACTGTTCACGCTGACTTGGCATTTGCTTTTGCGTCACGCTTGTACTTTTTACCTTCTCTCAGGACCGAAGCATTTGAGAACAAGTCCCTGGTTAGTGCATCTCCTTTCCATGCAACCTTACCTTGACTAGTGTCTGCTAAATCCGGTTGTTGTACTAACAGATCCTTCAAATCACCCTTCAAATATCATTATAGTACCCATTATTCACTGTATAACTAGTATTTGGATATAATAATCACTTAATAATAGAAATTATACCACATGTGCATTAATGTTCTTGCTGCTGTTAGCCAGATGTGTATGGATATACAAAACAGCCCTATGAGGGTTTTTCTTTTCAGGATCTTGTTCTCTCTGTAGGACATGTAAAATATTAGACATCAATGAGGTGAAGTTAAGGATGCAACATGATGTTTATAAATTCAATTTAAAAGGAAATGTACCAATTCTTCTCTGTTTCGAGCGAAACTCTTCGTCCCAGTTGTATGAATTGCCTTTTTCTTAGCACAGTTTATCCTATTCGCCTCACTTATATCCTACCACATAATGAGGGAATAATTGTACATAATTCTCTTGTCTATTGAATTACAGAAATTAGGAAATGATAAATTTAACTCTAGCCAGTACCTGTGCTTTCATGGTCATCCAATTATTGACAAGCGCAATCCACTGATCAGGTATCACACCTTCTGGAACATTTTTGTAATTAGCTTCTTTGCTCTTATGCACGTCAAAATATATAGATTTCAGATTGGATTTGTGTTGCCTCCATCTATCTCCAATGGTTCACAGTACCCATTTTTCCATGCGTGCAGGGTAAAGAAATCTCTTCTGCATATCAATTCAAGAAAGGCATAAGAAAGTTTATTGTAAAATTTAAATTTTAGGCAGCAATATTATAGGTTGTCCAATAAATTTTTGTACCTTTACTTGGTTAAGTATATCCTCTTTATTTTTCTGCTCATTGGTAGTTCTCTCTTTCTTTCCTATCAGAAGTCTCCAATCCTTGTAGCTTAAGCTACACAGGCAGCCATTTCTTGCCACCATGCCAAGGAATTTTCCAAGCACTCCTGCTTCTTCTCCAATCGGCTGGTCAAACTCATTACATTTTACTACAATCCTATGCCCTTTTGGAATGTTCCAAACATGTTTAAGTTTTGTCTTCCCATGTCTTGTTCCCACAGTTTCCTCTACCCAGTTACAGTGCAAAATCAATACATTAGAAAGGTCAAACAATTGTTGTTTTAAGAGAAGTTAAATTGTTGGTTCATTACCTTCGATATTAGGCTCAGCATCACCATCTATATCACAAGGGTGCCCAGTAGAGGTAGGATCAAAATCAGAAGCTGCAGCATGTTGATGATGATCTGAAAATAATTTTTAGATGCAAGATTTAGATCCTAAATAAATTTTGGATACATGCTCTGATTAGATCCTAGTGCATATACCATGGTTGTTCAAATTTACATAAAAACTGAATGATGAGTAAAAGATTCAAATCACCTGGGGCAATAATCTCATCATTATTTTCCATATCTAATTGGTCTTCTTCAGAACTTGGATCAACATGATAAGGGGCATATGTTTTGTGATTACTTCTTTGCACAACAAGCTCCTCTGACAAATACTCCTCATGGCTTCGAATGATGTTCCTTCTTGTACCCCTTGACATCTCTGTTCACACAACACCATATGGTATGGAAAGACAAAACACCATTGAAACTATGTGTTGAATCAAAACAACGCAGGCATCTAGTTTCAGAAATTCTAAAGGGAAAAATAACCCCAATTGCTTCAATGGACTGCTACCAAAAATCAACTACGAGCTAAACCTTTAGCCATCTCTACGTCAGGCACGCATCAATCACGTACCATGCACTTCGGCCGCGGCAGACGAGGAAGCAGAGTGCAGATCGCAAGATGGTAGCAGCCGCATGCAGGTGTCGATCGCCAACAGATTTGATGATGGAAGAGGATGTGGAGAAGACGCGCGGCTCCGGCTGCAATCCTGAGTAGATCGGTCCAGAACTGCCTCCGGCGGCTGCGCGTTCCTTGGGAAGTTGAGAGAATAATGAAGGGAAAAAGATATGGATGGGAGATAATGACGCTGCCGCTTTACCTCCGGTCTGGCAGTCTCTGGAGGGAAATATGTGCCTCCAAAAAAAATGGAGGGAAATATGTGCCTCCAAAAAAATGGAGGGAAATCAAAATTCAGCAATAACTATTCGTATATATTCAAAGAAGAAATTATAGAGGAGAGGAGAAGGAGAGGTCATGGCGTCATGCTCACCTAGCAACAGTAGGACGGACAGGATGAGGGAGGCCTCAAATTCAAGCACTTCGGGCGCAAGAACGTCGAACCAGACAGTTAGGAGAGTGGAGAGCAACGATGAGCGACAGTTTGAGGTCTTCCGGCGGCGAAAGTGAGGAGGGAAAGGCGTCCAAGGAGAAGGAGCAGGGCGGCGTCGCGTCGGGGAGCCGCGGTGGCCACCGAACAGATCGAATAGAGGTGGACGACGATGTACAGATTCAGATCCGTTTGGTGGCAATTAAACTAATCAAAAAGACAGAACAAATAACTAAATGTTCCATTACCTGACACAACTAAACTCTTCTTTGGACTGGTTAGCGCAGCTGGTTCTTTTATGAGAGACCCAGGTTCGACTCTTGAGGTGGCACATTTTGCTGACATTTTCGATTTATGTCAATTTTGCATGTTGAGCCCAACAAATAAGAGTAAGTAATGGGTGAGTTATAACATAGAATTCCATTGGCTCTGTTGGTTACCACACACAGATGGAAGTTTGCTAAATAGAAGGTTGCAAGTTCGAGTATTGCTATTGATGTTTTATTTTTTACGATTCCATAATTTTTTACTATTCAAAATGGTGGTAAGAATTATATTATAAGACGACAAAATAAAAACGAGTAGTAGAAAATTTTGTACTTGAAAAATCGATGCATGATGTCAAAATACCATAGAATATATAACCATTAATTATTTCTTAACAGATAATATTTACAACACATAGTATGCGTTGTTACAATATAAATTGCAACGCATAAATTTATGTGTTGTTATCTATATGTTGCAACTTCGTAATTTACAACACATAAAGTTATATGTTGTTATCTATATGTTGCAACTTCGTAATTACAACACATACAGTTATATGTTGTTATCTATATGTTGCTATAAGGGGGTTTGCTTTGTAGTGTCCATTGAGGAAGGCACTTTTCACGTCCATTTGATAAAGCTTGAAGCCATGGTAAGTAGCATAGGCTAATAATATACGAATTGACTCAAGCCTAGCTATGGGTGCATAAGTTTCACCGAAATCCAAACCTTCGACTTGGGAGTATCCCTTGGCCACAAGTCGAGCTTTGTTCCTTGTCACCACATCATGCTCGTCTTGCTTGTTGCGGAACACCCATTTGGTTCCTACAACATTTTGGTTAGGACGTGGAACCAAATGTCATACCTCGTTCCTAGTGAAGTTGTTGAGCTCCTCTTGCATCACCACCACCCAATCTGAATCTTGTAGCGCTTCCTCTACCCTGTGTGGCTCAATAGAGGAAACAAAAGAGTAATGCTCATAGAAATGTGCAACACGAGATCTAGTGGTTACCCCCTTATGAATGTCACCGAGGATGGTGTCGATGGGGTGATCTCGTTGGATTGCTTGGTGGACTCTTGGGTGTGGCGGCCTTGGTTCTTCATCCTCCTTGTCTTGATCATTTGCATCTCCCCCTTGATCATTGCCGTTATCTTGAGGTGGCTCATTTTGTTGATCTTGTCCTTCATCAACTTGAGCCTCATCCTCATTTTGAGTTGGTGGAGATGCTTGCGTGGAGGAGGATGGTTGATCTTGTGCATTTGGAGGCTCTTTGGATTCCTTAGGACACACATCCCCAATGGACATGTTCCTTAGCGTGATGCACGGAGCCTCTTCATCACCTATCTCATCAAGATCAACTTGCTCTACTTGAGAGCCGTTAGTCTCATCAAACGCAACGTCACAAGAAACTTCAACTTGTCCAGAGGACTTGTTAAAGACTCTATATGCCCTTGTGTTTGAATCATATCCTAGTAAAAAGCCTTCTACAGTCTTAGGAGCAAATTTAGATTTTCTACCTCTTTTGACAAGAATAAAGCATTTGCTACCAAAGACTCTAAAATATGAAATATTGGGCTTTTTACCGGTTAGGAGTTCGTATGATGTCTTCTTGAGGATTCGGTGTAGATACAATCGGTTGATGGCGTAGCAGGCGGTGTTGACCGCCTCGGCCCAAAACCGATCCGAAGTCTTGTACTCATCAAGCATGGTTCTTGCCATGTCCAATAAAGTTCTATTCTTCCTCTCCACTACACCATTTTGTTGTGGGGTGTAGGGAGAAGAGAACTCATGCTTGATGCCATCCTCCTCAAGGAAGCCTTCAATTTGAGAGTTCTTGAACTCCGTCCCGTTGTCGCTTCTAATTTTCTTGATCCTTAAGCCGAACTCGTTTTGAGCCCGTCTCAAGAATCCCTTTAAAGTTTCTTGGGTATGAGATTTTTCCTGCAAAAAGAACACCCAAGTGAAGCGAGAATAATCATCCACAATAACTAGACAGTACTTACTCCCGCCGATGCTTATGTAAGCTATCAGGCCGAATAGATCCATGTGTAGGAGCTCCAGTGGCCTGTCGGTTGTCATGATGTTCTTGTGTGGATGATGAGTACCAACTTGCTTCCTTGCTTGGCACGCGCTACAAATCCTGTCTTTCTCAAAATGAACATTTGTTAATTCTAAAATGTGCTCTCCCTTTAGAAGCTTATGAAGATTCTTCATCCCAACATGGGCTAGTCGGCGGTGCCAGAGCCAACCCATGTTAGTCTTAGCAATTAAGCAAGTGTCGAGTTCAGCTCTATCAAAATCTACCAAGTATAGCTGACCCTCTAACACTCCCTTAAATGCTATTGAATCATCACTTCTTCTAAAGACAGTGACACCTACATCAGTAAAAAGACAGTTGTAGCCCATTTGACATAATTGCGAAACGGAAAGCAAATTGTAATCTAAAGAATCTAAAAGAAAAACATTCGAAATAGAATGGTCAGGAGATATAGCAATTTTACCCAATCCTTTGTCCAAACCTTGATTTCCATCCCCGAATGTGATAGTTCGTTGGGGATCTTGGTTTTTCTCGTAGGAGGAAAACATTTTCTTCTCCCCTGTCATGTGGTTTGTGCACCCGCTATCGATGATCCAACTTGAGCCCCCAGATGCATAAACCTACAAAACAAGTTTAGTTCTTGACTTTAGGTACCCAAATGGTTTTGGGTCCTTTGGCATTAGACACAAGAACTTTGGGTACCCAAACACAAGTCTTTGATCCCTTGTGTTTGCCCCCAACATATTTGGCAACTACCTTGCCGGATTTGTTAGTTAGCACATAAGATGCATCAAAAGTTTTAAATGAAATGCTATGTTCATTTGATGCACTAGGAGTTTTCTTCTTAGGCAATTTAGCATGGGTTGATTGCCTAGAACTAGATGTCTCACCCTTATACATAAAAGCATGGTTAGGGCCAGAGTGAGACTTCCTAGAGTGAATTCTCCTAATTTTGCTCTCAGGATAACCGACAGGGTACAAAATGTAACCCTCGTTATCCTGAGGCATGGGAGCCTTGCCCTTAACAAAGTTGGAGAATTTCTTAGGAGGGGCATTAAGTTTGACATTGCCTCCCTGTTGGAAGCCAATGCCATCCTTAAAGCCAGGGCGTCTCCCATTATAAAGCATACTACGAGCAAACTTAAATTTTTCATTTTCTAGTTCATGCTCGACAATTTTAGCATCTAATTTAGCTATATGATCATTTTGTTGTTTAATTAAAGCCATGTGATCATGAATATCATTAACATCAACATCTCTACATCTAGTGCAAATAGTGACATGCTCAGTGGTAGATGTAGAGGGTTTGCAAGAATTAAGTTCAACAATCTTAGCACGCAATATATCATTTTTATCTCTAAGATCGGAAATTGTAACATTGCAAACATCTAATTCTTTAGCCTTAGCAAGCAATCTTTCATTTTCATTTCTAAGGCTAGCAAGAGAAATGTTTAATTCTTCAATCTTAGCAAGCAAATCATCATTATCATTTCTAAGATTGGGAATTGAAACATCATAAACATTTGAATCAATCTTAGCACTTAAACTAGCATTTTCATTTCTAAGGTTGTCAATGGTCTCATGGCAAGTGCTTAGCTCACTAGATAATTTTTCGCACTTTTCTACTTCTAGAGCATAAGCATTTTTCATCTTAACATGCTTTTTGTTTTCTTTAATAAGGAAGTCCTCTTGAGTGTCCAAGAGATCATCCTTCTCATGAATGGCACTAATCAATTCATTTAATTTTTCTTTTTGTTGCATGTTTAGGTTGGCAAAAAGAGTACGCAAATTATCTTCCTCATCACTAGCATTATCATCGCTAGAGGACTCATATCTAGTGGAGGATTTGGATTTAACCTTCTTCTTTTTGCCGTCCTTGGCCATGAGGCACTTGTGGCCGACGTTGGGGAAGAGAAGTCCCTTGGTGACAGCGATGTTGGCGGCATCCTCGTCGGAGGAGGAGTCGGTGGAGCTCTTGTCGGAGTCCCACTCCCGGCAAACATGGGCATCGCCGCCCTTCTTCTTGTAGTATTTCTTCTTCTCCTTTCTTCTCCCCTTCTTGTCGTCGCCCCTGTCACTGTCACTAGAAATAGGACATTTTGCTATAAAGTGACCGGGCTTACCACACTTGTAACAAACCTTCTTAGAGCGGGGCTTGTAATCTTTCCCCCTCGTTTGCTTGAGGATTTGGCGAAAGCTCTTGATGACGAGTGCCATTTCCTTGTTGTCGAGATTGGAGGCGTCGATGGGTATTCTACTCGATGTAGACTCCTCCTTCTTCTCCTCCGTCGCCCTAAATGCGACCGGTTGTGCTTCGGACGTGGAGGGACCGTCAAGCTTGTTGATCTTCTTTGAGCCTTTGATCATAAACTCAAAGCTCACAAAATTCCTGATTACTTCCTCGGGAGTCATTAGTGTATATCTAGGATTGCCACGAATTAATTGGACTTGAGTAGGGTTAAGAAAAATAAGTGATCTTAGAATAACCTTAACCATTTCGTGGTCATCCCATTTTTTGCTCCCGAGGTTGCGCACTTGATTCACCAAGGTTTTGATCCGGTTGTACATGTCTTGTGGCTCCTCCCCTTGGAGAAGACGGAAGCGACCGAGCTCCCCCTCGATCGTCTCCCGCTTGGTGATCTTGGTTAGCTCATCTCCCTCGTGCGCGGTCTTGAGCATGTCCCAAACTTCCTTGGCGCTCTTTAATCCTTGCACCTTGTTGTACTCCTCTCTACTTAGAGAGGCGAGGAGTATAGTTGTGGCTTGGGCGTTGAAGTGCTCGATTTGGGCCACTTCGTCCTCATCATAATCTTCATCCCCTATGAATGGTACCTGTACACCAAACTCAACGACATCCCATACACTTTTGTGGAGTGAGGTTAGATGAAATCGCATTAAATCACTCCACCTTGCATAATCTTCACCATCAAAAGTTGGTGGTTTGCCTAATGGGACGGAAAGTAAAGGCGTATGTTTAGAAATGCGAGAATAGCGTAGGGGGATCTTACTAAACTTTTTGCGCTCATGGTGCTTAGAAGTGATGGACGGCGCATCGGAGCCGGAGGTAGATGGCGATGAGGTGTCGGTCTCGTAGTTGACCACCTTCCTCATCTTCTTTTTCTTGTCCCCACTCCGATGCGACTTGTGGGAAGAGGATTTCTTCTCCTTCCCCTTCCCTTTGTTGTGGGACTCTTCCGATGAAGCCTTCCCGTGGCTTGTAGTGGGCTTGTCGCCGGTCTCCATCTCCTTCTTGGTGAGATCTCCCGACATGACTTCGAGCGGTTAGGCTCTAATGAAGCACCGGGCTCTAATACCAATTGAAAGTCGCCTAGAGGGGGGTGAATAGGGCGAATCTGAAATTTACAAACTTAATCACAACTATAAGCCGGGTTAGCGTTAGAAATATAATCGAGTCCGCGAGAGAGGGTGCAAAACAAATCTCAAGCGAACAAAGAGTGTGACACGCGAATTTGTTTTACCGAGGTTCGGTTCTTGCAAACCTACTCCCCGTTGAGGTGGTCACAAAGACCGGGTCTCTTTCAACCCTTTCCCTCTCTCAAACAGTCCCTTGGACCGAGTGAGCTTCTCTTCTCAAATCAATTTGGGAACCAAACTTCCCGCAAGGACCACCACACAATTGGTGTCCCTTGCCTTGTTTACAATTGAGATGATCGCAAGAACGAATGAGAAAAAGAAGCAATCCAAAAGCAAGAGCTCAAAAGAACACAACAAATCTCTCTCACTTAACACTAAAGCTTTTGTGGAATTGGGAGAGGATTTGATCACTTGGGTGTGTCTAGAATTGAATGCTAGAGCTCTTGTAAGTAGTTGGAAGGTGGAAAACTTGGATGACTTGAATGTGGGGTGGTTGGGGTATTTATAGCCCCAACCACCAAACTAGCCGTTTGGTGGAGGTTGCTGTCGCATGGCGCACCGGGCAGTCCTGTGCGCCACCGGACACTGTCCGGTGAGCCAACCACGTCACCAGGCCGTTGGGTTCCGACCATTGGAGCTCTGACTTGTGGGACCGCCTGGCTGTCTGGTGGTGCACCGAACAAGTCCTGTAGACTGTCCGGTGTGCCACCCGCGCGTGCTCTGCTCCTCTGCGCGTGCTGGCGCGCATTTAATGCGTTGCAGTCGACCGTTGGCGCGAAGTAGCCGTTGCTCCGCTGGCTCACCGGACAGTCCGGTGTGCACCGGACATGTCCGGTGAATTATAGCGGAGCGGAAATCCGAAGCTGGCGAGTTCAGAGTCGCTCTCCCCTGGGGCACCAGACACTGTCCGGTGGTACACCGGACAGTCCGGTGAATTATAGCGGAGAACCTCTGTGTTTTTCCTGAAGGTGAGGAGTTCAGCCTCGAGTGCCCTGGTACACCGGACACTGTCCGGTGACACACCGGACAGTCCGGTGCGCCAGACCAGGGCATACTTCGGTTATCCCTTGTTCTCTTTGTGGAACCCTTTTCTTGGTCTTTTTCTTGGCTTAGTGTGAACCTTTGGCACCAGTATAACTTATAAACTAGAGCAAACTAGTTAGTCCAATTATTTGTGTTGGACAATTCGACCACCAAAATCAATTAGGAAATAGGTGTGAGCCTAATTCCCTTTCAGAGACCATTTCTTGGTCAAAAATCTGTTGGTGTTAGCCTTCGGTATTATTGAAATTGGTCGTTCATGGCTATTTTTGACTAAAATGGGGGTTGTGTGGCCATTTATCATCGACCGGAGGCTCGTACAATTCACCCCACATATGTTTCCTTGCCATAGATCACATTCTTGGATTTCTAGTGGAGACCATTTCTTGGTCAAAAATCCTTAATTGTTAGCCTTCGGTATTATTGAAAATGGTCGTTCATGGCTATTTTTGACAAAAATGGGGGTTGTGTTGCCATTGATCATCGACCAGAGGCTCGTACACCTCACCCCACATATGTTTCCTTGCCATAGATCGCATTCTTGGATTTCTGGTGGAGACCATTTCTTAGTCAAAAATCCGTAGGTGTTAGGCTTCGGTATTACTGAAAATGGTCGTTCATGGCTATTTTCGACAAAAATGGGGGTTGTGTGGCCATTGATCATCGACCAAAGGCTCGTACACCTCACCCCATATATGTTTCCTTGCCATAGATCACATTCTTGGATTTCTCGTGGAGACCATTTCTTGGTCAAAAATCCATAGGTGTTAGCCTTAAGTGTCATTGAAATGGTCGTTCATGGCTATTTTCGACAAAAATGGGGGTTGTGTGGCCATTGATCATCGACCAGAGGCTCGTACACCTCACCCCACATATGTTTACTTGCCATAGATCACATTCTTGGATTTCTGGTGGAGACCATTTCTTGGGCAAAAATCTGTTGGTGTTAGCCTTCGGTATTATTGAAAATGGTCGTTCATGGCTATTTTCGACTAAAATGGGGGTTGTGTGGCCATTTATCATGACCAGAGGCTCATACACCTCACCCCACATATGTTTCCTTGCCATAGATCACATTCTTGGATATCTGGTGGAGACCATTTCTTGGTCAGAAATCCGTACGTGTTAGCCTTCAGTATTATTGAAAATGGTCATTCATGGTTATTTTTGACAAAAATGGGGGTCGTGTGGCCATTGATCATCGACCAAAGGCTCGTACACCTCACCCCACATATGTTTCCTTGCCATAGATCACATTCTTTGATTTCTGGTGGAGACCATTTCTTGGTCAAAAATCCGAATGTGTTAGCCTTCGGTACTATTGAAAATGGTCGTTCATGGCTATTTTCGACAAAAATGGGGGTTGTGTGGCCATTGATATTTGACAAGAGGCTCATACACCTCACTACACATATGTTTCCTAGCCATAGATCACATTCTTGGATTTATGGTGGAGACCATTTTTTGGTCAAAAATCCGTAGGTGTTTGCCTTCAGTGTCATTGAAAATGGTCGTTCATGGCTATTTTCGACAAAAATTAGGGTTGTGTGGCCATTAATCATCGACCAGAGGCTCGTACACCTCACCCCACATATGTTTCCTTGCCGTAGATCACATTCTTGGATTTCTGGTGGAGACCATTTCTTGGTCAAAAATCCGTAGGTGTTAGCCTTCGGTATTATTGAAAATAGTCGTTCATGGCTATTTTCGGCAAAATGGGGGTTGTGTGGCCATTGATCATCGACTAGAGGCTCGTACACCTCACCCCACATATGTTTCCTTGCCATAGATCACATTCTTGTATTTCTGGTGGAGACCATTTCTTGGGCAAAAATCCAAATGTGTTAGCCTTTGGTATTTTTGAAAATGGTCATTCATGCCTATTTTCGACAAAAATGGGGGTTATGTGGCCATTGATCTTCGACCAGAGGCTCATACACCTCACTACATATATGTTTCCTTGCCATAGATCACATTCTTGGATTTATGGTGTAGTCCATTTCTTGGTCAGAAATCCATAGGTGTTAGCCTTTAGTGTCATTGAAAATGGTCGTTCATGACTATTTTCGACAAAAATGGGGGTTGTGTGGCCATTGATCATCGACCAGAGGCTCGTACACTTCACCCCACATATGTTTCCTTGCCATAGATCACATTCTTGGATTTCTGGAGGAGACCATTTCTTGGTCAAAAATCTATTGGTGTTAGCCTTTGGTATTATTGAAAATGGTCGTTCATGGCTATTTTCTACTAAAATGGGGGTTGTGTGGCCATTTATCATCGACTAGAGGCTCGTACAATTCACCCCACATATGTTTTCTTGCTATAGATCACATTCTTGGATTTCTAGTGGAGACCATTTCTTGGTCAAAAATCCGTACGTGTTAGCCTTCGGTATTATTGAAAATGGTCATTCATGGCTATTTTCGACAAAATGGGGGTTGTGTGGCCATTGATCTTCGACCAGAGGCTCATACACCTCACTACACTTATGTTTCCTTGCCATAGATCACATTCTTGGATTTAAGGTGGAGACCATTTGTTGGTCAAAAATCCATAGGTGTTAGCCTTCAGTGTCATTGAAAATGGTCGTTCATGGCTATTTTCGACAAAAATGGGGGTTGTGTGGCCATTGATCATCGACCAAAGGCTCGTACACCTCACCCCATATATGTTTCCTTGCCATAGATCACATTCTTGGATTTCTCGTGGAGACCATTTCTTGGTCAAAAATCCGTAGGTGTTAGCCTTAAGTGTCATTGAAAATGGTCGTTCATGGCTATTTTCGACAAAAATGGGGGTTGTGTGGCCATTGATCATCGACCAGAGGCTCGTACACCTCACCCCACATATGTTTCCTTGCCATAGATCACATTCTTCGATTTCTGGTGGAGACCATTTCTTGGGCAAAAATCTGTTGGTGTTAGCCTTCGGTATTATTGAAAATGGTCGTTCATGGCTATTTTCGACTAAAATGGGGGTTGTGTGGCCATTTATCATCACCAGAGGCTCATACACCTCACCCCACATATGTTTCCTTGCCATAGATCACATTCTTGGATATCTGGTGGAGACCATTTCTTGGTTAGAAATCCGTACGTGTTAGCCTTCGGTATTATTGAAAATGGTCATTCATGGTTATTTTCGACAAAAATGGGGGTCGTGTGGCCATTGATCATCGACCAAAGGCTCGTACACCTCACCCCACATATGTTTCCTTGCCATAGATCACATTCTTTGATTTCTGGTGGTGACCATTTCTTGGTCAAAAATCCGAATGTGTTAGCCTTCGGTACTATTGAAAATGGTCGTTCATGGCTATTTTCGACAAAAATGGGGGTTGTGTGGCCATTGATATTTGACAAGAGGCTCATACACCTCACTACACATATGTTTCGTAGCTATAGATCACATTCTTGGATTTATGGTGGAGACCATTTTTTGGTCAAAAATCCGTAGGTGTTTGCCTTCAGTGTCATTGAAAATGGTCGTTCATGGCTATTTTCGACAAAAATTAGGGTTGTGTGGCCATTGATGATCGACCAGAGGCTCGTACACCTCACCCCACATATGTTTCCTTGCCGTAGATTACATTCTTGGATTTCTGGTGGAGACCATTTCTTGGTCAAAAATCCGTAGGTGTTAGCCTTCAGTATTATTGAAAATGGTCGTTCATGGCTATTTTCGGCAAAATGGGGGTTGTGTGGCCATTGATCATCGACTAGAGGCTCGTACACCTCACCCCACATATGTTTCCTTGCCATAGATCACATTCTTGTATTTCTGGTGGAGACCATTTCTTGGGCAAAAATCCAAATGTGTTAGCCTTTGGTATTTTTGAAAATGGTCATTCATGCCTATTTTCGACAAAAATGGGGGTTATGTGGCCATTGATCTTCGACCAGAGGCTCATACACCTCACTACATATATATTTCCTTGCCATAAATCACATTCTTGGATTTATGGTGGAGTCCATTTCTTGGTCAGAAATCCATAGGTGTTAGCCTTTGTCATTGAAAATGGTCGTTCATGGCTATTTTCGACAAAAATGGGGGTTGTGTGGCCATTGATCATCGATCAGAGGCTCGTACACTTCACCCCACATATGTTTCCTTGCCATAGATCACATTCTTGGATTTCTGGAGGAGACCATTTCTTGGTCAAAAATCTATTGGTGTTAGCCTTTGGTATTATTGAAAATGGTCGTTCATGGCTATTTTCTACTAAAATGGGGGTTGTGTGGCCATTTATCATCGACCAGAGGCTCGTACAATTCACCCCACATATGTTTTCTTGCCATAGATCACATTCTTGGATTTCTAGTGGAGACCATTTCTTGGTCAAGAATCCGTACTTGTTAGCCTTCGGTATTATTGAAAATGGTCATTCATGGCTATTTTCGACAAAATGGGGGTTGTGTGGCCATTGATCATCGACCAGATGCTCGTACACCTCACCCCACATATGTTTCCTTGCCATAGATCACATTCTTGGATTTAAGGTGGAGACCATTTCTTGGTCAAAAATCCATAGGTGTTAGCCTTCAGTGTCATTGAAAATGGTCGTTCATGGCTATTTTCGACAAAAATGGGGGTTGTGTGGCCATAGATCATCGACCAGAGGCTCGTACAGTTCACCCCACATATGTTTTCTTGCCATAGATCACATTCTTGGATTTCTAGAGGAGACCATTTCTTGGTCAAAAATCTGTTGGTGTTAGCCTTCGGTATTATTGTAAATGGTCGTTCATGGCTATTTTCGACAAAAATGGGGGTTGTGTGGCCATTGATCATCGACCGGAGGCTCGTACAATTCACCCCACATATGTTTCCATGCCATAGATCACATTCTTGGATTTCTGGTGGAGACCATTTCTTGGTCAAAAATCCGTACGTGTTAGCCTTCGGTATTATTGAAAATGGTCATTCATGGCTATTTTTGACAAAAATGGGGGTTGTGTGGCCATTGATCTTTGACCAGAGGCTCATACACCTCACTACACATATGTTTCCTTGCCATAGATCACATTCTTGGATTTATGGTGGAGACCATTTCTTGGTCAAAAATCCATAGGTGTTAGCCATCAATGTCATTGAAAATGGTCGTTCATGGCTATTTTCGACAAAAATGGGGGTTGTGTGGCCATTGATCATCGACCAGAGGCTCGTACACTTCACCCCACATATGTTTTCTTGCCATAGATCACAATCTTGGATTTCTCGTGGAGACCATTTGTTGGCCAAAATTTCGTAGGTGTTAGCCTTCAGTGTCATTGAAAATGGTCATTCATGGCTATTTTCGACAAAAATGGGGGTTGTGTCGCCATTGATCATCGACCAGAGGATCGTACACCTCACCCCACATAAGTTTCCTTGCCAAAGATCACATTCATGGATTTCCGGTGGAGACCATTTCTTGGTCAAAAATCCGTAGGTGTTAGCCTTCAGTGTCATTGAAAATGGTCATTCATGGCTATTTTCGACAAAAATGCGGGTTGTGTGGCAATTGATCATCGACCAAAGGCTCATACACCTCACCCCACATATGTTTCTTTGCCATAGACCACATTCTTGGATTTCTGGTGGAGACCATTTCTTGGTCAAAAATCCATAGGTGTTAGCCTTCAGTGTCATTGAAAATGGTCGTTCATGGCTATTTTCGACAAAAATGGGGGTTGTGTGGCATATTGATCATCGACCAGAGGCTCGTACACTTCACCCCACATATGTTCTGTTGCTATAGATCACATTCTTGGATTTCTGGTGGAGACCATTTCTTGGTCAAAAATCTGTTGATGTTAGCCTTCGGTATTATTGAAAATGGTCGTTCATGGCTATTTTCGACTAAAATGGGGGTTGTGTGGCAATTTATCCTCGACCAGAGGCTCGTACACCTCACCCCACATATGTTTCCCTGCCATAGATCACATTCTTGGAATTCTGGTGGAGACCATTTCTTGGTCAAAAATCCGTACGTGTTAGCCTTCGGTATTATTGAAAATGGTCATTTATGGCTATTTTCGACAAAAATGGGGGTTGTGTGGACATTGATCATCGACCAGAGGCTCGTACACCTCACCCCACATGTGTTTCCTTGCCATAGATCACATTCTTGGATTTCTGGTGGTGACCATTTCTTGGTCAAAAATCCGTAGGTGTTAGCCTTCGGTATTATTGAAAATGGTCGTTCATGGCTATTTTCGACAAAAATGGGGGTGTGTGGCCATTGATCATCGACCAAAGGCTCATACACCTCACCCCGCATATGTTTCCTTGCCATAGACCACATTCTTGGATTTCTGGTGGAGACCATTTGTTGGTCAAAAATCCGTAGGTGTTAGCCTTCGGTATTATTGAAAATGGTCATTCATGGGTATTTTCATAAAAAATGGGGGTTGTGTGGCCATTTATCATCGACCAGAGGCTCGTACACCTCACCCCACATATGTTTCCTTGCCATAGAGCACACTCTTGGATTTCTGGTGGAGACCATTTCTTGATCAAAAATTCGTACGTGTTAGCCTTTGGTATTATTGAAAATGGTCGTTCATGGCTATTTTCGACAAAATGGGGGTTGTGTGGCCATTGATCATCGACCAGAGGCTCGTACACCTCCCCCACATATGTTTCCTTGCCATAGATCACATTCTTGGATTTTTGGTGGAGACCATTTATTGGTCAAAAATCCGTACGTGTTAGCCTTCGGTATTATTGAAAATGGTCGTTCATGGCTATTTTTGACAAAATAGAGGTTCTGTGGCCATTTATCATCGACCAGAGGCTCATACACCTCACCCCACATATGTTTCCTTGACATAGATCACATTTTTGGATTTCTGGTGGAGACCATTTCTTGGGCAAAAATCCGAATGTGTTAGCCTTCGGTATTATTGAAAATGGTCATTCATGGCTATTTTCGACAAAAATGGGGGTTGTGTGGCCATTTATCTTCAACCAGAGGCTCATACACCTCACTACACATATGTTTTCTTGCCATAGATCACATTCTTGGATCTATGGTGGAGACCAGTTCTTGGTTAAAAATCCATAGGTGTTAGCCTTCAATGTCATTGAAAATAGTCGTTCATGGCAATTTTCAACAAAAATGGGGGTTGTGTGGCCATTGATAATCGACTAGGGGCTCGTACACCTCACCCCACATATGTTTCCTTGCCATAGATCACATTCTTGGATTTCTGGTGGAGATCATTTCTTGGTCAAAAATTCATAGGTGTTAGCCTTCGGTATTATTGAAAATGGTCGTTCATGGCTATTTTCGACAAAAATGGGGGTTTTGTGGCCATTTATCATCGACCAGAGGCTCGTACACCTCACCCCACATATGTTTCATTGCCATAGATCACAATCTTAGATTTCTCGTGGAGACCATTTCTTGGTCAAAAATCCGTACGTGTTAGCCTTCGGTATTATTGAAAATGGTCGTTCATGGCTGTTTTGGACAAAAATGGGGGTTGTGTGGCCATTGATCATCGACCAGATGCTCGTACACCTCACCCCACATATGTTTCCTTGCCATAGATCATATTCTTGGATTTCTGGTGGAGACGATTTTTTGGTCAAAAATCCGTAGGTGTTAGCCTTCGGAATTATTGAAAATGGTCGTTCATGGCTATTTTCGACAAAAATGAGGGTTGTGTGGCCATTGATCATCGACCAGAGGCTCGTACACCTCAACCCACATATGTTCCTTGCCATAGATCACATTCTTGGATTTCTGGTGGAGACCATTTCTTGGTCAAATATCCGTAGGTGTTAGCCTTCGGTATTATTGTAAATGGTCGTTCATGTCTATTTTCGACAAAAATGGGGGTTGTGTGGCCATTGATCATCGACCAGAGGCTCATACACCTCACCCCACATATGTTTCCTTGCCATAGATCACATTCTTGGATTTCTGGTGGAGACCATTTCTTAGTCAAAAATACGTACGTGTTAGCCTTCGGTATTATTGAAAATGGTCATTCATGGCTATTGTCGACACAAATGGGGGTTGTGTGGCCATTGATCTTCGACCAGAGGCTCATACACCTCACTAAACATATGTTTCCTTGCCATAGATCACATTCTTGGATTTATGGTGGAGACTATTTCTTGGTCAAAAATCCATAGGTGTTAGCCTTCAGTGTCATTGAAAATGGTCGTTCATGGCTATTTTCGACAAAAATGGGGGTTGTGTGGCCATTGATCATAGACCAGAGGCTCGTACACTTCACCCCACATATGTTTTCTTGCCATAGATCACAATCTTGGATTTCTCGTGGAGACCATTTGTTGGTCAAAAATTCGTAGGTGTTAGCCTTCAGTGTCATTGAAAATGGTCATTCATGGCTATTTTCGACAAAAATGGGGCTTGTGTCTCCATTGATCATCAACCAGAGGCTCGTACACCTCACCCCACATAAGTTTCCTTGCCATAGATCACATTCTTGGATTTCTGGTGGAGACCATTTCTTGGTCAAAAATCCGTAGGTGTTAGCCTTCGGTATTATTGAAAATGGTCATTCATGGTTATTTTCGACAAAAATGGGGGTTGTGTGGAAATTGATCATCGACCAAAGGCTCATACACCTCACCCCACATATGTTTCCTTGCCATAGACCACATTCTTGGATTTCTGGTGGATACCATTTCTTGGTCAAAAATTCATAAGTGTTAGCCTTCAGTGTCATTGAAAATGGTCGTTCATGGCTATTTTCAACAAAAATGGGGGTTGTGTGGCCATTGATCATCGACCAGAGGCTCGTACACTTCACCCCACATATGTTTTCTTGCTATAGATCACATTCTTGGATTTTTGGTGGAGACCATTTCTTGGTCAAAAATCTGTTGGTGTTAGCCTTCGGTATTATTGAAAATGGTCGTTCATGGCTATTTTCGACTAAAATGGGGGTTGTGTGGCCATTTATCATCGACCAGAGGCTCGTACACCTAGCCCCACATATGTTTCCTTGCCATAGATCACATTCTTCTATTTCTGGTGGAGACCATTTCTTGGTTAAAAATCCGTACGTGTTAGCCTTCGGTATTATTGAAAATGGTCATTTATGGCTATTTTTGACAAAAATGGGGGTTGTGTGGCCCTTGATCATCGACCAGAGGCTCGTACACCTCACCCCACATATGTTTCCTTGCCATAGATCACATTCTTGGATTTCTGGTGGAGACCATTTCTTGGTCAAAAATCCGTAGGTGTTAGCCTTCGGTATTGTTGAAAATGGTCGTTCATGGCTATTTTCGACAAAAATGGGGGTTGTGTGGCCATTGATCATCGACCAGAGGCTCATACACCTCACCCAACATATGTTTCCTTGCCATACATCACATTCTTGCATTTCTGGTGGAGACCATTTCTTGGTCAAAAATCCGTAGGTGTTAGCCTTCGGTATTGTTGAAAATGGTCGTTCATGGCTATTTTCGACAAAAATGGGGGTTGTGTGGCCATTGATCATCGACCAGAGGCTCATACACCTCACCCCACATATGTTTCCTTGCCATACATCACATTCTTGCATTTCTGGTGGAGACCATTTCTTGGTCAAAAATCCATAGGTGTTAGCCTCTAGTATTATTGAAAATGGTCGCTCATGGCTATTTTCATCAAAAATGGGGGTTGTGTGGCCATTGATAATCGACTAGGGGCTCGTACACCTCACCCCACATATGTTTCCTTGCCATAGATCACATTCTTGGATTTCTGGTGGAGACCATTTCTTGGTCAAAAATTCGTACGTGTTAGCCTTCGGTATTATTGAAAATGGTCGTTGATGGCTATTTTCGGCAAAATGGGGGTTGTGTGGACATTGATCATCGACCAGAGGCTCGTACACCTCACCCCATATATGTTTCCTTGCCATAGATCACATTCTTAGATTTCTGGTGGAGACCATTTCTTGGTCAAAAATCCGTAGGTGTTAGCCTTCGGTATTATTGAAAATGGTCGTTCATGGCTATTTTCGACAAAAATGGGGGTTGTGTGGCCATTTATCTTCAACCAGTGGCTCATACACCTCACTACACATATGTTTTCTTGCCATATATCACATTCTTGGATCTATGGTGAAGACCAGTTCTTGGTCAAAAATCCGTAGGTGTTAGCCTTCAGTGTCATTGAAAATGGTCGTTCATGGCTATTTTTGACAAAATAGAGGTTCTGTGGCCATTGATCATCGACCAGAGGCTCGTACACCTCACCCCACATATGTTTCCTTGCCGTAGATCACATTCTTGGATTTATGGTGGAGACCATTTCTTGCTCAAAAATCTGTAGGTGTTAGCCTTCGGTATTATTAAAAATGGTCGTTCATGGCTATTTTCGACAAAAATGGGGGTTGTGTGGCCATTGATCATCGACCAGAGGCTCATACACCTCACCCCACATATGTTTCATTGCCATAGATCACATTCTTGGATTTCTGGTGGAGACCATTTCTTGGTCAAAAATCCATAGGTGTTAGCCTCTAGTATTATTGAAAATGGTCGCTCATGGCTATTTTCATCAAAAATGGGGGTTGTGTGGCCATTGATAATCGACTAGGGGCTCGTACACCTCACCCCACATATGTTTCCTTGCCATAGATCACATTCTTGGATTTCTGGTGGAGACTATTTCTTGGTCAACAATTCGTACGTGTTAGCCTTCGGTATTATTGAAAATGGTCGTTGATGGCTATTTTCGGCAAAATGGGGGTTGTGTGGCCATTGATCATCGACCAGAGGCTCGTACACCTCACCCCACATATGTTTCCTTGCCATAGATCACATTCTTAGATTTAGGGTGGAGAGCATTTCTTGGTCAAAAATCCGTAGGTGTTAGCCTTCGGTATTATTGAAAATGGTCATTCATGGCTATTTTCGACAAAAATGGGGGTTGTGTGGCCATTTATCTTCAACCAGTGGCTCATAAACCTCACTACACATATGTTTTCTTGCCATATATCACATTCTTGGATCTATGGTGGAGACCAGTTCTTGGTCAAAAATCCGTAGGTGTTAGCCTTGAGTGTCCTTGAAAATAGTCGTTCATGGCTATTTTCGACAAAAATGGGGGTTGCGTGGCCATTGATAATCGACCTGAGGCTCGTACACCTCACCCCACAAATGTTTCCTTGCCATAGATCTCATTCTTGGATTTCTGGTGGAGACCATTTTTTGTTCAAAAATCCATAGGTGTTAGCCTTCGGTATTATTGAAAATTATCGTTCATGGCTATTTTCGACAAAAATGGGGGTTGTGTGGCCATTTATCTTCGACCAGAGGCTCATACACCTCACTACACATATGTTTCCTTGCCATATATCACATTCTTGGATTTATGGTGGAGACCATTTCTTGGTCAAAAATCCATAGGTGTTAGCCTTCAGTGTCATTGAAAATGGTAGTTCATGGCTATTTTCGACAAAATATAGGTTCTGTGGCCATTGATCATCGACCAGAGGCTCGTACACCTCACCCCACATATGTTTCCTTGCCATAGATCACATTCTTGTATTTCTGGTGGAGACCATTTCTTGGTCAAAAATCCGTAGGTGTTAGCCTTCGGTATTGTTGAAAATGGTCGTTCATGGCTATTTTCGACAAAAATGGGGGTTGTGTGGCCATTGATCATCGACCAGAGGCTCATACACCTCACCCCACATATGTTTCCTTGCCATACATCACATTCTTGCATTTCTGGTGGAGACCATTTTTGGTCAAAAATCCATAGGTGTTAGCCTCTAGTATTATTGAAAATGGTCGTTCATGGCTATTTTCATCAAAAATGGGGGTTGTGTGGCCATTGATAATCGACTAGGGGCTCGTACACCTCACCCCACATATGTTTCCTTGCCATAGATCACATTCTTGGATTTCTGGTGGAGACCATTTCTTGGTCAAAAATTCGTACGTGTTAGCCTTCGGTATTATTGAAAATGGTCGTTGATGGCTATTTTCGGCAAAATGGGGGTTGTGTGGACATTGATCATCGACCAGAGGCTCGTACACCTCACCCCATATATGTTTCCTTGCCATAGATCACATTCTTAGATTTCTGGTGGAGACCATTTCTTGGTCAAAAATCCGTAGGTGTTAGCCTTCGATATTATTGAAAATGGTCGTTCATGGCTATTTTCGACAAAAATGGGGGTTGTGTGGCCATTTATCTTCAACCAGTGGCTCATACACCTCACTACACATATGTTTTCTTGCCATATATCACATTCTTGGATCTATGGTGAAGACCAGTTCTTGGTCAAAAATCCGTAGGTGTTAGCCTTCAGTGTCATTGAAAATGGTCGTTCATGGCTATTTTCGACAAAATAGAGGTTCTGTGGCCATTGATCATCGACCAGAGGCTCGTACACCTCACCCCACATATGTTTCCTTGCCGTAGATCACATTCTTGGATTTATGGTGGAGACCATTTCTTGCTCAAAAATCCGTAGGTGTTAGCCTTCGGTATTATTAAAAATGGTCGTTCATGGCTATTTTCGACAAAAATGGGGGTTGTGTGGCCATTGATCATCGACCAGAGGCTCATACACCTCACCCCACATATGTTTCATTGCCATAGATCACATTCTTGGATTTCTGGTGGAGACCATTTCTTGGTCAAAAATCCATAGGTGTTAGCCTCTAGTATTATTGAAAATGGTCGCTCATGGCTATTTTCATCAAAAATGGGGGTTGTGTGGCCATTGATAATCGACTAGGGGCTCGTACACCTCACCCCACATATGTTTCCTTGCCATAGATCACATTCTTGGATTTCTGGTGGAGACCATTTCTTGGTCAAAAATTCGTACGTGTTAGCCTTCGGTATTATTGAAAATGGTCGTTGATGGCTATTTTCGGCAAAATGGGGGTTGTGTGGCCATTGATCATCGACCAGAGGCTCGTACACCTCACCCCACATATGTTTCCTTGCCATAGATCACATTCTTGGATTTAGGGTGGAGACCATTTCTTGGTCAAAAATCCGTAGGTGTTAGCCTTCGGTATTATTGAAAATGGTCATTCATGACTATTTTCGACAAAAATGGGGGTTGTGTGGCCATTTATCTTCAACCAGTGGCTCATACACCTCACTACACATATGTTTTCTTGCCATATATCACATTCTTGGATCTATGGTGGAGACCAGTTCTTGGTCAAAAATCCGTAGGTGTTAGCCTTGAGTGTCCTTGAAAATAGTCGTTCATGGCAATTTTCGACAAAAATGGGGGTTGCGTGGCCATTGATAATCGACCTGAGGCTCGTACACCTCACCCCACAAATGTTTCCTTGCCATAGATCTCATTCTTGGATTTCTGGTGGAGACCATTTTTTGGTCAAAAATCCATAGGTGTTAGCCTTCGGTATTATTGAAAATTGTCGTTCATGGCTATTTTCGACAAAAATGGGGGTTGTGTGGCCATTTATCTTCGACCAGAGGCTCGTACACCTCACCCCACATATGTTTCATTGCCATAGATCACAATCTTGGATTTCTCGTGGAGACCATTTCTTGGTCAAAAATCCGTACGTGTTAGCCCTCGGTATTATTGAAAATGGTCGTTCATCGCTAGTTTCGACAAAAATGGGGGTTGTGTGGCCATTGATCATCGACCAGAGGCTCATACACCTCACCCCACATATGTTTACTTGCCATAGATAATATTCTTGGATTTCTGGTGGAGACGATTTCTTGGTAAAAAATCCTTAGGTGTTAGCCTTCGGTATTATTGAAAATGGTCGTTCATGGCTATTTTCGACAAAAATGGGGGTTGTGTGGCCATTGATCATCGACCCGAGGCTCGTACACCTCACCCGACAAATAATTCCTTGCCATAGATCATATTCTTGGATTTCTGGTGGAGACGATTTCTTGGTCAAAAATCCAAACTTGTTAGCCTTCGGTATTATTGAAAATGGTTGTTCATGGCTATTTTCGACAAAAATGGGGGTTGTGTGGCCATTGATCATCGACCAGAGGCTCGTACACCTCACCCCACATATGTTTCCTTGCCATAGATCAAATTCTTGGATTTCTGGTGGAGACCATTTCTTGGTCAAAAATTCGTAGGTGTTAGCCTTCGGTATTATTGTAAATGGTCGTTCATGGCTATTTTCGACAAAAATGGGGGTTGTGTGGCCATTGATCATCGACCAGAGGCTCATACACCTCACCCCACATATGTTTCCTTGCCATAGATCACATTCTTGGATTTCTGGTGGAGACCATTTCTTGGTCAAAAATCTGTAGGTGTTAGCCTCTGGTATTATTGAAAATGGTCGTTCATGGCTATTTTGATAAAAAATGGGGGTTGTATGGCCATTTATCATCGACCAGAGGCTCGTACACCTCACCCTATATTTGTTTCTTGCCATAGATCACATTCTTGGATTTCTTGTGGAGAACATTTCTTGGTCAAAAATCCGTACGTTTAGCCTTCAGTATTATTGAAAATGGCCGTTCATGGCTATTTTCGACAAAATAGAGGTTCTGTGGACATTGATCATCGACCAGAGGCTCATACACCTCACCGACATATGTTTCCTTGCCGTAGATCACATTCTTGGATTTCTGGTGGAGACCATTTCTTGGGCAAAAATCCGAATGTGTTAGCCTTCGGTATTATTGAAAATGGTTATTCATGGCTATTTTCGACAAAAATGGGGGTTGTGTGGCCATTTATCTTCAACCAGAGGCTCATACACCTCACTACACATATGTTTTCTTGCCATAGATCACATTCTTGGATCTATGGTGGAGACCAGTTCTTGGTCAAAAATCCATAGGTGTTAGCCTTCAGTGTCATTGAAAATAGTCGTTCATGGCTATTTTCGACAAAAATGGGGGTTGTGTGGCCATTGATAATCGACCAGAGGCTCGTACACCTCACCCCACATATGTTTCCTTGCCATAGATCACATTCTTGGATTTCTGGTGGAGACGATTTCTTGGTCAAAAATCCGTAGGTGTTAGCCTTCGGTATTATTGAAAATGGTCGTTCATGGCTATTTTCGATAAAAATGGGGGTTGTGTGGCCATTGATCATCGACCAGAGGCTCGTACACCTCACCTCACATATGTTTTATTGCCATAGATCAAAATCTTGGATTTCTCATGGAGACCATTTCTTGGTCAAAAATCCGTACGTGTCAGCCTTCGGTATTATTGAAAATGGTCGTTCATGGCTATTTTCGACAGAAATGGGGGTTGTGTGGCCATTGATCATCGACCAGAGGCTCATACACCTCACCCCACATATGTTTCCTTTCCATAGATCACATTCTTGGATTTATGGTGGAGACCATTTCTTGGTCAAAAATCCGTAGGTGTTAGCCTTCAGTGTCCTTGAAAATGGTCGTTCATGGCTATTTTCGACAAAATGGGGGTTGTGTGGCAATTGATCATCGACCAGACGCTCGAACACTTCACCCCACATATGTTTTCTTGTCATAGATCACATTCTTGGATTTCTGGTGGAGACCATTTCTTGGTCAAAAATTCGTAGGTGTTAGCCTTCGGTATTTATTGAAAATGGTCGTTCATGGCTATTTTCGACAAAAATGGGGTTGTGTGGCCATTTATCATCGATCAGAGGTTCATACACCTCACCCCACATATGTTTCCTTGCAATAGATCATACTCTTGGATTTCTGGAGGAGACCATTTCTTGGTCAAAAATCCGTAGGTGTTAGCCTTTGGTATTATTGAAAATGGCCGTTCATGGCTATTTTCGACAAAAATGGGGTTGTGTTGCCATTGATCATCGACCAGAGGCTCGTACACCTCACCCGACATATAATTCCTTGCCATAGATCATATTCTTGGATTTCTGGTGGAGACGATTTCTTGGTCAAAAATCCATATGTGTTAGCCTTCGGTATTATTGAAAATTGTTGTTCATGGCTATTTTCGACAAAAATGGGGGTTGTGTGGCCATTGATCATCGACCAGAGGCTCGTACACCTCACCCCACATATGTTTCCTTGCCATAGATCAAATTCTTGGATTTCTGGTGGAGACCATTTCTTGGTCAAAAATCTGTAGGTGTTAGCCTTCGGTATTATTGTAAATGGTCGTTCATGGCTATTTTCGACAAAAATGGGGGTTGTGTGGCCATTGATAATCGACCAGAGGCTCGTACACCTCACCCCACATATGTTTCCTTGCCATAGATCACATTCTTGGATTTCTGGTGGAGACGATTTCTTGGTCAAAAATCCGTAGGTGTTAGCCTTCGGTATTATTGAAAATGGTCGTTCATGGCTATTTTCGATAAAAATGGGGGTTGTGTGGCCATTGATCATCGACCAGAGGCTCGTACACCTCACCTCACATATGTTTTATTGCCATAGATCAAAATCTTGGATTTCTCATGGAGACCATTTCTTGGTCAAAAATCCGTACGTGTCAGCCTTCGGTATTATTGAAAATGGTCGTTCATGGCTATTTTCGACAGAAATGGGGGTTGTGTGGCCATTGATCATCGACCAGAGGCTCATACACCTCACCCCACATATGTTTCCTTTCCATAGATCACATTCTTGGATTTATGGTGGAGACCATTTCTTGGTCAAAAATCCGTAGGTGTTAGCCTTCAGTGTCCTTGAAAATGGTCGTTCATGGCTATTTTCGACAAAATGGGGGTTGTGTGGCAATTGATCATCGACCAGACGCTCGAACACTTCACCCCACATATGTTTTCTTGTCATAGATCACATTCTTGGATTTCTGGTGGAGACCATTTCTTGGTCAAAAATTCGTAGGTGTTAGCCTTCGGTATTTATTGAAAATGGTCGTTCATGGCTATTTTCGACAAAAATGGGGTTGTGTGGCCATTTATCATTGATCAGAGGTTCATACACCTCACCCCACATATGTTTCCTTGCAATAGATCATACTCTTGGATTTCTGGAGGAGACCATTTCTTGGTCAAAAATCCGTAGGTGTTAGCCTTTGGTATTATTGAAAATGGCCGTTCATGGCTATTTTCGACAAAAATGGGGTTGTGTTGCCATTGATCATCGACCAGAGGCTCGTACACCTCACCCGACATATAATTCCTTGCCATAGATCATATTCTTGGATTTCTGGTGGAGACGATTTCTTGGTCAAAAATCCATATGTGTTAGCCTTCGGTATTATTGAAAATTGTTGTTCATGGCTATTTTCGACAAAAATGGGGGTTGTGTGGCCATTGATCATCGACCAGAGGCTCGTACACCTCACCCCACATATGTTTCCTTGCCATAGATCAAATTCTTGGATTTCTGGTGGAGACCATTTCTTGGTCAAAAATCTGTAGGTGTTAGCCTTCGGTATTATTGTAAATGGTCGTTCATGGCTATTTTCGACAAAAATGGGGGTTGTGTGGCCATTGATCATCGACCAGAGGCTCATACACCTCACCCCACATATGTTTCCTTGCCATAGATCACATTCTTGGATTTCTGGTGGAGACCATTTCTTGGTCAAAAATCTGTAGGTGTTAGCCTCTGGTATTATTGAAAATGGTCGTTCATGGCTATTTTGATCAAAAATGGGGGTTGTATGGCCATTTATCATCGACCAGAGGCTCGTACACCTCACCCTACATTTGTTTCTTGCCATAGATCACATTCTTGGATTTCTGGTGGAGAACATTTCTTGGTCAAAAATTCGTACGTGTTAGCCTTCGGTATTATTGAAAATGGTCGTTCATGGCTATTTTCGACAAAATGGGGGTTGTGTGGCCATTGATAATCGACTAGGGGCTCGTACACCTCACCCCACATATGTTTCCTTGCCATAGATCACATTCTTGGATTTCTGGTGGAGACCATTTCTTGGGCAAAAATCCGAATGTGTTAGCCTTCGGTATTTTTGAAAATGGTCATTCATGGCTATTTTCGATAAAAACGGGGGTTGTTTCGCCATTGATCTTCGACCAGAGGCTCATACACCTCACTACACATATGTTTCCTTGCCATATATCACATTCTTGGATTTATGGTGGAGACCATTTCTTGGTCAAAAATCCATAGGTGTTAGCCTTCAGTGTCATTGAAAATGGTCGTTCATGGCTATTTTCGACAAAATAGAGGTTCTGTGGTCATTGATCAACGACCAGAGGCTCGTACACCTCACCCCACATATGTTTCCTTGCCGTAGATCACATTCTTGGATTTCTGGTGGAGACCATTTCTTGGTCAAAAATCCGTAGGTGTTAGCCTTCGGTATTATTGAAAATGGTCGTTCATGGCTATTTTCGACAAAAATGGGGGTTGTGTGGCCATTGATCACCGACCAGAGGCTCATACACCTCACCCCACATATGTTTCCTTGCCATACATCACATTCTTGGATTTCTGGTGGAGACCATTTCTTGGTCAAAAATCCATAGGTGTTAGCCTCTAGTATTATTGAAAATGGTCGCTCATGGCTATTTTCATCAAAAATGGGGGTTGTGTGGCCATTGATAATCGACTAGGGGCTCGTACACCTCACCCCACATATGTTTCCTTGCCATAGATCACATTCTTGGATTTCTGGTGGAGACCATTTCATGGTCAAAAATTCGTACGTGTTAGCCTTCGGTATTATTGAAAATGGTCGTTGATGGATATTTTCGGTAAAATGGGGGTTGTGTGGCCATTGATCATCGACCAGAGGCTCGTACACCTCACCCCATATATGTTTCCTTGCCATAGATCACATTCTTGGATTTCTGGTGGAGACCATTTCTTGGTCAAAAATCCGTAGGTGTTAGCCTTCGGTATTATTGAAAATGGTCATTCATGGCTATTTTCGACAAAAATGGGGGTTGTGTGGCCATTTATCTTCAACCAGTGGCTCATACACCTCACTACACATATGTTTTCTTGCCATATATCACATTCTTGGATCTATGGTGGAGACCAGTTCTTGGTCAAAAATCTGTAGGTGTTAGCCTTCAGTGTCATTGAAAATGGTCGTTCATGGCTATTTTCGACAAAATAGAGGTTTGGTGGCCATTGATCATCGACCAGAGGCTCGTACACCTCACCCCACATATGTTTCCTTGCCGTAGATCACATTCTTGGATTTATGGTGGAGACCATTTCTTGCTCAAAAATCCGTAGGTGTTAGCCTTCGGTATTATTAAAAATGGTCGTTCATGGCTATTTTCGACAAAAATGGGGGTTGTGTGGCCATTGATCATCGACCAGAGGCTCATACACCTCACCCCACATATGTTTCCTTGCCATAGATCACATTCTTGGATTTCTGGTGGAGACCATTTCTTGGTCAAAAATCCATAGGTGTTAGCCTCTAGTATTATTTAAAATGGTCGCTCATGGCTATTTTCATCAAAAATGGGGGTTGTGTGGCCATTGATAATCGACTAGGGGCTCGTACACCTCACCCCACATATGTTTCCTTGCCATAGATCACATTCTTGGATTTCTGGTGGAGACCATTTCTTGGTCAAAAATTCGTACGTGTTAGCCTTCGGTATTATTGAAAATGGTCGTTGATGGCTATTTTCGGCAAAATGGGGGTTGTGTGGCCATTGATCATCGACCAGAGGCTCGTACACCTCACCCCACATATGTTTCCTTGCCATAGATCACATTCTTGGATTTTTGGTGCAGACCATTTCTTGGGCAAAAATCTGAATGTGTTAGCTTTCGGTACTATTGAAAATGGTCATTCATGGCTATTTTCGACAAAAATGGGGGTTGTGTGGCCATTGATCTTCGACCAGAGGCTCGTACACCTCACCCCACATATGTTTCCTTGCCATAGATCACATTCTTGGATTTTTGGTGCAGACCATTTCTTGGGCAAAAATCTGAATGTGTTAGCCTTCGGTACTATTGAAAATGGTCATTCATGGCTATTTTCGACAAAAATGGGGGTTGTGTGGCCATTGATCTTCGACCAGAGGCTCATACACCTAACTACACATATGTTTCCTTGCATTAGATCACATTCTTGGATTTATGGTGGAGACCATTTCTTGCTCAAAAATCCATAGGTGTTAGCCTTCAGTGTCATTGAAAATGGTCGTTCATGGCTATTTTCGACAAAAATGGGGGTTGTGTGGCCATTGATCATCGACCAGAGGCTCATACACTTAACCCCACATATGTTTTCTTGCCATAGATCACATTCTTGGATTTCTGGTGGAGACCATTTCTTGGTCAAAAATCTGTTGGTGTTACCCTTCGGTTTTATTGAAAATGGTCGTTCACGGCTATTTTTCACTAAAATGGGGGTTGTGTGGCCATTTATCATCGTCCGGAGGCTCGTACACCTCACCACACATATGTTTCATTGCCATAGATCACATTCTTGGATTTCTGGTGGAGACCATTTCTTGGTCAAAAATCCGTACGTGTTAGCCTTCTGTATTATTGAAAATGGTCATTCATGGCTATTTTCGACAAAAATGGGGGTTGTGTGGCCATTGATCATTGACTAGAGGCTCGTACACCTCACCCCACATATGTTTCCTTGCCATAGATCACATTCTTGGATTTCTGGTGGAGACCATTTCTTGGTCAAAAATCCGTAGGTGTTAGCCTTCGGTATTATTGAAAATGGTCGTTCATGGCTATTTTCGACAAAAATGGGGGTTGTGTGGCCATTGATCATCGACCAAAGGTTCATAGACCTCACCCCACATATGTTTCCTTGCCAATGACCACATTCTTGGATTTCTGGTGGAGACCATTTGTTTGTCAAAAATTCGTAGGTGTTAGCCTTCGGTATTATTGAAAATGGTCGTTCATGGCTATTTTCAACAAAAATGGGGGTTGTGTGGCCATTTATCATCGACAAGAGGCTCGTACACATCACCCCACATATGTTTCCTTGCCATAGATCACATTCTTGGATTTCTGGTGGAGACCATTTCTTGGTCAAAAATTCGTACGTGTTAGCCTTCGGTATTATTGAAAATGGTCGTTCATGGCTATTTTTGACAAAATGGGGGTTGTGTGGCCATTGATCATCGACCAAAGGCTCGTACACCTCACCCACATATGTTTCCTTGCCATAGATCACATTCTTGGATTTCTGGTGGAGTCCATTTCTTGGTCAAAAATTCGTACGTGTTGGCCTTCGGTATTATTGAAAATGGTCGTTCATGGCTATTTTCGACAAAATGGGGGTTCTGTGGCCATTGATCATCGACCAGAGGCTCATACACCTCACCCCACATATGTTTCCTTGCCATATATCACATTCTTGGATTTCTGGTGGAGACTATTTTTGGGCAAAAATCCGAATGTGTTAGCCTTCGGTATTATTGAAAATGGTCATTCATGGCTATTTTCGATAAAAATAGGGGTTGTGTGGCCATTTATCTTCAACCAGAGGCTCATACACCTCACTACACATATGTTTCCTTGCCATAGATAACATTCTTGGATCTATGGTGGAGACCAGTTCTTGGTCAAAAATCCGTAGGTGTTAGCCTTCAGTGTCATTGAAAATAGTCATTCATGGCTATTTTCGACAAAAATGGGGGTTGTGTGACCATTGATAATCGACCAGAGGCTCATACACCTCACCCCACATATGTTTCCTTGCCATAGATGACATTCTTGGATTTCTGGTGGGGACCATTTCTTGGTCAAAAATCCATAGGTGTTAGCCTTCGGTATTATTGAAAATGGTCGTTCATGGCTATTTTCGATAAAGATGGGGGTTGTGTGGCCATTGATCATCGACAAGAGGCTCGTACACCTCACCACACATATGTTTCATTTCCATAGATCACATTCTTGGATTTCTGGTGGAGACCATTTCTTGGTCAAAATTCCGTACGTGTTAGCCTTCTGTATTATTGAAAATGTTCATTCATGGCTATTTTCGACAAAAATGGGGGTTGTGTGGCATTGATCATCGACAAGAGGCTCGTACACCTCACCCCACATATGTTTCCTTGCCATAGATCACATTCTTGGATTTCTGGTGGAGACCATTTCTTGGTCAAAAATCCGTAGGTGTTAGCCTTCGGTATTATTGAAAATGGTCGTTCATGGCTATTTTCGACAAAAATGGGGGTTGTGTGGCCATTGATCATCGACCAAAGGCTCATACACCTCACCCCACATATGTTTCCTTGCCATACACCACATTCTTGGATTTTTGGTGGAGACCATTTGTTTGTCAAAAATCCGTAGGTGTTAGCCTTCTGTATTATTGAAAATGGTCGTTCATGGCTATTTTCGACAAAAATGGGGGTTGTGTGGCCATTGATCATCGACCAGAGGCTCATACACCTCACCCCACATATGTTTCCTTGCCATAGATCACATTCTTGGATTTCTGGTGGAGACCATTTCTTTGTCAAAAATCCGTAGGTGTTAGCCTCTGGTATTATTGAAAATGGCCGTTCATGGCTATTTTCATCAAAAATGGGGGTAGTGTGGCCATTTATCATTGAACAGAGGCTCGTACACCTCACCCCACATATGTTTCTTGCCATAGATCACATTCTTGGATTTCTGGTGGAGACCATTTCTTGGTCAAAAATTCGTACGTGTTAGCCTTCGGTATTATTGAAAATGGTCGTTCATGGCTATTTTCGACAAAAAGGGGGTTGTGTGGCCATTGATCATCGACCAGAGGCTCGTACACCTCACCCCACATATGTTTCCTTGCCATAGATCACATTCTTGGATTTTTGGTGCAGACCATTTCTTGGGCAAAAATTTGAATGTGTTAGCCTTCGGTACTTTTGAAAATGGTCATTCATGGCTATTTTCGACAAAAATGGGGGTTGTGTGGCCATTGATCTTCGACCAGAGGCTCATACACCTCACTACACATATGTTTCCTTGCCATAGATCACATTCTTGGATTTATGGTGAAGACCGTTTCTTGGTCAAAAATCCTTAGGTATTAGCCTTCAGTGTCATTGAAAATGGTCGTTCATGGCTATTTTCGACAAAAATGGGGGTTGTGTGGCCATTGATCATCGACCAAAGGCTCATACACCTCACCCCACATATGTTTCCTTGCCATACACCACATTCTTGGATTTTTGGTGGATACCATTTGTTTGTCAAAAATCCGTAGGTGTTAGCCTTCGGTATTATTGAAAATGGTCGTTCATGGCTATTTTCGACAAAAATGGGGGTTGTGTGGCCATTGATCATAGACCAGAGGCTCATACACCTCACCCCACATATGTTTCCTTGCCATAGATCACATTCTTGGATTTCTGGTGGAGACCATTTCTTTGTCAAAAATCCGTAGGTGTTAGCCTCTTGTATTATTGAAAATGGCCGTTCATGGCTATTTTCATCAAAAATGGGGGTTGTGTGGCCATTTATCATTGACCAGAGGCTCGTACACCTCACCCCACATATGTTTCTTGCCATAGATCACATTCTTGGATTTCTGGTGGAGACCATTTCTTGGTCAAAAATTCGTACGTGTTAGCCTTCGGTATTATTGAAAATGGTCGTTCATGGCTATTTTCGACAAAATGGGGGTTGTGTGGCCATTGATCATCGACCAGAGGCTCGTACACCTCACCCCACATATGTTTCCTTGCCATAGATCACATTCTTGGATTTTTGGTGCAGACCATTTCTTGGGCAAAAATTTGAATGTGTTAGCCTTCGGTACTTTTGAAAATGGTCATTCATGGCTATTTTCGACAAAAATGGGGGTTGTGTGGCCATTGATCTTCGACCAGAGGCTCATACACCTCACTACACATATGTTTCCTTGCCATAGATCACATTCTTGGATTTATGGTGAAGACCATTTCTTGGTCAAAAATCCTTAGGTGTTAGCCTTCAGTGTCATTGAAAATGGTCGTTCATGGCTATTTTCGAAGAAAATGGGGGTTGTGTGGCCATTGATCATCGACTAGAGGCTCGTACACTTCACCCCACATATGTTTTCTTGCCATAGATCACATTCTTGGATTTTCGGTGGAGACCATTTCTTGGTCAAAAATCTGTTGGTGTTACCCTTCGGTATTATTGAAAATGGTCGTTCACGGCTATTTTCGACTAAAATGGGGGTTGTGTGGCCATTTATCATCGTCCAGAGGCTCGTACACCTCACCACACATATGTTTCATTGCCATAGATCACATTCTTGGATTTCAGGTGGAGACCATTTCTTGGTCAAAAATCCGTACGTGTTAGCCTTCTGTATTATTGAAAATGGTCATTCATGGCTATTTTCGACAAAAATGGGGGTTGTGTGGCCATTGATCATCGAGCAGAGGCTCGTACACCTCACCCCACATATTTTTCCTTGCCATAGATCACATTCTTGGATTTCTGGTGGAGACCATTTCTTGGTAAAAAATCCGTAGGTGTTAGCCTTCGGTATTATTGAAAATGGTCGATCATGGCTATTTTTGACAAAAAATGGGGGTTGTGTGGCCATTGATCATCGACCAAAGGCTCATAGACCTCACCCCACATATGTTTCCTTGCCATAGACCACATTCTTGGATTTCTGGTGGAGACCATTTGTTTGTCAAAAATCCGTAGGTGTTAGCCTTCGGTATTATTGAAAATGGTCGTTCATGGCTATTTTCAACAAAATGGGGGTTGTGTGGCCATTTATCATCTACCAGAGGCTCGTACACATCACCCCGCATATGTTTCCTTGCCATAGATCACATTCTTGGATTTCTGGTGGAGACCATTTCTTGGTCAAAAATTGGTACGTGTTAGCCTTCGGTATTATTGAAAATGGTCGTTCATGGCTATTTTCGACAAAATGGGGGTTGTGTGGCCATTGATCATCGACCAGAGGCTCGTACACCTCACCCACATATGTTAACTTGCCATAGATCACATTCTTGGATTTCTGGTGGAGTCCATTTCTTGGTCAAAAATCCGTACGTGTTAGCCTTCGGTATTATTGAAAATGGTCGTTCATGGCTATTTTCGACAAAATGGGGGTTCTGTGGCCATTGATCATCGACCAGAGGCTCATACACCTCACCCACATATGTTTCCTTGCCATAGATCAAATTCTTGGATTTCTGGTGGAGACCATTTCTTGGGCAAAAATCCGAATGTGTTAGCCTTCGGTATTATTGAAAATGGTCATTCATGGCAATTTTCGATAAAAATAGGGGTTGTGTGGCCATTTATCTTCAACCATAGGCTCATACACCTCACTACACATATGTTTCCTTGCCATAGATAACATTCTTGGATCTATGGTGGAGACCAATTCTTGGTCAAAAATCCGTAGGTGTTAGCCTTTAGTGTCATTGAAAATAGTCATTCATGGCTATTTTCGACAAAAATGGGGGTTGTGTGGCCATTGATAATCGACCAGAGGCTCATACACCTCACCCCACATATGTTTCCTTGCCATAGATGACATTCTCGGATTTCTGGTGGGGACCATTTCTTGGTGAAAAATCCGTAGGTGTTAGCCTTCGGAATTATTGAAAATGGTCGTTCATGGCTATTTTCGATAAAAATGGGGGTTGTGTGGCCATTGATCATCGACCAGAGGCTCGTACACCTCACCCCACATATGTTTCCTTGCCATAGATCACATTCTTGGATTTCTGGTGGAGACCATTTCTTGGTCAAAAATCCGTAGGTGTTAGTCTTCGGTATTATTGAAAATGGTCGTTCATGGCTATTTTTGACAAAAATGGGGGATGTGTTGCCATTGATCATCGACCAGAGGCTCGTACACCTCACCCCACATATGTTTCCTTGCCATAGATCGCATTCTTGGATTTCTGGTGGAGACCATTTCTTAGTCAAAAATCCGTAGTTGTTAGCCTTCGGTATTACTGAAAATGGTCGTTCATGGCTATTTTCGACAAAAATGGGGGTTGTGTGGCCATTGATCATCGACCAAAGGCTCGTACACCTCATCCCATATATGTTTTGTTGCCATAGATCACATTCTTGGATTTCTCGTGGAGACCATTTCTTGGTCAAAAATTCGTACGTGTTATGCTTCGGTATTATTGAAAATGGTCGTTCATGGCTATTTTCGACAAAAATGGGGGTTGTGTAGCGATTTATCATCGACCAAAGGCTCGTACACCTCACCCCACATATGTTTCCTTTCCATAGATCACATTCTTGAATTTCTGGTGGAGACCATTTCTTGGACAAAAATCCGTCCGTGTTAACCTTCGGTATTATTGAAAATGGTCGTTCATGGCTATTTTCAACAAAATGGGGGTTGTGTGGCCATTGATCATCAACCAGAGGCTTGTACAACTCACCCCACATATGTTTCCTAGCCATAGATCACATGCTTGGATTTCTGGTGGAGTCCATTTGTTGGTCAAAAATCCGTACGTGTTATCCTGCGGTCTTCTTAAAAATGGTCGTTCGTGGCTATTTTCGACAAAAATGGGGGTTGTGTGGCCATTGATCATTGACCAGAGGCTCGTACACCTCACCCCACATATGTTTACTTGCCATAGATCACATTCTTGGATTTCTTGTGGAGACCATTTCTTGGTCAAAAATTCGTAGGTGTTAGCCTTCGGTATTATTGCAAATGGTCGTTCATGGCTATTTTCGACAAAAATGGGGGTTGTGTGGCCATTGATCATCGACCAGAGGCTCATACACCTCACCCCACATATGTTTCCTTGCCATAGATCACATTCTTGATTTATGGTGGAGACCATTTCTTGGTCAAAAATACGTAGGTGTTAGCCTTCAGTGTCCTTGAAAATGGTTGTTCATGGCTATTTTCGACAAAAATGGGAGTTGTGTGGCCATTGATCATCGACGAGAGGCTCGAACAATTCACCCCACATATGTTTTCTTGCCATAGATCACATTCTTGGATTTCTGGAGGAGACCATTTCTTCGTCAAAAATCCATAGGTGTTAGCCTTCGGTATTATTGAAAATGGTCGTTCATGGCTATTTTCGACAAAAATGGGGTTGTGTGGCCATTTATCATCGACTAGAGGTTCGTACACCTCACCTCACATATGTTTCATTGCCATAGATCATATTCTTGGATTTCTGCTGCAGACCATTTCTTGGTCAAAAATCCGTAGGTGTTAGCCTTCGGTATTATTGAAAATGGCCGTTCATGGCTATTTTCGACAAAAATGGGGGTTGTGTTGCCATTGATCATCGACCATAGGCTCGTACACCTCACCCGACATATGTTTCCTTGCCATAGATCGTATTTTTGGATTTCTAATGGAGACCATTTCTTGGTCAAAAATCCGTAGGTGTTAGCCTTCGGTGTTATTGAAAATGGCCGTTCATGGCTATTTTCGACAAAAATGGGGGTTGTGTTGCCATTGATCATCGACCATAGGCTCGTACACCTCACCCCACATATGTTTCCTTGCCATAGCTATTTTCGACAAAAATGGGGGTTGTGTGTCCATTGATCATCGACCAAAGGCTCGTACACCGCACCCCACGTATGTTTCCTTGCCATAGATCACATTCTTGGATTTCTCGTGGAGACCATTTCTTGGTCAAAAATTCGTATGTGTTATGCTTCGGTATTATTGAAAATGGTCGTTCATGGCTATTTTCGACAAAAATGGGGGTTGTGTGGCCATTGATCATCGACCAGAGGCTCATACACCTCACCCCACATATGTTCTTTGCCATATATCACATTCTTGGATTTCTGGTCGAGATGAATTCTTAGTCAAAATTACGTAGGTGTTAGGCTTCGGTATTATTGAAAATGGTCGTTCATGGCTATTTTCGACATAAATGGGGGTTGTGTGGCCATTGATCATCGACCAGAGGCTCGTACACCTCACCCCACATATGTTTCCTTGCCCTAGATCACATTCTTGGATTTCTGGTGGAGACCATTTCTTGGTAAAAATGGCCGTTCATGGCTATTTTCGACAAAAATGGGGGTTGTGTGTCCATTGATCATCGACCAAAGGCTCGTACACCGCACCCCACGTATGTTTCCTTGCCATAGATCACATTCTTGGATTTCTCGTGGAGACCATTTCTTGGTCAAAAATTCGTATGTGTTATGCTTCGGTATTATTGAAAATGGTCGTTCATGGCTATTTTCGACAAAAATGGTGGTTGTGTAGTGATTTATCATCGACCATAGGCTCGTACACATCACCCCACATATGTTTCCTTTCCATAGATCACATTCTTGGATTTCTGGTGGAGACCATTTCTTGGACAAAAATCCGTCCGTGTTAACCTTCGGTTTTATTGAAAATGGTCGTTCATGGCTATTTCAACAAAATGGGGGTTGTGTGGCCATTGATCATCAACCAGAGGCTTGTACACCTCAGCCCACATATGTTTCCTAGCCATAGAACACATTCTTGGATTTCTGGTGGAGACCATTTCTTGGTCAAAAATCCGTACGTGTTATCCTTCGGTCTTCTTGAAAATGGTCGTTCATGGCTATTTTAGACAAAAATGGGGGTTGTGTGGCCATTGATCATCGACCAGAGGCTCGTACACCTCACCCACATATTTTTACTTGTCATAGATCACATTCTTGGATTTCTAGTGGAGACCATTTCTTGGTCAAAACTCCGTAGGTGTTAGCCTTCGGTATTATTGAAAATGGTCGTTCATGGCTATTTTCGACAAAAATGGGGGTTTTGTGGCCATTGATCATCGACTAGAGGCTCATACACCTCACCCCACATATGTTTCCTTGCCATAGATCACATTCTTGATTTATGGTGGAGACCATTTCTTGGTAAAAAATCCGTAGGTGTTAGCCTTAAGTGTCCTTGAAAATGGTTGTTCATGGCTATTTTCGACAAAAATGGGGGTTGTGTGGCCATTGATCATCGACCAGAGGCTCGAACAATTCACCCCACATATGTTTTCTTGCCATAGATCACATTCTTGGATTTCTGGAGGAGACCATTTCTTGGTCAAAAATCCGTAGGTGTTAGCCTTCGGTATTATTGAAAATGGTGGTTCATGGCTATTTTCGACAAAAATGGGGTTGTGTGGCCATTTATCATCGACCAGAGGTTCGTACACCTCACCCCACATATGTTTCCTTGCCATAGATCATATTCTTGGATTTCTACTGCAAACCATTTCTTGGTCAAAAATCCGTAGGTGTTAGCCTTCGGTATTATTGAAAATGGCCGTTCATGGCTATTTTCGACAAAAATGGTGTTGTGTTGCCATTGATCATCGACCATAGGCTCGTACACCTCACCCCACACATGTTTCATTGCCATAGATTGTATTCTTGGATTTCTAGTGGAGACCATTTCTTGGTCAAAAATCCATAGGTGTTAGCCTTCGGTATTATTGAAAATGACCATTTCTTGATCATCGACCAGAGGCTCGTACACCTCACCCCACATATGTTTCATTGCCATAGATCACATTCTTGGAATTCTAGTGGAGACGATTTCTTGGTCAAAAATCCGTAGGTGTTAGCCTTCAGTATCCTTGAAAATGGTTGTTCATGGCTATTTTCGACAAAAATGGGGGTTGTGTGGCCATTGATCATCGACCAGATGCTCGAACACTTCACCCCACATATGTTTTCTTGTCATAGATCACATTCTTGGATTTCTGGTGGAGACCATTTCTTGGTCAAAAATCCGTAGGTGTTAGCCTTCGGTATTATTGAAAATGGTCATTCATGGCTATTTTCGACAAAAATGGGGTTGTGTGGCCATTTATCATCGACCAGAGGTTCATACACCTCACCCCACATATGTTTCCTTGCCATAGATCATATTATTGGATTTCTGGAGGTGACCATTTCTTGGTCAAAAATCCGTAGGTGTTAGCCTTCGGTATTATTGAAAATGGCCGTTCATGGCTATTTTCGACAAAAATGGGGGTTGTGTGGCCATTGATCATCGACTAGAGGCTTGTACACCTCACCCCACATATGTTTCCTAGCCATAGATCACATTCTTGGATTTCTGGTGGAGACCATTTCTTGGTCAAAAATCCGTACGTGTTAGCCTTCGGTCTTCTTGAAAATGGTCGTTCATGGCTATTTTAGACAAAAATGGGGGTTGTGTGGCCATTGATCATCGACCAGAGGCTCGTACACCTCACCCCACATATGTTTACTTGTCATAGATCACATTCTTGGATTTCTAGTGGAGACCATTTCTTGGTCAAAACTCCGTAGGTGTTAGCCTTCGGTATTATTGAAAATGGTCGTTCATGGCTATTTTCGACAAAAATGGGGGTTGTGTGGCCATTGATCATCGACTAGAGGCTCATACACCTCACCCCACATATGTTTCCTTGCCATAGATCACATTCTTGATTTATGGTGGAGACCATTTCTTGGTCAAATATGCGTAGGTGTTAGCCTTAAGTGTCCTTGAAAATGGTTGTTCATGGCTATTTTCGACAAAAATGGGGGTTGTGTGGCCATTGATCATCGACCAGAGGCTCGAACAATTCACCCCACATATGTTTTCTTGCCATAGATCACATTCTTGGATTTCTGGAGGAGACCATTTCTTGGTCAAAAATCCGTAGGTGTTAGCCTTCGGTATTATTGAAAATGGTCGTTCATGGCTATTTTCGACAAAAATGGTGTTGTGTGGCCATTTATCATCGACCAGAGGTTCGTACACCTCACCCCACATATGTTTCCTTGCCATAGATCATATTCTTGGATTTCTACTGCAGACCATTTCTTGGTCAAAAATCCGTAGGTGTTAGCCTTCGGTATTATTGAAAATGGCCGTTCATGGCTATTTTCGACAAAAATGGTGTTGTGTTGCCATTGATCATCGACCATAGGCTCGTACACCTCACCCCACACATGTTTCATTGCCATAGATTTTATTCTTGGATTTCTAGTGGAGACCATTTCTTGGTCAAAAATCCGTAGGTGTTAGCCTTCGGTATTATTGAAAATGGTCGTTCATGGCTATTTTCCACAAAAATGGGGGTTGTGTTGCCATTGATCATCGACTAGAGGCCCGTACACCTCACCCCACATATGTTTCCTTGCCATAGATCGCATTCTTGGATTTCTAGTGGAGAACATTTCTTGGTCAAAAATCCGTAGGTGTTAGCCTTCGGTATTATTGAAAATGGTCGTTCATGGCTATTTTCGACCAAAATGGGGGTTGTGTGGCCATTGATCATCGACCAGAGGCTCGTACACCTCACCCCACATATGTTTCCTTGCCATAGATCACATTCTTGGAATTCTAGTGGAGATGATTTCTTGGTCAAAAATCCGTAGGTGTTAGCCTTCAGTGTCCTTGAAAATGGTCGTTCATGGCTATTTTCAACAAAAATGGGGGTTGTGTGGCCATTTATGATCGACCAGAGGTTCATACACCTCACCCCACATATGTTTCATTGCCATAGATCATATTATTGGATTTCTGGAGGTGACCATTTCTTGGTCAAAAATCCGTAGGTGTTAGCCTTCGGTATTATTGAAAATGGCCGTTCATGGCTATTTTCGACAAAAATGGGGGTTGTGTTGCCATTGATCAACGACCAGAGGCTCGTACACCTCACCCCACATATGTTTGCTTGCCATAGATCGTATTCTTCGATTTCTAGTGCAGACCATTTCTTGGTCAAAAATCCGTAGGTGTTAGCCTTCGGTATTATTCAAAATGGTCGTTCATGGCTATTTTCGACAAAAATGGGGGTTGTGTTGCCATTGATCATCGACCAGAGGCCCGTACACCTCACCCCACATATGTTTCCTTGCCATAGATCACATTCTTGGATTTCTAGTGGAGACCATTTCTGGGTCAAAAATCCGTAGGTGTTAGGCTTCGGTATTATTGAAAATGATCGTTCATGTCTATTTTCGACAAAAATGGGGGTTGTGTGGCCATTGATCATCGACCAGAGGCTCGTACACCTCACCCCACATATGTTTCCTTTCCATAGATCACATTCTTGGATTTCTGGTGGAGACCATGTCTTGGTCAAAAATCCGTAGGTGTTAGCCCTCGGTATTATTGAAAATGGTCGTTCATGGCTATTTTCGACAAAAAATGGGGATTGTGTGGCCATTGATCATCGACCAGAGGCTCGTACACCTCACCCCACATATGTTTCCTTGCCATAGATCACATTCTTGGATTTCTGGTGGAGACGATTTCTTGGTCAATAATCTGTAGGTGTTAGCCTTCAGTATTATTGAAAATTGTCGTTCATGGCTATTTTCGACAAAAATGTGGTTGTGTGGCCATTGATCATCGACCAGAGGCTCGTACACCTCACCCAACATATGTTTCCTTGCTATAGATCACATTCTTGGATTTCTGGTGCAGACAATTTCTTGGGCAAAAATCCGTTCGTGTTAACCTTCGGTATTCTTGAAAATGTTCATTAATGGCTATTCTCGACAAAAAATGTTGGTTGTGCGGCCATTGATCATCGACCAGAGGCTAGTACACCTCACCCCACATATGTTTCCTTGCCATAGATCACATTCTTGGATTTCTGGTGGAGACGATTTCTTGGACAAAAATCTGTAGGTGTTAGCCTTCGATATTATTGAAAATTGTCGTTCATGGCTATTTTCAATAAAAATGGGGGTTGTGTGGCCATTGATCATCGACCAGAGGCTCATACACCTCACCCCACATATGTTTCCTTTCCATAAATCACATTGTTGGATTTATGGTGGAGACCATTTCTTGGTCAAAAATCCGTAGGTGTTAGCCTTCGGTATTTATTGAAAATGGTTGTTCATGGCTATTTTCGACAAAAATGGGGTTGTGTGGCCATTTATCATCGACCAGAGGTTCATACACCTCACCCCACATATGTTTCTTTGCCATAGATCATACTCTTGGATTTCTGGGGGAGACCATTTCTTGGTCAAAAATTTGTAGGTGTTAGCCTTCGGTATTATTGAAAATGGCCGTTCATGGCTATTTTCGACAAAAATGGGGGTTGTGTTGCCATTGATCATCGACCTGAGGCCCGTACACCTCACCCCACATATGTTTCCTTGCCATAGATCGTAATCTTGGATATCTAGTGGAGACCATTTCTTGGTCAAAAATCCGTAGGTGTTAGCCTTCGGTATTATTCAAAATGGCCGTTCATGGCTATTTTCGACAAAAATGGGGGTTGTGTGGCCATTGATCATCGACCAGAGGCTCGTACACCTCACCCCACATATGTTTCCTTGCCATAGATCACATTCTTGGAATTCTAGTGGAGACGATTTCTTGGTCAAAAATCCGTAGGTGTTAGCCTTCAGTATCCTTGAAAATGGTTGTTCATGGCTATTTTCGACAAAAATGGGGGTTGTGTGGCCATTGATCATCGACCAGACGCTCGAACACTTCACCCCACATATGTTTTCTTGTCATAGATCACATTCTTGGATTTCTGGTGGAGACCATTTCTTGGTCAAAAATCCGTAGGTGTTAGCCTTCGGTATTATTGAAAATGGTCATTCATGGCTATTTCGACAAAAATGGGGTTGTGTGGCCATTTATCATCGACCAGAGGTTCATACACCTCACCCCACATATGTTTCCTTGCCATAGATCAAATTATTGGATTTCTGGAGGTGACCATTTCTTGGTCAAAAATCCGTAGGTGTTAGCCTTCGGTATTATTGAAAATGGCCGTTCATGGCTATTTTCGACAAAAATGGGGGTTGTGTGGCCATTGATCATCGACTAGAGGCTTGTACACCTCACCCCACATATGTTTCCTAGCCATAGATCACATTCTTGGATTTCTGGTGGAGACCATTTCTTGGTCAAAAATCCGTACGTGTTAGCCTTCGGTCTTCTTGAAAATGGTCGTTCATGGCTATTTTAGACAAAAATGGGGGTTGTGTGGCCATTGATCATCGACCAGAGGCTCGTACACCTCACCCCACATATGTTTACTTGTCATAGATCACATTCTTGGATTTCTAGTGGAGACCATTTCTTGGTCAAAACTCCGTAGGTGTTAGCCTTCGGTATTATTGAAAATGGTCGTTCATGGCTATTTTCGACAAAAATGGGGGTTGTGTGGCCATTGATCATCGACTAGAGGCTCATACACCTCACCCCACATATGTTTCCTTGCCATAGATCACATTCTTGATTTATGGTGGAGACCATTTCTTGGTCAAATATGCGTAGGTGTTAGCCTTAAGTGTCCTTGAAAATGGTTGTTCATGGCTATTTTCGACAAAAATGGGGGTTGTGTGGCCATTGATCATCGACCAGAGGCTCGAACAATTCACCCCACATATGTTTTCTTGCCATAGATCACATTCTTGGATTTCTGGAGGAGACCATTTCTTGGTCAAAAATCCGTAGGTGTTAGCCTTCGGTATTATTGAAAATGGTGGTTCATGGCTATTTTCGACAAAAATGGTGTTGTGTGGCCATTTATCATCGACCAGAGGTTCGTACACCTCACCCCACATATGTTTCCTTGCCATAGATCATATTCTTGGATTTCTACTGCAGACCATTTCTTGGTCAAAAATCCGTAGGTGTTAGCCTTCGGTATTATTGAAAATGGCCGTTCATGGCTATTTTCGACAAAAATGGGGGTTGTGTTGCCATTGATCATCGACCATAGGCTCGTACACCTCACCCCACACATGTTTCATTGCCATATATTGTATTCTTGGATTTCTAGTGGAGACCATTTCTTGGTCAAAAATCCGTAGGTGTTAGCCTTCGGTATTATTGAAAATGGCCGATCATGGCTATTTTCCACAAAAATGGGGGTTGTGTTGCCATTGATCATCGACTAGAGGCCCGTACACCTCACCCCACATATGTTTCCTTGCCATAGATCGCATTCTTGGATTTCTAGTGGAGAACATTTCTTGGTCAAAAATCCGTAGGTGTTAGCCTTCGATATTATTGAAAATGGTCGTTCATGGCTATTTTCGACCAAAATGGGGGTTGTGTGGCCATTGATCATCGACAAGAGGCTCGTACACCTCACCCCACATATGTTTCCTTGCCATAGATCACATTCTTGGAATTATAGTGGAGATGATTTCTTGGTCAAAAATCCGTAGGTGTTAGCCTTCAGTGTCCTTGAAAATGGTCGTTCATGGCTATTTTCAACAAAAATGGGGGTTGTGTGGCCATTGATCATCGACCAGATGCTCGAACACTTCACCCCACATATGCTTTCTTGTCATAGATCACATTCTTGGATTTCTGGTGGAGACCATTTCTTGGTCAAAAATCTGTAGGTGTTAGCCTTCGGTATTATTGAAAATGGTCATTCATGGCTATTTTCGACAAAAATGGGGTTGTGTGGCCATTTATCATCGACTAGAGGCTTGTACACCTCACCCCACATATGTTTCCTAGCCATAGATCACATTCTTGGATTTCTGGTGGAGACCATTTCTTGGTCAAAAATCCGTACGTGTTAGCCTTCGGTCTTCTTGAAAATGGTCGTTCATGGCTATTTTAGACAAAAATGGGGGTTGTGTGGCCATTGATCATCGACCAGAGGCTCGTACACCTCACCCCACATATGTTTACTTGTCATAGATCACATTCTTGGATTTCTAGTGGAGACCATTTCTTGGTCAAAACTCCGTAGGTGTTAGCCTTCGGTATTATTGAAAATGGTCGTTCATGGCTATTTTCGACAAAAATGGGGGTTGTGTGGCCATTGATCATCGACTAGAGGCTCATACACCTCACCCCACATATGTTTCCTTGCCATAGATCACATTCTTGATTTATGGTGGAGACCATTTCTTGGTCAAATATGCGTAGGTGTTAGCCTTAAGTGTCCTTGAAAATGGTTGTTCATGGCTATTTTCGACAAAAATGGGGGTTGTGTGGCCATTGATCATCGACCAGAGGCTCGAACAATTCACCCCACATATGTTTTCTTGCCATAGATCACATTCTTGGATTTCTGGAGGAGACCATTTCTTGGTCAAAAATCCGTAGGTGTTAGCCTTCGGTATTATTGAAAATGGTGGTTCATGGCTATTTTCGACAAAAATGGTGTTGTGTGGCCATTTATCATCGACCAGAGGTTCGTACACCTCACCCCACATATGTTTCCTTGCCATAGATCATATTCTTGGATTTCTACTGCAGACCATTTCTTGGTCAAAAATCCGTAGGTGTTAGCCTTCGGTATTATTGAAAATGGCCGTTCATGGCTATTTTCGACAAAAATGGGGGTTGTGTTGCCATTGATCATCGACCATAGGCTCGTACACCTCACCCCACACATGTTTCATTGCCATATATTGTATTCTTGGATTTCTAGTGGAGACCATTTCTTGGTCAAAAATCCGTAGGTGTTAGCCTTCGGTATTATTGAAAATGGCCGATCATGGCTATTTTCCACAAAAATGGGGGTTGTGTTGCCATTGATCATCGACTAGAGGCCCGTACACCTCACCCCACATATGTTTCCTTGCCATAGATCGCATTCTTGGATTTCTAGTGGAGAACATTTCTTGGTCAAAAATCCGTAGGTGTTAGCCTTCGATATTATTGAAAATGGTCGTTCATGGCTATTTTCGACCAAAATGGGGGTTGTGTGGCCATTGATCATCGACAAGAGGCTCGTACACCTCACCCCACATATGTTTCCTTGCCATAGATCACATTCTTGGAATTATAGTGGAGATGATTTCTTGGTCAAAAATCCGTAGGTGTTAGCCTTCAGTGTCCTTGAAAATGGTCGTTCATGGCTATTTTCAACAAAAATGGGGGTTGTGTGGCCATTGATCATCGACCAGATGCTCGAACACTTCACCCCACATATGCTTTCTTGTCATAGATCACATTCTTGGATTTCTGGTGGAGACCATTTCTTGGTCAAAAATCTGTAGGTGTTAGCCTTCGGTATTATTGAAAATGGTCATAAATGGCTATTTTCGACAAAAATGGGGTTGTGTGGCCATTTATCATCGACCAGAGGTTCATACACCTCACCCCACATATGTTTCATTGCCATAGATCATATTATTGGATTTCTGGAGGTGACCATTTCTTGGTCAAAAATCCGTAGGTGTTAGCCTTCGGTATTATTGAAAATGGCCGTTCATGGCTATTTTCGACAAAAATGGGGGTTGTGTTGCCATTGATCAACGACCAGAGGCTCGTACACCTCACCCCACATGTGTTTGCTTGCCATAGATCGTATTCTTGGATTTCTAGTGCAGACCATTTCTTGGTCAAAAATCCGTAGGTGTTAGCCTTCGGTATTATTCAAAATGGTCGTTCATGGCTATTTTCAACAAAAATGGGGGTTGTGTTGCCATTGATCATCGACCAGAGGCCCGTACACCTCACCCCACATATGTTTCCTTGCCATAGATCACATTCTTGGATTTCTAGTGTAGAAAATTTCTGGGTCAAAAATTCGTAGGTGTTAGCCTTCGGTATTATTGAAAATGATCGTTCATGTCTATTTTCGACAAAAATGGGGCTTGTGTGGCCATTGATCATCGACCAGAGGCTCGTACACCTGACCCCACATATGTTTCCTTTCCATAGATCACATTCTTGGATTTCTGGTCGAGACCATTTCTTGGTCAAAAATCCGTAGGTGTTAGCCCTAGGTATTATTGAAAATGGTCGTTCATGGCTATTTTCGACAAAAATGGGGGTTGTGTGGCCATTGATCATCGACCAAGGGCTCGTACACCTCACCCCACATATGTTTCCTTGCCATAGATCACATTCTTGGATTTCTGGTGGAGACGATTTCTTGGTCAAAAATCCGTAGTTGTTAGCCTTCGATATTATTAAAATGGTCGTTCATGGCTATTTTTGACAAAAATTGGGTTGTGTGGCCATTGATCATCGACCAGAGGCTCGTACACCTCACCCCACATATGTTTCCTTGCCATAGGTCACATTCTTGGATTTCTGGTGGATACAATTTCTTGGGCAAAAATCCGTACGTGTTAACCTTCGGTATTATTGAAAATGTTCATTAATGGCTGTTTTCAACAAAAAATGGGGGTTGTGTGGCCATTGATCATCGACCAGAGGCTAGTACACCTCACCCGACATATGTTTTGTTGCCATAGATCACATTCTTGAATTTATGGTGGAGACTATTTCTTGGTCAAAAATTCGTAGGTGATAGCATTCAGTGTCATTGAAAATGGTCATTCATGGCTATTTTTGACAAAAATGGGGGTTGTGTGGCCATTGATCGTCGACCAGAGGCTCGTACACCTCACCCCACATATGTTTCCTTGCCATAGATCACATTCTTGGATTTCTGGTGGAGACTATTTCTTGGTCAAAAATCTGTAGGTGTTAGCCTTCAGTATTATTGAAAATTGTCGTTCATGGCTATTTTCGACAAAAATGTGGTTGTGTGGCCATTGATCATCGACCAGAGGCTCGTACACCTCACCCAACATATGTTTCCTTGCTATAGATCACATTCTTGGATTTCTGGTGCAGACAATTTCTTGAGCAAAAATCCGTTCGTGTTAACCTTCGGTATTCTTGAAAATGTTCATTAATGGCTATTTTCGACAAAAAATGTTGGTTGTGCGGCCATTGATCATCGACCAGAGGCTAGTACACCTCACCCCACATATGTTTCCTTGCCATAGATCACATTCTTGGATTTCTGGTGGAGACGATTTCTTGGACAAAAATCTGTAGGTGTTAGCCTTCGATATTATTGAAAATTGTCGTTCATGGCTATTTTCAATAAAAATGGGGGTTGTGTGGCCATTGATCATCGACCAAAGGCTCATACACCTCACCCCACATATGTTTCCTTTCCATAGATCACATTGTTGGATTTATGGTGGAGACCATTTCTTGGTCAAAAATCCGTAGGTGTTAGCCTTCGGTATTTATTGAAAATGGTTGTTCATGGCTATTTTCGACAAAAATGGGGTTGTGTGGCCATTTATCATCGACCAGAGGTTCATACACCTCACCCCACATATGTTTCTTTGCCATAGATCATACTCTTGGATTTCTGGGGGAGACCATTTCTTGGTCAAAAATTTGTAGGTGTTAGCCTTCGGTATTATTGAAAATGGCCGTTCATGGCTATTTTCGACAAAAATGGGGGTTGTGTTGCCATTGATCATCGACCTGAGGCCCGTACACCTCACCCCACATATCTTTCCTTGCCATAGATCGTAATCTTGGATATCTAGTGGAGACCATTTCTTGGTCAAAAATCCGTAGGTGTTAGCCTTCGGTATTATTCAAAATGGCCGTTCATGGCTATTTTCGACAAAAATGGGGGTTGTGTTGCCATTGATCATCGACGAGAGGCCCGTACACCTCACCCCACATATGTTTCCTTGCCATAGATCAAATTCTTGGATTTCTAGTGGAGACCATTTCTTGGTCAAAAATCCATAGGTGTTAGCCTTCTATATTATTGAAAATGGTCGTTCATGGCTATTTTCGACAAAATGGGGGTTGTGTGGCCATTGATCATCGACCAGAGGCTCGTACACCTGACCCCACATATGTTTCCTTTCCATAGATCACATTCTTGGATTTCTGGTCGAGACCATTTCTTGGTCAAAAATCCGTAGGTGTTAGCCCTAGGTATTATTGAAAATGGTCGTTCATGGCTATTTTTGACAAAAATGGGGGTTGTGTGGCCATTGATCATCGACCAAGGGCTCGTACACCTCACCCCACATATGTTTCCTTGCCATAGATCACATTCTTGGATTTCTGGTGGATACAATTTCTTGGGCAAAAATCCGTAGTTGTTAGCCTTCGATATTATTAAAATGGTCGTTCATGGCTATTTTTGACAAAAATTGGGTTGTGTGGCCATTGATCATCGACCAGAGGCTCGTACACCTCACCCCACATATGTTTCCTTGCCATAGGTCACATTCTTGGATTTCTGGTGGATACAATTTCTTGGGCAAAAATTCGTACGTGTTAACCTTCGGTATTATTGAAAATGTTCATTAATGGCTGTTTTCAACAAAAAATGGGGGTTGTGTGGCCATTGATCATCGACCAGAGGCTAGTACACCTCACCCGACATATGTTTTGTTGCCATAGATCACATTCTTGAATTTATGGTGGAGACTATTTCTTGGTCAAAAATTCGTAGGTGATAGCATTCAGTGTCATTGAAAATGGTCGTTCATGGCTATTTTTGACAAAAATGGGGGTTGTGTGGCCATTGATCGTCGACCAGAGGCTCGTACACCTCACCCCACATATATTTCCTTGCCATAGATCACATTCTTGGATTTATGGTGGATACCATTTCTTAGTCAAAAATCCGTAGGTGTTAGCCTTCGGTATTATTGAAAATGGTCGTCCATGGATATTTTCGACAAAAATGGGGTTTGTGTGGCCATTGATCATCGACCAGAGGCTTGTACACCTCGCCCCACATATTTTTCCTTGCCATAGATCACATTGTTGGATTTTTTGTGGAGACCATTTCTTGGGCAAAAATCCGATCACATTCTAGGATTATGGTGGAGACCATTTCTTGGTCAAAAATCCGTAGGTGTTAGCCTTCAGTGTCATTGAATATGGTCGTTCATGGCTATTTTTGACAAAAATGGGGGTTGTGTGGCCATTGATAATCGACCAGAGGCTCGTACACCTCACCCCACATATGTTTCCTTGCCATAGATCACATTCTTGGATTTATGGTGGAGACCATTTCTTGGTCAAAAATCCGTAGGTGTTAGCCTTCGGTATTATTGAAAATGGTCGTTCATGGCTATTTTCGACAAAAATGGGGGTTGTGTTCGCAATTGATCATCGACCAGAGGCTCGTACACCTCACCCCACATATGTTTCCTTGCCAAAGATCACATTCTTGGATTTATGGTGGAGACCATTTCTTGGTCAAAAATTCGTAGGTGTTAGCTTTTCGGTATTATTGAAAATGGTCGTTCATGGCTATTTTCGACAAAAATGGGGGTTGTGTGGCCATTGATCATCGACCAGAGGCTCGTACACCTCACCCCACATATGTTTCGTTGCCATAGATCACATTCTTGGATTTATGGTGGAGAGCATTTCTTGGTCAAAAATCCGTAGGTGTTAGCCTTCGGTATTATTGAAAATGGTCGTTCATGACTATTTTCGACAAAAATGGGGGTTGTGTTGCCATTGATCATCGACCATTGGCTCGTACACCTCACCCAACATATGTTTCCTTGCTATAGATCACATTCTTGGATTTTTGGTGGAGACCCTTTCTTGGTCAAAAATCCGTAGGTGTTAGCCTTCGGTATTCTTGAAAATGTTCATTAATGGCTATTTTTGACAAAAAATGGGGGTTGTGTGGCCATTGATCATCGACCAGAGGCTAGTACACCTCACCCCACATATGTTTCCTTGCCATAGATCACATTCTTGGATTTCTGGTGGAGACGATTTCTTGGACAAAAATCTGTAGGTGTTAGCCTTCGATATTATTGAAAATTGTCGTTCATGGCTATTTTCAATAAAAATGGGGGTTGTGTGGCCATTGATCATCGACCAGAGGCTCATACACCTCACCCCACATATGTTTCCTTTCCATAGATCACATTCTTGGATTTATGGTGGAGACCATTTCTTGGTCAAAAATCCGTAGGTGTTAGCCTTCAGTGTCCTTGAAAATGGTCGTTCATGGCTATTTTCGACAAAATGGGGGTTGTGTGGCAATTGATCATCGACCAGACGCTCGAACACTTCACCCCACATATGTTTTCTTGTCATAGATCACATTCTTGGATTTCTGGTGGAGACCATTTCTTGGTCAAAAATTCGTAGGTGTTAGCCTTCGGTATTTATTGAAAATGGTCGTTCATGGCTATTTTCGACAAAAATGGGGTTGTGTGGCCATTTATCATCGATCAGAGGTTCATACACCTCACCCCACATATGTTTCCTTGCAATAGATCATACTCTTGGATTTCTGGAGGAGACCATTTCTTGGTCAAAAATCCGTAGGTGTTAACCTTTGGTATTATTGAAAATGGCCATTCATGGCTATTTTCGACAAAAATGGGGTTGTGTTGCCATTGATCATCGACCAGAGGCTCGTACACCTCACCCCACATATGTTTCCTTGCCATAGATCGTATTCTTGGATTTCTAGTCGAGACCATTTCTTGGTCAAAAATCCGTAGGTCTTAGCCTTCGGTATTATTCAAAATGGCCGTTCATGCCTATTTTCGAAAAAAAATGGGGGTTGTGTTGCCATTGATCATCGACCAGAGGCCCGTACACCTCACTCCACATATGTTTCCTTGCCATAGATCACATTCTTGGATTTCTAGTGGAGACCATTTCTTTATCAAAAATCCATAGGTGTTAGCCTTCGATATTATTGAAAATGGTCGTTCATGGCTATTTTCGACAAAAATGGGGGTTGTGTGGCCGTTGATCATCGACCAGAGGCTCGTACACCTCACCCCACATATGTTTCCTTTCCATAGATCACATTCTTGGATTTCTGGTTGAGACCATTTCTTGGTCAAAAATCCGTAGGTGTTAGCCCTAGGTATTATTGAAAATGGTCGTTCATGGCTATTTTTTCGACAAAAATGGGGGTTGTGTGGCCATTGATCATCGACCAGAGGCTCGTACACCTCACCCCACATATGTTTCGTTGCCATAGATCACATTCTTGGATTTATGGTGGAGAGCATTTCTTGGTCAAAAATCCGTAGGTGTTAGCCTTCGGTATTATTGAAAATGGTCGTTCATGACTATTTTCGACAAAAATGGGGGTTGTGTTGCCATTGATCATCGACCATTGGCTCGTACACCTCACCCAACATATGTTTCCTTGCTATAGATCACATTCTTGGATTTTTGGTGGAGACCCTTTCTTGGTCAAAAATCCGTAGGTGTTAGCCTTCGGTATTCTTGAAAATGTTCATTAATGGCTATTTTTGACAAAAAATGGGGGTTGTGTGGCCATTGATCATCGACCAGAGGCTAGTACACCTCACCCCACATATGTTTCCTTGCCATAGATCACATTCTTGGATTTCTGGTGGAGACGATTTCTTGGACAAAAATCTGTAGGTGTTAGCCTTCGATATTATTGAAAATTGTCGTTCATGGCTATTTTCAATAAAAATGGGGGTTGTGTGGCCATTGATCATCGACCAGAGGCTCATACACCTCACCCCACATATGTTTCCTTTCCATAGATCACATTCTTGGATTTATGGTGGAGACCATTTCTTGGTCAAAAATCCGTAGGTGTTAGCCTTCAGTGTCCTTGAAAATGGTCGTTCATGGCTATTTTCGACAAAATGGGGGTTGTGTGGCAATTGATCATCGACCAGACGCTCGAACACTTCACCCCACATATGTTTTCTTGTCATAGATCACATTCTTGGATTTCTGGTGGAGACCATTTCTTGGTCAAAAATTCGTAGGTGTTAGCCTTCGGTATTTATTGAAAATGGTCGTTCATGGCTATTTTCGACAAAAATGGGGTTGTGTGGCCATTTATCATCGATCAGAGGTTCATACACCTCACCCCACATATGTTTCCTTGCAATAGATCATACTCTTGGATTTCTGGAGGAGACCATTTCTTGGTCAAAAATCCGTAGGTGTTAACCTTTGGTATTATTGAAAATGGCCATTCATGGCTATTTTCGACAAAAATGGGGTTGTGTTGCCATTGATCATCGACCAGAGGCTCGTACACCTCACCCCACATATGTTTCCTTGCCATAGATCGTATTCTTGGATTTCTAGTCGAGACCATTTCTTGGTCAAAAATCCGTAGGTCTTAGCCTTCGGTATTATTCAAAATGGCCGTTCATGCCTATTTTCGAAAAAAAATGGGGGTTGTGTTGCCATTGATCATCGACCAGAGGCCCGTACACCTCACTCCACATATGTTTCCTTGCCATAGATCACATTCTTGGATTTCTAGTGGAGACCATTTCTTTATCAAAAATCCATAGGTGTTAGCCTTCGATATTATTGAAAATGGTCGTTCATGGCTATTTTCGACAAAAATGGGGGTTGTGTGGCCGTTGATCATCGACCAGAGGCTCGTACACCTCACCCCACATATGTTTCCTTTCCATAGATCACATTCTTGGATTTCTGGTTGAGACCATTTCTTGGTCAAAAATCCGTAGGTGTTAGCCCTAGGTATTATTGAAAATGGTCGTTCATGGCTATTTTTTCGACAAAAATGGGGGTTGTGTGGCCATTAATCATCGACCAAGGGCTCGTACACCTCACCCCACATATGTTTCCTTGCCATAGATCACATTCTTGGATTTCTGGTGGAGACGATTTCTTGGTCAAAAATCCGTAGGTGTTAGCCTTCGATATTATTAAAATGGTCGTTCATGGCTATTTTTGACAAAAATTAAGTTGTGTGGCCATTGATCATCGACCAGAGGCTCGTACACCTCACCCCACATATGTTTCCTTGCCATAGATCACATTCTTGGATTTCTGGTGGATACAATTTCTTGGGCAAAAATCCGTACGTGTTAACCTTTGGTATTATTGAAAATGTTCATTAATGGCTATTTTCAACAAAAAATGGGGGTTGTGTGGCCATTGATCAACGAGCAGAGGCTAGTACACCTCACCCGACATATGTTTTGTTGCCATAGATCACATTCTTGGATTTATGGTGGAGACTATTTCTTGGTCAAAAATTCGTAGGTGATAGCATTCAGTGTCATTGAAAATTGTCGTTCATGGCTATTTACGACAAAAATGGGGGTTGTGTGGCCATTGATCGTCGACCAGAGGCTCCTACACCTCACCCCACATATATTTCCTTGCCATAGATCACATTCTTGGATTTATGGTGGAGACCATTTCTTAGTCAAAAATCCGTAGGTGTTAGCCTTCGGTATTATTGAAAATGGTCGTCCATGGCTATTTTCAATAAAAATGGGGTTTGTGTGGCCATTGATCATCGACCTGAGGCTCGTACACCTCACCCCACATATTTTTCCTTGTCATAGATCACATTGTTGGATTTTTAGTGGAGATCATTTCTTGGGCAAAAATCCGATCACATTCTTGGATCTATTGTGGAGACCATTTCTTGGTCAAAAATCCGTAGGTGTTAGCCTTCAGTGTCATTGAATATGGTCGTTCATGGCTATTTTTGACAAAAATGGGGGTTGTGTGGCCATTGATCATCGACAAGAGGCTCGTACACCTCACCCCACATAGGTTTCCTTGCCATAGATCACATTCTTGGATTTATGGTGGAGATCATTTCTTGGTTAAAAATTCGTAGGTGTTAGCCTTCAGTGTCATTGAAAATGGTCGTTCATGGTTATTTTCGACAAAAATGGGGGTTGTGTGGCCATTGATCGTCGACCAGAGGCTCGTACACCTCACCCCACATATGTTTCCTTGCCGTAGGTCACATTCTTGGATTTATGGTGGAGAGCATTTCTTGGTCTAAAATCCGTAGGTGTTAGCCTTCAGTATTATTGAAAATGGTCGTTCATGGCTATTTTCGACAAAAATGGGGGTTGTGTGGCCATTGATCATCGACCATTGGCTCGTACACCTCACCCCACATATGTTTCCTTGCTATAGATCACATTCTTGGATTTTTGGTGGAGACCCTTTCTTGGTCAAAAATCCGTAGGTGTTAGCCTTCGGTATTATTGAAAATGGTCGTCCATGGCTATTTTTGACAAAAATGTGGGTTGTGTTGCCATTGATCATCGACCAGAGGCTCGTACACCTCACCCCACATATGTTTCCTTGCCATAGATCACATTCTTGGATTTCTGGTGGATACAATTTCTTGGGCAAAAATCCGTACGTGTTAACCTTCGGTATTATTGAAAATGTTCATTAATGGCTATTTTCAACAAAACATGGGGGTTGTGTGGCCATTGATCAACGAGCAGAGGCTAGTACACCTCACCCGACATATGTTTTGTTGCCATAGATCACATTCTTGGATTTATGGTGGAGACTATTTCTTGGTCAAAAATTCGTAGGTGATAGCATTCAGTGTCATTGAAAATTGTCGTTCATGGCTATTTACGACAAAAATGGGGGTTGTGTGGCCATTGATCGTCGACCAGAGGCTCCTACACCTCACCCCACATATATTTCCTTGCCATAGATCACATTCTTGGATTTATGGTGGAGACCATTTCTTAGTCAAAAATCCGTAGGTGTTAGCCTTCGGTATTATTGAAAATGGTCGTCCATGGCTATTTTCAATAAAAATGGGGTTTGTGTGGCCATTGATCATCGACCTGAGGCTCGTACACCTCACCCCACATATTTTTCCTTGTCATAGATCACATTGTTGGATTTTTAGTGGAGATCATTTCTTGGGCAAAAATCCGATCACATTCTTGGATCTATTGTGGAGACCATTTCTTGGTCAAAAATCCGTAGGTGTTAGCCTTCAGTGTCATTGAATATGGTCGTTCATGGCTATTTTTGACAAAAATGGGGGTTGTGTGGCCATTGATCATCGACAAGAGGCTCGTACACCTCACCCCACATAGGTTTCCTTGCCATAGATCACATTCTTGGATTTATGGTGGAGACCATTTCTTGGTTAAAAATTCGTAGGTGTTAGCCTTCAGTGTCATTGAAAATGGTCGTTCATGGTTATTTTCGACAAAAATGGGGGTTGTGCGGCCATTGATCGTCGACTAGAGGCTCGTACACCTCACCCCACATATGTTTCCTTGCCGTAGGTCACATTCTTGGATTTATGGTGGAGAGCATTTCTTGGTCTAAAATCCGTAGGTGTTAGCCTTCAGTATTATTGAAAATGGTCGTTCATGGCTATTTTCGACAAAAATGGGGGTTCTGTGGCCATTGATCATCGACCATTGGCTCGTACACCTCACCCCACATATGTTTCCTTGCTATAGATCACATTCTTGGATTTTTTGTGGAGACCCTTTCTTGGTCAAAAATCCGTAGGTGTTAGCCTTCGGTATTATTGAAAATGGTCGTCCATGGCTATTTTCGACAAAAATGTGGGTTGTGTTGCCATTGATCATCGACCAGAGGCTCGTACTCCTCACCCCACATATGTTTCCTTGCCATAGATCACATTCTTGGATTTCTGGTGGAGACCATTTCTTGGTAAAAAATCTGTAGGTGTTATCCTTCGGTATTACTGAAAATGGTCGTTCATGGTTATTTTCGACAAAAATGGGGGTTGTGTGGCCATTGATCATCGACCAAAAGCTTGTACACCTCACCCACATATGTTTCCTTGCCATAGATCACATTCTTGGATTTCTTGTAGAAACCATTTCTTGGTCAAAAATCCGTACATATTATGCTTCGGTATTATTGAAAATGGTCGTTGTTGGCTATTTTCGATAAAAATGGGGGTTGTGTGGCCATTGATCATCGACCAGAGGGTCGTACACCCCACCCCACATATGTTTCATTGCCATAGATCATATTCTTGGATTTCTGGTGCAGACCACTTCTTGGTCAAAAATCCGTAGGTGTTAGCCTTCAGTGTCCTTGAAAATGGTCGTTCATGGCTATTTTCGACAAAAATGGGGATTGTGTGGCCATTGATCATCGACCAGAGGCACAAACACTTCACCCCACATATGTTTTCTTGCCATAGATCACATTCTTGGATTTCTGGTGGAGACCATTTCTTGGTCAAAAATTCGTAGGTGTTAGCCTTCGGTATTATTGAAAATGGTCGTTCATAGCTATTTTCGACAAAAATGGGGTTGCGTGGCCATTTATCATCGACCAGAGGTTCGTACACCTCACCCCACATATGTTTCCTTGCCATAGATCATATTCTTGGATTTTTGGTGCAGACCATTTCTTGGTCAAAAATCCATAGGTGTTAGCCTTCGGTATTATTGAAAATGGTCGTTCATGGGTATTTTCGACAAAAATGGGGGTTGTGTGGCCATTGATCATCGACAGAGGCTCGTACACCTCACCCCACATATGTTCCTTGCCATAGATCACATTCTTGTATTTCTTGTAGAGACCATTTCTTGGTCAAAAATCTGTAGGTGTTATCCTTCGGTATTACTGAAAACGGTCGTTCATGGTTATTTTCGAAAAAATGGGGGTTGTGTGGCCATTGATCATCGACCAAAGGCTTGTACACCTCACCCCACATATGTTTCCTTGCCATAGATCACATTCTTGGATTTCTCGTAGAAACCATTTCTTGGTCAAAAATCCGTATGTATTATGCTTCGGTATTATTGAAAATGGTCGTTCATGGCTATTTTCGATAAAAATGGGGGTTGTGTGGCCATTGTTCATCGACCAAAGGCTCGTACACCTCACCCCGCACATGTTTCCTTGCCATATATCACATTCTTGGATTTCTGGTGGAGACGATTTCTTGGTCAAAAATCCGTAGGTGTTAGCCTTCTGAATTATTGAAAATGGTCGTTCATGGCTTTTTTCGACAAAAATGGGGGTTGTGTGGCCATTGATCATCGACCAGAGGCTCGTACACCCCACCCCACATATGTTACCTTGCCATAGATCATATTCTTGGATTTCTTGTGTAGACCATTTCTTGGTCAAAAATCCGTAGGTGTTAGGCTTCAGTGTCCTTGAAAATGGTCGTTCATGGCTATTTTCGACAAAAATGGGGGTTGTGTGGCCATTGATCATCGACCAGAGGCACGAACACTTCACCCCACAAATGTTTTCTTGCCATAGATCACATTCTTGGATTTCTGGTGGAGACCATTTCTTGGTCAAAAATTCGTAGGTGTTAGCCTTCGGTATTATTGAAAATGGTCGTTCATAGCTATTTTCGACAAAAATGGGGTTGTGTGGCCATTTATCATCGACCAGAGGTTCGTACACCTCACCCCACTTATGTTTCCTTGCCATAGATCATATTCTTGGATTTCTGGTGCAGACCATTTCTTGGTCAAAAATCCATAGATCACATTCTTGGATTTCTGGAGGAGACCATTTCTTGGTCAAAAATCTGTTGGTGTTAGCCTTCGGTATTATTGAAAATGGTCGTTCATGGCTATTTTCGACAAAAATGGGGGTTCTGTGGCCATTGATCATCGACCAGAAGCTCATACACCTCACCCTACATATGTTTCGTTGCCATAGATCATATTCTTGGATTTACGGTGGAGACCATTTCTTGGTCAAAAATCCGTAGGTGTTAGTCTTCAGTGTCCATGAAAATGGTCGTTCATTGCTATTTTCGACAAAAATGGGGGTTATGTGGCCATTGATCATCGACAAGAGGCTCGAACACTTCACCCCACATATGTTTTCTTGCCATAGATCATATTCTTGGATTTCTGGTGGAGACCATTTCTTGGTCAAAAATCCGTAGGTGTTAGCCTTCGGTATTATTGAAAATGGTCGTTCATGGCTATTTTCGACAAAAATGGGGGTTGTGTTCGCAATTGATCATCGACCCGAGGCTCGTACACCTCACCCCACATATGTTTCCTTGCCATAGATCGTGTTCTTGGAATTCTAGTGGAGACCATTTCTTGTTCAAAAATCCATAGGTGTTAGCCTTCGGTATTATTGAAAATGGCCGTTCAAGGCTATTTTCGACAAAAATGGGGGTTGTGTTGCCATTGATCATCGACCAGAGGCTCGTACACCTCACCCCACATATGTTTCCTTGCCATAGATCACATTCTTGGATTTCTAGTGGAGACCATTTCTTGGTCAAAAATCCATAGGTGTTAGCCTTCGGTATTATTGAAAATGGTCGTTCATGGCTATTTTTGACAAAAATGGGGGTTGTGTGGCCATTGATCATCGACCAGAGGCTCGTACACCTCACCCCACATATGTTTCGTTGCCATAGATCACATTCTTGGATTTATGGTGGAGAGCATTTCTTGGTCAAAAATCCGTAGGTGTTAGCCTTCGGTATTATTGAAAATGGTCGTTCATGGCTATTTTCAACAAAAATGGGGGTTGTGTGGCCATTGATCATCGACCATTGGCTCGTACACCTCACCCCACATATGTTTCCTTGCTATAGATCACATTCTTGGATTTTTGGTGGAGACCCTTTCTTGGTCAAAAATCCGTAGGTGTTAGCCTTCGGTATTACTGAAAATGGTTGTCCATGGCTATTTTCGACAAAAATGTGGGTTGTGTTGCCATTGATCATCGACCAGAGGCTCGTACACCTCACCCCACATATGTTTCCTTGCCATAGATCACATTCTTGGATTTCTGGTGGAGACCATTTCTTGGTAAAAAATCTGTAGGTGTTATCCTTCGGTATTACTGAAAATGGTCGTTCATGGTTATTTTCGACAAAAATGGGGGTTGTGCGGCCATAGATCATCGACCAAAAGCTTGTACACCTCACCCACATATGTTTCCTTGCCATAGATCACATTCTTGGATTTCTTGTAGAAACCATTTCTTGGTCAAAAATCCGTACATATTATGCTTCGGTATTATTGAAAATGGTCATTGTTGGCTATTTTCGATAAAAATGGGGGTTGTGTGGCCATTGATCATCGACCAGAGGGTCGTACACCCCACCCCACATATGTTTCATTGCCATAGATCATATTCTTGGATTTCTGGTGCAGACCACTTCTTGGTCAAAAATCCGTAGGTGTTAGCCTTCAGTGTCCTTGAAAATGGTCGTTCATGGCTATTTTCGACAAAAATGGGGGTTGTGTGGCCATTGATCATCGACCAGAGGCACGAACACTTCACCCCACATATGTTTTCTTGCCATAGATCACATTCTTGGATTTCTGGTGGAGACCATTTCTTGGTCAAAAATTCGTAGGTGTTAGCCTTCGGTATTATTGAAAATGGTCGTTCATAGCTATTTTCGACAAAAATGGGGTTGCGTGGCCATTTATCATCGACCAGAGGTTCGTACACCTCACCCCACATATGTTTCCTTGCCATAGATCATATTCTTGGATTTTTGGTGCAGACCATTTCTTGGTCAAAAATCCATAGGTGTTAGCCTTCGGTATTATTGAAAATGGTCGTTCATGGGTATTTTCGACAAAAATGGGGGTTGTGTGGCCATTGATCATCGACAGAGGCTCGTACACCTCACCCCACATATGTTCCTTGCCATAGATCACATTCTTGGATTTCTTGTAGAGACCATTTCTTGGTCAAAAATCCGTAGGTGTTATCCTTCGGTATTACTGAAAACGGTCGTTCATGGTTATTTTCGAAAAAATGGGGGTTGTGTGGCCATTGATCATCGACCAAAGGCTTGTACACCTCACCCCACATATGTTTCCTTGCCATAGATCACATTCTTGGATTTCTCGTAGAAACCATTTCTTGGTCAAAAATCCGTATGTATTATGCTTCGGTATTATTGAAAATGGTCGTTCATGGCTATTTTCGATAAAAATGGGGGTTGTGTGGCCATTGTTCATCGACCAAAGGCTCGTACACCTCACCCCGCACATGTTTCCTTGCCATATATCACATTCTTGGATTTCTGGTGGAGACGATTTCTTGGTCAAAAATCCGTAGGTGTTAGCCTTCTGAATTATTGAAAATGGTCGTTCATGGCTTTTTTCGACAAAAATGGCGGTTGTGTGGCCATTGATCATCGACCAGAGGCTCGTACACCCCACCCCACATATGTTACCTTGCCATAGATCATATTCTTGGATTTCTTGTGTAGACCATTTCTTGGTCAAAAATCCGTAGGTGTTAGGCTTCAGCGTCCTTGAAAATGGTCGTTCATGGCTATTTTCGACAAAAATGGGGGTTGTGTGGCCATTGATCATCGACCAGAGGCACGAACACTTCACCCCACAAATGTTTTCTTGCCATAGATCACATTCTTGGATTTCTGGTGGAGACCATTTCTTGGTCAAAAATTCGTAGGTGTTAGCCTTCGGTATTATTGAAAATGGTCGTTCATAGCTATTTTCGACAAAAATGGGGTTGTGTGGCCATTTATCATCGACCAGAGGTTCGTACACCTCACCCCACATATGTTTCCTTGCCATAGATCATATTCTTGGATTTCTGGTGCAGACCATTTCTTGGTCAAAAATCCATAGATCACATTCTTGGATTTCTGGAGGAGACCATTTCTTGGTCAAAAATCTGTTGGTGTTAGCCTTCGGTATTATTGAAAATGGTCGTTCATGGCTATTTTCGACAAAAATGGGGGTTCTGTGGCCATTGATCATCGACCAGAAGCTCATACACCTCACCCTACATATGTTTCGTTGCCATAGATCATATTCTTGGATTTACGGTGGAGACCATTTCTTGGTCAAAAATCCGTAGGTGTTAGTCTTCAGTGTCCATGAAAATGGTCATTCATTGCTATTTTCGACAAAAATGGGGGTTATGTGGCCATTGATCATCGACAAGAGGCTCGAACACTTCACCCCACATATGTTTTCTTGCCATAGATCATATTCTTGGATTTCTGGTGGAGACCATTTCTTGGTCAAAAATCCGTAGGTGTTAGCCTTCGGTATTATTGAAAATGGTCGTTCATGGCTATTTTCGACAAAAATGGGGGTTGTGTTCGCAATTGATCATCGACCCGAGGCTCGTACACCTCACCCCACATATGTTTCCTTGCCATAGATTGTGTTCTTGGATTTCTAGTGGAGACCATTTCTTGTTCAAAAATCCATAGGTGTTAGCCTTCGGTATTATTGAAAATGGCCGTTCAAGGCTATTTTCGACAAAAATGGGGGTTGTGTTGCCATTGATCATCGACCAGAGGCTCGTACACCTCACCCCACATATGTTTCCTTGCCATAGATCACATTCTTGGATTTCTAGTGGAGACCATTTCTTGGTCAAAAATCCATAGGTGTTAGCCTTCGGTATTATTGAAAATGGTCGTTCATGGCTATTTTTGACAAAAATGGGGGTTGTGTGGCCATTGACCATCGACCAGAGGCTCGTACACCTCACCCCACATATGTTTCGTTGCCATAGATCACATTCTTGGATTTATGGTGGAGAGCATTTCTTGGTCAAAAATCCGTAGGTGTTAGCCTTCGGTATTATTGAAAATGGTCGTTCATGGCTATTTTCAACAAAAATGGGGGTTGTGTGGCCATTGATCATCGACCATTGGCTCGTACACCTCACCCCACATATGTTTCCTTGCTATAGATCACATTCTTGGATTTTTGATGGAGACCCTTTCTTGGTCAAAAATCCGTAGGTGTTAGCCTTCGGTATTACTGAAAATGGTTGTCCATGGCTATTTTCGACAAATTGGGGGTTGTGTTGCCATTGATCATCGACCAGAGGCTCGTACACCTCATCCCACATATGTTTCCTTGCCATAGAACACATTCTTGGATTTCTGGTGGAGACCATTTCTTGGTAAAAAAATCTGTAGGTGTTATCCTTCGGTATTACTGAAAATGGTCGTTCATGGCTATTTTCGACAAAAATGGGGGTTGTGTGGCCATTGATCATCGACCAAAGGCTCGTACACCTCACCCCACATATGTTTCCTTGCCATAGATCACATTCTTGGATTTCTCGTGGAAACCATTTCTTGGTCAAAAATCCGTACGTATTATGCTTTGGTATTATTGAAAATGGTCGTTCATGGCTATTTCGACAAAAATGGGGGTTGTGTGGCCATTGATCATCGACCAAAGGCTCATACACCTCACCCCGCATATGTTTCCTTGCCATATATCACATTCTTGGATTTCTGGTGGAGACGATTTCTTGGTCAAAAATCCGTAGGTGTTAGCCTTCTGAATTATTGAAAAGGGTCGTTCATGGCTTTTTCGACAAAATGGGGGTTGTGTGGCCATTGATCATCGACCAGAGGCTCGTACACCCTACCCCACATATGTTTCCTTGCCATAGATCATATTCTTGGATTTCTGGTTCAGACAAATTCTTGGTCAAAAATCCGTAGGTGTTAGTCTTCAGTGTCCTTGAAAATGGTCGTTCATGGCTATTTTCGACAAAAATGGGGGTTGTGTGGCCATTGATCATCGACCAGAGGCACAAACACTTCACCCCACATATGTTTTCTTGCCATAGATCACATTCTTGGATTTCTGGTGGAGACCATTTCTTGGTCGAAAATTCGTAGGTGTTAGCCTTCGGTATTATTGAAAATGGTCGTTCATAGCTATTTTCGACAAAAATGGGGTTGTGTGGCCATTTATCATCGACCAGAGGTTCGTACACCTCACCCCACATATGTATCCTTGCCATAGATCATATTCTTGGATTTCTGGTGTAGACCATTTCTTGGTCAAAAATCCATAGGTGTTAGCCTTCGGTATTATTGAAAATGGTCGTTCATGGCTTTTTTCGAAAAAATGGGGGTTGTGTGGCCATTGATCATCGACCAGAAGCTCATACACCTCACCCCACATATGTTTTGTTGCCATAGATCATATTCTTGGATTTATGGTGGAGACCATTTCTTGGTCAAAAATCCGTAGGTGTTAGCCTTCAGTGTCCTTGAAAATGGTCGTTCATGGCTATTTTCGACAAAAATGGGGGTTGTGTGGCAATTGATCATCGACAAGAGGCTCGAACACTTCACCCCGCATATGTTTTCTTGCCATAGATCACATTCTTGGATTTCTGGTGGAGACCATTTCTTGGTCAAAAATCCGTAGGTGTTAGCCTTCGGTATTATTGAAAATGGTCGTTCATGGCTATTTTCGACAAAAATGGGGGTTGTGTTCGCAATTGATCATCGACCAGAGGCTCGTACACCTCACCCCACATATGTGTCCTTGCCATAGATCGTGTTCTTGGATTTCTAGTGGAGACTATTTCTTGGTCAAAAATCCGTAGGTGTTAGCCTTCGGTATTATTGAAAATGGCCGTTCATGGCTATTTTCGACAAAAATGGGGGTTGTGTTGCCATTGATCATCGACCAGAGGCTCGTACACCTCACCCCACATAAGTTTCCTTGCCATAGATCACATTCTTGGATTTCTAGTGGAGACCATTTCTTGGTCAAAAATCTGTAGGTGTTAGCCTTCGGTATTATTGAAAATGGTCGTCCATGGCTATTTTTGACAAAAATGGGGGTTGTGTGGCCATTGATCATCGACCAGAGGCTCGTACACCTCACCCCACATATGTTTCGTTGCCATAGATCACATTCTTGGATTTCTGGTGGAGATCATTTCTTGGTCAAAAATCTGTAGGTGTTAGCCTTCGGTATTACTGAAAATGGTCGTTCATGGCTATTTTCGACAAAAATGGGGGTTATGTAGCCATTGATCATCGACCATTGGCTCGTACACCTCACCCCACATATGTTTCCTTGCTATAGATCACATTCTTGGATTTTTGGTGGGGACGCTTTCTTGGTCAAAAATACGTAAGTGTTAGCCTTCGGTATTACTGAAAATGGTTGTCCATGGCTATTTTCGACAAAAATGGGGATTGTGTTGCCATTGATCATCGACCAGAGGCTCGTACACCTCACCCCACATATGTTTCCTTGCCATAGATCACATTCTTGGATTTCTGGTGGAGACCATTTCTTGGTAAAAAAAATATGAAGGTGTTATCCTTCGGTATTACTGAAAATGGTCGTTCATGGCTATTTTCGACAAAAATGGGGGTTGTGTGGCCATTGATCATCGACCAAAGGCTTGTACACCTCACCCCACATATGTTTCGTTGCCATAGATCACATTCTTGGATTTCTGGTGGAGACCATTTCTTGGTCAAAAATCTGTAGGTGTTAGCCTTCGGTATTACTGAAAATGGTCGTTCATGGCTATTTTCGACAAAAATGGGGGTTATGTAGCCATTGATCATCGACCATTGGCTCGTACACCTCACCCCACATATGTTTCCTTGCCATAGATCACATTATTGGATTTCTCGTGGAAACCATTTCTTGGTCAAAAATCAGTACGTATTATGCTTCGGTATTATTGAAAATGGTCGTTCATGGCTATTTCGACAAAAATGGGGGTTGTGTGGCCATTGATCATCGACCAAAGGCTCGTACACCTCACCCCGCATATGTTTCCTTGCCATATATCAAATTCTTGGATTTCTGGTGGAGACAATTTCTTGGTCAAAAATCCGTAGGTGTTAGCCTTCTGAATTATTGAAAATGGTCGTTCATGGCTTTTTTCGACAAAAATGGGGGTTGTGTGGCCATTGATCATCGACCAGAGGCTCGTACACCCCACCCCACATATGTTTCCTTGTCATAGATCATATTCTTGGATTTTCGGTGCAGACCATTTCTTGGTCAAAAATCCGTAGGTGTTAGCCTTCAGTGTCCTTGAAAATGGTCGTTCATGGCTATTTTCGACAAAAATGGGGGTTGTGTGGCCATTGATCATCGACCAGAGGCACGAACACTTCACCCCACATATGTTTTCTTGCCATAGATCACATTCTTGGATTTCTGGTGGAGACCATTTCTTGGTCAAAAATCCGTAGGTGTTAGCTGTCGGTATTATTGAAAATGGTCGTTCATAGCTATTTTCGACAAAAATGGGGTTGTGTGGCCATTTATCATCGACCAGAGGTTCGTACACCTCACCCCACATATGTTTCCTTGTCATAGATCATATTCTCGGATTTCTGGTGCAGACCATTTCTTGGTCAAAAATCCGTAGGTGTTAGCCTTCGGTATTATTGAAATGGTCGTTCATGGCTATTTTCGACAAAAATGGGGGTTGTGTGGGCATTGATCATCGACCAGAGGCTCATACACCTCACCCCACATATGTTTCGTTGCCATAGATCATATTCTTGGATTTATGGTGGAGACCATTTCTTGGTCAAAAATCTGTAGGTGTTAGCCTTCAGTGTCCTTGAAAATGGTCGTTCATGGCTATTTTCGACAAAAATGGGGGTTGTGTGGCCATTGATCATCGACAAGAGGCTCGAACACTTCACCCCACGTATGTTTTCTTGCCATAGATCACATTCTTGGATTTCTGGTGGAGACCATTTCTTGGTCAAAAATCCGTAGGTGTTAGCCTTCGGTATTATTGAAAATGGTCGTTCATGGCTATTTTCGACAAAAATGGGGGTTGTGTGGCCATTTATCTTCGACCAGAGGCTCGTACACCTCACCCCACATATGTTTCATTCCCATAGATCACAATCTTGGATTTCTCGTGAAGACCATTTCTTGGTCAAAAATCCGTACGTGTTAGCCTTCGGTATTAATGAAAATGGTCGTTCATGGCTAGTTTCGACAAAAATGGGGGTTGTGTGGCCATTGATCATCGACCAGAGGCTCGTACACCTCACCCCACATATGTTTCCTTGTCATAGATAATATTCTTGGATTTCTGGTGGAGACGATTTCTTGGTCAAAAATCCGTAGGTGTTAGCCTTCGGTATTATTGAAAATGGTCGTTCATGGCTATTTTCGACAAAAATGGGGGTTGTGTGGCCATTGATCATCGACCAGAGGCTCGTACACCTCACCCCACATATGTTTCCTTGCCATAGATCACATTCTTGGATTTCTGGTGGAGACCATTTCTTGGTAAAAAATCTGTAGGTGTTAGCCCTTGGTATTATTGAAAATGGTCGTTCATGGCTATTTTCGACAAAAATGGGGGTTATGTGGCCATTGATCATCGACCAGAGGCTCATACACCTCATCCCACATATGTTTCCTTGCCTAAGATCACATTCTTGGATTTTTGGTGGAGACGATTTCTTGGTCAAAAATCCATAGGTGTTAGCCTTCAGTATTATTGAAAATGGTCGTTCATGGCTATTTTCGATAAAAATGTGGGTTGTGTGGCCATTGATCATCGACCAGAGGCTTGTACACCTCACCCCACATATGTTTCCTTGCCATAGATCACATTCTTCGATTTCTGGTGGAGACGATTTCTTGGGCAAAAATCCGTACGTGTTAACCTTCGGTATTATAGAAAATGTTCATTCATGGCTATTTGCGACAAAAAACGGGGGTTGTGTGGCCATTGATCATCGACCAGAGGCTCGTACACCTCACCCCACATATGTTTCGATGCCGTAGATCAGATTCTTGGAATTATGGTGGAGACCATTTATGGTCAAAACTTCGTAGGTGTTAGCCTTCAGTGTCATTGAACATGGTCGTTCATGGCTATTTTCGACAAAAATGGGGGTTGTGTGGCCATTGATCGTCGACCAGAGGCTCGTACACCTCACCCCACATATGTTTCCTTGCCATAGATCACATTCTTGGATTTATGGTGGAGACCATTTCTTGGTCAAAAATCCGTAGGTGTTAGCCTTCGGTATTATTGAAAATGGTCGTTCATGGCTATTTTCGACAAAAATGGGGGTTGTGTGGCCATTGATCATCGACCAGAGGCTCGTACACCTCACCCCACATATGTTTCCTTGCCATACATCACATTCTTGGATTTCTGGTGGAGACCATTTCTTGGGCAAAAATCCGATCACATTCTTGGATTTATGATGGAGACAATTTCTTGGTCAAAAATCCGTAGGTGTTAGCCTTTAGTGTCGTTGAATATGGTCGTTCATGGCTATTTTTGACAAAAATGGGGGTTGTATGGCCATTGATCATCGACCAGAGGCTCGTACAGCTCACCCCACATATGTTCCGTTGCCATAGATCACATTCTTGGATTTATGGAGGAGACCATTTCTTGGTCAAAAATTTGTAGGTATTAGCCTTCAATGTCATTGAAAATGGTCGTTCTTGGCTATTTTCGACAAAAATGGGGGTTGTGTGGCCATTGCTCATCGATCAGAGGCTCGTACACCTCATCCCACATATGTTTCCTTGCCTAAGATCACATTCTTGGATTTTTGGTGGAGACGATTTCTTGGTCAAAAATCCGTAGGTGTTAGCCTTCAGTATTATTGAAAATGGTCATTCATGGTTATTTTCGATAAAAATGGGGGTTGTGTGGCCATTGATCATCGACCAGAGGCTTGTACACCTCACCCCACATATGTTTCCTTGCCATAGATCACATTTTGGATTTCTGGTGGAGATGATTTCTTGGGCAAAAATTCGTACGTGTTAACCTTTGGTATTATTGAAAATGTTCATTCATGGCTATTTGCGACAAAAAAAGGGGGTTGTGTGGCCATTGATCATCGACCAGAGGCTCATACACCTCACCCCACATATGTTTAGATGCCGTAGATCAGATTCTTGGATTTATGGTGGAGACCATTTTTGGTCAAAAAATCGTAGGTGTTAGCCTTCAGTGTCATTGAACATGGTCGTTCATGGCTATTTTCGACAAAAATGGGGGTTGTGTGGCCATTGATCGTCGACCAGAGGCTCGTACACCTCACCCCACATATGTTTCCTTGCCATAGATCACATTCTTCGATTTATGGTGGAGACCATTTCTTGGGCAAAAATCCGATCACATTCTTGGATTTATGGTGGAGACCATTTCTTGGTCAAAAATCCGTAGGTGTTAGCCTTCAGTGTCATTGAATATGGTCATTCATGGCTATTTTTGACAAAAATGTGGGTTTTGTGGCCATTGATCATCGACCAGAGGCTCGTACACCTCACCCACATATGTTCCATTGCGATAGATCACATTCTTGGATTTATGGAGGAGACCATTTCTTGGTCAAAAATTCGTAGGTGTTGGCCTTCAGTGTCATTGAAAATGGTCGATCTTGGCTATTTTCGACAAAAATGGGGGTTGTGTGGCCATTGATCATCAATCAGAGGCTCGTACACCTCACCCCACATATGTTTCCTTGTCATAGATAATATTCTTGGATTTCTGGTGGAGACGATTTCTTGGTCAAAAATCCGTAGGTGTTAGCCTTCGGTATTATTGAAAATGGTCGTTCATGGCTATTTTCGACAAAAATGGGGGTTGTGTTGCCATTGATCATCGACCAGAGGCTCCTACACCTCACCCCACATATGTTTCCTTGCCATAGATCATATTCTTGGATTTCTAGTGGAGACCATTTCTTGGTCAAAAATCCGTAGGTGTTCGCCTTCGGTATTACTGAAAATGACTGTTCATGGCTATTTTCGACCAAAATGGGGGTTGTGTTGCCATTGATCATCGACCAGAGGCTCGTACACCTCACCCCACATATGTTTCCTTGCCATAGATCGCATTCTTGGATTTCTAGTGGAGACCATTTCTTGGTCAAAAATCCATAGGTGTTAGCCTTCGGTATTATTGAAAATGGTCGTTCATGGCTATTTTCGACAAAAATGGGGGTTGTGTGGCCATTGATCATCGACCAGAGGCTCGTACACCTCATCCCACATATGTTTCCTTGCCATAGATGACATTCTTGGATTTTTGGTGGTGACAATTTCTTGGTAAAAAATCTGTAGGTGTTAGCCTTCGGTATTATTGAAAATGGTCGTTCATGGCTATTTTCAACAAAAATGGGGGTTGTGTTGCCTTTGATCATCGACCAAAGGCTCGTGCACCTCACCGCACATATGTTTCCTTGCCATAGATCACATTCTTGGATTTCTGGTGGAGATAATTTCTTGAGCAAAAATCCTTACGTGTTTACCTTCGATATTATTGAAAATGTTCATTCATGGCTATTTTCGACAAAAAAATGGGGGTTGTGTGGCCATTGATCATCGACCAGAGGCTCATACACCTCACCCCACATATGTTTCCTTGCCATAGATCACATTCTTGGGTTTTGGTGGAGACCATTTCTTGGGCAAAAATCCGATCACATTCTTGGATTTATGGTGGAGACCATTTCTTGGTCAAAGATCCGTAGGTGTTAGCCTTCGTTATTATTGAAAATGGTCGTTCATGGCTATTTTCGACAAAAATGGGGGTTGTGTTGCCATTGATCATCGACTAGAGGCTCGTACACCTCACCCCAAATATGTTTCCTTGCCATAGATCATATTCTTGGATTTCTAGTGGAGACCATTTCTTGGTCAAAAATCCGTAGGTGTTAGCCTTCGCTATTATTGAAAATGGCCGTTCATGGCTATTTTCGACAAAAATGGGGGTTGTGTTGCCATTGATCATCAACTAGAGGCTCGTACACCTCACCCCACATATGTTTCCTTGCCATAGATCGCATTTTGGGATTTCTAGTGGAGACCATTTCTTGGTAAAAAATCCGTAGGTGTTAGCCTTCGGTATTATTGGAAACTGTCGTTCATGGCTATTTTCGACAAAAATGTGGGTTGAGTGGCCATTGATCATCGACCAGAGGCTCGTACACCTCACCCCACATATGTTTCCTTGCCATAGATCACATTCTTTGATTTCTGGTGGAGACGATTTCTTGGTCAAAAATCCGTAGGTGTTAGCCTTCGGTATTATTGAAAATGGTCGTTCATGGCTATTTTCGACAAAAATGGGGGTTGTGTGGCCATTGATTATCGACCAGAGGCTCGTACACCTCACCCCACATATGTTTCCTTGCCACAGATCACATTCTTGGATTTCTAGTGGAGACGATTACTTGGGCAAAAATCTGTACGTGTTAACCTTCGGTATTATTGAAAATGTTCATTCATGGTTATTTTCGACAAAAAATGGTGGTTGTGTGGCCATTGATCATCGACCATAGGCTCGTACACCTCACCCCACATATGTTTCGTTGCCATAGATCAGATTCTTGGATTTATGGTGGAGACCATTTCTTGGTCAAAAATTCGTAGGTGTTAGCCTTCAGTGTCATTGAAAATGGTCGTTCATGGCTATTTTCGACAAAAATGGGGGTTGTGTGGACATTGATCGTCGACCAGACGCTCGTACACCTCACCCCACATATGTTTCCTTGCCATAGATCACATTCTTGGATTTATGGTGGAGACCATTTCTTGGTCAAAAATCCATAGGTGTTAGCCTTCGGTATTTCAGAAAATGGTCGTTCATGGCTATTTTCGACAAAAATGGGGGTTGTGTGGCCATTGATTATCAACCAGAGGCTCGTACACCTCACCCCACATATGTTTCCTTACCATAGATCACATTCTTGGATTTCTAGTGGAGACCATTTTTTGGGCAAAAATCCGATCACATTCTTGGATTTATGGTGGAGACCATTTCTTGGTCAAAAATCCGTAGGTGTTAGCCTTCAATGTAATTGAATATGGTCGTTCATGGCTATTTTTGACAAAAATGGGGGTTGTGTGGCCATTGATCATAGACGAGAGGCTCGTACACCTCACCTCACATATGCTTCGTTGCCATAGATCACATTCTTGGATTTATGGTGGAGACCATTTCTTGGTCAAAAATCCGATCACATTCTTGGATTTATGGTGGAGACCATTTCTTGGTCAAAGATCCGTAGGTGTTAGCCTTCGTTATTATTGAAAATGGTCGTTCATGGCTATTTTCGACAAAAATGGGGGTTGTGTTGCCATTGATCATCGACTAGAGGCTCGTACACCTCACCCCAAATATGTTTCCTTGCCATAGATCATATTCTTGGATTTCTAGTGGAGACCATTTCTTGGTCAAAAATCCGTAGGTGTTAGCCTTCGCTATTATTGAAAATGGCCGTTCATGGCTATTTTCGACAAAAATGGGGGTTGTGTTGCCATTGATCATCGACTAGAGGCTCGTACACCTCACCCCACATATGTTTCCTTGCCATAGATCGCATTTTGGGATTTCTAGTGGAGACCATTTCTTGGTCAAAAATCCATAGGTGTTAGCCTTCGGTATTATTGAAAACTGTCGTTCATGGCTATTTTCGACAAAAATGGGGGTTGAGTGGCCATTGATCATCGACCAGAGGCTCGTACACCTCACCCCACATATGTTTCCTTGCCATAGATCACATTCTTGGATTTCCGGTGGAGACCATTTCTTGGTCAAAAATGCGTAGGTGTTAACCTTCAGTGTCATTGAACATGGTCGTTCATGGCTATTATCGACAAAAATGGGGGTTGTGTGGCCATTGATCATCGACCAGAGGCTCGTACACCTCATCCCACATATGTTTCCTTGCCATAGATCACATTCTTGGATTTCTGGTGGAGACGATTTCTTGGTCAAAAATCCGTAGTTGTTAGCCTTCGGTATTATTGAAAATGGTCGTTCATGGCTATTTTCGACAAAAATGGGGGTTGTGTGGCCATTGATTATCGACTAGAGGCTCGTACACCTCACCCCACATATGTTTCCTTGCCACAGATCACATTCTTGGATTTCTAGTGGAGACGATTTCTTGGGCAAAAATCCGTACGTGTTAACCTTCGGTATTATTGAAAATGTTGATTCATGGTTATTTTCGACAAAAAATGGTGGTTGTGTGGCCATTGATCATCGACCATAGGCTCGTACACCTCACCCCACATATGTTTCGTTGCCATAGATCAGATTCTTGGATTTATGGTGGAGACCATTTCTTGGTCAAAAATTCGTAGGTGTTAGCCTTCAGTGTCATTGAAAATGGTCGTTCATGGCTATTCTCGACAAAAATGGGGGTTGTGTGGCCATTGATCGTCGACCAGACGCTCGTACACCTCACCCCACATATGTTTCCTTTCCATCGATCACATTCTTGGATTTATGGTGGAGACCATTTCTTGGTCAAAAATCCATAGGTGTTAGCCTTTGGTATTTCTGAAAATGGTCGTTCATGGCTATTTTCGACAAAAATGGGGGTTGTGTGGCCATTGATTATCAACCAGAGGCTCGTACACCTCACCCCACATATGTTTCCTTACCATAGATCACATTCTTGGATTTCTGGTGGAGACCATTTTTTGGGCAAAAATCCGATCACATTCTTGGATTTATGGTGGAGACCATTTCTTGGTCAAAAATCCGTAGGTGTTAGCCTTCAATGTAATTGAATATGGTCGTTCATGGCTATTTTTGACAAAAATGGGGGTTGTGTGGCCATTGATCATAGACGAGAGGCTCGTACACCTCACCTCACTTATGTTTCGTTGCCATAGATCACATTCTTGGATTTATGGTGGAGACCATTTCTTGGTCAAAAATTCATAGGTGTTAGCCTTCAGTGTCATTGAAAATGGTTGTTCATGGCTATTTTCGACAAAAATGGGGGTTGTGAGGCCATTGATCATCGACTAGAGGCTCATACACCTCACCCCACATATGTTTCCTTGCCAAAGATCACATTCTTGGATTTATGGTGGAGACCATTTCTTGGTCAAAAATCCGTAGTTGTTAGCCTTCGGTATTATTGAAAATGGTCGTTCATGGCTATTTTCGACAAAAATGGGGGTTGTGTGGCCATTGATCATCGACTAGAAGCTCGTACACCTCACCCCACATATGTTTTCTTGCCATAGATCACATTCTTGGATTTATGGTGGAGACCATTTCTTGGTCAAAAATCCGTAGGTGTTAGCCTTCGGTATTATTGAAAATGGTCATTCATGGCTATTTTCAAAAAAATGTGGGTTGTATGGCCATTGATCATCGACCAGAGGCTCGTACACCTCACCCCACATATGTTTCCTTGCCATAGATCACATTCTTGGATTTCTAGTGGAGACCATTTCTTGGTCAAAAATCAGTAGGTGTTAGCCTTCTGTATTATTGAAAATGGTCGTTCATGGCTATTTTTGACAAAAATGGGGGTTATGTTGCCATTGATCTTCGACCAGAGGCTAGTACACCTCACCCCACATATGTTTCCTTGCCATAGATCGTATTCTTGGATTTCTAGTGGAGACGATTTCTTGGTCAAATATCCGTAGGTGTTAGCCTTCGGTATTATTGAAAATTGCCGTTCATGCATATTTTCGACAAAAATGGGGGTTGTGTTGCCATTGATCATCAACCAGAGACTCGTACACCTAAACCCACATATGTTTCCTTGCCATAGATCGCATTCTTGGATTTCTAGTAGAGACCATTTCTTTGTCAAAAATCCGTAGGCGTTAGCCTTCGGTATTATTGAAAATGGTCGTTCATGACTATTTTCGACAAAAATGGGGGTTGTGTGGCCATTGATCATCGACCAGAGGCTCGTACACCTCACCCCACATATGTTTCCTTGCCATAGATCACATGCTTGGATTTTTGGTGGAGACCATTTCTTGGGCAAAATTCCGATCACATTCTTGGATTTATGGTGGAGACCATTTCTTGGTAAAAAATCCGTAGGTGTTAGCCTTCAGTGTCATTGAATATGGTCGTTCATGGCTATTTTTGACAAAAATGGGGGTTGTGTGGTCATTGATCATCGACCAGAGGCTCGTACACCTCACCCCACATATGTTTCGTTGCCATAGATCACATTCTTGGATTTATGGTGGAGACCATTTCTTGGTCAAAAATCGTAGGTGTTAGCCTTCACTGTCATTGAAAATGGTCGTTCTTGGCTATTTTTGACAAAAATGGGTGTTGTGTGGCCATTAATCATCAACCAGAGGCTCGTACACCTCACCCCACATATGTTTCCTTGCCAAAGATCACATTCTTGGATTTATGGTGGAGACCATTTCTTCGTCAAAAAATCGTAGGTGTTAGCCTTCGGTATTAATGAAAATGGTCGTTCATGGCTATTGTCGACAAAAATGGGGGTTGTGTGGCCATTGACCATCGACCAGAGACTCGTACACCTCACCCCACATATGTTTCTTTGCCATAGATCACATTCTTGGATTTATGGTGGAGACCATTTCTTGGTCAAAAATCCGTATGTGTTAGCCTTCGTTATTATTGAAAATCGTCGTTCATGGCTATTTTCGACAAAAATGGGGGTTGTGTGGTCATTGATCATCGACCAGAGGCTCGTACACCTCACCCCACATATGTTTTCTTGCCATAGTTCACATTCTTGGATTTCTGGTGGAGACCATTTCTTGGTCAAAAATCCGTAGGTGTTAGCCTTCGGTATTATTGAAAATGGTCGTTCATGGCTATTTTCGACAAAAATGGGGGTTGTGTTGCCATTGATCATCGTCTAGTGGCTCGTACACCTCACCCCACATATGTTTCCTTGCCATAGATCGTATTCTTGGATTTCTAATGGAGACGATTTCTTGGTCAAATATCCGTAGGTGTTAGCCTTCGGTATTATTGAAAATTGTCGTTCATGGCTATTTTCGACGAAAATGGGGGTTGTGTTGCCATTGATCATCAACCAAAGGCTCATACACCTCACCCCACATATGTTTCCTTGCCATAAATCACATTCTTGTATTTCTAGTGGAGACCATTTCTTGGTCAAAAATTCGTAGGCGTTAGCCTTCGGTATTATTGAAAATTGTCGTTCATGGCTATTTTTGACAAAAATGGGGTTGTGTGGCCATTGATCATTGACCAAAGGCTCATACACCTCACCCCACATATGTTTCCTTGTCATAGATCATATTCTTGGATTTCTAGTAGAGACCATTTCTTGGTCAAAATCCGTAGGTGTTAGCCTTCGGTATTATTGAAAATGGTCGTTCATGGCTATTTTCGACAAAAATGGGGGTTGTGTGGCCATTGATCATCGACCAGAGGCTCGTACACCTCACCCCACATATGTTTTCTTGCCATAGATCACATTCTTGGATTTATGGTGGAGACCATTTCTTGGTCAAAAATCCGTAGGTGTTAGCCTTCGGTATTATTGAAAATGGTCGTTTATGGCTATTTTCGACAAAAATGGGGGTTGTGTGGCCATTGATCATAGACCAGAGGCTCGTACACCTCACCCCACATATGTTTCCTTGCCATAGATCACATGCTTGGATTTTTGGTGGAGGCCATTTCTTGGGCAAAATTCCGATCACATTCTTGGATTTATGGTGGAGACCATTTCTTGGTCAAAAATCCGTAGGTGTTACCCTTCAGTGTCATTGAATATGGTCGTTCATGGCTATTTTTGACAAAAATGGGGGTTGTGTGGCCATTGATCATCGACCAGAGGCTCGTACACCTCACCCCACATATGTTTCGTTGCCATAGATCACATTCTTGGATTTGTGGTGGAGACCATTTGCTGGTCAAAAATTCGTAGGTGTTAGCCTTCACTGTCATTGAAAATGGTCGTTCTTGGCTATTTTTGACAAAAAATGGGGGTTGTGTGGCCATTAATCATCGACCAGAGGCTCGTACACCTCACCCCACATATGTTTCCTTGCCAAAGATCACATTCTTGGATTTATGGTGGAGACCATTTCTTGGTCAAAAATCCGTAGGTGTTAGCCTTCAGTATTATTGAAAATGGTTGTTCATGGCTATTTTCGACAAAAATGGGGGTTGTGTGGCCATTGATCATCGACCAGAGGCTCGTACACCTCACCCCACATATGTTTCCTTGCCATAGATCACATACTTGGATTTATGGTGGAGACCATTTCTTGGTCAAAAATCCATAGGTGTTAGCCTTCGTTATTATTGAAAATCGTCGTTCATGGCTATTTTCGACAAAAATGGGGGTTGTGTGGCCATTGATCATCGACCAGAGGCTCGTACACCTCACCCCACATATGTTTTCTTGCCATAGATCACATTCTTGGATTTCTGGTGGAGACCATTTCTTGGTCAAAAATCCGTAGGTGTTAGCCTTCGGTATTATTGAAAATGGTCGGTCATGGCTATTTTCGACAAAAATGGGGGTGGTGTGGCCATTGATCATTGACCAGAGGCTCGTACACCTCACCCCACATATGTTTCCTTGCCATAGATCACATTCTTGGATTTCTGGTGGAGACCATTTCTTGGTCAAAAATCTGTAGGTGTTAGCCTTCGGTATTATTGAAAATGGTCGTTCATGGCTATTTTTGTCAAAAATGGGGGTTGTGTGGCCATTGATCTTCGACCAGTGGCTCATACACCTCACCCCACATATGGTTCCTTGCCATAGATCACATTCTTGGATTTCTGGTGGAGACCAATTCTTGGTCAAAAATCCGTAGGTGTTAGCCTTCGGTATCATCAAAAATGGGGGTTGTGTTGCCATTGATCATCAACCAGAGGCTCGTACACCTCACCCAACATATGTTTCCTTGCCATAGATCGCATTCTTGGATTTCTAGTGGAGACCATTTCTGGGTCAAAAATTCGTAGGCGTTAGCCTTCGGTACTATTGAAAATGGTCGTTCATGTCTATTTTCGACAAAAATGGGGGTTGTGTGGCCATTGATCATCGACCAGAGGCTCATACACCTCACCCCACATATGTTTCCTTGCCATAGATCATATTCTTGGATTTCTAGTGGAGACCATTTCTTGGTCAAAAATCCGTAGGTGTGCTTCGGTATTATTGAAAATGGTCGTTCATGGCTATTTTCGACAAAAATGGGGGTTGTGTGGCCATTGATCATCGACCAGAGGCTCGTACACCTCACCCCACATAAGTTTCCTTGCCATAGATCACTTTCTTGGATTTACGGTGGAGACCATTTCTTGGTCAAAAATCCGTAGGTGTTAGCCTTCGGTATTATTGAAAATGGTCGTTCATGGCTATTTTCGACAAAATTGGGGGTTGTGTGGCCATTGATCATCGACCAGAGGATCGTACACCTCACCCCACATATGTTTCTTTACCATAGATCACATGCTTCCATTTTTGGTGAAGACCATTTCTTGGGCAAAAATCCGATCACATTCTTGGATTTATGGTGGAGACCATTTCTTGGTCAAAAATCCGTATGTGTTTGCCTTCAGTGTCATTGAATATGGTCGTTCATTGCTATTTTTTGACAAAATGGGGGTTGTGTGGCCATTGATCATCGACCAGAGGCTCATACACCTCACCCCACATATGTTTCGTTGCCATAGATCACATTCTTGGATTTATGGTGGAGACCATTTCTTCGTCAAAAATTCGTAGGTGTTAGCCTTCAGTGTCATTGAAAATGGTCGTTCTTGGCTATTTTCGACAAAAATGGGGGTTGTGTGGTCATTGATCATCGACCAGAGGCTCGTACACCTCACCCTACATATGTTTCCTTGCCAAAGATCACATTCTTGGATTTATGGTGGAGACCATTTCTTGGTCAAAAATCCGTAGGTGTTAGCCTTCGGTATTATTGAAAATGGTCGTTCATTGCTATTTTCGACAAAAATGGGGGTTGTGTGGCCATTGATCATCGACCAGAGGCTCGTACACCTCACCCCACATATGTTTCCTTACCATAGATCACATTCTTGATTTATGGTGGAGACCATTTCTTGGTCAAAAATCCGTAGGTGTTAGCCTTCGGTATTATTGAAAATCGTCGTTCATGGCTATTTTCGACAAAAATGGGGGTTGTGTGGCCATTGATCATTGACCAGAGGCTCGTACACCTCACCCCACATATGTTTCCTTGCCATATATCATATTCTTGGATTTCTGGTGGAGACCATTTCTTGGTCAAAAATCCGTAGGTGTTAGCCTTCGGTATTATTGAAAATGGACGTTCAAGGCTATTTTCGACAAAAATGGGGGTTGTGTTGCCATTGATCATCGACCAGAGGCTCGTACACCTCACCCCACATATGTTTCTTTGCCATAGATCGTATTCTTGGATTTCTAGTGGAGACAATTTCTTGGTCAAATATCCGTAGGTGTTAGCCTTCGGTATTATTGAAAATGGCCATTCATGGCTATTTTCGACAAAAATGGGGGTTGTGTTGCCATTGATCATCAACCAGAGGCTCGTACACCTCACCCCACATATGTTTCCTTGCCATAGATTGCATTCTTGGATTTCTAGTGGAGACCATTTCTTGGTCAAAAATCCGATCACATTCTTGGATTTATGGTGGAGACCATTTCTTGGTCAAAAATCCGATCACATTCTTTTCTTGCCATCGACCAGAGGCTCGTACACCTCACCCCACATATGTTTCCTTGCCATAGATCACATTCTTGATTTATGGTGGAGACCATTTCTTGGGCAAAAATCCGTAGGTGAGGTGTACGAGCCTCTGGTCGATGATCAATGGCCACACAACCCCCATTTTTGTCAAAAATAGCCATGAACGACCATATTCAATGACACTGAAGGCAAACACATACGGATTTTTGACCAAGAAATGGTCTCCACCATAAATCCAAGAATGTGATCGGATTTTTGCCCAAGAAATGGTCTTCACCAAAAATCGAAGCATGTGATCTATGGCAAGGAAACATATGTGGGGTGAGGTGTACGATCCTCTGGTCGACGATCAATGGCCACACAACCCCCAATTTTGTCAAAAATAGCCATGAACGACCATTTTCAATAATACCGAAGGCTAACACCTACGGAATTTTGACCAAGAAATGGTCTCCACCAGAAATCCAAGAATTTGATCAATGGCAAGGAAACATATGTGGGGTGATGTGTACGAGCCTCTAGTCGATGATCAATGGCCACATAACCCCCATTTTTATCGAAAATAGCCATGAACGACCATTTTCAATAATATCGAAGGCTAACACCTACGGATTTTTGACCAAGAAATGGTCTCCACCATAAATCCAAGAATGTGATCTATGGCAAGGAAATATATGTGGGGTGAGGTGTACGAGCCTCTTGTCGATGATTAATGGCCACACAACCCCCATTTTTGTCGAAAATAGCCATGAACGACCATTTTCAATAATACCGAAGGCTAACACCTATGGATTTTTGACCAAGAAATGGTCTCCACTAGAAATCCAAGAATATGATCTATGGCAAGGAAACATATGTTGGGTGAGGTGTATGAGCCTCTGGTTGATGATCAATGGCCACCCAACCCCCATTTTTGTCGAAAATAGCCATGAACGACCATTTTCAATAATACCGAAGGCTAACGCCTACGGATTTTTGACCAAGAAATTGTCTCCATTAGAAATCCAAGAATGCGATCTATGGCAAGGAAACATATGTGGGGTGAGGTGTACGAGCCTCTGGTTGATGATCAATGGCAACACAACCCCCATTTTTGTCGAAAATAGCCATGAACGGCCATTTTCAATAATACCGAAGGCTAACACCTACGAATATTTGACCAAGAAATCATCTCCACTAGAAATCCAAGAATACGATCTATGGCAAGGAAACATATGTGGGGTGAGGTGTATGAGCTTCTGGTCGATGATCAATGGCAACACAACCCCCATTTTTGTCGAAAATAGCCATGAACGGCCATTTTCAATAATACCCAAGGCTAACAACTACGGATTTTTTTACCAAGAAATGGTCTCCACCAAAAATCCAAGAATGTGATCTATGGCTAGGAAACATATGTGGGGTGAGGTGTACGAGCCTCTGGTCGATGATCAATGGCCACACAACCCCCATTTTTTGTCGAAAATAGCCATGAACGACCATTTTCAATAATACCGAAGGCTAACACCTACGGATTTTTGACCTAGAAATGGTCTGCACCATAAATCTAAGAATGTGATCTATGGCAAGAAAACATATGTTGTGAGGTGTACGAGCCTCTGGTTGATGATCAATGCCCACACAACCCCCATTTTTGCCGAAAATAGCCATGAACGACCATTTTCAATAATATCGAATGCTAACACCTACGAATTTTTGACCAAGAAATGGTCTCCACTAGAAATCCAAGAATACGATCTATGGCAAGGAAACATATTTGGGGTGAGGTGTATGAGCCTCTGGTCGACGATCAATGGCCACACAACCCCCATTTTTGTCGAAAATAGCCATGAACGACCATTTTCAATAATACCAAAGGCTAACGCCTACGGATTTTTGACCAAGAAATGGTCTCCACTAGAAATCCAAGAATGCAATCTATGGCAAGGAAACATATGTGGGGTGAGGTGTACGAGGCTCTAGTTGATGATCAATGGCAACACAACCCCCATTTTTGTCGAAAATAGCCATGAATGGCCATTTTCAATAATACCGAAGGCTAACACCTACGGATATTTGACCAAGAAATAGTCTCCACTAGAAATCCAAGAATAGGATCTATGGCAAGGAAACATATGTGGGGTGAGGTGTACAAGCCTCTGGTCGATGATCAATGGCAACACAACCCCCATTTTTGTCGAAAATAGCCTTGAACGACCATTTTCAATAATACCGAAGGCTAACACCTACAGATTTTTTACCAAGAAATGGTCTCCACTAGAAATCCAAGAATGTGATCTATGGCAAGGAAACATTTTTGGGGTGAGCTGTACGAGCCTCTGGTCAATGATCAATGGCCACACAACCTCCATTTTTGTCGAAAATAGCCATGAACGACGATTTTCAATAATACTGAAGGCTAACACCTACGGATTTTTGACCAAGAAATGGTCTCCACCATAAATCAAGAATGTGATCTATGGCAAGGAAACATATGTGGGGTGAGGTGTACGAGCCTCTGGTCGATGATTAATGGCCACACAACCCCCATTTTTGTCGAAAATAGCCATGAACGACCATTTTCAATAATACCGAAGGCTAACACCTACGGATTTTTGACCAATAAATGGTCTCCACCATAAATCCAAGAATGTGATCTTTGGCAAGGAAACATATGTGGGGTGAGGTGTACGAGCCTCTGGTCGATGATCAATGGCCACACAACCCCCATTTTTGTCGAAAATAGCCAAGAACGACCATTTTCAATGACACTGAAGGCTAACACCTACGAATTTTTGACCAAGAAATGGTCTCCACCATAAAACCAAGAAATGTGATCTATGGCAACGAAACAAATGTGGGGTGAGGTGTACGAGCCTCTGGTCGATGATCAACGGTCACACAACCCCCATTTTTGTCAAAAATAGCCATGAACGACCATATTCAATGACACTGAAGGCAAACACATACGGATTTTTGACGAAGAAATGGTCTCCACCATAAATCCAAGAATGTGATCGGATTTTTGCCCAAGAAATGGTCTTCACCAAAAATCGAAGCATGTGATCTATGGCAAGGAAACATATGTGGGGTGAGGTGTACGATCCTCTGGTCGATGATCAATGGCCACACAACCCCCAATTTTGTCGAAAATAGCCATGAACAACCATTTTCTAATATACTGAAGGCTAACACCTACGGTTTTTTGACCAAGAAATGGTCTCCACCATAAATCCAAGAATGTGATCTATGGCAAGGAAACATATGTGGGGTGAGGTGTAGGAGCCTCTGGTCGATGATCAATTGCCACACAACCCCTATTTTTGTCGAAAATAGCCATGAACGACCATTTTCAATAATACCGAAGGCTAACACCTACGGATTTTTGACCAAGAAATGGTCTCCACTACAAATCCAAGAATATGATCTATGGCAAGCAAACATATGTGGGGTGAGGTGTATGAGCCTCTGGTCGATGATCAATGGCCACACAACCCCCATTTTTGTCGAAAATAGACATGAACGACCATTTTCAATAATACCGAAGGCTAACGCCTACGAATTTTTGACCCAGAAATGGTCTCCACTAGAAATCCAAGAATGCGATCTATGGCAAGGAAACATATGTTGGGTGAGGTGTACGAGCCTCTGGTTTATGATCAATGGCAACACAACCCCCATTTTTGATGAAAATAGCCATGAACGACCATTTTCAATAATACCGAAGGCTAACACCTACGGATTTTTTGACCAAGAAATGGTCTCCACCAGAAATCCAGGAATGTGATCTATGGCAAGGAACAATATGTGGGGTGAGTTGTATGAGCCTCTGGTCGATGATCAATGGCCAAACAACCCCCATTTTTGTCAAAAATAGCCATGAACGACCATTTTCAATAATACCGAAGGCTAACACCTACATATTTTTGACCAAGAAATGGTCTCCACTAGAAATCCAATAATGTGATCTATGGCAAGGAAACATATGTGGGGTGAGGTGTACGAGCCTCTAGTCAATGATCAATGGCCACACAACCCCCATTTTTGTCAAAAATAGCCATGAACGACCATTTTCAATAATACCGAAGGCTAACACCTACAGATTTTTGACCAAGAAATGGTCTCCACCAGAAATCCAAGAATGTGATCTATCGCAAGAAAACATATGTGTGGTGAGGTGTACGAGCCTCTGGTCGATGATCAATGGCCACACAACCCCCATTTTTGTCGAAAATAGCCATGAACGACGATTTTCAATAATAACGAAGGCTAACACCTATGGATTTTTGACCAAGAAATGGTCTCCACCATAAATCCAAGAATGTGATCTATGGCAAGGAAACATATGTGGGGTGAGGTGTACGAGCCTCTGGTCGATGATCAATGGCCACACAACCCCCATTTTTGTCGAAAATAGCCATGAAGGACCATTTTCAATAATACCGAAGGCTAACACCTACGGATTTTTGACCAAGAAATGGTCTCCACCATAAATCCAAGAATGTGATCTTTGGCAAGGAAACATATGTGGGGTGAGGTGTACTAGCCTCTGGTCGATGATCAATGGCCACACAACCCCCATTTTTGTCAAAAATAGCCAAGAGCGACCATTTTCAATGACAGTGAAGGCTAACACCTACAAATTTTTGACCAAGAAATGGTCTCCACCATAAATCCAAGAATGTGATCTATGGCAACGAAACATGTGTGGAGTGAGGTGTACGAGCCTCTGGTCGATGATCAATGGCCACAAAACCCCCATTTTTGTCAAAAATAGCCATGAACGACCATATTCAATGACACTAAAGGGTAACACCTACGGATTTTTGACCAAGAAATGGTCTCCACCATAAATCCAAGAATGTGATCGGAATTTTGCCCAAGAAATGGTCTCCACCAAAAATCCAAGCATGTGATCTATGGCAAGGAAACATATGTGGGGTGAGGTGTACGAGCCTCTGGTCGATGATCAATGACCACACAACCCCCATTTTTGTCAAAAATAGCCATGAACGACCATTTTCAATAATACCGAAGGCTAACACCTACGGATTTTTGACCAAGAAATGGTCTCCACCATAAATCCAAGAATGTGATCTATGGCAAGGGAACATATGTGGGGTGAGGTGTACGAGCCTCTGGTCGATGATCAATGGCCACACAACCCCCATTTTTGTCGAAAATAGCCATGAACGACCATTTTCAATAATACCGAAGGCTAACACCTACGGATTTTTGACCAAGAAATGGTCTCCACTAGAAATCCAAGAATATGATCTATGGCAAGGAAACATATGTGGGGTGAGGTGTAGGAGCCTTTGGTCAATGATCAAAGGCCACACAACCCCCATTTTTGTCGAAAATAGCCATGAACGACCATTTTCAATAATACCGAAGGCTAACGCCTACGAATTTTTGACCAAGAAATGGTCTCCACTAGAAATCCAAGAATGCGATCTATGGCAAGGAAACATATGTGGGGTGAGGTGTATGAGCCTCTGGTTGATGATCAATGGCAACACAACCCCCATTTTTGTCGAAAATAGCCATGAACGGAAGTTTTCAATAATACCGAAGGCTAACACCTACGGATATTTGACCAAGAAATTGTATCCACTAGAAATCCAAGAATACGATCTATGGCAAGGAAACATATGTGGGGTGAGGTCTACGAGCCTCTGGTCGATGATCAATGGCAACACAACCCCCATTTTTGTCAAAAATAGCCATGAACGACCATTTTCAATAATACCGAAGGCTAACACCTACGGATTTTTGACCAAGAAATGGTCTCCACCAGAAATCCAAGAATGTGATCTATGGCAAGGAAACATATGTGGGGTGAGGTGTACGAGCATCTGGTCAGTGATCAATGGCCACACAACCCCCATTTTTGTCGAAAATAGCCATGAACGGCCATTTTCAATAATACCGAAGGCTAACACCTACAGATTTTTGACCAAGAAATAGTCTCCACTAGAAATCCAAGAATAGGATCTATGGCAAGGAAACATATGTGGGGTGAGGTGTACAAGCCTCTGGTCGATGATCAATGGCAACACAACCCCCATTTTTGTCGAAAATAGCCTTGAACGACCATTTTCAATAATACCGAAGGCTAACACCTACAGATTTTTTACCAAGAAATGGTCTCCACTAGAAATCCAAGAATGTGATCTCTGGCAAGGAAACATTTGTGGGGTGAGCTGTACGAGCCTCTGGTCAATGATCAATGGCCACACAACCTCCATTTTTGTCGAAAATAGCCATGAACGATGATTTTCAATAATACTGAAGGCTAACACCTACGGATTTTTGACCAAGAAATGGTCTCCACCATAAATCCAAGAATGTGATCTTTGGCAAGGAAACATACGTGGGGTGAGGTGTACGAGCCTCTGGTCGATGATTAATGGCCACACAACCCCCATTTTTGTCGAAAATAGCCATGAACGACCATTTTCAATAATACCGAAGGCTAACACCTACGGATTTTTGACCAATAAATGGTCTCCACCATAAATCCAAGAATGTGATCTTTGGCAAGGAAACATATGTGGGGTGAGGTGTACGAGCCTCTGGTCGATGATCAATGGCTACACAACCCCCATTTTTGTCGAAAATAGCCAAGAACGACCATTTTCAATGACACTGAAGGCTAACACCTACAAATTTTTGACCAAGAAATGGTCTCCACCATAAATCCAAGAAATGTGATCTATGGCAACGAAACAAATGTGGGGTGAGGTGTACGAGCCTCTGGTCGATGATCAATGGTCACACAACCCCCATTTTTGTCAAAAATAGCCATGAACGACCATATTCAATGACACTGAAGGCAAACACATACGGATTTTTGACGAAGAAATGGTCTCCACCATAAATCCAAGAATGTGATCGGATTTTTGCCCAAGAAATGGTCTTCACCAAAAATCGAAGCATGTGATCTATGGCAAGGAAACATATGTGGGGTGAGGTGTACGATCCTCTGGTCGATGATCAATGGCCACACAACCCCCAATTTTGTCGAAAATAGCCATGAACAACCATTTTCAAATATACTGAAGGCTAACACCTACGGTTTTTTGACCAAGAAATGGTCTCCACCATAAATCCAAGAATGTGATCTATGGCAAGGAAACATATGTGGGGTGAGGTGTAGGAGCCTCTGGTCGATGATCAATGGCCACACAACCCCTATTTTTGTCGAAAATAGCCATGAACGACCATTTTCAATAATACCGAAGGCTAACACCTACGGATTTTTGACCAAGAAATGGTCTCCACCATAAATCCAAGAATGTGATCTTTGGCAAGGAAACATATGTGGGGTGAGGTGTACTAGCCTCTGGTCGATGATCAATGGCCACACAACCCCCATTTTTGTCAAAAATAGCCAAGAACGACCATTTTCAATGACAGTGAAGGCTAACACCTACAAATTTTTGACCAAGAAATGGTCTCCACCATAAATCCAAGAATGTGATCTATGGCAATGAAACATATGTGGGGTGAGGTGTACGAGCCTCTGGTCGATGATCAATGGCCACACAACCCCCATTTTTGTCAAAAATAGCCATGAACGACCATATTCAATGACACTAAAGGGTAACACCTACGGATTTTTGACCAAGAAATGGTCTCCACCATAAATCCAAGAATGTGATCGGAATTTTGCCCAAGAAATGGTCTCCACCAAAAATCCAAGCATGTGATCTATGGCAAGGAAACATATGTGGGGTGAGGTGTACGAGCCTCTGGTCGATGATCAATGACCACACAACCCCCATTTTTGTCAAAAATAGCCATGAACGACCATTTTCAATAATACCGAAGGCTAACACCTACGGATTTTTGTCCAAGAAATGGTCTCCACCATAAATCCAAGAATGTGATCTATGGCAAGGGAACATATGTGGGGTGAGGTGTACGAGCCTCTGGTCGATGATCAATGGCCACACAACCCCCATTTTTGTCGAAAATAGCCATGAACGACCATTTTCAATAATACCGAAGGCTAACACCTACGGATTTTTGACCAAGAAATGGTCTCCACTAGAAATCCAAGAATATGATCTATTGCAAGGAAACATATGTGGGGTGAGGTGTAGGAGCCTTTGGTCAATGATCAATGGCCACACAACCCCCATTTTTGTCGATAATAGCCATGAACGACCATTTTCAATAATACCGAAGGCTAACGCCTACGAATTTTTGACCAAGAAATGGTCTCCACTAGAAATCCAAGAATGCGATCTATGGCAAGGAAACATATGTGGGGTGAGGTGTATGAGCCTCTGGTTGATGATCAATGGCAACACAACCCCCATTTTTGTCGAAAATAGCCATGAACGGAAGTTTTCAATAATACCGAAGGCTAACACCTACGGATATTTGACCAAGAAATTGTATCCACTAGAAATCCAAGAATACGATCTATGGCAAGGAAACATATGTGGGGTGAGGTCTACGAGCCTCTGGTCGATGATCAATGGCAACACAACCCCCATTTTTGTCAAAAATAGCCATGAACGACCATTTTCAATAATACCGAAGGCTAACACCTACGGATTTTTGACCAAGAAATGGTCTCCACCAGAAATCCAAGAATGTGATCTATGGCAAGAAAACATATGTGGGGTGAGGTGTACGAGCATCTGGTCAGTGATCAATGGCCACACAACCCCCATTTTTGTCGAAAATAGCCATGAACGACCATTTTCAATAATACCGAAGGCTAACACCTACAGATTTTTGACCAAGAAATGGTCTCCACCAGAAATCCAAGAATGTGATCTATGGCAAGAAAACATATGTGGGGTGAGGTGTACGAGCCTCTGGTCGATGATCAATGGCCACACAACCCCCTTTTTTGTCGAAAATAGCCATGAACGACGATTTTCAATAATAACGAAGGCTGACACATACGGATTTTTGACCAAGAAATGGTCTCCACCATAAATCCAAGAATGTGATCTATGGCAAGGAAACATATGTGGGGTGAGGTGTACGAGCCTTGGTCGATGATCAATGGCCACACAACCCCCATTTTTGTCGAAAATAGCCATGAACGACCATTTTCAATAATACCGAAGGCTAACGCCTACGAATTTTTGACCAAGAAATGGTCTCCACTAGAAATCCAAGAATGCGATCTATGGCAAGGAAACATATGTGGGGTGAGGTGTATGAGCCTCTGGTTGATGATCAATGGCAACACAACCCCCATTTTTGTCGAAAATAGCCATGAACGGCAATTTTCAATAGTACTGAAGGCTAACACCTACGGATATTTGACCAAGAAATCGACTCCACTAGAAATCCAAGAATACGATCTATGGCAAGGAAACATATGTGGGGTGAGGTGTACGAGCCTCTGGTCGATGGTCAAAGGCAACACAACCCCCATTTTTGTCGAAAATAGCCATGAACGACCATTTTTAATAATACCGAAGGCTAACACCTACGGATTTTTGACCAAGAAATGGTCTCCACCAGAAATCCAAGAATGTGATCTATGGCAAGGAAACATATGTGGGGTGAGGTGTACGAGCCTCTGGTCGATGATCAATGGTCACACAACCCCCATTTTTGTCAAAAATAGCCATGAACGACCATATTCAATGACACTGAAGGCTAACACCTACAGATTTTTGACCAAGAAATGGTCTCCACCGGAAATCCAAGAATGTGATCTATGGCAAGAAAACATATGTGGGGTAAGGTGTACGAGCCTCTGGTCGATGATCAATGGCCACGCAACCCCCATTTTTGTCGAAAATAGCCATGAACGACGATTTTCAAGAATAACGAAGGCTAACACATACAGATTTTTGACCAAGAAATGGTCTCCACCATAAATCCAAGAATGTGATCTATGGCAAGGAAACATGTGTGGGGTGAGGTGTACGAGCCTCTGGTCAACGATCAATGGCCACACAACCCCCATTTTTGTCGAAAATAGCCATGAACGACCATGTTCAATGACACTGAAGGCTAACACCTACGATTTTTTGACCAAAAATGGTCTCCACCATAATTCCAAGAATCTGATCTACGACATCGAAACATATGTGGGGTGAGGTGTATGAGCCTCTGGTCGATGATTAATGGCCACACAACCCCCATTTTTGTCAAAAATAGCCAAGAACGACCATTTTCAATGACAGTGAATGCTAACACCTACGATTTTTTGACCAAGAAATGGTCTCCACCATAAATCCAAGAATGTGATCAATGGCAACGAAACATATGTGGGGTGAGGTGTATGAGCCTCTAGTCGATGACCAATGGCCAAACAACCCCAATTTTTGTCAAAAATAGCCATGAACGACCATATTCAATGACACTGAAGGCTAACACCTACGGATTTTTGACCAAGAAATGGTCTCCACCATAAATCCAAGAATGTGATCAGAATTTTGCCCAAGAAATGGTCTCCACCAAAAATCCAAGCATGTGATCTATGGCAAGGAAAGATATGTGGGGTGAGGTGTACGAGCCTCTGGTCGATGATGAATGGCCACACAACCCCCATTTTTGTCGAAAATAGCCATGAACGACCATTTTCAATAATACCGAAGGCTAACACCTACGGATTTTTGACCAAAAAATGGTCTCCACCATAAATCCAAGAATGTGATCTATGGCAAGGAAACATATGTGTAGTGAGGTGTATGAGCCTCTGGTCGAAGATCAATGACCACACAACCCCCATTTTTGTCGAAAATAGCCATGAACGACCATTTTCAATAATACCGAAGGCTAACACCTACGGATTTTTGACCAAGAAAAGGTCTCCACCATAAATCCAAGAATGTGATCTATGGCAAGGAAACATATGTGGGGTGAGGTGTACGAGCCTCTAGTCGACGATCAATGGCCACACAACCCCCTTTTTTGTCGAAAATAGCTATGAACGACCATTTTCAATGACACTGAAGGCTAACACCTACGAATTTTTGGCCAAAAATGGTCTCCACCATAATTCCAAGGATCTGATCTATGGCAATGAAACATATGTGGGGTGAGGTGTACGAGCCTCTGGTCGATGATCAATGGCCACACAACCCCCATTTTTTGTCGAAAATAGCCATGAATGAACATTTTCAATAATACCGAAGGTTAACACGTACGAATTTTTGCCTAAGAAATCGTCTCCACCAGAAATCCAAGAATGTGATCTATAGCAAGGAAACATATGTGGGGTGAGGTGCACGAGCCTTTGGTCGATGATCAAAGGCCACACAACCCCCATTTTTGTTGAAAATTGCCATGAACGACCATTTTCAATAATACCGAAGGCTAACACCTACAGATTTTTTACCAAGAAATCGTCACCACCAAAAATCCAAGAATGTCATCTATGGCAAGGAAACATATGTGGGATGAGGTGTACGAGCCTCTGGTTGATGATCAATGGCCACACAACCCCCATTTTTGTCGAAAATAGCCATGAATGACCATTTTCAATAATACCGAGGTCTAACACCTACGGATTTTTGACCAAGAAATGGACTCCACCAGAAATCCAAGAATGTGATCTATGGCAAAGAAACATATGTGGGGTGAGGTGTACGAGCCTCTGGTCGATGATCAATGGCCACACAACCCCCATTTTTGTCGAAAATAGCCATGAACGACCATTTTCAATAATACCGAAGGCTAACACCTACGGTTTTTTGACAAAGAAATGGTCTCCACTAGAAATCCAAGAATGCGATCTATGGCAAGGAAACATATGTGGGGTGAGGTGTACGAGCCTCTGGTCGATGTTCAATGGCAACACAACCCCCATTTTTGTCGAAAATAGCCATGAACGGTCATTTTCAATAATACCGAAGGCTAACACCTACGAATTTTTGACCAAGAAATGGTCTCCGCCATAAATCTAAGAATGTGATCTATGGAAACGAAACATATGTGGGGTGAGGTGTACGAGCCTCTAGGTGATGATCAATGGCCACACAACCCCCATTTTTGTCAAAAATTGCCATGAACGACCATATTCAATGACACTGAAGGCTAACACCTACGGATTTTTGACCAAGAAATGGTCTCCACCATAAATCCAAGAATGTGATCGGATTTTTGCCCAAGAAATGGTCTCCACCAAAATCCAAGAATGTGATCTATGGCAAGGAAACATATGTGGGGTGAGGTGTACGAGCCTCTGGTTGATGATCAATGGCCACACAACCCCCATTTTTGTCGAAAATAGCCATGAACGACCATTTTCAATAATACCGAAGGCTAACACCTACGGATTTTTGAACAAGAAAAGGTCTCCACCATAAATCCAAGAATGTGATCTATGGCAAGGAAACATATGTGGGGTGAGGTGTACGAGTCTCTAGTCGACGATCAATGGCCACACAACCCCCATTTTTGTCGAAAATAGCTATGAACGACCATTTTTAATGACACTGAAGGCTAACACCTACGAATTTTTGACCAAAAATGGTCTCCACCATAATTCCAAGAATCTGATCTATGGCAACGAAACATATGTGGGGTGAGGTGTACGAGCCTCTGGTCGATGATTAATGGCCACACAACCCCCATTTTTTGTCGAAAATAGCCATGAATGAACATTTTCAATAATACCGAAGGATAACACGTACGGATTTTTGCCCAAGAAATCGTCTCCACCAGAAATCCAAGAATGTGATCTATGGCAAGGAAACATATGTGGGGTGAGGTGCATGAGCCTTTGGTCGATGATCAAAGGCCACACAACCCCCATTTTTGTTGAAAATAGCCATGAACGACCATTTTCAATAATACCGAAGGCTAACACCAACAGATTTTTTACCAAGAAATCGTCACCACCAAAAATCCAAGAATGTCATCAATGGCAAGGAAACATATGTGGGATGAGGTGTACGAGCCTCTGGTCGATGATCAATGGCCACACAACCCCCATTTTTGTCGAAAATAGCCATGAAGGACCATTTTCAATAATACCGAAGGCTAACACCTACGGATTTTTGACCAAGAAATGGTCTCCACTAGAAATCAAAGAATGCGATCTATGGCAAGGAAACATATGTGGGGTGAGGTGTACGAGCCTCTGGTCGATGATCAATGGCAACACAACCCCCATTTTTATCAAAAATAGCCATGAACGGTCATTTTCAATAATACCGAAGGCTAAGACCTACGGATTTTTGACCAAGAAATGGTCTCCACTAGAAATCCAAGAATATGATCTATGGCAAGGAAACATATGTGGGGTGAGGTGTACGAGCCTCTGGTCGATGATCAATGGCAACACAACCCCCATTTTTGTCGAAAATTGCCATGAACGACCATTTTCAATAATACCGAAGGCTAACACCTACAGATTTTTGACCAAGAAATGGTCTCCACCATAAATGCAAGAATGTGATCTTTGGCAAGGAAACATATGTGGGGTGAGGTGTACGAGCCTCTGATTGATGATCAATGGCCACACAACCCCCATTTTTGTCGAAAATAGCCAAGAACGACCATTTTCAATGACACTGAAGGCTAACACCTACGAATTTTTGACCAAGAAATGGTCTCCTCCATAAATCCAAGAATGTGATCTATGGCAACGGAACATATGTCGGGTGAGGTGTACGAGCCTCTGGTCGATGATCAATGGCCACAGAACCCCCATTTTTGTCAAAAATAGCCATGAATGACCATATTCAATGGCACTGAAGGCTAACACCTACGGATTTTTGACCAAGAAATGGTCTCCACCATAAATCCAAGAATGTGATCGGATTTTTGCCAAAGAAATGGTCTCCACCAGAAATCCAAGAATGTGATCTATGACAAGGAAACATATGTGGGGTGAGGTGTACGAGCCTCTGGTCGATGATCAATGGCCACACAACCCCCATTTTTGTCGAAAATAGCCTTGAACGACCATTTTCAATAATACCTAAGGCTAACACCTACGGATTTTTGACCAAGAAATGGTCTCCACCATAAATCCAAGAATGTGATCTATGGCAAGGAAACATATGTGGGGTGAGGTGTACGAGCCTCTGGTCGACGATCAATGGCCACACAACCCCCATTTTTGTCGAAAATAGCCATGAACGACCATGTTCAATGTCACTGAAGGCTAACACCTACGATTTTTTGACCAAAAATGGTCTCCACCATAATTCCAATAATCTGATCTACGACATCGAAACATATGTGGGGTGAGGTGTACGAGCCTCTGGTCGATGATCAATTGCCACACAACCCCCATTTTTTGTCGCAAATAGCCATGAATGAACATTTTCAATAATACCGAAGGTTAACACGTACGGATTTTTGTCCAAGAAATCGTCTCCACCAGAAATCCAAGAATGTGATCTATGGCAAGGAAACATATGTGGGGTGAGGTGTACAAGCCTCTAGTCGATGATCATTGGCCACACAACCCCCATTTTTATCGAAAATAGCCATGAACGACCATATTCAATGACACTGAAGGCTAACACCTACGGATTTTTTACCAAGAAATGGTCTCCACCATAAATCCAAGAATGTGATCTTAGGCAAGGAAACATATGTGGGATGAGGTGTACGAGCCTTTGATAGATGATCAATGGCCGCACAACCCCCATTTTTGTCGAAAATAGCCAAGAACGACCATTTTCAATGACACTGAAGGCTAACACCTACGAATTTTTGACCAAGAAATGATCTCCTCCATAAATCCAAGAATGTGATCTATGGCAACGGAACATATGTGGGGTGAGGTGTACGAGCCTCTAGTCGATGATCGATGGCCACACAACCCCCATTTTTTGTCAAAAATAGCCATGAACGACCATATTCAATGACACTGAAGGCTAACACCTACGGATTTTTGACCAAGAAATGGTCTCCACCATAAATCCAAGAATGTGATCGGATTTTTGCCCAAGAAATGGTCTCCACCAGAAATCCAAGAATGTGATCTATGGCAAGGAAACATATGTGGGGTGAGGTGTACGAGCCTCTGGTCGATGATCAATGGCCGCACAACCCCCATTTTTGTCGAAAATAGCCATGAACGACCATTTTCAATAATACCGAAGGCTAACACCTACGGATTTTTGACCAAGAAATGGTCTCCACCATAAATCCAAAAATGTGATCTATGGCAAGGAAACATATGTGGGGTGAGGTGTACGAGCCTCTGGTCGATGATCAATGGCCACACAACCCCCATTTTTGTCAAAAATAGCCATGAACGACCATGTTCAATGACACTGAAGGCTAACACCTACGAATTTTTGACCAAAAATGGTCTCCACCATAATTCCAAAAATCTGATCTACGGCATCGAAACATATGTGGGGTGAGGTGTACGAGCCTCTGGTCGATGATCAATGGCCACACAACCCCCGTTTTTTGTCGCAAATAGCCATGAATGAACATTTTCCATAATACCGAAGGTTAACACATACGGATTTTTGCCCAAGGAATCGTCTCCACCAGAAATCCAAGAATGTGATCTATGGGAAGGAAACATATGTGGGGTGAGGTGTACAAGCCTCTGGTCGATGATCAATGGCCACACAACCCCCATTTTTATCGAAAATAGCCATGAACGATGATTTTCAATAATACTGAAGGCTAACACCCACGGATTTTTGACCAAGAAATCGTCTCCACCAAAAATCCAAGAATGTGATCTTAGGCAAGGAAACATATGTGGGATGAGGTGTACGAGCCTCTGGTCGATGATCAATGGCCACACAACCCCCATTTTTGTCGAAAATAGCCATGAACGACCATTTTCAATAATACCGAGGGCTAACACCTACGATTTTTTACCAAGAAATGGTCTCCACTAGAAATCCAAGAATGTGATCTATGGCAAGGAAACAAATGTGGGGTGAGGTGTACGAGCCTCTGGTCGATGATCAATGGCCATACAACCCCCATTTTTGTCAAAAATAGCCATGAACGACCATTTTCAATAATACCGAAGGCTAACACCTACGGATTTTTGACCAAGAAATGGTCTCAACTAGAAATCCAAGAATGTGATCTATGACAAGGAAACATATGTGGGGTGAGGTGTACGAGCCTCTGGTCGATGATTAATGGCCACACAACCCCCATTTTTGTCGAAACTAGCCATGAACGACCATTTTCAATAATACCGAAGGCTAACACCTACGGATTTTTGACCAAGAAATGGTCTCCACCAGAAATCCAATAATGTGATCTATGGCAAGAAAACATATGTGGGGTGAAGTGTTCGAGCCTCTTGTCGATGATCAATGGCCACACAACCCCCATTTTTGTCGAAAATAGCCATGAACGACCATTTTCAAGGACACTGAAGGCTAACACCTACGGATTTTTGACCAAGAAATGATCTCCACCATAAATCCAAGAATATGATCTATGGCAACAAAACATATGTGGGGTGAGGTGTATGAGCCTCTGGTCGATGATCAATGGCCACACAACCCCCATTTTTGTCGAAAATAGCCATGAACGACCATTTTCAATAATAACGAAGGCTAACACCTACGGATTTTTGACCAAGAAATGGTCTGCACCAGAAATCCGAGAATATGATCTATGGCAAGGAAACATATGTGGTTTGAGGTGTACGAACCTCTGGTCGGTGATAAATGGCCACACAACCCCATTTTTGTCGAAAATAGCCATGAACGACCATTTTCAGTAATACCGAAGGCTAACACCTACGGATTTTTGACCAAGAAATGGTCTCCACCAAAAATCCAAGAATGTGATCTATGGTAAGGAAACATATGTGGGGTGAGGTGTACGAGCCTCGGATCGACGATCAATGGCCACACAACCCCCATTTTTGTCGAAAATAGCCATGAACGACCATTTTCAATAATACCGAAGGTTAACACCTACGGATTTTTTACCAAGAAATAGTCTCCACCAAAAATCTAAGAATGTTATCTATGGCAAGGAAACATATGTGGGGTGAGGTGTACGAGCCTCTGGTCGATGATCAATGGCCACACAACCCCCATTTTTGTCGAAAATAGCCATGAACGACCATTTTCAATAATACCGAAGGCTAACACCTACGGATTTTTGACCAAGAAATGGTCTCCACCGAAAATCCAAGAATGTGATCTATGGCAAGCAAACATATGTGTAGTGAGGTGTATGAGCCTTTTGTCGAAGATCAATCGCCACACAACCCCCATTTTTGTCGAAAATAGCCATGAACGACCATTTTCAATAATACCGAAGGCTAACATATTCATATTTTTGACCAAGAAATGGTCTCCCCCAGAAATCCAAAAATGTGATCTATGGCAAGGAAATATATGTGGGGTGAGGTGTATGAGCCTCTGGTCGATGATCAATGTCACATAACCCCCATTTTTGTCAAAAATAGCAATGAACGACCATTTTCAACGCGTACGAATTTTTGACCAAGAAATGGTCTCCATAAGAAATCCAAGAATGCGATCTATGGCAAGGAAAAATATGTGGGGTGAGGTGTACAAGCCTCTGGTCGATGATAAATGGCCACATAACCCCCATTTTTGTCGAAAATAGCCATGAACGATCATTTTCAATAATAGCGAAGGCTAACAACTACGGATTTTTTTACCAAGAAATGGTGTCCACCAGAAATCAAAGAATGTGATCTATAGCAAGGAAACATATGTGGGGTGAGGTGTACGAGCCTCTGGTCGATGATCAATGGCCACACAACCCCCATTTTTGTCGAAAATAGCCATGAACGACCATTTTCAATAATACCGAAGGCGAACACCTACGGATTTTTTACCAAGAAATGGTCTCCACCAGAAATCCAAGAATGTGATCTATGGCAAGGAAACATATGTGGGGTGAGGTGTACGAGCCTCTGGTCGACGATCAATGGCCACACAACCCCCATTTTTGTCGAAAATAACCATGAACGACCATTTTCAATAATACCGATGGCTAACACCTATGGATTTTTGACCAAGAAATGGTCTCCACTAGAAATCCAAGAATGTGATCTATGGTAAGGATAAGTTTGTGGGGCGAGGTGTACGAGCCTCTAGTCGATGATCAATGGCCACACAACCCCCATTTTTGTCGAAAATAGCCATGAACGACCATTTTCAATAATACCGAAGGCTAACACGTACGGATTTTTGACCAAGAAATGGTCTCCATCAGAAATCCAAGAATGTGATCTATGGCAAGGAAACATATGTGGGGTGAGGTGTACGAGCCTCTGGTCGATGATAAATGGCCACACAACCCCCATTTTTGTCGAAAATAACAATGAACGACCATTTTCAATAATACCGAAGGCTAATACCTATGGATTTTTGACCAAGAAATGGTCTCCACTAGAAATCCAAGAATGTGATCTATGGCAAGGATACATATGTGGGGTGAGGTGTATGAGCCTTTGGTCGAAGATCAATGGCCACACAACCCCAATTTTTGTCGAAAATAGCCATGAACGACCATTTTCAATAATATCGAAGGCTAACATATTCAGATTTTTGACCAAGAAATGGTCTCCCCGAGTAATCCAAGAATGTGATCTATGGCAAAGAAACATATGTGGGGTGAGGTGTATGAGCCTCTAGTCGATGATCAATGGCACATAACCCCCATTTTTGTCGAAAATAGCAATGAACGACCATTTTCAATAATACCGAAGGCTAACACGTACGAATTTTTGACCAAGAAATGGTCTCCACAAGAAATCCATGAATGTGATCTATGGCAAGGAAAAATATGTGGGGTAAGGTGTACAAACGTCTGGTCGATGATAAATGGCCACGCAACCCCCATTTTTGTCGAAAATTGCCATGAACGACCATTTTCAATAATACCGAAGGCTAACACCTTCGGATTTTTTTACCAAGAAATGGTGTCTACCAGAAATCCAAGAATGTGATCTATAGCAAGGAAACATATGTGGGGTGAGGTGTACGAGCCTCTGGTCGATGATCAATGGCCACACAACCCCCATTTTTGTCGAAAATAGCCATGAACGACCATTTTCAATAATACCGAAGGCGAACACCTACGAATTTTTTACAAAGAAATGTCTCCACCAGAAATCCAAGAATGTGATCTATGGCAAGGAAACATATGTGGGGTGAGGTGTACAAGCCTCTAGTCGATGATCAATGGCCACACAACCCCCATTTTTGTCAAAAATAGCCATGAACGACCATTTTCAATAATACCGAAGGCTAACACGTACAAATTTTTGACCAAGAAATGGTCTCTACCAGAAATCCAAGAATGTGATCTATGGCAAGGAAGCATATGTGCGGTGAGGTGTACGAGCCTCTTGTCGATGATAAATCCACACAACCCCCATTTTTGTCGAAAATAGCCATGAACGACCATTTTCAATAATACCGAAGGCTAACACGTACGGATTTTTGACCAAGAAATGGTCTCCACCAGAAATCCAAGAATGTGATCTATGGCAAGGAAACATATGTGGGGTGAGGTGTACAAGCCTCTGGTCGATGATAAATGGCCACACAACCCCCAGTTTTATCGAAAATAACCATGAACGACCATTTTCAATAATACCGAAGGCTAATACCTATGGATTTTTGACCAAGAAATGGTCTCCACTAGAAATCCAAGAATGTGATCTATGGCAAGGATACATATGTGGGGTGAGGTGTATGAGCCTCTGGTCGATGATCAATGGCCACACAACGCCCATTTTTATCGAAAATAGCCATAAACGACCATTTTCAATAATACCGAAGGCTAACACTACGGATTTTTGACCAAGAAATGGTCTCCAGCAGAAATCCAAGAATGTGATCTATGGCACGGACACATATGTGGGGTGAGGTGTACGAGCCTCTGGTCGAAGATCAATGGCCACACAACCCCCATTTTTGTCAAAAATAGCCATGAACGACCATTTTCAATGACACTGAAGGCTAACACCTACGGATTTTAGACCAAGAAATGGTCTCCACCAAAAATCCAAGAATGTGATCTATGGCAAGGAAACATATGTGGGGTGAGGTGTATGAGCCTCTGGTCGTTGATCAATTGCCACACAACCCCCATTTTTGTCGAAAATAGCCATGAACGACCATTTTCAAAAATACCGAAGGCTAACACCTACGGATTTTTGACGAAGAAATGATCTCCACCAAAAATCCAAGAATGTGATCTATGGCAAGGAAACATATGTGAGGTGAGGTGTACGAGCCTCTGGTCGATGATCAATGGCCACACAACCCCCATTTTAGTCGAAAATAGCCATGAACGACCATTTTCAAAAATACTGAAGGCTAACACATACGAATTTTTGACCAAGAAATGGTCTCCACCAGAAATCCAAGAATGTGATCTATGGCAAGGAAACATATATGGGGTGAGGTGTATGAGCCTCTGGTCGATGATTAATGGCCACACAACCCCCATTTTTTCAAAAATAGCCATGACCGACCATTTTCAATAATACCGAAGGCTAACACCGACAAATTTTTGACCAAGAAATGGTCTCCACCAGAAATCCAAGAATGTAATCTATGGCAAGGAAACATATGTGTGGTGAGGTGTACGAGCCTCTGGTCGATGATCAATGGTCACACAACCCCCATTTTTGTCGAAATTAGCCATGAACGAGCATTTTCAATGGCACCGAAGGCTAACACCTACGGATTTTTGACCAATAAATGGTCTCCACCATAAAACCAAGAATGTGATCTATGGCAAGGAAACATATGTAGAGCGAGGTGTATGAGCCTCTGGTCGATAATCAATTGCCACACAACCCCCATTTTTGTCGAAAATAGCCATGAACGACCATTTTCAATAATACCGAAGGCTAACACCTACGGATTTTTGACCAAGAAATGATCTCCACCAAAAATCCAAGAATGTGGTCTATGTCAATAAAACATGTGTGGGGTGAGGTGTACGAGCCTCTGGTCGATGATCAATGGCCACACAACCCCCATTTTTGTTGAAAATAGCCATGAACGACCATTTTTAATAATACCGAAGGCTAACACCTATGGATTTTTGACCAAGAAATGGTCTCCACTAGAAATCCAAGAATGTGATCTATGGTAAGGATAAGTTTGTGGGGCGAGGTGTACGAGCCTCTAGTCGATGATCAATGGCCACACAACCCCCATTTTTGTCGAAAATAGCCATGAACGACCATTTTCAATAATACCGAAGGCTAACACGTACGGATTTTTGACCAAGAAATGGTCTCCATCAGAAATCCAAGAATGTGATCTATGGCAAGGAAACATATGTGGGGTGAGGTGTACGAGCCTCTGGTCGATGATAAATGGCCACACAACCCCCATTTTTGTCGAAAATAGCAATGAACGACAATTTGCAATAATACTGAAGGCTAATACCTATGGATTTTTGACCAAGAAATGGTCTCCACTAGAAATCCAAGAATGTGATCTATGGCAAGGATACATATGTGGGGTGAGGTGTATGAGCCTTTGGTCGAAGATCAATGGCCACACAACCCCAATTTTTGTCGAAAATAGCCATGAACGACCATTTTCAATAATATCGAAGGCTAACATATTCAGATTTTTGACCAAAAAATGGTCTCCCCGAGTAATCCAAGAATGTGATCTATGGCAAAGAAACATATGTGGGGTGAGGTGTATGAGCCTCTAGTCGATGGTCAATGGCACATAACCCCCATTTTTGTCGAAAATAGCAATGAGCGACCATTTTCAATAATACCGAAGGCTAACACGTACGAATTTTTGACCAAGAAATGGTCTCCACAAGAAATCCATGAATGTGATCTATGGCAAGGAAAAATATGTGGGGTAAGGTGTACAAACGTCTGGTCGATGATAAATGGCCACGCAACCCCCATTTTTGTCGAAAATTGCCATGAACGACCATTTTCAATAATACCGAAGGCTAACACCTTCGGATTTTTTTACCAAGAAATGGTGTCCACCAGAAATCCAAGAATGTGATCTATAGCAAGGAAACATATGTGGGGTGAGGTGTACGAGCCTCTGGTCGATGATCAATGGCCACACAACCCCCATTTTTGTCGAAAATAGCCATGAACGACCATTTTCAATAATACCGAAGGCGAACACCTACGAATTTTTTACAAAGAAATGTCTCCACCAGAAATCCAAGAATGTGATCTATGGCAAGGAAACATATGTGGGGTGAGGTGTACAAGCCTCTAGTCGATGATCAATGGCCACACAACCCCCATTTTTGTCGAAAATAGCCATGAACGACCATTTTCAATAATACCGAAGGCTAACACGTACAAATTTTTGACCAAGAAATGGTCTCTACCAGAAATCCAAGAATGTGATCTATGGCAAGGAAGCATATGTGCGGTGAGGTGTACGAGCCTCTTGTGGATGATAAATCCACACAACCCCCATTTTTGTCGAAAATAGCCATGAACGACCATTTTCAATAATACCGAAGGCTAACACGTACGGATTTTTGACCAAGAAATGGTCTCCACCAGAAATCCAAGAATGTGACCTATGGCAAGGAAACATATGTGGGGTGAGGTGTACGAGCCTCTGGTCGATGATAAATGGCCACACAACCCCCATTTTTGTCGAAAATAACCATGAACGACCATTTTCAATAATACCGAAGGCTAATACCTATGGATTTTTGACCAAGAAATGGTCTCCACTAGAAATCCAAGAATGTGATCTATGGCAAGGATACATATGTGGGGTGAGGTGTATGAGCCTCTGGTCGATGATCAATGGCCACACAACGCCCATTTTTATCGAAAATAGCCATAAACGACCATTTTCAATAATACCGAAGGCTAACACTACGGATTTTTGACCAAGAAATGGTCTCCAGCAGAAATCCGAGAATGTGATCTATGGCACGGACACATATGTGGGGTGAGGTGTACGAGCCTCTGGTCGAAGATCAATGGCCACACAACCCCCATTTTTGTCAAAAATAGCCATGAACGACCATTTTCAATGACACTGAAGGCTAACACCTAAGGATTTTAGACCAAGAAATGGTCTCCACCAAAAATCCAAGAATGTGATCTATAGCAAGGAAACATATGTGGGGTGAGGTGTATGAGCCTCTGGTCGTTGATCAATTGCCACACAACCCCCATTTTTGTCGAAAATAGCCATGAACGACCATTTTCAAAAATACCGAAGGCTAACACCTACAGATTTTTGACGAAGAAATGATCTCCACCAAAAATCCAAGAATGTGATCTATGGCAAGGAAACATATGTGAGTTGAGGTGTACGAGCCTCTGGTCGATGATCAATGGCCACACAACCCCCATTTTAGTCGAAAATAGCCATGAACGACCATTTTCAAAAATACTGAAGGCTAACACATACGAATTTTTGACCAAGAAATGGTCTCCACCAGAAATCCAAGAATGTGATCTATGGCAAGGAAACATATGTGGGGTGAGGTGTATGAGCCTCTGGTCGATGATAAATGGCCACACAACCCCCATTTTTTCAAAAATAGCCATGAACGACCATTTTCAATAATACCGAAGGCTAACACCGACAAATTTTTGACCAAGAAATGGTCTCCACCAGAAATCCAAGAATGTAATCTATGGCAAGGAAACATATGTGTGGTGAGGTGTACAAGCCTCTGGTCTATGATCAATGGTCACACAACCCCCATTTTTGTCGAAATTAGCCATGAACGACCATTTTCAATGGCACCGAAGGCTAACACCTACGGATTTTTGACCAAGAAATGGTCTCCACCATAAAACCAAGAATGTGATCTATGGCAAGGAAACATATGTAGAGCGAGGTGTATGAGCCTCTGGTCGATAATCAATTGCCACACAACCCCCATTTTTGTCGAAAATAGCCATGAACGACCATTTTCAATAATACCGAAGGCTAACACCTACGGATTTTTGACCAAGAAATGATCTCCAAGAAAAATCCAAGAATGTGGTTTATGGCAACAAAACATGTGTGGGGTGAGGTGTACGAGCCTCTGGTCGATGATCAATGGCCACACAACCCCCATTTTTGTTGAAAATAGCCATGAACGACCATTTTCAATAATACCGAAGGCTAACACCTATGGATTTTTGACCAAGAAATGGTCTCCACTAGAAATCCAAGAATGTGATCTATGGTAAGGATAAGTTTGTGGGGCGAGGTGTACGAGCCTCTAGTCGATGATCAATGGCCACACAACCCCCATTTTTGTCGAAAATAGCCATGAACGACCATTTTCAATAATACCGAAGGCTAACACGTACGGATTTTTGACCAAGAAATGGTCTCCATCAGAAATCCAAGAATGTGATCTATGGCAAGGAAACATATGTGGGGTGAGGTGTACGAGCCTCTGGTCGATGATAAATGGCCACACAACCCCCATTTTTGTCGAAAATAACAATGAATGACCATTTTCAATAATACCGAAGGCTAATACCTATGGATTTTTGACCAAGAAATGGTCTCCACTAGAAATCAAAGAATGTGATCTATGGCAAGGATACATATGTGGGGTGAGGTGGATGAGCCTTTGGTCGAAGATCAATGGCCACACAACCCCAATTTTTGTCGAAAATAGCCATGAACGACCATTTTCAATAATATCGAAGGCTAACATATTCAGATTTTTGACCAAAAAATGGTCTCCCCGAGTAATCCAAGAATGTGATCTATGGCAAAGAAACATATGTGGGGTGAGGTGTATGAGCCTCTAGTCGATGATCAATGGCACATAACCCCCATTTTTGTCGAAAATAGCAATGAACGACCATTTTCAATAATACCGAAGGCTAACACGTACGAATTTTTGACCAAGAAATGGTCTCCACAAGAAATCCACGAATGTGATCTATGGCAAGGAAAAATATGTGGGGTAAGGTGTACAAACGTCTGGTCGATGATAAATGGCCACGCAACCCCCATTTTTGTCAAAAATTGCCATGAACGACCATTTTCAATAATACCGAAGGCTAACACCTTCAGATTTTTTTACCAAGAAATGGTGTCCACCAGAAATCCAAGAATGTGATCTATAGCAAGGAAACATATGTGGGGTGAGGTGTACGAGCCTCTGGTCGATGATCAATGGCCACACAACCCCCATTTTTGTCGAAAATAGCCATGAACGACCATTTTCAATAATACCGAAGGCGAACACCTACGAATTTTTTACAAATAAATGTCTCCACCAAAAATCCAAGAATGTGATCTATGGCAAGGAAACATATGTGGGGTGAGGTGTACAAGCCTCTAGTCGATGATCAATGGCCACACAACCCCCATTTTTGTCGAAAATAGCCATGAACGACCATTTTCAATAATACCGAAGGCTAACACGTACAAATTTTTGACCAAGAAATGGTCTCTACCAGAAATCCAAGAATGTGATCTATGGCAAGGAAGCATATGTGCGGTGAGGTGTACGAGCCTCTTGTCGTTGATAAATCCACACAACCCCCATTTTTGTCGAAAATAGCCATGAACGACCATTTTCAATAATACTGAAGGCTAACACGTACGGATTTTTGACCAAGAAAAGGTCTCCACCAGAAATCCAAGAATGTGATCTATGGCAAGGAAACATATGTGGGGTGAGGTGTACGAGCCTCTGGTCGATGATAAATGGCGACACAACCCCCATTTTTGTCGAAAATAACCATGAACGACCATTTTCAATAATACCGAAGGCTAATACCTATGGATTTTTGACCAAGAAATGGTCTCCACTAGAAATCCAAGAATGTGATCTATGGCAAGGATACATATGTGGGGTGAGGTGTATGAGCCTCTGGTCGATGATCAATGGCCACACAACGCCCATTTTTATCGAAAATAGCCATAAACGACCATTTTCAGTAATACCGAAGGCTAACACTACGGATTTTTGACCAAGAAATGGTCTCCAGCAGAAATCCAAGAATGTGATCTATGGCACGGACACATATGTGGGGTGAGGTGTACGAGCCTCTAGTCGAAGATCAATGGCCACACAACCCCCATTTTTGTCAAAAATAGCCATGAACGACCATTTTCAATGACACTGAAGGCTAACACCTACGGATTTTAGACCAAGAAATGGTCTCCACCAAAAATCCAAGAATGTGATCTATGGCAAGGAAACATATGTGGGGTGAGGTGTATGAGCCTCTGGTCGTTGATCAATTGCCACACAACCCCCATTTTTGTCGAAAATAGCCATGAACGACCATTTTCAAAAATACCGAAGGCTAACACCTACGGATTTTTGACGAAGAAATGATCTCCACCAAAAATCCAAGAATGTGATCTATGGCAAGGAAACATATGTGAGGTGAGGTGTACGAGCCTCTGGTCGATGATCAATGGCCACACAACCCCCATTTTAGTCGAAAATAGCCATGAACGACCATTTTCAAAAATACTAAAGGCTAACACATACGAATTTTTGACCAAGAAATGGTCTCCACCAGAAAAACAAGAATGTGATCTATGGCAAGGAAACATATGTGGGGTGAGGTGTATGAGCCTCTGGTCGATGATAAATGGCCACACAACCCCCATTTTTTCAAAAATAGCCATGAACGACCATTTTCAATAATACCGAAGGCTAACACCGACAAATTTTTGACCAAGAAATGGTCTCCACCAGAAATCCAAGAATGTAATCTATGGCAAGGAAACATATGTGTGGTGAGGTGTACGAGCCTCTGGTCGATGATCAATGGTCACACAACCCCCATTTTTGTCGAAATTAGCCATGAACGACCATTTTCAATGGCACCGAAGGCTAACACCTACGGATTTTTGACCAAGAAATGGTCTCCACCATAAAACCAAGAATGTGATCTATGGCAAGGAAACATATGTAGAGCGAGGTGTATGAGCCTCTGGTCGATAATCAATTGCCACACAACCCCCATTTTTGTCGAAAATAGCCATGAACAACCATTTTCAATAATACCGAAGGCTAACACCTACAGATTTTTGACCAAGAAATGATCTCCACCAAAAATCCAAGAATGTGGTCTATGGCAACAAAACATGTGTGGGGTGAGGTGTACGAGCCTCTGGTCGATGATCAATGGCCACACAACCCCCATTTTTGTTGAAAATAGCCATGAACGACCATTTTCAATAATACCGAAGGCTAACACGTACAGATTTTTGACCAAGAAATGGTCACCACTAGAAATCCAAGAATGTGATCTATGGCAAGGAAACATATGTGGGGTGAGGTGTAAGAGCCTGTGGTCGATGATAAATGGCCACACAACCCCCATTTTTGTCGAAAATAGCCATGAACGACCATTTTCAATAACACCGAAGGCTAACACCTACGGATTTTTGACCAAGAAATGGTCTCCACCATAAAACCAAGAATGTGATCTATGGCAAGGAAACATATGTGTAGCGAGGTGTACGAGCCTCTGGTCGATAATCAATTGGCACACAACCCTCATTTTTGTCGAAAATAGCCATGAACGACCATTTTTTCAATAATACTGAAGGCTAACACCTATGGATTTTTGACCAAGAAATGGTCTCCACCAAAAATCCATTAATGTGGTCTATGGCAAGGAACCATATGTGGGGTATGGTGTACGAGCCTCTGGTCGATGATCAATGGCCACACAACCCCCATTTTTGTCGAAAATAGCCATGAGCGACCATTTTCAATAATACCAAAGGCTAACACCTACGGATTTTTGACCAAGAAATGGTGTCCACCAGAAATCCAAGAATGTGATCTATGGAAAGGAAACATATGTGGGGTGAGGTGTACGAGCCTCTGGTCGATTATCAATGACCACACGACCCCCATTTTTGTCGAAAATAGCCATGAACGACCATTTTCAATAATACCGAAGACTAACACGTACGGATTTTTGACCAAGAAATGGTCACCACTAAAAATCCAAGAATGTGATCTATGGCAAGGAAACATATGTGGGGTGAGGTGTACGAGCCTCTGGTCGATGATAAATGGCCACACAACCCCCATTTTTGTCGAAAATAGCCATGAACGACCATTTTCGATAATACCGAAGGCTAACATCTACGGATTTTTGACCAAGAAATGGTCTCCACTAGAAATCCAAGAATGTGATCTATGGCAAGGATACATATGTGGGGTGAGGTGTATGAGCCTCTGGTCGATGATCAATGGCCACACAACGCCCATTTTTATCAAAAATAGCCATGAACAACCATTTTCAATAGTACCGAAGGCTAACACCTACGGATTTTTGACCAAGAAATGGTCTCCACCAGAAATCCATGAATGTGATCTATGGCATGGACACATATGTGGGGTGAGGTGTATGATCCTCTGGTCGATGATCAATGGCCACACAACCCCCATTTTTGTCGAAAATAGCCATGAACGACCATTTTCAATGACACTGAAGGCTAACACCTACGGATTTTAGACCAAGCAATGGTCTCCACCAAAAATCCAAGAATGTCATCTATGGTAAGGAAACATATGTGGGGTGAGGTGTATGAGCCTCTGGTCGATGATCAATTGCCACACAACACCCATTTTTGTCGAAAATAGCCATGAACGACCATTTTCAATAATACCAAAGGATAACACCTACGGATTTTTGACCAAGAAATGGTCACCACTAAAAATCCAAGAATGTGATCTATGGCAAGGAAACATATGTGGGGTGAGGTGTATGAGCCTCTGGTCGATGATAAATGGCCACACAACCCCCATTTTTGTCGAAAATAGCCATGAACGACCATTTTCAATAATACCGAAGGCTAACATCTACGGATTTTTGACCAAGAAATGGTCTCCACCAGAAATCCAAGAATGTGATCTATGGCAAGGATACATATGTGGTGTGAGGTGTATGAGCCTCTGGTCGATGATCAATGGCCACACAATGCCCATTTTTATCGAAAATAGCCATGAACAACCATTTTCAATAATACCAAAGGCTAACACCTACGGATTTTTGACCAAGAAATGGTCTCCACCAGAAATCCATGAATGTGATCTATGGCATGGACACATATGTGGGGTGAGGTGTACGATCCTCTGGTCGATGATCAATGGCCACACAACCCCCATTTTTGTCGAAAATAGCCATGAACGACCATTTTCAATGACACTGAAGGCTAACACCTACGGATTTTAGACCAAGCAATGGTCTCCACCAAAAATCCAAGAATGTCATCTATGGTAAGGAAACATATGTGGGGTGAGGTGTATGAGCCTCTGGTCAATGATCAATTGCCACACAACACCCATTTTTGTCGAAAATAGCCATGAACGACCATTTTCAATAATACCGAAGGCTAACACCTACGGATTTTTGACCAAGAAATGGTCTCCACCAAAAATCCAAGAATGTGATCTATTGCAAGGAAACATATGTGGGGTGAGGTGTACGGGCCTCTAGTCGATGATCAATGGCCACACAACCCCCATTTTAGTCGAAAATAGCCATGAACGACCATTTACAATAATGGTGGAGGCTAACACATACGGATTTTTGACCAAGAAATGGTCTCCACCAGAAATCCAAGAATGTGATCTATGGCAAGGAAACATATGTGGGGTGAGGTGTACGAGCCTCTGGTCAATGATAAATGGCCACACAACCCCCATTTTTGTCGAAAATAGCCATGGACGACCATTTTCGATAATACCGAAGGCTAATGTAACACCCCATGTGTTATTACACTTTCAGTCGCGACTATGGACTTAAGCACAGAAGGTTAGTGAGAATAATGGTCTCTATGTCCTACTCCTCTTTGTCTATCATGATTTCGATATCGCCTTTGTCTCTGTCTATTTGGACTATTCCTAATGTTTCGTGAATTATCGAGTCTAGTGCCTGTTTAAAATATATTGATTAAGCGTATGCGAATTTGGAATCTCAACTCACTCTTGCGATTTTGGCCCAAGTCAATATTATTAGAACTCGACGATAGAAGTTTGCTGCAAAATTAAATCGGCCTGAGATAATTAGAGCTGAGACCCAGTATTCATAATTAATCCGTTTCCCTATTCGTAGTAGCAGATAAATTTTTGTTCGACTTCAAATTAATGGAATGTTGTCTTTAGTAGCATTTCTGATATCGTTTTGTTTCGGTCCGTATGTTTCTTGCTCAGATTTAAATCTTCGGATATAAATAACTAGTCAAATTTCATCTAATCCCGGTAGTTTTCAACCAATCAAACGTTGTCTAAATATTTTACCTGGTCTCGCTTTGGTCCAACTCATTTATTCCTCTTTAAAACCCTAGTCCCAGAACACTATATATCCGTATCGCTTTTGTAAAAAAAGAAACAAGAAAAAAAACCAAATCAAATGTGGAAAATATCTTTCTTATCCCACCGCTCAATTCCTCTCCCTGATCTTTTCATCGTGCGTGGCTGTGGAGCGCTGCTCATCTCTCCCTCAGACCCTCACGGCACCTGCTCCCCCACGCGTCCTCCTCTAATAGGAAATCACTCCCTCATGTCTCACTCACAGCAGCTGCCGCTCAACTTCATCTCTTCCAGTCGTCCTTGGCTCCTCGCCCTGGCCTTAGGTCCCAGCTCGCCCTCCCTTACTCCTTTAGCCGGTTGCCGTTTCCCAGCTCTCCATGGCCGTCGCTTGGCTCACTGGAGCTCGCGCCCACCTCCAGCTCGGTCTACACCTCCGTTTTCCCTCCCTGTCTGGGCATGGGCACCTTGCCGTCGGCGCCCCTTTCTCAAACCGTCTTGGCCCCGGACTCGCCCCAGCTATGCTCGCCAGCAGCCGAGCGCCATCTGGGCGTGCTCGCCTGTTCCACCGCTGCCAAGGTCTAGTCGTGGCTCCCTAGAAGCTGTCGTGGAGCTCTATGTTGCCAGTTCGCCGTCTCTACTCTCAGGCCGCACTCAAGCCGACGCCCATGGAGTTCGCCCCTGCTACCTCCAGCACCCAACCCATCTCCAGTCGCCGACCCTCGATTTCACCTTGGCCACGCTTCTGCAATCCCTGTTGGTGGAGCTCCATTTGCCATACAAGCTGTTGGACGCCGAGCCCCGTGACGTCTTGTTCTTCGCTAGGCTACGTCTCATGCTGCTCTTGTGCTCCAGTGCTTCGCCATTGATCTGTACCATCACGCTCGTAAGTGATGCGGTTGTTAGGTGCCACTTCAAGTCGCGTCCTCGATTCCACTAGCCATGGGTTGTCATCGTGTTTATAGTGCTGAGCTTCTTTTCTTACTATGGACTGTGTTGTGTGCGCGAAGGATTGGTTGTGGTTTAATTGTGTGCATGAATGTGAATTTGTGGAGAAGAGAGCGAATCCCGTGCGACACTCGTCAGGTGTCCGACCGGTGATTTGGGTGAACCGGTGCTCGTCGTCGCTTCCGCGTGATTAGAGTCATGTTTGGTCGTGGTGAGCCATTTCACTGCTCCTGCTTTTGGTTGATGCCTAGATTGGATAGATATATATTAGTCACGATGATTGTTGTGATTAAATTGGGTGTTGCAAAATGCTTCATTACATGTACTATTATAATTGTGTTCTTGATCAGGAAATAATCACGTTATGTGAAACTTAGGTTTAAAATGTTTGTGTATAAGGAATATTTAATTGAATAAGCTTTATGTTTGTAGAATAGAGTTCATCATTAATGATGTCTATGTTATTACTATTGTCTTCTTAGCCTCACTTGAGTTTAGCGTTTATACATTTTAGGTCATTTGTTCCTAAAAGTGTGGTGATAGAGTTATGCAGTGTTTAGTAATACTCTACATACTAAATCAAGGAAATCCATGAAACCCCGTGATAAAGTTGTATAAATGCATTAGGTTGTTGAGATTGTGATTTGGTGGGGTTCTATGTTTTGATCATGTTTATTTAGTTAGTATATTATGTGGGTTTGTCCGGAAAAGGAGCTTAGGGAGCTAGTTAGGGTGTTTCTATTCACATTCGGAATTTAGGTGTCCAATAGTGCTAAGCCTATGTTTGGTTGGTATTTATAGGTCTCTTGTTAAACTAGACGAACGTGAGTTTTGTGCCTAGTGAGTTATAGGTATCTGGGGTTTACTTACGAAAGTTCTGATGCATTGTGGTTAAGTATTTAATCTTCTCCGGTATAGCAATATTTAGTCTTGTGCTATTCCTGTTTGTAGTCATTCATGTGCATTATGCATCTCATTAGGTGCGCTAGTTGATCACGTGATGCAGAGGACGAGCCGAGTCGACCCCAAGATGATGTAATGGGTGGGCTACTTCACAAGGTGTTGCTAGTGGACAAACCTGAGGATGGGCAGACTGAGCGAGTGTCAGAACAAAAGCTGATCGCCAAGTGATCATCGTCTAACAAACACTAACCTAGTGTTTTATTCAGGCAAGCCTCGGTGCATTTACCCCTTTCCTTGTGTTTTAAAAAGCTTTTCTCACTTATATGATGCATTAGGTGATAGGAGTTGTGTGATAAACAATTGATGCATTACCATTCCTTGTAAATTCCTTGATCCCTGTTTTATAAAAAGAACTGATAATGCTTAGCCCTGCTTAGAAACTTAAAAATCATTTGTTTTCGAAAAGAATGATGTGGAACATTGGTTATGGACTTTTCTTTCAAAAATCTAAGCAAACTTAAGATGGTGAGTCCATTAGGGTCCAGGTGGGTTCATCGTCACGAAAAGAGTACCCCTGCCGGGTACCAAAAACAGGAAAAATGTTGGATTAAATTGAGACCGGGCGGGTGACTTGCACGAGAAGGAAGTCTTAGTTTAGTGTCTCCGTCTGTGTCGATTAAGGACCGTCCGCTGTAGGCCAGTAGGTAGAGAATTTATAACTATCCACATGCCCTGGTATGGGACAGGGTAAGCCTAATCTTGGCTGGACCAATACCAGAACAGCTCGCCCACACTGGGTGTGGGAGATGGCGAGAGTAGCTTGTACCCTCCGTGGCAAGAGGCTGGACGGTGGGGTGATCTGTACTCTCGGGTAGCGGGAACCTGTTCTACCCAAGTGCAGGTTGACATATGCAAGGGTTAAGTGCTACATATGTTGTGTGGTTAGGGATCCCCAGCTAGGTTCAATCGGTTCAAATCTTCGGTACTCCTCGGTTAAGGAGACTCTGCCCTACGACTTACTACGGTAGATCAAGAAGTTAAAGATGAATTGAAGGGTAGTAATAAAAGAAAGCTAGATTAGGCCAAGTGATTGCTCTAGATTAGGCCAATCTAGATTCAATAAATTATTTAACTTGACAATAAAATGAAGGCTTAAGGACCAACTTTAGTAAGCTTTTATGCAAAATGAGTCCTTGATTCTTGATACGCCTTACCTTGATTCCTAATCAGCCAGCATATCCTTGAGAGTCTTTTTATTTTGTCGGGTAAGACTTGCGAAAGTACACTCCGTACTCAGGGCTTCGGCCCATGTTGTTTTAGGTGAAGAGCATGTGGAGTGTTGCTGTTTCTGCACAAAGGTGGTTCCCAAACAGGAGGAAGAACCATAATAGAAGTGTGCTGCTGTGGATGGTGCTAAGTGCCGGTGGGCTCGGCCTTCTTATATTAGTATACCCTGTCTTTCTTTTCTTATGGAGATTGTCACTTAAGCTAGCATGTATTTTCAACTTATGAAAATTATACATCATTCAAAGTGTAACACTTTGGAATTACTTTTATAATCACTCCGATCTTGTATAATGTATCCTTAATGTAACTTGTCACTTTTTGAAATAAAGAAATTCCGCTGCGAATGTGGGTGTGTGATTTGTGTTTACTTAATCCTACGATCCTGGTTGTAAGTGGTTTATCCGGGGTCCTTCGGACACTCGGACGGATTCTTTTAAGTTACATGGTGTACATGCATAGCCATCTGAGGTCTTTGAGACGAGGACAGGTGCATGTGGGCCCGGTAACATGGGAGGTTCTGCCACAGCTAACACCGACGGATTTTTGACCAAGAAATGGTCTCCACCAGAAATCCAAGAATGTGATCTATGGCAATGAAACATATGTGGGGTGAGGTGTACGATCCTCTGGTCAATGATCAATGGACACACAACCCCCATTTTTGTCGAAAATAGCCATGAACGACCATTTTCAATGGCACTGAAGGCTAACACCTACGGATTTTTGACCAAGAAATGGTCTCCACCATAAATCCAAGAATGTGATATATGTAAGGAAACATATGTGGAGCGAGGTGTACGAGCCTCTGGTCGATGATCAATTGCCACACAACCCCCATTTTTGTCGAAAATAGCCATGAACGACCATTTTCAATAGTACCGAAGGCTAACACCTACAGATTTTGACCAAGAAATGGTCTCCACCAAAAATCCAAGAATGTGGTCTATGGCAAGGAAACATATGTGGGGTGAGGTGTACAAGCCTCTAGTCTATGATCAATGGCCACACAACTGCCATTTTTGTCGAAAATAGCCATGAACGACCATTTTTAATAATACCGAAGGCTAACACCTACGGATTTTTGACCAAGAAATGGTCTCCACTAGAAATCCAAGAATGTGATCTATGGCAAGAAAACATATGTGGGGTGAGATGTACGAGCCTCTGGTTGATGATCAATAGCCATGAACGACCATTTTCAACGACACTGAAGGCTAACACCTACGAATTTTTGACCAAGAAATGGTCTCCACCATAAATCCAAGAATGTGATCTATGGCACGGAAACATATGTGTAGTGACGTGTATGAGCCTCTGGTCGAAGATCAATGGCTACACAAGCCATGAACGACCATATTCAATAATACCAAAGGCTAACACCTACGGATTTTTGACCAAGAAATGGTCTACACCAGAAATTCAAGAATGTGATCAATGACAAGGAAACAAATGTGGGGTGAGGTGTACGAGCCTCTGGTTGATGATCAATGGCCACACAACCCCCATTTTTGTTGAAAATAGCCATGAACGACCATTTTCAATAATATCGAAGGCTAACACGTACGGATTTTTGACCAAGAAATGGTCTCTACTAGAAGTCCAAGAATGTAATCAATGGCAAGGAAACATATGTGGGGTGAGGTGTACGAGCCTCTGGTCGATGATCAATGGCCACACAACCCCCATTTTTGTTGAAAATAGCCATGAACGACCATTTTCAATTATACCAAAGGCTAACACCTACGGATTTTTGACCAAGAAATGGTCTACACCAGAAATTCAAGAATGTGATCAATGACAAGGAAACAAATGTGGGGTGAGGTGTACGAGCCTCTGGTTGATGATCAATGGCCACACAACCCCCATTTTTGTTGAAAATAGCCATGAACGACCATTTTCAATAATATCGAAGGCTAACACGTACGGATTTTTGACCAAGAAATGGTCTCTACTAGAAGTCCAAGAATGTAATCAATGGCAAGGAAACATATGTGGGGTGAGGTGTACGAGCCTCTGGTCGATGATAAATGGCCACACAACCCCCATTTTTTCGAAAATAGCCATTAACGACCATTTTCAATAATACCGAAGGCTAACACCTACGGATTTTTGACCAAGAAATGGTCTCCACCAGAAATCCAAGCATCTGATCTATGGTAAGGAAACATATGTGGGGTGAGGTGTTCGAGCCTCTGGTCGATGATAAATGGCCACACAACCCCCATTTTTGCCGAAAATAGCCATGAACGACCATTTTCAATAATACCGAAGGCTAACACCTATGGATTTTTGACCAAGAAATTGTCTCCTCTAGAAATCCAAGAATGTGATCTACGACAAGGAAACATATGTGGGGTGAGGTGTACTAGCCTATGGTCGATGATCAATTGCCACACAACCCCCATTTTTGTCGAAAATAGCCATGAACAACCATTTTCAATAATACCGAAAGCTAACACCTACAGATTTTTGACCAAGAAATGGTCTCCACCAAAAATCCAAGAATGTGGTCTATGGCCAGGAAACATATGTGGGGTGAGGTGTACGAGCCTCTGGTCGATTATCTGTGGCCACACAACCCCCATTTTTGTCGAAAATAGCCATGAACGACCATTTACAATAATACTGGAGGCTAACACGTACGGATTTTTGACCAAGAAATGGTCTCCACCAGAAATCCAAGAATGTGATCTATAGCAAGCAAACATATGTGGGGGGAGGTGTACGAGCCTCTGGTCAATGATAAATGACCACACAACCCCCATTTTTGTCGAAAATAGCCATGAACGACCATTTACAATAATACTGGAGGCTAACACGTACGGATTTTAGACCAAGAAATGGTCTCCACCAGAAATCCAAGAATGTGGTCTATGGCAAGGAAACATATGTGGGGTGAGGTGTACGAGCCTCTGGTCGATTATCAGTGGCCACACAACCCCCATTTTTGTCGAAAATAGCCATGAACGACCATTTACAATAATACTGGAGGCTAACACGTACGGATTTTTGACCAAGAAATGGTCTCCACCAGAAATCCAAGAATGTGATCTATAGCAAGCAAACATATGTGGGGGGAGGTGTACGAGCCTCTGGTCAATGATAAATGACCACACAACCCCCATTTTTGTCGAAAATAGCCATGAACGACCATTTTCAATAATACCGAAGGCTAACACCTATGGATTTCTAACCAAGAAATGGTCTCCACCAGAAATCCAAGAATGTGATCTATGGCAAGGAAACAAATGTGGGGTGAGGTGTATGATCCTCTGGTCGATGATCAATGGACACACAACCCCCAATTTTGTCGAAAATAGCCATGAACGACCATTTTTAATGGCACCAAAGGCCAACACCTTTGGATTTTTGACCAAGAAATGGTCTCCACCATAAATCTAAGAATGTGATCTATGGCAAGGAAACATATGTGGAGCGAGGTGTACGAGCCTTTGGTCGATGATCAATTGCCACACAACCCCCATTTTTGTCGAAAATAGCCATGAACGACTATTTTCAATAATACCGAAGGCTAACACCTACGGATTTTTGACCAAGAAATGTTCTCCACCAAAAATCCAAGAATGTGGTCTATGGAAAGGAAACATATGTGTGGTGAGGTGTACGAGCCTCTGGTCGATGATCAATGGCCACACAACCGCCATTTTTGTCGAAAATAGCCATGAACGACCATTTTCATTAATACCGAAGGCTAACACGTACGGATTTTTGACCAAGAAATGGTCTCCACCAAAAATCCAAGAATGTGGTCTATGGCAAGGAAACATATGTGGGGTGAGGTGTACGAGCCTCTGGTCAATGATCAGTAGCCACACAACCCCTATTTTTGTCAAAAATAGCCATGAACGACCATTTTCAATGGCACCGAAGGCTAACACCTTCGGATTTTTGACAAAGAAATGGTCTCCACCATAAATCCAAGAATGTGATATATGGCAAGGAAACATATGTGGAGTGAGCTGTACGAGCCTCTGGTCGATGATCAATTGCCATACAACCCCCATTTTTGTCGAAAATAGCCATGAACGACCATTTTCAATAATGCCGAAGGCTAACACCTATGGATTTTTGACCAAGAAATGGTCTCCTCTAGAAATCCAAGAATGTGATCTACGACAAGGAAACATATGTGGGGTGAGGTGTACGAGCCTATGGTCGATGATCAATTGCCACACAACCCCCATTTTTGTCGAAAATAGCCATGCACGACCATTTTCAATAATACCGAAGGCTAACACCTACGCATTTTTTACCAAGAAATGGTCTCCACCAAAAATCCAAGAATGTGGTCTATGGCAAGGAAACATATGTGGGGTGAGGTGTACAAGCCTCTGGTCGATGATCAGTGGCCACACAACCCCCATTTTTGTCGAAAATAGCCATGAACGACCATTTACAATAATACTGGAGGCTAACACGTACGGATTTTTGATTAAGAAATGGTCTCCACCAGAAATCCAAGAATGTGATCTATGGCAAGGAAACATATGTGGGGTGAGGTGTACGAGCCTCTGGTCGATGATAAATGACCACACAACCCCCATTTTTGTCGAAAATAGCCATGAACGACCATTTTCAGTAATACCGAAGGCTAACACCGACGGATTTTTGACCAAGAAATGGTCTCCACCAGAAATCCAAGAATGTGATCTATGGCAAGGAAACATATGTGGGGTGAGGTGTATGATCCTCTGGTCGATGATCAATGGACCCACAACCCCCAATTTTGTCGAAAATAGCCATGAACGTCCATTTTCAATGGCACCGAAGGCTAACACCTTTGGATTTTTGACCAAGAAATGGTCTCCACCATAAATCCAATAATGTATGGCAAGGAAACATATGTGGAGCGAGGTGTACAAGCCTCTGGTCGATGATCAATTGCCACACAACCCCCATTTTTGTCGAAAATAGCCATGAACGACCATTTTCAATAATACAGAAGGCTAACACCTACGGATGTTTGACCAAGAAATGGTCTCCACCAGAAATCCAAGAATGTGGTCTATGGCAAGGAAACATATGTGGGGTGAGGTGTACGAGCCTCTGGTCGATGATCAATGGCCACACAACCCCCATTTTTGTCGAAAATAGCCATGAACGGCCATTTTCAACAACACCGAAGGCTAACACCTATGGATTTTTGACCAAGAAATGGTCTCCACCAGAAATCCAAGAATGTGATCTATGGCAAGGAAACATATGTGGGGTGAGGTGTACGAGCGTATGGTCGATGATCAATGGCCACACAACCCCATTTTTGTCGAAAATAGCCATGAACTACCATTTTCAATGACACTGAAGGCTAACACCTACGGATTTTTGACCAAGAAATGGTCTCCACCATAAATCCAAGAATGTGATCTATGGCAAGGAAAGATATGTGTAGTGAGGTGTATGAGCCTCTTGTCGAAGATCAATTGCCACACAACCCCCATTTTTGTAGAAAATAGCCATGAACGACCATTTTCAATAATACCGAAGGCTAACACCTACGAATTTTTGACCAAGTAATGGTCTACACCAGAAATCCAAGAATGTGATCAATGGAAAGGAAACAAATGTGGGATGAGGTGTACGAGCCTCTGGTCGATGATCAATGTCCACACAACCTTTTTTTGTCAAAAATAGCCATGAACGACCATTTTCAATAATACCGAAGGCTAACACGTATGGATTTTTGACCAAGAAATGATCTCTACCAGAAATCCAAGAATGTGATCTATGGCAAGGAAACATATGTGGGGTGAGGTGTAAGAGCCTCTGGTCGATGATAAATGGCCACACAACCCCCATTTTTGTTGAAAATAGCCACGAACGACCATTTTCAATAATACCGAAGGCTAACACCTCCGGATTTTTGACCAAGAAATGGTCTCCACCAGAAATCCAAGCATCTGATCTATGGTAAGGAAACATATGTGGGGTGAGGTGTACGAGCCTCTGGTCGATGATAAATGGCCACACAACCCCCATTTTTGTCGAAAATAGCCATGAACGATCATTTTCAATAATACCGAAGGCTAACACCTACGGATTTTTGACCAAGAAATGGTCTCCTCCAGAAATCCAAGAATGTGATCTACGGCAAGGAAACATATGTGGGGTGAGGTGTACTAGCCTCTGGTTGATGATCAATTGCCACACAACCCCCATTTTTGTCGAAAATAGCCATGAACAACCATTTTCAATGGCACCGAAGGCTAACACCTACAGATTTTGACCAAGAAATGGTTTCCACCATAAATCCGAGAATGTGATTTATGGCAAGGAAACATATGTGGAGTGAGGTGTACGAGCCTCTGGTCGATGATCAATTGCCACACAACCCCCATTTTTATCGAAAATAGCCATGAATGACTATTTTCAATAATACCAAAGGCTAACAACTACGGATTTTTGACCAAGAAATGGTCTCCACCAAAAATCCAAGAATGTGGTCTATGGCAAGTAAACATATGTGGGGTGAGGTGTACGAGCCTCTGGTCGATGATCAATGGCCACACAACCCCCATTTTTGTTGAAAATAGCCATGAACGACCATTTTCAATGGCACCGAAGGCAAACACCTACGGATTTTTGACCAAGAAATGGTCTCCACCATAAAACCAAGAATGTGATCTATGGCAAGGAAACCTATGTGGGGTGAGGTGTACGATCCTTTGGTCGATGATCAATGGCCACACAACCCCCATTTTTGTTGAAAATAGCCATGAACGACCATTTTCAATAATACCGAAGGCTAACACCTACGGATTTTTGACCAAGAAATGGTCTCCACCAGAAATCCAAGAATGTGGTCTATGGCAAGGAAACATATGTGGGGTGAGGTGTACGAGCCTCTGGTCGATGATCAATGGCCACACAACCGCCATTTTTGTCGAAAATAACCATGAACGACCATTTTCAATAATACCGAAGGCTAACACGTACGGATTTTTGACCAAGAAATGGTCTCCCCTAGAAATCCAAGAATGTGATCTATGGTAAGGAAACATATGTGGGGTTAGGTGTACGAGCCTCTGGTTAATGATCAGTGGCCACACAACCCCCATTTTTGTCGAAAATAGCCATGAACGACCATTTTCAATAATAACAAAGGCTAACACCTACGTATTTTTGACCAAGAATCGGTCTCCACCAGAAATCCAAGAATGTGATCTATGGCAAGGAAACATATGTGGGGTGAGGTGTATGAGGCTTTGGTCGATGATCAATGGCCACACAACGCCCATTTTTGTCGAAAATAGCCATGAACGACCATTTTCAATAATACCGAAGGCTAACACGTATGGATTTTTGACCAAGAAATGGTCTCCACCAGAATTCCAAGAATGTGATCTATGGCAAGGAAACATATGTGGGTGAGGTATACGATCCTCTGGTCGATGATAAATGGCCACACAACCCCCATTTTTGTCGAAAATAGACATGAACGACCATTTTCAATAATACCGAAGGCTAACACCTATGGATTTTTGACCAAAAATGGTCTCCACCAGAAATCCAAGAATGTGACCTATGGCAAGGAAACATATGTGGGGTGAGGTGTACGAGCCTCTGGTCAATGATCAGTGGCCACACAACCCCTATTTTTGTCAAAAATGGCCATGAACGACCATTTTCAATGGCACCGAAGGCTAACACCTACGGATTTTTGACCAAGAAATGGTCACCACCATAAATCCAAGAATGTGATCTATGGCAAGGAAACATATGTGGAGCGAGGTGTATGAGCCTCTGGTCGATGATCAATGGCCACACCACCCCCATTTTTGTCGAAAATAGCCATGAACGACCATTTTCAATGATACCGAAGGCTAACACTTACGGATTTTTGACCAAGAAATGGTCTTCACCAGAAATACAAGAATATGATCTATGGCAAGGAAACATATGTGGGGTGAGGTGTACGAGCCACGGGTCGATGATAAATGGCCACATGACCCCCATTTTTGTCGAAAATAGCCATGAACGACCATTTTCAATAATACCGAAGGCTAACACGTATGGATTTTTGACCAAGAAATGATCTCTACCAGAAATCCAAGAATGTGATCTATGGCAAGGAAACATATGTGGGGTGAGGTGTAAGAGCCTCTGGTCGATGATAAATGGCCACACAACCCCCATTTTTGTTGAAAATAGCCACAAACGACCATTTTCAATAATACCGAAGGCTAACACCTACGGATTTTTGACCAAGAAATGGTCTCCACCAGAAATCCAAGCATCTGATCTATGGTAAGGAAACATATGTGGGGTGAGGTGTACGAGCCTCTGGTCGATGATAAATGGCCACACAACCCCAATTTTTTTCGAAAATAGCCATGAACGATCATTTTCAATAATACCGAAGGCTAACACCTACGGATTTTTGACCAAGAAATGGTCTCCTCCAGAAATCCAAGAATGTGATCTACGGCAAGGAAACATATGTGGGGTGAGGTGTACTAGCCTCTGGTTGATGATCAATTGCCACACAACCCCCATTTTTGTCGAAAATAGCCATGAACAACCATTTTCAATGGCACCGAAGGCTAACACCTACAGATTTTGACCAAGAAATGGTTTCCACCATAAATCCAAGAATGTGATTTATGGCAAGGAAACATATGTGGAGTGAGGTGTACGAGCCTCTGGTCGATGATCAATTGCCACCCAACCCCCATTTTTATCGAAAATAGCCATGAATGACTATTTTCAATAATACCAAAGGCTAACAACTACGGATTTTTGACCAAGAAATGGTCTCCACCAAAAATCCAAGAATGTGGTCTATGGAAAGTAAACATATGTGGGGTGAGGTGTACGAGCCTCTGGTCGATGATCAATGGCCACACAACCCCCATTTTTGTTGAAAATAGCCATGAACGACCATTTTCAATGGCACCGAAGGCAAACACCTACGGATTTTTGACCAAGAAATGGTCTCCACCATAAAACCAAGAATGTGATCTATGGCAAGGAAACCTATGTGGGGTGAGGTGTACGATCCTTTGGTCGATGATCAATGGCCACACAACCGCCATTTTTGTCGAAAATAACCATGAACGACCATTTTCAATAATACCGAAGGCTAACACGTACGGATTTTTGACCAAGAAATGGTCTCCCCTAGAAATCCAAGAATGTGATCTATGGTAAGGAAACATATGTGGGGTGAGGTGTACGAGCCTCTGGTTAATGATCAGTGGCCACACAACCCCCATTTTTGTCGAAAATAGCCATGAACGACCATTTTCAATAATAACAAAGGCTAACACCTACGTATTTTTGACCAAGAATCGGTCTCCACCAGAAATCCAAGAATGTGATCTATGGCAAGGAAACATATTTGGGGTGAGGTGTATGAGGCTTTGGTCGATGATCAATGGCCACACAATGCCCATTTTTGTCGAAAATAGCCATGAACGACCATTTTCAATAATACCGAAGGCTAACACGTATGGATTTTTGACCAAGAAATGGTCTCCACCAGAATTCCAAGAATGTGATCTATGGCAAGGAAACATATGTGGGTGAGGTATACGATCCTCTGGTCGATGATAAATGGCCACACAACCCCCCTTTTTGTCGAAAATAGACATGAACGACCATTTTCAATAATACCGAAGGCTAACACCTATGGATTTTTGACCAAAAATGGTCTCCACCAGAAATCCAAGAATGTGACCTATGGCAAGGAAACATATGTGGGGTGAGGTGTATGAGCCTCTGGTCAATGATCAGTGGCCACACAACCCCTATTTTTGTCAAAAATAGCCATGAACGACCATTTTCAATGGCACCGAAGGCTAACACCTACGGATTTTTGACCAAGAAATGGTCTCCACCATAAATCCAAGAATGTGATCTATGGCAAGGAAACATATGTGGAGCGAGGTGTATGAGCCTCTGGTCGATGATCAATGGCCACACCACCCCCATTTTTGTCGAAAATAGCCATGAACGACCATTTTCAATGATACCGAAGGCTAACACTTACGGATTTTTGACCAAGAAATGGTCTTCACCAGAAATACAAGAATATGATCTATGGCAAGGAAACATATGTGGGGTGAGGTGTACGAGCCACGGGTCGATGATAAATGGCCACATGACCCCCATTTTTGTCGAAAATAGCCATGAACGACCATTTTCATTAATACCGAAGGCTAACACCTACGGATTTTTGACCAAGAAATGGACTCCTCCAGAAATCCAAGCATCTGATCTATGGCAAGGAAACATATGTGGGGTGAGGTGTACAAGCCTCTGGTCAATGATAAATGGCCACACAACCCCCATTTTTGTCAAAAATAGCCATGAACAACCATTTTCAATAATACCGAAGGCTAACACCTACGGATTTTTGACCAAGAAATGGTCTCCTCCAGAAATCCAAGAATGTGATCTATGGCAAGGAAACATATGTGGGGTGAGGTGTACGAGCCTCTGGTCGATGATCAATTGCCACACAACCCCCATTTTTGTCGAAAATAGCCATGAACGGCCATTTTCAATAATACCGATGGCTAACACCTACGGATTTTTGACCAAGAAATGGTCTCCACCAAAAATCCAAGAATGTGGTCTATGGCAAGGAAACATATGTGGGGTGAGGTGTACGAGCCTGTGGTCGATGATCAAAGGACACACAACCCCCATTTTTGTCGAAAATAGCCATGAACGACCATTTTCAATAATACCGAAGGCTAACACCTACGGATTTTTGACCAAGAAAAGGTCTCCACCAGAGATCCAAGAATGTGATCTATGGCAAGGAAACATATGTGGGGTAAGGTGTATGATCCTCTGGTCGATGATCAGTGGCCACACAACCCCCATTTTTGTCGAAAATAGCCATGAACGACCATTTTCAATAATACCGAAGGCTAACACGTACGGATTTTTGACCAAGAAATGGTCTCCACCAGAAATCCAAGTATGTGATCTATGGCAAGGAAACATATGTGGGGTGAGGTGTATGAGCCTCTGGTCAATGATTAAAGGCCACACAACGCCCATTTTTGTCGAAAATAGCCATGAACGACCATTTTCAATAATACCGAAGGCTAACACGTACGGATTTTTGACCAAGAAATGGTATCACCCAGAAATCAAAGAATGTGATCTATGGTAACGAAACATATGTGGGGTGAGGTGTACGAGCCTCTGGTCAATGATCAGTGGCCACACAACCCCCATTTTTGTCGAAAATAGCCATGAACGACCATTTTCAATAATACCGAAGGCGAACACCTACGGATTTTTGACCAAGAAATGGTCTCCACCAGAAATCTATGTATGTGATCTATGGCAAGGAAACATATATGGGGTGAGGTGTATGAGCCTCTAGTCGAAGATCAATGGCCACATAAGGCCCATTTTTGTCGAAAATAGCCATTAACGACCATTTTAAATAATACCGAAGGCTAACACGTACGGATTTTTGACCAAGAAATGGTCTCCACCAGAAATCCAAGAATGTGATCTATGGCAAGGAAAAATATGTGGGGTGAGGTGTACGAGCCTCTGGTCAATGATCAATGGCCACACAACCCCCATTTTTGTCGAAGATAGCCATGAATGACCATTTTCCATAATACCGAAGGCTAACACCTACGGATTTTTGACCAAGAAATGGTCTCCACTAGAAATCCAAGAATGTGATCTATGGCAAGGAAACATTTGTGGGGTGAGGTGTACGAGCCTCTAGTCGATGACCAGTGGCCACACAACCCTCATTTTTGTCGAAAATAGCCATGAACGACCATTTTCAGTAATACCGACGGCTAACACCTATGGATTTTTGACCAAGAAATGGTCTCCACCAAAAATCCAAGAATGTGGTCTATGGCAAGGAAACATATGTGGGGTGAGGTGTACGAGCCTCAGGTCGATGATCAATGGCAACACAAACCCCATTTTTGTCGAAAATAGCCATGAACGACCATTTTCAATAATACCAAAGGATAACACCTACGGATTTTTGACCAAGAAATGGTCTCCACCAGAAATCCAAGAATGTGATCTATGGCACACCAAACCCCACAAATGTTTCCTTGCCATAGATCACATTCTTGGATTTCTAGTGGAGACCATTTCTTGGTCAAAATCCGTTGGTGTTAGCCTTCGGTATTATTGAAAATGGTCGTTCATGGCTATTTTCGACAAAAATGGGGGTTGTGTGGCCATTGATCATCGACCAGAGGCTCGTACACCTCACCCCACATATGTTTCCTTGCCATAGATCATATTCTTGGATTTCTGCTGGAGACCATTTCTTGGTCAAAAATCCGTAGGTGTTAGCCTTTGGTATAATTGAAAATGGTCGTTCATGGCTATTTTCGACAAAAATGGGGGTTGTGTGGCAATTGATCATCGACCAGAGGCTCGTACGCCTCACCCCACATATGTTTCCTTGCCATAGATCACATTCTAGGATTTCTAGTGGAGGCCATTTCTTGGTCAAAGATCCGTAGTTGTTAGCCTTCGGTATTATTGAAAATGGTCGTTCATGGTTATTTTCGACAAAAATGGGGGTAGTGTGGCCATTGATCATTGACCAGAGGCTCATAGACCTAACCCCACATGTGTTTCCTTCCGATAGATCACATTCCTGGATTTCTAGTGGAGACCATTTCTTGGTCAAAAATCCGTACGTGTTAGCCTTCGGTATTATTGAAAATGGTCGTTCATGGTTATTTTCGATAAAAATGGTGGTTGTGTGCTCATTCATCATCGACCAGAGGCTCATACACCCCACCCCACATATGTTTCCTTGCCATAGTTCACATTCTTGGATTTCTAGAGGAGATGATTTCTTGGTCAAAAATTCGTAGGTGTTAGCCTTCGGTATTTTTGAAAATAGTCATTGATGGCTATTTTCGAAAAAAATGGGGGTTGTGTGGCCATTGATCATCGACGAGAGGCTCGTACACCTCACCCCACATATGTTTCGTTGCCATGGATCACATTCTTGGATTTCTGGTGGAGACCATTTCTTGGTCAAAAATCCGTAGGTGTTAGCCTCCAGTATTATTGAAAATGGTCGTTCATGGCTATTTTCGACAAAAATGAGGGTTGTGTGGCCATTTATTATCGACCAGAGGCTCGTACACCTCACTCCACATATGTTTCCTTGCCATAGATCACATTCTTGGATTTCTAGTGCAGAACATTTCTTGGTCAAAAATCCGTAGGTGCTAGCCTTCGGTATTATTGAAAATGGTCGTTCATGGCTATTTTCGACAAAAATGGGGGTTGTGTGGCCATTGATCATCGACCAGAGGCTCATACACCTCACCCCACATATGTTTCTTTGCTATAGATCATATTCTTGGATTTCTGCTGGAGACCATTTCTTGATCAAAAATCCGTAGGTGTTAGCCTTCGGTATTATTGAAAATGGTTGTTCATGGCTATTTTCGACAAAAATGGGGATTGTGTGGCCATTGTTCATCAACCAGAGGCTCGTACACCTCACCCCACACATGTTTCCTTGCCATAGATCATATTCTTGGATTTCTGGTGGAGACCATTTCTTGGTCAAAAATCCGTAGGTGTTAGCCTTTGGTATAATTGAAAATGGTCGTTCATGGCAATCTTCGACAAAAATGGGGGTTGTGTGGCCATTGATCATCGACCAGAGGCTCATACACCTCACCCCACATATGTTTCCTTGCCATAGATCACATTCTTTGATTTCTGGTGGAGGCCATTTCTTGGTCAAATATCCGTAGGTGTTAGCCTTCGGTATTATTGAAAATGGTCGTTCATGGCTATTTTCGACAAAAATGGGGGTAGTGTGGCCATTGATCAATGACCAGAGTTTCATACACCTAACCCCACATATGTTTCCTTGCGATAGATCACATTCTAGGATTTCTAGTGGAGACCACATATGGTCAAAAATCCGTAAGTGTTAACCTTCGGTATTATTGAAAATGGTCGTTCATGGCTATTTTCGATAAAAATGGGGATTGTGTGGCCACATATGGTCAAAAATCCGTACGTGTTAGCCTTCGGTATTATTGAAAATGGTCGTTCATGGCTATTTTCGATAAAAATGGGGATTGTGTGGCCATTGATCATCGACCAGAGGCTCATACACCCCACCCCACATATGTTTCCTTGCCATAGTTCACATTCTTGGATTTCTGGTGGAGACGATTTCTTGGTCAAAAATTCGTAGGTGTTAGGCTTCGGTATTATTGAAAATAGTCATTCATGGCTATTTTCGACAAAAATGGGGGTTGTGTGGCCATTGATCATCAACCAAAGGCTCGTACACCTCACCCCACATATGTTTCCTTGCCATGGATCACATTCTTGGATTTCTGGTGGAGACCATTTCTTGGTCAAAAATCCATAGGTGTTAGCCTCCGGTATTATTGAAAATGGTCGTTCATGGCTATTTTCGACAAAAATGAGGGTTGTGTGGCCATTTATCATCGACCAGAGACTCGTACACCTCACCCCACATATGTTTCCTTGCCATAGATCACATTCTTGGATTTCTAGTGCAGAACATTTCTTGGTCAAAAATCCGTAGGTGCTAGCCTTCGGTATTATTGAAAATGGCTGTTCATGGCTATTTTCGACAAAAATGGGGGTTGTGTGGCCATTGATCATCGACCAGAGGCTCATACACCTCACCCCACATATGTTTCCTTGCTATAGATCATATTCTTGGATTTCTGCTGGAGACCATTTCTTGATCAAAAATCCGTAGGTGTTAGCCTTCGGTATTATTGAAAATGGTTGTTCATGGCTATTTTCGACAAAAATGGGGATTGTGTGGCCATTGTTCATCAACCAGAGGCTCGTACACCTCACCCCACACATGTTTCCTTGCCATAGATCATATTCTTGGATTTCTGGTGGAGACCATTTCTTGGTCAAAAATCCGTAGGTGTTAGCCTTTGGTATAATTGAAAATGGTCGTTCATGGCTATTTTCGACAAAAATGGGGGTTGTGTGGCCATTGATCATCGACCAGAGGCTCATACACCTCACCCCACATATGTTTCCTTGCCATAGATCACATTCTTGGATTTCTGGTGGAGGTCATTTCTTGGTCAAATATCCGTAGGTGTTAGCCTTCGGTATTATTGAAAATGGTCGTTCATGGCTATTTTCGACAAAAATGGGGGTAGTGTGGCCATTGATCAATGACCAGAGTTTCATACACCTAACCCCACTTATGTTTCCTTGCGATAGATCACATTCTTGGATTTCTAGTGGAGACCACATATGGTCAAAAATCTGTAAGTGTTAACCTTCGGTATTATTGAAAATGGTCGTTCATGGCTATTTTCGATCAATATGGGGATTGTGTGGCCACATATGGTCAAAAATCCGTACGTGTTAGCCTTCGGTATTATTGAAAATGGTCGTTCATGGCTATTTTCGATAAAAATGGGGATTGTGTGGCCATTGATCATCGACCAGAGGCTCATACACCCCACCCCACATATGTTTCCTTGCCATAGTTCACATTCTTGGATTTCTGGTGGAGACGATTTCTTGGTCAAAAATTCGTAGGTGTTAGCCTTCGGTATTATTGAAAATAGTCATTCATGGCTATTTTCGACAAAAATGGGGGTTGTGTGGCCATTGATCATCAACCAAAGGCTCGTACACCTCACCCCACATATGTTTCCTTGCCATGGATCACATTCTTGGATTTCTGGTGGAGACCATTTCTTGGTCAAAAATCCATAGGTGTTAGCCTCCGGTATTATTGAAAATGGTCGTTCATGGCTATTTTCGACAAAAATGAGGGTTGTGTGGCCATTTATCATCGACCAGAGACTCGTACACCTCACCCCACATATGTTTCCTTGCCATAGATCACATTCTTGGATTTCTAGTGCAGAACATTTCTTGGTCCAAAATCCGTAGGTGCTAGCCTTCGGTATTATTGAAAATGGCTGTTCATGGCTATTTTCGACAAAAATGGGGGTTGTGTGGCCATTGATCATCGACCAGAGGCTCATACACCTCACCCCACATATGTTTCCTTGCTATAGATCATATTCTTGGATTTCTGCTGGAGACCATTTCTTGATCAAAAATCCGTAGGTGTTAGCCTTCGGTATTATTGAAAATGGTTGTTCATGGCTATTTTCGACAAAAATGGGGATTGTGTGGCCATTGTTCATCAACCAGAGGCTAGTACACCTCACCCCACACATGTTTCCTTGCCATAGATCATATTCGTGGATTTCTGGTGGAGACCATTTCTTGGTCAAAAATCCGTAGGTGTTAGCCTTTGGTATAATTGAAAATGGTCGTTCATGGCTATTTTCGACAAAAATGGGGGTTGTGTGGCCATTGATCATCGACCAGAGGCTCATACACCTCACCCCACATATGTTTCCTTGCCATAGATCACATTCTTGGATTTCTGGTGGAGGTCATTTCTTGGTCAAATATCCGTAGGTGTTAGCCTTCGGTATTATTGAAAATGGTCGTTCATGGCTATTTTCGACAAAAATGGGGGTAGTGTGGCCATTGATCAATGACCAGAGTTTCATACACCTAACCCCACTTATGTTTCCTTGCGATAGATCACATTCTTGGATTTCTAGTGGAGACCACATATGGTCAAAAATCTGTAAGTGTTAACCTTCGGTATTATTGAAAATGGTCGTTCATGGCTATTTTCGATCAATATGGGGATTGTGTGGCCACATATGGTCAAAAATCCGTACGTGTTAGCCTTCGGTATTATTGAAAATGGTCGTTCATGGCTATTTTCGATAAAAATGGGGATTGTGTGGCCATTGATCATCGACCAGAGGCTCATACACCCCACCCCACATATGTTTCCTTGCCATAGTTCACATTCTTGGATTTCTGGTGGAGACGATTTCTTGGTCAAAAATTCGTAGGTGTTAGCCTTCGGTATTATTGAAAATAGTCATTCATGGCTATTTTCGACAAAAATGGGGGTTGTGTGGCCATTGATCATCAACCAAAGGCTCGTACACCTCACCCCACATATGTTTCCTTGCCATGGATCACATTCTTGGATTTCTAGTGGAGACCATTTCTTGGTCAAAAATCCATAGGTGTTAGCCTCTGGTATTATTGAAAATGGTCGTTCATGGCTATTTTCGACAAAAATGAGGGTTGTGTGGCCATTTATCATCGACCAGAGACTCGTACACCTCACCCCACATATGTTTCCTTGCCATAGATCACATTCTTGGATTTCTGGTGCAGACCATTTCTTGGTCAAAAATTCGTAGGTGCTAGCCTTCGGTATTATTTAAAATGGTCGTTCATGGCTATTTTCGACAAAAATGGGGGTTGTGTGGCCATTGATCAATGACCAGAGGTTCATACACCTAACCCCACATATGTTTCCTTGCGATAGATCACATTCTTGGATTTCTAGTGGAGACCATTTCGTGGTCAAAAATCCGTACGTGTTAGCCTTCGGTATTATTGAAAATGGCCGTTCTTGGCTATTTTCGTTAAAAATGGGGATTGTGTGGCCATTGATCATCGACCAGAGGCTCATACACCCCACCCCACATATGTTTCCTTGCCATAGTTCACATTCTTGGATTTCTGGTGGAGACGATTTCTTGGTCAAAAATCCGTAGGTGTTAGCCTTCAGTATTATTGAAAATAATCATTCATGGCTATTTTCGACAAAAATGGGGGTTGTGTGGCCATTGATCATCGACCAAAGGCTCGTACACCTGACCCCACATATGTTTCCTTGCCATGGATCACATTCTTGGATTTCTGGTGGAGACCATTTCTTGGTCAAAAATCCATAGGTGTTAGCCTCCGGTATTATTGAAAATGGTCGTTCATGGCTATTTTCGACAAAAATGAGGGTTGTGTGGCCATTTATCATCGACCAGAGACTCGTACACCTCACCCCACATATTTTTCCTTGCCATAGATCACATTCTTGGATTTCTGGTGCAGACCATTTCTTGGTCAAAAATCCGTAGGTGCTAGCCTTCGGTATTATTGAAAATGGTCGTTCATGGCTATTTTCGATAAAAATGGGGGTTGTGTGGCCATTGATCAATGACCAGAGGCTCATACACCTCACCCCACAAATGTTTCCTTGCCATAGATCACATTCTTAGTTTTCTGGTGGAGACCATTTCTTGGTCAAAAATCCGTAGGTGTAAGCCTTCGGTATTATTGAAAATGGTCGTTCATGGCTATTTTCGACAAAAATGGGGGTTGTGTGGCCATTGATCACCGACTAGAGGCTCATACACCTCACCCCACATATGTTTCCTTGCCATAGATCACATTCTTGGATTTCTGGTGGAGACCATTTCTTGGTCAACAATCCGTACGTGTTAACCTTCGGTATTATTGAAAATGGTCGTTCATTGCTATTATCGACAAAATGGGGGTTGTGTGGCCATTGATCATCGACTAGAGGCTCATACACCTCACCCCAAATATGTTTCCTTGCCATAGACCACATTCTTGGATTTCTGGTGGAGGCCATTTCTTAGGCAAAAATCCGAATGCGTTAGCCTTCAGTATTATTGAAAATGGTCATTCATGGCTATTTTCGACAAAAATGAGGGTTGTGTGGCCATTTATCATCGACCAAAGACTCGTACACCTCACCCCACATATGTTTCCTTGCCATAGATCACATTCTTGGATTTCTGGTGTAGACCATTTCTTGGTAAAAAATCCGTAGGTGTTAGCCTTCGGTATTATTGAAAATGGTCGTTCATGGCTATTTTCGACAAAAATGGGGGTTGTGTGGCCATTGATCATCAACCAGACGCTCGTACACTTCACCCCACAAATGTTTCCTTGCCATAGATCACATTCTTGGTATTCTGGTGGAGACCATTTCTTGGTCAAAAATCCGTAGGTGTTAGCCTTCGGTATTATTGAAAATGGTCGTTCATGGCTATTTTCGACAAAAATGGCGGTTGTGTGGCCATTGATCATCGACCAGAGGCTCATACACCTCACCCCACATATGTTTCCTTGCCATAGGTCACATTCTTGGATTTCTGGTGGAGACGATTTCTTTGTCAAAAATCCGTAGGTGTTAGCCTTCGGTATTATTGAAAATAGTCGTTCATGGCTATTTTCGACAAAAATGGGGGTTGTGTGGCCAATGATCATCGACCAGAGGCTCGTACACCTCACCCCACATATGTTTCCTTGCCATGGATCACCTTCTTGGATTTCTGGTGGGGACCATTTCTTGGTCAAAAATCCATAGGTGTTAGCCTCCGGTATTATTGAAAATGGTCGTTCATGGCTATTTTCGACAAAAATGAGGGTTGTGTGGCCATTTATCATCGACCAGAGACTCGTACACCTCACCCCACATATGTTTCCTTGCCATAGATCACATTCTTGGATTTCTGGTGCAGACCATTTCTTGGTCAAAAATCCGTAGGTGCTAGCCTTCGGTATTATTTAAAATGGTCGTTCATGGCTATTTTCGACAAAAATGGGGGTTGTGTGGCCATTGATCAATGACCAGAGGTTCATACACCTAACCCCACATATGTTTCCTTGCGATAGATCACATTCTTGGATTTCTAGTGGAGACCATTTCGTGGTCAAAAATCCATACGTGTTAGCCTTCGGTATTATTGAAAATGGTCGTTCATGGCTATTTTCGTTAAAAATGGGGATTGTGTGGCCATTGATCATCGACCAGAGGCTCATACACCCCACCCCACATATGTTTCCTTGCCATAGTTCACATTCTTGGATTTCGGGTGGAGACGATTTCTTGGTCAAAAATCCGTAGGTGTTAGCCTTCAGTATTATTGAAAATAATCATTCATGGCTATTTTCGACAAAAATGGGGGTTGTGTGGCCATTGATCATCGACCAAAGGCTCGTACACCTGATCCCACATATGTTTCCTTGCCATGGATCACATTCTTGGATTTCTGGTGGAGACCATTTCTTGGTCAAAAATCCATAGGTGTTAGCCTCCGGTATTATTGAAAATGGTCGTTCATGGCTATTTTCGACAAAAATAAGGGTTGTGTGGCCATTTATCATCGACCAGAGACTCGTACACCTCACCCCACATATTTTTCCTTGCCATAGATCACATTCTTGGATTTCTGGTGCAGACCATTTCTTGGTCAAAAATCCGTAGGTGCTAGCCTTCGGTATTATTGAAAATGGTCGTTCATGGCTATTTTCGATAAAAATGGGGGTTGTGTGGCCATTGATCAATGACCAGAGGCTCATACACCTCACCCAACAAATGTTTCCTTACCATAGATCACATTCTTAGTTTTCTGGTGGAGACCATTTCTTGGTCAAAAATCCATAGGTGTAAGCCTTCGGTATTATTGAAAATGGTCGTTCATGGCTATTTTCGACAAAAATGGGGGTTGTGTGGCCATTGATCACCGACTAGAGGCTCATACACCTCACCCCACATATGTTTCCTTGCCATAGATCACATTCTTGGATTTCTGGTGGAGACCATTTCTTGGTCAACAATCCGTACGTGTTAACCTTCGGTATTATTGAAAATGGTCGTTCATTGCTATTATCGACAAAATGGGGGTTGTGTGGCCATTGATCATCGACTAGAGGCTCATACACCTCACCCAAATATGTTTCCTTGCCATAGACCACATTCTTGGATTTCTGGTGGAGGCCATTTCTTAGGCAAAAATCCGAATGCGTTAGCCTTCAGTATTATTGAAAATGGTCATTCATGGCTATTTTCGACAAAAATGAGGGTTGTGTGGCCATTTATCATCGACCAAAGACTCGTACACCTCACCCCACATATGTTTCCTTGCCATAGATCACATTCTTGGATTTCTGGTGTAGACCATTTCTTGGTCAAAAATCCGTAGGTGTTAGCCTTCGGTATTATTGAAAATGGTCGTTCATGGCTATTTTCGACAAAAGTGGGGGTTGTGTGGCCATTGATCATCGACCAGACGCTCGTACACTTCAACCCACAAATGTTTCCTTGCCATAGATCACATTCTTGGTATTCTGGTGGAGACCATTTCTTGGTCAAAAATCCGTAGGTGTTAGCCTTCGGTATTATTGAAAATGGTCGTTCATGGCTATTTTCGACAAAAATGGCGGTTGTGTGGCCATTGATCATCGACTAGAGGCTCATACACCTCACCCCACATATGTTTCCTTGCCATAGGTCACATTCTTGGATTTCTTGTGGAGACGAATTCTTTGTCAAAAATCCGTAGGTGTTAGCCTTCGGTATTATTGAAAATAGTCGTTCATGGCTATTTTCGACAAAAATGGGGGTTGTGTGGCCAATGATCATCGACCAGAGGCTCGTACACCTCACCCCACATATGTTTCCTTGCCATGGATCACCTTCTTGGATTTCTGGTGGGGACCATTTCTTGGTCCAAAATCCATAGGTGTTAGCCTCCGGTATTATTGAAAATGGTCGTTCATGTCTATTTTCGACAAAAATGGGGGTTGTGTGGCCATTTATCATTGACCTAAGGCTCGTACACCTCACCCCACATATGTTTCCTAGCCAAAGAACACATTCTTGGATTTCTGGTGGAGACCATTTCTTGGTCAAAAATCCGTAGGTGTTAGCCTTCGGTATTATTGAAAAAATGGTCGTTCATGGCTATTTTCGACAAAAATGGGGGTTGTGTGGCCTTTGATCATCGACCAGAGGCTCGTACACCTCACCCCACATATGTTTCCTTGCCATAGATCACATTGTTGGATTTTTGGTGGATACCATTTCTTGGTCAAAAATACGCAGGTGTTAGCCTTCGGTAATATTGAAAATGGTTGTTCGTGGCTATTTTCGACAAAAATGGGGGTTGTGTGGCCATTGATCATTGACCAGAGGCTCGTACACCTCACCCCACACATGTTTCCTTACCATAGATCACATTCTTGGATTTCTAGTGGAGACCATTTCTTGGTCAAAAATCCGTACGTGTTAACCTTCGGTATTATTGAAAATGGTCGTTCATGGCTATTTTCGACAAAATGGGGGTTGTGTGGACATTGATCATCGACCAGAGGCTCATACACCTCGCTACACATATGTTTCCTACCATAGATCACATTCTTGGATTTATGGTGGAGACCATTTATTGGTCAAAAATCCGTAGGTGTTAGCCTTCAGTGTCATTGAAAATGGTCATTCATGGCTATTTTCAACAAAAATGGGGGTTGTGTGGCCATTTATCATTGACCAAAGGCTTGTACACCTCACCCCACATATGTTTCCTTGCCATAGATCACATTCTTGGATTTCTGGTGGAGACCATTTCTTGGTCAAGATTCCGTAGGTGTTAGCCTTCGGTATTATTGAAAATTTTCGTTCATGGCTATTTTCGACAAAAATGGGGGTTGTGTGGCCATTGATCATTGACCAGAGGCTCGTACACCTCACCCCACATATGTTTCCTTGCGAAAGATCACATTCTTGGATTTCTAATGGAGACCATTTCTTGGTCAAAAATCTGTACGTGTTAGCCTTCGGTATTATTGAAAATTTTCGTTCATGGCTATTTTCGATAAAAATGGGGGTTGTGTGGCCATTGATCATCGACAAGAGGCTCATACACCTCACCCCACATATGTTTCCTTGCCATAGATCACATTCATGGATTTCTGGTGGAGGCGATTTCTTGGTCAAAAATCCGTAGGTGTTAGCCTTCGGTATTATTGAAAATGGTCGTTCATGGCTATTTTCGACAAAAATGGGGGTTGTGTGGCCATTGATCATTGACCAGAGGCTTGTACACCTCACCCCACATATGTTTCCTTGCCATGGACCACATTCTTGTATTTCTGGTGGAGACCATTTTTTGGTCAAAAATCCGTAGGTGTTAGCCTTTGGTATTATTGAAAATGGTCGTTCATGGCTATTTTTGACAAAAATGGGGGTTGTGTGGCCATTGGTCATCAACCAAAGGCTCGTACACATCACCCCACATATGTTTCCTTGCCATAGATCACATTCTTGGTATTCTGGTGGAGACCATTTCTTGGTCAAAAATCTGTAGGTGTTAGCCTCCGGTATTATTGAAAATGGTCGTTCATGGCCTTTTCAACAAAAATGGGGGTTGTGTGGCCATTTATCATCGACTAGAGGTTCGTACACCTCACCCCACATATGTTTCCTAGCCATAGAACACATTCTTTGATTTCTGGTGGAGACCATTTCTTGGTCAAAAATCCGTAGGTGTTAGCCTTCGGTATTATTGAAAATGGTCGTTCATGGCTATTTTCGACAAAAATGGGGGTTGTGTGGCCTTTGATCATCGACCAGAGGCTCGTACACCTCACCCCACATATGTTTCCTTGCCATGGATCACCTTCTTGGATTTCTGGTGGGGACCATTTCTTGGTCAAAAATCCGTAGGTGTTAGCCTTCGGTATTATTGAAAACGGTTGTTCGTGGCTATTTTCGACAATATTGGGGGTTGTGTGGCCATTGATCATCGACCAGAGGCTCGTACACCTCACCCCACACATGTTTCCTTACCATAGATCACATTCTTAGATTTCTGGTGGAGATCATTTCTTGGTCAAAAATCCGTACGTGTTGACCTTCAGTATTATTGAAAATGGTCGTTCATGGCTATTTTCGACAAAATGGGGGTTGTGTGGCCATTGATCATCGACTAGAGGCTCGTACAGCTCACCCCACATATGTTTCCTTGCCATAGATCACATTTTTGGATTTCTGGTGGAGACCATTTCTTGGGCAAAAATCCTACTGTGTTAGACTTTGGTATTATTGAAAATGGTCATTCATGGCTATTTTTGACAAAAATGGGGGTTGTGTGGCCATTGATCCTTGACCAGAGGATCATACACCTCACTACACATATGTTTCCATGTCATAGATCACATTCTTGAATTTATGGTGGAGATCATTTATTGGTCAAAAATCCGTAGGTGTTAGCCTTCAGTGTCATTGAAAATGGTCGTTCATGGCTATTTTCGACAAAAATGGGGGTTGTGTCGCCATTGATCATCGACCAGAGGCTCGTACACCTCACGCCACATAAGTTACCTTGCCATAGATCACATTCTTGGATTTCTGGTGGAGACCATTTCTTGGTCAAAAATTCGTAGGTGTTAGCCTTCGGTATTATTGAAAATGGTTGTTCATGGCTATTTTCAACAATAATGGGGGTTGTGTGGCCATGCATCATCGACCAAAGGCTCGTACACCTCACCCCACACATGTTTCCTTACCATAGATCACATTCTTGGATTTCTGGTGGAGACCATTTCTTGGTCAAAAATCCGTAAGTGTTAACCTTCGGTATTATTGAAAATGGTCGTTCATGGCTATTTTCGACAAAATTGGGGTTGTGTGGCCATTGATAATCGACCAGAGGCTCATACACCTCACCCCACATATGTTTCCTTTCCATAGATCACATTCTTGAATTTTTGGTGGAGACCATTTCTTGGGGAAAAATCCGACTATGTTAGCCTTCGGTATTATTGAAAATGGTCATTCATGGATATTTTTGACAAAAATGGGGGTTGTGTGGCCATTCATCTTCGACCAAAGGATCATACACCTCACTATACATATGTTTCCTTGCCATAGATCACATTCATGGATTTCTAGTGGTGACCATTTCTTGGTCAAAAATCCGTAGGTGTTAGCCTCCGGTATTATTGAAAATGGTCGTTCATGGCCTTTTCGACAAAAATGGGGGTTGTGTGGCCATTTATCATTGACCAGAGGCTCGTACACCTCACCCCACATATGTTTCCTAGCCATAGAACACATTCTTGGATTTCTGGTGGAGACCATTTCTTGGTCAAAAAACCGTAGGTGTTAGCCTTCGGTATTATTGAAAATGGTCGTTCATGGCTATTTTCGACAAAAATGGGGGTTGTGTGGCCTTTGATCATCGACCAGAGGCTCGTACACATCACCCCACATATGTTTCCTTGCCATAGATCACATTCTTGGATTTCTGGTGGACACCATTTCTTGGTCAAAAATCTGTAGGTGTTAGCCTTCGGTATTATTGAAAATGGTTGTTCGTGGCTATTTTCGATAATAATGGGGGTTGTGTGGCCATTGATCATCGACTAGAGGCTCGTACACCTCACCCCACACATGTTTCCTTACCATAGATCACATTCTTGGATTTCTGGTGGAGACCATTTCTTGGTCAAAAATTCGTACGTGTTAACCTTCAGTATTATTGAAAATGGTCGTTCATGGCTATTTTCGACAAAATGGGGGTTGTGTGGCCATTGATCATCGACAAGAGGCTCGTACAGCTCACCCCACATATGTTTCATTGCCATAGATCACATTATTGGATTTCTGGTGGAGACCATTTCTTGGGCAAAAATCCGACTGTGTTAGCCTTCGGTATTATTGAAAATGGTCATTCATGGCTATTTTTGACAAAAATGGGGGTTATGTGGCCATTGATCCTTGACCAGAGGATCATACACCTCACTACACATATGTTTCCATGTCATAGATCACATTCTTGAATTTATGGTGGAGACCATTTATTGGTCAAAAATCCGTAGGTGTTAGCCTTCAATGTCATTGGAAATGGTCGTTCATGGCTATTTTCGATAAAAACGGGGGTTGTGTGGCCATTGATCATCGACCAGAGGCTTCTACACGTCACCCCACATATGTTACCTTGCCATAGATCACATTCTTGGATTTCTGGTGGAGACCATTTCTTGGTCAAAAATCCGTACGTGTTAGCCTTCGGTATTATTGAAAATGGTCGTTCATGGCTATTTTCGACAAAAATGGCGGTTGTGTGGCCATTGATCATTGACCAGAGGCTTGTACACCTCACCCCACATATGTTTCAATGCGATAGATCACATTCTTGGATTTCTAGTGGAGACCATTTCTTGGTCAAAAATCCGTGCGTTTTAGGCTTCGGTATTATTGAAAATGGTCGTTCATGGCTATTTTCGATAAAAATGGGGGTTGTGTGGCCATTGATCATCGACCAGAGGCTCATACACCTCACCCCACATATGTTTCCTTGCCATAGGGCACATTCTTGGATTTCTGGTGGAGACGATTTCTTGGTCAAAAATCCGTAGGTGTTAGCCTTTGGTATAATTGAAAATGGTCGTTCATGGCTATTTTCGACAAAAATGGGGGTTGTGTGGCCATTGATCATCGACCAGAGGCTCGTACACCTCACTGCACATATGTTTCCTTGTCATGGATCACATTCTTGGATTTCTAGTGGAGACCATTTCTTGGTCCAAATTCCATAGGTGTTAGCCTCCGGTATTATTGAAAATGGTTGTTCATGGCTATTTTCGACAAAAATGGGGGTTGTGTGGCCATTTATCATTGACCAGAGGTTCGTACACCTCACCCCACATATGTTTCCTAGCCATAGAACACATTCTTGGATTTCTGGTGGAGACCATTTCTTGGTCAAAAATCCGTAGGTGTTAGCCTTCGGTATTATTGAAAAAATGGTCGTTCATGGCTATTTCCGTCAAAAATGGGGGTTGTGTGGCCTTTGATCATCGACCAGAGGCTCGTACACCTCACCCCACATATGTTTCCTTGCCATAGATCACATTGTTGGATTTCTAGTGGAGACCATTTCTTGGTCAAAAATCTGTAGGTGTTAGCCTTTGGTATTATTGAAAATGGTCGTTCAGGGCTATTTTCGACAAAAATGGGGGTTCTGTGGCCATTGATCATTGAACAGAGGCTCGTACACCTCACCCCACATATGTTTCCTTGCCATAGATCACATTCTTGGTATTCTGGTGGAGACCATTTCTTGGTCAAAAATCCGTAGGTGTTAGCCTTCGGTATTATTGAAAATGGTCGTTCATGGCTATTTTCAACAAAAATGGCGGTTGTGTGGCCATTGATCATTGACCAGAGGCTTGTACACCTCACCCCACATATGTTTCCTTGCGATATATCACATTCTTGGATTTCTAGTGGAGACCATTTCTTGGTCAAAAATCCGTACGTGTTAGGCTTCGGTATTATTGAAAATGGTCGTTCATGGCTATTTTCGATAAAAATGGGGGTTGTGTGGCCATTGATCATCGACCAGAGGCTCATACACCTCACCCCACATATGTTTCCTTGCCATAGGTCACATTCTTGGATTTCTGGTGGAGACGATTTCTTTGTCAAAAATCCGTAGGTGTTAGCCTTCAGTATTATTGAAAATAGTCGTTCATGGCTATTTTCGACAAAAATGGGGGTTGTGTGGCCAATGATCATCGACCAGAGGCTCGTACACCTCACCCCACATATGTTTTTTTGCCATGGATCACCTTCTTGTATTTCTGGTGGAGACCATTTCTTGGTCCAAAATCCATAGGTGTTAGCCTCCGGTATTATTGAAAATGGTCGTTCATGGCTATTTTCGACAAAAATGGGGGTTGTGTGGCCATTTATCATTGACCAGAGGCTCGTACACCTCACCCCACATATGTTTCCTAGCCAAAGAACACATTCTTGGATTTCTGGTGGAGACCATTTCTTGGTCAAAAATCCGTAGGTGTTAGCCTTCGGTATTATTGAAAAAAATGGTCGTTCATGGCTATTTTCGACAAAAATGGGGGTTGTGTGGCCTTTGATCATCGACCAGAGGCTCATACACCTCACCCCACATATGTTTCCTTGCCATAGATCACATTGTTGGATTTCTAGTGGAGACCATTTCTTGGTCAAAAATACGTAGGTGTTAGCCTTCGGTATTATTGAAAATGGTTGTTCGTGGCTATTTTCGACAAAAATGGGGGTTGTGTAGCCATTGATCATCGACCAGAGGCTCGTACACCTCACCCCACACATGTTTCCTTACCATAGATCACATTCTTGGATTTCTAGTGGAGACCATTTCTTGGTCAAAAATCCGTACGTGTTAACCTTCGGTATTATTGAAAATGGTCGTTCATGGCTATTTTCGACAAAATGGGGGTTGTGTGGACATTGATCATCGACCAGAGGCTCATACACCTCGCTACACATATGTTTCCTGCCATAGATCACATTCTTGGATTTATGGTGGAGACTAAAAGTCGCCTAGAGGGGGGGTGAATAGGGCGAAACTGAAATTCTCAAAAATAATCACAACTACAAGCCGGGTTAGCGTTAGAAATATAATTAAGTCCACGAGAGAGGGTGTAAAACAAATCGCAAGCAAATAAGAGGTGTGACACGCGGATTTGTTTTACCGAGGTTCGGTTCTTGCAAACCTACTCCCCGTTGAGGTGGTCACAAAGACCGGGTCTCTTTCAACCCTTTCCCTCTCTCAAACGGTCCCTCGGACCGAGTGAGCTTTCTCTTCTCAATCACTTGGAACACAAAGTTCCTGTTGGGGACTTGTTCTCAAGTGCTATGAGTTAAGAACAAGGCAACATAAAAAATATTAATCGTTAAAGTCCTTCGTCCTCCGAAGCATTATGTCCCTTAGGATGTAATGACTTATGGACGAAGGTCATGAAGGATATACCTTCATATATTCATTAAATAATGGCGAAGGATGGAATATAAAGAATATAAAAGACAACATGAACAATCATATATTATTACCGGGCATAAACAAAAACATTGTTGAATTACAAGCGTACCTTCAATCGGAAGGAGATGACAGTACAAGCGTGACGCAAAAAGCGAATGCCAAGTCAGCGTGAACAGTACGGGGATACTGTTCACCTATTTATAGGCACGGGACGCAGCCCATACAAAATTACATTTATGCCCTTTACATTTGATAATAATTCTATGGTAATCTATCGAGGTCTGAATAGCCTTTTCATCTTTAAGTCGGTTTCATTTTCTGCAACCTCGCCGAAGCTTTCCTGCTGACATCTTCGGCGTTGTACCAAGACCTTCGTATTATCCTGGTCTTCTCCTGGCGTGATAACGACTTGAGTTCGAAGGTACCTGCTCACACATTATACTTCCAGAAATACTGTTAAATCCTGTTTTTGAGGACCTTCGGATGCCGAAGGTCCCCAACAGTAGCCCCTCGCAATATTAATTTGTTTAAAATAACGAATTTAGATTGCGACGTGAACGAAGGCTTTACGCCGAAGGTCCGAAAAAACACCTTCCCTTTGCTAGAATAGCAACGATCACTGACAAGCGGGGTCTTTGAATCTTTCAACGCTTTTGGCGTATAAATACGGGCATACCGCAAACTCATTTGACACGCCTTCTGGCCAACTGCTCTCGCTTACTCAATTTTTAGCTCTTGTGCACTGCGATTTGCTAGGCTTTTGGTTTTGAAGCTTCGGCTTTGAAAATAGTTTTTTAGCGTTTCCGAAGATGTCTGAAGATAAGAAGACTGTTGCTGAGATGAAGCTGAGCCTTGACGAAGAGAAAAACTTGGGATTTCTTATAGCGATGTCAAAGACCAATACAGAAAAAATTACCAAGGAGATTTTGGAAGGTTTGTCTGAAGATACTGGTGACAATGATAGCTATGATGTGGACAGTGGTGGTGAGGACTCCGAAGATCGTCCCTGGCGACCAAGCCATTCAGTTTATGGTAAATCAACTATCAAAGAGAATCATCTTGCCAACATGAGAGGAAGGTATTTCCGGGATCTGTCCATTGTGAGGGCCGACGAAGGGGAAAAAACTTGCCCACACCCTGAAGAGAATGAAGTCGTAGTGTACCGAAGCTTTTTGAAAGCTGGACTGCGATTTCCCTTGAGTAGCTTCGTTGTGGAGGTATTGAAAATATTCGAAGTCTATCTCCATCAACTTACCCCCGAGGCAATTATAAGGCTAAATATCTTCGTGTGGGCCGTGAGAAGCCAGGGTCTGAAGCCTGATGCAAAAAGTTTCTGCAATATACACGAATTATCATACGAAACAAAACCTTGGGGTAAGGAACAGTATCACAATAATTTTGGCTGCTACAATTTCGTTTCTCGGTCCGGGTCAAGCTGTCCCGTGCCGACCTTTCGGAAGAGATGGCCCGGCGACTGGATGACAGAATGGTTTTATGTGAAGAATGATCTGACAGCGCGAGAAGATATCAAAGGTATAATTATGTGCCCAATTTGGCAAAGCTTCGGCCTTCGGAGGCCGAAGGTTGAAATGAGTGAGGCTGCCGAAGAATGCCAGAGGGCCTTCGGTGTTATCTGTTCTTTTATTGGAACAAGGGACTTAGTACAAGAGCATATCGCCTTCAGGGTATGGCCGCTTGCGGAGAAATGGGAAATGCCACAAGAAACCATAAAAGAGGCCGACGAAGGTGGACTTATCAGGTTGAAGTACACCTTCAAGTTTGGAGATAAATTCGTTGAGCCAGATGATGACTGGTTAAAAAGCATTGAAAATTTAAGTGATGAGCTGCTTGGGACCTATTCGAAGGCCGAAGACACTGCAATGTCAGCAGCCTTCGGAGGCCGGAAAAAGAAGAGACTGAATCGGGTATTTGATGCAATCGGGTTTGTCTACCCTGACTATTGCTATCCCATTCGAAGGCAGAAGAGAAAAAACACAACCTCTGCAAAAGAAGAAGCTGCAGCTGCTCCTAGCGAGCCAGAACCGAAAAGAAAAAAGATAAAGGTCCTTACACATCGGCCGCGCTATATTGAACCAGCTTCGGTGCCTGAGTTTTCCGGAGAAACTTCTTCGGCCACCGAAGCTGAAAAACCAAACGAGCCAACCTTGCTGCCAGATGTCGCAGAAACGGCCGAAGTGCCAACAAAGATAGAATTGGAACAATCAAAAATTTTATTATCAGAAACGAAAGAGAAAGCCGAAGTGCCGTCCACAGAAAAAATGGAAAAGGTAAAAGAAGCAACTGAGGGATCCAAAACATCAGAAGTTTTGAGTCCTGCGGCAAACATTGAGACAGTGAAAAATCAAAAAATGCCAGTAGTGACTCCGAAAAGAAAGAGAATGGCTAACGTGCTAGATGTACTGGAAACAATCAAATCTTCAAGCACACCTCCAAAGAAAGCTGCTGTTATTCTTGAAACAACAACTGAAATTTCTGGTTCTAAAGCTCCAGAGCAAGAGATTGAAGCCGAAGCTGGGCCCTCAGAGCCCGCAAAGATAAAACCCTTGGAAAGTGAGGCAGAAAAAATAGCAAAGCCAACTTTTGTTGAAGACACCGGTGTTATCGCCCCCGAAGCATCCCCTAAAGTTCATGATTATATCGTTCGCCATGCTTCGGGGAAAAAACTATCAGAAAAAGAGGAGCAAGAGGCCCAGCACTACGCCCAAAAATTGAAATATCCAAAGGGGGCGTTAATATTTAATGGCAGTGGAGAAGAAGACTTCTTGTATTGTCTCCCCGATAGCAAGGAAATTTCTGTCTGTCGGGAGATAAGCAAGAGCTTCGGATTCCCAACCTTAGAAGACAGGCTCTCGGTGCTGTCGAAGAACGATCTGGCCGACAGCCTGGCTTATAATAGCTTAAAGGTGCGACAAATGAAATTCTTGTATATTTTTTTTTGTTGAGCCCAGAATTTTTCGTTTGTTAAAACCTATTGACGCACACATATTTCTCTTTGCAGGGCCTGATACTTAGCAATGCCCTCAGGGCACAGAAAGATGCTGAAGACGAAGGGTGTACTATAGCCCTGAACAACCTTCGTTCCGAAGTAATTGAACTGAGGAACGAAGGTCTCGAAAAAGATAAAATATTATACTCTTTGATAAACAAAATAAAGGAAGACGAAGCTGCTTTTAAAAGTCAAGCTGAAGCTCAGAAGCACGAAATTGAAGACCTTCGGAAACAACTGGCCAGAGCCAAGGAAGAACGCATACTTGAAGAAACAAAGCGTGAACTCAGCGATCAATGGGCAGATCACCTAGAAGTGACTGTTGAAGAGCTTCGTTCGTCCAAAAAGAGATGCTATAACAAATCTATAGATTGTGTTAAGAAGTTAAAGGCTAGCTTCGCCAAGGTCGGTGCATTCTCAAGTGAGGAAACTTTTCGAGAGGCAATCCCGAAGGTGTCATCGAATGGATTGACCACGAAGCTGAAGCCTTCGAAGAAATTTTAAATAGCCGAGGAGATATATGTGCCTTCTCTGGCGCCAGAGGGATTGCCACCATCTTAGAGAAGAAGGGCTGCGAACATGTAAAAATTTTAGCTCAATCCGAAGCTGCTTTGCCCTTTGAAGATGCAAAAGATCCTTCGGCTGAAGCTAGCATAATTGGTGGAAAATTTTTTACTGATATCTGGGATAATGGTGGCCGAGAAATGGCCGGAGAAATTATTCGAAGAAGTGAAAAGGGCATTCACGATGCTAGAGAAGTAGCTGAGGCTGCTGAAAAGAGCGCAGAGGCCGAAGGTCAATTAGGTATTAACTAATAGTTTTTATCGTGTTGTAATCTTAGGTTTTAAGATTTGTTTGCGATTTGTAATAGCAATGTAGCCGTATCCTATCTTGCTTCAGATCCGACTAAAGCGTCTTCGGGCCCTCAGCCGAAGGGAGACGACGAAATTAAAAAGATGGCTGAAGATATTATGGACGAAGTCGTCAACCGGCTCCTGAACGAGGCTGCAAAAGTCATTTTGAGAGAAGATTAAGTATTTTTTGTAAAAACTTCTGAAATGTAATATAGTGTAACATTTTGTAACCCCAAATGTAATATACCTATTTTTGTTACTCAATTCTTTACGATGCATGAAACTTTACACGTACCGCTTTTGAGTCTTTGACGAAAAAACACCTTCCCTTCTTTTCATGCTTCGTGAAGAAGAATTTTTCTTTGTCACAACAATATCCAATGTTCTGATGAATAATATCCAGGCTTCGTGAAGATATTTTCCGAAGCTACATTTCCGAAGATGAATGATGTATCTTTTTGTGACTATGATTTCTCCCTTTCAAAGCGTTCTTCTGTAGATTAATAATGTATCCACCTCTTGTGCCATGTGCAAAATGATGTATGATGCTTATGCTATGCGAGATGATGTGATGATGTTATGTTATGTGAGATGATGTTTATTCCGAAGATACATACACATCCCTGCAATAAAACACAATCTTTTATAAGCCTCCCTTAGGAGCTTCTTCGCCTTTTACTTCAGCGGAATCAGCGTTTATTTTTCGCTGTAAGCCTCCCTTAGGAGCTTCTTCGCCTTTTACTTTCAGCGGTATTCGCGTTGACTTTTCGTGCTTCGCCTTTTACTTAGGCGGTATCAGCGTTGACTTTTCGCTGTATGCTCTGCATTCCTTTTGGAACGACTTTGGAGCAGAAAACTTACACTGCGCTCCCTTTGGAACGACTTTTTGTGACTTCGGCAAACTTACTCTGCGTTCCTTAGAACGACTTTTTGTTGCTTCGAAGAATTTTCGATAGTTCGAAGGTCCTTTTTATTATCACAAGCCTGTGAAGAAAACATATTTTTCTTGTAGGAATCAACGAAACTAATTACATGAAACCTAAACAATATCCTTTATTACAGAAAATAAAACTGAATGAAAAAGATTATTATTAAGGTAGGATATTCGTCAATAGATGTGCTTTGATTCTGGCACAGTGCTATTGACTGTACGAGCTTCGGACTGCTCTCTGAAATCCCTCTGGTGTGGAGCATACTGGCTCCCTTCTGGCTGCTGGCCTTGTTGCAACGGAGGTGGAGGCGGAGGTTGTTGCCAGGAAGCTTGAGGCTGACTCGCCGAAGCAACAGAAACTGCAGGATGGTTGCCCACATATTCTGGGATGTAGGGCGAATGATACGAAGCTGTATGCATGACCTGCTTCGGCTGAGCTTGTTGTGCTGCGGCTTCAGCTATTTCCTTTTGTTTCTGAATAGTAACATGGCACATCCTGGTAGTATGGCCTTTGTTCTCACCGCAGAATAAGCAAAAGATTCTTCTCGGTTGATCTCCAAATCTTCCTCCAAAGCCCCTGGCGCCTCTGCCTCTTGGAGCTGGTGGTCGGAAGGAGCTTTGCTGTTGCCCCGAAGCCTGTGAGGAGCATTGTGGCCTTTGCTGTTGGCTTCCTCTGTCATCATTTTGTGTGGAGTTATGAATTGATCTCACGTGCCTCGGGTAGAACCTCCCTCCGAAGCCCCTAGTCATTTCAGAAAACCTGAAAGCCTCCTCCCTTCTTTGGCGAAAATCATTATCGGCCCGAATGTACTCATCCATCTTTTGGAGAAGCTTCTCCAAAGTTTGAGGAGGCTTCCTGGCGAAGTACTGAGCTGACGGACCTGGCCGAAGCCCCTTGATCATGGCCTCGATGACAATTTCATTGGGCACCGTTGGTGCCTGTGCCCTCAAACGCAAGAACCTTCGGACATACGCCTGAAGGTATTCTTCATGATCCTGAGTGCACTGGAACAGAGCCTGAGCAGTGACCGGCTTCGTCTGAAATCCTTGAAAGCTAGTTAACAACAAGTCCTTCAGCTTTTGCCATGAAGTGATCGTTCCTGGTCGAAGGGAGGAATACCAGGTTTGAGCAACACTTCTGACAGCCATAACGAAAGATTTGGCCATGACTGAAGCATTGCCACCATACGAAGACACTGTTGCTTCGTAGCTCATCAAAAACTGCTTCGGGTCTGAGTGGCCATCGAATACGGGGAGCTGAGGCGGCTTGTAGGACGGAGGCCAAGGTGTAGCCTGCAGCTCAGCGGATAGAGGAGAAGCATCATCAAAAACAAAATTCCCATGATGGAAATTGTCATACCAGTCATCTTCGTTGGGAAAACCCTCCTGATGAAGGTCTTGATGCTGAGGCCTTCGGTGTTGCTCATCTTGAGCAAGATGACGAACTTCTTCAGAGGCTTCGTCTATCTGCCTCTGTAGTTCAGCTAGCCTGGCCATCTTTTCTTTCTTCCTCTGTACTTGTTGATGAAGCATCTCCATATCTCTGATTTCTTGATCTAACTCGTCCTCTGGTGGTGACGAACTGACAGCCTTCCTTTTCTGGCTTCGGGCCTCCCGCAGGGAGACTGTCTCCTGATTGTGGTCCAGTGGTTGCAGAGCTGCAGCCCCAGTCGCTGAAGCCTTCTTCGGCGCCATAACGAAGGTTTATGATCGCCGAAGGTGTTCAAAAAACTCAGAGTGGAAGTGAGTTCACCGGAGGTGGGCGCCAATGTCGGGGACTTGTTCTCAAGTGCTATGAGTTAAGAACAAGGCAACATAAAAAATGTTAATCGTTAAAGTCCTTCGTCCTCCGAAGCATTATGTCCCTTAGGATGTAATGACTTGTGGACGAAGGTCATGAAGGATATACCTTCATATATTCATTAAATAATGGCGAAGGATGGAATATAAAGAATATAAAAGACAACATGAACAATCATATATTATTACCGGGCATAAACAAAAACATTGTTGAATTACAAGCGTACCTTCAATCGGAAGGAGATGACAGTACAAGCGTGACGCAAAAAGCGAATGCCAAGTCAGCGTGAACAGTACGGGGATACTGTTCACCTATTTATAGGCACGGGACGCAGCCCATACAAAATTACATTTATGCCCTTTACATTTGATAATAATTCTATGGTAATCTATCGAGGTCTGAATAGCCTTTTCATCTTTAAGTCGGTTTCATTTTCTGCAACCTCGCCGAAGCTTTCCTGCTGACATCTTCGGCGTTGTACCAAGACCTTCGTATTATCCTGGTCTTCTCCTGGCGTGATAACGACTTGAGTTCGAAGGTACCTGCTCACACATTATACTTCCAGAAATACTGTTAAATCCTGTTTTTGAGGACCTTCGGATGCCGAGGGTCCCCAACAGTTCCTACAAGGACCACCACAAAATTGGTGTCTCTTGCCTCAATTACAAGTGAGTATGGTCGCAATAAAGAATCAAGAAAGAAGAAAGCAATCCAAGCGCAAGAGCTCGAAGGAACACAAGCAAATCTCTCTCACGAGTCACTAAAGCTTTGTGTGGAATTTGGGAGAGGATTTGATCTCTTGAGTGTGTCTAGAATTGAATGCCTAGCTCTTGTAAGTGGTTGGAAGTCTGAAAACTTGGATGCAATGAATGGTGGGTGGTTGGGGGTATTTATAGCCCCATCCACCAAACTAGTCGTTTGGTGGGGCTGACTGTCGTATGGTGCACCGGTGTAACACCCTAAAGTTCAATATTGTGAAAGTAAGTAAAATTTCCCCAAAGATTTTAAATCAAAACACCTTTCCTTAAGAATGTTCATAATTCGAAGTAGCTACTCCCAAAATTAATATTTTTTTAAAAAAAAATAAAGAGATACCTAGATAAACTAAATTATACTTGGATTGAAATTATATAGAAGAACTATGATTAAACTACTTCTTAACATATAATCTACAATATAAATTATATTTTCCTAAAAATTCATGAGATGTGAACTATTCTCTATTTCATGAGTGGAACCAGGTATAAAAGAACTAAAATAAAACAAAAATATATATATATATATAATATATATAATTTTGCATTCATGCTGGTGTTTTCTTGGTGCATCTAAAGAAAAAAAAAGTTTGGAATTCAAACTTGAATTTGATTTGGTTTTAAATAGAAATCAGAAAATAAAAAAAAAAGAAAATAAAAATGCCACACCAGCGGTCACCTGGGCCGAATCTCAGCCCGCGGCCCACTCATTTTCTCTCCCTCTGCGGCCGCATGGGCCAATTCCTTGTGGGCCGGGGACAGACACCTGGGCCCCACTATCCAGCCCCTCAGCCTGCGTGCTCGCTCTCCCTCTGTCACTGCCGTGTGGGACCTCGGAGTCAGATTCATCCCCTGCACCGTAACAACCATGGCGAACTCTCCGCGTCGGGCGTTCCGGATATTCGTGCCTGCCTGGTCATCTTATCCGTGGTCGGGCTATATAATGTGACCCGCCATGGTTCTTCTCGGCCACGCAAACCTAGAAACTCGGGTAGTCGTGCGTCGCCGTCGAGGAATTTGGCCACAAGATCTTTGGGGAGTGGGTCGCTGGGTCCGGCACTGTGGGCTCGTCACCATAGTCCACGGATTCGTACCGGAAAGTCTCACCGTGCGTGGAGGTCCGGGCTGGTGAACTTTCTGCGGCGGTTTGGCGGCCGGAGATCTTGGAATTCGTCGACGAAATGCACGCTCCTCCGCCGCAGCACCACTGACCTCCGTGGCCAGGGAATCCTGCTAACCGAATCACGGTAATGAGCTCTCCATCACTTCGCCTTTCTTCCCTCAGTGTATAGCGCCGTCCGTGTTTAGGATTTAGGGTCTCTGTGTTCTGGGTGGGGAGGAACTCCGGCGAACTACCTGGGTGGAGCTCGGTCTCACCGCCGCCGCTGCCTGGAGATGGGCTGGTGGGGGAATGACCTGATTGCCGTCGATTTATGGTGAACGGTGAGGATTAGCTGATGCCGTGTCCACTCGCGTTGGTATGTGAGAGCCGTTCGATCGAATCAAACGTGTAAAAACGGACCTCTGATATTTAAAATCCCCACCGTTGATCTCCGACCCAACGATGTCGATCGCATACCGGTTCGACGCCTCAATCTAAACCGTTAAGACCGACGTGGAGGGCTGGGATCAAGGCCGGTCTTCATTGAATGTGGACCGTTGATCTTTCCGCGGGTGTCTGGGATGGCATAGGGGCATTCCAGCTTGGTGATTTAATCTGGCGCGTTGAGATCTGATCGGATGACCGAGATTCGCGCGTACCCCTTCACGGCGACTATTTTGCTAAAGAGACCCTCACCTCTCTGGAAATCAACCCGCAGTCCACCTGGTGGGTCGTCTGAGTCTTAGGATTAGTTACACCTAGGCCCCTGAGTTTTCTGATAAATGAGGCCCAGTCCAGAGAATTATAAAATCTAGAAAAAGGAATTAGAAAATGATTTTTATGAAAAAATAAATGCTAGAATTTGTTTAATTCATAGAAAATGCATATTTAGTCCAAATTAATTCCTTCCAATTCCTATAATTTTATAAAATCATTGCTTATCATTTGGTACCATTGTTTTGACATAAAAGTCACATTAAAAATTGTTATCTTAACTAATTTTGTACTAAGCACATAGAATCTTTGGAAAATCCATAACTTAAAATCTATAACTCCAAAATTAATAATTTCTGTTCCTCTGATCTTATTTCAATGTGTAGATTATTAATATGTATTTTGCATATATGTGTGGTGTAATGTTAATTTTGCCTATACAATGTTTGTCTGTATTGCTACGACTAGCAGTGAGGTCACGAGTCATCTGAAGATCATCCTGGTACCTGGAATCTCAAGTCCCAGGCAAGTTGTGCCCTTGATCACTTCTTTTACCCACTCATGTTCTGATTAATCATAATGATCTGCATAGGTTAATTTTGATGGGACCCAATAGGTCACCCTAGTTTGTTCATCCTGAATACCTTGTTTACCCCTGAATCACTTGGGTAGTTCTGCTACTGCTTTATATGGTTTTGGGTTAATATTTCATTACATCTATGTTCCAATTATGTTGTTATTCTATTTATGTTCATGACAAGATCATTAAATGTTAATTGGAACATAGAGCTTAACTTGAGAACCACGTGCCACCACAAGGGTTTAATGGGACGCCCTTGGCTGACTAATTAGGAAAGCTAGTGGAGGACTACCTTACCCGAAAGGGGCAAGGGCAGTAGGGGAGTGGTCAGTGTAGGGAGGCCCTCGGGAGGATTTTGCTGTGATGGCGGTCCTGCAAGGGATTCCTGGGAAGGCCCTCGGGAGGATTTTGCTGTGATGGCGGTCCTGCAAGGGATTCCTGGGGAGGCCCTCGGGAGGATTTTGCTGTGATGGCGGTCCTGCAAGGGATTCCTGCATTGGAGCTTCCTATAAACTGTAGCGGGTTTTCTGAAGCTAGTGGAACTTTGTAAAGGCCTCGTAGTGTTACCCTGCCTCGCCTCCTCGGTAGAGGTGTATGGGAAGTCGCGATCTCTTGGCAGATGGGTAACATGACTTGTGGGTAAAGGGTACCACCTCTGCAGAGTGTAAAACTGGTATACTAGCCGAGCTCACGGTCATGAGCAGCTCAGGACTCTCTGATGATTAAATTATGGAACTTAAGCTCAATTTGTCATATGCATTGCATCGCAGGTGAGGTTGTTACTTTTGTTCTACTGCTTAATTGGGTTGGTATTTACTTATACTTAGTAATTGCTAATAATATTTTGACCAACTTTAAAAGCAATGCTCAGCTCTAACCATCTCCTTTGGTAAGCCTTACACTTCACGTGAGCTCCCACCTTTGGCGAGTTCATGCACATTATTCCCCACAACTTGTTGAGCGATGAACGTATGTGAGCTCACTCTTGCTGTCTCACACCACCCCCCACAGGTCAAGAACAGGTACCGCAGGATGAGGCGCGTGGAGGATGCTGTGATGAGTTCGTGAGTGGTCTAGGCCGTCGTCTCCCAGTCAACTTTGGGTTGCTGGACCGTTGTCTCCTTATAATGTAATTATTTATTTTGTATAGAACTCCTGTTATATATAAAGATGTGACATTCGATCCTGTGCCACTTTACATCATATGTGTGAGACTTGGTCCCAGCATACCTGGTGTTTATGTTAGCACCCGGGTTTTGGACCCCTAAAATCCGGGTGTTACAGAAGTGGTATCAGAGGAATGTTGACTGTAGGACGAAACCTAGATAGAACTGGACAACCATTCTCTACTTACCTTTGCTACTCTGATTTTTTCTAAAACTTATCTTAATCTTTTCTCATCTAATTCCGCTTTACTCTGATTACTCTTACCTTTTCACTTCTAAAGACAAACTTGGATTTCACACTTTGAAATCCTGTGGTTAAAGTGACTTTAGGAATAGGAGACCTACTCTTAAGAAACAAAAACAAAACTATTTTTTTTATAAATGTCTATGGACTTAAATGTTTGTTCTTATGATACTTGTTTGATTTGGATCTTTGATTGAGTGGGATGAGTTGTGGAGTAATGTCCACAATTACATCTGCATATACATATAGACATAAATAGAATTCATAAGATAACTAAACAACCTAGAATATCCTTCATTAAATAGTATCTATTTTAATAGATCTCTCTTAACTTAAAGAAATCTATTTTATCTTAACAGGTTCATCTTATGTTAAAAAAATATATTATCCTAATTTCATAAATTGTTTATAAGGTAAATTAAGATTACCCCACTAGAATATATCAAACTTGAAAAAAAAATCCATCTTATCTTAAAAGACTCTCTGTTACCTTAATAGATTCATCTTATCTTGAAAAGATTTTATCTTATCCTGATAGATCTAACTGGCCTCAAAAGATTCTATCTTATCCTTATGGATTCATCTTGCCCTAATAAGAATATTTATCCCACACTAGTGTAACCACCATGATCTAATCCAAAGTAATTGGATATTGTCTAGTTAATCTGGTGATGCCGATCTAATCTAGATCCCATCTAAACTAATGTGGCCTACTTGAACAGATTAGTGATACCGGTGGAAGAGATTAGACCCTACTCCTATAAACATGATTAACATAAATCGATTCCCTATACCAACTCAGCCCTATACAACTACTTGACTTATGTGTTGAGTTGCAAAATCTGTATAGACCGACATAAAATTTTAAGCACCCAAGATTTTCAACTATCATAACTGATCCTACCCACTAACCATCTGTCCTTACCTACAAGCCATCTTAACTATATGTCCCCAACTTGGGTGACGATTCCAAGGCTGAAGATCGAAGATGATTGCCCTCATCAAATCAAGGAAGGAGAAGATTCAAGCTGGATCCTCAAGGTAATCAAGATCCACAATCTTGGATGGAGTCTTTCTTTACCCCACTCTTTCTTGCCCAAACTATATAGGCTTTAAAAGATATCTTGTATCCTGCATAATAAAGTGGCTATAACCATATATACCTATGCTCTTCTAATCACCCACCAATGATTACGAAAGAAAATACCCTTCATTCTTGATCAAAAAAAAAACAAAATTAAGAGCTAAAATCACAAACCAATTCTTTTGCATCCCTTCTTCTAACAAATCTCGAGGACGAGATTTCTGTTAAGGGGGGTAGAATTTGTAACACCCTAAAGTTCAATATTGTGAAAGTAAGTAAAATTTCCCCAAAGATTTTAAATCAAAACACCTTTCCTTAAGAATGTTCATAATTCGAAGTAGCTACTCCCAAAATTAATATTTTTTTAAAAAAAAATAAAGAGATACCTAGATAAACTAAATTATACTTGGATTGAAATTATATAGAAGAACTATGATTAAACTACTTCTTAACATATAATCTACAATATAAATTATATTTTCCTAAAAATTCATGAGATGTGAACTATTCTCTATTTCATGAGTGGAACCAGGTATAAAAGAACTAAAATAAAACAAAAATATATATATATATATAATATATATAATTTTGCATTCATGCTGGTGTTTTCTTGGTGCATCTAAAGAAAAAAAAAGTTTGGAATTCAAACTTGAATTTGATTTGGTTTTAAATAGAAATCAGAAAATAAAAAAAAAAAGAAAATAAAAATGCCACACCAGCGGTCACCTGGGCCGAATCTCAGCCCGCGGCCCACTCATTTTCTCTCCCTCTGCGGCCGCATGGGCCAATTCCTTGTGGGCCGGGGACAGACACCTGGGCCCCACTATCCAGCCCCTCAGCCTGCGTGCTCGCTCTCCCTCTGTCACTGCCGTGTGGGACCTCGGAGTCAGATTCATCCCCTGCACCGTAACAACCATGGCGAACTCTCCGCGTCGGGCGTTCCGGATATTCGTGCCTGCCTGGTCATCTTATCCGTGGTCGGGCTATATAATGTGACCCACCATGGTTCTTCTCGGCCACGCAAACCTAGAAACTCGGGTAGTCGTGCGTCGCCGTCGAGGAATTTGGCCACAAGATCTTTGGGGAGTGGGTCGCTGGGTCCGGCACTGTGGGCTCGTCACCATAGTCCACGGATTCGTACCGGAAAGTCTCACCGTGCGTGGAGGTCCGGGCTGGTGAACTTTCTGCGGCGGTTTGGCGGCCGGAGATCTTGGAATTCGTCGACGAAATGCACGCTCCTCCGCCGCAGCACCACTGACCTCCGTGGCCAGGGAATCCTGCTAACCGAATCACGGTAATGAGCTCTCCATCACTTCGCCTTTCTTCCCTCAGTGTATAGCGCCGTCCGTGTTTAGGATTTAGGGTCTCTGTGTTCTGGGTGGGGAGGAACTCCGGCGAACTACCTGGGTGGAGCTCGGTCTCACCGCCGCCGCTGCCTGGAGATGGGCTGGTGGGGGAATGACCTGATTGCCGTCGATTTATGGTGAACGGTGAGGATTAGCTGATGCCGTGTCCACTCGCGTTGGTATGTGAGAGCCGTTCGATCGAATCAAACGTGTAAAAACGGACCTCTGATATTTAAAATCCCCACCGTTGATCTCCGACCCAACGATGTCGATCGCATACCGGTTCGACGCCTCAATCTAAACCGTTAAGACCGACGTGGAGGGCTGGGATCAAGGCCGGTCTTCATTGAATGTGGACCGTTGATCTTTCCGCGGGTGTCTGGGATGGCATAGGGGCATTCCAGCTTGGTGATTTAATCTGGCGCGTTGAGATCTGATCGGATGACCGAGATTCGCGCGTACCCCTTCACGGCGACTATTTTGCTAAAGAGACCCTCACCTCTCTGGAAATCAACCCGCAGTCCACCTGGTGGGTCGTCTGAGTCTTAGGATTAGTTACACCTAGGCCCCTGAGTTTTCTGATAAATGAGGCCCAGTCCAGAGAATTATAAAATCTAGAAAAAGGAATTAGAAAATGATTTTTATGAAAAAATAAATGCTAGAATTTGTTTAATTCATAGAAAATGCATATTTAGTCCAAATTAATTCCTTCCAATTCCTATAATTTTATAAAATCATTGCTTATCATTTGGTACCATTGTTTTGACATAAAAGTCACATTAAAAATTGTTATCTTAACTAATTTTGTACTAAGCACATAGAATCTTTGGAAAATCCATAACTTAAAATCTATAACTCCAAAATTAATAATTTCTGTTCCTCTGATCTTATTTCAATGTGTAGATTATTAATATGTATTTTGCATATATGTGTGGTGTAATGTTAATTTTGCCTATACAATGTTTGTCTGTATTGCTACGACTAGCAGTGAGGTCACGAGTCATCTGAAGATCATCCTGGTACCTGGAATCTCAAGTCCCAGGCAAGTTGTGCCCTTGATCACTTCTTTTACCCACTCATGTTCTGATTAATCATAATGATCTGCATAGGTTAATTTTGATGGGACCCAATAGGTCACCCTAGTTTGTTCATCCTGAATACCTTGTTTACCCCTGAATCACTTGGGTAGTTCTGCTACTGCTTTATATGGTTTTGGGTTAATATTTCATTACATCTATGTTCCAATTATGTTGTTATTCTATTTATGTTCATGACAAGATCATTAAATGTTAATTGGAACATAGAGCTTAACTTGAGAACCACGTGCCACCACAAGGGTTTAATGGGACGCCCTTGGCTGACTAATTAGGAAAGCTAGTGGAGGACTACCTTACCCGAAAGGGGCAAGGGCAGTAGGGGAGTGGTCAGTGTAGGGAGGCCCTCGGGAGGATTTTGCTGTGATGGCGGTCCTGCAAGGGATTCCTGGGAAGGCCCTCGGGAGGATTTTGCTGTGATGGCGGTCCTGCAAGGGATTCCTGGGGAGGCCCTCGGGAGGATTTTGCTGTGATGGCGGTCCTGCAAGGGATTCCTGCATTGGAGCTTCCTATAAACTGTAGCGGGTTTTCTGAAGCTAGTGGAACTTTGTAAAGGCCTCGTAGTGTTACCCTGCCTCGCCTCCTCGGTAGAGGTGTATGGGAAGTCGCGATCTCTTGGCAGATGGGTAACATGACTTGTGGGTAAAGGGTACCACCTCTGCAGAGTGTAAAACTGGTATACTAGCCGAGCTCACGGTCATGAGCAGCTCAGGACTCTCTGATGATTAAATTATGGAACTTAAACTCAATTTGTCATATGCATTGCATCGCAGGTGAGGTTGTTACTTTTGTTCTACTGCTTAATTGGGTTGGTATTTACTTATACTTAGTAATTGCTAATAATATTTTGACCAACTTTAAAAGCAATGCTCAGCTCTAACCATCTCCTTTGGTAAGCCTTACACTTCACGTGAGCTCCCACCTTTGGCGAGTTCATGCACATTATTCCCCACAACTTGTTGAGCGATGAACGTATGTGAGCTCACTCTTGCTGTCTCACACCACCCCCCACAGGTCAAGAACAGGTACCGCAGGATGAGGCGCGTGGAGGATGCTGTGATGAGTTCGTGAGTGGTCTAGGCCGTCGTCTCCCAGTCAACTTTGGGTTGCTGGACCGTTGTCTCCTTATAATGTAATTATTTATTTTGTATAGAACTCCTGTTATATATAAAGATGTGACATTCGATCCTGTGCCACTTTACATCATATGTGTGAGACTTGGTCCCAGCATACCTGGTGTTTATGTTAGCACCCGGGTTTTGGACCCCTAAAATCCGGGTGTTACAACCGGACAGTCCGGTGCACACCTGACATGACCGGTGCGCCAACCACGTCACCAAAGCCGTTGGGATTCGACCGTTGGAGCACTGTCTTCTGGGCCCGCCTGGATGTCCGGTGGTGCACCGGACATGTACTGTAGAGTGTCCGGTGTGCCACTACGCGCGTGCCTAGCTTCTGCGCGCTCTGGCACGCATTTATTGCGGTTGCAGGTGACCGTTGGCGCGAAGTAGCCATTGCCCCACAATTACACCGGACAGTCCGGTGTACACCGGACATGTCCGGTGAATTATAGCGGAGCAGCTACTGCGGTTTCCCGAAGCTGGCGAGTTCCTGAGGCCGCTCTTCCTTGGAGTACCGGACACTGTCCGGTGTATACTGGACAGTCCGGTGAATTATAGCGGAGCGCCTCTGGAAATTCCCGAAGGTGGCGAGTTTGAGTTGGAGTCCTCTGGTGCACCGGACACTGTCCGGTGGCACACCGAACAGTCCGGTGCGCCAGACCAGAGGTGCCTTCGGTTGTCCCTTTTCTCTTTTGTTGAACCCAATACTTAGTCTTTTTATTGGCTAAGTGTGAACCTTTGGCACCTGTATAACTTTTACACTAGATCAAACTAGTTAGTCCAATTATTTGTGTTGGGCAATTCAACCACCAAAATTATTTAGGAACTAGGTGTAAGCCTAATTCCCTTTCAATCTCCCCCTTTTTGGTGATTGATTCCAACTCAAACCAAAGCAAATATGGAAGTACATAATTGAACTAGCTTGCATAATGTAAGTGCAAAGGTTGCTTGGAATTGAGCCAATATAAATACTTACAAGATATGTATGGATTGTTTCTTCATTTTTAACATTTTGGACCACACTTGCACCACATGTTTTGTTTTTGCAAATGCTTTTGTAAATCCTTTTCAAAGTTCTTTTGCAAATAGTCAAAAGTAAATGAATAAGATTTTGCAAAGCATCTTCAAGATTTGAAATTTTCTCCCCCTGTTTCAAATGCTTTTCCTTTGACTAAACAAAACTCCCCCTTAATGAAATCCTCCTCTTAGTGTTCAAGAGGGTTTTGATATTAATTTTGAAGAGGTTATACCACTTTAAAAGTATATCACAAGTAAGATACCAATTTGAAAATACTCTTTGAAAAACTAAATTTTTTTTACAAATTGGTGGTGGTGCGGTCCTTTTGCTTTGGGCTCATACTCTCTCCCCCTTTGGCATGAATCGCCAAAAACGGAATCATTAGAGCCCTAAAATTACTTTCTTCCCTTTGGTCATAAATAAATGAGTGAAGATTATACCAAAGTAGGAGTCCTTTTGCTCTCTCCCCTAAAGATGGAGAGTTGCGTGGAGCGACAGCGAAGGATGAGTTACGAAGTGGAAGCCTTTGTCTTCGCCGAAGACTCCAATTCCCTTTCAATATTCCTATGACTTGGTTTGAAATTCACTTGAGAACACATTAGTCATAGCACATGAAAGAGACATGATCAAAGGTATATAAAAGAGCTATGTGTCCAATTTAACAAAAGAAGTTCCTAGAATCAAGAATATTTAGCTCATGCCTAAGTTTGTTAAAAGTTTGTTCATCAAGGGGCTTGGTAAAGATATCGGCTAATTGATCTTTAGTATTAATGTAAGAAATCTCGATATCTCCCTTTTGTTGGTGATCCCTTAAAAAGTGATACCGAATGGCTATGTGTTTAGTGCGGCTATGCTCAACGGGATTGTCCGCCATGCGGATTGCACTCTCATTATCACATAGAAGAGGAACTTTGGTTAGTTTGTAACCATAGTCCCTAAGGGTTTGCCTCATCCAAAGTAGTTGCGCGCAACAATGGCCTGCGGCAATGTACTCGGCTTCGGCGGTAGAAAGAGCTACGGAATTTTGCTTCTTTGAAGCCCAAGACACCAAGGATCTTCCCAAGAACTGGCAAGTCCCCGATGTGCTCTTTTTATTAATTTTACAACCCGCCCAATCGGCATCCGAATATCCAATAAAATCAAATGTGGATCCCCTAGGATACCAAAGCCCAAACTTAGGAGTATAAACTAAATATCTCAAGATTCGTTTAACGGCCGTAAGGTGAGCTTCCTTAGGGTCAGCTTGGAATCTTGCACACATGCATACGGAAAGCATAATATCCGGCCGAGATGCACATAAATAAAGTAAAGATCCTATCATCGACCGGTATACCTTTTGATCGACGGATTTACCTCCCTCGTCGAGGTCGAGATGCCCATTGGTTCCCATGGGTGTCTTGATGGGTTTGGCATCCTTCATTCCAAACTTGCTTAGAATATCTTGAGTATACTTCGTTTGGCTTAGGAAGGTGCCTTCTTGGAGTAGCTTCACTTGAAATCCTAAGAAATACTTCAACTCCCCCATCATAGACATCTCGAATTTTTGTGTCATGATCCTACTAAATTCTTCACATGTAGACTTGTTAGTAGACCCAAATATAATATCATCAACATAAATTTGGCATACAAACAAGTCATTTTCAAGAGTTTTAGTGAATAAAGTAGGATCGGCCTTTCCAACTTTGAAGCCATTAGTGATAAGGAAATCTCTAAGGCATTCATACCATGCTCTTGGGGCTTGCTTGAGCCCATAAAGCGCCTTAGAGAGTTTATAAACATGGTTAGGGTACTCACTATCTTCAATGCCGGGAGGTTGCTCAACATAGACCTCTTCCTTGATTGGTCCATTGAGGAAGGCACTTTTCACGTCCATTTGATAAAGCTTAAAGCCATGGTAAGTAGCATAGGCCAATAATATGTGAATTGACTCAAGCCTAGCTACGGGTGCATAGGTTTCACCGAAATCCAAACCTTCGAGTTGGGAGTATCCCTTGGCCACAAGTCGAGCTTTGTTCCTTGTCACCACACCATGCTCATCTTGCTTGTTGCGGAAGACCCATTTGGTTCCTACAACATTTTGATTAGGACGTGGAACCAAATGCCATACCTCATTCCTAGTGAAGTTGTTGAGCTCCTCTTGCATCGCCAGCACCCAATCCGAATCTTGAAGTGCTTCCTCTACCCTATGTGGCTCAATAGAGGAAACAAACGAGTAATGTTCACAAAAATGTGCAACACGAGATCTAGTGGTTACCCCCTTATGAATGTCGCCGAGGATGGTGTCGATGGGGTGATCTCGTTGGATTGCTTGGTGGACTCTTGGGTGTGGCGGCCTTTGTTCTTCATCCTCCTTGTCTTGATTATTTGCATCTCCCCCTTGATCATTGCCGTCATCTTGAGGTGGCTCATTTGCTTGATCTTCTACTTCATCAACTTGAGCTTCATTCTCATTTTGAGTCAGTGGAGATGCTTGCGTGGAGGAGGATGGTTGATCTTGTGCATTTGGAGGCTCTTCGGATTCCTTAGGACACACATCCCCAATGGACATGTTCCTTAGCGCGATGTACGGAGCCTCTTCAATACCTATCTCATCAAGATCAACTTGCTCTACTTGAGAGCCATTAGTCTCATCAAACAAACGTCACAAGAAACTTCAACTTGTCCGGAGGACTTGTTAAAGACTCTATATGCCCTTGTGTTTGAATCATATCCTAGTAAAAAGCCTTCTACAGTCTTAGGAGCAAATTTGGATTTTCTACCTCTTTTAACAAGAATAAAGCATTTGCTACCAAAGACTCTAAAATATGAAATGTTGGGCTTTTTACTGGTTAGGAGTTCATAGGATGTCTTCTTGAGGATTCGGTGTAGATACAACCGGTTGATGGCGTAGCAAGCGGTGTTGACCGCCTCCGCCCAAAACTGATCCGAAGTCTTGTACTCATCAAGCATGGTTCTAGCCATGTCCAATAGAGTTCGATTCTTCCTCTCCACTACACCATTTTGTTGTGGTGTGTAGGGAGAGGAGAACTCATGCTTGATGCCTTCCTCCTCAAGGAAGCCTTCAATTTGTGAGTTCTTGAACTCCGTCCCATTGTCGCTTCTAATTTTCTTGATCCTTAAGCCGAACTCATTTTGAGCACGTCTCAAGAATCCCTTTAAGGTCTCTTGGGTTTGAGATTTTTCCTGCAAAAAGAATACCCAAGTGAAGCGAGAATAATCATCCACTATTACAAGACAATACTTACTCCCGTCGATGCTTATTTAAGCAATCGGGCCGAATAGATCCATGTGGAGTAGCTCAAGCGGCCTGTCGGTAGTCATGATGTTTTTGTGTGGATGATGGGCACCAACTTGCTTTCCTGCTTGGCATGCGCTACAAACCCTGTCTTTCTCAAAATGAACATTGGTTAGTCCTAAAATGTGCTCTCCCTTTAGAAGCTTATGAAGATTATTCATCCCAACATGGGCTAGTCGGCGATGCCAAAGCCAACCCATGTTAGTCTTAGCAATTAAGCATGTGTCGAGTTCAGCTCTATCAAAATCTACTAGGTATAGCTGACCCTCTAACACACCCTTAAATGCTATTGAATCATCACTTCTTCTAAAGACAGTGACACCTACATCAGTAAAGAGACAGTTGTAGCCCATTTTGCATAGTTGAGATACAGAAAGCAAATTGTAATCTAATGAATCTACAAGAAAAACATTGGAAATAGAATGGTCAGGAGATATAGCAATTTTACCCAATCCTTTGACCAAACCTTGGTTTCCATCCCCGAATGTGATCGCTCATTGGGGATCTTGATTTTTCTCGTAGGAGGAGAACATTTTCTTCTCCCCAGTCATGTGGTTTGTGCACCCGCTATCGATGATCCAACTTGAGCCTCCGGATGCATAAACCTACAAAACAAGTTTAGTTCTTGACTTTAGGTACCCAAACAGTTTTGGGTCCTTTGGCATTAGAAACAAGAACTTTGGGTACCCAAACACAAGTCTTGGAGCCCTTGTGTTTGCCCCCAACAAACTTGGCAACTACCTTGCCGGATTTGTTAGTTAAAACATATGATGCATCAAAAGTTTTGAATGAAATGTCATGATCATTTGATGCATTAGGAGTTCTCTTCTTAGGCAACTTAGCATGGGTTGGTTGCCTTGACCTAGATGTCTCACCCTTATACATAAAAGCATGATTTGGGCCAGAGTGAGACTTCCTAGAGTGAATTCTCCTAATCTTGCTCTCGGGATAACCGGCAGGGTACAAAATGTAACCCTCGTTATCCTGAGGCATGGGAGCCTTGCTCTTAACAAAATTAGACAATCTTCTAGGAGGGGCACTAATTTTGACATTGTCTCCCCTTTGGAAGCCAATGCCATCCTTGATGCCAGGGCATCTCCCATTATAAAGCATACTACGAGCAAATTTAAATTTTTCATTCTCTAAGTTATGCTCGGCAATTTTAGCATCTAATTTTGCTATATGATCATTTTGTTGTTTAATTAAAGACATGTGATCATAAATCGCATTGATATCAACATCTCTACATCTAATACAAATAGATACATGCTCAACGATAGGTGTAGAGGGTTTGCAAGATTTTAATTCTACAACCTTAGCATGTAATATATTGTTTTCACCTCTAAGGTTACAAATAGTAACATTGCAAACATCAAAATCTTTAGCCTTAGCAAGCAATTTTTCATTTTCAACTCTAAGGCTAGCAAGGGAAATGTTCAATTCTTCAATTTTAGCAAGCAAATCATCATTGTCATTTCTATGATTGGGAATTGAAACATCACAAGCATTTGAATCAACCTTTAGCATTTTCATTTCTAAGGTTGTTAATAGTTTCATGGCAAGTGCTTAGCTCACTAGATAGTTTTTCACATTTTTCTACTTCAAGAGCATAAGCATTTTTAACCTTAACATGTTTCTTATTTTCCTTAATTAGGAAGTCCTCTTGGGAATCCAAAAGGTCATCCTTTTCATGAATAGTACTAATTAATTCATTTAATTTTTCCTTTTGTTCCATGTTAAGGTTGGCAAAAAGGGTACGCAAGTTATCCTCCTCATCACTAGCATTATCATCACTAGAAGACTCATATTTAGTGGATGATTTGGATTTAACCTTCTTCCTCTTGCCGTCCTTTGCCATGAGGCACTTGTGGCCGACGTTGGGGAAGAGGAGTCCCTTGGTGACGGCGATGTTGGCGGCGTCCTCGTCGTCGGAGGAGTCGGTGGAGCTCTCGTCGGAGTCCCACTCGCGGCGCACATGGGCATCGCCGCCCCTCTTCTTGTAGTACCTCTTCTTTTCTCTCCTCTTGCCCTTCTTGTCGTCGACCTTGTCATTGTCACTAGATATTGGACATTTTGCAATAAAATGACCGGGCTTACCACATTTATAGCAGACTTTCTTGGAGCGGGGCTTGTAATCTTTCCCCCTCCTTTGCTTGAGGATTTGACGGAAGCTCTTGATGATGAGCGCCATCTCCTCGTTGTCGAGTTTGGAGGCGTCGATGGGTTGTCTACTTGATGTAGACTCTTCCTTCTTCTCCTCCGTCGCCTTCAACGCGACCGGTTGTGCTTCGGGTGTGGAGAAGGTGCCTTGCTCGATGATTTTCTTTGAGCCTTTAATCATTAGCTCAAAGCTCACAAATTTTCCTATAACTTCCTCGGGAGACATTAGCTTATATCTAGGATCACCTCGAATTAATTGAACTTGTGTAGGGTTAAGAAATACGAGGGATCTAAGAATAACCTTGACCATCTCATGGTCATCCCATTTTTCGCTCCCGAGGTTGCGCACTTGATTCACCAAGGTCTTCAAGCGGTTGTACATGGCTTGTGGATCCTCCCCTTGGTGAAGCATGAAGCGACCGAGCTCCCCCTCGATCGTTTCCCGCTTGGTGATCTTTGTCACCTCGTCTCCTTCGTGCGCGGTCTTGAGTACGTCCCAAATTTCCTTCGCACTTTTTAACCCTTGCACCTTATTATACTCCTCTCGACTTAGAGAGGCGAGGAGTATAGTAGTGGCTTGGGAGTTAAAGTGGTGAATTTGGGCCACCTCGTCCGAGTCGTAGTCTTCATCCCCTACGGATGGTACCTGTACACCAAACTCAACAACATTCCATATGCTTGCGTGGAGTGAGGTTAGATGATGCCTAATTTTGTCACTCCACATATTATAATCTTCACCGTCAAAAACCGATGGTTTGCCTAATGGAACGGAGAGCAAAGGAGTACGTTTTGAAACATGGGGATAGCGTAGAGGAATCTTACTATACTTCTTGCGCTCTTGGCGCTTAGAAGTAACGGACGGTGCATCAGAGTCGGAGGTCGATGGTGATGAAGAGTCGGTCTCGTAGTAGACCACTTTCCTCATCCTCTTGTGTTTGTCGCCTCTCCGATCCGACTTGTGGGAAGAGGATTTCTTCTCCTTCCCCTTCCCTTTGTTGGAGGAGTTTTTCTTATCCTTCCTCTTGTTGCGGGACTCCTCCGATGAAGTCGACCCGTGGCTTGTAGCGGGCTTGTCGCCGGTCTCCATCTCCCTCTTGGCGAGTTCTCCCGACATCACTTCGAGCAGTTAGGCTCTAATGAAGCACCGACTTTGATACCAATTGAAAGTCGCCTAGAGGGGGGGGTGAATAGGGTGAAACTGAAATTCTAAAAAATAATCACAACTACAAGCCGGGTTAGCGTTAGAAATATAATTAAGTCCGCGAGAGAGGGTGTAAAACAAATCGCAAGCAAATAAGAGGTGTGACACGCGGATTTGTTTTACCGAGGTTCGGTTCTTGCAAACCTACTCCCCGTTGAGGTGGTCACAAAGACCGGGTCTCTTTCAACCCTTTCCCTCTCTCAAACGGTCCCTCGGACCGAGTGAGCTTTCTCTTCTCAATCACTTGGAACACAAAGTTCCTACAAGGACCACCACAAAATTGGTGTCTCTTGCCTCAATTACAAGTGAGTATGGTCGCAATAAAGAATCAAGAAAGAAGAAAGCAATCCAAGCGCAAGAGCTCGAAGGAACACAAGCAAATCTCTCTCACGAGTCACTAAAGCTTTGTGTGGAATTTGGGAGAGGATTTGATCTCTTGAGTGTGTCTAGAATTGAATGTCTAGCTCTTGTAAGTGGTTGGAAGTCTGAATACTTGGATGCAATGAATGGTGGGTGGTTGGGGGTATTTATAGCCCCATCCACCAAACTAGCTGTTTGGTGGGGCTGACTGTCGTATGGTGCACCGGACAGTCCGGTGCACACCTGACATGTCCGGTGCGCCAGCCACGTCACCAAAGCCGTTGGGATTCGACCGTTGGAGCACTGTCTTCTGGGCCCGCCTGGATGTCCGGTGGTGCACCGGACATGTACTGTAGAGTGTCCGGTGCGCCACTACGCACGTGCCTGACTTCTGCGCGCTCTGGCGCGCATTTATTGCGGTTGCAGGTGACCGTTGGCGCGAAGTAGCCGTTGCCCCGCAGTTACACCGGACAGCCCGGTGTACACCTGACATGTCCGGTGAATTATAGCGGAGCAGCTGCTGCGGTTTCCCGAAGTTGGCGAGTTCCAGAGGCCGCTCTTCCTTGGAGTACCGGACACTGTCCGGTGTACACCGGACAGTCCGGTGAATTATAGCGGAGCGCCTCTGGAAATTCCCGAAGGTGGCGAGTTTGAGTTGGAGTCCTCTGGTGCACCGGACACTGTCCGGTGGTGCACCGGACAGTCCGGTGCGCCAGACCAGAGGTGCCTTCGGTTGTCCCTTTGCTCTTTTGTTGAACCCAATACTTAGTCTTTTTATTGGCTAAGTGTGAACCTTTGGCACCTGTATAACTTTTACACTAGATCAAACTAGTTAGACCAATTATTTGTGTTGGGCAATTCAACCACCAAAATTATTTAGGAACTAGGTGTAAGCCTAATTCCCTTTCAGAGACCATTTATTGGTCAAAAATCCGTAGGAGTTAGCCTTCAGTGTCATTGAAAATGGTCGTTCATGGCTATTTTCAACAAAAATGGGGGTTGTGTGGCCATTTATCATTGACCAAAGGCTCGTACACCTCACCCCACATATGTTTCCTTGCCATAGATCACATTCTTGAATTTATAGTGGAGACCATTTCTTGGTCAAGATTCCATAGGTGTTAGCCTTCGGTATTATTGAAAATGGTCGTTCATGGCTATTTTCGACAAAAATGGGGGTTGTGTGGCCATTGATCATCGACCAGAGGCTCGTACACCTCACCCCACATGTTTCCTTGCCATAGATCACATTCTTGGATTTCTGGTGGAGACCATTTCTTGGTCAAGAATCCGTAGGTGTTAGCCTTCGGTATTATTGAAAATTTTCGTTCATGGCTATTTTCGACAAAAATGGGGGTTGTGTGGCCATTGATCATTGACCAGAGGCTCGTACACCTCACCCCACATATGTTTCCTTGCGAAAGATCACATTCTTGGATTTCTAGTGGAGACCATTTCTTGGTCAAAAATCTGTACGTGTTAGCCTTCGGTATTATTGAAAATGGTCGTTCATGGCTATTTTCGACAAAAATGGGGGTTGTGTGGCCTTTGATCATCGACCAGAGGCTCGTACACCTCACCCCACATATGTTTCCTTGCCATAGATCACATTATTGGATTTCTGGTGGAGACCATTTCTTGGTCAAAAATCCGTAGGTGTTAGCCTTCGGTATTATTGAAAATGGTTGTTCGTGGCTATTTTCGACAATAATGGGGGTTGTGTGGCCATTGATCATCGACCATAGGCTCGTACACCTCACCCCACACATGTTTCCTTACCATAGATCACATTCTTGGATTTCTGGTGGAGATCATTTCTTGGTAAAAAATCCGTACGTGTTAACCTTCAGTATTATTGAAAATGGTCGTTCATGGCTATTTTCGACAAAATGGGGGTTGTGTGGCCATTGATCATCGACCAGAGGCTCGTATAGCTCACCCCACATATGTTTCCTTGCCATAGATCACATTATTGAATTTCTGGTGGAGACCATTTCTTGGGCAAAAATCCGACTGTGTTAGCCTTCGGTATTATTGAAAATGGTCATTCATGGCTATTTTTGACAAAAATGGGGGTTGTGTGGCCATTGATCCTTGACTAGAGGATCATACACCTCACTACACATATGTTTCCATGTCATAGATCACATTCTTGAATTTATGGTGGAGACCATTTATTGGTCAAAAATTCGTAGGTGTTAGCCTTCAGTGTCATTGAAAATGGTCGTTCATGGCTATTTTCGACAAAAATGGGGGTTGTGTGGCCATTGATCATCGACCAGAGGCTCGTACACCTCACCCCACATAAGTTACCTTGCCATAGATCACATTCTTGGATTTCTGGTGGAGACCATTTCTTGGTCAAAAATCCGTAGGTGTTAGCCTTCGGTATTATTGAAAATGGTTGTTCATGGCTATTTTCAACAATAATGGGGGTTGTGTGGCCATTCATCATCGACCAAAGGCTCGTACACCTCACCCCACACATGTTTCCTTACCATAGATCACATTCTTGGATTTCTGGTGGAGACCATTTCTTGGTCAAAAATCTGTAAGTGTTAACCTTCGGTATTATTGAAAATGGTCGTTCATGGCTATTTTCGACAAAATTGGGGTTGTGTGGCCATTGATAATCGACCAGAGGCTCGTACACCTCACCCCACATATGTTTCCTTGCCATAGATCACATTCTTGAATTTCTGGTGGAGACCATTTCTTGGGCAAAAATCCGACTATGTTAGCCTTCGGTATTATTGAAAATGGTCATTCATGGCTATTTTTGACAAAAATGGGGGTTGTGTGGCCATTGATCTTCGACCAGAGGATCATACACCTCACTATACATATGTTTCCTTGCCATAGATCACATTCATGGTTTTTTGGTGGTGACCATTTCTTGGTCAAAAATCCGTAGGTGTTAGCCTCCGGTATTATTGAAAATGGTCGTTCATGGCCTTTTCGACAAAAATGGGGGTTGTGTGGCCATTTATCATCGACCAGAGGCTCGTACACCTCACCCCACATAAGTTTCCTAGCCATAGAACACATTCTTGGATTTCTGGTGGAGACCATTTCTTGGTCAAAAAACCGTAGGTGTTAGCCATCGGTATTATTGAAAATGGTTGTTCATGGCTATTTTTGACAAAAATGGGGGTTGTGTGGCCTTTGATCATCGACCAGAGGCTCGTACACCTCACCCCACATATGTTTCCTTGCCATAGATCACATTCTTGGATTTCTGGTGGACACCATTTCTTGGTCAAAAATCTGTAGGTGTTAGCCTTCGGTATTATTGAAAATGGTTGTTCATGGCTATTTTCGACAATAATGGGGGTTGTGTGGCCATTGATCATCGACCAGAGGCTCGTACACCTCACCCCACACATGTTTCCTTACCATAGATCACATTCTTGGATTTCTGGTGGAGACCATTTCTTGGTCAAAAATCCGTACGTGTTAACCTTCAGTATTATTGAAAATGGTCGTTCATGGCTATTTTCGACAAAATGGGTGTTGTGTGGCCATCGATCATCGACCAGAGGCTCGTACAGCTCACCCCACATATATTTCCTTGCCATAGATCACATTATTGGATTTCTGGTGGAGACCATTTCTTGGGCAAAAATCCGACTGTGATAGCCTTCGGTATTATTGAAAATGGTCATTCATGTCTATTTTTGACAAAAATGGGGGTTGTGTGGCCATTGATCCTTGACCAGAGGATCATACACCTCACTACACATATGTTTCCATGTCATAGATTACATTCTTGAATTTATGGTGGAGACCATTTATTGGTCAAAAATCCGTAGGTGTTAGCCTTCAATGTCATTGAAAATGGTCGTTCATGGCTATTTTCGACAAAAATGGGGGTTGTGTGGCCATTGATCATCGACCAGAGGCTCGTACACGTCACCCCACATATGTTACCTTGCCATAGATCACATTCTTGGATTTCTGGTGGAGACCATTTCTTGGTCAAATCCGTAGGTGTTAGCCTTCAGTATTATTGAAAATGGTTGTTCATGGCTATTTTCAACAATAATGGGCATTGTGTGGCCATTCATCATCGACCAGAGGCTCGTACACCTCACCCCATACATGTTTCCTTACCACAGATCACATTCTTGGATTTCTGGTGGAGACCATTTCTTGGTCAAAAATCCGTAAGTGTTAACCTTCGGTATTATTGAAAATGGTCGTTCATGGCTATTTTGGACAAAATTTGGGTTGTGTGGCCATTGAGCATCGACCAGAGGCTCGTACACCTCACCCCACATATGTTTCCTTGCCATAGATCACATTCTTGGATTTCTGGTGGAGACCATTTCTTGGGCAAAAATCCGACTATGTTAGCCTTCGGTATTATTGAAAATGGTCATTCATGGCTACTTTTGACAAAAATGGGGGTTGTGTGGCCATTGATCTTCGACCAGAGGATCATACACCTCACTATACATATGTTTCCTTGACATAGATCACATTCTTTAATTTATGGTGGAGTCCATTTATTGGTCAAAAATCCGTAGGTGTTAGCCTTCAGTGTCATTGAAAATGGTCGTTCATGGCTATTTTCGACAAAAATGGGGGTTGGGTGGCCATTGATCATCGACCAAAGGCTCGTACACCTGACCCCACATATGTTACCTTGCCATAGATCACATTCTTTGATTTCTGGTGGAGACCATTTCTTGGTCAAAAATCCGTAGGTGTTAGCCTTCGGTATTATTGAATATGGTCGTTCATGGCTATTTTCGACAAAAATGGGGGTTGTGTGGCAATTGATCATAGACCAGAGGCTAATACACCTCACCCCACATATGTTTCCTTGCCCTAGATCATATTCTTGGATTTCCGGTGGAGACCATTTCTTGGTCAAAAATCCGTATGTGTTAGCCTTTGGTATGATTGAAAATGGTCGTTCATGGCTATTTTCGGCAAAAATGGGTGTAGTGTGGCCATTGATTATCGACCAGAGGCTCGTACACCTCACCCCACATATGTTTCCTTGCCATAGATCACATTCTTGAATTTATGGTGGAGACCATTTATTGGTCAAAAATCAGTAGGTGTTAGCCTTCAGTGTCATTGAAAATGGTCGTTCATGGCTATTTTCGGCAAAAATGGGGGTTGTATGGCCATTGATCATCGACAAGAGGCTCGTACACCTCACCCCACATATGTTACCTTGCCATAGATCACATTCTTGGATTTCTGGTGGAGACCATTTCTTGGTCAAAAATCCGTAGGTGTTAGCCTTCGGTATTATTGAAAATGGTTGTTCGTGGCTATTTTCAACAATAATGGGGGTTGTGTGGCCATTCATCATCGATCAGAGGCTCGTACACCTCACCCCACATATGTTCCTTACCATAGATCACATTCTTGGATTTCTGGTGGAGACCATTTCTTGGTCAAAAATACATACGTGTTAACCTTCGGTATTATTGAAAATGGTCGTTCATGGCTATTTTCGACAAAATGAGGGTTGTGTGGCCATTGATCATCGACCAGAGGCTCGTACACCTCACCCCACATATGTTTCCTTGCCATAGATCACATTCTTAGATTTCTGGTGGAGACAATTTCTTGGGCAAAAATCCGACTGTGTTAGCCTTCGGTATTATTGAAAATGGTCATTCATGGCTATTTTTGACAAAAATGGGGGTTGTGTGGCCATTGATCTTCGACCAGAGGATCATACACCTCACTATGCACATGTTTCCTTGCCATAGATCACATTCTTGAATTTATGGTGGAGACCATTTATTGGCCAAAAATCCGTAGGTGTTAGCCTTCAATGTTATTGAAAATGGTCGTTCATGGCTATTTTCGACAAAAATGGGGGTTGTGTGGCCATTGATCATCGACCAGAGGCTCGTACACCTCACCCCACATATGTTACCTTGCCATCGATTACATTCTTTGATTTCTGGTGGAGACCATTTCTTGGTCAAAAATCCATAGGTGTTAGCCTTCGGTATTATTGAATATGATCGTTCATGGCTATTTTCGACAAAAATGGGGGTTGTGTGTCAATTGATCATCGACCAGAGGCTCATACACCTCACCCCACATATGTTTCCTTGCCATAGATCATATTCTTGGATTTCTGGTGGAGACCATTTCTTGGTCAAAAATCCGTATGTGTTAGCCTTTGGTATTATTGAAAATGGTCGTTCATGGCTATTTTCGGCAAAAATGGGGGTAGTGTGGCCATTGATTATCGACCAGAGGCTCGTACACCTCACCCCACATATGTTTCCTTTCCATAGATCACATTCTTTGATTTCTGGTGGAGACCATTTCTTGGTCAAAAATCCGTAGGTGTTAGCCTTCGGTATTATTGAAAATGGTTGTTCATGGTTATTTTCGACAAAAATGGGGTTCTGTGGCCATTGATCATTGACCAGAGGCTCATACACCGCACCCCACATATTTTCCCTTGTGATAGATCACATTCTTGGATTTCTAGTCGAGACCATTTCTTGGTCAAAAATCCATACGTGTTAACCTTCGGTATTATTGAATATGGTCGTTCATGGCTATTTTCGACAAAAATGGGGGTTGCGTGGCCATTGATCATCGACTAGAGGCTCATACACCTCACCCCACATATGTTTCCTTGCCATAGATCACATTCTTGGATTTCTGGTGGAGACCATTTCTTGGTCAAAAATCCGTAGGTGTTAGCCTTCGGTATTATTGAAAATGGTCATTCATGGCTATTTTCGACAAAAATGGGGGTTGTGTGGCCATTTATCATCGACCAGTGGCCCATACACCTCACCCCACATATGTTTCCTTGAAATAGAACACATTCTTGGATTTCTGGTGGAGACCATTTCTTGGTCAAAAATCCGCAGGTGTTAGCCTTCAGTATTATTGAAAATGGTCGTTCATGGCTATTTTCGACAAAAATGAGGGTTGTGTGGCCATTGATCATCGACCAGAGGCTCGTACACATCACCCCACAAATGTTTCCTTGCCATAGATCACATTCTTGGTTTTCTGGTGGAGACCATTTCTTGGTCAAAAATCCGTAGGTGTTAGCCTTTGGTATTATTGAAAATGGTCGTTCGTGGCTATTTTCGACAAATATGGGGGTTCTGTGGCCATTGATCATCGACCAGAGGCTCGTACACCTCACCCCACATATGTTTCCTTGCCATAGATCACATTCTTGGATTTCTGGTGGAGACCATTTCTTGGGAAAAATCCGACTGTGTTAGCCTTCGGTATTATTGAAAATTGTCATTCATGGCTATTTTTGACAAAAATGGGGGTTGTGTGGCCATTGATCTTCGACCAGAGGATCATACACCTCACTACAAATATGTTTCCTTGCCATAGATCACATTCTTGAATTTTTGGTGGAGACCATTTATTGGTCAAAAATCCATAGGTGTTAGCCTTCAATGTCATTGAAAATGGTCGTTCATGGCTATTTTCGACAAAAATGGGGGTTGTGTGGCCATTGATCATCGACCAGAGGCTCGTACACCTCACCCCACATATTTTACCTTGCCATAGATCTCATTCTTTGATTTCTAGTGGAGACCATTTCTTGGTCAAAAATTCGTAGGTGTTAGCCTTCGGTATTATTGGATATGGTCGTTCATGGCTATTTTCGACAAAAATGGGGTTTGTGTGGAAATTGATCATCGACCAGAGGCTCATACACCTCACCCCACATATGTTTCCATGCCATAGGTCATATTCTTGGATTTCTGGTGGAGACCATTTCTTAGTCAAAAATCCGTATGTGTTAGCCTTTGGTATTATTGAAAATGGTCGTTCATGGCTATTTTCGGCAAAAATGTGGGTAGTGTGGCCATTGATTATCGACCAGAGGCTCATACACCTCACCCCACATATGTTTCCTTGCCATAGAACACATTCTTGGATTTCTGGTGGAGACCATTTCTTGGTCAAAAATCTGTAGGTATTAGCTTTCGGTATTATTGAAAATGGTCGTTCATGGCTATTTTCGACAAAAATGGGGGTTCTGTGGCCATTGATCATTGACCAGAGGCTTGTACACCTCACCCCACATATTTTTCCTTGTGATAGATCACATTCTTGGATTTCTAGTGGAGACCATTTCTTGGTCAAAAATCCATACGTGTTAGCCTTCGGTATTATTGAATATGGTCGTTCATGGCTATTTTTGACAAAAATGGGGGTTGTGTGACCATTGATCATCGACCAGAGGCTCATACACCTCACCCCACATATGTTTCCTTGCCATAGATCACATTCTTGGATTTCTGGTGGATACCATTTCTTGGTCAAATATCCGTAGGTGTTAGCCTGTGGTATTATTGAAAATGGTCATTCATGGCTATTTTCGACAAAAATGGGGGTTGTGTGGCCATTTATCATCGACCAGTGGCTCGTACACCTCACCCCACATATGTTTCCTTGCCATAGAACACATTCTTGGATTTCTAGTGGAGACCATTTCTTGGTCAAAAATCCGCAGGTGTTAGCCTTCGGTATTATTGAAAATGGTCGTTCATGGCTATTTTCGACAAAACTGAGGGTTGTGTGGCCATTGATCATCGACCAGAGGCTCGTACACCTCACCCCACATATGTTTTCTTGCCATAGATCACATTCTTGGATTTCTGGTGGAGACCATTTCTTGGTCAAAAATCCGTAGGTGTTAGCCTTTGGTATTATTGAAAATGGTCGTTCGTGGCTATTTTCGACAAAAATGGGGGTTGTGTGGCCATTGATCATCGACCAGAGACTCGTACACCTCACCCCACATATGTTTCCTTGCCGTAGATCACATTCTTGGATTTCTGGTGGAGACCATTTCTTGGTCAAAAATCTGTAGGTGTTAGCCTTCGGTATTATTGGAAATGGTCGTTCGTGGCTATTTTCGACAAAAAAGGGGGTTGTGTGGCCATTGATCATCGACCAGAGGCTCGTACACCTCACCCCACATATGTTTCCTTGCCATAGATCACATTCTTGGATTTCTAGTGGAGACCATTTCTTGGTCAAAAATCTGTACGTGTTAGCCTTCAGTATTATTGAAAATGGTCGTTCATGGTTATTTTCGATAAAAATGGGGGTTGTGTGGCCATTGATCATCGACCAGAGGCTCATACACCTCACCCCACATATGTTTCCTTTCCATAGATCACATTCTTGGATTTTGGTGGAGACGATATCTTGGTCAAAAATCCATAGGTGTTAGCCTTCGGTATTATTGAAAATAGTCGTTCATGGCTATTTTCGACAAAAATGGGGGTTGTGTGGCCATTTATCATCGACCAAAGGCTCGTACACCTCACCCCACATATGTTTCCTTGCCATGGATTACATTCTTGGATTTCTGGGGGAGACCATTTCTTGGTCAAAAATCCGTAGGTGTTAGCCTCCGATATTATTGAAAATGGTCATTCATGGCTATTTTCGACAAAAATGGGGGTTGTGTGGCCATTTATCATCGACCAGTGGCTCGTAAACCTCACCCCACATATGTTTCTTGCCATAGAACACATTCTTGGATTTCTGGTGGAGACCATTTCTTGGTCAAAAATCCGCAGGTGTTAGCCTTCGGTATTATTGAAAATGGTCGTTCATGGCTATTTTCGACAAAAATGGGGGTTGTGTGGCCATTGATCATCGACCAGAGGATCGTACACCTCACCCCACATATGTTTCCTTGCCATAGATCACAATCTTGGATTTCTGGTGGAGACCATTTCTTGGTAAAAAATCCATAGGTGTTAGCCTTCTGTATTATTGAAAATGGTCGTCGTTCATGGCTATTTTCGACAAAAATGGGGGTTGTGTGGCAATTGATCATCGACCAGAGGCTCATACACCTCACCCCACATATGTTTCCTTGCCATAGATCATATTCTTGGATTTCTGGTGGAGACCATTTCTTGGTCAAAAATTCGTAGGTGTTAGCCTTTGGTATTATTGAAAATGGTCGTTCATTGCTATTTTCGACAAAAATGGGGGTTGTGCGGCCATTGATCATCGACCAGAGGCTCGTACACCTCACCCCACATATGTTCCCTTGCCATAGATCACATTCTTGGATTTCTGGTGGAGACCATTTCTTGGTCAAAAATCCGTAGGTGTTAGCCTTCGATATTATTGAAAATGGTTGTTCGTGGCTATTTTCGACAAAAATGGGGGTTGTGTGGCCATTGATCATCGACCAGAGGATCATACACCTCACCCCATATATGTTTCCTTGCCATGGATCACATTCTTGGATTTCTGGTGGAGACCATTTCTTGGTCAAAAACCCGTACGTGTTAGCCTTCAGTATTATTGAAAATAGTCGTTCATGGCTATTTTGATAAAAATGGCGGTTGTGTGGCCATTGATCATCGACCAGAGGATCATACACCTCACCCCACATATGTTTCCTTGCCATAGATCACATTCTTGGAATTTTGGTGGAGACGATTTCTTGGTCAAAAATCCGTAGGTGTTAGCCTTCGGTATTATTGAAAATAGTCGTTCATGGATATTTTCGACAAAAATTGGGGTTGTGTGGCCATTTATCATCGACCAGTGGCTCGTACACCTCACCACACATATGTTTCCTTGCCATGGATCACAATCTTGGATTTCTGGTGGAGACCATTTCTTGGTCAAAAATCCGTAGGTGTTAGCCTCCGGAATTATTGAAAATGGTCATTCATGGCTATTTTCGACAAAAATGGGGGTTGTGTGGCCATTTATCATCGACCAGTGGCTCGTACACCTCACCACACATATGTTTCCTTGCCATAGAACGCATTCTTGGATTTTTGGTGGAGACCATTTCTTGGTCAAAAATCTACAGGTGTTAGCCTTTGGTATTATTGAAAATGGTCGTTCAAGGCTATTTTCGTTAAAAATGGGGGTTGTGTGGCCATTGATCATCGACCAGAGGCTCGTACACCTCACCCCACATAAGTTTCGTTGCCATAGATCACATTCTTGGATTTGTGGTGGACACCATTTCTTGGTCAAAAATCCGTAGGTGTTAGCCTTTGGTATTATTGAAAATGGTTGTTCGTGGCTATTTTCGACAAAAATGGGGGTTGTGTGGCCATTGATCATCGACCAGAGGCTCGTACACCTCACCCCACATATGTTTCCTTGCCATAGATCACATTCTTGGATTTTTGGTGCAGACCATTTCTTTGTCAAAAATCCATACGTGTTAGCCTTCGATATTATTGAAAATGGTCGTTCATGGCTATTTTCGATAAAAATGAGGGTTGTGTGGCCATTGAACATTGACCAGAGGCTCATACACCTCACCCCACATATGTTTCCTTGCCATAGATCACATTCTTGGATTTTTGGTGGAGACGATTTCTTGGTCAAAAATCCGTAGGTGTTAGCCTTCGGTATTATTGAAAATAGTCGTTCATGGCTATTTTCGACAAAAATGGGGGTTGTGTGGCCATTTATCATCGACCAAAGGCTCGTACACCTCACCCCACATATGTTTCCTTGCCATGGATCACATTCTTGGATTTCTGGTGGAGACCATTTCTTGGTCAAAAATCCGTAGGTGTTAGCCTTTCGTATTATTGAAAATGGTTGTTTGTGGCTATTTTCGACAAAAATGGGGGTTGTGTGGCCATTGATCATCGACCAGAGGCTCGTACACCTCACCCCACATAAGTTTCCTTGCCATATATCACATTCTTGGATTTCTGGTGGAGACCATTTCTTGGTCAAAAATCCGTACGTGTTAGCCTTCGGTATTATTGAAAATGGTCGTTCATGGCTATTTTCGATAAAAATTGGGGTTGTGTGGCCATTTATCATCGACCAGAGGCTCATACACCTCACCCCACATAAGTTTCCTTGCCATAGATCACATTCTTGGATTTTTGGTGGAGACGATTTCTTGGTCAAAAATCCGTAGGTGTTAGCCTTCGGTATTATTGAAAATAGTCGTTCATGGCTATTTTCGACAAAAATGGGGGTTGTGTGGTCATTTCTCATCGACCAAAGACTCGTACACCTCACCCCCCATATGTTTCCATGCCATGGATCACATTCTTGGGTTTCTGGTGGAGACCATTTCTCGGTCAAAAATCGTAGGTGTTAGCCTCCGGTATTATTGAAAATGGTCATTCATGGCTATTTTCGACAAAAATGGGGGTTGTGTGGCCATTTATCATCGACCAATGGCTCGTACACCTCACCCCACATATGTTTCCTTGCCATAGAACACATTCTTGGATTTCTGGTGGAGACCATTTCTTGGTCAAAAATCCGCAGGTGTTAGCCTTCGGTATTATTGAAAATGGTTGTTCATGGCTATTTTCGACAAAAATGGGGGTTGTGTGGCCATTAATCATCGACCAGAGGCTCGTACACCTCACCCCACATATGTTTCCTTGCCATAGATCACATTCTTGGATTTCTGGTGGAGACCATTTCTTGGTTAAAAATCCGTAGGTGTTAGCCTTCGATATTATTGAAATGGTTGTTCGTGGCTATTTTCGACAAAAATGGGGGTTGTGTGGCCATTGATCATCGACCAGAGGATCATACACCTCACCCCACATATGTTTCCTTGCCATAGATCACATTCTTGGATTTCTGGTGGAGACCATTAATTGGTCAAAAATCCGTAGGTGTTAGCCTTCGGTATTATTGAAAATGGTCGTTGATTGCTATTTTGGACAAAAATGGGGGTTGTGTGGCCATTGATCGTCGACCAGAGGCTCAAACACCTCACCCCGCATATGTTTCCTTGCCATAGATCACATTCTTGGATTTCTGGTGGAGACCATTTCTTGGTCAAAAATCCGTAGGTGTTAGCCTTCGGTATTATTGAAAATAGTCGTTCATGGCTATTTTAAACAAAAATGGGGGTTGTGTGGCCATTTATCATCGACCAAAGGCTCGTACACCTCACCCCACATATGTTTCCTTGCCATGGATCACTTTCTTGGATTTCTGGTGGAGACCATTTCTTGGTCAAAACTTCGACCAGAGGCTCATAAACCTCACCCCACATATGTTTCCTTGCCATAGATCAAATTCTTGGATTTCTGGTGGAGACCATTTCTCGATGAAAAATCCGTAGGTGTTAGCCTTCGGTATTATTGAAAATGGTCGTTCATGGCTATTTTCGACCAAATGGGGGTTGTGTGGCCATTGATCATCGACCAGAGGCTCGTACACCTCACCCCACATATGTTTCCTTGCCATAGATCACATTCTTGGATTTCTAGTGGAGACCATTTCTTGGTCAAAAATCCGAATGTGTTAGCCTTCGGTATTATTGAAAATGGTCGTTCATGGCTATTTTCGACAAAAACGGGGGTTGTGTGGCCATTAATCTTCGACCAGAGGCTCATACACCTCACTACACATATGTTTCCTTGCCATAGATCACATTCTTGGATTTTTGCTGGAGACCATTTCTTGGTCAAAAATCCGTACGTGTTAGCCTTCGGTATTATTGAAAATGGTCGTTCATCGCTATTTTCGACAAAAATGGGGGTTGTGTGGCCACTAATCATCGACCAGAGGCTCACACGCCTCACCCCACATATGTTTCCTTGCCATAGATCACATTCTTGGATTTCTGGTGGAGACTTTTTCTTGGTCAAAAATCCGTAGGTGTTAGCCTTCGAAATTATTGAAAATGGTCGTTCATGGCTATTTTCGACAAAAATGGGGGTTGTGTGGCCATTTATCATCGACCAGAGGCTCGTACACCTCACCCCACATATGTTTCCTTGCCATAGATCACATTCTTGGATTTCTAGTGGAGACCATTTCTTGGGCAAAAATCCGTAGGTGTTAGCCTTCGGTATTATTGAAAATGGTCTTTCATGGCTATTTTCGACAAAAACGGTGGTTGTGTGGCCATTGATCTTCGACCAGAGGCTCGTACACCTCACCCCACATATGTTTCCTTGCCATATATAACATTCTTGGATTTTTGGTGGAGACCATTTCTTGGTCAAAAATCTGTACGCGTTAGCCTTCGGTATTATTGAAAATGGTCGTTCATGGCTATTTTCGACAAAAATGGGGGTTGTGTGTCCATTGATCATCGACCAATGGCTCGTACACCTCACCCCACATATGTTTCCTTGACATAGATCACATTCTTGGATTTCTGGTGGAGACCATTTCTTGGTCAAAAATCCGTAGGTGTTAGCCTTCGGTATTATTGAAAATGGTCGTTCATGGCTATTTTCGACAAAAATGGGGGTTGTGTGGCCATTGATCATCGACCAGAGGCTCATACACCTCACCCCCATATGTTTCCTTGCCATAGATCACATTCTTGGATTTCTGGTGGAGACCATTTCTTGGTCAAAAATCCGTAGGTGTTAGCCTTCGGTATTATTGAAAATGGTCGTTGATGGCTATTTTGGACAAAAATGGGGGTTGTGTGGCCATTGATCGTCGACCAGAGGCTCATACACCTCACCCCGCATATGTTTCCTTGCCATAGATCACATTCTTGGATTTCTGGTGGAGACCATTTCTTGGTCAAAAAATCCGTAGGTGTTAGCCTTCGGTATTATTGAAAATGGTCGTTCATGGCTATTTTCATCAAAAATGGGGGTTGTGTGGCCATTTATCATCGACCATAGGCTCTTAAACCTCACCCCACAGATGTTTCCTTGCCATAGATCACATTCTTGGATTTCTGGTTGAGACCATTTCTTGGTCAAAAAAATCCGTACGTGTTAGCCTTCGGTATTATTGAAAATGGTCGTTCATGGCTATTTTCGACAAAATGGGGGTTCTGTGGCCATTGATCATCGACCAGAGGCTCGTACATCTCACCCCACATATGTTTCCTTGCCATAGATCACATTCTTGGATTTCTGGTGGGACCATTTCTTGGGCAAAAATTCGAATGTGTTAGCCTTCGGTATTATTGAAAATGGTCATTCATGGCAATGTTTGACAAAAATGGCAGTTGTGTGGCCATTTATCTTCGACCAGAGGCACATACACCTCACTACACATATGTTTCCTTGCCATAGATCACATTCTTTGATTTATGGTGGAGACCATTTCTTGGTCAAAAATCCGTAGGTGTTAGCCTTCAGTGTCATTGAAAATAGTCGTTCATGGCTATTTTTGACAAAAATGGGGGTTGTGTGGCCATTGATAATCGACCAAAGGCTCGTACACCTCACCCCACATATGTTTCCTTGCCATAGATCACATTCTTGGATTTCTGGTGGAGACCGTTTCTTGGTCAAAAATATGTAGGTGTTAGCCTTTGATATTATTGAAATTGGTCGTTCATGGCTATTTTCGACAAAAATGGGGGTTGTGTGGCCATTTATCATCGACCAGAGGCAAATACACATCATCCCACATATTTTCATTACCATAGATCACATTCTTGGATTTCTCGTGGAGACCATTTCTTGGTCAAAAATCCGTATGTGTTAGCCTTCGGTGTTATTGAAAATGGTCGTTCATGGCTATTTTCGACAAAAATGGGGGTTGTGTGGCCATTGATCATCGACCAGAGGCTCGTAAACCTCACCCCACATATGTTTCCATGCCATAGATCACATTCTTGGATTTCTGGAGGAGACAATTTCTTGGTCAAAAATCCGTAGTTGTGAGCCTTCGGTATTATTGAAAATGGTCGTTCATGGCTATTTTCGACGAAAATGGGGGTTGTGTGGCCATTGATCATTGACCAGAGGCTCGTACACCTTAGCCCACATATGTTTCCTTGCCATAGGTCACATTCTTGGATTTCTGGCGGAGATCATTTCTTGGTAAAAAATCCATAGGTGTTAGCCTTCGGTATTATTGAAAATGCTCGTTCATGACTATTTTCGACAAAAATGGGGGTTGTGTTGCCATTGATCATCGACCAGAGGCTCGTACACCTCACCCCACATATGTTTCCTTGCCATAGATGGCATTCTTGGATTTTTGGTGGAGACCATTTCTTGGTCAAAAATCCGTAGGTGTTAGCCTTCGGTATTACTAAAAATGGTCGTTCATGGCTATTTTCGACAAAAAATGGGGGTTGTGTGGCCATTGATCATCGACCAAAGGCCATAGATCACATTCTTGGATTTCTCATGGAGACCATTTCTTGGTCAAAAATTTGTACGTGTTATGCTTCGGTATTATTGAAAATGGTCGTTCATGGCTATTTTCGACAAAAATGGGGGTTGCATGGCCATTGATCATCGACCAGAGGCTCATACACCTCACCCCACATATGTTTCCTTGCCATATATCACATTCTTGGATTTCTGGTGGAGACGATTTCTTGGTCAAATATCCGTAGGTGTTAGCCTTCGGTATTATTGAAAATGATCGTTCATGGCTATTTTCGACAAAAATGAGGGTTGTGTGGCCATTGATCATCGACCAGAGGCTCGTACACCTCACCCCACATATGTTTCCTTGCCATAGATCACATTCTTGGTAAAAAAATCCGTAGGTGTTAGCCTTCGGTATTATTGAAAACGGACGTTCATGGCTATTTTCGATAAAAATGGGGGTTGTGTGGCCATTTATCATCAACCAGAGGCTCGTACACCTCACCCCACATATGTTTCTTTGCCATAGATCACATTCTTGGATTTCTTGTGGAGACCATTTCCTGGACAAAAATCCATACGTGTTAACCTTCGGTATTATTGAAAATGGTCGTTCATGGCTATTTTCGACAAAATGGGGGTTGTGTGGCCATTGATCATCGACCAGAGGCTCACACACCTCACCCCACATATGTTTCCTAGCCATAGATCACATTCTTGGATTTCTGGTGGAGACCATTTCTTGGTCAAAAATCCATAGGTGTTAGCCTTCGGTATTATTGAAAATGGTCGTTCATGGCTATTTTCGACCAAAATGGGGGTTGTGTGGCCATTGATCATCGACCAGAGGCTCGTACACCTCACCCCACATATGTTTCATTGCCATAGATCACATTCTTGGATTTCTGGTGGAGACCATTTCTTGGTAAAAAAATCCGTAGGTGTTAGCCTTCGGTATTATTGAAAATGGTCGTTCATGGCTATTTTCGATAAAAATGGGGGTTGTGTGGCCATTGATCATCAACCAGAGGCTCGTACACCTCACCCCACATATGTTTCCTTGCTATAGATCACATTCTAGGATTTCTGGTGGAGACCATTTCTTGGACAAAAATCCGTACGTGTTAACCTACGGTATTATTGAAAATGGTCGTTCATGGCTATTTTTGACAAAATGGGGGTTGTGTGGCCATTGATCATCGACCAGAGGCTCGTACACCTCACCCCACATATGTTTCCTAGCCATAGATCACATTCTTGGATTTCTGGTGGAGACCATTTCTTGGTCAAAAATTTGTACGTGTTAGCCTTCGGTATTACTGAAAATGGTCGTTCATGGCTATTTTTGACAAAAATGGGGGTTGTGTGGCCATTGATCATCGACCAGAGGCTCATACACCTCACCCCACATATGTTTCCTTGCCATAGATCACATTCTTGGATTTCTGGTGGAGACCATTGCTTGGTCAAAAATCCGTACGTGTTAGCCTTCGGTATTATTGAACATGGTCATTCATGGCTATTTTCGACAAAAATGGGGGTTGTGTGGCCATTGATCATCGACCAGAGGCTCGTACACCTCACCCCACATATGTTTCCTTGCTATAGATCACATTCTTGGATTTCTGGTGGAGACCATTTCTTGGTAAAAAATCCGTAGGTGTTAGCCTTCGATATTATTGAAAATGGTCGTTCATGGCTATTTTCGATAAAAATGGGGGTTGTGTGGCCATTGATCATCAACCAGATGCTCGTACACCTCACCCCACATATGTTTCCGTGCCATAGATCACATTCTTGGATTTCTGGTGGAGACCATTTCTTGGACAAAAATCCGTACGTGTTAACCTTCGGTATTATTGAAAATGGTCGTTCATGGCTATTTTTGACAAAATGGGGGTTGTGTGGCCATTGATCATCAACCAGAGGATTGTACACCTCACCCCACATATGTTTCCTAGCCATAGATCACATTCTTGGATTTCTGGTGGAGACCATTTCTTGGTCAAAAATTCGTACGTGTTAGCCTTCGGTATTATTGAAAATGGTCGTTCATGGCTATTTTCGACAAAAATGGGGGTTGTGTGGCCATTGATTATCGACCAGAGGCTCGTACACCTCACCCCACATATGTTTCCTTGCCATAGATCACATTCTTGGATTTATGGTGGAGACCATTTTTTGGTCAAAAATCCGTAGGTGTTAGCCTTCAGTGTCATTGAAAATGGTCATTCATGGCTATTTTCGACAAAAATGGGGGTTGTGTGGCCATTGATCATCGACCAGAGGCTCGTACACCTCACCCCACACATGTTTCCTTGCCATAGATCACATTGTTGGATTTCTAGTGGAGACCATTTCTTGGGCAAAAATCTGAATGTGTTAGCCTTCAGTATTATTGAAAATGGTCATTCATGGCTATTTTCGACAAAAACGGGGGTTATGTGGCCATTGATCTTCGACCAGAGGCTCATACACCACACTACACATATGTTTCCTTGCCATAGATCACATTCTTGGATTTTTGGTGGAGACCATTTCTTTGTCAAAAATCCGTAGGTGTTAGCCTTCGGTATTATTGGAAATGGTCGTTCATTGCTATTTTTGACAAAAATGGGGATTGTGTGGCCACTGATCATCGACCAGAGGCTCGTACACCTCACCCCACATATGTTTCCTTGCCATAGATCACATTCTTGGATTTCAGGTGGAGACCATTTCTTGGTCAAAAATCCGTAGGTGTTAGCCTTCAAAATTATTGAAAATGGTCGTTCATGGCTATTTTCGACAAAATTGGGGTTGTGTGGCCATTGATCATCGTCTAGAGGCTCGTACACCTCACCCCACATATGTTTCCTTGACATAGATCACATTCTTGGATTTCTGGTGGAGACCATTGCTTGGTCAAAAATCCGTACGTGTTAGCCTTCGGTATTATTGAACATGGTCATTCATGGCTATTTTCGACAAAAATGGGGGTTGTGTGGCCATTGATCATCAACCAGAGGCTCGTACACCTCACCCCACATATGTTTCCTTGTTATAGATCACATTCTTGGATTTCTAGTGGAGACCATTTCTTGGTAAAAAATCCGTAGGTGTTTGCCTTCGGTATTATTAAAAATGGTCGTTCATGGCTATTTTCGATAAAAATGGGGGTTGTGTGGCCATTGATCATCAACCAGAGGCTTGTATACCTTACCCCACATATGTTTCCTTGCCATAGATCACATTCTTGGATTTCTGGTGGATACCATTTCTTGGACAAAAATCCGTACGTGTTAACCTTCGGTATTATTGAAAATGGTCGTTCATGGCTATTTTTGACAAATTGGGGGTTGTGTGGCCATTGATCTTCGACCAGAGGCTTGTACACCTCACCCCACATATGTTTCCTAGCCATAGATCACATTCTTGGATTTCTGGTGGAGACCATTTCTTGGTCAAAAATTCGTACGTGTTAGCCTTCGGTATTATTGAAAATGGTCGTTCATGGCTATTTTCGACAAAAATGGGGGTCGTGTGGCCATTGATCATCGACCAGAGGCTCGTACACCGCACCCCACATTTGTTTCCTAGCCATAGATCACATTCTTGGATTTCTGGTGGAGACCATTTCTTGGTCAAAAATTTGTAGGTGTTAGCCTTCAGTGTCATTGAAAATGGTCGTTCATGGCTATTTTCGACAAAAATGGGGGTTGTGTGGCCATTGATCATCGACCAGAGGCTCGTACACCTCACCCCACATATGTTTTCTTGCGATAGATCACATTCTTGGATTTCTAGTGGAGACTATTTCTTGGTCAAAAATCCGTATGTGTTAGCCTTCAGTATTATTGAAAATGGTCGTTCATGGCTATTTTCGACAGAAATGGGGGTTGTGTGGCCATTGATCATCGACCAGAGGCTCGTACACCTCACCCCACATATGTTTCCTTGTTATAGATCACATTCTTGGATTTCTGGTGGAGACCATTTCTTGGTCAAAAATCCGTAGGAGTTAGCCTTCGGTATTTTTGAAAATTGTCATTCATGGCTATTTTCGACAAAAATGGGGGTAGTGTGGCCATTTATCATCGACCAGAGGCTCGTAAACCTCACCCCACATATGTGTCCTTGCCATAGATCATATTTTTCAATTTTTGGTGGAGACCATTTCTTGGTCAAAAATCCGTACGTGTTAACCTTCGGTATTATTGAAAATGGTCGTTCATGGCTATTTTCGACAAAATGGGGGTTGTGTGGCCATTGATCATCGACCAGAGGCTCGTACACCTCACCCCACACATGTTTCCTTGCCATAGATCACATTATTGGATTTCTAGTGGAGACCATTTCTTGGGCAAAAATCCGAATGTGTTAGCCTTCAGTATTATTGAAAATGGTCATTCATGGCTATTTTCGACAAAAACGGGGGTTGTGTGGCCATTGATCTTCGACCAGAGGCTCATACACCTCACTACACATATGTTTCCTTGCCATAGATCACATTCTTGGATTTTTGGTGGAGACCATTTCTTGGTCAAAAATCCGTAGGTGTTAGCCTTCGGTATTATTGAAAATGGTCGTTCATGGCTATTTTCGACAAAAATGGGGTTTGTGTGGCCACTAATCATCGACCAGAGGCTCGTACACCTCACCCCACATATGTTTCCTTGCCATAGATCACATTCTTGGATTTCTGGTGGAGACCATTTTTTGGTCAAAAATCTTTAGGTGTTAGCCTTCAAAATTGTTGAAAATGGTCGTTCATGGCTATTTTCGACAAAAATGGGGTTTGTGTGGCCACTAATCATCGACCAGAGGCTCGTACACCTCACCCCACATATGTTTCCTGGACATATATTACATTCTTGGATTTCTGGTGGAGACCATTGCTTGGTCAAAAATCCGTACGTGTTAGCCTACGGTATTATTGGACATGGTCGTTCATGGCTATTTTCGACAAAAATGGGGGTTGTGTGGCCATTGATCATCGACCAGAGGCTCGTACACCTCACCCCACATATGTTTCCTTGTTATAGATCACATTCTTGGATTTCTCGTGGAGACCATTTCTTGGTAAAAAATCCGTAGGTGTTTGCCTTCGGTATTATTGAAAATGGTCGTTCATGGCTATTTTCGATAAAAATGGGGGTTGTGTGGCCATTGATCATCAACCAGAGGCTTGTATACCTTACCCCACATATGTTTCCTTGCCATAGATCACATTCTTGGATTTCTGGTGGATACCATTTCTTGGACAAAAATCCGTACGTGTTAACCTTCGGTATTATTGAAAATGGTCGTTCATGGCTATTTTTGACAAATTGGGGGTTGTGTGGCCATTGATCTTCGACCAGAGGCTTGTACACCTCACCCCACATATGTTTCCTAGCCATAGATCACATTCTTGGATTTCTGGTGGAGACCATTTCTTGGTCAAAAATTCGTACGTGTTAGCCTTCGGTATTATTGAAAATGGTCGTTCATGGCTATTTTCGACAAAAATGGGGGTCGTGTGGCCATTGATCATCGACCAGAGGCTCGTACACCGCACCCCACATTTGTTTCCTAGCCATAGATCACATTCTTGGATTTCTGGTGGAGACCATTTCTTGGTCAAAAATTTGTAGGTGTTAGCCTTCAGTGTCATTGAAAATGGTCGTTCATGGCTATTTTCGACAAAAATGGGGGTTGTGTGGCCATTGATCATCGACCAGAGGCTCGTACACCTCACCCCACATATGTTTTCTTGCGATAGATCACATTCTTGGATTTCTAGTGGAGACTATTTCTTGGTCAAAAATCCGTATGTGTTAGCCTTCAGTATTATTGAAAATGGTCGTTCATGGCTATTTTCGACAGAAATGGGGGTTGTGTGGCCATTGATCATCGACCAGAGGCTCGTACACCTCACCCCACATATGTTTCCTTGTTATAGATCACATTCTTGGATTTCTGGTGGAGACCATTTCTTGGTCAAAAATCCGTAGGAGTTAGCCTTCGGTATTTTTGAAAATTGTCATTCATGGCTATTTTCGACAAAAATGGGGGTAGTGTGGCCATTTATCATCGACCAGAGGCTCGTAAACCTCACCCCACATATGTGTCCTTGCCATAGATCATATTTTTCAATTTTTGGTGGAGACCATTTCTTGGTCAAAAATCCGTACGTGTTAACCTTCGGTATTATTGAAAATGGTCGTTCATGGCTATTTTCGACAAAATGGGGGTTGTGTGGCCATTGATCATCGACCAGAGGCTCGTACACCTCACCCCACACATGTTTCCTTGCCATAGATCACATTATTGGATTTCTAGTGGAGACCATTTCTTGGGCAAAAATCCGAATGTGTTAGCCTTCAGTATTATTGAAAATGGTCATTCATGGCTATTTTCGACAAAAACGGGGGTTGTGTGGCCATTGATCTTCGACCAGAGGCTCATACACCTCACTACACATATGTTTCCTTGCCATAGATCACATTCTTGGATTTTTGGTGGAGACCATTTCTTGGTCAAAAATCCGTAGGTGTTAGCCTTCGGTATTATTGAAAATGGTCGTTCATGGCTATTTTCGACAAAAATGGGGTTTGTGTGGCCACTAATCATCGACCAGAGGCTCGTACACCTCACCCCACATATGTTTCCTTGCCATAGATCACATTCTTGGATTTCTGGTGGAGACCATTTTTTGGTCAAAAATCTTTAGGTGTTAGCCTTCAAAATTGTTGAAAATGGTCGTTCATGGCTATTTTCGACAAAAATGGGGTTTGTGTGGCCACTAATCATCGACCAGAGGCTCGTACACCTCACCCCACATATGTTTCCTGGACATATATTACATTCTTGGATTTCTGGTGGAGACCATTGCTTGGTCAAAAATCCGTACGTGTTAGCCTACGGTATTATTGGACATGGTCGTTCATGGCTATTTTCGACAAAAATGGGGGTTGTGTGGCCATTGATCATTGACCAGAGGCTCGTATACCTCACCTCACATATGTTTCCTTGCCATAGATCACATTCTTGGATTTTTGGTGGAGACCATTTCTTGGTAAAAAATCCGTAGGTGTTAGGCTTCGGTATTATTGAAAATGGTCGTTCATGGCTATTTTTGATAAAAATGGGGGTTGTGTGGCCATTGATCATCAACCAGAGGCTCATACACCTCACCCCACATATGTTTCCTTGCCATAAATCACATTCTTGGATTTCTGGTGGAGACCATTTCTTGGACAAAAATCCGTACGTGTTAACCTTCGGTATTTTTGAAAATGGTCGTTCATGGCTATTTTTGACAAAATCGGGGTTGTGTGGCCATTGATCATCGACCAGAGGCTTGTACACCTCTCCCCACATATGTTTCCTAGCCATAGATCACATTCTTGGATTTCTGGTGGAGACCATTTCTTGGTCAAAAATTCGTACGTGTTAGCATTCGGTATTATTGAAAATGGTCGTTCATGGCTATTTTTGACAAAAATGGGGGTTGTGTGGCCATTGATCATCGACCAGAGGCTCGTACACCTCACCCCACATACGTTTCCTTGCCATAGATGACATTCTTGGATTTTTGGTCGAGACCATTTCTTGGTCAAAAATCCTTCGGTGTTAGCCTTCAGTGTCATTGAAAATGGTCGTTCATGGCTATTTTCGACAAAACTGGGGGTTGTGTGGCCATTGATCATCGACCAGAGGCTCGTACACCTCACCCCACATATGTTTGCTTGCGATAGATCACGTTCTTGGATTTCTAGTGGAGACTATTTCTTGGTCAAAAATCCGTATGTGTTAGCCTTCAGTATTATGGAAAATGGTCGTTCATGGCTATTTTCGACAAAAATGGGGGTTGTGTGGCCATTGATCATCGACTAGAGGCTCGTACACCTCACCCCACATATGTTTCCATGCCATAGATCACATTCTTGGATTTCTGGTGGAGACCATTTCTTGGTCAAAAATATGTATGTGTTAGCCTTCAGTATTATTGAAAAATGGTCGTTTATGGCTATTTTCGACAAAAATGGGGCTTGTGTGGCCATTGATCATCGACCAGAGGCTCGTACACCTCACCCCACATATGTTTCCTTGTTATAGATCACATTCTTGGATTTCTGGTGGAGACCATTTCTTGGTCAAAAATTCGTACGTGTTAGCCTTGGGTATTATTGAAAATGGTCGTTCATGGCTATTTTCGACAAAAATGGGGGTTGTGTGGCCATTGATCATCGACCAGAGGCTCGTACACCTCACCCCACATATGTTTCCTTGCCATAGATCACATTCTTGGATTTATGGTGGAGACCATTTCTTGGTCAAAAGTCCGTAGGTGTTAGCCTTCAGTGTCATTGAAAATGTTCGTTCATGGCTATTTTCGACAAAAATGGGGGTTGTGTGGCCATTGATCATCGACCAGAGGATCGTACACCTCACCCCACATATGTTTCCTTGTTATAGATCACATTCTTGGATTTCTGGTGGAGACCATTTCTTTGTCAAAAATCCGTAGGTGTTAGCCTTCGGTATTTTTGAAAATTGTCATTCATGGCTATTTTCGACAAAAATGGGGGTTGTGTGGCCATTTATCATCGACCAGAGGCTCGTAAACCTCACCCCACATATGTTTCCTTGCCATAGATCATATTTTTCGATTTCTGGTGGAGACCATTTCTTGGTCAAAAATCCGTACGTGTTAACCTTCGGTATTATTAAAAATGGTCGTTCATGGCTATTTTCGACAAAATGGGGGTTGTGTGGCCATTGATCATCGTCCAGAAGCTCGTACACCTCACCCCACACATGTTTCCTTGACATAGATCACATTATTGGATTTCTAGTGGAGACCATTTCTTGGGCAAAAATCCGAATGTGTTAGTCTTCAGTATTATTGAAAATGGTCATTCATGGCTATTTTCGACAAAAACGGGGGTTGTGTGGCCATTGATCTTCGACCAGAGGCTCATACACCTCACTACACATATGTTTCCTTGCCATAGATCACATTCTTGGATTTTTGGTGGAGACCATTTCTTGGTCAAAAATCCGTAGGTGGTAGCCTTCGGTATTATTGAAAATGGTCGTTCATGGCTATTTTCGACAAAAATGGGGTTTGTGTGGCCACTGATCATCGACCAGAGGTTCGTACACCTCACCCCACATATATTTCCTTGCCATAGATCACATTCTTGGATTTCTGGTGGAGACCATTGCTTGGTCGAAAATCCGTACGTGTTAGCCTTCGGTATTATTGGACATGGTCGTTCATGGCTATTTTCGACAAAAATGGGGGTTGTGTGGCCATTGATCATCGACCAAAGGCTCGTACACCTCACCCCACATATGTTTCCTTGCCATAGATCACATTCTCGGATTTCTGGTGGAGACCATTTCTTGATAAAAAATCCGAAGGTGTTAGCCTTCGGCATTATTGAAAATGGTCGTTCATGGCTATTTTCGATAAAAATGGGGGTTGTGTGGCCATTGATCATCAACCAGAGGCTCGTACACCTCACCCCACATATGTTTCCTTGCCATAGATCACATTATTGGATTTCTTGGACAAAAATCCGTACGTGTTAACCTTCGGTATTATTGAAAATGGTCGTTCATGGCTATTTTTGACAAAATGGGGGTTGTGTGGCCATTGATCATCGACAAGAGGCTTGTACAACTCACCCCACATATGTTTCCTTGCCATAGATCACATTATTGGATTTCTGGTGGATACCATTTCTTGGTCAAAAATTCGTACATGTTAGCATCCGGTATTATTGAAAATGGTTGTTCATGGCTATTTTTGACAAAAATGGGGGTTGTGTGGCCATTGATCATCGACCAGAGGCTCGTACACCTCACCCCACATACGTTTCCTTGCCATAGATCACATTCTTGGATTTATGGTCGAGACCATTTCTTGGTCAAAAATCCTTAGGTGTTAGCCTTCAGTGTCTCTGAAAATGGTCGTTCATGGCTATTTTCGACAAAAATGGGGGTTGTGTGGCCATTGATCATTGACCAGAGGCTCGTACACCTCACCCCACATATGTTTCCTTGCGATAGATCACATTCTTCGATTTCTAGTGGAGACTATTTCTTGGTCAAAAATCCGTACGTGTTAGCCTTTAGTATTATTGAAAATGGTCGTTCATGGCTATTTTCGACAAAAATCGGGGTTGTGTGGCCATTGATCATCGACCAGAGGCTCGTACACCTCACCCCACATATGTTTCCTTGCCATAGATCACATTCTTGGATTTCTGGTGGAGACCATTTCTTGGTCAAAAATCCGTAGGTGTTAGCCTTCGGTATTTTTGAAAATTGTCATTCATGGCTATTTTCGACAAAAATGGGGGTTGTGTGGCCATTGATCATCGACCAGAGGCTAGCACACCTCACCCCGCATATGTTTCCTTGCCATAGATCAAATTCTTGGATTTCTGGTGGAGACCATTTCTTGATCAAAAATCTGTAGGTGTTAGCCTTCGATATTATTGAAAATGGTAGTTCATGGCTATTTTCGACAAAAATGGGGGTTGTGTGGCCATTTATCATCGACCAGAGGCTCGTAAACCTCACCCCACATATGTTTCCTTGCCATAGATCATAGTTTTTGATTTCTGGTGGAGACCATTTCTTGGTCAAAAATCCGTACGTGTTAACCTCCGGTATTGTTGAAAATGGTCGTTCATGGCTATTTTTGACAAAATGGGGTTTGTGTGGCCATTGATCATCGACCAGAGGCTAGTACACCTCACCCCACACATGTTTCCGTGCCATAGATCACATTGTTGGATTTCTAGTGGAGATCATTTCTTGGGAAAAAATCCGAATGTGTTAGCCTTCAGTATTATTGAAAATGGTCATTCATGGCTATTTTCGACAAAACGGGGGTTGTGTGGCCATTGATCTTCGACCAGAGGCTCATACACCTCACTACACATATGTTTCCTTGCCATAGATCACATTCTTGGTTTTTTGGTGGAGACCATTTCTTGGTCAAAAATCCGTAGGTGTTAGCCTTCGATATTATTGAAAATGGTCGTTCATGGCTATTTTCGACAAAAATGGGGGTTGTGTGGCCATTGATCATCGACTAGAGGCTCGTACACCTCACCCCACATATGTTTCCTTGCCATAGGTCACATTCTTGGATTTCTTGTGGAGACCAATTCTTGGTCAAAAATCTGTAGGTGTTAGCCTTCAGTATTTTTGAAAATTGTCCTTCATGGCTATTTTCGACAAAAATGGGGGTTGTGTGGCCATTTATCATCGACCAGAGGCTCGTAAACCTCACCCCACATAAGTTTCCTTGCCATAGACCATATTTTTTGATTTCTGGTGGAGACCATTTCTTGGTCAAAAATCCGTACGTGTTAACCTTCGGTGTTATTGAAAATGGTCATTCATGGCTATTTTCGACAAAATGGGGGTTGTGTGGCCATTGATCATCGACCAGAGGCTCGTACACCTCACCCCACACATGTTTCCTTGCCATAGATCACATTGTTGGATTTCTAGTGGAGACCATTTCTTGGGCAAAAATCCGAATGTGTTAGCCTTTAGTATAATTGAAAATGGTCATTCATGGCTATTTTCGACAAAAAACGGGGGTTGTGTGGCCATTGATCTTCGACCAGAGGCTCATACACCTCACTACACATATGTTTCCTTGCCATAGATCATATTCTTGGATTTTTGGTGGAGACCATTTCTTGGTCAAAAATCCGTAGGTGTTAGCCTTCGGTATTATTGAAAATGGTCGTTCATGGCTATTTTCGATAAAAATGGGGTTTGTGTGGCCACTGATCATCGACCAGAGGCTCGTACACCTCACCCCACATATGTTTCCTTGCCATAGATCACATTTTTGAATTTCTGGTGGAGACCATTTCTTGGTCAAAAATCCGTAGGTCTTAGCCTTCAAAATTATTGAAAATGGTCGTTCATGGCTATTTTCGACAAAATGGGGGGTTGTGTGGCCATTGATCATCGACCAGAGGCTCGTACACCTCACCCCACATATGTTTCCTTGACATAGATCACATTCTTGGATTTCTGGGGGAGACCATTGCTTGGTCAAAAATCCGTACGTGTTAGCCTTCGGTATTATTGAACATGGTCGTTCATGGCTATTTTCGACAAAAATGGGGGTTGTGTGGCCATTGATCATCCACCAGAGGCTCGTACACCTCACCCCACATATGTTTCCTTGCCATAGATCACATTCTTGGATTTCTGGTGGAGACCATTTCTTGGTAAAAAAATCCATAGGTGTTAGCCTTCGGTATTTTGAAAATGGTCGTTCATGGCTATTTTCGATAAAAATGGGGGTTCTGTGGCCATTGATCATCAACAAGAGGCTCGTACACCTCACCCCACATATGTTTCCTTGCCATAGATCACATTCTTGGATTTCTGGTGGAGACCATTTCTTGGACAAAAATCCGTACGTGTTAACCTTCGGTATTATTGAAAATGGTCGTTCATGGCTATTTTTGACAAAATGGGGGTTGTGTGGCCATTGATCATCGACCAGAGGCTTCTGCACCTCACCCCACATATGTTTCGTAGCCATACATCACATTCTTGGATTTCTGGTGGAGACCATTTCTTGGTCAAAAATTGGTACGTGTTAGCATTCTGTATTATTGAAAATTGTCATTCATGGCTATTTTCGACAAAAATGGGGGTTGTGTGGCCATTGATCATCGACCAGAGGCTCGTACACCTCACCCCACATATGTTTCGTTGCCATAGATCACATTCTTGGATTTCTGGTGGAGACCATTTCTTGGTAAAAAAATCCGTAGGTGTTAGACTTCGGTATTATTGAAAATGGTCGTTCATGGCTATTTTCGATAAAAATGGGGGTTGTGTGGCCATTGATCATCAACCAGAGGCTCGTACACCTCACCCCACATATGTTTCCTTGCTATAGATCACATTCTAGGATTTCTGGTGGAGACCATTTCTTGGACAAAAATCCGTACGTGTTAACCTACGGTATTATTGAAAATGGTCGTTCATGGCTATTTTTGACAAAATGGGGGTTGTGTGGCCATTGATCATCGACCAGAGGCTCGTACTCCTCACCCCACATATGTTTCCTAGCCATAGATCACATTCTTGGATTTCTGGTGGAGACCATTTCTTGGTCAAAAATTTGTACGTGTTAGCCTTCGGTATTACTGAAAATGGTCGTTCATGGCTATTTTTGACAAAAATGGGGGTTGTGTGGCCATTGATCATCGACCAGAGGCTCATACACCTCACCCCACATATGTTTCCTTGACATAGATCACATTCTTGGATTTCTGGTGGAGACCATTGCTTGGTCAAAAATCCGTACGTGTTAGCCTTCGGTATTATTGAACATGGTCATTCATGGCTATTTTCGACAAAAATGGGGGTTGTGTGGCCATTGATCATCGACCAGAGGCTCGTACACCTCACCCCACATATGTTTCCTTGCTATAGATCACATTCTTGGATTTCTGGTGGAGACTATTTCTTGGTAAAAAATCCGTAGGTGTTTGCCTTCGGTATTATTGAAAATGGTCGTTCATGGCTATTTTCGATAAAAATGGAGGTTGTGTGGCCATTGATCATCAACCAGAGGCTTGTATACCTTACCCCACATATGTTTCCTTGCCATAGATCACATTCTTGGATTTCTGGTGGATACCATTTCTTGGACAAAAATCCGTACGTGTTAACCTTCGGTATTATTGAAAATGGTCGTTCATGGCTATTTTTGACAAATTGGGGGTTGTGTGGCCATTGATCTTCGACCAGAGGCTTGTACACCTCACCCCACATATGTTTCCTAGCCATAGATCACATTCTTGGATTTCTGGTGGAGACCATTTCTTGGTCAAAAATTCGTACGTGTTAGCCTTCGGTATTATTGAAAATGGTCGTTCATGGCTATTTTCGACAAAAATGGGGGTCGTGTGGCCATTGATCATCGACCAGAGGCTCGTACACCGCACCCCACATTTGTTTCCTAGCCATAGATCACATTCTTGGATTTCTGGTGGAGACCATTTCTTGGTCAAAAATTTGTAGGTGTTAGCCTTCAGTGTCATTGAAAATGGTCGTTCATGGCTATTTTCGACAAAAATGGGGGTTGTGTGGCCATTGATCATCGACCAGAGGCTCGTACACCTCACCCCACATATGTTTTCTTGCGATAGATCACATTCTTGGATTTCTAGTGGAGACTATTTCTTGGTCAAAAATCCGTATGTGTTAGCCTTCAGTATTATTGAAAATGGTCGTTCATGGCTATTTTTGACAGAAATGGGGGTTGTGTGGCCATTGATCATCGACCAGAGGCTCGTACACCTCACCCCACATATGTTTCCTTGTTATAGATCACATTCTTGGATTTCTGGTGGAGACCATTTCTTGGTCAAAAATCCGTAGGAGTTAGCCTTCGGTATTTTTGAAAATTGTCATTCATGGCTATTTTCGACAAAAATGGGGGTAGTGTGGCCATTTATCATCGACCAGAGGCTCGTAAACCTCACCCCACATATGTGTCCTTGCCATAGATCATATTTTTCAATTTTTGGTGGAGACCATTTCTTGGTCAAAAATCCGTACGTGTTAACCTTCGGTATTATTGAAAATGGTCGTTCATGGCTATTTTCGACAAAATGGGGGTTGTGTGTCCATTGATCATCGACCAGAGGCTCGTACACCTCACCCCACACATGTTTCCTTGCCATAGATCACATTATTGGATTTCTAGTGGAGACCATTTCTTGGGCAAAAATCCGAATGTGTTAGCCTTCAGTATTATTGAAAATGGTCATTCATGGCTATTTTCGACAAAAACGGGGGTTGTGTGGCCATTGATCTTCGACCAGAGGCTCATACACCTCACTACACATATGTTTCCTTGCCATAGATCACATTCTTGGATTTTTGGTGGAGACCATTTCTTGGTCAAAAATCCGTAGGTGTTAGCCTTCGGTATTATTGAAAATGGTCGTTCATGGCTATTTTCAACAAAAATGGGGTTTGTGTGGCCACTAATCATCGACCAGAGGCTCGTACACCTCACCCCACATATGTTTCCTTGCCATAGATCACATTCTTGGATTTCTGGTGGAGACCATTTTTTGGTCAAAAATCTTTAGGTGTTAGCCTTCAAAATTGTTGAAAATGGTCGTTCATGGCTATTTTCGACAAAATGGGGGTTGTGTGGCCATTGATCATCGACCAGAGGCTCGTACACCTCACCCCACATATGTTTCCTTGACATATATTACATTCTTGGATTTCTGGTGGAGACCATTGCTTGGTCAAAAATCCGTACGTGTTAGCCTTCGGTATTATTGGACATGGTCGTTCATGGCTATTTTCGACAAAAAGGGGGTTGTGTGGCCATTGATCATTGACCAGAGGCTCGTATACCTCACCTCACATATGTTTCCTTGCCATAGATCACATTCTTGGATTTCTGGTGGAGACCATTTCTTGGTAAAAAATCCGTAGGTGTTAGGCTTCGGTATTATTGAAAATGGTCGTTCATGGCTATTTTTGATAAAAATGGGGGTTGTGTGGCCATTGATCATCAACCAGAGGCTCATACACCTCACCCCACATATGTTTCCTTGCCATAAATCACATTCTTGGATTTCTGGTGGAGACCATTTCTTGGACAAAAATCCGTACGAGTTAACCTTCGGTATTTTTGAAAATGGTCGTTCATGGCTATTTTTGACAAAATCGGGGTTGTGTGGCCATTGATCATCGACCAGAGGCTTGTACACCTCTCCCCACATATGTTTCCTAGCCATAGATCACATTCTTGGATTTCTGGTGGAGACCATTTCTTGGTCAAAAATTCGTACGTGTTAGCATTCGGTATTATTGAAAATGGTCGTTCATGGCTATTTTTGACAAAAATGGGGGTTGTGTGGCCATTGATCATCGACCAGAGGCTCGTACACCTCACCCCACATACGTTTCCTTGCCATAGATGACATTCTTGGATTTATGGTCGAGACCATTTCTTGGTCAAAAATCCTTCGGTGTTAGCCTTCAGTGTCATTGAAAATGGTCGTTCATGGCTATTTTCGACAAAACTGGGGGTTGTGTGGCCATTGATCATCGACCAGAGGCTCGTACACCTCACCCCACATATGTTTCCTTGCGATAGATCACGTTCTTGGATTTCTAGTGGAGACTATTTCTTGGTCAAAAATCCGTATGTGTTAGCCTTCAGTATTATGGAAAATGGTCGTTCATGGCTATTTTCGACAAAAATGGGGGTTGTGTGGCCATTGATCATCGACTAGAGGCTCGTACACCTCACCCCACATATGTTTCCATGCCATAGATCACATTCTTGGATTTCTGGTGGAGACCATTTCTTGGTCAAAAATATGTATGTGTTAGCCTTCAGTATTATTGAAAAATGGTCGTTTATGGCTATTTTCGACAAAAATGGGGCTTGTGTGGCCATTGATCATCGACCAGAGGCTCGTACACCTCACCCCACATATGTTTCCTTGTTATAGATCACATTCTTGGATTTCTGGTGGAGACCATTTCTTGGTCAAAAATTCGTACGTGTTAGCCTTCGGTATTATTGAAAATGGTCGTTCATGGCTATTTTCGACAAAAATGGGGGTTGTGTGGCCATTGATCATCGACCAGAGGCTCGTACACCTCACCCCACATATGTTTCCTTGCCATAGATCACATTCTTGGATTTATGGTGGAGACCATTTCTTGGTCAAAAGTTCGTAGGTGTTAGCCTTCAGTGTCATTGAAAATGTTCGTTCATGGCTATTTTCGACAAAAATGGGGGTTGTGTGGCCATTGATCATCGACCAGAGGCTCGTACACCTCACCCCACATATGTTTCCTTGTTATAGATCACATTCTTGGATTTCTGGTGGAGACCATTTCTTGGTCAAAAATCCGTAGGTGTTAGCCTTCGGTATTTTTGAAAATTGTCATTCATGGCTATTTTCGACAAAAATGGGGGTTGTGTGGCCATTTATCATCGACCAGAGGCTCGTAAACCTCACCCCACATATGTTTCCTTGCCATAGATCATATTTTTCGATTTCTGGTGGAGACCATTTCTTGGTCAAAAATCCGTACGTGTTAACCTTTGGTATTATTGAAAATGGTCGTTCATGGCTATTTTCGACAAAATGGGGGTTGTGTGGCCATTGATCATCGTCCAGACGCTCGTACACCTCACCCCACACATGTTTCCTTGACATAGATCACATTATTGGATTTCTAGTGGAGACCAGTTCTTGGGCAAAAATCCGAATGTGTTAGTCTTCAGTATTATTGAAAATGGTCATTCATGGCTATTTTCGACAAAAACGGGGGTTGTGTGGCCATTGATCTTCGACCAGAGGCTCATACACGTCACTACACATATGTTTCCTTGCCATAGATCACATTCTTGGATTTTTGGTGGAGACCATTTCTTGGTCAAAAATCCGTAGGTGGTAGCCTTCGGTATTATTGAAAATGGTCGTTCATGGCTATTTTCGACAAAAATGGGGTTTGTGTGGCCACTGATCATCGACCAGAGGTTCGTACACCTCACCCCACATATATTTCCTTGCCATAGATCACATTCTTGGATTTCTGGTGGAGACCATTGCTTGGTCGAAAATCCGTACGTGTTAGCCTTCGGTATTATTGGACATGGTCGTTCATGGCTATTTTCGACAAAAATGGGGGTTGTGTGGCCATTGATCATCGACCAAAGGCTCGTACACCTCACCCCACATATGTTTCCTTGCCATAGATCACATTCTTGGATTTCTGGTGGAGACCATTTCTTGATAAAAAATCCGAAGGTGTTAGCCTTCGGCATTATTGAAAATGGTCGTTCATGGCTATTTTCGATAAAAATGGGGGTTGTGTGGCCATTGATCATCAACCAGAGGTTCGTACACCTCACCCCACATATGTTTCCTTGCCATAGATCACATTCTTGGATTTATGGTGGAGACCATTTCTTGGTCAAAAGTCCGTAGGTGTTAGCCTTCAGTGTCATTGAAAATGTTCGTTCATGGCTATTTTCGACAAAAATGGGGGTTGTGTGGCCATTGATCATCGACCAGAGGCTCGTACACCTCACCCCACATATGTTTCCTTGTTATAGATCACATTCTTGGATTTCTGGTGGAGACCATTTCTTGGTCAAAAATCCGTAGGTGTTAGCCTTCGGTATTTTTGAAAATTGTCATTCATGGCTATTTTCGACAAAAATGGGGGTTGTGTGGCCATTTATCATCGACCAGAGGCTCGTAAACCTCACCCCACATATGTTTCCTTGCCATAGATCATATTTTTCGATTTCTGGTGGAGACCATTTCTTGGTCAAAAATCCGTACGTGTTAACCTTCGGTATTATTGAAAATGGTCGTTCATGGCTATTTTCGACAAAATGGGGGTTGTGTGGCCATTGATCATCGTCCAGAAGCTCGTACACCTCACCCCACACATGTTTCCTTGACATAGATCACATTATTGGATTTCTAGTGGAGACCATTTCTTGGGCAAAAATCTGAATGTGTTAGTCTTCAGTATTATTGAAAATGGTCATTCATGGCTATTTTCGACAAAAACGGGGGTTGTGTGGCCATTGATCTTCGACCAGAGGCTCATACACCTCACTACACATATGTTTCCTTGCCATAGATCACATTCTTGGATTTTTGGTGGAGACCATTTCTTGGTCAAAAATCCGTAGGTGGTAGCCTTCGGTATTATTGAAAATGGTCATTCATGGCTATTTTCGACAAAAATGGGGTTTGTGTGGCCACTGATCATCGACCAGAGGTTCGTACACCTCACCCCACATATATTTCCTTGCCATAGATCACATTCTTGGATTTCTGGTGGAGACCATTGCTTGGTCGAAAATCCGTACGTGTTAGCCTTCGGTATTATTGGACATGGTCGTTCATGGCTATTTTCGACAAAAATGGGGGTTGTGTGGCCATTGATCATCGACCAAAGGCTCGTACACCTCACCCCACATATGTTTCCTTGCCATAGATCACATTCTTGGATTTCTGGTGCAGACCATTTCTTGATAAAAAATCCGAAGGTGTTAGCCTTCGGCATTATTGAAAATGGTCGTTCATGGCTATTTTCGATAAAAATGGGGGTTGTGTGGCCATTGATCATCAACCAGAGGCTCGTACACTTCACCCCACATATGTTTCCTTGCCATAGATCACATTCTTGGATTTCTGGTGGAGACCATTTCTTGGACAAAAATCCGTACGTGTTAACCTTCGGTATTATTGAAAATGGTCGTTCATGGCTATTTTTGACAAAATGAGGGTTGTGTGGCCATTGATCATCGACAAGAGGCTTGTACACCTCACCCCACATATGTTTCCTTGCCATAGATCACATTATTGGATTTCTGGTGGATACCATTTCTAGGTCAAAAATTCGTACGTGTTAGCATCCGGTATTATTGAAAATGGTTGTTCATGGCTATTTTTGACAAAAATGGGGGTTGTGTGGCCATTGATCATCGACCAGAGGCTCGTACACCTCACCCCACATACATTTCCTTGCCATAGATCACATTCTTGGATTTATGGTCGAGACCATTTCTTGGTCAAAAATCCTTAGGTGTTAGCCTTCAGTGTCTCTGAAAATGGTCGTTCATGGCTATTTTCGACAAAAATGGGGGTTGTGTGGCCATTGATCATTGACCAGAGGCTCGTACACCTCACCCCACATATGTTTCCTTGCGATAGATCACATTCTTCGATTTCTAGTGGAGACTATTTCTTGGTCAAAAATCCGTACGTGTTAGCCTTTAGTATTATTGAAAATGGTCGTTCATGGCTATTTTCGACAAAAATCGGGGTTGTGTGGCCATTGATCATCGACCAGAGGCTCGTACACCTCACCCCACATATGTTTCCTTGCCATAGATCACATTCTTGGATTTCTGGTGGAGACCATTTCTTGGTCAAAAATCCGTAGGTGTTAGCCTTCAGTGTCATTGAAAATGGTCGTTCATGGCTATTTTCGACAAAAATGGGGGTTGTGTGGCCATTGATCATCGACCAGAGGCTCGTACACCTCACCCCACATATGTTTGCTTGCGATAGATCACATTCATTGATTTCTAGTGGAGACTATTTCTTGGTCAAAAATCCGTACGTGTTAGCCTTTAGTATTATTGAAAATGGTCGTTCATGGCTATTTTCGACAAAAATGGGGGTTGTGTGGCCATTGATCATCGACCAGAGGCTCGTACACCTCACCCCACATATGTTTCCTTGCCATAGATCACATTGTTTGATTTCCGGTGGAGACCATTTCTTGGTCAAAAATCCGTAGGTGTTAGCCTTCGGTATTTTTGAAAATTGTCATTCATGGCTATTTTCGACAAAAATGGGGGTTGTGTGGCCATTGATCATCGACCAGAGGCTCGCACACCTCACCCCACATATGTTTCCTTGCCATAGATCAAATTCTTCGATTTCTGGTGGAGACATTTCTTGATCAAAAATCCGTAGGTGTTAGCCTTCGGTATTATTGAAAATGGTAGTTCATGGCTATTTTCGACTAAAATGGGGGTTGTGTGGCCATTTATCATCGACCAGAGGCTCGTAAACCTCAACCAACATATGTTTCCTTGCCATAGATCAAATTTTTCGATTTCTGGTGGAGACCATTTCTTGGTCAAAAATCCGTACGTGTTAACCTTCAGTATTATTGAAAATGGTCGTTCATGGCTAATTTTGACAAAATGGGGGTTGTGTGGCCATTGATCATCGACCAGAGGCTCGTACACCTCACCCCAGACATGTTTCCTTGCCATAGATCACATTGTTGGATTTCTAGTGGAGACCATTTCTTGGGCAAAAATCCGAATGTGTTAGCCTTCAGTATTATTGAAAATGGTCATTCATGGCTATTTTCGACAAAAACGAGGGTTGTGTGGCCATTGATCTTCGACCAGAGGCTCATACACCTCACTACACATATGTTTCCTTACCATAGATCACATTCTTGGATTTTTGGTGGAGACCATTTCTTGGTCAAAAATCCGTAGGTGTTAGCCTTCGGTATTATTGAAAATGGTCGTTCATGGCTATTTTCGACAAAATGGGGGTTGTGTGTTCACTGATCATCGACCAGAGGCTCGTACACCTCACCCCACATATGTTTCCTTGCCATTGATCACATTCTTGGATTTCTGGTGGAGACCATTTCTTGGTCAAAAATCCGTAGGTGTTAGCCTTCAAAATTATTAAAAATGGTCGTTCATGGCTATTTTCGACAAAATGGGGGTTGTGTGGCCGTTGATCATCGACCAGAGGCTCGTACACCTCACCCCACATATGTTTCCTTGACATAGATCACATTCTTGGATTTCTGGTGGAGACCATTTCTTGGTCAAAAATCCGTACGTGTTAGCCTTCGATATTATTGAACATGGTCGTTTATGGCTATTTTCGACAAAATGGGGGTTGTGTGTCCATTGATCATCGACCAGAGGCTCGTACACCTCACCCTACATATGTTTCCTTGCCATAGATCACATCCTTGGACTTCTAGTGGAGACCATTTCTTGGTCAAAAAACCGTAGGTGTTAGCCTTCGGTATTATTGAAAATGGCCATTCATGGCTATTTTCAACAAAAATGGGGGTTGTGTGGCCATTGATCATCGACCAGAAGCTCGTACACCTCACCCAACATATGTTTCCTTGCCATAGATCACATTCTTGGATTTCTGGTGGAGACCATTTCTTGGTCAAAAATCCGTAGGTGTTACCCTTCAGTATTATTGAAAATGGTCGTTCATGGCTATTTTTGACAAAAATGGGGGTTGTGTGGCCATTGATCATCGACTAGAGGCTCGTAAACCTTATCCTACATATGTTTCCTTGCCATAGATCACATTCTTGGATTTGTGGTGGAGACCATTTCTTGGTCAAAAATCCGAATGTGTTAGCCTTCGGTATTATTGAAAATGGTCGTTCATGGCTATTTTCGACAAAAATGGGGGTTGTGTGGCCATTGATCATCGACAAGAGGCTCATACGCCTCACCCCACATATGTTTCCTTGCCATAGATCACATTCTTGGATTTCTGGTGGAGACCATTTTTTGGTCAAAAATCTTTAGGTGTTAGCCTTCGGAATTATTGAAAATGGTCGTTCATGGCAATTTTCAACAAAAATGGGGGTTGTGTGGCCATTTATCATCGACTAGAGGCTCGTACACCTCACCCCATATATGTTTCCTTGCCATAGATCACATTCTTGGATTTCTGGTGGAGACCATTTCTTGGTCAAAAATCCATTCGTGTTAGCCTTCGGTATTATTGAAAATGGTCATTCATGGCTATTTTCGACAAAAATGGGGGTCGTGTCGCCTTTGATCATCGACTAGAGGCTTTTAACCTCACCCCACATATGTTTCCTTGCCATAGACCACATTATTTGATTTCTGGTGGGGACCATTTCTTGGTCAAAAATCCGAATGTGTTAGCCTTCGGTATTATTGAAAATGGTCATTCATGGCTATTTTCAACAAAAATGGGGTTGTGTGGCCATTGATATTCGACCAGAGGCACATACACCTCACTACACATATGTTTCCTTGCCATAGATCACATTCTTGGATTTATGGTGGAGACCATTTCTTAGACAAAAATCTGTAGGTGTTAGCCTTCAGTGTCATTGAAAATGGTCGTTCATGGCTATTTTCGACAAAAATGGGGGTTGTGTGTCCATTGATCATCGACCAGAGGCTCATACACCTCACCCCACATATGTTTCCTTGCCATCGACCACATTCCTGGATTTCTGGTGGAGACCATTTCTTGGTCAAAAATCTGTAGGTGTTAGCCTTCGGTAATATTGAAAATGGTCGTTCATGGCTATTTTCGACAAAAATGGGGGTTGTCTGGCCATTCATCATTGACCAGAGGCTCATACACCTCACCCACATATGTTTCCTTGCCATAGATCACATTTTTGGACTTCTGGTGGAGACCATTTCTTGGTAAAAAATCTGTACGTGTTAGCCTTCGGTATTATTGAAAATGGTCGTTCATGGCTATTTTCGACAAAACTGGGGGTTGTCTGGCCATTGATCATCGACCAGAGGCTCGTACACCTCACCCCACATGTTTCCTTGCCATAGATCACATTCTTGGATTCCTGGTGCAGACCATTTCTTGGTCAAAAATCCAAAGGTGTTAGCCTTCGGTGCCATTGAAAATGGTCGTTCATGGCTATTTTCGACAAAAATGGGGGTTGTGTGGCCTCTGATCATCGACCAGAGCCTCGTACACCTCACCCCACATATGTTTCCTTGCCATAGATCACATTCTTGGATTTTTGGTGGAGACCATTTGTTGGGCAAAAATCCGTTCGTGTTAGCCTTCGGTATTATTGAAATGGTCATTCATGGCTATTTTCGACAAAAATGGGGGTCGTGTGGCCATTGATCATCGACCAGAGGCTCGTAAACCTCACCCCACATATGTTTCCTTGCCATAGATCACATTCTTTGATATCTGGTGGGGACCATTTCTTGGTCAAAAATCTGAATGTGTTAGCCTTCGGTATTATTGAAAATGGTCGTTCATGGCTATTTTCGACAAAAATGGGGGTTGTGTGGCCATTGATATTTGACCAGAGGCTCATACACCTCACTACACATATGTTTCCTTGCCATAGATCACATCCTTGGATTTCTGGTGGAGACCATTTCTTGGTCTAAAATCCGTAGGTGTTAGCCTTCAGTGTCATTGAAAATGGTTATTCATGGCTATTTTCGACAAAAATGGGGGTTGTGTGGCCATTGATCATCGATCAGAGGCTCATACACCTCACCCCACATATGTTTCCTTGCCATCGATCACATTCTTGGATTTCTGGTGGAGACCATTTCTTGGTCAAAAATCCGTAGGTGTTAGCCTTAGGTATTATTGTAAATGGCCGTTCATGGCTATTTTCGACAAAAATGTGGGTTGTGTGTTCACTGATCATCGACCAGAGGCTCGTACACCTCACCCCACATATGTTTCCTTGCCATTGATCACATTCTTGGATTTCTGGTGGAGACCATTTCTTGGTCAAAAATCCGTAGGTGTTAGCCTTCAAAATTATTGAAAATGGTCGTTCATGGCTATTTTCGACAAGATGGGGGTTGTGTGGCCGTTGATCATCGACCAGAGGCTCGTACACCTCACCCCACATATGTTTCCTTGACATAGATCACATTCTTGGATTTCTGGTGGAGACCATTTCTTGGTCAAAATCCGTACGTGTTAGCCTTCGGTATTATTGAACATGGTCGTTTATGGCTATTTTCGACAAAAATGGGGGTTGTGTGTCCATTGATCATCGACCAGAGGCTCGTACACCGCACCCTACATATGTTTCCTTGCCATAGATCACATTCTTGGACTTCTAGTGGAGACCATTTCTTGGTCAAAAAACCGTAGGTGTTAGCCTTCGGTATTATTGAAAATGGCTATTCATGGCTATTTTCAACAAAAATGGGGGTTGTGTGGCCATTGATCATCGACCAGAAGCTCGTACACCTCACGCAACATATGTTTCCTTGCCATAAATCACATTCTTGGATTTCTGGTGGAGACTATTTCTTGGTCAAAAATCCGTAGGTGTTACCCTTCAGTATTATTGAAAATGGTCGTTCATGGCTATTTTTGACAAAAATGGGGTTTGTGTGGCCATTGATCATCGACCAGAGGCATGTAAACCTTATCCTACATATGTTTCCTTGCCATAGATCACATTCTTGGATTTGTGGTGGAGACCATTTCTTGGTCAAAAATCCGAATGTGTTAGCCTTCGGTATTATTGAAAATGGTCGTTCATGGCTATTTTCGACAAAAATGGGAGTTGTGTGGCCATTGATCATCGACCAGAGGCTCATACGCCTCACCCCACATATGTTTCCTTGCCATAGATCACATTCTTGGATTTGTGGTTGAGACCATTTCTTGGTCAAAAATCCGAATGTGTTAGCCTTCGGAATTATTGAAAATGGCCGTTCATGGCTATTTTCAACAAAAATGGGGGTTGTGTGGCCATTTATCATCGACCAGAGGCTCGTACACGTCACCCCATATTTGTTTCCTTGCCATAGATCACATTCTTGGATTTCTGGTGGAGACCATTTCTTGGTCAAAAATCCATTCGTGTTAGCCTTCGGTATTATTGAAAATGGTCATTCATGGCTATTTTCGACAAAAATGGGGGTCGTGTGGCCTTTGATCATCGACTAGAGGCTCGTAAACCTCACCCCACATATGTTTCCTTGCCATAGATCACATTCTTTGATTTCTGGTGGGGACCATTTCTTGGTCAAAAATCCGAATGTGTTAGCCTTCGGTATTATTGAAAATGGCCGTTCATGGCTATTTTCAACAACAATGGGGGTAGTGTGGCCATTGATATTCGACCAGAGGCTCATACATCTCACTACACATATGTTTCCTTACCATAGATCACATTCTTGGATTTATGGTGGAGACCATTTCTTAGACAAAAATCCGTAGGTGTTAGCCTTCAGTGTCATTGAAAATGGTCGTTCATGGCTATTTTCGACAAAAATGGGGGCTGTGTGTCCATTGATCATCGACCAGAGGCTCATACACCTCACCCCACATATGTTTCCTTGCCATCGACCACATTCTTGGATTTCTGGTGGAGACCATTTCTTGGTCAAAAATATGTAGGTGTTAGCCTTCGGTAATATTGAAAATGGTCGTTCATGGCTATTTTCGACAAAAATGGGGGTTGTGTGGCCATTGAACATTGACCAGAGGCTCATACATCTCACCCACATATGTTTCCTTGCCATAGATCACATTTTTGGACTTCTGGTGGAGACCATTTCTTAGTAAAAAATCTGTACGTGTTAGCCTTCAGTATTATTGAAAATGGTCGTTCATGGCTATTTTCGACAAAACTGGGGGTTGTCTGGCCATTGATCATCGACCAGAGGCTCGTACACCTCACCCCACATGTTTCCTTGCCATAGATCACATTCTTGGAATCCTGGTGGAGACCATTTCTTGGTCAAAAATCCAAAGGTGTTAGCTTCGGTGCCATTGAAAATGGTCGTTCATGGCTATTTTCGACAAAAATGGGGGTTGTGTGGCCTCTGATCATCGACCAGAGGCTCGTACACCTCACCCCACATATGTTTCCTTGCCATAGATCACATTCTTGGATTTCTGGTGGAGACCATTTATTGGGCAAAAATCCGTTCGTGTTAGCCTTCGGTATTATTGAAATGGTCATTCATGGCTATTTCCGACAAAAATGGGGGTCGTGTGGCCATTGATCATCGACCAGAGGCTCGTAAACCTCACCCCACATATGTTTCCTTGCCAAAGATCAATTCTTTGATATCTGGTGGGGACCATTTCTTGGTCAAAAATCCGAATGTGTTAGCCTTCGGTATTATTGAAAATGGTCGTTCATGGCTATTTTCGACAAAAATGGCGGTTGTGTGGCCATTGATATTCGATCAGAGGCTCATACACCTCACTACACATATGTTTCCTTGCCATAGATCACATTCTTGGATTTCTGGTGCAGACCATTTCTTGGTCAAAAATCCGTAGGTGTTAGCCTTCAGTGTCATTGAAAATGGTCGTTCATGGCTATTTTCGACAAAAATGGGGGTTGTGTGGCCATTGATCATCGACCAGAGGCTCATACACCTCACCCCACATATGTTTCCTTGCCATCGATCACATTCTTGGATTTCTGGTGGAGACCATTTCTTGGTCAAAAATCCGTAGGTGTTAGCCTTCGGTATTATTGAAAATGGTCGTTCATGGCTATTTTTGGCAAAAATGAGGGTTGTGTGGCCATTGATCATCGACCAGAGGCTCATACACTTCACCCCACATATGTTTCCTTGCCATAGATCACATTCTTGGATTTCTGGTGGAGACCATTTCTTGGTCAAAAATATGTACGTGTTAGCCTTCGGTATTATTGAAAATGGTCGTTCATGGCTATTTTCGACAAAAATGGGGGTTGTGTGGCCATTGATCATCAACCAAAGGCTCGTACACCTCACCCCACATGTTTCCTTGCCATAGATCACATTCTTGGATTTCTGGTGGAGACCATTTCTTGGTCAAAAATACGTGGGTGTTAGCCTTCAGTATTATTGAAAATGGTCGTTCATGGCTATTTTCGACAAAAATGGGGGTTATGTGGCCATTGATCATCGACCAGAGGCTCATACACCTCACCCCACGTATGTTTCCTAGCCATAGATCACATTCTTGGATTTCTGGTGGAGACCCTTTCTTGGTCAAAAATCTGTACGTGTTAGCCTTCGATATTATTGAAAATGGTCGTTCATGGCTATTTTCGACAAAAATGTGGGTTGTGTGGCCATTGATCATCGACCAGAGGCTCGTACACCTCACCCCACATATGTTTCCTTGCCATAGATTACATTCTTGGATTTTTGGTGGAGGCGATTTCTTGGTCAAAAATCCATAGGTGTTTGCCTTTGGTATCATTGAAAATGGTCGTTCATGGCTATTTTTGACAAAATTGGGGGTTGTGTGGCCATTGATCATCGACCAGAGGCTCATACACCTCACCCCACATATGTTTCCTTGCCATAGATCACATTCTTGAATTTCTGGTGGAGACCATTTCTTGGTCAAAAATCCGTAGGTGTTAGCCTTCGGTATTATTGAAAATGGTCGTTCATGGCTATTTTCATCAAAAATGGGGGTTGTGTGGCCATTTATCATCGACCAGAGGCTTGTACACCTCACCCCACATATGTTTCCTTGCCATAGATCACACTCTTGAATTTCTGGTGGAGACTATTTCTTGGTCAACAATCCGTACGTGTTAACCTTCAGTATTATTGAAAATGGTCGTTCATGGCTATTTTCAACAAAATGGGGGTTGTGTGGCCATTGATCATCGACCAGAGGCTTGTACACCTCACCCCACATATGTTTCCTTGCCATAGATCACATTCTTTGATTTCTGGTGGAGTCCATTTCTTGGCCAAAAATTCGAATGTGTTAGCCTTCGGTATTATTGAAAATGGTCGTTCATGGCTATTTTCGACAAAAATGGGGGTTGTGTGGCCATTGATCATCGACCAGAGGCTTGTACACCTCACCCCACATATGTTTCCTTGCCATAGATCATTGTTGGTCACTTGTTTTTGATTGCTTCATGACAACAAAAACAAGGCAACACGTAGTTAAAAATGAGGGAACCTTCGTCCTCCTATTAATATACTGAAGGTCTGTTAAATGGAGGACGAAGGGCCAAGTGAAAACTGATGCCAAAGGATGCTGAATGAGAGAGGAAATAAAAACTCATCTCGTGCTTCGGTGCTAATATTCCCTTCTTAAATTGAGTAAAGTTACCATCATACCTTCGGCCCTTTAACAGAGAATGGCGCGAAGGTATTTCGGAGGCTGATAACCACAAAACTGTAGCACCTCTCTCATTCCGGAGGAGCCCTTATGCAGGGTACTTGTGGCGGAACCGCCCGAATTATTCCAACTTAAGTGCCTAAGTCCCACCTTAGAGGCTAGACGACACTTAAATAGGAATAACACGTCAGTCCCTCGGATCTAGTCCGACGAGGCCACTAACAGGATCAAGTACCACGTACTCACTCGATGGTGAGGCATAGAGCAAATACAATAAAACATGAAACCATGCATTGAGGAGTATTGAATTTATGACAACATCATCGGAGTTTTAGCAAAAGAAGTGATCATTGTTCAGAATGCAGTGGAATAAAGCTAACAATAAATAAATGGGGGAATGGGGAAGCCTATCCCATCACTCCTCGTGCTCCTCCTCAGCCGAGGTAGGGTCCCACTCGACTGTCCAACCCGGTGGCAAGATGGACGGCCAAGTCACTCCAGCAACCATGTCCTCCAGAGAACCTGTAAAATTTTGCCACAAGCAAGGCTAAGTATACTAATACTCAGCTAGACTTACCCGGTGTGAGGAGTCTACTCCTCTACCTCTAGACATGCAGCTGTTTGGCTGAGGGGTTTGGTTTGCCAAAAGCACTAGCTGAGTCTAAAATCAAGTTTTAGCATTTTGCAAGTTTTAGTGTGACTCTCTTAAGACTAAATGTGTACCTATCTAATCGTACATAGTATCAAACATTTAGCAATCAACAACTTTTGCCAAGTCATCACATTTCCACTTGTTACTCAATGTAGCAGCATGGATCAAGCAGTCTCATTAGCTGCGAGAAGAAGACGATTCGAATCGAGTTTCAACCTTGCAAGGTAAACCTAAACACACGACGTGGCGAGGAACTCTGTCCCCACACACATCAACCGTCCCCATCGATTCCCCGCCAGCAGAGAGGGGCTCACCGCCTTGGCGTACAATGCCTCACTGACCCCGACTTCCGTCGTGCAGTGACCGCACTTGTACCCACCATAACCTGAATGGGAGACCACGTCTCAGGTCGCGTGAGGAGGGCAATCTGCTGCCAGGTTAAATCAGGTACTAGGCTTACTGATTTACCATATTTCTCGGCATGTGCTTAGTACGTTCAAACGCTTGACACACGGTACCACACATTAATCCTTATTCCAATTTCCATCTTGTAGACAACACATACCCATGGACCGTTGTCCACATACCATCATCAATATGATATACAAATGCATACAACCAATTCCTGACCTCGCGCGGGTGCTAGAAAAATCACTCGACTTCTACCGAGATCCCTAATTAGTAAAGCAGCTACTCGACCTAGCTTACTAGTATCCATCTCAAAGGAAATCCTGAGTTAATGCAACTAGGTTTTCAGTCAACGCCTACACTTAAGTGCACAATACACGCCTACAATCATTAAGTGCAGTAAAATAATATATAGAACTGGTTATGCATAAAACCGGGGCTTGCCTTCCAAAGCTGGGGCAGGCAGATCCTCGATGGCAGGCTCTGGTGCTGGGTCTGGGGCTACCTCCTCAGCAACTCCTTGCTCCGGCACATGGATGTACTCCCCGTCAGCGAGATTACTATCTATCGAATGTAATGCATGAGATATATGCATAAGTATGACATGAACATTTGTAAGGGTTATGCATAGTAAAACAGTATTAACTTTAGTGTTTCTCTAGGGTTTTATTTTTGGATATACTTAAGGGTTTTGTATTTTCATCTATTTTTCATCTATTGCTTCCTATTAAGCATTTTTGAACTATTGGGGTTAGTAAACATTTTCTAAAAATGTTATAAAAATTACAGTGGGTAAATATTGACATTTGTGGGTTCTCCTAAAAATTTGAGGTGGAAATTAATTCAGATACTACTTGTGCAAAATTAACAAAAACAAGTGTAAAAGGGCATTTTACACTATAGCTATGCTTTAAGTGAGGTCTCTGCACCAAATGTTATTTATGTCCAGATTCATAGGTGATATTAGGCCTCTGTGTTAAAAATCACAGAAAAAGACCTACTGGATATTTAGTTGTGATTTTATAAAGTTTAATGCCAAAAAGGTACTTATAACTAGCTTGTTATTTGAAAAATATCAAACAACAGAACTCATATTGTTCCTATATCCATAAAATTTTCTAGTGAACTATATTAAATAAGTGAGCTAACAAAAATGTGGTTGCTCCCTGGTTCTTATTTTAAACTCCCTTTTCTATTTTCTTTAACTTTGAGCTAAAATGATTTTAAATGGTAAAACCTACCTTAATTTGGTGTACTGAGGGGTTTACTATTTTTAAACAGATTAGGGAGTGATTAAGTACTTCTCTGATTTTTCTTAACCTTAGTCTAACAGTGTAACTATTTTCCCTCTTTTATTTAGCTTTTGGCCAGAACACTAATTAATTCAAAACTCTGAATTCTTTTGCAACACTTAGGGGGTTTTGTATTTTTCCTAAGTAGTTCACCTTATTTAGAATCGGGCAAAAATGGTTTGACCAAATTTGGTTGAATACAACTGACGTTATGAATTTTACAAGCTCTATTTGTATTTAAATTAGAAATATTAAAAAGGTTTTCTGGAAAACCAATTTACGCCGAGGACCCTGGGCTTTTCCTAAACCAGTTCTTTAACTTATACCCCTACGCAACTATTCATCTGAGTCTGACAGTTCAAACCCCCCCCCCCGACTTCTATTCCTTCTTCCCCGAGGTCCCTCCCCCCTTTTGAACAGTACCCACAAAAGGAAAAAGGGCGGCGCGGCTTACCAGCGGCGAGGGAGGTCCGACGAAGGGTGGGGTTGGCTTCGGAAGGTCCTTGCGGTCACAACGAGGTACGACTTGACGATGGTGATGGCCGGAATCGGCCGGTCCACATGCGCAGGCGGACGAGCTCGTCGGCGGCGAGTGCTCCGGCCTATCCACGGTGATACAGGTCAATCCAAGGGCACGGGGAGCTTCATGGGGTGCTAATGAGTCAACCCGTGCAAGGAATCGAAGAATAACTCACCGTGGAGCTCGGTCCATGTTCGCTGGCGGTCGGGTGAAGTCTGGTGACCTTGATCCGGCGTCTACGGCGAGGCAGAGCTCGATTCCTCGCTCTAGGAGCTTCACCGAGGCACGTAGAGTCTATTCTTAGGGTTGGACGGGGTTGGGGATGGCTCTGCCAGCCGGTCTATGGTGGCGGGTGCTCGGGCGGTCGCTGGCACGCCATGTGCAGGGCAACTCCGGCGATCTCTTGCTCCGATGAGGTCGAGAGTCGCGTGGGGGCGTACGGCTGAAGCCTTGGCTGGCTTTATAAGCGCGGGCGCGGGTAGGGGACACGTGCGTGGCTTGGCGCAGCACGGGGCGCGCGGGGTCGGGCGCTGGGAGTGCTCTGGCGCGTTCAGGGCGCGTCGAACACGTGGAGGTGTTCTTCTACCCATGTTCAACAGCTAGCCGAGATCGCAAACATGCGAATCTTAGCAAAAATCCGGCGCAGGCCTCCTCCTAGTACCTAGCGTTGTCTCTTGTATGTGAGTTCTAATGGCAGATATGCCCTAGGTATAGAGATTTGCGGACGCCAAAACTAGCTTGTCTCCCTGTCCACTCCGCGACAAAAGAGATGCCAAAACAAGTCAAACGAATTTGGCTCAGTTTCAAATTTTTCCAGTGGGTGCCTTAGGTGGTTTGGCACCTTTTTGGTATTCAGACCAAGTGGTTTTGGCGCCATTTACTAAGTGAACACAACTGATCTTTAGATTAGGGTTAAAATTTGACTTAGAAAAGATTAGAGAGCTCTAGTGTGCTCTCTACTTAAGCGGTGAATTTGGGGTCTTCAAGGGGTCTTTTTGTAATGTTTCCCCTCTGCATTTTGTAGGTTACAATGTTACTTAAACTTTGGTTAAGGATTAGAATCAAGGTTTGGCAATTTGATTAACTTATCCACTGATCCCTTGCTTGGAAGTCTAGTGCCTTTAGGGGTCTTTAGGGCTTAACCTCTTTGGCTCAAGATGACAATTGTTCAACATGATTGGGTGAAGCTTTTGTCATTAACATTTCTTAGTTAATCCATGATCCCAAGGTTCTAGGTGCTTCTTCTCCTCCACTTAACCACATGTGATAACAAGTCATCAGTGCCAACATGAAGCCAGTGCCTTGGTAACACCTGAGGTGTTACAGTACTGTTCATCTATTTATAGGGAAGATGAACCGACTTTACATAGAATTACAATCCTGCCCTCAGGAGTGCTAAATAAGGTTTACAAATGGAGAAGGGTCATCGTTGTCCTTTTCTTCTCCTTCTCGTTGTGCCTGCCTCGAGCCTCACCCCGAAGCTTCTGTTTGGGCCGAAACCCACGACTTCGGTTCTCATTGCCCTTCGTGTGGAGACGAAGCTTTTTGCCTGTGTTGTTTCAGCCATGAGCTAGCTTCGATCGTCCGTCTTAGCACACCTGAAATGCACTTCATTATACTAAAATACAAATGTTTTTTGAGGACCTTCAGCAATCTTGGCCCCTAAAAGTAGCCCCTTGCGGAATGAGTTCGTTACTTCATAACAAGCTTAGTTCGCAAAAACTAGAATTGGGCGGCTTTACTCCGAAGGTCCGAAAAACACCTTCCCGAATCTCGTTATGAAGTGGGACCTTGTCGTCAGTGAGCACAACGGTTAAAGTTAAAAAATGTGCGCATATAAAAGGGGCGGTGGCCAGCGCGCCATCGTTACGGCTATGGTTGTTCGCATTCTTTTCTACCAAAATTTCCTCCACCTTCGAAGGTTGCTTCGAACCTTTTCTTAGCCTTCGCACCAGCCTTAGTTGTCAGCCGCATTTCCATCTTACAAATGGCCGGAGAGCAACCTGTTGCTGATCTGACGCTCTCGTCTAGTATGCCAGATATAACGCCTGCAACTGAGGAGGCAACTGCTTCTAGAGTCGAAGCTGTCGCTACCGCGGCCTCGACCTAGGGTAGCGAAGATATCGATATCGAGGAGGACAACACCATCATTTGCCCTACGAAGTCGAGTCATGTGGACTTCGGCAAATCAAAAACCAAAGAAGGGCATATTGAGGTACTTAACCGCTTTAGCTATATTGACAACATGGATTGGGTTCGGTTGAGTGGTGATGATTTAGTACTGAACCGAGGAAAGACGAAGTTGTTATTTTCCAAAGCTTTTTAAAGGCTGGACTTAAATTTCCTCTGCATAAGACAGTAGTCGCTGTGCTGAAGAGGTTTAACATATATCTTCATCAGCTTACACCAAACGCCATAGTGCGCTTAGGCATTTTTATTTGGGCTGTGCGGAGTCAAGGTACTGAAGTTAGCGCCGAAGCTCTGTGTGAGGCGTTTTGCCAAGTGCATGAGTTACATTTCTAGACAAAGGCAACCAGTGGCCTTCATAACAACTTCGACTGTTACAATTTTGCTTACCGAAGGGGGGCCATGTCCTCGGCTCCTGCGTACCGGAGTAAGTGGCCGGATGGCTGGGCCAAAGAATGGTTTTATATGAAGAACAATTTGAAGGAGCGGCCTGACATAAAGGGCATTATCCAGACTCCTATCCACACATGCTTCGGCTATAAGAAACCTACATGCTATATTGATTTCGAAGCTCAAGCTGCCATAGTTGCTTTTAACGCCGTCTGCACATACATTGGCACAAGGGATATAGTGCAGGAACACTTATCTTATAGGGTCTGGCCTTTGCGGGCTGAATGGGAAATGCAGAAGATGACTGATGAAGATGCCTCGGCTACAGAGCCCGGATTGGTTAGACTGCGCTACAAGTATAAGTTCGAAGAAGATTTTGGGGAGCCTTGCGATGAATGGCTAGACGCTATTGAGAGAAAATGTAATGAGATACTTGGTAATTTTAGCAAGCTAGAATCCGAAGCCTTGCATCAGGCTTTCGTAGCGTGAAAGAAGCGTCGATTAAATCGCGTTTTTGATGATATCAGCTTCTTGTACCCTAATTATCCTGATCTGGTTCAGGGGGCGAAGAAGAGGCAGAGGAAGATGACTACAAAGAGGAGTAAGGTGTCGAAGATAAGGCATGGGGCGACACCATCGAGGGCTTCGGGGTCAGCTTTGCCAGTACAAAATAAGCTTTTCAAGTTATGCTATTTTCTTGCTTAAATCTATTGTGCTTAGTTTTTTTATATGTAGGTTGTGCCCGAAGGTACAAGCCTGCACGCTGTTGAAGAGACTCTCGTGGTTGCCATGACCTCAGAAGACTGGGAAACCGTCGCTTCGGAATCCGAGGAGACGAAGGCTAGGAAAATGGTCGGACTGGAGCTTGAGATTAATGATTCTTTGCCAGACAGCGAGGAAGAGGATGTTGTGCGCATAGCTCCTGTGATGAGCTCTCTTTTTGATGATGAGGACAGTACTGCGAAGGCGTTCACAACAAAGGTTGGGACACCTCCTGCCGCGAATGTGCCGGGGCCAAATAGCCTGATGGTTGAACCGGCGATGCTGGTGGTGACACCTTCGGTGACCATAGCGGCCAAAGAGAATGTTGGTTCTTCAAAGGCCATGATGGCGGAAGATAAAGGGAAAGGACCTACAGTGCTGGAGAACGCCAAAAAGGCTATCGACGACGACGCACCGCTTGGCGAAGGGCCCTTCGTCCAAGAGCTTGGAGGCCGAAAGTATAGGGTCCATCAGGCTGCTAGAAAGACTATGGGTGCCAAGCAGCTGGCCGAGGCTATGGTCTTTGCTGAACAACTTGGGTACCCTTCGGGGGCCACAATCTTCGGAGGAGGGCCAGACGACTATCTGTATTGCTGCCCGGACAGCCTGGAAACCAATGTATGCCGCTATATGGCGGATAATATTGGTTTTCCGAAGCTTGAAGCTAGGCTATCGTTGATGCTATTCGACTAATTTTCTAATAGTCTTGACCATACACACGTAAAGGAAAAATTCATATTGGCTTATTTTAGTGTTTGGGTTTGTTTTTTATGCAGCGTGATTATCACCATTCTTTTTTTATAGGGTTTGTTTTTGAGTAAAGCTCTCAAGAATAGGAGAAATATTGAGGGTGAAGCTGCCCAGAGAGAGATTTTGAAACTTAGGTCCGAAGTATCCAGGCTTCGAAACGAATGCAATGAAAAAGAAGAATCTTTCAAAGTTTTGAAGAGCGACTTCCTTGAGAGTCAAAACGAAGTTCGGACTCTTACTGAAGAAAAGAATAAACTCAAGGAAGCCTTGGATACAAAGTCTTCGGAGTTCGAAGCTTCAACTTTAGAAAAGGACAAGCGCATTGCCTCGCTCGAAGCTGAGCTGAGAGAGGCGGGAGACAAATTTGAAGCTGAGAGTGGGAAACTAAAACTAGCAGCTGCCGAAGCGACCACGGCCAGCCAGATGAAAATAGGGGATCTGAAAGATGAAATCAGTCACCTGATGCAACTAAAGGAAAACTACAAAATTTTGATGAGCAACTGTTATACTTTAGGCAGTAGGTGCCAAAGGGAGTTGGAGAGGACCTTCACTTCGGCGGGTGCGATGTGTCGGGAAAAGTGTGCTGAAGGTGATTTGGAGGGTTTGATGTGATGGATTTTGAGCGAAATCCGCGCATATAAAAATGTCCTTTCTACTCGTGAAGACTACTGCGCATGGATAGGCACCCAAAGCACTGCTTCAATTTTGCTTAAAGCTGGCTGTCAACATATAAAAGCTTGCTCGGAGCCTGATTTTGATGTCTCGGCTGAAAATGTTCGAAGATCGACCGCTGAGGCTTCGGAATGGGGCAGGAAATTCTTATCAGATATATGGTCTAAAGGTGGCAAAGAAGTCAGCGTTGAAGAAGCCTCAAAAAATAGTGAAAAGGTTTCCAAGCAGCTACCTTGCTTTTGTTATTATTTTCATTCTACTGATCGAACGGGTGTATGTTCTTTTTCTTTAAAAATTGAGAACTCTTTTGCAGGTTCGGAAGGCGGCTGAAAAGGCTGCTAGCATCAGAAAGGGTCTTCAGCAGAAAAAGGTCGAAGGTGTTTTTTTTCCTTGTCTCTTTTATTATCGTTGTTTGTACATGTATTATGGATCCTCTTTCTAAATTTTAGTCGGAAGTTTCTATTTGCAGGTAATAATTGAAGTAAAAAATACTGAGGCCGAAGCTGAAGACACCACGATCCAAGCCGAAGTTGTGGCTGCAGCACAGGCAAAAAAGGCTGCAGATGACATAATCTGGAAGATCTGCGAACAACTCTATGAGGAAGCCAAATTTGGACCATATTCATTTGCTGTGTGAAAAACATTCGATATATTTGTAATATTTGTAGTGTCTGGTAGAAAAACATTTCGATGGTTTTCTTGCTGTGAAGTAATTTTCCTTTGTAACTTATCTTCATTCTGTTGGCTTATTGCTGACTTGTGTGATGTGTGAAACATGCTTTGTGCGTTTTTGAGCTGAAGGCGAAAAACACCTTCCCTTCTTTTCACACGTTACAAAGTAACTCTTATTTCTTGAAGAAAGACTTCGGATGGGACCGTTGTGTTTCCTTGGGAATAGCTTCAGAATTGAGTTTTTTTCGTTACTTGATGATAGAAAATGAGCTCTGCATTCCCTTAGGAACGACTTCGGAGCTTTTTTCACCTTTACTTCGTGATAGGAGATGAGCTCTGCATTCTCTTAGAAATGACTACGGAGCTTTTTTCACCTTTACTTGGTGATAGTAAATGAGCTCTGCATTCCCTTAGGAATGACTTCGAAGCTTTTTTCACCTTTACTTGGTTATAGTAAATGAGCTCTGCATTCCCTTAGGAATGACTTCGGAGCTTGAATCGAAGCTTTCGAGGAACATATTTTTATTACAGACGAAGATGCCAATTTCTTATTGTATTGTAGGAAACAAAATATTGATAAAAAAGTAATCATAAATGCAGCGGGTAATTTTTCTGCCAGATTCAGGCTTATCCAGCCCCTTGGCGGTCCTTAGTATATGTGCTTCATCTCTGGGACCGTACTATTAATAGTACGAGTTTCGGAGCCCTCCCTTCTGTCCCTTTGTTGAGGGGCTTGCACTGGAAACTTGGGTTGGCCAGTGGGGGCCTGGTCATAAGGAGGTGGTCCTAGGACGAAGTAGGGGGATGGCGACCATGTGCACGAAGCATTTGAGGCCGAAGGAGTATGTAGCCTTGGCTCTTGTGGCTGAGGTTGAATATACTGTGGGATGTATGGTGAATAGTATGAAGACGTGCTGAACACTTCTTTTGGCTGAGAAGGTTGGGGAGCTGACGAAGCAAGTTCCTTCTGCTTATTGATTGTGTGATGGCAGGTTTTTGTTGTGTGGCCCTTGTCCTCGCCACAGAAAAAACAGAAAGGTTTCCTTGGAGGCCCGTTAAACCTGCCATCGAAACTTCGGCTGCCCCTTCCCCTTCTTGAAGTTGGTGGACGGAATGTACTGTGCGAGGGTTGATGCTGAGAGCTTGCCTGTTACTGGCCTGAGTGACCTTGAGACTGAGCTGTTCTTTCTTCGGCTTCCATTAGGTTTTGGATATTTTGAACATGCCTTGGTTGGAACCTTCCCCCGAAGCCCCTGGTGGCTTCTGTGTACCTATGTAACTCCTCCCTTCTTTGGCGGAAGTCGTTGTCGGCTCTTATGTATTCATCCATCTTTTGGAGTAACTTCTCCAAGGAATGTGGGGGCTTCCTTGCGAAGTACTGTGCCGCTGGCCCTGGCCTGAGCCCTTTATCCATGGCTTCGATGACAATGTCATCTTGCACTGCTGGCGCTTGGGCTCGGAGGCAGAGAAACCTTCGTACAAATGACTGAAGGTACTCATCGGGCTCTTGAGTGCACTGAAACAGAGCTTGCGCGGTGACAGGTTTGGACTAAAAACTTTGGAAACTGGTGAGGAGCATCTCCTTAAGCTTCGGCCATGAAGTGACAGTCCTTGAACGAAGTGACGAGTACCAAGTTTGCGCCACACTTCGGACCGCCATGACAAAGGATTTTGCCATGACTGCTGAATTACCACCATATGAAGATATGGTGGCCTCGTAGCTCATCAAGAACTGCTTCGGGTTAGACAAGCCATCATATATGGGTAGTGTAGGTGGTCTGTACAGTGGTGGCCAGGGAGCAGCTTGTAGCTCTGGTGCCAGTGGTGAAACTTCGTCATACAGGAAGTCTTCGAAGTTGAATCTTTCCTGACGGAGGTTGTCGTACACTTGATTATTGTTCTGGCTGTCGTGTGCTTCGATGCTACATATTTCCTCGGTTGCTTCATCAATCTTCTTTTGGAGCTCGGCTAGACAAAGCATCTTCTCCCTTCGCTTCTTAACTTGCTGATGAATGAATTCTAGATTGTTGATTTCTTCATCAATCTCCTCCTCGTGCGGTTCTGGGCTATTAGCTTTCCTTTTCTGGTTTCTTGCCTCCTGATGGAGAGCTTCATCTCCTAGGTAAGAGTCCAAAGTTCTGAGGGCAGATTTTGCTGCTGTGGCCCTCTTCGGCGGCATGATATGGGTTGTGGTCGTGGAATCACCGGAGGTGGGCGCCAATGTTGGTCACTTGTTTTTTATTGCTTCATGACAACAAAAACAAGGCAACACGTAGTTAAAAATGAGGGAACCTTCGTCCTCCTGTTAATATACCGAAGGTCTATTAAATGGAGGACGAAGGGCCAAGTGAAAACTGATGCCAAAGGATGCTGAATGAGAGAGGAAATAAAAACTCATCTTGTGCTTCGGTGCTAATATTCCCTTCTTAAATTGAGTAAAGTTACAATCATACCTTCGGCCCTTTAACAGAGAATGGCGCGAAGGTATTTCGGAGGCTGATAACCATGAAACTGTAGCACCTCTCTCAATCTGGAGGAGCCCTTATGCAGCGTACTGTTCATCTATTTATAGGGAAGATGAACCGACTTTACATAGAATTACAATCGTGCCCTCAGGAGTGCTAAATATGGTTTACAAACGGAGAAGGGTCATCGCTGTCCTTTTATTCTCCTTCTCGTTGTGCCTGCCTCGAGCCTCACCCCGAAGCATCTGTTTGGGCCGAAACCCACGACTTCGGTTCTCATTGCCCTTCGTGTGGAGACGAAGCTTTTTGCCTGTGTTCTTTGAGCCATGAGCTAGCTTCGGTCGTCCTTCTTAACACACCTGAAATGCACTTCATTATACTGAAATACAAATGTTTTTTAGGACCTTCGGCAATCTTGGCCCCCAACAATCACATTCTTGGATTTCTGGTGGAGACCATTTCTTGGTCAAAAATCCATAGGTGTTAGCCTTCGGTATCATTGAAAATGGTCGTTCATGGCTATTTTCGACAAAAATGGGGGTTGTGTGGCTATTGATCATCGACCAGAGGCTCGTACACCACACCCCACATATGTTTCCTTGCCATAGATCACATTCTTGGATTTCTGGTTGAGACCATTTCTTGGCCAAAAATCCGTAGGTGTTAGCCTTCGGTATTATTGAAAACGGTCGTTCATGGCTATTTTCGATAAAAATGGGGGTTGTGTGACCATTGATCATCGACCAGAGGCTCGTACACCTCACCCACATATGTTTGCTTGCCATAGATCACAATCCTGGATTTCTGGTGGAGACGATTTCTTGGGCAAAAATCTGTACGTGTTAACCTTCGATATTATTGAAAATGTTCATTCATGGCTATTTTGGACAAAAATGGGGGTTGTGTGGCAATTGATCATCGACCAGAGCTCGTACACCTCACCCACATATGTTTTGTTGCCATAGATCACATTCTTGGATTTATGGTGGAGACCATTTCTTGGTCAAAAATTCGTAGGTGTTAGCCTTCACTGTCATAAAAAATGGTCGTTCATGGCTTTTTTCGACAAAAATGGGGGTTGTGTGGCCATTGATCGTCGACCAGAGGCTCGTACACCTCACCCCACATATATTTCCTTGCCATAGATAACATTCTTGGATTTATGGTGGAGACCATTTCTTGGTCAAAAATCCGTAGGAGTTAGCCTTCAGTATTATTGAAAATTGTCGTTCATGGCTATTTTCGACAAAAATGGGGGTTGTGTGGCCATTGATCATCGACCAGAGGCTCGTACACCTCACCCTCACATATGTTTCCTTGCCATAGATCACATTCTTGGATTTCTAGTGGAGACCATTTCTTGGGCAAAAATCCGATTGTTTTAGCCTTCGGTATTATTGAAAATGGTCGTTCATGTCTATTTTCGACAAAATGTGGGTTGTGTGGCCATTGATCATCGACCAAAAGCTCGTACACCTCACCCCACAATCAGATTTTTTCCCAAGAAATGGTCTTCACTAGAAATCCAAGAATGTGATCTTTGGCAAGGAAACATATGTGGGGTGAGGTGTACGAGCCTTTGGTCGATGATCAATGGCCACACAACCCCCATTTTTGTCGAAAATAGCCACGACCGACCATTTTCAATAATACCGAACGCTAACACCTACGGATTTTTGACCAAGAAATGGTCTCCACCATAAATCCAAGAATGAGATCTATGGCAAGAAACATATGTGGGGTGAGGTGTACGAGCCTCTGGTCGATGATCAATGTCCACACAACCCCCATTTTTGTCGAAAATAGCCATGAACGACCATTTTCAATAATACCGAAGGCTAACACCTACGGATTTTTGCCCAAGAAATGGTCTCCACCAGAAATCCAAGAATGTGATCTATGGCAAGGAAACATATGTGGGGTGAGGTGTACGAGCCTCTGGTCGATGATCAATGGCCACACAACCCCCATTTTTGTCGAAAATAGCCATGAACGACCATTTTCAATAATACCGAAGGCTAACACCTACGGATTTTTGACCATGAAATGGTCTCCACCATAAATCCAAGAATGAGATCTATGGCAAGAAACATATGTGGGGCGAGGTGTACGAGCCTCTGGTCGATGATCAATGGCCACACAACCCCCATTTTTGTCGAAAATAGCAATGAACGACCATTTTCAATAATACCGAAGGCTAACACCTACGGATTTTTGACCAAGAAATGGTCACCACTAGAAATCCAAGAATGCGATGTATGGCAAGGAAACATATGTGGGGTGAGGTGTACGAGCCTCTGGTAGATGATCAATGACAACACAACCCCCATTTTTGTCGAAAATAGCCATGAACGACCATTTTCAAAAATACCGAATCCTAACACCTAAGGATTTTTGACTAAGAAATGGTCTCCACTAGAAATCCAAGAATACGATCTATGGCAAGGAAACATATGTGGGGTGAGGTGTACGAGCCTCTAGTCGATCAACAATGGCAACACAACCCCCATTTTTGTCAAAAATAGCCATGAACGGCCATTTTCAATAATACCGAAGGCTAACTCCTACGGATTTTTAACCAAAAATCGTCTCCACTAGAAATCCAAGAATGTGATCTATGGCAAGGAAACATATGTGGGGTGAGGTGTACGAGCCTCTGGTCGATGATCAATGGCCACACAACCCCCATTTTTTATCAAAAATAGCCATGAACGACCATTTTCAATGACACTGAAGGCTAGCACCTACGGATTTTTGACCAAGAAATGGTCTCCACCATAAATCCAAGAATGTGATTGGATTTTTGCCCAAGAAATGGTCTCCACCAGAAATCCAAGAATGTGATCTATGGCAAGGAAACATATGTGGAGTGAGGTGTACGAGCCTCTGGTCGATGATCAATGGCCACACAACCCCCATTTTTGTCGAAAATAGCCATGAACGACCATTTTCAATAATACCGAAGGCTAACACCTACGGATTTTTGACAAAGAAATGGTCTCCACCATAAATCCAAGAATGAGATCTATGGCAAGAAACATATGTGGGGTGAGGTGTACGAGCCTCTGGTCGATGATCAATGGCCACACAACCCCCATTTTTGTCGAAAATAGCCATGAACGACCATTTTCAATAATACCAAAGGCTAACACCTACAGATTTTTGCCCAAGAAATGGTCTCCACCAGAAATCCAAGAATGTGATCTATGGCAAGGAAACATATGTGGGGTGAGGTGTACGAGCCTCTGGTCGATGATCGATGGCCACACAACCCCCATTTTTGTCGAAAATAGCCATGAACGACCATTTTCAATAATACCGAAAGCTAACACCTACGGATTTTTGACCAAGAAATGGTCTCCACCATAAATCCAAGAATGAGATATATGGCAAGAAACATATGTGGGGTGAGGTGTACGAGCCTCTGGTCGATGATCAATGGCCACACAACCCCCATTTTGTCGAAAATAGCCATGAACGACCATTTTCAATAATACCGAAGGCTAACACCTACGGATTTTTGACCAAGAAATGGTCACCACTAGAAATCCAAGAATGCGATCTATGGCCAGGAAACATATGTGGGGTGAGGTGTACGAGCCTCTGGTAGATGATAAATGTCAACACAACCCCCATTTTTGTCGAAAATAGCCATGAACGGCCATTTTCAAAAATACCGAAGGCTAACACCTACGGATTTTTGACTAAGAAATGGTCTCCACTAGAAATCCAAGAATACGATCTACGGCAAGGAAACATATGTGGGGTGAGGTGTATGAGCCTCTGGTCGATCAACAATGCCCACACAACCCCCATTTTCAACAATACCGAAGGCTAACACCTACGGATTTTTGCCCAAGAAATGGTCTCCACTAGAAATCCAAGAATGTGATCTATGGCAATGAAACATATGTGGGGTGAGGTGTACGAGCCTCTGGTCGATGATCAATGGCCACACAACCCCCATTTTTTTTTGTCAAAAATAGCCATGAACGACCATTTTCAATGACACTGAAGGCTAACACCTACGGATTTTTGACCAAGAAATGGTCTCCACCATAAATCCAAGAATGTGATTGGATTTTTGCCCAAGAAATGGTCTCCACCAGAAATCCAAGAATGTGATCTATGGCAAGGAAACATATGTGGAGTGAGGTGTACGAGCCTCTGGTCGATGATCAATGGTCACACAACCCCCATTTTTGTCGAAAATAGCCATGCACGACCATTTTCAATAATACCAAAGGCTAACACCTACAGATTTTTGACCAAGAAATGGTCTCCACCATAAATCCAAGAATGTGATCTATGGCAAGGAAACATATGTGCGGTGAGGTGTACGAGCCTCTGGTCGACGATCAATGGCCACACAACCCCCATTTTTTGTCGAAAATAGCCATGAACGACCATTTTCAATGACACTGAAGGCTAACACCTACGAATTTTTGACCAAGAAATGGTCTCCACCATAAATCCAAGAATGTGATCTATGGCAACGAAACATATGTGGGGTGAGGTGTATGAGCCTCTAGTCGATGATCAATGGCCACACAACCCCCATTTTTGTCGAAAATAGCCATGAATGAACATTTTCAATAATACTGAAGGTTAACACGTACGGATTTTTGCCCAAGAAATCTTCTCCACCAGAAATCCAAGAATGTGATCTATGGCAAGGAAACATATGTGGGGTGAGGTGTACGAGCCTCTGGTCGATGATCAATGGCCACCCAACCCCCATTTTTGTCGAAAATAACCATGAATGACCATTTTCAATAATATCGAAGGCTAACACCTACGGATTTTTGACCAAGAAATCGTCTCCACCAGAAATCCCAGAATGTGATCTATGGCAAGGAAACATATGTTGGGTGAGGTGTACGAGCCTCTGTTCGATGATCAATGGCCACACAACCCCCATTTTTGTCGAAAATAGCCATGAAAGACCATTTTCAATAATACCGAGGGCTAACACCTACGGATTTTTGACCAAGAAATGGTCTCCACTAGAAATCCAAAAATGTGATCTATGGCAAGGAAACATATGTGGGGTGAGGTGTACAGGCCTTTGGTCGATGATCAATGGCCACACAACCCCCATTTTTGTCGAAAATAGCCATGAACGACCATTTTCAATAATACCGAAGGCTAACACCTACGGATTTTTGACCAAGAAATGGTCTCCACTAGAAATCCAGGAATGCGATCTATGGCAAGGAAACATATGTGGGCTGAGGTGTATGAGCCTCTGGTTGATGATCAATGGCAACACAACCCCCATTTTTGTCGAAAATAGCCATGAACGACCATTTTCAATAATACCGAAGGCTAACACCTACGTATTATTGACCAAGAAATGGTCTCCACTAGAAATCCAAGAATACGATCTATGGCAAAGAAACATATGTGGGGTGAGGTGTACGAGCCTCTGGTCGATGATCAATGGCAACACAACCCCCATTTTTTGTCGAAAATAGCCATGAACGGCCATTTTCAATAATACCGAAGGCTAACACCTACGGATTTTTGACCAAGAAATGGTCTGCACCAGAAATCCAATAATATGATCTATGGCAAGGAAACATATGTGGGGTTAGGTGTACGAACCTCTGGTCGATGATAAATGGCCACACAACCCCATTTTTGTCGAAAATAGCCATGAACGACCATTTTCAATAATACTGAAGGCTAACACTTATGGATTTTTGACCAAGAAATGGTCTCCACCAGAAATCTAAGAATGTGCTCTATGGCAAGAAAACATATGTGGGGTGAAGTGTACGAGCCTCTGGTCGATGATCAATGGCCACACAACCCCCATTTTTGTCGAAAATAGCCATGAACGACCATTTTCAAGGACACTGAAGGCTTACACCTACGAATTTTTGACCAAGAAATGGTCTCCACCATAAATCCAAGATTGTGATCTATGGCAAGGAAACATATGTGTAGTGAGGTGTATGAGCCTCTGGTCGAAGATCAATGGACACAACCCCCATTTTTGTCGAAAATAGCCATGATTGACCATTTTCAATAATACCGAAGGCTAACACATTCGGATTTTTGCCCAAGAAATGGTCTCCACCAGAAATCCAAGAATGTGATCTATGGCAAGAAAACATATGTGTGGTGAGGTGTACGAGCCTCTGGTCGATGATCAATGGTCACACAACCCCCATTTTGTCGAAAATATCCATGAACGACCATTTCAATAATACCGAAGGCTAACACGTACGGATTTTTGAAGAAATGGTCTCCACCAGAAATCCAAGAATGTGATCTATGGCAAGGAAACATATGTGGGGTGAGGGTTTACGAGCCTTTGGTCGATGATAAATGGTGACACAACCCCCATTTTTGATGAAAATAGCCATGAACGATCGTTTTCAATAATACCGAAGGCTAACACCTACGGATTTTTGACCAAGAAATGGTCTCCACCAGAAATCCAAGAATGCGATCTATGGCAAGGAAACATATGTGGGGTGAGGTGTATGAGCCTCTGGTGGATGATCAATGGCCACACAACCCACATTTTTGTCGAAAATAGCAATGAAGGACCATTTTCACTAATACCGAAGGCTAACACCTACGGATTTTTGACCAAGAAATGGACTCCACAAGAAATCCAAGAATGTGATCTATGGCAAGCAAACATATGTGGGGTGAGGTGTACGAGCCTCTGGTCGATGATCAATGGCCACACAACCCCCATTTTTGTCGAAAATAGCCATGAACGACCATTTTCAATAATACCGAAGGCTAACACCTACGGATTTTTGCCCAAGAAATGGTCTCCACTAGAAATCCAAGAATGTGATCTATGGCAAGGAAACATATGTGGGGTGAGGTGTATGAGCCTCTGGTCGATGATCAATGGCCACACAACCCCCATTTTTGTCGAAAATAGCCATGAACGACCATTTTCAATAATACCGAAGGCTAACACCTACGGATTTTTGACCAAGAAATGGTCTCCACCATAAATCCAAGAATGAGATCTATGGCAAGAAACATATGTGGGGTGAGGTGTACGAGCCTCTGGTTAATGATAAATGGCCACACAACCCCCATTTTTGATGATAATAGCCATGAACGATCGTTTTCAATAATACCGAAGGCTAACACCTACGGATTTTTGACCAAGAAATGGTCTCCACAAGAAATCCAAGAATGTGATCTATGGAAAGGAAACATATGTGGGGTGAGGTGTATAAGCCTCTGGTCAATGATCAATGGCCACACAACCCACATTTTTGTCGAAAATAGCCATGAAGGACCATTTTCACCAAAACCGAAGGCTAACACCTATGGATTTTTAACCAAGAAATGGACTCCACCAGAAATCCAAGAATGTGATCTATGGCAAGGAAACATATGTGGGGTGAGGTGTACGAGCCTCTGGTTGATGATCAATGGCCACACAACCCCCATTTTTGTCGAAAATAGCCATGAACGACCATTTTCAATAATACCGAAGGCTAACACGTACAGATTTTTGACCAAGAAATGGTCTCCACCAGAAATCCAAGAATGTGATCTATGGCTAGTAAACATTTGTGGGGTGAGGTGTACGAGCCTCTGGTCGATGATCAATGGCCACACAACCCCCATTTTGTCGAAAATTGCCATGAGCGACCATTTTCAATAATACCGAAGGTTAACACGTACGGATATTTGTCCAAGAAATGGACTCCACTAGAAATCCAAGAATGTGATCTATGGCAAGGAAACATTTGTGGGGTGAGGTGTATGAGCCTCTGGTCGATGATAAATGGCCACACAACCCCCATTTTTGTCGAAAATAGCCATGAACGACCATTTTCAATAAAACCGAAGGCTAACACCTACGGATTTTTTACCAAAAATGGTCTCCACCAAAAATCCAAGAATGTGATCTAGGGCAAGGAAACATATGTGGGGTGAGGTGTACGAGCCTCTGGTCAATGATCAATGGCCACACAACACCCATTTTTGTCAAAAATAGCCATGAACGACCATTTTCAATAATACCGAAGGCTAACATCTACGGATTTTTGACAAAGAAATCGTCTCCACCAGAAATCCAAGAATGTGATATATGGCAAGGAAACATATGTGGGGTGAGGTGTACGAGCCTCTGGTCGATGATCAATGGCCACACAACCCCCATTTTTGTCGAAAGTAGCCATGAACGACCATTTTCAATAATACCGAAGCATAACACGTACGAATTTTTGACCAAGAAATGGTCTCCACTAGAAATCCAAGAATGTGATCTATGGCAAGGAAACGTATGTGGGGTGAGGTGTACGACCCTCTGGTCAATGATCAATGGCCACACAACCCCTATTTTTGTCGAAAATAGCCATGAAGGACCCTTTTCAATAATACCGAAGGCTAACAACTACGGATTTTTGACCAAGAAATGGTCTCCACCAGAAATCCAAGAATGTGATCTATGGCAAGGAAACATATGTGAGGTGAGGTGTACGAGCCTCTAGTCGATGATTAATGGCCACACAACCCCCATTTTTGTCGAAAATAGCCATGAACGACCATTTTCAATAATACCGAAGGCTAACACCTACGGATTTTTGACCAAGAAATGGTCTCCACCAGAAATCCAAGAATGTGATCTATGTCAAGGAAACATATGTGGGGTGAGGTGTACGAGCCTCTAGTCGATTATCAATGGCCACACAACCCGCATTTTTGTCGAAAATAGCCATGAACGACTATTTTCAATGACACTGAAGCCTAACACCTACGGACTTTTTACCAAGAATTGGTCTCCACCATAAATCCAAGAATGTGATCTATGGCAAGGAAACATATGTGTAGTGAGGTGTATGAGCCTCGGGTCAAAGATAAATGGCCACACAACCCCCATTTTTGTCGAAAATAGCCATGAATGACCATTTTCAATAATACCGAAGGCTAACACATTCGGATTTTTGCCAAAGAAATGATCTCCACCAGAAATCCAAGAATGTGATCTATGGTATGGAAACATATTTGGGGTGAGGTGTACGAGCTTCTGATCGATGATAAATGGCCACAGAACCCCCATTTTGTCAAAAATAGCCATGAACGACCATTTTCGATAATACCGAAGGCTAACACGTACGGATTTTTGACTAAGAAATGGTCTCCACCAGAAATCCAAGATTGTGGTCTGTGGCAAGGAAACATATTTGGGGTGAGGTGTACGAGCCTCTGGTCGATGATAAATGGACACACAACCCCCATTTTTGATGAAAATAGCCATGAACGACCATTTTCAGTAATACCGAAGGCTAACACCTTGGATTTTTGACCAAGAAATGGTCTCCACCAGAAATCCAAGAATGTCATCTATGGCAAGGAAACATATGAGGTGTATGAGCCTCAGGTTGACGATCAATGGCCACACAAACCCCATTTTTGTCGAAAATAGCCATGAACGACCATTTTCAATAATACCGAAGGATAACACCTACAGATTTTTGACCAAGAAATGGTCTCCACCAAAAATCCAAGAATGTGATCTATGGCTAGGAAACATATGTGGGGTGAGGTGTACGAGCCTCTGGTCGATGATCAATGCCCACACAACCCCCATTTTTGTCGAAAATAGCCATGAACGACCATTTTCAATAATACCGAAGGCTAACACCTACGGATTTTTGACCAAGAAATGGTCTCCACCAGAAATCCAAGAATGTGATCTATGGCATTGAAACATATGTGGGGTTAGGTGTATGAGCCTCTGGTCGATGATCAATGGCCACACAACCCCCATTTTTGTCGAAAATAGCCATGAACGACCATTTTCAATAAAACCGAAGGCTAACACCTACGAATTTTTTTTACCAAAAATGGTCTCCACCAGAAATCAAAGAATGTGATCTATGGCAAGGAAACATATGTGGGGTGAGGTGTACGAGCCTCTGGTCAATGATCAATGGCCACACAACCCCCATTTTTGTCGAAAATAGCCATGAACGACCATTTTCAATAATACCAAAGGCTAACACCTACGGATTTTTGACCAAGAAATTGTCTCCACAAGAAATCCAAGAAAGTGATATATGGCAAGGAAACATATGTGGGGTGAGGTGTACGAGCCTCTTGTCGATGATCAATGTCCACACAACCCCCATTTTTGTCGAAAATAGCTATGAACGACCATTTTCAATAATACCGAAGCATAACAAGTACGGATTTTTGACCATGAAATGGTCTCCACGAGAAATCCAAGAATGTGATCTATGGCAAGGAAACATATGTGGGGTGAGGTGTACGAGCCTTTGGTCGATGATCAATGGCCACACAACCCCTATTTTTGTCGAAAATAGCCATGAACGACCATTTTCAGTAATACCGAAGGCTAACACCTACGGTTTTTTGACCAAGAAATGGTCTCCACCAGAAATCCAAGAATGTGATCTTGGCAAGGAAACATATGTGGGGTGAGGTGTACGAGCCTCTGGTCGATGATCAATGGCAACACAACCCCCATTTTTGAAGAAAATAGCCATGAACGACCATTTTCAATAACATCGAAGGGTAAGACCTACGGATTTTTGACCAAGAAATGGTCTCCATCAGAAATCCAAGAATGTGATCTATGGCAAGGAAACATATGTGGGGTGAGGTGTACGAGCCTCTGGTCAATGATTAATGGCCACACAACCCCCATTTTTGTCGAAAATAGTCATGAAGGACCCTTTTCAATAATACCGAAGCCTAACACCTACAGATTTTTGACCAAGAAATGGTCTCCACCAGAACTCCAAGAATGTGATCTATGGCAAGGAAACATATGTGGGGTGAGGTGTACGAGCCTCTGTTCGATGATCAATGGCCACACAACCCCCATTTTTGTCGAAAATAGCCATGAACGACCATTTTCATTAATACCGAAGGCTAACACGTACGGATTTTTCACTAAGAAATGGTCTCCACGAGAAATCCAAGAATGTGATCTATGGCAATGAAACATATGTGGGGTGAGGTGTATGAGCTCTTGGTCGATGATAAATGGCCACACAACTCCCATTTTTGTCGAAAATAGCCACGAACGACCATTTTCAATAATACCGAAGGCTAACACCTACGGATTTTTGACCAAGAAATGGTCTCCACCAGAAATCCAAGAATGTGATCTATGTCAAGGAAACATATGTGGGGTGAGGTGTACGATCCTCTAGTCAATTATCAGTGGCCACACAACCCCCATTTTTGTCGAAAATAGCCATGAATGACTATTTTCAATGACACTGAAGGCTAACACCTACGAAATTTTGACCAAGAAATGGTCTCCACCAAAAATCCAAGAATGTGATCTATGGCAAGAAAACATATGTGTACTGAGGTGTATGAGCCTCTGGTCGAAGATAAATGGCCACACAACCCCCATTTTTGTCGAAAATAGCCATGAATGACCATTTTCAATAATACCGAAGGCTACCACATTCGGATTTTTTCCCAAGAAATGGTCTCCACCAGAAATCCAAGAATGTGATCTATGGTAAGGAAACATAAGTGGGGTGAGGTGTACAAGCTTCTGATCGATGATCAATGGCCACAGAACCCCCATTTTGTCGAAAATAGCCATGAACGACCATTTTCAATAATACCGAAGGCAACACGTAAGGATTTTTGACCAAGAAATGGTCTCCACCAGAAATCCAAGAATGTGATCTGTGGCAAGGAAACATATTTGGGGTGAGGTGTACGAGCCACTGGTCGATGATAAATGGACACACAACCCCCATTTTTGATGAAAATAGCCATGAACGACCATTTTCAATAATACCGAAGGCTAACACCTATGGATTTTTGACCAAGAAATGGTCTCCACCAGAAATCCAAGAATGTGATCTATGGCAAGGAAACATATGTGGGGTGAGGTGTATGAGCCTCTGGTTGACGATCAATGGCCACACAACCCCCATTTTTGTCGAAAATAGTCATGAACGACCATTTTCAATAATACCGAAGGCTAACACCTACAGATTTTTGACCAAGAAATGGTCTCCATGAGAAATCCAAGAATGTGATCTATGGCAAGGAAACATATGTGGGGTGAGGTGTACAATCCTCTGGTAGATGATCAATGGCCACACAACCCCCATTTTTGTCGAAAATAGCCATGAACGACCATTTTCAATAATACCGAAGGCTAACACGTACGGATTTTTTACCCAGAAATGGTCTCCACCAGAAATCCAAGAATGTGATCTATGGCTAGGAAACATATGTGGGGTGGGGTGTACGAGCCTCTGGTCGATGATCAATGCCCACACAACCCCCATTTTTGTCGAAAATAGCCATGAACGACCATTTTCAATAATACCGAAGGCTAACACCTACGGATTTTTCACCAAGAAATGGTCTCCACCAGAAATCCAAGAATGTGATCTATGGCATTGAAACATATGTGGGGTTAGGTGTATGAGCCTCTAGTCGATGATCAATGGCCACACAACCCCCATTTTTGTCGAAAATAGCCATGAACATCCATTTTCAATAAAACTGAAGGCTAACACCTACGGATTTGTTACCAAAAATGGTCTCCACCAGAAATCCAAGAATGTGGTCTATGGCAAAGAAACATATGTGGGGTGAGGTGTACGAGCCTCTGGTCAATGATCAATGGCCACACAACCCCCATTTTTGTCGAAAATAGCCATTAACGACCATTTTCAATAATACCAAAGGCTAACACCTACGGATTTTTGACCAAGAAATCATCTCCACCTAAAATCCAAGAATGTGATATATGGCAAGGAAACAAATGTGGGGTGAGGTGTACGAGCCTTTGGTCGATGATCAATGGCACACAACCCCCATTATTGTCGAAAATAGCCATGAACGACCATTTTCAGTAATACCGAAGGCTAACACCTACGGATTTTTGACCAAGAAATGGTCTCCACCAGAAATCCAAGAATGTGATCTATGGCAAGGAAACATATGTGGGGTGAGGTGTATGAGCCTCTGGTCGATGATCAATGGCAACACAACCCCCATTTTTGTCAAAAATAGTCATGAACGACCATTTTCAATAATACCGAAGGCTAACACCTACGGATTTTTAACCAAGAAATGGTCTCCATCAGAAATCCAAGAATGTGATCTATGGCAAGGAAACATATGTGGGGTGAGGTGTACGAGCCCTTGGTCAATGATCAATGGCCACACAACCCCCATTTTTGTCGAAAATAGCCATGAAGGACCCTTTTCAATAATACCGAAGCCTAACACCTACGGATTTTTGACCAAGAAATGGTCTCCACCAGAAATCCAAGAATGTGATCTATGGCAAGGAAACATATGTGGGGTGAGGTGTACGAGCCTCTGGTCGATTATCAATGGCCACACAACCCCCATTTTTGTCGAAAATAGCCATGAACGACCATTTTCAATAATACCGAAGGCTAACACGTACGGATTTTTCACCAAGAAATGGTCTCCACGAGAAATCCAAGAATGTGATCTATGGCAATGAAACATATGTGGGGTGAGGTGTACGAGCCTCTGGTCGATGATAAATGGCCACAAAACTCCCGTTTTTGTCGAAAATAGCCATGAACGACCATTTTCAATAATACCGAAGGCTAACACCTACGGATTTTTGACCAAGAATTGGTCTCCACCATAAATCCAAGAATGTGATCTATGTCAAGGAAACATATGTGGGGTGAGGTGTATGAGCCTCTGGTCGAAGATAAATGGCCACACAACCCCCATTTTTGTCGAAAATAGCCATGAATGACCATTTTCAATAATACCGAAGGCTAACACATTTGGATTTTTGTCCAAGAAATGGTCTCCACCAGAAATCCAAGAATGTGATCTATAGTAAGGAAACATATGTGGGGTGATGTGTATGAGCTTCTGATCGATGATCAATGGCCACAGAACCCCCATTTTGTCGAAAATAGCCATGAACGACCATTTTCAATAATACCGAAGGCTAACACGTACGGATTTTTGACCAAGAAATGGTCTCCACCAGAAATCCAAGAATGTGATCTGTGGCAAGGAAACATATTTGGGGTGAGGTGTACGAGCCTCTAGTCGATGATAAATGGACACACAACCCCCATTTTTGATGAAAGTAGCCATGAACGACCATTTTCAATAATACCGAAGGCTAACACATTCGGATTTTTGACCAAGAAATGGTCTCCACCAGAAATCCAAGAATGTGATCTATGGCAAGGAAACATATGTGGGGTGAGGTGTACAATCCTCTGGTCGATGATCAATGGCCACACAACCCCCATTTTTGTCGAAAATAGCCATGAACGACCATTTTCAATAATACCGAAGGCTAACACGTACGGATTTTTGACCAAGAAATGGACTCCACCAGAAATTCAAGAATGTGATCTATGGCTAGGAAACATATGTGGGGTGAGGTGTATGAGCCTCTGGTCGATGATCAATGCCCACACAACCCCCATTTTTGTCGAAAATAGCCATGAACGACCATTTTCAATAATACCAAAGGATAAAACCTACGGATTTTTGACCAAGAAATGGTCTCCACCAGAAATCCAAGAATGTGATCTATGGCATTGAAACATATTTGGGGTTAGGTGTATGAGCCTCTGGTCGATGATCAATGGCCACACAACCCCCATTTTTGTCGAAAATAGCCATGAACGACCATTTTTAATAATACCGAAGGCTAACACCTACGGATTTTTGACCAAGAAATGGTCTTCACCAGAAATCCAAGAATGTGATCTATGGCAAGGAAACATATGTGGGGTGAGGTGTACGAGCCTCTGGTCAATGATCAATGGCCACACAACCCCCATTTTTGTCGAAAATAGCCATAAAGGACCATTTTCAATAATACAGAAGGCTAACACCTACGGATTTTTGACCAAAAAATGGTCTCCACCAGAAATACAAGAATGTGATCTATGGCAAGGAAACATATGTGGGTGAGGTGTACGATCCTCTGGTCGATGATCAATGGCCACACAACCCCCATTTTTGTCGAAAATAGCAATGAATGACCATTTTCAATAATACCGAAGGCTAACACGTACGGATTTTTTGACCAAGAAATGGTCTCCACCAGAAATCCAAGAATGTGATCTATGGCAAGGAAACATATGTGGGGTGAGGTGTACGAGCCTCTGGTCGATGATCAATGGCCACACAACCCCCATTTTTGTCGAAAATAGCCATGAACGACCATTTTCAATAATACCGAAGGCTAACACGTACGGATTTTTCACCAAGAAATGGTCTCCACGAGAAATCCAAGAATGTGATCTATGGCAATGAAACATTTGTGGGGTGAGGTGTATGAGCCTCTGGTCGATAATAAATGGCCACACAACTCCCATTTTTGTCGAAAATAGCCATGAACGACCATTTTCAATAATACCGAAGGCTAACACCTACGGATTTTTGACCAAGAAATGGTCTCCACCAAAAATCCAAGAATGTGATCTATATCAAGGAAACATATGTGGGGTGAGGTGCACGAGCCTCTAGTCGATTATCAATGGCAACACAACCCCCATTTTTGTCGAAAATAGCCATGAACGACTATTTTCAATGACACTAAAGGCTAACACCTACGGATTTTTGACCAAGAAATGGTCTCCACCATAAATCCAAGAATGTGATCTATGGCAAGGAAACATATGTGTAGTGAGGTGTATGAGCCTCTGGTCGAAGATAAATGGCCACACAACCCCCATTTTTGTCGAAAATAGCCATGAATGACCATTTTCAATAATACCGAAGGCTAACACATTCGGATTTTTGCCCAAGAAATGGTCTCCACCAGAAATCCAAGAATGTGATCCATGGTAAGGAAACATATGTGGGGTGAGGTGTACGAGATTCTGATCGATGATCAACGGCCACAGAACCCCCATTTTGTCGAAAATAGCCATGAACGACCATTTTCAATAATACCGAAGGCTAACACGTACGGATTTTTGACCAAGAAATGGTCTCCACCAGAAATCCAAGAATGTGATCTGTGGCAAGGAAACATATTTGGGGTGAGGTGTACGAGCCTCTGGTCGATGATAAATGGACACATAACCCCCATTTTTATGAAAATAGCCATGAACGACCATTTTCAATAATACCGAAGGCTAACACCTACGGATATTTGACCAAGAAATGGTCTCCACCAGAAATCCAAGAATGAGATCTATGGCAAGGAAACATATGTGGGGTGAGGTGTATGAGCCTCTGGTCGACGATCAATGGCCACACAACCCCCATTTTTGTCGAAAATAGCCATGAACGACCATTTTCAATAATACCGAAGGCTAACACCTACGGATTTTTGACCAAGAAATGGTCTCCACCAGAAATCCTAGAATGTGATCTATGGCAAGGAAACATATGTGGGGTGAGGTGTACGAGCGTCTGGTCAATGATCAATGGCCACACAACCCCCATTTTTGTCGAAAATAGCCATGAACGACCATTTTCAATAATACCGAAGGCTAACACCTACGGATTTTTGACCAAGAAATGGTCTCCACCAGAAATCCAACAATGTGATCTATGGCTAGAAAATATATGTGGGGTGAGGTGTACGAGCCTTTGGTCGATGATCAATGGCCACACAACCCCAATTTTTGTCGAAAATAGCCATGAACGACCATTTTCAATAATACCGAAGGCTAACACCTACGGATTTTTGACCAAGAAATGGTCTCCACGAGAAATCCAAGAATGTGATCTATGGCAATGAAACATTTGTGGGGTGAGGTGTATGAGCCTCTGGTCGATAATAAATGGCCACACAACTCCCATTTTTGTCGAAAATAGCCATGAACGACCATTTTCAATAATACCGAAGGCTAACACGTACGGATTTTTGACCAAGAAATGGTCTCCACCAGAAATCCAAGAATGTGATCTGTGGCAAGGAAACATATTTGGGGTGAGGTGTACGAGCCTCTAGTCGATGATAAATGGACACACAACCCCCATTTTTGATGAAAATAGCCATGAACGACCATTTTCAATAATACCGAAGGCTAACACATTCGGATTTTTGACCAAGAAATGGTCTCCACCAGAAATCCAAGAATGTGATCTATGGCAAGGAAACATATGTGGGGTGAGGTGTACAATCTTCAGGTCGATGATCAATGGCCACACAACCCCCATTTTTGTCGAAAATAGCCATGAACGACCATTTTCAATAATACCGAAGGCTAACACGTACGGATTTTTGACCAAGAAATGGTCTCCACCAGAAATCCAACAATGTGATCTATGGCTAGAAAATATATGTGGGGTGAGGTGTACGAGCCTCTGGTCGATGATCAATGGCCACACAACCCCCATTTTTGTCGAAAATAGCCATGAACGACCATTTTCAATAATACCGAAGGCTAACACGTACGGATTTTTCACCAAGAAATGGTCTCCACGAGAAATCCAAGAATGTGATCTATGGCAATGAAACATTTGTGGGGTGAGGTGTATGAGCCGCTGGTCGATGATCAATGGCCAAACAACCCCCATTTTTGTCGAAAATAGCCATGAATGACCATTTTTAATAATACTGAAGGCTAACACCTACAGATTTTTGACCAAGAAATGGTCTCCACCAGAAATCCAAGAATGTGATCTATGGCAAGGAAACATATGTGGCATGAGGTGTATGAGCCTCTGGTCAATGATCAATGGCCACACAACCCCAATTTTTGTCGAAAATAGCCATGAAGGACCATTTTCAATAATACCGAAGGCTAACACCTACAGATTTTTGACCAAGAAATGGTCACCACCAGAAATCCAAGAATGTGATCTATGGCAAGGAAACATATGTGTAGTGAGGTGTACGTGCCTCTGGTCGAATATCAATGGCCACACAACCCCCATTTTTGTCGAAAATGGCCATGAACGACCATTTTCAATAATACCGAAGGCTAACACGTTCGGATTTTTGACGAAGAAATGGTCTCCACCAGAAACCCAAGAATGTGATATATGTCAAGGAAACATATGTGGGGTGAGGTGTACGAGCCTCTAGTCGATTATCAATGGTCACACAACCCCCATTTTTTTTCGAAAATAGCCATGAACGACTATTTTGAATGACATTGAAGGCTAACACCTACGAATTTTTGACCAAGAAATGGTCTCCACCATAAATCCAATAATGTGATCTATGGCAAGGAAATATATGTGTAGTGAGGTGTATGAGCCTCTGGTCGAAGATAAATGTCCACACAACCCCCATTTTTGTCGAAAATAGCCATGAATGACCATTTTTAATAATAACGAAGGCTAACGCATTCGGATTTTTGCCCAAGAAATGGTCTCCACCAGAAATCCAAGAATGTGATTTATGGCAAGGAAACATATATGGGGTGAGGTGTACGAGCCTCTGATCGATGATCAATGGCCACAGAACCGCCATTTTGTCAAAAATAGCCATGAACGAGCATTTTCAATAATACCGAAGGCTAACACGTATGGATTTTTGACCAAGAAATGGTCTCCACCAGAAATCCAAGAATGTGATCTGTGGCAAGGAAACATATGTGGGGTGAGGTGTACGAGCCTCTGGTCGATGATAAATGGCCACATAGCCCCCATTTTTTATGAAAATAGCCATGAACGACCATTTCCATAATACTGAAGGCTAACACCTACGGATTTTTGACCAAGAAATGGTCTCCACCAGAAATCCAAGAATGTGATCTATGGCAAGGAAACATATGTGGGGTGAGGTGTACGAGCCTCTGGTCGACGATTAATGGCCACACAACCCCCATTTTTGTCGAAAATAGCCATGAACGACCATTTTCAATAATACTGAAGGCTAACACGTACGAATTTTTGACCAAGAAATGGTCTCCACCAGAAATCCAAGAATATGATCTATGGCTAGGAAACATATGTGGGGTGAGGTGTAGAAGCCTCAAGTCGATGATCAATGGCCACACAACCCCCATTTTTGTCGAAAATAGCCATGAACGACCATTTTCAATAATACCGAAGGCTAACATTTACGGATTTTTGACCAAGAAATGGTCTCCACTAGAAATCCAAGAATGTGATCTATGGCAAGGAAACATCTGTGGGGTGAGGTATACAAGCCTTTGGTCGATGATCAATGGCCACACACCCCCCATTTTTGTCGAAAATAGCCATAAACGACCATTTTCAATAATACCGAAGGCTAACACGTACAGATTTTTGACCAAGAAATGGTCTCCACCAGAAATCCAAGAATATGATCTATGGCAAGGAAACATATGTGGGTGAGGTGTAGGAGCCTCTTGTCGATGATCAATGGCCACACAACCCCCATTTTTGTCGAAAATAGCCATGAACGACCATTTTTAATAATACCAAAGGCTAACACCTACGGATTTTTGACCAAGAAATGGTCTCCACCAGAAATCCAAGAATGTGATATATGGCAAGGAAACATATGTGGGGTGAGGTGTATGAGCCTCTGGTCGATGATAAATGGCCACACAACCCCCATTTTTGTCGAAAATAGCCATGAACGACCATTTTCAATGACACTGAAGGCTAACACCTACGGATTTTTGACCAAGAAATGGTCTCCACCATAAATCCAAGAATGTGATCTATGTCAAGGAAACATATATGTAGTGAGGTGTATGAGCCTCTGGTCCAATATCAACGGCCACACAACCCCCATTTTTGTCGAAAATGGCGATGAACGACCATTTTCAATAATACCGAAGGCTAACACATTCTTATTTTTTGACCAAGAAATGGTCTCCACCAGAAATCCAAGAATGTGACCTATGGCAAGGAAACATATGTGGGGTGAGGTGTACGAGCCTTTGATCGATGATAAATGGCCACACAACCCCCATTTTTGATGAAAATAGCCATGAACGACCATTTTCAATAATACCGAAGGTTAACATCTACTGATTTTTGACCAAGAAATTGTCTCCACCAGAAATCCAAGAATGTGATCTATGGCAAGGAAACATATGTGGGGTGAGGTGTATGAGCCTCTGGTCGATGATCAATGGCCACACAAACCCCATTTTTGTCGAAAATAGCCATGAATGACCATTTTCAATGACACTGAAGGCTAACACCTACGGATTTTTGACTAAGAAATGGTCTCCACCATAAATACAAGAATGTGATCTATGGCAAGGAAACATATATGTAGTGAGGTGTATGAGCCTCTGGTCCAATATCAATGGCCACACAACCCCCATTTTTGTCGAAAATGGCCATGAACGACCATTTTCAATAATACCGAAGGCTAACACATTCGAATTTTTTACCAATAAATGGTCTCCACCAGAAATCAAAGAATGTGATCAATGGCAAGGAAACATATGTGGGGTGAGGTTTACGAGCCTCTGGTCGATGATCAATGGCCACACAACCCCCATTTTTGTTGAAAATAGCCATGAATGACCATTTTCAATAATACCGAAGGCTAACACGTACAGATTTTTGACCAAGAAATGGTCTCCACCAGAAATCCAAAGAATGTGATCTATGGCAAGGAAACATATGTGGGCTGAGGTGTACGAGCCTCTGGTCGATGATAAATGGCCACACAACCCCCATTTTTGTCGAAAATAGCCATGAACGACCATTTTCAATAATACTGAAGGCTAACACCTATGGATTTTTGACCAAGAAATGGTCTCCACTAGAAATCCAAGAATGTGATCTATGGCAAGAAAACATATGTGGGGTGATGTGTACAAGCCTCTGATTGATGATCAATGGCACACAACCCCCATTTTTGTTGAAAATAGCCATGAACGACCATTTTCAATCACACTGAAAGCTAACACCTACGAATTTTTTACCAAGAAATGGTCTCCACCATAAATCCAAGAATGTGATCTATGGCAAGGAAACATATGTGTAGTGAGGTGTATGAGCCTCTGGTCGAAGATCAATGGCCAAACAACCCCCATTTTGGTCGAAAATAGCCATGAATGACCATTTTCAATAATACCGAAGGCTAACACATTAGGATTTTTGCCCAAGAAATGGTCACCACCAAAAATCCAAGAATGTGATCTATGGCAAGGAAACATATGTGGGGTGAGGTGTACGAGCCTCTGGTCGATGATCAATGGCCACACAATCCCCATTTTGTCGAAAATAGCCATGAACGACCATTTTCAAAAATACCGAAGGCTAACACGTACGAATTTTTGACCAAGAAATGGTCTCCACCAGAAATCCAAGAATGTGATCTATGGCAAGGAAACATATGTGGGGTGAGGTGTACGAGCCTTTGATCGATGATAAATGGCCACACAACCCCCATTTTTGATGAAAATAGCCATGAACGACCATTTTCAATAATACCGAAGGCTAACATCTACTGATTTTTGACCAAGAAATGGTCTGCACCAGAAATCCAAGAATGTGATCTATGGCAAGGAAACAAATGTGGGGTGAGGTGTATAAGCCTCTGGTCGATGATCAATGGCCACACAACCCCCATTTTTGTCGAAAATAGCCATGAACGACCATTATCAATAATATCGAAGGCTAACACATATGGATATTTGACCAAGAATTGGTCTCCACTAGAAATCCAAGAATGCGATCTATGGAAAGGAAACATATGTGGGGTGAGGTGTACGAGCCTCTGGTCGACGATCAATGGCCACACAACCCCCATTTTTGTCGAAAATATCCATGAACGACCATTTTCAATAATACCAAAGGATAACACCTACGGATTTTTGACCAAGAAATGGTCTCCACTAGAAATCCAAGAATGTGATCTATGGCAAGGAACCATATGTGGGGTGAGGTGTATGAGCCTCTGGTCGATGATAAATGGCCACACAACCCCCATTTTTGTCGAAAATAGCCATGAACGACCATTTTCAATGACACTGAAGGCTAACACCTACGGATTTTTGACCAAGAAATGGTCTCCACCATAAATCCAAGAATGTGATCTATGTCAAGGAAACATATATGTAGTGAGGTGTATGAGCCTCTGGTCCAATATCAATGGCCACACAACCCCCATTTTTGCCGAAAATGGCCATGAACGACCATTTTCAATAATACCGAAGGCTAACACATTCGAATTTTTTACCAATAAATGGTCTCCACCAGAAATCAAAGAATGTGATCAATGGCAAGGAAACATATGTGGGGTGAGGTTTACGAGCCTCTGGTCGATGATCAATGGCCACACAAACCCCATTTTTGTCGAAAATAGCCATGAATGACCATTTTCAATAATACCGAAGGCTAACACATACAGATTTTTGACCAAGAAATGGTCTCCACCAGAAATCCAAGAATGTGATCTATGGCAAGGAAACATATGTGGGGTGAGGTGTACGAGCCTCTGGTCGATGATAAATGGCCACACAACCCCCATTTTTGTCGAAAATAGCCATGAACGACCATTTTCAATAATACTGAAGGCTAACACCTATGGATTTTTGACCAAGAAATGGTCTCCACTAGAAATCCAAGAATGTGATCTATGGCAAGAAAACATATGTGGGGTGAAGTGTACGAGCCTCTGATTGATGATCAATGGCACACAACCCCCATTTTTGTCGAAAATAGCCATGAACGACCATTTTCAATCACACTGAAAGCTAACACCTATGAATTTTTTACCAAGAAATGGTCTCCACCATAAATCCAAGAATGTGATCTATGGCAAGGAAACATATGTGTAGTGAGGTGTATGATCCTCTGGTCGAAGATCAATGGCCAAACAACCCCCATTTTGGTCGAAAATTGCCATGAATGACCATTTTCAATAATACCGAAGGCTAACACATTAGGATTTTTGCCCAAGAAATGGTCACCACCAGAAATCCAAGAATGTGATCTATGGCAAGGAAACATATGTGGGGTGAGGTGTACGAGCCTCTGGTCGATGATCAATGGCCACACAATCCCCATTTTGTCGAAAATAGCCATGAACGACCATTTTCAAAAATACCGAAGGCTAACACGTACGAATTTTTGACCAAGAAATGGTCTCCACCAGAAATCCAAGAATGTGATCTATGGCAAGGAAACATATGTGGGGTGAGGTGTACGAGCCTTTGATCAATGATAAATGGCCACACAACCCCCATTTTTGATGAAAATAGCCATGAACGACCATTTTCAATAATACCGAAGGCTAACATCTACTGATTTTTGACCAAGAAATGGTCTCCACCAGAAATCCAAGAATGTGATCTATGGCAAGGAAACATATATGTAGTGAGGTGTATGAGCCTCTGGTCCAATATCAATGGCCACACAACCCCCATTTTTGCCGAAAATGGCCATGAACGACCATTTTCAATAATACCAAAGGCTAACACATTCGAATTTTTTACCAATAAATGGTCTCCACCAGAAATCAAAGAATGTGATCAATGGCAAGGAAACATATGTGGGGTGAGGTTTACGAGCCTCTGGTCGATGATCAATGGCCACACAAACCCCATTTTTGTCGAAAATAGCCATGAATGACCATTTTCAATAATACCGAAGGCTAACACATACAGATTTTTGACCAAGAAATGGTCTCCACCAGAAATCCAAGAATGTGATCTATGGCAAGGAAACATATGTGGGGTGAGGTGTACGAGCCTCTGGTCGATGATAAATGGCCACACAACCCCCATTTTTGTCGAAAATAGCCATGAACGACCATTTTCAATAATACTGAAGGCTAACACCTATGGATTTTTGACCAAGAAATGGTCTCCACTAGAAATCCAAGAATGTGATCTATGGCAAGAAAACATATGTGGGGTGAAGTGTACGAGCCTCTGATTGATGATCAATGGCACACAACCCCCATTTTTGTCGAAAATAGCCATGAACGACCATTTTCAATCACACTGAAAGCTAACACCTATGAATTTTTTACCAAGAAATGGTCTCCACCATAAATCCAAGAATGTGATCTATGGCAAGGAAACATATGTGTAGTGAGGTGTATGAGCCTCTGGTCGAAGATCAATGGCCAAACAACCCCCATTTTGGTCGAAAATTGCCATGAATGACCATTTTCAATAATACCGAAGGCTAACACATTAGGATTTTTGCCCAAGAAATGGTCACCACCAGAAATCCAAGAATGTGATCTATGGCAAGGAAACATATGTGGGGTGAGGTGTACGAGCCTCTGGTCGATGATCAATGGCCACACAATCCCCATTTTGTCGAAAATAGCCATGAACGACCATTTTCAAAAATACCGAAGGCTAACACGTACGAATTTTTGACCAAGAAATGGTCTCCACCAGAAATCCAAGAATGTGATCTATGGCAAGGAAACATATGTGGGGTGAGGTGTACGAGCCTTTGATCAATGATAAATGGCCACACAACCCCCATTTTTGATGAAAATAGCCATGAACGACCATTTTCAATAATACCGAAGGCTAACATCTACTGATTTTTGACCAAGAAATGGTCTCCACCAGAAATCCAAGAATGTGATCTATGGCAAGGAAACATATGTGGGGTGAGGTGTATAAGCCTCTGGTCGATGATCAATGGCCACACAACCCCCATTTTTGTCGAAAATAGCCATGAACGACCATTATCAATAATACCGAAGGCTAACACATAAGGATATTTGACCAAGAATTGGTCTCCACTAGAAATCCAAGAATGCGATCTATGGCAAGGAAACATATGTGGGGTGAGGTGTACGAGCCTCTGGTCGACGATCAATGGCCACACAACCCCCATTTTTGTCGAAAATATCCATGAACGACCATTTTCAATAATACCGAAGGCTAACACCTACGGATTTTTGACCAAGAAATGGTCTCCACTAGAAATCAAAGAATGTGATATATGGCAAGGAAACATATGTGGGGTGAGGTGTACGAGCCTCTGGTCGATGATCAATGGCAAGGAAACATATGTGGGGTGATGTGTACGAGCCTCTGGTCGATGATCAATGGCCACACAACCCCCATTTTTGTCAAAAATAGCCATGAATGACCATTTTCAATAATACCGAAGGCTAACACCTACGGATATTTGACCAAGAAATCGACTCCACTGAAAATCCAAGAATACGATCTATGGCAAGGAAACATATGTGGGGTGAGGTGTACAAGCCTCTTGTCGATGATCAATGGCCACACAACCCCCATTTTTGTCGAAAATAGCCATTTACGACCATTTTCAATAATATCGAAGGCTAACACCTACGGATTTTTGACCAAGAAATGGTCTCCACCATAAATCCATGAATGTGATCTATGGAAAGGAAACATATGTGGGGTGAGGTGTACGAGCCTTGGGTCGATGATCAATGGCCACACAACCCCCATTTTTGTCGAAAATAGCCATGAACGACCATTTTCAATAATACCGAAGGCTAACACCTACGGATTTTTGACCAAGAAATGGTCTCCACTAGAAATCCAAGAATGTGATCTATGGCAAGAAAACATATGTGGGGTGAAGTGTACGAGCCTCTGATTGATGATCAATGGCACACAACCCCCATTTTTGTCGAAAATAGCCATGAACGACCATTTTCAATCACACTGAAAGCTAACACCTATGAATTTTTTACCAAGAAATGGTCTCCACCATAAATCCAAGAATGTGATCTATGGCAAGGAAACATATGTGTAGTGAGGTGTATGAGCCTCTGGTCGAAGATCAATGGCCAAACAACCCCCATTTTGGTCGAAAATTGCCATGAATGACCATTTTCAATAATACCGAAGGCTAACACATTAGGATTTTTGCCCAAGAAATGGTCACCACCAGAAATCCAAGAATGTGATCTATGGCAAGGAAACATATGTGGGGTGAGGTGTACGAGCCTCTGGTCGATGATCAATGGCCACACAATCCCCATTTTGTCAAAAATAGCCATGAACGACCATTTTCAAAAATACCGAAGGCTAACACGTACGAATTTTTGACCAAGAAATGGTCTCCACCAGAAATCCAAGAATGTGATCTATGGCAAGGAAACATATGTGGGGTGAGGTGTACGAGCCTTTGATCAATGATAAATGGCCACACAACCCCCATTTTTGATGAAAATAGCCATGAACGACCATTTTCAATAATACCGAAGGCTAACATCTACTGATTTTTGACCAAGAAATGGTCTCCACCAGAAATCCAAGAATGTGATCTATGGCAAGGAAACATATGTGGGGTGAGGTGTATAAGCCTCTGGTCGATGATCAATGGCCACACAACCCCCATTTTTGTCGAAAATAGCCATGAACGACCATTATCAATAATACCGAAGGCTAACACATAAGGATATTTGACCAAGAATTGGTCTCCACTAGAAATCCAAGAATGCGATCTATGGCAAGGAAACATATGTGGGGTGAGGTGTACGAGCCTCTGGTCGACGATCAATGGCCACACAACCCCCATTTTTGTCGAAAATATCCATGAACGACCATTTTCAATAATACCGAAGGCTAACACCTACGGATTTTTGACCAAGAAATGGTCTCCACTAGAAATCAAAGAATGTGATATATGGCAAGGAAACATATGTGGGGTGAGGTGTACGAGCCTCTGGTCGATGATCAATGGCAAGGAAACATATGTGGGGTGATGTGTACGAGCCTCTGGTCGATGATCAATGGCCACACAACCCCCATTTTTGTCAAAAATAGCCATGAATGACCATTTTCAATAATACCGAAGGCTAACACCTACGGATATTTGACCAAGAAATCGACTCCACTGAAAATCCAAGAATACGATCTATGGCAAGGAAACATATGTGGGGTGAGGTGTACAAGCCTCTTGTCGATGATCAATGGCCACACAACCCCCATTTTTGTCGAAAATAGCCATTTACGACCATTTTCAATAATATCGAAGGCTAACACCTACGGATTTTTGACCAAGAAATGGTCTCCACCATAAATCCATGAATGTGATCTATGGAAAGGAAACATATGTGGGGTGAGGTGTACGAGCCTTGGGTCGATGATCAATGGCCACACAACCCCCATTTTTGTCGAAAATAGCCATGAACGACCATTTTCAATAATACCGAAGGCTAACACGTACGGATATTTGACTAAGAAATTGTCTCCACTGAAAAATCCAAGAACACAATCTATGGCAAGGAAACATATGTGGGGTGAGGTGTACGAGCCTTTGGTCGATGATCAATGGCAACACAACCCCCATTTTTGTCGAAAATAGCCATGAACGGCCATTTTCAATAATACCGAAGGCTAACACCTACGGATATTTGACTAAGAAATTGTCTCCACTGAAAAATCCAAGAACACAATCTATGGCAATGAAACATATGTGGGGTGAGGTGTACGAGCCTCTTGTCGATGATCAATGGCCACACAACCCACATTTTTGTCAAAAATAGCCATTTACGACCATTTTCAATAATACCGAAGGCTAACACCTACGGATTTTTGACCAAGAAATGGTCTCCACCATAAATCCATGAATGTGATCTATGGAAAGGAAACATATGTGGGGTGAGGTGTACGAGCCTTTGGTCGATGATCAATGGCCACGCAACCCCCATTTTTGTCGAAAATAGCCATGAACGACCATTTTCAATAATACCGATGGCTAACACCTACGGATTTTTGACCAAGAAATGGTCTCCACCATAAATCCAAGAATGTGATCTATGGCAAGGAAACATATGTGGGGTGAGGTGTACGAGCCTCTGGTCGACGATCAATGGCCACACAACCCCCATTTTTCTCGAAAATAGCCATGAACGACCATTTTGAATAATACCGAAGGCTAACACCTACGGATTTTTGACCAAGAAATGGTCTCCACTAGAAATCCAAGAATGTTATCTATGGCAAGGAAACATATGTGGGGTGAGGTGTACGAGCCTCTGATCGATGATCAATGGCAACACAAGCCAATTTTTGTCGAAAATAGCCATGAACGGCCATTTTCAATAATACCGAAGGCTAACACCTACGGATATTTGACCAAGAAATCGTCTCCACTGAAAATCCAAGAATACAATCTATGGCAAGGAAACATATGTGGGGTGAGGTGTACGAGCCTCTTGTCGATGATCAATGGCCACACAACCCCCATGTTTGTCGAAAATAGCCATTTACGACCATTTTCAATAATACCGAAGGCTAACACCTACGGATTTTTGACCAAGAAATGGTCTCCACCATAAATCCATGAATGTTATCTATGGAAAGGAAACATATGTGGGGTGAGGTGTACGAGCCTTTGGTCGATGATCAATGGCCACACAACCCCCATTTTTGTCGAAAATAGCCATGAACGACAATTTTCAATAATACCGATGGCTAACACCTACATATTTTTGACCAATAAATGGTCTCCACCATAAATCAAAGAATGTGATCTTTGGCAAGAAAACATATATTTTTGACCAAGAAATGGTCTCCACCATAAATCCATGAATGTTATCTATGGAAAGGAAACATATGTGGGGTGAGGTGTACGAGCCTCTGGTCGATGATCAATGGCACACAACCCCCATTTTTGTCGAAAATATCCATGAACGGCCATTTTCAATAATAATGAAGGCTAACACCTACGGATATTTGACCAAGGAATCGTCTCCACTGAAAATCCAAGAATACAATCTATGGCAAGGAAACATATGTGGGGTGAGGTGTACGAGCCTCTTGTCGATGATCAATGGCCACACAACCCCCATTTATGTCGAAAATAGCCATGAACGACCATTTTCAATGACACTAAAGGATAGCACCTACGAATTTTTGACCAAGAAATGGTCTCCACCATAAATCCAAGAATGTGATTTGTGGCAAGGAAACATATGTGGGGTGAGGTGTACGAGCCTGTGGACGATGATAAATGGCCACACAACCCCCATATTTGTCGAAAATAGCCATGAACGACCATTTTCAATAATACCGAAGGCTAACACCTACGGATTTTTGACCAAAAAATTGGTCTCCACTAGAAATCCAAGAATGTGATCTATGTCAAGAAAACATATATGCGGTGAACCGTACGAGCCTCTGGTCGATGATCAATGGCACACAACCCCCATTTTTGTCGAAAATATCCATGAACGACCATTTTCAAAGACACTGAAGGCTAACACCTACGGATTTTTGACCAAGAAATGGTCTCCACCATAAATCCAAGAATGTTATCTATGGCAAGGAAACATATGTGTAGTGAGGTGTATGAGCCTCTGGTCGAAGATCAATGGCCACACAACCCCCATTTTTGTCGAAAATAGCCATGAATGACCATTTTCAATAATATCGAAGGCTAACACATTCGGATTTTTGCCCAAGAAATGGTCTCCACCAGAAATCCAAGAATGCAATCTATGGCAAGGAAACATATGTGGGGTGAGGTGTACGAGCCTCTGGTCGATGATCAATGGGCACGCAATCCTCATTTTATCGAAAATAGCCATGAACGACCATTTTCAGTAATACTGAAGGCTAACACGTACGAATTTTTGACCAAGAAATGGTCTCCACCAGAAATCCAAGAATGTGACCTATGGCAAGGAAACATATGTGGGGTGAGGTGTACAAGCCTTTGGTCGATGATAAATGGCCACACAACCCCCATTTTTGATGAAAATAGCCATGAACGACCATTTTCAATAATACCGAAGGCTAACACCTATGGATTTTCGACCTAGAAATGGCCTCCACCAGATATCCAAGAATGTGATCTATGGCAAGGAAACATATGTGGGGTAAGGTGTATGAGCCTCTGGTCGATGATCAATGGCCACACAACCCCCATTTTTGTCAAAAATAGCCATGAACGACCATTTTCAATAATACCGAAGGCTAACACCTACGTATTTTTGACCAAGAAATGGTCTCCACTAGAAATCCAATAATGCGATCTATGGCAAGGAAACATATGTGGGGTGAGGTGTACGAGCCTCTGGTCGATGATCAATGGCCACACAACCCCCATTTTTGTCGAAAATAGCCATGAACGACCATTTTCAATAATACCGAAGGCTAACACCTGATGATTTTTGACCAAGAAATGGTCTCCACCAGAAATCCAAGAATGTGATCTATGGCAAGGAAACATATGTGGGGTGAGGTGTACGAGCCTATGGTCGATGATCAATGGCACCACAACCCTCATTTTTGTCGAAAATAGCCATGAACGACCATTTTCAATAATACCGAAGGCTAACACCTACAGATTTTTGACCAAAAAATGGTCTCCACTAGAAATCCAAGAATGTGATCTATGGAAAGGAAACATATGTGGGGTGAGGTGTACGAGCCTCTGGTCGATGATCAATGGCAACACAACCCCCATTTTTGTCGAAAATAGCCATGAACGATCATTTTCAATAATACCGAAGGCTAACACCTACGGATATTTGACCAAGAAATCATCTCCACTAGAAATCCAAGAATCTGATCTATGGCAAGGAAACATATGTGGGGTGAGTTGTACGAGCCTCTGGTCGATGATCAATGGCAACACAACCCCCATTTTTGTCGAAAATAGCCATGAACGACCATTTTCAATAATACCGAAGGCTAACACCTAGGGATTTTTGACCAAGAAATGGTCTCCACCAGAAATCCAAGAATGTGAACTATGTCAAGGAAACATATGTGGGGTGAGGTGTACGAGCCTCTTGTCGATGATCAATGGCCACACGACCCCCATTTTTGTCAAAAATAGCCATGAACCACCATTTTCAATAATACCGAAGTCTAACACCTACTGATTTTTGACCAAGAAATGGTCTCCACCATAAATCTAAGAATGTGATCTATGGCAAGGAAACATATGTGGGGTCAGGTGTACGAGCCTCTGGTCGATGATCAATGGCCACACAACCCCCATTTTTGTCGAAAATTGCCATGAACGACCATTTTCAATAATACCGAAGGCTAACACCTACTGATTTTTGACCAAGAAATGGTCTCCACCATAAATCCAAGAATGTGATCTTTGGCAAGGAAACATATGTGGGGTGAGGTGTACGAGCCTCTAGTCGACGATCAATGGCCACATAACCCCCATTTTTGTCGAAAATAGCCATGAACGACCATTTTCAATGACACTGAAGGCCAACACCTACGAATTTTTGACCAAGAAATGGTCTCCACCATAAATCCAAGAATGTGATCTATGGCAAGGAAACATATGTGGGGTGAGGTGTACGAGCCTCTGGTCGATGATAAATGGCCACACAACCCCCATTTTTATCAAAATAGCCATGAATGACCATTTTCAATAATACCGAAGGCTAACACCTACGGATTTTTGACCAAGAAATGGTCTCCACCAGAAATCCAAGAATGTGATATATGGCAAGAAAATATATGTGGGGTGAAGTGTACGAGCCTCTGGTCGATGATCAATGGAACACAACCCCCATTTTTGTCGAAAAAAGCCATGAACGACCATTTTCAATGACACTTAAGGCTAACACCTACGTATTTTGACCAAGAAATGGTCTCCGCCATAAATCCAAGAATGTGATCTATGGCAAGGAAACATATGTGTAGTGAGGTGTACGAGCCTCTGGTCGAAGATCAATGGCCACACAACCCCCATTTTTGTCGAAAATAGCCATGAATGACCATTTTCAATAATACCGAAGGCTAAAACATTCGGATTTTTGCCCAAGAAATGGTTTCCACCAGAAATCCAAGAATGTGATCTATGGCAAGGAAACATATGTGGGGTGATGTGTACGAGCCTTTGGTAGATGATAAATGGCCACACAACCCCCATTTTTCATGAAAATCGCCATGAACGGCCATTTTCAATAATACCGAAGGCTAACACCTACGGATTTTTGACCAAGAAATGGTCTCCACTAGAAATCCAAGAATGTGATCTATGGCAAGGAAACATATGTGGGGTTACGTGTATGAGCCTCTGGTCGGTGATCAATGGCCACACAACCCCCATTTTTGTCGAAAATAGCCATGAACGACCATTTTCAATAATAACGAAGGCTAACACCTACGGATTTTGACTAAGAAATGGTCTCCACTAGAAATCCAAGAATGCGATCTATGGCAAGGAAACATATGTGGGGTGAGGTGTATGAGCCTCTAGTCGATGATCAATGCCACACAACCCCCATTTTTGTCAAAAATAGCCATGAATTACCATTTTCAAAAATACCGAAGGCTAACACCTACGGATTTTTTACCAAGAAATGGTCTCCACCAGAAATCCCAGAATATGATCTATGGCAAGGAAACATATGTGGGGTGAGGTGTATGAGCCTCTGGTCGATGATCAATGGCCACACAACCCCATTTTTGTCGAAAATAGCCATGAACGACCATTTTCAATAACACCGAAGGCTAACACCTACGGATTTTTGACCAAGAAATGGTCTCCATCATAAATCCAAGAATGTTGTCTATGGCAAGGAAACATATGTGGGGTGAGGTGTACGAGCCTCTGGTCGATGATAAATGGCCACACAACCCCCATTTTTGTCGAAAATAGCCATGAAAGACCATTTTCGATAATACCGAAGGCTAACACCTACGGATTTTTGACCAAGAAATGGTATCCACCATAAATCCAAGAATGTGATCTTTGGCAAGGAAACATATGTGGGGTGAGGTGTACGAGCCTCTGGTCGATGATCAATGGCAACACAACCCCCATTTTTGTCGAAAATAGCCATGAACGACCATTTTCAGTAATACCGAAGGCTAACACCTAGGGATTTTTGACCAAGAAATGGTCTCCACCAGAAATCCAAGAATGTGAACTATGTCAAGGAAACATTTGTGGGGTGAGGTGTACGAGCCTCTTGTCGATGATCAATGGCCACACAACCCCCATTTTTGTCAAAAATAGCCATGAACGACCATTTTCAATAATACCGAAGGCTAACACCTACTGATTTTTGACCAAGAAATGGTCTCCACCATAAATCCAAGAATGTGATCTATGGCAAGGAAACATATGTGGGGCGAGGTGTACGAACCTCTGTTCGATGATCAATGGCCACACAACCCCCATTTTTGTCGAAAATAGCCATGAATGACCATTTTCAATAATATCGAAGGCTAACACATTCGGATTTTTGCCCAAGAAATGGTCTCCACCAGAAATCCAAGAATGTGATCTATGGCAAGGAAACATATGTGGGGTGAGGTGTACGAGCCTCTGGTCGATGATCAATGGCCACACAATCCCCATTTTGTCGAAAATAGCCATGAACGACCATTTTCAATAATATCGAAGGCTAACACGTACGAATTTTTGACCAAGAAATGGTATCCACCAGAAATCCAAGAATGTGATCTATGGCAAGGAAACATATGTGGGGTGAGGTGTACGAGCCTTTGGTAGATGATAAATTGCCACACAACCCCCATTTTTGATGAAAATCGCCATGAACGACCATTTTCAATAATACCGAAGGCTAACACCTACGGATTTTTGACCAAGAAATGGTCTCCACCAGAAATCCAAGAATGTGATCTATGGCAAGGAAACATATGTTGGGTGAGGTGTATGAGCCTCTGGTCGATGATCAATGGCCACACAACCCCCATTTTTGTCGAAAATAGCCAGGAACGACCATTTTCAATAATACCAAAGGCTAACACCTACGGATTTTGACCAAGAAATGGTCTCCACTAGAAATCCAAGAATGCGATCTATGGCAAGGAAACATTTGTGGGGTGTGGTGTATGAGCCTCTGGTCGATGATCAATGGCCACACAACTCCCATTTTTGTCGAAAATAGCCATGAACGACCATTTTCAATAATACCGAAGGCTAACACCTACGGATTTTTGACCAAGAAATGGTCTCCACTAGAAATCCAAGAATACGTTCTATGGTAAGGAAACATTTATGGGGTGAGGTGTATGAGCCTCTGGTCGATGATCAATGGCCACACAACCTCCATTTTTGTCGAAAATAGCCATGAACGACCATTTTCAATAATACCGAAGGCTAACACCTACGGATTTTTGACCAAGAAATGGTCTCCACCAGAAATCCAAGAATGTGATCTATGGCAAGGAAACATATGTGGGGTGAGGTGTACGAGCCTCTGGTCGATGATTGTTGGGGGCCTTCGTCCTCCGAAGGTCCTCAAAAACAGGATTTGACAATGTTTTCCGAGTGGATTATGTGAACAGGTATTTTCGGATCCAGAATTATGAATATGGAGCACGGCCAGGACGAAGCCTGAACCAGACGAAGGTCGAGTGTAGCCGAAGCTGTGCGCAGGGAAGCTTCGGCGCGATGGCAGAAGGGGGAACCGACTTAAAGATGAAAAGACTTCGGGGGCCTCGACAGATTTCCATAAGCCGTTAACAGATGTAATGGACATGGATGTAATTTTACGTGGGCTGCGTCCCGCGTCTATAAATAGATGAACAGTACTCCCGTACTGTTCACGGCTGACTTGGCATTTGCTTTTGCGTCACGCTTGTACTTTCTACCTTCTCTCAGGACCGAAGGTACATTTGTAATTTGAAATCATTTCTATTTTTCCATGTTAATAAAATAGAAATGATTTTGCGATGATGCTTATATTATATTTCATGCTTTATATAAGTCCTTCGTCATTATCTGTTATGTTTGCGAAGGTATTTCTCTTGTGACCTTCGTCCCAGACTCATTATTTCCCGAAGGGGACATAATGCTTCGAAGGACGAAGGACTTTAACACTTAACACTTTTTATGTTGCCTTGTTCTCAACTCTTAGCATTTGAGAACAAGTCCCCAACAATGATGAAAGGGAAATAGGCTTACACCTTTTCCTAATTGATTTTGGTGGTTGAATTGCCCAACACAAATAATTGGACTAACTAGTTTGCTCTAGATTATGAGTTCCACAGATGCCAAAGGTTCACAACAAACCAATAAAAAGACCGAAAAAGGATTCAAATGTAGAGAGCAAAAGTTAGCCGAAGTGTGCCCTGGTCTGGCGCACCGGACTGTCCGGTGCACCACCAGACAGTGTCCGGTGCACCAGGGACTTCAACTCCGAACAGCTCACCTTCGGGAATTCTGGAGGCTGCTCCACTATAATTCACCGGACTGTCCGGTGTAGCACCGGACAGTGTCCAGTGGGATACCGGACTGTCCGGTGTGCCAATGGAGCAACGGCTACTTCGCGCCAACGGTCGTCTGCAGAAGGCATTAAATGCGCTACAGTGCGCGCTAGAATCAGAGCAAAGCCAGATGGCGCACCGGACACTGAACAGTGCCTGTCTGGTGCACCACCGGACTGTCCAGTTGCCCAGAAGACAGAAGCTCCAACGGTTGGAATCCAACGGCCTGGTGACGTGGCAGGCGCACCGGACAGTGTCCGGTGGCGCACCGGACTGTCTGGTGCACCATGCGACAGCAGCCTTCACCAAACGACTAGTTTGGTGGTTGGGGCTATAAATAACCCCAACCACCCACCATTAATTGGATCCAAGTTTTCCAACTTCCCACACCTTACTAGAGCTATAACATTCAATACAAGACACACCAAAGAGATCAAATCCTCTCCCAAGTCCATAGTTCATTCCAAATCAAATAGTGACTAGTGAGAGAGTGACTTGTGTCCATTTGAGCTCTTGTGCTTGGATTGCTTCTTTTTCTCATTCTTTCTTGTGATCAACTCAATTGTAACCAAGGCAAGAGACACCAATTGTGTGGTGGTCCTTGCGAGGACTTTGTGTCCCGTTTGATTGAGAAGAGAAGCTCACTCGGTCTAAGTGACCGTTTGAGAGAGGGAAAGGGTTGAAAGAGATCCGGTCTTTGTGACCACCTCAATGGGGAGTAGGTTTGCAAGAACCGAACCTCGGTAAAACAAATCCTTGTGTCTCACTCTTTATTTGCTTACGATTTGTTTTTCGCCCTCTCTCTCGGAGTCGTTAATATTTCTAACGCTAACCTGGCTTGTAGTTGTGCTTAAGTTTATAAATTTAAGATTCTCCCTATTCACCCCTCCCTCTAGGCGACTTTCAATTGGTATCAGAGCTCGGTGCTTCATTACAGGCTAACCGCTCGATGTGATGTCGAGAGCATCCGCCAAGAGGGAGATCGGGATCGGCGACAAGTCCGCAAGCTCGGGGAGAACACACTCAAGGGAGTTCGCCCACAAGCACAAGGAGGAATCCTCTTCCTCCATCAAGTCCCAACGGAAGGGTGACAAGAACAAAAAGATGAAAAAGGTGGTCTACTACGAGACCGACTCTTCGTCACCCTCCACCTCCGGCTCGAAATCGACATCCGTCACTTCTAAGCGCCATGAGCGCAAGAAGTATAGTAAGATGCCCCTTCGTTATCCTCGCATTTCAAAGCACACTCCATTACTTTCTGTCCCATTAGGCAAACCACCTATGTTTGATGGTGAAGATTATTCTATGTGGAATGATAAAATGAGGCATCACCTAACTTCACTCCACAAAAGTATATGGGATATTGTTGAGTATGGAGCACAGGTACCAAAGGAATGGGACAAGGATTATGATTCGGAGGAAGTCAAACAAATCCAACACTTCAACTCCCAAGCCACTACTATACTCCTCGCCTCTCTAAGTCGAGAGGAGTATAATAAGGTGCAAGGGTTGAAGAGTGCAAAGGAGATTTGGGACGTGCTCAAGACCGCGCACGAAGGAGACAAGGTGACATAGATCACCAAGTGGGAGACGATCGAGGGGGAGCTCGGTCGGTTCATGCTTCATCAAGGGGAGGAGCCACAAGCGATGTACAACCGGCTCAAGACCTTGGTGAACCAAGTGCGCAACCTCGGGAGCACCAAATGGGATGACTATGAGATGTTCAAGGTTATTCTAAGATCACTTGTATTTCTTAATCCCACTCAAGTTCAATTAATTCGTGGTGATCCTAGATACAAGCTAATGTCTCCCGAGGAAGTGATAGGAAAATTTGTGAGCTTTGAACTAATGATCAAAGGCTCCAAAAAGATCATCGAGCAAGGCGCATCCTCCTCCGTAACAGAAGCACAACCCGTTGCATGCAAAGCAACGGAGGAGAAGAAAGAAGATTCTACTCCAAGTAGAATTCCCATCGACGCCTCCAAGCTCGACAATGAGGAGATGGCGCTCATCATCAAGAGCTTCCGTCAAATCCTCAAACAAAGGAAGGGGAAAGACTACAAGCCCCGTTCCAAGAAGGTGTGCTACAAATGTGGTAAGCCCGGTCATTTCATTGCTAAATGTCCATTATCTAGTGATAGTGACAGGGGCGACGACAAGAAGGGAAAGAGGAGAGAAAAGAAGAGGTACTACAAGAAGAAGGGCGGCGATGCCCATGTTTGCCGGGAATGGGACTCCGACGAGAGCTCCACTGACTCCTCCTCCGACGAGGACGCCGCCAACATCGCCGTCACCAAAGGACTCCTCTTCCCCAACGTCGGCCACAAGTGCCTCATGGCAAAGGACGGCAAAAGGAAGAAGGTAAAATCAAAATCCTCCACTAAATATGCAACCTCTAGTGATGATGGTAATTCTAGTGATGAGGAGGATAATTTGCTCACCCTTTTTGCCAACCTAAACATGCAACAAAAGGAAAAGTTGAATGAATTAATTAGTGCTATTCATGAGAAGGATGAACTCTTGGACACCCAAGAGGACTTCCTAATTAAGGAAAAAAAGAAGCATGTTAAGGTTAAAAATGCTTATGCTCTAGAAGTAGAAAAATGTGAAAAACTATCTAGTGAGCTAAGCACTTGCCATGATGTCATTGCCAACGTTAGAAATGAGAATGCTAGATTAATTGCTAAGGTTGATTCAAATGTATGTGATGATTCAATCTCCAATCTTAGAGATGATAATGCTAGTTTACTTGCTAAGATTGAAAAATTGAATGCTTCTCTTACTAGCCTTAGGATTGAAAATGAAAAATTGATTGCTAAGGCTAAAGACTTAGATATTTGCAATGCTTCGATTTCCAATCTTAGAAGTGAAAATGATATTTTACATGCTAAGCTTGTTGAACTAAAATCCTGCAAACTCTCTACATCTACCGTTGAGCATGTTACAATTTGCACTAGATGTAGAGATGTTAACATTGATGCTATTCATGATCACATGGCCTTGATTAAACAACAAAATGATCATATAGCAAAACTAGATGCTAAAATTGCCGAGCATGAGCTAGATAATGAAAATTTTAAATTTTCTCGTAGTATGCTTCATAGTGGGAGACGCCCTGGCATCAAGGATGGCATTGGCTTCCAAAAGGGAGACAATGTCAAAATTAATGCCTCTCCTAAAAAATTGTCTAACTTTGTTAAGGGCAAGATTCCCATGACTCAGGATAACGAGGGTTACATTTTGTACCCTGCCAATTATCCCGAGCACAAAATTAGGAGAATTCACTCTAGGAAGTCTCACTCTGGCCCTAATCATGCTTTTATGTATAAGGGCGAGACATCTAGCTCTAGGCAATCAACTCATGCAAAATTGCCTAAGAAGAAAACACCTATTGCATCAAATGATTCTAACATTTCATTTAAAACTTTTGATGCATCTTATGTTTTGACTAACAAATCCGGTAAGGTAGTTGACAAGTATGTTGGGGGCAAGCACAAGGGGTCAAAGACTTGTGTTTGGGTACCCAAAGTTCTTGTATCTAATGTCAAAGGACCCAAAACCGTTTGGGTACCTAAAATCAAGAACTAAATTTGTTTTGTAGGTTTATGCATCCGGGGGTTCAAGTTGGATCATCGATAGCGGGTGCACAAACCATATGACAGGGGAGAAGAAGATATTCTCCTCCTATGAGAAAAACCAAGATCCCCAAAGAGCGAACACATTCGGGGATGGAAATCAAGGTTCGGTCAAGGGATTGGGTAAAATTGCTATATCACCTGACCATTCCATTTCTAATGTTTTTCTTGTAGATTCTTTAGATTATAACTTGCTTTCAGTCTCGCAATTATGTAAAATGGGTTACAACTGTCTTTTTACGGATATAGGTGTTGTTGTCTTTAGAAGAAGTGATGACTTAGTAGATTTTGATAGAGCTGAACTCGACACTTGCTTAATTGTTAAGACTAACATGGGCTAGCTCTGGCATCGCCGACTAGCACATGTTGGAATGAAGAATCTTCACAAGCTTCTAAAGGGAGAACACATTTTGGGACTAACAAATGTTCATTTTGAGAAAGACAGGGTTTGTAGCGCTTGTCAGGCAGGGAAGCAAGTTGGTGTTCATCATCCACATAAGAATATCATGATGACTGACAGACCACTCGAACTCCTCCACATGGACCTATTCGGCCCGATAGCTTACATAAGCATCGGCGGGAGTAAGTACTGTCTTGTTATTGTGGATGATTATTCTCGCTTCACTTGGGTGTTCTTTTTGCAGGAAAAATCTCATACCCAAGAGACCTTAAAGGGATTCTTGAGACGGGCTCAAAATGAGTTCGGCTTAAGGATCAAAAAGATTAGAAGCAATAACGGAATGGAGTTCAAGAACTCACAAATCGAAGGCTTCCTTGAGGAGGAGGGCATCAAGCATGAGTTCTCTTCTCCCTACACGCCACAACAAAATGGTGTAGTGGAAAGGAAGAATCGAACTCTATTGGACATGGCAAGGACCATGCTTGATGAGTACAAGACTTCGGATCGGTTTTGGGCGGAGGCGATCAACACCGCGTGCTATGCCATCAACCGGTTGTACCTACACCGAATCCTCAAGAAGACATCGTATGAACTCCTAACCGGTAAAAAGCCCAATGTTTCATATTTTAGAGTCTTTGGTAGCAAATGCTTTATTCTTGTTAAAAGGGGTAGAAAATCCAAGTTTGCTCCTAAGGCTGTAGAAGGCTTTTTACTAGGATATGATTCAAACACAAGGGCATATAGAGTCTTTAACAAGTCCTTTGGACTAGTTGAAGTTTCTTGTGACATTGTGTTTGATGAGACTAACGGCTCTCAAGTAGAGCAAGTTGATCTTGATGAGCTAGATGATGAAGAGGCTCCGTGCGTTGCGCTAAGGAACATGTCCATTGGGGATGTGTGTCCTAAGAAATCCGAAGAGCCTCCACAAGCACAAGATCAACCATCTTCCTCCATGCAAGCATCTCCACCAACTCAAAATGAGGATGAGGCTCAAGATGATGAAGGAGAAGATCAAGAAGATGAGCCACCTCAAGAGGAGAACAATGATCAAGGGGGAGATGCCCATGATCAAGATGAGGAAGATAAACAAGTTACAAGACCGCCACACCCAAGAGTCCACCAAGCAATTCAACGAGATCACCCCGTGAACACCATCCTCGGCGATATTCAAAAGGGGGTAACTACTCGATCTCATGTTGCTCATTTTTGTGAACATTACTCGTTTGTTTCCTCTATTGAGCCACACAAGGTAGAGGAAGCACTTCAAGATTCAGATTGGGTTGTGGCGATGCAAGAGGAGCTCAACAACTTCACTAGAAATGAGGTATGGCATTTAGTTCCACGTCCTAACCAAAATGTTGTAGGAACCAAGTGGGTCTTCCGCAACAAGCAAGATGAGCATGGTGTGGTGACAAGGAACAAAGCCCTACTTGTGGCCAAGGGATATTCACAAGTCGAAGGTTTGGATTTCGGTGAATCCTATGCATCCGTAGCTAGGCTTGAGTCAATTCACATATTACTTGCCTATGCTAGTTACCATGGCTTTAAGCTTTACCAAACGGACGTGAAAAGTGCCTTCCTCAATGGACCAATCAAGGAAGAGGTCTATGTTGAGCAACCTCCCAGCTTTGAAGATAGTAAGTACCCTAACTATGTTTACAAACTCTCTAAGGCGCTTTATGGGCTCAAGCAAGCCCCAAGAGCATGGTATGAATGCCTAAGAGATTTTCTTATCACTAATGGCTTCAAGGTCGGAAAGGCCGATCCTACTCTCTTTACTAAAACACTTGAAAATTATTTGTTTGTATGCAAAATTTATGTTGATGATATCATATTTGGGTCTACTAACGAATCTACATGTGAAGAATTTAGTAGGATCATGACACAAAAATTCGAGATGTCAATGATGGGGGAGTTGAAGTACTTCTTAGGATTTCAATTAAAGCAACTTCAAGAGGGCACCTTCAATAGCCAAACAAAGTATACTCAAGACATTCTAAACAAGTTTGGGATGAAGGATGCCAAGCCTATCAAGACACCCATGGGAACTAATGGGCATCTCGACCTCAACACGGGAGGTAAATCCGTAGATCAAAAGGTATACCGGTCGATGATAGGTTCTTTACTCTATTTATGTGCTTCACGACCGGACATTATGCTTTTCGTATGCATGTGTGCAAGATTCCAAGCCGATCCTAAGGAAGCTCACCTTAGGGCCGTAAAACGAATCTTGAGATATTTAGTTTATACTCCTAAGTTTGGACTTTGGTACCCTAGGGGATCCACATTTGATTTGATTGGTTATTCGGATGCTGATTGGGCAGGGTGTAAAATTAATAGAAAGAGCACATCGGGGACTTGCTAGTTCTTGGGAAGGTCTGTGGTGTCTTAGGCTTCAAAGAAGCAAAATTTCGTAGCTCTTTCAACCGCCGAAGCCGAGTATATTGCCGCAGGCCATTGTTGCGCGCAATTACTTTGGATGAGGCAAACCCTTAGGGACTATGGTTACAAATTAACCAAAGTTCCTCTTCTATGTGATAATGAGAGTGCAATCCGCATGGCGGATAATCCCGTTGAACATAGCCGCACTAAACGCATAGCCATTCGGTATCATTTCTTAAGGGATCACCAACAAAAGGGGGATATCGAGATTGCATATATTAACACCAAAGAACAATTAGCCGATATCTTTACGAAGCCATTAGATGAACAAACATTTACCAAACTTAGGCATGAGCTAAATATTCTTGATTCTAGGAATTTCTTTTGATGCCTTGCACACATAGCTCATTAATATACCTTTGATCATATCTCTTTCATGTGCTATGTCTAATGTGTTTTCAAGTGCATTGTTATGCTAAGTCATAGATTGAAAGGGAATTGGAGTCTTCGGCGAAGACAAAGGCTTCCACTCCACTCCATTGAATTATTTACCCTTCACCGTCGCTCCGCGCTGCTCTCCAACTTTGGTATAATCTTCACTCATATGTTATTTACCACAAGGAGAGAGAGTTGAAACAAGGGCTTATATTTCACTCAAGTATCCGTTTTTGGCGATTCATGCCAAAGGGGGAGAAACTATTAGCCCAAAGCAAAAGGACCGCACCACCACCAATTTCAAAAATTTGTGTTAAGAAAAGATCTTTCAAATGATGATTTTTCAATTTGGTATCTTATTTTTTATAGATTTTCAAACTGGTACAACCCTTTCAAAACTAATATCTAAAACCCTCTTGAATACTAAGAGGAGGATTTGACTGAGGGGGAGTTTTGTTTAGTCAAAGGAAAAGCATTTTGAAACAGGGGGAGAAACTTTCAAATCTCGAAAAATGCTTCTCAAAGTATTATTCATTTACCTTTGACTATTTGCAAAAGGACTTTGAAAAGAATTTACAAAAGAATTTGCAAGAACAAAACATGTGGTGCAAGCGTGGTCCAAAATGTTAAAAATAAAGAAATCAATCCATGCGCATCTTATGAGAATTTATTGGTTCAATTCTTAGTATCCTTTGCACTTACATTATGCAAACTAGTTCCATCATGCACTTCTATATTTGCTTTGGTTTGTGTTGGCATCAATCACCAAAAAGGGGGAGATTGAAAGGGAAATAAGCTTACACCTTTTCCTAATTGATTTTGGTGGTTGAATTGCCCAACACAAATAATTGGACTAACTAGTTTGCTCTAGATTATGAGTTCCACAGGTGCCAAAGGTTCACAACAAACCAATAAAAAGACCAAAAAAGGATTCAAATGTAGAGAGCAAAAGTCAGCCGAAGAGTGCCCTGGTCTGGCGCACCGGACTGTCCGTTGTGCCACCAGACAGTGTCCGGTGCACCACCAGACAGTGTCCGTTGCACCAGGGACTTCAACTCCGAACTGCTCACCTTCGGGAATTCTAGAGGCCGCTCCGCTATAATTCACCGGACTGTCTGGTGTAGCACCGGACAGTGTCCGCTGGGGCACCGGACTGTCCGGTGTGCCAACAGAGCAACGGCTACTTCGCGCCAACGGTCGTCTGCAGAAGGCATTAAATGCGCTACAGTGCGCGCCAGAGTCAGAGCAGAGCCAGATGGCGCACCGGACACTGAACAGTGCCTGTCCGGTGCACCACCGGACTATCCGGTGGCCCAGAAGACAGAAGCTCCAACGGTCGGAATCCAACGGCCAGGTGACGTGGCAGGCACACCGGATAGTGTCCGGTGGCGCACCGAACTGTCCGGTGCACCATGCGACAGCAGCCTTCACCAAACGGCTAGTTTGGTGGTTGGGGCTATAAATAACCCCAACCACCCACCATTCATTGCATCCAAGTTTTCCAACTTCCCACACCTTACAAGAGCTATAGCATTCAATACAAGACACACCAAAGAGATCAAATCCTCTCCCAAGTCCATAGTTCATTCCAAATCAAATAGTGACTAGTGAGAGAGTGACTTGTGTCCATTTGAGCTCTCGTGCTTGGATTGCTTCTTTTTCTCATTATTTCTTATGATCAACTCAATTGTAACCAAGGCAAGAGACACCAATTGTGTGGTGGTCCTTGCGGGGACTTTATGTCCCGTTTGATTGAGAAGAGAAGCTCACTCGGTCTAAGTGACCGTTTGAGAGAGGGAAAGGGTTGAAAGAGACCCGATCTTTGTGACCACCTCAACAGGGAGTAGGTTTGCAAGAACCGAACCTTGGTAAAACAAATCCTTGTGTCTCACTCTTTATTTGCTTACGATTTGTTTTTCGCCCTCTCTCTCGGAGTCGTTAATATTTCTAACGCTAACCCGACTTGTAGTTGTGCTTAAGTTTATAAATTTCAGATTCGCCCTATTCACCCCCCCCCCTCTAGGCGAATTTCAGATGATAAATGGCCACACAACCCCCATTTTTGTCGAAAATAGCCTTGAACGACCATTTTCAATAATACCGAAGGTTAACATCTACGGATTTTTGACCAAGAAATGGTCTCCACTAGAAATCCAAGAATACGATCTATGGCAAGGAAACATATGTGCGGTGAGATGTATGAGCCTCTGGTCGATGATTGTCGGGGACCATAATTAGGGGTACCCCCAAGACTCCTAATCTCAGCTGGTAACCCCCATCAGCACAAAGCTGCAAAGACCTGATGGGTGCGATTAAGTCAAGGATCGGTCCACTCAAGGGACACGATCTCGCCTCGCCCGAGCCTAGCCTCGGGCAAGGGCAGCCGACCCCGGAGGATTCACGTCTCGCCCGAGGACCCCCTCAAGCAACGGACACACCTTCGGCTCGCCCGAGGCCCAGTCTTCACCAAGAAGCAACCTTGGCCAAGTCGCCACGCCGACCGACCGTATCGCAGCAGCATTTAATGCAAAGGTGGCCTGACACCTTTATCCTGACGCGCGCCCTTCAATCAACAGAGCCGAAGTGACCGCAGTCACTTCGCCGCTCCTCTGACTGGCCTGACAAAAGGGCAGCGCCGCTTGCGCCACTCGGCTGAGTGCGGCTGACAGCAGCCGGGTCCGGCCTCGAGCGCCATAGGAAGACGATGAACTCCGCCTCGCCCGACCCATGGCTCGGACTCGGGCTCAGCTCCGGAAGACGATGAACTCTGCCTCGCCCGACCTAGGGCTCGGACTCGGGCTCAGCCCCGGAAGACGACGAACTCTGCCTCGCCCGACCCAGGGCTCGGACTCGGGCTCAGCCCCGGAAGACGACGAACTCCGCCTCGCCCGACCCAGGGCTCGGACTCGACGAACTCCGCCTCGCCCGACCCAGGGCTCGGACTCGGGCTCAGCCCCGGAAGACGACGAACTCCGCCTCGCCCGACCCAGGGCTCGGACTCGGGCTCAGCCCCGGAAGACGACGAACTCCGCCTCGCCCGACCCCAGGGCTCGGACTCGGGCTCAGCCCTGGAAGACGACGAGCTCCGCCTCACCCGACCCAGGGCTCGGACTCGGGCTCAGCTCCGGAAGACGACGAACTCCGCTTCGCCCGACCCCAGGGCTCGGACTCAGCCCTGGCCTTAGCCGACGGTCTCCGCCTCGCCCGACCCAGGGGCTCGGACTCGACCTCGGCCTTGGAAGACAGACTCGACCTCGACCTCGGAGGAGCCTACACCTCGCCCAACCCAGGGCTCGGACCGACCACGTCATAGGAGGCGCCATCATTACCCTACCCCAAGCTAACTCAGGCTACGGGGAACAAGACCGACATCCCATCTGGCTCGCACCGGTAAACAAGTAATGATGGCGCCCCGCATGCTCTATGACGACGGCGGCTCTCAGCCCCCTTACGGAAGCAAGGGGACGTCAGCAAGGACTCGACAGCCCCGACAGCTATCCTTCCGCCAGGCTCCAGCGCTCCTCCGACGGCCACGACACCACACGAACCGGGTGCCAAAACCTCTCCGGCTGCCACGATGGCATGTACTTAGGGCACTAGCTCTCCTCCGCTAGACACGTTAGCACACTGCTACACCCCCCATTGTACACCTGGATCCTTTCCTTACGCCTATAAAAGGAAGGTCCAGGGCCCTCTTACAAAAGGTTGGCCGTGCGGGGAAGGACGGGACGGCGCTCGCGTAAGGCCGCTCGCTCCCTTCCGCGTGGACGCTTGTAACCCCCTACTGCAAGCACACCCGACCTGGGCGCGGGACAAACACGAAGGCCGCGGGTTTCCCCTTTTACGTCTGTCTCCCTCCGGCTTCTTCCCCCCTTCGCGCTCCGTCTTGCGCCGACCCATCTGGGCTGGGGCACGCGGCGACAATTTACTCGTCGGTCCAGGGACCCCCCCCGGGTTCGAAACGCTGACAGTTGGCGCGCCAGGTAGGGGCCTGCTGCGTGTTGACGAACAGCTTCCCGTCAAGCTCCAGATGGGCAGTCTCCAGCAACCTTTCCAGCCTGGGACGGTGCTCCGTTTCAGGAGTCTTGAGTTCATGTCCCTCGACTGTAGCTACAACATGATACTCCTTCCCCCGCCGCACGACAGCGACAATGGCGGCCGACAACCTGCCCGCCGGCGGCGGAATCGACGATGTCTTCCCCACGTGGAGGAAGAACAACATTCGGGCTTGTCCCGTCCCCTCCCCCGCCGACGGAGGAGGAGGCGGGGCAACCAAGGCCAAGCAGGAGGCGGCACCTCGTCGGCTGTCGAGCGAGTCGACAGCACCGGCGCCCCAACGGGGGGCACGTCGGGCATCGACCTCACGTCTGAGACGAAGACGAGTGTCGTCTCCATGCAACACGCCAACCCCAAGCAAACGGACGATGCCAGCACGCTCGCAAAGGACTTGCTGGGCGTCACCCTCGTACCTGAGACGACGGTGCAGTCTGCCCCTGACGTGACTTCGTCACCGCCCGTCGACCAAGAGGTACCGACCGATTCCCATCTCGTGCCTTTTGGATTCAGCCTCGACCCACCAAGCGACTTCGCTTTGGTGGACGCTCTCATAGAGGCGAGTCCAAACCCTCTGGGGTATCGTATGCGGTCATCCTGGGACCGGCTGACGGCCGTCTCGACCTACGGGCCCTCGGGTTCCGAGGAAGATGACGAGCCCGACTTTAGTTGGAATTTCTCAGGACTTGGTAACCCCAGTGCCATGCGGGACTTTATGACCGCATGCGACTACTGCCTTTCCGACAGTTCCGAAGGTAGCCGCAGCCTCGGCGACGAGGACTGCAGCCCAAGTCATGAATGTTTCCACGTCGATCTAGGGGGTCCCGATGAAGGCAACCATCTTGGTATACCAGAGAACGGTGATCCCCCTAGGCATGTGCCTCGCGTTGACATCCTTCGGGAGCTAGCTGTGGTCCCCGTCCCGACGGGGGGTCATGACCCACAGCTCGAGCAAATCCGCGAGATGCAGGCCAGGCTCGACGAGGGAGCAGGAACACTTGAGCCGATCCACTGGGACATTGGGCAGGAATGGGTGGGCCAACCTCCGGTCGGAGAAGTGCGTCATCTACCCCAGGGCATCCAGCACCGCATCGCCGACGATGTCAGGGTAAGGCCGCCACCGGTTTTCAGTGGGGTCGGCCAAAACCTGGCTGCAGCGGTAATACTTCTCCGCGTGATGCCGGAGCCATCTACCACCGAGGGGCGGTGTATCCAGGGAGAGCTCAAGAATCTCCTGGAGGATGCCGCGGTCCGACGGGCCAAAAGCTCTGCCTCCCGAAGGCAGGGGTACCCCTCGGAACATCGCGCCGTGACTTCCCGATTCATGCGGGAAGCCTCGGTCCACACCGGCCGCACGTGCAACACAGCGCCTGCGGCCCCGGGTCGCCTCGGCAACAAACACCCTCACCGCAACCGTCGAACCCACCTCGACGAGAGGGTGCACCGAGGCTACCACCCTAGGCGTGGGGGACGCTACGACAGCGAGGAGGATCGGAGTCCCTCGCTCGAACCACCCGGTCCGCAGGCTTTCAGCCGCGCCATACGACGGGCGCCGTTCCCGACCCGGTTCCGAACCCCGACTACTATCACAAAGTACTTGGGGGAGACGAGACCGGAACTGTGGCTCGCGGACTACCGGCTGGCCTGCCACCTGGGTGGAATGGACGATGACAACCTCATCATCCGCAACCTCCCCCTGTTCCTCTCCGACACCGCTCGAGCCTGGCTAGAGCACCTGCCTCCGGGGCAGATCTCCAACTGGGATGACCTGGTCCAAGCCTTCGCCGGCAATTTCTAGGGCACGTACGTGCGCCCAGGGAACTCCTGGGATCTCTGAAGCTGCCGCCAATAGCCAGGGGAGTCTCTCCGGGACTACATCCGGCGATTCTCGAAGCAGCGCACCGAGCTACCCAACGTCATCGATTCGGATGTCATCGGCGCGTTCCTCGCCGGCACCACCTGCCGTGACCTGGTGAGCAAGCTGGGTCGCAAGACCCCCACCAGGGCGAGCGAGTTGATGGACATCACCACCAAGTTCGCCTCTGGCCAGGAGGCAGTTGAGACCATCTTCCGGAAGGACAAGCAGCCCCAGGGCCGCCTACCGGAAGATGTCCCCGAGGTGTCAACTCAGCACGACACCAAGAAGAAAGGCAAGAAGAAGTCGCAAGCGAAACGCGACGCCACCGACGCGGACCTTGTCGCCGCCGCCGAGTACAAGAACCATCGGAAACCTCCCGGAGGTGCCAATCTCTTCGACAAGATGCTCAAGGAGTCGTGCCCCTATCATCAGGGGCCCGTCAAGCACACCCTTGAGGAGTGCGCCATGCTTCGGCGCCACTTTCTTAAGGCCAGGCCACCTGCGGAAGGTGGCAGGGCCCGCGACGACGATAAGAAGGAGGATCACAAGGCAGGAGAGTTCCCCGAGGTCCACGACTGCTTCATGATCTACGGTGGGTGAGTGGCGAACGCCTCGGCTCGGCACCGCAAGCAAGAGCGTCGGGAAGTCTGCTCGGTAAAGGTGGCGGCGCCAGTCTACCTAGACTGGTCCGACAAGCCCATCACCTTCGACCAGGGCGACCATCCCGACTGCATGCCGAGCCCGGGGAAATACCCGCTCGTTGTCGACCCCGTCATCGGCAACGTCAGGCTCACCAAGGTCATCATGGACGGAGGCAGCAGCCTCAACATCATCTACGCCGAGACCCTCGGGCTCCTGCGGATCGATCTGTCCTCGGTCCGGGCAGGCGCTGTGCCTTTTCACGGGATCATCCTCGAGAAGCGCGTCCAACCCCTCAGACAACTCGATCTACCCGTCTGCTTTGGGACACCCTCCAACTTTTGAAGGGAGACCCTCACGTTCAAAGTGGTCGGGTTTCGAGGAACCTACCACGCAGTGTTGGGGAGGCCATGCTATGCCAAGTTCATGGCTATCCCCAACTACACCTACCTCAAGCTCAAGATGTCGGGCCCCAACGGGGTCATCACCGTCGGCCCCACGTACCGACACGCGTACGAATGCAACATGGAGTGCGTGGAGTACGCCGAGGCCCTCGCCGAATCCGAGGCCCTCATCACTGACCTGGAGAGCCTCTCTAAGGAGGCGCCAGACGTGAAGCGCTACGCCGACAACTTCGAGCCAGCGGAGACGGTTAAATCCGTCCCTCTTGACCCCAGCAACGACGCCTCCAAGCAGATTCGGATCAGCTCTGAGCTCGATCCCAAATAGGAAGCAGTGCTCGTCGACTTTCTCCGCGCAAACGCCGACGTCTTCGCGTGGATTCCCTCGGACATGCCCGGCATACCGAGGGATGTCTCCGAGCACTCGCTGGATATCCGAGCTGGAGCCCGACCTGTGAAGCAGCCTCTGCGCCGATTCGACGAAGAAAAGCGCAGAGCCATAGGCTAGGAGATCCACAAGCTAATGGCGGCAGGGTTCATCAAAGAGGTATTCCATCCTGAATGGCTTGCCAACCCTGTGCTTGTGAGAAAGAAAGGAGGGAAATGGCGGATGTGTGTAGACTACACTGGTCTAAACAAAGCATGTCCGAAAGTTCCCTACCCTCTGCCTCGCATCGATCAAATCGTGGATTCCACTGCTGGGTGCGAAACCCTGTCTTTCCTCGATGCCTACTCAGGGTATCACCAAATCAGGATGAAAGAGTCCGACCAGCTCGCGACTTCTTTCATCACACCTTTCGGCATGTACTGCTATGTTACCATGCCGTTCGGTTTGAGAAATGCGGGTGCGACATACCAAAGGTGCATGAACCACGTGTTCGGCAAACACATTGGTCGAACGGTCGAGGCCTACGTCGATGACATCGTAGTCAAGACGAGGAAAGCCTCCGACCTCCTTTCCGACCTTGGAGCGACATTCCGATGTCTCAAGGCGAAAGGCGTAAAACTCAATCCCGAGAAGTATGTCTTCGGGGTCCCCCGAGGCATGCTCTTGGGGTTCATCGTCTCCGAGCGGGGCATCGAGGCCAACCCGGAGAAGATCGCGGCCATCACCAACATGGGGCCCATCAAGGACTTAAAAGGCGTACAGAGGGTCACGGGATGCCTTGCGGCTTTGAGCCGTTTCATCTCGCGCCTCGGCGAAAGAGGCCTGCCTCTTTACCGCCTCTTAAGGAAGGCCGAGTGCTTCACTTGGACCCCTGAGGCCGAGGAAGCCCTCGGGAACCTGAAGGCGCTCCTCACGAACGCGCCCATCTTGGTGCCCCCCGCTGCTGGAGAAGCCCTCTTGATCTACGTCGCCGCTACCACTCAGGTGGTTAGCGCCACGATCGTGGTTGAGAGACGAGAAGACGGGCATGCATTGCCCGCCCAGAGACCAGTCTACTTCATCAGTGATGTACTGTCCGAGACCAAGATCCGCTACCCACAAATTCAGAAGCTGCTATACGCGGTGATCCTAACGCGGCGGAAGTTGCGACACTACTTCGAGTCTCATCCGGTAACTGTGGTGTCATCCTTCCCCCTAGGGGAGATCATCCAGTGCCGAGAGGCCTCGGGTAGAATTGCAAAGTGGGCGGTGGAAATCATGGGCGAAACGATCTCGTTCGCCCCTCGGAAGGCCATCAAGTCCCAGGTCTTGGCGGACTTTGTGGCTGAATGGGTCGACACCCAGCTCCCAACAGCTCCGATCCAACCGGAACTCTGGACCATGTTTTTCGATGGGTCGCTAATGAAGACAGGAGCAAGCGCAGGCCTGCTCTTCATCTTGCCCCTCGGGAAGCACTTACGCTACGTGCTACGCCTCCTCTTCCCGGCGTCCAACAATGTGGCCGAGTACGAGGCTCTGGTCAACGGGTTGCGCATCGCCATCGAGCTAGGGGTCCGACGCCTCGACGCTCGCGGTGACTCGCAGCTCGTCATCGACCAAGTCATGAAGAACTCCCACTGCCGCGACCCGAAGATGGAAGCCTACTGCGATGAGGTTCGACGCCTGGAAGACAAGTTCTACGGGCTCGAGCTCAACCACATCGCCCGACGCTACAACGAGACGGCAGACGAGCTAGCTAAAATAGCCTCGGGGCGAACAACTGTTCCCCCGGACGCCTTCTCCCGAGACCTGCATCAACCCTCCGTCAAGACCGACGACACACCCGAGCCCGAGAAGGCCTCGGCCGAGCCCGAGGCACCCTCGGCTCGGCCCGAGGCACCCTCGGCTCGGCCCGAGGCACCCTCGGCTCGGCCCGAGGTACCCTCGGCCCCCGAGGGTGAGGCACTACGCGCCGAGGAGGAGCGGAGCGGGGCCACGCCCAATCGAAACTGGCAGACCCCGTACCTGCAATATCTCCATCGAGGAGAGCTACCCCTCGACCGAGCCGAATCTCGGCGGTTGGCGTGGTGCGCCAAGTCGTTCGTCTTGCTGGGAGACGGGAAGGAGCTCTACCACCGCAGCCCCTCAAGCATCCTCCAGCGATGCATTTCCATCGCCGAAGGCCAGGAGCTCTTACAAGAGATACACTCGGGGGCTTGCGGCCATCACGCAGCACCTCAAGCCCTTTTTGGAAACGCCTTCCGACAAGGCTTCTACTGGCCGACCGCGGTGGCCGACGCCACTAGAATTGTCCGCACCTGCCAAGGGTGTCAATTCTACGCGAGGCAGACACACCTGCCTGCTCAGGCTCTGCAGACCATACCCATCACCTGGTCGTTTGCTGTGTGGGGTCTGGACCTCGTCGGCCCCTTACAAAAGGCACCCGGGGGCTACACGCACCTGTTGGTCGCCATCGACAAATTCTCCAAGTGGATCGAGGTCCGACCCCTAAATAGCATCAGGTCAGAACATGCGGTGGCGTTCTTCACCAACATCATCCATCGCTTTGGGGTCCTGAACTCGATCATCACCGACAACCGCACCCAGTTCACCGGCAGAAAGTTCCTGGACTTCTGCGAGGATCACCACATCCGGGTGGACTGGGCCGCCGTGGCTCACCCCATGATGAATGAGCAAGTAGAGCGTGCCAACGGCATGATTCTGCAAGGACTCAAGCCGCGGATCTATAATGACCTCAACAAGTTCGACAAGCGATGGATGAAGGAGCTCCCCTCGATGGTCTGGAGTCTGAGGACAACGCCGAGCCGAGCCACGGGCTTCACACCATTCTTTCTAGTCTATGGGGCCGAGGCCATCTTGCCCACAGACTTAGAATACGGTTCCCCGAGGAAGAGGGCCTACGCCGACGAAAGCAATCGATCTAATCGAGAAGACTCACTGGACCAGCTGGAAGAGGCTCGGGACATGGCCTTACTACACTCGGCACGGTACCAGCAGTCCCTGCGACGCTACCACGCCCGAGTGGTTCGGTCCCGAGACCTCCAGGTGGGCGACCTGGTGCTTCGGCTGCGACAAGACGCCCGAGGGCGGCACAAGCTCACGCCTCCCTAGGAAGGGCCGTTCGTCATCGCCAAGGTTCTAAAGCCCGGGACGTACAAGCTGGCCAACAGTCAAGGCGAGGTCTACAGCAACGCTTGGAACATCCAACAGCTACGTCGCTTCTACCCTTAAGATGCTTTCAAGTCGTTCATACACCTCGTTCACACACAAAGTCTAGTCATCAAGGAAGGGTCAGCCTTGCCTCGGCAAAGCCCGACCCTCCCTCGGGGGCTAAAAGGGGGGAACCCCCTCCGCGTCAAAATTTTCCTCGGAAAAAGATCTTTTCTGTCAGAATGTCTTTCGTGCTTTTCAACTACTTCGAAAGTGGATCCTGAAAACGACGGAGTACACGTAAGCAGCCAAGGCTGACCGAGCCAAGGGACTCCTACGCCTCCAGGATACGAATACCTCACTCATCACCTTCTGCGATAAGTAACTCACGCTCAGATAAGTGATTCCGCGGACCGAACAAGTCTTCACGCTCGAAAACTCCTCTGCCGAAACGATTTTTCGGGCCTTCTCGACTACGTCGGTGACAGAACCCTATGGACGAGTAAGAGTGCACGTAAGCGGCAAGGCCGACCGAGCCGAGGGATTCCTACGCCTCCGGGATACGGATACCTCACTCATCACCTTCCATGAAAAGTAACTCTCGCTTGGACAAACAATTCTGTTACCTACAAATAAGTCCAGATACTCGAAACAAGAGGAAAAGGAACACAGCTTTACAACACGATGACAGTATGTTTGGGCCTCGGCGGCCGCAGAAAACATAAGCACACTACAAGATAACCCGATCCTGCAGGCTCGGATCTTGACAGTTGAAGGGAGCAGCAGCACCCTCGGCGTCAACTACACCTTCGGCGAGGTCCGGCCTAGCCTCGGACGGCGACGCGGTCGGAGGATCTCCACTCCGAAGGACGACATCAGCACCATGCCCGGGCCATCGCCGCCAGGGTCTTCCCCAGGAATCCGGCTCGAGCAAACGGCTCGGCCGGCCACCCCGAAGCCTCAGCAAGCTGTCCCCCGAGGACATCAGCCCGACTCGTGGCATCGGCGACTCAACTCCGGCGTCGGTCCCGCCAGTGGACGACCCGGCCAGGCTCCGGCCGACCAAATCTTCTTTTCAAGCCAACTCTGCCTCTGTCCGTGCTGACACCGCTACCTCCGGCTTCGGCTCATCGAAGAGCGGCCGAGGGTTCCTTTAACTAAGCAAGAGAAGCCTCGGACGACAAGGCCGACCGAGCCGAGGGACTCCTACGCCTCCGGGATACGGATACCTCACTCGTCACCTTCGCACGAGGCGACTCACGCTTGGTGAAGTGGTTCAGATAGCCGACAAGCGAGTCTTAGTGCTCGAAATGAGGAAAAAACATGGCCCCATGCCAAAAATACATACATGTTCAGGCCCCGACAGCCACAATGAACAAGACACTGGCACTCAAGGTGCCATTACAAACGGAACTCCGGTTCCACCTCCGCAGGTACGAACAACCCCACACGATTGGGGGGCCTGTAGAGCAACAGAAGGCCGACGGGTGGCTCGCCGCCGCCCGCTCCAACAACGATGACGATGACTTCTGCTCCGAGGGGCCGAACAGCAGCAGCGATGACCTCAGGGCGGATGCTGCTGCCATAGGGCCCTCGCCCACTTCCTCACTCGAGAGGCAAGGACGAGTAGAAGGCCGTAGAGTTGGAGGTCAGTCCGTGGGCGGCACCGGCTATCTCGTCGGCGGAGAAACCTCTTCTGGCTGCCGTGGCGGAAGGCGGCGCCGGAAGCGGCTCCGAAGCCGCTCGGGTCAGAGAGCCGGGCACGCGGCAGCTGCCAGCGCCACGAACGGCGAACGCCCTTCCCCCCGATCACTGAGGGAAGGAGCGGGCCGCTGCCCGTGTAGAGACCGACCCCAACTCGGCGCACTCCCCTCCCAAGCACTGATGATGAACATCCTTGAAGCTGAGGGAGGGGCAGAGGCCGCAGCCCGGCTTGCTTCTCCCCACCCAGGGGTTGGTGGTCACCGTCTTGGGTGACCACCGGCGAGGGGATGCTGCCGGGCTGCCTGATGAAAATCCTTGAAGCCGAACGATGGCTGAAAGGTGCCAACTTCCGCGAAGTTGCGTCCCTCCAACGACAAGGCGGAAGGTTTGCGGGTGTTCCCCATCTGGGGGCTCGGAAGGTGGAAAGACGCGATGCATAAGGGAGCGCGAAGACATGGTCGCCTTTCAAGGGGATCACCCTCCTTTTAAAGGCGACTCTCCCCACTTGCGTCCTCAGCCATCGCGGGCTGAGTCTTTTCCAACACGCTCCAAGGTCCTCCCCCTACGACACGGGGGCTAGGTCCCACGCGTCATGCAAGCTGGCTCAGGGCAGAAGAAGCTAAACCGCCGCGCGCGGTGCATGCAACTGCCCAGCGGTTACAAGTATTCCTCCACTTTCGCCCAGACCAGCGGGCGAAAGGGCGGACAGCCATGCAGTCGGCATGCAACCGCGCCAAGTGGGCGCACCCCTTCGACTCCAACGCGCCCAGCATGGAGGCCTAGGCCCAAATGTCATGCAACCGGCGTGCCGGTTGCTACGTGCGAGCAACTGCACCGCCCCTCGCGCCACTACCGCGCCTCCTCGACTGCGGAACCAGTACCGCGACTCGAGGCAACCCTGCGTATGACCCAACAGTGCCAGTCAGGCTCATCGGTCACGGGCCAGTCAGCCGTGGGAGAAGGCGCGACGGTCGATGCGGCCAAAAATGGGCCGGCAGTAATGGCGGTGGCAGGCGGGCGGAAGCAGCGGTCACGTCGTCAGCCAAGCTCACGTCCCCTCATGGGACAGCAAGAGAACCTTCTCCCACGGCGTGAAGATGGCGCGCCCGTGTTCCATTCCTCGAACGGCTCGCGCACGCGCAACGGCTGCCCCGCGAACCACTCGCCCCGTCGCATTAACTCCGCGGCGGGACAGGCGGCACCTTTGGCAGGAGAAGCGGGCGACGCTCCGCCTTCGCCATAACGACCGCGTCAAAAAAGGTGCGCCACGTCATTCGATTCCGTATCCTTTTCCTCTTCCTTTATCTCTCTCTTACAACAGGGACCGGGAAAGGGGATACCCCGAAAGGGATCCTTCTCCGCGAAGGAAACAGGCCCCGAGCCCCCCTACTGATCGGAGGTTCGAAGGCTGGCCCCTCACAGGGGTTCAACAGCCGCCTCAGAGCGCTCGGGCTCCGCGCCCACTACTGGTCAGAGGTTCGAGGGCCGGCCCCTCGGAAGGGTTCAATGGCCGCCTCAGGCCACTCGTGCTCCGCGCCCACTACTGATCAGGGGTTCGTAGGCTGGCCCTCGAAGGGTTCACAGCCGCCTTAGACGCAGAGCGAGGGATGACCCTGGGTACGTTCAATACATAACCAAGGCTCGGGCTACGCTCCCGAGGTACCCTAGGACATTTCCGAGACCAGCGGGAACGATCTTGTAACGGAATCCCATCAGAGGGAGGCATCGAGCCCTCGGACCCCGTCAAAAGGGGACCGGGTCCGGCAGATCACCCGCAGGTACTTTTGGAGCGCGCCTCCGGGCCTCTAGCCGACCCCTAACAAATGGGGCACGGGCGTCCACTCGGATTACCCGTCAGCAGCTCACTGGAGACACCATGTTCGGCGCCCTCCAAGGGCAACATGGCGCTTTTCCCCCCCTCCTCCTTGCGGAAAGGCGACGCAGGGGCATATGTAAAAAAGTCGAGTCTGTCCTTGACCGTCCTCTCGCCCTGTGCGGAGGCTCGGGGGCTGCTCTCGCAAACCCGGCTCCGGCCAAACCGTTGACAGCGTCAACATACCAGCCCGAGAACTTGGGACCCGACCGTGCACCCGGGCTACGACCCGCTCGCATGAGGGAACAACCAGACCGACCGAAGCATCGCGAAACGCATTAAGACCTCGAAGGAGTCAAACTACTCCTCCGAGGCCTCGGGGGCTACACCCGGCGGGTGCGCTCGCGCGCACCCACCGGAACAAAATGCAACCGAGAAAGGCCGGTCCCCTTGCAACAAAGTGCGACAAAAGCCTCCAAGCGAGTATTAACAGTCCCTTCGAGGCTCGGGGGCTACTGTCGGGGACCATAATTAGGGGTACCCCCAAGACTCCTAATCTCAGCTGGTAACCCCCATCAGCACAAAGCTGCAAAGGCCTGATGGGTGCGATTAAGTCAAGGATCGGTCCACTCAAGGGACACGATCTCGCCTCCGGAGGATTCACGTCTCGCTCGAGGACCCCCTCAAGCAACGGACACAACTTCGGCTCGCCCGACAAGTCGCCACACCGACCGACCGTATCAGAGGAGCATTTAATGCAAAGGTGGCCTGACACCTTTATCCTGACGCGTGCCCTTCAGTCAACAGAGCCGAATTGACCGCAGTCACTTCGCCGCTCCTCTGACCGGTCTGACAAAAGGGCAACGCCGCCTGCGCCGCTCTGACTGCTGCGCCACTCAGCAGAGTGCGGCTGACAGCAGCCGGGTCCGGCCTCGAGCGCCATAGGAAGCTCCGCCTCGCCCGACCCAGGGCTCGAACTCGGGCTCAGCCCCGGAAGACGACGAACTCCGCCTCGCCCGACCTAGGGCTCGGACTCGGGCTCAGCCCCGGAAGACGACGAACTCCGCCTCGCCCGACCCAGGGCTCGGACTCGGGCTCAGCCCCGGAAGACGACGAACTCCGCCTCGCCCGACCCAGGGCTCAGACTCGGGCTCAGCACCGGAAGACGACGAACTCCGCCTCGCCCGACCCAGGGCTCGGACTCGGGCTCAGCCCCGAAAGACGACGAACTCCGCCTCAACCGACCCAGGGCTCGGACTCGGGCTCAGCCCCGGAAGACGAAGAACTCCGCCTCGCCCGACCCCAGGGCTCGGACTCGGGCTCAGCCCCGGAAGACGACGAACTCCGCCACGCCCGACCTAGGGCTCGGACTCGGGCTCAGCCCCGGAAGACGACGAACTCCGCTTCACCCGACCCCAGGGCTCGAACTCAGCCCTGGCCTCAGCCGACGGTCTCCGCCTCGCCCGACCCAGGGGCTCGGACTCGACCTCGGCCTTGGAAGACAAACTCGACCTCGACCTCGAAGGAGCCTCCACCTCGCCCAACCCAGAGCTCGGACCGACCACGTCACAGGAGGCGCCATCATTACCCTACCCCAAGCTAACTCAGGCTACGGGGAACAAGACCGGCGTCTCGTCTGGCTCGCCCCGGTAAACAAGTAATGATGGCGCCCCGCATGCTCTATGACGACAGCGGCTCTCAGCCCCCTTACGGACGCAAGGGGACGTCAGCAAGGACTCGACAGCCCCGACAACTGTCCTTCCGCTAGGCTCCAGCGCTCCTCCGACGGCCACGACACCACACGAACCGGGTGCCAAAACCTCTCCGGCTGCCACGATGGCATGTACTTAGGGCACTAGCTCTCCTCCGCTAGACACGTTAGCACACTGCTACACCCCCCATTGTACACTTGGATCCTTTCCTTACACCTATAAAAGGAAGATCCAGGGCCCTCTTACAAAAGGTAGGCCGCGCGGGGAAGGACGGGACGGCGCTCGCGTAAGGCCGCTCGCTCCCTCCCGCGTGGACGCTTGTAACCCCGTACTGCAAGCGCACCCGACCTGGGCGCGGGAGAAACACGAAGGCCGCGGGTTTCCCCTTTTACGCCTGTCTCCCTCCGGCTTCTTCCCCCCTTCGATCTCCGTCTCGCGCCGACCCATCTGGGCTGGGGCACGCGGCGACAATTTACTCATCGGTCCAGGGACCCCCCGGGTTCGAAACGCCGACAATGATCAATGGCCACACAACCCCCATTTTTGTCGAAAATAGCCATGAACGACCATTTTCAATAATACCGAAGGCTAACACCTACGGATTTTTGACCAAGAAATGGTCTCCACCAGAAATCCAAGAATGTGATCTATGGCAAGAAAACTTATGTGGGGTGAAGTGTATGAGCCTCTGGTCGATGATCAATGGCACACAACCCCCATTTTTGTCGAAAATAGCCATGAACGACCATTTTCAATGACACTGAAGGCTAACACCTATGGATTTTTGACCAAGAAATGGTCTCCTCCATAAATCCAAGAATGTGATCTATGGCAAGGAAACATATGTGTAGTGAGGTGTATGAGCCTCTGGTTGAAGATCAATGGCCACACAACCCCCATTTTTGTCGAAAATAGCCATGAATGACCATTTTCAATAATACCGAAGGCTAACACATTCGGATTTTTGCCCAAGAAATGGTCTCCACCAGAAATCCAAGAATGCGATCTATGGCAAGGAAACATATGTGGGGTGAGGTGTACGAGCCTCTGGTCGATGATCAATGGCCACACAATCCCCATTTTATCGAAAATAGCCATGAACGGCCATTTTCAATAATACCAAATGCTAACACGTACGAATTTTTGACCAAGAAATGGTATCCACCAGGAATCCAAGAACGTGATCTATGGCAAGGAAACATATGTGGGGTGAGGTGTATGAGCCTTTGGTCGATGATAAATGGCCACACAACCCCCATTTTTGATGAAAATCGCCATGAACGACCATTTTCAATAATACCGAAGGCTAACACCTACGGATTTTTTACCAAGAAATGGTCTCCACTAGAAATCCAAGAATGTGGTCTATGGCAAGGAAACATATGTGGGGTGAGGTGTATGAGCGTCTGGTCGATTATAAATGGCCTCACAACCCCCATTTTTGTCGAAAATAGCCATGAATGACCATTTTCAATAATACCGAAGGCTAACACCTACGGATTTTTGACCAAGAAATGGTCTCCACTAGAAATCCAAGAATGCGATCTATGGCAAGTAAACATATGTGGGGTGAGGTGTACGAGCCTTTGGTCGATGATCAATGGACACACAACCCCCATTTTTGTCGAAATTAGCCATGAACGACCATTTTCAATAATACCGAAGGCTAACACCTACGGATTTTTGACCAAGAAATGGTCTCCACTAGAAATCCAAGAATGTAACCTATGGCAAGGAAACATATGTGGGGTGAGGTGTACGAGCCTCTGGCCGATGATCAATGGCAACACAACCCCCATTTTTGTCGAAAATAGCCATGAACAACCATTTTCAATAGTACCGAAGGCTAACACCTACGGATTTTTGACCAAGAAATGGTCTCCACTAGAAATCCAAGAATGTGATCTATGGCAAGGAAACATATGTGGGGTGAGGTGTACAAGCCTCTTGTCAATGATCAATGGCAACACAACCCCCATTTTTGTCGAAAATAGCCATGAACGACCATTTTCAATAATACCGAAGCCTAACACCTACGGATATTTGACCAAGAAATCGTCTCCACTAGAAATCCATGAATACAATCTATGGCAAGGAAACATATGTGGGGTGAGGTGTACGAGCCTCTACTCGATGATCAATGGCAACACAACCCCCATTTTTTGTCGTAAATAGCCATGAACGGCCATTTTCAATAATACCGAAGGCTAACACCTACGTATTTTTGACCAAGAAATGGTCTCCACCAGAAATCCAAGAATGTGATCTATGGCAAGGAAACATATGGGGGCTGAGGTGTATGAGCCTCTTGTCGATGATCAATGGCCACACAACCCCCATTTTTGTCGAAAATAGCCATGGATGACCATTTTCAATAATACCGAAGGCTAACACCTTCTGATTTTTGACCTAGAAATGGTCTCCACCATAAATCCAAGAATGTGATCTATGGCAAGGAAACATATGTCGGGTGTGGTGTACGAGCCTCTGGTCGATGATTTATGGCCACACAGCCCCCATTTTTGTCGAAAATAGCCATGAACGACCATTTTCAATAATACCGAAGGCTAACACCTACGGATTTTTGACCAAGAAATGGTCTCCACAATAAATCCAAGAATGTGATCTTCGGCAAGGAAACATATGTGGGGTGAGGAGTACGAGCCTCTAGTCGACGATCAATGGCCACACAACCCCCATTTTTGTGGAAAATAGTCATGAATGACCATTTTCAATAATACTAAAGGCTAACACCTACGAATTTTTGACCAAGAAATGGTCTCCACCATAAATCCAAGAATGTGATTTATGGCAAGGAAACATATGTGGGGTGAGGTGTACGAGCCTCTGGTCGACGATAAATGGCCACACAACACCCATTTTTGTCGAAAATAGCCATGAACGACCATTTTCAATAATACCGAAGGCTAACACCTACGGATTTTTATCAAGAAATGGTCTCCACCAGAAATCCAAGAATGTGATCTATGGCAAGGAAACATATGTGGGGTGAGGTGTACGAGCCTCTGGTCGACGATCAATGGCCACACAATCCCCATTTTTGTCGAAAATAGCCATGAACGACCATCTTCAATGTCACTGAAGGCTAACACCTACGGATTTTTGACCAAGAAATGGTCTCCACCATAAACCCAAGAATGTGATCTATGGCCAGGAAACATATGTTTAGTGAGGTGTATGAGCCTATGGTGGAAGATCAAAAGCCACACAACCCCCATTTTTGTCGAAAATAGCCATGAACGGCCATTTTCAATAATACCGAAGGCTAACACATTCAGATTTTTGCCCAAGAAATGGTCTCCGCCAGAAATCCAAGAATAAGATCTATGGCAAGGAAACATATGTGGGGTGAGGTGTACGAGCCTCTGGTCGATGATCAATGGCCACACAATCCCCATTTTGTCGAAAATAGCCATGAACGACCATTTTGAATAATATCGAAGGCTAACACGTACGAATTTTTAACCAAGAAATGGTCTCCACCAGAAATCCAAGAATGTGATCTATGGCAAGGAAGCATATGTGGGGTGAGGTGTACGAGCCTTAGGTTGATGATAAATGGCCACACAACCCCCATTTTTGTCGACCATTTTCAATAATACCGAAGGCTAACACCTACAGATTTTTGACCAAGAAATGATCACCACCATAAAATTCAAGAATGTGATCTATGGCAACGAAACATATGTGGGGTGAGGTGTACGAGCCTCTGGTCGATGATCAATGGCCACACAACCCCCATTTTTGTTCAAAATAGCCATGAACGACCATATTCAATGACACTGAAGGCTAACACCTACGTATTTTTGACCAAGAAATGGTCTCCACCATAAATCCAAGAATGTGATCGGATTTTTGCCGAAGAAATGGTCTCCACCAGAAATCCAAGAATGTGATCTATGGCAAGGAAACATATGTGGGGTGAGGTGTACGAGCCTCTGGTCGATGATCAATGGCCACACAACCCCCATTTTTGTCGAAAATAGCCATCAACGACCATTTTCAATAATACCGAAGGCTAACACCTACGACTTTTTGACCAAGAAATGGTCTCGACCATAAATCCAAGAATGTGATCTATGGCAAGGAAACATATGTGGGGTGAGGTGTACGAGCCTCTGGTCGACGATCAATGGCCACACAACCCCCATTTTTGTCGAAAATAGCCATGAACGACCATTTTCAATGACACTGAAGGCTAACACCTACAAATTTTTGACCAAGAAATGGTCTCCACCATAAATCCAAGAATCTGATCTATGGCAACGAAACATATGTGGGGTGAGGTGTACGAGCCTCTAGTCAATGATCAATGGCCACACAACCCCCATTTTTTGTCGAAAATAGTCATGATTGAAGATTTTCAATAATACCGAAGGCTAACACCTACGGATTTTTGACCAAGAAATGGTCTCCACTAGAAATCCAAGAATGTGATCTAAGGCAAGGAAACATATGTGGGGTGAGGTGTACGAGCCTCTGGTCGATGATCAATGGCAACACAACCCCCATTTTTGTCGAAAATAGCCATGAACGACCATTTTCAATAATACCGAAGGCTAACACCTACGGATTTTTGACCAAGAAATGGTTTCCACCAGAAATCCAAGAATGTGATCTATGTCAAGGAAACATATGTGGGGTGAGGTGTACGAGCCTCTTGTCGCTGATCAGTGGCCACACAACCCCCATTTTTGTCGAAAATAGCCATGAACGACCATTTTCAATAATACCGAAGGCTAACACCTACTAATTTTTTACCAAGAAATGGTCTCCACCATAAATCCAAGAATATCATCTATGGCAAGGAAACATATGTGGGGAGAGGTGTACGAGCCTCTGGTCGATGATCAATGGCCACACAACCCCCATTCTTGTCGAAAATAGCCATGAATGACCATTTTCAATAATACCGAAGGCTAACATCTACGGATTTTTGACCAAGAAATGGTCTCCACCATAAATCCAAGAATGTGATCTTTGGCAAGAAAACATATGTGGGGTGAGGTTTACGAGCCTCTCGTCGACGATCAATGGCCACAAAACCCCCATTTTTGTCGAAAATAGCCATGAACGACCATTTTCAATGACACTGAAGGCTAACACCTACGGATTTTTGACCAAGAAATGGTCTCCACCATAAATCCAAGAATGTGATCTATGGCAAGGAAACATATGTGTAGTGAGGTGTATGAGCCTCTGGTCGAAGTTCAATGGGAACACAACCCCCATTTTTGTCGAAAATAGCCATGAATGACCATTTTCAATAATACCGAAGGCTAACACATTCGAATTTTTGCCCAAGAAATGGTCTCCACCAGAAATCCAAGAATGCGATCTATGGCAAGAAAACATATGTGGGGTGAGGTGTACGAGCCTCTGGTCGATGATCAATGGCCACACAATCGCCATTTTGTCGAAAATAGCCATGAACGACCATTTTCAATAATACCGAAGGCTAACACGTACGAATTTTTGACCAAGAAATAGTCTCCACCAGAAATCCAAGAATGTGATCTATGGCAAGGAAACATATGTGGGGTGAGGTGTACGAGCCTTTGCACTATAGGAAAACAGTTAATTCCCGTCGGCCAGGAACCAACGGGAATAAGCATTAAACCGACGGGAATAAGTAATTCCCGTTGGTTTAGGGCTTATTCCTGTCGGTTGTCATCCGCCAGGCGTCCCTTTTCGGGGATAACGTTATCCCCGTCGGCGGCTGACGGGAATAATTAATTCCCGTCGGCTAGTTAGTGGCCGACAAGAATTAAGGTTAATTCCTGTGGGTTCCCCAGGCCGACGGGAGTTATTAATTAATTCTCATCGGCCCTACGTGGCCAACGGGAATTAACTGGGCCGACGAGCGTTAGTAATTAATTCCCGTCTGTTCGACCATAGCCGACGGGAATTAACTGGGCCGACGAGAATTACCCTATACTGCTACAAAATAGCACTAAATTAGGTCACTATTTCTGCACACATAACATATATCACACATAACATAAATCACAGATAACAGCCACATTACAAACACATGCATTTAGAGATACGACATCCACAAACACATGCATTTAGACATAAACACATGCATTTATAATTAAAACATCCACCAACGAGTACGACATAGTATTGAAACATAACATCCACCAACGAGTACGACATTTCAAACATAAGTTCAAGTGTTTAGAGATAACCACCACTTGGGTGGTTAGAGCTTTGATCGCTGCCGCCACCACCACCAGGAGGAGGGAACGCGAAGAGCGAGTCAACAAATCCAGTCCCTACTGCTGGATCAGACCCTCTACCACCAGCTTCAGGCGTAACCTATGCAAGTTAGGAAATATCAACACGTTAAATGCAAATATCAAAAAGTATACAAGTGTATAAATTAATCGAGAGTTATCAAACGTACCCTATCTCCAGGTGTAGGTATATGTGTCAGAGGGGTGTTGAACTGTGGTGGTGGAACTGGTGTGTTTGCAAATTGGCTCCATTGTGGTGGCGGTGGAAAATTTGTTGCCATGCCCTATTGCTGCATTAACTGTTAAACACATATGTGTTACTACTGAAGATGTTTTATTGAAATATAATAATTTAGAGTTCGGATTATGTGTACTCACTTGATACATCGCTTGGTTATGTGCATTGCAAGCCTCCATAAATTCGCGTTGTTGTCTCATCTCTTCACGCATCCTCATAATCTCCAACTCCTGCTCGTTCGACCGACGAGAGCATGAGCTACGGGAAGATGAACCCGTCCTCTGAGATCTCACCGACGACGAGTCAATGAATCCATCGAAGAGTGTGTATCTATAAGTGATTCAAAAAATGTGATTACTGCATAATCAATTTAGTGTCAACCATATAATTTCATAAGTTAGAGCTTACCGTCCATGCGCTTTGCCACCACCACTTGCGTACACCACCGAGGGATCCACCGGTTTATTGCGCCAGTCGAAGTCAAGGCCATGGCGACAAACCATCTCCTCCCCATATGCCACCTATACATCATTCACAATCTTACAAATGCAGGAATTTATATACTTTGAACGTTTGAACTTTTGAGCCAAAACTCACCAAGCGATCTGTGGCTGTCTAGCTGCAGAGTTGGTCAGGGCTGTTCGGGTCTGGTCCTTTGTGGCCCTCCTGGTAGACCTCAATGTCACTAGGCTTTTGGCCACTCGTAGCTTCCTGTATAAACAAAAAACATTCATAAGAAATCGTACTATTTGCTGATCGACATAGCTAGATCAAACTTACCATTCTTTTAGCTTTTCGTATCATGTCGTCACCGCCAAACTTGTGGTTAGGATTGGTTCCTCGACATTGTCTGTGATGCGCTGACGCTTTCTGGAAGCCTTCGGAAGCCCAATATCGACACCAAGCATAGTACGCATCAGGCACGGGCGCCATCCATGGAACCATCACCTGGACACACAATGTTACATATTATATCAATCACAACAATCAATATAAAGGGTAAAACAAATTGAATACTAACCTCACGATATTGATCCTCAGTCAAATATATCTTTGAGGACCCTTTCTTTTATTCAAGGGGCCTGCTTCTTCCGGATGCTTTTGAAAATACAGGTTTGTAGCCTGAATTCTCGCATAGTATATGACATCCTTCACCAGCTTCTTTGCATTGTTTTGGAAGACATGTTCAGCGTGCCCCATGTAATCCTCTCCGTCAGGCAACCGATATCGAAGCTACAACATAAAGAATACAAATACAAAGGTATAAGTCATAGATTTACAATATTAAGAAACATAACAAAAATAATAAAGAATTCATACCCAAAAGTCATTACGCACAAGTCCCTGTCTGTCGGTGTGGTTTCGTTCCTTTTTAAACTTGTACTCGTCCCAGGTACTGACGAGCACATCATCCTCGGTATCACCGTTTGACACCTTCACTATACCAGGGTAGTGAAGGCGGCAAAGAGAACCCAACGTAAGGTTAACCTGAGTGTGGTGTCCCTTGCTGTCAAAGGACAGGTCCTCCCAATTCCTGCATTACACAAAAACATTAACAATAGACATAATAGTTATATGAGATAAGTTAATATATTACACTCACCGATCTCCATGTGGCATGATTAAAGTCCTATCAGCCTCTCGCTCTATCGCGTGACGAGGCTTTACTGAGTGGCTTTTTCTGGAGCGACGTGTGCGTGTCACTGAAGAGCCTCCCGAGCCATCATCCATCGGGTTGTCAGCAGGTTCGCCCTGTTGGCCCCACTGGTCCCACGCCTGTTGCTGCTCTCTCTGGTGGTCCCACTGGTCCCATGGCTAGTGATGCTGTGCGGCGTGGTCCCATGTCACGTGCTCCACCTCCTCATTGTGCTCCGCCTCCTCATTGTGCTCCACCTCCTCATTGTGCTGCTCCTCCTCAATGTGCTGCTCCTCAATGTGCTACTCATCCTGGTACATACAACTCAAGATTTATTTGTAAATATGTAAACAAATTTATTTGTACAAGATATGTTACCTCATCTCCATGTACCGCGCTCAACAGCTCTCGACGTCTGCTGCTGCTAGAAGAACTGCCCTGAAAAAGGCCCAGGCCCTTGAACAGCCCCTTCACTGACTTCTTTGATTTTGGCGGCATCCTGCATAAAAAATAAGAAATTATTCATTAGTGCATCAAAAATGACATAATACTTAAAAAATAGAAACAAATGAAATAACAAAACAACTTTACTTGTTAAATATCATCAAAATCAGGATCTATTTGTTCTCTTCTATGCAGAGGTCGCCAAGTAACTTTTCTCCTAACAGGTTGTCTTCTCCGTCTCTCGGGAAAAGATAAGTCATTAACGTCTGCAACTAGTGAATCTAATGCCGGTGCAGGATCAATATGAAAACTAGTTGGCAACTCTTCTTCTTGAAACACCTCATCAACCTGCTCAAGGTGACCAATTTGATATTCGTCCTCACCAGGAGTGTATAGGCGTTCGCGGGGATTTACATTGTACACAACCCTCCATTTAGACAACTTTTTGCATGGATATGTCGAGAAATAAACTTGGTCTGCTTGATGGGCAAGGATATACGTGTCGTGTCCTTGAAGCAATTTTTCAGGTTGGATCTGTGTCATCCCAAATTCGGTCCTATAATACTCGGGGTCATACCATTTACACTCAAAGAAAACTAGCGCTAAAGGCTTATTTCCAGCAAATGTAATCTCGATTATATTTTTGATTTTCCCGTAATAGCAGGCTTCGTGTCCTTCCATGTCGGTTGCCCTAGTAACGACTCCACTATTTTGAGTGGTGGCCATAGGATGACTTGATTCAAAAATGCTTGAACGAAAGCGATATCCATTGACGTCGTAACGTCCATAGCTTTTGGCAGTTACGCTTCCAATAGATAACTGACGTAAGTCATCATTCAAATTCATTTCCTCCCCAAACTGTCAATTATGCCACAAAGCATTAGCAAATTATGTAATATTAGTTAACTGAAATTAGCTCTCGGAGCCACATAATTAAGACTTACACGGTCCCGAAGCCACATAATGAAATTAGGTCGCCCATGCATACCATCGTGTCGCAATTTGTCTATGTCTCTCGCTGTTGGCCTACCGAGACACCTCATGTTTTGTTCATCAAACTCGCTGTCAAATATTATTGTATGACATGAGATATTTGATAACATAAACTAATTCACATATGAACAATTTAAGAAAATAAGTCTTACACAAAGTATTTCTCCACCTCAGGCATATTCGTGAACATGTACAGTAAAGCAGACTTTCGTTCTTCCATACTGAGGTGATATGCCTTGGGTGGACCAACGACTTTGCCGTTTGTTTGAAAAATCGAAAGATCACTACACGGAGGCATCTCTCGTTCATCATCATGGTACCTTTTCTTTCGAGCAAATACATTATGTTCTTCTGCAAAGTAACAACTTGTGAAGTGTGCTACCTCCTTAAGTTTAAATTGTTCCGCAATACATCCTTCAACTCTTGCCTTATTGCCCACCATTGCTCTAAGCTTATTTAAAGCTCTTTCTATATGAAACATCCACCTATACTGAACAAGACCACCGACCTTAGCCTCATATGGAAGATGTAAAAAGAGATGCTGCATAGGATTGAAGAAACCCGGTGGAAATATTTTTTCCAATTTGCACAAAAGCACCGGTGCCTCTTTCTCCAGCTGTTCCACCACATCTCTTCTGATTTCTTTAGCACACAACTGTCTGTAGAAATAGCTAACTTTAGCTAACGTTTTCCACACAGCTTCGGAAATGTACCCACGAAACATTACAGGCATGAGCCTCTCCATAATTATGTGGAAGTCATGGCTCTTCAGTCCATTCATCTTCATTGTCTTCATGTTCACAGATCTTCTAAAACCAGTGGCATAACCATCGGGGAATTTAATATCCTTCATCCACTTCATCACTTCTTTCCGTTTCTTAGATTTCAGACAATAGTCAGCTTTTGGTTTGCCTCCATTTTCTCTAAGCACTTGGGTTGGACGATCACATATCACTGCTAAGTCCATGCGTGCCTTGTCATTGTCTTTCGTTTTATCAGGGAAATCCATGCATGTATTTATGTGGGCTTGGCAAAAGTTACTCTCTTGATGCATGACGTCGATGTTGTGCATCAAAATCAATGACTTAGCATAAGGAAGCTCCCACAAGCAACACATGTGAGTCCAGTTATGCTCCTCACCAAAACCTTGATACCTTTTCCCACTCTCGTCTAGGACAAGTTTCATTTGCTCTTCTGTAATTTCTATCCCACTATGTCGCTTGGGCGGTCCCTTCGTGACGATGGTGCCCTTCCTAAATTCCTTTCTTTGGCTTCTGAAGGGATGATTGAAGGGTAGAAAACATCTATGGCAATCAAAGTAACATATCTTTCCACCAGCACTAAGACAAAAACAATCTGTATCTTTAGCACAATAAGGACACGTCAATCTACCATGCACGCTCCATCCAGAGAAAATACCATACGCCATAAAATCATGAACCGAGAACAGATATGCAACATGAAGATTGAATTTCTGCTTCTTGAAGCAGTCAGAGGCTTCCACACTTTGCCATAGCTTCTTTAACTCTTCAATCAGTGGTTGAAGCATCACATTGAGGCGTACGCCAGGATGCTCAGGCCCAGGTATAAGAAGACATAGGAACATAAACTCATATTTCATGCAAAGAGCAGGTGGAAGGTTGTATGGTATGACAATGACAGGCCAACATGAATATGACGCAGCGGTCATATTGAACGGCGTGAAACCATCAGTTGCCAAACCGATACGAACGTTTCTTGCATCGCTGGCAAAATCTGGATCAAATTTGTCAAGAGCCTTCCATGCATCACCATCTAACGGGTGCACCATTAAACCATCTTGTCTGTCCGTACAATCTTTATGCCACCTCATGTGCATAGCGGTCTTCCTCGAGAGAAACAAACGTTTCACTCTAGAAGTGAGAGGCATGTACCGAAGCTGTTTATGTGCAACCTTTGTCACCACCTTCTCCCCATCTTCATTTACAAGCTCTACGTACCTCGACTTCCCACATTTTAAGCATTTCTGTTCTCTGCCATGTTCCTTCCAAAAAAGCATACAGTTGTCTTGGCAAACATCAATCTTCTCATACTCCATACCAAGACCTTCAAGCAATTTCTTGGACTGGTACATGTCTTTGGGCATCTTGTGACCCGTTGGAAGAACCTCGCTAATCAAATCCATAAGCTCCTTGTAACAATTAATTGAGAATGCAAACTTGGACTTGATTGACATCAGCCGGGTCACGAATTCGAGTACAGTCACGTCAGTGTGCCCGTGAAGAGGCTCTTCTGACGCTTTGAGTAGGTCGAAGAACTTCTGAACCTCCGGTGTAGGTGAATCATGATGATCTAGTGCCAGTTCGGGCTACAGATCCTCAAGCATCTGGTCCGTCCTATCAACATCATCTTCACCGTCATCAACTTCTACTTCTGTTGCTCGTTCAACATCTTCACCGTGGAGATACCAGACCTTATAGCCTGGCACGAAACCATGCGAGCATAGGTGTAGTGTGACCTGCCTCTTGGTGTGGCTCGTCATATTTCTACATTTATTGCATGGACACCTAATATTATCTATTTGTGACAAAGCAACTGCATGGTCCAGAAACATCTGCGTCTTGGCAAACCATTCACTTGTGTGACACCCACCCTTCTTGAAACCTTCATACATCCAATCACGTCTATCTCCCATTACTGCGGTTGTGTGTACGAGTAAAGAGTGCGTGTGAGACATTCATGTTTCTACACGTCACACATACATCTATGGGTAAGTAGTAAAACTATATATATATACATAACATCACCTTCAACACAATAACATGATATTCATTAATTAACAATAATGCATCATCCAAATTTAAATAAACAATATTTGCAACATTTTTAGAACATCAAATTTGCAACAAATAACAATATTAAATAAAGTGTAATCGCATTACAGTTAACTCCCGTCGGCCATAAAAACCGACGAAAATAAACAATATTTGCAACATTAAATCCATTAAATTAAATAATAATTTCAGAACATCAAATTTATTAACAATAACTTAAAATTTATCAATATCGAAACCTTCATACATCCTAATATTATAAGTTAAATCTAATCAATAAACAATTAACAATTTTAAACTAACTCTAATCACATGAAAGTTAACTCCCGTCGGCCATAAAAAACCGACGAAAATAAACATCTACACACATATTTAACTATTATAATCACACTCGTATTCACAATTAAGGATTTATACCTCAACGACAAGGCGGCAACGACGCTCGGGGAGGCGGTCGGGACCGGCGGCGACACTCGGGGAGGCGATCGGAGGCGACAGCGGACTTGGGGCTGCGGCGGTGCTCGGAGAGCCGGTCGGGGCGATGGGCAACGGTGGAGGAGGCCGACGGGGGAGGCGTCGGCCGGGCGGTGGGGTCCGGCAGGGGCGGCACGGTGGCCGGCCGGCCGTTTGGGGCGGCGTGGGGCCGGTAGGGGAGGCGCGACGGCGGCGGTGGATGGGGCAGGGGCGGCGGCGCACGGGGCAGGGGCGGCGGTGGACGAGGCAGGGACGGCGGCGTTTCTTGGGGCAGGGGCGGCGGCGCACGGGGCAGGGACGACGGCGGTTGGGGAAGAGGCGACAGCGGCTCGGGTTGAAGACAAGAACAATGAGTCCGCGCGGGTGAACGCGCGCTCATAAAAGGTTAATCCCCGTCGGCCTGCGCTCTGGCCGACGGGAGTTAAATAATCCACGTCGGCCTACGCTCTGGCCGACGGGAGTTAACTTAACTCCCGTCGGCCTACTCTCTGGCCGACGGGAGTTACGTTAACTCCCGTCGGCTGAGTTTTAGCCGACGGGAGTTAAGTTATCCTCGTCGGCTTTGTCCCTGGCCGACAGAAATTACCCTGGCCGACGGGAATCATTAGGATTCCTGTAGTGTTGGTCGATGATAAATGGCCACACAACCCCCATTTTTGATGAAAATTGCCATGAACGACCATTTTCAATAATACCGAAGGCTAACACCTACGGATTTTTGACCAAGAAATGGTCTCCACCAGAAATCCGAGAATGTGATCTATGGCAAGGAAACATATGTGGGGTGAGGTGTATGATCCTCTGGTCGATGATCAATGGCCACACAACCCCCATTTTTGTTGAAAATAACCATGAACTACCATTTTCAATAATGCCGAAGGCTAACACCTACGGATTTTTGACCAAGAAATGGTCTCCACCATAAATCCAAGAATGTGATCGATGGCAAGGAAACATATGTGGGGTGAGGTGTACGAGCCTCTGGTCGATGATAAATGGCCACACAACCCCCATTTTTGTCGAAAATAGCCATGAACGTTCATTTTCAATAATACCGAAGGCTAACACCTACGGATTTTTGACCAAGAAATGGTCTCCACCATAAATCCAAGAATGTGATCTTTGGCAAGGAAACATATGTGGGGTGACGTGTACGATCCTCTGGTCGATAATCAATGGCCACATAACCCCCATTTTTGTCGAAAATAGCCAAGAACGACCATTTTCAATGACACTGAAGGCTAACACCTACGAATTTTTGACCAAGAAATGGTCTCCACCATAAATCCAAGAATGTGATCTATGGCAACGAAACATATGTGGGGTGAGGTGTACGAGCCTCTAGTCGATGATCAATGGCCACACAACCCCCATTTTTGTCAAAAATAGCCATGAACGACCTTATTCAATGACAGTGAAGGCTAACACCTATAGATTTTTGACCAAGAAATGGTCTCCACCATAAATCCAAGAATGTGATCGGATTTTTGCCCAAGAAATGGTCTCCACCAGAAATCCAAGAATGTGATCTGTGGCAAGGAAACATATGTGGGGTGAGGTGTACGAGCCTCTGCACGATGATCAATGGCCACACAACCCCCATTTCTGTTGAAAATAGCCATGAACGACCATTTTCAATAATACCGAAGGCTAACACCTACGGATTTTTGACCAAGAAATGGTCACCACCATAAATCCAAGAATGTGATCTATGGCAGGGAAACATATGTGGGGTGAGGTGTACGAGCCTCTGGTCGACCATCAATGGCCACGCAACCCCCATTTTTGTCGAAAATAGCCATGAACGACCATTTTCAATGACACTGAAGGCTAACACCTACGAATTTTTGACCAAGAAATGGTCTCCACCATAAACCCAAGAATCTGATCTATGGCAACGAAACATATGTGGGGTGAGGTGTACGAGCCTCTGGTCAATGATCAATGGCCACACAACCCCCATTTTTGTCGAAAATAGCCATGAATGAACATTTTCAATAATACCGAAGGTTAACACGTACAGATTTTTGCCCAAGAAATCGACTCCACCAGAAATCCAAGAATGTGATATATGGCAAGAAAACATATGTGGGGTGAGGTGTACGAGCCTCTGGCCGATGATCAATGGCAACACAACCCCCATTTTTGTCGAAAATAGCCATGAACGACCATTTTCCATAATATCAAAGGCTAAGACCTACAGATTTTTGACCAAGAAATGGTCTCCACTAGAAATCCAAGAATGTGATCTATGGCAAGGAAACAAATGTGGGGTGAGGTGTACGAGCCTCTGGTCAATGATCAATGGCAACAGAACCCCCATTTTTGTCGAAAATAGCCATGAACGGCCATTCTCAATAATACCGAAGGCTAACACCTACGGATATTTTACCAAGAAATCATCTCCACTATAAATCCAAGAAAACGATCTATGGCAAGGAAACATGTGTGGGGTGAGGTGTACGAGCCTCTGGTCGATGATCAATGGCAACACAACCCCCATTTTTGTCGAAAATAGCCATGAATGACCATTTTCAATAATACCGAAGGCTAACACCTACGAATTTTTGACCAAGAAATGGTCTCAACCAGAAATCCAAGAATGTGATCTATGTCAAGGAAACATATGTGGGGTGAGCTGTACGAGCCTCTTGTCGATGATGAAAGGCCACACAACCCCCATTTTTGTCGGAAATAGCCATGAACGACCATTTTCAATAATACCGAAGGCTAACACCTACTGATTTTTGACCAAGAAATGGTCTCCACAATAAATCCAAGAATGTGATCTATGGCAAGGAAACATATGTGGGGTGAGGTGTAAGAGCCTCTGGTCGATGATCAATGGCCACACAACCCCCATTTTTGTCGAAAATAGCCATGAATGACCATTTTCAATAATACCGAAGGCTAACACCTACGGATTTTTGACCAAGAAATGGTCTCCACCATAAATCCAAGAATGTGATCTTTGGCAAGGAAACATTTGTGGGGTGAGGTGTACGAGCCTCTGGTCGACGATCAATGGCCACACAACCCCCATTTTTGTCGAAAATAGCCATGAACGACCATTTTCAATGACACTGAAGGCTAACACCTATGAATTTTTTACCAAGAAATGGTCTCCACCATAAATCCAAGAATGTGATCTATGGCAAGGAAACATATGTGGGGTGAGGTGTACGAGCCTCTGGTCGATGATAAATGGCCACACAACCCCCATTTTTGTCGAAAATAGCCATGAACGACCATTTTCAATAATACCGAAGGCTAACACCTACAGATTTTTGACCAAGAAATGGTCTCCACCAGAAATCCAAGAATGTGATCTATGGCAAGGAAACATATGTTTAGTGAGGTGTATGAGCCTCTGGTCGAAGATCAATGGCCACACAACCCCCATTTTTGTCGAAAATAGCCATGAATGACCATTTTCAATAATACCGAAGGCTAACACATTCGGATTTTTGCCCAAGAAATGGTCTCCACCAGAAATCCAAGAATGTGATCTATGGCAAGGAAACATATGTGGGGTGAGGTGTACGAGCCTCTGGTCGATGATCAATGGCCACACAATCCCCATTTTGTCGAAAATAGCCATGAACGACCATTTTCAATAATACCGAAGGCTAACACGTACAAATTTTTGACCAAGAAATGGTCTCCACCAGAAATCCAAGAATGTGATCTATGGAAAGGAAACATATGTGGGGTGAGGTGTACGAGCCTTTGGTCGATGATAAATGGCCACACAACCCCCATTTTTGATGAAAATCGCCATGAATGATCATTTTCAATAATACCGAAGGCTAACACCTACGGATTTTTGACCAAAAATGGTCTCCACCAGAAATCCAAGAATGTGATCTATGGCAAGGAAACATATGTGGGGTGAGGTGTATGAGCCTCTGGTCGAGGATCAATGGCGACACCACCCCCATTTTTGTCGAAAATAGCCATGAACGACCATTTGCAATAGTACCGAAGGCTAACACCTACGGATTTTTGACCAAGAAATGGTCTCCACTAGAAATCTAAGAATGCGATCTATGGCAAGGAAACATATGTGGGGAGAGGTGTACGAGCCTCTGGTCGATGATTAATGGCCACACAACCCCCATTTTTGTCGAAAATAGCCATGAACCACCATTTTCAATAATACCAAAGGCTAACACCTACGAATTTTTGACCAAGAAATGGAATCCACTAGAAATCCAAGAATACAATCTATGGCAAGGAAATATATGTGGGGTGAGGTGTATGAGCCTCTGGTCGATGATCAATGGCCACACAACCCCCATTTTTGTCGAAAATAGCCATGAACGACCATTTTCAATAATACCGAAGGCTAACACCTACAGATTTTTGACCAAGAAATGGTCTCCACTAGAAATCCATGAATGCGATGGCAAGGAAACATATGTGGGTGAGGTGTACGAGCCTCTGGTTGATGATCAATGGCAACACAACCCCATTTTTGTCGAAAATAGCCATGAACGACCATTTTCAATAATACTGAAGGCCAACACCTACGGATATTTGACCAAGAAATTGTCTCCACTAGAAATCCAAGAATGCGATCTATGGCAAGGAAACATATGTGGGGTGAGGTCTACGAGCCTTTGGTCGATGATAAATGGCAACACAACCCCCATTTTTGTCAAAATTAGCCATGAATGGCCATTTTCAATAATACCGAAGGCTAACACCTACGAATTTTTTTACCAAGAAATGGTCTCCACCAGAAATCCACGAATGTGATCTATGGCAAGGAAACATATGTGGGGTGAGGTTTACGAGCCTCTAGTCGATGATCAATGGCCACACAACCCCCATTTTTGTCGAAAATAGCCATGAACGGCTATTTTCAATAATACCGAAGGATAACACCTACAGATTTTTGACCAAGAAATGGTCTCCACCATAAATCCAAGAATGTGATCTATGGCAAGGAAACATATGTGGGGTGAGGTGTACGAGCCTCTGGTCAATGATCAATGGCCACACAACCCAAATTTTTGTCGAAAATAGCCATGAACGACCATTTTCAATAATACCGAAGGCTAACACACCTACGGATTTTTGACCAAGAAATGGTCTCCACCAGAAATCCAAGAATGTGGTCTATGGCAAAGAAACATATGTGTAGTGAGGTGTATGAGCCTCTGGTCGAATATCAATGGCCACACAACCCCCATTTTTGTCGAAAATAGCCATGAATGACCATTTTCAATAATACCGAAGGCTAACACCTACGAATTTTTGACCAAGAAATGGTCTCAACCAGAAATCCAAGAATGTGATCTATGTCAAGGAAACATATGTGGGGTGAGCTGTACGAGCCTCTTGTCGATGATGAAAGGCCACACAACCCCCATTTTTGTCGGAAATAGCCATGAACGACCATTTTCAATAATACCGAAGGCTAACACCTACTGATTTTTGACCAAGAAATGGTCTCCACAATAAATCCAAGAATGTGATCTATGGCAAGGAAACATATGTGGGGTGAGGTGTAAGAGCCTCTGGTCGATGATCAATGGCCACACAACCCCCATTTTTGTCGAAAATAGCCATGAATGACCATTTTCAATAATACCGAAGGCTAACACCTACGGATTTTTGACCAAGAAATGGTCTCCACCATAAATCCAAGAATGTGATCTTTGGCAAGGAAACATATGTGGGGTGAGGTGTACGAGCCTCTGGTCGACGATCAATGGCCACACAACCCCCATTTTTGTCGAAAATAGCCATGAACGACCATTTTCAATGACACTGAAGTCTAACACCTATGAATTTTTTACCAAGAAATGGTCTCCACCATAAATCCAAGAATGTGATCTATGGCAAGGAAACATATGTGGGGTGAGGTGTACGAGCCTCTGGTCGATGATAAATGGCCACACAACCCCCATTTTTGTCGAAAATAGCCATGAACGACCATTTTCAATAATACCGAAGGCTAACACCTACAGATTTTTGACCAAGAAATGGTCTCCACCAGAAATCCAAGAATGTGATCTATGGCAAGGAAACATATGTGTAGTGAGGTGTATGAGCCTCTGGTCGAAGATCAATGGCCACACAACCCCCATTTTTGTCGAAAATAGCCATGAATGACCATTTTCAATAATACCGAAGGCTAACACATTCGGATTTTTGCCCAAGAAATGGTCTCCACCAGAAATCCAAGAATGTGATCTATGGCAAGGAAACATATGTGGGGTGAGGTGTACGAGCCTCTGGTCGATGATCAATGGCCACACAATCCCCATTTTGTCGAAAATAGCCATGAACGACCATTTTCAATAATACCGAAGGCTAACACGTACAAATTTTTGACCAAGAAATGGTCTCCACCAGAAATCCAAGAATGTGATCTATGGAAAGGAAACATATGTGGGGTGAGGTGTACGAGCCTTTGGTCGATGATAAATGGCCACACAACCCCCATTTTTGATGAAAATCGCCATGAATGATCATTTTCAATAATACCGAAGGCTAACACCTACGGATTTTTGACCAAAAATGGTCTCCACCAGAAATCCAAGAATGTGATCTATGGCAAGGAAACATATGTGGGGTGAGGTGTATGAGCCTCTGGTCGAGGATCAATGGTGACACCACCCCCATTTTTGTCGAAAATAGCCATGAACGACCATTTGCAATAGTACCGAAGGCTAACACCTACGGATTTTTGACCAAGAAATGGTCTCCACTAGAAATCTAAGAATGCGATCTATGGCAAGGAAACATATGTGGGGAGAGGTGTACGAGCCTCTGGTCGATGATTAATGGCCACACAACCCCCATTTTTGTCGAAAATAGCCATGAACCACCATTTTCAATAATACCAAAGGCTAACACCTACGAATTTTTGACCAAGAAATGGAATCCACTAGAAATCCAATAATACAATCTATGGCAAGGAAATATATGTGGGGTGAGGTGTATGAGCCTCTGGTCGATGATCAATGGCCACACAACCCCCATTTTTGTCGAAAATAGCCATGAACGACCATTTTCAATAATACCGACGGCTAACACCTACAGATTTTTGACCAAGAAATGGTCTCCACTAGAAATCCATGAATGCGATGGCAAGGAAACATATGTGGGTGAGGTGTACGAGCCTCTGGTTGATGATCAATGGCAACACAACCCCATTTTTGTCGAAAATAGCCATGAACGACCATTTTCAATAATACTGAAGGCCAACACCTACGGATATTTGACCAAGAAATTGTCTCCACTAGAAATCCAGGAATGCGATCTATGGCAAGGAAACATATGTGGGGTGAGGTCTACGAGCCTCTGGTCGATGATAAATGGCAACACAACCCCCATTTTTGTCAAAATTAGCCATGAATGGCCATTTTCAATAATACCGAAGGCTAACACCTACGAATTTTTTTACCAAGAAATGGTCTCCACCAGAAATCCACGAATGTGATCTATGGCAAGGAAAATATGTGGGGTGAGGTTTACGAGCCTCTAGTCGATGATCAATGCCACACAACCCCCATTTTTGTCGAAAATAGCCATGAACGGCTATTTTCAATAATACCGAAGGATAACACCTACAGATTTTTGACCAAGAAATGGTCTCCACCATAAATCCAAGAATGTGATCTATGGCAAGGAAACATATGTGGGGTGAGGTGTACGAGCCTCTGGTCAATGATCAATGGCCACACAACCCAAATTTTTGTCGAAAATAGCCATGAACGACCATTTTCAATAATACCGAAGGCTAACACACCTACGAATTTTTGACCAAGAAATGGTCTCCACCAGAAATCCAAGAATGTGGTCTATGGCAAAGAAACATATGTGTAGTGAGGTGTATGAGCCTCTGGTCGAATATCAATGGCCACACAACCCCCATTTTTGTCGAAAATAGCCATGAATGACCATTTTCAATAATACCGAAGGCTAACACATTCGGATTTTTGCCCAAGAAATGGTCTCCACCAGAAATCCAAGAATACGATCTATGGCAAGGAAACATATGTGGGGTGAGGTGTACGAGCCTCTGGTCGATGATCAATGGCCACACAATCCCCATTTTGTCGAAAATAGCCATGAACGACCATTTTCAATAATACCGAAGGCTAACACGTACGAATTTTTGACCAAGAAATGGTCTCCACTAGAAATCCAAGAATGTGATCTAAGGCAAGGAAACATATGTGGGGTGAGGTGTACGAGCCTTTTGTCGATGATAAATGGCCACACAACCCCCATTTTGATGAAAATCGCCATGAACGACCATTTTCAATAATACCGAAGGCTAACACCTACTAATTTTTTAACAAGAAATGGTCTCCACCAAAAATCCAAAAATGTGATCTATGGCAAGGAAACATATGTGGGGTGAGGTGTATGAGCCTCTGGTCGATGATCAATGGCCACACAACCCCCATTTTTGTCGAATATAACCATGAACGACCATTTTCAATAATACCGATGGCTAACACCTATGAATTTTTGACCAAGAAATGGTCTCCACTAGAAATCCAAGAATGCTATCGATGGCAAGGAAACATATATGGGGTGAGGTGTACGAGCCTCTGGTCGATGATCAATGGCCACACAACCCCCATTTTTGTCGAAAATAGCCATGAACCACCATTTTCAATAATACCAAAGGCTAACACCTACGGATTTTTGACCATGAAATGGTCTCCACTAGAAATCCAAGAATACGATCTATGGCAAGGAAATATATGTGGGGTGAGGTGTATGAGCCTCTGGTCGATGATCAATGGCCACACAACCCCCATTTTTGTCGAAAATAGCCATGAACGACCATTTTCAATAATATCGAAGGCTAACACCTACGGATTTTTGACCAAGAAATTGTCTCCACTAGAAATCCAAGAATGCGATCTATGGCAAGGAACATAAGTGGGGTGAGGTGTACGAGCCTCTGGTTGATGATCAACGGCAACACAACCCCCATTTTTGTCGAAAATAGCCATGAATGGCCATTTTCAATAATACCGAAGGCTAACACCTACGGATATTTGACCAAGAAATCGTCTCCACTATAAATCCAAGAATACGATCTATGGCAAGGAAACATAGGTGGGGTAAGGTGTACGAGCCTCTGGTCAATGATCAATGGCAACACAACACCCATTTTTGTCGAAAATAGCCATGAATGGCGATTTTCAATAATACCGAAGGCTAACACCTACGGATTTTTGACCAAGAAATGGTCTCCACCAGAAATCCAAGAATGTGATCGATGGCAAGGAAACATATGTGGGGTGAGGTGTACGAGCTTCTGGTCGATGATCAATGGCCTCACAACCCCCATTTTTGTCGAAAATAGCCATGAACGACCATTTTCAATAATACCGAAGGCTAACACCTACAGATTTTTGACCAAGAAATGGTCTCCACCATAAATCCAAGAATGTGATATACGGCAAGGAAACATATGTGGGGTGAGGTTTACGAGCCTCTGGTCAATGATCAATGGCCACACAACCCCCATTTTTGTCGATAATAGCCATGAACGACCATTCTCAATAATACCATGTGGGGTGAGGTGTATGAGCCTCTGGTCGATGATAAATGGCCACACAACCCCCATTTTTCATGAAAATCACCATGAACGACCATTTTCAATAATACCGAAGGCTAACACCTACGGATTTTTGACCAAGAAATGGTCTCCACCAAAAATCCAAGAATGTGATCTATGGCAACGAAACATATGTGGGGTGAGGTATATGAGCCTCCGGTCGATGATCAATGGCCACACAACCCCCATTTTTGTCGAAACTAGGCATGAACGACCATTTTCAATAATACCGAAGGCTAACACCTACGGATTTTTGACCAAGAAATGGTCTCCACTAGAAATCCAAGAATGCGATCTATGGCAAGGAAACATATGTGGGGTGAGGTGTACGAGCCTCTGGTTGATGATCAATGGCAACACAACCCCCATTTTTGTCGAAAATAGCCATGAACGGCCATTTTCAATAATACCGAAGGCTAACACCTTCGGATATTTGACCAAAAATCGTCTGCACTAGAAATCCAAGAATACGATCTATGGCAAGGAAACATATGTGGGGTGAGGTGTACGAGCCTCTGGTCGATGATCAATGGCAACACAACCCCCATTTTTGTCGAAAATAGCGATGAACGCCCAATTTCAATAATACCGAAGGCTAACACCTACGGATTTTTGACCAAGAAATGGTCTCCACCAAAAATCCAAGAATGTGATCGATGGCAAGGAAACATATTTGGGGTGAGGTGTACGAGCTTCTGGTCGATGATCAATGGCCACACAACCCCCATTTTTGTCGAAAATAGCCATGAACGACCATTTTCAATAATACCGAAGGCTAACACCTACGAATTTTTGACCAAGAAATGGTCTCCACCATAAATCCAAGAATGTGATATATGGCAAGGAAACATATGTGGGGTGAGGTGTACGAGCCTCTGGTCAATGATCAATGGCCACACAACCCCCATTTTTGTCGAAAATAGCCATGAACGACCATTCTCAATAATACCGAAGGCTAACACCTACGGATTTTTGACCAAGAAATGGTCTCCACCAGAAATCCAAGAATGTGTTCTATGGCAAAGAAACATATGTGTAGTGAGGTGTATGAGCCTCTGGTCGAAGATCAATGGCCACATAACCCCCATTTTTGTCGAAAATAGCCATGAATGACCATTTTCAATAATACCGAATGCTAACACGTTCGGATTTTTGCCCAAGAAATGGTCTCCACCAGAAATCCAAGAATGCGATCTATGGCAAGGAAACACATGTGGGGTGAGGTGTACGAGCCTCTGGTCGATGATCAATGGCCACACAATCCCCGTTTTGTCGAAAATAGCCATGAACGACCATTTTCAATAATACCTAAGGCTAACACGTACAAATTTTTTACCAAGAAATGGTCTCCACCAGAAATCCAAGAATGTGATCTATGGCAAGGAAACATATGTGGGGTGAGGTGTACGAGCCTTTGGTCGATGATAAATGGCCACACAACCCCCATTTTTCATGAAAATCACCATGAACGACCATTTTCAATAATACCGAAGGCTAACACCTACGGATTTTTGACCAAGAAATGGTCTCCACCAAAAATCCAAGAATGTGATCTATGGCAAGGAAACATATGTGGGGTGAGGTATATGAGCCTCTGGTCGATGATCAATGGCCACACAACCCCCATTTTTGTCGAAAATAGCCATGAACGACCATTTTCAATAATACCGAAGGCTAACACCTACGGATTTTTGACCAAGAAATGGTCTCCACTAGAAATCCAAGAATGCGATCTATGGCAAGGAAACATATGTGGAGTGAGGTGTATGAGCCTCTGGTTGATGATCAATGGCAACACAACCCCCATTTTTGTCTAAAATAGCCATGAACGACCATTTTCAATAATACCGAAGGCTAACACGTACGGATATTTGACCAAGAAATCGTCTGCACTAGAAATCCAAGAATACAATTTATGGTAAGGAAACATATGTGGGGTGAGGTGTACGAGCCTCTGGTCGATGATCAATGGCAACACAATCCCCATTTTTGTCGAAAATAGCCATGAACGACCATTTTCAATAATATCGAAGGCTAACACCTACGGATTTTTGACCAAGAAATGGTCTCCACTAGAAATCCAAGAATGCGATCTATGGCAAGAAAACATATGTGGGGTGAGGTGTACGAGCCTCTGGTCGATGATCAATGGCCACACAACTCCAATTTTTGTCGAAAATAGCCATGAACGACCATTTTCAATAATACCGAAGGCTAACACCAACGGATTTTTGACCAAGAAATGGTCTCCACCATAAATCCAAGAATGTGATCTATGGCAAGAAAAAAATGTGGGGTGAGGTGTATGAGCCTCTGGTCGATGATCAATGGCCACACAACCCCCATTTTTGTCGAAAATAGCCATGAATGACCATTTTCAATAATACTGAAGGCTAACACCTATGGATTTTTTACCAAGAATTGGTCTCCACTAGAAATACAAGAATGCGATCTATGGCAAGGAAACATATGTGGGGTGAGGTGTACGGGCCTCTGGTCGATGATCAATGGCAACACAACCCCCATTTTTGTCGAAAATAGCCATGAACGGCCATTTTCAATAATACCGAAGGCTAACGCCTACGGATTTTTGACCAAGAAATGGTCTCCACTAGAAATCCAAGAATACAATCTATGCCAAGGAAACATATGTGGGGTGAGGTGTACGAGCCTCTGGTTGATGATCAATGGCAACACAACCCCCATTTTTGTCGAAAATAGCCATGAACGGCCATTTTCAATAATACCGAAGGCTAACACCTACGGATTTTTGACCAAGAAATGGTCTCCACTAGAAATCCAAGAATACGATCTATGGCAAGGAAACATATGTGGGGTGAGGTGTACGAGCCTCTGGTCGATGATCAATGGCAACACAACCCCTATTTTTGTCGAAAATAGCCAAGAACGGCCATTTTCAATAATACCGAAGGCTAACACCTTCAGATTTTTGACCAAGAAATGGTCTCCACCAGAATTCCAAGAATGTGATCTATGGCAAGGAAACATATGTGGGGTGAGGTGTACGAGCCTCTGGTCGATGATCAATGGCCACACAACCCCCATTTTTGTCGAAAATAGCCATGAACGACGATTTTCAATAATACCGAAGGCTAACACCTACGGATTTTGACCAAGAAATGGTCTCCACCATGAATCCAAGAATGTGATCTATGGCAAGGAAACATATGTGGGGTGAGGTGTACGAGCCTCTAGTCAATGATCAATGGCCACACAAACCCCATTTTTGTCGAAAATAGCCATGAACGACCATTTTCAATAATACCGAAGGCTAACACCTACTGATTTTTCACCAAGAAATGGTCTCCACCATAAATCTAAGAATGTGATCTTTGGCAAGGAAACATATGTGGGGTGAGGTGTACGAGCCTCTGGTCGATGATCCATGGCCACACAACCCCCATTTTTTGTCGAAAATAGCCAAGAACGACCATTTTCAATGACAGTGAAGGCTAACACCTACGAATTTTTGACCAAGAAATGGTCTCCACCATAAATCCAAGAATGTGATCTATGGCAATGAAACATATGTGGGGTTAGGTGTACGAGCCTCTGGTCGATAATCAATGGCCACACAACCCCCATTTTTGTCAAAAATAGCCAAGAACGACCATATTCAATGACACTGAAGGCTAACACCTACGGATTTTTGACCAAAAAATGGTCTCCACTATAAATCCAAGAATGTGATCGGATTTTTGCCCAAGAAATGGTCTCCACCAGAAATCCAAGCATGTGATCTATGGTATGGAAACATATGTGGGGTGAGGTGTACGAGCCTCTAGTCGATGATCAATGACCACACAACCCCCATTTTTGTCGAAAATAGCCATGAACGACCATTTTCAATAATACCGAAGGCCAACACCTACAGATTTTTTACCAAGAAATGGTCTCCACCATAAATCCAAGAATGTGATCTATGGCAAGTAAACATATGTGGAGTGAGGTGTACAAGCCTCTGGTCGATGATCAATGGCCACACAACCCCCATTTTTGTCGAAAATAGCCATGAATGACCATTTTCAATAATACCGAAGGCTAACACTTATGGATTTTTGACCAAAAATGGTCTCCACCAGAAATCCAAGAATGTGATCTATGGCAAGGAAACATATGTGGGGTGAGGTGTACGAGCCTCTAGTCGATGATCAATGGCCACACAAACCCCCATTTTTGTCAAAAATAGCCATGAACGACGATTTTCAATAATACCAAGGCTAACACCTACGGATTTTTGACCAAGAAATGGTCTCCACCATAAATCCAAGAATGTGATCTATGGCAAGGAAACATATGTGGGGTGAGGTGTACGAGCCTCTGGTCAATGATCAATGGCCATACAACCCCCATTTTAGTCGAAAATAGCCATGAACGACCATTTTCAATAATACCGAAGGCTAACACCTACGGATTTTTGACCAAGAAATGGTCTCCACCATAAATCCAATAATGTAATCTTTGGCAAGGAAACATATGTGGGGTGAGGTGTATGAGCCTCTGGTTGATGATCAATGGCCACACAACCCCCATTTTTGTCGAAAATAGCCAAGAACGACCATTTTCAATGACATTGAAGGCTAACACCTACGAATTTTTGACCAAGAAATGGTCTCCACCATAAATCCAAGAATGTGATCTATGGCAATGAAACATATGTGGGGTGAGGTGTACGAGCCTCTGGTCGATAATCAATGGCCACACAACCCCCATTTTTGTCAAAAATAGCCATGAACGACCATATTCAATGACACTGAACGCTAACACCTATGGATTTTTGACCAAGAAATGGTCTCCACTATAAATCCAAGAATGTGATCGGATTTTTGCCCAAGAAATGGTCTCCACCAGAAATCCAAGCATGTGATCTATGGCAAGGAAACATATGTGGGGTGAGGTGTACGAGCCTCTGGTCGACGATTAATGGCCACCCAACCCCCATTTTTATCGAAAATAGCTATGAAGGACCATTTTCAATAATACCGAAGGCTAACACCTCCACCATAAATCCAAGAATGTGATCTATGGCAAGGAAACATATGTGGGGTGAGGTGTACGAGCCTCTGGCCGATGATCAATGGCCACACAACCCCCATTTTTGTCGAAAATAGCCATGAACGACCATTTTAAATAATACCGAAGGCTAACACCTACGGATTTTTAACCAAAAATGGTCTCCACTAGAAATCCAAGAATATAATCTATGGCAAGGAAACATATGTGGGGTGAGGTGTATGAGCCTCTGGTCGATGATCAATGGCCACACAACCCCCATTTTTGTCGAAAATAGCCATGAACGACATTTTCAATAATACCAAAGGCTAACGCCTACGGATTTTTGACCAAGAAATGGTCCCCACCAGAAATCCAAGAATGTGATCTTTGGCAAGGAAACATATGTGGGATGAGGTGTACGAGCCTCTGGTTGATGATCAATGGCCACACAACCCCCATTTTTGTCGAAAATAGCCATGAACGACCATTTTCAATAATACCGAGTGCTAAGACCTACGGATATTTGACCAAGAAATCGTCTCCACCAAAAATCCAAGAATGTGATCTATGGCAAGGAAACATTTGTGGGGTGAGGTGTACGAGCCTCAGGTCGATGATCAATGGCCACACAACCCCCATGTTTGTCGAAAATAGCCATGAACGGCCATTTTCAATGACATTGAAGGCTAACACCTATGGATTTTTGACCAAAAATGGTCTCCACCATAAATCCAAGAATGTGATCTATGGAAAGGAAACAAATGTGTAGTGAGGTGTATGAGCCTCTGGTCGAATATCAATGGCCACACAACCCCCATTTTTGTCGAAAATAGCCATGAACGACCATTTTCAATAGTACCGAAGGCTAACACATTCAAATTTTTGACCAAGAAATGATCTCCACCAGAAATCAAAGAATGTGATCTAGGGCAAGGAAACATATGTGGGGTGAGTTTTACGAGCCTCTAGTCGATGATCATTGGCCACACAACCACCATTTTTGTCGAAAATAGCCATGAATGACCATTTTCAATAATACCGAAGGCTAACACGTACGGATTTTTGACCAAGAAATGGTCTCCACGAGAAATCCAAGAATGTGATCTTTGGCAAGAAAACATATGTGGGGTGAAGTGTACGAGCCTCAAGTCGATGATCAATGGCCACACAACCCCCATTTTTGTCGAAAATAGCCATGAACGACCATTTTCAATGACACTGAAGGCTAACACCTATGGATTTTTGAGCAAGAAATGGTCTCCACCATAAATCCAAGAATGTGATCTATGGCAAGGAAATATATGTGTAGTGAGGTGAATGAGCCTCTGGTCGAAGATCAATGGCCACACAACCCCCATTTTTGTCGAAAATAGCCATGAATGACCATTTTCAAAAATACCGAAGGCTAATACATTCGGATTTTTGCCCAAGAAATGGTCTCCACTAGAAATCCAAGAATGTGATCTATGGCAAGGAAACATATGTCGGGTGAGGTGTATGAGCCTCTTGTCGATGATCAATGGCCACACAACCCCCATTTTGTCGAAAATAGCCATGAACGACCATTTTCAATAATACCGAAGGCTAACACGTAAGAATTTTTGACCAAGAAATGGTCTCCACCAGAAATCAAAGAATGTGATCTACGGCAAGGAAACATATGTGGTGTGAGGTGTACGAGCCTTTGGTCAATGATAAATGGCCACACAACCCCCATTTTTGATTAAAATAGCCATGAGCGACCATTTTCAATAATACCATAGGCTAACACCTACGGATTTTTGACCAAGAAATGGTCTCCACCAGAAATCCAAGAATGTGATTTATGGCAAGGAAACATATGTGGGGTGAGGTGTATGAGGCTCTGGTCGATGATCAATGGCCACACAACCCCCATTTTTATCGAAAATAACCATGAACGACCATTTTCAATAATACCGAAGGCTAACACCTACGGATTTTTGACCAAGAAATGGTCTCCACCAGAAATCCAAGAATGTGATCTACGGCAAGGAAACATATGTGGGGTGAGGTGTATGAGCCTCTGGTCGATGATCAATGGCCACACAACCCCCATTTTTGTCGAAAATAGCCATGAATGACCATTTTCAATGACACTGAAAGCTAACCCCTATGGATTTTTGACCAAGAAATGGTCTCCACCATAAATCCAAGATTGTGATCTATGGCAAGGAAACATATGTGTAGTGAGGTGTATGAGCCTCTGGTCGAATATTAATGGCCACACAACCCCCATTTTTGTCGAAAATAGCCATGAACGACCATTTTCAATAGTACCGAAGGCTAACACATTCAGATTTTTGACCAAGAAATGGTCTCCACCAGAAATCAGCGAATCTGATCTATGGCAAGGAAACATATGTGGGGTGAGGTTTACGAGCCTCTGGTCGATGATCAATGGCCACACAACCCCCATTTTTGTCGAAAATAGCCATGAATGACCATTTTCAATAATACCGAAGGCTAACACGTACGGATTTTTGACTAAGAAATGGTCTCCACCAGAAATACAAGAATGTGATCTATGGCAAGGAAACATATGTAGGGTGAGGTGTATGAGCCTCTGGTCGATGATCAATGGCCACACAACCCCCATTTTTGTTGAAAATAGCCATGAACGACCATTTTCAATAATACCGAAGGCTAACACCTACGGATTTTTGACCAAGAAATGGTCTCCACCAGAAATCTAAAATGTGATCTATGGCAAGGAAAGATAGGTGGGGTGAGGTGTACGAGCCTTTGGTCGATGATCAATGGCCACAGATCCCCCATTTTTGTCAAAAATAGCCATGAACGACCATTTTCAATAATACCGAAGGCTAACACCTACGGATTTTTGACCAAGAAATGGTCTCCACCATAAATCCAAGAATGTGATCTATGGCAAGGAAACATATGTGTAGTGAGGTGTATGAGCCTCTGGTCGAATATCAATGGCAACACAACCCCCATTTTTGTCGAAAATAGCCATGAACGGCCATTTTCAATAATACCGAAGGCTAACACATTCAGATTTTTGACCAAGAAATGGTCTCCACCAGAAATCAAAGAATGTGATCTATGGCAAGGAAACATATGTGGGGTGAGGTTTACGAGCCTCTGGTCGATGATCAATGGCCACACAACCGCCATTTTTGTCGAAAATAGCCATGAACGACGATTTTCAATAATACCGAAGGCTAACACGTACGGATTTTTGACCAAGAAATGGTCTCCACCAGAAATCCAAGAATGTGATCTATGGCAAGGAAACATATGTGGGGTGAGGTGTACGAGCCTCTGGTCGATGATAAATGGCCACACAACCCCCATTTTAGTCGAAAATAGCCATGAACGACCATTTTCAATAATACCGAAGGCTAACACCAACGGATTTTTTGACCTAGAAATGGTCTTCACCAGAAATCCAAGAATGTGATCTATGGCAAGAAAACATATGTGGGGTGAAGTGTACGAGCCTCTGGTCGATGATCAATGGCCACACAACCCCCATTTTTGTCGAAAATAGCCATGAACGACCATTTTCAATGACACTGAAGGCTAACACCTACGGATTTTTGACCAAGAAATGGTCTCCACCATAAATCCAAGAATGTGATCTATGGTAAGGAAACATATGTGTAGTGAGGTGTATGAGCCTCTGGTCGAAGATCAATGGCCACACAACCCCCATTTTTGTCGAGAATAGCCATGAATGAACATTTTCAATAATACCGAAGGCTAACACATTTGGATTTTTGCCCAAGAAATGGTCTCCACCAGGAATCCAAGAATGTGATCTATGGCAAGAAAACATATGTGGGGTGAGGTGTACGAGCCTCTGGTCGATGATCAATGGCCACACAACCCCCATTTTGTCGAAAATAGCCATGAACGGCCATTTTCAATAATACCAAAGGCTAACACGTACGAATTTTTGACCAAGAAATGGTCTCCACCAGAAATCCAAGAATGTGATCTATGGCAAGGAAACATATGTGGGGTGAGGTGTACGAGCCTCTGGTCGATGATAAATGGCCACACAACCCCCATTTTTGATGAAAATAGCCATGAACGACCATTTTCAACCGAAGGCTAACACCTACGGATTTTTGACCAAGAAATGGTCTCCACCAGAAATTCAAGAATGTGATCTATGGCAAGGAAACATATGTGGGGTGAGGTGTATGAGCCTCTGGTCGATGATCCATGGCCACACAACCCCCATTTTGTCGAAAATAGCCATGAACGACCATTTTCAATAATACTGAAGGCTAACACCTACGGATTTTTGACCAAGAAATGGTCTCCACCAGAAATCCAAAATGTGATCTATGGCAAGGAAAAATAGGTGGGGTGAGGTGTATGAGCCTTTGGTCGATGATCAATGGCCCCACAACCCCCATTTTTGTCAAAAATAGCCATGAACGACCTTTTTCAATGACACTGAAGGCTAACACCTACGGATTTTTGACCAAGAACTGGTCTCCACCATAAATCCAAGAATGTGATCTATGGCAAGGAAACATATGTGGGGTGAGGTGTATGGGCCTCTGGTCGATGATCAATGGCCACACAACGCCCATTTTTTTCGAAAATAGCGATCAATGACCATTTTCAATAATACCAAAGGCTAACACGTATGGATTTTTGACCAATAAGTGGTCTCCACCAGAAATCCGAGAATGTGATCTATGGAAAGGAAACATATGTGGGGTGAGGTGTACGAGCCTCTGGTCGATGATTAATGGCCACACAACCCCCATTTTTGTCGAAAATAGCCATGAACGACCATTTTCAATGACACTGAAGGCTAACACCAAAGGAATTTCGACCAAGAAATGGTCTCCACCATAAATCCAAGAATGTGATCTATGGCAAGGAAACATATGTGTAGTGAGGTGTATGAGCCTCTGGTCAAAGATCAATGGCCACACAACCCCCATTTTTGTCGAAAATAGCCATGAGTGACCATTTTCAATAATACTGAAGGCTAACACATTCAGATTTTTGCCCAAGAAATGGTCACCACCAGAAATCCAAGAATGTGATCTATGGCAAGGAAGCATATGTGTTGTGAGGTGTATGAGCCTCTGGTCGAATATCAATGGCCACACAACCCCCATTTTTGTCGAGAATAGCCATGAACGACCATTTTCAATAGTACCAAAGGCTAACACATTCGGATTTTTTACCAAGAAATGGTCTCCACCAGAAATCAAAGAATGTGGTCTATGGCAAGGAAACATATGTGGGGTGAGGTTTATGAGCCTCTGGTCGATGATCAATGGCCACACAACCCCCATTTTTGTCGAAAATAGCCATGAATGACCATTTTCAATAATACCGAAGGCTAACACGAACGTATTTTTGACCAAGAAATGGTCTCCACCAGAAATCCAAGAATGTGATCTATGGCAAGGAAACATATGTGGGGTGAGGTGTACGAGCCTCTGGTCGATGATAAATGGCCACACAACCCCCATTTTAGACAAAAATAGCCAAGAACGACCATTTTCAATAATATCGAAGGCTAACACCAACGGATTCTTGACCAAGAAATGGTCTCCACCAGAAATCCAAGAATGTGGTCAATGGCAAGAAAACATATGTGGGGTAAAGTGTACAAGCCTCTGGTCGATGATCAATGGCCACACAACCCCCATTTTTGTCGAAAATAGCCATGAACGACCATTTTCAATGACACGGAAGGCTAACACCTACGGATTTTTGACCAAGAAATGGTCTACACCATAAATCCAAGAATGTGATCTATGGCAAGGAAACATATGTGGGGTGAGGTGTACGAGCCTTTGGTCAATGATAAATGGCCACACAACCCCCATTTTCGATGAAAATAGCCATGAACGACCATTTTCAATAACACCGAAGGCTAACACACACGGATTTTTGACCAAGAAGTGGTCTCCACCAGAAATCCAAGAACGTGATCTATGGCAAGGAAACATATGTGGGGTGAGGTGTATGAGCCTCTGGTCAATGATCAATGGCCACACAACCCCCATTTTAGACGAAAATAGCCATGAACGACCATTTTGAATAATACCGAAGGCTAACACCAACGGATTCTTGACCAAGAAATGGTCTCCACCAGAAATCCAAGAATGTGATCAATGGCAAGAAAACATATGTGGGGTAAAGTGTACAAGCCTCTAGTCGATGATCGATGGCCACACAACCCCCATTTTTGTCGAAAATAGCCATGAACGACCATTTTCAATGACACGGAAGGCTAACACCTACGAATTTTTGACCAAGAAATGGTCTCCACCATAAATCCAAGAATGTGATCTATGGCAAGGAAACATATGTGAGGTGAGGTGTACGAGCCTCTGGTCGATGATAAATGGCCACACAACCCCCATTTTTGATGAAAATAGCCATGAACGACCATTTTCAATAATACCGAAGGCTAACACCTACGGATTTTTGACCAAGAAATGGTCTCCACCAAAAATCCAAGAATGTGATCTATGGCAAGGAAACATACGTGGGGTGAGGTGTATGAGCCTCTGGTCGATGATTAATGGCCACACATTTTTTTCGAAAATAGCCATGAACGACCATTTTCAATAGTACCGAAGGCTAACACATTCAGATTTTTGACCAAGAAATGGTCTCCACCAGAAATCAAAGAATGTGATCTATGGCAAGAAAACATATGTGGGGTGAGGTTTACGAGCCTCTGGTCGATGATCAATGGCCACACAACCCCAATTTTTGTCGAAAATAGCCATGAATGACCATTTTCAATAATACCGAAGGCTAACACGTACGGATTTTTGACCATGAAATGGTCTCCACCAGAAATCCAAGATTGTGATCTATGGCAAGGAAACATATGTGGGGTGAGGTGTATGAGCCTCTGGTCGATGATTAATGGCCACACAACCCCCAGTTTAGTCAAAAATAGCCATGAACGACCATTTTTCAATAATAACAAAGGCTAACACCAACGGATTTCTGACCAAGAAATGGTCTCCACTAGAAATCCAAGAATGTGATCTATGGCAAGAAAACATATGTGGGGTGAAGTGTACGAGCCTCTATTCGATGATCAATGGCCACACAACCCCCATTTTTGTCGAAAATAGCAATGAACGACCATTTTCAATGGCACTGAAGGCTAACACCTACAGAATTTTGACCAAGAAATGGTCTCCACCATAAATCCAAGAATGTGATCTATGGCAAGGAAACATATGTGTAGTGAGGTGTATGAGCCTCTGGTCGAATATCAATGACCACACAACCCCCATTTTTGTCGAAAATAGCCATGAACGACCATTTTCAATAGTACCGAAGGCTAACACATTCGGATTTTTGACCAAGAAATGGTCTCCACCAGAAATCAAAGAATGTGACCTATGGCAAGAAAACATATGTGGGGTGAGGTTTACGAGCCTCTGGTCGATCATCAATGGCCACACAACCCCCATTTTTGTCGAAAATAGCCATGAATGACCATTTTCAATAATACCGATGGCTAACACGTACGGATTTTTGACCAAGAAATGGTCTCCACCAGAAATCCAAGAATGTGATCTATGGCAAGGAAACATATGTGGGGTGAGGTGTACGTGCCTCTGGTCGATGATAAATGGCCACACAACCCCCATTTTAGTCAAAAATAGCCATGAACGACCATTTTTCAATAATACCAAAGGCGAACACCAACGGATTTTTGACCAAGAAATGGTCTCCACCAGAAATCCAAGAATGTGATCTATGGCAAGAAAACATATGTGGGGTGAAGTGTACGAGCCTCTGGTCGATGATCAATGGCCACACAACCCCCATTTTTGTCAAAAATAGCCATGAACGACCATTTTCAATGACACTGAAGGCTAACACCTATAGATTTTTGACCAAGAAATGGTATCCACCATAAATCCAAGAATGTGATCTATGGCAAGGAAACATATGTGTAGTGAGGTGTATGAGCCTCTGGTCGAAGATCAATGGCCACACAACCCCCATTTTTGTCGAAAATATCTATGAACGACCATTTTCAATAATACCAAAGGCTAACACATTCGGATTTTTGCTCAAGAAATGGTCTCCACCAGAAATCCAAGAATGTGATCTATGGCAAGGAAACATATGTGGGGTGAGGTGTACGAGCCTCTAGTCGATGATCAATGGCCACACAACCCCCATTTTTGTCGAAAATAGCCATGAACGACCATTTTCAATGACACTAAAGGCTAGCACCTACGAATTTTTGACCAAGAAATGGTCTCCACCATAAATCCAAGAATGTGATCTATGGCAAGGAAACATATGTGTTGTGTGGTTTATGAGCCTCTGGTCGAATATCAATGGCCACACAACCCCCATTTTTGTCGAAAATAGCCATGAATGACCATTTTCAATAGTACCAAAGGCTAACACATTCGAATTTTTGACCAAGAAATGGTCTCCACCAGAAATCAAAGAATGTGATCTATGGCAAGGAAACATATGTGGGGTGAGGTTTACGAGCCTCTTTTCGATGATCAATGGCCACACAACCCCCATTTTTGTCGAAAATAGCCATGAATGACCATTTTCAATAATACCGAAGGCTAACACGTACGGGTTTTTGACCAAGAAATCGTCTCCACCAGAAATGCAAGAATGTGATCTATGGCAAGGAAACATATGTTGGGTGAGGTGTACGAGCCTCTGGTCGATGATAAATGGCCACACAACCCCCATTTTAGACGAAAATAGCCATGAACGACCATTTTCAATAATATCGAAGGCTAACACCAACGGATTCTTGACCAAGAAATGGTCTCCACCAGAAATCCAAGAATGTGGTCAATGGCAAGAAAACATATGTGGGGTAAAGTGTACGAGCCTCTGGTCGATGATCAATGGCCGCACAACCCCCATTTTTGTCGAAAATAGCCATGGACGACCATTTTCAATGACACGGAAGGCTAACACCTACTTATTTTTGACCAAGAAATGGTCTACACCATAAATCCAAGAATGTGATCTATGTCAAGGAAACATATGTGGGGTGAGGTGTACGAGCCTTTGGTCAATGATAAATGGGCACACAACCCCCATTTTTGATGAAAATAGCCATGAACGACCATTTTCAATAACACCAAAGGCTAACACACACGGATTTTTGACCAAGAAATGGTCTCCACCAGAAATCCAAGAACGTGATCTATGGCAAGGAAACATACGTGGGGTGAGGTGTATGATCCTCTGGTCGATGATCAATGGGTACACAACCCCCATTTTTGTCGAAAATAGCCATGAACGACCATTTTCAATAATACCGAAGGCTAACACCTACGGATTTTTACCAAGAAATGGTCTCCACCAGAAATTCAAAATGTGGTCTATGGCCAGGAAACATATGTGGGGTGAAGTGTACGAGCCTCTATTCGATGATCAATGGCCACACAACCCCCATTTTTGTCGAAAATAGCAATGAACGACCATTTTCAATGGCACTGAAGGCTAACACCTACAGAATTTTGACCAAGAAATGGTCTCCACCATAAATCCAAGAATGTGATCTATGGCAAGGAAACATATGTGTAGTGAGGTGTATGAGCCTCTGGTCGAATATCAATGACCACACAACCCCCATTTTTGACGAAAATAGCCATGAACGACCATTTTCAATAGTACCGAAGGCTAACACATTCGGATTTTTGACCAAGAAATGGTCTCCACCAGAAATCAAAGAATGTGACCTATGGCAAGAAAACATATGTGGGGTGAGGTTTACGAGCCTCTGGTCGATCATCAATGGCCACACAACCCCCATTTTTGTCGAAAATAGCCATGAATGACCATTTTCAATAATACCGATGGCTAACACGTACGGATTTTTGACCAAGAAATGGTCTCCACCAGAAATCCAAGAATGTGATCTATGGCAAGGAAACATATGTGGGGTGAGGTGTACGTGCCTCTTGTCGATGATAAATGGCCACACAACCCCCATTTTAGTCAAAAATAGCCATGAACACCCATTTTTCAATAATACCAAAGGCGAACACCAACGGATTTTTGACCAAGAAATGGTCTCCACCAGAAATCCAAGAATGTGATCTATGGCAAGAAAACATATGTGGGGTGAAGTGTACGAGCCTCTGGTCGATGATCAATGGCCACACAACCCCCATTTTTGTCAAAAATAGCCATGAACGACCATTTTCAATGACACTGAAGGCTAACACCTATAGATTTTTGACCAAGAAATGGTATCCACCATAAATCCAAGAATGTGATCTATGGCAAGGAAACATATGTGTAGTGAGGTGTATGAGCCTCTGGTCGAAGGTCAATGGCCACACAACCCCCATTTTTGTCGAAAATATCTATGAATGACCATTTTCAATAATACCAAAGGCTAACACATTCGGATTTTTGCTCAAGAAATGGTCTCCACCAGAAATCCAAGAATGTGATCTATGGCAAGGAAACATATGTGGGGTGAGGTGTACGAGCCTCTAGTCGATGATCAATGGCCACACAACCCCCATTTTTGTCGAAAATAGCCATGAACGACCATTTTCAATGACACTAAAGGCTAGCACCTACGAATTTTTGACCAAGAAATGGTCTCCACCATAAATCCAAGAATGTGATCTATGGCAAGGAAACATATGTGTTGTGTGGTTTATGAGCCTCTGGTCGAATATCAATGGCCACACAACCCCCATTTTTGTCGAAAATAGCCATGAATGACCATTTTCAATAGTACCAAAGGCTAACACATTCGAATTTTTGACCAAGAAATGGTCTCCACCAGAAATCAAAGAATTTGATCTATGGCAAGGAAACATATGTGGGGTGAGGTTTACGAGCCTCTTTTCGATGATCAATGGCCACACAACCCCCATTTTTGTCGAAAATAGCCATGAATGACCATTTTCAATAATACCGAAGGCTAACACGTACGGGTTTTTGACCAAGAAATCGTCTCCACCAGAAATGCAAGAATGTGATCTATGGCAAGGAAACATATGTTGGGTGAGGTGTACGAGCCTCTAGTCGATGATAAATGGCCACACAACCCCCATTTTAGACGAAAATAGCCATGAACGACCATTTTCAATAATATCGAAGGCTAACACCAACGGATTCTTGACCAAGAAATGGTCTCCACCAGAAATCCAAGAATGTGGTCAATGGCAAGAAAACATATGTGGGGTAAAGTGTACGAGCCTCTGGTCGATGATCAATGGCCGCACAACCCCCATTTTTGTCGAAAATAGCCATGGACGACCATTTTCAATGACACGGAAGGCTAACACCTACGTATTTTTGACCAAGAAATGGTCTACACCATAAATCCAAGAATGTGATCTATGTCAAGGAAACATATGTGGGGTGAGGTGTACGAGCCTTTGGTCAATGATAAATGGGCACACAACCCCCATTTTTGATGAAAATAGCCATGAACGACCATTTTCAATAACACCAAAGGCTAACACACACGGATTTTTGACCAAGAAATGGTCTCCACCAGAAATCCAAGAACGTGATCTATGGCAAGGAAACATACGTGGGGTGAGGTGTATGATCCTCTGGTCGATGATCAATGGGTACACAACCCCCATTTTTGTCGAAAATAGCCATGAACGACCATTTTCAATAATACCGAAGGCTAACACCTACGGATTTTTACCAAGAAATGGTCTCCACCAGAAATTCAAAATGTGGTCTATGGCCAGGAAACATATGTGGGGTGAGGTGTACGAGCCTCTGGTCGATGATCAATGGCCACACAACCCCCATTTTTGTCAAAAATAGCCATGAACGACCATTTTCAATGACACTGAAGACTAACACCTACGGATTTTTGACCAAGAAATGGTCTCCACCATAAATCCAAGAATGTGATGTATGGCAAGGAAACATATGTGGGGTGAGGTGTATGGGCCTCTGGTCGATGATCAATGGCCACACAACGCCCATTTTTGTCGAAAATAGCGATCAACGACCATTTTCAATAATACCGAAGGCTAACACATATGGATTTTTTACCAAGAAATGGTCTCCACCAGAAATCCGAGAATGTGATCTATGGCAATTGGCAAGGAAACATATGTGGGGTGAGGTGTACGAGCCTCTGGTCGATGATCAATGGCCACACAATCCCCATTTTTGTCAAAAATAGCCATGAACGACTATTTTCAATAATACCGAAGGCTAACACCTACGGTTTTTTGACCAAAAAATGGTCTCCACCAGAAATCCAAGAATGTGATATATGGCAAGGAAACATATGTGGGGTGAGATGTACGAGCCTCTGGTCGATGATCAATGGCCACACAACCCCCATTTTTGTCGAAAATAGCCATGAACGACCATATTCAATGACACTCAAGGCTAACACCTACGGAATTTTGACAAAGAAATGGTCTCCACCATAAATCCAAGAATGTGATCTATGGCAAGGAAACATATGTGTAGTGAGATGTATGAGCCTCTGATCGAATATCAATGGCCACACAACCTCCATTTTTGTCGAAAATAGCCATGAACGACCATTTTCAATAATACCGAAGGCTAACACCTAAGGATTTTTGACCAAAAAATGGTTCCACCAGAAATCCAAGAATGTGATCTATGGCAAGAAAACATATGTGGGGTAAAGTGTACAAGCCTCTGGTCGATGATCAATGGCCACACAACCCCAATTTTTGTCAAAAATAGCCATGAACGACCATTTTCAATGACACTGAAGGCTAACACCTACGGATTTTTGACCAAGAAATGGTCTCCACCATAAATCCAAGAATGTGATCTATGGCAAGGAAACATATGTGTAGTGAGGTGTATGAGCCTCTGGTCGAAGATCAATGGCCACACAACCCCCATTTTTGTCGAAAATAGCCATGAATGACCATTTTCAATAATACCGAAGGCTAACACATTTGGATTTTTGCCCAAGAAATAGTCTCCGCCAGAAATCCTTGAATGTGATCTATGCCAAGGAAACATACGTGGGGTGAGGTGTACGAGCCTCTGGTCGATGATCAATGGCCACACAACCCCCATTTTTGTCGAAAATAGCCATGAACGACCATTTTAAATGACATAGAAGGCTAACACCTACGGATTTTTGACCAAGAAATGGTCTCCACCATAAATCCAAGAATGTGATCTATGGCAAGGAAACATATGTGTAGTGAGGTGTATGAGCCTCTGGTTGAAGATCAATGGCCACACAACCCCCATTTTTGTCGAAAATAGCCATGAATGACCATTTTCAATAATACCGAAGGCTAACACAATCAGATTTTTGCCCAAGAAATGGTCTCCACTAGAAACCCAAGAATGTGATCTATGGCAAGGAAACATATGTGGAGTGAGGTGTACGAGCCTCTGGTCGATGATCAATGGCCACACAACCCCCATTTTGTCGAAAATAGCCATGAACGACCATTTTCAATAATACAGAAGGCTAACACGTACGAATTTTTTACCAAGAAATGGTCTCCACCAGAAATCCAAGAATGTGATCTTGGCAAGAAAACATATGTGGGATAAAGTGTACGAGCCTCTGGTCGATGATCAATGGCCACACAACCCCCATTTTTGTCAAAAATAGCCATGAACGACCATTTTCAATGACACTAAAGGCTAACACCTACAGATTTTTTACCAAGAAATGGTCTCCACCATAAATCCAAGAATGTGATCTATGGCAAGGAAACATATGTGTAGTGAGGTGTATGAGCCTGTGGTCGAAGATCAATGGCCACACAACCCCCATTTTTGTCGAAAATAGCCACGAATGACCATTTTCAATAATACTGAAGGCTAACACATTCAGATTTTTGCCCAAGAAATAGTCTCCACCAGAAATCCAGGAATGTGATCTATGTTAAGGAAACATATGTGGGGTGAGTTGTACGAGCCTCTGGTCGATGATCAATGGCCACACAACCCCCATTTTTGTCGAAAATAGCCATGAACAACCATTTTCAGTGACACTAAAGGCTAATACCTACGGATTTTTGACCAAGAAATGGTCTCCACCATAAATCCAAGAATGTGATCTATGGCAAGGAAACATATGTGTAGTGAGGTGTATGAGCCTCTGGTCGAAGATCAATGGCCACACAACCCCCATTTTTGTCGAAAATAGCCATGAATGACCATTTTCAATAATACCGAAGGCTAACACATTCGGATTTTTGCCCAAGAAATGGTCTCCACTAGAAACCCAAGAATGTGATCTATGGCAAGGAAACATATGTGGGGTGAGGTGTACGAGCCTCTGGTCGATGATCAATGGCCACACAACCCCCATTTTGTCGAAAATAGCCATGAACGACCATTTTCAATAATACAGAAGGCTAACACGTATGAATTTTTGACCAAGAAATGGTCTCCACCAGAAATCCAAAAATGAGATCTATGGCAAGGAAACATATGTGGGGTGAGGTGTACGAGCCTCTGGTCGATGATAAATGGCCACACAACCCCCATTTTTGATGAAAATAGCCATGAACGACCATTTTCAATAATATTAAAGGCTAACACCTACGGATTTTTGATCAAGAAATGGTCTCCACCAGAAATCCAAGAATGTGATCTATGGCAAGGAATCATATGTGGGGTGAGGTGTATGAGCCTCTGGTTGATGATCAATGGCCACACAACCCCCATTTTGTCAAAAATAGCCATGAACGACCATTTTCAATAATACTAAAGGCTAACACTTACGGATTTTTGACCAAGAAATGGTCTCCACCAGAAATCCAAGAATGTGACCTATGGTAAGGAAACATATGTGGGGTGAGGTGTACGAGCCTCTGGTCGATGATCAATGGCCACACAACCCCTATTTTTGTCGAAAATAGCCATGAACGACCATTTTCAATAACACTGAAGGCTAACACCTACGGAATTTTGACCAAGAAATGAACTCCACCATAAATCCAAGAATGTGATCTATGGTAAGTAAACATATGTGTAGTGAGGTGTATGAGCCTCTGGTCGAATATCAACGACCACACAACCCCCATTTTTGTCGAAAATAGCCATGAACGACCACTTTCAATAGCACCGAAGGCTAACACATTCGGATTTTTGACCATGAAATGGTCTCCACCAGAAATCAAAGAATGTGATATATGGCAAGGAAACATATGTGGGGTGAGGTTTACGAGCCTCTGTTCGATGATCAATGGCCACACAACCCCCATTTTTGTCGAAAATAGCCATGAACAACCATTTTCAATGACACTGAAGGCTAACACCTACGGATTTTTGACCAAGAAATGGTCTCCACCAGAAATCAAAGAATGTGATCTATGGCAACGAAACATATCTGTAGTGAGGTGTATGAGCCTCTGGTCGAAGATCAATGGCCACACAACCCCCATTTTTGTCGAAAATAGCCATGAATGACCATTTTCAATAATACCGAAGGCTAACACATTCGGATTTTTGCCCAAGAAATGGTCTCCACTAGAAACCCAAGAATGTGATCTATGGCAAGGAAACATATGTGGGTGAGGTGTACGAGCCTCTGGTCGATGATCAATGGCCACACAACCCCCATTTTGTCGAAAATAGCCATGAACGACCATTTTCAATAATACAGAAGGCTAACACGTACGAATTTTTGACCAAGAAATGGTCTCCACCAGAAATCCAAAAATGTGATCTATGGCAAGGAAACATATGTGGGGTGAGGTGTACGAGCCTCTGGTCGATGATAAATGGCCACACAACCCCCATTTTTGATGAAAATAGCCATGAACGACCATTTTCAATAATACTAAAGGCTAACACCTACAGATTTTTGATAAAGAAATGGTCTCCACCAGAAATCCAAGAATGTGATCTATGGCAAGGAAACATATGTTGGGTGAGGTGTATGAGCCTCTGGTTGATGATCAATGGCCACACAACCCCCATTTTGTCAAAAATAGCCATGAACGACCATTTTCAATAATACTAAAGGCTAACACTTACGGATTTTTGACCAAGAAATTGTCTCCACCAGAAATCCAAGAATGTGATCTATGGCAAGGAAACATATGTGGGGTGAGGTGTACGAGCCTCTGGTCGATGATCAATGGCCACACAACCCCCATTTTTGTCGAAAATAGCCATGAACGACCATTTTCAATAACACTGAAGGCTAACACCTACGGAATTTTGACCAAGAAATGAACTCCACCATAAATCCAAGAATGTGATCTATGGTAAGGAAACATATGTGTAGTGAGGTGTATGAGCCTCTGGTCGAATATCAATGACCACACAACCCCCATTTTGTCGAAAATAGCCATGAACGACCATTTTCAATAGTACCGAAGGCTAACACATTCGGATTTTTGACCATGAAATGGTCTCCACCCGAAATCAAAGAATGTGATATATGGCAAGGAAACATATGTGGGGTGAGGTTTACGAGCCTCTGGTCGATGATCAATGGCCACACAACCCCCATTTTTGTCGAAAATAGCCATGAACAACCATTTTCAATGACACTGAAGGCTAACACCTACGGATTTTTGACCAAGAAATGGTCTCCACCATAAATCCAAGAATGTGATCTATGGCAAGGAAACATAACTGTAGTGAGGTGTATGAGCCTCTGGTCGAAGATCAATGGCCACACATCCCCCATTTTTGTCGAAAATAGCCATGAATGACCATTTTCAATAATACCGAAGGCTAACACATTCGGATTTTTGCCCAAGAAATGGTCTCCACTAGAAACCCAAGAATGTGATCTATGGCAAGGAAACATATGTGGGGTGAGGTGTACGAGCCTCTGGTCGATGATCAATGGCCACACAACCCCCATTTTTTCGAAAATAGCCATGAACGACCATTTTCAATAATACAGAAGGCTAACACGTACGAATTTTTGACCAAGAAATGGTCTCCACCAGAAATCCAAAAATGTGATCTATGGCAAGGAAACATATGTGGGGTGAGGTGTACGAGCCTCTGGTCGATGATAAATGGCCACACAACCCCCATTTTTGATGAAAATAGCCATGAACGACCATTTTCAATAGTACCGAAGGCTAACACATTCGGATTTTTGACCAAGAAATGGTATCCACCTGAAATCAAAGAATGTGATATATGGCAAGGAAACATATGTGGGGTGAGGTTTACGAGCCTCTGGTCGATGATCAATGGCCACACAACCCCCATTTTTGTCGAAAATAGCCATGAATGACCATTTTCAATAATACCAAAGGCTAACACGTATGGATTTTTGACCAAGAAATGGTCTCCACTTAGAAATCCAAGAATGTGATCTATGGCAAGGAAACATATGTGAAGTGAGGTGTACGAGCCTCTGGTCGATGACAAATTGCCACACAACACCCATTTTAGTCAAAAATAGCCATGAACGACTATTTTCAATAATACCGAAGGCTAACACCAACGGATTTTTGACCAAGAAATGGTCGCCACCAGAAATCCAAGAATGTGATCTATGGCAAGAAAATATATGTGGGGTGAAGTGTACGAGCCTCTGGTCGATGATTAAAGGCCACACAACCCCCATTTTTGTCGAAAATAGCCACGAACGACAATTTTCAATGACACTGAAGGCTAACACCTACGGATTTTTGACCAAGAAGTGGTCTCCACCATAAATCAAAGAATGTGATCTATGGCAAGGGAACATATGTGTAGTGAGGTGTATGAGCCTCTGATCGAAGATCAATGGCCACACAACCCCCATTTTTGTCGAAAATAGCCATGAATGACCATTTTCAATAATACCGAAGGCTAACACGTACGAATTTTTGACCAAGAAATGGTCTCCACCAGAAATCCAAGACTGTGATCTATGGCAAGGAAACATATGTGGGGTGAGGTGTACGAGCCTCTGGTCGATGATAAATGGCCACACAACCCCCATTTTTGATGAAAATAGCCATGAACGACTGTTTTCAATAATCCAAAGGCTAACACCTACGGATTTTTGACCAAGAATGGCCTCCACCAGAAATCCAAGAATGTGATCTATGGCAAGGAAACATATGTGGGGTGAGGTGTATGAGCCTCTGGTCGATGATCAATGGCCACAAAACCCCCATTTTTGTCAAAAATAGCCATGAATGGCCATTTTCAATAATACCGAAGGCTAACACCTACGGATTTTTGACCAAGAAGAGGTCTCCACCAGAAATCCAAGAATGTGATCTATGGCAAGGAAACATATGTGGGGTGAGGTGTACGAGCCTCTGGTCGATGATCAATGGCCACACAACCCCCATTTTTGTCGAAAATAGCCATGAACGACCATTTTCAATGACACTGAAGGCTAACACCTACGGATTTTTGATCAAGAAATGGTCTCCACCAGAAATCCAAGAATGTTATCTATGGCAAGGAAACATATGTGGGGTGAGGTGTATGAGCCTCTGGTGGAATATCAAGGGCCACACAGCCCCCATTTTTGTCGAAAATAGCCATGAATGACCATTTTCAATAGTACCGAAGGCTAACACATTCGGATTTTTGACCAAGAAATGGTCTCCACCAGAAATCAAAGAATGTGATCTATGGCAAGGAAACATATGTGGGGTGAGGTTTACGATCCTCTAGTCAATGATCAATGGCCACACAACCCCCATTTTTGTCGAAAATACCATGAATGACCATTTTCAATAATACCGAAGGCTAACACGTATGGATTTTTGATCAAGAAATGGTCTCCACCAGAAATCCAACAGTGTGATCTATGGCAAGGAAACATATGTGGGGTGAGGTGTACGAGCCTCTGGTCGATGATAAATGGCCACACAACCCCCATTTTATTCGAAAATAGCCATGAACGACCATTTTCAATAATACCGAAGGCTAACACCAACAGATTTTTTACCAAGAAATGGTCTCCACTAGAAATCCAAGAATGTGATCTATGGCAAGAAAACATATGTGGGGTGAAGTGTACAAGCCTCTGGTCGATGATCAATGGCCACACAACCCCCATTTTTGTCGAAAATAGCCATGAACGACTATTTTCAATGACACTTAAGGCTAACACCTACGGATTTTTGACCAAGAAATGGTATCCACCATAAATCCAAGAATGTGATCTATGGCAAGGAAACATATGTGTAGTGGGGTGTATGAGCCTCTGGTCGAAGATCAATGGCCACACAACCCCAGTTTTTGTCGAAAATAGCCATGAATGACCATTTTCAATAATACCGAAGGCTAACACATTCGGATTTTTGCCCAAGAAATGGTCTCCATCAGAAATCCAAGAATGTGATCTATGGCAAGGAAACATATGTGGGGTGAGGTGTACGAGCCTCTGGTCGATGATCAATGGCCACACAACCCCCATTTTGTCGAAAATAGCCATGAATTACCATTTTCAATAATACTGAAGCCTAACACGTACAAATTTTTGACCAAGAAATGGTCTCCACCAGAAATCCAAGAACGTGATCTATGGCAAGGAAACATATGTCGGGTGAGGTGTACGTGCCTCTGGTCGATGATAAATGGCCACACAACCCCCATTTTTTATGAAAATAGCCATGAACGACCATTTTCAATAATACCGAAGGCTAAGACCTACGGATTTTTGACCAAGAAATGGTCTCCACCAGAAATCCAAGAATGTGATCTATGGCAAGGAAACATATGTGGGGTGAGGTGTATGAGCCTCTGGTCGATGTTCAATGGCCACAGAACCCCCATTTTTGTCGAAAATAGCCATGAACGACCATTTTCAATAATACCGAAGGCTAACACCTACAAACTTTTGACCAAGAAATGGTCTCCACTAGAAATCCAATAATGTGATCTATGGCAAGGAAACATATGTGGGGTAAGGTGTACGAGCCTCTGGTCGATGATCAATGGCCACACAACCCTCATTTTTGTCGAAAATAGCCATGAACAACAATTTTCAATGACACTGAAGGCTCACACCTACGGATTTTTGACCAAGAAATGGTTTCCACCATAAATCCAACAATGTGATCTATGGCAAGGAAACATTTGTGTAGTGAGGTGTATGAGCCTCTGGTCGAATATCAATGGCCACACAACCCCCATTTTTGTCGAAAATAGCCATGAACGACCATTTTCAATAGTACCGAAGGCTAACACATTAGGATTTTTGACCAAGAAATGGTCTCCACCAGAAATCAAAGAATGTGATCTATGGCAAGGAAACATATGTGGGGTGAGGTTTACGAGCCTCTGGTCGATGATCAATGGTCACACAATCCCCTTTTTTATCGAAAATAGCCATGAATGACCATTTTCAATAATACCGAAGGCTAACACGTACGGATTTTTGACGAAGAAATGGTCTCCACCAGAAATCCAAGAATGCAATCTATGGCAAGGAAACATATATGGGGTGAGGTGTACGAGCCTCTGGAAGATGATAAATGGACACACAACCCCCATTTTAGTCGAAAATAGCCATGAACGACCATTTTCAATAATACCGAAGGCTAACTCCAACGGATTTTTGACCAAGAAATGGTTGTAACACCCCAGGTGTTTATATTCCGCTCGACAACGAGTACGGATGCAAGCACGTAATCAGTGGATAAAACGGATGCCAAAATTTTAATCCTTTTCACTTATCGCGATTTTTATATCGCATCTGTTCCGTCTGTCGCGAGCGCGACATCGTTTTTATTTTTATCTATCCGGACTCTTCCTTAATCTTCATAATGTTCGGAATTCCGAAAATCGGTGCGTCCGATGAGTATTTAAAATTCATCGCCCGCGAATACAAATTCGGAAGTTCGAGCTCACTCGGATGGTTTTATCCGGATAAATTAATTTGAACTCGACAACTAAAATTGTTCGGAGTAAAATAATCTAAATCGCGCATCGCCGAGAGAAATCATGCGCAAGACTAATAATCAGAAGTATTTGGTAATTAGAGCCAGACTTGAATAATTTCTAATCAGTTTAACTTCAACGAAATTAGTCATAAATTAAAATACCGAAGTCGAAATCCTTTAATTCAGTCCATTTACGTCCTGTCCGAAACAAACCAGACTACTGTAATAAACAAAATCAAAATTGAAACAGCTCGTCCTAGAAATTTTAATTGAGCTCAAATTCACTGGTAAATTATCCGTGGCTGTGGAACCAGGTGTTCAGACACGGATGAAATTATTGATTTCAGATCAATTAGAATACAGTTCGAAAAACTGTTCTGATTGGTTCCGATTACGTTTCGCTCCGATCTAAAAAAATCAAGACTTAAAGATATTTGTGATTTCTGGAAATTAAAACAAAAAAAACATAAAAATCTAAAACTAAAAATCCCAGTCGATTTTATCCTATCTCTAACCGCCCCTCGCCTGAGATTTTTTTTACCACAGCCGTCGTTATCCTTATCTTTCCCTTGATCTTTTTTCAGCCGTCCTCATCCTCTCTATGAGAGCCGACGCCCAGCCTTATCTTGAGCACGGACTTCATCTTCTCCAACCTCCAAGCTCCAGCACCGGGCCGCACGGCTCTTCCTGCTCTGTGCGCGCGTTCCCTACCCAGCGACGCTCCTCCAAGCTTCTCCCTCCCTGCGCGTTTCTCTGCTCACGGCGCTCCCTGTCCGCTCGTCCAACAGCTGCCCAAGTCCGGCCTCTGCTTGGATCTCGTCTGTGCCATGGAGCTCTCCCCTGCCGCGCCCAGTCCAAGCTCCTCCCCTGCCGGCGTCCAGCACCCGGCCGGATCTCTGATGGCGCGCGTGCCCTTCTCTTGGCGGCGCTCACTTTCTGCTTCTCTCTGTCTCTAGCTCGCCGCAGTGCTTTTCCCTTGCTCCCATGGCGCGCCGGCCGCTCCTCTCTGCCCAGCATAGCAGCTTCTTTCTCTGCTTCTCCCAGTCGGCCGAGGCCCCGCCCGTCCGTGCTCCTTCTTCTAGCTCCAGCTCGCGGCGTTCCCTCTGCTGAGCCATGGCTGTCGTGCCTCCGCTCCCTTGTTTTCCCTGCGCGCAGCAATGAGGTTTCTGCCGCCTAGCCTTCGCTCTCTTCAACCTCCAGCTCGCCACGGCGCTCGGTCCTGCTCGATGTTCCTTTGCTCGCCTAGATTCCCCCTTGCCATGGCCGTGCGTGCCGGCTCACTGCTTGCTCGACCGCGTTCCTGGATCGGCCAGCGTCGCGTGTAGTGTAGGTGTTTGCGGTCGGTGGATCCTCGTCGTCGATACTGCGCTTGCTGATGGCCGAAGCTCGGGTCGTTCGTGGTGCTGTCGCGCCATCGCCTCGGTCTGGCCGTCGGCCAGGACCTCTCAATACTCAGCTCCCTGTTCGTCCACAGTGCGCCCTGTTTTCTTTGTCTTGTCGTCGTCGTTCAGTCACCGCGCCCTCAGCTCGCGCAGCTTGCTTGTGGCCCGGTCACTCGCCCTCGGCCACAGCCTTGATCTATCACGGTCTGGCTCACCGTCAACCCGCTCGAACTCTGCCCTGGCTAAGCCTTTCTGCTCGTGCCGTTGTGGCGTTATCGTCGTTCGTCTTCATGTGGTGGATACAACAACGTCGTCGTTTACTCTATGGGGTTCATGGTCGACTTTGTCACCCGAAGAGTGATTCTGGAGTTGGATAAAAATGTGAGAAAAGTCCGTGCAACAATTGCCAGAAGCCCGATCGGATATCCAAACTGAGAACCGTCGTCGTCCTCGAGGTTATCAAATCGATTCGATCGTGGTGAGCCAATTTATTATTTCAGTTTATTGAATTAGATAATTATATAGCCACGATGATTTTTCTTGTCGTTAGCATAGGCACATTGTGTGACGACTTCTAGATTGGTAGCCGTACCTGTTGCTGATCCTCTTAAGTGTCTTTGGAAGGATTTCCCTTCCTTTGTTTTCTTTTTATATTATAATGGCACATAAAATTCTTATAGAGGCGTCTCATTTCGTGTAGCAGTTAGTTGTATATCTAGTCGCGAAGTAGTTGCGATATGTGGCGAAGTATAGATTTTAGATAATAAAGATACAAAGCATGTGTTGGAAGACTTGTATGCGTAGCGTGATTAGTTTATGATGCGAAAGATAGGTTAAGTATTTTCTCTAGCTAGCTAGTAAGTCTGACGATGTTGTCGTGCCGATTTAGTTTGCTTAAATAAATTAATACTTGGCTAGTAGGCATTTTAATGAGCTGGCGGGTAATGCAAAGTCGTCCAGTCTGCTAGTTTAGAAAATTGACGTGTTTCTATTCGTGTTTTAAGATTTAAATATCTTAGACTAATGAATTTAAAATTAATAAGTTTTTGGTGTTGAACTTTAACTAAGGCAAATAGAGTGTGAATACATATATTGTTGTTTTGCGATATATAAGCTACCTTTGAATAGGCTAGAGAAGCGTAATTATTGCGCTTAGTCGTATATCGGTAACTAGTATTTCTGTAAGAACTTATACAACGCCTCGCCGCTAGGTGTTTCGCTATCGCATAGCACTATTTAGGTGTGTGATATTCTTGTCGATATGCATTCATGTGTATAATGCATTCCATTCAGGTACGTTAATTAATCGCGTGATGCGGAAGACGAACCAAGTCGACCCCAAGCGCGGGCTAACCCGCAGGATGAAGCTGATGGACCAACTTGAAGATGGTTAAATCAAGCAAGTGCTTGGTCGAGGGATACTCGTCAAGTGGACATCGCCTAACAAACACTAACCTAGTGTTACTCAGGCAAGCCCCGGTGCATTTGCCACTCTCCTTGATGTCTTTAAAATCTTTCTCACTTGATTGATGCATTAGGTGATAGGAGTTGAATGCTTAAACAATTCCTGCATTACCTTCCTTGAACTTGATTACCCTCCTTCAAACCCTGTTTTTACAAAAAGGTTTTACTATGCTTAGCCTTGCTTTAGAAAAACAAAAGGATTTGTTTTTACAAAATATGATATGGCAAAGGTGGGTGGGATGTTTTCGAAAATAAAACTTGATGGTGGATCTGTCAAAGGCCTTGATGGATTCAACATCGGAAAAGATGTACCTCTGCCAGGTACCAAACTTTGGGTTTGAAATGATTAAGCTGAGACCGGGCGAGTGACTTGCACGAGAAAGGAGTCTCGGTGTAGTGTCTCCGTCTGAGTCGATTAAGGACCGTGTCGATGTAGGCTTGATGACCGAGGACCCTTTAACTGGTCACATGCCTCGTCATGGGTAAGCCTTGCCTCGGGCAGACTAAGGCCAGAATAAGATAACACGAAATGGGCGTGGAGCGGTGGCGGGAGTAGCGTGTACCCTCCGTAGCAAGAGGCTGGACGGTGGTGTATCTGTGCTCTCGGTTTGCGTGAACCTGATCTGGTCTTAAGAACCCCGGTGGCGGGTTGACATATGCAAGGGTTAAGTGCTACATATGTCGTGTGATTGGAGATCCTCAGCTGAGTATAATCGATTCGGATCGCCGTACCTTCGCGGTTATGAAGACTTGGTCACTGACTTACACGTAGCAATCCAGTAAAGATAAACAGTTTTGTTAAGAAATTGGCTAGTGCAGGTCAAGTGATTGAACTAGGGTAGAAAGAACTCTAGTTGCAGGTAATTTTACTTAACTTGACAAATAAAACTGGATTTTTAAGGATCCACTTTTAGTAAGCATTTCTGCAAAACAGAGTCTTTGATTCTTGATAAGCCATACCTTGACTCCCTTATAACCAGCATACCCTTGAGAGTCTTTTCTTTAGTCGGGTAAGTCTTGCTAAGTAATTCCATACTCAGGGTTTTATTCCCTGTTGTTTTTCAGGTTCTAACTTTGTGCTATTGTTGATGGTGTTAAGTGCCGGTGGGCTCGGCCTTCTTATAAGTCTAAGTAACCCTTCTATACTTCTTATTGAGGATGATTCCTTGAGCTAGCATATATTTCAAACTTATACTTTTGTAATCACTCCGATAAACTAATATAAAATTTTTGTAACTTGTAAAATTTGGTAGTAAGATTTCCGCTGCAATAATATTGGTGTGTGTGATTTGTATTACTTAATCCCGCGATCTTGGTTGTAAGTGGTTTATCCGATGTCCTTGGGGCAATCGGACAGATCCTGTTAAGTTATCTGGTGCACATGCATAGCCGTCTGAAGTCTTTGGGACAAGGACATGTGCATGTGGGCCCAATAACTTGGAGGTTCTGCCACAGGCTGGTATCGGAGCAGGATTAAGTATATACGGTCACATACGTATTTTCAAAACAAAAGTTTTGGTTTCGAAAAACCTATTTTCAACTAAACACATTGTTTGGCTTTGAAAAACAGTTTTAAAAAACTATAATGCTAGCGACATCCTCTATTAAGCCCTAAGTTAAGGACTATCAGGTGGCTTAGTTCAAAACCACTAACCCACAACCGGGGGTATTGCATACATGTGTATTGTTATTTTTGAGGCCATTCAGTTCTGAATGGATCGACGCTCAGGTAAGGTGAGATGTGAGAGCATGACCGAACAAACATCGGTCTAGGGAAGAGTATAAAAAGCGCTTGATTATATACATGTTCCACATATGTATATATGAAGGCTGCGATATGGAGTATTTACTTTTTCGGGAATTCAGTACCCCATGGATGTGTATGGGTATACAGGCATGGGAATACTGAGCAGTGTAATGTACTTGTAACGACGCACCTACGCTCAGGTAAGAAGGTGAGTTACCATAATGAGTTGCCCTATGGTTAAAGTGTGGCAACGGCGCCTATGCATGGCTCGGCGCTTAATGAAGAGCTGGCCTCCATATAGCAATATATGGAGTATAAACTGTGATAAACTGACATGTGTGGATCTTGCATCATGGGAAATTGGGCTATGATGGAATTTTCTGCAGGTACACTAACCTCGAAAACGTATGTGTAGCTAACGACTAGCAAAATACCGTGAGAATCGTACGTATGCCACCGGTATAGAACGTTATTGCCATATTATGTTGGCAAAATCAGTGAGGACGCATAGGACGAGCATGCATCCTGATTGTTGCATCATGTTTGTCACCTATACACCCAAAATGCTTCTCTCATCTTTATTCCAGTAACCATTGATTGTAGATAATATGGTGTAATGTTGAATTATGAACTTCGATGAAATAGGTGTCCTCCATTCTTTAGGTAACCTATTAAGGTCTTATATGGTGTTTGCTCTTGTGCTTGATGTGTCGATAGAAGGTTAGTGACTTGTTTGCCTAAACCCAAAATTAGGCCATGTTCTTATCTGGTAAACATAGACCCAAATTTGAATTTACCATTATCCCTCCTTGACTAAAATCATGTAAATGAATGCTTAGATAATTTCCTTTGTTGTACATAAAGTGTACCCACGTTTAAAACAAGGATCTCAAGTCATGTCTCCTTCCAAAACCATTCCCTTGTTCCGTTGGTGCAAGCTGATATCCCTAATTCCATTTTGCCTCTTCTTGAGGATCATGTCGTTATTTTATCAACCCAACCCAGAAAAGACAGGTTTGATCATTTTCTTGAGTTTGATGCCTTTGGTTTCCCCATACCTATCGAAGGCATACCAACTTAATCCTTGACCTTGTGATCTCTGCGATGAGCATAGAAATATGCTTGGGGCTGAAATAACAGTCTCCCATCGTACTCCCTTCATTAACAAGTTTAGGTTATGGCCATGTCTTGTTCATTTCATCGGGCCATGATCTATTTGGCTCTCTACTTGTAACCATTCTTACAGGTGGAGTCTCTTTTGAATATTGTCATTCATACTCAGTCTATTTGTGTCGTGCGAGATTTGTTATTGTTTATGTCTGATAATGGTGTTGTGACTAAAACTGATGGTGCCGCGACGAAACCGAGGGCCTCCTGTGGATGCATACACATGGTTGCGCTACTAGGCACGCGCTGGTATCACGGTTAGTAGTTATAATCCATTATGAGACTATATCAATGTGTTATCTTGTCACAAATTGTTCTTACCATGTGAGATTCATTATTGGTGCCAGTTCGGTAATGGTGTCACGATTAACGACTTATGGTGCCGCAGCGAAACTGAGAGCCCCTTGTGAATGTACACACAAGGTTATGCTGCTTGGCGCATGCTGGTATCGATGTCTCTAGTCATGATCCATTTTGGAAGTACACTGATGTGTGATCTTCCGTGGAGTCCTCCCTTGAAACAATTTCTATGTTGTTTGTCAAGTGATCAAGCAACATCTATCATCTCTGTTGGATCAAAAGGGCATACCACTTTCATGTGTGATCTCTTATCTCTTGACTTTGATGGTGACTTCACACATACAAGTTCCCTTTACATCCTTTGTGTAAAGGTGAAGCCTTGGAGCTTTTTAGTGTTGCAAGACAACCAATTAGTTCCCAAAATGGAGATTGGTTTCCCCTGCTGCTGAAATGCAGGAGTTTGTTCATTCGCTCTCTTATTTAATCCAAGTATTCACTAACCAAGTGGATAATTCATCTCGCATGAGGAAACGGATGAACAACCTGACCAAATGGACTTCTATTCAAATACATGATCTCTTGTTAACCAGAGTGAACTCTCAACCATTGGCTTACCGATGGTACTGAGAGGACTTGCTCAATGACAAAAGTAGTTCAATTTTATCGATTTGCCTGAACTCACTTTGGTTCAATCTGTCCAAAGAAAATACTTACAAGAATCAAGATTAAGTCGGCTAGTAACCACCTAATCATCGCTCTAATCGTGCCTCGATCGCCTCGCGTGTGCTTTTCCAGCATGTGTGATCAAGTCGAGCCATGGTTAGTGCTCGATACCATGGATTGGTTGCGAAGGCAGCATCTACAGATCCCTCCGCTGGTGATTTTTTTCAAGTCTTTATCATTTTTCTTGGACTTGGATTCTCTGGCTAACACGAGTTAACTGGGATGTTATTCGACATTCACACTTGTCTCGTGTACTATGAACTCACTGTGACCACTTGTTGGTAAACCTCTTTCAGTGTGTTTTACCCACGATGGTTGCATCTGATTCTGTTTGGGTAAAATCGCGTATTTGCCGCTCGCTCAACAGACTCGGATAGTACAGTGTCATCAGAAAAAGAAAACTGCACACATGGAACCTTATGTGTTCTCATGGCAGACATCGTCTCTACTGATGGACATATCTAATTTAGCTTGTGGCAATACATGCTATGTCCACTAGGGAAACGACATTCTGAGACACTCGCCTTCGCTTTGGACTGTCTTAGGGTTACCGCTGATATGGACGTGGGTTACATGCTTCTCTATCCTTAGAAGTCTTTCGCTTTGAATCTCGGGACGAGATTTTTTTAAGGGGGGAGGGCTGTAACACCCCAGGTGTTTATATTCCGCTCGACAACGAGTACGGATGCAAGCACGTAATCAGTGGATAAAACGGATGCCAAAATTTTAATCCTTTTCACTTATCGCGATTTTTATATCGCATCTGTTCCGTCTGTCGCGAGCGCGACATCGTTTTTATTTTTATCTATCCGGACTCTTCCTTAATCTTCGTAATGTTCGGAATTCCGAAAATCGGTGCGTCCGATGAGTATTTAAAATTCATCGCCCGCGAATACGAATTCGGAAGTTCGAGCTCACTCGGATGGTTTTATCCGGATAAATTAATTTGAACTCGACAACTAAAATTGTTCGGAGTAAAATAATCTAAATCGCGCATCGCCGAGAGAAATCATGCGCAAGACTAATAATCAGAAGTATTTGGTAATTAGAGCCGGACTTGAATAATTTCTAATCAGTTTAACTTCAACGAAATTAGTCATAAATTAAAATACCGAAGTCGAAATCCATTAATTCAGTCCATTTACGTTCTGTCCGAAACAAACCAAACTACTGTAATAAACAAAATCAAAACTGAGACAGCTCGTCCGAGAAATTTTAATTGAGCTCAAATTCACCGGTAAATTATCCGTGGCTGTGGAACCAGGTGTTCAGACACGGATGAAATTATTGATTTCAGATCAATTGGAATACAGTTCGAAAAACTGTTCTGATTGGTTCCGATTACGTTTCGCTCCGATCTAAAAAAATCAAGACTTAAAGATATTTGTGATTTCTGGAAATTAAAACAAAAAAACATAAAAATCTAAAACTAAAAATCCCAGTCGATTTTATCCTATCTCTAACCGCCCCTCGCCTGAGATTTTTTTACCGCAGCCGTCGTTATCCTTATCTTTACCTTGATCTTTTTTCAGCCGTCCTCATCCTCTCTATGAGAGCCGACGCCCAGCCTTATCTTGAGCACGGACTTCATCTTCTCCAACCTCCAAGCTCCAGCACCGGGCCGCACGGCTCTTCCTGCTCTGTGCGCGCGTTCCCTACCCAGCGACGCTCCTCCAAGCTTCTCCCTCCCTGCGCGTTTCTCTGCTCACGGCGCTCCCTGTCCGCTCGTCCAACAGCTGCCCAAGTCCGGCCTCTGCTTGGATCTCGTCTGTGCCATGGAGCTCTCCCCTGCCGCGCCCAGTCCAAGCTCCTCCCCTGCCGGCGTCCAGCACCCGGCCGGATCTCTGATGGCGCGCGTGCCCTTCTCTTGGCGGTGCTCACTTTCTGCTTCTCTCTCTCTCGAGCTCGCCGCAGTGCTTTTCCCTTGCTCCCATGGCGCGCCGGCCGCTCCTCTCTGCCCAGCATAGTGTCAGCCCCTGTACTCAGGATGCTGATGAACACCAACAGGACACGCAGAATAGGCAGGCACCAAGGGAGATGGGCCGCCGCGCCAGGAAGCCCAGTGTCCGCTTTGCCGGCCCAGAGTGGCAGTGTTAGCTGTAGCTTTATTATATGCTGTAAGGGAGAGTGGAAAACCTATGTCATGTATGAACTCACATTTATCTGAATACCCTAATCTACCTCGGGGGAACACTTCCAGTTCCTCCTTCTCCCTCTCCTTCTCTTCTCCAGTTCGAGTTGGTTCCTGTTAGCAATCTGGTTGCTAACAACTGGTATCAAAGGTCCCACGATCGCTGAGCCTGGAGTCGGTGCACCACTACACGAGAGGAGCACGGATGGCAGGGGCTTCGGATCCGAGCATCGCCATCGCATTGGAAGAACAGTCCAAGTCGTTGAAAGCTCAAGCCAAATCGCTGGACTCTACCCAGAAACTCCTCCAGCGCATCTGCGACCGCTTCGACGCCCAGGATGCGCGCTACCGCGTCCTGGAAGCTTCCGTGGCCAGCCAGGCGGTGGATCTGGCGACTCTCCGCGCCGGGGAGGGTGACGCGGTGTCCAACCTGCGGGCGGATCTGGAGCACCAAGTGGCGTCGCGGGTAGCGGAGATCGAGTCCTTCGTGTGGGACCGCGTCGACGCCATCGCCGCGGACGCCAGCACCCGGGTGGCTGCGCTGGAGAACGTCCACGCGGTGTTCGACAGTTGGCGGCCCCGGATCGAGAACTCCGTCGACTCGGTGCGCGCTGAACTCTCCAAGGTCGCCAAGCTGCTCGAGCGCGGGGCGCTAACGGAGTCGGAGGCCTCTCCTGGCATCCTCGGCGTCCATCAAGCGGCAGCGGGGCGTCAATCGACATCCGCGACGAACGCAGCAGGCCATACTGGGCACCGCGCTGCACAACCGACACGGGAGGTGGGTGCTGGGTATGTCTACGCCCATACCCAACACCAACTCCCGGACAATGGTATGCCCAGGGATCCCTACTCCCAGTTCATTCAACATAATCATGCTAATGGGGAAAATAGGGTCCACAATCACTACAATCCTTACCACACCGAGGGTACTGCTGCCGACCATTTACCCACTCCTCCCTCCCTCGGTCACTTGCCCAAGCTCAACTTCCCTCCATTCGACGGAGACAACCCCAAATTATGGCAAGCTAGGTGTGTCGACTACTTTTACATGTATGCCGTCCACCCTAGTATATGGATTACGGTTTCTACCATGACCTTTTCTGGCCCCGCAGCGCGGTGGTTACAGGCTGTTAAACCTACACTGTTCTCCATGTCTTGGGAGGAGTTCTGCCAACTACTTCTAGACCGCTTTGGCAAACAAGAACACGAAATCCTTATCCGTCGTTTATTCCACATCAAGCAAACCACTACTGTCATTGCCTACATTGATCAGTTTGCCCAACTGCTAGACCAACTCCGTGCCTATCAGACCATCACAGACCCCCTTTATTATACTATGAAATTTCTGGATGGTTTGAAAGATGACATTAAGTCTGTTGTAATGATTCAACGCCCCAAAGATTTGGATACTACCTTCGTTCTCGCTCAATTGCAGGAAGAGGTGGGAGATACGGCCAAGAAACGGGAGTTACGCAAGTGGGATCTGTCTTCGCAATTCAGATCTTATTCCAAGGGCCCAATGCCCTTGCCACTGCCACCAAACAAGACATTGTCGCCACTAGCAGCTGTCAATGACAAGTTGGGGCAGGTTCCTGCCAAGCCGCATTCAACAACTGAAGAACGTTTGTCCAACCTATATGCTTATCGCAAGGCTCAGGGACTCTGTTACAAATGTGGGTTGGCTTATTCCAAAGGTCACAAGTGCCCAGATGTTGTGCAGCTTCATTTGGTCGAGGAACTTTGGCAACACTTGGATCTGTGTGACTCTGATGATCCACCAGTCGCGGACGAAGCTGAGCTCCACAATCTGCTGCTTTCTCAGTCTGCTGCAGGCCTAAAAGTTTCTTCCAAGACGATGAAGTTCAGGGGTTCCATACAGGGTTTGGAATTATTAATCCTCCTGGATTCAGGCAGTTCGCATACCTTTCTGAGTGCTTCAGTTGCAGCACAGCTTGAGGGGTGCTCGCTGGTAAATGTTCCAATGCCAGTACAGGTGGCCAATGGTCATAAGCTGCTCTGTTCTTATGAATTACGGGACACGATATGGTTCCTCAACGAGTATCAGTTCCAATCTACACTGAAGATTTTACCACTGACCACGTACGATATGGTGGTCGGCATGGATTGGTTGGAGTTGCATAGTCCTATGTCCGTTCACTGGTTGGATAAGTGGCTCACCATTCCCTACCGAGGTTCCATCATCAAGCTCTTGGGCCTTCAATCAAGTTCATCACAGTGTGCTGTACTGGAGCTTTGCCACATTACCACGCTGCCAGACAAAGACACTCAGCTCGTTCAAGAATTACCGGAACAGCTGCAACAACTCCTTGCGCGTTTCTCCCATGTGTTTGCTCTGCCGCAAGGGCTTCCACCTGCCAGAGACTGTGATCACCACATTCCTCTTGTGCCAGGTGTCAGACCAGTACAAATCCGACCATACCGTTACGCCCCAGCCCTCAAAACAGAAATAGAAAAACAGGTAGCTGAGATGCTCCAATCTGGTATTATTGAACGCAGCAAAAGTGAATTTTCCAGCTCGGTGATCCTAGTGAGGAAGAAAGACGACACATATCGGTTCTGCGTCGATTATAGGCACCTTAATGCTATCACGGCAAAGACAAAATTTCCAGTTCCCATCATCGATGAATTTCTGGATGAACTGCATGGAGCAGCGTGGTTCTCCACCTTAGACCTCCGAGCTGGGTTCCACCAAATTCGACTAGCCCCGGAGGACCAACACAAGTCAGCGTTCCAAACCCATCATGGCCACTTTGAGTTCAAGGTGATGGCATTTGGTCTCTCCGGAGCTCCAGCTACCTTTCAAGGCGCTATGAACCGAACGTTGGGTCCGTTACTGCGTTCCTGCGTGCTCGTCTTCTTTGACGACATACTCGTATATAGTCCTACTTGGGAGGATCATCTTCACCACCTAGAACAAGTCCTGCAATTATTGTCCACAGACCAGTGGCAAGTGAAGCTCTCCAAGTGTTCCTTCGCCAAGCAACAGATCCATTATTTGGGCCATGTCATTTCCAACAAGGGTGTGGCCACCGATCCTTCTAAGGTTGCTGTTGTCACCACTTGGCCCCAACCTACAAATTGCAAACAATTACGTGGCTTTCTGGGTCTAGCGGGTTACTACCGTAAGTTTGTACGGCATTTTGGGGTCATCGCCAAAACACTTACCAGCCTTCTCAAGAAGAACACGCCATTTGTTTGGACTGGAGACCATGAGCAATCCTTTCAGGCTCTGAAGACTGCTTTGTCCACGGCACCGGTCCTTGCTCTGCCAGATTTTACCAAACAGTTTGCTATCGAGACTGACGCTTCGGGCACGGGCATTGGTGCAGTTCTCACACAGGAAGGCCATCCTCTTGCGTTTGTCAGTAAGGCACTCAGTACCAAGACTCAAGGCCTCTCAACTTACGAGAAGGAATATCTGGCAGTTCTGTTGGCAGTGAACCAGTGGAGACCTTATCTTCAGCACTCAGAATTCATTATCTTCTCGGACCAACGCAGTCTGTCTCACCTGTCCGAGCAGAGGCTCCATACCCCTTGGCAGCAGCGCGTCTTCACTAAGCTTCTCGGTCTTCAGTACCAAATTGTGTACAAAAAAGGGGTGGATAATGGTGCAGCGGACGCATTGTCTCGCCGCCCCCAAGAGGGCCTCGAAGTGTTCCAGGTGTCTGCTGCTTGTTCACAATGGTTGTCCAAGGTGGTTCAGGGTTACAGTCAGGACAGCAAAGCCCAGTCCTTGCTCACTGAATTGTCACTCCAACCTGTGACCGAGGGTCCCTACTCGCTGCATCAAGGGTTGATCCGTTACAAGGGCCGTGTCTGGCTGGGCAACAATATGTCTCTCCAACAGCAGATCATGTCCGCCCTCCACGATAGTGCTTTAGGCGGGCACTCGGGTTTTCCAGTCACTTATCGCCGCGTGAAGCAGTTGTTCTCCTGGCCTGGTCTCAAGAAAACAGTCAGGGATTATGTCACCTCATGCTCCATTTGCCAGCAGGCCAAGTCAGATCGAGCCAAGTATCCTGGCCTTCTTCAACCCTTACCAGTACCGGAACACGCCTGGCAGGTAGTCTCCTTGGATTTCATTGAGGGTCTCCCGCGTTCTGGTAATGCTGATTGTATTCTGGTGGTGGTGGACACCTTCAGTAAATATGCACATTTTATTGGATTGCTTCATCCCTTCACAGCACTTAAAGTGGCACAACTATTCATAGCTCACGTGTACAAATTGCACGGGTTGCCCAAGGCGCTAGTGTCAGACAGAGACAAGATTTTTACAAGTACTCTCTGGCAGGAACTGTTTCGCCTTTCTGACACAAAACTCCAAATGAGCACAGCATATCATCCTCAAAGTGATGGACAAACTGAGCGGGTCAACCAATGTCTTGAAACCTTTCTCCGCAGTTTTGTCCATTCGTGTCCGAACAAGTGGAGCGCTTGGTTACCTCAGGCTGAGTTCTGGTACAATACTTGCCCTCATTCTTCCTTGGGCATGTCTCCATTCGAGGTACTGTATGGGCGTGCGCCGCGTCACCTGGGAATACTTCCTGCAGATGCAATCACCAGCTCTGACCTGTCCGAATGGATGTCCCAACGCGAGATAATCCTACGCGTCATCAAGCACAACCTATTGAGAGCCAAGCAACGCATGAAACACCAAGCTGACAAGGGCCGTTCAGAGCGAGAATTTGCAGTGGGCGACCTCGTTTTCGTCAAGCTGCAGCCTTATGTTCAAGGATCAGTTGCGCCTCGTGCTTGCCATAAACTCAGCTTCAAGTTCTTTGGCCCTTTTGAGGTCCTACAGCGGGTGGGTACAGTTGCTTATAAGCTGAAACTCCCAGAAGATGCAGTTATCCATCCTGTCTTCCATGTTTCTCAGTTGAAAAAATACATCAGTCCATCAACACCGGTTAGTGCTCTTGTCCCTACAACCGACCTGTCTATGCAATTCCCAGCGCAGATTCTGGACCGTCGCTCGGTATCTAGAGGGGGTTCCTCGGTGGCACAAGTGCTTGTTCGCTGGTCTGGCATGGACAACTCTCTGGCGTCCTGGGAAGATGAAGCTCCGTTGAGGATGAAGTTTCCAGCTGCGGCCGCTTGGGGGCAAGCGCCGTTTCAAGGAGGGGAGGATGTCAGCCCCTGTACTCAGGATGCTGATGAACACCAACAGGACACGCAGAATAGGCAGGCACCAAGGGAGATGGGCCGCCGCGCCAGGAAGCCCAGTGTCCGCTTTGCCGGCCCAGAGTGGCAGTGTTAGATGTAGCTTTATTATATGCTGTAAGGGAGAGTGGAAAACCTATGTCATGTATGAACTCACATTTATCTGAATACCCTAATCTACCTCGGGGGAACACTTCCAGTTCCTCCTTCTCCCTCTCCTTCTCTTCTCCAGTTCGAGTTGGTTCCTGTTAGCAAGCTTCTTTCTCTGCTTCTCCCAGTCGGCCGAGGCCCCGCCCGTCCGTGCTCCTTCTTCTAGCTCCAGCTCACGGCGTTCCCTCTGCTGAGCCATGGCTGTCGTGCCTCCGCTCCCTTGTTTTCCCTGCGCGCAGCAATGAGGTTTCTGCCGCCTAGCCTTCGCTCTCTTCAACCTCCAGCTCGCCACGGCGCTCGGTCCTGCTCGATGTTCCTTTGCTCGCCTAGATTCCCCCTTGCCATGGCCGTGCGTGCCGGCTCACTGCTTGCTCGACCGCGTTCCTGGATCGGCCAGCGTCGCGTGTAGTTTAGGTGTTTGCGGTCGGTGGATCCTCGTCGTCGATACTGCGCTTGCTGATGGCCGAAGCTCGGGTCGTTCGTGGTGCTGTCGCGCCATCGCCTCGGTCTGGCCGTCGGCCAGGACCTCTCAATACTCAGCTCCCTGTTCGTCCACAGTGCGCCCTGTTTTCTTTGTCTTGTCGTCGTCGTTCAGTCACCGCGCCCTCAGCTCGCGCAGCTTGCTTGTGGCCCGGTCACTCGCCCTCGGCCACAGCCTTGATCTATCACGGTCCGGCTCACCGTCAACCCGCTCGGACTCTGCCCTGGCTAAGCCTTTCTGCTCGTGCCGTTGTGGCGTTATCGTCGTTCGTCTTCATGTGGTGGATACAACAACGTCGTCGTTTACTATATGGGGTTCATGGTCGACTTTGTCACCCGAAGAGTGATTCTGGAGTTGGATAAAAATGTGAGAAAAGTCCGTGCAACAATTGCCAGAAGCCCGATCGGATATCCAAACTGAGAACCGTCGTCGTCCTCGCGGTTATCAAATCGATTCGATCGTGGTGAGCCAATTTATTATTTCAGTTCATTGAATTAGATAATTATATAGCCACGATGATTTTTCTTGTCGTTAGCATAGGCACATTGTATGACGACTTCTAGATTGGTAGCCGTACCTGTTGCTGATCCTCTTAAGTGTCATTGGAAGGATTTCCCTTCCTTTGTTTTCTTTTTATATTATAATGGCACATAAAATTCTTATAGAGGCGTCTCATTTCGTGTAGCAGTTAGTTGTATATCTAGTCGCGAAGTAGTTGCGATATGTGGCGAAGTATAGATTTTAGATAATAAAGATACAAAGCATGTGTTGGAAGACTTGTATGCGTAGCGTGATTAGTTTATGATGCGAAAGATAGGTTAAGTATTTTCTCTAGCTAGTTAGTAAGTCTGACGATGTTGTCGTGCCGATTTAGTTTGCTTAAATAAATTAATACTTGGCTAGTAGGCATTTTAATGAGCTGGCGGGTAATGCAAAGTCGTCCAGTCTGCTAGTTTAGAAAATTGACGTGTTTCTATTCGTGTTTTAAGATTTAAATATCTTAGACTAATGAATTTAAAATTAATAAGTTTTTGGTGTTGAACTTTAACTAAGGCAAATAGAGTGTGAATACATATATTGTTGTTTTGCGATATATAAGCTACCTTTGAATAGGCTAGAGAAGCGTAATTATTGCGCTTAGTCGTATATCGGTAACTAGTATTTCTGTAAGAACTTATACAACGCCTCGCCGCTAGGTGTTTCGCTATCGCGTAGCACTATTTAGGTGTGTGATATTCTTGTCGATATGCATTCATGTGGATAATGCATTCCATTCAGATACGTTAATTAATCGCGTGATGAGAAAGACGAACCAAGTCGACCCCAAGCGCGGGCTAACCCGCAGGATGAAGCTGATGGACCAACCTGAAGATGGTTAAATCAAGCAAGTGCTTGGTCGAGGGATACTCGTCAAGTGGACATCGCCTAACAAACATTAACCTAGTGTTACTCCGGCAAGCCCCGGTGCATTTGCCACTCTCCTTGATGTCTTTAAAATCTTTCTCACTTGATTGATGCATTAGGTGATAGGAGTTGAATGCTTAAACAATTCCTGCATTACCTTCCTTGAACTTGATTACCCTCCTTCAAACCCTGTTTTTACAAAAAGGTTTTACTATGCTTAGCCTTGCTTGAGAAAAACAAAAGGATTTGTTTTTACAAAATATGATATGGCAAAGGTGGGTGGGATGTTTTCGAAAATAAAACTTGATGGTGGATCTGTCAAAGGCCTTGATGGATTCAACATCGGAAAAGATGTACCTCTACCAGGTACCAAACTTTGGGTTTGAAATGATTAAGCTGAGACCGGGCGAGTGACTTGCACGAGAAAGGAGTCTCGGTGTAGTGTCTCCGTCTGAGTCGATTAAGGACCGTGTCGATGTAGGCTTGATGACCGAGGACCCTTTAACTGGTCACATGCCTCGTCATGGGTAAGCCTTGCCTCGGGCAGACTAAGGCCAGAATAAGATAACACGAAATGGGCGTGGAGCGGTGGCGGGAGTAGCGTGTACCCTCCGTAGCAAGAGGCTGGACGGTGGTGTATCTGTGCTCTCGGTTTGCGTGAACCTGATCTGGTCTTAAGAACCCCGGTGGCGGGTTGACATATGCAAGGGTTAAGTGCTACATATGTCGTGTGATTGGAGATCCTCAGCTGAGTATAATCGATTCGGATCGCCGTACCTTCGCGGTTATGAAGACTTGGTCACTGACTTACACGTAGCAATCCAGTAAAGATAAACAGTTTTGTTAAGAAATTGGCTAGTGCAGGTCAAGTGATTGAACTAGGGTAGAAAGAACTCTAGTTGCAGGTAATTTTACTTAACTTGACAAATAAAACTGGATTTTTAAGGATCCACTTTTAGTAAGCATTTCTGCAAAACAGAGTCTTTGATTCTTGATAAGCCATACCTTGACTCCCTTATAACCAGCATACCCTTGAGAGTCTTTTCTTTAGTCGGGTAAGTCTTGTTGAGTAATTCCATACTCAGGGTTTTATTCCCTGTTGTTTTTCAGGTTCTAACTTTGTGCTATTGTTGATGGTGTTAAGTGCCGGTGGGCTCGGCCTTCTTATAAGTCTAAGTAACCCTTCTATACTTCTTATTGAGGATGATTCCTTGAGCTAGCATATAACTTATACTTTTGTAATCACTCCGATAAACTAATATAAAATTTTTGTAACTTGTAAAATTTGGTAGTAAGATTTCCGCTGCAATAATATTGGTGTGTGTGATTTGTATTACTTAATCCCGCGATCTTGGTTGTAAGTGGTTTATCCGATGTCCTTGGGGCAATCGGACAGATCCTGTTAAGTTATCTGGTGCACATGCATAGCCGTCTGAAGTCTTTGGGACAAGGACATGTGCATGTGGGCCCAATAACTTGGAGGTTCTGCCACAATGGTCTCCACCAGAAATCCCAGAATGTGATCTATTGCAAGGAAACATATGTGGGGTGAGGTGTACAAGCCTATGGCTGATGATAAATGGCCACACAACACCCATTTTGGTCGAAAATAGCCATGAACGACCATTTTCAATTGTACCGAAGGCTAACACATTCGGATTTTTGACCAAGAAATGGTCTCCACCAGAAATCAAAGAATGTGATCTATGGAAAGGAAACATATGTGGGGTGAGGTTTATGAGCCTCTGGTCGATGATCAATGGCCACACAACCCCCATTTTTGTCGAAAATAGCCATGAATGACCATTTTCAATAATACCGAAGGCTAACACGTACATATTTTTGACCAAGAAATGGTGTCCACCAGAATTCCAAGAATGCGATCTATGGCAAGGAAACATATGTGGGGTGAGCTGTACGAGCCTCTGGTCAATGATAAATGGCCACAACCCCCATTTTAATCAAAAATAGCCATGAACGACCATTTCCAATAATACCGAAGGCTAACACCAACAGATTTTTGACCAAGAAATGGACTCCACTAGAAATCCAAGAATGTGATCTATGGCAAGGAAACATATGTGGGATGAGGTATACGAGCCTCTGGTGATGATAAATGGCCACACAACCCCCATTTTTGATGAAAATAGCCATGAACGAGCATTTTCAATAATACCGAAGGCTAACACCTACGAATTTTTGACTAAGAAACGGTCTCCACCAGAAATCCAAGAATGTGATCTATGGCAAGGAAACATATGTGGGGAGAGGTGTACGAGCCTCTGGTCGATGATCAATGGCCACACAACCCCCATTTTTGTCGAAAATAGCCATGAACGACCATTTTCAATGACACTGAAGGCTAACACCTACGGATTTTTGACCAAGAAATGGTCTCCACCATAAATCCAAGAATGTGATCAATGGTAAGGAAACATATGTGTAGTGAGGTGTATGAGCCTCTGGTCGAAGATCAATGGCCATGCAACCCCCATTTTTGTCGAAAATAGCCATAAATGACGGTTTTCAATAATACCGAAGGCTAACACATTCGGATTTTTGCCCAAGAAATGGTCTCCACCAGAAATCCAAGAATGTGATCTATGGCAAGGAAACATATGTGGGGTGAGGTTTACGAGCCTCTGGTCGATGATCAATGGCCACACAACCCCGATTTTGTCGAAAATAGCCATGAACGACCATTTTCAATAATACCGAAGGCTAACACGTACGGATTTTTTACCAAGAAATGGACTCCACTAGAAATCCAAGAATGTGATCTATGGCAAGGAAACATATGTGGGGTGAGGTGTACGAGCCTCTGGTCGATGATAAATGGCCACACAACCCCCATTTTTGATGAAAATAGCCATGAACGACCATTTTCAATAATACCGAAGGCTAACACCTACGGATTTTTGACCAAGAAATGGTCTCCACCAGAAATCCAAGAATGTAATCTATGGCAAGGAAACATATGTGGTGTGAGGTGTACGAGCCTCTGGTCGATGATCAATGGCCACACAACCCCCATTTTTGTCGAAAATAGCCATGAATGACCATTTTCAATAATACTGAAGGCTAACACGTACAGATTTTTGACCAAGAAATGGTGTCCACCAGAATTCCAAGAATGCGATCTATGGCAAGGAAACATATGTGGGGTGAGCTGTACGAGCCTCTGGTCAATGATAAATGGCCACACAACCCCCATTTTAATCGAAAATAGCCATGAACGACTATTTTCAATAATACCGAAGGCTAACTCCAACTGATTTTTGACCAAGAAATGGACTCCACCAGAAATCCCAGAATGTGATCTATTGCAAGGAAACATATGTGGGGTGAGGTGTACAAGCCTCTGGCTGATGATAAATGGCCACACAACACCCATTTTGGTCGAAAATAGCCATGAACGACCATTTTCAATTGTACCGAAGGCTAACACATTCGGATTTTTGACCAAGAAATGGTCTCCACCAGAAATCAAAGAATGTGATCTATGGAAAGGAAACATATGTGGGGTGAGGTTTACGAGCCTCTGGTCGATGATCAATGGCCACACAACCCCCATTTTTGTCGAAAATAGCCATGAATGACCATTTTCAATAATACCGAAGGCTAACACGTACATATTTTTGACCAAGAAATGGTGTCCACCAGAATTCCAAGAATGCGATCTATGGCAAGGAAACATATGTGGGGTGAGCTGTACGAGCCTCTGGTCAATGATAAATGGCCGCAACCCCCATTTTAATCGAAAATAGCCATGAACGACCATTTCCAATAATACCGAAGGCTAACACCAACGGATTTTTGACCAAGAAATGGACTCCACTAGAAATCCAAGAATGTGATCTATGGCAAGGAAACATATGTGGGATGAGGTATACGAGCCTCTGGTGATGATAAATGGCCACACAACCCCCATTTTTGATGAAAATAGCCATGAACGAGCATTTTCAATAATACCGAAGGCTAACACCTACGAATTTTTGACTAAGAAACGGTCTCCACCAGAAATCCAAGAATGTGATCTATGGCAAGGAAACATATGTGGGGAGAGGTGTACGAGCCTCTGGTCGATGATCAATGGCCACACAACCCCCATTTTTGTCGAAAATAGCCATGAACGACCATTTTCAATGACACTGAAGGCTAACACCTACGGATTTTTGACCAAGAAATGGTCTCCACCATAAATCCAAGAATGTGATCAATGGTAAGGAAACATATTTGTAGTGAGGTGTATGAGCCTCTGGTCGAAGATCAATGGCCATGCAACCCCCATTTTTGTCGAAAATAGCCATAAATGACGGTTTTCAATAATACCGAAGGCTAACACATTCGGATTTTTGCCCAAGAAATGGTCTCCACCAGAAATCCAAGAATGTGATCTATGGCAAGGAAACATATGTGGGGTGAGGTTTACGAGCCTCTGGTCGATGATCAATGGCCACACAACCCCGATTTTGTCGAAAATAGCCATGAACGACCATTTTCAATAATACCGAAGGCTAACACGTACGGATTTTTTACCAAGAAATGGACTCCACTAGAAATCCAAGAATGTGATCTATGGCAAGGAAACATATGTGGGGTGAGGTGTACGAGCCTCTGGTCGATGATAAATGGCCACACAACCCCCATTTTTGATGAAAATAGCCATGAACGACCATTTTCAATAATACCGAAGGTTAACACCTACGGATTTTTGACCAAGAAATGGTCTCCACCAGAAATCCAAGAATGTAATCTATGGCAAGGAAACATATGTGGTGTGAGGTGTACGAGCCTCTGGTCGATGATCAATGGCCACACAACCCCCATTTTTGTCGAAAATAGCCATGAATGACCATTTTCAATAATACCGAAGGCTAACACGTACGGATTTTTGACCAAGAAATGGTGTCCACCAGAATTCCAAGAATGCGATCTATGGCAAGGAAACATATGTGGGGTGAGCTGTACGAGCCTCTGGTCAATGATAAATGGCCACACAACCCCCATTTTAATCGAAAATAGCCATGAACGACCATTTCCAATAATACCGAAGGCTAACACCAACGGATTTTTGACCAAGAAATGGACTCCACTAGAAATCCAAGAATGTGATCTATGGCAAGGAAACATATGTGGGATGAGGTATACGAGCCTCTGGTGATGATAAATGGCCACACAACCCCCATTTTTGATGAAAATAGCCATGAACGAGCATTTTCAATAATACCGAAGGCTAACACCTCGAATTTTTGACCAAGAAACGGTCTCCACCAGAAATCCAAGAACGTGATCTATGGCAAGGAAACATATGTGGGGAGAGGTGTACGAGCCTCTGGTCGATGATCAATGGCCACACAACCCCCATTTTTGTCGAAAATAGCCATGAACGACCATTTTCAATGACACTGAAGGCTAACACCTACGGATTTTTGACCAAGAAATGGTCTCCACCATAAATCCAAGAATGTGATCAATGGTAAGGAAACATATTTGTAGTGAGGTGTATGAGCCTCTGGTCGAAGATCAATGGCCATGCAACCCCCATTTTTGTCGAAAATAGCCATAAATGACGGTTTTCAATAATACCGAAGGCTAACACATTCGGATTTTTGCCCAAGAAATGGTCTCCACCAGAAATCCAAGAATGTGATCTATGGCAAGGAAACATATGTGGGGTGAGGTTTACGAGCCTCTGGTTGATGATCAATGGCCACACAACCCCGATTTTGTCGAAAATAGCCATGAACGACCATTTTCAATAATACCGAAGGCTAACACGTACGGTTTTTTTACCAAGAAATGGACTCCACTAGAAATCCAAGAATGTGATCTATGGCAAGGAAACATATGTGGGGTGAGGTGTACGAGCCTCTTGTCGATGATAAATGGCCACACAACCCCCATTTTTGATGAAAATAGCCATGAACGACCATTTTCAATAATATCGAAGGCTAACACCTACGGATTTTTGACCAAGAAATGGTCTCCACCAGAAATCCAAGAATGTAATCTATGGCAAGGAAACATATGTGGTGTGAGGTGTACGAGCCTCTGGTCGATGATCAATGGCCACACAACCCCCATTTTTGTCGAAAATAGCCATGAACGACCATTTTCAATGACACTGAAGGCTAACACCTACGAATTTTTGATCAAGAAATGGTCTCCACCATAAATCCAAGAATGTGATCAATGGCAAGGAAACATATGTGTAGTGAGGTGTATGAGCCTCTGGTCGAAGATCAATGGCCACGCGACCCCCATTTTTTCGAAAATAGCCATGAATGACCATTTTCAATAATACCGAAGGCTAACACATTCGGATTTTTGCCCAAGAAATGGTCTCCACCAGAAATCCAAGAATGTGATCTATGGCAAGGAAACATATGTTGGGTGAGGTGTACGAGCCTCTGGTCGATGATCAATGGACATAACCCCAATTTTGTCGAAAATAGCCATGAACGACCATTTTCAGTAATACCGAAGGCTAACACATACGAATTTTTGACCAAGAAATGGTCTCCACTAGAAATCCAAGAATGTGATCTATGGCAAGGAAACATACGTGGGGTGAGGTGTACGAGCCAAAGGTCAATGATAAATGGCCACACCACCCCCATTTTTGTCGAAAATAGCCATGAACGACCATTTTCAATAATACCGAAGGCTAACACGTACGGATTTTTGACCTAGAAATGGACTCCACCAGAAATCCAAGAATGTGATCTATAGCAAGGAAACATATGTGGGGTGAGGTGTACGAGCCTCTGGTCGATGATAAATGGCCACACAACTCTCATTTTTTATTTAAATAGCCATGAACAACCATTTTCAATAATACCGAAGGCTAACACCTACAGATTTTTGACCAAGAAATGGTCTCCCCCAGAAATCCAAGAATGTGACCTACGGCAAGGAAACATATATGTGGGGTGAGGTGTATGAGCCTCTAGTCGATGATCAATGGCCACACAACCCCCAATTTTGTCAAAAATAGCCATGAACGACCATTTTCAATAGTACCGAAGGCTAACACATTCGGATTTTTGACTAAGAAATGGTCTCCACCAGAAATCAAAGAATGTGATCTATGGCAAGGAAACATATGTGGGGTGAGGTTTACGAGCCTCTGGTCGATGATCAATGGCCACACAATCCCCATTTTTGTCGAAAATAGCCATGAATGGCCATTTTCAATAATACCGAATGCTAACACGTACGGATTTTTGACCAAGAAATGGTCTCCACCAGAAATCCAAGAATGTGATCTATGGAAAGGAAACATATGTGGGGTGAGGTGTACGAGCCTCTGGGCCATGATAAATGGCCACACAACCCCCATTTTAGTCGAAAATGGCCATGAACGACCATTTTCAATAATACCGAATGCTAACACGTACGGATTTTTCACCAAGAAATGGTCTCCACCAGAAATCCAAGAATGTGATCTATTGCAAGGAAACATATGTGGGGTGAGGTGTACGAGCCTCTGGCCGATGATAAATGGCCACACAACACCCATTTTGGTCGAAAATAGCCATGAACGACCATTTTCAATAGTACCGAAGGCTAACACATTAGGATTTTTGACCAAGAAATGGTCTCCACCAGAAATCAAAGAATGTGATCTATGGCAAGGAAACATATGTGGGGTGAGGTTTACGAGCCTCTGGTCGATGATCAAGGGCCACACAACCCCCATTTTTGTCGAAAATAGACATGAATGACCATTTTCAATAATACCGAAGGCTAACACGTACGGATTTTTGACCAAGAAATGTTGTCCACCAGAAATCCAAGAATGCGATCTATGGCAAGGAAACATATGTGGCGTGAGGTGTACGAGCCTCTGGTCGATGATCAATGGCCACACAACCCCCATTTTTGTCGAAAATAGCCATGAACGACCATTTTCAATGACACTGAAAGGCTAACACCTACGGATTTTTGACCAAGAAATGGTCTCCACCAGAAATCTAAGAATGTGATCTATGGCAAGAAAACATATGTGGGGTGAACTGTACGAGCCTCTGGTCGATGATCAATGGCCACACAACCCCCATTTTTGTCGAAAATAGCCATGAACGACCATTTTCAATGACACTGAAGGCTAACACCAAAGGATTTTTGACCAAGAAATGGTCTCCACCATAAATCTAAGAATGTGATCAATGGCAAGGAAACATATGTGTAGTGAGGTGTATTAGCCTCTGGTTGAAGATTAATGGCCACGCAACCCCCATTTTTGTCGAAAATAGCAATGAACGACCATTTTCAATAATACCGAAGGCTAACAGATTCGGATTTTTGCCCAAGAAATGGTCTCCACCAGAAATCAAAGAATGTGGGGTGAGGTGTACGAGCCTCTGGTCGATGATTAATGGCCACACAAGCCCCATTTTGTCGAAAATAGCCATGAATGACCATTTTCAATAATACCGAAGGCTAACACGTACGGATTTTTGGCCAAGAAATGGACTCCACCAGAAATCCAAGAATGTGATCTATGGCAAGGAAACATATGTGGGGTGAGGTGTACGAGCCTCTGGTCGATGATAAATGGCCACACAACCCTCATTTTTGATGAAAATAGCCATGAACGACCATTTTCAATAATACCGAAGGCTGACACCTACGAATTTTTGACAAAGAAATGTTCTCCACCAGAAATCCAAGAATGTGATCTATGGCAAGGAAACATATGTGGGGTGAGGTGTACGAGCCTCTGGTCGATGATCAATAGCCACACAACCCCCATTTTTGTCGAAAATTGTCATGAACGACCATTTTCAATGACGTTGAAGGCTAATACCTACAGATTTTTGACCAAGAAATATTCTCCACCAGAAATCCAAGAATGTGATCTATGGCAAGGAAACATATGTGGGGTGAGGTGTACGAGCCTCTGGTCGATGATCAATAGCAACACAACCCCCATTTTTGTCGAAAATAGCCATGAACGACCATTTTCAATGACGTTGAAGGCTAATACCTACAGATTTTTGACCAAGAAATGGTCTCCACCATAAATCCAAGAATGTGATCAATGGCAAGGAAACATATGTGTAGTGAGGTGTATGAGCCTCTGGTCGAAGATCAATGGCCACACAACCCCCATTTTTTGTCGAAAATAGCCATGAATGACCGTTTTCAATAATACCGAAGGCTAACACATTCGGATTTTTTCCCAAAAAAATGGTCTCCGCCAGAAATCCAAGAATGTGATCTATGGCAAGGAAACATATGTGGGGTGAGGTGTACGAGCCTCTGGTCGATGATCAATGGCCACACAACCCCCATTTTGTCGAAAATAGCCATGAACGACCATTTTCAATAATACCGAAGGCTAACACGTACGGATTTTTGACCAAGAAATGGTCTCCACCATAAATCCAAGAATGTGATCAATGGCAAGGAAACATATGTGTAGTGAGGTGTATGAGCCTCTGGTTGAAGATCAATGGCCACACAACCCCCATTTTTGTCGAAAATAGCCATGAATGACCATTTTCAATAATACCGAAGGCTAACACATTCGGATTTTTGCCCAAGAAATGGTCTCCATCAGAAATCCAAGAATGTGATCTATGGCAAGGAAACATATGTGGGGTGAGGTGTACGAGCCTCTGGTCGATGATCAATGGCCACACAACCCCCATTTTGTCGAAAATAGCCATGAACGACCATTTTCAATAATATCGAAGGCTAACACGTACGGATTTTTGACCAAGAAATGGACTCCACCAGAAATCCAAGAATCTGATCTATGGCAAGGAAACATATGTGGGGTGAGGTGTATGAGCCTATGGTCGATGATAAATGGCCACACAACCCCCATTTTTGATGAAAATAGCCATGAACGACCATTTTCAATAATACCGAAGGTTAACACCTACGGATTTTTGACCAAGAAATGGTCTCCACCAGAAATCCAAGAATGTGATCTATGGCAAGGAAACATATGCGGGGTGAGGTGTACGAGCCTCTGGTCGATGATCAATGGCCACACAACCCCCATTTTTGATGAAAATAGCCATCAACGACCATTTTCAATGATACTGAAGGCTAACACCTACGGATTTTTGACCAAAAATGATCTACACCATAAATCCAAGAATGTGATCAATGGCAAGGAAACATATGTGTAGTGAGGTGTATGAGCCTCTGGTCGAAGATCAATGGCCACGCAACCCCCATTTTTTCGAAAATAGCCATGAATGACCATTTTCAATAATACCGAAGGCTAACACATTCGAATTTTTGCCCAAGAAATGGTCTCCACCAGAAATCCAAGAATGTGATCTATGGCAAGGAAACATATGTGGGGTGAGGTGTACGAGCCTCTGGTCGATGATCAATGGCCACAACCCCCATTTTGTCAAAAATAGCCATGAACGACCATTTTCAATAATACCGAAGGCTAACACATACGAATTTTTGACCAAGAAATGGTCTCCACCAGAAATCCAAGAATGTGATCTATGGCAAGGAAACATACTTGGGGTGAGGTGTACGAGCTTCTTGTCAATGATAAATGGCCACACTACCCCCATTTTTGTCGAAAATAGCCATGAATGACCATTTTCAATAATACCGAAGGCTAACATGTACGGATTTTTGACCAAGAAATGGACTCCACCAGAAATCCAAGAATGTGATCTATGGCAAGGAAACATATGTGGGGTGAGGTGTACGAGCCTCTGGTCGATGATAAATGGCCACACAACCCCCATTATTGATGAAAATAGCCATGAACAACCATTTTCAATAATACCGAAGGCTAACACCTACGGATTTTTGACCAAGAAATGGTCTCCACCAGAAATCAAAGAATGTGATCTATGGCAAGGAAACATATATGTGGGGTGAGGTGTATGAGCCTCTCGTCGATGATCAATGGCCACACAACCCCCATTTTTGTCGAAAATAGCCATGAACGACCATTTTCAATGACACTGAAGGCTAACACCTACGGATTTTTGACCAAGAAATGGTCTCCACCAGAAATCCAAGAATGTTATCTATGGCAAGGAAACATATGTGGGGTGAGGTGTATGAGCCTCTGGTCGATGATCAATGGCCACACAACCCCCATTTTTGTCGAAAATAGTCATGAACGACCATTTTCAATGACACTAAAGGCTAACACCTACGGATTTTTGACCAAGAAATGGTCTCCACCATAAATCCAAGAATGTGATCAATGGCAAGGAAACATATGTGTAGCAAGGTGTATGAGCCTCTGGTCGATGATCAATGGCCACGCAACCCCCATTTTTGTCGAAAATAGCCATGAATGACCATTTTCAATAATACCGAAGGCTAACACATTCGGATTTTTTCCCATGAAATGGTCTCTACCAGAAATCTAAGAATGTGATCTATGGCAAGGAAACATATGTGGGGTGAGTTGTACGAGCCTCTGGTCGATGATCAATGGCCACACAACCCTCATTTTGTCGAAAATAGCCATGAACGACCATTTTCAATAATACCGAAGGCTAACACGTACGGATTTTTGACCAAGAAATGGACTCCACCAGAAATCCAAGAATGTGATCTATGGCAAGGAAACATATGTGGGGTGAGGTGTACGAGCCTCTGGTCGATGATAAATGGTCACACAACCCCCATTTTTGATGAAAATAGCCATGAACAACCATTTTCGATAATACCGAAGGCTAACACCTACGGATTTTTGACAAAGAAATGGTCTCCACCAGAAATCCAAGAATGTGATCTATGGCAAGGAAACATATATGTGGGATGAGGTGTACGAGCCTCTGGTTGATGATCAATGGCCACACAACCCCCATTTTTGTCGAAAATAGCCATGAACGACCATTTTCAATGACACTGAAGGCTAACACCTACGGATTTTTGACCAAGAAATGGTCTCCACCATAAATCCAAGAATGTGATCAATGGCAAGGAAACATATGTGTAGTGAGGTGTATGAGCCTCTGGTCGAAGATTAATGGCCACGCAACCCCCATTTTTGTCGAAAATAGCCATGAATGACCATTTTCAATAATACCGACGGCTAACACATTCGGATTTTTTTCCCAAGAAATGGTCTCCACCAGAAATCCAAGAATGTGATCTATGGCAAGGAAACATATGTGGGGTGAGGTGTACAAGCCTTTGGTCAATGATCAATGGCCACAACCCCCATTTTGTCGAAAATAGCCATGAACGACCATTTTCAATCATACCGAAGGCTAACACGTACGAATTTTTGACCAAGAAATGGTCTCCACCAGAAATCCAAGATTGTGATCCATGGCAAGGAAACATACGTGGGGTGAGGTGTACGAGCCTCTGGTCAATGATAAATGGCCACACTACCCCCATTTTTGTCGAAAATAGCCATGAACGACCATTTTCAATAATACCGAAGGCTAACACGTACAGATTTTTGACAAAGAAATGGACTCCACCAGAAATCCAAGAATGTGATCTATGGCACGGAAGCATATGTGGGGTGAGTTGTACGAGCCTCTGGTCGATGATAAATGGCCACACAACCCCCATTTTTGATGAAAATAGCCATGAACAACCATTTTCAATAATACTGAAGGCTAACACCTACAGATTTTTGACCAAGAAATGGTCTCCACTAGAAATCCAAGAATGTGATCTATGGCAAGGAAACATATGTGGGGTGAGGTGTATGAGCCTCTGGTCGATGATCAATGGCCACACAGCCCCCCCTTTTGTCGAAAATAGCCATGAACGACCATTTTCAATGACACTGAAGGCTAACACCTACGGATTTTTGTCCAAGAAATGGTCTCCACCATAAATCTAAGAATGTGATCTATGGCAAGGAAACATATGTGTAGTGAGGTGTATGAGCCTCTGGTCAAATATCAATGGCCACACAACCCCCATTTTTGTCGAAAATAGCCATGAACGACAATTTTCAATAGTACCGAAGGCTAACACATTCGGATTTTTTACCAAGAAATGGTCTCCACCAGAAATCAAAGAATGTGATCTATGGCAAGGAAACATATGTGGGGTGAGGTTTACGAGCCTTTGGTCGATGATCATTGGCCACACAACACCCATTTTTGTCGAAAATAGCCATGAATGACCATTTTCAATAATACCGAAAGCTAACACGTATGGATTTTTGACCAAGAAATGGTCTCCACCAGAAATCCAAGAATGCGATCTATGGCAAGGAAACATATGTGGGGTGAGCTGTACGAGCCTCTGGTCGATGATAAATGGCCGCACAACCCCCATTTAGTCGAAAATAGCCATGAACGACCATTTTCAATAATACCGAAGGCTAACTCCAACGGATTTTTGACCAAGAAATGGTCTCCACCAGAAATCCAAGAATGTGATCTATGGCAAGAAAACATATGTGGGTGAAGTGTACGAGCCTCTGGTCGATGATCAATGGTCACACAACCCCCATTTTTGTCGAAAATAGCCATGAACGACCATTTTCAATGACACTGAAGGCTAACACCTATGGATTTTTGACCAAGAAATGGTCTCCACCATAAATCCAAGAATGTGATCTATGGCAAGGAAACATATGTGTAGTGAGGTGTATGAGCCTCTGGTCGAATGTCAATGGCCACACAACCCCCATTTTTGTCGAAAATAGCCATGAACGACCATTTTCAATAGTACCAAAGGCTAACACATTCGGATTTTTGACCAAGAAATGGTCTCCACCAGAAATCAAAGAATGTAATCTATGGCAAGGAAACATATGTGGGGTGAGGTTTACGAGCCTCTGGTCGATGATCAATGGCCACACAACCCCCATTTTTGTCGAAAATAGCCATGAACGACCATTTTCGATAATATCGAAGGCTAACACGTACGGATTTTTGACCAAGAAATGGACTCCACGAGAAATCCAAGATTATGATCTATGGCAAGGAAACATATGTGGGGTGAGGTGTATGAGCCTCTGGTCGATGATCAATGGCCACACAACACCCATTTTTGTCAAAAATTAGCCATGAACGACCATTTTTTCAGTAATACCAAGGGCTAACACCTACGGATTTTTGACCAAGAAATGGTCTCCACCAGAAATCCAAGAATGCGATCTATGGCAAGAAAACATATGTGGGGAGAGATGTACGAGCCTCTGGTCGATGATCAATGGCAACACAACCCCCATTTTTGTCGAAAATAGCCATGAACGACCATTTTCAATAATACCGAAGGCTAACACCTACGGATTTTTGACGAAGAAATGGTCTCCACCATAAATCCTAGAATGTGATCTATGGCAAGGAAACATATGTGGGGTGAGGTGTATGAGCCTTTGGTCGATGATCAATGGCCACACAACCCCCATTTTTGTCGAAAATAGCCATGAACGACCATTTTCAATAATACCGAAGCCTAACACATTCGGATTTTTGACCAAGAAATGGTCTCCACCAGAAATCAAAGAATGTGATCTATGGCAAGGAAACATATGTGGGGTGAGGGGTACGAGCCTCTGGTCGATGATCAATGGCCACACAACCCCCATTTTTGTCGAAAACAGCCATGAATGACCATTTTCAATAATACCGAAGGCTAACACGTACGGATTTTTGACCAAGAAATGGACTCCACCAGAAATCCAAGAATGTGATCTATGGCAAGAAAACTTATGTGGGGTGAGGTGTTCGAGCCTCTGGTTGATGATAAATGGCCACACAACCCCCATTTTTGATGAAAATAGCCATGAACGACCATTTTCAATAATACCAAAGGCTAACACCTACGGATTTTTGACCAAGAAATGGTCTCCACCAGAAATCCAAGAATGTGATCTACAACAAGGAAACATATGTGGGGTGAGGTGTATGAGCCTCTGGTCGATGATCAATGGCCACACAACCCCCATTTTTGTCGAAAATAGCCATGAACGACCATTTTCAATAATACCGAAGCCTAACACCTACGTATTTTTGACCAAGAAATGGTCTCCACCAGAAATCCAAGAATCTGATCTATGGCAAGGAAACATATGTGGGGTGAGGTGAACGAGCCTCTGGTCGATGATCAATGGCCACACAACCCCCATTTTTATCGAAAATAGCCATGAACGACCATTTTCAATAATATCGAAGGCTAACACCTACGGATTTTGACCAAGAAATCGTCTCCACCAGAAATCCAAGAATGTGATATATGGCAAGGAAACATATGTTGGGTGAGGTGTACGAGCCTTTGGTCGATGATCAATGGCCACACTACCCCCATTTTTGTCGAAAATAGCCATGAACGACCATTTTCAATAATACCGAAGGGTAACACGTACGGATGTTTGACCAAGAAAGGGACTCCATGAGAAATCCAAGAATGTGATATGTGGCATGGAAACATATGTGGGGTGAGGTGTACGAGCCTTTGGTCGATGATCAATGGCCACACAACCCCCATTTTTGTCGAAAACAACCATGAACGACCATTTTCAATAATATCGAAGGCTAACACGTACGGATTTTTGACCAAGAAATGGACTCAACGAGAAATCCAAGAATATGATCTATGGCAAGGAAACATATGTGGGGTGAGGTGTATGAGCCTCTGGTCGATGACCAATGGCCACACAACACCCATTTTTGTCAAAAATAGCCATGAACGACCATTTTCAGTAATACCAAGGGCTAACACCTACGGATTTTTGACCAAGAAATGGTCTCCACCAGAAATCCAAGAATGCGATCTATGGCAAGAAAACATATGTGGGGAGAGATGTACGAGCCTCTGGTCAATGATCAATGGCAACACAACCCCCATTTTTGTCGGAAATAGCCATGAACGACCATTTTCAATAATACAGAAGGCTAACACCTACGAATTTTTGACCAATAAATGGTCTCCACCAGAAATCCAAGAATATGATCTATGTCAAGGAAACATATGTGGGGTGAGGTGTACGAGCCTCTGGTCGATGATCAATGGCCACACAACCCACATTTTTGTCAAAAATAGCCATGAACGACCATTCTCAATAATGCCGAAGGGTAACACGTACGGATTTTTGACCAAGAAATGGTCTCCACCAGAAATCCAAGAATGTGATTTATGGCAAGGAAACATATGTGGGGTGAGGTGTATGAGCCTCTGGTCGATGATCAATGGCCACAAAACCCCCATTTTTGTCGAAAATAGCCATGAACGACCATTTTCAATAATATCGAAGGCTAACACCTACGGATTTTTAACGAAGAAATGGTCTCCACCATAAATCCAAGAATGTGATCTATGGCAAGGAAACATATGTGGTGTGAGGTGTATGAGCCTCTGGTCGATGATCAGTGGCCACACAACCCCCATTTTTGTCGAAAATAGCCATGAACGACCATTTTCAATAATACCGAAGGCTGACACATTCGGATTTTTGACCAAGAAATGGTCTCCACCAGAAATCAAAGAATGTGATCTATGGCAAGGAAACATATGTGGGGTGAGGTGTACGAGCCTCTGGTCGATGATCAATGGACACACAACCCCCATTTTTGTCGAAAATAGCCATGAATGACCATTTTCAATAATACTGAAGGCTAACACGTACGGATTTTTGACCAAGAAATGGACTCCACCAGAAATCCAAGAATGTGATCTATGGCAAGGAAACATATGTGGGGTGAGGTGTACGAGCCTCTTGTTGATGATAAATGGCCACACAACCCCCATTTTTGATGAAAATAGCCATGAACGACCATTTTCAATAATACCAAAGGCTAACACCTACGGATATTTCACCAAGAAATGGTCTCCACCAGAAATCCAAGAATGTGATCTACAGCAAGGAAACATATGTGGGGTGAGGTGTATGAGCCTCTGGTCGATGATCAATGGCCACACAACCCCCATTTTTGTCGAAAATAGCCATGAACGACCATTTTCAATAATACCGAAGGCTACCAAGAAATGGTCTCCACCAGAAATCCAAGAATCTGATCTATGGCAAGGAAACATATTTGGGGTGAGGTGTACGAGCCTCTGGTCGATTATCAATGGCCACACAACCGCCATTTTTGTCGAAAATAGCCATGAATGACCATTTTCAATAATACCGAAGGCTAACACGTACGGATTTTTGACCAAGAAATGGTCTCCACCAGAAATCCAAGAATATGATCTATGGCTAGGAAACATATGTGGGGTGAGGTGTACAAGCCTCTGGTCGATGATGAATGGCCACACAACCCTCATTTTTGTCGAAAATAGTCATGAACAACCATTTTCAATAATACCGAAGGATAACACGTACGGATTTTTGACCAAATGGTCTCCACCAAAAATCCAAGAATGTGATCTATGGCAAGGAAACATATGTGGGGTGAGGTGTACGAGCATCTGGTCGATGATAAATGGCCACACAACCCCCATTTTTGTCGAAAATAGTCATGAACAACCATTTTTCAATAATACCGAAGGTAACACCTATGGATTTTTGACCAAGAAATGGTCTCCACCAGAAATCCAAGAATGTGATCTATGGCAAGGAAACATATGTGGGGCGAGGTGTACGAGCCTCTGGTCGATGATCAATGGCCACACAACCCCCATTTTTGTCGAAAATAGCCATGAACGACCATTTTCAATAATACCAAAGGTTAACACCTACGAATTTTGACCAAGAAATCGTCTCCACCAGAAATCCAAGAATGTGATATATGGCAAGGAAACATATGTGGGGTGAGGTGTATGAGCCTTTGGTCGATGATCAATGGCCACACAACCCCCATTTTTTGTCGAAAATAGCCATGAACGACCATTTTCAATAATACCGAAGGCTAACACGTACAGATTTTTGACCAAGAAATGGTCTCCACCAGAAATCCAAGAATGTGATCTATGGCAAGAAAACATATGTGGGGATAGGTGTACGAGCCTCTGGTCGATGATCAATGGCAACACAACCCCCATTTTTCGAAAATAACCATGAATGACCATTTTCAATAATACCGAAGGCTAACACCTACGGATTTTTGACCAAGAAATGGCCTCCACCAGAAATCCAAGAATGTGATCTATGGCGAGGAAACAAATGCGGGGTGAGGTGCACGAGCCTCTAGTCGATGATCAATGGCCACACAACCCCCATTTTTGTCGAAAATAGCCATGAACGACCATTTTCGATAATACCGAAGGCTAACATGTACGGATGTTTGACCAAGAAATGGTCTCCACCAGAAATCCAAGAATGTGATCTATGGCAAGGAAACATATATGGGGAGAGGGGTACAAGCCTCTGGTCGAAGATCAATGGCCACACAACCCCTATTTTTGTCGAAAATAGCCATGAACGACCATTTTCAATAATACCGAAGGCTAACAGATTCGGATTTTTGCCCAAGAAATGGTCACCACCAGAAATCCAAGAACATGATCTAAGGCAAGGAAACATATGTGGGGTGAGGTGTACAAGCCTCTGGTCGATGATCAATGGCCGCACATCCCCCATTTTTGTCGAAAATAGCCATGAACGACCATTTTAAATAATACCGAAGGCTAACAGATTCGGATTTTTGCCCAAGAAATGGTCACCACCAGAAATCCAAGAATGTGATCTATGGCAAGGAAACATATGTGCGGTGAGGTCTACGAGCCTCTGGTTGATGATCAATGGCCACACAACCCCCATTTTTGTCGAAAATAGCCATGAACGACCATTTTCAATAATACTGAAGGATAACACGTACAGATTTTTTACCAAGAAACAGTCTCCACCAGAAATCCAAGAATGTGATCTATGGCAAGCAAACATATGTGGGGAGAGGTGGACAAGCCTCTGGTCGAAGATCAATGGCCACACAACTCCTATTTTTGTCGAAAATAGCCATGAACGACCATTTTCAATAATACAGAAGGCTAACTAATTCGGATTTTTCCCAAGAAATGGTTACCACCAGAAATTCAAGAATGTGATCTATGGCAAGGAAACATATGTGGGGTGAGGTGTACGAGCCTCTGGTCGATGATCAATGGCCACACAACCCCCATTTTTGTCGAAAATAGCCATGAACGACCATTTTAAATAATACCGAAGGCTAACAGATTCAGATTTTTGCCCAAGAAATGGTCACCACCAGAAATCCTAGAATGTGATCTATGGCAAGGAAACATATGTGGGGTGAGGTGTACGAGCCTCTGGTTGATGATAAATGGCCACACAACCCCCATTTTTGTCGAAAATAGCCATGAACGACCATTTTCAATGACACTGAAGGCTAACACCTACGGATTTTTGACCAAGAAATGGTCTCCACCATAAATCCAAGAATGTGATATATGGCAAGGAAACATATGTGTAGTGAGGTGTATGAGCCTCTGGTCGAAAATCAATGGCCACACAACCCCCATTTTTGTCGAAAATAGCCATGAACGACCATTTTCAATAATACCGAAGGCTAACTAACACATTCGGATTTTTGACTAAGCAATGGTCTCCACCAGAAATCAAAGAATGTGATATATGGCAAGGAAACATATGTGGAGTGAGGTGTACGAGCCTCTGGTCGATGATCAATGGCAACACAACCCCCATTTTTGTCGAAAATAGCCATGAATGACCATTTTCAATAATACCGAAGGCTAACACCTACGGATTTTTTTACCAAGAAATGGTCTCCACCAGAAATCCAAGAATATGATCTATGGCAAGGAAACATATGTGGGGTGAGGTGTATCAGCCCCTGGTCAATGATCAATGGCCACACAACCCCCATTTTTGTCAAAAATAGCCATGAACGACCATTTTCAATAATACCGAAGGGTAACACGTACGGATTTTTGACCAAGAAATGGTCTCCACCAGAAATCCAAGAATGTGATCTATGGCAAGGAAACATATGTGGAGTTAGGTGTATGAGCCTCTGGTCGATGATCAATGGCCACAAAACCCCCATTTTTGTCGAAAATAGTCATGAACGACCATTTTCAATAATACCGAAGGCTAACACCTACAGATTTTTGACCAAAAAATGGCCTCCACCAGAAATCTGAGAATGTGATCTATGGCAAGGAAACATATGTGGGGTGAGGTGTACGAGCCTCTGGTCGATGATCAATGGCCACACAACCCCCATTTTTGTCGAAAATAGCCATGAACGACTATTTTCAATAATACCGAAAGCTAACACGTACGGATTTTTGACCAAGAAATGGTCTCCACCAGAAATCCAAGAATGTGATATATGGCTAGGAAACATATGTGGGGTGAGGTGTACGAGCCTCTAGTCGATGATCAATGGCCACACAACACCAATTTTTGTCGAAAATAGCCATGAACGACCATTTTCAATAATACCGAAGGCTAACAAGTACGGATTTTTGACCAAGAAATGGTCTCCACCCGAAATCCAAGAATGTGATCTATGGCAAGGAAACATATGTGGGGTGAGGTGTATGAGCCTTTGGTCAGTGATCAATGGCCACAAAACCCCCATTTTTGTCGAAAATAGCCATGAACGACCATTTTCAATAATACCGGAGGCTAACAGATTCAGATTTTTGCCCAACAAATGGTCACCACCAGAAATCCAAGAATGTGATCTATGGCAAGGAAACATATGTGGGGTGAGGTGTACAAGCCTCTGGTCGATGATCAATGGCCACAAAACCCCCATTTTTGTCGAAAATAGCCATGAGCGACCATTTTAAATAATACCGAAGGCTAACAGATTCGGATTTTTGCCCAAGAAATTGTCACCACCAGAAATCCAAGAATGTGATCTATGGCAAGGAAACATATGTGGGGTGAGGTGTATGAGCCTCTGGTCGATGATCAATGGCCACACAACCCACATTTTTGTCGAAAATAGCCATGAACGACCATTTCAATGACACTGAAGGCTAACACCTACGGATTTTTGACCAAGAAATGGTCTCCAACATAAATCCAAGAATGTGATCTATGGCAAGGAAACATATGTGTAGTGAGGTGTATGAGCCTCTGGTCGAATATCAATGGCCACACAACCCCCATTTTTGTCGAAAATAGCCATGAACGACCATTTTCAACGATACCGAAGGCTAACACATTCAGATTTTTGACCAAGAAATTGTCTCCACCAGAAATCAATGAATGTGATCTATGGCAAGGAAACATATGTGGGGTGAGGTGTATGATCCTCTGGTCGATGATCAATGGCAACACAACCCCCATTTTTGTCGAAAATAGCCATGAACGACCATTTTCAATAATACCGAAGGCTAACACCTACGGATTTTTGACCAAGAAATGGTCTCCACCAGAAATCCAAGAATATGATCTATGGCAAGGAAACATATGTGGGGTGAGGTGTACGAGCCTCTGGTCGATGATCAATGGCCACACAACCCCCATTTTTGTCAAAAATAGCCATGAACGACCATTTTCAATAATACCGAAGGGTAACACGTACGGATTTTTGACCAAGAAATGGTCTCCACCAGAAATCCAAGAATGTGATCTATGGCAACGAAACATATGTGGGGTGAGGTGTATGAGCTTCTGGTCGATAATCAATGACCACAAAACCCCCATTTTTGTTGAAAATAGCCATGAACGACCATTTTCAATAATACCGAATGCTAACACCTACGGATTTTTGACCAAAAAATGGCCTCCACCAGAAATCCAAGAATTTGATCTATGGCAAGGAAACATATATGGGGTGAGGTGTGCGAGCGTCTTATCGATGATCAATGGCCACACAACCCCTATTTTTGTCGAAAATAGCCATGAACGACCATTTTCAATAATACCGAAGGCTAACACGTACGGATTTTTGACCAAGAAATGGTCTCCACCAGAAATCCAAGAATGTGATATATGGCTCGGAAACATATATGGGTGAGGTGTACGAGCCTCTGGTCGATGATCAATGGCCACACAACCCCCATTTTTGTCGAAAATAGCCATGAATGACCATTTTCAATAATACCGAAGGCTAACACGTACGGATTTTTGACCAAGAAATGGTCTCCACTAGAAATCCAAGAATGTGATCTATGGAAGGAAACATATATGGGGTGAGGTGTACGAGCCTCTGGTCGATGATTAATGGCCACAAAACCACCAATTTTTTTCGAAAATAGCCATGAACGACCATTTTCAAAAATAACGAAGGCTAACACCTACAGATTTTTGACCAAGAAATGGTCTCCACCAAAAATCCAAGAATGTGATCTATGGCAAGGAAACTTATGTGGGGTGAGGTGTACGAGCCTCTGGTTGATGATCAATGGCCACACAACCCCCATTTTTGTCGAAATTAGCCATGAACGACCATTTTCAATGACACCGGAAGCTAACATCTACGGATTTTTGACCAAGAAATGGTCACCACCATAAATCCAAGAATGTGATCTGTGGCAAGGAAACATATGTGTAGTGAGGTGTATGAGCCTCTGGTCGAATATCAATGGCCACACAACCCCAATTTTTGTCGAAAATAGCCATGAACGACCATTTTCAATAATACCGAAGGCTAACACATTCAGAATTTTGACCAAGAATTGGTCCCCACCAGAAATCAAATAATGTGATCTATGGCAAGGAAACATATGTGTAGTGAGGTGTATGAGCCTCTGGTCGAATATCAATGGCCACACAACCCCATTTTTTGTCGAAAATAACCATGAACGACCATTTTCAATAATACCGAAGGCTAACACATTCGGATTTTTGACCAAGAAATGGTCTCCACCAGAAATCAAAGAATGTGATCTATGGCAAGGAAACATATGTGGGGTGAGGTGTACGAGCCTCTGGTCAATGATCAATGGCCACACAACCCCCATTTTTGTCGAAAATAGCCATGAACGACCATTTTCAATAATACCGAAGGCTAACACGTACGGATTTTTGACCAAGAAACAGTCTCCACCAGAAATCCAAGAATGTGATCTATGGCAAGGAAACATATGTGGGGAGAGGTGTACAAGCCTCTGGTCGAAGATCAATGGCCACACAACCCCTATTTTTGTCGAAAATAGCCATGAACGACCATTTTCAATCATACCGAAGGCTAAAATATTCGGATTTTTGCCCAAGAAATGGTCACCACTAGAAATCCAAGAATGTGATCTATGGCAAGGAAACATATGTGGGGTGAGGTGTACGAGCCTCTGGTCGATGATTAATGGCCACAAAACCACCAATTTTTTTCGAAAATAGCCATGAACGACCATTTTCAAAAATAACGAAGGCTAACACCTACAGATTTTTGACCAAGAAATGGTCTCCACCAAAAATCCAAGAATGTGATCTATGGCAAGGAAACTTATGTGGGGTGAGGTGTACGAGCCTCTGGTTGATGATCAATGGCCACACAACCCCCATTTTTGTCGAAATTAGCCATGAACGACCATTTTCAATGACACCGGAAGCTAACATCTACGGATTTTTGACCAAGAAATGGTCACCACCATAAATCCAAGAATGTGATCTGTGGCAAGGAAACATATGTGTAGTGAGGTGTATGAGCCTCTGGTCGAATATCAATGGCCACACAACCCCAATTTTTGTCGAAAATAGCCATGAACGACCATTTTCAATAATACCGAAGGCTAACACATTCAGAATTTTGACCAAGAATTGGTCCCCACCAGAAATCAAATAATGTGATCTATGGCAAGGAAACATATGTGTAGTGAGGTGTATGAGCCTCTGGTCGAATATCAATGGCCACACAACCCCATTTTTTGTCGAAAATAACCATGAACGACCATTTTCAATAATACCGAAGGCTAACACATACGGATTTTTGACCAAGAAATGGTCTCCACCAGAAATCAAAGAATGTGATCTATGGCAAGGAAACATATGTGGGGTGAGGTGTACGAGCCTCTGGTCAATGATCAATGGCCACACAACCCCCATTTTTGTCGAAAATAGCCATGAACGACCATTTTCAATAATACCGAAGGCTAACACGTACGGATTTTTGACCAAGAAACAGTCTCCACCAGAAATCCAAGAATGTGATCTATGGCAAGGAAACATATGTGGGGAGAGGTGTACAACCCTCTGGTCGAAGATCAATGGCCACACAACCCCTATTTTTGTCGAAAATAGCCATGAACGACCATTTTCAATCATACCGAAGGCTAAAATATTCGGATTTTTGCCCAAGAAATGGTCACCACTAGAAATCTAAGAATGTGATCTATGGCAAGGAAACATATGTGGGGTGAGGTGTACGAGCCTCTGGTCGATGATCAATGGCCACACAACCCCCATTTTTGTCAAAAATAGCCATGAACGACCATTTTCAATAATACCGAAAGCTAACACATTCAGATTTTTGACCAAGAAATGGTCTCCACCAGAAATCAAAGAATGTGATCTATGGCAAGGAAACATATGTGGGGTTAGGTGTACGAGCCTTTGGTCGATGATCTATGGCCACACAACCCCCATTTTTGTCGAAAATAGCCCTGAACGACCATTTTCAATAATACCGAAGGCTAACACGTACGGATTTTTGACCAAGAAATGGTCTCCACTAGAAATCCAAAAAATTGATCTATGGCTAGGAAACATATGTGGGGTGAGGTGTATGAGCCTCTGGTCGATGATCAATGCCCACACAACCCCCATTTTTGTCGAAAATAGCCATGAACGACCATTTTCAATAATACCGAAGGCTAACACGTACGGATTTTTGACCAAGAAATGGTCACCACCAGAAATCCAACAATGTGATCTATGGCAGGGAAACATATGTGGGGTGAGGTGTAGGAGCCTTTGGTCGATGATCAATGGCCACATAACCCCCATTTTTGTCGAAAATAGCCATGAACGACCATTTTCAGTAATACCGAAGGCTAACACCAACGGATTTTTGACCAAGAAATGGCCTCCACCAGAAATCAAAGAATGTGATCTATGGAAAGGAAACATATGTGGGGTGAGGTGTACGAGCCTCTGGTCGACGATCAATGGCCACACAGCCCCCATTTTTGTCGAAAATAGCCATGAACGACCATTTTCAATAATACTGAAGGCTAACACGTACGGATTTTTGACCAAGAAACGGTCTCCACCAGAAATCCAAGAATGTGATCTATGGCAAGGAAACATATGAGGGGAGAGGTGTACAAGCCTCTGGTCGAAGGTCAATGGCCACACAACCCCTATTTTTGTCGAAAATAGCCATGAACGACCATTTTCAATAATACCGAAGGCTAACATATTCGGATTTTTGCCCAAGAAATGGTCACCACCAGAAATCCAAGAATGTGATCTATGGCAAGGAAACATATGTGGGGTGAGGTGTACGAGCCTCTGGTCGATGATCAATGGCCACACAACCCCCATTTTTGTCGAAAATAGCCATGAACGACCATTTTCAATAATACCGAAGGCTAACACATTCAGATTTTTGACCAAGAAATGGTCTCCCCCAGAAATCAAAGAATGTGATCTATGGCAAAGAAACATATGTCAGGTGAGTTGTACGAGCCTCTGGTCGATGATCAATGGCCACAAACCCCCCATTTTTGTCGAAAATAGCCATGAACGACCATTTTCAATAATACCGAAGGCTAACACCTACGGATTTTTGACCAAGAAATGGCCTCCACCAGAATTCCAAGAATGTGATCTATGGCGAGGAAACATATGTGGGGTGAGGTGTATGAGCCTCTGGTCGATGATCTATGGCCACACAACCCCCATTTTTGTCGAAAATTGCCATGAACGACCATTTTCAATAATACCGAAGGCTAACACGTACGGATTTTTGACCAAGAAATGGTCTCCACCAGAAATCCAAAAGTTTGATCTATGGCTAGGAAACATATGTGGGGTGAGGTGTATGAGCCTCTGGTAGATGATCAATGGCCACACAACCCCCATTTTTGTCGAAAATAGCCATGAACGACCATTTTCAATAATACCGAAGGCTAACACGTACGGATTTTTGACCAAGAAATGGTCACCACCAGAAATCCAACAATGTGATCTATGGCAAGGAAACATATGTGGGGTGAGGTGTAGGAGCCTCTGGTCGATGATCAATGGACACACAACCCCCATTTTTGTCGAAAATAGCCATGAACGACCATTTTCAATAATACCGAAGGCTAACACCAACGGATTTTTGACCAAGAAATGGTATCCACCAGAAATCCAAGAATTTGATCTATGGCAAGGAAACATATGTGGGGTGAGGTGTATGAGCCTCTGGTCGATGATCAATGGCCACACAACCCCCATTTTTGTCAAAAATAACCATGAACGACCATTTTCAATGACACCGAAGGCTAACACCTACGGATTTTTGACTAAGAAATGGTCTCCACCATAAATCCAAGAATGTGATCTATGGCAAGGAAACATACATGTAGTGAGGTGTATGAGCCTCTGGTCGAATATCAATGGCCACACAACCCCCATTTTTGTCGAAAATAGCCATGAACGACCATTTTCAATAATACCAAAGGCTAACACATTCAGATTTTTGACCAAGAAATGGTCTCCACTAGAAATCAAAGAATGTGATCTATGGCAAGGAAACATATGTGGGGTGAGGTGTACGAGCCTCTGGTCGATGATCAATGGCCACACAACCCCCATTTTTGTCGAAAATAGCCATGAACGACCATTTTCAATAATACCAAAGGCTAACACGTACGGATTTTTGACCAAGAAACGGTCTCCACCAGAAATTCAAGAATGTGATCTATGGCAAGGAAACATATGTGGGGTGAGGTGTACGAGCCTCTGGTCTAAGATCAATGGCCACACAACCCCTATTTTTGTCGAAAATACCATGAACGACCATTTTAAATAATACCGAAAGCTAACAGATTCAGATTTTTGCCCAAGAAATGGTCACCACCGGAAATCCAAGAATGTGATCTATGGCAAGGAAACATATGTGGGGTGAGGTGTACGTGCCTCTGGTCGAATATCAATGGCCACACAACCCCCATGTTTGTCAAAAATAGCCATGAATGACCATTTTCAAAAATACCGAAGGCTAACACATTCGGATTTTTGACCAAGAAATGGTCTCCACCAAAAATCAAAGAATGTGATCTATGGCAAGGAAACATATGTGGGGTGAGGTTTTTGAGCCTTTGGTCGATGATCAATGGCCACACAACCCCCATTTTTGTCTAAAAGAGCCATGAATGACCATTTTCAATAATACCGAAGGCTAACACATACGGATTTTTGACCAAGAAATTGTCACCACCAGAAATCCAAGAATGTGATCTATGGCAAGGAAACATATGTGGGGTGAGGTGTACGAGCCTCTAGTCGATGATAGATTGCCACACAACCCCTATTTTTGTCGAAAATAGCCATGAATGACCATTTTCAATAATTCCGAAGGCTAACACCTACGGATTTTTGACCAAGAAACGGTCTCCACCAGAAGTCCAAGAATGTGATCTATGGCAAGGAAACAGATGTGGGGTGAGGTGTACGAGCCTCTGGTCGATGATCAGTGGCCACACAACCCCCATTTTTGTCGAAAATAGCCATGAACGACCATTTTCAATAATACCGAAGGCTAACACGTACGGATTTTTGACCAAGAAATGGTCTCCAACAGAAATCCAACAATGTGATCTATGGCAAGGAAACATATGTGTGGTGAGGTGTACAAGCATCTGGTCGATGATCAATGGCCACACAACCCCAATTTTTGTCGAAAATAGCCATGAACGACCATTTTCAATAATGCCGAAGGCTAACACCTACGGATTTTTTACCATGAAATGGTCTCCACCAGAAATCCAAGAATGTGATCTATGGCAAGGAAACATATGTGAGGTGAGGTGTATGAGCCTCTGGTCGATGATCGAAGGACACACAACCCTCATTTTTGTCAAAAATAGCCATGAACGACCATTTTCAATGACACTGAAGGCTAACAACTACGGATTTTTGACCAAGAAATGGTCTCCCCCATAAATCCAAGAATGTGATCTATGGCAAGGAAACATATGTGTAGTGAGGTGTATGAGCCTCTTGTCGAAGATCAATGGCCACACAACCCCCGTTTTTGTCGAAAATAGCCATGAATGACCATTTTCAATAATACCGAAGGCTAACACATTCAGATTTTTGCCCAAGAAATGGTCTCCACCAGAAATCCAAGAATGTGATCTATGGCAAGGAAACATATGTGGGGTGAGGTGTACGAGCCTCTGGTCGACAATAAATTGCCACACAACCCCTATTTTTGTCGAAAATAGCCATGAACAACCATTTTCAATAATTCCGAAGGATAACACCTACGGATTTTTGACCAAGAAACGGTCTCCACCAGAAGTCCAAGAATGTGATCTATGGCAAGGAAACAGATGTGGGGTGAGGTGTACGAGCCTCTGGTCGTTGATCAGTGGCCACACAACCCCCATTTTTGTCGAAAATAGCCATGAACGACCATTTTCAATAATACCGAAGGCTAACACGTACGGATTTTTGACCAAGAAATGGTCTCCAACATAAATGCAAGAATGTGATCTATGGCAAGGAAACATATGTGTGGTGAGGTGTACAAGCATCTGGTCGATGATCAATGGCCACACAACCCCAATTTTTGTCAAAAATAGCCATGAACGACCATTTTCAATAATGCGAAGGCTAACACCTACGGATTTTTGACCATGAAATGGTCTCCACCAGAAATCCAAGAATGTGATCTATGGCAAGGAAACATATGTGAGGTGAGGTGTATGAGCCTCTGGTCGATGATCAAAGGACACACAACCCTCATTTTTGTCAAAAATAGCCATGAACGACCATTTTCAATGACACTGAAGGCTAACACCTACGGATTTTTGACCAAGAAATGGTCTCCCCCATAAATCCAAGAATGTGATCTATGGCAAGGAAACATATGTGTAGTGAGGTGTATGTGCCTCTGGTCGAAGATCAATGGCCACACAACCCCCATTTTTGTCGAAAATAGCCATGAATGACCATTTTCAATAATACCGAATGCTAACACATTCGGATTTTTGCCCAAGAAATGGTCTCCACCAGAAATCCAAGAATGTGATCTATGGCAAGGAAACTTATGTGGGGTGTGGTCTACGAGCCTCTAGTCGATGATCAATGGCCACACAACCCCTATTTTTGTCGAAAATAGCCATGAACGACCATTTTCAATGACACTGAAGGCTAACGCTTACGGATTTTTGACCAAGAAATGGTCTCCACCATAAATCCAAGAATGTGATATATGGCAAGGAAACGTATGTGTAGTGAGATTTACGAGCCTCTGGTCGAATATCAATTGCCACACAACCCCCATTTTTGTCAAAAATAGCCATGCACGACCATTTTCATTAATACCGAAGGCTAACACATTCGGATTTTTGACCAAGAAATGGTCTCCACCAAAAATCAAAGAATGTGATCTATGGCAAGGAAACATATGTGGGGTGAGGTTTTTGAGCCTTTGGTCGATGATCAATGGCCACACAACCCCCATTTTTGTTGAAAAGAGCCATGAATGACCATTTTCAATAATACCGAAGGCTAACACATACGGATTTTTGACCAAGAAATTGTCACCACCAGAAATCCAAGAATGTGATCTATGGCAAGGAAAGATATGTGGGGTGAGGTGTACGAGCCTCTGGTCGATGATAAATTGCCACACAACCCCCATTTTTGTTGAAAATAGCCATGAACGACCATTTTCAATAATTTTGAAGGCTAACACCTACGGATTTTTGACCAAGAAACGGTCTCCACCAGAAGTCCAAGAATGTGATCTATGACAAGGAAACAGATGTGGGGTGAGGTGTACGAGCCTCTGGTCGATGATCAGTGGCCACACAACCCCCATTTTTGTCGAAAATAGCCATGAACGACCATTTTCAATAATATCGAAGGCTAACACGTACGGATTTTTGACCAAGAAATGGTCTCCAACAAAAATCCAAGAATGTGATCTATGGCAGGGAAACATATGTGTGGTGAGGTGTACAAGCATTTGGTCGATGATCAATGGCCACACAACCCCAATTTTTGTCGAAAATAGCCATGAACGACCATTTTCAATAATGCCCAAGGCTAACACCTACGGATTTTTGACCATGAAATGGTCTCCACCAGAAATCCAAGAATGTGATCTATGGCAAGGAAACATATGTGAGGTGAGGTGTATGAGCCTCTGGTCGATGATCAAAGGACACACAACCCTCATTTTTGTCGAAAATAGCCATGAACGACCATTTTCAATGACACTGAAGGCTAACACCTACGGATTTTTGACCAAGAAATGGTCTCCCCCATAAATCCAAGAATGTGATCTATGGCAAGGAAACATATGTGTAGTGAGGTGTATGAGCCTCTGGTCGAAGATCAATGGCCACACAACCCCCATTTTTGTCGAAAATAGCCATGAATGACCATTTTTAATAATACCGAAGGCTAACACATTCGGATTTTTGCCCAAGAAATGGTCTCCACCAGAAATCCAAGAATGTGATCTATGGCAAGGAAACATATGTGGGGTGAGGTGTACGAGCCTCTGGTCGATAATCAATGGCCACACAACCCCCATTTTGTCGAAAATAGCCATGAACGACCATTTTCAATAATACCGAAGGTTAACATGTACATATTTTTGACCAAGAAATGGTCTCCACCAGAAATCCAAGAATATGATCTATTGCAAGGAAACATATGTGGGGTGAGGTTTACGAGCCTCTGGTCGATGATCAATGGCCACACAACCCCCATTTTTGTCGAAAATAGCCATGAATGACCATTTTCAATAATACCGAAGGCTAACACCTACAGATTTTTGACAAAGAAATCGTCTCCACCAGAAATCCAAGAATGTGATCTATGGCAAGGAAACATATGTGGGGTGAGGTGTACGAGCCTCTGGTCGATGATCAATGGCCACACAACCCCCATTTTTTCGAAAATAGCCATGAATGACCATTTTTAATAATATTGAAGGCTAACACCTACAGATTTTTGACCAAGAAATCGTCTCCACCAGAAATCCAAGAATGTGATCTATGGCAAGGAAACATATTTGGGGTGAGGTGTACAAGCCTCTGGTCGATGATCAATGGCCACACAACCCCCATTTTTATCGAAAATAGCCATGAACGACCATTTTCAATAATATCGAAGGCTAACACGTACGGATTTTTGACCAAGAAATGGTCTCCACTAGAAATCCAAGAATGTGATCTATCACAAGTAAACATATGTGGGGTGAGGTGTACGACTCTCTGGTCGATGATCAATGGCCACACAACCCCCATTTTTGTCGAAAATAGCCATGAACGACCATTTTCAATGACACTGAAGGCTAACACCTACGGATTTTTGACCAAGAAATGGTCTCCACCATAAATCCAAGAATGTGATCTATGGCAAGGAAACATATGTGGGGTGAGGTGTACGAGCCTCTGGTCGATGATCAATGGCCACACAACCCCCATTTTGTCGAAAATAGCCATGAACAACCATTTTCAATAATACCAAAGGTTAACACGTACGGATTTTTGACCAAGAAATGGTCTCCACCAGAAATCCAAGAATATGATCTGTGGCAAGGAAACATATGTGGGGTGAGGTGTACGAGCCTCTGGTCGATGATTGATGGCCACACAACCCCCATTTTTGTCGAAAATAGCCATGAATGACCATTTTCAATAATACCGAAGGCTAACACCTACGGATTTTTGACCAAGAAATCGTCTCCACCAGAAATCCAAGAATGTGATCTATGGCAAGGAAACATATGTGGGGTGATGTGTACGAGCCGCTGGTCGATGATCAAATGCCAAACAACCCCCATTTTTGTCGAAAATAGCCATGAACGACCATTTTCAATAATACCGAAGGCTAACACGTACGGATTTTTGACCAAGAAATGGTCTCCACTAAAAATCCAAGAATGTAATCTATCACAAGGAAACATATGTGGGGTGAGGTGTACAAGCCTCTGGTCGATGATCAAATGCCACACAACCCCCATTTTTGTTGAAAATAGCCATGAACGACCATTTTCAATGACACTGAAGGCTAACACGTACGGATTTTTGACCAAGAAATGGTCTCCACCAGAAATCCAAGAATGTGATCTATGGCAAGGAAACATATGTGGGGTGAGGTGTACGAGCCTCTGGTCGATGATCAATGGCCACACAACCCCCATTTTTCGAAAATAGCCATGAATGACCATTTTTAATAATATTGAAGGCTAACACATACGGATTTTTGACCAAGAAATCGTCTCCACCAGAAATCCAAGAATGTGATCTATGGCAAGGAAACATATGTGGGGTGAGGTGTACAAGCCTCTGGTCGATGATCAATGGCCACACAACCCCCATTTTTATCGAAAATAGCCATGAACGACCATTTTCAATAATATCGAAGGCTAACATGTACGGATTTTTGACCAAGAAATGGTCTCCACTAGAAATCCAAGAATGTGATCTATCACAAGGAAACATATGTGGGGTGAGGTGTACGAGCCTCTGGTCGATGATCAATGGCCACACAACCCCCATTTTTGTCGAAAACAGCCATGAATGACCATTTTCAATGACACTGAAGGCTAACACCTACGGATTTTTGACCAAGAAATGGTCTCCACCATAAATCCAAGAATGTGATCTATGGCAAGGAAACATATGTGTAGTGAGGTGTATGAGCCTCTGGTTGAAGATAAATGGCCACACAACCCCCATTTTTGTCGAAAATAGCCATGAATGACCATTTTCAATAATACCGAAGGCTAACACATTCGGATTTTTGCCCAAGAAATGGTCTCCACCAGAAATCCAAGAATGTGATCTATGGCAAGGAAACATATGTGGGGTGAGGTGTACGAGCCTCTGGTCGATGATCAATGGCCACACAACCCCCATTTTGTCGAAAATAGCCATGAACAACCATTTTCAATAATACCGAAGGTTAACACGTACAGATTTTTGACCAAGAAATGGTCTCCACCAGAAATCCAAGAATATGATCTGTGGCAAGGAAACATATGTGGGGTGAGGTGTACGAGCCTCTGGTCGATGATTGATGGCCACACAACCCCCATTTTTGTCGAAAATAGCCATGAATGACCATTTTCAATAATACCGAACGCTAACACCTACGGATTTTTGACCAAGAAATCGTCTCCACCAGAAATCCAAGAATGTGATCTATGGCAAGGAAACATATGTGGGGTGATGTGTACGAGCCTCTGGTCGATGATCAAATGCCAAACAACCCCCATTTTTGTCAAAAATAGCCATGAACGACCATTTTCAATAATTCCGAAGGCTAACACGTACGGATTTTTGACCAAGAAATGGTCTCCACTAAAAATCCAAGAATGTGATCTATCACAAGGAAACATATGTGGGGTGAGGTGTACAAGCCTCTGGTCGATGATCAATGGCCACACAACCCCCATTTTTGTCAAAAATAGCCATGAACGACCATTTTCAATGACACTGAAGGCTAACATGTAACACCATAAAAGCCATCAATTAAAATAATGAATTTAGTTATTATATTAATTAGGGTCATAATTTTTTTAAGTGTTTAATTATTTATTTGCATATTGAAACAATTTTCGTTGTGTGCGCTTGATTGCTTATCGGATGTTTATTATCAGGTATTCGTAAAAAGAGATCCTAGTAATTAAACAATAATTAGGAAATATAGTAATTATTAGTCTAAAAACAAGTATTCTATTTATAAATATTTTTGGTAATTTTTTTTTGAATTTTTGAGCTGTTTAAAAATTCATTTCAGAATTAAAAAAAAACCAAAACTCCTAAACTAAACCGGCCCACTAGGGGCCCAATACTCCAAACCCTAAACTACTGAGCCGCGCGCGCCCTGGGAATAATTCCCAGCCGCCGCCTCTCTCCCTCACGTCTCTCTCTCCCTCACGTCTCTTTCTCTCTCACGTTTCTCTCTCTCCCACTCTCTCTCTCCTAATTCCTCTCTCCCGCCGCCGCTCCACTCCCTCTCTCCTCTCTGTTTTCTCTCTCCCTCGCCGCTTCTCTCTCCCACGCGTTGGCCGCGCGCATGCAGCCGCCCGCGCCGAGCGCGCCTCTGCTGCGCGAGCGCACGACCCGCCAGGAGCCGCCAGCCGCGACGCCGCGATGCCACGGCGTGACGCGAGCCCGACCGCCGCGACGACTCGAGCGAGCAGTGCGCTGTCCATCCGCGTGACGCGTCCGTTTCTTGCGTTATGGACTTCATTCCCTCCATTTCTCCTCCCCATTCCTCACACCGTTAATGCCTTGAAGAAACTGACGTAGTGATGGCCATGAAGGCAGCAGCGCCCCATTCAAGCTCCCTGGCAGACTCTCCCCTCCCTCTCTCTATAAAAGGGAACAGCAGAGCCTCTCCATTCCTGCCTACTCGAATTTGCCTCTCCCTCTAGCACTCCTCGCTCATCGCTAGTGCGTTGCCGTTCGTCGCCGGAGTGTGCCGTTCGTCGCCGGAGTTCACCGGAGCCGCGTACTCGCTGTCCGTAGTCGAGCCCCGCTCTCCGTCCGGTCGAAACCCGTCGATCCATCCCCGTCACACGCACGAACCCGAGGTTGATGACGACCCAACTTTATTTTATGTATTTTATAAAGTGCTTTTGATTCGATTCATGTGTTGTATAGTTTGTTTGTTGTAATATGAACACATGTGATTCCGATTTATGTATTTGTGTGCGCTATGGAATTTGTTAGAAATATGCGATTAGTAGTGCACCGTGTTATTTCATGTTAATCGACGCATTGAATTTTGGATTAGGAATATGACAACATTTAGTAGTCACACGTTGGCGATAAAAATGCTAGATAGGAATTTTTGTAGTTAAATTTGGTCACAATAAATTTTAGAAACTACTTGGAGAATTATAGGTGCATTTTAAATGGATTTGGAAAATGGTATAGATGTCATATGAATATTATAGGATTTTTAGATGATTTATCTAATTATTTTATTAGCATTTTCTTTTTAGAAAGAAAAGAGAAAAGATCACCGGTAGTGTGGTAAATAGATTTTTACTAGTTAAATAATCTTGTTCGCAAATTGAGCACTTAGATTTTTGGATTAAACAAAATACTAGTTTATGTTAGAATATCCTCACTTGTTTTATAAAAAGTACAATTACCAATTTATGTAGACTTTTAGAATATTAATATTATTAGATTCATTTTTGGTCATACTAAACAATTTGAGTTAGAAATAATAAAAGGTATTAATTCATTTATTAGTATTAAAAGATGATAATTATCATTTAATGTTATTAATGATGTTAAAATATATTAATACTAGTTAGAACCGTATTTATTGCACCCACTCATAAATTCACCATTAAGATTCAGATTAATAGCCACAATTGAATTAATAAGTATTTACGCGATTAGTACGTAATTAAGAGATGATTAGTGCGATAGGTTAATGTGTGCTTAATGACGTATTGGTGTATGTTTATGAATGGTGCATGTTTATTTATTGGTGTATGTTTTATTTATTGTATGTGCGCTATGCGACCCTATTAGAAGCGGATTGTGCGGTAGACGATCCGAACTCGTTCGAAGACGATCCGCAGGACTCGCTTGAGCAAGGCAAGTGGATTCTCCCTCTGCATATTCTGTTTGTACCTATTCATTGCATATAATAATGTTTACCTTTTGATATATTGCATAATTTGATGGGATAACCTAATTAAGGATTTCCTAGATTTACTACCTGTATTCCTTGTTTAACCTGGGGAAATAATTAAGCTGTGCAAGATTTATGCTACCGCTCAACTTAATGATTTCTTAATGTCACTCATTAATTGGTTTTAATGTTTCAAAGATTTAATTGGCAATTATGGCATTAACCCGATGGTTAAGATAACTTTATTGCAAATTTAATTGGAACATGGAGTGACCACCCAGGATAACAGTGCAACCACGAGTGCTATCATGGCTCTGGCTTTGGTAATTAGCTCTATATGCTTAGTGCCTAGCAACCTTACCTGAAAGATGGGCAAGAGGGGGAGCGGTAGGTGCTGGCAGCCCACAGAACATGGGGTCGTATTCTTGGCTAAGGTACTTCACCCAGGGGGCCACCACCATCGTCTTAGAAACCTTAGCGGGTTGCTTCGTATTAAGCATATTTTGTGAAAACCTCATAATGGATCCCTAGCCATTCACCTCGGCAGTGTTTAAGGGTCCGATCAACCCGGGCTAGATGGGATACATGGCTTGTGGGTAAAGTTGTACCACCTCTGCAGAGTGTAAAACTGATATATCAGCCGTGCTCCCGGTTATGAGCGACCTGGACTCCTCACATGATAATTGAACTTGAAGATGGAATTAAATTGAGATCCGATGATCTGCCAATAATTTGCTTAAGTGATTTCACTTAAGTGTTTTTGTTATATTCATATTCCTTTGTTTAAATGGGATATTTGGGATTCACACTTATTAGTAAGACAGGTGTTGTTAATAAAATGTTGACCAACTAAAATGCTTACTGCTCAACCTTAGCCTCACCTTGTTATACCTGCATTAGTTTTCCCCCACTTGCTGAGCCCCGACCATAAGTGAGCTCACCCTTGCTAATATTTTGATCAGAGGGTGATGCTGGAGACTTTGATGGAGATTTTATCGACGACGATGATTTCTAAGTCTAACGATGCGTCGGTCAACTTCCTGTGGAAGATTGCCCAGTTGTTTATTTCCGCTTACTTTGATGTGATACTTGTTAAAGATACAATGTTTCAGATGATGTAATAAAGTATTATACTCTCTTTACGCCTTTATTGCATTGTCTTTTGATATATTACACTTGTGACGTCAACATATGTGTGGAAATGGATCCTGGCACACATATGGTATGCGCTCGGTTCTACCCCCTCGAACCGGGTGTGACATAACACCTACGGATTTTTGACCAAGAAATGGTCACCACCATAAATCCAAGAATGTGATCTATGGCAAGGAAACATATGTGTAGTGAGGTGTATGAGCCTCTGGTCGAAGATCAATGGCCACACAACCCCATTTTTGTCAAAAATAGCCATGAATGACCATTTTCAATAATATCGAAGGCTAACACATTCGGAACTTTGCCCAAGAAATGGTCTCCACCAGAAATCCAAGAATGTGATCTATGGCAAGGAAACATATGTGGGGTGGGGTGTACGAGCCTCTGGTCGATGATCAATGGTCACACAACCCCCATTTTGTCGAAAATAGCCATGAACGACCATTTTCAATAATACCGAAGGTTAACACGTACGGATTTTTGACCAAGAAATGGTCTCCACCAGAAATCCAAGAATATGATCTATGGCAAGGAAACATATGTGGGGTGAGGTGTACGAGCCTCTGGTCGATGATCAATGGCCACACAACCCCCATTTTTGTCAAAAATAGCCATGAACGACCATTTTCAATAATAGCGAAGGCTAACACGTACGGATTTTCGACCGAGAAACGGTCTCCACCAGAAACCCAAGAATGTGATCTATGGCAAGGAAACATATGTGGGGTGAGGTGTACGAGCCTCTGGTCGATTATCAATGGCCACACAACCCCCATTTTTGACCAGGATAGCCATGAATGACCATTTTCAATAATACCGAAGGCTAACACCTACGGATTTTTGACCAAGAAATCATCTCCACCAGAAATCCAAGAATGTGATCTATGGCAAGGAAACATATGTGGGGTGAGGTGTACAAGCCTCTGGTCGATGATCAATGGCCACACAACCCCCATTTTTGTCGAAAATAGCCATGAACGACCATTTTCAATAATGTCGAAGGCTAACACCTACGGATTTTTGACAAAGAAATGGTCTCCACCAGAAATCCAAGAATGTGATCTATGGCAAGGAAACATATGTGTAGTGAGGTGTATGAGCCTCTGGTCGAAGATCAATGGCCACACAACCCCCGTTTTTGTCGAAAATAGCCATGAATGACCATTTTCAATAATACCGAAGGCTAACACATTCGGATTTTTGCCCAAGAAATGGTCTCCACTAGAAATCCAAGAATGTGATCTATGATAAGGAAACATATGTGTATTGAGGTGTATGAGCCCCTGGTCGAAGATCAATGGCCACACAACCCCCGTTTTTGTCGAAAATAGCCATGAATGACCATTTTCAATAATACTGAAGGCTAACACATTCGGATTTTTTCCCAAGAAATGGTCTCCACCAGAAATCCAAGAATGTGATCTTTGGCAAGGAAACATATGTGGGGTGAGGTCTACGAGCCTTTGGTTGATGATCAATTGCCACACAACCCCCATTTTGGTTGAAAATAGCCATGAACGACCATTTTCAATAATTCTGAAGACTAACACCTACGGATTTTTGACCAAGAAACGGTCTCCACCAGAAGTCCAAGAATGTGATCTATGGCAAGGAAACATATGTGGGGTGAGGTGTACGAGCCTCTGGTCAATGATCAGTGGCCACACAACCCCCATTTTTGTCGAAAATAGCCATGAACGACCATTTTCAATAATACCGAAGGCTAACACGTACGGATTTTTGACCAAGAAATGGTTTCCAACAGAAATCCCAGAATGTGATCTATGGCAGGGAAACATATGTGTGGTGAGGTGTACAAGCATTTGGTCGATGATCAATGGCCACACAACCCCAATTTTTGTCGAAAATTGCCATGAACGACCATTTTCAATAATGCCCAAGGCTAACACCTACGGATTTTTGACCATGAAATGGTCTCCACCAGAAATCCAAGAATGTGATCTATGGCAAGGAAACATATGTGAGGTGAGATGTATGAGCCTCTGGTCGATGATCAAAGGACACACAATCCTCATTTTTGTCGAAAATAGCCATGAACGACCATTTTCAATGACACTGAAGGCTAACACCTACGGAATTTTCACCAAGAAATGGTCTCCCCCATAAATCCAAGAATGTGATCTATGGCAAGGAAACATATGTGTAGTGAGGTGTATGAGCCTCTGGTCGAAGATCAATGGCCACACAACCCCCATTTTTGTCGAAAATAGCCATGAATGACCATTTTCAATAACACCGAAGGCTAACACATTCGGATTTTTGCCCAAGAAATGGTCTCCACCAGAAATCCAAGAATGTGATCTATGGCAAGTTAACATATGTGGGGTGAGGTGTACGAGCCTCTGGTCGATAATTAATGGCCACACAACCCCCATTTTGTCGAAAATAGCCATGAACGACCATTTTCAATAATACCGAAGGTTAACATGTACATATTTTTGACCAAGAAATGGTCTCCACCAGAAATCCAAGAATATGATCTATTGCAAGGAAACATATGTGGGGTGAGGTTTACGAGCCTCTGGTCGATGATCAATGGCCACACAACCCCCATTTTTGTCGAAAATAGCCATGAATGACCATTTTCAATAATACCGAAGGCTAACACCTACGGATTTTTGACCAAGAAATCGTCTCCACCAGAAATCCAAGAATGTGATCTATGGCAAGGAAACATATGTGGGGTGAGGTGTACGAGCCTCTGGTCGATGATCAATGGCCACACAACCCCCATTTTTTCGAAAATAGCCATGAATGACCATTTTTAATAATATTGAAGGCTAACACCTACGGATTTTTGACCAAGAAATCGTCTCCACCAGAAATCCAAGAATGTGATCTATGGCAAGGAAACATATGTGGGGTGAGGTGTACAAGCCTCTGGTCGATGATCAATGACCACACAACCCCCATTTTTATCGAAAATAGCCATGAACGACCATTTTCAATAATATCGAAGGCTAACACGTACGGATTTTTGACCAAGAAATGGTCTCCACTAGAAATCCAAGAATGTGATCTATCACAAGGAAACATATGTGGGGTGAGGTGTACGAGTCTCTGGTCGATGATCAATGGCCACACAACCCCCATTTTTGTCGAAAATAGCCATGAACGACCATTTTCAATGACACTGAAGGCTAACACCTACGGATTTTTGACCAAGAAATGGTCTCCACCATAAATCCAAGAATGTGATCTATGGCAAGGAAACATATGTGTAGTGAGGTGTATGAGCCTCTGGTCGAAGATAAATGGCCACACAACCCCCATTTTTGTCGAAAATAGCCATGAATGACCATTTTCAATAATACCGAAGGCTAACACATTCGGATTTTTGCCCAAGAAATGGTCTCCACCAGAAATCCAAGAATGTGATCTATGGCAAGGAAACATATGTGGGGTGAGGTGTACGAGCCTCTGGTCGATGATCAATGGCCACACAACCCCCATTTTGTCGAAAATAGCCATGAACAACCATTTTCAATAATACCGAAGGTTAACACGTACGGATTTTTGACCAAGAAATGGTCTCCACCAGAAATCCAAGAATATGATCTGTGGCAAGGAAACATATGTGGGGTGAGGTGTACGAGCCTCTGGTCGATGATTGATGGCCACACAACCCCCATTTTTGTCGAAAATAGCCATGAATGACCATTTTCAATAATACCGAAGGCTAACGCCTACGGATTTTTGACCAAGAAATCGTCTCCACCAGAAATCCAAGAATGTGATCTATGGCAAGGAAACATATGTGGGGTGATGTGTACGAGCCTCTGGTCGATGATCAAATGCCAAACAACCCCCATTTTTGTCGAAAATAGCCATGAACGACCATTTTCAATAATACCGAAGGCTAACACGTACGGATTTTTGACCAAGAAATGGTCTCCACTAAAAATCCAAGAATGTGATCTATCACAAGGAAACATATGTGGGGTGAGGTGTACAAGCCTCTGGTCGATGATCAATGGCCACACAACCCCCATTTTTGTCGAAAATAGCCATGAACGACCATTTTCAATGACACTGAAGGCTAACACGTACGGATTTTTGACCAAGAAATGGTCTCCACCAGAAATCCAAGAATGTGATCTATGGCAAGGAAACATATGTGGGGTGAGGTGTACGAGCCTCTGGTCGATGATCAATGGCCACACAACCCCCATTTTTTCGAAAATAGCCATGAATGACCATTTTTAATAATATTGAAGGCTAACACGTACGGATTTTTGACCAAGAAATCGTCTCCACCAGAAATCCAAGAATGTGATCTATGACAAGGAAACATATGTGGGGTGAGGTGTACAAGCCTCTGGTTGATGATCAATGGCCACACAACCCCCCATTTTTATCGAAAATAGCCATGAACGACCATTTTCAATAATATCGAAGGCTAACACGTACGGATTTTTGATCAAGAAATGGTCTTCACTAGAAATCCAAGAATGTGATCTATCACAAGGAAACATATGTGGGGTGAGGTGTACGAGCCTCTGGTCGATGATCAATGGCCACACAACCCCCATTTTTGTCGAAAATAGCCATGAACGTCCATTTTCAATGACACTAAAGGCTAACACCTACGGATTTTTGACCAAGAAATGGTCTCCACCATAAATCCAAGAATGTGATCTATGGCAAGGAAACATATGTGTAGTGAGGTGTATGAGCCTCTGGTTGAAGATAAATGGCCACACAACCCCCATTTTTGTCGAAAATAGTCATGAATGACCATTTTCAATAATACCGAAGGCTAACACATTCGGATTTTTGCCCAAGAAATGGTCTCCACCAGAAATCCAAGAATGTGATCTATGGCAAGGAAACATATGTGGGGTGAGGTGTACGAGCCTCTGGTCGATGATCAATGGCCACACAACCCCCATTTTGTCGAAAATAGCCATGAACAAACATTTTCAATAATACCGAAGGTTAACACGTACAGATTTTTGACCAAGAAATGGTGTCCACCAGAAATCCAAGAATATGATCTGTGGCAAGGAAACATATGTGGGGTGAGGTGTACGAGCCTCTGGTCGATGATTGATGGCCACACAACCCCCATTTTTGTCGTAAATAGCCATGAATGACCATTTTCAATAATACCGAAGGCTAACACCTACGGATTTTTGACCAAGAAATCGTCTCCACCAGAAATCAAAGAATGTGATCTATGGCAAGGAAACATATGTGGGGTGATGTGTACGAGCCTCTGGTCGATGATCAAATGCCAAACAACCCCCATTTTTGTCGAAAATAGCCATGAACGACCATTTTCAATAATTCCGATGGCTAACACGTACGGATTTTTGACCAAGAAATGGTCTCCACTAAAAATCCAAGAATGTGATCTATCACAAGGAAACATATGTGGGGTGAGGTGTACAAGCCTCTGGTCGATTATCAATGGCCACACAACCCCCATTTTTGTCGAAAATAGCCATGAACGACCATTTTCAATGACACTGAAGGCTAACACCTACGGATTTTTGACCAAGAAATGGTCACCACCATAAATCCAAGAATGTGATCTATGGCAAGGAAACATATGTGTAGTGAGGTGTATGAGCCTCTGGTCGAAGATCAATGGCCACACAACCCCCATTTTTGTCAAAAATAGCCATGAATGACCATTTTCAATAATATCGAAGGCTAACACATTCGGAACTTTGCCCAAGAAATAGTCTCCACCAGAAATCCAAGAATGTGATCTATGGCAAGGAAACATATGTGGGGTGGGGTGTACGAGCCTCTGGTCGATGATCAATGGTCACACAACCCCCATTTTGTCAAAAATAGCCATGAACGACCATTTTCAATAATACCGAAGGTTAACACGTACGGATTTTTGACCAAGAAATGGTCTCCACCAGAAATCCAAGAATATGATCTATGGCAAGGAAACATATGTGGGGTGAGGTGTACGAGCCTCTGGTCGATGATCAATGGCCACACAACCCCCATTTTTGTCGAAAATAGCCATGAACGACCATTTTCAATAATAGCGAAGGCTAACACGTACGGATTTTCGACCGAGAAATGGTCTCCACCAGAAACCCAAGAATGTGATCTATGGCAAGGAAACATATGTGGGGTGAGGTGTACGAGCCTCTGGTCGATTATCAATGGCCACACAACCCCCATTTTTGACCAGGATAGCCATGAATGACCATTTTCAATAATACCGAAGGCTAACACCTACGGATTTTTGACCAAGAAATCATCTCCACCAGAAATCCAAGAATGTGATCTATGGCAAGGAAACATCTGTGGGGTGAGGTGTACATGCCTCTGGTCGATGATCAATGGCCACACAACCCCCATTTTTGTCGAAAATAGCCATGAACGACCATTTTCAATAATGCCGAAGGCTAACACCTACGGATTTTTGACAAACAAATGGTCTCCACCAGAAATCCAAGAATGTGATCTATGGCAAGGAAACATATGTGTAGTGAGGTGTATGAGCCTCTGGTCGAAGATCAATGGCCACACAACCCCCGTTTTTGTCGAAAATAGCCATGAACGACCATTTTCAATAATACCGAAGGCCAACACATTCGGATTTTTGCCCAAGAAATGGTCTCCACTAGAAATCCAAAAATGTGATCTATGGCAAGGAAACATATGTGTATTGAGGTGTATGAGCCTCTGGTCGAAGATCAATGGCCAGACAACCCCCGTTTTTGTCGAAAATAGCCATGAATGACCGTTTTCAATAATACTGAAGGCTAACACATTCGGATTTTTGCCCAAGAAATGGTCTCCACCAGAAATCCAAGAATGTGATCTTTGGCAAGGAAACATATGTGGGGTGAGGTGTACGAGCCTTTGGTTGATGATCAATTGCCACACAACCCCCATTTTGTCGAAAATAGCCATGAACGACCTTTTTCAATAATACCGAAGGTTAACACGTACGGATTTTTGAACAAGAAATGGTCTCCACCAGAAATCCAAGAATATGATCTATGGCAAGGAAACATATGTGGGCTGAGGTGTATGAGCCTCTGGTCGATGATCAATGGCCACACAACCCCTATTTTTTGTCAAAAATAGCCATGAACGACCATTTTCAATAATAGCGGCTAACACGTACGGATTTTCGATCGAGAAATGGTCTCCACCAAAAACCCAAGAATGTGATCTATGGCAAGGAAACATATGTGGGGTGAGGTGTACGAGCCTCTGGTCGATTATCAATGGCCACACAACCCCCATTTTTTGTCGAAAATAGCCATGAACAACCATTTTCAATAATACAGAAGGTTAACACGTACGGATTTTTGACCAAGAAATGGTCTCCACCAGAAATCCAAGAATATGATCTATGGCAAGGAAACATATGTGGGGTGAGGTGTACGAGCCTCTGGTCGATGATCAATGGCCACACAACCCCCATTTTTGTCGAAAATAGCCATGAACGACCATTTTCAATAATGCCGAAGGCTAACACCTACGGATTTTTGACCAAGAAATGGTCTCCACCAAAAATCCTAGAATGTGATCTATGGCAAGGAAACATATGTGAGGTGAGGTGTATGAGCCTCTGGTCAATGATCAATGGACACACAACCCCCATTTTTGTCGAAAATAGCCATGAACGACTATTTTCAATGACACTGAAGGCTAACACCTACGGATTTTTGACCAAGAAATGGTTTCCACCATAAATCCAAGAATGTGATCTATGGCAAGGAAACATATGTGTAGTGAGGTGTATGAGCCTCTGGTCGAAGATCAATGGCCACACAACCCCCGTTTTTGTCGAAAATAGCCATGAATGACCATTTTCAATAATACCGAAGGCTAACACATTCGGATTTTTGCCCAAGAAATGGTCTCCACCAGAAATCCAAGAATGTGATCTATGGCAAGGAAACATATGTGGGGTGACATGTACGAGCCTCTGGTCGATGATCAATGGCCACACCACCCCCATTTTGTCGATAATAGCCATGAACGACCATTTTCAATAATACCGAAGGTTAACATGTACGGATTTTTGACCAAGAAATGGTCTCCACCAGAAATCCAAGAATATGATTTATGGCAAGGAAACATATGTGGGGTGAGGTTTATGAGCCTCTGGTCGATGATCAAAGGCCACACAACCCCCATTTTTGTCGAAAATAGCTATGAACGACCATTTTCAATAATACCGATGGCTAAAACCTACGGATTTTTTACCGAGAAATGGTCTCCACCAGAAATCCAAGAATGTGATCTATGGCAAGGAAACATATGTGGGGTGAGGTGTACGAGCCTCTGGTGGATGATCAATGGCCACACAACCCCCATTTTTGTCGAAAATAGCCATGAATCACCATTTTCAATAATACCGAAGGATAACACCTACGGATTTTTGACCAAGAAATCGTCTCCACCAGAAATCCAAGAATGTGATCTATGGCAAGGAAACATATGTTGGGTGAGGTGTACGAGCCTCTGGTCGATGATCAATGGCCACACAACCCCCATTTTTGTCGAAAATAGCCATGAACGACCATTTTCAATAATACCGAAGGCTAACACGTACGGATTTTTGACCAAGAAATGGTCTCCACTAGAAATCCAAGAATGTGATCTATCACAAGAAAACATATGTGGGGTGAGGTGTATGAGCCTCTGGTCGATGATCAATGGCCACACAACCCCCATTTTTGTCAAAAATAGCCATGAACGACCATTTTCAATGACACTGAAGGCTAACACGTACGGATTTTTGACCAAGAAATGGTCTTTACCAGAAAGCCAAGAATGTGATCTATGGCAAGGAAACATTTGTGGGTGAGGTGTACGAGCCTCTAGTCGATGATAAATGGACACACAACTCCCATTTTTTGTCGAAAATAGCCATGAACGACCATTTTCAATAATTCCGAAGGCTAACACCTACAGATTTTTGACAAAGAAATGGTCTCCACCAGAAATCCAAGAATGTGATCTATGGCAAGGAAACATATGTGGGGTGAGGTGTACGACTCTCTGGTCGATGATCAATGGCCACACAACCCCCATTTTTTGTCGAAAATAGCCATGAACGACCATTTTCAATAATTCCGAAGGCTAACACCTACGGATTTTTGACCAAGAAATTTTCACCACCAAAAATACAAGAATGTGATCTGTGGCAAGGAAACATATGTGGGGTGAGGTGTACGAGCCTCTGGTCGATGATCAATGGCCACACAACCCCCATTTTGTCGAAAATAGCCATGAACGACCATTTTCAATGACACTGAAGGCTAACACCTATGGATTTTTGACCAAGAAATGGTCTCCACCATAAATCCAAGAATGTGATCTATGGCAAGGAAACATATGTGTAGTGAGGTGTATAAGCCTCTGGTCGAAGATCAATGGCCGCACAACCCCCATATTTTGTCGAAAATAGCCATGAACGACCATTTTCAATAATACCGAAGGCTAACACATTCGGATTTTTGCCCAAGAAATGGTCTACACCAGAAATCCAAAAATGTGATCTATGGAAAGGAAACATATGTGAGGTGAGGTGTACGAGCCTCTGTTCGATGATCAATGGCCACACAACCCCCATTTTGTCGAAAATAGCCATTAATGACCATTTTCAATAATACCGAATGTTAACACGTACGGATTTTTGACTAAGAAATGGTCTCCACCAGAAATCCAAGAATATGATCTATGGCAAGGAAACATATGTGGGGTGAGGTGTACGAGCCTCTGGTCGATGATCAATGGCTACACAACCCCCATTTTTGTCGAAAATAGCCATGAACGACCATTTTCAATAATACTGAAGGCTAACACCTACGAATTTTTGATCGAGAAATGGTATCCACCAGAAATCCAAGAATTTGATCTATGGCAAGGAAACATATGTGGGGTGAGGTGTACGAGCCTCTGGTCGATTATCAATGGCCACACAACCCCCATTTTTGTCAAAAATAGCCATGAATGACCATTTTCAAAAATACCGAAGGCTAACACCAACGGATTTTTGACCAAGAAATCGTCTCCACCAGAAATCCAAGAATCTGATATATGGCATGGAGACATATGTGGGGTGAGGTGTACAAGCCTCTGGTTGATGATCAATGGACACGCAACCCCCATTTTTGTCAAAAATAGCCATGAACGACCATTTTCAATAATACCGAAGGCTAACACGTACGGATTTTTGACCAAGAAATGGTCTCCACCAGAAATCCAAGAATGTGACTATCGCAAGGAAACATATGTGGGGTGAGGTGTACGAGCCTCTGGTCGATGATCAATGGCCACACAGCCCCCATTTTTGTCGAAAATAGCCATGAACGACCATTTTCAGTGACACTGAAGGCTAACACCTACGGATTTTTGACCAAGAAATGGTCTGCACCATAAATCCAAGAATGTGACCGATGGCAAGGAAACATATGTGTAGTGAGGTGTATGAGCCTCTAGTTGAAGATAAGTGGCCACACAACCCCCATTTTGTCGAAAATAGCCATGAATGACCACTTTCAATAATAACGAAGGCTAACACATTCGGATTTTTGCCCAAGAAATGGTCTCGACCAGAAATCCAAGAATGTGATCTATGGCAAGGAAACATATGTGGGGTGAGGTGTACGAGCCTCTGGTCGATGATCAATGGCCACACAACCCCCATTTTGGTCAAAAATAGCCATGAACGACCATTTTCAATAATACCAAAGGTTAACACGTACTGATTTTTGACTAAGAAATGGTATCCACTAGAAATCCAAGAATATGATCTATGGCAAGGAAACATATGTGGGGTGAGGTGTACGAGCCTCTGCTCGATGATAAATGGCCACACAACCCCCATTTTTGTCGAAAATAGCTATGAACGACCATTTTCAATAATACCGAAGGCTAACAGCTACGGATTTTCGGCTGAGAAATGGTCACCACCAGAAATCCAAGAATGTGATCTATGGCAAGGAAACATATGTGGGTGAGGTGTACGAGCCTCTGGTCGATGATCAATGGCCACACAACCCCCATTTTTGTCGAAAATAGCCATGAATGACCATTTTCAATAATACCGAAGGCTAACACCTGCGGATTTTTGACCAAGAAATCGTCTCCACCAGAAATCCAAGAATGTGATCTATGGCAAGGAAACATATGTGGGGTGAGGTGTACGAGCCTCTGGTCGATGATCAATGGCCACACAACCCCCATTTTTGTCGAAAATAGCCACGAACGACCATTTTCAATAATACCGAACGCTAACACGTACGGATTTTTGACCAAGAAATGGTCTCCACCAGAAATACAAGAATGTGATTTATGGAAAGGAAACATATGTGGGGTGAGGTTTACGAGCCTCTGGTCGATGATCAATGGCCACACAACCCCCATTTTTTCGAAAATAGCCATGAACGACCATTTTCAATAATTCTGAAGGCTAACACGTACAGATTTTTGACCAAGAAAAGGTCTTTACCAGAAATCCAAGAATGTGATCTATGGTAACGAAACATATGTGGGGTGAGGTGTACGAGCCTCTGGTCGATGATTAATGGCCAGACAACCCCCATTTGTCGAAAATAGCCATGTACGACCATTTTCAATAATACCGAAGGTTAACACGTACAGATTTTTGACCAAGAAATGGTCTCCACCAGAAATCCAAGAATGTGATATATGGCAAGGAAACATATGTGGGGTGAGGTTTACGACCCTCTGGTCGATGATCAATGGCCACACAACCCCCATTTTTGTCGAAAATAGCCACGAACGACCATTTTCAATAATACCGAATGTTAACACCTACGTATTTTTGACCAAGAATTGGTCTCCACCAAAAATCCAAGAATGTGATCTATGGAAAGGAAACATATGTGGAGTGAGGTGTACGAGGCTCTAGTCAATGATCAATGGCCACGCAAGCCCCATTTTGTCAAAAATAGCCATGAACGACCATTTTCAATGACACTGAAGGCTAACACCTACGGATTTTTGACCAAGAAATGGTCTCCACCATAAATCCAAGAATGTGATCTATAGCAAGGAAACATATGTGTAGTGAGGTGTATGAGCCTCTGGTCGAAGATCAATGGCCACACAACCCCAATTTTTGTCGAAAATAGCCATGAATGACCATTTTCAATAATACCGAAGGCTAACACATTCGGATTTTTGACTAATAAATGGTCTCCACCAGAAATCAAAGAATGTGATCAATGGCAAGGAAACATATGTTGGGTGAGGTTCACGAATCTCTGGTCGATGATCAATGGCCACACAGCCCCCATTTTCGTCGAAAATAGCCATGAACGACCATTTTCAATAGTACCGAAGGCTAACACGTACGGATTTTTTACCAAGAAATGGTCTTAACCAGAAATCCAAGAATGTGATATATGGAAAGGAAACATATGTGTAGTGAGGTATATGGGCCTCTGGTCGAAGATCAATGCCCACACAACCCCCATTTTTGTCGAAAATAGCCATGAATGACCATTTTCAATGACACTGAAGGCTAACACATTCAGATTTTTGACCAAGAAATGGTCTCCACCAGAAATCAAAGAATGTGATCTATGGCAAGGAAACATATGTGGGGTGAGGTTTACGAGCCTCTGGTCAATGATCAATGGCCACACAACCCCCATTTTTGTCGAAAATAGCCATGAACGACCATTTTCAATAATACCGAAGGCTAACACGTACGGATTTTTGACCAAGAAATGGACTCCACCACAAATCCAAGAATGTGATCTATGTCAAGGAAACATAGTGGGGTGAGGTGTACGAGCCTCTGGTCGATGATAAATGGCCACACAACCCCCATTTTTGTCGAAAATAGCCATAAACGACCATTTTCAATAATTCCGAAGGCTAACACCTACGGATTTTTGACCAAGAAATGGTCTCCACCAGAAATCCAAGAATGTGATCTATGGCAAGGAAACATATGTGGGGTGAGGTGTACGAGCCTCTGGTCGATGATAAATGGCCACACAACCCCCATTTTTGTCGAAAATAGCCATGAACGACCATTTTCAATAATTCCGAAGGCTAACACATACGGATTTTTGACCAAGAAATGGTCTCCACCAGAAATCCAAGAATGTGATCTATGGCAAGGAAACAAATGTGGGGTGAGGTGTACGAGCCTCTGGTCAATGATCAATGGCCACACAACCACCATTTTTGTCGAATATAGCCATGAACGACAATTTTTAATAATACCGATGGCTAACACCTACGAATTTTTGACCAAGAAATGGTCTCCACCAGAAATCCAAGAATGTGATCTATGGCAAGGAAACATATGTGGGGTGAGGTGTACGAGCCTCTGGTCGATGATCAGTGGCCACACAACCCCCATTTTCAATAATACCGAATGCTAACACGTACGGATTTTTGACTAAGAAATGGTCTCCACCAGAAATCCAAGAATGTGATCTATAGCAAGGAAACATATGGGGGTGAGGTGTACGAGCCTCTGGTCGATGATCAATGGCCACACAATCCCCATTTTTGTCGAAAATAGCCATGAACGACCATTTTCAATAATACCTAAGGCTAACACCTATGGATTTTTGACCAAGAAATAGTCTCCACCAGAAATCAAAGAATGTGATCTATGGCAAATTAACATATGTGGGGTGAGGTGTACGAGCCTCTGGTCGATGATCAATAACCACACAACCCCCATTTTTGTCAAAAATAGCCATGAACGACCATTTTCAAAGACATTGAAAGCTAACACCTATGTATTTTTGACCAAGAAATGGTCTCCGCCATAAATCCAAGGATGTGATCTATGGCAAGGAAACATATGTGTAGTGAGGTGTATGAGCCTCTGGTCGAAGGTCAATGGCCACACAACCCCCATTTTTGTCAAAAATAGCCATGAATGACCATTTTCAATAATACCGAAGGCTAACACATTCGGATTTTTGCCCAAGAAATGGTCTCCACCAGAAATCTAAGAATGTGATCTATGGCAAGGAAACATATGTGGGGTGAGGTTTACGAGCCTCTGGTCGATGATCAATGGCCACACAACCCCCGTTTTTGTCGAAAATAGCCACGAATGACCATTTTCAATAATACCGAAGGCTAACACCTACGGATTTTTGACCAAGAATTGGTCTCCACCAAAAATCCAAGAATGTGATCTATGGCAAGGAAATATATGTGGGGTGAGGTGTACGAGGCTCTAGTCAATGATCAATGGCCACACAACCCCAATTTTTGTCGAAAATAGCCATGAACGACCATTTTCAATGACATTGAAGGCTAACACCTACGGATTTTTGACCAAGAAATGGTCTTCACCATAAATACAAGAATGTGATCTATGGCAAGGAAACATATGTGTAGTGAGGTGTATGAGCCTCTGGTCGAAGATCAATGGCCACACAGCCCCCATTTTTGTCGAAAATAGCCATGAATGACCATTTTCAATAATACCGAAGGCTAACACAATCGGATTTTTGACCAATAAAAGGTCTCCACCAGAAATCAAAGAATGTGATCAATGGCAAGGAAACATATGTGGGGTGAGGTTTACAAACCTCTGGTCGATGATCGATGGCCACACAACCCTCATTTTCGTCGAAAATAGCCATGAACGACCATTTTCAATAATACCGAAGGCTAACACCTACGGATTTTTGACCAAGAAATGGTCTTTACCAGAAATCCAAGAATGTGATCTATGGCAAGGAAACATATGTGGGGTGAGGTGTACAAGCCTCTAGTCGATGATAAATGGCCACACAACCCCCATTTTTGTCGAAAATAGCCATGAACGTCCATTTTCAATAATTCCGAAGGCTAACACCTGCGGATTTTTGACCAAGAAATGTGTTCAAGCCATGTGTTCAAATTTTAAGCAATGGTTTTGTGTACCTAAAGGTACAAAAAGACTTGTGTAACTCATTTTTTTGGCTATGACATATATAATCACTAGTGTAGCTCACATAAATGTCCTTCTAAGATAGTCTACTTCTACCTAGTTGATGCTGGATACGGAGCCAAACTAGGTTTTCCCCTCTTTTTGTGGTGTAAGGTAACATTTGAATGAGTGGGGCAATATCCCATTCAAAATTAGAAGGAATTATTCAACTACTAACACTCATCTCTTAGAGATACAGTATGTGCATTTGTGTCCTTGAAGAGGCGATTCAAATTTGTAGATGATGCTATACCATTTTCCTCTTCTCACACAAGTAGAGATTGTTGTTGCTTCTTGCATTACTCATAACCGGTCAAAGATGATTGGGGTGATGAGTTGATCGTACCTAAGGATGAGGATGGGCTACCTAGCATTAATCATCACATATCATCACATGGATAAGCAATAGAGCATGCATTTATGGTTAATTTTTGGCAAGAATTTGCTAATGCCATGTGGGAAGATCGTTAACAGTTTCATGCACATAGTACTTGAATGTCACACCCAGTTTTAGAAGGCAAACCGATTGCGAACCATGTACGTGTCAGGATCAGTAATTCACGTACACAGCAGTTACATAGTTGGACATCATCACACAATGCTCAAATAATAACATAAAGGAGGTATTAATTTGATTAAATCATGATGCCCGAGACATCCACATAGTCTTATACATAAATCAAAGTGCGAAAACAAAACGTAGCAATACAAGGCCTTCACAGGCAGCCGACTGGGGGTTTGCCGCTAAACCGCGCCTAGAACTCATCATAGTCTTGGAACTCCTAGAAATCCTCCACCGGGACTTCATCTTCTCTGAGCAGTGGTTGCAATGTGGACAACCTGGAGGGGGTTGGTGTTGTAAAGCAAGGGTGAGTGCACATCAACATACTCAGCAAATGTCATATTTGGTTGAGGTGGACTAGCTTTATGTGGGGCTAGGATCAAAACAATTGCTTTTAGTTGGTCAGGTAGTTATTACTAGTAGAGAGCCAGATTTTAGCATTAAACCCAAGTTATTAGCCCAAAAGTACTCCTTCGAAACGGAAAGAATACCAGCAACCATAATCATAATCATCACCATTAAAACCATAATTATCCTCATCATCATCATCTGTAATCATAGTATCTCTAATCAAAGGAGCTCACAAGGCTGCTCATAACCATGAGCACGACTGATATATCCGTTTCATAACACTCTGCAGAGGTTGCACACTTTACCCACGAGCCGTGATTCCCTCTCTAGCCCGGGCTTGCAAGACCCTTGTTCACTCCCGAGGTGAATGGCCAGGGATTCACTATGAAGCCTTCACAAAGATTCCCTGAGGCTGTAGTCGCCCATTAGGTTTCCTAAATGTACCGCACTCCTCCCCAAGGGGCAAACCACCCTCGTCAAAGCGAGCCGCATACACTGAGCCCCATTGACGGCACAACGGCGAAGCAAACTACACCTCAGTTCCTCTAATTAATTAGCTAAGGGTGTCCCATACCACCCTCATGGTTGTACTGTTTTCCCAGGTGGTCATCCAACGAACCAGTCCTCGCGGAGAGGCACTCGAGAAACCGCTCAAGCCCCCTTAAATGTCACAATGCCATAATCATAATCAAAAGTAAACATCGTATCGTAAATAATCTCATCATGTTCATTGATTAAAGTAAAGCACTAGCATAGAGCTAATCCAAAAATGATCCAACCCAAATAGGTGAACAAGGATAGGATAAACAAAAACTAGTCAGTCCTTAGGTATAAATTATGTAACTGTGGGGACATGAATCATAAAATGAGTAGGACATAGATAGGTCAGAGGACACTTGCCTTCACCAACCAATTGCTGCTCAGGGTCTTCTTCTGCAACTCCTTCGGACTCCACCAACGGACCATTATCTATACGAGTTCAAACATACATTCCACAATCTTAGCATAGAAAGAAACAATACACCACACAATAAAATATTACAATTAAACAGACGCATGGCGTAGGACTCGCATCTATGACTATGCGAGAAAAGAAACTATAACGGTCGAAGCTGCGGCCGAGAGACATAGCAATTACGTTAAGCAGTTATGGACTAAAACATTTATCTAAATATAATCATATTAATTAATGATCGTTCAATGCATAAATAAAATTGGCACTAGGTCCTGATTAGTTCGATATTTGATTAATCATCGTTACACTACACACTTAAATTAATATACACGATTCTAGGTGAATTTAAAAGGATCGTCGCGCGGCGAAGCGCGCGACACAACGCACTACTCGGACAGAATTAAAAGGATTATCACACGGCGAAGCGCGTGACATAATGTGTGACTCCAACAGAATTTTAAATGCGACAACATGCGTAGGGGCCGCACCACGCCGAGGGTCGGGGTTGCACGCCACGCTAGGGGCCGCACCGGGACTGAGGACGATGGGGGGAGGGGGCGAGCTGGGCCGAGCAGGGCCGGGCAGGGGGCGCCGCCAGGTCGGACCAACCAAGCGGGGGAGGGCACCGGGGTGAGTGGGGGCACCGACGGGGCTAGGCATGGGGCGCCACTAGTGACCGGATAGGGGCGGCCGGGGCCAGGCTAGGGGCGTCGCGGGGGGGGGGGGGGGGGGATGGGACGGTCGGGGCCACGCGCGTCGTGGGCGCCGTCAGGGCCGTGCAGGGGGCGCTGGATGAGCCGAACAGGGGATGCCGGGGGCCACATGCACCGAGGGGAAGGCCGGCTAGGGGGCCACGCGGGGGAGGAAGGGAGAAGGGAGAGGGGCGGGTGGAGAGGGGAAACTCACCACGGGCTCGACGGACGGCAGCAACCGCTCACCGGGATCCACCTGGGGCAGGGAGAGAGTTGGAGAGAGGTCGAAGAGGGAGAGGGAGGTTACTTTGCACGGGAAAGAGAGTGGGGGAGGGGAGGGGCACGCATGGGGGAGGGCGAGAGCGCCTGGGCCACGCGCCCAGGGCTAGGCTAGGCCACGTCTTGAGCCGGTGTGACACCTAGTTTTGGAAGGTAAACCGAATGCGAACCATGTACGTGCCAGGATCAGAAATTCACATACACGACGATTACATAAATGACTCATCATAGCACAATGCTTTGAATAACAATAAAGAGTAAGTAATAATACGAAAGACTAGAGTCGTTTACAAAATATAAATCAAAGTACACAGAATAGAAATGTAGCCAACGTAAATTAACCCACCACAGGCAGCTGAGTAGGGGAGGTCGCTAGCCTAATCCTCGAACTCATCGAAGTCCTGGAACTCCTGTAGATCCGCCTCGACGCCTTCTTCTTTACCTGTGCATAGATTGCACGAAACGCAACCTGGTGTTTTGCGAAAGCAAGGGTGAGTACACATCAATGTACTTAGCAAATGTCCCGTTTGGCTGAGGTGGACTAGCTTTATGTGGAGTTAAGCTCAAGTAGTTGCTTTTAGTTGGTCAGGTATTTATTATTCGTGGAAGCCAAGTTTTAGTAATAGCCAACTCATGAACCATTTCCTCATCGAGGAACAACATGATCATCATCGAACCAAAAACATTAATAGAACCATTGAATCTCGAACAAGTTGTATCTCTAATCAAAGAGGATCCCAAGGTCGCTCTTAACCGTGAGCACGGCTGATATATTAGTTTCTAATCCTCTGCAGAGGTCGCACGCTTTACCCATGAGCCATGATCCCTTTCCAGCCTAGGTTTGCAAGACCCGATCTTCACTACCAAGGTGAAGGGCTAGGGATACACTACGTAGCCTTTACAAAGACTCCCCTGGTGCATAGCTGCTCGTTAGGTTTCGCTAGTCATACAAAAGCAGTACACCTCCCCAAGGTGGGTGACTAACAAAACCAAATCAAATGAACCTCTGCACCCCACCTTAGCAAAGCGAGCAATACGCCTTGGCCCCCATTGACGGCCCTCCGGCAAAGCCAACTATACCACCAAGTTCATCTAATTAATCAGCTAAGGGCATCCCATTCCACCCTCATGGCTGCACTGTTATCCCGGGTGGTCACTCCACGAACAGGTCCTTACGGAGAGGTACTTAGGGAAAATGGCCCGAGCCCCCTAAAATATCACAATATCATCATCGGGATAACATTATCGTATCATAAATATTCACATCATGTTCATTGATTAAATTAAAGCAATAGCATGAAGCTAACCATAATAACCTAAAAGGTAATCAAGGACAAGATAAATACAAAGCTAGTTAATCATTAGGTTTCAATTAAGTAATGCGGGACAATGAATTATAAGTGAATGGGACATAATGGGTCAGAGGACACTTGCCTTCACCAAACAGATGCTCAGGGTCTTCAACTTCGTAGAACTCGTAAAGTTTGATCTCTTGGTCGCCGAAGCTTTACCCTCGATTCCTCGAAGCTCGGAGAGGATCGCAATCTATTCGCAACGCACAGCGAATACAAAAGGCACAAACCAACAAACATATATATATGCATAAGAACATTACACCATACAAGATAACATGTTATAAAAACATGCAGCATAAAATAGAGCTCAATTCTACGGTCACGCGAGAGAAAGAAACGTCGAACTCGAAGCTACGGTTGAGAAGTTAGCACGTTAACGCTAAACAAGTATTAACTATAACTTTTAGTTCAACATTATCAAATATAAATATTATACATCATTTAGTTCGATTAATCTGCTACACTAACAAATGTCTGTTAATTAAGTAATTTAATTAAAACGAGAGATTCTAAGCGAGACAAATTTACGACGCACGAAACAATACGACAGCGTGCAGACGACGCGCGGGCACGCACGACATAGCACGCTAACGACGCATAAGACAATGCGCGCGACCAGCGAAAACGACGCGCCAGCACGCCACCACGTGCGGAACAGCACGCGTGACACACGAGGAAAACTAAAAAGGTGACACGTTTATACTAAACAAATGTTAAATAAATAGAAAGTAGTTAAGTTAATATTTACCATGTTAATATTTATTATAAAAGCCCCAAATGGAACACTACACATTTAATCTAGTTAAAATATTAAACTAATAAATATTAGTCGAGCGAATCTTAAGTTAATTATCTAAAATACATGACATGATGCATTAACATTAATAACATGAGTGTTTATAGGCGGCAAACTATTTATTATCACGCATCGACGCCGCACGACACACATGATCGTCACGCAACGACACACGCACACGACGTTTGACAACGCGTGTGAACGGCACGCGCGACACACGCAAAACAACGCGCACGACAGTGCGCGACCCTCACGAGTCAAAGCGACTATGCGCGCGGATAGTACGATGACACGCAAATGATGTCGCGCGCGAACAACGAATAAATAATTAATGACAAGTATTTTAGTTGGAATTAATCATGTTAATTAACGTTTATATTTATAAAAGCATGAGTTAAAACTACAAACTCGCTCTAACTAAATTGTTATTTTATTAACCTTCGAACAAACCAATAATTAAATATTTAGCTATAACATGCGACACGACAACAATGAGCGCACGTGTGACCACGTGCAACTGACGCGTGACACGCGTGTGAACAGCACGCGTGATCCGCGCGAGCGACGCACGCGATACGTGATACTCGCTAAACCACAATGAGTTTATAATAAACAAGTATTAATAATCAAGTTAATATTTATTTATAAAAGCGCGAGATGAACTATAAACTAGTTTTAATTAGAAGGTCATAAGTATTGAATAAACCACTAATTAAGTAATTAAAACTTGTGACGTGATAAGATAACATTATTAATACGAAATCGACGTTGTCACGAAGTTGACACGACTAAAACGAGCTGTAACGGGTTTACGACGCAAGTTATATATATATATATATATATATATATATATATATATATATATATATATATATATATATATATATATATATATATATATATAACCATTCGTGGCTAAACACGTCGCGACATACTACTTAATTGCGTCGTTTTTTCTTAGATTAAACAAGTGTTAAATATAACCTTAAAGTCGGCATAAACACGATAATAGGTATTTATATACGCGTACGTAGAATTATAAATTAGATTCGATTAAATTTCTATTTTAATAACCGACAACTAAACAACGAATTAATTATTTAATTCTGACAATTTTGTTACATGAACAGTGATCTAATTAACACGAGCGATACTAGGTGACGCGGATTGGCGTTGTGCGGCGAAGCGCGTGACGCACAAATGATGTGCGCAACGCGTGAAGACGACGCACGATAACACAACGGCGAGGCTATATGCACGCAAGAGAAGGGGGTAGACGGACGTCGTCTATGTGTAGACGAACGTAGTCGAAACCCCAACGGCGCGCTGCGAGGGCGCAGAAACGCGTCGCACGAGGGCGCGAGGGCTGTGCTGGGTGCTGCGCGAACCGTGCGGAGCACACGAAGGACTGTGCTGGCCACGACGGAACGCCAGCTGCACCAGGACGGACCGCGGCGAGGACAGGGCCGCACCGGGGGAGGGGCTGGGCTGTGAGCCGCGCGCGCAGGGCCATGCCGGCCGCGCTGGACACGTGCAGTCGTGCCGCACTGGCCAAACCGGTCGCGATGGCCGAGTCCCTCACGGGCGCTACGAGCGAAGTGGAGAGGGATGAGAAGGGGGAGATCGCGAACTCACCTTAGCGGATTCGACCGCGAGTATCGGCTGAGCAAGCTCAGCGACGATGAGCTGGGCGGGGATGTTGAAGAGGCTCAGGCACGAGAAGTAGCTAGGAGGCGAGTCGTGCGCGATGCGCTAGGTGAGCCCACCGGCGGGCAGGCCGTGACGGTCACTGTAACGTCCTGAATTTGGGGGTAGAATTTTTTCTTCTTTTTACTCACCAAATTCAGGCGTTACTCCCTTTTCTTTTCCCGTTTCGCTCCTTCTTCCCAATTTCAAAGCAATATAGCGACTGGCGTCCATATCGTGTAAACAAAACCTAAGTGGTCATGAGTGTTGCATCATGCCGAATCATATTTCTTTGTCTAATTTCGTGCTTAATCGCGTGTGTTGCTCAGTTTCGTTTCGGTTTCTGTTTCGCGAATTGATTTTCCGATATGTGGTTGTGCATGCCATGGGGTTTTGACGCGCAGTGCAGCCCAGCCCGGCCTCGGCCCGCGTGCCCCTGGGGCCCGTGCCCTCCCCATGCGCCCCCTCCCCTGGTCTCTTTCTCTCATTTGATTTCTCCCGCGCAGCAACCTCTCTCTCTCTCCCATCTCTCTCTCTCTCCCTGTGGTGGTGCCCTAGGTTTTGGAGACGGTGATCGCCGGATTTAGACCCCGAGGTGAGCTCCCCTCCCCTCTCCCTCTCTCTCTTCCCCTCCCCCTCCCCTTTCTTCTCCCCTGCGCGCCCCCTTCCTCCCCATCACGCGCCCCCGGCGGCTCGGCCTCCTACGCCGCGTCCCTACGTGCCGGCGGCTCGACCCCCGCGCCGCGCCCGCGTGTCCCGGCCCCGCGTCCCCGGTGTCCCGCGCCCGGCCTCGCGCCCCAGCGCCCCTCCACGCCCGGTGGCGGCGGCCTCGCCTGCGTCCCCGTGCCCGCGGCCCCCGCGCATGTGGCCCTTGCGCGCCCGCGCCCGTTGGCGGCGGCTCGGCCCTGCGCCCGCGGCCCCCCAGCCCGTGGCCCCTGCGCGCCCGCGCCCGGTGGCTCGGCCCTGTGCCCATCGTGCCCCCTACCCCGGTGGCCCTGCCCCCGTCGCGCCCCACCCTGACGGCCTCGCGCCCCACGGCCTCGCGCGCCCTGCGCGCTCGGCCTTGCGTCGCGTCTCGCGCGCCCCTACGCCTCGCGTCCCGGCAGCCGTGTGCCCTGTCGGTCCTGTCGCGTGCCCCGGCGTGGCCTCGCGTGCCCCCGGCGTGCGCGCAGCGTGTTCGCGCGCGCGCAACTATAGTTGCGCGACGTTCGACTTTCAGCTTTATCCCTTTTCCAATTTTAGTTTAGTCGATGTGCTGCGTCGCGCGCTTCGTCGCGCGACGATTCAATTTAAATTCATCTTTATTAATGTGTTGTGTCACGCGCTTCGTCGCGCGACGATTCAATTTAAGTTCATCTTTGTTAATGATCTGTGTCGTGCGCTTTGCAGCGCGACATTTCATTTTAAAACTCAGTTCAGTTGACGTATGCCGTCGTGCGTTTCGTCGCGCGACGCTTAACGTCTCTTTATAATTAATGCAAGTGTCTCGTTGCGCGCTCTGTCGCGCGACGAGTCGTTTATTTCTTAATTCAATTTAAAGTGTTATGTTGCGCGTCTCGCCACGCGACAATCCTTTTAATTTATCTTCATCTACTTATAATGACTAAACATGAAACATGACTTTACCTTATGCTAAACGCGATGGCCAAATTAATACCATTCTGTTTAAACAAGTAGTTTAATTTATAATTGTGTAACATGATCGCTCTCCGACCGTAGCCTCGACCGTTACTTTCTCTTTCTCGCTTAGCCGTAGGTGTGCGCCCTGCGTCGATCTTCTGTTTAATTATTGCATTCCATTGTATGGTGTACTGCTCTTTTGTAATAAATGTGTGGAGTGTATGTTCGAACTCGTATAGATAACGGTCAGTTGGTGGAGTCCGAAGGAGTTGCAGGTGAAGACCCTAAGCAGCAGTCGGTTGGTGAAGGCAAGTGTCCCTTGACGCATCTATGTCCTACTAATTCTTATAATTCACTACCCGCATTTACACATTTATACCTAAGGATTACTAGCTTTTGTCTATCTTGTCCTTGTTTACCTATTTTGGTTGGGTTATTTCAGTTTAGCTTTATGCTAGTGCTTCACACTAATCAATGAACATGATGAGATTATCTATGATACGCTGTTTTCCCTTTTGATTATGATGATGGTACTTGTGGCCCTTATGGGACTCGAGCTGTTTCTCGAGTGCCTCTCCGTAAGGACCTGTTCGTTGGATGACCGCCCGGGAAAATAGTGCAACCATGAGGGTGGAGTGGGACGCCCTTAGCTGAGTAATTAGAGGAACTGGGGTGTAGTTTGCTTCGTCGTCGTGCCATTAATGGGACTCAGTGTATGCGGCTCGCTCTGCCAAGGTTGGCTTGCCCCTTGGGGAGGAGTTCGGTGCATTTAGGAAACCTAACGGGCGGCTACAGCCCCAGGGAATCTTTGTAAAGGCTACATAGTGAGACCCTGCCTATTCATCTTGGTAGTGTTTAAGGGTTTGATCGGCTCGAGGCAAGAGGGAATCACGGCTTGTGGGTAAAGTGTGCAACCTCTGCAGAGTGTTATGAAACTAATATATCAGCCGTGCTCGCGGTTATGAGCGGCCAAGGGAGCTCCATTGATTAGAGATACTTGATTAGAGATGTATGGTTTACAGGTGGTGACGAGGATGATGGTTATGATTATGCTTATGGTACTGGTAAGTGGTATTCTTTCTGTTTGGAAAGGATACATCGGGTTAATAACTTGGGTTAATGTTAAAATCAGGCTTTCTACTAGTAAATAATAACCTGACTAACTAAAAGCAACTGCTTGACTTAACCCCACATAATGCTAGTCCACTACAGCTAAACGGGACATTTTGCTGAGTATGTTGATGTGTACTCACCCTTGCTTTACACACCAACCCCCCCCCCCCCCCCCCCCGAGGTTGTCAGCGTTGCAACCACTGCTCAGGTGAGGATGAAGTCGTGGAGGAGGACTTCCAGGAGTTTCAAGAGTACGATGAGTTCTAGGCGTGGGTTAGCGGCAAACCCCCAGTCGGCTACCTATGAAGGCCGCATGTATCTACGTTTCTTTTGCGCACTTTGATTATTGTTAAAGACTATGTGGATGTCTCGGACATCATGATGTAATTGACTATTATTACCCCTTTTATGTTATTATTTGAGCACTGTGTGATGATGTCTAGTTATGTAATTGTTGTGTACGTGAATTGCTGATCCTGGCACGTACATGGTTCGCATTCGGTTTGCCTTCTAAAACCGGGTGTGACAGTCGCGCACTGGCTGCGTGCCGCGCTGAGGGCGGTGAGCCGCGCTGCAGGCCGCCGGGCTGCGCACACAGCGGGGGGGAGAAGGCATGACCGCCGAGGGGAGGGCATGGCACGGCAGCCAGAGAAAGAGGAGAGAGTGGGAGAAGGAGAGAGAAAGAGGGTTGGGCAAGGGCGGTTGGGGAAGACGTGGGTGAGTTGGGCGCCGTGCTTCGCGAGCGGTTGGGGAAGACGCCGCCTGGCATGCGAGCCCAGCGGGCAGTGGCGGCGGCTGGGCGAGCGCTGCGCACTGGAAGTGCGCGCGGGAGGCGCGCTAGTGTTTGGGGGGAATGGGCTGCACGCCAGGTGGGCCACGGGGAGGGGCAAACTGTGACTGGGCCGCGCGGGGGGAGGGAAAGTGAGAGGTGGGCTGGCTAGGGGATTTGAGGAAGCAAGGCCCTTTCTCTATTTTCTCTTCTTTTTCTATTTCCTATTACCTCGAATCGAATTCCTAATTAAACGTATACTTCACAAACTCGCTCATCAAACAAAGTGAAAATATGCTTCAGCATGATGCGACAATCAAGGCACCTCTAGAATTTTATTTTACTGCGCTAAAAAAGTTGTATGTATATATATATATATTATAATAAATTAACTCTCTATTATTTAGAAAAAAGAGAAGAAAAGCGGTAAAGGAGAGGGTAACACCTGAATTTAGTGAATATTATAAAAGAAATTTTATACCCCCAAATTTAGGGTGTTACAGCCGGGCCTACTTCCCTCTACTCGATCTCACATGCTTCCAATCAAGATCATTCCGCGAATCAAACACTAAAACTAGACGAACGCACGCCTAGGCACAACATCAAACAAGATAAATATGCTCTGGCATGATGCAACAACAATATCAACTTAGGGTTTTGACGCGATACGGACACCAGTCTCTATATTGCTTTGAAAATAGGAGGAAGGAGCGAAACAAGAAAGAGAAAAAGATAGTAATGCCTAAATTTGGTTAATATTGGAGAAGAAAATTTATACCACCAAATTCAGGGTGCTACATTGAGTTTTGTGTGTTTTCTTTTATCACTGTGTACCTTTAATTTGTGCAGAACTTTGTACCTTTGAATCATATGGGTCCATATAAAGGTAAATTGACAAATAATCCATTTCTATAATGTTTTGGTGATTAATGACCCACACAACATCTTGGACTAACTAGTTTGCTAAGTCTATTAGCACAGGTTCACTCAAGTGCAAATTGAAGAATCGAAGTTCAACTCAAACAAGGCTAGGGAATGCAAAATTTTAAAAAAGGTAAAATACTGATGTTTGAACCTTTGAATATGTTGTATACACTTTTTAGAATATTTTTGGCACCTTGGTTTGCTCTCTAGCTCAGTTTCTAGTAAACTGCCATTTTGGACTTGTTTTGAGTTGAAACAAGACTTGTATAGAAAAGATGAGCTAAAGGTATGAACCTATGACTTAGACTAGGTTGACATACTCTAATAAAGTTTGTCTAAGTCATAGAATAACTCCCAAGACCAACTGAATCGAATTGGATGAGATTTGGCTAAAAAGACATCTGGTTAGCTGCTTGAGGCTCACCAGACCGATTCGGTGATGCACCAAACCGAGTTCACAAAGCGCCCTGCAGAGTGGTTTCGGTGGCCTGGCACATTGGATGCACTGGACCTCTCCATATAAGAACTGCTCAGTCTTGGGAATTTTGGCTAAAAATGATCAGACCCCAGGTTCGGTGCACATGACCGCCTGGGTCCAACGGCTACTTTGGGTTTCAACGGGCCATGCAACAACTAACTAATGTGGTGGATGGTTCTGTGGTGTGTCGAACTAGTTTGGTGCCACCCTAGTTAGGAAGGCGCCAATCAAGATCATGGAGGACCAGCTACTAGACCCAGTCCGGTGGGGCATCGGACTAGTCTGTTGTGCCACTGCGTAGAGCAGTTTTCCAGCAATCAAGCAACGACTAGTTGGGGTTTGGACTATAAATAGCCCCCATAACCAATCTCCTCGACTCACAAAGTTACTCAAGAGCTAGTACATCATTCCTACGCATTAGAGAAACACACCGAAGTGATCCAAGTGCCCATTCTTGTGATATAGAGTTGTGTTGTCGTCGTGCGCATGTGTTCTTGTTCTTTGGTGTTGTTCTTGTGCTCTTGCGTGTGTTCTACTCCTCCCTCTTGCTATTCATTGGAGTTCTTGAAAGTCGCCTAGAGGGGGTGAATAGGCGAAACAAAAAATTTATAAACTTTGATCACACACTTCTCCTGGGGTTAGGGTTAGAAATAAATAATATTGAATTCGCAGTGCGGAAGATAGTTCTTCTTGCTATGAGTTGCTCATTCAATATGGATAACTTTTGGATCTAACTCAAAACCAAGCAACAAGAGCAACAAAATAAACACAAATCACCCTCTCTCAAGTCACTAAACACTTTTGAGCACTTGACTTGATTTTTGGAACATGGAGAGGATTTGATGCTTTGATTGTGTCTTGGAGTCTATTCTTCTGCTCTAGAATTGAATGAGGAAGTTGCAATGCTTGGACAGCTCGAATGGTAGTGGTTGGGGGTATTTATAGCCCCAACCACTATTACAGTCGTTGCTGTCGATGGGCACACCGGACAATCCGATGGTGCACCGGACACTGCATTGTTCACTGTCCAGTGCGTGCCACATCAGCCGACCATTGGGGTTTGCAGTTATTGACCGTTGAAGTCTTCTATCCTCTTTGCGGCACCGGACAGTCCGGTGGCACACCAGACAGTCCAGTGCGTTCTGACTTTGTAGTCTGACTTCTGACTTCTAACGGTCAGACTGTTCTGCAGTCGACCGTTGGCGAAGTTGACCATGGCTCCATTGTCTCATCGAACAGTCTGATGGTGCACCAGACAGTCCGATGAATTATAGCGAACGAGCGCCAAGAAAACCCAAGAGCGGCCAGTTCGCGATGTGCTCGACCAGGGCACCGGACAGTGTACGGTGCGCCACTGGCTGCACCAATTCTTGTATGCTCCAAACTTTGTAGAATTCCCTCAAGTCTTTTTCTTTATATGTTTGTGTTGAACTTTATGCACCTGAGAAAAATAGCAACTAGGCAAACTAGTTAGTCCATGTGGTTTGTGATGGACGTCAAACACCAAAATCGATTATAAGAAATGATTAAGCTCATTTCCCTTTCAATCTCCCCCTTTTTGGTGATTGATGCCAACACAAACCAAAGCAAATGTAAGTGTAGAAATGTAAATGGTTTGCAATTTGAGAGATGTGCATAAGTTACATTGAAATGAAAGTAGTTTTAAACATATATGGTTGCTTTGATCTAGTTTACATTTTGTACCACATTTGCACCACTTAGTTTTATTTTTGCAAATCTTTTGGAAAAGTCTTTTCAAATTCTATTGCAGATAGCCAATATGATTTCTAAAAGCATTTTCAAGTTTTAAAAAATTATCCCTTGTTTTAAATGCTTTTCCTTTGTCTAAATAAAAGTTCTCCCTAAAAATGTTCTCCCCTTAGCTGTCAAGATGGTTTTTGCAATTTGAATATTCTCTCCCCCTTTTTGAATTTTTTTTAGAAAACAGGGTGGTGGTGCAGTCCTTTTGCTTTGGGCCTATTACTCTCTCCCCTTTGGCATTAAGCGCCAAAAACAAAGAGAACTAGAGGCCTATTACTCTCTCCCAAAAAAAGATATGAATGAAAGTTCATGAGTAGGGCAAAGGATAAATGATACCGACAGAGTCGTAGTGGAAGCCTTACCTTTGCCGAATACTCCATTTCCCTTTCAATCTAAGACTAAGGATAGTAATACACTTGGAAGCACATTAGTCTTAGCTTTGGCACAAGAAGAATAAGAAATATGCATTTGTACCAAATGAAAGAGATATGATCAAAGGTATATAAATGAGCTATGTGTGCAGGATTTCAATCAAAGTTCCGAGAATCGAGTATATTGAGTTCATTCCTAAGTTTGCTAAAAGTCTTTTCATTCAGGGGCTTGGTGAAGATATCGACTAATTGGTTGTGGGTGCTAACATAAGCAATTTTGATATCCCCCTTTTGTTGGTGATCTCACAAAAAGTGATACCGGATGTCATGTGCTTAGTGCGGCTGTGTTCAACGGGATTATCCACCGTGCGGATTGCACTCTCATTATCACATAGGAGATGGACTTTGCTCAACTTGTAGCCATAGTCCCTAAGAGTTTGCCTCATCCAGAGTAATTGTGCACAACAATATACTCGGCTTCGGCACTGGATAGAGTTACTGAGTTTTGTTTCTTTGAAGCCCAAGACACCATGGATCTTCCTAGAAACTGACAAGTCCCTGATGTGCTCTTCCTGTCAATTTTACATCTGGCATAATCGGCATTGGAATACCCAATTAGATCAAAGGTAGATCCCTTGGGTACCATAGCCCAAACTTAGGAGTATAAACTAAATATCTCATGATTCTTTTCACGGCCCTAAGGTGAACTTCCTTAGGATTTGCCTTGAACCTTGCACACATGCATACTGAAAGCATAATATCCGGTCGTGAAGCACATAAATAGAGTAAAGATCCTATCATCGGCCCAGTATACCTTTTTATCTACAAATTTACCTCCTCTGTCGAGGTCCAGATGCCCATTTGTTCCCATGGGTGTCTTGATAGGTTTGGCATTCTTCATTCCAAACTTCTTGAGTATGTCTTGAATGTACTTAGTTTGGCAGATGAAGGTGCCCTCTTGGAGTTTCTTGATTTGAAATCCAAGGAAATATTTCAACTCCCCCATCATAGACATCTCGAATTTCTGTATCATAATTCTACTAAACTCTTCACAAGATGACTTGTTAGTAGACCCAAATATAATATCATCAACATAAATTTGACATATAAACAAGTCTTTAGCAATTGTTTTAATGAAGAGAGTAGGGTCAGCTTTACCGACTTTAAAGCCATTAGTGAGAAGAAAGTATCTTAGGCATTCATACCATGCTCTTGGGGCTTGTTTGTGCCCATAAAGCGCATTTGAGAGGTTATAAACATGTGTAGGGTACTCACTATCTTCAAAGCTGAAAGGTTGCTCAACATACACCTCTTCCTTGTAGGGCCATTGAGGAAGGCACTTTTCACGTCCATTTGATACAACTTAAAGTCATGGTAAGTAGCATAGGCAAGTAATATACAAATTGACTCAAGCCTAGCTACTGGTGCATAGGTTTCATCAAAATCCAAACCATCGACTTGTGAATATCCTTCGGCAACAAGTCGGGCTTTGTTCCTAGTCACCAGACCATGCTCATCTTGTTTGCTGCAGAATACCCACTTGGTACCTACAACATTTTGGTTAGGACGTGGAACTAAATGCCATACTTCATTCCTCATGAAGTTGTTGAGCTCCTCTTGCATTGCCACCACCCAGTCCGGATCTCTTAGTGCATCCTCTATCCTGTATGGCTCAATAGAAGACACAAAAGAGTAATGTTCACAAAAATGAGCAACTCGAGATCGAGTGGTTATCTGTAACACCCAAAATCTTATTTTTGAAAGTTTAGTAAAAAGTTCTCCAAGGATTGTGTTATTAGAATGCCCTCCAATAAAATTTTCTTACATTTGATGCAACATCACCTAAAATAACACGTTCCTAATAAAGATTTAAATAAAAGAATCTCTATATGAATTTGTTACCCCTTGGTTGAAATGAATATTTATACTTATTCTCTAAAGAATTTTATATTAGAGAATATATTTCTTAAAATACCCATTCTCTATGTTAAGTTTGCATGAATTTTATATTTGAAAGCATTTGATTAAATAATATAATAAATAAATAAATTAAAACAAATCATATTCATGCTGGAATACTTTTGTTTGTGCATTTGTTTTTGAATATGAAACTTAGACCTAAATTCAAATTATAATGGGATTTGAAATAGAAAAGGGAAGAACATAGAAAATAGAAAAGAATAAAACCCATCTTGGGCTGAATACGTTCTCTGGCCCATCTCTCCGCGGCCCAATTCGTGATGACAGCGCGCGCGTCTATCCATGTCACGGACACGTGGGGCCGGCAGGTCAGCTTCGTCTTCAACTGATGACCGATTCGTCCGGGCGGCCGTCTGGTCTCGTGTGCGTCGTTTTCCTGGTGTGGGGGCGAATCCTAACTAAACCAGCGCAATCCCCGCCATGCTAGGTCTCCGTCTACCTTTCTACCGGATGTGCAGAACCCGCGCGGATCGAACGGCTCGGCCGGGGATGGAGCGATCCGCCCGCCAGCCATTGCGGAATCCGCGGCACCATGAATCCTGAGCACCGTGACCGCCCTGCTCCCTCGCCTGACCCATTGAACGAACGCCGTGGTTGCCGCCATGATTTCCGCTCGGACTCCGGGCGCCGCCTGGGTATAAATCTGCGGTCGCGACCTCCCCTTGACTATCGCCTCACTACCTCCAGCAGGGAAGACCGGGCACCCTATCCGTGCGCCCGCTGCCCTGGGGACTTCATCGTGGCGCCGTGGAAGATCTGAAGACCCACATCCTCACCCCCATATCCCTGTGTTTCCGTGAGTAGCCCGCCACAATGGAACTCGCCGCCATCAGCGTCTGTGTGGATGAATTACCGCTGTGCATGTCCAGGTTGCCACCACCGTCGACCCGCGTCATCATCACCGTTGTGGCTTCGGACCTGGGCGCTGTGCGGAGGCACACTGATGGTGCACATGGAATTTTCGGGCGTGATTAGGGGCAAACGGTGCTGCAATTCCTCGCCGTGTGTACGACGCCACCGCGATTCCGCCCTCCTCCGTGGGCAGCAGCCACCACACATCCAACACCGGTGAGACACCCTATCTCTGTTCACTTGAGCGTCCGCGTCCCGCATGTATCTCTTAGGTATGCTCTGGTACTCAGGGTCTGGGGCTATCGTTCTCCGGTGGGCGGCTCCGCCGTGGTGGCGAGCGCGCCGCCGCCTGGCTCGGCCGGGCAAGGGGGGAGTGCGATGTAGTGACGGTTGATTTGGCGATGGACGGCCAGGATTACAGCGTGCCTTGTCTCCTTCGTCGAACAGTCGTGTCCGCCCGTTCGTGATCGAGCGATTAGGAACTGAATCCACCTTAAGGGAGTCTAGATTGATCGCAGGCCGTTGATTTTTGATCGATGGATGTGATTAGAGCTCAGGGTACCCCTTCACGTACTGAATCCCAACCGTTGACGTGAGATCGGACGGGTGCGTGCTGATCTCGGCCAAATAAAATCTAGACCGTTGATTGCAGATCCAGTGGTCTGCCTTGTGTACCGATTCGACCTCGTGTTGATTTAATCAGAGCAGTAGAATTCTAATCTGATGGCCGAGGATGCTCCATACCCCTTCGGCCCTGTAAAACTGCAAAAGAGACCCTATGTTATTTTGGTATCAACCCGCCGTCCATATTCACTGTGTATGTGTCTTAGGATTATTTGTGCCAAGACCCCTGTGTTTCTCTGTTTTTATGCGCCCAATCCGGGGTCCTTAGTAAATTCAGAAATTAATATAGAAAATGGATTTTTGAGTATAAAAACAAATCCAAAGAATTGTTTAATTCATAGAAAATTCATGTAATGTCCAAATTAGTTCATTTTAATTCCTATAATTTGGTAATAATGTTGTTTATCACCCTGTCTCTCTGTTTTAACATGAAAACGATATTAAAATTATTTCCTAATTAATCTTGTATCAAACACATAAAACCTTCAGAAATTCATAACTTAAAATATATAACCCCAAATCGATTCATTCCAGTGGAATTTATTTTGTTTAAATATTGTTTATCACCTTGTATCTTTGTCTTACCATGAAACTTGATTTAAAATTATCCACATGAATAACTCTATTCTAGGCCTTAAATAACTTCAGAAAATCGTAACTTAATAATCGTAACTCCGATCTTAGTGGTTCTCGTTCCCACGATCTCGTAGCAACGCGTAGATCATTATTACTCAGTTTGTTCTTATGTTTGGTGTGATGTTAATTTTATCTATACCATGTTTGCTTGTATTGCTACGACTAGCGCGAGGACACGTGTCATCTGAAAAGCAAGTTGGTACCTGGAATCTCAAGTGCCAGGCAAGTTGTGCCCTTGATCACTTCTTTTTACCCAGTCATGTTCTGATTAATCATAATGATCTGCATAGGTTAATTTTGATGGGACCCAATAGGTTACCCCAGTTTGATTATCTTTATACCTTGATTACCACCACACTTTTTGGGTAGTACCTGCTATTGCTTTATGTGGTTATGGGTATGGAGATACATTTTATTCATGATTATACTTTTATTATCAGTTGTTATTTACTGTTCATGATAAGATCATTATGTTAATTGGAACATGGAGAACCACCCGGGAAAACAGTGCTACCACAAGGGTTTATGGACGCCCTTGGCTGATTAATTAGGAAAGCTAGTGGAGGACTATACCTTACCCGAAAGGGGCAAGGGCAGTAGGGGAGTGGTCAGTGTAGGGAGGTCCTTGGTTGATTTTGCTGCGATGGCGGTCAGGCAAGAGCCCTGCATTGGAGCTTCCTATAAACTGTAGCGGGTTTTCTAAAGCTAGTGGAACTTTGTAAAGGCCTCGTAGTGTTACCCTGCCTCGCCTCCTCGGTAGAGGTGTATGGGAAGTCGCGATCCCTTGGCAGATGGGTAACATGACTTGTGGGTAAAGATGTGCAACCTCTGCAGAGTGTAAAACTGGTATACTAGCCGTGCTCACGGTCATGAGCAGCTCGGACACTCACATGATTAAATTATGGAACTTAAACTCAATTTGTCATATGCATTGCATCGCAGGTGAAGTTGTTACTTTTGTTCTACTACTTAATTGGGCTGGTATTTACTTATACTTAGTAATTGCTAATAAAATTTTGACCAACTTTAAAAGCAATGCTCAGCTCTAACCATCCTCTTTGGTAAGCCTTACACTTCACGTGAGCTCCCACCTTTGGGGAGTTCATGCACATTATTCCCCACAACTTGTTGAGCGATGAACGTATGTGAGCTCACTCTTGCTGTCTCACACCCCCCCCCACAGGTCAAGAATAGGTACCGCAGGATGAGGCGCTTGGAGGATGCTGCGATGAGTTCGTGAGTGGTCTAGGCCGTCGTCTCCCAGTCAACTATGGGTTGCTGGACCGTTGTCTCCTTATAATGTAATTATTTATTTATTTTGTACAGAACTCCTGTTATGTAGTAAAGATGTGACATTCGATCATGTGCCATGATTCCTCATATGTGTGAGACTTGGTCCCAGCACACCTGGTGATTATGTTCGCGCCCGGGTCTTAGTGCCCCTGAAACCCGGGTGTGACAGAAGTGGTATCAGAGAAATGTTGACTGTAGGACGAAACCTAGATAGAACTGGACAATCATTATCTACTTACCTTTGCTACTCTGATTCTTTCTAAACTTTTCTTAATCTTTTCTCATCTATTTCCGCTTTACTCTGATTATTCTTACCTTTTCCTTCTAAAGACAAATGTGGATTTCACACTTTGAAATCCTATGCCTAAAGTGACCTTTAGGAATAGGAGACCTAATCTTAGGAACAAAAGCAAAACTATTTTTGTAGATATTGGTATGCTTGAATGTTTGTTCTTATGATACCTGTCTGATTTGGATCTTTGATTGAGTGTGATGAGTTGTGGAGTAATGTCCACAATTACATCTGCATCTACACATAGACATAAATAGAATTCATAAGATAACTAAACCACTTAGATTATCGTCCATTAAAGTGTATCTACTTTAAATAGATCCCTCTTAACTTAAAAGATTCTCTCTTATCTTAATAGATTCATCTTATCTAGAAAGATTTGTCTTATCCTAACCACTTTACTTATCTCATTCTAAAATAATAACCATGATCTAACCCAAATTAATGAGATCTAAACTAGTCTAATCCAGTCATATCCAACCTAATCTAAATTTTATCTAATCTATTATGATCTAATCTAGAGTAAGTTACTTAATGCTGGTACAAAATATAAGGCCATACTCCTAATTCACTAAGCCTAAATTGGTGACCTAGATCAACTCGGCCATACCCAACAACTTGACCTACATAACAGATCTATCTTAGCCTCTTGTCCCAAACCCGGATGGAGACACCAAAGAGCAAGAAGGAGGAGATCAACCTCGACATGGAAGAATAGGAGTCAAATCAGATCTCGAGGTGAATCAAGATTTAAACGTTTCAGATGAAGTTTTTTTTGTCATAATCTTTCTTACCTCGACCTATCCAGCTTATATCCCGCATAATAAGTAGTTAAGTATCTATGCTCTCCTAATCACCCACTATTGAGTAAAAATGGCAAGACTCTGGATTTTCGAACCAATTATAGACTAAAAGCTGAATACAAACCAATCCTTCTGTGACCCTTTTCTTGCAAATCTCGAGGGCGAGATTTCTGTTAAGGGGGGTAGGATTTGTAACACCCAAAATCTTATTTTTGAAAGTTTAGTAAAAAGTTCTCCAAGGATTGTGTTATTAGAATGCCTTCCAATAAAATTTTCTTACATTTGATGCAACATCACCTAAAATAACATGTTCCTAATAAAGATTTAAATAAAAGAATCTCTATATGAATTTGTTACCCCTTGGTTGAAATGAATATTTATACTTATTCTCTAAAGAATTTTATATTAGAGAATATATTTCTTAAAATACCCATTCTCTATGTTAAGTTTGTATGAATTTTATATTTGAAAGCATTTGATTAAATAATATAATAAATAAATAAATTAAAACAAATCATATTCATGTTGGAATACTTTTGTTTGTGCATTTGTTTTTGAATATGAAACTTAGACCTAAATTCAAATTATAATGGGATTTGAAATAGAAAAGGGAAGAACACAGAAAATAGAAAAGAATAAAACCCATCTTGGGCTGAATACGTTCTCTGGCCCATCTCTCCGCGGCCCAATTCGTGATGACAGCGCGCGCGTCTATCCATGTCACGGACACGTGGGGCCGGCGGGTCAGCTTCGTCTTCAACTGATGACCGATTCGTCCGGGCGGCCGTCTGGTCTCGTGTGCGTCGTTTTCCTGGTGTGGGGGCGAATCCTAACTAAACCAGCGCAATCCCCGCCATGCTAGGTCTCCGTCTACCTTTCTACCGGATGTGCAGAACCCGCGCGGATCGAACGGCTCGGCCGGGGATGGAGCGATCCGCCCGCCAGCCATTGCGGAATCCGCGGCACCATGAATCCTGAGCACCGTGACCGCCCTGCTCCCTCGCCTGACCCATTGAACGAACGCCGTGGTTGCCGCCATGATTTCCGCTCGGACTCCGGGCGCCGCCTGGGTATAAATCTGCGGCCGCGACCTCCCCTTGACTATCGCCTCACTACCTCCAGCAGGGAAGACCGGGCACCCTATCTGTGCGCCCGCTGCCCTGGGGACTTCATCGTGGCGCCGTGGAAGATCTGAAGACCCACATCCTCACCCCCATATCCCTGTGTTTCCGTGAGTAGCCCGCCACAATGGAACTCGCCGCCATCAGCGTCTGTGTGGATGAATTACCGCTGCGCATGTCCAGGTTGCCACCACCGTCGACCCGCGTCATCGTCACCGTTGTGGCTTCGGACCTGGGCGCTGTGCGCAGGCACACTGATGGTGCACATGGAATTTTCGGGCGTGATTAGGGGCAAACGGTGCCGCAATTCCTCGCCGTGTGTACGACGCCGCCGCGATTCCGCCCTCCTCCGTGGGCAGCAGCCACCACACATCCAACACCGGTGAGACACCCTATCTCTGTTCACTTGAGCGTCCGCGTCCCGCATGTATCTCTTAGGTATGCTCTGGTACTCAGGGTCTGGGGCTATCGTTCTCCGGCGGGCGGCTCCGCCGTGGTGGCGAGCGCGCCGCCGCCTGGCTCGGCCGGGCAAGGGGGGAGTGCGATGTAGTGACGGTTGATTTGGCGATGGACGACCAGGATTACAGTGTGCCTTGTCTCCTTCGTCGAACGGTCGTGTCCGCCCGATCGTGATCGAGCGATTAGGAATTGAATCCACCTTAAGGGAGTCTAGATTGATCGCAGGCCGTTGATTTTTGATCGATGGATGTGATTAGAGCTCAGGGTACCCCTTCACGTACTGAATCCCAACCGTTGACATGAGATCGGACGGGTGCGTGCTGATCTCGGCCAAATAAAATCTAGACCGTTGATTGCAGATCCAGTGGCCTGCCTTGTGTACCGATTCGACCTCGTGTTGATTTAATCAGAGCTGTAGAATTCTAATTTGATGGCCGAGGATGCTCCATACCCCTTCGGCCCTGTAAAACTGCAAAAGAGACCCTCTGTTATTTTGGTATCAACCTGTCGTCCATATTCACTGTGTATGTGTCTTAGGATTATTTGTGCCAAGACCCCTGCGTTTCTCTGTTTTTATGCGCCCAATCCGGGGTCCTTAGTAAATTCAGAAATTAATATAGAAAATGGATTTTTGAGTATAAAAACAAATCCAAAGAATTGTTTAATTCATAGAAAATTCATGTAATGTCCAAATTAGTTCATTTTAATTCCTATAATTTGGTAATAATGTTGTTTATCACCCTGTCTCTCTGTTTTAACATGAAAACGATATTAAAATTATTTCCTAATTAATCTTGTATCAAACACATAAAACCTTCAGAAATTCATAACTTAAAATATATAACCCCAAATCGATTCATTCCAGTGGAATTTATTTTGTTTAAATATTGTTTATCACCTTGTATCTTTGTCTTACCATGAAACTTGATTTAAAATTATCCACATGAATAACTCTATTCTAGGCCTTAAATAACTTCAGAGAATCGTAACTCCGATCTTAGTGGTTCTCGTTCCCACGATCTCGTAGCAACGAGTAGATCATTATTACTCAGTTTGTTCTTATGTTTGGTGTGATGTTAATTTTATCTATACCATGTTTGCTTGTATTGCTACGACTAGGGCGAGGACACGTGTCATCTGAAAAGCAAGTTGGTACCTGGAATCTCAAGTGCCAGGCAAGTTGTGCCCTTGATCACTTCTTTTTACCCAGTCATGTTCTGATTAATCATAATGATCTGCATAGGTTAATTTTGATGGGACCCAATAGGTTACCCCAGTTTGATTATCTTTATACCTTGATTACCACCACACTTTTTGGGTAGTACCTGCTATTGCTTTATGTGGTTATGGGTATGGAGATACATTTTATTCATGATTATACTTTTATTATCAGTTGTTATTTACTGTTCATGATAAGATCATTATGTTAATTGGAACATGGAGAACCACCCGGGAAAACAGTGCTACCACAAGGGTTTATGGACGCCCTTGGCTGATTAATTAGGAAAGCTAGTGGAGGACTACCTTACCCGAAAGGGGCAAGGGCAGTAGGGGAGTGGTCAGTGTAGGGAGGTCCTTGGTTGATTTTGCTGCGATGGCGGTCAGGCAAGAGCCCTGCATTGGAGCTTCCTATAAACTGTAGCGGGTTTTCTAAAGCTAGTGGAACTTTGTAAAGGCCTCGTAGTGTTACCCTGCCTCGCCTCCTCGGTAGAGGTGTATGGGAAGTCGCGATCCCTTGGCAGATTGGTAACATGACTTGTGGGTAAAGATGTGCAACCTCTGCAGAGTGTAAAACTGGTATACTAGCCGTGCTCATGGTCATGAGCAGCTCGGACACTCACATGATTAAATTATGGAACTTAAACTCAATTTGTCATATGCATTGCATCGCAGGTGAAGTTGTTACTTTTGTTCTACTACTTAATTGGGCTGGTATTTACTTATACTTAGTAATTGCTAATAAAATTTTGACCAACTTTAAAAGCAATGCTCAGCTCTAACCATCCTCTTTGGTAAGCCTTACACTTCACGTGAGCTCCCACCTTTGGGGAGTTCATGCACATTATTCCCCACAACTTGTTGAGCGATGAACGTATGTGAGCTCACTCTTGCTGTCTCACACCCCCCCCCACAGGTCAAGAACAGGTACCGCAGGATGAGGCGCTTGGAGGATGCTGCGATGAGTTCGTGAGTGGTCTAGGCCGTCGTCTCCCAGTCAACTATGGGTTGCTGGACCGTTGTCTCCTTATAATGTAATTATTTATTTATTTTGTACAGAACTCCTGTTATGTAGTAAAGATGTGACATTCGATCCTGTGCCATGATTCCTCATATGTGTGAGACTTGGTCCCAGCACACCTGGTGATTATGTTCGCGCCCGGGTCTTAGTGCCCCTGAAACCCGGGTGTGACAGAAGTGGTATCAGAGGAATGTTGACTGTAGGACGAAACCTAGATAGAACTGGACAATCATTATCTACTTACCTTTGCTACTCTGATTCTTTCTAAACTTTTATTAATCTTTTCTCATCTATTTCCGCTTTACTCTGATTATTCTTACCTTTTCCTTCTAAAGACAAATGTGGATTTCACACTTTGAAATCCTATGCCTAAAGCGACCTTTAGGAATAGGAGACCTAATCTTAGGAACAAAAGCAAAACTATTTTTGTAGATATTGGTATGCTTGAATGTTTGTTCTTATGATACCTGTCTGATTTGGATCTTTGATTGAGTGTGATGAGTTGTGGAGTAATGTCCACAATTACATCTGCATCTACACATAGACATAAATAGAATTCATAAGATAACTAAACCACTTAGATTATCGTCCATTAAAGTGTATCTACTTTAAATAGATCCCTCTTAACTTAAAAGATTCTCTCTTATCTTAATAGATTCATCTTATCTAGAAAGATTTGTCTTATCCTAACCACTTTACTTATCTCATTCTAAAATAATAACCATGATCTAACCCAAATTAATGAGATCTAAACTAGTCTAATCCAGTCATATCCAACCTAATCTAAATTTTATCTAATCTATTATGATCTAATCTAGAGTAAGTTACTTAATGCTGGTACAAAATATAAGGCCATACTCCTAATTCACTAAGCCTAAATTGGTGACCTAGATCAACTCGGCCATACCCAACAACTTGACCCTACATAACAGATCTATCTTAGCCTCTTGTCCCAAACCCGGATGGAGACACCAAAGAGCAAGAAGGAGGAGATCAACCTCGACATGGAAGAATAGGAGTCAAATCAGATCTCGAGGTGAATCAAGATTTAAACGTTTCAGATGAAGTTTTTTTTTGTCATAATCTTTCTTACCTCGACCTATCCAGCTTATATCCCGCATAATAAGTAGTTAAGTATCTATGCTCTCCTAATCACCCACTATTGACTAAAAACGGCAAGACTCTGGATTTTCGAACCAATTATAGACTAAAAGCTGAATTACAAACCAATCCTTCTGTGTCCCTTTTCTTGCAAATCTCGAGGGCGAGATTTCTGTTAAGGGGGGTAGGATTTGTAACACCCAAAATCTTATTTTTGAAAGTTTAGTAAAAAGTTCTCCAAGGATTGTGTTATTAGAATGCCTTCCAATAAAATTTTCTTACATTTGATGCAACATCACCTAAAATAACACGTTCCTAATAAAGATTTAAATAGAAGAATCTCTATATGAATTTGTTACCCCTTGGTTGAAATGAATATTTATACTTATTCTCTAAAGAATTTTATATTAGAGAATATATTTCTTAAAATACCCATTCTCTATGTTAAGTTTGTATGAATTTTATATTTGAAAGCATTTGATTAAATAATATAATAAATAAATAAATTAAAACAAATCATATTCATGTTGGAATACTTTTGTTTGTGCATTTGTTTTTGAATATGAAACTTAGACCTAAATTCAAATTATAATGGGATTTGAAATAGAAAAGGGAAGAACACAGAAAATAGAAAAGAATAAAACCCATCTTGGGCTGAATACGTTCTCTGGCCCATCTCTCCGCGGCCCAATTCGTGATGACAGCGCGCGCTTCTATCCATGTCACGGACACGTGGGGCCGGCGGGTCAGCTTCGTCTTCAACTGATGACCGATTCGTCCGGGCGGCCGTCTGGTCTCGTGTGCGTCGTTTTCCTGGTGTGGGGGCGAATCCTAACTAAACCAGCGCAATCCCCGCCATGTTGGGTCTCCGTCTACCTTTCTACCGGATGTGCAGAACCCGCGCGGATCGAACGGCTCGGCCGGGGATGGAGCGATCCGCCCGCCAGCCATTGCGGAATCCGCGGCACCATGAATCCTGAGCACCGTGACCGCCATGCTCCCTCGCCTGACCCATTGAACGAACGTCGTGGTTGCCGCCATGATTTCCGCTCGGACTCCGGGCGCCGCCTAGATATAAATCTGCGGCCGCGACCTCCCCTTGACTATCGCCTCACTACCTCCAGCAGGGAAGACCGGGCACCCTATCTGTGCGCCCGCTGCCCTGCGGACTTCATCGTGGCGCCGTGGAAGATCTGAAGACCCACATCCTCACCCCCATATCCCTGTGTTTCCGTGAGTAGCCCGCCACAATGGAACTCGCCGCCATCAGCATCTGTGTGGATGAATTACCGCTGCGCATGTCCAGGTTGCCACCACCGTCGACCCGCGTCATCGTCACCGTTGTGGCTTCGGACCTGGGCGCTGTGCGCAGGCACACTGATGGTGCACATGGAATTTTCGGGCGTGATTAGGGGCAAACGGTGCCGCAATTCCTCTCCGTGTGTACGACGCCGCCGCGATTCCGCCCTCCTCCGTGGGCAGCTGCCACCACACATCCAACACCGGTGAGACACCCTATCTCTGTTCACTTGAGCGTCCGCGTCCCGCATGTATCTCTTAGGTATGCTTTGGTACTCAGGGTCTGGGGCTATCGTTCTCCGGCGGGCGGCTCCGCCGTGGTGGCGAGCGCGCCGCCTCCTGGCTCGGCCGGGCAAGGGGGGAGTGCGATGTAGTGACGGTTGATTTGGCGATGGACTTCCAGGATTACAGCGTGCCTTGTCTCCTTCGTCGAACGGTCGTGTCCGCCCGATCGTGATCGAGCGATTAGGAATTGAATCCACCTTAAGGGAGTCTAGATTGATCGCAGGCCGTTGATTTTTGATCGATGGATGTGATTAGAGCTCAGGGTACCCCTTCATGTACTGAATCCCAACCGTTGACGTGAGATCGGACGGGTGCGTGCTGATCTCGACCAAATAAAATCTAGACCGTTGATTGCAGATCCAGTAGCCTGCCTTGTGTACCGATTCGACCTCGTGTTGATTTAATCAGAGCTGTAGAATTCTAATCTGATGGCCGAGGATGCTCCATACCCCTTCGGCCCTGTAAAACTGCAAAAGAGACCCTCTATTATTTTGGTATCAACCCGTCGTCCATATTCACTGTGTATGTGTCTTAGGATTATTTGTGCCAAGACCCCTGCATTTCTCTGTTTTTATGCGCCCAATCCGGGGTCCTTAGTAAATTCAGAAATTAATATAGAAAATGGATTTTTGAGTATAAAAACAAATCCAAAGAATTGTTTAATTCATAGAAAATTCATGTAATGTCCAAATTAGTTCATTTTAATTCCTATAATTTGGTAATAATGTTGTTTATCACCCTGTCTCTCTGTTTTAACATGAAAACGATATTAAAATTATTTCCTAATTAATCTTGTATCAAACACATAAAACCTTCAGAAATTCATAACTTAAAATATATAACCCCAAATCGATTCATTCCAGTGGAATTTATTTTGTTTAAATATTGTTTATCACCTTGTATCTTTGTCTTACCATGAAACTTGATTTAAAATTATCCACATGAATAACTCTATTCTAGGCCTTAAATAACTTCAGAAAATCGTAACTCCGATCTTAGTGGTTCTCGTTCCCACGATCTCGTAGCAACGCGTAGATCATTATTACTCAGTTTGTTCTTATGTTTGGTGTGATGTTAATTTTATCTATACCTTGTTTGCTTGTATTGCTACGACTAGCGCGAGGACACGTGTCATCTGAAAAGCAAGTTGGTACCTGGAATCTCAAGTGCCAGGCAAGTTGTGCCCTTGATCACTTCTTTTTACCCAGTCATGTTCTGATTAATCATAATGATCTGCATAGGTTAATTTTGATGGGACCCAATAGGTTACCCCAGTTTGATTATCTTTATACCTTGATTACCACCACACTTTTTGGGTAGTACCTGCTATTGCTTTATGTGGTTATGGGTATGGAGATACATTTTATTCATGATTATACTTTTATTATCAGTTGTTATTTACTGTTCATGATAAGATCATTATGTTAATTGGAACATGGAGAACCACCCGGGAAAACAGTGCTACCACAAGGGTTTATGGACGCCCTTGGCTGATTAATTAGGAAAGCTAGTGGAGGACTACCTTACCCGAAAGGGGCAAGGGCAGTAGGGGAGTGGTCAGTGTAGGGAGGTCCTTGGTTGATTTTGCTGCGATGGCGGTCAGGCAAGAACCCTGCATTGGAGCTTCCTATAAACTGTAGCGGGTTTTCTAAAGCTAGTGGAACTTTGTAAAGGCCTCGTAGTGTTACTCTGCCTCGCCTCCTCTGTAGAGGTGTATGGGAAGTCACGATCCCTTGGCAGATGGGTAACATGACTTGTGGGTAAAGATGTGCAACCTCTGCAGAGTGTAAAACTGGTATACTAGCCGTGCTCACGGTCATGAGCAGCTCGGACACTCACATGATTAAATTATGGAACTTAAACTCAATTTGTCATATACATTGCATCGCAGGTGAAGTTGTTACTTTTGTTCTACTACTTAATTGGGCTGGTATTTACTTATACTTAGTAATTGCTAATAAAATTTTGACCAACTTTAAAAGCAATGCTCAGCTCTAACCATCCTCTTTGGTAAGCCTTACACTTCACGTGAGCTCCCACCTTTGGGGAGTTCATGCACATTATTCCCCACAACTTGTTGAGCGATGAACGTATGTGAGCTCACTCTTGTTGTCTCACAGCCCCCCCCACAGGTCAAGAACAGGTACCGTAGGATGAGGCGCTTGGAGGATGCTGCGATGAGTTCGTGAGTGGTCTAGGTCGTTGTCTCCCAGTCAACTATGGGTTGCTGGACCGTTGTCTCCTTATAATGTAATTATTTATTTATTTTGTACAGAACTCCTGTTATGTAGTAAAGATGTGACATTCGATCTTGTGCCATGATTCATCATATGTGTGAGACTTGGTCCCAGCACACCTGGTGATTATGTTCGCGCCCGGGTCTTAGTGCCCCTGAAACCCGGGTGTGACATTATCCCCATGTGAATGTCACCAAGAATGGAGTTGACGGGGTGATCTTTTTGAATTGCTTGGTGGACTATTGGTTGTAGTGATCTTTGATCCTGAATTTCTTGATCATCTTCCTTGTCTTGATTATATTCATCTCCCCCTTGATCAATGCCTTCCTCTTGAGGTGGCTCATCATCTTGATCTTCATCCTCTTCTTGAGCAATTTCCTCAACTTGAGTTGGTGTAGATACTTGTATGGAAGATGATGGTTGATCTTGTGCATGTGAAGACTCTTTGGATTCTTTTGGACACACATCACAAATGGACATGTTCCTTAGCGCGATGCTTGGAGCCTCTTCATCATCTAATTCATCAAGATCAACTTGCTCTACTTGAGAACCATTAGACTCATCAAACACAATGTCACAAGAAACTTCAACTAATCTAGTAGACTTGTTGAAGACTCTATGCCCTTGTGTTTGAGTCATAACCAAGTAAAAAACCTTCTACTGCTTGAGGAGCAAATTTAGAATTTATACCTCTCTTAATAAGAATAAAGCATTTGCTCCCAAAAACTCTAAAATAAGAAACATTGGCTTTTTACTGGTGAGGAGTTCATATGATGTTTTCTTGAGGATTCGGTGAAGGCAGAGACGGTTGATGGAGTAGCAGGCGGTGTTAATTGCCTCCGCCCAAAACCGATCCGGTGTCTTGTACTCATCAAGCATGGTCCTCGCCATATCCAAGAGAGTTCTATTCTTTCTCTCCGCATTGAGGTGTGTAGGGAGAAGAGAACTCATGCTTGATGTCGTCCTCCTCAAGAAATCCTTCAATTTGAGAGATCTTGAACTCCGTTCCATTGTCGCTTCTAATCTTCTTGATTCTCAATCCGAACTCATTTTGAGCCCGTCTCAAGAATCTCTTTAAGGTCTCTTGGGTTTGAGATTTTTTTCTGAAAAAAGAATACCCAAGTGAAGCGAGAATAATCATCCACAATAACAAGACAATACTTACTCTCGCCGATGCTTATGTAAGTGATCGGGTCGAATAGATCCATGTGGAGTAGCTCAAGCGGCCTTTCGGTCATCATAATGTTCTTGTGTGGATGATGAACTCCAACCTGCTTCCCTGCTTGACACGCGCTATAAATCCTGTCTTTCTCAAAATGAACATTTGTTAGTCCTAAAATGTGCTCTCCCTTTAGAAGCTTGTGAAGATTCTTCATCCCAACATGAGCAAGTCGACGCTGCCAGAGCCAGCCCATGTTAGTCTTAGCAATTAAGCAAGTGTCTAGTTCAGCATTGTTATCATTGAAGTCAACTAAATATAGTTCACCATCTAACACTCCCTTAAAAGCTACTGAATCATCACTTCTTCTAAAGACAGTAACACTAACATCAGTAAAAAGACAGTTGTAGCCCATTTTACATAATTGAGAAACTGAAAGCAAGTTGTAATCTAAAGAATCTATAACAAAAACATTAGAAATGGAATGGTTAGGAGATATAGCAATTTTACCCAAACCTTTGACCAAACCTTGATTTCCATCCCCGAATGTGATTGCTCTTTGGGGATCATCATTTTTCTCATATGAGGAGAACATCCTTTTCTCCCCAGTCATGTGGTTTGTGCACCCGCTATCGATTATCCAACTTATCCCGCCGGATGCATAAACCTACAAAAACATATTTAGGCCTTGTTCTTAGGTACCCAAACGGTCTTGGGTCCTTTCACATTAGAAACAAGCACCTTGGGTACCCAAACACAAGTCTTGGGACTCTTGTGTTTGTCCCCAACATATTTGGCAACTACTTTGCTTGATTTGTTAGTAAGCACAAAAGATGCATCAAAAGTTTTCAATGAAATGCTCTGTTCATTTGATGAATTAGCAATCTTCTTTTTAGGCATTTTGATATGAGTTGTATGCCTAGAGCTAGAAGCCTCGTTACTATACATATAAGCATGATGAGAAACAGAATGAGATTTTCTAGCATGAATTCTCCTAATTTTGTGCTCAAGATAGTTTTCAGGATATAAAATATAGCCCTCCCTATCCTGAACCATGGGAGCCTTGCCCTTAACATAGTTAGAAAGCCTATTCTTAGGGGCATTAAGCTTGATGTTGCTTTGGCTCTCTTGTTGGAAGCCAATGCCATCCTTAATGTTAGCGCGTCTCCCATTATAAAGCATACTACGAGCAAATTTAAATTTTTCATTCTCAAGCTCATGATCGACAATTTTAGCATTTAATTTAGCTATGTGATCATTTTGTTCTTTAATCATGGCAAGGTGATCATTCATAACATCAATATTAACATCTCTACATCTAGTGCAAATAGTGACATGCTCAACAGTAGATGTAGAAACATTGCAAGCATTCAATTCTTCAATCTTAGCAATTAAACTAGCATTTTCAGTTCTAAGACATGAAATTGAATCATTGCAAATATCTAGCTCTTTAGTCAAGTTTTGACATTTTTCAACTTCAAGAGAATAAGCATCTTTTAGCTTAACAAACTTTTTATTTTCCTTAACGAGCAAGTCCTCTTGACATTCCAAGATATCATCCTTCTCGTTAATGGTTTCTATTAATTCATTAATCTTCTCCTTTTGATCTGTGGTAATGTTTGTAAAAAGAGAAGTTAAATCATAATTATCACTAGAGCTACCCTCATCATTAGAAGTAGTGTATTTGGGGGTATCTTTAGAATGTACCTTCTTCTTTTTACTATCCTTAGCCATAAGGCATTTATGGCCAACTTTGTGGGAGAGAAGGCCTTTGTTGATGGCGATGTTGGCGGCGTCCTCGTCGGAGGAGGAGTCGGTGGAGCTCCCGTCGGAGTCCCATTCCCGCCCCATGTGCGCCTCACCACCCTTATTTTTTGGTAATATCTTTTCTTCTCCATCTTCTTCTTCCCTTTCTTGTCGTTGTCCCTGTCACTGACACTTGTATATGGACATTGGGCTATAAAGTGATCGGACTTACCACACCTGTAGCAAACCCTCTTGGAACGGGGTTTGTAGTATTTCCCCTTCCTTTGCTTGAGAATTTGTCGGAAGCTCTTAATGATAAGAGCCACCTCCTCATTGTCGAGCTTGGAGGCATCGATTGGGAGTCTACTTGGTGTAGACTCTTCCTTATTCTCTTCCATTGCCTTGAGAGCAATGGGTTGCGCCTCGGGCGTGGAAGTGGCGCCTTGCTCCAAGTTGACAATATGTTTGGAGTCTTTGATCATAAGTTCAAAACTCACAAACTTGCCAATGACCTCTTCGGAAGACATCTGTTTATATCTAGGATCTCCACGAATTAATTGAACTTGAGTGGGATTACGAAAAACAAGAGATCTTAGAATAGCCTTGACCATTTCATGGTCATCCCAATTGGTGCTTCCGAGGTTGCGGACCTAGTTGACCATCGTCTTGAGATGGTTGTACATGGCTTGTGGCTCCTCTCCTTTGTTGAGGACTAATCGATCGAGTTCTCCCTCGATCGTTTCGTGCTTGGTGATTTTGGTCACCTTGTCCCCTTCATGCGCCGTCTCGAGGACGTCCCAAATTTCTTCGGCATTCTTCAACCCTTGCACCTTGGTATACTCCTCTCGACACAAGGAGGCGAGGAGTATAGAGGTGGCTTGGGAATTGAAGTGCCTTATTTGAGCGGCCTCATCGGAGTCGTAGTCCTCGTCGCCCACCTGTGGTGCCTGCGCTCCAAACTCAACAATATCTCATATGCTTTCGTGGAGTGAGATTAGATGGTGTCTCATTTTATCACTCCACATACAATAGTCTTCACCATCAAAATATGGTGGTTTTCCTAGGGGTACGGAAAGTAGAGGAGCACGTTTAGGAATGCGAGGATAGCGAAGAGGCATCTTACTATACTTCTTACACTCTTGGCATTTTGAAGATGTTGACTCAGCACGCGGATGTGGAAGGTGATGAAGAGTCGGTCTCGTAGTAGACCACCTACTTCATTTTCTTTTTCTTCTTGTCACCCTTCCTATGTGATTTGATGGAGCCGGCGGATTCCTCCTTGTGCTCATTGTTCTTATCGCTGGCCTCCTTCGATGGAGTCCGTTCTTCGTTCTTCTTTCCCGAAGATCCGGGCTTTTCCCCGGTCATCATCTCCCTTTTGGCATGTTCTCCTGACATCACTTTGAGTTGTTAAACTCTAGTGAAGCACCGGGCACTGATACCAATTGAAAGTCGCCTAGAGGGGGGATGAATAGGCCAAACCTGAAATTTATAAACTTTGAACACACACTTCACTCGAGGTTAGGGTTAGAAATAAATAATATTGAATTCAGAGTGCGTAATGTAGTTCTTCTTGCTATGAGTTGCTCAATCAATATGGATAACTTTTGGAGCTAACTCAAAACAATAAGAGCAAGAGAACTTTAGAGAGAGAGAGAGAGGAGAGGGAAGAATCAAATCGAGGGACGAAGATCAACACAAATAAACAAGGTGATTTGTTTCCAGAGCTTCGGTTCCAAGGAACCTACTCCCCGATGAGGAGGCCACAAAGGTCAGGTCTATTCCAACCCTCTCCCTCTCTCAATCGGTCACTTAGACCGGTCGAGTGCTTCTTCTTAATCACACGGGTCACTAAGACCCCGCAAGGATCACCACAAAATTAGGTGTCTCTTGCTTGCTTTACCAAGCACTTGAGAAGTTTAGAATGAGAATAAGAAATCAATCAAGCAACAAAATAAACACAAATCACCCTCTCTCAAGTCACTAAACACTTTTGAGCACTTGACTTGATTTTTGGAACTTGGAGAGGATTTGATACTTTGATTGTGTCATGGAGTATATTCTTTTGCTCTAGTATTGAATGAGGACGTTGCAATGCTTGGATGGCTTGAATGGTGGTGGTTGGGGGTATTTATAGCCCCAACCACTATTCCAGTCGTTGCTGTCGATGGGCACACCGGACAGTCTGGTGGTGCACCGGACACTACACTGTTCACTGTCCGGTGCGTGCCACGTTAGCCGACCAATGGGGTTTGGAGCTATTGACCGTTGAAGTCTTCTGTCCTCTTGTGGCACCGGACATTGCGGTGCGTTCTGACTTTACAGTTTGACTTCTGACTTCTGATGGTCAGACTGTTCTGCAGTCAACCGTTGCCGAAGTTGATCGTTGCTTCGTTGTCTCACCAGACAATCCAGTGGTGCATCGAACAGTCCGATGAATTATAGCGGACGAGCGCCGAGAAAACCCGAGAGCGGCCAGTTCGCGAGGTGCTCGGCCAGGGTACCGGACAGTGTCCGGTGCGCCAGTGGCTGCATCAATTCTTGTATGCTCCAAACTTTGTAGAATTCCCTCAAGTATTTTTCTTTGTATGTTTATGTTGAACTTTATGCACCTAAGAAAATAGCAACTAGGCAAACTAGTTAGTCCATGTGGTTTGTGATGGACGTCAAACACCAAAATCTATTGTGTATGGCTAATAGAGACTTTGATGTTATTGTTGGCACTTGCTCTCGGTCGCAAGGGGGGCCAACAAGGGTGAACAATGACGTCAACAGGGTTACGCGCAAGATGGCAATAGCTCTGTTAATCTGGCCTCTCATGGGCGCTGTGCGGGGGTATTTATAGGTACCTGAGCGCCCAGCGCCTTGTGTTAAGGACGCATGTGCCCTCAGCTACCTAGGTTATCCCCAGAATATTCCCATAAAGCAGGGTTACAGACTGTAATTACAGGGATGCCTTTACAAATTAGGCCCGTAACACGCGGCGGCCACGCAGGGCCTGTTACAATGGGCCGGATCGCACGTGGGCCTCTGAGCTGGGCGAGGCTGCACTGTGGGATGACGCCGTCGCAGGCCTTCGTCTGGTGCAGAATAGAGCGAAGAGTGTCCCTGCCCGTTTTGTCTCTGTCAGACCAGCGACTGCAGCGAAGGCCTCGAGCGAAGGGTGGCGTCTTTGCCTTCGCCCCAACATTTGCCCTCCGAGGGACCAGTTCGACAAAGTCACCTGGTGCCGAAGACGTCGCTAGATGGCGGAGACGCTGCCCTCGCTCAAAGTGGTTCCGCGGGTGTTTTTGACATGACCGTTGATTGACAGCGTACTGTTGGATTGCGGGTTTCCCGAAGCGCCGCGCCCTGTTGGATTGCGGGTTTCCCGAAGAGCCGCGCCCTGTCTATAAAAGGGGGCGGGGGTCGGTGCTTTTTGAACTTCACTTTCCACGCTCCGTGAAAACCCTAGCCGCCTTTTTTCACCGTCTTATTGCTCGTCTGCCCGCCGTGCTCTTGTTCGCCGGAGATCTGGCTCGAGTGAAGCAGACCGCCCGCCGCCGCCGACGGTACGTAGCGATGCCGACCTCCTCTTCTTCCGCTGCCGCTACGCCGCCGGCCGACGCCTCGTCTGAGGAGACGCTGAGTAGTTTGATGGCAGAGGAGTTGCGCGCCGGCGATTCTGTGGATTTTGGCGTGTCGCGGATGTCGTCGGTCCGCGTGCAAGATATGCAGCGGTTGGGTTACTTCGGCGGCGGAGTTGCTCGTGTCCCGGGGACGGAGGAAGTCCCCGAGCCGGAGGGCGAGTTGGTTGTGTTCGAGGCGTTCTTCGCCTGCCTGCACACCGATTTGTTGGCGAAGTCCTGCGCAGGTTTAACGTTCAGATACATCAGCTGACACCGAACGCCGTGGTGGCTCTGTCGAAGTATGTCTGGGCGACGACTTTGTACGGCGGACAGCCATCGGTCGAAGTCTTTGCGAAGTATTATTGCTTGCACTGGCAGAAGAGGATGATTGGAGATGAAGTTGCTCAGTTTGGGTCCTGCACGTTTACGCCGAAGACCGGCAAGACCACGATGCAGGTAGTCGAGTTGGTTCCTTGCGCCCGCAACAAGTGGGGCAACTGGAATGAGTTTTGGTTTTACGTTGCTGAGGGTACCGTCGAAGACCATGAGGGACTCCCCGTGTCCGAGATGTGTTCTCATTTTTACTCAGCGTACCCGCCCTTTGAGGTGGTGGAGGAGGATGCGGACGAAGGGGCCCTTCGGTGCGCCGCCGGCCTGAGCAGTGGGCGCGATTTGGTTGAAGAATTTGTGGCGTACGGGGTATGGCCCTTGGCGCATGGCTGGGCGTTGCGCGAAGTGTGCCCTCGCCAGATGCCTTTCCACGGTGGGAGGGTGGTGCGAAGTCCCGTCTTCGCGCTGAATCTGCAAAGCCGCGATCCGGCCGCCTTTGTGCGTGAGGCGGAGGATGGGGCGGTGCGGCTCGTTGGTCATTACGTGCCGAGGACAGAGGGCCAGCGCAGCTGGGAAATCCGTGGGTCAAATGACCGTCTGAACGGGGTTTTTGAATTGAATCAACTGCCGTATGACGGCTATCCCGGTCAAGACGATGTGGACCACCGTGGGAAGAAGCCGGTGGTGGAGACTAGAGACGACCCTGCGCCGGCGGCCGCCCCATCCTCTAAGAAGAGGAAACTAGGTACTGCCATGGGAGGACTTGGGGTTTCCGATGGTTTTGCTAGAGAGTTGATGAGGACATGCGCGGCCCCGGGGGGAAGGATGTCTTCGCCCGAGCTCCGAGAGTCTTCGGCTCGGATGCTGAGGGTTACCGGGGATTGTTGGCCTAGGAATGTTCCTATCCCCCGCGCGGCTGGTGAGGACTTTTTTACATCTCGCATGGTTCGTGAATGGAGAGTTTTTCCTTACGGGCGGAATATTGCTGTTGTTGTGTCGGCAGTGATGGACAAGGATCGCCAGGGAGCTGCACAAAAGCGCCAGGCGGTTGTCAGGCTCGTTGAAGCCAGGCCGAAGAGGCAGCGGGGGGCTGCGAAGGCTGCGGCCCCCGGCGGAGGCAAGCCGCCGCTGGCGGCGAAGTCGGGCGTCCCTGCATCTAGCAAGGCGCCGGAGGCAACGGCAGGCGCCGGAGGCTCCAAATCGACGAAGGCTGTGCCGCCGTCCAGCAAAGTGCCGGAGGTCGCGAAGGCGGCCCGAGCGTTGTCGTCGTCAGGCAAGCGTGTCGCCGACTTCGCCACCGATATTAGTGTGGACGACTATCTTGGTGGTAAGTCGTTGGCTCGTTTTTTTTTATTTATTCGTTGATACGTCGCAGGGTCGGACGAAGGCCAACTTGCTATAGTTGCGCCTGCCGCGGCGACCACGACGGCTGCCGTAGTGCCGAAGGCGAAGGGCGGGGCTCTTAGCGTCGGAGGCGAGGTGTTGGCCCTCGCGGCTGTTAGGGATGAGGCGGGCGCTGTGTCCCGCCGGCTGAAGGAGGTGAAGGAGGCACTAAGTCAGGTCCGTTGAGCTAGACTTCGGTGTTTTTTTATGTCGGCTTTGCTGGGGGCGCGGTCTTACGTGTGTTTTGCAGGCGGCTGACTTCGTCGACCGCACAGCGTCGAGGGCGCTCACGGCAGTTGTGTCTGCCAAAGTCGAGAGACTTCGGACGCAACATGCTGACGCCGTCCGTGAAAAATCAGCCGCCAACAGTAAGTGCCGCAAGCTGGCGGACAAGGTGGCCGCACTGGAGAGGGAGAAGACTGACCTCCGGTGCCAACTGGCGTGGGAGAGGAGGGAGACCAACGAGGCCCTCGCCAAGGAGCAAGCTGCGCAGGCGGAGGCCAAATTGGCGCGGGCGGAGGGCAATATTGCCAGGGAGCGCGCCGAGCAGCTGCAGGAGCGGCTCACCGCCCTGGAGAGCCGCATGGAGAGGGCTGAGGCCGCGTCGCGCGCGGAGGCAGAGCGGACGCGCAAACAGCTTATGGATACATACCATGAGCTGGGCGCGCGGACCGGTGACTTCGAAGTGCCGGACCGAGAGCCCGGACTTCGCTGCCTGGAGTGGGTTCAGGAGGAGTTGCAGGCACTCCCCACTGTCGTGGAGGGGTTTATGTCGTATGCCTCCCTGGTCACCTGCGAGGGGGCGATGAACGCGCTCTCCCGCGAAGGGTGCCGGCACTTCGAGGTCTTCGACCAAGCCGATGAAGATTTTGAGCGAGATATCTACAAGGTTGAGGACCCCATAGTGAAGGACTCCGCCGGAGCCATCTACGACCGGATGTGGGGTCCGCACGGTCGCGAGGTGGTCAGGGAGCGGGCCGAGACGGCGAGGGCTCAGGTAACGTTTGGCGTTTGTTTGGCGTTTGCTGGATGTGGGCTATGTGTGGGTTTGCTGAATTTGTGTGCTGTGTCTTAGGCGGCGCGTGGCGAGAGGGTGGATGACTTCGGGGCGTTAAATAACGCGCTGCCTGATCCAGAGCCAATCCCGGCGGAGGCCGTGTCCGGGGCCGCCCTGGAGCCGCCCCCGGAGACCGTGGAAGGCGCTCCGGATGCCCCCGCAGCTGCTGCGGCCGTCGGAGACCTTCCCCCAGAGACCGCCGAAGGCGCGCCAGATGCCCCCGCAGCCGCTGCGCCGAGTGCTGAGGATCCTGCGACGGTGGCGGCGGAGGCGACAGCGGAGGCGACGGTGGAGGCAACGGCGGAGGCTCCCGCAACGGCTGGGTCTTCGCAGGTGGCGTAGTGGGTGTAGATAGTTGGGGAATTTTGGATATGTTGCTGAATTTTGGTTGCTGCGCAGGTTCAAGATTTTGGGCCTGCGCACGCAACCGCCACTACTAAATTTTTGGAGGCTTCGACCGTGGATGGTGGTAATAAATGTGATGGTTCTGCATCTGAGTTTTCTGATTTTGCTGACTCTGGGAGCTCGGTTGAGTGGACTGAGGAGTCGTCGGAGGAGGACTTGGACTACTTTGCGGCCTTGGATGTGGCTGCGGCGGAGGCTTCACCGCACGTTGCGGACGCGGAAGATGTGCCTGGTCCTAGTACCGGGCGCCGGCGACGAAGGGCGATTGCGAAGCGCAGAGTGAGTGAAGCGGAGGGAGGTCGGCTTCGTGTGAGTAGGGCTGGCCGGCAGGAACTGTTGTCTTTGCCAGTCGCCGTAAGTACTGGTGAAGGGGAATTGCGAAGTCTTTTTGCGGGTGAGGAGCTTAGGATAATGTTATTTAATTATAGGGAGATGGGAATCATTCCTAAGGTTGAGCCGATGTAGAGTGTGGTGCCCTCGCTTGTACATGTGTAAAGGCTTGTATGATGAGGTTGTGCCCCCGCACACTTGGCTATGCTTGCGAAGGCGTTATGTACTTGGTCTGGTGTGTTTTGTTATGGTGTGCTGGTGCGCATATAGTCGGTCTTGGCGCAGGCAGTTTGGTGTTGTCGATTTTGCTTTTGTTGTGCTAGTCCGGCTGCGCCCTTAGGCGGCTTCTGCACGGATAGTCTTCGCGGTAGACTGAGGTTTTTCGCACTTGTTGTGCTAGTCCGGCTGCACCCTTAGGCGACTTCTGCGCGGATAGTCTTCGCGGTAGACTTTGGTTTTTTCGCACTTGTTGTGCTAGTCCGGCTGCACCCTTAGGCGACTTCTGCGCGGATAGTCTTCGCGGTAGACTTCGGTTTTTTTCGCGCTTGTTGTGCTAGTCCGGCTGCACCCTTAGGCGACTTCTGCGCGGATAGTCTTCGCGGTAGACTTCGGTTTTTTCGCACTTGTTGTGCTAGTCCGGCTGCACCCTTAGGCGACTTCTACGTGGATAGTCTTCGCGGTAGACTTCGGTTTTTTCGCACTTGTTGTGCTAGTCCGGCTGCACCCTTAGGCGACTTCTGCGCGAATTTGTCGCACGCGAGGGTGGCTAGCGCTGAGCCTCGCGGTGACCTCGTGTTGGTCGAATGTCGAAGACCGTCGTCGCGGTCTTCTTTCGACGCATGTTTTTGCGGGGGATTTTTCACTTGTATATTACATGGCTCCGCCTCGTTAAAAACCTCACCCCTCAGGAGGAAAAGAGTGCGGGCCAGAATAAAATTGTTTTTACGAATTACAAGGGCGAATCGGCCCTGATGAGTCAAACAAAAAATTTGCGGAGGTTGTCAATATTCCAGGAGTGCTCCAGGTCTTCGCCGTTTGGCGTCGCGAGCCTGTAAGCGCTGGGGGAAGCTTTTGTCTTGACAATGAAGGGGCCCTCCCACTTGGGCTCTAGCTTGCCCCTGGACTCTGTCCGAGCTGTTCGGACGAGTACGAGGTCTCCTTCGCTGAACTCCCTCGGGATGACTGAGTGGTCGCACCATGCTTTTGTCTGGGCTTGGTATTTGTTTAGTGCCTATAAGGCGAAGACTCGGTCTCCGTCGATGGGATCCTTTGAAGTTGGCTCGTCCACGTCGGGGACGGCTGACGGAGCCGTTCGTGGGGACCCATGTTTTATTTCTTGTGGGGTCATGGCCTCCGATCCGTATAGAAGGCGGAAAGGAGTGAACCCGGTCGCCCTGCACTCAGTCGTGTTTAGTGCCCAGACCGCCTCGGGTAATAATTCGGTCCATCTGCCCTTCTTTTCGTCGAGGAGCATCTTTTTGACGGCTGTGAAGATTTTTCCATTGGCGCGCTCCACAACTCCGTTGGACTGCGGGTGATAAACTGAAGCGAAGGCAAGCTTGGTGCCAATGGAGAAACAAAAATCCTTGAAGTCTTGGCTGTCAAACTGCTTGCCGTTGTCAACTGTTAGTTCGGACGGTACTCCGAAGCGGCAAACAATGTTTTGCCAGAAGAATTTTTGGGCAGTCTTTGATGTTATTGTGGAAACAGCCCTTGCCTCGATCCATTTGGTGAAGTACTCGACAGCGACGAAGGCGAACTTAAGGTTCCCCTGAGCGGTGGGCAGGGGCCCGACAATGTCCAGGCCCCAGCGCTGGAGAGGCCATGTGTGGGCGATCAGCTTTGTATACTGCGAGGGGCTGCCTGAGCGAGGAGAAAACTTCTGGCAGGCTTCGCAGGACCTTGTGACCCGATTTGCGGCGCAGATCATTGCAGGCCAGTAAAAGCCTTGGCGGATCACCTTAGCAGCTAGGGCCCTTGGCCCTGCGTGTGAGCCGCACGTGCCACTGTGGACTTCGTGTAGGATCTGGATGCCTTCGGTTTCGGTGACGCACTTAAGCATTGGCTGACTGACCCCTTTCTTGTAGAGTTGGCCTTCAATCAGTGCGAAGTCCCGGCTTCGATGTCTGAGGCGCTTGGCCTCGCTGATGTCGGTTGGATGATAGTACCCCTGTAGGAACAAGGTTATTGGTGCCCGCCAGTCTTCGGTCATGATTAGGTTGACTATGCGGTGGCCCTCGCTGTCATTAGTTATTTGGAGCCCTTCGGGGCTCCGGACGGCTGGCGTGCCGATGATGTGAAAGAACACGTCGGAGGGCAAGGACTCGCCCCTGGCGGCGGCCTTGGCCAATGCGTCGGCCTCTTCATTCTTGGCCTGATCCACATGCTGCAGGGTGAATCCCTTGAATTGTCTCTCGAGACATCGGATGGCCGCGAGGTATTGCATAAGTGCGGGGTCCTTTGCTGCATAGTCTTTCTCGACTTGGCCGGCAACTACCTTGGAGTCTGTTTTGATGATGCAGGTGTTGACTCCAAGGGCCCTTAGCTTGCGGAGGCCGAGGATGACTGCTTCATATTCTGCTATATTATTAGTGCATCTGTCGGATTCCAGAGCGAAGCTGAGGTGTGCTGCATATCTGTGCTTGACCCCGGCTGGTGAGGTGATGACTGCAGCGGCGCCTGCCCCCGCATGGCACCATGCGCCGTCGCAATGGATCGTCCAAACCTTTTCTGCGGACGGGTCTGGCTGTGTTATTGGCCCAGTCCAGTCGACGACGAAGTCTGCCAGGACTTGTGACTTGATGGCTGTCCTGGGCTCGAAGCTGATGTGGTAGCCGGATAGTTCGGCTGCCCACTTGGCAATCCTCACCGATGCCTCGGGGTTTCTGAACAATTCGCCGAGTCCCCTGTCTGAGGTGACTCGGACCTTGAATGCTTCGAAGTAGTGGCGCAGTTTGCGCGAAGACATAACGACTGCGTAGGCAATCTTCTCCAGCTCTGTCATGTTGCACTTGGACGATGTCAGTACTTCGGAGACATAGTAAACAGGGCACTGCCTAACCACGCCCTCAACTGTCTGCTCCTGCACTAGTGCCGCGCTGACCGCATGCGGCGAAGCCGCGACGTAGAGCAATAGGGGGAGCGAGGAGTCGGGGCTTGTGAGGACGGCCAACTCCGACAGGTACTGTTTTAGTGAGGCGAAGGCCGCTGCCTGCTCCGGTCCCCAGGCGAAGTCTTTTGCACCGCGGAGTGTTTTGAGGAAGGGGAGACTTCGCTCAGCGGACCTGGAGATGAATCTGTTGAGAGCGGCCAATCTGCCTGTCAGGCGCTGGACGTCCCTGGCGGACTGCGGAGGCGTCATGTTTACGATGGCCTGGATCTTGGTTGGGTTGGCCTCGATGCCGCGGTGTGATACCAAGTAGCCCAATATTTTGCCTTGGCGAACGCCGAAGACGCACTTTTCCGGGTTTAGGCGGAGTCGTGCGTCTCGCATGTTCGCGAATGTCTCGGCGAGGTCGGCGAGATGGTCCTCCTTGCTCTTGCTGGCGACGACGATGTCGTCCACATATGTAAATATATTTCTGCCAACTTGCCCTTCGAGCACTGTTTTGGTGAGTCTGGAGAAGGTGGACCCGGCGTTCTTGAGTCCCTCCGGCATTCTGATGAAGCAATATGTGTCGAAGGGTGTTATGAAGCTGGTGCTAGCCTTGTCTTCCTCCTTCATGTATATCTGGTGGTAACCGGAGAAGCAGTCGAGGAGTGACATGACCTCGCATCCGGCCGCACTATCGACTATTTTGTCGATCCGCGGCAACGGGAAATTGTCCTTTGGGTAGGCCTTGTTGAGACTGGTGAAGTCTATGCACATTCACCACTTCCCGCTTTTTTCTGCACCATTACAACATTGGAGAGCCACGTGGGGTAAGCCACTAGCTCGATGAATTTTGCCTCCAGGAGACGGTGCACCTCCGCCTTGGCGGCCTCTGTCTTTTCGTCGGACATTTTGTGAAGCCTCTGCTTTTTTGGTCGCACCGAAGGGTCAATTCCCAAGCTGTGCTCAATTATGGATCAACTGACTCCGACCAGGTCGAGGGCGGACCAGGCGAAGACATCTTTATTCTTGGACAGGTAGCAGAGGAGTTTCTCTTCTTCATGCGAGGTGAGGTCTTCGCTGATAGTGACTGTCTGCTTGGGCGTGGCCTGATCGAGGGGGATAGTCTTGGTCCCGTCTTGGCTCTGCAGCTGTGCCTTGTCGTGCTGTTTATCGGTTGGGCTGGCGGGCGCGGGGACCTCGCGCTGGGCCGTGAGGCAATGCATGTTTCTCTGACCGGGCACAAAGTACCGCTCTATGTTGCGCGCCATCTGTTGGTTGCCGTAGACCGTAATGGCGCCTAACGGACCTGGTATCTTCATACATAGGTACAGTCCGTGAATGGCGGCTTCGAACTTATTGATGGAGCCCCGACCCATGATGGCGTTGTATGGATATACCATATCCACGATATCGAAAGTCACTTGCTCACTTCGGGCATTGGGTGCTACACCGAAGGAGAGGGGCAACTCTATTTTGCCGACGGGAAAGGTGCCCTTGCCGCCGAAGCCATACAACGGGTTGTCCGAAGGCTTGAGCAGGCTGTGGCTTATACCCATGCGGTCGAAGGCGTGGAGGAAGATGATGTCCGCCTGACTCCCATTGTCGACTAGGACTTTGTGTAGGTCCCAGCCTGCCACGCTGCAATTGATAACCATAGCGTCGATGTGGGGGGCGCTGCGCAGGTCGACGTCTCGTGCGTCGAAGGTTAGCGGTATGTGGGACCACTTTGTCTGCACGACTGGGCCAGTGACGGCGACATGGTTGATGCTGCGGTAGTGGTCCCGCTTCTGCCGCTTGGTGTCGAAGTCAGTGCTGGACCCCCCAGTTATCATGTGAATGACTCCGCGATATGGTTGATCGGCGAAGTCTTCCTGCTTTGGGGCGTGGGGGATGTTTTGATGTTGCTGGTGTGGTGGTGGGGGTGGGGGAGGTACGATTTGTACTTCCTGATGGTGTTGGTAAGCGTGGTGCGGTGGATGCGGGGCGGGGGCGTGGATATATGGTGGAGGGGGTTGCTGGTAAGTGTGTGCGACAACTCTGGGGTTGTCGGCTGGCTGCGCCCGTGCCATTCTGTCTCTGGTGGCCTTCGTTTCGGGGCAGTCTTTGGTTTGGTGGGCGCAGTCTTCGCCATGGAAGAGGCAGTAGAATCGGCGCGGCGGCTGCGCACGCCCTCGACCCCTACCACGAGTTCCATTTCCGCGGCCCTAGGGGGGATATTCCTGGCGACGAGGGGGTCAGCAGCGGGGTGCTGGTTGGCGATGTTGTGCACTTGCTGCTGATTGCGGTCGTCTCGACCGGAGTCTGGCTGCGGAGTCCTCGTCCACGTGCGGCTGGACTGTGGAGCATCTTTGGGTTTCCGCTGCGACTCAACCTTGCGCTGGTGGAGCTCTTCGGATTTGGCATATTTTTCAAAGAGCTGATATAGCTCCTGGAGGTTCTTGGGCGGATCTCTGATACAGTGGCTGTAGAGGACGCCGGCACGAAGGCCACTGATAGCGTAGTGGATAGCGATCTGATCATCGACTGAGGGCAGCTGTGACTTGAGTGTTAAAAATTTGCGGTAATACTCCCGCAGAGTCTCCTTTTCCAGCTGCTTGCAAAGCGAGAGCTCGGCCAAGGCGTCGGTGTCTGGGCGGTACCCTTGGAAGTTGAGTAGGAACTTATCCCGGAGGCTTCTCCAGGAATCAATGGACAGCGGAGGCAACCTGGTGAACCAGGTGAGAGCTGGGCCCTCCAGGGCGATGATGAAAGACTTCGCCATTGTGGCGTCGTCCCCTCCGGAAGATGCAACGGCTACCTGATAACTCATTATATATTGTGCTGGGTCGGTGTTGCCGTTGTACTTGGGATATGCCCCTGCCCAGAAGTTAGCTGGCCAAGGCGTCACTTGCAGGTGTGGCGCCAGGGGACTTCGCTCGTCGAGGTAGTTGACCCCTTGGAATGGCGCGGCGTGCGGGAAGGTGTGGTCGCGCTGGGGGAAACGCGGGCCTTCCGGTTGTGCGCGCTGTTGCAGGGGTGGCTCATGCTGCAGGCCAAGGTGGCCTTCGCGCGTGTCTTCCAGTTGTGCGCGCTGTTGGAGGGGTGGCTCATGCTGCAGGCCAAGGTGGCCATCGCACTGCATCAGCGCGATCTCCCGCTCGAGGTCCTGGGCCTTCTGCTCTTCGTCACGTATCATTTGTCGCACTTTGGCTAGTGCGGACACGCGCTGGCGCTTGGCCTCCAGTATCTCTTTCTGCCTCTGGAGATTGCGGTTCTTGAGGCGCAGGGCATGCAGTTGTAGCTGTTCTTCCGCTGAGACGCCGAGGACTTCACCGTCCTCGGTGAGGTCCGCGGCCTCCAGCGGGACGAAGCCTGGGGGTGGCTGTGATTGTCCTTCGGGGCCGCAGGTGCGGAGGGTGTCGTCTTCAGTGGCCTCTTGGTGGGTGGATTGGGTGAGGGCGAGGGCCTTGCCCTTTCTTGCGGCTAGCAGTGCTGCCTTCGCAGCCTCGGCAGCCTTCGGGTTAGCTCTCTTGGGTGCCATCGCGGGTGGTTTTCTCGTAGCACGAATGGTGGGCGCCAAATGTTGGCACTTGCTCTCGGTCGCAAGGGGGGCCAACAAGGGTGAACAATGACGTCAACAGGGTTATGCGCAAGATGGCAATAGCTCTGTTAATCTGGCCTCTCATGGGCGCTGTGCGGGGGTATTTATAGGTACCTGAGCGCCCAGCGCCTTGTGTTAAGGACGCATGTGCCCTCAGCTACCTAGGTTATCCCCAGAATATTCCCATAAAGCAGGGTTACAGACTATAATTACAGGGATGCCTTTACAAATTAGGCCCGTAACACGCGGCGGCCACGCAGGGCCCGTTACAATGGGCCGGATCGCACGTGGGCCTCTGAGCTGGGCGAGGCTGCACTGTGGGATGACGCCGTCGCAGGCCTTCGTCTGGTGCAGAATAGAGCGAAGAGTGTCCCTGCCCATTTTGTCTCTGTCAGACCAGCGACTGCAGTGAAGGCCTCAAGCGAAGGGTGGCGTCTTTGCCTTCGCCCCAACAGTTATGGAGATCCTTGTGAACAAATATTATAAGGAAGACATGTGGCCTCAAGTTGATCATTGGATCACTTGAGAAGGGTTGAGTACAACCCTTGTCCTTTGTGACACCACAACATAGATGTAGGCAAGCATTTGAGGCTTGGTCAAACCATGGTAAAAATTACATATGTCTTGTGTGCTTTTCCTTTGCAATTTGCTCTTCCTCCCTCATTCTAAGTTCTTGATCTTCACTTGGAATTTTTCTCTACTCTCTAATTCCACAAATCAAGATAGCAAGCAAGTGCAAGAACTTTGACCTTCTCACTCTAACTTTATCTATATTATGTGCTAACATATAATCTGGATCAAATCTGTGTTGAATTTGTAAATATTTCAGGAGTTGCATATTCACCCCCTCTAGGTAACTATCAACCATGTACCATTTATGATGCTAAATTTTAATTTTCTTGTTTTTTGGACAAAGTTTGATCCAACGGGTGGAGAGGTAAAAAGTGGTGGTGGGAACACACAATGGACAACAATCCAATCAATTTTGTGTAAACTTTTCATGCTATCCTTGTAGCTAGTGGCACTGAAACGTCCATTAGCTTCAAAAAGGTACATCTCAATGGTTGTGCTAAGGCCCTGAATGATCATTTCAAGCTCAACCAGATTGCAGATTAGATTACAAATCACTTGAAGACATTGAATAAAGTATATGAGAATCAACTACCTTATAAACTTGATTCATGAGCACTATAGAAACCATTTTGAGGTAGTATATGTTACTTCACTTGTACATTTTACTGCTTACAGTGTTGTTGTAACATATGAACTAATTATATTGTTAATTGTTAGGATTAAAGAAATAAGGGTGATGACGAATTCATAAACAAGCCTCTTCCCTACTATGACAATCTTTCTACATTTTTTAGCAATAGTGTTGCATCAAGATGATTTGCAAAGATATCAAATGACCCTCTTGTTGTAGATGAGGGTGACAATGTACCAAAGGAAGGGTTTGTTGCAACATCTAGTCTTGTCCATGAGAATGACACTAGGGCTACATCTGCAGCAAAACCACCCAAGGGGTCAAGAGGGAAGACAATGGTACTGAATTCTTGGTTGGAGCATTTCAGCAAGCCACTCAAAACATTAGCCACTGTCATCTAGGAGGCAGCGAGCAAACCTTTGCCATCTGGTTTGTTTGAAGTTGTGGATAGTATTCTAGGTTTTGAGATTGTGCACAAGTCCAAGTACTATTCTTATTTGGCTGCTAATCCTAATATTGTGTATGCTTTCATGGATGTACCATTGTTTTACAAGATCTCTATGGTTACTAACTTCATTAATGAGAAGTTTTAGGCTTCATGAGAAGCTAATTAGATAATTATCATATTTATATGCACCTATGTATAGACCTATGTTTGTGTGGAACTAAGGACCTATGTGTGTTATGTTGTGGCTACTTCTTATTTTGGACATGGCACTTTTGTCATGGTTGTATGGATGTGTCATGTTTAGGATTACAGTGATTAATATATTTCCCATGTTCTACATTCACTAGCATCATTTTAAAACATAACAAATGATTGTATGAATGCATCATGGTTAGGAAATTATCTTTTTACATTCATCAACCAAACACTAGATAGAGTTGCTCCCGTTCCGCTTCACTCTGAAACCAAACAAAAAACCTAGAGCGGCTTCGTTTTGACTACCAAATATAGAACAAAGTCGTTCTATCCTCCGAACCTAGAATGGAGCCGCTCCATCCATCTAGGCTCCTTAAGGAGTGTTTGGGATAGCTCCAGTTCTAACTCTAATGTGGAGCTGTAGTTTATAATATTAATTTAAATAATTTTAAAAAATATTTTAAATCTAAATAATAAACAAAATGACTTATCTAAATGTCTTCTAAAGGTTTACAACTCTAGCTCCACGATTTTCTGGAGCACTTAATGACCTGCTCCACCAAATTTTATGGAGCTATCCCAAACAAAGCCTTACACAAACTAAAGGAACTAGAATGGGGCAAGGAGAAGAAACTTACTATGAGCCATGAATTCAATGCCAAAAAATGATCATCCCCCTCGAAGCAAGAAGAGCCTCCTCGACGACTTGAACCCTATGAGCATGGAGACTCTCCTTTGGTCTACTCCAATGAGCCTATCCACAACCATTGCTAACTAATTAAGGGTATGTACAACCCCATTTAATATGAGATCTTTTAAAGGTTCTTTAAGGGTTAATTGGAAAACGTATAAGAGATAGGGCCCTTCGCATCTCTATAAATATAGTCTCTTAACTATATTTATGATCTAGATATTAAAGATTGTATCATTCAATCTTCTAATTGTCTCTTATATTTAGAAAACTAGTCCATGCAGGGTTGTACATGCCCTAAGGGCGAAGCTGCACCTAGTTACCGATGCGCCTTATAAAGTTTATGAAATCCTATATAAATTCAATGTTTGCCAGTATATTAAGTGTGATGATCAATTGAACTAACCTCAATGGGTTTTATTCAAGGTTTTAAATAGTCGATTATAACGGTCGATATATCTTTTTTAGCAGCGAAAATTTATACTATTTAGTTCGATATATCTCACTATATTCAGATATCCCGATATTTACACTTTTGAGAAGCCTGAGGATAAATCTCTTATCCCACTTTTTAAAACACTGGTTTTATTACTGGCTTCTCCCATATAACAAACACAACAGGGATGGCCGCCGGGTCGGAGTGCCTATCAGCAGGACGCCACGAGCTGACGGCGCACCAAGGTCTGCAAGGACCATCTGCGGCGGCACAGGACGGCGCGGGAATGGATTATCCTGTTTAGTTTGCTTCACATTGCATTTCCATTTCACATCTAACATAATTGCGAATTTGTAGTTCTGTACAGTGTCCAGCAGGGACGATGGACTTGATTCCGTTTTCTTCTACTGCACACAAATATATATAGCCAAAATAAGGACCGGCATGCATGAAAAATGCCACGCAGGGAATGCTCCGCGAGAAGAATGGGTGACGTACACCATGGTTGGTCCATGGCCAATCTACTGACCATATTTCTGATCGCCGTCCTCGCCTCCGACCAGGTAGAGCTTCTGGCCGTCATTGACCATATCGACGTCGAGCACCCTGGCCCCGTCCTCGCGCAGCAACCGCAGCCGCGAAGCCGGGCCCGGCAAGCCGAGCTTCTCCTGCGCCAACGCAACCAGGCTCTCAATGGTGTGCGGGATCCACAGGACCACTCCCTCAATACGCCGCTCCTCGCCCGTGGCCGCCCGCCACGGGTGGTACGGGAACACCGAGCACCGTCGCGGGTGCATCTTGTCCCTGACTTCCTCGCCGCGTTCTGGGAACATAGCCAGCTCGTTGGCCCGCGCCTCCTCCAGCAGCGCCCCAAGTACGCGGCCGCCGCACTTTCGCGCTTCATCCAGCGGAGTGGTGCCCCATCTGCGCACACCGGCCCGCCGCATTGTTATATAACGCCAAACTCGCATTATAGTCTAAGAAACAGTGCGGGCATATGGTTTCAGTTAGATAGAGCTTTGATGGTTACCTGTCGGTGGTGAACACGCTGGCGCCGGCCTCGACAAGCATCTTGGCGATGAGGTACAGGCCCTCGGCGGCGGCGATGTGGAGCGGTGTGCGGTGGTCGTAGTCCCTGCAGTTTGGGTCGGCGCCGTAGGCCAGGGTGCGCCGAATGAAGTCCGAGTCTCCCTTGGCGACTGCCGTGCACAGGTGGCTGCCGGCGTTCTTGAGGCTCAGCTTGGCGCCCTTGGCGAAGAGCAGCGCTGCCACCCGTTCTTGCCCCTGCTTCACTGCCTCCAGCAACGGCGTGTTCCCAAATTGGTCTGGTGAATCGAGAACACCAACATGACATGATCAGAGTGGTAGCAATAGTCCTAGAAAGGAAACAAGAAGACAGCAGGGATGTCATGACAATGGCAGTGGATCGCGTGTGGCGGCGTACCGGTAAGGTCCATGTCGACGCCTTCGTTGACGAGGAATTGCACGACGTCCTCGTACCCTCTGGAAGCCGCCAGATGCTGCGAGGAAAAAGATCAGCTTATCTCAGTTTACTGCCTGCCGATGATGACAGATCGACGGAAGGCATTCTGCGGGTACCAGAGGGGAGCGGCCGTCATAGTCGGTGTTCTTGGGATCAGCCCCTGCCCGGATCAGGCTTTTCAGCTGGTGCAGGTCGCCGTAGAAAGCGGCGCTGTTGACCCGCAGGGTGAGCTCCGCCTCCTGCTTCCCGATGTGGAACGTGATGTCCGATTCCAGCTGCTTCACCCGTCCGCCATACTCGCTCTGCACCCAGCCAGTCACAAATCAATGGCATCAGAGGACATCACTGCGCGTGCCGCGTAAACTGCAGACGATGGCCGTTTGAAGCTATGTACCTCGGAGAGATTGCTCAGGATCCTCCTGCCGTCGACGAAGTAGATCTCCAGGATGTTGGTGAAGGACTGCTTGTCGAGACGCAGGAGCCGGCAGAGCTCACAGACGCGGACCGTGTAGGGCTGCGGGATGTTGCAGAGGATTGAGATCTCGCCAAAGGAGCTCTCTGGCTCCAGCATCAGCAGAGTCTCTTCTTGCCCGTCTTCACCGATGCCAACACCTTCCTGCAGACAGCAAAGAACATGTTTCAGACAGAGGTATCAGTTTGTTCACTCAAGCATAAGGTGGTTACAGAAACTGCAGCGAAGAACTCCTTGCTTAACTCACCAGTGCACCGTGGCAGACAAAGTACAATTGATCGACTGCACTTCCTTGCTCCAATATAACCTCTCCTGGTAAGAAGAACTCCTCTTGCAACCTGATCACCTGTAGAGCAGAACGTGGGAACAATATCACAACAACTGAAAAAGTACTCTGGTGGAGTTCATTCAGCGGAGTATGTATAATTGGGACGAAAGAGATGACACTTACAATCTGTTGTATGAACTCTGCGGAACATCCCTTGAACAACGGAATACTTTCAACATATGGCTTATACAGTGTTTGAGAAATCTGTAAGTGCGAAACAATTTATCATCAGTTGCAACTTGCAAGATAGACTTCTCAATGCCGGAATACGGTATTCAGATCTAATTCACAGAAGGATGGAAACATGAGAAAATTGTGGCTCATCACCTTTGCACGGATAGAAATCGGGATATCCTGAAGGACGGACGCTTCAGTGTAGCTGCTCTCATACTGCAACCTCAAGTGTCCTTTGATCTGTTCCCTTATTTCCTTTCCAAGTTTATTTCTGTTCATATACCTGATCACTTCTTTCATCTTGTCCCTAAACCGCTCGGTTCTCGAGCCTTTCACGATGAGCGCAGTCATGTTACCAATCAGGTAAGCTCCTAGAATCATGTCAAAGGAAACGTAGATCATGATGAATATCATCTCCCTGATGTTGACAGCATGAATGTCACCGTAACCTGCAGAGGGGGAAAAAGAACATTAATTCCAGTTACTTTAAACAGATAGTTCTGTAAAGATTTTCAGAAACAAATGAAAATGGATATCTGGAAGTTATGCGTTGGAAAATTAGGAGATCTGCTCTTGTTTTCTTACCAACTGTTGCCATGGTGACAATGGCGAAGTATAACGATGTTATATAGCGCTTGGCAAGATCGATCTCCCTGAAATGTGTAAACTTGTAGTCCCCCAACTGCAGACTCCCAATCCACGTGTATCCTTCCATTGATTCAGGAAGCGTTGTAGCCAGGTAATAGAAGATACAGGCTGCTGTGTGCGTACAGTAGAGCTCCACAACTATGAGCTTCACTATCCTAGTGAAGAGGTAGTTGATACGTATGTCCTTCTCTAAACGCCAGAAGAATTCTGTGACCTTGGTAACCCGTGTCAAGCGAATCCACAGCAGGTATCTTACTTCTTCTTTACTTCCACAAGCCTGTTACGGAATTCATCATGAGAGAATTAATCATAACAGAAAAATAAAGAAAGGTAGATTACAGCAAAAGACACCGATCCAGAATTTACGAGCTCAAAGCTTTCTTTAGCAAGAGAGAGCTACCCTGTAGATAGCATCCCATGGGAAGCAACCAAGAAGATCAAAGATGAAGCTTGATTTGCAATATCTGAGGGCAATAGCGGTGGGACTGTAGACGATTCGGTACGTGTCTGGGTCACGGTATGCCACGAAAAATTTCACAACAATGTCGATAAGGAACGCAGCCTGTCCAACTGTGTCCAGGAAGAAGAGGTTTTCTGGGAGCCCTCTGAAGAAGCCGAATTCCAGGGGCGTGAAGAAGGAACTGTACACCGCCCAACCCAGTATGAACTTGGTCCATAACTGATACCATCTGAAGAAAAATCGAAAAGTAATTCACAAATTCAGTAAACTATCATCCTTGTGACCATATACACGTTTAGACAGTAATAAAAATTCGTTGTAGGAGTTGGCCAGAATGGTAAGAATTAGTATTAGTTACATTATACAAGGGAAGCCTAGGTGCTCTCCATGAAGCTCAAAGTGAAAATCACCAATTGATCAATCGATTTAAGTAACTGGCTATATAGTGCTTCACCATTTGTCAGATTATTTAGGTAAAGCAGGCTCCAAGTTGACAAGAATATATTTTATTGAAAGCAAAAGAAAATGTTCAATTCACTAGTAAAACAGCCATATGATTTTGTAGCTTAGTAAGGTATGGTGCTGAGAGACAGCACCTATCACGACACACGACGCTTGCTAGTTAGGTCAAAAGAAGTAGGTAGACCAAATTGGTTCCAGGTGAGTTCATACACACATCCCATTCTTATGAGCGTATCCACATGTCTGAGGTGATCTTAGTGGCCGTGAGTGGGATCCTCTTGTTATGCACCAATCTAATAATCCTTCTGGCAATAAACTAGCACGACCATTTCAAATGAGACAAATATGAGTGACGCTAAAGGAATGGTGCACACCACCTCATCTTCTGTCACAATCACTAGAAAACGGTGAAACAAGGTAACATACTCAGGCTAGCTACTTACTAGTTACATGTTATGAATATGAGGCCAATTGTCTGTGGATTTGTTGAATTCGATTTTTTTTCTTTACTCAGGCTACTTACTTATTAGATCAATAGTTGTTAAAATTCCTGTTAATATTTAGTATGTCACCAATGTCCTCCTGCCAGTCAAATGACTTGTACAACACTCCATTAACATCAAAAATGTAATTTTCTGCGCAACCAGCTGTTACTATTAGGCGTGGAATTAAAATTATTTGTAAGGTACAAGAAGCGAAATGTAATACTGCTGGTGGTCAAACTTGAATATAAACAAAAAAAAAATCACTAACTCAGATTTGATCATGTGAGATCACCGCTAATCGAAACTAAGGACGTCCCAATCAACAATAATAGTATAGCTGTCAAGGAGATCACCACATGACCTTACAGCAGCAACCTATGCATCATGATAGCTACCCCAGATGCTTCAGCAATGGATAAACTACCAGCTTCTCGGTAAGAGTCCAAGACAGCATCCTGATGAATTCTACAAGCCCGTTCAAACCCATCCGTCCAAATCAGCCAATTAACCAAATCAAACTCGGAGTGCTTAACCTCTTCAGTTGCCGTACACCTGGTTGGCCTTCATGGGAAGGGTGCTTTTATAAGCTATAGCTTATTTGTCCTATTGTGATAAGGTGAAGACTGAATATGTTATATATTCACTGCAGTAACGAAAGTCATTTTCGGTGGCCAGAAACCACCGAAAATAAGCATGTGACATAAATATTATTTTCGTTGGTTTCTGGCCGAAAAAACCCGAAAATAAGATATTATTTTTGGCGGCTAGACCTACCAAATATCAACCATTATAACTGCTACTTTCGGCGGATGTCATCTAACTGCTCGAAAATAGTAGTGGCCGTCGAAAATGACTGTAGATGTTGTTGTGATTGAGTTACAATGGTTGATATTCCATGGTAACATCTAAGCACACATGTAAACCGATGTTGATAGCCCCTATGTTATCTATATTGTAGTCAGGAATCAAGAAGATCCCGTGTTCCTCACTGGGAACTTTACGGCTGTACGCCATGCTAAATAAAAAAAAGGAATGTCACGTTGGGAGAGGCTTTAAATATAGTTTTGATGTTGCCTGATGACAAAAGGATCCCAGCATACAAAAGGATGAAATGTAGTATAGCAATCTCTGAGAAAATTCGAATGCTTCATACAGATGCCTCTTTAACTGAGGTTTTGTTTCCATACTGGAAGTGATTTTTTTTTAGATCGTTTCTTGAGAGATTAATAATTCGAGAACGTATCTAATGCACATGGAATTTTAGTGCACATGATGCACATATTAAATCATTACCACTCATTTTAGATTTAACGTCTGTAGTTGTTTGGTATATTTGCTAAGGACACCCTCCGATGTAATGGACTGTAGTGGTGTAAGGTGTTATTTGTAAATTTCAATGATTAACCAGTAACGTTAAATCTAAGATGGATATTGGTGATTTAATATGTAAACCATATAAAAAAATTCATGTGCACTAGATATGTCCTCTAATAATTCACTTTCAGCGCTCAGTTTTTTCGTCTTCTCGTCGATTTGCATGCGTTCTCTCTGTGCTGCCGAGCACTTTTTTTTTTCCCTGTGTGGTGGCCGATTTTGTGAGGCACAAGTTTCATGGTAGCATTAATCAAATCTAATATGCAGAATCTAGCAAGCATTATTCTTGTGCTGTGTGGATCCTAGAAAGCATATTTACTGAAACAATCGATTGCCCAAATGAAACAATACAGGGGCTTTATTTGGCTATATCTAGCGACTCTGTCACAAAACTCTGCATTCGGTTTTCTCAACAAAAAAAATCCGCATTCACAAACACAAAGGGAAAAAAGAAAATAATTTCGTGCAGAAATAGCTAGCAGCGTGATTGAATTAAAGCAATTTTTTTAATGGATCAAGGCTCATATTTGTGTGGCCGTTAAAGTCTACCCCGTGACCTGGGTGACTGTCCAGCTACAACCTAGTAGCTTGCGTATCTGGCGGGCTCATCATCAAGTAGCGAGAAATTTGCGGCTGGGATGCTGACGCACAGTCTGTTCACCGTCAGCTGAATGTCGCATAGTGATCTACGGGAAAAAAACATTATGCATGTGGGATGCAAATCCATCTATTTGAAGCCCTTTACATTCACTACCTGCAGACTCACGAACAGACATCAAAACCTTTGACTGTTTGCTCTTTTTTTATATGTTCGTGTGTGACAGATGTGAGGGAATATAAGGAGGTGTTTAGTTTTTAGAGACTAATTTTTAGTTTCTCTATTTTAGTTACTATAGTTACTAAATTGTAAAATACGAAAACTAAAATATAGTTTCATTTTATATATTTAACAATTTAGAGACTAAAATTAAATAAAATGGAGGGGTTAAAATTTAGTGGCTATAAACCAAACATCCTCTAAATTGATGAGTGTATCCCGGATGCATAGGATTTTTGGCTGATCCACAGCCTCAGCCGACGCGTCAAATCGACCAACCCAAAGGCTTTAAAAAGTAAAAGAAAATTATTGGAGATTCACATTCACCGCTGGAGCTTCAAATATTATAAGCAGAGGATGAACGTTTTTATATAAAAACAATAGAACTAAGGGTATGAATTTAGAAAACCGAAAACAATATTGGTTTGGGGTGGTAGACTCGCAGTCGATCAATTGTGGGGCGATTCGGCGGAGCCATACGATCGGAGGAAACCGAGAAATCTAGCGCGCCGCGTCGCTTCGCCGCCGCCAGCTTCCAGAACAACCGACAGCCAGCGCGCGAAACTGGAAGCTTCGAAAGCAAATTAACGATATCGCGTGGACAGCAGGGAACAGCGTCGATCACGTACCTGTTGTCGGGGTGGATGACGAGGTCGTGGAGGAAGCCCTCCGCGGCGCCTTCCCCGGCGAGCGGGCGGCGCCTGCGCCGGCGCGGGCGGAAGCGGCCGAGGCGGAGGTCGGAGCCGAAGAGCGCGAGGCGGCTGCCACGGGAGGAGGCGATGTGGTCGCACACTTCCTCCACCTCGTACTCCTCCGAGGACTCCTCCTCGGGCTCCGTGCCGCCCTCCGCCACCCTACGCTTCGACCCCAGCCCCATCACCATTATCGCAGCTTCGTTACCAACGGCTTGCAGCGGCAGCGATAGGAAGGAATCCCGAGCGGGGCAGTGATGGCGGTGGCACTGTGGCAGGAGATGGTGACGGTGGGGGCCACGGTCGTCGGGCGGCTGCGAGCGTGCGGCGTGCGTTTGAACTTGCAGGGGGGCGGGGCTGCCATTTATAGGCGGAGAGGCTGAGCTCACGGAACGATGGGGGCAAAGCTGCTGAGCACTGAGCAGGGCAAGCCGTGAAAGGGTTTAAACCGCGGCGAGGAAACCAGCAAGGGAAAAGGGGATAGATGCGTCGTCCTCCGGTGATAGGCGGTGATGTGGGATGGACGGCACGGCAGGCGGGGGACTCCTAACCCTGGCCTCTGGGGATGCCGGGAGAGCGAGGGGCCGGGAAGGCAAAACCAAAGGGGTTTGTATCACTGGTGGATAGACCGCACGGCAGAGGCGGGAGACTCATAGCCCTGGCCCCTGGGGATGCCGGGAAAGCGAAGGGCCGGGAAGGCAAAACCACAAGGATTTGTTTCATGGGATGGGAGATGTATTTATTTAGTTTTCTTGCTTAACTAACGTAATGTGTCTATGTACTTATGTGTGACCTTTGATCTATGTTTCATAATCATAGGTGTTTTTTTCTAACTTTTTTTTTTGAAAAAAATGCATCCTCTCTTAACCCTTTTCAATGCAACACCACTTAAAATAATTAGTATACAGTGCATGCTAACGCTACGATCCCATGTAGGATAGGGATCGACGACGATTATGACGATAACGGCGCGAGAGAAAGGGTTGACGGCACGGCGGCGGTGACACGGATGAGGAGAGGGGATGGCGGGGACGCGGAGGGAGATGAAGCGATGATAGATGATCTAAATAATATTGTCCATTGCATTTGAGTGAGTAAGGAAGAGAGGTTTATATAACAATTTGAACCGTTGTTTTGATGATGTGTTAAGTTTAGGTATAATTTATTTGGTGAATTTTGTGGAGGCCATGGGTGTAAGGATAATTTGGTTTGGTGGGTTTTACAAAGTTTAAAGTGGTGGATTATATAATGAGGTATAGATTAGATGTTGTATGTTTGTGTGTATGGATATAAAAAAATGAATTTACTAGCTATGTCATAGACTAGTCATACATTAAATTAATCTTATATAATAGAGTAGGTTATTTGTCTTGGTATTAGACATAGTAAACCAAGCTATGTCACCATAATTTTATATATAGTTTTCTTCTCTTACATATTAAACTCTTAAATTATTTGATATGCCACCAAAAGATCCTATATTGCGCTCATTAATTATATACTCACTCCCACATTAAGTAATAAGACATTTTAATGTTTCAATACGATACTTTTAAGTATGTTTCTATATATATTGTATATCTAATTACATAATAATATTTTATATATCGAGAAAAGTTAAAATATTTTATATATTAAAATAGAAGAAGTACAATATGATATAATAAGAATAATCTTAGGCTCCGTTGGGATCCGTGGAATTGAATTTCACTATAATAATCATAATTTATGACATATATTAATTAAGCTAAAAAGGTTTTTATACATAATTTATTTATATGCTATTGTTGACTATATTGGGGAGGTATATATATGCTATATTTTTACTATATGGGAATGAACCGAAGAGCGTGTTACAAATTGTAGAGTAGAAACATAGAATAGTGATAAATAAAATTAATTTCCACCCATCATCTTATGAATTTGAGATAGACTTTTATCTAAACTTTAGAAAGCGATGGAATGTCAAATTCCAACAAATAACCTACTGAAAGGTAAATAAGGTTAACTTTTTCCCACAATTATTTTTGGTGGTTGAATGCCCAACACAAATATATGGACTAACTAGTTTGCTCTAGAATACATGTTCTACAGGTGCAAAAAGGTTCAATACAAACCAATAAATATTCAAGTTAGGGATCAAATACTAAGGAGCAAAAGAAACTTGAATGTGCTGAGGAACGGCGCACCGGACTGTCTGGTATGCCACCGGACAGTGTCCGGTGCACTAGGACCGTACAACTCAAACCAGCCACTTTCGGGTTTCTGCGGGCGCGCTCCGCTATAATTCACCGGACTGTCCGGTGTGCCACCAGAGCAACGGCTACTTCGCGCAACGGTCGACTGCAAAAGCTGAAGAACAGAAGAACAGTGCGCAACAGTGCGCGGCAGAGTCAGAGCGCAGAGTCAGTGGAGCACCGGACAATGAATAGGAGCTGTCCGGTGTGGCACCGGACTGTCCAGTGCAACAAGAAGACAACGGCGCCAACGGTCGACTGCTCCCGAACCCTAACGGTTGGGTGACGTGGCGGCGCACCGAACTACCTACAGTGCCTGTCCGGTGGCGCACCGGACTGTCCGGTGCGCCCATCGACAGCAGCCTTCCCCAACGGCTTGTTGGTGGTTGAGGGCTATAAATACCCCCCAACCACCACAACTCCAAGCATCCAAGTTTTCTGAAGTTCTCATTCAATACAAGAGCTAGTGCATTCACTCCTAGACACAAATCAAAAGATCAAAGCCTCTCCAAGTCCCAAAATTCATTCCAACCACCTAGTGACTTGAGAGAGTGTTTGCTCGTGTTCTTTGTGCTCTTGTTGCTTGGATCGCTTTCTTCCTTCCTCATTCTTGTTCCAATAGACTTGTAATCAAAGCGAGAGACACCAAGTGTGTGGTGGCCCTTACGGGGTCTAAGTGACCTGTTTGATTAAGGAGAAAGCTCACTCGGTCTAAGTGGCTGTTTGAGAGAGGGAAAAGGTTGAAAGAGACCCAGTCTTTGTGACCACCTCAATGGGGATTAGGTTCTTTGGAACCGAACCTCGGTAAAACAAATCACCGTGTTCATTCGCTTGTCTTTTATTTGATTTGTTTTCCCCTCTCTCCCGGACTTTTTATTTAAGTGCTAACGCTAACCCCGACTTGTAGTATGTGCTTAAGTTTATAAATATCATATTACGCCTATTCACCCCCCCTCTAGGCGACATTCAATTGGTATCAGAGCCCGGCGCTTCATTATAGTCTAACAACTCGAAGTGATGTCGGGAGATCACACCAAGAGGGAGATCGTGACCGGCGACAAACCTGCAAGCTCGGGGAGAACCCTTTCAAGGGGGTCCGGCCACAAGCACAAGGAGGAATCCTCTTCCTCCAAGAAGACACTTCGAAAGGGTGACAAGAAGAAGAAGATGAAGAAGGTGGTCTACTACGAGATCGACTCTTCGTCACCCTCCACTTCATCAAGCTCCGACTTGTCTGTCGCTTCTAAACGCCATGAGCACAAGAAGTATAGTAAGATGCCACTTCGTTATCCCCGTATTTCAAAGCGCGCTCCTTTACTTTCCATTCCCTTAGGAAAACCACCATACTTTGATGGTGAGGATTATTGTATGTGGAGTGATAAAATGAGGCATCTAACCTCACTCCACGCAAGCATTTGGGACATTGTTGAGTTTGGAGCGCAGGTACCTAATGTGGGGGACGAAGGCTACAACTCGGACGAGGTCACCTAAATTAGGCACTTTAACTCCCAAGCCACAGTTATACTCCTCGCCTCCTTGTGTCGAGAGGAGTATAATAAGGTGCAAGGGTTAAAGAGTGCCAAAGAAATCTGTGACGTCCTCAAAACGGCGCACGAAGGGGACAAGGTGACCAAGATCACCAAGCGCGAAACGATCGAGGGAGAACTCAGTGGATTCGTCCTCAACAAGGGAGAAGAGCCACAAGCAATGTACAACCGGCTCAAGACCTTGGTTAATCAAGTGTGCAACCTGGGGAGCACCAAGTGGGATGACCATGAAATGGTCAAGGTAATTCTTAGATCACTTGTTTTTCGTAATCACACTCAAGTGCAACTAATCCGTGGAGACCCTAGATATAAACAGATGTCTCCCAAGGAAGTAATTGGCAAGTTTGTGAGCTTTGAACTTATGATCAAAGACTCCAAACATATTGTCAACTTGGAGCAAGGCGCCACCTCCACACCCGAGGTGCAACCCATCGCATTCAAGGCAACGGAAGAAGAGAAGAGGGAATCTACACGAAGTAGGCTTCCAATCGACGCCTCCAAGCTCGACAATGAGGAAATGGCGCTCATCATCAAGAGTTTCTGCCAAATCCTCAAGCAACGGAGGGGGAAGGATTACAAGCCCCGCTCCAAGAAGGTGTGCTACAAGTGCGGTAAGCCTGATCATTTTATTGCTAAATGTCCAATTTCAAGTGATAGTGACAGGGGCGACAACAAGAAAGGGAAGAAAAAGGAGAAGAAGAGATACTACAAGAAGAAGGGTGACGATACCCACGTGTGTCAGGAATGGGACTCCGACGAGAGCTCCACCGACTCCTCCGACGAGGACGCCGCCAACATCGCCGTCAACAAGGGCCTCCTCTTCCCCAACGTCGGCCACAAATGTTTCATGGCCAAGGATGGCAAAAAGAAGAAGGTACAATCTAGAACCACTCCCAAGTATACAACATCTAGTGATGAGGGTAGTTCTAGTGAAGACGAAGATGATTTACTTACTCTTTTTGCCAACCTTAACATGCAACAAAAAGAAAAATTAAATGAACTGATAGGAGCCATTCATGAGAAGGATGAACTCTTGGACAGCCAAGAGGAATTTCTTATTAAAGAAAATAAAAAACATGTTAAAGTGAAAAATGCTTATGCTCAGGAAGTAGAGAAATGTGAAAATCTGACTAAAGAGCTTAGCATTTGCCATGATTCAATTACCAGTCTTAGAAATGAAAATGCTTGTTTAAATGCTAAGATTGATAAATTGAATGAATCAATTTCTAGCCTTAGGACTGAAAATGCTAGTTTAATTTTTAAGGTTAGAGAGTTAAATGTTTGCAATGATTCTATTTCCTGTCTTAGAAATAAGAATGCCATATTGAGAGCACCTAGAGGGGGGTGAATAGGTGATCCTGTAAAACTTCAAAACTTAAGCCACAAAAACTTGTTAAGTGTTAGCACAATTATGGCCAAGTGGCTAGAGAGGAGTCAAAACACAATAACCACAAGAAATCAATCACAGAGATGACACGGTGGTTATCCCGTGGTTCGGCCAAGTACAAAACTTGCCTACTCCACGTTGTGGCGTCCCAACGGACGAGAGTTGCACTCAACTCCTCTCAAGTGATCCAATGATCAACTTGAATACCACGGTGTTCTTGCTTTTCTTTTCTCAATCCCGTTTGCGAGGAATCTCCACAACTTGGAGCCTCTCGCCCTTACAAAAGATGTTCACAGAGAATCACGGAGCAAGGGAGGGAATGAGCGACGCACACAAGACTTCAAAAGATCAGAGCAACACGCACACAAGCAGCAATAAGAGCTCGCAACACAACTCAAAGGGTACACAACTCCACAAGAGCTCTATATGCTATCACAATGAATCGAATGCGCTAGATCAATGTCTTGGTGCTTAGAAAGGTTGTAGGAATGCTTGGTTGTCCTCCTCCATGCGCCAAGGGGTCCCTTTTATAGCCCCAAGGCACCTAGGAGCCGTTGAGAGCACATCTGGAAGGCTATTCTTGCCTTCTGTCGTCGGGCGCACCGGACAGTCCGGTGCACACCGGACAGTGTCCGGTGCCCGATTCCTTTCCTTAATTGGCGAAGCCGACCGTTGCCGACCGTTGCAGATCTGGCGCACCGGACAGTCCGGTGCACACCAGACAGTCCGGTGCTTCCCTCCGACCGTTGGCTCGGCCACGTGTCGCGCGCCGATCACGCGGCCGACCGTTGGCTCACCGGACAGTCCGGTGCACACCGGACAGTCCGGTGAATTTTAGCCGAAGTCGCCGGAGAAAAACCCGAGAGCGGCCTCTTCGGCCGAGGCGGCCTGGCGCACCGGACACTGTCCGGTGCACCACCGGACACTGTCCGGTGCACCACCGGACAGTCCGGTGCCCTAGACCGAAGCAGCCCCTTGGCTGCACACAGCCAAGTCTTCTCTTCTCTTCTTCTTTCTGTTTCTAACACTTAGACAAATATATTAGTACACAAAACCAATGTACTAAGACTTAGAAACATACCTTTGTTGAAGATTTGCACTTTGTTCATCCATGGGCATTGATTTACATTTAAGCACTTGCGTTGGCACTTAATCACCAAAATACTTAGAAATGGCCCAAAGGCACATTTCCCTTTCAATCTCCCCCTTTTTGGTGATTTATGCCAACACCACATAAAGCAACAAGAACAAGTGCAAAATCACTTCAAATAAAAACTCAAATTGGTTTTGATTCAATTTTGGCATATATGGATCATCCTTTGCCACCACTTGGTTTGTTTTTGCAAATCAAACTCAAATCTCTATTTCTATGTCAACCACACATGTTGAGGCATAAAGAGAGTCATTCCAAACGAGATTGATCAAAGATTTCAAAAACTCCCCCTAAATCCCATAATCAATACTTCTCCCCACAAGAAACCAACTTTTGACAATAGAGACAATAAGAGACAAAAGCTTTTGACAAAACAAAAACTCTATTCTACTATTCTACTATTTTCAAAATTTTCAAAATCTCTCAAGTGGTAGCTGATCCATTTTATCACTTTGGCCTTTATTTTCTCCCCCTTTGGCATCAAGCACCAAAACGGGATCAATCTTGGCTCTATAACCCCATTGCCTCACCAAAATCTTCAATTAAGAGCAAATGGCAATAAGAGTTCATGAGATGGACTGGGAATAAGTTACCCTCTCATCGGAGTGCAGTGGAAGTCTTTCATGGTCCAAGTCCACCTTTTCCCTTTCAAGCCTCCTTTGAGACTAAATCATCAAACTCAAACACATGGTTAGTCTCAAAGGGTCAAGTTGTAACACATCTCCCCCTTAACATGTGCATCACTTTGCAACAGACTTGTGAGGTCCAGGGAGTGTTTGTACAACTTGAGCACCACAATAAGCAACAAAATGCAAAAAGGAACATGATCAAAAGCATAAATACATGTATGCTACAATTCAATCCAGGTTCCGCGAATCTAAGACATTTAGCTCACTACGCAACCTGCAAAAGGTCTTCTCATCTAGAGGTTTAGTGAAGATATCGGCTAGCTGGTTCTCGGTGCTGACATGAAACACTTCGATATCTCCCTTTTGCTGGTGGTCTCTCAAAAAGTGATGCCGGATGTCTATGTGCTTTGTGCGGCTGTGCTCGACAGGATTTTCCGCCATGCGGATAGCACTCTCATTATCACATAGGAGTGGGACTTTGCTCAGATTGTAGCCAAAGTCCCGGAGGGTTTGCCTCATCCAAAGTAGTTGCGCGCAACACTGTCCTGCGGCAACATACTCGGCCTCAGCGGTGGATAGGGCAACGGAAGTTTGTTTCTTAGAATTCCATGACACCAGGGACCTTCCTAAGAACTGGCACGTCCCCGATGTACTCTTCCTATCGACCTTACATCCAGCATAGTCGGAGTCTGAGTATCCAACTAAGTCAAAGGTAGACCCCTTTGGATACCAGAGCCCGAAGCAAGGCGTAGCAACCAAATATCTAAGAATTCGCTTCACCGCCACTAAGTGACACTCCTTAGGATCGGATTGAAATCTAGCACACATGCATACGCTAAGCATAATATCCGGTCTACTAGCACATAAATAAAGCAAAGAACCTATCATGGACCGGTATGCTTTTTGATCAACGGACTTACCTCCTTTGTTGAGGTCAGTGTGTCCGTCGGTTCCCATCGGAGTCTTTGCAGGCTTGGCGTCCTTCATCCCAAACCGCTTCAGCAGATCTTGCGTGTACTTTGTTTGAGAGATGAAGGTGCCGTCCTTGAGTTGCTTTACTTGGAACCCAAGGAAGTAGTTCAACTCGCCCATCATCGACATCTCGAATTTCTGCGTCATCACCCTGCTAAACTCTTCACAAGACTTTTGGTTAGTAGAACCAAATATTATGTCATCGACATAAATTTGGCACACGAACAAATCACCATCACATGTCTTAGTGAAAAGAGTTGGATCGGCTTTCCCAACCTTGAAAGCATTAGCAATTAAGAAATCTCTAAGGCATTCATACCATGCTCTTGGGGCTTGCTTAAGTCCATAGAGCGCCTTAGAGAGCTTACACACGTGGTCGGGGTACCGTTCATCCTCGAAGCCAGGGGGTTGCTCCACGTACACCTCCTCCTTGATTGGCCCGTTGAGGAAAGCGCTCTTTACATCCATTTGGTACAACCTGAAAGAATGGTGAGCGGCATATGCTAGCAAGATTCGAATTGACTCTAGCCTAGCCACAGGAGCAAAAGTCTCCTCAAAATCCAAACCTGCGACTTGGGCATAACCTTTTGCCACAAGTCGAGCCTTGTTTCTCGTCACCACCCCGTGCTCGTCCTGTTTGTTGCGGAACACCCACTTGGTTCCCACAACATTTTGCTTCGGACGAGGCACCAGCGTCCAAACTTCATTTCTCTTGAAGTTGTTGAGCTCCTCCTGCATGGCCAACACCCAGTCCGGATCTAGCAAGGCCTCCTCTACCCTGAAAGGCTCAATAGAAGAGACAAAAGAGTAATGCTCACAAAAATTAACTAATTGAGAACGAGTAGTTACTCCCTTGCTGATGTCACCCAGAATTTGGTCGACGGGATGATCCCTTTGAATCATTGCTCGAACTTGGGTTGGAGGTGCCGGTTGCGCTTCTTCCTCCATCACTTGATCACCTTGTGCTCCCCCTTGATCAATCGCCTCCACTTGAGGTACCTGTACGACACCTTCGGTTGGGGAATGCACCATAGTTGAGGAAGAAGGTTGATCTCGTTCATCTTGTTCCTGTGGCCGCACTTCTCCAATCGCCATGGTTCGTATAGCGGCCGTCGGAACATCTTCTTCATCTACATCATCACAATCAACAACTTGCTCTCTTGGAGAGCCATTAGTCTCATCAAATACAATGTCGCTAGAGACTTCAACCAAACCTGATGATTTGTTGAAGACTCTATACGCCTTTGTATTTGAGTCATAACCTAATAAAAACCCTTCTACAGCTTTGGGAGCAAACTTAGAATTTCTACCCTTCTTCACTAGAATGTAGCATTTACTCCCAAATACACGAAAGTACGATACATTGGGTTTGTTACCGGTTAGTAGCTCATACGACGTCTTCTTGAGGAGACGATGAAGGTAGACCCTGTTGATGGCGTGGCAAGCAGTGTTAACGGCTTCCGTCCAAAAGCACTCGGGGGTCTTGTACTCTCCTAGCATCGTCCTTGCCATGTCGATGAGCGTCCTGTTCTTTCTCTCTACCACACCATTTTGCTGTGGTGTGTAGGGAGCGGAGAACTCGTGCTTGATCCCTTCTTCTTCAAGGAACTCCTCCACTTGAAGGTTCTTGAACTCGGACCCGTTGTCGCTCCTTATCTTTTTCACTTTGAGCTCAAACTCATTTTGAGCCCTCCTGAGGAAGCGCTTGAGGGTCCCTTGGGTTTCAGACTTATCCTGCAAAAAGAACACCCAAGTGAAGCGGGAAAAGTCATCAACAATAACTAGACCATACTTACTTCCCCCTATGCTTAGATAGGCGACGGGTCCGAAGAGGTCCATATGCAGCAGCTCCAGGGGTCTTGAGGTGGTCATCACATTCTTGCTGTGATGCGCTCCTCCCACCTGTTTCCCTGCTTGACAAGCTGCACAAGGTCTATCTTTTTCGAAATGAACATTGGTTAGACCTATCACATGTTCTCCCTTTAGAAGCTTGTGAAGGTTCTTCATCCCCACATGTGCTAAGCGGCGATGCCACAGCCAGCCCATGCTAGTCTTAGCTATTAAGCATGCATCTAGACCGGCCTCTTCTTTTGCAAAATCAACTAAATAAAGTTTGCCGTCTAATACACCCTTAAAAGCTAGTGAACCATCACTTCTTCTAAAGACAGACACATCTACATTTGTAAATAGACAGTTATATCCCATATTGCATAATTGACTCACAGATAGCAGATTATATCCAAGACTCTCTACTAAAAATACATTAGAGATAGCATGCTCATTAGAAATTGCAATTTTACCTAACCCTTTTACCTTGCCTTGATTCCCATCACCGAATATAATTGAATCTTGGGAATCTTTATTCTTGACGTAGGAGGTGAACATCTTCTTCTCCCCCGTCATATGGTTTGTGCATCCGCTGTCGATAATCCAGCTTGAACCTCCGGATGCATAAACCTGCAAGGCAAATTTAGGCTTGGTACTTAGGTACCCAACTCTTGTTGGGTCCTACAATGTTAGTCACAATTTCCTTAGGGACCCAAATGCAAGTTTTATCACCTTTGCATTTTGCCCCTAACTTCCTAGCAATTACTTTTCTATCCTTTCTACAAATTGCAAATGAAGCATTTAAAGCACAATAAATTGTAGAGGGTTCATTCACTACCTTTTTATGAACATTTGCAACATTTCTTTTAGGAACAACATTTCTCCTAGTAATATTTCTACCATGCATATAGGAAGAACTAGAAGCAACCATGGCATGAGAATCAAGATCATCAAAAGCATTATAACACCTATAAGCATTTCTAGTTTGTCTCCTATCATGATACATAAAAGCATGGTTCTTTTGCACATTACTAGCCATAGGGGCCTTCCCTTTCTCCTTGGCGGGAAGGGGAGCCTTATGGCTTGTTAAGTTCTTAGCTTCTCTCTTGAAGCCAAGTCCATCCTTAATTGAGGGGTGTCTACCAATTGTGTAGGCATCCCTTGCAAATTTTAGCTTATCGAAATCATTCTTGCTAGTCTTAAGTTGAGCATTAAGACTAGCCAGTTCATCATTAAGCTTGGAAATTGAAACTAGGTGTTCACTACAAGCATCAACGTCAAAATCTTTACACCTAGTACAAATTTCAACATGTTCTACACAAGAATTGGATTTATTTGCTACTTCTAATTTAGCATTTAAATCATTGTTGACACCTTTCAAAGTAGAAATGGTTTCATGACAAGTAGATAGTTCAAAAGAAAGCATTTCATTTCTTTTAACTTCTAAAGTATAGGATTTTTGTGCCTCAACAAATTTATCATGCTCTTCATACAACAAATCCTCTTGCTTTTCTAAAAGTATATTCTTTTCATTCAAGGCATCAATTAATTCATTAATTTTGTCTATCTTAGATCTATCTAAGCCTTTGAACAAACATGAATAATCTACTTCATCCTCATCACTAGATTCGTCCTCACTTGAAGAAGCATAGGTAGAGTTGCGAGTACATACCTTCTTCTCCCTTGCCATAAGGCATGTGTGACGCTCGTTGGGGAAGAGGGTTGATTTGTTGAAGGCGGTGGCGGCGAGTCCTTCATTGTCGGAGTCGGCCGAGGAGCAATCCGAGTCCCACTCCTTGCCTAGATGCGCCTCGCCCTTTGCCTTCTTGTAATGCTTCTTCTTTTCCCTTTTGTTCCCCTTTTCCTGGTCACTCTCATTATCAGGACAGTTAGCAATAAAATGACCAAGCTTACCGCATTTGAAGCATGATCGCTTCCCCTTGGTCTTAGTCTTGCTCGGCTGTCCATTGCGACCCTTTAGCACCGTCTTGAATCTCTTGATGATGAGGGCCATTTCTTCATCATTAAGACCAGCTGCCTCAATTTGCGCCACCTTGCTGGATAGTGCCTCCTTGCTCCTTGTGGCGTTGAGAGCAAAAGGTTGCGGCTCGTTGATCGGTCCATTCAAGGCGTCGTCCACATATCTTGCCTCCTTGATCATCATTCTCCCGCTGACGAATTTTCCTAGGACTTCTTCGGGCGACATTTTGGTGTACCTGGGATTCTCACGAATATTATTCACCAAATGAGGATCAAGAACGGTAAAGGACCTGAGCATTAGTCGGACGACGTCGTGGTCCGTCCATCGCGTGCTTCCGTAGCTCCTTATTTTGTTGATAAGGGTCTTGAGCCGGTTGTATGTCTGAGTTGGCTCCTCGCCCCTTATCATCGCGAACCGTCCAAGCTCGCCTTCCACCAACTCCGTTTTGGTGAGCAAGGTAACGTCATTTCCTTCATGAGAGATCTTGAGAGTGTCCCAGATCTGCTTGGCGTTATCCAAGCCGCTCACTTTGTTATATTCATCCCTGCACAATGAAGCTAGAAGAACAGTGGTAGCTTGTGCATTCTTATGGATTTGCTCATTAATGAATGAAGGGCTATCCGAGCTATCAAATTTCATTCCATTTTCCACAATCTCCCAAATGCTTGGATGGAGAGAAAATAGGTGAGTACGCATTTTGTGACTCCAAAATCCGTAGTCCTCTCCATCAAAGTGAGGAGGCTTGCCAAGTGGAATGGGGAGCAAATGAGCATTTGAGCTATATGGAATGCGCGAATAATCAAAAGAAAAGTTTGAGTTAACCGTCTTTTGTTTGTCGTGGTCGTCGTCCTTTTGGGAAGAAGAGGACTCATCGCTGTCGTAGTAGACGATCTCCTTGATGCGTCTTGTCTTCTTCTTCTTCCCATCTTTTCGCTTGTGGCCCGAGCCCGAGTCATTTGACTTGTCATCCCTTGGCTCGTTGACGAAGGACTCCTTCTCCTTGTCGTTGATCACAATTCCCTTCCCCTTAGGATCCATCTCTTCGGGCGGTTAGTCCCTTTCTTGAAGAGAACGCCTCCGATACCAAATGAGAGCACCTAGAGGGGGGGGGGTGAATAGGTGATCCTGTAAAACTTCAAAACTTAAGCCACAAAAACTTGTTAAGTGTTAGCACAATTATGGCCAAGTGGCTAGAGAGGAGTCAAAACACAATAACCACAAGAAATCAATCACAGAGATGACACGGTGGTTATCCCGTGGTTCGGCCAAGTACAAAACTTGCCTACTCCACGTTGTGGCGTCCCAACGGACGAGAGTTGCACTCAACTCCTCTCAAGTGATCCAATGATCAACTTGAATACCACGGTGTTCTTGCTTTTCTTTTCTCAATCCCGTTTGCGAGGAATCTCCACAACTTGGAGCCTCTCGCCCTTACAAAAGATGTTCACAGAGAATCACGGAGCAAGGGAGGGAATGAGCGACGCACACAAGACTTCAAAAGATTAGAGCAACACGCACACAAGCAGCAATAAGAGCTCGCAACACAACTCAAAGGGTACACAACTCCACAAGAGCTCTATATGCTATCACAATGAATCGAATGCGCTAGATCAATGTCTTGGTGCTTAGAAAGGTTGTAGGAATGCTTGGTTGTCCTCCTCCATGCGCCAAGGGGTCCCTTTTATAGCCCCAAGGCACCTAGGAGCCGTTGAGAGCACATCTGGAAGGCTATTCTTGCCTTCTGTCGTCGGGCGCACCGGACAGTCCGGTGCACACCGGACAGTGTCCGGTGCCCGATTCCTTTCCTTAATTGGCGAAGCCGACCGTTGCCGACCGTTGCAGATCTGGCGCACCGGACAGTCCGGTGCACACCGGACAGTCCGGTGCTTCCCTCCGACCGTTGGCTCGGCCACGTGTCGCGCGCCGATCACGCGGCCGACCGTTGGCCCGGCCGACCGTTGGCTCACCGGACAGTCCGGTGCACACCGGACAGTCCGGTGAATTTTAGCCGAAGTCGCCGGAGAAAAACCCGAGAGCGGCCTCTTCGGCAGAGGCGGCCTGGCGCACCGGACACTGTCCGGTGCACCACCGGACACTGTCCGGTGCACCACCGGACAGTCCGGTGCCCTAGACCGAAGCAGCCCCTTGGCTGCACACAGCCAAGTCTTCTCTTCTCTTCTTCTTTCTGTTTCTAACACTTAGACAAATATATTAGTACACAAAACCAATGTACTAAGACTTAGAAACATACCTTTGTTGAAGATTTGCACTTTGTTCATCCATGGGCATTGATTTACATTTAAGCACTTGTGTTGGCACTTAATCACCAAAATACTTAGAAATGGCCCAAAGGCACATTTCCCTTTCACATATTGCATGCTAAGATAGATGAATTAAATGTTTGCAAACCCTCTACATCTACTGTCGAGCATGTTTCCATTTGCACTAGATGTAGAGATATTAATGTTGAAGCTATTAATGATCACCTTGCTCTTATTAAACAACAAAATGATCATATAGCTCAATTAACTGCTAAAATTAATGAGCATAAAATTGAAAATGAAAATTTTAAATTTGCTAGAAGCATGCTCTATAGTGGGAGACGCCCTGGCATTAAGGATGGCATTGGTTTCCAACGGGGAAGCAATGTTAAGCTTAATGCCCCTAAGAAATTGTCTAACTTTGTTAAAGGCAAAGCTCCCATGGTTCAGGATAATGAGGGCTACATTTTATATCCTGCTAATTATACTGAGCACAAAATTAGGTGAATTCATACTAAGAAACCTCATAACATTTCTCACCATGCATTTATGTATAAAAATGAGGCTTCTAGCTCTAGGCATTCTACACATGTTAAAATGCCTAAAAAGAAAACTCCTGATGCATCAAATGAGCATAACATTTCATTTAAAACTTTTGATGCATCAAATGTTTTAACTAACAAATCAGGTAAATAATTGCCAAAAATGTTGGGGGCAAACACAAGAGCCCAAAGACTTGTGTTTGGATACCCAAGGTGCTTGTTTCTAACGTGAAAGGGCCCAAGACTATTTGGGTACCTAAGAACAAGGCCTAAATTGTTTTGCAGGTTTATGCATCCGGGGGCTCAAGTTGGATAATTGATAGCGAATGCACAAACCACATGATAGGGGAGAAGAGAATGTTCTCCTACGAGAAAAACGAAGATCCCCAACGAGCTATCACATTCGGGGATGGAAATCACGGTTTGGTCAAAGGACTTCGTAAAATTGTTATATCACCTGACCACTCTATTTCCAATGTTTTTCTTGTAGATTCTTTAGATTATAACTTGCTTTCTATTTCTCAGTTATGTAAAATGGACTACAACTATCTTTTTACTGATATAGGTGTTACTGTCTTTAGAAGAAGTGATGATTCAATAGCATTTAAGGGAGTGTTAGAGGGTCATCTATATTTAGTTGATTTTAATGAGAACACAACTGAACTCAACACTTGTTTAATTGCTAAGACTAATATGGGTTGGCTCTGGCATCGCCGACTAGCTCATGTTGGGATGAAGAATCTCCACAAACTTCTAAAGGGAGAGCACATTTTAGGACTAACAAATGTTCATTTTGAGAAAGACAGGGTTTGTAGCGCATGCCAAGCAGGAAAGCAAGTTGGCGCCCATCATCCACACAAGAACATCATGACGACTGACAGGCCGCTCGAGCTACTCCACATGAATTTATTCGGCCCGATTGCTTACATAAGCATCGTTGGGAGTAAGTATTGTCTTGTTATTGTGGATGATTATTCTCGCTTCACTTGGGTATTCTTTTTGCAGGAAAAATCTCAAACCCAAGAGACCTTAAAAGGATTCTTAAGACGGGCTCAAAATGAGTTTGGATTAAGAATCAAAAAGATAAGAAGCGATAATGGGACGGAGTTCAAGAACTCACAAATTGAAGGCTTTCTTGAGGATGAGGGCATCAAGCATGAGTTCTCTTCTCCCTACACACCTTAACAAAATGGTGTAGTGGAGAGGAAGAATAGAACTCTACTGGACATGGCAAGGACCATGCTTGATGAGTACAAGACACCAGACCAGTTTTGGGCTGAGGCGATTAACACCGCCTGCTACTCCATCAACCAGTTATATCTTCACCGAATCCTCAAGAAGACATCATACGAACTCCTCACCGGTAAAAAGCCTAATGTTTCATATTTTAGAGTCTTTGGTAGCAAATGTTTTATTCTTGTTAAAAGAGGTAGAAAATCTAAATTTGCTCCCAAGGCTGTACAAGGCTTTTTACTAGGATATGACTCAAACACAAGGGTATATAGAGTCTTCAACAAATCCACTGGATTAGTTGAGGTTTCTTGTGACATTATGTTTGATGAGACTAATGGCTCCCAAGTGGAGCAAGTTGATCTTGATGAACTAGATGATGAAGAGGCTCTGTGCGTTGCGCTAAGGAACATGTCCATTAGGGATGTGTACCCTAAGGAATCCAAAGAGTCTACACAAGCACAAGATCAACTGTCATCTTCCATACAAGCATCTCCACCAACTCAAGATGAGGATCAGGCTCAAGATGATGGAAATGAAGATCAACAGGATGAGCCACCTCAAGACGAGGACAAGGATCAAGGGGGAGATGAAGAGAATGAAGATAAGGAAGATGATCAAGAAATATAGGGTCAAAGACCACCACACCCAAGAGTCCATCAAGCAATTCAACGAGATCACCCCGTCAACTCTATCCTTGGTGATATTCATAAGGGGGCAACCACTAGATCTCGAGTTGCTCATTTCTGTGAACATTACTCTTTTGTGTCCTCTATTGAGCCTTACAGGATTGAGGATGCACTAAGAGATCCGGATTGGGTGCTGGCAATGCAAGAGGAGCTCAACAATTCCACAAGGAATGAGGTATGGCATTTAGTTCCACGTCCTAATCAAAATGTTGTAGGTACCAAATGGGTATTCCGCAACAAGCAAGATGAACATGGTGTGGTGACAAGAAACAAAGCCCGACTTGTGGCCAAGGGCTATTCACAAGTCGAAGGTTTGGACTTTGATGAAACTTATGCACCCGTAGCTAGGCTTGAGTCAATTCGTATATTACTTGCCTATGCTACTTAGCATGGCTTTAAGCTTTATCAAATGGACGTGAAAAGTGCCTTTCTCAATGGACCCATCAAGGAAGAGGTCTATGTTGAGCAACCTCCCGGCTTTGAAGATAGTGAGTATCCTAACCATGTGTATAAACTCTCAAAGGCGCTTTATGGGCTCAAGCAAGCCCCAAGAGCATGGTATGAATGCCTAAGAGATTTTCTTATCACTAATGTCTTCAAAGTTGGCAAAGCGGATCCTACACTCTTTACTAAAATTGTTGCAAAAGATATGTTTGTATGCCAAATTTATGTTGATGATATCATATTTGGGTCTACTAACAAATCAACCTGTGAAGAGTTTAGTAGGATCATGATACAGAAATTCGAGATGTCTATGATGGGGGAGTTAAAGTGGACCATGGTGTCATGGATGCTGATTTTCCTTATCAAAGAACTATTTGGCAGTATTTTTATAAAAGAATAGAGTGCTTACAATTTTAATATTAATGTTGATATATAATTTTGATTAAAATATATACATTTATCTAAAGCAAAAAATACATAAGTTATTATCATGAATATTAATATAATTTTAATTTATATACCATCTGTTGTTATGATGACTTTTTTAATAATTGTTGAACCATATTATTATATATTTATTTCAAATTCATGCTTGTATACATGACCTACATTAGTCCTTCACGATGACATTCTATAATAGCATGCTTAATCTAGTTTTATATATTAATTGCCATACAAGTGCATACCTTATAAATATACATTGGTGTAGTTATGGTTATTTAAAAAATAAATTCTACATAATAGCATATGCTAGTAATTTGTAGATATATTTAAGGGATGTTTTGTTTATTCCTAATAGTAGAACAAGTAATCTATAGATAAATTTAATAAGTTACTTAAACTATTTGCCATAATGGCAAGGTCGATATGTAGTAACTTTATATTATGTATCATAATAACATATGTGAGTAATTTAAATGTTGATTTAGGGAGGATTACTTTCTGTTGTGTTTTTTAAATAGTAGAGGTGAGTAACTTTTTCCAAAATACAATCCATTCTATGGTTTCTATTGTTAATCATGATCAAAGTGACTAGATTTTTAGACATTTGTGATAATTTATTGAGTGTATTTTCTCTAGCATGTGTATTGAAGATTGAAGTGGAGACTCTGGTTAGTTAGGCTATTTCCAACAACTTACTCACATCGATCTCCTATTTCAAACTCCACTCTATAAACGGTATAGTCTACAGTGAAAAATAATGTTTTGCACGGCCATATACACGACCTACTACCATAGTGACAGTAAGAGTCGTGGATGCATGTGTAATTTTAAAATAATCAAGGGGAAAAGAAAACTTAGGCAAAAGTCATTACTACACACTACCTCTAGGTCCCGAATAAGAGATGCTCCCTATTAGAGCCAGCGAGCATTTTTCTAGGGAATGCAAGCGTGCGGTGAGAGCTTGACACATAACGAGCATTATGTAGTGTATGAGGTGAAACTACATTTTTCTTTATGGTTTCTTTTTATATGGTATTATCAATGTATTTAGACATATGTTGTTAGTGAATGTATTCACTAAAACATCGAAATCATAATAATATGTTCAACTAGATATGGGTTTCATCTATGTAAATAATACATGTTAAAGGATATTTATAGAAGTTCTTGCTTTCGGTATTGCTTATACAAAGCCTAAAATACCCTTGAGTTGTTAGACTACAATCCTTTGTCACTGCAAGGGTGATTTAGTCATTTCTTCTTCTCTCTCTCTCTCTTAGTCATTAGTTCTTATCAACAGTCATGGTTTATAGGCGAAACTTCATATCTTGTGAGTTTTTCTTGACTTATAAAAGGGAGTCTTGGTCAAGAAAGCTTTGTAGATCTTGATGTTTCATTTGCCTTTCATAGAAAAGTGATCAAGTGATGTCACACCTCAACTTCGGTATTTGTAGAAATGATTCAGTAGACTTCAACCTTTGAATGCAAGGCAAAAAGTGGTTGAACGGATTTGATACACATTATAGTTTTCATGAATTGAAACATGTGTCTTCTCCTTTGTCATTGCTTTATGTTAGTACAAAGTTGATCCTGAAAGCAAAATGCCGAATAAAAGAAAGAGTCATTATTAATCAACTCTAAAATATTGGTGGTTACGTTTGTGCAAGGTTAAATACCCAACAAATGTATTTCTAGATGCATAGAAAATAATATATGTTTCTTCAAAAAACAAAAAAATAAAATAAAGAAAGCATTACTTATTGATAATCTATAACCTAATTGTTGAACCATCTAGTATATACATAATGCATCACTGGTATCGGCTCTACCATACCTTGTTATTCTAGAAAGCTTGTTGAAACCCAGTATTTAGTTAATTTGGTAAAATTAATTATGTTGTAAGTTATTTAAATTTTATTGAAATGAAAATCAAACTTGTGAAAAAACTAAACAACGACTAAAATATGTTTCAATTAATCAGTAAACCACAATAGATATCATACTTCTAAAGGCTTCTACGAGTGGTAACACAATAACACATTTACATAGGAAACCACTAAACAAAAATGCATCAAGTAATAAAACAATTAGTAAAACAACAAAGAGTGCTACTGACAAATAAAGCATCGTGGAGATACATTGAAATATGCAGCAAGCATATTTTTAGTGTCTAATATAATATATACTCTTTCTGTTTCAATATATAATTAGTTTGACTTTTCTACATCAAGTTTGATCGGCTCGTCTTATTAAAAAAATCATAATTTTTATTAATTTTCACCGCGACATCGTTTGAATTTTCAATTTTCGTAAAAAAAAAATAATAAGACGAGCCCGTTAAACTTGTTACAAAGAAGTCAAACGAATTATAAATTAAAATGAAAGGAGTATTATGTTATATAAACTTGGTTAACACAGTCTAATAACTCAATGAACCACCGGTCATTGAATAGGGCCAAATTCTTAAACAAATACATAACAAAAAAATATCGATTAACATACTTTATTAGTTGAATAGGTTTGGCTCTATTCGGTTCATTGGTTTCCACCCCTATTTATCTCCTTTTTCCTCTAACTTTGAGGAACTTCACTAGGAACATTTTGTTTCACCTCCTACAAATTGGAAAACTAATAAGTAAAACTCCATCAATAGCATTTTTTGTTTCGCAACGTTAAATCAAATGAAATCATGAAATACTCCCTCTATTTTAATTTATAATTCATTTGACTTTTTTTGACACTGGTTTGACTTTCTCATCTTATTAAAAAAATCATAATTATCATGTATTTTTACTAATATTGTTTAGCATATGATATACTTTAAGTATGACATTGAATTTTAATTTTTTTAAATGACGAGCCGGTCAAATCTGGTGTCAAAAAGTTAGATAAATTATAAATGAAACAAAAGTAGTACTTAATTGCTATCATAAGCTTATAAAATCATGAAATCAAATTTGTTTCATTCCCGTATCCCACGCTCTGTAGCTATGTAGCTATATATATATATATATATATATATATATATATATATATATATATATATATATATATATATATATATATATATATATATATATATATATATATATATATATATATATTAGGAGCTCTGGGCTTCCAATAACTAGAGGAAGCCCAGGTCGGACGGTGCAATCCGGTCGAGCCGAACCACATCCGAACGTCTATAAAATAGGACCTGGAGTGCTAGGGTTCAGTTTTTTACGCTCCACCCCGATTCATTAGCGACGCCGCGTGCGACAACGGCGGTTGCCCAGAGCGTGTGCGGCGGTGGATCCCCAGCCGGTGGCCGCAACTCCATGACCTCGACGCGCGGTGGCGGAGGTTCCTCGATCCGGAGTAGTGGTGGCGGTTCCTAGGTCGGTGGCAGCGGCTCCCCGATCCAGAGGGCGACCGACAGCGGGGCCCTTGTGCGGGCAAGCGGCGGCTGTGGGGGATAGATATCCCCCGGGTCCACTAAAGGAGTAAAAGACCTCACGAAAGGCCCAAGGGCCCAATAAATCATAAGGTCATTCCTTCGTGGGCCTGGGGAGAAACAACCAACAAAGCAGAGAAGACGTAAGACCGGATTGGTGCAAACCCGGATGGCCCACAACGTCGAACGAGTAAATCGCAACAGAGACCCGACTTTCCCGCGCTGGAGCCCTCATGCAACGGAGCCATGCGAGGATAAGTCGGCGAAGGTTACGTAGGGATAAACTCAAGAGGTTCACTACCTTTTAGCTACTTGTTGTTATCATATCCACATGTACTGCCCCACGGTCGAGTATATAAGGCCTAGGGGCACCCCTTCAGAACGATCGACCCTATCTTACTTAGCCACCCACCTTAACTCTCTGTGTCTTCAATCCAGAGAGCCCTCTTGTAACCTCGTTTACATACTCACCAGGACGTAGGGTGTTACGCATTTCTAAGCGGTCCGAACCTGTAAATCTTGTCCACTGTCCCTCGTGTGATCGACACGAACCATTTTGCTACAATCGTCGACACCGTCCTACCCCTAAAAACACCTTGAGGGGCAACCCCGGGTGTGCGGTCGGACCCAAAACACCGACAGCTGGCGCGCCAGGTAGGGGGTGTGTCGACGATCCAAGCTAGCTCAATGGCTGTCACCTTCAACAGCAAGATCACCATGCGTCCTGGATCCGTATTCTGCTTTGGGACAATCTCATCCATAGCAGATGAAGAGGGAACTCTACACCGTATCGCGGATCCACCGAAAAAGAAATCTCCTCCAACAAACCCCGAAAATGCCGGAGAGGCGCAACCTCCAGCTCTTCGGAAAAAGATCGTCTTCGGAAAGCCGGGGGCCGAGAGTTCGCTAACCCGGAAGACTTCGCTGTCTACTTCCCCGACAAAAGAATGGACACGGATCGCGAGGAAGAAGGAGACCAGAGAAAAGCAAGTCGTTCTTTCCGTTCCTCCGGCCTCAAAGGAGAACGGAAAGAAAGTCGCCACGACAGCAGCACCATTCTACCCCGACGTCCTCTTCATCGGGAGAGTGGAGTCGCCCGCCGTTTCCGACGACGAACCGACCGCACCCGGAGAAGAACCGCCTCAACGAGAGTCCCGCCGACGGAGGAATCGGCACAGGAACGTTCGACGACATCACGCGGCCGGAGAACGGGATCCGGAATAGTCTGTCTCGCGAGACGAGGTCTCGGAGATAGGAGAAACTCCGGAAGAACGCGTCTTCAGAGAACGAAGGAACTCCCGGCGACGTGATTGCCGGCGGGCTCAGGAACAAGCCGAGCAAGATGCAAGGCAACGCCGGGAGAATCCGCTCTTCGGGCGCAACCTGAATCCCGACTTCACCCGAGCTATGAACACGCCAAGCGAAGTCGGAGGGGTACTAGCTCGGATAGCTGATGGACTTCCTCGGACTCCCGACGCCGAGGGATACCGACGCTTGTTCACCCAGGCAGCCAACCATCTTCTACCGCTCGCTCACCCGCCGAACGATCTACGACACGCCATCAACAGTCGCCGAGACGCACGAAGCTCCATCAATGCTTCGCGCGAGCGGCGGCATGAAAACGAGATTCACCGTCGGGAGGAGTACGACCGGGATCATGGCATCCCGACTCAGAGCCAGGCCACCAGGACTGAGTCGGCAACGGCCTCAACTGGCGGAACCACCCGGGGACGGTCGAGGAACCACAATCACAACTCCCCTCCCCGGTACAGACATCGTCCCCGACGACAGGAGGACACGTGCGGAGTGTCCGCTCTTACTCCGCGCCTTAGGGCCATCCAGTGGCCTCCTAACTTCAAGGTATCCAATGTCGACAAGTATGAACCTAAGCAGGATCCAGGGGGTTGGCTAGCCGTCTACACCACCGCTACTCGGGCTGCCGGAGCATCTGAGGACGTTATGACCGCGTATCTGCCCATCGTCCTTGGGCAAGATGTGCTACAGTGGCTACGGCATCTACCCCGACACTGCATCGACGACTGGAGAGACTTCAGTCGACGTTTCACCGCCAACTTCCAGTCCCTCTCCGACAAGCCAGCGCAACCGTGGGACCTCAAATCCATCAAGCGCTGGGGGGATGAAACTCTCCGGTCGTACCTCAAAAGGTTCCAGACCATGAGAAATCGTATCCCCGAGGTCACGGAGGCGGCCGTGATTGAGGACTTCTACAGAGGATCCAACGACTCGGCTTTTGTCCGAGCCATACTACAGAAGGCGCCGACTACTTCCGAGGAGCTGTTCCGGGAAGCCGACCTCTACATCACCGCCGACGAGCGAGCTCAGGACCTCATCGGAGGAGCAAAGCCTGTACCGGCAGCACCACGACGCGACGCGAACCAGCCACCCGACAAACGCTGGGAGAAGAGGCCTCGCGAAGAAGTACGTGCCGCCGGACCGCCTGCCTCTCGCGCCCGAGGAGGACCTCGCGGAGGCGAGCGCACGCTGGACGACATCCTCGACGCCCAGTGCCCATATCACAAGGACATGCGCCACACTCTTCGCAACTGCCGGGACTTCAAGCACTCCATTGGGCATGGCCGACCCTTCCAACCTCTACCTCCTCCTCCGCCGAGAGGAGGACCGGATGAACCGCGACAACCTCATCAGCCGGAGGAGGGAGGAGGAGGAGCTTTCCCACGCGTCGACAGGGAGGTCAACGTCATCTTCGGCGGACATGGGTCGCTGGAGAACAAGAGACAACAAAAGCTCAACGACCGCCAGATACTGGTGGCGACCACCGGTCCTCCCGCCCCATACCGGTGGTCAGAACACCCAATCACTTTCACTCGGGAGGATCAATGGCTCAACTTCGACCATCCGGGCAAATACCCGCTCCTCGTCGATCCGGTGATCCGAGAGAGCCGGGTAAAGAAGGTGCTAGTGGACGGGGGGAGCAGCATCAATGTCACCTTCCCCCGAACACTCCAAGGCTTGGGAGTTCACCTCAAGGAGCTCCACGAATCGGACACTCCTTTCTTCGGCATCGTGCCGACAGAAGGAGAATATCCGCTGGGCCACATCTACATGCCAGTCACCTTCGGAACTCCGGAGAACTACAGAACCGAGTTCCTGAGGTTCGAAGTGGCGAACTTCGACTGCGGGTACAACGCCATCATCGGGAGGCCGGGGCTGGCCAAATTCATGGCCATCCCCCACTACACATACATGGTACTGAAGATGCCAGGACCACAAGGAATCATAACTGTGCGCGCCGACTTCCAAGGCGCCGCAGAATGTTTCCGAGTGGCCATCCAAGCAGCCCTCAACACCAAGCCCTCGACGGTTTCCTCGATACCGGCGAACTCTAAGCCTGGAGAAAGCCTCGCAGTACCGGCAAATGAAGCCCAGGCCACGACCTCTATGCGGTCGACTGAAGATACTAAGAGAATCAACCTGGGGTTCGCTGATGAGCGCAAGACGGCCATCATCAGCTCCAGCTTGAGCGACAAAAAGGAAAGCGCGCTCGTCCAGTTCCTGCAAGATAACCGGGATGTATTCGCATGGCAACCTGCGGATATGCCGGGAGTCCCGAGAGAACTGGCCGAGCACAAGTTCAAGGTTTATCTCCAGGCAAGGCCGATCCGGCAAAAGCTACGTCGTTTCACGCCCGACAAGAGAGAGGTCATTCGCGCCGAGTTAGCTCGCTTGGTTGCGGCCGGATTTATTAGAGAAGTATTACACCCCGAGTGGCTAGCTAACCCTGTTCTTGTACTCAAAAAGAATAAAGTGGATTGGCGCATGTGCGTCGACTATACTGATCTCAACAAACACTGTCCGAAGGATCCCTTCGGGCTCCCAAGGATAGATCAGGTGGTGGACTCTACCGCCGGATGTTCTGTGCTGTCTTTCTTAGATTGCTATTTCGGGTATCATCAGATTAGTTTGGCAAAGGAAGACGAGGAAAAAACGGCGTTCATCACTCCGTTTGGTGCTTTCTGTTATACCTCCATGTCGTTTGGCCTCAAAAACGCTGGAGCGACTTATCAAAGAGCCATTCAAACATGCTTAGCCGATCACTGGGGCAAGCGTGTGGAAGCTTACGTAGATGATGTGGTGATCAAAACAGAGAATTCGGAAAACTTCATCGAAGATTTACAGCTGGTTTTCAACAGCCTAAGAAGATATAGATGGAAGCTCAATCCTGAAAAATGTGTTTTCGGGGTACCAGCAGGAAAGTTGCTCGGGTTTATCGTCAGCCACCGAGGAATTGAGGCTAATCCAGATAAGATTGAAGCTATCATGAAGATGGAAGCTCCTCGATCACAAAAGAAGGTTCAGCGACTCACTGGATGTATGGCAGCTCTGAGCAGATTTATATCCAGGCTGGGAGAAAAAGGTTTGCCATTTTACAAGCTACTCAAGAAGGTGGATAAGTTTCAATGGACTTCAGAAGCACAAGAAGCTCTAGACGCATTGAAGAAATTCTTGACAACACCACCAGTACTGAAACCACCCCGGCGAGCTACGCTGACTCAACCGGCTGAAGATTTGTTGCTGTATATCTCTTGCACGACTCACGTGGTAAGCACCGCGTTGGTAGTCGAGCGAGTAGAAGAAGGACATGCCCATCCAGTACAACATCCTGTTTACTTCATCAGTGAGGTTCTAGGCCCCTCGAAGAAAAAGTATCCTCAGGTTCAGAAGCTGTTATATGCAGTACTTCTAACTGCCCGCAAGTTGCGCCACTACTTTGACGACCACAAAGTCATAGTAGTCACTGGTTTTCCAATAGGGGACATTCTTCACAACAAGGAAGCCATTGGACGAATAGCCAAGTGGGCTTGCGAGCTGGGATCTCATGACATCGAGTTCCGGCCTCGCACTGCCATCAAAACTCAAGCACTGGTTGATTTCGTATCAGAGTGGACAGAACAGCAAGTACCTGATAATCCAGAAACTGCAGAAGTGTGGCGAATGTATTTTGATGGCTCGCTGAAGCTGCAGGGAGCAGGGGCAGGGATCCTCTTCACCGCACCTGGAGGCGAACACCTCAAGTACGCCCTCCAGTTGCTATTCCCGGCCTCTAACAATGCAGCCGAGTATGAAGCTTTGATACACGGATTGAACATCGCCATATCGCTGGGCGTCAAGAGATTGATGGTATACGGAGATTCTCTGGTAGTCATCAGCCAGATAAACAAGGAATGGGATTGTTCAAGTGATTCAATGGGAAAATACTGCGCGGCCGTCCGAAAGTTGGAAGATAAATTCGAGGGTCTGGAATTTCATCATGTAGAAAGAGATCGGAACACAGCAGCCGATGTACTGTCCAAGCTCGGATCCAGTCGAAGTCAGGTCCCACCCGGGGTCTTCGTGCAAGAAATTCTTCAGCCGAGTATCTCAATGGATCAAACAGAAGAGTGCAACATCATAGATCAACCCGAGTCAGACCTTGATGACTGGAGGCGGCCGATTATTAAGTATATAAAGAATGAAGAAGAGCCAGATGACAAGAACTCGGCAGATCGCATTGCCAGGCAGTCAGCTCACTATACACTCATTGAGGAAGTATTGTACAGAAGGGGAGCGTCAGGCATCCTCATGAAGTGCGTTCTCCCGTCCACCGGGAAGCAACTTCTGGAGGAGGTCCATGCAGGGCAATGTGGAATTCATGCAGCATCCAGAACACTAGTCGGAAAGGTTTTCAGATCAGGATTCTATTGGCCGACGGCGAAGAACGATGCGGCTGAGTTAGTCCAGAGGTGTGAAGCTTGCCAATACTTGTCAAAGCAACAGCATATGCCAGCACAGCAACTGCAGACCATACCAGTAACCTGGCCTTTCGCATGCTGGGGACTGGATATGATTGGACCTTTCAAGAAAGCTCAAGGGGGATATACTCATGTATTGGTGGCGATTGACAAATTCACTAAATGGATAGAGTTCAAGCCCATTGCTTCTTTAACCTCTGCTAAGGCTGTGGAATTCATACAAGACATAATATTCAGATTCGGGATACCAAACAGCATCATCACCGACTTAGGATCCAACTTCACCAGTTCAGAATTCTTCGACTTCTGCGAGCAAAAGAGCATTCAGATCAAGTATGCATCTGTAGCACATCCAAGAGCCAACGGGCAGGTTGAGCGAGCCAACGGAATGATATTGGAGGCACTCAGGAAAAGGGTCTTCAATAAGAATGAAAAATTCGCTGCAAAGTGGATAAGAGAATTGCCTTATGTTGTTTGGAGCCTGAGAACCCAACCTAGCCGAGCCCTGCATGGAAACACTCCTTTCTTCATGGTTTATGGGTCGGAGGCAGTGCTACCTGCTGATCTCAAATTTGGGGCGCCAAGGTTGATCTTCGAAAGCATAGCAGAAGCCGAGGCCACCAGGCTGGAGGACGTTGATGTACTTGAGGAAGAACGGCTGAATGCGGTAATCCAATCAGCACGGTACCAGCAGACTCTAAGGCGCTATCACGACAAGGCTGTGCGGCAACGGTTCTTTTCAGTAGGAGACCTCGTCCTCCGCCGAATTCTAACGGGGGAGGGACGGCACAAGTTATCACCCTTATGGGAAGGACCCTTCATAGTAGCAGAAGTCACTCGGCCCGGATCGTATCGCCTCACTCAGATGGATGGCACAGAAGTTGGGAACTCCTGGAACATAGAGCACCTCAGAAAGTTTTATCCCTAGCTGTATTTCAATACAGCTGGGGCGACAATGTATTCTGTAAAATGGAAATATGTCGTCAATAAAGAGAGATTTCAAAGATACTCGGCTCGTTTACGATCGACTTGCATTCTTACTTAACTCGGGGTGACCACTATGCCCTACAAACGGAGCAATCGACTTAAGTCGGCAACGACTTAAGGCGGTGCAACATGTTCACGCTTACTTAACTCGGGGTGACCACTATGCCCTACAAACGGAGCAATCGACTTAAGTCGGCAACGACTTAAGGCGGTGCAACATGCTCACGCTTACTTAACTCGGGGTGACCACTATGCCCTACAAACGGAGCAATCGACTTAAGTTGGCAACGACTTAAGGCGGTGCAACATGCTCACGCTTACTTAACTCGGGGTGACCACTATGCCCTACAAACGGAGCAATCGACTTAAGTTGGCAACGACTTAAGGCGGTGCAACATGCTCACGCTTACTTAACTCGGGGTGACCACTATGCCCTACAAACGGAGCAATCGACTTAAGTCGGCAACGACTTTAGGCGGTGCAACACGCTCACGCTTACTTAACTTGGGGTGACCACTATGCCCTACTAACGGAGCCATCGGCTGAAGTCAAGCGGTGGCTTAAGCTGGCGCAGCATGCTCGCGCTTATGTAATTCAGGGGATGACTTCCATATCCTGCTAACGAATTTCATAATCATCATGCATCATTACCACAAATTTACGAACCAATAAATCCTGATACAATAAGAGAGTAATTATGTCATTCGAACGATAAACTGATGTCTTCTAACAAATACTCGATCATGCTAGCCGCGCGCTCAGAGCACGCAAAATGTTTCTCTATTTCGCAATGTCTTTTTTAGGAGCGACCGACGAAGTAGGACGACTCGAGGAATCGGGAGCAGCATTCACGTCAGCCTTTATGTCTTCAGGAACAACCACGCCGGGTCTCCTCATCAAGATTCGTCCAGCACGAATAGCCTTGTCCATGGCTTTATCGCGCTGGGTTTTGAGAGTAGCTGCAGTTTCTTCGGCAACTTTAGCAGCCAGCCGAGCGGCCTCTAACTCCTGGGCAACGGATTTCTTGGAAGCTCGGAGTTCTTTGATGGTGGCATCTTTCGCTGATATCAATTGCTTAAGGCGGGTCACTTCGTCCGCAGATTCTTGCAACCTACAACGCTGATTGTCCAGTTCCTCCATTGTAAAGCGGTGACTCCTCTCCAAGATGGTCAGCGAGTTGCTAGAATCACGGTACAATCTGTCTAGATTGTCGCGAGAAGCAGCAAGGATATGTTTTTCTTCCTGCCAACAAAAATCAACTCTTTCAGAAGTCAAGCAAGTAATAAGAGCGTAGCAAGGCAAGGCATGGTTTTGTAAGTTACCTTTTCAGAGTCAAGCCGAGCATGAAGAGAAGAACTCAGAGCATTGGCGTCATCCAAGGCAGCGGAGACCTGATTTAATTCAGTTTGGCTCTGAGAGTACTTCTCCTCGAAGTCAGCGCACCGTTGAACCATTTCAGCCTGATCTCGGGAATGTTTTTCCTCAAGAATTGCAATCTGTCGAGTCATTTCTAGCAAGAAGTAGTCAAACAAAGCGAGGTCAGAAGGTAAAACAGTCCATAACAAAGGCGAAGAGAAGAAAAAGGGCACTAACCAGCGTTAGTTGCCTCCAGCTCGGATACACGACGATGAAGTGACACTGGATTCCAACACGCAAGAGACGAAGCCACTTCTGGGACAGAAGCACCCTGCAATCTCAGCTGGCTGGCCATCCCATCCACCAAAGCCTGATGAGAAGAACAGATGAACATAATGACAAAAGTTCATGCAACGTAAAGATCAAACTAAGATACAGCACAGTACCTGGAGGTTGGAAAAGAACGAAGGGATCCCCAAATCAGGAGAAATCAGCTGATAACCAGGCGCAAGGCCACCACCCGAAGCAGCTTGCAACAGACTAGTAGGAATCAGCTCAGTGCCTTCAACAGAGCCAAACGCTCGATCAGCGGGGACGCTGCCCTCTAAAGCGACTCCCTGGTCCAAAGTTTGGGCTACCACCATGCAGCCAGAGTGAGGAGGTGATCCCGCGTGAACGTCCATGAAAGTGCAGGAAGGAGACCCTGCTTGGGCACCCTCGGGGGCTGGGTCATAGTTGGCACTGCCCACTTGAGCCGGATCATCCCCGGCAGCACCCTCGGGGGCTGGGCAGTGGCTTACACTCTTCACCCGAGCTAAGTCATCCCCGGCGACATCCTCGGGGGCTGGGCATGTATCAGCACCATTCTTGGGGTCCAGGCTCTCTGCAGTAACCACCTCTAAGGATGACGGGCCTTTAGCCACTTCCATGGGATCAGGACAATCCAAGTCAACATCCCGACCCTCGAGATCGCGCTCTAAGGTCGACGAGGCACGAGATGACCTCAACCCAGCATCGGGCACGGCAGCGCAAGTCTCTATTGCATCATCATCCACTGGCTCTGATAACAAGTCCTCTAGGACCATATCCTCAAGAGTTTGATCAAAGTTGGCCAGGGACAGTTCTTGCAGACCAATGAGGGCAGACAAAGCAGGAGAAGGAACTCCACTACTTCCACCACTGGCGATGAATTGCCGACTGTTTTTCCGAGTTAAAGGAGCTTCATTTTCTTCCTCCTCATCTTCCACAGTAACAACTCAAGCAGCACCCCCATTGGGATCAGCAACAGATGGAGCACCCCCATTGGGGTCAGCGTCAGTAAGGCCAGTTGCAGGCACATCTTCAGCAGCAGGGACTAAGGTACCGGCGTCCTCATCAAAGCTGGATACTCGCCGGAGGCGTCTTCTCTTTTTCTTTTGATCATCAGCAGAAGGCTCAGGCTGACTGGTTCGGCTGGGGCGCCTCGGGCGAGTAATGACAGGTTTCGGGACATCCAAAGTTGTATCAACCTCTGGAAGGGGCACCACTGCCAACGTACCAACAGGAGCAGCGTCGGATGAATCCTCAGCTAACAGATCAAGCATGTCATTTATGTCCGCATCACTAGGGTTCAGGGGCACTTCAAAATAAACCTGCCGTTCATCATCGGGAATCTCCCCAAGCGAAGCAACCAAAGTATTGACCTCTTCAGCAGAGGGTCGCACTCTAAGGCCCAAATTGCCATCAGTCACAGGCGGATTTGACACAAAAAGGGTGAAAGCTTTGGGAGGAGGTAGGTTCCAGGCCGAGTATGCCACTGGAGCACCAACATTTGAAACCTTACCCCTGAGGATCATTTCAAGTCGGCTTACCAAGTCTACAGAAGGAATTCTCCTATTAGTAACCCGAGTTGAATCGGCTAGCCCTCGATACAGATATGCCGGATAGGCCCTGTCCTTCAGTGGCTGAATGTTCTTGAAAACAAAGTCAGTGACCACAACTTCAGCAGTTAGACCTCTCTCTTTCAGCAGTCCAACTTCAGCTAGCAACACACCTGCCTCAGCCACTTCCTGATCTGTGGGAGACTCGGTCCAGCTCAGAGTGCGAACGTCTGGCTGTCTTCCCGACCGAGAGGGGAGAGAATTTCCATAATTATCAACTATGAACCACTCTAGACGCCACCCCTTAATGCTATCCTTGAGGGGAATCTCAAGATACTCAGTTTTCCGTCCACGGCGCATCTCCAAACTGGCACCTCCGACCAACTGATGTTGTCCCCCGGCCATCCCAGGGCGACAATGATACAGATACTTCCATAAACCGAAATGCGGCAGCACGCCGAGAAAGGCTTCACATAAGTGGACGAAAATGGAGATTTGCAGAATGGAATTAGGGTTCAAATGGGCAAGTTAATGTGGTAGAAATCAAGGAGGCCGCGGAAAAAGGGAGAGATGGGAAGGCCGAGGCCGCGGAGAAGAAAAGGAGCGTAAACTACAGACTCGTGGGTATCCTCTGTTGGGACAGTAGTCCCGCGGCAAATCCGCCAAGAACAGAGTTCCCGCGGAGGAAGAACCCCGATGGATACGAGGTGATGAAGTTCAGCTTCGGAAATAATGGACATATGGTTACCTACGAAAGGCAACTGGCTGTTGGGGTCGATTGGAGGGATCACCGCAGCAGACGAGCTCGCAGTTTTCCTCTTGGGCGCCATCTCGATTTTTACCAGCGAGCAGAGCAGGAGGCGAGTGGCAGAGAAGATTCAGATGCGGGAATGCAAGAACTAGGGCACGGAAAGCAAAGGCAGCTAAAAGCGCAACTCTTATGGGATATTCTCGAGCCAGATACCGTTTCAAAAAGTGCCCAGTCATCACCCGGCGGTTATTTCTGAAACCCCAGCATGCCACGTGGTCATCCGGCAGTTATTTCCAAAAAAGCCGACGTGCCACTTCATCACTCGGTTATCATCCTCAAAATAACTCATGCGGCCGGCTATCACTCGGCGTTGACTCTAAAACGCTGATTTCATATTCAGTCGCTCGGCATTACCTCTAAAATGCCGACGTCACCTCCACTCACTCGGCGTTGACTCTTAAACGCTGATTTTATATTCAGTCGCTCGGCATTACTTCTAAAATGTCGACGCCGACCTTCACTCACTCGGCGTTGCCTCTAAAACGCTGATCTCGCGATTCAATCGCTCGGCATTACTTCTAAAATGCCGACGTCGACCTTCAATCACTCGGCGTTGCCTCTAAAACGCTGATCTCATACTCGAAAGCTCGGCATTACTTCTAAAATGACGACGTCGACCTTCAATCGTTCGGCGTCGCTTCTAAAACGCCGATACCGACTACAAGATTACTCGGCAGCTACTTCTGGAAGCGTCAGTGTGATGCACAAGTTATTCATCTACTGTCTCAAAAGAATCAGTTCTATAATCAGGGAAAGCGAGTCGTCGAGAAGGGGCCAACATCATTTTCATTAAAGGGAAGATAATAAGCTTACAAACCAACTCTTTGCGAGTTGGTGCTTCCCTACTATTACTACATTACTACTACTACTATACTACACTAAACTACCCTACATTACTACTACATTATTCTAACTACACTATACTAATATCTAAAGACCAGTGGCGTTTAGCCACTGGCCTTGCTGCTGCTGCCACCGCCGCCGCCCCTGGTGCTGCCGTTGCCGCCGCCGCCCCTGGTGCTGCCCGTGCTGCTGCCGCCTCTGGTGCTGCCCTTGCCGCCGCTGCCCCCGCCGCTGCCGCTGCCGTCACCGTCGCCGTCGCCACCATTGTCGTCATCGCCGTCGTCGTCGTCGTCATCCTCGTCCTCGCCGCCGTCCGAGTCCTCCTCGTCCAAGGAGAACTCCGACTCATCCGAGCCCTCGAGCCCGGAGCGCTTGACGGCCCGGATGTATGTCCAGACTTCCGCGGCAATCCCCTGGGAGTCGTCTGAATCATCAGACGACGCCGGGGGAGAGACGGGAGCCGGAGACCCCTCGGACTCGGAGGAGAACTCCTCCTCCGAGTATTCCGAGTCGCCGAAGTCCTCCGACGGAGGAGTCGGCTCACGCTTGCGTTTGTTACTCTTGCCCATGGCAGAAGCAGACAGAAGGGAAGAGAAGGATGCAGTAAAGAACAGCGAAGAGATGTGAAAAAACAAAAGGAGCAACGGCGTTATTTATAGAAGGGAAAGGCAACCGCTCACCTCCAACCGTGGTCACTGAACAGTCGCAAAGCATTCAATAAGCACTTCCACCCGTTTGGAGACACGTCAGGCGGCTGACGCCGTTTCATGCAACACTACACCCATTGGGACTCCGGTCAATAGCGCAAAGGATATGATTACACTAGCCGTCCCATCACATTACTACTAAGAAGCAGCCGGATAAAACACTCAGCGTACCAAGCCGTCCCTTGCCCACACCCATTGGGGGGGGGACGCCTAGGAATTATCAGTATATTTTTCAAAACGGTCACATCCGTGCAGGGCACGCAGTAAATACCTCAAGACAAAAATGAGATATCAGTAAGGATCAGAGGAAAGCCAAATATAGCCAGCGAAGTACAATATATGGCCGACAGAAGCGACGTGAAGACTGGACAGAGAACGTCCATCAAACGTCCAATCAGTCGCAGAAGCAAATAAATTGCACTACCTAGCAAGATATGGATGGATTGCAAACTCGGCTGCTAAAGACAAAATATATGCTGACCTCTGCAGCAAAATATTGATGACATAATGCTGACCTCCAAAGTGTAATGCAAATAGCTTCATGCCAATTTCTACAAACGAAAGGGATAATTTTCAGCAAAGAGGCACAAAAGGAAGACCTTCGAATGGATTATCCTTAAAAAATCCATTTGAAGGTCGGGGGCTACGCCCATTGGGTGCACCTCCGGTGCACCCCATGGATTATCATTCCAAGCCGAAATAGTGCCGACTTCTAAGGCGTGGGACAAGATTAAAAGACCAACCCTCAACCAAGATGCAGGAGCACAAATGGAGATAGTTTCTGGGGAAGACCTTCGAGTAGATTGTTTTCCAAAATCTACTCAAAGGTCGGGGGCTACACCCATTGGGTGCAACTCCGGCGCACCCAATGAAGTTCAGAATCCTACAAATCGAAATGCCGACCTCTAAGGCATAGGCACGAAACTAAGCTTCGGTCAAATGAGTGATCGGAGCAAGAGAAGGCAGCAGGAAGTCATTTTTTGGACCTGGGATCTTTGGGTTGATTACCTCTAAATTAACCCAAAGATCGGGGGCTTGTGGGGGATAGATATCCCCCGGGTCCACTAAAGGAGTAAAAGACCTCACGAAAGGCCCAAGGGCCCAATAAATCGTAAGGTCATTCCTTCGTGGGCCTGGGGAGAAACAACCAACAAAGCAGAGAAGACGTAAGACCGGATTGGTGCAAACCCGGACGGCCCACAACGTCGAACGAGTAAATCGCAACAGAGACCCGACTTTCCCGCGCTGGAGCCCTCATGCAACGGAGCCATGCGAGGATAAGTCGGCGAAGGTTACGTAGGGATAAACTCAAGAGGTTCACTACCTTTTAGCTACTTGTTGTTATCATATCCACATGTACTGCCCCACGGTCGAGTATATAAGGCCTAGGGGGCACCCCTTCAGAACGATCGACCCTATCTTACTTAGCCACCCACCTTAACTCTTTGTGTCTTCAATCCAGAGAGCCCTCTTGTAACCTCGTTTACATACTCACCAGGACGTAGGGTGTTACGCATTTCTAAGCGGCCCGAACCTGTAAATCTTGTCCACTGTCCCTCGTGTGATCGGCACGAACCATTTTGCTACAGTCGTCGACACCGTCCTACCCCTAAAAACACCTCGAGGGGCAACCCCGGGTGTGCGGTCGGACCCAAAACACCGACAGCGGCGTCCCCGAGGTCCCGAGGAGGCGGCACTTCCAAGGCCGGCGAGCAAGCGACGCCCGTCGACGTGCGAGTAGCGACGGCGACGCATGAGGCGCGATGTTCGAGCGAGCGGCGTCACGGAAAGCCCGAGATGCGCGCAGCGATGATCGCGCGTGACATCCTCCGATCCAGCGCAGTTTTCTTTTCGATTATAGTGTTTTATGCCTACTACATGTATTATTTACGCCAAAAACTGTACGATTTTATGCTTAAACACGGAGTTCGTATATCAGTTTACTGCATGCACATTGGAAAGGCAATTCCTTGATTTATATTGTTCGTAATTTCCGCGCATGCAATGAAACTCCCACGATTTTTACCATAATTTTTGGATCTGTATAAAAATAAAAACCGCATGCATGCGGCTGCCATGTTTTCGGATCTGTCATAAAAATAGGATAGTAATAACAACCTACTAGAGCTATTAACCTCTCACATTGACTCGGTATTTACGCTTATAATTGAGGGATTTTATGCTCAAAACTTAAGGTTTTTACGCTCCACCCGGAGATGTGTCCACCAGTGAACAACATGCTAGATTTTTTACGCAGTGTAACGAATTGCATACATACCTACACCGTTTAGTATAATTTGTATCAGTATACATCATAAACTAGTTCTAATGCGTTTAGCTGTATGGCGGTTGAATGGATCCTATATTTATGAAGGAAATAAAACATTAAATGTGATTTTTTTTTGTTTTTATGCATGCAATTCATTTTCTTTCATTGCATATTATTTCCATCATAAATTCGTGTGCATGCAGCTGGTTGCAGATTTTTACGCAGTATACCGAATTGCATAATTATCTACACAGTGTAGCATATTTAATATCAGTATATATCATAAAATGGTCATTACGAGTTTTAGTTGCATGTCTGTTGCAGCGATCCTAAATTTATGGAGGAAATAAAGCATTTAAAATAGAAACCGCCACACATATCTTTCCTAAATTTACGCGCATGCAAGGGAACGTGTTTGACTCATGCATGCATTTTGCTACAATTTTTGGATCTGTATAAAAATAGAAACTGCATGCATGCGGCTGCCATATTTTTCGAATCTGCCATAAAAATAGGATCGTAATAACAACCTACCAGAGCTATCAACCTCTCACATTGGCCAGGTATTTACGCTTATAATTGAGAGATTTTATGCTTAAAACTTAAGGTTTTTACGCTCCAACCTGGAGATGCGTCCACCAGTGAACAACTTGCTAGATTTTTTTACGCAGTGTACCGAATTGCATAAATACCTACACCGTGTAGTATAATTAGTATAAGCATAAATCATAAACTAGTTCTAATGTGTTTAGCTGCATGGTTGTTGGAGGGATACTATATTTATGAAGCAAATTAAACATTAAATACGATTTTATGTTTTTATGCATGCAATTCATTTCCTTTCATTGCACATTATTTTCATCATAATTTCGTGCGCATGCATCTGGTAACAGATTTTACGCAGTATACCGAATTGCATAATTATGTACAGAGTGTAGCATATTTAGTCTCAGTATATATCATAAAATGGTCCTTACGTGTCTAGCTGCAAGGCTGTTGCAGCGATCCTAAATTTATGGAGAAAATAAAACATTTAAAAATAGAAACCGCCGCACATTTTTTCCTAAATTTACGCGCATGCATTGGATCGTGTTTGACTCATGCATGCATTCCTTTTTTTGCGCTAACAGACGTGGGGCAAGAGGCGCACCCGACAGGCTGGTTGGGCGCGCTGGGTTGAACCAGTTTGTAGAGTTAGTCGGCCTGAGCTTCCTTTAACTATTGAAAGCCCAGGGCTCCCGTTATACCTGCCATATATATATATATATATATATATATATATATATATATATATATATATATATATATATATATATATATATATATATATATATATATATATATATATATATATATATATATATATATATATATATATATATATATATATATATATATATATATATATATAGTAAATTAATGGACAGCCGTGAGGACTTTAAGAAAAAGGCACAGTAGTGTTGTTTGCAGCTATAGGCCTATAGCTAGTCTATAGTCTATGCATCAACGTGGTAGGGCCGTAGCTGCCAATTCCAGTCGGAGATCTCTTTTGACAGCAGAACGAGCTGCCACAAGATTCCCGGACCGATCTACCCAGTTTAGGCTATAAGCAAACAATAATATTCGCTAACAGACGTGGACCGATCTACCCAGTTTAGGCTATAAATATATATTGCCTTTATATTTATATGTACATTAGCCATTATAAAAAAAATAAGCGAAAAATCTTTGAAATCTATAAGCAAACAATAATACATATTATGTAAAAGTGCAATAGCCATAAATTACGTTACACTCATATATTTTAAAGACTTATGTAATCGTGAAATAAAATAACTATAATACCACGTTCCACAATGTAAATCAATTAAACATCTGATAAATATTTCTTTTAATAAGTTATGAAACATGAAAAAAATGTTTAGTTAACAAATCACATAGTAATAACTCATTATATTGACACTCCATAATAATAAACTTTATTAGTGAAAGCATTTCGGCTTCAGTGGTTTCAGTAATTAATGACATTCAAGATTATTGTGGCTAACATGTGTTTTGCAGCGGTAATTTAAGTTAGATCACAGTAATGAAGATTGCTTAATAAATCAATGGTTTTACGTCCTAAATATGGAATTCATTTTGGTTTTCAAAGGATGGATGAAAAGGTTAAGAATGCACTATTTTTAAGTGTTAAATCAAGTTGAGAGACATTTAGAGTAGTTTAGGACTTTGTTTTTCTTTGATCGTGGTATAAAGAAGGTAACCGGTAGTTTGACTTAGATAAGTCTAATAAGTTAGGTGTGATGCACACTAATTATCTTTAGCCCTCGGTAGATCAAATGAGGCCCAAAAGTAATTTAGAACCAACTCATCAATTCACGAAGTTTTTGTATCCCTGCGGTGAAGTTTCAATCAGCCAGCTTATTTTTATTGATGTAATAATACGATACGAGCGCATGAAGCTCACAGCTCCGCGGTGGCGACGCCGATGGGAGGCCAATTTGCTCGGGTCACACTCCATCGACGTGCTGCTGACCACGACGACGCGCGCCCGCCGTTGGTGTACACACAAGTGGGTGTAGAAAACTCCAGGCGATGGAGTAAGCCGACGCTTATCGCGCGCTAAGATGACGATGAGCGTGCAGGCATTCGCCCATACATGCCAATTTCAGCTTTCGGGCAGCCTTTCGTGACGTTGTTCTACACTTTTTATTCAGCTAGCTAGCCGCTACTCTACGGTAGAAACCAATAAGACTACGGTGTCACGTAACACGCTGCACATATCAACCGCATCAAAAAAAAAATTGCAAGTAAGAAATTATAGATCGTTACTATTAGACACGTGCAGCGTATTGGAAGATGAGTTGGAGTAGCGACACGTGTCGATGGAGACGAAGTAGTGGATCACGATCGTCTTTTTCTCGTACATGATCAGCACAACAGTTAGGGATAAAAACAAATACTTATTTAGATAACGGTTCTTTTATCTTTTTTTCTTTGATTGTGAATAAACATGATATAGAATCGGCTATGTAAATTTATATTCTTGTTTTTAGTATTGAGATTGTAAAAGTAAACCTCAAATCTCTACTACTTACTAGGTAGATGCCCGTGCGTTGCAACGGGACCACTACATTGCAATCATCAATATAATATCGACTTCTATATATGATAGTACAATATGTTGTGACGTCACATAAATTTTTATTTGATAAAATGTTAAGACTATATAGAACAAAATAAATAATACAATGCCGCAAGGGTTTCATCAAACAATGTCACATAGTAACAAGTATGTCACCATATAAAACGAAGAACATGCAAAAACTCTATTCATGTAACCCACCACAATAGAGCCAGAGATAAATGTTCATGAGTTCGAAGGCATTGTAGTGAATGTATGAATGAGCCTAGAATTCTGATTAAGATCCCTTGGTAGTAAAAATTATCTTTCTTCTCGCCATCTCGCCACAAGGTAGGACACCGATTGATTCCCATTCTAACGTGAAAACAACATCCTACACAAATCCATAACTATATTAGCATTATATATAAATAAGAAAAATTGTTCACTTGAGCAGGTGAAGACAAGGGCTTACAGAGGGGTTCTGGGATCTATGTCAAAAGATTTGATAGCATATGCTTTTGCAAGCAATTCAAGGGGTCTCTCATCTCCTAATAGAAAAAGAAGCCACGATAAGCAAAGATGATAAACACTGAACACCGACAATCCGAACACTACATGTACATCTCACTTGCCTTGTTTGACAATTGCAGGGATCCCATCCTCTAAACACACGTCATCACTGGCAAAATATTCTTGTAGACATAGAAGAGATGAGCATCCCACCAGCAAACATTCAAAAATGAGCCATGTTGCAGATATGACTCATGTAATCACACCCATAATACTCATTTGAACTATGTGGTCAATAGGGTGGACTAAAATTGGAGAGTGGTAAGGGTCAACACACCAGCAATAACATGAACTTTCTGCTCCTCACTATCAGCAATGCAGTGACTTATATCCATACAGCCCATGGTACCAATGGACTATGTCACTGCTCAGACTCACTTATTAGATATATGTGGGTGCAAGAGCATACAATACAGTTACGGACCCTTGTAGGACCAACTCATCTCAAAAAAACTAATTATTAGATGAATTTGGATATCTCATATCATAGGACAAAGTTACTCAAGTATAAAACAGTAAATCACTTTCAGAAAAGATGTAAACCAACACAGACTTCTGATTCTTGATTGCATGAAAAGGTTGCTCATTTAAGAACATTCCTGTGGTCGCCAACCACCTCAAGAACCCTAGGACACGAAGCTTGCAAATGCAATAAACTAACAGAGTTTAGCAGGCATATTAATTAACACAAAGTTATCATGACCATGTATCTAGGCATCTTTGATATAGTACTCCTACTTAATTTTTCTATACACAAGCTTGATGCATATTAGATATCATAACAAGAATATAGTACTACAGATATGAATTGAGTTTGGTTTTGGGTAACATTAACATAAGCAAATGAAAAAGGCATCAAAGCATTTCTTCTATTAGAAAATATGTTCCCACTGTACCTTCTTTCCTCGGATGACCACTCTAGGTTCACCTTGGATCACCATGTATTTTGTACCTCCAACAAAAAGACAAGTTGGTGCAAGAGTTCTAGGTTCATCAAAGTCCAACAACTTCCTCATCCTTTAACAGCAACAAGCAGAAAACATAAACATGAGAACTCAGCCAGTCAGTCTAAGAGTGCTTCATATTATATAGATCATAGAAACTTTTAACAGAAGTTCTTAAAACAAAAAAATGTGTCTAAACAAACACCAAGAACTGAAATTTACAACAAAAGTGCACCTTTTTTGTTCAAGGAAGAAATATCGCATTCAAAACAGAGAGTCTAAGTGCATAATCAAAACAGTAAGTGCTTACAAATATTTAAGAAAGTGCAATCCCTTAACTATGGAGGGTCACAGTTTCTACAAAGACATTTAAAATTAGTACTTCAGGAAAACATTATGATTGCGAAGAGAATAATGAGAATACCCTGGTTACCATGGTTGAGAATAACATCACAATTGCAGCACACTTGAAGTGCTGACACAATCGGGCAGTAGGTAGCTTAACTGGAGAACCTAGAATCCTGTTAAATGAACTAAAATTTATTGAAAAAATGCTGACACGATACTGAAAGGGCACAAAAGATATATGCAACAGTCATGAATATCACCTGGTATTTTAGCACATATGTCAAGCAAGATCTTCTTGGTTTCAAGCATTCTAGAAACCTTATTTCCTGCTTCAACTATACACATAAACCGGGTTTCAATGTCCTTCATGCTTGACACAAAATCTTTGGCTCGATGAGTGATGAACTCTAAAGGATCCTTTGCCTCTACACATCATCACAGTCTGCTATATATAAAAAGCTTTCACCAATTAGAAATCCTGTTTATGATAATTAATAGTCTTTGCTCCTTAGATCCTATCAACACCAAAAACAATACTTGTGAGACTATAGAACATATAAAATGTAGAAATGAATCTTGACAGAATCGACCAAAACCAAACATAGAGTACTTGGAATTGGAAAACAATATCATGCCCCCTCACTCTCTTTGCCATATGCTTGTTGCCCGAACTGGAGGCCCAAGGGCTCATATCTAAAAACAAGTATTAGAGGAGAAGAAAGTAAGTACTTGGAGTGGTTGATGCAAAATGACCTCAAGCAATTGAAGCAATGTGTCACCTGCTTATCATTATTATCGCCTGAGAATAATTCATCACTGGCTGCACCTAAAGATGAACATCTGCCCCAACTTTCTCTGTTAGAGCTTGTGAATGAACATGACTCCTCATTGCGCCTACTTCTTTTTCCTATAAGAAAGGAATGCTTCTGATCAGACATTTTGCAAGCAAGAAGTATATGAGCATCAGTTCTCAAGACTTCTAATGTGTTTCTTAGGACCCTAACTGATGGGACATCTCTATATCACACATACTGCAATAAACAATTTAACACAATGGGCAATCCAGTGGAAGCAAGAGAATGCATCGCATGGGTAAAATTGCTAGACTTGACTAAAAAATATATAGGGTCCAAATTCTGTGCAAACTTACTTGAAGTTATAAAGTGAACTTTACCTGCAATCGTGATCCAACACTATCACTATCAATCTCTGGTCAGTTCATAATGTTGACCAAAATTGAATGCAAATGGCAGCCTAAAAATAGCAGCAATCAGTTGATGTGTCTGTTTCCTTCAGAATGGTGGTTATGTGGACGCTAACACTATAGGAACTATTTCTCATTCTACGCGCAATGGAACAGGTAGGCAAGTACCTAAGTACCTTGCTCATTCTATTTCTTTCACGTCTCTAATCTGTCACCGCACAACATCAATATGTCACCTATCATATCCTATCAACATTAAAAGCTAGAAATAATGCACATATTAAGTGAACCGGTGGAAACAGCCAGTTCATAAGAATGCTATTTGCAAGTAGCAAAACCAAGCAGCAGGCAGTTTACAATGGTGGCTAAAATTGCTTCAAAATAGGAACCTGACAATAGCAGCTTTGTTTTGCTGTCAGTTCATAATGTTGACCAAAATTGAATGCAAATGGCAGCTTTAAAATAGCAGCCTAAAAATAGCAGCAATCAGTTGATGTGTATGTTTCCTTCAGAATGGTGGTTATTTTGAGTGATGAACGCCTTCGGCGTCCAGGGGTCACGGATCGACCATATCCTATTCAATTCTCCCCAACTCTGTATCTGTAGCTTATATTTTCACTATACATGGAATTTGGTTCACAGTGGCACCATACTATCTGATCACATACCCAGGGAGTAGAACCAGCATACCACAAACGAGTGCCTGTGCAAAACTAATCTACAGAACAATACAATTAGATGCACTCGGTCGGTCAGTTGTGATATACTAACCTCGTATAGGGATGTGGGAACAAGCCTCTCGTATGATTCATTAAGTGTCACCACACCACAAACTCCAAGCGTCTTTAGCCGGAGAACATCGCTAGGGAATGGAACAGCACCGAGCAGGACATGCTGATACACCAAAAGCGATTGAAGGCGATGAGAGCATAACCAGCAGAAAATTCTAAACGAATTGGAACATAATAGGTCAGCAAAACATTGTAAAACGTTGCATGACCTTTATTCATGTGCTTCCAAAATCAATTAAGAAAAACGAAAACTAATGCGGAACAACATAATGTGTGTCGTCATCTAGCTTTGTATCTTGAATGTGGTAGCAGTTATCTGAAAACACTAAGAATTCAGTGCACAGACAACTGTGAATAAAAAATAGAGAGAACTGTGAAGTTGTGGCATGTGGACTGTTAATATGTTTTTTTTGAACTATGAATTTTACACAGAGAACTGTTTAGTTGTGTCGTGTTGTTTCTTGATAAGTGTTTTTGAACTGTGAAACTGAAAACACACACAACTAAGAATATGCGAACCAAGGGTTTATCTAGTAGCTGCAGTGTGGTGCACCTCGTTCTCATAGACACAGTTAGAGACCTCCTTAATCGGGCCAGGAATAATACTGTTAACTTGTAAGCAGAATAAATGATGTTTGAGGGATGTCAAATTATTTAGTTAACTATTCATCAAACAAAGACATGATTGATACCGTAATTGTAATCTAATCTCAATGAACCTGGATAAAAAAAGTGAAGATATGATTGCCTTCACAATTATTATCCGAATGGAATTTAGAAATGCAAATAAGCAAAAAAAGCGCAAGGATATCTCTTACCAGAAGGTGGGAGTAGGGGCAGTGGCGAAGATGAGCCCTCGTGGCCCCTGTCGTAGGGGTTTATGACCTGAATGGTTCTTGACCTTGGACATGATTGAAGGGAACAACTATATCCATTTGTTTTGCAAATCAGAAGTAAATTTTCAAATTTAAAATAAAAACAATAGATGATCTAGCTAGTTACCAGGAGGAGAGATCCACTACACATATGACCAGAAGAAGCTCCATAAATACATGTATAGGCACCATTAGTTGCTAGTCAAACTTTTTGATTGACTTACAAAACAGGTAAACACATGTCATAAATATCGATATAAATTAGAAGTCTAAATAAAGCACAAAGCAAACAGTTGTACATTCATAGAAAACTGATACCTCCAAACAAATAAATAAACATCTAATATTGTTTACCTCTGATATACGACACCCGTAGAAATTAAAGCATGTCCAATTTGAGGTGCTTACTCAAAATCACATTGGTAAGCAAACATGTATCAGGTCACTCAAAATCACTGATACCTCCAGTAATAAGTTGCAAGCAAATCTAAAGCCTATGAAATTAGAGTGAGTCGATATGCCGAGACACATATTTGCAGTCATTCCAGCAGTGATAAATTAGTACCCATTTCTAGCGAACACAAAGGTGGTAAAACAGTTTTCCCATGGCCCATTGGAGCATGAAAGGGATCACATGACAAACAGTCACATCCAGAAATAAGTATATAGCAAAAACTAATTAAAACAAGAGGTGGTGAAAAGTCACATCTCACATGAACATGTAGAAAACATCTGGAGATATCTTGGGCTTCCTAGGGTCCTTGCCAACCTTCCCCTTCCTTCCCTTGGCGGGCTTCTCCGCCCCCTTGCTATTCACTGCCAACTTGCAGAAACCAAAGTAATGGGCCCACCGCCAACAGAGACAGTGAGGGCAAAGCAACAATGATGAAAAGTCAAATTCAACGTGCGATGGTGGATGATATAAAAGCAGAACCCGATTAAAGAGCTGAAAGTACTACCTCGCAAGCAAATCCACCTTGCAAATGTTGGCCAACGAAAAGCATAACCGATCAGCAATGAACAAAGGCATCCTATACATATTCTACCAACAACCATCTGCCATTTAAAATTGAAGCCTCTTATCTTCAAGAAAAGCAGACAAAAAAACTGCAAGATATTTCTAAACAAAATCAAATCTACCACATCTTACAGAACAAGTAAACAGATAAGTGACTTAGTTAACAACTATCCTAATAACCAATAATAAACCCAAAATTTTGAGCTCTTTTTGTTGTATGCACAGCTAGTTCAGATAAGCACTTGATCAAGAAGACACAATCTGCAAGCTGAATTGCCATAGGTTATTGGCCAACTCAACATCTGAAAATATAGCAAGATTTGTTTAGTTCAATCGAGTTGTGTAGTCTAGCATAGATTGTGGTTGAACTATTCCTTTTAGAATACTGCAACATTGTATTAAGTAAATCCACACCCAAACTTTGTTTAACATTATTGTGGATCTAACTGAGCCCTCTGGGTTTTGTCCATTTTCAAATCAAATATATTTATGATTGAGTGATTGACACTTGGTGGGATAGAGAAGTGAACCATTTATAGGTTAAAAATCATACAATTCTATTATCAGATGAACGCAGATAAGGGAAAAGAATGATTGCGACAAAAAAGAGACAAGCATCAATATAATAGTTCATAACTTTATCCAGTTAAGTATGGAAGTTTTGTGATCAGTAAGCCCCATTAGAGCTTAGCAAAAACTTGATGGAAAAATTGATTGTAAACAAATAGGTCATATCACCATTCAAGAAAACTTACTTGATTTGTCAAAGTCGCAGCAGTATGAGCTCCAACTTCAACAGCTTGTGCTACAACCTACAAGAAAATGATTCATTTGAAGTCCATTATGGAAAAGCTAGAGAAGTTTATTATTCCTTTCTTCTCTTTTATGGAGGCTACCCGAGTATATGGATATGTGGAATCATTTGTGCTATTTAAGAAATAGCGGAATTCTGCTTGATGGTTAAAAAAGGAAAGAGAAAGGTGTATGCTAGTCACGCACCATTTTTTAACACTTAATTGCTTGGTCAGTTTGGTGATATAATGTATCTCATAGCTGTCATATGAATTTGATTTACCAATATGCTATTTACTCAACATTTATCTGGATGAAGCACTCTCTCTAAAAGTTTACATTCTCAATTGTGTGCAGGAAACATGTATGTTTTCTTTTCATGAGTTATTAGCCATCCTCATGTTTTAGGATTTAGCGTAATCACTCCATTTGGTTCTATTTTGCAGATGTTTCTAGATGTCTAGCATTACACATTTTAGTTTGATCTAGAATGTTATGTCTCATGCTGATAACGTGCACTGATCAACATCCATGTTCTACAGAATATATAAGAGGATCCATCTATTACTCCATTAGTACATATATTACTCCATTAGTACACACAATTACATGTTCTGAACCCTAATAGTTGTAATGTATGTTCATCATTTTATTGAACCGTAGTGGACAGGCCAGACAGAACTGATTGAAGAATGTGTAATGAACCTGCGGCATTAAGGATCCCTGTTAAGGTCCTATTTGATTCAGTTGTTGCTTATTCCATGGATGAAATTGACATGGTATTTGTTGCTGTATAAAATTCAATCAACAATATCATACCTTAAATAATTATTGGTGTGTGAATTGAGATATTCATTTGAGTACTAACCTGTCTTTTTTTTGTCTCGTTAAGGTACGACCAAGGTGCTGATACCCTATCTTCCGTACCATGTGCGTGCTTGCTCACTTGTGAAGTATCTTGGTCAGGAGGACTTAGGAGCACTCTTTTTCCCTTCAACATCACTTGTGCTCATGTCAACAGTATTTTACGAGCAACAACATATTTACTGCCACCGGTGTCTGCCAAGCATGGTGTTCAACTGTTCATACTGCAGTTGAGCAGGGTAGCACTATGTATGAATCTTCTTTTAGAATGCAGAAAACACTGCTTACCAAAGCATTTCTTCCCTCGTCTTTATGTAATCCAACCATCCTTTCGCACAGGCAGCAGATTTGGCTGCTGTTCGTCGGACGTCAAGGACCCCAGCAGGGTGTCACAACTGTTGGACGCCGACATCGACGCGGAGGAGGATGCAGACGCGGACGATAGCGGCGTCGATAAGGACGTCGAGCATGGGTGCGAGAGCCTGATAACCTCCCATGCCGCCGTAGGTGGCTGTTTATTCCTGTAGATGCCCTTGGCTCACTCAGGCGTGGCCGCTGGCCTGGCGCAGAGGGAGATGGGCGGTGCTCTCTGCCTCCGTCGCCACTTCGCCACGCCCCCAACAATATGGGAGTCAGAGCTAGGGTTTCGGCTACGAGGCCGCGGCGGGGGCTGAGCTCCCTGGGGAAGTCGTGAGGCGAGAAACGGATGCAAACAGAGATCAAAGGGTGAAGGTTTAGGGTTTGATTGATGGATGTGGTTGGGGAAGGGATGGGGCGGGAGATGCTCACCTCTGCAGACACAACACGCCGGCGCTGGGGCCGCGCGATTGCGCGCCAGTGCATCGATAGGTTGGCCCACGGGGTTGGAGCTGGGGCGGGACGGGAGGGGTTGGAGGGCGCCCACCTCTGCAGCCACGGCACGCCGGTGCATTGGGAGGCGTGCTCGAGGGAGCAGGCACGAGGTGCACCGGGGGAGGCGACATTAGGTGCGGTGATAAAGAGGAGAGGGAGAGGAGCGGTGGCGAGGGCGGTTCCGTGGAGGACGCGCTGCACAGCTTGAGCCCGTGGCAGTCGGACGGTGCACAGCTTGAGCCGCGGAGCTCGGCCGGCCGAGCTCGTCGCGGCGAGGAGGGTGGAAGTTGCAGAGCGCATCGAGGACGGGAAGGGCTGGTGGGCGAGGGGGAGAGCGATGCGGGGATCGTGGGAGGGTGGGCGTCGGTGGAGGACTGGAGAGAGCGCGCATCGGACGGAGGAGGAGCTCCACAGCATATTGGACGATCGAGATAGCTAGATGGCACATGGCAGAACGGCAGAACAGATAGAGGCAGACTACTCTTACATACTTAATAGGTAGTAGAGATTAAGGCTCTAAGGGTAGCCTGCCGTTCTGCCTTCGTTTAATCTGGATCGTCCATCCGCATGGCTGTTGTTCAATCTGGATCGTCCATCCGCGCGCACAAAAGTTCAATACATGTTTACAATATACCACTAACTGATTACAAGAGCTGATTGCTTTCTCTGTAGCAGCCACGTTTATAAGTTGCTGCCGCACTCTTTTGCTAGCCGATATGGTACCATTTATTTGTGCCGCGGTAGAGAACATGGAATTTATTTGGCTGGCTGATATGAGGCCCATCTATCAATTCAATTGTAAACGGCCCATCTAGGAAAAACCCTAGATATGCCCGCGCCCGCAGGCTCTCCGTCGGTCGCGCGGCTCTCGCGCGGCGGCTCCTCACCCGCCGTCGGTCGCTCCTCATCTCGCAGACAGTCGCGCACCTCCTCTCCTCTACCACTGTCGCCCCCTCCTCGCCGCCATTACTGCTCGCCGCGTCCTGGCTCCTGTAGTGGAAATCGGGCGGAAGGAGGTGTTCGGAACATCGAGGCTGCGATCCCAGCGAGCAAGCTCGCGTGGCTTGGTGGGCACAGCCTCCTTCTCGCCGCCAGCTCTCACTCTGGGCCGGCCGGGGTGGTGGGGGACATACGTCTTTGGGATGTTCGGGCGAGCGCCACGGTGCCAGTGTGGGAGGTCAGGGAGAAGGAGGATTGCTTTGCTGATGTTGCCGCGTCTGACGCACTGTCAGCGGTGTTCAAGGTGGGTGCAGCATCCAGTGAGGTGTTCATGGCTGACCTGAGGAGGCTTGGTAACGGTGGTGGCGTTGGATTGGAGCCATGGGTGTGCATTGGCGATGGATAGAAGGCGGCTGCAGCCGCATCATCTGGAAGGAAAGAGAGGAATGGTTGTAGAATTGAGTGCTACTGCAGTTGGGTGTTTGTGGCACGAGGCGCGGACGTTGAGGTGTGGAGTCAGGTGGGATTGGCACCAGAAGCCAGTGGAAAGAAGGTGATGAGGAGGAATTGGGTTGGCAGTGAACTATCCACAAAGCCCAAGATTGTGAGCTGGGCATTTGGTGGCAGCAGGATGGCATTGGCCAGAGCTGATCAGCTGCCTGTGGAGATATGGGATAGTGCTACAGCAGCAATTGGCGCAAATCCCTGAGTAGAGGGAGGATATCGCAAAAGCAAGCCGACGCTTGTCAAATGTTCAATTGCTGCTTGTTCCTCTATGCAATGTAAATTTACTTTAGCGTGTTGTTTGTGATGTATCCCAGATAGTTAGAATCTTGAATGCAATGCCTGGAAGGTATGGAATGATTTTACTGGGGTTGAATATATTCTGTGTTTTCTGATCATGCAATCTACTGAATTTTGTTATCACCCTAGGAAAAAGGGTAATACAGTATCTTTTTAAGCAATTGTGGAAAAAGGTCTTTGCCAGGGTAAACTTTGTTTAACTGAGTTATTCTTTTTGGGTATTGAAAATCTAACTTCCTCAATAAGAATTTGCATAATTGTCTTACATCAGTTATAGATTTGGTGCTTCTAGAAGCTCAACACAATTCCATAGAAGCTCACCACAATTCCAGCATGATATGGGAATCTGTTACAACATGCTTTGCAATAGTTCATGTGTGCTCTCAGGTCTGCAAGATTTTATGGTACTCCCTCCGTCCCATAGTACTATTTGTTTTAGCTCTTATTTTTTATGTTTATATTCAAATGAATGATGATAAATATATACATATATATAAAACATATACATCAAGTATTGTATGAATCTATTAACATCCCAAAATAAATTTTTATTTGGGACAGAGGGAGTACCATTTAGATATGAGGATTGCCTAGAGATTCGTCACTCGTTTGCTCAGAAGTTGGAAATAAATGATGACTACTTAAAGCAAACAAATACTGTGGATGGAACACAAGGTTTGATGAACATTTGGGCGTTTGAATCATTCCTGTTCTGCTGGTCGCCTCACATTTAAGGCCCCGTTTGGTTGTTTGGTTATGGGTGACTAAAGTTTAGTGACTAAAGTTTAGTCACCTTTAGTCCCCCTAAATAAGCAAACATGGTGACTAAAGTGGGGTGACTAAACTTTAGTTCTTTAGTCACCAAGGGGTGACTAAAAGGGACTAAAGTAGTATTTTACCTTATTTGTCCTCTCCACTTCCTTCTTATAGCAAACATCCATTAATTAATAGGGGTAAAACAGTCATTATTCACAGCAATTAATGCTCTTTAGTCCGGTTTAGTCACTGGAACTAAACAGGGTACTTTAGCGACTAAACTTTAGTCACTAAAATTTAGTCTAGTGACTAAAGGAACCAAACAGGGCCTAAATTATCGAGTACCCTGCAACTAAACCATCGAGTTCCACTGAAGTGCAAATTAGTCTTGACAAGCACCTAACTGTTGCAGGGGCGCAGGGGCAGATGTTTCTTGTAGGTAATATATGTGCTGGAATTGGGTATATAGCCCGGTGGTTAAGGGCTTGAGGCTCCAAGGGAGGAGCCGGCCGGCTGCGGTTTGAACCTCGTTTGGCACCAGGCCTAGCCGTGCCAGGGTGGTGTTGTTCATGTGTCATGAAATTGGACGGTTTTTATAGCGAATACCTTTGGCATTTGTACATTTCCTTTGTGCTTTCTGATTGAATCCCTGCACCCGAAAGCTCGCACAGTTTGAAGGTCATTCTGACCATGAAGTTGTCAACCAGCTGCTCTCGGCGTGAAGATGAAAACTCGGGCTGGTTAGTTTGTTGTATTGTATGGGTCATGCACACTCACCAGGCCACAGGAACTTAGGCTCCACCCTCTGTCAGTGCAGGTTTGGCGACAAAGAGAGGATGACGTCCATGGCACCATGCTACTGGATACAAGAATTGTTTAGCTTCAACAACAACATGCGTGTACGTTAAAACATGGAGCGTCTCCACGGAATGGGCGAGCGAACGCACGGAGCCGCATCCTATATATATAGGACGAGTTCTGCTCTTTTCTTATCTTTGAGGCAGGGAGGGCAGCAGAGCAGCGTCGATGGCCATGGATGGAGCTGTGTCTGATCTCCATCTAATCGCCTTCTTTGCCTTCCTTCTCAGTACACATGGTATATATACAATATGCAATGCTCACACATAACATAGACTTCCTTTTTACTTCTGAATTTGTACATGCATATATTTAAGATAATTAGGTAGGTGCCCGTGCGATGCCACAGAACATAAATCTCGATTTGTATATCAGCTATGCTTCCTGTGGAGCAAGGAAGCGAACGCAAGCCAGCCTTTTTGTATTAGTGCATTTTGTTCGGTTCTTACTTGATCATCCTGTGTTCTTGTGTGTGCCATGGCCGAGTGGCAAGCTCAACACTGGTATTGTTGTCTTGTCTCAAATGAAGTCCGGTTCCACAAGTTAACCGGAAATCTTCATGGGTGATAGCTGTGTCAGATTCTTCCGCGCATAGGGCAAGTAATGCAAGTGATAGCTGTGTCAGTTTACCCCTATTTTCTTAGGCATCACTTTTCTCAAATGAAGTCTATTGGAGGTTCGCAATTTATGTTCCGTGGCATCGCACGGACACCTACCTAGTTTATTATATATCTTCTCAAATGATAAAATAAAATCTGAATACGGGTACATATATATTTTTTCACATTTTTGTTGTAGGGAGCACATAATGTAGTTCCTTCGTCTGTCGTGCTTTAGTTCAAAAAATGAACTAGTGGACCATAAATATTTTAGAACGGAGGTAGCATAAAAAAGTCTACGTAAAATTTTATTCTTACTTATAATAATGTGCTTGATAACATAAGAAAAGATTAGCAACAAATTTTATACATATCTATTTTAAAATATTAAATTTGTCCTAACAACTCGAATACGATCTTCATCCCTACCAATAATTATAGTTGAGCATACACTTAGTCCACACGTACAGGGAGCAATATTGTATGTCGGTGTTTTAGCACCGTACATGCAATCACTACCGGAATCGATGGCTTTGTCGAGTGCCTGAAGCACTCGGCAAAGCCTTAAAAACACTCGGCAAACTCTTTGCCGAGTGTCATACTCGGCAAAGAGGGCTCGACACATACACAGTGCATCGACAAAGCCTTCTTTGCCGAGTACTTTTTCTCGGGCACTCGAGAAAGACTTTGCCGAGTCCAGGAAGTACTCGGCAAAGAAAAGCCGCTGTCACGGCGCCGGGTGACGAAGACGGCGTCTTTGCCAAGTGTCCTTGGTGACACTCGGCAAAGAAGTTACCTTTGCTGAGTGTGTGCCGGTCGGCACTCGGCAAAGAATCCGCCAGCGGGGTCCCCATGTCAGGTTCTTTGCCGAGTGCTTTGTATGGCACTCGGCAAAGCGTGCCTCTTTGCTGAGTGCCAGGGCCACTACACTCGGCAAAGAACCTATACCTGTGCCCAGGTCTTGGTTCTTTGCCGAGTGCTATGGTCTTGACACTCGGCAAAGCACCTCTTTGCCGAGTGTCACACTCGGCAAAGTGACCAGTACACACCATTTTTATTTGTTTTTTCTATTCTATCCAAACAAACAAAAGATATTTCACATATATACATCACAGATCATCACAGACATATATAGCCAACACAAACAGTATTAACACAAATTCTGACATAAGTATTCAACATAAGTTCAGAGGTTCTCAACACAAACAATATTAACACAAGTTCAGAAGTGTCAACACAAGTTCACAAGCTCTGACATAAGTATTCAACATAAGTTTTGTAGTCGAAACACTAAAAACATAACTCTCATGGAGGTGGGCGGTTAGACTGGTGCTGCGTTGGACTGTACCCTTCATGAGGGTTGTTGGATGCCGCCCCAGATTGGCCCTGCATAGAGAAGAGATTGCATGTGTTATACCAGATGCATTACCAACATCTAACTACAATTTTGATACTCACAGGAGTATGAAACAGAGCAGAGTCAACTGCAGGGAACAATGGAGGTGGCGGAGCGAAACCCTGTGCGGCGCCAAGGCTCTGCATGTACTGGAACATCTCCGCCATCCTCTGATGATCTGTCAGGCGAGCCTCCCGCTCCGCCATCATCCTTGCCTCCATCTCTTGACGTTCCCTCCTCTCTTCTTCTAGTTGGGTCTATAATATTACAAGCCAACGTTATAGTAACTTAAAGAGAAGGTATATAACTCAAGGAAGGATGAGTTATAGAAGCACTAACCTCGAGTTGTTGTATGCGATGCTGTGAGTTGTCGTGCCGAGGTCGTATGGCTGGACTCGAGCCCGTGCTCCTTGCTCGCACCTGAGACAGAGTGGGAGTGGAGGACGAGTCGATTGCCCCGTCGGCAATCCAGTACCGCCCATGTTTCTTGCCTCCTCCGACCCTCATGAGCACATCGGGGTCGATCTGCTCGGTGCTTGGATCATATTCTGGGCCATGGACCTCCTGTGCCATGGTGGTGTAGTCATGAAGGCGGTTGTAGACGGCGGGGTTGGTGTAGGCCTCGGGCCCGTCATCCGGGTTGTAGGTGACGTCAGACATCGCCTTGCCCTTATGGGCCATAGCATAGGCCGAGAAGATGGAGCAAGGTCGGCCACCATGTAACGCCGACTACAAGAAAACCAACGAGATAGTTAGAAATAATATCTAATCCAGTGCTATATACCTAAATAAAAAAGAGGGCGTACCCATGCTTCTGCATATTGGCCCAGGCTCCGGTTGTCTTGGTGGTGGGAGGGACCTTGCATCATCATACGTCGTTCCCGGCTAGTGTTGTGCGCCTCGTCCCACTCAGCCGAACACCACCTATCCACCATCTGCTCCCAGCACAGAGGATGTGCGGCGCACCAATGTGGAATCATCTACAAACTAAACACGTAAAGTGCATATCAGAAGATAAAATAAAATTCATGCATGGAGTACTGGTACCAAACATGCATGACTTTACCTGCAGGTACTGGTCCCTGGTCAGCGACATGGTTCGGGCTTGCTGCTTGGTCACCTTCTCCCCAAGGACGGAGCCGTGGTAGCTGACGATGGCCTTGATTCGGGCCTCATAGTGCATGTCCACGACGAGCTTCTTACAGCTCGTGGTGACCACCACATCCACCCTAGCCTCGTATCCAGCCTCGCATCTGAAGAAATCATGCATACAAAAACGATGTATCCATGCATTATTTCAAGAATTTGCAACGAATGCGACATATTTTACATTATACTAAGACTTACTCACAACTCTTGCTTCACCCACTCCGCCTTGTTATTGAATTCCCGACCGTCCCGGTCTACTGCATCGGGGCGACGGCGTAGTGGTCGAAGGTGTAGGCTGGGCCTGTCACTCCGGCGTACTCAACCAGTCCAGGGAAGTGTTCCCTGCGCAGTAGGCCGAGGATGCCATTGGGGAGACGACGATGACCCCCAGCATAATCCACAACCGTCTAAGACCTGTCCAAGTGATAAATAAAAAGTATTAGTTTATATTATGATTTTGAACACATAATATGAACAATAATGAAGAACATAAAGTTACATGTCTCTCCTCATCCGGCCGAATCAGCGGCCGCCTATCCCGAAGTATGGGACGCTGAGGGAGACTCGCGGGACCTCGCAGGTAGATGCTCCTCGAACCTGAGGTGCCAGAACCTGAGGCGGTCTGCTGAGCTTCGTCGTCCTGCTGCTGGTCGTCGTCGTCCTGCTGCGTCGCGTGCTGCTGGACAAGGTCGTCCTGCTGCGTCGCCTGTTGTGCCTCGTCCTGCTCTGCCTCGTCCGCTGTCCTGCTCCTCCTCCCCGTCCTCCTCCTCAGCCAACCGCCCACCATATTTGTCCAAAAACCTGCAATTAAGAGTAAACAAATAAGCACATATAAAAAGATATATTTAAAAACAGGTGCGAAATAAAAAGTCATATAGCATTACATCGATTAAAAATAATCTTCATATGTGTCGGGGTTAGCCGGATCATAACTCTCATCATCACTATCAACCATTTCATAGTCAACACCATCGAAAGACGCAAGTTCGTCATTAATGTCATTGCCTTCAAGGATTACTAAGTCATTATCATTTTGCACCTCATCATCGTCCTCATCAACAACCATTTCAATATCTACGTCCATTCCGATAGCTTCGGTTAAGTCTATCTCAAATCACCCTTCTAGCCCATCTTCTTGGAAGAACTCTCCATCATATATGTCCGGGTCTAAGTTATAATCTTCATCGTTAGGAACAGGTAACCTCTCGTGCGGCGATACCTTATACACAACATCCTAACCCTTAAGATGTTCTTTCGTTTGGCACGCATATGGGAGATAATACACTTGTGTGGCCTGTTGGGCCACGATATAGACATCGTCTCCTGGTAAGGTGGAATCTTGTCAAATTTCGACTATCCCAAGATTAGAATGTGTCCGTCTCGTCACTTGAGGGTCAAACCAATGACATTTGAATATCACTGGAGTAAGAGGTTTGGAACCATAAAAAAATGAGTTCATATATTTCTTCGATTCGTCCAAAATAATCGACATCGTCAAGGCCGGGCGTAAAGAATCCAGAACACGTTGTTTTCCGATTGGGCCAACTTTTGTCATAGTTTGTTGTGCGAAAACGATATCCATTGACGTCATACCCAGAATATTTCTTGACCCTATAAGTAAAGCTGTTGGCTACTTGTCTCAACTCGGCACTCATAGACGGATCTCTTTGGCCCTGCAAGTATTCGCAAGTTAAAAGACGCTAAATTGAGTTCATAGATGGATCTCTTTGACAAACTAAGCACGTACCTTACGTTTGAACCAGGAAATGAAATCGAGCAACCCATTTCTCGCACCCTTTCTAAGAAGAGTGTCATATTCCTATGAAGTGGGGTCCCTTGATCGACGCCAGAATTCATGAAGAAATTGTTCCATGTATTGCGTCACCTCTTCAAGGTTGGTCAATACATATAGTATGATATGTCGCCACTCTTCATGTGTCAGGGTCTTGGTGGTCGAGCCACTTGCACTTCCGAGTTGGCCTCGAAATATGCTAAGGTTCGATTCATTATCGCCATCATTGTAACGAGGGGGTAGATTATGCACGCTCGGCAGTTTGTCACCATAATAAGTTGTTGTGATGTTTGACACCTCCTCTAGAATGTATGCCTCTGCAATGGAAGCCTCGATTTTGCATTTATTTCTACATTTCTTTTGAATAGTCTTTAGACATCTCTTGATTAGATAGCACCAACATCCATGCACGCCGCCCCCATTTGTGCCTCATAGGGGAGATGAAGAATCAAATGCTGCATTGGATTGAAGAAGCCGGGTGGAAATATCTTCTCAAGCTTACACAGTAATACGGGTGCCAATCTTTCCAAGTCTGCCACCACGGTCCGAGATAACTCTTTTGCACAAAGCTAACGGAAGAAATAGCTCAACTCTAAAAGCGCTAGCCAGACATGCTCAGGGACATAGCCTCGAACCATCACAGGAAGAATCCGTTCAATTCATATGTGGAAGTCATGACTCTTCATCCCTAAGACTCGCATAGTAGATAAGTTCACCCCTACTCAGGTTAGCTGCATACCCATCAGGGAACATCAACATCTTGATCCACTGAAGTACTTTCTTCCTCTGGGCCCTGCTTAGGACAAAATCGGCCTTAGGCCTTCTCCATGTCTTTTCGCCACTTAGCGGCTTCATCTCTTGGTTTGGTCTATCACACAACGCTGCCAGATCCACTCTTGCCTTTACGTTATCCTTTGACTTATCAGGAATGTCCATAATTGTTGCCCACAGTGCCTCGGCAACATTCTTTTCAGTGTGCATCACGTCAATGTTGTGTGGAAGGAGTAGGTTGTCATAATAGGGGAGCCGAGTCAAGCCAGACTTATGTGTCCACATATGCTGCTCACCATATCCCACAAAACCACCTTCTGTATTGGCCACGAGCCCATCTATCTGTTGATGAATTTCGGCACCAGTCATCGTTGCAGATGGGCGGTCTGTCACTACGACACCTTGCATAAAGTTCTTGATGTCTAAGCGGAATGGATGGTCAAGAGGGAGAAATTATCGATGTTTATCGAAGGACGAATATTTGCCACCCTTTTTCAACCAAATGAACCTAAGAGCTTCCTTGCAAATTAGGCATGGGAACTTACCGTGAACACACCAGGCGCAGAATAGCCCATACACCGGTAAGTCATGCATGGAGTACTAGTACCAAACATGCATTCTGAAGTTTGTCTTCGTACCTCGGTCATACGTCCATACCCCTTCCTCCCAGGGATGACATCCACACATAATTCAACGGCACGATGACCGACAATCACATCTATATGTATTCAATATTAACTCATATTAACTTAATCATACACGAATATAAATTTAACACAACAAGACTACATATTAACCTAATCATACACGTATATAATTAACTCAATATTAAACCTAATCATTTCATATAAATCATACACGTAGAACATAAAGCTTTTTAATTACAATATCACAAAACGAAAGCAAGCAATCACCTTGAAGGTTTGGTCGCGGGCGAGACAGTGGGTCGCGGGCGAGACGACGGGGCGTGGGGGTTTGAGGTCCGCCGCGTGCACTTTCCCGGTGTGCACTTTGGCGGCGGGCGGGCGAGGGCACGGAGGCCAGGCGGGCGAGGGCAAGGAGGGCACGGCGGTCAGGCGGCCGAGTTCGCGGGCAGGAAGGGCGCGGGTGTGGCGCTCGGGCTAGCGTGAGGGCGCGACGGGTCGAGGGCGCGGTGGGGCGATGATGCGGCGGCGGCGCGGCGCGGGCGCGGCGGCAGCCGAGGGCAGGGGCGTGGCGGGACGAGGGCGCGGCGGCGGCGGCGCGACGTCGTGGAAGCGATGGCGGCGCGGTAAGAAGAGAGAGTGAGAGAGTAAGAGAGAAAGGAGTTACTCAGGCGCTATGTACGCGCTCTTTGTCGAGTGTCCGCGATCTGGCACTCGGCAAAGATTTTTTTTTAATTTTAAAATACTCTTTGCTGAGTGTTGGAACTTGCTATCTGGTGCAAGGGGATCCAACGGGGGTGAGTATTGACGTAAACAGGGTTCTCGCACGAGATGGCAAAAGCTCTGTTCATCCAGCCTCTCAAGGGCACTGTGCGGGGGTATTTATAGGTATCTGAGTGCCCAGCGTCCTGTGTTAAGGACGCATGTGCCCTCAGACACCTAGGTTATCCCCGGAATATTCCCATAAAGCGGGGTTACAGACCGTAATTACAGGGATGCCTTTATATATTAGGCCCGTAATGCGCAGCGGCCACGTAGGGCCTGTTACAATGGGCCGGATCACTCGTGGGCCTCCATGCTGGACGAGGTCGCAAGATGAGACGACCTCGTCACATGTCTTCGTTCGGTGACGTATGGGACGAAGGGTGAGCCTGCCCGTTGTCTTGTCTCCGTTGGTCCAGCGATTACGGCGAAGGCATCGAGCGAAGGGTGGCGTCTTCGTCTTCGCCCCAACATTTGCCCTCTGAGGGACCAGTTAGACTAAGTCATCTGGTGCCGAAGACGTCGCTAGATGGCGGAGACGCTGCCCTCGCTCGAAGTGGTTCCGCGGGGGTTTTTGACATGACCGTTGATTGACACCGTACTGTTGGACTGCGGGTTTCCCGAAGCGCCGCGCCCTGTGTATAAAAGGGGACGGGGGGCGGCGCGTTTTGAACTTTATCTTTCCGCGCTCCGCGAAAACCCTAACCGCCTTTTCAAACCTCTTGCTGCTCGTCTGCCCTCCTTGCTCTTGTTCGCCGGAGATCTGGCACATGTGAAGCAGACTGCCCGCCGCCGCCGACGGTACGTAGCGATGCCGACCTCTTCTTCTTCTGCTGCCGCTACGCCGCCGGCCGACGCGTCGTCTGAGGAGACGCTGAGCACTGTGGCGGCGGAGGAGTTGCGCGCCGGCGATACGGTGGATTTCGGTGTGTCGCGAATGTCCTCGGTCCACGTGCAAGATATGCAGCAGCTTGGTTACTTTGGCGGCGGAGTCGCTCGTGTCCCGGGGACGGAGGAGGTCCCTGAGCCAGAAGGCGAGTTGGTTGTGTTCGAGGCGTTCTTTGCTGCTGGTCTTCGCCTGCCTGCGCACCGATTTGTGGGAGAAGTCCTGCGCAGATTTAACGTCCAGATCCATCAGCTGACTCCGAATGCCGTGGTGGCTCTATCGAAGTATGTCTGGGCGATGACTTCGTACGGCGGACAGCCATCGGTCGAAGTCTTCGCGAAGTACTATTGGCTGCACTGGCAGAAAAGGATGATCGGAAATAAGGTTGCCCAGTTTGGGTCCTGTACATTTACGCCGAAGACCGGCAAGACCTCGATGGAGGTAGTTGAGTTGGTTCCTTGCGCCCGCAATAAATGGGGCAACTGGCATGAGTTTTGGTTCTACGTTGCGGAGGGCACAGTCGAAGACCATCCGAGGCTCCCTGTGGCCGAGATGTGCTCGCATTATTACTCAGCATACCCGCCGTTTGAAGTGGCGGAGGAGGATGCAGACGAAGGGGCCCTTCGGTGGTGCGCTGCCGGCCTGAGCAGCGGGCGCGATTTGGTTGAGGAGTTTGTGGCGTATGGGGTGTGGCCTTTGGCGCATGGCTGGGCGCTGGGCGAAGTATGCCCTCGCCAGATGCCTTCCCGTGGTGGGATGGTGGTGCGAAGTCCCGCCTTCGCACTGGATCTGCGTAGCCGCGATCCGGCCGCCTTTGTGCGTGAGGCGGAGGATGGGGCGGTGCGGATTGTCGGGCGGTACGTGCCGAAGACAGAGGGCCAGCGTAGCTGGGATATACGCGGGTCTAATGACCGCTTGAACAGGGTCTTCGAGTTGAACCGTTTACCGTATGGCGGTTATCCCGGGCAAGACGATGTGGATCGTCGCGGGAAGAAGCCGGCGGTAGAGACTGGAGACGACCCCGCGCCGGCGGCCGCCCCATCCTCTAAGAAGAGGAAGCTAGATATTGCTACGGGAGGACTGGGGGTTTCTGATGGTTTTGCTAGGGAATTGATGAGGACATGTGCGGCCCCGGGGGGAAGGATGTCTTCGCCCGAGCTCCGGGAGTCTTCGGCGCGGATGCTGAGGGTTACCGGGGGTTGGTGGCCTAAGAATGTTCCTATCCCCCGCGCGGCCGGCGAAAACTTTTTCACATCTCGCATGGTTCGTGATTGGAGAGTGTTTCCTTACAGGCGGAATATTGCTGCTGTTGTGTCGGCAGTGATGGACAAGGATCGTCAGGGAGCTGCGCAGAAGCGCCAGGCGGTCGTCCTGCTGCATGAGGTCAGGTCGAAGAGGTCGCGGGGGACTGCGAAGGCTGCTGCCCCCGGCGGAAGCCAGCCGACGCTGGCGGCGAAGTCGGCCGCCCCTGGGTCCAGCAGGGTGCCGGAGGCTACGAAGGCGGCCGCCGCCGGCGGTACTAAGTCTGTCCCGGCGGGAGCCGTGAAGGCCCGAGAGTTGCCTCCGCCGGGCAAGCGCGTTGCCGACTTCGCCACCGATATTAGCGTGGATGATTATCTTGTTGGTAATTCGTTAGCTCGAGTTTTTTTTAATCTGTTGATACGTTGCAGGGTCGGGCGAAGGCCAACTTGTTGTCGTTCCGCCCGCCGTGGCGACCGCGGCGGCTACCGTGGTGCCCAGGGCGAAGGGTAGTGCTCTTAGTGCCGATGGTGAGATTCCGGCACTCACTGTCGTCAGGGACGAGGCGGGCGCTGTGTCCCGCCGGCTGAAGGAGGCATTAAGTCAAGTAAGTTGAGCTAGACTTCGGTTTTTACCAGCTTCGTTGGGGCTGTGGTCTTATGTGTGTCTTGTAGGCGGCTGACTTCACAGACCGCGCGGCGTCGGGGGCCCTTACGGCAGTTGTGTCTGCCGAAGTCAAGAGACTTCGGGCGCAACATGCTGACGCCGTCTGGGAAAAGTCGGTCGCCGAAAGCAAGTGCCGCAAGTTGGCGGATAAGGTGGCCGCGCTGGAGGGTGAGAGGACTGACCTCCGGCGCCAACTGGCGGAGGAGAGGAAGGAGGCTAATGAGGCCCTCGCCAAGGCGCAGTCTGCGCAGGCGGAGGCCAAATTGGCGCGGGCGGAGGGCAGTCTTGCCAGACAGCGCGCCGAGGAATTAGAGGAGCGGCTCAACGCTCTGCAGACCTGTGTGGAGAGGGCCGAGGCTTCGACGCGCTCGGAGGTTGAGCGGACACGCAAGCAGCTTATGGACTCATACCACGAGCTGGGCGCGCGGACCGCGGACTTCAAGGTGCCAGACCGAGAGCCCGGACTTCGCTGCCTCGAGTGGCTGCAGGAGGAGTTGTTGGCGCTCCCCGCCATCGTGGAGGGGTTTATGTCCTACGCCTCCCTGGTCACCTGTGAAGGGGCGATGAACGCGCTGTCCCGCGAAGGGTGCCGACACTATGAGGTCTTCGACCAAGCTGATGAGGATTTCGAGCGCGATATTTACAAGGTTGAGGACCCTGTAGTGAAGGAATCCGCGGGAGCCCTCTTCGATCGGATGTGGGGCCCTCACGGTCGGGAGGTGGTCAGGGAGCGGTCCGAGACGGCGAGGGGTCAGGTAATGTTTGACTTTTGTTTGGTGTTGTTGAATGTGGGTTGTATGTGGGTTTGCTGAATCTGTGTGCTGTGTCTCAGGCGGCGCGTAATGAGAAGGTGGAGGACTTTGGGGCTTTGAACAGCGCGCAGCCTGACTCGGAGTCGAACCGGTGGCGGCTGTGTCCGAGGTTGCCCCGGCGCCGCCCCCAGAAACCGTCGAAGGCGTTCCTGATGCCCCCGCAGCCACTGCGGCCGGCGGAGGCTCGTCGCCAACTGCTGCGCCGAGGGATGAGGATCCTGTGAAGATGGCGGCGGAGCCGGCAGCGGAGGATCCCGCGACGGTTGGGTCTTCGCAGGTGGCTTAGTGGGTGTGGGTAGTTAGGGAATTTTGGATATGTTGCTGAACCTTGGTTGCTGCGTAGGTTCAAGATTTTGGGCCTGCGCACGCAACCGCTACTGCTAATTTTTTGGCGGCTTCGACCGTGGATGATGGGAATAAATCGGATGAGTCTGCATCTAAGTTTTCTGATTTTGGTGACTCTGGGAGCTCGGTTGAGTGGACTGAAGAGTCGTCGGATGAGGACTTGGACTACTTTGCGGCCTTGGATGTGGCAGCGGCGGAGGCTTCACCGCATGCTGCGGATGCTGAAGTTGTGCCTGGTCTGAGCGCTGGGCGTAGGCGGCGAAGGGCGGTTGCGAAGCGTAGAGTGAGTGAGGCGGACGGCGGTCGGCTTCGTGTGAGTAGGGCTGGCAGGCAGGAACTGTTGTCCTTGTCGGCCGCTGTGAGTGCAGATGAGGGGGAGCTGCGAAGTCTTTTTGCGGGTGAGGAGCTGAGGATAATGCTATTTAACTATAGGGAGATGGGAATTATTCCGAAGGTTGAGCCGATGTAAAGTGTGATGCCCTCGCTTGTACATATGTAATAGCTTGTATGATGAGGTTGTGTGCCTTCGCACATTCAGCTATGCTCACGAAGGCGTTACGTACTTGGTCTGGTGTATTTGTTATGTTGGTCTGGTGCGCATGTAGTCGGTCTTTGCGCGGACAGTTTGGTGTAGTCTTTTTCGCACTTGTTAAGCTTAGTCCGGCTGCACCCTTAGGCGACTGTTGCATGGATAGTCTTCGCGGAAGACTTCGATTTTTCGCACTTGTTGTGCTAGTCCGGCTGCACCCTTAGGCGACTTTTGCACGGATAGTCTTCACGAAAGAATTCGATTTTTCGCACTTGTTGTGCTAGTCCGGCTGCACCCTTAGGCGACTTTTGCACGGATAGTCTTCGCGAAAGACTTCGATTTTTCGCACTTGTTGTGCTAGTCCGGCTGCACCCTTAGGCGACTTTTGCACGGATAGTCTTCGCGAAAGACTTCGATTTTTCGCACTTGTTGTGCTAGTCCGGCTGCACCCTGAGGCGACTTTTGCACGGATAGTCTTCGCGAAAGACTTTGATTTTTCGCACTTGTTGTGCTAGTCCGGCTGCACCCTTAGGCGACTTTTGCACGGATAGTCTTCGTGAAAGACTTCGATTTTTCGCACTTGTTGTGCTAGTCCGGCTGCACCCTGAGGCGACTTTTGCGCGGAGTTGTCGCACGCGAGGGTAGCTAGCGCTGGGCCTCGCGGTGACTTTGTATTGGTCGAATGTCGAAGACCGTCGGCGTGGTCTTTTTTCGACGTAGATTTTTGCGGGGGATTTTTCACTTGTATATTACATGACTCCGCCTCGTTAAAAACCTCACCCCCCGGGAGGAAAAGAGTGCGGGCCAGAATAAAATTGTTTTTGCGAATTACAATGGCGAACTGGCCCTGATGAGTCAAACAAAAAATTTGCGGAGATTATCGATGTTCCAGGAGTGCTCCAAGTCTTCGCCGTTTGGCGTTGCGAGCCTGTATGCGCTGGGGGAGGCCTTCGTCTTGACAATGAAAGGGCCCTCCCACTTGGGCTCCAGCTTGCCCCTGGACTCTGTCCGAGCTGTTAGGACGAGTACGAGGTCCCCTTCGCTGAATTCCCTCGGGATGACTGCGTGGTCGCGCCATGCTTTTGTCTGGGCTTGGTATTTATTTAGAGCCTGTAGAGCGAAGACTCGGTCTCCATCGATGAGATCCTTCGAAGTGGGTTCGTCCACGTCGGGGACAGCTGACGAAACTGTTCGCGGGGACCCATGTTTTATTTCTTGTGGGGTCATGGCCTCCGATCCATATAGAAGGCGGAAAGGGGTGAACCCAGTCGCCCTGCACTAAGTCGTGTTTAGCGCCCAGACCGCCTCAGGTAACAAATCGGCCCACCTGCCCTTTTTTCGTCGAGGAGCATCTTTTTGACAGCTGTGAAAATTTTTCCATTGGCGCGTTCCACAACACCGTTGGACTGCGGGTGATATACTGAGGTGAAGGCAAGCTTGGTGCTAATGGAGAAGCAAAAATCCTTGAAGTCTTGGTTGTCAAACTGCTTGCCGTTGTCAACTGTTAGTTCGGACGGTACTCCGAAGAGGCAAACAATGTTTTGCCAAAAGAATTTCTGTGCAGTCTTTGATGTTATTGTGGAAACAGCCCTCGCCTCGATCCATTTGGTAAAGTACTCGACAGCGACGAAGGTGAACTTGATGTTCCCCTGAGCTGTGGGCAGGGGCCCGACGATGTCCAGGCCCCATCGCTGGAGAGGCCATGTGTGGGCGATCAGTTTTGTGAATTGCGAGGGGCTGCCTGATCGAGGAGAAAACTTCTGGCAGGCTTCGCAGGACCTTGTGACCCGATTTGCGGCGTAGATCATTGCGGGCCAGTAGAAACCTTGGCGGATCACCTTTGCGGCTAGGGCCCTTGGCCCTGCGTGAGAGCCGCAAGTACCACTGTGGACTTCGCGCAAGATTTGGACGCCTTCGGTCTCGGTGACACATTTAAGCATTGGCTGACTGACCCCCTTCTTGTAGAGTTGGCCCTCAATTAGTGCGAAGCCCCGGCTTCGATGTTTGAGGCGCTTGGCCTCGTTGATGTCGGTTGGGTGGTAGTACCCCTGTAGGAACAGGGTTATTGGTGCCCGCCAGTCTTCGGTCATAATAAGGTTGACTATGTGGTGGCCCTCGCTGTCATTGGTTATTTGGAGCCCTTCGGGGCTCCGGACGGCTGGCGTGCCGATAACATGGTAGAACACGTCAGAGGGCAGGGACTCGCCTCTGGCGGCAGCCTTGGCCAATGCGTCGGCTTCTTCATTCTTGGCCCGGTCCACATGCTGCAGGGTGAATCCCTTGAATTGTCTCTCGAGACTTTGGATGGCCGCGAGGTATTGCATAAGTGCGGGGTCCTTTGCTGCATAGTCTTTCTCGACTTGGCCGGCAACTACCTTGGAGTCTGTTCTGATAATGCAGGTGGTGACACCAAGGGCCCTCAGCTTGCGGAGGCCGAGGATGACTGCTTTGTATTCTGCTATGTTGTTTGTGCATCTGTCAGATCCCAGAGCGAAGCTGAGGCGTGCCACGTATCGATGCTTGACCCCGGCGGGTGAGGTGATGACTGCCGCGGCGCCTGCCCCCGCATGGCACCATGCACCGTCGCAGTGGATCGTCCAAACCTTCTCTGCGGACGAGTCCGGCTGTGTTATTGGCCCAGTCCAGTCGACGACGAAGTCTGCCAGAACTTGTGACTTGATGGCTGTCCTGGGCTCTAAATTGATGTGGTAGCCGGAGAGTTCGACCGCCCACTTGGCAATCCTGACCGATGCCTCCGAGTTTCTGAACAATTCACCTAGTCCCCTATCTGAGGTGACCCGGACCTTGAATGCTTCAAAATAATGGTGCAATTTGCGCGAAGACATAACAACTGCATAGGCAATCTTCTCCAGTTCCGTCATGTTACATTTGGATGGTGTTAGCACTTCGGAGACGTAATAAACTGGGCACTGCCTGATCACGCCCTCAACTGTCTGCTCCTGCACCAGTGCCGCGCTGACCGCATGCGGCGAAGCCGCAACATAGAGCAACAGGGGTAGCGAAGAGTCGGGGCTTGTAAGGACTGCCAACTCCGACAGGTACTATTTTAATGAGGTGAAGGCCGCTGCCTGCTCTGGTCCCCAAGCGAAGTCTTTTGCACCGCGGAGAGTTTTGAGGAAGGGGAGACTTCGCTCAGCGGATTTGGAGATGAATGTGTTGAGGGCGGCCAACCTGCCCGTCAGGCGCTGGATGTCTCTGGCGGACTGCGGAGGCGTCATGTTGATGATGGCCTGAATTTTGGTTGGGTTGGCCTCGATGCCGCGGCGTGATACCAGGTAGCCCAATATTTTCCCCTGGCGAACGCCGAAGACGCACTTTTCGGGGTTCAGGCGAAGTCGTGTGTCCTGCATGTTCGCGAATGTCTCGGCGAGGTCAGCAAGATGGTCCTCCTTGCTCCTGCTGGCGACGACGATGTCGTCCACATATGTGAATATATTTCTGCCGACTTGCCCCTCGAGCACTGTTTTGGTAAGCCGGGAGAAGGTGGACCCGGCGTTCTTGAGTCCCTCCGGCATTCTGATGAAGCAATATGTGCCGAAGGGTGTTATAAAGCTGGTGCTAGCCTTGTCTTCCTCCTTCATATATATCTGATGGTAACCGGAGAAGCAGTCGAGGAGTGACATGACTTCGCATCCGGCCGCGCTATCGACTATTTTGTCGATCCGAGGCAGCGGGAAGTTGTCCTTTGGGCAGGCCTTGTTGAGACTGGTGAAGTCGATGCACATTCGCCACTTGCCGCTCTTTTTCTGCACCGTCACAACGTTGGAGAGCCACGTGGGGTAAGCCACTGGCTCGATAGATTTGGCTTCCAAGAGGCGATGTACCTCGGCCTTGGCGGCTTCTGTCTTCTCGTCGGACATTTTGCGGAGCCGCTGTTTTTCGGTCTCACCGAAGGGTCGATTCCCAAGCTGTGCTCAATTATGGATCGGCTGACCCCGACCAGGTCGAGGGCTGACCAGGCGAAGACGTCTTTGTTCTTGGACAAGCAGCAGAGGAGTTTCTCCTCTTCATGCGAAGTGAGGTCTTCGCTGATGGTGACTGTCTGCTTGGGCGTGGCCTGGTCTAGGGGAACAGTCTTGGTCCCGTCGTTGCTCTGCAGCTGTGCCTTGTCGTGTTCTTTGTCGGTTGGGCTGACGGATGCAGGGACCTCGCGCTGGGCCGTGAGGCAGTGCACATTTCTTTGCCCGGGGACGAAGTCCCGCTCTATGTTGCGTGCAGTCTGCTGATTGCCGTAGACCGTGATGGCGCCTAACGGACCTGGTATCTTCATGCACAGGTACAGTCCGTGAATGGCTGCCTCAAACTTGTTGATAGAGCCCCGGCCCATGATGGCATTGTACGGATACACCATATCGACGATATCAAAGGTTATCTGCTCACTTCGGGCATTGGGTGCTACACCGAAGGAGAGAGGCAGTTCTATTTTGCCGACAGGAAAAGTGCCCTTGCCGCCGAAGCCATACAACGGGTTGTCTGAAGGCTTGAGCAGGCTGTGGCTTATGCCCATGCGGTCGAAGGCATGGAGGAAAATGATGTCTGCTTGACTACCATTGTCGACTAGGACTTTGTGCAGGTCCCAGCCTGCCACGCTGCAGTTGATAACCATGGCGTCGATGTGGGGGGCGCTGCGCAGGTCGACGTCTCGTGCGTCGAAGGTTAGCGGTACGTGGGACCACTTTGTCTGCACGACTGGGCCGGTGATGGCGACGTGGTTGATGCTGCGGTAGTGGTCCCGCTTCTGCCGCTCTGTGTCGAAGTCGGTGCTGGACCCCCCTGTGATCATATGAATGACTCCGCGATACGGCTGATCGGCGAAGTCTTCTTGTTTTGGGGCGTGGGGGTGGGGGATGTTTTGTTGTTGCTGGTGTGGAGGTGGGGGTGGGGGAGGTACGATTTGTACTTCCTGGTGGTGTTGGTATGCGTGGTGCGGTGGATGCAGGGCGGGGGCGTGGATGTATGGTGGAGGGGGTTGCTGATAAGTGTGCGCGACAACTCTAGGGTTGTCGGTTGGCTGCGCCCGTGCCATCCTGTCTCTGGTGGCCTTCGTCTCTGGGCAGTCTCTGGTTTGGTGGGCGCAGTCTTCGCCATGAAAAAGACAGTAGAATCGGCGCGGCGGCTGCGCACGCCCCGACCCCTACCACGAGTTCCATTTCCGCGGCCCTGGGGGGATATTCCTGGCGGCAAGGGGCGTCACCAGCGGGGTGCTGGTTGGCGATGTTGTGCACCTGCTGCTGATTGCGGCCGTCTCGACCGGAGTCTGGCTGCGGAGTCCTCGTCCACGTGCGGCTGGACTGTGGAGCATCTTTGGGTTTCCTCTGAGACTCAACCTTGCGCTGGTGGAGCTCTTCGGATTTGGCATATTTTCAAATAGCTGACATAATTCCTGGAGGTTGTTGGGTGGATCTCTGATGCAGTGGCTGTAAAGGACGCCGACGCGAAGGCCACTGATGGCGTAGTGGATGGCGATCTGGTCATCGACTGAGGGCAGCTGTGACTTGAGTGTCAGAAACTTGCGGTAATACTCCCGCAGAGTCTCCTTTTCCAGCTGCTTGCAGAGTGAGAGTTCGGCCAAGGCGTCGGTGTCTGGGCGGTACCCTTGGAAGTTGAGCATGAATTTGTCCCGGAGGCTTCTCCAGGAGTCAATGGACAGCGGGGGCAACCTGGTGAACCAGGTGAGAGCTGGGCCTTCGAGGGCGATGATGAAAGACTTGGCCATCGTGGCGTCGTCCCCTCCGGAAGATGCAACGACGACCTGATAACTCATGATGTAATGTGCTGGGTCAGTGCTGCCGTTGTACTTGGGATAGGTCCCTGCCCGGAAGTTGGCAGGCCAGGGTGTCACTTGCAGGTGTGGCGCTAGGGGACTTCGCTCGTCGAGGTAGTTGACCCCTTGGAATGGCACGGCGTGTGGGAAGGCGTGGTCGCGCTGGGGGAAGTGTAGGTCTTCCATTTGCGCGCGCTGTTGCAGGGGTGGCCCGTGCTGCAGGCCGAGGTGGCCTTCGCGTATGTCTTCCAGTTGTGCGCGCTGTTGCAGGGGTGGCCCATGCTGCAGGCCGAGGTGGCCTTCGTGCTGCATCAGCGCGATCTCCCGCTCGAGGTCCTGAGCCTTCTGCTCTTCGTCGCGTATCATTTGCCACACCTTGGCTAGTGCAGACACACGCTGGCGCTTGGCCTCCAGTATCTCTTTTTGCCTCTGGAGATTGTGGTTCTTGATGCGCAAGGCGTGCAGCTGTAGCTGTTCTTCCGCTGAGACGCCAAGGACTTCGCCGTCCTCGGTGAGGTCCGCGCCCTCCGGTGGGGCGAAGCCTGGGGGAGGTTGCGGTTGTCCTTCAGGGCCGCAGGTGCGGAGAGCATCGTCTTCGCAGGTGCGGAGAACGTCGTCTTCAGTAGCCTCTTGGTGGGTGGAGTGGGTGAGGGCGAGGGCCTTGCCCTTTTTTGCGGCCAGCAGTGCTGCCTTCGCAGCCTCGTCAGCCTTCGAGCTAGCTTTCTTGGGTGCCATCGCGGGTGGTTTTTTCGTAGCACGAACGGTGGGCGCCAAATGTTGGAACTTGCTATCTGGTGCAAGGGGATCCAACGGGGGTGAGTATTGACGTAAACAGGGTTCTCGCACGAGATGGCAAAAGCTCTGTTCATCCAGCCTCTCAAGGGCACTGTGCGGGGGTATTTATAGGTATATGAGTGCCCAGCGTCCTGTGTTAAGGACGCATGTGCCCTCAGACACCTAGGTTATCCCCGGAATATTCCCATAAAGCAGGGTTACAGACCGTAATTACAGGGATGCCTTTACAAATTAGGCCCGTAATGCGCAGCGGCCACGCAGGGCCTGTTACAATGGGCCGGATCACTCGTGGGCCTCCATGCTGGACGAGGTCGCAAGATGAGACGACCTCGTCACAGGTCTTCGTTCGGTGACTTATGGGACGAAGGGTGAGCCTGCCCGTTGTCTTGTCTCCGTTGGTCCAGCGATTACGGCAAAGGCATCGAGCGAAGGGTGGCGTCTTCGCCTTCGCCCCAACACTGAGTGCCCCAGATCTGGCACTCGGCACAGTTCTCTTTACCGAGTGTCACCCGGGGTACACTCGGCAAAGATTATTTCATTATACTTTGTCGAGTGCCACCCAGTTGACACTCGGCAAAGGCTTCTTTGCCGAGTGTCATCTTTGGACACTCGGCAAAGTATATTTTTACTTTTTTAATTTTGACAATCAAACTTTTTGTGGTATGTTCCTACATATGTAGACCTACATGTACCATTTTGGGACAATTAGAAAAGTGTTTTCTATAGCTAGTAGATTTAGTTCGTTTATTTGAATTTCTTTGGAAAATTCACATTTGAACTGCACGTCACTCGAAACTTGGAAAACCGTGCATGCAAACATAGTATCCATGCTATTTAGCACAAGTTACGACCGATTTCATGAGCAGACCGGAAACTTCGAGCACCATGCTCACTCAACATGGCCGTGAACTTGTCATCCAGTTGTTTAAAAATTGTATAAAACACAAACAAAGTCAAAAAATCATGAAACTTGTCCTCTGGAGATGATATCATATGTAGAGGCTGTGATAAAAATTTGAGAATGTTTCGAGAAAGTTGTGACGTACTATGTGTAGAAACCTAGGAGAACTACATTGAAAGTCTATGATTTCATGTGTAGTTCTTCTAGGTTTCTACACATAGTACGTCTCAACTTTTTCGAAACTTTCTCAAATTTTTATCACAACATCTATATATGATAGCATGACATATGGACAAGTTTCATGATTTTCTGACTTTGTTTGTATTTTATACAATTTTTAAACATATGGATGACAAGTTCACGGCCATGTTTAGTGAGCATGTTGCTCGAAGTTTCCGATCCGCTCCTAAAATCGGTCGTAACTTGTGCTAAGTAGCATTGATATCATTTTTGCATGCACGGTTTTTCAAGTTTTGAGTGACCTGCAGTTCAAATCTAAATTTTCCGAAGAAATTCAAATAAACGAACTAAATCTACTACCGATTGAAAACTCTGTTATAATTGTCCAAAAATGATACATGTAGGTCTACATAGTGTAGTAACATACCACAAAAAGTTTGGTTGACAAAATTAAAAAAATACAAATAAGCTTTGCAGAGTGTCCAAAGAAGACACTCGGTAAAGAGGTCTTTGCCGAGTGCCAAATATCTGGCACTCGACAAAGAAACATCTTTGCCGAGTGCTGACCCTCGGCCCTCGACAAAGGCTGACGACCGTCAGCTTTAGAACGGTCGCTGACGGCCCTTTGCCGAGCGCCACCTTTGACGAGTGTTTGCCACTCACATGTCTTTGCCGAGAGTTTTTTTGTGCCGAGTGTCCTGCACTCGGTAAACCAGTTCATTACCGAGAGCAGGACTTTGCCGAGTGCGGCTCTCGGCAAAGGCTGCTTTGCCGAGTGCTCGAGAAAAAACACTCGGTAAAGAGTCCGGCACTCGGCAAAGGCCCGGATTCCGATAGTGAATAAAGGTTTCACGATCAGATCCAAGGTAAGTGACGATTAGGGTTTTACACGTGTGTTGGAATGACCCCTTCTTATATATTTGTAGAGCGTATTAATGGGTCGTGGCCCATATTAAACCTATTATCCAAATATAAGTTGGACTCTAATCTGAATTATTTATGATTGTTACTTGGACATATCTTCAACATATTCTTTTCTTCTTTCTAAGGTGCAAATATTTAATTCACACAACACTATAGCCAATAGATTATTTATATGGTCGTGCAAAACACTGTTTTATATTATAGACTACAATATATATAGAGTAGAGCTTAAAATAGAAGATAGAGCAAGCGACAACTAAAGACATACGTACCATATCTTCTATATATAAGCGTCGATTGAGCTAGACCGGAGGTGTCTCATTACTGAAAGGCATTATCATCCTCCGGTCGAAGAATAATAGATTCCACGCCAAGGAGCCTAACTAGCACAAAATGGCTCTTGGACCTTGTTCAATTATACGTGGATCAAAGAGGATTAAATCCCTTTCTTATTTATTTTTGACTAGCAAGTAATTTAATCATCTCCAATCCTATTTAATCCACTTTTAAGAGTTTGTTTGATTAGAAGGGGTCGAAGGGGATTGAGAAGGCAGGGAAAATTGGAGGCCATCCTTTGCTATACAAAATTAAACAGTAAGATATTTCCTCCCCTTAAATCCCCCATAGAAAAACATGCAAAAAATAGATAAAAAAATCACAAGTCACACAAATTCTCGTGCAAAAAACACACACTTCATGGCTGCGGGGGCTCGGATTCGGAACCCCAGGGCTCAGGCTGAGTGGAGTAAACAATGAAGGGCTGGTGGGGTCGCGTCCCTCTAAAAAATGAAATTTTGTTTTGTAGTTCTATATCTTATGTTTAAAATAAAAGAGTTAGATTATAATAAGTTAAATTTTATTATGTTTTTAATATATATATATATATATATGTGTGTGTGTTTTTTAATTGTTATGACTAGTGACTGTTGTATATTATATATATACATGTATTCTATTTATTAATATTATAACTATAGTTATATATGTTGGCTCTCTCGAAGAAAAATCCTGGCTAGGCTTGCATGTTCCTTACCAATCCAATTTACTCATAAGACACCCATGTCTATTTACGATATTCGCTCTCCTTATTTTGTCTTCATTCGGTTTTCAAATGAGTTTTTGAGACCCTAAATAAATCTAAATTAAAATGTATCAAGTATAAAGTTTTATAACTATTTGAGATCTACATCTTTGGTTTTGGTGCTTGCTTCATTGAGGTCATTTAAAATAATTGAACTTCATGTTTGAAAATTCAATCGTAATTTTTCAAGCCTAAATGGTTTTAAATAAAAAAGTAGTCAACTAAGAAATTATATATCTTTTCAAATACTATAAATTTTATTCTGACCATCTCATCGTCCAAGACTATTTAAAAATATAAAAATTAATTTCAAATTAATTATAGAAACGCTTGGTTACGAAAAAAGGCCACTATATGTCTTCATTGGTGCTTTTCTTAAGAAAAGAGCTAATAAAAATCATATTTTTGTACTAACAATTTTTTAAAATCCGCTGGTAAAAATGCATTTACAACAGCGATTTGGATCATTGATTAATTTCTATTAGCACTTATACGTACATTATAAACCAACAATTAAAAATAGCTATCATCAACAAAAATAATAATTGTGCACTAGTGATTCCGCCCTCTCTCCCCCTCAAATAGACGAGAGGAATGTTTTCTCAATCCCCTTTCTTTATTGTGCCCTTCTCACTGGCATAGGGCTACATGCTTCCACTACATTGTGCCTCGTGTCGCGCCAATGAACCGAGCTCTGCCCATGGCAAGCTCTGCGTCGGCCATGCCCACGCTAAGGGCTTGTTCGTTTCTATCGGATTGGTGGGTCGGAACGATTCCTGACCGGATTGCTTCTTTAATTTATATAAACTTTGATTAGCTGGAACGATTCCGGGTGCAATCCGACGGAAACGAACAAGGCCTAAGTGAGCTCCATGCCGGGTGGGCCACTCACCAGCCACAAGCTCATCCCCACATTTGTGTTGGCGAGCTTGGCTCTGCGTCTGTGCTAGGACGACGCGCCGACGAGCTCCACGGTGACCCACGTCGGATCGGATGGCCACATCAGCGTTGAGTCTTGGCCATTTAGGAGATTTGAGAGAGGAGAGGAGGGAAATTTTATTGAGTCACTTACACACGGATCCATTTTGCTAGTAGATGGGAAAGAGATATAGTTTTTCTCAGTTTGCAACATCAGGCTTCCCCATTCCCCTTTAATTTTATTTTCTCAATATCTTATATTGATGCTCCATCTTGAGTTGTTCTAACACATGCCATGCATGCCAAATTAAATACACCACTCACAAACAAAAGGCAAGGGCACATAAGCATCTATACATGCTATTTTTCAATTGAGACAGGATGCTACATTGTGTTTGTTGTTGATACCTTTAGATAAATGTTAGGGTGAGATGCTCACATAAATTCATAAATATACCATTACTCCTATTTTAAAAAGATGATTTTTGGGTGTTGCAAACCTACACCCTTAAGATGAATCTCGTTCTTGTCGGGGACCATAATTAGGGGTACCCTCAAGACGCCTAATTCTCAGCTGGTAACCCCCATCAGCATAAAGCTGCAAAGGCCTGATGGGTGCGATTAAGTCAGGAATCAGTCCATACGAGTGACTCGATCACGCTTCGCCCGAGCCTAGCCTCGGACAAGGGCAGCCGACCTCGAGGGACTTCCGTCTCGCCCGAGGCCCCCCTTTAACGGCGGACACATCTCCGGCTCGCCCGAGGCCTTGGCTTCGCTAAGAAGCAACCCTGACTAAATCGCCGCACCGACTGACCAAGTTGCAGGAGCATTTAACGCAAAGGCGGCCTGACACCTTTATCCTGACGCGCGCCCCCCGGCAGAGCCGAAGTGACCGCCGTCACTCCGCCGCTCCACTGGCCGGTCTGACAGAAGGACAGCGCCGCCTGCGCCACTCCAACTGCAGTGCCACTCGACAGAGTGAGTCTGACAGGCAGTCAGACCTTGCCAAAGGCGCCATAGGAAGCTCCGCTCCGCCCGACCCAGGGCTCGGACTCGGGCTAAGACTCGGAAGACGGCGAACTCCGCTCCGCCCGACCCAGGGCTCGGACTCGGGCTAAGACCCGGAAGACGGCGAACTCCGCTCCGCCCGACCCAGGGCTCGGACTCGGGCTAAGACCCGGAAGACGGCGAACTCCGCTCCGCCCGACCCAGGGCTCGGACTCGGGCTAAGACCCGGAAGACGGCGAACTCCGCTCCGCCCGACCCAGGGCTCGGACTCGGGCTAAGACCCGGAAGACGGCGAACTCCGCTCCGCCCGACCCAGGGCTCGGACTCGGGCACAGCCCCAGAAGACGACGAACTCCGCTTCGCCCGACCACAGGGCTCGGACTCCGCCCTGGCCTCTGCCGAACGACCTCCGCCTCGCCCGACCCAGGGGCTCGGGCTCGGCCTCGGCAACGGAAGACAGATTCGACCCCAGCTTCGGAGGAGCCCCCACGTCGCCCGGCCTCGGGCGCGGGCCCGCCACGTCAACAGGGAGCGCCATCATCACCCTACCCCGAGCCGACTCGGGCCGCAGAGAACAAGACCGGTGTCCCATCTGGCCAGCTCCGCCAGATAGGCAATGATGGCGCCCCGCGTGTCCTGTGACGACGGCGGCTCTCAGCTCCCTTACGGAAGCAGGGGGACGTCAGCAAAGACTCGACCGCTCCGACAGCTGTCCCTCCGCCAAGCTCCGTTGCTCCTCCGACAGCCACGACATCACGCCAGCAGGGTGCCAAGATCTCTCCGGCTGCCACATTGGCATGTACTTAGGGCGCGAGCTCTCCCTCCGCTAGACACGTAGCACTCTGCTACACCCCCATTGTACACCTGGATCCTCTCCTTACGCCTATAAAAGGAAGGACCAGGGCCTTCTTAGAGAAGGTTGGCCGCGCGGGACCGAGGATGGGACAGGCGCTCTCTTGGGGCCGCTCGCTTCCCTCACCCGCGTGGACGCTTGTAACCCCCCTACTGCAAGCGCACCCGACCTGGGCGCGGGACGAACATGAAGGCCGCAGGATTTCCACCTCTCTCACGCCCGTCTCCGGCCACCTCGCCTTTCCCCCCTTCGCGCTCGCCCACGCGCTCGACCCATCTGGGCTGGGGCACGCGGCACACTCACTCGTCGGCTTAGGGACCCCCCGGTCTCGAAACGCCGACAGTTGGCGCGCCAGGTAGGGGCCTGCTGCGTGCTGACGAACAGCTTCCCGTCAAGCTCCAGATGGGCAGTCTCCAGCAACCTCTCTGGCCCGGGATGGTGCTCCGTTTCGGGAGTCTTGAGTTCATGTCCTTCGACGGCAGCTACGACATGATACTCCTTCCACCGCCGCGCGACAACGACAATGGCGGCCGACAACCCGCCCGCCGGCGGCGGAATCGACGACATCTTCCCCGCGGGGTGGAAGAACAACATTCGAGCTTACCCCGTCCTCTCCCCCGCCAACGGAGGAGGAGGCGGGGCAACCAAGGCCAAGCGGGAGGCCGCGCTTCGTCGGCCGTCGAGCGAATCGGTGCCCCCGACGCCCCAACGGAAGGCACGCCGGGCGTCGACCTCGCGTTCGAGACGAAGGCAAGCGCCGTCCCCCCGCGACGCGCTGATCCCGAGCAAGAAGACGACGCCAGCGCGCTCGCGGAGAGCTCGCAGGACGTCGCCCTCGTACCTGAGACGACGGTGCAACCAGTCCCCGATGTGACTACGTCGCTCCTCGTCGACCAAAAGGTACTGACTAACTCCCATCTTACGTCATTTCGACTCGGCCTCAACCCGCCTAGCAACCTCGCTTTGGCGGGCGCTCTCATTGAGGCGAGTGCAACCCCACTGGGGTTTCGTATGCGGTCGCCTTGGGACCGATTGACGAACGTCTCGACCTACGGGCCCTCTGGGTCCGAGGAAGATGACGATCCCAGCATCTGTTGGGATTTCTCTGGATTTGGCAACCCCAGTGCCATGCGGGACTTCATGACCGCATGTGACTACTGCCTCTCCGACTGTTCCGACGGAAGCCGCAACCTTGGCGACGAGGACTGCGGCCCAAGCCGCGAATGTTTCCACGTCGAGCTAGGGGATCCCTCCGAAGGCAACCATCTTGGCATGCCGGAGGACGGTGATTTTCCTAGGCCGGTGCCTCGAGCCGACATCCCGCGGGAGCTAGCTGTGGTCCCCGTTCCGGCGGGGGGTCACGACCCACAGCTCGAGCAAGTCCGCGGGGCGCAGGCCAGGCTCGACGAGGGAACAGGGGCGCTTGAGACGATCCGCCGGGACGTCGGGCAGGTATGGGCGGGCCAATCCCCGGCCGGAGAAATACGTCACATGCCCCAAGGTCTCCAGCACCGCGTCGCCAACGATGTCAGGGTCAGGCCGCCGCCCGCATCCAGCGGGGTCGGTCAGAACCTGGCAGCCGCAGCGATGCTCCTCCGCACGATGCCGGAGCCATCAACCACCGAGGGTCGGCGAATCCAGGGAGAGCTCAAGAATCTCCTGGAAGGCGCTGCGGCCCGACGGGCCGAGAGCACTGCCTCCCGAAGGCAGGGATACCCCTCGGAACCTCACGCCGCGACTTCCCGATTCATGCGGGAAGCCTCGGTCTACACCGGGCGCACGCGCAGCACCGCGCCTGCGGCCCCGGGCCACCTCGGCAACGAGCACCACCGTCGCGACCGTCGGGCCCACCTCGACGAAAGGGTGCGCCGAGGCTACCACCCCAGGCGTGGGGGGCGCTACGACAGCGGGGAGGATCGGAGTCCCTCGCCCGAACCGCCCGGTCCGCAGGCCTTCAGTCGGGCCATCCGACGGGCGCCATTCCCGACCCGGTTCCGACCCCCGACTACTATCACGAAGTACTCGGGGGAAACGAGACCGGAACTGTGGCTCGCGGACTACCGCCTGGCCTGCCAACTGGGTGGAACGGACGACGACAACCTCATCATCCGTAACCTCCCCCTGTTCCTCTCCGACACCGCTCGCGCCTGGTTGGAGCACCTGCCTCCGGGGCAGATCTCCAACTGGGACGACTTGGTCCAAGCCTTCGCCGGCAATTTCCAGGGCACGTACGTGCGCCCCGGGAATTCCTGGGACTTTCGGAGCTGCCGGCAACAGCCGGGAGAGTCGCTCCGGGACTACATCCGGCGATTCTCGAAGCAGCGCACCGAGCTGCCCAACATCACCGACTCGGATGTCATCGGCGCGTTCCTTGCCGGCACCACCTGCCGTGACCTGGTGAGCAAGTTGGGTCGCAAGACCCCCACCAGGGCGAGCGAGCTGATGGACATCGCCACCAAGTTCGCCTCTGGCCAGGAGGCGGTCGAGGCTATCTTCCGAAAGGACAAGCAACCCCAGGGCCGCCCATCGGAAGAGGCTCCCGAGGCGTCTACTCCGTGCGGCGCCAAGAAGAAAGGCAAGAAGAAGTCGCAATCGAAACGCGACGCTGCCGACGCGGACCTTGTCGCCGCCGCCGAGTACAAGAACCCTCGGAAGCCCCCCGGAGGTGCTAACCTCTTTGACAAGATGCTCAAAGAGCCGTGCCCCTATCATCAGGGGCCCGTCAAGCACACCCTCGAGGAGTGCGTCATGCTTCGGCGCCACTTCCCCAGGGCCGGGCCACCCGCAGAGGGTGGCAGGGCCCACGACGACGACAAGAAGGAAGATCACCAAGCAGGAGAGTACCCCGAGGTCCGCGACTGCTTCATGATCTACGGTGGGCATGCGGCGAATGCCTCGTCTCGGCATCGCAAGCAAGAGCGCCGGGAGGTCTGCTCGGTGAAGGTGGCGGCGCCAGTCTACCTAGACTGGTCCGACAAGCCCATCACCTTCAGCCAGGCTGACCACCCCGACCACGTGCCGAGCCCGGGGAAATACCCGCTCGTCGTCGACCCCATCGTCGGCAACGTCAGGCTCACCAAGGTCCTGATGGATGGGGGCAGCTGCCTCAACATCATCTACGCCGAGACCCTCAGGCTCCTGCGCGTCGATCTGTCCTCCGTCCGAGCAGGCGCTGCGCCCTTCCACGGGATCATCCCTGGGAAGCGCGTCCAGCCCCTCGGACGACTCGACCTTCCCGTCTGCTTCGGAACGCCCTCCAACTTCCGAAGGGAGACCTTGACGTTCGAGGTGGTCGGGTTTCGAGGGACCTACCACGCGGTACTGGGGAGACCATGCTACGCGAAGTTCATGGTCGTCCCCAACTACACCTACCTGAAGCTCAAGATGCCGGGCCCCAACGGGGTCATCACCGTCGGCCCCACGTACAAACACGCGTTCGAATGCGACGTGGAGTGCGTGGAGTACGCCGAGGCCCTCGCCGAGTCCGAGGCCCTCATCGCCGACCTGGAGAACCTCTCCAAAGAGGTGCCAGACGTGAAGCGTCATGCCGGCAACTTCGAGCCAGCGGAGACGGTTAAGGCCGTCCCTCTCGACCCCAGTGGCGACACCTCCAAGCAGATCCGGATTGGTTTCGGGCTCGACCCCAAATAGGAAGCAGTGCTCGTCGACTTTCTCTGTGCAAACGCCGACGTCTTTGCGTGGAGTCCCTCGGACATGCCCGGCATACCGAGGGATGTCGCCGAGCACTCGCTGGATATTCGGGCCGAAGCCCGACCCGTCAGGCAGCCTCTGCGCTGATTCGACGAGGAGAAGCGCAGAGTGATAGGCGAGGAGACCCACAAGCTAATGGCAGCAGGGTTCATCAAAGAGGTATTCCATCCCGAATGGCTTGCCAACCCTGTGCTTGTGAGGAAGAAAGGGGGGAAATGGCGGATGTGTGTAGACTACACTGGTCTCAACAAAGCATGTCCGAAGGTTCCCTACCCTCTGCCTCGCATCGATCAAATCGTGGATTCCACTGCTGGGTGCGAAACCCTGTCCTTCCTCGATGCCTACTCAGGGTATCACCAAATCCGGATGAAAGAGTCCGACCAGCTCGCGACTTCTTTCATCACGCCCTTCGGCATGTACTGCTATGTCACCATGCCGTTCGGTTTGAGGAATGCGGGCGCGACGTACCAGCGGTGCATGAACCATGTGTTCGGCGAACACATCGGTCGCACAGTCGAGGCCTACGTCGATGACATCGTAGTCAAGACAAGGAAGGCTTCCGACCTCCTCTCCGACCTTGAAGTGACATTCCGATGTCTCAAGGCGAAAGGAGTCAAGCTCAATCCCGAGAAGTGTGTCTTCGGGGTGCCCCGGGGCATGCTCCTGGGGTTCATTGTCTCCGAGCGAGGCATCGAAGCCAACCCAGAGAAGATCGCAGCCATCACCAGCATGGGGCCTATCAAGGACTTAAAAGGCGTACAGAGGGTCATGGGATGTCTTGCGGCCCTGAGCCGCTTCATCTCACGCCTCGGCGAAAGAGGTCTGCCTCTGTACCGCCTCTTAAGGAAGGCCGAGAGTTTCGCTTGGACCCCTGAGGCCGAGGAAGCTCTCGGGAACCTGAAGGCGCTCCTTACAAAGGCGCCTATCTTGGTGCCCCCAGCTGATGGAGAAGCCCTCTTGGTCTACGTCGCTGCGACCACTCAGGTGGTTAGCGCCGCGATTGTGGTCGAGAGGCAAAAAGAAGGGCATGCATTGCCCGTTCAGAGGCCAGTCTACTTCGTCAGTGAGGTATTGTCCGAGACCAAGATCCGCTACCCACAAGTTCAGAAGCTGCTGTATGCTGTGATCCTGACGAGGCGGAAGTTACGACATTACTTCGAGTCTCATCCGGTAACTGTGGTGTCATCCTTCCCCCTGGGGGAGATCATCCAGTGCCGAGAGGCCTCGGGCAGGATCGCAAAGTGGGTGGTGGAAATCATGGGTGAAACAATCTCGTTCGCCCCTCGGAAGGCCATCAAGTCCCAGGTGTTGGCGGACTTCGTAGCCGAATGGGTCGACACCCAGCTACCGACGGCTCCGATCCAACCAGAGCTCTGGACCATGTTTTTCGACGGGTCGCTGATGAAGACGGGAGCCGGCGCGAGCCTGCTCTTCATCTCGCCCCTCGGGAAGCACCTACGCTACGTGCTACGCCTCCATTTCCTGGCGTCCAACAATGTGGCCGAGTACGAGGCTCTGGTCAACAGGTTGCGGATTGCCATCGAGCTAGGGGTCAGACGCCTCGACGCCCGCAGTGACTCGCAGCTCGTCATCGACCAAGTCATGAAGAACTCCCACTGCCACGACCCGAAGATGGAGGCCTACTGCGATGAAGTTCGGCGCCTGGAAGACAAGTTCTTCGGGCTCGAGCTTAACCACATCGCTCGGCGCTACAACGAGACTGCGGACGAGCTGGCTAAAATAGCCTCGGGGCGAACGACGGTCCCCCCGGACGTCTTCTCCCGGGATTTGCATCAACCCTCCGTCAAGATCGACGACACGCCCGAGCCCGAGGCACCCTCGGCTCAGCCCGAGGCGCCCTCGGCTCAGCCCGAGGCGCCCTCGGTTCGGCCCGAGGTACCCTCGGCCCCCGGGGCCAAGGCACTGCACATCGAGGAGGAGCGGAGCGGGGCCACGCCTGATCGAAATTGGCAGACCCCGTACCTGCAATATCTCCGCCAAGGAGAGCTACCCCTCGACCAAGCCGAGGCTCGGCGGGTAGCGCGACGCGCCAAGTCATTCGTCTTGCTGGGCGATGAGGAGGAGCTCTACCACCACAGCCCCTCGGGCATCCTATAGCGATGCATCTCCATCGCCGAAGGTCAGGAACTCCTGCGAGAAATACACTCGAGGGCTTGCGGCCATCACGCAGCGCCTCGAGCCCTTGTCGGGAATGCCTTCCGGCAAGGCTTCTACTGGCCAACGGCGGTGGCTGACGCCACTAGAATTGTCCGCACCTGCGAAGGGTGCCAATTCTATGCGAAGCAGACCCACCTGCCCGCTCAGGCTCTGCAGACGATACCCATCACCTGGCCCTTTGCTGTATGGGGTCTGGACCTCGTCGGTCCCTTGCAGAAGGCGCCCGGGGGCTACACGCACCTGCTGGTCGCCATCGACAAATTCTCCAAGTGGATCGAGGTCCGACCCCTAAACAGCATCAGGTCCGAGCAGGCGGTGGCGTTCTTCACCAACATCATCCATCGCTTCGGGGTCCCAAACTCCATCATCACCGACAACGGTACCCAGTTCACCGGCAAAAAATTCTTGGATTTTTGCGAGGATCACCACATCCGGGTGGACTGGGCCGCCATGGCCCATCCCATGTCGAATGGGCAAGTGGAGCGTGCCAACGGCATGATTCTGCAAGGGCTCAAGCCCCGGATCTACAACGGCCTCAACAAGTTCGGCAAGCGATGGATGAAGGAACTCCCCTCGGTGGTCTGGAGCCTGAGGACGACGCCAAGCCGAGCCACGGGTTTCACGCCGTTCTTCCTGGTCTACGGGGCCGAGGCCATCTTGCCAACTGACCTGGAATATGGCTCCCCGAGTACGAGGGCCTACAACGATCAAAGCAACCAAGCTAGCCGAGAAGAATCGCTGGACCAGCTGGGAGAGGCTCGGGACAAGGCCTTACTACACTCGGCGCGGTACCAGCAGTCCCTGCGACGCTACCACGCCCGAGGGGTCCGGCCCCGAGACCTCCAGGTGGGCGACCTGGTGCTTCGGCTGCGGCAAGACGCCCGAGGGAGGCACAAACTCACGCCCCCCCTGGGAGGGGCCATTCGTCATCGCCAAAGTTCTGAAGCCCGGAACATACAAGCTGGCCAACAATCAAGGCGAGATCTACGGCAACGCTTGGAACATCAAACAGCTACGTCGCTTCTACCCTTAAGATGTTTTCAAGTTGTTCATACACCTCGCGCCCACGCAAAAGTTTAGTCATCAAGGAAGGGTCGGCCTCGCCTCGGCAAAGCCCGACCCTCCCTCGGGGGCTAAAAGGGGGGAGACCCCCTCTGCGTCGAATTTTTTCCTCGAAAAAAGATCTCTTTTTAGCAGAATTTCTTTCGTGCTTTTTGACTACTTCGAAAAGCGGATCCTGGAAACGACGGAGTACACGTAAGCAGCCAAGGCTGACCGAGCCGAGGGACTCCTACGCCTCCGGGATACGGATACCTCACTCATCACCTTCTGCGATAAGTAACTCGCGTTCAGATAAAGTGACTCCGTGGACCGGACAAGTCTTTACGTTCGGAAGCTCTTCTGCCGAAGCGGTCCTTCAAGCTTTCTCGACTGAGTCAGAGACAGGGCCTCATGGACGGGTGAAAGTACGCGTAAGCGGCAAGGCCGACCGAGCCGAGGGACTCCTACGCCTCCGGGATACGGATACCTCACTCATCACCTTCCGCGAAAAGCAACTCTCGCCCGCACAAACATCCCTGTTACCGACGAAAAAGTCCAGATGCTCGGAATAAGAGGAAAAAAGGCGCAGCTTTACAGCGCAGCGAGGGTGTGTTTTCTGGCCTCAGCGGCCGCAGAAGGCACACGCTACAAGGCGATCTGATCCTGCAGGCTCGGGTCTTCACGCTGGAAGGGGGCTATCACCCTCGGCATCGACGACACCTTCAGCGAGATCCGACCCAGCCTCGGATGGCGACGCGGTCCAGGGACTTCTCCGGGAATCCGGCCCGAGCAGGCGGCTCGGCCGGTTACCCCTGGGGCCTCGGCCAACCATCTTCCAAGGGCGCCAGCCCGACCCGAGGCCTCGGCTGATCGACTCCGGCGTCGGCCCCGCTGACGGGCAACCCGGCTAGGCTCCGGCCAACCAGGTTCCCATTTTCGAGCCAACTCCGCCTCTGTTCGTACTGATATCGCTACCCCTGGCCTCGGCTCATCGAAGAGCGGCCAAGGGGTCCCTTTAACTAAGCTAGAGGAGCCTCAGACAACAAGGCCGATCGAGCCGAGGGACTCCTACGCCTCCGGGATACGGATACCTCACTCGTCACCTTGACACGGGGCGACTCATGCTTGGTGAAGCGGTTCAGGTAATCAACAGGCGATACTTAGTGCTCGAAAATAAAGAAAAAACACGGCTCCGTGCCGAAATTACATACATGTTCAGGCCTCGACAGCCACAATGAACAAAGACACTGGCATCCAAGGTGCCATCACAAAAGGAACTCTGGTTCCGTCCCCGTGGGTACGAGCGGCCTCGAGCCTGCGGGGTGACGAACATCGGGAGGCTCGCCAGCGACCTCTGCAGCAGCAGCCATGGTCCCGGGTAGATGCGGCCACCGGAGGGCTCTTGTTCGCGGTCCCGCTCAAGGGACGCGAACCGGCCATCAAAGCCAAAGAGCGGGCCGCTCCCAAGTGCTCCGGCAGATCCTCGCTGCCGTCCTCGCCGCGAATGCGAGGGAAAGGACGGAATGTTGCATCCTAGCTGGACAGCAACAGTTCGCCTTCCCCGGCATGACTGGAGGACGTCTCCGTCGCAGCGCGGGAGGACGATTGCCACCACCAGAAGCTGGAAGAGGAGGTGGTTCGCCGACCCGCGCAGGAGGTAGAGCCCCGGCTCGCCTCGCTCCCCGCCCCAGCGAGGATGACGAACACCCCCGATGCTGAGGGCGGGATCATAGCCTGGTTTGCCTCTCCCCATCCAGGAGCTGGAGGTCACCGTCTTGGGTGACCACCGGCGGAGGGGAGCGACCAGGCTGTGTGATGAAAATCCTTGAAGCCGAACGATGGCTGAAAGGTACCAACTCCCACGGAGTTGCGTTCCTCCAACGAGGAGGCGGAAAGACGGCGGGTACCACCCATCCGGGGGCTTGGAAGATGGAAAGACACAACGCATGAGGGAGGAAGAAGACATGGTTGCCTTCCGAAAGGGGTCACCCTCCTTTTAAAGGCAACTCTCCCTGCGTGCGCCCTCAAACGCCACTGGCTGAGTCTTCTTCAACACGCTCCAAGGCCCTCCCCTGCGGCGCGGGGGCTGGGTCCCGCATGTCATGCAAACCGGCTCAGAGCAGAAGAAGCCAAACCGCCGCACGTGGTGCACACAACCGCCCAGCGGTTACAAGCGACCCCCCACTTTTGCCCAGACCAACGGGCGGAAGGGGCGGGCAGCCATGCAGGCGGCATGCAACCGCGCCAGGTGGACGCGCTTCTCCGACTTCTGACACGCCAGCTTGGAGGCCCAGGCCCACGCGTCACGCAACCAGCGCACCGGATGCTGCATGCGGGCAACTGCACCGCCACTTGCGCCACCGTCGCACCTCTTCGGTTGCGGAACCTGTGCCGCGACTCGAGGCGACCCAGCGCACGACCCAGCAGCGCCAGCCTGGTGCGACGGTCAATGCGGCCGAAAGTGGGCCGGCAGTAGTGACGGTGGCAGGCGGGCGGGAGCAGCAGTCACGTCGTCAGCCAGGCTCACGTCCCATCTAAGGGTAGCAAGAGAGCCTCCTCCCACGGCGTGAAGATGGTGCGCCCGTGATCCGTTCCTCGAATGGCTCGCGCACGCGCAATGGCCGCCCCGCCAACCACTCGCCCCGTCGCATTAACTCCGCGGCGGAACAGGCGGCGTTTCTGGCAGGAGAAGCGGGCGACGCTTCGCCTTCGCCGTGATAACCGCGCCAAAAAAGGTACGCCACGTCGTTCGATTTCGTATCCTTTTCCTTTTTCCTCTTTCTCTATCTCTTGCAACAGGGACCGGGAAAGGGGGATACCCCGAAAAGGATCCTTCCCTGTGAAGGAACCGGGCTCTGAGCCCCCCCTACTGATCAGAGGTTCGAAGACTGGCCCTCCGAGGGGTTCAACAGTCGCCTCAGATCGCGTGGGCCCTACACCCACTACTGGTCAGAGGTTCGAAGGCCGGCCCCCCGAAGGGCTCCACGGCCGCCTCAGGCTACTCGGGCTCCGCGCACATTACTGATCAGGGGTTCGAAGGCTGGCCCCCGAAGGGTTCACAGTCGCCTCAGACGCCGAGCGAGGGATGACCAGGGGTACGTTCGATACATAACCGAGGCTCGGGCTGCGCTCCCGAGGTACCCTAGGACATTTCCGAGACCAGCGGGAGCGATCTTGTAACGGAATCCCATCGGAGGGAGGCATCGAGCCCTCGGACCCCGTCGCCAGGGGACCGGGTCCGGCAGATCACCCGCAGGTACTTTTGGGCGTGCCTCTGGGCCCCTAGCCGACCCCCAACGAACGGGGCACGGACGTCCACTCGGATTACCCGCTTGCAGCTCACCGGAGACACCATGTTCGGTGCCCATCGAGGGTAACATGGCGCTCTCCCCCCTCCTCCTTGCGGAAAGGCGACGTAGGGGCGTATGTAAAAAGCCGAGTCTGTCCCTGATCGCCCTCTCGCCCTGTGCGGAGGCTCGGGGGCTGCTCTCGCAAACCCGGCTCCGGCCAAACCGTTGACAGCGTCAACATACCAGCCCGAGAGCTTGGGCCCCGACCGTGCACCCGGGCTACGACCAGTTCGCATGAGGGAACAACCAGACCAGCCGAAGCATTACGCAAGGCATTAAGACCTCGAAGGAGTGAAACCACTCCTCCGAGGCCTCGGGGGCTACACCCGGCGGGTGCGCTCGCGCGCACCCACCGGAACAAAATGCAACCGAGAAAGGCTGGTCCCCTTGCAAAAAAGTGCGACGAAAGCCTCCAAGCGAGTGCTAACACTCCCTTCGAGGCTCGGGGGCTACTGTCGGGGACCATAATTAGGGGTACCCTCAAGACGCCTAATTCTCAGCTGGTAACCCCCATCAGCATAAAGCTGCAAAGGCCTGATGGGTGCGATTAAGTCAGGAATCAGTCCATACGAGTGACTCAATCACGCTTCGCCCGAGCCTAGCCTCGGACAAAGGCAGCCGACCTCGAGGGACTTCCGTCTCGCCCGAGGCCCCCCTTTAACGGCGGACACATCTCCGGCTCGCCCGAGGCCTTGGCTTCGCTAAGAAGCAACCCTGACTAAATCGCCGCACCGACTGACCAAGTTGCAGGAGCATTTAACGCAAAGGCAGCCTGACACCTTTATCCTGACGCGCGCCCCCCGGCAGAGCCGAAGTGACCGCCGTCACTCCGCCGCTCCACTGGCCGGTCTGACAGAAGGACAGCGCCGCCTGCGCCACTCCAACTGCAGCGCCACTCGACAGAGTGAGTCTGAGAGGCAGTCAGACCTTGCCAAAGGCGCCATAGGAAGCTCCGCTCCGCCCGACCCAGGGCTCGGACTCGGGCTAAGACCCGGAAGACGGCGAACTCCGCTCCGCCCGACCCAGGGCTCGGACTCGGGCACAGCCCCAGAAGACGACGAACTCCGCTTCGCCCGACCACAGGGCTCGGACTCCGCCCTGGCCTCTGCCGAACGACCTCCGCCTCGCCCGACCCAGGGGCTCGGGCTCGGCCTCGGCAACGGAAGACAGATTCGACCCCAGCTTCGGAGGAGCCCCCACGTCGCCCGGCCTCGGGCGCGGGCCCGCCACGTCAACATGGAGCGCCATCATCACCCTACCCCGAGCCGACTCGGGCCGCAGAGAACAAGACCGGTGTCCCATCTGGCCAGCTCCGCCAGATAGGCAATGATGGCGCCCCGCGTGTCCTGTGACGACGGCGGCTCTCAGCTCCCTTACGGAAGCAGGGGGGCGTCAGCAAAGACTCGACCGCTCCGACAGCTGTCCCTCCGCCAAGCTCCGTTGCTCCTCCGACAGCCACGACATCACGCCAGCAGGGTGCCAAGATCTCTCCGGCTGCCACATTGGCATGTACTTAGGGCGCTAGCTCTCCCTCCGCTAGACACGTAGCACTCTGCTACACCCCCATTGTACACCTGGATCCTCTCCTTACGCCTATAAAAGGAAGGACCAGGGCCTTCTTAGAGAAGGTTGGCCGTGCGGGACCGAGGACGGGACAGGCGCTCTCTTGAGGCCGCTCGCTTCCCTCACCCGCGTGGACGCTTGTAACCCCCCTACTGCAAGCGCACCCGACCTGGGCGCGGGACGAACACGAAGGCCGCGGGATTTCCACCTCTCTCACGCCCGTCTCCGGCCACCTCGCCTTTCCCCCCTTCGCGCTCGCCCACGCGCTCGACCCATCTGGGCTGGGGCACGCGGCACACTCACTCGTCGGCTTAGGGACCCCCCCCCCCCGGTCTCGAAACGCCGACAGTTCTCAAGATTTGGATGACAATGGTTCAAAGAGTCATGAATATTCTGACTTCAGATCTTTCCCTGTTTGCCAAATAGCCTCTTCTTCTGAGTTAGGATTCCAGTACACTTTACACATCCTAATGGCTCAACTTCTAGTTACTCTTTTAGCCAAAAAATCCTTACAAGATTTCCTCATACGTAAGATCTTCCCTCACATTAACTTTTATAGAGGTATCGATTCCTCTAGTACAAGCAAACACTTCTTCAGTTTGGATACACAAGAATACATCGTGTATTCTGATGAGCTCCCTAGATGATCAAACTGATAATCTACTTTTTACTTGTCTTTCAAGAACCTTAAAAATCCAATAAACCATGGTTCTAACTTATCTTTTACTTCGAACCTCTTAATTCCTTTCATCGATCACACTTTAAGAACACATAGTCTCCCACTAAAAACCAAATCTCTTCTTTGTGTATTAGGATAACTATTTCTATCGAGATTGTGCCTATTTTAAGTTGTCTCTGACCATCCGTACTTGCTCCTCGACATCTCCAAGCACACCTGGTCCAGACATCTAACTCTCAATAATCTAGTTCTAAAACAATGGGGTTTTCCACTTATGTCCATACAATGCCTCAAAAGGTGCCATCTTGAGACTTCTAGTGACTGTTGTTGTATGAAAACTCACCATAAGGAAAACTGTAGTTCTAGTTGGTAGCATATTGTGTTGCACAAGCTCTCCACATATCCTCTAGTATCTAGTTAGTCTTCTCCATTTCTCTACCAGTTTGGGTGATATGGAACTAAACTTCAATGCAATTATCAAGGATTCATATATGCTTTTCTAGAAATGTGACATGAATTGAGAGCCTCTATCATATACGATCCTCTTGGGGACATATAACTGTACCAAATTAGGTCTAGTTGTAAGTTGTATTGACAAGAAAAAAGTGAGCGACCTTTGTTAGTCGATACATTATTATCTATATTAAAGCATAAAATCTCTAAGTGTGGGGCAATATAACTATAAAGTCCATTCCAACTTCTTCCTACTACATCAACTCAGGTATCTTCAGTGACTGAGGTAATCCTACAGGCCTTTGATGCTCTACTTTAATCCTCTAGAATGTATCTCACAAAGCTACATATTCAACCACATTTCTCTTTAGTCAAAACCACACGTATGTTTCCTTGAGATTTAGATACATCTTGGTACGTTTGGGTTGTATAGAGTATGCTGACTCAGATATCTTTAATTGTATACCATACTATTCCCTGATCATTTATTCTAAAGCCTTGTGCCTTACCAACTATCATAACTTCCATGATCTCTATAATCTTCCTCATCTTCCAACTGACCCTTGTGTATCTCCTATTCCTATGTGGGTGCCACTTCTAGTTCCATTATATTAGTTATAATACTCATGTTAAGTTACTCAAACTCCTTGCACAACTCCTTCAACACAGGTGTTGTTCGTACCTCATTAACATAACTTCATGCCTATGAATGTCGGCTAGCAACCTTGAAGGTCTTAATAGGCAAAAATTAGTGGAGACTAACATGCCGAGGCAGGCAACTCTACCACAAAAGATTCGTTAGTCTACATGACAAGGTCATGAACTCAGATGAATAATGAGCTAAGGGGTAGACGTACAATTCTTCTTGTATGAATAGAGAGTTTCTCTTGCCTAAATCAGTTGTTCGTACAAGTGAAACTCGGGGGGCTACGGTAAAGGATATGTACCAAGGGTATCTCAAGAAGTCGGATATAAATGCAGCGGTTTTAAGGGCACAACTCAGTGAAGCTCACAACTTGGCCAAGACGATAATTCGGTCACATACACAACTTGGCCAAACCCGCGACTCGGATTCGGACAACAGGTCGGAACGACTGAGGCAATAGCATCGGAGAAAAGATCGGGTGTCAAGATGATGAGACTTATCTGCATTATTCTATTGTAACAAACGACATTCGGAATATAAGGAGTCACATCCAAAGTATAAGGAGTCGTTTGGATAGAGAAAAACTCGCATCTATATCCGTGTTTCTTGTAAACAGTCTCCTTCACACGGTTATAAAAGTGAGGGGAAGATGATCTAAGGGGGGACGATCAATCAGAAACATAGTTACCCGCAAACTAGACGTGGGGTATCATCTCATTCTGTATTTTACTTTCGAAACTTTATCTGTGACCATACCTATCTCCAATGTCTTAAACGCTATCGAGATTTTCTCGACACACCTGGAGTGCTTTCAGGACGCTTGTAGTATTATCATTCATCTTTATATGGAATCCGGCCGGCCATCCAACTGCCTGAAAATGAAACATCGAAACGGAAACTCAATTGCCCCGTTTTATTTTTGTCCTGAATAATGCATGCATGTTCTATCTGTACAGGACAGCTAGATGCCTGCAGACGGCAGTACTGGCTAGCTGAACTGTGGCCGTAGCTTTCAGCAGGAATTTTTTTTTTTTGCTGCTTTGCGTCATTATCAGGCAATTTAAATTAACCGCAGATTTGGATTGCACCGTATATATAGTCACACGTGAAAAAGAGCTCGACCTTTTTCTGTGCACACTGTCACTCATTTTCCCGTGTTTATTATACTACAGGAGCTTTATATTTTGTTTTTTTATTCGTAAAAGATCTATATACTAACTTGTGCATTACATATATCACTACCGGAATTCGGGTCTTTACCGAGTGCTCGGCTCTTTGCCGAGTGCTTTTTGTCGGCACTCGGCAAAGTCCTGCTCTCGGTAACGAGTTCGTTTACCGAGTGTAGGACTCTCGGCATAGAAATACACTCGGCAAAGTATTCTTTGCCGAGCGCCGAACACTCGGCGAAGGCGGCGCTCGGCAAAGGACCGTCAGCGGCCGTCTAGAGCTGACGGCCGTTAGCCTTTGCCGAGGGCCAAGCCTTGGCACTCGACAAAGAAGATTCTTTGCTGAGTGTTAACCGGCTGACACTCGGCAAAGCTTTCTTTGCTGAGTGTCATTTCTGGACACTCGGCAAAGTATATTTTTATTTTTTTATTTTCCCAACCAAACTTTTTGTGGTATGTTACTACACTATGTGGACACTCGGCAAAGTATATTTTTATTTTTTTATTTTCCCAACCAAACTTTTTGTGGTATGTTACTACACTATGTAGACCTACATGTACTATTTTGGGACAATTAGAAAAGTGTTTTCTATAGCTAGTAGATTTAGTTCGTTTATTTAAATTTCTTCGGAAAATTCAGATTTGAACTGTAAGTCAATCGATACTTGGAAAACCGTGCATACAAAAATGATACCCATGCTATTTAGCACAAGTTACGACCGATTTCAGGAGCGGACCGGAAACTTCGAGCAAGATGCTCACTAAACATGGTTGTGAACTTGCCACCAGTTGTTTAAAAATTGTATAAAACACAAACAAAGTTAGAAAATCATGAAACTTGTCAACGTGTCATGATATCATATATAAAGGCTATGATAAAAATTTGAGAAAATTTCGAGAAAGTTGTGTTGCACTATGTGTAGAAACCTAAGAGAACGACATTGAAACTCTATGATTTCATGTGTGGATCTCTTAGGTTTCTATACATAGTGCGTCACAACTTTCTTAGAACATTCTCAAATTTTTACCACAGCCTCTACATATGATATCATGGCATGTGGACAAGTTTCATGATTTTCTGACTTTGTTTGTGTTTTATACAATTTTTAAACAACTGGATGGTAAGTTCACGGCCATGTTTAGTGAGCATGGTGCTCGAAGGTTCCGGTCTGCTCCTGAAATCGGTCGTAACTTGTGTTACCTAACATTGATATCATTTTTGCATGCACGATTTTCCATGTTTCGAGCCACTTGCACTTCAAATCTGAATTATCCGAGTAAATCCAATTAAAAGAACAAAATCCAATAGTCATAGGAAACAATTTTATAATTGTGCAAAAATGGTAACATGTAGGTCTACATAGTGTAGCAACATACCACAAAAAGTTTGGTTGACAAAATAAAAAATATATTTTGCCGAGTGTCACACAATGGCACTTGACAAAGTGTTCTTTGCCGAAAGCCAGACGGGAGGCACTCGGCAAAAACTCTAAGGACATGCTTTGCCGAGTGCATGTCAGTGGACACTCAGCAAAGAGGTCTTTACCGAGTGCCGGATCCGGGGCACTCGGCAAAATGTATTTTTTAATTAAAAAAATCTTTGTCGAATGCTCACGATTTGGCACTCGGCAAAGACTTTTTCGTTGACAGTAAACAAAGCGCCGCCGCACTCTCTCCTCTCACTCTCTCAATCTCACCACACTCTCACCCGTCGCACGCCGCCTCACCGCCCGGACGTCGCCTCGCCACGCGCACGCCACCCAGCCGCTGCCGCGCCCCCGCCATTCTCACGCCGCCCAGCCCCTCCCCGCCATCCTTAGGCCGCCCGCCCTTCCCCGCCGTCCTCACGCCGCCACGGTCGCCGCCCTCCCTGCCATCCTCACGCCGTCACGGTCGCAGCCCCTCCCCGCCATCCTCACGCCGCCCCGCCGCTCCCCGGCAAAGGTCACATTTATTTATTTATTTATATGTGTACATGTGGTATATTTATTAGTAGAATAAAGTGCATGTGGTATATTGTTTTGTTTGTCTCGATTTGATATAGTGTATAGATGGATGTATTTGTGATTGACGACCATTGTGTCAATTTGATAAAGTGCATGTGCTATATTTATTTGTTTGTCTCAAATTTGATATAGTGCATCGTTTGATGTGGAGGTGCTGCCAAAAATTTAAAAGTATGGAGGACCGTCAGTGTATGTAGTATATATAATAAAAATGTAGTTTGCATGTAGTTATGTAGCCATCCCCGTGCGTCAGCCATCGTGCTGTTACTTATATTTGCAGGCTTTGGAAACCTCCTCGTGCAAGGGAGGTGCTGCCAAATTTTTTTGTTGGTAGGCTTCTTTATATATGTTAGAGGATGGAGGACCGTGAGTGGATGTACACGGGTCGTGTAGGAAGGAATGATGTCACCCCTGAATGGATTAGAAAGACCGATGATTTCGTGGAATGGGCGTATGGCGAAGCTACTAAAGGAGCAAGTCTAGTCCCATGTCCGTGCAGCAAATGTGTTAACCGGAAAAGAAAATAAAGAAGTCCATGGTATAACATATTTCAAAGAATGGATTTACGCCGAGCTATACTCGGTGGATCTTTCATGGTGAAGCGCATCGTACGAGAGAGGAGGTGCTGAGACAACGCGTCAAGGATTATGATGCCGATGTGGGGGTAGCGGATATGTTGAACGACTATCACGAGGCATAGTACGCCGGAGGATGTACGGATGACGAGCCAGAGCCGACTGCAAAGGCGTTCTACGACATGTTTGACGCGGCACAAAAGCCCCTTCACGACCAGACAAAGGTTTCTCAACTGGATGCCATTGGGCGTGTAATGGCGTTCAAGTCGCAGTACAACATGAGTCAAGACACATTCTATGGCTTGTTGACGGTTATTGGGAGCCTGCTTCTGGAGGATCACGTTCTACCAAAGAGCATGTACGAGGCACAAAAACTCCTTCGTGCACTCAAGATGACGTATGAGCAGATTCATGCTTGTCTGAAGGGCTGCGTGCTATTTAGGAAAGAATACGCGGAGGCAAAGTACTGTCCCAAGTGGAAATCGTCTAGGTTCATGGAGGTAGACTCTGGTGATGGACAGAAGAGGCAGCTCGACATCCCCTTGACAATCCTACGACACCTTCCGTTCATACCAAGGATCCAGCGTCTATATATGACAGAGGAATCCGTGAAACAGATGACATGGCACAAAAATGGAAAACGATACAATCCTGACAAGATGGTGCACGCATCCGATGGTGAAGCATGGAAACACTTTGATGCCATTCACCGTGAGAAAGCCAAAGAGGCTCGTAATGTACGTGTTGCGCTAACCACAGATGGGTTCAATCCCTATGGAATGAGCGCTGCCCCGTACACATGTTGGCCCTTGTTTGTTATCCCAATCAATCTCCCCCCTGGTGTGTGCTTTCAAAGGCAGAATATATTCGTGTCGTTGATAATTCCCGGACACCCGGAGAATAAAATGGGCGTGTACATGGAGCCTTTGATTGATGAATTGGTACGTGCCTGGGAGGAAGTAGTATGGACGTATGACTGAGCTACGAAGACAAACTTCAGAAAGCATGTTTGGTACCAATACTCCATGTATGACTTACCGGCGTATGGGCTATTCTACGCCTGGTGTGTTCACGGTAAGTTCCCATGCCCAGTTTGCAAGGAAGCTCTTAGGTTCATTTGGTTGAAAAAGGGTGGCAAATATTCGTCCTTCGATAAACATTGACAATTTCTCCCTCCTGACCATCCATTCCGCCTAGACATCAAGAACTTTACAAAAGGTGTCGTAGTGATAGACCGTCCACCTGCAATGATGACTGGTGCTAAAATTTGTCAACAGATAGATGGGCTCGTGGCCAATATAGAAGGTGGTTTTGTGGGATATGGTGAGCATCATATGTGGACACATAAGTCTGGCTTGACTCGGCTCCCCTATTATGACGACCTGCTCCTTCCACACAACATTGACGTGATGCACACTGAAAAGAATGTTGCCGAGGCACTTTGGGCAACAATTATGGACATTCCTAATAAGTCAAAGGATAACGTAAAGGCACGAGTGGATCTGGCAGCGTTATGTGATAGACCAAACCAAGAGATGAAGTCGCCAAGTGGTGGAAAGACATGGAGAAGGCCTAAGGCCGATTTCGTCCTAAGCAGGGCCCAGAGGAAGGAAGTACTTCAGTGGATCAAGATGTTGATGTTCCCTGATGGGTATGCAGCTAACCTGAGTAGGGGTGTGAACTTATCTACTATGCGAGTCTTGGGGATGAAGAGTCATGACTTCCACATATCGATTGAACGGATTCTTCCTGCGATGGTTTGAGGCTATGTCCCTGAGCATGTCTGGCTAGCGCTTTCAGAGTTGAGCTATTTCTTCCATCAGCTTTGTGCAAAAGAGTTATCTCGGACCGTGGTTGCAGACTTGGAAAGATTGGCACCTGTGTTACTGTGTAAGCTTGAGAAGATATTTCCACCCGGCTTCTTCAATCCAATGCAGCATTTGATTCTTCATCTCCCCTATGAGGCACGAATGGGGGGCCCGTGCAGGGAGTTGGTGCTATCCAATCGAGAGATGTCTAAATACTATTCGAAAGAAATGTAGAAATAAATGCAAAATCGAGGCTTCCATTGCAGAGGCATACATTCTAGAGGAGGTGTCAAAATTCACAACAACTTATTATGGTGACAAACTGCCGAGCGTGCATAATCCACCCCCTCGTTACAATGATGGCGGCAATGAATCAAACCTTAGCATATTTCGAGGCCAACTTGGAAGTGCAAGTGGCTCGACCACCAAGACCCTGACACATGAAGAGTGGCGGCATATCATGCTATATGTATTGACCAACCTTGAAGAGGTGACGCCATACATGGAACCGTTTCTTCATGAATTCTGGCGTCGATCAAGGGACCCCACTTCATAGGAATATGACACTCTTCTTAGAAAGGGTGCGAGAAATGGATTGTCCGATTTCATTTTCTGGTTCAAACGTAAGGTACGTGCTTAATTTGTCAAAGAGATCCGTCTATGAACTTAATTTAGCGTCTTTTAACTTGCGAATACTTGCAGGGCCAAAGAGATCCGTCTGAGTGCCGAGTTTAGACAAGTAGCCAACGACTTTGCTTATAGGGTGAAGAAATATTCTGGGTATGACGTCAATGGATACCGTTTTCGCACAACAAACTACGACCAAAGTCAGCCCAATCGGAAAACAACGTGTTCTGGAGTCTTTACGCCCGGCCTTGACGATGTCGATTATTTTGGACGAATCGAAGAAATATATGAGCTCAATTTTTATGGTTCCAAACCTCTTACTCCAGTGATATTCAAATGTCATTAGTTTGACCCTCAAGTGACGAGACGGACACATTCTAATCTTAGGATAGTCAAAATTCGACAAGATTCCACCTTACCAGGAGACGATGTCTATATCGTGGCCCAACAGGCCACACAAGTGTATTATCTCCCATATGCGTGCTAAACGAAAGAACATCTTAAGGGTTGGGATGTTGTGTATAAGGTATCGCCGCACGGGAGATTACCTGTTCCTAACGATGAAGATTATAACTTAGACCCGGACACATATGATGGAGAGTTCTTCTAAGAAGATGGGCTAGAAGGGCGATTTGAGATAGACTTAACCGAAGCTATCGAAATGGACGTAGATAATGAAATGGTTGTTGATGAGGAGGATGATGAGGTGCAAAATGATAATGACTTAGTAATCCTTGAAGGCAATGACATTAATGACGAACTTGCGCCTTCCGATGGTGTTGACTATGAAATGGTTGATAGTGATGATGAGAGTTATGATCCGGCTAACCCCGACACATATGAAGATTATTTTTAATCGATGTAATGATATATGACTTTTTATTTCGCACCTGTTTTTAAATACATATTTTTATATGTGCTTATTTGTTTACTCTTAATTGTAGGTTTTTGGACAAATATGGTGGGCGGTTGGCTGAGGAGGAGGAGGGGGAGGAGGAGCAGGACGGCGGATGAGGCAGAGCAGGACGAGACACAGCAGGCGGTGCAACAGGACAACCTTGTCCAGCAGCAGGCGGTGCAGCAGGATGACGACGACCAACAGCAGGACGACGACGAAGCTCAGGAGACAGCCTCAGGTTCTGGCGCCTCGGATTCGAGGAGCGTCTACCTGCGAGGTCCCGCGAGTCTCCCTCAGCGTCCCATACTTCGGGACAGGCGGCCGCTGATTCGGTCGGATGGGGAGAGGCATGTAACTTTATGTTCTTCATTCTTGTTCATATTATGTGTTCAAAATCATAATATAAACTAATACTTTTTATTTATCACTTGGACAGGTCTTGGACGGTCGTGGATTATGCTGGGGGTCATCGTCGCAACCCCAATGGCATCCTCGGCCTGCTGTGCAGGGAACATTTCCCTGGATTGGTTGAGTATGCGCGGAGTGACGGGCCCAGCCTACAGCTTCGACCACTACGCCGTTGCCCTCGATCCAGTAGACCGGGACGACCGGGAATTCAATAACAAGGCGGAGCAGGTGAAGCAAGAGCTGTGGGTAAGTCTTAGTATAATGTAAAATATGTCGCATTCATTGCAAATTCTTGAAATAATGTATGGATACATTGTTTTTGTATGCAGGATTTCTTCAGATGCGAGGCTGGATATGAGGCTAGAGCGGATGTGGTGGCCACCACGAGCTGTAAGAAGCTCGTCGTGAACATGCACTATGAGGCCCGAATCTAGGCCATCGGCTCCGTCGTTGGGGAGAAGGTGACCAAGCAACAAGCCCGAACCATGTCGTTGACCAGGGACCAGTACCTGCAGGTAAAGTCATGCATGTTTGGTACCAGTACTCTATGCATGAATTTTATTTTATCTTCTCATATGCACTTTACGTGTTTACTTTGTAGATGATTCCATATTGGTGCGCCACACATCCTTTGTGCTGGGAGCACATGGTGGATAGGTGGTGCTCGCCTGAGTGGGACGAGGCGCACAACGCTAGCCGAGAACGGCGTATGATGATGCAAGGTCCCTCCCACCACCAAGGCAGCCGGAGCCTAGGCCAATATGCAGAAGCATGGGTAAGCCCTCTTTTTTATTTAGGTATATAGCACTAGATTAGATATTATTTCTAACTATCTCGTTGGTTTTTTTGCAGTCGGCGTCACATGGTGGCCGACCTTGCTCCATCTTCTCGGTCTATGCTATGGCCCATAAGGGCAAGGCGACGTCCGACGTCACCTACAACCTGTATGACGGGCCCGAGGCCTACAACAACCCCGCCGTCTACAGCCGCCTTCATGACTACACCGCCATGGCGCAGGAGGTCCATGGCCTAGAATATGATCCGAGCACCGAGCAGATCGACCCCAATGTGCTTATGAGGGTCGGAGGAGGCAAGAGACATGGGCGGTACTGGATTGCCGACGGGGCAATCGACTCGTCCTCCACTCCCACTCTGTCTCAGGTGCGGGCAAGGAGCACGGGCTCGAGTCCAGCCATACGACCTCGGCTCGACAGCTCACAGCTTCGCATACCGCAACTCGAGGTTAGTGCTTCTGTAACTCGTCATTCCTTGAGTTATATACCTTCTCTTTGAGTTACTATAACGTTGGCTTGTAATATTACGGACCCAGCTAGAAGAAGAGAGGAGGGAACGCTTGGCAGAACAACAGAGGATGGCGGAGATGTTTCAATACATGCAGAGCCTTGGCGCCGCACAGGGTTTCGCTTCGCCACCTCCATTGTTCCCTACAATGGACCCTGCTCTATTCCATACTCCTGTGAGTATCAAAATTGTAGTTAGATGTTGGTAATGCATCTGGTATAACGCATGCAATCTCTTCTCTGTACAGGGCCAATCTGGGGCGGCATCCAACAACCCTCATGAAGCGCCCAGCCCAACGCAGCACCAGTCCAACCGCCCACCTCAATGAGAATTATGTTTTTAGTATTCAGACTACAAAACTTCTGTTGAATACTTATATCAGAGCTTGAGACTTATGTGTTGATACTTCTGAACTTGTGTTGATACTATTTTTTTTGAGAACTTGTATATTAATGTTTGTGTTGCATATTTATGTCTGTGATGATATCTGTGATGTATATATGTGATATCTATGATGTATCTTTTGTTTGTTTGGATGGAATAGGAAAAACAAATAAAAAGGTGTGTACTGGTCACTTTGCCGAGTGTTATACTCGGCAAAGAGGGGCTTTGCCGAGTGTCAGGACCATAGCACTCGACAAAGAACCAAGACCTGGGCACCGGTATAGGTTCTTTGCCGAGTGTAGTGGCCCTGGCACTCGGCAAAGAGACACGCTTTGCCGAGTGCCATATAAAGCACTCGGCAAAGAACCTGACATGGGGACCCGCTGACGGATTTTTTGTCGAGTGCTGGACGGCAGACACTCGGCAAAGAGGTAACTTATTTGCCGAGTGTATTAGGAGACACTCGGCAAAGGTAACTCCTTTGCCGAGTGTCACCTAGGACACTCGGCAAAGACGCCGTCTCCGTCAACCCGGCGCCGTGACGGTGGCTTTTCTTTGCCGAGTACTGCCTGGCACTCGGCAAAATCTGTGCCGAGTGTCCAAAAAAGTAGTTGGCAAAGAAGGCTTTGCTGATGTACTGTTCGTCGAGCCCTTTTTGCCGAGTGCGACACTCAGCAAAGCCTATACCGAGTGTTTTTCAGGCTTTGCCGATTCCGGTAGTGTATATGCTGTTGATCTTAAAACGGTAATGAAACTGCGAGAGTTAGTGGGCATAAGTGATGGGTCAATTTGCAGTGGAGAAAGGCCAGTTTGACGCCTGCTCTCCCGCCCGCCGCCTGCCCAAAAACCTCAGCCTCTGAGATGGTTGCATGCAAGCTTTCTGAGAAAGCATGCAGCTGACCACTCTATGGTCATCTATGCAACTGATGCGTTCAAAGAATCTAGACCTGCATGTTAATGAGTCCTTATTGGATTGACTAATTAAAGCAAATATCGGGGAGGAGGAAACAGAATACGTACCTATATATAGCACTGCTTTTTTGCTTCAGAATACGTACCTAGAGAAGAGCCATATCCAAATTTGTTTAGACAACGTAGGGCGCCCAAGTTTTGAGTGCGCAAAGAACTGGAAACACGTGCATGGAGGACGGTCGACTACGAAACGAAGCTGTGCACCGCCACCCACACACCTCCCACCGGCAAAAGCTTCCTTGATGCAGCTAGTAGACATGTTTTAGCAGTCAGCAAATACAGTATAAATAAAAAAAAGGAGATGGATTATCACGGTTGGTGTCGGAGATGGGAGAGCTTTTAAGAATGCATTTGGTTGCGCGACAGGTGGAGATAGGCAGGACAGAGACGTACTCTAGCGTATTTCAAGTAACAACTGGAAACAATACTAGCTGAGATAATACTGTCATAACGCAATACTGGGATAATACTGTCATAATCCCTGATCCTGAACTAAACAACTTTATTTAAGAGATCGTTTTATCCTATCGCGTTCTCAATCAAAGACACCCTAAAAAGATGATGAAGGACGCACTATTCAGGCTCGTGTTTTTTGAGCACTGCACATACCCAATTGTCTTGTGAGAGATGTGGCGTATTTTTCAGAAAAAAAATGTTTGCTTGGCTCGGACGAGGAGAGAGAGGCAGAGCTTTTAGGTACGGTGCCGGTTTATTGGAGATGCATGTCTGGTCGACGACGTACCTAAATAAGCACATTGCTGTTCGTGGCCTGGTAGGTAATTAGGCCAGCCTCTAACAACTTCAACTACTACGAGCGCGCTCTAGCTAGTGTGCTTAGTGGCCTCCACGTCGGCAAAAGCGTATTACTCTGGCTAGTAGCACCATTAACGTGCTCCAAATGCACGCTCATGGTTTCCAGTGACGACAGGCGTGCGTGCATGTGTTATCTTATTGTTCTTAGGTGTCCTAAATTGATCTGTATAGTACTCTATCCGTCTCAAAGTATAATTTATTTAGACTAATAATAGGGCCGTTCCTAACTTTTTTTAGAGGCCTCGTGCGAAATCTGAAATGGAGGCACACTATCCACACACAATATATATAATATTCAACATTTATAAGACGACAAATATAAAATATAGCAAAAACACATACTTGTTATCTGATGTCATTAAAAATATCTTCTAACATTTTGTGATACAAACCATCACTTATACCATTAAGATCAATCTCATCCAACAACTTCTTTTAGATACATATAATCGCCAAACCATTTAACCTCTCTTAAGTCATTGTTGACCTTAAATAGTTCAAAAAATATTTTAATTTTAAAAATCTTCTCTCCGTCGATGCAACCATCATGTGTATAGTAAATAATACTCTCTCTGTATCAAAATAGAATTTATTTTGCTTCTCTAGTTGATTCCTCATCATCTAGTTGAATATAGACATAAAAATCAAGAGTTAAAACAAATACTATTTTGGAACGAAAGGAATATTAGATAAGTAATTGAGACATTAGTTTAACAATATAAACGAAACTGATCGATAGTGCATCGCTCTTGCTTATTTATGTCTAGGGTAGATATGCTTAGCGGGAAAAAAGTGCTAACGTCAAGTGGCCAGAGAGCCCCTCTATTTTTGGAGGCCCGGTGCGGCCGCACCCGCCGCACCCCCTCAGGGCCGGCCGTGATAACATATTCATTAACTATCATATGAATATAGTGTCCCAAATTAATCTGTATAGTACTCCATCCACCATCAGAGCTATCGTTACAGCCAGTTAGAAACTGACTCCATCAGTGACGACGACTGTTACTAGCTGACAGTCATTACAGCTCGCCCGTTACTAGTCATAACACAGGAAACGACAGTAATGGACGGTCATCACTCTAGGCGAAATGTGTAACCGTTAGGAAGAAATATTCGGACCAAGGTCCGATCTACCACGGCCATGGCCCGGCCGACGGCACGCGCGCGTGTTGCAGTCCTGCATCCTTTTCTCAGCTTCTCAATAGATGCACCAACGGTCCACCTATTTAAGTTGAGTGAATTATCCCTTGAACTTCCGATATGGTACTAAAGTACTAGTACACCGTGGCATTAAAGTGGGCCTCTAACATTGACTATTATTGAATATTAATATGAGTCAGGCCTACATTAATTCAACAATCCCCACCAAATGCTAAGTCAGACTAAAATGCTCTCATCATCTCAAACGTTTGATATACTGGTGTTTCGATGGAGACCGTTAAGTTGAACATTCCACCTAGAATCTAGACTACACTTGATCACAACTGCACAATGGACTAGGCCTTGAATTGACAGTTTTGCGTGGAATAAGTTTCATCTAAACTCTTTACCAGTACTAGGTTGCCGAGCGCATCCCCTCTGGTTGGAGCATATAAGTCAAACTTTATAGCCTTTCATGGGTATCTAGAGACCACCCAGATCTCATAAACTGTGACTAGTAGTTAACACATATAGGTATGTTCCTCTAAAGATGTTCTGTAGGACAACATATTTGCTTCACAAAGCCACTTGGAACATATTAAGGTGTAAACAACATCCTACCTTATAGTAAGGAAAGATGTGCATCTGAAACGAACCTTATTAAGGGTCTTTCCTCTCAGTCTACTACTAGCTTGTTTCACCATTCTAATCCACGGGATCTCCGATCACATAGAACAAGTTACCACTATGATAAACTTTAGGTGGGTCTCAGGCCCATCTCACTCGATGCACTATCTATCACATTACGTGATAACCCCTTAGTAAATTGATCTGCCAGATTTTTAGACGTATGGACATAGTCCAACGCTATTACTCCGGAGTTTCTCAATTTCCTAACAGATTTTAAACGCCTCTTTATGTGCCTTGTCGACTTCATATTATCCTTAGAACTGTTTATCTTGATTACCACAGTCTGATTATCACAGTTCATAGAAATAGTCGGCACAGGTTTTTCAACCACCAGTAAATCCATAAGGAGTTCATGAAGCCACCCGGCCTCAACTGAAGCGGTATCTAATATTGTGAGTTCTGCTTCCATAGTCGACCTCGTTAAGATGGTCTGCTTGCAAGACTTCCATGAAACAGCACCACCTCCAAGTGAAAACACATATCCACTTGTGGAATATATCTCATCAGCATCAGATATCCAATTTGCATCACAATAACCCTCCAGTACTGTTGGGTACCCGGTATAATGGATGCCTAAACTCATAGTACCTTTTAGATAGCGCAGAACTCTCTCAAGAGCATGCCAGTGATCATCTCCCGGATTTGAAACAAACCGGCTAAGTTTGCTCACAGCAAACGAGATGTCAGGCCACGTAGCGCTAGCTAAGTACATGAGTGAATCAATTATTTGGGAATATCTCAATTGATCCCTACATGTCCTTCGATTTTTCTTCAAAAGCTTACTAGGATCATAAGGTGTTGGAGCAGATTCACATTCGCTATAACCAAAGCGAATTAAAACCTTTTTCACAAAATGGGATTGCACAGGTGTGATCCCACCATTACCTTCTCTCAATAGCTTAATGTTAAGAATAACATCAGCTTCTCACAAATCTTTCATTTAAAAATTATTGGATAGAAAGTATTTTGTCTCTTTAATCACATCAAGACTCGTCCCTAAGATTAGAATGTCATTAACATACATGCATAAAGTTACTCCCTCGCCCCCACCATACCGATAGTATACACATTTGTTTTCTTCGTTCACAACAAAGCCGGCAGAAGTCAAAGTTCTATCGAACTTTTCATGTCATTGCTTAGGTGCTTGTTTTAGGCCATATAAAGATTTCAATAACTTACAAACCATGCCTTCTTGAACGTTTGCTACAAACCCAGCTGGTTGCTCCATGTAGATTTCCTCATCTAGCTCTCCATTTAGGAATGTTGTCTTAACATCCATTTGATGGACGAGGAGACCATGAGAGGCAGCCAGTGAAAGTAGCACACGAATTGTGGTCAATCGGGCCACAGGTGAATAAGTATCAAAGAAATCATCACCTTCTTTCTATGAATAACCTTTAATTACAAGCCTCGCCTTGTACCTTTCAATAGTACTATCAGGCCTAAGCTTTTTCTTGAACACCCATTTACTCCCAATGGGCTTACACCCATAAGGATGCTCAACGACCTCCCAAGTTGCATTAGACATAATAGAATCCATCTCACTTCTTATTGCTTCCTTCCAAAAGTTAGCATCAGGAGAGGAATATGCCTCTTCAATGGCACTTGGGGTGTCATCCACAAGATATACAATGTGATCATCACCAAAGGACTTTGCAATCCTTGGTCTCTTACTCTTTCGAGTTGATACATTGTCATCTTCCACAGGATTATGTATATGGGATTCCTTAGTGTGTTCTACCGGAATAAAATACTCATGGGGTATCGTTGGTTCATCACTAGACGTACCATGTGTAGCTTTCATGGGATATTTATCCTCAAAGAACGTAGCATCTCTGGACTCCATAATAGTACCAACCAACATGTTCAGTACTCCAGAGTTTATAATTAAGAACCTATATCTAATGTTGTGAAAATCATACCTAAGGAAAACACAATCAACAATTTTCGGTCCTAATTTGCGCTTCTTGTTAATTGACACATTCAATTTAGCCAAACAACCCCAGGTGCGCAAATAGGAGATATTTAATTTCCTCTTTTCCCATTCCTCGGATGGTGTGATTTCTTTGTCCTTTGTGGGAACTTTATTCAGAACATGACACGCTGTCAAAATCGCCTCACCCCACCATTCCTTAGATAGTCTCGAAGTCTCTAACATGGCGTTAACCAAATTAGTTAGAGTTCGGTTCTTTCTCTCAGTAACCCCATTGGATTGTGGTGAGTTGTCACACCCGGTTTTGGAAGGTAAACCGAATGCGAACCATGTACGTGGCAGGATCAGAAATTCACGTACATAGCGATTACATAAATTACTCATCATAGCACAATCCTTCGAATAACAATAAAGAGTAAGTAATAATATGAAAGACTAGAGTCATTTACATAATATAATCAAAGTACACAGAATAGAAACGTAGCCAACGTAAATAAACCCACCACAGGCAGCTGACTGGGGGAGGTCGCTAGCCTAATCCTCAAAGTCGCCGAAGTCCTGGAACTCCTGGAGATCTGCCTCGACGCCTTCTTCTTTACCTGAGCATAGATTGCACCAAAGGCAACCTGATGTTTTGTGAAAGCAAGGGTGAGTACACATCAACGTACTCAGCAAATGTCCCGTTTGGCTGAAGTGGACTAGCTTTATGTGGGGTTAAGCTCAAGCAGTTGCTTTTAGTTGGTCAGATATTTATTATTAGTGGAAGCCAAGTTTTATCATATAACCAACCCGTGAATCACTTCCTCATCGAGGAACATCATTATCATCATCGAGCCCAAAACCATAAATAGAACCATTGTATCTCAGATCACCTGCATCTCTAATCAAAGAGGATCCCAAGGCTGCTCATAACCGTGAGCACGGCTGATATATCAGTTTCATTCTCTCTGCAGAGGTCGCACACTTTATCCATGAGCCGTGATTCCCTTTCTGCCCGAGGAGAGCTAATCCCCATTGACCACTACCTAGGTGGCCTGACAGGTTATCACTACGTAGCCTTTACAAAGAATCCCCTGGTGCATAGCTGCTTGTTAGGTTTCGCCAGTCGTACAAATGCAGTACACCTCCCCAAGGTGGGTGACTAACAAAACCAAATCGAATGAACCTCTGCACCCCAACCTTGGCAGAGCGAGCACTATGCCCCGGCCCCCATTGACGGCCCTCCGGCAAAGCCAACTATACCCCAGGTTCATCTAATTAATTAGCTAAGGGCGTCCCATTCCACCCTCATGGTTGCACTGTTGTCCCGGGTGGTCACTCCACGAACAGGTCCTTACGGAGAGGTACTCAGGGAAAATGGCCCGAGCCCCCTAAAATATCACAATATCCTCATCGGGATAACATCATCGTATCATAAATATTCACATCATGTTCATTGATTAAAGTAAAGCAATAGCATGAAGCTAACCATAATAACCCAAAAGGTAATCAAGGACAAGATGGATACAAAGCTAGTCAATCCTTAGGTTTGAATTAAGTAATGCGGGACAGTGAATTATAAGTGAATGGTACATAATGGGTCAGAGGACACTTGCCTTCATCAAATAGATGCTCAGGGTCTTCAACCTCATAGAACTCAGAGAGCTTGATCACTTGGTCGCCGACGCTTGATCATCGGTCCCTCGGAGCGCGGAAACGAATCGCGATCTAATCACAACGCGAAGCGACGACAAACAGGCACAAGCAACCAAACATATATATATATATGCATAAAAACATTACACCATACAAGATAAAATATTATAAAAACATGCAGCATAAAATAGAGTTCGATTCTATGGTCACGCGAGGGAAAGAAACGCGACGGTCGAGGCTACAGTTGATGAGTTATCACGTTTACGTTAAACAATTATTAAATATAATGTTTAATTCGACATTAACAAATACAAATGTTATACATCGGTCAGTTCGATTAATCTGCTACACTAACAAATGTCAGTTAGTTAAATAATTTAATTAAAACAAGGGATCCTAAGAGAGATGGATTTATGACGCGTGAAACAGCACGACAGCATGCAACCGACGCGCGGACCCACGCGACATAGCACGCTGATGACACACGAAAATAGCATGCGCGACGAGCGCGAACGCGCACGAACCAGCACGCGACTACGAGCCCATCACGCACGAACAACGCGTAGACAGCACGTGAACGACGCGCGAAGCAGCATGCCACCGCGCGCGGAACAACACTCGCAACAGACGAGAATAACTGACCAGGTGACATGTTTATACTACACGAATGTTAAATAAATAGAAAGCAGTTGAATTAATATTATCCATGTTAATATTTATTACAAAAGTCCAAGATAGACACTACACCCTTTAATCTGATTGGAATATTAATCTAATAGAATTTTAGTCGAGCAATCCTTAAGTTAGCTATCTAAAATATGAAACCTGACAAATTAACGTTATTAACGTGAGTGTTCATAAGCGAAAGCAATTTATTATCATGAGAAGACGTCGTGCGACCCGCGTCATCGACACGCGGGATATGTGCGAACGATACGCAGCAAGGCGAGCGACATGTGTAAGTGGCACACGCGACGCACGCAAACGACGTGTGACAACGCGTGCGAACCGCACGCGTAACACGCGTGAACGACGCGTGACAACACGAGAATAACGCCTGATCTATACGCATGAACAACACGGCGACGGCGAGCGCCACACGTGCGAACAGCGCGTAGACAACACGTGACATGCGATTATCACCAGATTATAATTAGATGTACAAAACTATATTTCTAAGTTGATTTTTAGTTAATATAAATTATTTACGTAGAAAATTATTGATAAATTGAATTAACAATCAGTCAACGATTAACAAGATCTCATTACTAATTATGAACGATTAAAGCGAAATGATTAACTAATGTGTGCGGATCGCGTGTGCGACGTAGCGCGAATGGACGGTGACGACGCGCACAGACCGCGCACGCAAAAGGCAACAACGACACGTGCGAACGACACGAATGCGAGCACGCGCAGGGGGTAGACGGGGGTAGGCGAACATCGTCTAGGGGGTAGACGGACGTTGTCGGGACCCTGACGACGCGCTGCGCGTACACGAAACAACGCGCACAACAGCGCGCGACTGTCGAGAAACAATAACTGATATCACGTTAACACTAGGTCAGTATTGTATCTAAATATTTATGTTGTTATTAATCATATTAACATATATTTATAAAACATAAATTAAACTATAACTTAGTTTTTTTATTAAATTTCCATTTTAATAATCGAAGATTAACAAATAATTAATTAATTAAATGAAACATGTGTTACGATAAAGTAATATTTTTCATGTGTACACAATATCATTATGAAGCTAACGTATCTGGAACGACATAAAACGAGTTGTAACGAGTTTACGACGCAAGTTATATATATATTGGGTAACTAACCATTCGCGGCTAAACACGACTTGACATACGAATTTTACTCGACTGTGTCGTTTTCATTTGTTAACAAAATATTGAATACAACATTTAGGTTGGCATAATCACGATAACAGGTATTTACACACGTATAAAATTATCAATTAGATTCGATTGAATTTATATTTTAATAACAGACAACTAAACCACAAATTAATTATTTAATATGAACTACGTGACAAACCAATTCTATTAAAGCACACGAATCGCGACTCGCTCGAACGGCGATGCGCGAACAGCACAGGCGAGTCGTGCGCGGGTTATGGCGTATGACATCACACACATGGGTAGACATGGTTTAGATGGGATTGACGGCTCACCTCGGCGCCGACAAGCACCCAAGCGACGTAGGCTCTCCTACGTAGCGACGACGATAGCACGACGGCAAGACAACATCGGCTGGGTGCAACAGCGCGCAAGGACTAGACGTGGCCTGGCGGGGCGCGGCACGGCGGTGCTCGGCGAAGTGAGTGAGGGAGTGCGACAAGGCTCTAGCCCACGGCGCGGGCTGCAATGGCGTGTGGATGGCAAGGGAGCCACAGGGGCGCGGGCTGGGAGGCTCGCCTGGGCGCCGGCGGGCGTGCCACGCTGGCCGCCATGGCCGAGCCACACCGAGCTGCCGCACTGCTGCGGGCAAGTTGCACAAGGACGAGAGCTGGCCAAGCCGATCGGCTGCGCGGATTCGACACTCCTACACGCGGGGCTTGGGAATGGCGCAGCGGGTGTGCTTCAAGGGAAAAGGGCAAGAAAAGGGAGAGAGACAGAAGGTGGAGTAGAGGCGTTGGGCACATGGTTGTCGGGTCCCCGCGTCGTGGGAGCGACGGTTTGAAGGGGAGAGGAGTGGGGGCGCGTGGGCCCTGCGCGCAGCGGCTGAGCGAGCACATCGTGCGGCATGGGCGTGCGCGCTGTGCGCGGACGGGCGTGCATGCGCGAGCAGCGTCGGCGCTGCGGCGCTAGGTGGCTGCGCGCGTGACACGGCCAGGCGAGCGCGCGCAGCAGCGGCGCGCGAGGCTGTGGGGCTGCGGAAGCAGGCCGGGTGGGGAGGTGCGGTGCGGGCAAGGTGGCCAGGGAGGGGCGCTGGGCCGCGCGGCTGGGGGCACCGAGCTGGGCCGTAGAAAGGCCGGCTAGGGGCTGAGGGAGACTTTCCATTTTATTATTTTCTTCCTTTTTTTCTATTTCCTGATATCAAATTTATTTACAATAATGAGTTACATATTAAATTGATACATACCAAAGCAAAACATCACACAAAAACAAATGTATTTCCGCTTGATGCATCTACCATTATATCCCTTAGGGTTTTATTAATAGCTATAAATGGAGTAAAATTTCCTATTACTTGGAAATAAATAAATAGAGGAGCAAAAAGAAAGAGGAACAAGAAAGTAACACCTGAATTTGGTAAATATTAGAAAAGAAATTTTATACCCCCAAATTTAGGGTGTTACATGAGTATGGCGGTGTCCTCTCATGAATAATACTATGTTCCACACAAAAATCAGAAAAATCACCTGAGAAATATTCTCCACCACGATCAGACCTTAACCATTTAATTTTTCTCTCGAGTTGATTTTCCACTTCAGCTTTGTAGGTCTTAAAATAATGCAAAGCTTCGTCTTTTGACTTTAAGAGATACACATAACAAAATCTAGTAGAATCATCGATAAAAGTAATAAAATATCGTTTGCCTCCCTTAGTCAATATTCCGTTCATCTCACATAAATCGGAATGTATTAAGTCTAGTGGTGCCAAGTTCCTCGCCTCCGCAGCCTTATGAGGCTTGCGAGGTTGCTTAGATTGCACGCACACCTGGCACTTAGAACCTTTGACTAAATCAAATTTAGGGATTAAATTTAAATTTACTAACCGCGACACAACCAAAATTGATGTGACAAAGTCGTGATGCCAAATATACAACTCGTTCGAAATCACATTGTTCACAAACTTATTACAAACATCATGCAAAGATAAGTTGAACAAGCCTCCACTGTCATAGCCTTTTGCAACAAATGTCCCATACTTTGACAGTATACATTTATTGGACTTGAACACAAGTTTATAGCCATCTCGACATAACAATGAGCCACTAACAAGATTCTTTTTGATGGAGGGGACATGCTGCACGTTCTTCAATAGCACCGTCTTTCCCGAAGTAAACTTCGTAATGACTATACCCACACCGAGAACACGTGCATGTAATCTGTTCCCCATCAGCAAGGCTCTAGCCCCTTTGCACTGATAAGAAGAAAACAAAGAAATATCAGCACACACATGAATGTTAGCACCAGTGTCAGCCACCACTCATGGGATTGACACATTGAAAGAACGGTAGGTAAAAGATTACCATACCCCGATGTTCCTTCTGCGGTCTCTCTAACAACCATGTTTGATGTTTTCTTCTCTTGAGCTAGTTTTTTCTCTTGCTTAAATTTGCGATATGGACACGCGCTTGCCCAGTGATCAGTACTCCCGCAAACAAAGCAACCAACTCCTTTGTTCTTCTTTTTAAACGAGGCTGCCTGCTTGGGTTTCGTGGCATTTTGTTGTTTTTTCTTCCTTTTATTATTATGTGACGCAATGGAGTTCTTCCTTTGTACCATATTGGCACTAGAAGTCTCAACTCCTTTTCCACGGGTGTCTTTTGCTCTCGCCCTCTCCTCAACATCAAGAGACCCAATAGGATCAGTCACGCTAAACTCTTGTCTCTTATGTTTTAGAGTGGTAGCAAAATCCATCCAAGAAGGTGGCAGCTTAGCGATAATACCGCCAGCCACGAACTTGTCAGGCAAGACACATGAGAACTGTTCGAGTTCCTTAGCCAGTGCCTGTATTTCATGAGCCTGTTCAACTACAGTACGGTTCTCAATCATCTTGTAGTCAAACAACTGCTTCATGATGTACAGCTCTCTACCAGCATCAGAAACACCAAACTTCTCATCTAATGCATCCCATAACTCTTTTGCAGATGTGCACGTTAGATAAGAATCAACATACTTGTTGGCAAGAGCGCCAATCATGGCGCCTCGAAACAGGTTATCGACAACGTCGAACATTCTCTCCTCAGGAGTGAACTGTTCGGGTTTCCCCTGTGCGGCGTGATAGCAGTTTATTGCAGTCAACCATAGTATCATCTTATTACGCTACCTCTTGTAAAATGTCCCATCAAAAGGTTCACGCAGCAGCAAAACCACTAACAGAAAAATGCCTAAAATAAGGTCCACATTGACTATTATTGAATATTAATATAGGCCAGATCCACATTAATTCAACGTATAATTTCCATGTATGTCTATATTCATTATTATTTGATTTGGATGAATGTAGATAGAAAAAAGTGGGTAGAAACAATTATACTCTCTCGGTGTCCTATTAGTTGTGGTTTTAGATAAGATTCGATTCAAACTTATAAAATTTTGGCTATAAATGACTATTTTGTTATTTAGTTTTGAAACCTAATATTTATGTGCACCAATTTATCTTAAAAAAGTACTTTTACAAAAGTATAAATTTATTAAAAGCTTATTTATATTTTAACAAAAAAATATTGCTCAAAATTATATTTTGGAGATCGTGTTATTAGAATGAAATTCAATTCCAAGGATCCAAACGGTGCGTAATAAAAAATCTGAGAGAGTACTTTAGGACGGAGGGAGTAGAGTCCACCGCATTGATTGGGGGCGGTCGCGGATATCTGTTCAACTGATTTAATTAACTACTTGCACATACAGCAACGCGGCCCATGCATGATGGATAAACCAGGCATATATAGACGCCAGCTGTGTACGACGACGATGTCTTCCTTTCGGTTCCCTTTGGTTTTTGCAATTGCAGCTCGATCGATCTGAACGAAGTGTGATCCGATGCAGCACAGCACGCTGTGGAATCCCCTGGCGAATCGCTTCAAAGCGACAATGTGACACGTCTATGTGTGCTTTCTCTTATAATAACTTGCGAGTGCAGTTTTTAAATTGCTTCAAAAACATGCAGTATATGATTTGTTTGCAGTTGCATACAGAACTGGTTTATATATTCATTTATTACTCCATTTCACCGTGTTCTCATGTACGTGTGCATAAGCTACACTTACTACTACAAGAAATCTCTTAATCAATGACAGATAAAATTTGTCATGGATTAGCAAAAAAAACCGTCACAAAGCCATGATTGTGATGAATTTTGATACTCTCAAGCGCTCTCTTCTAATGTGGGTCACAAAATTTGTCATGGATTAGAAAAAAAGTCACAAAACCATATTTGTGACGTTTTCTAATTATGTCACCTAGAATTTGTCATGGATTAAAGGATTCATCAGCAAAAAAACGAGCCATGTACGAAATTCTCACAAAATCAAAATTATTATTATTATTGCAAGGCCTTGATCAAGTGTGTGATTATCACACGATACTTGTGATATTTTTATAATACTAGGTGAGTGCCCGTGCGTTGCAACGGAAACATATAATACTATGATATTTTATGTACAAATGTCCACTACATTGCAACCATCAGTATCATACAGACTTCTATATATAACTAATACAATATCCGTGTGTTGCGACGACACATAAATTATTTGAGAGGGACCTGCTATGACTCGTACGGGTCAAGAGCTATAGTTGTTGCTAGGCACCGGTAAGGCGGCGAACGATTAAGCAATCGAGTGCATAAGCACAATTAAAAAAGGTGATACCATTGTGAAAGTTGCGATGTGGTAAATAAATAACAATGTATTCATTCAATATTAGAATCCTAGCATTCACCTCGAGAGAATTTATAGACTTGTCGAGAGACATCGCCCATAAGGACCAAACAATTGACCAAGTCAAAAACTATGTACAGCTTTACTTTCAAATAAATTCCAACGCACTATGTACAACTTTGCAGCGTGAATGAATTTCACCCGTTTTAATAATTAGTGTAATCTATCTATAAACAAATACACGTGGGATTTTTCTGACAGATCAAACAACAATGAACACGAGCAACCCATGAGGGCGTGACTCGACGAAGCAGAGAACTCACTACGTTTTAGCGACGGAAGAGAACGACGATCGTCACAAGCAGCGTGATGATCGTGGATGGGTGTCAGCTTTACTCTTTGAGGTGTTTATTTAAAAAGAGTTGTTCTACAATCTGAAAAAGAACAAAAACAAGTATTAAATACAAAAACATTTATTTAAAGATACTATTTATGTAAGAACCAAAACAACAAAGCATCTTTCCATACGACAATCCAATACTTGTCACATTATCAGGGGGCAGCATATAGTGCTATAATGTTCAAACGAGAATACCTGAAGACAGCCAACCATCAGTATATTTGTCAGTCAAACTGTACTGATCATTGCAGACTTTGACCATGTGTCCGTCCAGAACCTTTTCCAAACCCTGGAAGCACAAAAATAACCCAATTTAGCAATCACGGGCATCCCATTGATATAAAAGTATTGTCACAAAAGCAATGGAATGACATAAGAACAATACAAAAGCAACAGAAAGGTTCTCATCTGATGATAATGTTGCTCCAAAAATATTTTCAGTACAGAATTTTTCTGTTCCGATTACTTACCATTACACACCATGCTTATATAGTAGTAGGGAGATATATTATATGGTCAAACCTGAAATGGTTTCAGCAGCAAAAATCCTAAAGCATGTTATGGTAAGAAAAATAAAAACAAAATAGTTCCTGAAGCAAGAACTGACAACCTACCTAATGTGCAACTTTCTGCCCTGGAGAACATACATTACATTCATATGGCCAGATTTGATAATATCGAAGAAGCCAAGTAATCAAGGTAAACCAAATAATAACACATTAATAAAGCATGAACATAATTACCCAGTATTTACTCCATACTGCTCTTGTAATTTTTCCTCTGTAAAACTTAGGAGATCACCAATTGTCTCAACCCCAAGATCATCCTGCAAGGAACTTCCAAGCTTACCACCAAGTTGTTTCCTGAACAATATGGTTATTCTCACTATTCAGTTTCACATGCAGAGTTCCAACTAAAGCACAATGTTCTATGATCTAATAGTGACACAAAGTCTCAAAAACTTTTCCCAGGAAAGCAAGAACCATAAAGGACAGAGGCATCTTGTTAGAGGTAGATCATTACATCTTTTTCACAGGTAGTGATGCTAGTAAGTCTTGAACTGATGAAGAAGGGACAACTGTTTGCTGAGCAGGCTTGTACATTCCACTGACAAGTTTAGCTAACATCTGCACAGTATAAGAACAATGAGTGGAAAACTAAGATAGCAAGAGAAAGGAATAAAGGAATGCAGAAAACAGAAAAACAGGAACCTTAGCTGATTTCCTGAGCACAACAAAACTAACACGATAATAACCATGGGCTACTGAACATTTTTGTCAACAGAAAGAAAAGCATCTACTCACTATTACGACTCATTATAAACCTTATTGTGAGCAATCCCAGCAGAGCATGTGAATTGGGTTTCCTCCAGAACTTTGACTCGTAACTGTGCAACAATTATAGCTCCACATGCCAGTAACTTGTCCTGGTAATCAGCTTCTGATTGACAAAGCATGCCCTCACATTCTTTTCCTTCTCGCTGGCATTCTGAATATATCATGGCCTATGACCATGCTACATCAAATAGCAGAGCAGTAACAAATCTAACTGTGAGAGCGTTCTTACAGCCGGAAGGCCCAAGATATTTGACTTTGTCGCCTCCATAAAAATCCCCTCTGGTGAATCTAGGGGAGCTTGTAAGAGCATTTCCTTTGCTGCATCAGTAAGGTCAAGATAAACTTCGTCGATGGATGCCCGCTCGCACTTCCCTTTGCTTGCAAGGATTGCAACAACCTGAAAGTTCAGGTGCAAAATATAGACTTATTGTTCTATAATAATATGCCATGTAAGTCCTGCGCAATTATAACTTGTAGTAAATTAGTCAGCGATGGTGAACCAACCTCAACACCAGCACTTCTGTAAAGATTAAGGTTAGCCTTGCCACGCGCCACTGGGACCTGAACAAGATTAATACCAGGACAGACCCTCTTGGCCTCATCTCCGCGCATGGACCTGAATAAGCACAACCATTTCGTCAGAAGTTACGACCTAAGCAAATTCCAATTAGACGGGACTGTTGACGAAGAAATGAAGGGCACTCGCCTCTTCACACCAAATCCACGAGCCTCGTAGCTGACGGCAATCAAGCCGCCGCCTTTCCAGCCATTGTACTGCACCACGACGGTTGGTTGTCCCCTGAGCGCCGAGTTCCTCCGCTGCTCGACTGCAGTAAAGCAGATGATCAAACTGAAAAGCACCAAAAGGAGGGTAGTTAAAAGTAATAGTGATGTTTTTTGGCTAGGATATGGTCAAAAAAAACAGCATGAATTTCAGGGTCAGCCACATCACTGTTGTCATATAGGGATGAGGTACATATGGAGTTCTTTTGTGTGGGCATGTGTTTAATAAAATATCATCTCTCTGGTGGTGTTTTCTTTTGGAGCTCATTAAGATATGTCTTCTGCTCTTTGTGAGCCCAGGAAAAAACAATTAAATATAGAGTAAAATTCAATGGAAATGCCTGACCAGTGTGAGAAATGTCAGCTCCTACTTTCTCTCTGGTATTCTCAAGGCATTTGTGTTAGAGGCTTCAGTTAGTAGCAGTTTCAGTTAGTAGTGGCTAAGAGTAGCAGTTTCAAAAAAGGAGGGATTATACACCAGATTGAAATGAGCTTGCTCAAATGAAGACCTGGCACCGTGAAGCTCCTGATTGAGCTAAAAGATAAAAAGGGTTATGAAGTCGTCGCCTTCGGATTAAAGGATCTGGGCAGTTTTCTTCCCTTCTAATTCAAGGATTTGGGCTTGTTTCTTCCCTTCTGATTCAAGGACTTGGGCACATATTCTCCTTTCTACTTCAGCCTGCATCTCCATAGCCTGCCTAATCCCTGTTGGAGGAGTTATGTCCCCTGCATTGCCAAAATAAAAAATAAATAAAAAACATTAGAAGCAAACCATATATTATAACTCAAATTATTAAACACGAAAAAGCAACACATTGATCTCATAGTGGATACACTTCATGCCCAATCTGTGGCTGCCATTGATGGCACTCCTTTTTATCTCTGCAGATGTGTGTTCACAACCTGAAAGAAAACATGTTATGTAGTGACACAAACATGCAAAGCATAGAGTTTGAGAGATTGAACCATCAACCAACATAATTCACACATCCAATTTAGTGTGTCCTATTGACAACGCATGGTGCTTTTTATAATGTCCCCATTTCCCTATTATTTATGCCATTTGGGAGTTGATATTTGTTAATACATACAAAACCAATTACGACACTACCTATATGTGTGTGCCAAGTTTCCTAAATCATGCAAAACCAAGATAAATCAGCTACAACTACTATTGGTGCAACCTTTCAACTGTGCTGTTACAGCTTTCTTGAAGCCATCTAATGTGGTAACCTTGATATACATAGACTTTTACAGTATGGACAAATAAACATAAACTAAAGAGCTCAGATGCTAGGCAACTATAGAACACCGTCTAAACGACGCTATTATGTGCAAGCACGCTATGTGTGAAATAGATGGAGTAATTTTCTTTAGCTTCTACTAAACTCTGTCATGCTCTCGGATCACTTTTAGTTTTAGAGAAGAGAGTACAAACATGCCATATAGGGATTTTCTTTAGCAGTCGCCAATCAGTTATGTACGTACTTCATGAACACACCATTTTCTAGCAAATCCTTTATCTCACAAAACCCTCTATAAAAATTGATTTGAAGTTGGAAATGAAGTACCAAAGAGCAACTCGGTAAGATCATAAAACTTTTTCAAGCACTGAAAAATTGCTGCAGCCATGTCCCAGTCATCATCAGATGGAGAAATTTTCCTATCTGGGAATGTGAGGTAACGACAGAAGGGGTTTACCAAGTACGTTAGCTTCATTAGTTGTTAGACATCGATATGTCCATGTCTCGATGAAAATCCAACTAACAACGTATAACAAGTAGATGGTAATGTGAAAAACTGGAATTTGTAGAAAATCCAAATGCATTTCTGACCAAACAAAGCTCAAATAGACATTGATTCCTAAAAGGAAAATCAGAATTCTTCTAGTTCCAGACTATGGGGTAGGACTCTACCTAGCAAGAAGAGACAGTGCAAGTGCAAAAGTACCAGTATCCTGTACAATGCTGCTTAGTTTAGCCTATTACATAGAGGCATGCAAGTGCAAGATCAACAATGTCTGTATTAGTCTGTTTCTCAACAATGTCTGTATAAGTCAAGAAGTATTCAAGGCAAGGCAAACCTTCTTCTCTGAGAGTATCTTTGGTTGCTTGCAAATGTCTAGTGTATTTGGAAGGTCCATATAAATCCCTTTGAAGAGCATGCAAATATAGGATAGAAAGCTTGGTTAGAAACAATATTTATCCACGCTGAAAAATCAGTTATCTTCTAACTCAGTTCAACTTACCATTTCTTCTTGTAGCTAGGATAGCCAATTCATTGAAAATACATCCATGGACCAGGGGTGGATGGCGCACATCCGAGGATCAAAATAGGGATTGCAATTTCTAAAGTGGGGGGATCGTTTTACCTGTGCCCTACTGTTGTCGCTGGCTGCTTCTGCCCACCTGCACGGTACCCCCTGTTGGCTGTTGGCGTGCAGCACTCGGTGGCCAATGCTTCACGCCGGTAGCCTCCATCGAAACCCCAGCAGCAGCCCACGCCTCCAAGTCCCCAATCACCGATCCGGCCTCTAGGGGATCGCCTGCTGCCCACCGACAGTAGATTTGGTCGCTGTGCCAGTCGATTCAGTCATCGGCCCGGTAGATTTGGCTGCTCCGGCCGTCGATCGCACGTCACGGCTGGGGGCGGCTTTGATGGGTGGCAGCGGCTGGCACGGTGTGGGCGAGCTGGGCGCGTGTGGCGTCCGCGCATCGCCTGTCACGGCAAGCAAATGCAGGGGTCACGGGCAACTCGCGACGGGGGCTGCAGGACGGGGAGCGCGTGGGGGTGAGCGCGACGTCCATGTGGCACATGTCGCGGCAGGGAGAGGCAGGTGTCGCGGAGAAAGCGTGGCGGGGTGGGCGCGCGTGGATCCACGGATCGCATTTATGGTGGATAGGCGGATCCGCGGCATCCGGATCTACGGCATCCGGATCTGCGACGCAGGCAGTGCGCGTTGATGGCGGGGAGCAGAGGGGAGGAGGGTGGGGGATCCGTGGAGCGACGCGACTGTAGGTGTTGATGGCGGCGTGCAGAGGGGGAGGAGGGTGTGGTGCGTGCGCCATGGATGGAATGCTGGGGGAGGCGCGGTTTCTGGGGGACAGGATTTCACCGCGGCGACGCCATGGATGGAAGGGGCACCTGGGGGAGGCATGTTTTACGAATGAAAGGCCATGGATGGAAGTGGGCGTGCGCGTTGATGGCAGGCGGGCACAGCGCGTGGGGAAGACGAGCGCGGCGAGCGGGATGCAGAACGGCAGAACCGTAGGCAATGTGGACGCCTACAATAGATGCTTAAGAGATAGTAGAGATAAGTAGTAGAGATACTATACTTCTATCACAAGGAATCTTTAGGCAAAAAAATGCTACAAATTAATAAAAAAAACTTTGCTCCATCACAGGTAATCTAGGGATCTTAGATAAGATGAGCAAAGGGGAAACAACTATGTTACTCTATGGTCAATGTTGACAAAAACATTCATTGTAATTAATTAAAAGAAGATGAAGATCTGATGTATGATTGATCACGGATCTATTGCACAATGGACCAGTTGTACCATGGACATTTAGAGTCTAAGGTGACAAGCCACAAACCTCTGATATATGACGGATCATAGATATGCCTCAAGAAATAATGGTCACATGTACCAGTATCATAGTTGTCCTCAAATATGATATGCCTGAATCCAGCCTTTAGCGCTTGCTTTAACCTATTCATAGTATGTTTAAACAAAAGTATTAATAAAAAATAATTGTTTGATTTCTCGTCACTTTCATGCTTAGGATTGGTGACAAAAAGAGCGTAATCAAACATAAAAAACCATGATACATTGAATCAGAATTATAGTTTAGCACGATCAAGATAAAAACAAACAGAAAAGGTCTATGGATAGATTTTACCTTTTCAACTCACTTTGGTGGTCATCAAAGAAAATGAGCACCTTTTCAGAATCAGAAATGCCATGATTTCTCAATAGTCTTCCCCAATCAATGCTTCCAAAATCAACAAAATCCTTCCCATCGAGGTAAGTGCAGTTTCTATCAAATATGCAGGTCCCTTCTTAAGATATTTCTCAGGGTGCGTAGGAGAGTGATATAATCCTAGTAACTGGCATGGCCTTCCGCAGAACCCAAGTAGAGTGCCCCTTGAAAGCACCACCACTCTCAATCATCAAATCTGGTTTAAGCCAGCGAGCCATAAACCAAAGCCCAAAATTGTGGTCAAAACCCATTCCATTTAAGTTATTCTTAATGGGGTTTGTCTCATATATTGGTACGAATTCTTCCAGTCCATATAGTCTTCCATGTTTTTTATCTGCCTTTTGTGACAGAGAAAAGGGATAAGATATGGCATCCCATATAATGTAAAGAATAAACTGACACCAAGGAAATTATGGGTCGCATCATCAAAACAAAAAAACTCACTTCGAAATCCACAACACCTACAATTAACTAACATAAATAATTGTTCAATGCATCCAACAAGCCTATTCCAAAAGGAATACCAAGGAAGTGGCAATAGTTATTGCCCTTATGTTTCTTTGTCTTTATGTTCAATGATACATCCGGAGGAGAAGCATAAAAAGAAGCAGGTGAGAGAGAGTAAAATAGGAACGTATGCAAGTGCACCGTACAAAAACATACAATGTTTACAATGATCAGGATACAAATAGTAGCTAGCAATTTACATAAGAATAGAATACAACGGAACTAAACATTAGCAGCATGCACTGCCCCCATATTTCCTGTCTTGCTCCACAACCAACTATCCCAGACCACCCATGCACATCACAACATGTCAATAATTTCTTTGAAAATAGATTCAAATATCTATCTAATGATACTAATTATATATTATAAAATATTAATATTTTCATGGTAGAGAAATGGAACCATAAGTGTTACCAAAACTCTTTTTTTTATTTGTGGGATAATTGTGCTCTCTACCAAAACCATGCTCTTAGACTACTAATATAAAATAACAATATGGGAATCTCATGGGATCAAATAAAAGTTAGTCACCAAATCTACATGGACCACAAAATGACAAAGTGTGTTTATTGTCCATACCAATCAGGCCCACTGCCCCACTCTATTGAAACCCTACCCTGCGAGGGAATATATAAAGCTCAGCGAAATCTATGTTCCCAGAAAACCATGAAGGTGAACTGAACTGTTCTCACACTCCACACCTACAACTTGTGACATCGTAATCAATAGATATTGTGATATCGTAATCAATAGGTATTGTAGTATTCTAATGGATTTATATTTCATTTTCCTAGCTACAAATCCTCAACTAACTCACAAAAACAGGAACTTCTAACTCCAGAAACTATTGTCCAACAAAAGACCTTCCAAATAGGTCGTCATACTCATGAATCAATCAATTGTACTTACTTTACCATACAAAAAAGAGCAACTAATCCAAGAAATAGTATGACAATTGGATGTAATAAATGCGACTATCTTTTAATAAGTCTAAAAAGACCAGTCCAAACAGCTGTCAACATATTGATGTATGAACCAACAAGTTCATCAGAAAACCTGTTCGATGCAATAAACCAGCCAACCAGGCTACTCCCTCCATATCAAGAACCAATGTTAAAAAAGCAAGCACCCCATTAACCCCCATTACCTTCTATGTGCAAGTGCAAGCTGCATATCATTGGCATTGGAGTAATCCTGGATTCCTGGACCATCTATTGTGGAGAAATATTGTGCCCATACGGTAAGCATATTTTAGTGGAAATGGGGTTTGGAACTAAACAGATTTATAAGCTATCAGAGTCGAGAAGAGGGAAAATTGCTATGAGAAAAAAAGGAAAAGGAAATACATAATTTTAGATCTTTGGTAGAAGTTAATCATTTAAGCTTGATTGCTTAAAAATAAAGAAAATCAATGAACCAAATTAGCACAACGCACGCAAAGGTTAGATGATGAGATCACTAAAAATAGCACCTCCTTGCACACAAGGCAAACACTTTAGCCAAGCTAATCATTTAACCTTGAGTTGCTTGCTTCTGAAACATCTTACAATTTGACATGCTTCACTGTTCGTGCATGCAGAGAACAAGGAATCAATAGAATTTGGCGGCAAACCAAGTGCTGCTTACTGGATAATTAAAGACATTCTTTCCCACTAAAACATAATCAGGTAGTCAGAGAAATAATGAAGTCATACCATATATTGCTCCCAGTGTAGCAATCCAATCCGATAATCTTAGAAAGTGATAGCTGTAAAGCAGAAAACGATGTGTGACCGATCTATCTGTTCACATGCCAAATTGAGAACGGGAGTGGGGTCACGTCAGGAATCAGGTTGGTAATACGTTGAGTAGGTGGCGAGTGGGAGAGTTTTGAAGCATCGACGGTGGAAACATGGCAAGGGTTGGGCGGTGTACGGTGTACCTCCATGGTGTGTTTCAAGCGACTGTACTTCCGAAGCTCCCTGACGACGTGATTGAGCTGATAGTTCTACACTGTGCGGCCCTCCTCCGCCCATCGCCGCAGCACAACCACCAACGCTTCGGGTAGATGAGCTTCAGCAGGCGCTGCCCTGGTGTGTCCCCACTCCCCGTAGTGCCGCCCGCGTGACCGCCTCGGGCGGAGGAACTTGGCGATGCGGGTGTAACCGGTGGTGTGTGGAGGGCTTGTCGAGGACGGCGTGGGCGGAGATGACGTGGGCGGTGAGGGTATGGCCATGCATCTAGGGGCGCGGTTGGTCCACGGTGGTGAAGCGCCGTCATTGGGGCTCGTGCCAGGGGCAGGCCACAGCGGACGGTGCCAGGGGCGGGGCGTTGACCGAGCTGCAGCATGCCACGGTGGTGGCGACCCCCGCCACGAGCTCCCCTTCCAAGTGCGACGCCGAGTCCTCGCCCTTGGTAGCGTCCCCCGCATTGTTGGATGGGCGGCGACATTTGCTTCGGATGGGCGGCGACAGTGGTAAGAAACCCTAGACGACGCTCGCAATGACCTCAGGCCACCGACGAGTGAGGAGCTCGCAGATCCAGGACGCGGCGAGCAGTAATGGCGGCGAGGAGGGGGCAACAGTGGTAGAAGAGAGGAGGTGCGCGACTGCCTGCGGGATGAGGAGTAATGGCGCTGGTCAGCCGTGGGGATGAGAGCTCGCCGGCCGAGATGAGAGCGGCCGCGCGAGAGCCGCCGCGCTAGAGCCGCGCGACCGACGGAGAGCCTGCGTGCGGGCGTCTCTAGGTTTTTTGCTAAATGGGTCGTATACACTTGAATTGATAGATGGGCCTCAAATAGGCCAGCCAAATAAATTCCATCTTCTCTACCGCGGCGCAAATAAATGGTACCATATCGGCCAGCAAAAGAGAGCGGTAGCAACTTATAAACGTGCCTGCTATGGAGAAAGCAATCAGCTCTTGTAATCAGTTAGTGGTATTGTGTACATGTGTCAAATTTTGCGCGCGCGGATGGACGATCCAGATTGAACAACAGCGATGCGGATGGACGATCCAGATTGAACAACAGCGATGGACGCTCCAGATTGAACGAAGGCAGAACGGCAGGCTACCCTTAGAGCCTTAATAAGTAGTAGAGAAATCTATCCATAGCTTTCTTCTGAGACTAAGTTAAATCCTCTATTCTTTATTTTTTTCACTTACGCTTTTGGTAACCAGGTTCATATTTTCTAGACCAATTGGCCGAAGACATCATGTATATTGGATCTTGAAATACTACAATATTTAATATGCAAGTATACCAGATAGATAGAATAATCAATAACTTATTTTATTAATAAAGTTAGACAATTAAATATACATGCATGCGTGGGATGTTAAGGTACCTTATGATTTAATCATTTTGTTTTCTAAATAGAAAGATATGAATCAAGGGATCGAACGAACGGACGGAGCGAGATCGACACTGCAGTGCAGACTGAAGACTGAAGATGGTAGGAGTGTGTTGGCTGCTGGGCATTTGGCTGCAAGCGAAACGAACGTCGCCGCGTGGCGTCGCCCGACGAGCAGCAACGTGCTGGCGGCAAGCGAAAAGGATGTGTTTGTCCGTGGCAGGCGAAACAATTCACTGTGTCGTGTGTGCTGTAGCAGGTAGGATTTCCAAGATTCCTAATGTCACTAGATCTAATTAGTACTGTTATTAATGGACCATAAATTTGTGGGCTTGTTCGGGTGAACAGGCCGCACAGGCTCGTGCACGACCCTACTTGCTATTAGAAAACGAGTCATACTCTAGCATCGAACAAAATTAACCAAGTAAAACATGATCACACTTGAGGTAGATGATCATATATTATAATTTTTCATCATGTAAGTATGTAACATAATCGAAGACTTGGCAAAGCACACATCAACACCTAGCACTACAGGAAATATAGACCACTTTCGATGGTCTGGACAACTTCCGACGGCCACTCAGCCAGCCATCGGTAGATTGCTAATTTTTGATGGTTGCTTCAATGGTTTCCTATGAAAGAACAATGAAAGAAGGATGGACATTGATCATATTCCAAGAAAGAAGATATTCAATGCACATTCAAAGTGGTGTGACTAAGGGTAGCTTGATAGGATGAAGATAGCAAGAAAAAAAGGACTTCTAGAGGCTAAGCAAAGGAGAAGGTCAAGCGAATGGCTTATGGACCGAGATACCAAGGCTTAGGTGAAGAAGTAGGTACTTGCATTTAGTCAAGAAACTAATCAAGCTCAAGAGAAGTCATACAATGCTGTGTAATACTTGTTGGAAGGAGGATGTGAAGAGGATGAACATTGATCAAGATGGTTATCAATATAATGTGACTTGGAGATATATAGTCTGATAGAGTGAAGACGACAAGAAAAGGGCTTCGAGGGACCAAACAAAGGTGAAGATCAAGCATATGGCTTATGGACCGAGGTATGCTATGCAAGAGAAGAGTAAAGCAACATAGAAACATGTTGCACCTACATTTTGGTCGTCGGATTCACTAGGGTTGTTCCCACCAGTAGTTGTAGCAGCTAGCGTTTCAGTGGTACCACAAGCATTCAGAGGCTGCCACCTGCATTTGGATCCTAAATCCTGAGTCTAGAGCCTCTAGGTTTTTAGTTCCACTCGCTAGTTTAGTCATCATTTGAGTATATAAGCTCTGCTCACGCTTACATCTAGACATCAACCACAACAAGGATATAGGGTATTTTCCTTAGTTGATCCGAACCTCTCAACATCATGCGTGTGTATATTATCATGTCAACGCTCCATTGCGCGGTGGTCCCAAGCTACGTCCATTTCTGGTGCATATCTGCAAACCCAAATTCCTATGTCTCCCCTTGTTTTAGCTCCCTTCAACAAATTTGAAAGACCTTCAACCACAAACAAAAAGGAGATAGAGCTGTAACACCCTTGGTGTTTATCTCCTTATCAACAACAAGTTTGGGCTTAAGCACAGAACGTCGGTGTGAATAACAGTCTTTGTGTCCTAATTATCTTCGTCTCTCATGATTTTGATATCATTTTCATCTTTCTCTATCTAGACTATTTCAAATGGTTCACAAGGTTCGGACTTTAGTCACCTTCTAAAATGTCGAGTCTGGTGCTGTTCAGATTGGTCGAGAGCGTAAATGCGATTTCGAAAATAGTTCGAGTTTATAATTTCGACCGCGTTCATGTCCAAGAAATATAAGGTGTAGATTTATTAATCGAAATGCTATCTAGTCGAATGTTCGGATAGCGAGCAAAATTCGTCTAAATTTAACCGAAACGAATGCAAATTAAAATATCGAAGCCGATGTCTTGATTCGCTCCGATTGCGTCTTGTCTAGATACAAATGACGGGTATAAATGACTGGTGAAAATTTATCAGATTGTGGGGATATCTACAATAATAACGATCTCTATTTTCTAATATTCACCTATCATAATTATACATTGCAGTCATCTCTGTCTATCCGAACTGTCGAAAATGTTTTGTGAAGTTCAGTGTTAAACCACTATCTAAAGTGTCGAGCCTGGTGCCAGTTTAAAATTAATCGAATAAGGCGGATTGGAAAGGTCACCTAAGTATTTCGCTCTTGTTCGAGCGATCTCTACGAATTTGGTAGAGACGCTACTAGGGACAGGCTGTTTAGAAAATCGAACCCGAACTAACCGAAACTGGAATAATTGTTAGCTGATCATGTCTCCTATTTCAAAGTCAAGTAAATAATATGTGTAACCCAAATGTCATTTTAATTCGATTTGTTTACGTCTTGTCCAGGCTCAAATTCTAATATTCTAAAATTCCTTTTGCTAAAGGAAAATATCTTCTTCTGATATTTGTTTTGCCACCGCTTAGCTTTTCTTCGTATCCTTTCTCTAGCCACGGCACGGACATCTGCTCCCCCATGCGTCACTCTCTCTATCTCTCTCGCTGGACCTCATCTCCCAGCCGAGTCTCTCCTTCCCCAACTCAGGCTGGCCTCACCTTCCATAGCGCCCAAGCTCTGCTCGGCGCCCATCCCAGCGTGCGTCCCTGCTCCCCTTGTCGCAGCTCCCCACCGCGCCGAGCTCCTCACTGTCGTCCAGCTCGCCGGTTTTAGCTACAGGGCGCCATCAGCCGGTCTTCTTCCCCACCCCGTCTCGCTCAGGAACCAGGCCATCTCGCCTGCTCCCTTCGTTCCTGGCACGTTCGCCCCCTGCCGATGCTCGCGCCAAACTTGGTGGTCGCGTCTACCGTGCTCGAGCTTCACCAAGCCGACCATTGTCCCTATGTTCCCGTACTCCTGCTCGACCGCTAGACGCACGTTCGTGCTCCTCTCGTCGCCGGTCGTCGAGCTCATCCAACACTCGCCTTGCCATGGCCACTGTCCGTGCATCCTCGAGCTCCCTCCATATCCGGTCGTCGACATCGCCGACCATGGACGTCTGGCTCCTCGTCTCGCTCCACCTATTCGCTATTGTGCCCCACCCAGTGGATAGCAACACTCGCCACTCTAGACATCAATATCATGTTCGTCGAGCTCGCCTCTACTCACCCCATGGCGTGCTGGTCACCCAGCAGCTCGTCCCTAGACCGGGTGTGGAGCTCCCTTTCACCTCGCCGACGTGCCACGCCGAGCCCCTCCTCAGCCGCGTCGGGTCTCCAAGCCGGTTATCGATGATTGCTTTCGCTTTCATGCCACATGCGATCATCCTTACTTGATGTCCATGCACCTCACCCCGCCGTTCCGATTTCGCCAGTCACCGTTGCTCATCCGCATCAAAACATCACTCGCCGTGGTTCAGCTCACCGGTTCGTCGTTGTTCATCTCTGCGTCGGGTCTACAACAACGTTGCAGATCCCTCAGGGTGCTTGTCGTTGTTCTGTCGCCTCGCCTCGATGTCGGCCCCTACGTGACATCTCTGACTTGTGTTCGCGCTGGCAAAAAGGATCCCAAGAGATTGTGGTGGAGCAACCTCCCGATCGACGCCCACCAAGTGCTCGGCGAAAGGCCTGAACAAGGATCATCGTCGTTTGGGTGGATTGCTAGTCAATATGGTAACCATACTCTGATTCGCTATTCTAGCTAATTGATTTGATAGATGGATTAGAGGGATATTAATCATGATGATTATTCTACTTGTAGCTTAGACGTGTCGTGGGTGTATTGATGTAAGACAAAGGTCGTAACAGTGTGCTATTTGGTTACCGTTGTGATTGTGAAGTAGTCGCGAGGTGTGGTGAAGTATAGGTTGTAGTATAATTCATGTGAAGAATGTATTGGTAGACATATCTATGTTGTGTGGTCGAATTAGTAATACGACGGGTAGGTCTAGTGCTTTCAATGTCTAGCTGATAGTGTCGGTGTTTTGGGTCCGACCGCACACCCGGGGTTGCCCCTCGAGGTGTTTTTAGGAGTAGGACGGTGTCGACAACTGTAGCAAAATGGTTCGTGCCGATTGCACGAGGGACAGTGGACAAGGTTTACAGGTTCGGGCCGCTTAGAGATGCGTAACACCCTACGTCCTGATGAGTATGTTTGGTGAACGTGGTTACAAGAGAGCTCTCCGGATTGAGAATGCAGAGAGTTGATGTGGGTGGCTAAGTAATAGGGTCGATCGTTCTGAAGGGGTGCCCCCTAGGCCTTATATACTCGACCATGGGGTAATACATGTGGATATGATAACAACGTGTAGCTAGAAGATAGTGAACTGTTTGAGTTTATCTCCCTGTAGTTCTGCCGACTTATCCTCGCATGGCTCCGTTGCATGGGGGCTCCAGCGCGGGAAAGTCGGATCTCTGTTGTGGTCGCTCGCTCGACGTTGTGGGTCGTCCGGGTTTGTACCAATCCGGCCTCATGTCGATCTGCTTTGCTGGTTGTCTTTCCCCAGACCCACGAAAGAATGACCTTACGATTTATTGGGCCCTTGGGCCTTTCGTGAGGTCTTTTAATCTTTTAGTGGACCCGGGGGATATCTATCCCCCACAGATAGGTGTTGTCAGTATTGCTTGTGAGTAATTGTGTTTGTTTGACAAAGCTGATGTCCTGTTTTATGATCATTATGTTATGTCTAGTGATCGGCTAGATATCGTGTATAGGTGTTAATTGCCGTTATGAGTGTGTAAATAAGAATTGTATTAATATGTTGATTTCAACTTAAACCTAATGATTTCTTAGTAGATAGGATACATAAGCACTTTAGATATTTAATCTGTTGAGATTGTGAAAGTCGCCTAGAGGGGGGGTGAATAGGGCGAAACTGAAATTTGCTAAGTTAATCACAACTACAAGCCGGGTTAGAGTTAGAAATATAATCAAGTCCGCGAGAGAGGGCGCAAAACAAATCGCAAGCAAATAAGAAGTGTGACACGCGGATTTGTTTTACCGAGGTTCGGTTCTCGCAAACCTACTCCCCGTTGAGGTGGTCACAAAGACCGGGTCTCTTTCAACCCTTTCCCTCTCTCAAACGATCCCTTGGACCGAGTGAGCTTTCTCTTCTCAAATCAACCAGGAACAAAACTTCCCCGCATGAACCACCACACAATTGGTGTCTCTTGCCTCAGTTATAAGTGAGTGTTTGATCACAAGAAAGAATGAGAAAGAAGAAAGTGATCCAAGCGCAAGAGCTCAAAAGAACACGACAAATCACTCTCACTAGTCACTAATGCTTTTGTGGAATTGGGAGAGGATTTGATCACTTGGGTGTGTCTTGTATTGAATGCCTAGCTCTTGTAAGTGGTTGGAAGGTTGAAAACTTGGATGCCTTGAATGTGGGGTGGTTGGGGGTATTTATAACCCCAACCACCCAACTAGCTGTTTGGTGGAGGCTGACTGTCGCATGGTGCACCGGACAGTCCGGTGCACACCGGACAGTGTCCGGTGCGCCAGCCACGTCACCAGGCCATTGGGTCCCGACCGTTGGAGCTCTGACTGCTGGGCCCGCGTGGATGTCCGGTGGCACACCGGACATGCACTGTACAGTGTCCGGTGCGCCACTTCGCGCGTGCCTGACTTCTGCGCGCTCTGGCGTGCATTTAATGCTTCTGCAGGTGACCGTTGGCGCGAAGTAGTCGTTGCTCCGCTGGCTCACCGGACAGTCCGGTGTATACCGGACATGTCCGGTGAATTATAGCGGATCGAATTCTCGAAGCTGGCGAGTTCCAGAGACGCTCTTCCTTGGAGCACCGGACAGTCCGGTGAATTATAGCGGAGTGCCTCTAGATTTTCCCGAAGGTGAGGAGTTCAGCGTGAAGTCCCCTGGTGCACCGGACACTGTCCGGTGCGCAGACCAGGGCACACTTCGGTTATCCCTTTGCTCTTTTGTTGAACCCAATTCTTGGTCTTATCATTGGCTAAGTGTGAACCTTTGGCACCTGTATGACTTATACACTAGAGCAAACTAGTTAGTCCAATTTATTTGTGTTGGGCAATTCAACCACCAAAATCATTTAGGAAATAGGTGTAAGCCTAATTCCCTTTCAATCTCCCCCTTTTTGGTGATTGATGCCAACACAAACCAAAGCAAATATAGAAGTGCATAATTGAACTAGTTTGCATAATGTAAGTGCAAAGGTTGCTTGGAATTGAGCCAATATAAATACTTATAAGATATGCATGGATTGTTTCTTCATTTTTAACATTTTGGACCATACTTGCACCACATGTTTTGTTTTTGCAAATTCTTTTGTAAATCCTTTTCAAAGTTCTTTTACAACTAGTCAAAGGTAAATAATAAGATTTTGCGAAGCATTTTCAAGATTTGAAATTTTCTCCCCCTGTTTCAAATGCTTTTCCTTTGACTAAAACAAAACTCCCCCTAAATGAAATCTCCTCTTAGTGTTCAAGAGGGTTTTGGTATATTAATTTTGAAATACTACTTTCTCCCCCTTTTGAACACAATAGGATACCAATTTGAAATTTCCAATTGAAAATATTTTTAAAAACTAGGGTGGTGGAGCGGTCCTTTTGCTTTGGGCTAATATTCTCTCCCCCTTTGGCATGAATCGCCAAAAACGGAGTCATTAGAGCCCTTAGACTTACTCTCTCCCCCTTTGGTCATAAATAAATGAGTGAAGATTATACCAAAGACGGAGTCCTTTTCTCTCCCAAAGTTGGAGAGTTGCTTGGAGTGACGGCGAAGGATGAGTTACGGAGTGGAAGCCTTTGTCTTCGCCGAAGACTCCAATTTCCTTTCAATACACCTATGACTTGGTTTGAAATAGACTTGAAAACACATTAGTCATAGCATATGAAAGAGACATGATCAAAGGTATATAAGAGAGCTATGTGTGCAAATCAACAAAAGAAGTTCCTAGAATCAAGAATATTTAGTTCATGCCTAAGTTTGTTAAAAGTTTGTTCATCAAGTGGCTTGATAAAGATATCGGCTAATTGATCTTTAGTGTTGATATATGAAATCTTGATATCTCCCTTTTGTTGGTGACCCCTTAGAAAATGATACTGAATGGCTATGTGTTTAGTGCGGCTATGCTCAACGGGATTATCCGCCATGCGGATTGCACTCTCATTATCACATAGAAGAGGAACTTTGGTTAATTTGTAACCATAGTCCCTAAGGGTTTGCCTCATCCAAAGTAGTTGCGCGCAACAATGGCCTGCGGCAATGTACTCGGCCTCGGCGGTAGAAAGAGCTACGGAATTTTGCTTCTTTGAAGCCCAAGACACCAAGGATCTTCCCAAGAACTGGCAAGTCCCCAATGTGCTCTTTCTATTAATTTTACACCCCGCCCAATCGGCATCCGAATAACCAATCAAATCAAAAGTGGATCCCCTAGGATACCAAAGCCCAAACTTAGGAGTATAAACTAAATATCTCAAGATTCGTTTTACGGCCGTAAGGTGAGCTTCCTTAGGGTCGGCTTGGAATCTTGCACACATGCATACGGAAAGCATAATATCCGGTCGAGATGCACATAAATAGAGTAAAGAGCCTATCATCGACCGGTATACCTTTTGATCGACGGATTTACCTCCTTCGTCGAGGTCGAGATGCCCATTGGTTCCCATGGGTGTCTTGATGGGTTTGGCATCCTTCATCCCAAACTTGCTTAGAATATCTTGAGTATACTTCGTTTGGCTAATAAAGGTGCCCTCTTGGAGTTGCTTCACTTGAAATCCTAAGAAATACTTCAACTCCCCCATCATAGACATCTCGAATTTTTGTGTCATGATCCTACTAAATTCTTCACATGTAGACTCGTTAGTAGATCCAAATATAATATCATCAACATAAATTTGGCATACAAACAAGTCATTTTCGAGAGTTTTAGTGAATAAAGTAGGATCGGCCTTTCCGACTTTGAAGCCATTTGCAATAAGGAAATCTCTAAGGCATTCATACCATGCTCTTGGGGCTTGCTTGAGCCCATAAAGCGCCTTAGAGAGCTTATAGACATGGTTAGGATACTCACTATCTTCAAAGCCGGGAGGTTGCTCAACATAGACCTCTTCCTTGATTGGTCCATTGAGGAAGGCACTCTTCACGTCCATTTGGTAAAGCTTGAAGCCATGGTAAGTAGCATAGGCCAATAATATACGAATTGACTCAAGCCTAGCTACGGGTGCATAGGTTTCACCGAAATCCAAACCTTCGACTTGGGAGTATCCTTTGGCCACAAGTCGAGCTTTGTTCCTTGTCACCACACCATGCTCATCTTGCTTGTTGCGGAAAACCCACTTGGTTCCTACAACATTTTGATTAGGACGTGGAACTAAATGCCATACCTCATTTCGAGTGAAGTTGTTGAGCTCCTCTTGCATCGCCACCACCCAATCCGAATCTTGGAGTGCTTCCTCTACCCTGTGTGGCTCAATAGAGGAAACAAAAGAGTAATGCTCACAAAAATGTGCAACACGAGATCTAGTAGTTACCCCCTTATGAATGTCGCCAAGGATGGTGTCGACGGGGTGATCTCGTTGGATTGCTTGGTGGACTCTTGGGTGTGGCGGCCTTTGTTCTTCATCCTCCTTGTCTTGATCATTTGCATCTCCTCCTTGATCATTGTCGTCATTTTGAGGTGGCTCATTTGCTTGATCTTCTCCTTCATCAACTTGAGCCTCATCCTCATTTTGAGTTGGTGGAGATGCTTGCGTGGAGGAGGATGGTTGATCTTGTGCATTTGGAGGCTCTTCGGATTCCTTAGGACACACATCCCAATGGACATGTTCCTTAGCGCGATGCATGGAGCCTCTTCATCACCTATCTCATCAAGATCAACTTGCTCTAATTGAGAGCCGTTAGTCTCATCAAACACAACGTCACAAGAAACTTCAACTTGTCCAGAGGACTTGTTAAAGACTCTATATGCCCTTGTGTTTGAATCATATCCAAGTAAAAAGCCTTCCACAGTCTTAGGAGCAAATTTAGATTTTCTTCCTCTTTTAACAAGAATAAAGCATTTGCTACCAAAGACTCTAAAATATGAAATATTGGGCTTTTTACCGGTTAGGAGTTCATATGATGTCTTCTTGAGGATTCGGTGTAGATACAACCGGTTGATGGCGTAGCAAGCGGTGTTGACCGCCTTGGCCCAAAACCGATCTGAAGTCGTGTACTCATCAAGCATGGTTCTTGCCATGTCCAATAGAGTTCGATTCTTCCTTTCCACTACACCATTTTGTTGAGGGGTGTAGGGTGAAGAGAACTCATTCGATTTGTGAGTTCTTGAACTCCGTCCCGTTGTTGCTTCTTATTTTCTTGATCCTTAAGCCAAGCTCGTTTTGAGCCCGTCTCAAGAATCCTTTTAAAGTTTCTTGGGTATGAAATTTTTCCTGCAAAAAGAACACCCAAGTGAAGCGAGAATAATCATCCACGATAACTAGACAGTACTTACTCCCGCCGATGCTTATGTAAGCAATCGGGCCGAGTAGATCCATGTGTAGGAGCTCCAGTGGCATGTCGGTCGTCATGATGTTCTTATGTGGATGATGGGCACCAACTTGCTTCCCTGCTTGGCATGCGCTACAAATCCTGTCTTTCTCAAAATGAACATTTGTTAATCCTAAAATGTGCTCTCCCTTTAGAAGCTTATGAAGATTCTTCATCCCAACATGTGCTAGTCGGCGATGCCAGAGCCAGCCTATGTTAGTCCTAGCAATTAAGCAAGTGTCGAGTTCAGCTTTATCAAAATTCACTAAGTATACCTGACCCTCTAACACTCCCTTAAATGCTATTGAATCATCACTTCTTCTAAAGACATTGACACCTACATCAGTGAATAAACAGTTGTAGCCCATTTTGCATAATTGAGAAACGAAAAGCAAATTGTAATCTAATGAATCTACAAGAAAAACATTGGAAATAGAATGGTCAGGAGATATAGCAATTTTACCCAATCCTTTGACCAAACCTTGATTTCCATCCCCGAACGTGATAGCTCGTTGGGGATCTTGGTTTTTCTCATAGGAGGAGAACATCTTCTTCTCCCCTGTCATGTGGTTTGTGCACCCGCTGTCGATTACCCAGCTTGAGCCCCCAGATGCATAAACCTACAAAACATGTTTAGTTCTTGACTTTAGGTACCCAAATGGTTTTGGGTCCTTTGGCATTAGAAACAAGAACTTTGGGTACCCAAACACAAGTCTTTGATCCCTTGTGTTTGCCCCCAACATACTTGGCAACTACTTTGCCGGATTTGTTAGTTAAAACATAAGATGCATCAAAAGTTTTAAATGAAATGTCATGATCATTTGATGCATTAGGAGTTTTCTTCTTAGGCAACTTAGCACGGGTTGGTTGCCTAGAACTAGATGTCTCACCCTTATACATAAAAGCATGGTTAGGGCCAGAGTGATACTTCCTAGAATGAATTCTCCTAATTTTGCTCTCAGGATAACCGACAGGGTACAAAATATAACCCTCGTTATCTTGAGGCATGGGAGCCTTGCCCTTAACAAAGTTGGGCAATTTCTTAGGAGGGGCATTAATTTTGACATTGCCTCCCTGTTGGAAGCCAATGCCATCCTTAATGCCTGGGCGTCTCCCTCTATATAGCATGCTTCTAGCAAATTTAAATTTTTCATTCTCTAAGTCATGCTCGGCAATTTTAGCATCTAATTTTGCTATATGATCATTTTGTTGTTTAATTAAAGCCATGTGATCATGAATAGCATCAATGTTAACATCTCTACATCTAGTGCAAATAGTAACATGTTCAACGATAGATGTAGAGGGTTTGCAAGAATTAAGTTCAACAATCTTAGAATGCAATATATCATTTTTATCTATAAGATCGGAAATAGTAGCATTGCAAACATCAAAATTTTTAGCCTTAGCAAGCAATTTTTCATTTTCATCTCTAAGGCTAGCAAGAGATATGTTTAATTCTTCAATCTTAGCAAGCAAATCATCATTATCATTTCTAAGATTGGGAATTGAAACATACGAGCAATAGAATCAACCTTAGCTAACAAATTAGAATTCTCATTTCTAAGGTTGTTTATAGTCTCATGGCAAGTGCTTAGCTCACTAGATAATTTTTCACATTTTTCAACTTCTAGAGCATAAGCATTTTTAATTTTAACATGCTTTTTGTTTTCTTTGATTAGGAAGTCCTCTTGGGAGTCCAAGAGATCATCATTCTCATGGATGGCACTAATTAATTCATTTAATTTCTCTTTTTGTTGCATGTTTAAGTTGGCAAAAAGAGTACACAAATTGTCTTCCTCATCACTAGCATTATCATCACTAGAGGACTCATATCTAGTGGAGGATTTAGATTTAACCTTCTTCTTTTTGCCGTCCTTTGCCATGAGGCACTTATGGCCGACGTTGGGGAAGAGAAGGCCCTTGGTGACGGCGATGTTGGCGGCGTCCTCGTCGTCAGAGGAGTCGCTAGAGCTTTCGTCGGAGTCCCACTCGCGACAAACATGGGCATCGCCGCCCTTCTTCTTGTAGTACCTCTTCTTCTCCTTTCTTCTCCCCTTCTTGTCGTCGCCCCTATCACTGTCACTAGAAATAGGACATTTTGCTATAAAGTGATCGGGCTTACCACACTTGTAGCAAACCTTCTTGGAGCGGGGCTTGTAGTCTTTCCCCCTCCTTTGCTTGAGGATTTGGCGAAAGCTTTTGATGACAAGCGCCATTTCCTTGTTGTCGAGCTTGGAGGCGTCGATGGGTGTTCTACTCGGTGTAGTCTCCTTCTTCTCCTCCGTCGCCTTAAATGCGACCGGTTGTGCTTCGGATGTGGAGGGGCCGTCAAGCTCGTTGATCTTCCTTGAGCCTTTGATCATAAACTCAAAGCTCACAAAATTCCTGATTACTTCCTCAGGAGTCATTAGTGTATATCTAGGATTACCACGAATTAATTGAACTTGAGTAGGGTTAAGGAAAATAAGTGATCTTAAAATAACCTTAACCACCTCGTGGTCATCCCATTTCTTGCTCCCGAGGTTGCGCACTTGATTCACCAAGGTTTTGAGCCGGTTGTACATGTCTTGTGGCTCCTCCCCTTGGCGAAGACGGAAGCGACCGAGCTCCCCCTCGATCGTTTCCCGCTTGGTGATCTTGGTTAGTTCATCACCCTCGTGCACGGTCTTGAGCACGTCCCAAACTTCCTTGGCGCTCTTTAATCCTTGCACCTTGTTGTACTCCTCCCTACTTAGAGAGGCGAGGAGTATGGTTGTGGCTTGGGAGTTGAAGTGCTCGATTTGGGTCACCTCATCCTCATCATAGTCTTCATCCCCTACGGATGGTACCTGTGCTCCAAACTCAACAACATTCCATATACTTTTGTGGAGTGAGGTTAGATGAAATTTCATTAAATCACTCCACCTAGCATAATCTTCACCATCAAAGGTTGGCAGTTTGCCTAATGGAATGGAAAGTAATGGAGTATGTCTAGAGGTACGAGGATAGTGTAAGGGGATCTTACTAAACTTCTTGCGATCATGGCGCTTAGAAGTTACGGAGGGCGCGTTGGAGCCGGAGGTAGATGGGGATGAGGTGTCGGTCTCGTAGTAGACCACCTTCCTCATCTTCTTTTTCTTGTCCCCACTCCGATGTGACTTGTGGGAAGAAGCTTTCTTCTCCTTCCCCTTTCCCTTTTTGCGGGACTCTTCCGATGAAGCCTTCCTGTGGCTTGTAGCGGGCTTGTCGCCAGTCTCCATCTCCTTCTTGGCGTGTTCTCCCGACATCACTTCGAGCGGTTAGGCTCTAATGAAGCATCGGGCTCTGATACCAATTGAAAGTCGCCTAGAGGGGGGGTTAATAGGGCGAAACTGAAATTTGCAAAGTTAATCACAACTACAAGCCAGGTTAGAGTTAGAAATATAATCAAGTCCGCGAGAGAGGGCGCAAAACAAATCGCAAGCAAATAAGAAGTGTGACACGCGGATTTGTTTTACCGAGGTTCGGTTCTCGCAAACCTACTCCCCGTTGAGGTGGTCACAAAGACCGGGTCTCTTTCAACCCTTTCCCTCTCTCAAATGGTCCCTCGGACCGAGTGAGCTTTCTCTTCTCAAATCAACCAGGAACAAAACTTCCCCGCAAGGACCACCACACAATTGGTGTCTCTTGCCTCGGTTACAAGTGAGTGTTTGATCATAAGAAAGAATGAGAAAGAAGAAAGCGATCCAAGCGCAAGAGCTCAAAAGAACACGACAAATCACTCTCACTAGTCACTAATGCTTTTGTGGAATTGGGAGAGGATTTGATCACTTGGGTGTGTCTTGTATTGAATGCCTAGCTCTTGTAAGTGGTTGGAAGGTTGAAAACTTGGATGCCTTGAATGTGGGGTGGTTGGGGGTATTTATAACCCCAACCACCCAACTAGCCGTTTGGTGGAGGCTGACTGTCGCATGGTGCACCGGACAGTCCGGTGCACACCGGACAGTGTCCGGTGCGCCAGCCACGTCACTAGGCCGTTGGGTCCCGACCGTTGGAGCTCTGACTGCTGGGCCCGCCTAGATGTCCGATGGCACACCGGACATGCACTGTAGAGTGTCCGATGCGCCACTTCGCGCGTGCCTGACTTCTGCGCGCTCTGGCGTGCATTTAATGCTTCTGCAGGTGACCGTTGGCGCGAAGTAGTCGTTGCTCCGCTGGCTCACCGGACAGTCCGGTGTACACCGGACATGTCCGGTGAATTATAGCGGAGCGAATTCCCGAAGCTGGCGAGTTCCAGAGATGCTCTTCCTTGGAGCACCAGACACTGTCCGGTGTACACCGGACAGTCCGGTGAATTATAGCGGAGTGCCTCTGGATTTTCCCGAAGGTGAGGAGTTCAGCGTGAAGTCCCCTGGTGCACCGGACAGTCCGGTGCGCTAGACCAGGGCACACTTCGGTTATCCCTTTGCTCTTTTGTTGAACCCAATTCTTGGTCTTATCATTGGCTAAGTGTGAACCTTTGGCACCTGTATGACTTATACACTAGAGCAAACTAGTTAGTCCAATATATTTGTGTTGGGCAATTCAACCACCAAAATCATTTAGGAAATAGGTGTAAGCCTAATTCCCTTTCAGATTGCAGTTTTTCGGAAACGCTATCCTTTTTATAATACTTTACACATGGATCGAATAGTGTAGTGCTTTATTGAGTTGATATCCTTTACATGATAATTTAGTATATTAATTCTATAGCTAAATGAAGTGCTACTATTTGTTATTTTAAGTATTGGGTGTTTTATAATAGTAAGTCCGGGTTTTAGATGTTATGCTCTAGTCAAGAGATAGCGTGCTTATGAATGGTTCGTTGTTGCTTGCTGTTAGAATTGGATCCGGCTAAATTAGAATGCCATAGCAATAGTTCTTAATGTGATATCGACACCTAGTGTTTTCGTATTAGAGTTGTGATGTCTTGCTATAAATGTTCAATATTCTTCGAGTAGCTTTATCTATCTTGTGCTATTTATACTTGCACTCATTCATGTGCATTAGGAATATCATTTAGGTATGTTAATTGATCACACGATGTGGAGGAAAAGCGTTGGATTAATCTCAAAGTGATGCTGATGAATAAACGAGAGGAGTGGATGATCTGATCAAGTACCAGGATGGAAGATGCTCACCAAGTGATCATCATTTAACAACACTAACGTGTTGTTATCCCAGGCAAGTCGCGATGCATTTACCCCTTTCCTTGTTGTTTTAAAAACTTTATCACCTAGTTTGTTGCATTAGGTGATAGGAATTGTGTGCTAAACAATCGATGCATTCCCTTCCTTCAAAAGTTGGTTACCATTCCTTGTTACCTGATTTTATCAAACAAGTTTTCTAATGCTTAGCACTACTTTAGAAAACAAAATGTTTTATTTTAAAACAAAAGGTGATCCTTCACACTAGATGGGGATTTTTACAAAGAAAAGACTTATGATGGTGAATCCATCATGGCCGTGATGGGTTCGACATCTGAAAAGAGTACCTCTGTCAGGTACCAAAGTTTGGGTTTTAAATGATAAAGACAAGACCAGGCGGGTGGCTTGCACGAGAAGGGAGTCTTGGTGTAGTGTCTCCGTCTAAGTCGTTTAAGAATCGAGCCGATGTAGGCTTGATGATCGAGGACCTTTTAACTGGCCACATGGCTCATCATGGGTAAGCATTGCCTCGGTCGGACCAATACCAGAAAGGCCACCACACAATGGGAGTGGAGAGATGGCGAGAGTAGTGTGTACCATCTGTGGCAAGAGGCTGGACGGTGGAGTATCTGTGCTCTCGATTGGCGTGAACCCATTCTGGTCTTGAGAAACCCGGGTGCGAGTTGACATATGCAAGGGTTTAGTGCTACATATGTCGTGTGGTTGGAGATCCCCAGCTGGGTATTAATCGATTCAGATTGCCGCTACTTCTCGGACATGAAGACTTGGTCACTGACCTACACGTAGTGACAAGTGAACTCAAGGGGTGATAAAAGACGACTAGTATATGCCAAGTGCTTGATCTAGAATAGAGAGAAATCTAGATGCAAGTAACTACTTAACCTAACAAGTAAAACGAATTCTTAAGGATCCACTCATAGTAAGCTTTTCTGCAAAAAGAGGCTTTGAATCTTGATAGCTTTACCTTGATTCCCAAACGCCACCATATCCTTGAGAGTCTTTTTCCTTAGATAGGTAAGACTTGCAAAAGTACACTTTGTACTCAGGGTTTTCGAACCCATGTTGTTGCAGGTACTAGATTTGTGCTGCTGCGGATGGTGCTAAGCGTCGGTGGGCACAACCTTCTTATAGGTCTAAGTAGCTCTTCTATACTTCTTATTGAGGATGGTCACTTAAGCTAGCATGTATTTCAAACTTTTGAAAATTATACATCATTCAAAGTGAAATACTTTGGATTTACTTTATAATCACTCTGATCTTGTATAATGAAATCTTAATGTAACTTGTAAATTTTTGTAATAAAGAAATTCCGCTGCAAATGTTGGTGTGTGGTTTGTGTTTACTTCATCCTGCGATCTTGGTTGTAAGTGGTTTATACGGGGTCCTTGGGACACTCGAACAGATCCTTTTAAGTTACCTGGTGTACATGCATAGCCGTCTGAGGTCTTTGAGACGGGGACATGTGCATGTGGGCTCGATAACTTGGGAGGTTCTGCCATAGCTGGTATCGGAGCAGGATTAAGTACATACGGTCACATAAGTATTTTAAAACAAAGTTTTGGTTTTGGAAAACCTATTTTCAACTAAACACATTGTTTAGTTTGGAAAAACAGATTTGAAAAACTATAATGCTAGAGACATCCTCTGTTAAGCCCTATATTAAGGACTATCAGGTGGCTTAGATCAAAACACTAACCCACAACCGGGGGATAATGCATACATGTGTAATGTTATTTTTGAGGTCATTTAGTCTTGAATGGATCGACGCTCAGGTAAGGTGAGATGTGAGAGCATGACCGAACCAACGTCGGTCTAGGGGAGTGTTTAAATGTGGCGCTTGATTATATACATGTTACACATATGTATATATGAAGGCTGCAATGTGGAGTAATTACTTTTCTGGGAATTCGGTACCCCATGTGTGTGTATGGGTATACATGCATGAGAATACTGAGAAGTGTAATGTACTTGTAACGACGCACCTACGCTCAGGTAAGAAGGTGAGTTAGCATAATGGGCTGCCCTATGGTTAAAGTGTGGCAGCGACGCCTATGTGTGGCTCGACGCTTAATGAAGAGCTGCCCTCCATATAGAAATATATGGAGTATAAACTGTGATAAACTATCATGTGTGGATCTTGCATCATGGGAAAATTAGGCTGTGATGGAATTTTCAGCAGGTACACTAACCTCGAAAACGTATGTGTAGCTGATGACTAATAATATAACGAGAGATACGTAGGTATGCCACCGATATAGAACGTTGTTGCCACATTATGCTAGCAAAAACTTGTGAGGATGAATAGGACGAGCATGCATCCTGATTGTTTCATCATGTTTGTCACCTATTCACCCAAAATGCTTCTCTCACCTTTATTCCAGTAGCGGGTGATTGTAGAAAATGTGGTATAATGTTGTATTATGAACGCCAATGAAATAGTTGTCCTCCATTCTTTAGGTAATCTGTTTAGGTATTATATGTGTTTGCTCTTGTTCTTGATGTGCCGACAGAATGTTTGTGGCTTGTTTGCATAAACCCAAAACTAGGCCATGTTCTCATTTAGTGAACCATGACCCAAATTTGTATTAATCTCTCGACTATTCATCCTATGTGTCATCTTGTGTGAAGCTTGTCCGTTTAACAAGATATTTGGAATCTTCTCAATTAAACCAGGTTGTATCCTCATCATCTCCATCTTTGAAATAATAGGAGGTTTAAACCATAACTTTGTCATTTCTTCAAAACTTCCTCCAAATCTCCAAGCATGGATGAATTTGACTTTCTGTTATCACTCCATGACCAAACTCATGCAAGTGAATGCTTAGATAATATTTTTGTTGGATGTAAAATGCACACAGACTTAAAATAAGGATCGTTTCCTCTCTGTATCTAGTATAACATTAATCATCAACCTTGGTAATCGTTGTGATGGCATAGAAATATGCTTAGGGTTGAAGTAACAGTCTCCCATCGTACTCCCTTCATCAACCAATTTAGGTTTTGGCCATGTCTTGTTCATTTTATTGGGCCATGATCTATTTGGCTCTCTACTTGTAACCATTCTTACAGGTGGAGTCTCTTTTGTATATTGTCATCCTAGCTCGGTCTGTTTGTGTCGCGTGAGAATTCTTATTGGTTATGTTTGGTAATGGTGTTATGACTAAAACCGATGGTGCCGAGACGAAACCGAGGGCCTCATGTGAATGTACACATATGGTTGTGTTGCCCAGCACGCGCTGGTATTACAGTTATTAGTTGTAATCCATTATGAGACTATATCGATATGTTATCTCTGCACAAATTGTTCTTACCACGTGAGATTCATTATTGGTGCCAGTTCGGTGACGATGTCATGATTAAGGACTTCTGGTGCCGCAGCAAAACTGAGAGCTCCCTGTGAATGTACACACAAGGTTGTGCTGCTTGGCGCATGCTAGTATCGAGGTCTCTGGTCATGATCCATTATGGAACTACTTTGATATGTTATCTTCCATAGACCTCTCGCTTGAAACGATTTCTATGTTGTTGGTGAAATGATCAAGCAACATCTGTCATCTTTGTTGAATTAAAAGATCATACCACTTTGATATGTTCCTTAACGAATTACCTACCAGTTCAGAAGTCTCCATTAAAAATCAGAATCTATATGTGTCTAATCGTGTGATAAAAATCACTTTTCTCATGTGTGGTCTCATGTCTCCTGCTTTGGTGGTGACTGCACATGCACAATTTTCCATCACATCCTTTGTTGTATAGGTGAAGCCTTGGAGCTTTTTAGTGTTGAGAGACAATTGATTAGTCTTTCTAATCAAAATGGAGATTTACTTCCCTTGCGGCTGAAATACAGGAGTTTGTCCATTCTCTCTTTTGTTTGGTTCATACGTCTTCTAAGTGAGTAGTTTGTCTCATGAAGAAGAAAGGGATGAACAACCTGACTAAATGAATTTTTATCCAAATATACAACCTCCTGCTAGCAAATGTGAATTCAACCCCTGGTTTGCCAATGGGTAATAAGAGGACTTGTTCAATGTCAAAAGTAGTTCAACATGTTGGTTTTACTAACTTGTAGTTGCCTTATAAACAAAGATTGAGTTTAAAGATCATTTTGTCGAATTGTCTAAACTCATTTTTGTTCAACTCATTCTAAGAAAGTACTTGCAAGATCCGAGTTAAATCAACTGGTAACCACCTAATCATCGCGCTAGTTGTGCCTCGATTGCCTCACGTGTCATTTCCCTACATGTGTGGTTGGATGTAGTCATGCTAGAGCTGGATGAAATCGGTTCATCGTGAAGTCAACATTGGTTAATAACCTTCACTGATGTCTTCTCGAAGACTCTATCCTGTTCCTCGAACTTGGAATCCTTGGCTAACCACGGGTAACCTGGATGTTGTTTGACATCTACACTTGTCTGGTGTGCCATGGATTTCCAATGTTGGTTTATTGACAAACCTCTTTATGTGTGTTTTACCCAAGAGGTTACATCAAACTTGGCTTGAACAATTGCTATCCACTTGTCCACTATTCGCTTACATACTCATGTTATTAGAGAAAGAAAACTATACACATGGAACCTTATATGGGTAGTGTGATACATGCTATATCCACTAGAGGAACATGCATCCTTAAAGCAGTCACCTCCGCTAGGGACTGCCTTATGTTATCGCTGATATGTACAGGAGTTACACGCCTATCTACTCTTAGAAGAATTTCGCTCCGAATCTCGGGACGAGATTCTTTAAAGGGGGAGGGTTGTAACACCCCAGGTGTTTATCTCCTGATCAACAACAAGTTTGGACTAGCACAGGACGTCGGTGTGAATAACAGTCTCTGTGTCCTAATTATCTTTGTCTTTCATGATTTTGATATCATTTTCATCTTTCTCTATCTGGACTATTTCAAATGTTTCACAAGGTTTAGACTTTAGTCACCTTCTAAAATGTCGAGTCTGGTGCTGTTTAGATTGGTTGAGAGCGTGAATGCGATTTCGGAAATAGTTCGAGTTTATAATTTCGATCGCGTTCATGTCCAAGAAATATAAGGCGTAGATTTGTTAATCGAATTGCTCTCTAGTCGAATGTTCGGATAGCGGGCAAAATTTGCCTAAATTTAACAGAAACAAATGCAAATTAAAATATTGAAGTCGGTGTCGTGATTCGCTTCGATTGCGTCTCGTCCAGATACAAATGATGGGTATAAATGACTGGTGAAAATTTTATCAGATTATGGGGATATCTACAATAATAACGATCTCTATTTTCTAATATTCACCTATCATAATTTCTACATCGTAGCCATCTCTGTCTATTCGAACTGTCAAAAATGTTTTGTGAAGTTCAGTGTTAAACTGCTACCTAAGTGTCGAGCCTGGTGCCAGTTTAAAATTAATCGAATAAGGCGGATTGGAAAGGTCACCTAAGTATTTCGCTCTTGTTCGAGCGATCTCTACGAATTCGGTAGAGACACTACTAGGGACAGGCTGTTTAGATAAATCGAACCCGAACTAACCGAAACTGGAACAATTGTTAGCCGATCTTGTTTCCTATTTCAAAGTCAAGTAAATAATATATGTAACCTAAATATCATTTTAATTCAATTTGTTTACGTCTTGTCCATACTCAAATTCTAATATTCTGAAATTCTTTTTGCTAAAGGAAAATATCTTCTTCTGATATTTGTTTTGCCACCGCTTAGCTTTTCTTCGTATCCTTTCTCTAGCCACGGCACGGACATCTACTCTCCCACGCGTCACTCTCTCTCGCTGGACCTCATCTCCCAGTTGAGTCTCTCCTTCCCCACCTCAGGCCGACGGCCTCACCTTCCATGGCTCCCAAGCTCTGCTCGGCACCCATCCCAGCGCGCGTCCCTGCTCCCCTTGTCGCTGCTCCCCATTGCGCCGAGCTCCTCACCGTTGTCCAGCTCGCCGGCTTTAGCTGCAGGGCGCCATCAACCGATCTTCTTCCCCACCCCGTCTCGCTCAGGAACCAGGCCATCGCGCCTGCTCCCTTCATTCCGTCCGCCCCTGCTGATGCTCGCGCTCAGCTGCGCTCGCCCCAAACTTGGTGGTCGCGTCCACTAGTAAGAATGTGATCATCAGTGACGATTTTCTCGTGACGCTGGTGACTTCAGTCACAGATTGATACATTTCTATGACCAAATTTACACCTTCGTCAACAATTACAAGTGACGAAGATTAGACTTGAATATTAATGACAAAAATGAAAGGAACGTCATAGACACAAAGTTTGGACGCAACAAGTTCGTCACAGATTAGATTTGATATCGTCATCGCTAATTTGCCTTGATCGGCTGACGTAATGATGAAATAAATTGGTCACAGATGCGTTTTAGTAAAAAAAACGTCCCACGTGTACACACCACTTGACGGCGTGGGATCCTTGACCTACATGGGCCGCAGTTTTTTGGTAAAGTGGGACACAGCCCCCGCCTGGCGACGCGGCCCCGGCCCACCAACTGGAAGTGGCATGTGTTTATTTGGCAAAAAACTTACGCCCGTGGAGCTTCGAACCAAAGACCTGCGCCTTGCTTCGAATCAGTATTACCACCAGACTACTAGCTTGTTCTTGTAAATAAAGAAAGTTAGAGTACATAAGTTCTGTTAGCGTAGTACCTGTTCCCATCTGTCGTTCTGTTAACAGGTGTTCCTAGCCGCCATTCTGAGATCTGCATGGCTGTTCGCCTGTTCTGCTTCTACCTTCTGCGATCTACGCTTCTACGTTCTACGATTGACGATCTTAGTCTCGGCCCAAACCTGATCGTCATAGAATGAATTCACTTCCATGACAACGCGTATTTCATCACAGAATGTATACACATCGATGACGAAAATGGGTAGTCCGTCACAACACAATAAATGTGACGCGACCCCTATGACCAAATCGAACTCGTCACAAATTCGTCACAAATCTTTATTTGTGACGATATCTACATATTCCGTGACGCAATACGAACGTCATCGATGATAAGATCTCTACTAGTGGTCTACCCTGCTCGAGCTTCAGCAAGACGGCCATTATCCCTATGTTCCCGTACTCCTGCTCGACCGCTAGACGCATGTCCTTGCTCCTCTTGTCGCTGGTCATCGAGTTCATCCAACACTCGCCTTGCCATGGCCACAGTCCGTGCATCCTCGAGCTCCCTCCCTGTCCGGCCGTCGACATCGCCGACCATGGATGTCTGGCTCCTCGTCTCGCTCCACCTATTCGCTATTTTGCCCCACCTAGTGGACAACGACACTTGCCACTCCAGACATCGATATCATGTTCGTAGAGCTCGCCTCTACTCACCCCATGGTGCCCTAGTCATCCAGCAGTTCATCCCTAGACCGGGTGTTGAGCTCCCTTTCACCTCGCCGATGTGCCGCGCCGAGCCCCTCCTCAGCCGCATCGAGTCTCCAAGCCGGTTGTCGACGATTGCTTTCGCTTCCGTGCCACATGCGATCATCCTTGCTTGCTGGCCATGCACCTCACCCCGCCGTTCCGATTCCACCAGTCGTCGTTGCTCATTCGCGTCAAGACATCACTCGTCGTGCTTCAGCTCGCTGGTTCATCATTGTTCATCTCCCCGTTGGGTCTACAACAACGTTGCAGATCCCTCCTGTGTGCTTGTCGTTGTTCCGTCGCCTCGCCTCGATGCCGGCCCCTACGTGACATCTCCGACTTGTGTTCGCGTTGGAAAAAAGGAGCCCAAGAGAGTGTGGTGGAGCAATCTCCAGATCGACGCCTACCAAGTGCTCGACGAAAGGCCTGAACAAGGATCATCGTCGTTTGGGTGGATTGCTAGTCAATATGGTAACCATACTCTGATTCGCTATTCTAGCTAATTGATTTGATAGATGGATTAGAGGGATATTAATCATGATGATTATTTTATTTGTAGCTTAGACGCGTCGTGGGTGTATTGATGTAAGACAAAGGTCGTAACTGTGTGCTATTTGGTTACCGTCGTGATTGTGAAGTAGTCGCGAGGTGTGGTGAAGTATAGGTTGTAGTATAATTCATGTGAAGAATGTATTGGTAGACATATCTATGTTGTGTGGTCGAATTAGTAATGCGACAGGTAGGTCTAGTGCTTTCAATGTCTAGCTGATAGGTGCTGTCAGTATTGCTTGTGAGTAATTGTGTTTGTTTGACAAAGCCGATGTCCTGTTTTATGATCATTATGTTATGTCTAGTGATCAGCTAGATATCGTGTATAGGTGTTAATTGCCATTGTGAGTGTGTAAATAAGAATTGTATTAATATGTTGATTTCAACTGAAACCTAATGATTTTTTAGTAGATAGGATACATAAGCGCTTTAGATATTTAATCTGTTGAGATTGCAGTTTTTCAGAAATGTTATCCTTTTTATAATACTTTATAGATGGATCGAATAGTGTAGTGCTTTATTGAATTGATATCCTTTACATGATAATTTAGTATATTAATTATATAGCTAAATGAAGTGCTACAATTCGTTATTTTAAGTATTGGGTGTTTTATAATAGTATGTCTGAGTTTTAGATGCTATGCTCTAATCCAGAGATAGCGTGCTTATGAATGGTTCGTTATTGCTTGCTGTTAGAATTGGATCCGGTTAAATTAGAATGACATAGCTATAGTTCTTAATGTGATATCGACACCTAGTGTTTTCGTATTAGAGTTGCGATGTCTTGCTATAAGTGTTTAATATTCTTCGAGTAGTTTATCTATCTTGTGCTATTTATACTTGCACTCATTCATGTGCATTACACATATCATTTAGGTACGTTAATTGATCACACGATGTGGATGAAAAGCATTGGATTAATCTCAAAGTGACGCTGATGAATAAATCAGAGGAGTGGATGATCTGATCAAGTACCAGGATGGGAGATGCTCACCTAGTGGTCATCATTTAACAACACTAATGTAGTGTTATCCTAGGCAAGCCCCGGTACATTTAGCCCTTTCCTTGTTGTTTTAAAAACTTTATCACCTGGTTTGATGCATTAGGTGATAGGAATCGTGTGCTAAACAATTGATGCATTCCCTTCCTTGGAAAATTGGTTACCATTCCTTGTTACCTGATTTTTATCAAACAAGTTTTCTAATGTTTAGCCCTGCTTTAGAAAACAAAATGTTTTGTTTGAAAACAAAAGGTGATCCTTCACACTAGATGGTGATTTTTACAAAGAAAAGACTTATGATGGTGAATCCATCATGGCCGTGATGGGTTCGACATCTGAAAAGAGTACCTCTGTCAGGTACCAAACTTTGGGTTTTAAATGATAACTAGATACATGCCCGTGCGTTGCAACGGAACCAATATAATAAAATACATTGATATAAAAAACACTAATTTTCAGTTATCTATGGTCATTGTACTTTTGTTATTGGATGAATGACAAAAGTACATGCTATTGAATGAATGACAAAACCAATACATAGGCATATGGCTGATCAAATCAAACCAAGCATTATGGAGCCAAGAAACCCCTAAAAATTATAAACTTAATATTAGATCAATAGTAGGTGGCAGATCGCCAGATCAACACCCCATTGTCGTCCTCGTCAGAATGCGTGAAGAGCAGACTTGTCGTCGTGCTGTCCATGGAGACGAATGAAGCTAAAAGAACAGAATAGGATTCAGCGAGCACGGAAAGATCCTTTAGAGGAAAAAAAAGGTCGGTGCCTGGTGCTGTAGCCTCCCTCTACTACTGCTTCCTTTCAGAGTTTCAGTAGCTCAAAGCCGATCGACAAGACCCAAAGTAGAAGTTGATTTTGTATCTGTTGGGGACCTTCGGCATCCGAAGGTCCTCAAAAACAGGATTTAACAGTATTTCTGGAGTATAATGTGTGAACAGGTATCTTCGGACTCAGGTCGGCATCACAGCAGACCAGAATAATACGAAGGTCGGTACAGCGCCGAAGGTGTAAGCAGGAAAGCTTCGGCGCGACAGCAGAAAGTGGAACCGACTTAAAGATGAAAAGGCTATTTAGACCTCAACAGATTACTATAGAATTATTATCAACTGTAAAGGGCATGAATGTAATTTTGTATGGGTTGTGTCCCGCGCTTATAAATAGGTGAACAGTACTCTCGTACTGTTCACGCTGACTTGGCATTCGCTTTTTGCGTCACGCTTGTACTATCATTTCCTTCTAGTTGAAGGTACACTTGTAATTTAACGATACTCCTGTTTATGCTTAATAATAATGCATAATTGTGCATGTTGTCGTTTGTATTTCTTACATTTCATCCTTCGTCATTAAATAATGAATCTATGAAGGTATCCCCTTCATGACCTTCGTCCGAAAATCATTATTTCCCTAAGGGAAATAATGTTTCGAAGGACGAAGGACTGTAACAATTAACATCTTCTGTGTTGCCTTGTTCTTAACCCATAGCAATTGAGAACAAGTCCCCAACAGTATCATCACAGCTTTGCCAAACCACCCAAGGATATGGGCAACAACAAATTCATCAAACAATGTCTCCTACACATAGATCATACAGTATAGATTTAATAGAGCAAAGCATGTGCGTCTTCATAGAGTAGGAAGGTTCATACAAAAAAATCATACATAAATATTTATGAACTTGTTTTTAGGGTTTTCTGGAACATACAAACGGCAATCAGCTCCATAAGTTCTCTCTGGCAATTCTGCATTGGAAAGACAAAAGGTTTATTATCACCACCGTCTTTTTTTTAAAAAAAGAAAGAAATATATTACATTTCTTGTGAAACTATTTGGCGCAGAAATTTTACCAACTCCAAGATCAGGGTGAAGGAGTTTCATGAACTGGCGAGCATCGTCACGATTCTGGGAAATGAGAAACAGATAAGAACCAGTATGCCCTTCGGACTGAGTTGCCAAAACTAATAAAATCATCGCCAAAACGACAACAGAACAGTATCCATCCAACTGAAACCCCACATCTGGCTAACCTGGAAAAGGAGGAAGGTAAGAGCAACGAGGTAAACGACAGCCAGTCCATGTACCAGGTGCCAGACAGACGTTGAAGGTGCCTAAAGCGTGCAGTAGGCAAGGAAGGCTGCAATCATAGCCCAGACACCCCTGGAAGGTTTCGGTAAGAAGATGAGTCAACAGCAAAGCATCACTCTCACTCTCTCCAGTCTCCAATCATTGTGCAATGCTATGAAGGTAAAAAACAGCTCGAGTCCAAAAAGGCAGCATCAGAACGGAACGAGCAGAGCAGTGGCCTGATCATCCTTTTTCTGTTCGGAACACATGAAAAGTAGCGTGTGTGTTCCTTCTTTTCTTTATTCCTACTTTTGAAACAAAAGTCATAATTAAATCCTGACGACGATTCAGCCATACCTCTTGATTGATGTCAAGCTATTGTGAGCAGCAGCGCCTTCAGGATCGAGTGCTCCACTTGCCCAGCTGAAAGGCAAGAACAGTTAGTTGAATGTATGCGAGAAAGCGCAAAGGAAACGCCCCCACATTTGGTCAGTACGGTACGGTTGGTATGGCATCCACCGCTGGGCCCACCTGATGATGGAGGGTGACAGAAAACATTTCAGAAAGACTACATGTAACATGCTTTTGTTGTTTGGCATCAGATTTGACCATAGATGCATGCTTTTTTTTGGAGAAAACATAACACCCTACAGCAACTCTAAGGTATGATGCAGCTCTTTGCTCACCAAATCTGAAACTCAAGTTATCAAAAGGAAGAACATCTTCAATTCTAAAAGTTCAGCCTGGGAAGCTCAATGGTTGTTCTACCAAATAGCAGATGGACTGCACTGTACATAACACCTCCACTTACATATGGCCCTGCTGTTTCAGAAGTTTTCAGAATTGTGATGGAGCACCTTGTGATTTCGACATTTATCTGTACTAACTATTAAGGGGACAGTGGTGCTGATGAATTATTCTGATCATAAGCATTATGCCAATTGCATTATAACAGTTCAGGAGTACAGTATTGAAATGTTCATCAACAACTTGAATCGGTCTTGGGGCCAAAACAGTCACAACTTAAATTAAAAATTGTCTTCAGCCAGCATAATAATGGGAAATATGCTAATCTTTACGACCAATTCTACAGAACTTAGAAGAAAACTAATATGCCCCTTAATGGGAGAACTATATTATGATGAAAAGAAGAAACTCAGTTTAGCGATATGGTAGCGAAAATAACTCATAAGTGAAGCAACTAATCAGTCTCTGTTTTCTCTCCACACTCAATGGATGTATGCATGAGTTTCATACGCATATCACACATATGAGATTGTTACATTAATGCAATTGGTATGTTTGGAAAAAAGGGTGCATGAAAGCAATATTGGGCAAGCAATATAAAGGCAACATGCAATCAGTTAAATATGGGTGTACTCTGCACAAGATAAAAATAAAAGAGAAACAAACTTGATGGAAGCAGGATGAATTACCTGCAAATATATCATGGAATATGGATTCTTCGCCAAAGAAATCATCAGTAAACAGGTATCTGCAGTTTATTTATATATGTCACACTGGTACTTTATCTTCATGAATAAAAAATATGGACAAAACGGCAACCCAAAGCTTACTCTGAAGTGGCAGTATCAATAAGAAGTTTCTGCAAGCTTCTGAAAAGAACTTCATATGAGTATTTCTGTGACTTCGCTTCAGCTATATGAGGTATCAATGTTGGCTGGTCGATTTCCTGATATAATAAAGAAACCAAAAAACGAACTTAAACTACTATGTTGTGTACTTGGTAGTTTGAACAAAACAATACTTCAGCAACAATATAGATTTCAAAGATTAAAAATAAATAAATGCAAGACCAATTACAATAAACCAACAAAAACTGCTTTATCTCAAATCCTTAAACACTTCATTTATTATAATGACCATTTCTTATATAATTCCCAAACATGCGTGCTGTTTAATTTTTACACCATTATAATGACCATTTCTTATATAATTCCCAAACGTATTTTTATGTTCTGTTCATAATCAACCATGACATGAACGTGAACAGAAAGGGAAGAAAAAGACGGAGGAAATCAAGAACTATCCAAAGTTATCCACGTACAGCAACTTGGTTTTTGCACTGCCATCATCTTGCGATTGGCCCACGAGTCGTCCACATCTCCGCGCTTCAACCCACAACCTAGGTCCAAACCAAACCCTTTACTGGCCAGATTGGTATAGTTTTCATTCAAGATGTTACTAAGCGTGCGTGCTGTTTAATTTTTACACTGGCTGACTCTTCTACCCTTACCTTTTCTCTTCTTCAGTGGTGTGTCTGGTGTCAGTCATCCCCGTCCGGCCGCCCGACTCTGTACAATGGAGAATGGATGTTAGTCATCTTTGCGTGGACAACTGTAGCTGTTTGCCTGGATTGCTCGACTAGACAACAGTTTGCTGTTATAAGAAGTGGTCACTTCAATCAAGCAGAGAATTCAGTTGAGCAGTAGTAGAGAATCCAAACAGTAGCAGTAGCACATATTTCAGTCCATTTCAAGCAGCTGCAACACAGATTTTGGTTTCATAATACAAGCACACAGACTATTTCAAGGACTACCAGGTGGACCTGTCCGACTGTGGGCCGATGGTGCTGGACGCGCTGCTCAAGATCAAGAACGAGTAGGACCCGTCTCTCACCTTCCGCTGCAGCTGCCGCGAGGGCATCTGCGGGAGCTGCGCCATGAACATCGACGGCGACAACGGCCTCGCCTGCCTCACCAAGATAGAGATAGCAGCAGTGATGCTTCACAGTTTCTCTCCCTCCCTCCCAAGAACATAGGGCAGGGAACCCAAATCCGCCCGGATTCCTCCCGTTCCCCCGGTCGCGGACAACTGAAAATTTTGTTCTTTCGCAGGAACAAAACAGAGGAAAAAAATTCAACGGAAAAAGGGAGGCGTTTCTCTCTCGTTTTCACTCTCTGTTCTGAGGCGCCCGAAAACCGCTAAAACACCTGGAGCCGGCCCTCGGACGGATCGACGAACGCGGGGGAAATGGAAATCTTCTGGAGGGGAAAAAGGGAAAACGAGAGAACAAATCCACCGGACCAGAACCGAGGCGCCCTGGCCGAGAACTGGAGCCACCGGACGCACGGCTGCTGCCGAAATCCACGGGAGAATGTTTGGAATCCTTCAACTCGGCAGCTAACGAAGTTTATTTCTTCTTTGCTGTTTGCCTGACACGAGGGGTCGCTTTGCTGTTGTTGCCGGGTGTGTGCAGGACGATGGCCAAGGCCGAGGCTAGTAGGGCGGCGATCCGGCGCGCCCTGCGGTCGCTGAAACGGAGGCATCTCGCCGAGGAAGGGAGCGCGCGGAGGCTGCGAGCGGATCGAGGAGGCCCCGGGGGCGGGGGGAGGGGCGAGACGATGACTTGGGGACCGACGAGGTGGTTGTAGCAGTGGTGGGGAGCGCGGGGTCGGAGGTGGAGGTGGACGGCGGTGGCTCGGCCATGGCTGCGGCTGGAGACTGCTGCTGGGGAAGGGAAGGGGCTGGCTGGCTGCGGGCAGGGAGCGGAGGTTTCGCGGCGGCTGCGACGCGCGAGCGTGTGGAGGACGGCTAGGCGTGCGGTGCGGGCAGGGAGCAGGGGTTTCGTGGCGGCTGCGGCGCGTGGGCGTGCGGGGGACGGCTGCGCGTCCGGTGCGGGAGGCAGTTGTGCGTGCGGAGCGGGGGCAGTCTACAGATGAGTCTTAATAGTTGTAGAGAAGACGAGACCGAGCGGGTGACTTGCACGAGAAGGGAGTCTCGGTGTAATGTCTCCATCTGAGTCGTTTAAGGACCAAGTCGATGTAGGCTTGATGATCGAGGAGGACCTTTTAACTGGCCACATGCCTCATCATGGGTAACCTTTGCCTCGGTCGGACCAATACCAGAAAGGCCACCACGCAATGGGAGTGGAGAGATGGCGAAAGTAGCGTGTACCCTCCGTGGCAAGAGGTTGGACGGTATCTGTGCTCTCGGTTGGCGTGAACCCATTCTGGTCTTGAGAAACCCGGGTGCGAGTTGACATATGCAAGGGTTTAGTGCTACATATGTCGTGTGGTTGGAGATCCCCAGCTGGGTATTAATCGATTCAGATTGCCGCTACTTCTCGGACATGAAGACTTGGTCACTGACCTACACGTAGTGACAAGTGAACTTAAGGGATGATAAAAGACGGCTAGTACAGGCCAAGTGCTTGATCTAGAATAGAAAGAAATCTAGATGCAAGTAACTACTTAACCTAACAAGTAAAATGAATTCTTAAGGATCCACTCATAATAAGCTTTTCTGCAAAAAGAGTCTTTGAATCTTGATAAGCTTTACCTTGATTCCCAAAAGCCAACATATCCTTGAGAGTCTTCTTCCTTAAACGGGTAAGACTTGCGAAAGTACACTTCGTACTCAGGGTTTTCGAACCCATGTTGTTGCAGTACTAGATTTGTGCTGGTGTGGATGGTGATAAGCACCGGTGGGTACAGCCTTCTTATAGGTCTAAGTAACTCTTCTATACTTCTTATTGAGGATGGTCACTAAAGCTAGCATGTATTTCAAACTTATGAAAATTATACATCATTTAAAGTGAAATACTTTAGATTTATTTTATAATCACTCCGATCTTGTATAATGAAATCTTAATGTAACTTGTAACTTTTTGTAATAAAGAAATTCCGCTGCAAATGTTGGTGTGTGATTTGTGTTTACTTAATCCTGCAATCTTGGTTTAAGTGGTTTATCTGAGATCCTTGGGACACTCGGACGGATCCTTTTAAGTTACCTGGTGTACATGCATAGCCGTCTGAGGTCTTTGAGATGGGGACAGGTGCATGTGGGCCCGATAACTTGGAAGGTTCTGCCACAAGAACCACCCTAACATAATCCTCTTATTAGCGTGAACACATCTCTCTCCATGGAATTGAACCTAACATTATACTTGACTTAAGACACACAAGACATTATCAGTTGCACCCATCTTCGGTTAAAACTTATTTTTAGCATAATTTCCTCCAAAAATATCCTTTCCACTCCATCACAGGCTTTATGCATATCCAACTCTATCGCAAAAAGGCACTCTTAACACATTTCTTCTTTATTCTATTTCTATGTGTGTTTTCAAAGGCAATACATATATTATATGTGATAAGCCTGTAAGGCTATCTCCAGCAGATCCTCTATCTCATCCCCTATTTCAAACTTCTCTCTGCAAATAGTGTCAAATATTGTCATCTACAGTTACTCGTCTCCTATTTTATACAGTCTATTGGAGACAGTCTATGGTACAAAGGCACTTTGATGACCACTTATAATCTGGCAAAACCATTCTTAATCTATTTGCTAGCATCTTTTAAATGGCCTTGTACACCACGTTACCAAAAGACCGATCAGCTAAAATTGTGTCATAGTAGCGTTTGTTTGTTTTGTTTCATCAAAATCTATATGGATTAGAGGGGATTAGATGAGTTTCAATCCATAACAAGTCAAAAATTTTCATAATTTTTTTCCAATTCATGAGACATAGTAATAACCGAACAAGGTCATAATTGGATTACTTGCCTTTGGGATCAAGACGATTGTTGTGTCATTCCATCCATCGGCGATTCTTGCTTAAGCACCTTAACTAATGGACCTTAGATTATAAGCAATTATAATAACCAGTCTAGTATATACTGTAGTTACGTAGACCATATGTCGAGCAGACAGCCCATACTCAATTGACACTAGAGGCATGTGAGCCCATCAGCCCACCACAAATTCGTGGCCCTTCGTCTGACTCTACAACAGCAGTCATCAGATAGAAGCGGGCCGCGCCGACAGCCTAGAACTAGAAACGATGAAACGTTTATTTTGTTCGAGCAGCCGGTTCGTTCGAACTTCGAAGGGTTTTAGCGGCAGCCGGAGATAGGTGAGCGGGCGAAGGAATGGCTGATCGCAGCCGGCGCTCTCTGCCGCCGCTGTCATGAATCTTGTCGAGGTAACTAGCCCAACTTCCCCCTTCCCGTTCCCCACGCCGAGCTGGACCTGGATGCCACAGATCGTTCTGCTGACGCCTGCCAAGCGGAGAGAGGAGTACGTGCAGGGCCTGCTGGAATCTAATGGAAATGAATGGAATAACGACTGGTACGCGTGTTGTTTAGCTCCCGTTGGCAGTTTAACTGTAGGATAACGTGTACTAGTGGTAGATTCTGTCGCCTTGGGAAAAAATTAGCAATTTAATAGTGGCTTGTGTTTTTGTTGCTGAAATCGCTGATTGTTGGCAATGTTCGTTGTGCATTCCAAAGTTATTATTATCTTTAATCGTTCGCTTCAAAGAGGCAACGCTCGGTCCAACAGGAATCTTGGCGCTGTTGGTTGCTCAGATCTCTCGGATGAAGTGGTCTCTGAACAGCTTTACAAGCTTTGCACTTTTTGTTTTTTCCTTAGTCGAGTTATATGGAGCAAGCCCCTAGCCATAAATCATCTATTGCTGTCTGTTTGCTTGATTGATTCAGTTAGTCGTTGTTGATACTTGTACTCTCCAACCAGACAATTCCATATTTTGTTGATGTCGATATACAAATTTTAGATAATTGCATTTCTTGATATGCTACTTGTTGATGCATCAATCAATTATGCTTTTCATCATTGATATTCCTGCGTATAAAGTGAAATATCGTGTTCTGTTGTTTCTATGCAGCATACTATTTGCCGTTCTCCTGTTAAGTTCTTGATTTTTACTAGAAACAAAATGGTTGCCACATTTTCTAATTGTCCTGTCACACCCGGGTTTCGGGGCACCAAGACCCGGGCGCGAACATAATCACCAGGTGTGCTGGGACCAAGTCTCACACATATGATGAATCATGGCACAGGATCGAACGTCACATCTTTACTACATAACAGGAGTTCTATACAAAATAAATAGATAATTACATTATAAGGAGACAACGGTCCAGCAACCCAAAGTTGACTGGGAGACGACGACCTAGACCTCTCACGAACTCGTCACAGCATCCTCCATGCGCCTCATCCTGCGGTACCTGTTCTTGACCTGTGGGGGGGGTGTGAGACAGCAAGAGTGAGCTCACATACGTTCATCGCTCAACAAGTTGTGGTGAATAATGTGTATGAACTCGCCAAAGGTGGGAGCTCATGTGAAGTGTCAGGCTTACCAAAGAGGATGGCTGAAGCTGAGCATTGCTTTTAAAGTTGGTCAAAATTTTATTAGCCATTACTAAGTATAAGTAAATACCAACCCAATTAAATAGTAGAACAGAAGTAACAACATCACCTGCGATGCAATGCATATGACAAATTGAATTTAAGTTCCATACATTAATCATGTGAGTGTCCGAGCCGCTCATGACCGTGAGCACGGCTAGTATACCAGTTTTACACTCTGCAGAGGTTGCGCATCTTTACCCACAAGTCATGTTACCCATCTGCCAAGGGATCGCGACTTCCCATACACCTCTACCGAGGAGGCGAGGCAGGGTAACACTACGAGGCCTTTACAAAGTTCCACTAGCTTCAGAAAACCCGCTACAGTTTATAGGAAGCTCCAATGCAGGAATCCCTTGCAGGACCGCCATCGCAGCAAAATCCTCCCGAGGGCCTCCCTACACTGACCACTCCCCTACTGCCCTTGCCCCTTTCGGGTAAGGTAGTCTTCCACTAGCTTTCCTAGTTAATCGGCCAAGGGCGTCCCATTAAACCCTTGTGGTAGCACTGTTTTCCCGGGTGGTTCTCCATGTTCCAATTAACATAATGATCTTATCATGAACAGTGATAATAAACAGATAATAAAAGTGTGATCATGAATAATGTATCTTCATACCCAAAACCACATAAAGCACTAGCAAGTACTACCCAAAAAGTTCAGTGGTAAACAAGGTATAAAGATAATCAAACTAGGGTAACCTATTGGGTCCCATCAAAATTAACCTATGCAGATCATTATGATTAATTAGAACATGAGTGGGTAAAAAGAAGTGATCAAGGGCACAACTTGCCTGGGACTTGAGATTCCAGGTACCAGGATGATTTCTTCAGATCCTCGTGACCTCACTGCTAATCGTAGCAATACAAACAAACATGGTATAGGCAAAATAAACATCACATCAAACATAAGAACAAACTATGCAGTAATAATCTACACACTAAAATAAAATCCTAGGAACAGGAATCATAATTTTTGGAGTTATAGGTTTTAAGATATGATTTTTCCAAGGTTTAATGTGCTTGAAATAGGATTAAATGAGAAATAAATTTTCTTTCTGTTTTCATGACAAAACAGAGGCTCTAAGTGATAGATAATAAAATTACAAAATTTTAGAAAGTGGAATGGATTAATTTGGAGCAAGTATGAATTTTCTATGAATTTATCAAGTTCTAGTAGTTATTTTCATATTAAAAATCCATTTTCTATTTCTTTTATTCAAATTAAATGGGTTCTGGGCTGGGCCTCATTTATAAGAAAGGTCAGGGGTCTCTAAGTGAAAGTTCTTAAGACACAGGGCGCCCCACATGTGGACGGCGGGTTGAATTCTCATTTACTTAGGGGTTCTTTAGCAATTTGCGCTAGTTGAAGGGGTACGATCAAACCTGAGCCGTGGGATCACGATCCGATGGCCAAGGTTACATGCGCGAAGGGTTACCCAACGATCTAATTCTGGCCGCATGCCTGCAGATCAACGGTTCTGATCTGCCCACACAAGAGGTATGCCCAGACCAAATCTAGATCGTTGATACACGGATCAATGGTCAGGGTTCACTGGAGTGAAAAGGTACCAGCGTTTCAATCTGACCCGTTCACAGGTTGATCAACGGCCGGTGCCCTTTCTTCCACTTCGCGACAAACAGGGCGGCGCTGCAGAGGCCCCAAACGGCGGCTCCATTGCAACGGCACAACAAAGCACCATTAGGGGATAACGGCGAAGCTCCCGGTCCTGGCAACCCGCCCCGGAGAGCCCAAGAGCACGCGTGCAGCACATGGCCATGCCCCGTCTTCCTCCTTCCCTCGATCCGAACCAGGCGGCGGTGAGCGCCCAGCCGCGATGGCGAGTTCGCCGGAGTGGCCAAGACGACGTTCCGGTGCATGAATCCCAAATCAACTAGATGCAACACGATGCAGGTGCCACGACGGATTGATCTGGTGAACCCATACCGTGAAGGATGGCGCTGAGGCCCCAGATCACGCGGCATGGCGGCAACGCGGCGGATCCGTTGTCCCGATGAGAAATTACACTGCTCCGATCGGTCGACCGGGCCTGCGAACGCCACAGCAACATCCAAAAGCCCTGGTGGTCCCCCTGGGCCTCACCCAGAGGTCTTCGCGACGGCGGGGCACGAGTTCGGTCGCGGGCGGCTTCCTTTTTCTTCCGCCAGAGAACGCTCACGAGCTACACCCTCACACTCTCTCTCAATCCTTGGTGTATCTGGATGGCCGAGGGGAAGAGTCGCGTGGCCTCCCATTTATACCCTGATGTCCGAGGTTGTTCATCCAATCCCTGTTGCTCCGATCCCGGTGGCGACGGGCGTTCTGCGGAGTTTGTTACAGGTTCTGTTGAGATTGCTACGGTGAGATAAGGATAGAGATGACAAGGCGGGACCCACATGTAAGCGCCACACAAGAAAAAGAGAAGGGAAGAACGTAGAGTGGGCTGGCGCGGGGTGCAGTGTAATTGGGCCGGCTGCGGAATTTCGGCCCAAGTGCATGAATTTCCTATTTTCTTCTCTCTTTTTTATAATTATTCAAACTAAATTCAAATTCTTGGTTGAACTCCAGATTTAAAATGTCAACAAAAGTCTACATGAATCATGCTTCCACTTTCTGTAATAATATTATTTATTTATTGCTATTATCTTGTAAATATAGTGTGTATTTTTCCCTTCTCTTCCTTTTCTTCTTTTATTTTCAAATTCTGTTTTTTTTAACTTAATCTTGTCTCATAAATGTGAATACAAATGCAAAAATATAAGAACTCAACATGAATGCAGATTCTGTATTTATTTATTTATTATTTGACCACTTTAATTTCCCATAATGGAGTATGCACAAAGAACATCAATTAATTCCCAAAAAATATATATATAAATACATGTATTTATTTATTCTACCTTACATAAATTTTAGGGCTTTACATGTCCTGACTACCTTGAGCTGAATATGCTCAGGCTATTGATGTTTTCATGTTGTGTTGCTGAATCCTGATTGCCAAAATCAGTTACTTTTCTGTAGCGTAGGAATATGCATTTTGACACTGACTCTCAGAAGAAAGTGACGAATCCTATGTTGTGGTCATTGGTCTTGGAGGGGTTGGCAGTCATGCAGCTTCAATGCTCCTGAGATCTGGTGTCAGCAGGTCACTTCTTGTGGATTTTGCTCAGGTGTGGATTTGTGTGTTTCAGAGGTCGATACTTCGTATTCGTATAGTTATGAAAACTTGCATGCACTTAGTTTTCCTTTTTGTTCTATACGTAATTAGAATTATCTTTAGTTAAACATAGTTCATCGTTTAACAACCAAAAATCTTGTTTGGTTATGAAGAATTTAATTAGGATTGAGAAAAACTTATTTTGGCAAAGATTCATATCATATGGCAATCTTAGTCATTTTATGATATGGATTGGCCCATAGCAGGAAAAACCTTTTCTCAAGTAGACTACTTTATCTCTAACAGCTTTCCCATCCTATCTTCCATTCCATCTCCTATTTCAAACTCCATTCTGCAAACAATACAGTCTACAGTTAAAATAATGTTTTGTGTGACCATATGGGTAACCTGCTGAACACGGTAGGCTCTTCTTGCTTGATTAAGATACCGGATTCTCTCTGTCAATAATGGATCCTCTCTTTAGAGATGACTAACTTGACTCCTAAAAAATATTCTAATTAAAACAATCAAACTTATCTTTTTTCTAACGAACCGAAGCAATCTAATCTGATCTAATTTGTCACTGTTCGTGTGCTACAATGCCGTGTGGCCCCTTGCCATAACACTGCTACACTCAATAGCTCGTCCTCGAGCTGTGGTGATTGCTAGAGCAGAAGACCTAGCTGGCTACTCAATTGTTGTGAAGATGCCTTCCATGATTACTCGTGGCGGCTTAAAGCCGGTCGCCATGGCGGCTTGTGGAGATGAGCCCTCGATAGCAGGCACTGAGGTGTGGCATCGCCATCCACCTCTGCCTGGTGTACTAGCACAGAAGGAAACATCGGGTTGGACAAATGTGATGCTGAGCATCGCACCTGGACTTCATGCTCCCGCTCTGGAAGTTGCATTTTTGGTTGTGCCTCCCATCCATAAGCTCTCCTAGGCTCCACTCACTGTCTTTTCCTCGGTTACTCCCCTGACCATAAGGGGTATCGATGCCTCGACCTCCTCACCCATCACACCATCATCTCTCGTCATGTTGTCTTTGAAGAGTAGGTTTTCCCCTTGCTGACTCCTCCCCACCCCCCGACCTCAATTCCCTCCTCGATGCTGATTGCGTCGATGTTCCTCTTCCTCTGCCCACTTCCACGCCGCCCACGGCCACGTTGCCTTTGACTGCGCCACCCATGGCACCGCTTTCTCCGCCTCTTCCCGAGCCGCCTGTGCCACGCGCGGCCCCACCGACCCCGCTAGCGCCACGCGCAACCTCGTCTACTCCGCCTGCGACTCGTGTGGCCCCGTCGACCTCACCTATGTCATGTGTGGCCCCGTTGATCGCCCCCATGCCACGTACGGCCCCATCGCCTTCGCTTGCGCCATACTCGGCCCTGTCGACTCTGCCTGCGCCAGGCGTGGCCCCGCCGACTCTGCCTGCGCCACCTCGTGCGGGCCTAGCGTCACACACGTTGCCACACGTCGCTCCATCGTCGGCCATCGAGGCGGCCTCTTCGTCGCGCTTTGTGGACCGTGTCTACCAACGACGTGGTCGGGGCGATGCCCCAGCTCCCTCTCGCGATGAGCTGCCGGTGTACCATCTGGTTGCTCTCCACCGAGACCCCAGACACATCCACCGATGGTTACACAGCGGGACGTTGGTGTCCTTTGACTATCGACCGCCTAGTTCTCACGATGTCCTCCTCTTCGGCGCTCTCCCCCGAGTCGTCCTTTGTCCATAGTGCTCTCGCCGACCCCAACTGGTGGCGCGCTATGGAGGAGTATGAGGCCTTACAGGCGAACCACACTTGGGAACTGGTGCCACACCCCTCCAGCGCAAATGTGATCACTGGGAAATGGATCTTCAAGCATAAGCTGAAGGTGAATGGTTCCTTGGAGCGGTACAATCTCGTTGGTTCCTGCGAGGCTTCACCCAGCGCCCCGAGGCGGACTGTGATGAAACCTTCAACCCTGTGGTGAAGCATGGTACCATTCAGACTGTTCTGACCCTGGCTCTCTCACGGGCTTGACGAGTCCAACCATGTCATATTTAACACTTAAATTTTTCCACCACCGACTTGCGTAGATTTATAAAAAATCCATAACAAACCATAGTTATATCTACGATTGGGGACCACAGTTATAAAAAACCATAGTTATAAAAATCCATAACAAACCAACAGACCAGGATGCTCACTTGCACGCTTTCATAAGGCCTGATTGCATATTAGTCGTCGCCAACTATTAAACATGCTATGTTGTATGATGCGGAATGTTGATCTATAAATAGGCGACATGTTCAGTAGGTAAGTGTTGCGGAAATATGTATGTTGTGTTAGATTTGTGACTGTGTAAAAAGGGATCGAATCCAAAACGATAATACACATAATAGGGGTAACACCAATTAAAGAAAAGGATGTCCAACATCGGTTGAGATGGTTTGGATATATCCAATGGAGACCTATTGACATTAGTGCATAGTGAGATTCTAAGGCACGATAATAATGGGAAGAAAGGTAGGTGAAAGCCAAAGTTAAAATGAGAAGAGGCAATAAAAGGATATTTGAAAGGATAGAATATATCTAAAGATTTAGCCTTAAATAAGAGTGCATGAAAAACAACTATCCATGTGTCTAAACCTTGACTCGTGATTTTGGTTGAGTTTCAACTCTAACCTACCTCATGTTACTTGGTACTTAAAGGCTTTGGTGTTGGTGTTGTTGCATGGTCATATGCTAGCTAGATTCATTCTCGAATCTCTAACCATATCAGGTCTAGAACCATGGAATTAGTTGGTTTCCTTGCATTTTTAGTTAAAACTGGGACAACATACAAAGTATACTAAGTAGCTTTTATAGCTGCTCAAATGGATGGGTGCAATTTTGTAAGTGACATGATAATAGATGGGCATTAACAAGGTACTTATGATATGCTGAAAGGTATCATTCTCATCACTCAATCGGCATGCCATGGCAACCAGAGATGATGTTGGAACTTCAAAAGCATTAGGGCTCAAGAAGCATTTTCAATGATATACCCAGAATGCTGAAAATAGATGCAAAACTGCAATTGTACGATGCTTCGTCCGAGGCGGAAATTCTTTCTGGACAGCCTGACTTGGTACTTGATTGCATAGATAACATTGATGCGAAAGTAACAAATAGATGCTGCTTTGCTTTGCTTTGCTTTGGAGTAAAAGGTTTTGTTGCTGTTATTAACGTAATACTCCATGCAAGATGCAACACCACATGCTTGCAATCTGAAGAAACACTGTCTGGGCAGTAGTAGATAAACTTTTAGACAAACTAGTTCCTATGTAAACTCAAATTTTCCTTACCTCTGTATTCCGATGATCAAGCTACACAAAGGCTACCTGCAAAGGCAGGTGAAACCTTTTTTTTTTCAGCCCAAGTGGATTCATTGAACATTATTTACGAATATATTATCTGTAAGCTTGTCATATGCTTGTCTTCATTGTTTGTAACCATTGAAATATCCTTGCCCCGATTTGTAAGCTAACTGACATGTTAAGGTGCGCTGCAAATGGGGTGTTGTGTGTTGGCTATTTTCAAGAAAGAACATGGAATTGAGGGTGGAGTACAAGTAGTTTTTTTGACTTGAAAAGCCGAAGGCAAAGGCGCTTCCTTTTCAGGCTTCAAAAGAAGAGGAAACTCCATCAGATTACTTGTCACATGCCTGTTCCATTTTCTGAGACCTTTTTTTATTTCCTTGTAGTTTTCTGTGACCCGGCCTGGCCTGAAGTGGCTTGTCGTTGGTAATGTCTTAGATTTCGATGAGATGAATAATGCTTTTTTTAACAATAATTCATGTAATTATTTTGTTCTTTATTTTTTTTGTTATAGCTGGGACAAATCGAAGTCTGCTGAGGTAACAAGCTGAGATGGAGTTTGGATTATGACTTAAACGGTAGCGAGGGCTGATGGCAGCCGAAACGTCAGCTCGCTGCTATCACGGACTCTGATTTTTTTTTTTTTTTTTTTTTTTGTTCACAGAGCAGCGATGACACCATTCATTGTCTTCACGGAAATTCTTGGGCACAGACCAGAGGCGGCAGGTCTTGCAATGGAGATGCGAGACCGGGTCCGGTGCCGGGGTCGTCGGGCCATCTGAAAGCAGCCTTCGCTCGCTCGGCCGTCTACAGCACGGATTTTTGCAAGACCAGGTCCCGGGTTTATACGTGATGTGTGTCAGTCAGTCAGTCCGTCAGTATGTGGCAGTCGATGGCTCGAAGCAGCATTACCGGGTGGTTGGTTCCTTGTTCTTATTTAAATTTTCATTATAAGTATTAAATATAGATTTAGTTAGGTTTAATAAATTTATTTCGCTATTTAGTCTTCGATGTATATATGTATATGTATGTTAGTTTTATAATTAGACTGTATTTAATATCTAGAATTATCATTCAAATATTTAATGTGACAGGAACTAAAGGTGTTTGGTTCCTTACTACCTCCCGCAGCTTACTCATCCCTATATCCTCTTATTTTGTAGCCATATGGATAAGCTGCTGGACACGGTCTTAATCACCCTCTTAAACTTGAACTAAACTTTAGTCACTAGAATTTCTATTTATGAGGTCTATCGATTTTAAGGACTAAAATTAACTAATGACCATGTTTGGCATGGCTGTACTCCGAAACTCTAAGTGGAGAGCTCTGCTCCAAAGCTTAGATTGCTTTTTTCTCATAATCGGTGACATAATCGGTGACAGTGGTTGGTAAATAACTTCAAACTCCATATATAGGTAGTTTGTTTTTTTGAGTTTTTGGATTAGCAAAAGATGTACTCCAAAAATTTGTACTACAACTTCAAAAACTTTATAAAGTTTATAATTCTAAAGTTAGAGTGTTTGACAGGCTATAGCCAGCTCCTAATTATAGCTTTGTCATGGACTCATGCCAACCACGCCTAAATTTAGAAAGTGAGAACCAAACATTCTCCAAAATTTAGTTAGGTGGCATCTCCATTGCAGCACTGCTGGTTTGTGTCCTAGTACTCGGCACTGCTGGTTTATGTTGGGACCATGATAAGGCTGACTGCTGACTTGACTTGACCGGACGACGGTCGGGTCGGGTTCCAAAGTTATTTGGGAGCCTAGCGGTGGTTGGTCGCATGATGTGAAACTGATCTTTGGTTCCGAAATGGCAGTAAGCCTCGCGTCAGCGTTACTGCGTGAGAGATGGCACGTTCCCATTTACCAAATCCCTTTCATCGTTTTGTTAGGATTTATGGGCTTGGCCCAATTAAAAAATTCTAATAAATCACAGGAAAATCTCAAAAGCCCATACAAGTGGATGGCTAGGGAATTGGTGGAACCAATAGCACCATATTGCTAGTTCTAGTGGAGTAGAGCTAGCTTAAATATGGAAGCCACACTCACTCACCAAGTCATGGATGAGAGGAGAGAGTGTGGAGAGCCACACGCGCGCGCTCGCTCGCCTGGCCGGGCCGGGGCGGGGCGGGGCGAAGGGCCGCGGGCGCACGACATGCGCGTGAATGGTGCGCCGAAATCCGGCCCCTCGCCTTGCGGGGGCGCGGCTACATTGCGAGATTTTCGTGGGCGGATAAGCACGGGGTCGCGGACTCGGCCCTATAAAAGGAGCCCGGCAGCCAGCCTCCAAAACGTCCCAGTTCGCTTTCGCCTCTCTTCATATCTGAGCCGCCTTTTAGTTCCCTTTGTCCCAACCGCAGAGGTGCATCTGCGATCAGAAGAGCAGGTCTCCGGAACCCTTCGTCTCTATCAGTAAGTCTAATCAGTACGTATCATCTGATTTGGCTTGTTATTTCAGTTCTTCTGATTTGGTCATGATTTATATTCGAAATTTAAACTGGAATTTGTCTAATTATTCAACAATCCAAAAACCTTATTGTAGACAATTTCCTAGTTTTTCTATGGCTGCTTTTGCCGACGCGCTGAAGCCAGAAAAGTTTAATGGTATGCACTTTAAGAGATGGCAAGTCAAGGCCACGCTCTGGCTTACTGCTATGAATGTCTTCCATGTTAGTAAAGGCAGACCTGAGGGTCCACTGACTCCTGAACAGGAGAAAGAGTACGACCATGCCAATACTATCTTTACGGGAGTCGTTCTTAGCGCCCTTGTTGACCGTCTGGTTGATGCGAATATTCAATACACAGACGGAAAAGAGTTGTGGGATGCACTTACTACTAAGTATGGTGCATCAGATGCTGGCAGTGACCTGTATATCATGGAGAGCTTTCATGATTATAAGATGGTTGATAATCGCTCTATTGTAGAGCAAGCTCATGAAATACAGTGTATAGCCAAGGAGCTCGACCACCTTAAGATAGTCCTTCCTGACTGATTTGTGGCTGGGTGCATTATTGCAAAGTTGCCTTCTACATGGAGGAACTTCGCCACATCTCTGAAACATAAGAGACAAGAGATATCAGTTGAAAATCTGATAGCGTCTCTGGATGTTGAGGAGAAAGCTCGGGCTAAGGACACGGGATCTAAAGGAGGCGAGGGCCACTCCAGCGCCAACATGGTTCAGAGAAACCACAACAAGGGCAAAGGAAAGCCAAAATCTAACAAGCCCAACAAAACTACCAACTTCAAGAAGAAGAAGAACAAGGCTGAATTGACATGTTTCGCATGTGGCGAGGCGGGTCATTTTGCCAAGGATTGTCCTGATCGAGCGGATCGCCGTGGCAAAAAGGGCAATGTCAACACAGTGGTCGCTAGCAATGAGGAAGACAAAGGGTATGGTAATTTACCTTTTATCTTCTCAATATTTAAATCACCTAGCTGGTGGCTTGATACTGGTGCTAATGTTCATGTGTGTTCTGACATTAACTTGTTCTCTTCTTATCAGGGCGTCCAGGATTCTTCCGTGCTAATGGGGAATGGGTCACATGCTTCTGTTCATGGCACTGGCACGGTGGATCTGAAGTTTACTTCGGGAAAGATCGTGCAGCTGAAGAACGTGCATCATGTCCCTTCTATACACAAGAATCTCGTTAGCGGAACCCTTCTATGTAGAGATGGGTTCAAGGTAGTTTTGGAGTCCAATAAATTAGTTGTGTCCAAGTCTGGACAATTTATTGGTAAAGGCTATGATTGTGGAGGCTTGTTCCGCTTTTCTTTGTTAGATTTCAATAATAAGTCTGTGAACCATATTTGTGCTAATGTTGATGATCTTGCGAGTATTTGGCATTCTCGTTTGTGTCATATTAATTTTGGCTCTATGTCTCGGCTTGCAACCATGAGTTTAATTCCGAATATCACCATAGTCAAAGGTTCTAAGTGCCATAGTTGTGTGCAGTCGAAGCAACCTCGAAAGCCTCATAAGGCTGCTGAGGAGAGACACCTGGCACCGCTAGAACTCATACATTCTGATCTTTGTGAGATGAATGGTGTGTTGACAAAAGGTGGTAAGAGATACTTCATGACATTGATTGATGATGCGTCTAGATTTTGCTATGTATACTTGCTAAAAACTAAAGATGAGGCTTTAGACTACTTTAAAATCTATAAGGCTGAAGTTGAAAACCAACTAGAGAGAAAGATCAAACGTCTTAGATCAGATCGTGGTGGCGAGTTCTTTCCCAAAGTCTTTGATGATTTCTGTGCAGAACATGGCATTATTCATGAGAGGACTCCTCCCTATTCACCCGAGTCAAACGGGATTGCTGAAAGGAAAAACCGTACGTTGACTGACCTGGTGAATGCCATGTTAGACACTTGTGGTTTATCTAAGGCATGGTGGGGGAGGCAGTCCTGACTTCATGTCATGTTCTGAATAGAATTCCTATGGGCAAAGAAGAGAAAACCCCTTATGAGAAGTGGGTTGGGAGAAAACCATCACTTTCATACTTGCGCACTTGGGGGTGCATGGCAAAAGTCAATGTACCAATTAATAAAAAGCGCAAGCTTGGTCCAAGGACAGTGGATTGTGTCTTTCTTGGATATGCTTCGTGTAGCATAGCTTATAGATTTTTAGTAGTTAAATCTGAAGTTCCTGATGTGTATGTTGATACTATTATGGAATCATGTGATGCTACTTTCTTTGAACATATATTTCCAATGAAAGACATTCATAGCAATTCTAGATACTCTTCTGAGATAACTCTTGAACATAGTACACCTATTGAGAGTTTTGAACAGCCACATGAAATTGTCCTAGAGGAGGATGACAATGATGCTCCTAAAAGGAGCAAGAGACAAAGGGTTGAAAAATCCTTTGGTAATGATTTCATTGTGTACCTTGTGGACGATACTCCTACTACCATTGCAGAAGCATTTGCATCTCCAGATGCAGATGATTGGAAAGAAGCAGTTCATAATGAGATGGACTCCATTCTTTCAAATGGTACGTGGGAAGTCACTCATCGACCCTATGGATGCAAACCTGTGGGTTGTAAGTGGGTGTTTAAAAAGAAGCTCAAGCCTGATGGTACAATTGAAAAGTACAAGGCTAGGCTTGTGGCTAAAGGCTATACTCAGAAAGAAGGAGAAGACTTCTTGGATACTTACTCACCTGTTGCTAGAATGACCACTATTTGAGTACTACTTTCTTTGGCTGCCTCGTATGGTCTCCTTGTTCATCAGATGGATGTAAAGACAACTTTTCTTAATGGAGAGCTGGACGGGGAAATCTATATGGAACAGCCTGATGGATTTGTAGTAAAGGGTCAAGAAAGCAAGGTGTGCAAGTTATTGAAATCTTTGTATGGTCTGAAGCAAGCACCAAAGCAGTGGCATGAGAAGTTCGACACAACTCTAACGTCTGCAGGCTTTGCCATTAATGAGGCAGACAGGTGTGTATATTATCGCTGTGGTGGAGGCGAAGGAGTTATATTGTGCTTATATGTTGATGATATATTGATATTTGGCACAAACATTGATGTGATCAATGAAGTCAAGTCTTTTCTATCAAAGAGTTTTGATATGAAAGATCTGGGAGAAGCTGATGTGATTCTAAACATCAAGCTGATTAAGGCAGATGGTGGGATTACTCTCTCACAATCTCACTATGTTGAAAAGGTTTTGAAGTGATTTGGCTTCTCTGAGTGCAAACCTTCTCCAACACCTTATGATCCCAGTGTGACACTACGAAAGAACAAGAGAATTGGTTTAGACCAATTGAGATACTCTCAGATTGTCGGTTCACTCATGTATCTTGCTGGTGCAACAAGGCCCGATATCTCATTTGCTGTGAGCAAATTGAGTAGGTTCAATGTCAAACCCCGGGACTGATCATTGGCATGCACTTGAGCGGGTTATGCGCTACCTGCAAGGTACAATGAGTTATGGAATTCACTATTCTGGTCAGCATGCAGTACTTGAAGGATATAGTGATTCGAACTGGATATCTGATGCAGACGAGCTTTATGCCACCAGTGGTTATGTCTTTACTATTGGTGGAGGTGCGGTATCATGGAGGTCATGCAAGCAGACCATTTTGACGAGGTCAACCATGGAAGCCGAGCTAGCTGCACTTGACACAGCAACCGTTGAGGCAGAATGGTTGCGTGAACTCTTGATGGACTTGCCGGTGGTTGAGAAACCAATACCAGCTATCCTTATGAACTGTGACAATCAGACAGTGATTGCTAAAGTGACGAGTTCTAAGGATAATGGAAAGTCATCAAGACATGTCAAAAGACGATTGAAGTCTGTCAGAAAGTTGAGAAACTCCGGAGTTATAAGTGTGACTTATATTTCAACAGATAAAAATCTGGCAGATCCTTTTACCAAGGGACTACCACGTAATGTGATAGAAATCGCATCGAGAGAGATGGGTATGAGACCCGAATAAAGTTGCCATGGTGGGAACCCAGTCTATGTGATCGGAGATCCTGTGAATTAGGTCCTGGGAAGAACAAGCCATTGGTGAACTGAGGAGAGTAACCTTTGACCCTCTCTAAGTAAAGATGCAATACTCTCAAATGCTGTAAGGCAGGTTGGCTTTATGCCTTAATGTGTTCTGTTGGCTTGTATTAGCGAAGATGTTGTCCTGCAGAACATTCTTTGAAAGAACACACCTATATGAGTTAGACTGTCTAACATCGCAGTCTATGAGATTTGGATGATCTCTAGTAAACTCATGAAGAGACCTTGGAGTACGACGTATATGCTCCACCCGAGAAGGGGACTACTGGTAGCCAAGTACTGGTCATGACTTCAAGTGAAACCCATTCACGCAAAACTTTCAATTCAAGGCATAGTCCAATAATCCAAGTTGTGGGTTGGTGTAGCTTGGAGTTCTAGGCGGAAGTTCAACTTAACAGTCTCTGCTGAAAAACTAGTATATTAAACAGTAGTGAACAGTGGCGAAAACTGCAGATGGGCATTTGAGATCTGGTGGGGGATTGTTAGGATTTATGGGCTTGGCCCAATTAAGAAATTCTAATAAATCCCAGGAAAATCTCAAAAGCCCATACAAGTGGATGGCTAGGGAATTGGTGGAACCAATAGCACCATATTGCTAGTTCTAGTGGAGTAGAGCTAGCTTAAATATGGAAGCCACACTCACTCACCAAGTCATGGATGAGAGGAGAGAGTGTGGAGAGCCACACGCGCGCGCTCGCTCGCTCGCCTCGCCTGGCCGGGGCGGGGCGAAGGGCGCGGGCGCACGACATGCGCGTGAATGGTCCGCCGAAATCCGGCCCCTCGCCTTGCGAGGGCGCGGCTACCTTTTGCCGTTTGATTTTTTGGTTTCTTGGCTGTTACGCTTATCCTAACCGATCGCTATAAAATCTCAACTGATTGTGAGATTTTCGTGGGCGGATAAGCACGGGGGTCACGGACTCGGCCCTATAAAAGGAGCCCGGCAGCCAGCCTCCAAAACATCCCAGTTCGCTTTCGCCTCTCTTCATATCTGAGCCGCCTTTTAGTTCCCTTCGTCCCGACCGCAGAGGTGCATCTGCGATCAGGAGAGCAGGTCTCCGGAACCCTTCGTCTTCTAGATCCTGCACCAGGAGAGGGCGAATAAGGTTTTTGGGAAGCGTCTTCACGCGACTGCTCGTGATCTGCTGACCTCGTCGACCCTGCTGATTTCGCTACTTCGACATCGTCGACCCTGCTGATTCCGGTGCATGCCATCTATCAGTAAGTCTAATCAGTATGTATCATCTGATTTGGCTTGTTATTTCAGTTCTTCTGATTTGGTCATGATTTATATTCGGAATTTAAACTGGAATTTGTCTAATTATTCAACACGTTTCTCGTGCCCTTTTTTCACGAGTGAGAAACACGCAGTACATGCGTTCCTATGAAACATTGTTGTTTACTCACTCTCACTCCCACCCCCTCTGCGTTAAGACCGCACAAACTCATATTTAATATACATAAAAATTAAATTCATTATTAAAATGAACATATAATTCATATATCATATATTAAAATGATAAAAATAAATCTTCTGTTTATCTTAATCAAAAGACTGAAAAACTCGTGCTTTAAAGGGGTAAGAGATATATGGCTGGAAACCAATGCATACGAGTGTCTATATATATATATATATATATATATATATATATATATATATATATATATATATATATATATATATATATATATATATATATATATATATATATATATATATATATATATATATAGGGCGTTGGTAATTGAAGCCCTGGGCTTCATATAGGTGCGCGGAGCCCCAGCCAGACGAGCCGAACGTGGTCGAACCGAATGGATCGATCCAGGCGGCCCGTTTTAATGCACTACAGTTATGCAAGTATAATAGGTTGTATAAATATGCGTAAACCAACGTGGGCCACGTGTTCGTATATGGATCGGTGACGTGTAACCCGTAAAAGGGGGAAGCGCATTTAAACAGACAGTTACGACACCGTAAATGTATTCATAACATGGCATAGATGACTGTTACTCCCCCGATCAGAGCGCCCACGATCAGCGCGGCCACGATCCTAAAATTAAGCGGGTAATGGATATGCGCCGTGAAATATGCGTCCACGATATTGGATATACGCTTGGTACAGGGAAAAAAATCATAATCTTCCAGAAAAGTGGAGAGTACGCATCATTTGATAGTCCGCTGCTGGGTGAAGGGCGATTTTGATCTGGAAGATGGCGGCGCCATGGGGAAACAAGACCATAAGTGAGTATGCGACGCCGACGTCTGTTCATAAACAAAATCAATGCTTGGATATCGTAGCAATGGTGCAGGAAGAAGAACAAGGAGGGTACCAGTTAGCGTCAGATGCAATTACGCATACAGAATCAGCTACTGCTGTAGACGCAATTACTCCACCAGCAGCTTTGAGGGCCCCAGGGGTTGATGAACAGACCATGTTTGAGGCATCAAGGATGACAGTAACTCAAGGAGGACAGCACCTTAATACTATGCATACTATTGGTGATCATGAACAGGACACACCAGTGATTCTGCAGAGACATGTAAGTAATATTGAACTGATTTGAATTTTCAGTATTGTACGTTGAATTGTATACAGTATAAGGCAGCTAGAGATGGTGTGACATTCAGTATTTATATTGTGCATACACTGTGAAACTTTTGGCTGAAAATTGTTATGATCTACATACAACATAAAAATATGTAGGGTACCATAGATGATACAATTTATATTTTTTGCACAGGAAGTTACAATTGATCCGAGATTAGTACCTAAAGTTGGTATGACATTCAGTGGGGTGGATGAAGCATATAAATTTTATAGTAGGTATGCATATGAAGTTGGATTTCCATTGAAAAAGTATAGGGAACGGAAAAATTGTAAGTGGTTGAATTGCTCGATGGAAGGCAAAAGATCAGTAAGGGGAATATCAAACCCAAAGGTACGTAGTACCAGTTCGAAACGGACACAATGCAAGGCCGGTATGAAACTTAAAAAAATTTATGATGATGCAAAAGAGACAGTTATATCAGTGCGTATTGATCTGTTGCACTTGGATCATAATCATGAATTTTTTAAAAAGGATACCGAAAAGAATCAATTACAATGCAACAAGACGCATGATCCTGAATACATGGAGTTCATAAGTTCAATGCAAGAGAGTCGAATTCCGCAACATTGTATTATGGATTATGTATCAGAAATGCACGGTGGTCCTGAGAGTGTGCCTGTAACAGCACAGGACATGTATAACCTGTAAGTTTATGATATGTTCCGATTGATATACATAATTGATATATGCTGATTGTTGTTTCTGCCTAATGCTAAATTTTCACAATAATTTCAGGAAAAAGGCAAAGCAACGAGAAAGAAATGCAAATGATGTGGCAAAGCTACTATCCTTTTTTGCATCCTGCAAAAAGGATAATCCACAATTTTTCTCTGACTTCCAATTGGATAAAGAAGGCAAGATTTTAAGCATATTTTGGTCACATGCAAGCCAGCAAGGGGATTACATTGATTTTGGTGATGCGGTTACATTTGACACAACACATAAGACTAATCTGTATGAAAAACCACTAGGTATGTTTGTTGGTTCAAATCACCACCTACATTGCACCATATTTGCTTTCGCATTGTTGGGGGATGAAACTGTTGATACATTTGAATGGGTATTCAACGCCTTCAAAACATGCATGGGAACCGAAGGGCCACGAGTGATGCTGACAGGTACGACTGATAATAATGAATTAAATGTATATACATCAACTATGGCTTAAATTAGATATTATTTTCTTTATATAACATGGAATAAGATTCGTACAATTGTGTCATATATGTTTGCAGATCAAGATCCTGCAATGCCAGTAGCCCTCGAGAGGGTTTTCCCACACACAATACATCGTTTATGTCTATGGCATGTGCAAAATAGGTATATGCCTTTTCTAAACGAGTTGTATGCAAGATTTGAGGAAATGGACTTTAAGACACGGTTTCAATCTATAATACATCATCCTTTGACTGAGTTGGAGTTTGAGACTGCATGGTCAATGCTACTTGAAGATTTTGATCTGCACGATAACAGTACTCTGGATAATCTGTATGGAATACGTAAGGATTGGGTGCCTGCTTTTTTTAAAAATCATTATTGTGGTCTAATGTTGTCTACACAGCGTAGCGAAAGCATGAACAGGCTTGTCAAAAGTGCACATGTTGATGCAAATACTCCGCTTCATCAATTCGCCAAGCAAATGATGAAACTTCTACACAGTAGAAAGATGAAAGAGTCAAAAGAAGCAGTGGGAAGCATGGTGAGGATAAAATTGTTATGTCGTATATTGATACTTTAATATAAGTGTAAACTAATTTGCATTATATATGCCACAGGGTCAAAAGGAAACGAACACGCTATACATGTTTGAGATAAGGGTTGCAAGAGCATACACAAGGGCTGTGATGTGTAGATTCCAGGAATCTTTGAAATATGCAACCGCATTCAAGATAATGCACGACGAAGAAGGGGGTGCAAATGATTGGGTAGTGCAACATACAACTAGATCGAATAAAATTGTTTGGGGACAGCACCAATTCAAAGTCACAGCTGATGAAGATGCAGGAAAGTATACTTGTGAATGCAAACATTGGGAACATACAGGTATGGAGTACTAAAAAGTAAATATATACATTGAAAACATATGAACAAAATCTTAAGATCATTATTGTTTTATAGGGCTATTCTGTGTACATGTACTACGCGCGTTTATGCATCTTCAGATTGACCGGATACCGAAAGAATATATTTTACAAAGATACACCACCTCTGCAAGGCAAGATGTTCCGTTTTCAAGAGATGATAGGAATTTGAAGGGGAAGGATGGAGAAACTAAGTCATATAGACAGAAGATGTTGCTTAAAAAGGCAATGAAAGTAGTGCATCATGCTAGTTTATCCAAAGCAGGAAATGATAGAGCCCTAACAGTAATGGATGAGCTTCTCGAAGTACTTTCACGTTTGGAAACAGATATAGACGTTGAGGAAACTTGTGGAACTAGTGGAGGAGATGGTATACAGGTATGTAATGTTTTAATATGAATGTTGTAACATATTATTAATCATATTATATTGATGAGGTGTGAAACAATAAAATCTCAGGACGATGATGAAGCCAATAGAGACAACGAAAAGGATGATGAATTTGACGAAAGGAATAACAAGGTTTGGATCGTACTGTTGTTAATGTTTATTTGTAAATGATGTATAATGATCTTTCATCCAAATTTTCAGGAAATTCAAGACGTATCTATTATACTTGAACAAGGTGTGGCCAATGATCAAATACATATACCAGTACGTCCATTAGAAGAGGTAATGTCTTTAACAACTTTACTGATTTGCAGTTATACATATACATGATTTATACGTTTGAGTTATTGGGTTATGATTGAACTTAACAAAATGTGTTGTCAATTACAGGTTAATTTGCATGATCACGCAATAATGAATGTTAGTGGTGTCAGTGAACAAAATGATAATGCCAGAAAGGTAATAATGGTATAAATACTGTATGTTGGACTACATAATATTATATGCTGAGAAGTATTTACTTTTGAATTGCAGAAACTGGAATTTGCAGTCGATGGGATAAGCTTGGCAAGACCAAATAACTCAAGACCCAAAGGAAGAACAATAAAGGGGAGTGAAGAAAGGGTTATTAAATTGGGAGCAAAAGGTACAAAGAAAATGACCAGGAAATGTCAGAAGTGTGGAATTGCTGATGGTCACAACAGTAGGACATGTTTGTCAATGGAGGAAAATAGACAAAGGTTGGCAAGCCTTGCTGGACGTAAGAGAGGACGACCTCCAGGATCTAGGAACAAGGGTGGCAGTCAAGCTCCTGATTGGAATGAGACAACAACATCTAAAAAACACGCAAATGAGTTCGATAGTAGTGAGTCAGACAGTGATTAGAATCTTGTATGAGATACGATTAATTTGTTTTTACAATAAACCTTGCTTGTTTGGCAACTGATTTATATAGAGGTGGATATTGAAATCTAATAAATGGTGCGTATATTGCTTAATAATGTTGCGTAACTGGAACTACAAAACATCGTATATAACTTGTGGGATGATCGTATAATTTGTAATCTATATACCAGTACTGTTGATAACGACAGCAGTGAGTCAGGCGCGAGAGTAGTCTGTTGTATCTGATACGAATAATCTAAGATATAAAGTTGTTGAAATCTGATAAATAGAGCGTATATTGCTTACTAATGTTGCATAATTTGAAGTAGGAAACATCGTATATGGCCTGGATGATACTCGCATATAAACAGATGGTAATATTAAGGAATGAGGTATACATATAACATCTTCAGAACATTAAAACAGATCATATTTAAAGCACACAGAAGTGAAAACATCTGATGTTCACATATTCGCGACATAACCATAAGTATCCAGCCAACTAAAGTTCACAGAAAGAACCTGGGTAACACCCCTAACACAAAGTAGCATGACATTTGTTCTGAAAACAGCACATATAAGGAAGCTTCCTACAATTGTTAACTGAACAAAATGGCCAAAATACCACAGTACGGTACATTGCCCACACCATTGCTTAGATCTGACATAGTTCACTAATTGCGCGCAAACATAAATCTCTGGATATCTAATGGAAGTGGCAACGCCTTGTTGATGCGATGGAATGTGAGTTGATGAAGGGCATGAGCACGTAGGTCTCGGGAATTGTCCTGCAATAAAAGCATAGCTTGCATTAGACACGTAAATAGCTAACATGAACAACTGATGACAACCGGATTATAGAAACAGTTAGCACAGACACTTATTGGTTGATTGAAAGAAGATATGACACCTGCATTGTGATCATAAGATTTCATGTAACTCATCACAAAAAATCCACAGTCATTTGACCCTGTCCTCATTGTTGGGCAGTTAGATGGCATATCCAATGGAAAATTACCAAACTTAGGAAATTCTGCGTTGGGGCAAACGTGTTGTAACGCTTTGCTCAGCCTACTCATTATCACCCTAGCCCATGGGAATTTCCTACCACCTAAATAAATTGGATCATAATGATAGTCCTTCCATTCGGTGCCACCAAGTTGTATACCATAGGGATTCGAATCTAAAATGTGTATAACCCGGTGGTGTAGATTGATCACATACAGTGTCCAATGACCCCTGCTAAGCATAGGTACCATTATCTGTTGATGAGAAAAGTAAATATAGGTTACATGTTGCTGTTGTAAAGTCATGATAATATAAATGTACAGTTAATGAGCTGATGAAACTGTGAACAAAATGTTAATGGGACGTACCGACTTGCATTTATCCAGATTCACCAAAGAAGGCAATGTGTTGTACAAGCAATTCTGTAGGACATTTTGATCAAACGGCTGAGGATTCTTGCTGTGACGTTCCTGTTCTTCAAAATTTAACAGAGCCTATAAAAAAAGAGTGTGTAAGTATATTATGTGTATAGTTACAATAACTGTGAAGAAGAACCTACCCCAACGTTGACATCAAGTATTAATCTGTTAGATGTCAGAGTTCGACGATGATTTTTAGAATCATCACGAACACACTCTATGAAACACTGCATGAAGACATCCTCAAGACATTTACCCTCCGCGAAAGATTCATAAATATCCATACAGTTTGCACTGTAATCACCGTAATCAATAACTACCCTGTATGATGAACAAAGGTATAGATTCTTATTTCATAAATGAACCAACTTATAAATACGTTATTCGTAATTTGGGTTATATGTACCTGCTTTGGTCAATGTCCTTGGAACAAATTAAATCCCACAGAGAACGGATACACTCTTGCTCTGTAAGTGGTGGATCAGATCCATAGTTTGTAGTACCTTTGAGTGTATCAACCTGAAATGCAACATGGTTGTAAGTGGTTGAACATTAAAAAAATCAGTTTAATATCATAAAAAGCATTATGAAATATGTATGTCATCATACTGACATGAGGAGTTGGGGTCTGGTCAAAAACTGGCCCACTGTCATTTTGTTCCATTTCCTCTGTTGCCATTGCACCTCTCTACACAAAGGTATATAATTAGTATAACTGTGTTGTATGTATAGTAATATGTAATTATAACATGAGACATGGACTGCTAACAAACATTTTTTTCCGGTGTCACGTCAAATTTGGGCAAGCAGGTGCAAGCTGATGTGGTTTGAGGTGTGATATTTGTGTTCCTCAAACTTATGTTTCGAACATCAAAACAGAAATCCTGTTGACAAAAAAAGTGTGGTTCGCATACTGCTAAAAAGAAGTATGCATACATGTACGTATAATGAGTAAAAATAGTATTGTCGTTGGACAAATTACCTGTTGATCTGAAACCACATCCGATTCGTCGGGAAAGGTCTCAAGGACTGTACGGATATGCTGTTGTCTTTCGTGAATTTCTTCAAACTGAGTAGCACCCAGTTGGGTCTCAAGCTGCGAAGCTTGGGATGGCATATCGGGTGTGGGCTGGGTGGCATCAACTGTGTGTCCTTGTACACAATTATATTGAAAATAATATATGTCAAAATTTGAATTATAAATCAAATGTTGCTGTGTATACTTGACAAAAACATAAGTTGTTAACTGTACTTATAACAAAAAACGTATGCACATGTCAAAAGATAAAATGTTCTGAATAAGGAATACCTGCTGAATCAGCCGAATTCCCCGGTTGCTGTGGCTCATCCGTCTTGTTTTCCAACTTTTCAGACTCGGCACGTAGTACCTCGTCTATCAATTCTATAAACTTGTCTGCTATGTCATATTGCTTGACAATAATTTTGTCGATGCTGTCTTTTATGGCTACGCATGACTTGTCAACCTCCAAGTCATATGCAGCAAGAATATCTGTGAATTTAGATCGATGACGATGTGGGAGATCGTTGATCTTACTTGACATCATCTCTTTGATAGATGGAAGTTTGATGTTAAAAGTTGGCCGAGGCATGGGGCCAGGGCGCGGTGCATCAAAAATATTGGTCCTGCACTCCGGCTGGTTGTTGAGCAAAAAATAGTAAGAATCCATGTCCACCTTCGTATTCTATTTGTTCAATAAATAATCATAAACAATGGATATAATACATCATAAACTTGCCTCAGATTGGCGATCGATCTTAGGTCCAACTGCATAGCATGTCTCCGTCGAGCTTCGGAACTAGAAATAAAATTGTAGTGACTGTGAGTAACCAACTGTGTAACTGTGCATAACCAACTGTGAAAATATGAATAACTTACTTCACAGTGTCCGAAAGATTCAGCCCCATGGCGAACCTTCCTCTTGTCAGCTTTGGTCAAAGCTTTTATGCTATTCTTATCAAAAAATTTAATGCGAGGTGTGCCACTCTTATTATGGGGGGCAGCGGCTGTATGCAGGTGATCCAAGTAGTACAACTACATTAAAAAGAATTACAATGTTCAATAGCAATGTAAGTAGACATAACAAACATCGTAAAACATGTTACATAACTACCAAAAGTTAGGAACCAATAATGAAATAAATGTGCATACGGAAAAACACTATACTTACAAGGACAACAATGGAGCATCCATATATAGTCGTGGAGACATTTGTGGTGATCCGGTTGTGCCACTTCTTGGCAGCTTCACATAGATCATTAAAAATCAACTGGCACCAGTCGATCTCATGGAAACGGTGCATTTCTTCTGTGAGAAGCACCTCATGATATGTGATGCCCCAGCTAGCAGTTGGAAACAGCAAACGGTTGAATAGAATGAGGAAGAAACATCTGATTGAAAGGTCATCATCCTCGCCTTTCCTTAATCGATCCTGTAGAAATGCCACATTGAACTCATCTTTGGCCACACCAAGCTCTGCCCTCAAGTTGCTTGCTGCAACTGCTTCATCAATACCCAAAGGTTTACCACCTCCATGATTTGGCACGCCAAGAATAAGATGAACAATATCCTTTGTGATCTTGAGTTCCTTTCCTGGACCAGGACGTATTGTCATATCCTTGGGGTCTAGCTTGTCCATCAACCATTGGAGGTGTGATCTACTGCACAGCGCATCTACTGTCATATCAAGAATGGAAGAGAAGCCTTTACGTCTTATAGCCTCACGTTGTCTTTCATTCAAAATGTTAATGCTTGCAATGACATCTTGAGGGTTGCACCTCACATTAAGCCTCTGTTAAACAATATACAACATGAAATAATTTTGTTATTATGAAAAAATAATCAGAACATTACAAATATGAAATTGTTTGTTGGGTATGCATAACATTAACCTGTCGGGGTAGCTCCTCATGTTTAACCCTCTTTGTCACGACTTTTCTTAACACTCTTGTGTGGCTTTCAGAAACATTGCGCTTCTTCATAGCTGGCATGAAGTCATCTTCATCAGAATCAATCTGAACTGTTTCATTGGTCACATTTTGACTGTCAGCATTTGAAGGATTTTCAACTTCTGGACATGGATTAGGATGTTCTGCAGAGGGAATGTCTACACTGAAGCACTCCTGGCTTGACTGGATTGTTATACGCTTGGGGTTATTTGGAGGACGGTCGACTTGCTTCATTTTTTTAAATTAAAAGCTGCATACATAATATACAATGTTGTAAAAAATAAAAGGTTATATATGCATATGTATTTATGATGTGGTATGATTGAATCAATTAACCTAATTGTTTTAACTACCAAAACTAAAACATCTGAATATACTGTTCTCTATTTACATTTGCATACACATACTGAACTGTTTCAATTATTAGGAAAACTGAATATGTTTCAATAGAAACAACCCTTGCTGTGACCAAATAAATGTGTTAGCTGTAATGCTCTGAAATACATTAATGTATGCACTAAACAGATATGAAATTTTAAATAAAAAATATACTCTACGAATAACAACTAGTTGACTGCTCATTTACTAAACACATTTACATAAAAAGTCTGAATATGTTTGAGCAAAACAAAACTTGCTATAACCAAACTGTATTGTCTGTGACCTAGTGTAATAAATAATGTCTGTTTTGTAATAATACAAAACTGTATATGATTCAATAAAACATGTACTGAACTGTTCAAAAAATAAGTGAATAACAGACCTTGCTGTAACCAAATAATGTATTAGCTGTAATCATCTGAAAATACATAAATGTATGCACTAAACAGAAATGAAATTTTATATAAAACATATACTCTATGAAAAACAACTAGTTGGCTGATCATTTACTATACACAGATGCATACATATTCTGAACTGATATACCAGCATAACAAACTGAATATGTTGCATACAGATGCATACATGAAACACATTAGCATATATGATCTGTCCTGTTATACGTTCATAAAAATCTGAATATGTTGCATACCATTGCATACAGTTGCAAACATAAAACACAATTTGCCTGCAACCTGATATGTTTGAGCAAAACAAAAATTGCTATAAACAATCTGTATTAACTGTGAACTGGTTTAATAAATAATGTCTGTTTTAAAATAATAAAAAACTGGATATGATCCAATAAAACAATACATGCTGTCACACAATGTATTAACTATAACAATAATGGAATAAATAAGTGTATGCAGTCACACAATGTGCATAACCAACTGTGTACATGAGCGTAACCGACTGTGTAAGTGTGCGTAACCAACTGTGTAAATGTGCGTAAATGTATACATCAACTGCATAACTAATGTCAACCCTAACCGTGATCCACACAATGCAAAATGAACAAAAAACAACTAGTTTGTTGACGGTCAAACTCGATCCAATGAAATGCGCGCGAGCTAGGGTTGGGAAGAACACACCGATTGGAGCGGTGAAAGTTGGCGGCGGCGAATGTTGAGGATGGCGGAGAACGTGGAAGCAGTCGGGTCGGCGGAGAGCGAAGGAGCAGAACCGTCGCCGGAGAAGGTAGGGTTTTCGCCGGTCGCCGAATGCAGCGGCGCGAATATTGGAGCGACGATTGGGGAAACCGAGGGCGCGCCGCTCAAATGCCGCTTGCGACTGGATCGACAGCGAGCGGCGAGGGGTTGGAAGAGTCGTCGGAAAGGGGAGCGGAGTCGCCGGGATGGAAGAATCGCCGGAGATTCCTGGAGTCGTGCGGGGGTTGGGGTTTTGCGGTTATGGAAACTGAGCCGGGAGCAAAGGAGCTAATCGCGGGATCACGTAGGTATTTATATGGAAACCGAAAGGGCAGTCCGCTGTGAAATGCAGGTGCGTTCATATTTGGCTGGGGCTTCCTCTAGCTAAATAGAGCCCAGGGCTCTAAATACATATAGTATATATAGTCTAAATACATATAGTATATCCAAATATGAACGCACCTGCATTTCACAGCGGACTGCCCTTTCGGTTTCCATATAAATACCTACGTGATCCCGCGATTAGCTCCTTTGCTCCCGGCTCAGTTTCCATAACCGCAAAACCCCAACCCCCGCACGACTCCAGGAATCTCCGGCGATTCTTCCATCCCGGCGACTCCGCTCCCCTTTCCGACGACTCTTCCAACCCCTCGCCGCTCGCTGTCGATCCAGTCGCAAGCGGCATTTGAGCGGCGCGCCCTCGGTTTCCCCAATCGTCGCTCCAATATTCGCGCCGCTGCATTCGGCGACCGGCGAAAACCCTACCTTCTCCGGCGACGGTTCTGCTCCTTCGCTCTCCGCCGACCCGACTGCTTCCACGTTCTCCGCCATCCTCAACATTCGCCGCCGCCAACTTTCACCGCTCCAATCGGTGTGTTCTTCCCAACCCTAGCTCGCGCGCATTTCATTGGATCGAGTTTGACCGTCAACAAACTAGTTGTTTTTTGTTCATTTTGCATTGTGTGGATCACGGTTAGGGTTGACATTAGTTATGCAGTTGATGTATACATTTACGCACATTTACACAGTTGGTTACGCACACTTACACAGTCGGTTACGCTCATGTACACAGTTGGTTATGCACATTGTGTGACTGCATACACTTATTTATTCCATTATTGTTATAGTTAATACATTGTGTGACAGCATGTATTGTTTTATTGGATCATATCCAGTTTTTTATTATTTTAAAACAGACATTATTTATTAAACCAGTTCACAGTTAATACAGATTGTTTATAGCAATTTTTGTTTTGCTCAAACATATCAGGTTGCAGGCAAATTGTGTTTTATGTTTGCAACTGTATGCAATGGTATGCAACATATTCAGATTTTTATGAACGTATAACAGGACAGATCATATATGCTAATGTGTTTCATGTATGCATCTGTATGCAACATATTCAGTTTGTTATGCTGGTATATCAGTTCAGAATATGTATGCATCTGTGTATAGTAAATGATCAGCCAACTAGTTGTTTTTCATAGAGTATATGTTTTATATAAAATTTCATTTCTGTTTAGTGCATACATTTATGTATTTTCAGATGATTACAGCTAATACATTATTTGGTTACAGCAAGGTCTGTTATTCACTTATTTTTTGAACAGTTCAGTACATGTTTTATTGAATCATATACAGTTTTGTATTATTACAAAACAGACATTATTTATTACACTAGGTCACAGACAATACAGTTTGGTTATAGCAAGTTTTGTTTTGCTCAAACATATTCAGACTTTTTATGTAAATGTGTTTAGTAAATGAGCAGTCAACTAGTTGTTATTCGTAGAGTATATTTTTTATTTAAAATTTCATATCTGTTTAGTGCATACATTAATGTATTTCAGAGCATTACAGCTAACACATTTATTTGGTCACAGCAAGGGTTGTTTCTATTGAAACATATTCAGTTTTCCTAATAATTGAAACAGTTCAGTATGTGTATGCAAATGTAAATAGAGAACAGTATATTCAGATGTTTTAGTTTTGGTAGTTAAAACAATTAGGTTAATTGATTCAATCATACCACATCATAAATACATATGCATATATAACCTTTTATTTTTTACAACATTGTATATTATGTATGCAGCTTTTAATTTAAAAAAATGAAGCAAGTCGACCGTCCTCCAAATAACCCCAAGCGTATAACAATCCAGTCAAGCCAGGAGTGCTTCAGTGTAGACATTCCCTCTGCAGAACATCCTAATCCATGTCCAGAAGTTGAAAATCCTTCAAATACTGACAGTCAAAATGTGACCAATGAAACAGTTCAGATTGATTCTGATGAAGATGACTTCATGCCAGCTATGAAGAAGCGCAATGTTTCTGAAAGCCACACAAGAGTGTTAAGAAAAGTCGTGACAAAGAGGGTTAAACATGAGGAGCTACCCCGACAGGTTAATGTTATGCATACCCAACAAACAATTTCATATTTGTAATGTTCTGATTATTTTTTTCATAATAACAAAATTATTTCATGTTGTATATTGTTTAACAGAGGCTTAATGTGAGGTGCAACCCTCAAGATGTCATTGCAAGCATTAACATTTTGAATGAAAGACAACGTGAGGCTATAAGACGTAAAGGCTTCTCTTCCATTCTTGATATGACAGTAGATGCGCTGTGCAGTAGATCACACCTCCAATGGTTGATGGACAAGCTAGACCCCAAGGATATGACAATACGTCCTGGTCCAGGAAAGGAACTCAAGATCACAAAGGATATTGTTCATCTTATTCTTGGCGTGCCAAATCATGGAGGTGGTAAACCTTTGGGTATTGATGAAGCAGTTGCAGCAAGCAACTTGAGGGCAGAGCTTGGTGTGGCCAAAGATGAGTTCAATGTGGCATTTCTACAGGATCGATTAAGGAAAGGCGAGGATGATGACCTTTCAATCAGATGTTTCTTCCTCATTCTATTCAACCGTTTGCTGTTTCCAACTGCTAGCTGGGGCATCACATATCATGAGGTGCTTCTCACAGAAGAAATGCACCGTTTCCATGAGATCGACTGGTGCCAGTTGATTTTTAATGATCTATGTGAAGCTGCCAAGAAGTGGCACAACCGGATCACCACAAATGTCTCCACGACTATATATGGATGCTCCATTGTTGTCCTTGTAAGTATAGTGTTTTTCCGTATGCACATTTATTTCATTATTGGTTCCTAACTTTTGGTAGTTATGTAACATGTTTTACGATGTTTGTTATGTCTACTTACATTGCTATTGAACATTGTAATTCTTTTTAATGTAGTTGTACTACTTGGATCACCTGCATACAGCCGCTGCCCCCCATAATAAGAGTGGCACACCTCGCATTAAATTTTTTGATAAGAATAGCATAAAAGCTTTGACCAAAGCTGACAAGAGGAAGGTTCGCCATGGGGCTGAATCTTTCGGACACTGTGAAGTAAGTTATTCATATTTTCACAGTTGGTTATGCACAGTTACACAGTTGGTTACTCACAGTCACTACAATTTTATTTCTAGTTCCGAAGCTCGACGGAGACATGCTATGCAGTTGGACCTAAGATCGATCGCCAATCTGAGGCAAGTTTATGATGTATTATATCCATTGTTTATGATTATTTATTGAACAAATAGAATACGAAGGTGGACATGGATTCTTACTATTTTTTGCTCAACAACCAGCCGGAGTGCAGGACCAATATTTTTGATGCACCGCGCCCTGGCCCCATGCCTCGGCCAACTTTTAACATCAAACTTCCATCTATCAAAGAGATGATGTCAAGTAAGATCAACGATCTCCCACATCGTCATCGATCTAAATTCACAGATATTCTTGCTGCATATGACTTGGAGGTTGACAAGTCATGCGTAGCCATAAAAGACAGCATCGACAAAATTATTGTCAAGCAATATGACATAGCAGACAAGTTTATAGAATTGATAGACGAGGTACTACGTGCCGAGTCTGAAAAGTTGGAAAACAAGACGGATGAGCCACAGCAACCGGGGAATTCGGCTGATTCAGCAGGTATTCCTTATTCAGAACATTTTATCTTTTGACATGTGCATACGTTTTTTGTTATAAGTACAGTTAACAGCTTATGTTTTTGTCAAGTATACACAGCAACATTTGATTTATAATTCAAATTTTGACATATATTATTTTCAATATAATTGTGTACAAGGACACACAGTTGATGCCACCCAGCCCACACCCGATATGCCATCCCAAGCTTCGCAGCTTGAGACCCAACTGGGTGCTACTCAGTTTGAAGAAATTCACGAAAGACAACAGCATATCCGTACAGTCCTTGAGACCTTTCCCGACGAATCGGATGTGGTTTCAGATCAACAGGTAATTTGTCCAACGACAATACTATTTTTACTCATTATACGTACATGTATGCATACTTCTTTTTAGCAGTATGCGAACCACACTTTTTTTGTCAACAGGATTTCTGTTTTGATGTTCGAAACATAAGTTTGAGGAACACAAATATCACACCTCAAACCACATCAGCTTGCACCTGCTTGCCCAAATTTGACGTGACACCGGAAAAAAATGTTTGTTAGCAGTCCATGTCTCATGTTATAATTACATATTACTATACATACAACACAGTTATACTAATTATATACCTTTGTGTAGAGAGGTGCAATGGCAACAGAGGAAATGGAACAAAATGACAGTGGGCCAGTTTTTGACCAGACCCCAACTCCTCATGTCAGTATGATGACATACATATTTCATAATGCTTTTTATGATATTAAACTGATTTTTTTAATGTTCAACCACTTACAACCATGTTGCATTTCAGGTTGATACACTCAAAGGTACTACAAACTATGGATCTGATCCACCACTTACAGAGCAAGAGTGTATCCGTTCTCTGTGGGATTTAATTTGTTCCAAGGACATTGACCAAAGCAGGTACATGTAACCCAAATTACGAATAACGTATTTATAAGTTGGTTCATTTATGAAATAAGAATCTATACCTTTGTTCATCATACAGGGTAGTTATTGATTACGGTGATTACAGTGCAAACTGTATGGATATTTATGAATCTTTCGCGGAGGGTAAATGTCTTGAGGATGTCTTCATGCAGTGTTTCATAGAGTGTGTTCGTGATGATTCTAAAAATCATCGTCGAACTCTGACATCTAACAGATTAATACTTGATGTCAACGTTGGGGTAGGTTCTTCTTCACAGTTATTGTAACTATACACATAATATACTTACACACTCTTTTTTTATAGGCTCTGTTAAATTTTGAAGAACAGGAACGTCACAGCAAGAATCCTCAGCCGTTTGATCAAAATGTCCTACAGAATTGCTTGTACAACACATTGCCTTCTTTGGTGAATCTGGATAAATGCAAGTCGGTACGTCCCATTAACATTTTGTTCACAGTTTCATCAGCTCATTAACTGTACATTTATATTATCATGACTTTACAACAGCAACATGTAACCTATATTTACTTTTCTCATCAACAGATAATGGTACCTATGCTTAGCAGGGGTCATTGGACACTGTATGTGATCAATCTACACCACCGGGTTATACACATTTTAGATTCGAATCCCTATGGTATACAACTTGGTGGCACCGAATGGAAGGACTATCATTATGATCCAATTTATTTAGGTGGTAGGAAATTCCCATGGGCTAGGGTGATAATGAGTAGGCTGAGCAAAGCGTTACAACACGTTTGCCCCAACGCAGAATTTCCTAAGTTTGGTAATTTTCCATTGGATATGCCATCTAACTGCCCAACAATGAGGACAGGGTCAAATGACTGTGGATTTTTTGTGATGAGTTACATGAAATCTTATGATCACAATGCAGGTGTCATATCTTCTTTCAATCAACCAATAAGTGTCTGTGCTAACTGTTTCTATAATCCGGTTGTCATCAGTTGTTCATGTTAGCTATTTACGTGTCTAATGCAAGCTATGCTTTTATTGCAGGACAATTCCCGAGACCTACGTGCTCATGCCCTTCATCAACTCACATTCCATCGCATCAACAAGGCGTTGCCACTTCCATTAGATATCCAGAGATTTATGTTTGCGCGCAATTAGTGAACTATGTCAGATCTAAGCAATGGTGTGGGCAATGTACCGTACTGTGGTATTTTGGCCATTTTGTTCAGTTAACAATTGTAGGAAGCTTCCTTATATGTGCTGTTTTCAGAACAAATGTCATGCTACTTTGTGTTAGGGGTGTTACCCAGGTTCTTTCTGTGAACTTTAGTTGGCTGGATACTTATGGTTATGTCGCGAATATGTGAACATCAGATGTTTTCACTTCTGTGTGCTTTAAATATGATCTGTTTTAATGTTCTGAAGATGTTATATGTATACCTCATTCCTTAATATTACCATCTGTTTATATGCGAGTATCATCCAGGCCATATACGATGTTTCCTACTTCAAATTATGCAACATTAGTAAGCAATATACGCTCTATTTATCAGATTTCAACAACTTTATATCTTAGATTATTCGTATCAGATACAACAGACTACTCTCGCGCCTGACTCACTGCTGTCGTTATCAACAGTACTGGTATATAGATTACAAATTATACGATCATCCCACAAGTTATATACGATGTTTTGTAGTTCCAGTTACGCAACATTATTAAGCAATATACGCACCATTTATTAGATTTCAATATCCACCTCTATATAAATCAGTTGCCAAACAAGCAAGGTTTATTGTAAAAACAAATTAATCGTATCTCATACAAGATTCTAATCACTGTCTGACTCACTACTATCGAACTCATTTGCGTGTTTTTTAGATGTTGTTGTCTCATTCCAATCAGGAGCTTGACTGCCACCCTTGTTCCTAGATCCTGGAGGTCGTCCTCTCTTACGTCCAGCAAGGCTTGCCAACCTTTGTCTATTTTCCTCCATTGACAAACATGTCCTACTGTTGTGACCATCAGCAATTCCACACTTCTGACATTTCCTGGTCATTTTCTTTGTACCTTTTGCTCCCAATTTAATAACCCTTTCTTCACTCCCCTTTATTGTTCTTCCTTTGGGTCTTGAGTTATTTGGTCTTGCCAAGCTTATCCCATCGACTGCAAATTCCAGTTTCTGCAATTCAAAAGTAAATACTTCTCAGCATATAATATTATGTAGTCCAACATACAGTATTTATACCATTATTACCTTTCTGGCATTATCATTTTGTTCACTGACACCACTAACATTCATTATTGCGTGATCATGCAAATTAACCTGTAATTGACAACACATTTTGTTAAGTTCAATCATAACCCAATAACTCAAACGTATAAATCATGTATATGTATAACTGCAAATCAGTAAAGTTGTTAAAGACATTACCTCTTCTAATGGACGTACTGGTATATGTATTTGATCATTGGCCACACCTTGTTCAAGTATAATAGATACGTCTTGAATTTCCTGAAAATTTGGATGAAAGATCATTATACATCATTTACAAATAAACATTAACAACAGTACGATCCAAACCTTGTTATTCCTTTCGTCAAATTCATCATCCTTTTCGTTGTCTCTATTGGCTTCATCATCGTCCTGAGATTTTATTGTTTCACACCTCATCAATATAATATGATTAATAATATGTTACAACATTCATATTAAAACATTACATACCTGTATACCATCTCCTCCACTAGTTCCACAAGTTTCCTCAACGTCTATATCTGTTTCCAAACGCGAAAGTACTTCGAGAAGCTCATCCATTACTGTTAGGGCTCTATCATTTCCTGCTTTGGATAAACTAGCATGATGCACTACTTTCATTGCCTTTTTAAGCAACATCTTCTGTCTATATGACTTAGTTTCTCCATCCTTCCCCTTCAAATTCCTATCATCTCTTGAAAACGGAACATCTTGCCTTGCAGAGGTGGTGTATCTTTGTAAAATATATTCTTTCGGTATCCGGTCAATCTGAAGATGCATAAACGCGCGTAGTACATGTACACAGAATAGCCCTATAAAACAATAATGATCTTAAGATTTTGTTCATATGTTTTCAATGTATATATTTACTTTTTAGTACTCCATACCTGTATGTTCCCAATGTTTGCATTCACAAGTATACTTTCCTGCATCTTCATCAGCTGTGACTTTGAATTGGTGCTGTCCCCAAACAATTTTATTCGATCTAGTTGTATGTTGCACTACCCAATCATTTGCACCCCCTTCTTCGTCGTGCATTATCTTGAATGCGGTTGCATATTTCAAAGATTCCTGGAATCTACACATCACAGCCCTTGTGTATGCTCTTGCAACCCTTATCTCAAACATGTATAGCGTGTTCGTTTCCTTTTGACCCTGTGGCATATATAATGCAAATTAGTTTACACTTATATTAAAGTATCAATATACGACATAACAATTTTATCCTCACCATGCTTCCCACTGCTTCTTTTGACTCTTTCATCTTTCTACTGTGTAGAAGTTTCATCATTTGCTTGGCGAATTGATGAAGCGGAGTATTTGCATCAACATGTGCACTTTTGACAAGCCTGTTCATGCTTTCGCTACGCTGTGTAGACAACATTAGACCACAATAATGATTTTTAAAAAAAGCAGGCACCCAATCCTTACGTATTCCATACAGATTATCCAGAGTACTGTTATCGTGCAGATCAAAATCTTCAAGTAGCATTGACCATGCAGTCTCAAACTCCAACTCAGTCAAAGGATGATGTATTATAGATTGAAACCGTGTCTTAAAGTCCATTTCCTCAAATCTTGCATACAACTCGTTTAGAAAAGGCATATACCTATTTTGCACATGCCATAGACATAAACGATGTATTGTGTGTGGGAAAACCCTCTCGAGGGCTACTGGCATTGCAGGATCTTGATCTGCAAACATATATGACACAATTGTACGAATCTTATTCCATGTTATATAAAGAAAATAATATCTAATTTAAGCCATAGTTGATGTATATACATTTAATTCATTATTATCAGTCGTACCTGTCAGCATCACTCGTGGCCCTTCGGTTCCCATGCATGTTTTGAAGGCGTTGAATACCCATTCAAATGTATCAACAGTTTCATCCCCCAACAATGCGAAAGCAAATATGGTGCAATGTAGGTGGTGATTTGAACCAACAAACATACCTAGTGGTTTTTCATACAGATTAGTCTTATGTGTTGTGTCAAATGTAACCGCATCACCAAAATCAATGTAATCCCCTTGCTGGCTTGCATGTGACCAAAATATGCTTAAAATCTTGCCTTCTTTATCCAATTGGAAGTCAGAGAAAAATTGTGGATTATCCTTTTTGCAGGATGCAAAAAAGGATAGTAGCTTTGCCACATCATTTGCATTTCTTTCTCGTTGCTTTGCCTTTTTCCTGAAATTATTGTGAAAATTTAGCATTAGGCAGAAACAACAATCAGCATATATCAATTATGTATATCAATCGGAACATATCATAAACTTACAGGTTATACATGTCCTGTGCTGTTACAGGCACACTCTCAGGACCACCGTGCATTTCTGATACATAATCCATAATACAATGTTGCGGAATTCGACTCTCTTGCATTGAACTTATGAACTCCATGTATTCAGGATCATGCGTCTTGTTGCATTGTAATTGATTCTTTTCGGTATCCTTTTTAAAAAATTCATGATTATGATCCAAGTGCAACAGATCAATACGCACTGATATAACTGTCTCTTTTGCATCATCATAAATTTTTTTAAGTTTCATACCGGCCTTGCATTGTGTCCGTTTCGAACTGGTACTACGTACCTTTGGGTTTGATATTCCCCTTACTGATCTTTTGCCTTCCATCGAGCAATTCAACCACTTACAATTTTTCCGTTCCCTATACTTTTTCAATGGAAATCCAACTTCATATGCATACCTACTATAAAATTTATATGCTTCATCCACCCCACTGAATGTCATACCAACTTTAGGTACTAATCTCGGATCAATTGTAACTTCCTGTGCAAAAAATATAAATTGTATCATCTATGGTACCCTACATATTTTTATGTTGTATGTAGATCATAACAATTTTCAGCCAAAAGTTTCACAGTGTATGCACAATATAAATACTGAATGTCACACCATCTCTAGCTGCCTTATACTGTATACAATTCAACGTACAATACTGAAAATTCAAATCAGTTCAATATTACTTACATGTCTCTGCAGAATCACTGGTGTGTCCTGTTCATGATCACCAATAGTACGCATAGTATTAAGGTGCTGTCCTCCTTGAGTTACTGTCATCCTTGATGCCTCAAACATGGTCTGTTCATCAACCCCTGGGGCCCTCAAAGCTGCTGGTGGAGTAATTGCGTCTACAGCAGTAGCTGATTCTGTATGCGTAATTGCATCTGACGCTAACTGGTACCCTCCTTGTTCTTCTTCCTGCACCATTGCTACGATATCCAAGCATTGATTTTGTTTATGAACAGACGTCGGCGTCGCATACTCACTTATGGTCTTGTTTCCCCATGGCGCCGCCATCTTCCAGATCAAAATCGCCCTTCACCCAGCAGCGGACTATCAAATGATGCGTACTCTCCACTTTTCTGGAAGATTATGATTTTTTTCCCTGTACCAAGCGTATATCCAATATCGTGGACGCATATTTCACGGCGCATATCCATTACCCGCTTAATTTTAGGATCGTGGCCGCGCTGATCGTGGGCGCTCTGATCGGGGGAGTAACAGTCATCTATGCCATGTTATGAATACATTTACGGTGTCGTAACTGTCTGTTTAAATGCGCTTCCCCCTTTTACGGGTTACACGTCACCGATCCATATACGAACACGTGGCCCACGTTGGTTTACGCATATTTATACAACCTATTATACTTGCATAACTGTAGTGCATTAAAACGGGCCGCCTGGATCGATCCATTCGGTTCGACCACGTTCGGCTCGTCTGGCTGGGGCTCCGCGCACCTATATGAAGCCCAGGGCTTCAATTACCAACGCCCTATATATATATATATACCTGAAAGATAAATGAAACAAGAAGCAAATGTCCTTTGTGCAGCTAAAAATCTTTTTCCTGCCTAAGGATTTCATTCAAAAGATTGAAATTTTGAATTGAATTTGAACCATGTAAACATCCAAGTGCATAAGATATGACTCTTTTCATGACACTAATAGGTGCTTCAATTGTAGGATCTAAGATTTTAAGGTTAGTGAGGCATTGGAAATGATGAATGAGTAATACAATGGACCCTGATGGTATCTCAATTAAGGTATGGAGATGCCTCAGTATGGCTAAACAAGTTTTTCAACCATATCTTTCGATTGAACAAGATGCATGACGAGTGCATGAAAAGTATATTGGTATCGATATACAGGAATAAGGAGATATCCAAAGTTGTACTAGTTATCAGAGAATTAAGTTGGTGGGACATACTATAAATCTATGTGAGAGAGTTATCGAGCAGTCTTAAAAGAATAACAAGGATCTCTTCAAACCAATTTAGTTTCATGCTTGGAAGGTCAACTTTAGGAGCCATTTTCTTAATGAGACAAGTGATGGAGCAATATAGAGAACAAACAAGGATGTACACATAGTTTTCAGTGTTTTGGAGAAGGCTTATAATAAAATACCAAGCAATGTTGGGTGGGGGCTTTGGACAAACATAAAGTTCTAATAAAGTATGTTGGAGTCATTAAGGACATGTATAATAATGTTGTGACTAATTTTTCGAACAAGTGGTAGAGACACATATGACTTTCCTGTTAGAATAGGACTACATCAAGAATCAAATTTGAGCCCTTACCTTTTTAATTTATATAATGCATGGAGAAAGCATGCAAAATATACTAAAAGATCTTGATACCAATTCAACTTGATACCAATTGTTGAATTCTTGAAGTTGAAGCATGTTGCTTTTCTTCGTGGATTCCATTTTCCTTTCAATGAGACCCGCGTGATAAGCTTGAGAAAGGTGTTTGTCTTAAAGATACCAACTTATAGAGTGACCTCCCCCTAAAAGTGTGCATACATGTTTTGTATACTTATAGGAGACATGCAATACCACTTTAAGGATAATGTCACATGAGTGTGAACATTACTTATAAGTGATACTAGTTAGTTGTGTGTACATTGCTACAGTCTTATTTATAATATCTCTTATTTTATAATGCAACTATCCATTAGTTCCGTTGATTGAAGGTGTTGTTGTGTTTCAAGCAGTGCTAGGTTTGAACCCAATCAATCACGCTTTTTTGGTGGTTACTCCTTTGAAGGGCGGGCATGTGCGTGGGTGGCTTCGCTGCGTGAGTGCCTGCGCAAGGGGAGGGAACACACAACGATATTGCCACTTAAATACAGTATAGATTTAGGAGTAAATCATCCATAATTTACACTTGGCACATATCATGCAATCAAAAGATACTGTTGGGGACTTGTTCTTAACTGCTATGAATTAAGAACAAGGCAACACATAAATTGTTAAACGTTAAAGTCCTTCATCCTTCGAAGCATTATCTCCCTTGGGATATAATGAATTCCGGACGAAGGTTATGAAGGACATACCTTCATAAGCACAACAAATAATGAAGAAGGATTTACATAAAATATGAAAAATAATATAAGCATTTGATTATTATTATTATTAACTCATTTCTATTTTATTATTATAGAAATGATAACAAATTACAAATGTACCTTCGGCTTGAAGGAAAGCAAAAGTACCAGCGTGGCACAAAAGCAAATGCCCAATGTGTGATTACAGGAGCGTGTGTACAGTGCCGGGACACTGTTCACCTATTTATAGGCACATGATGTAATCTGCGCAAAATTACATTTATGCCCTTCTCAATCGACTATAATAATGACACAAAACAACATGGGTCTTTAAGTCAATTCATCTCTAAGTCGGTTCGACCCTTCATCTTGAGATTTGTCTTTATGCCGAAGCTTTATAAATAATAGCTTCGGCGCTTGCTTCTGAGAAGACTTTTCGAAGGTGTTCTTTTTTAGGATCTTCGGCTACGAAGCATACCCCCAACAGTAGCCCCTTCGCGGTGCTAGATCGTTTTTCGTAACGAGCTTGATCCGTGAAAAATCTTCTAGGCTTCGGGATGCCGAAGATCCAAAAAACACCTTCCCTGAGCTCGTTGGCGAGAAACGATTAAAATAATCGTTGCGCGCGCGCCCCATCTTGCACCAATTACGCGCGTGCCAGCAATTCACCTTCTCGGACCCTGTGGCCCACCGTTCAGTGAGTGCGGGTGACTGTTTGTTCGGTGCTGGAGACCTTGCCGATTCACCTTCCCACCTGCAGCACTATATAAACAGACGGGTAGGTGTGAAGTTACCACAGCATTCATTGCTATTGTACTGTTTTGCTGCCAAATTTTTAGTCATAGCCGAAGCTTGATCATCGTGCTCAGACGAAACCTCGCTTGTGAATCTGCTTCGGCACAAGAGTAAGAGCTTCGGAAAAGACAAAAAAGCCAACACCAAAAATTTCAAGTAAGTCATAATCAAATGGCCAGAGTTCGCTCTACTGCAAGGGTCGATCGTGAGGGAGATGAGACCGAAGCTACTGTTCCTATTTCGAAAGCAATGAAGCGATCTGGGTTGGTAACACCGGAAGACGTCCCTGCTGCTGAAGCAGAGCAAGCTGGTATTGAAGAGACCGATTCTGGAGATGATTATAGCAGCGCAGTGCCGAGCAAGCCTAGCCACCTGGACTTCGGAAAGTCCACCATCTCCGAAGCTGATTTTCCTAAGATGGTGAAGTTGGGATATTTTAGCGAAGATAAGAAAGAGCCGATTCGCTTCGGTGGAGAAGAAACTACTCCGAAGCCAGAAAAAGATGAAATAGTAGTTTTCAAGAGTTTTCTCAAAGCTGGTTTGAGATTCCCTTTAAATAAGATGATTGCCGATGTGCTAAAGAAGTTTGGGATCCACTTTCATCAACTAACTCCTAACGCTATCGTTAGGCTTAGTGTTTATATTTGGCCTCTCCGAAGCCAGGGGGTGGAACCGTTTGCCGAAGGTTTCTGCCGGGTGCACGAGCTACATTACCAAACCAAGGCCAGAAAGGATGGATTACATGAAAATTTTGGTTGTTACAATTTTGCTTACCGGAAGACTACAAAATTTCCTGTGATCAGCTACCGAAGCAAGTGGCCGGCAGGCTGAAAATCGGAATGGTTCTACGTCAAAGTTGACGATGACAAGGAGAAGCTGGTCCAGAGCCCGCTAGAACTGATCTTCGGAGAGACCAAACCCCAATGCAATATGACACCAGAGGGTCCAACCCAAACTGCGCTGGCTGAATTCAGGATTATCGCAGAGCACATTGGCACTAGGGACTTAGTGCATGAATTTTTGGCTTTCAAAATATTTCCAACTATGAAGGAATGGGCTATGCCGAAGCTTGAAGGAGAGAAGAAAGAGGGGGAACTTGTCCGACTGCCCTACCACTACAAGTTCAAGAAACATTTCAAAGCACCCTGCCAAGAATGGCTGGAAACAATCGAAGTAATGTGCACCAAAATTCTTGGGAATTATTCTAAAAAAGAAGATCAATTGATGACAGCAGCCTTCGGCACCCGTCCGAAACGAAGGCTAAACAGAGTGCTGGATGCTATAGACTTTGAATATCCTGATTATGAGCAACTGGACAAGGGTGCCGAAGGGCAGAAAAGAAAAAGAGTAGCTGGCGCTTTGAACAAAGACGACGAAGATCAATCAAAGAAGAAGAAACAAAAGTCTGAAGCGAAAGTATTAGCTTCGAAGAAAAGAAAGGACTCGATCCCAGAGCAAAAATCAATTGATAAAGAAGAGAAGACTTCTGCGACATCTTCTGATGCTGAAATAGAGGAAATTCTAAAGGTAATGACTGAAACTTTGCCTGTCAAACTAAGTCCATTGGGGCTTCATCTGACGAAGCTTTTTCATAATGAAAAGGAGCCCACAAAAACAAAGGCATCTAGGCCAAAAAGGCAAAGGATTGTTACCGTGACAGAAGTGATTGAAACAACACCACCAAGGGCTCCAGCTCCGAAGGTGCCGGCAATTGAAAGCACGACAGCTACTGAAGCTGTACCTTCGGAGGTTGCCGCAGAAGAAGCCAGAGCCGAAGATGCCAACTCCAAAGATATTAATTTAGAGAGCATAGCTGCTGATATAGATAAAATGCTGCTAAACATGGCCGCTGAAGAAACTGCTGCAGCCACCGAAGAGACCACGGCCGCAAAACCCGAGAAAGAAGGAATAACCGAAGATACTTCGGAAGATGAAACTTTTGACTTACGAAACTTAGTTGGCCAGGAGCTGACAGAAGCTGAAAAAGAGGAATTAAAAGAGTATGCTATATCTTGCGGGTACCGGCCGGGGGCGCTTCTCTTCGGTGGCATTTATGATGAAGGGTTAGGCTGCATACGAGACCAAACCGGTGCGAAGGTTGTCGGTACTCTATCAAAGAGTATCGGCTTCCCGAAGCTTGAAGCGGATATTAGCCGCTACTGACGACAACACATTGTCAGCAGTTTGTTCTATTCTAATTTTAAGGTAAACGCCTTGTGTCTAACTCTTATTATTTGTGGTAACGGAAATAATTTCTAACGAAGGTTATTTGTCCACAGAGTATACTTTTGAGCAAGGCATTAAAAATGCAGCAAGACTTAGAGGATAAAAGGCACGAAGTTATAATTGAAAACTTAGAAAACAAAATAAAAGAGCAATCTGCTACCATCGAGAAGAAAGACTTCGAGCTACAAACAACCGAAGGCTTATTAGTGGATGCTGAAGCAAAAATAACAGAATTAAATTCGAAGCTTATTTCCCAATTAGAAAATTTTGAACAAGAAAAGCTGAAGCTTGATGCAAAGCTTGAAGCCGAAGCTCAAAGAAATTCGGAACTGAAAGAATCTTTGAAAAATCTTCAGAATAAGTGCTTGGAGTTCAGCACTCGATGCATTCATCAGTTAAAGCAAGTGTTTCATTTTGTTGGAGCCAGTAGTGAAGAGTTTACTCCTTCGGCTGAAGACCTGCCTGGTGCCTTCGAGCACATTGAAGGTGAAATTAATGATCTTGACGAAGTTATAGCTGGGCATAGCGACTTCTGTGTCCTGGCAGCTTCTCGAGGCACAACTGTTGCCTTTTTGAAGTCTGGCTGTGAACACGGCAAGATTGTTAATAGACCCAACTTCAGCCTGTCACCAGCAGACCTAGATAATATTCCCAATCTGGCTCGGAGTATTGCAAATAGATTTATAAAGTTAGTATGGACAAAGGGTGGTCGGAGCAAAGCTGGTGACGAAGCTCAGAGCCACCTCAAGCTGGTAACAAAATCATACCTTATGCTTACCTTTTCCTTTGAATTTAGCTTATAATACTTCTGTACAGATTGACCAAGCCGAAGCTGCAGAGTAAAAGGACGAAGCTCCAGAGATGCTGTCGAAGCTTGAATAATTTGTAAAAATAGCTCAAAAAACTCCTGTAATAACTTGTATGAAGTATGATGTAATTGAGTTTCACTTTGTAATATAATCTTACTTTTCCGTCCATGTATGAAATGCTTTGGTGTGGACAAAATTAATACTTTTGAGCCATAAGCGAAAAACACCTTCCCTTCTTTGCGTACACAGCGAAGCATAAAATTGCCTTCCTTTTGGAACCGAAGCAAGTTTGTATGTTATGCTGATGATGATCCTATGTATGTCTAAGTGAATGTTTATGAATGCAAATGTATGATGTAATGTATCGTGCAAATGAATGTTTGAAGACACATATGAAATCATAATATCAAATCTTTGTCGTTTATTTTTCGGCTTCACCGCTTATTTTTTCGGTGTATCAGCGCTGACTTTTCGCTGTAAGCCTCCCTTAGGAGCTTCTTCGCCTTTTACTTCGGCGGAATCAGCGTTGACTTTTCGCTGTAAGCCTCTCTTAGGAGCTTCTTCGCCTTTTACTTCGGCGGAATCAGCGTTGACTTTTCGCTGTAAGCTCTGCATTCCCTTAGGAACGACTTTTGAGCAGAAAACTTACACTGCGCTCTCTTAGGAACGGCTTTTTTGTAGCTTCGTCGTGCTCTGCATCCCCTTAGGGACGACTTTTGAGCTTCTCCCTGTTTTCTTTTCTTTTTTCTTTGCACTCGATGGTGCATTCTCAGCTTTTACATTTACATCTTTGGTGGATATTGCTCTTATAGAGCTGAAATAAGAGAAAAGAGAAATTACATGCTATAGCCCCATTAAAAACCTTTCTCCCCCTTTGGAAAGGAAAAGGGTGCCATAGGAAAGAATAGAAAAAATTACATCAATCTAGACATAATATCGCCGAAGCTCATCCGCATTCCATGATCTAGAAATGTCGTTGCCATCCATATCCTTCAATCTGTAGGAACCGGGTCTTGACGAAGATACTACCAGAAAAGGTCCTTCCCACTTCAGCTGTAGCTTGCCTACTGTGTCTGGGTTGGCGACTCTCCGAAGTACCAAGTGTCCTGGCTTAATATTTTTTAGCCGAACCTTTCTGTCATGCCATTTTATTGTTTCGGCTTGATATTTGTCAGCTTGAAGCCTGATCCCTTCTATAGCATCTTTTGCCACAGAATAATCAGCTTCGTCTTCTGCCGAAGCCATTGTTCTTATTGATCCCGCTTTAGCTTCTTCTGGGGTTATTGCTTCGTCACCAAACAACAATTTGAATGGTGTAAAACCTGTTGACCTTGATATTGTTGTGTTGTGGCTCCACACCACTTTAATTAATTCGTCCGGCCACTTCCCCCTGGGCTGGTTGAAGATTAACTTCATTATTCCTGTCATTATAATGCCATTAGCCCTTTCAACAAGTCCATTTGACTCCGGATGCCGAACTGATGCAAAATGGATCTTCGTGCCAATTTGTTCACAAAATTCTCTGAAAGCTTCGGAATCAAATTGTGTTCCATTGTCCACAGTAATGGCCTTCGGCACTCCGAAGCGACAGATAATACTTTGCTAGAAAAACTTTTGAACAGTAACCGAAGTTATTGTGGCTAAAGGCTTTGCCTCAATCCATTTAGAAAAATATTCCACTGCCACTACAACATATCTTAAGTTCCCTTGTGCTGGTGGAAGTGGGCCTAGCAAGTCAAGGCCCCATCTTTGCAATGGCCAAGTGGGCTGTATTAATTGAGTTAGAGACGAAGGTTGTTCTTGATCTCTTGCACATTTTTTACAACCTTCGCATTTTTGGACTAATTCTGTTGCATCCGAAGCTGCCTTCGGTCAATAGAATCCTTGACGAAAAACCTTACCCAATAAAGGCCTAGATCCGATGTGAGATCCACACAGGCCTGCATGTATTTCTTTCATCAGCTCTATACCTTCGGTCCTGGATAGACATTTGAGCAATGGAGAACAGACTCCATGCTTGTATAACTCCCCTTCTATTATTACATATGGACGAGCTCTTGCCATTATTCTCTTTTGATAAACTTCGTCATCTGAAAGGAAATTGCCCTGAAGAAAAGACATGATCTCTGTTCTCCAATCTTCGCTATAAACAGGAGATATATTGAGCACTGCTCTTTCAAGAAGATCAACCGAAGGTGCTTTTATTGTTTCAAAGAAAACTTCCGAAGGTAATGGCAGCCCCTGTGCCGCTGACTTGGCTAGCAGATCAGCATGTTCATTTTCTCCTCGTGGAATATTCTTAACAGAGAACCCTTCGAAGGAGGCTTCAAGTCTTCGAACTGTATCCAGGTATTTTTCAAGCTTCGGATCTCTTGCTTTGCAACTTTTGTCAACATGGCCAGAAATAACTTGGGAATCGGTTTTGAGGACTGCCCTTCTTATCCTCATTGCTTTCAACTTCCGAAGACCCAAAAGCAAAGCCTCGTATTCAGCGATATTATTTGTACAACTAAAATCAAGTTTCACTGTGAAGCATGTTCTAGCTTTTGAAGGTGCAATTAAAACGGCAGCTGCACCTGCCCCGAAGGTTCCCCAAGAACCATCGCAGAATACTGTCCAAGCTTCAGCATCTTTACTCGCTTCTTCTTCCTGAGCCCCTGGCGTCCAGTCAGCAATGAAGTCTGCTAACGCCTGGGACTGAATCGAAGATCTATGCACATAATCAATGCAAAACTCATTGAGTTCCGCAGCCCATTTTCCAACCCTTCCAGTAGCTTCTCTATTTCTCATAATATCCTTCAATGGTTGTGAGGAAGGGACAATTATATTGTATGCTTGAAAATAATGTCGAAGCTTCCTGGAAGCCATCAAAACAGCATACAACACCTTCTCCAATTCTGTATAATTTTTCTTTGATAAACTAAGAACTTTGGAGACGAAGTATATTGGGGCTTGCTTTTTGACTTGCCCTTCAAGCTTCTCTTGGACAAGTGCTGCACTTACCGCTGAGTGCGAAGCTGCCACATATAACAACAGAGGAGCCCCTAGCGTTGGTGGAGTTAATGTCGTTAGGTCTATCAAATACTGCTTCAGCTCATCGAAGGCTTTCTGCTGAACTGGTCCCCATTGAAAAACTTCGGCTGACTTCAGCACTTCAAAAAATGGTAGATTTTTCTCTGCTGATCTAGATATGAATCGGTTCAGAGATGCAAGTCTTCCCGTCAGTCGCTGAGCCCCCTTCTTTGTGCTTGGTGGTTCCATTCGAAGAATAGCTTCGATTTTATTTGGATTAGCCTCAATCCCTTTTGTTGAAACTAGGCAACCAAGGAATTTCCCCTTCTTTACTCTGAAAACACACTTTTCTGGATTCAGCTTTAGACCGGCCTGTCTAAAATTAGCGAAAGTCTCCTGCAGATCAGCAATGTGATTTTCTTACTTCGTGCTTTTTACAATGATATCATCAACATAAGTTAGCACATTTTTTCCTATCTGAGAATGAAGAACCTTCGCTGTCATTCTGCTGAAGCTTCCTCCAGCATTCTTGAGCCCCTCAGGCATCCGAAGGTAACAATATGTTCCGCTAGGGGTTATGAAGCTGGTTTTTGGCTCATCCTCCTTCTTCATCCAAATTTGATGATAGCCTGAATAACAATCCAGCAGACTCATAAGCTCTGATGAAGCTGCTGCATCAACTAGGGAATCTATCCTTGGTAATGGAAACTCATCTTTCAGACAAGTCTTGTTGAGATCAGTAAAATCAATACACATCCTCCATTTGCCATTGGCCTTTTTTGCCATAACAGTGTTGGCTAGCCATTCTGGGTATTTTACTTCTCTGATGACTCTAGCGCTGAGGAGTCTTTTCACTTCATTCCGAGCACCTTCGGCCTTGTCATCAGACATCTTCTGAAGCCTCTGCTTTCTAGGTCTGAAGGATGGATCAACATTGAGCGAGTGTTCAATAACATCCCTGTTGACTCCGCAAAGATCATTAGCTGACCATGCAAAAACATCTTTGTTGTTGAACAGAAACCTTATCAAGGTTTTCTCCTGTTCCTCGGATAGTTGAGATCCCAATAGCACCTTTTGCTCAGCTATGTCATCACATAAGAGCATGGGCTTCGGCTGATCGGCCGAAGCAGCTTTCTCCCTTCTGTACTTGTATTGCTCACAAGCTTCAGCTCCATCTATGTTATGGATTGCTTTTGAGTCTATCCAGTTTCCTTCGGCCCTTCTGGCAGCTTCCTGACTTCCATGAATAGCAATGGGCCCTTGGTCCGAAGGTATCTTCATGCAAAGATATGCTGGATGAAGAATTGCTTCAAAAGCATTGAGAGTACCACGACCAATGATTGCATTGTAAGGGTATTCCATGTCAACAATATCAAACACAACTTGTTCAGTCCTTGTGTTGTTGATAAATCCTAAGGTTACTGGCATGGTGATCTTGCCAAGTGCTACAATCTGCCTTCCTCTGAAGCCACAAAGGGGATGTGTGGCATCATGGATCTTGTCTTCGGGCTCTTGCATCTGTCTGAAGGCCTTAGCAAATATAATATCCGCTGCGCTGCCTATATCAACCAAAACATTGTGGACCAGAAATCCTTTGATCACACAAGAGATAACCATAGCATCATTGTGTGGGTAATCCTTGAGCTGAAGATCCTCTTGAGAGAAGGTAATCGGGATGTGAGACCATCTTGACTTGATGAAGGGTCCTTGTACCCCTACATGTTGTACTCTTCTCTGTGCCTCCTTCTTCTATTTCTTGTTAGCCGGCTCTGAGCATGAACCGCCTGTTATCGGGAGCACAAGCTTCGGAGCCGAAGCAACTCCAGCTTTGAATGAAGCCATCAGCTCAGCAAGTGGATGTGAGTTCACCGGAGGTGGGCGCCAATGTTGGGGACTTGTTCTTAACTGCTATGAATTAAGAACAAGGCAACACAGAAATTGTTAAACGTTAAAGTCCTTCGTCCTTCGAAGCATTATCTCCCTTGGGATATAATGAATTCCGGACGAAGGTTATGAAGGACATACCTTCATAAGCACAACAAATAATGAAGAAGGATTTACATAAAATATGAAAAATAATATAAGCATTTGATTATTATTGTTAACTCATTTCTATTTTATTATTATAGAAATGATAACAAATTACAAATGTACCTTCGGCTTGAAGGAAAGCAAAAGTACCAGTGTGGCGCAAAAGCAAATGCCCAATGCGTGATTACAGGAGCGTGTGTACAGTGTCGGGACACTGTTCACCTATTTATAGGCACAGGATGCAATCTGCGCAAAATTACATTTATGCCCTTCACAATCGACTATAATAATGACACAAAACAACATGGGTCTTTAAGTCAATTCATCTCTAAGTCGGTTCGACCCTTCATCTTGAGATTTGTCTTTATGTCGAAGCTTTATAAATAATAGCTTCGGCGCTTGCTTCTGAGAAGACTTTTCGAAGGTGTTCTTTTTAGGATCTTCGGCTACGAAGCATACCCCCAACAGATACCAATTGAAAATACACTAAATAATACCAAATAAAGATAATAAATGAATGATCTATGCACTATGATCCTAAATATTTTAAACCATGTAGGTTTAATCCAAGGGTATGAGTGAAACCGAGCAATCCTACTATAAGATATGCCTAGTGTATGCATGACAAGAATTTAAATGTGCATATGCAAAGTTAGGTATAAAAGGAACTATATACCACATGGAAAGAATTTAAATTCTAGATATCAAAAGAAAAATATGGTTCTTTAACATGGGTGGTGAATTTGGGTCTATAGTTTTCACTAAACCACTTGGTGATAGAAGGATTATAATTGATCTTTCGATAGGTAAGTCAATTGAGGTGGAGATCACGATGTTGATGATCCAAGGCTCAAAATGAACTGCTCCTCACAAATACTACACCACTGCACCATTGGTTAATACTCATGCCACATGAATGACCTTGCCATAGGCTTATTCCTACAAGCACAATCGAGACACACAAGAAAGGATAGGAAAGTTACAAGCAACTATATTGATTACAAATGTGGGGTTCTGCAAACCGATGATCAACAATACTATTCTTGATAGATTTAATCTAAGTTAAAACTCAAACCTTAATGTGGTGACAACTACTATATATAAGGGTTAGGAGTGTGCAAGAACCTTGGACACGTCCTCAATGGACTCCAACACGATACACGGCCCATTAGGCCAAAAGATGGTGACGCAACACTGGACTAGATTTTGAACACTAACTTATTTTGACATTTCTTGTTGATTTCAAAGGAATTTTGAAGTGAGGCCAATTGAGTCAAAAAGCTTATATCATCACCTTTACATGCATATAAAGAACATCAAAATTAGAGTTTGTATATGTCCTGGCATCAACTTTGGTGTGGCCTACTCCTAGAGTCTGAAGTGGAGTTAAAGAAAAGTTGGGCTTGAACTCCCACATGATGTAGACATCCTTGTTGATCCTCTTTGACTGTTCAGCCTTTTTCAAGTCAGTGTTCCTCCACTCTAAGGATCCTAATCAACAAAACATGTTCTCCACAACCCATAAGGTTAGAAAAATATTTGCTTGGAAAGAACGCACCTAGATATTCAATTGACATTGTTGCACTCTTGTAACTCGACCATGAAACGTATCGAAAGAAGTGATGTCATCATCATCCTCCCCCTCTTGAAGTGGAGCGTCATCAACTCAAATTCATGTTCCTCACCCAAGAATGGCTTTGTTGAGCACTAGATTTTTCTACTCATCACCATTGTTTTGTCCTGCTCACACATGGGAAAGTACGACGATGAATTTGTGTTGCATGCATAGTCCGTTCACTTATTCAGACTAGAGGACACCGCAATTTTGTCCTTTTTGACATATTGATAACCATGGACAAATAAGATATAATCCTATCAGCCTTTGGGCATTGGAATTCTATTAAATGACTATACTCTTTGGTTTAAAGAGCCGATGACTTGCATCAGGCTAGAGCTCTTATTTTGGGAACAAGACTGTTGGGGCCTTCCTCTCCCGAAGGTCCTCAAAAATATGACTAACCATTTGTTCCTAGCATAATATTGATTATTACAGGGAGCTTCGGTTCGTGATGGAAGTCTTCCTCTCTGTAGAAGGTCTTTAAGACGAAGATACAACCCGAGGGTGATGACAATGAACGCTAAAGCTATAGCCAAAGAGTAACAGCTTTGGCTTAAAATGATGACGAAGACCAAACATTACGCTGAGCTGAAGAGAAAAAGACTAGCTAGTCCATAATGATTTGTATTACAGTTATGAACAAATGTTAAGGTCATAAGTATATTTTTACTCGGACTGTGTCCCGTGCCTATAAATAGGTGAACAGTACAGTTGTACTGTTCACGCTGAATTGTAATCGCTCTCGCACCAACACCTTCGAACAGGCCAAAGGTATCAGCGTAATATAAATTATGTTAATGCCCATGCACGTATTATGAAATACATATGTGTATGAGCTGATAGATTACATTCATTGTCTTTATGTATTCTAATTCTTATGACTCATGAAGGCATGTCCTTCATGACCTTCGTTTGAAGATTATTATATCCGAGAGGAGATAATACTTCAGAGGACGAAGGTCCTTGACCTTTAACAATTGTGTTGCCTTGTTCTTGATTCACAGCGTTTGAGGACAATTGACCAACATTGGCGTCCACCTCTGGTGAACTCAAACGACCACCTTCGGCAAGTACTCACTATCGTCATGCCTCCGAAGAAGGCAATAGAGCCAGGGGCTGCCCTTCAGACACTGGACACCAACCAAGAGACTCTCTCTGAGAGAATCCCGAAACCAGAAAAGGAAGGCTACCAGCCCAATACCACATGGTGGGGAGCTAGACAAAGAAATCAAAGACTTGGAAGTCATACACCAACACGTGTAGAGAAAGAGAGAGAAGATGCTTCGGCTAGCTGACCTTCAGAGGAAGATCGACAAAGCTATTGAAGAAATGTGTCATATCACACAAGATGACCAAGGACGAAGGCCTCAACAGAGATAGCTTCGTCAAGAAAGTCCAATCAATGATGATGAATGGCATGATGACTTTCATCATGGTAACTTTGCTTTTGATGATGCTTCTCCTCTAGCAGCAGAATTGCATGCTACCCCATGGCCACCATCATACAAGCCACCACAGCTTCCCATGTACGATGGACATTCTAATCCGAAGCAGTTTCTTATGAGTTACGAAGCAACCATATCTTCATATGGTGGCAATACGGCTGTCATGGCGAAATCCTTTATCATGGCAGTTAGGAGCGTGGCTCAGACGTGGTATTCTTCACTTCGTCCGGAAACGATCACGTCATGGCAAAAGCTGAAGGATATGCTGGTAACCAGCTTTCATGGTTTCCAAACGAAGCCAGTAAATGCCCAAGCTCTGTTCCAGTGCATGCAAGACCATGAGGAATAACTGCAGGCGTATGTCTGAAGGTTTTTGCGTCTCAAGGCTCAAGCGCCAACGGTGCCAAACGATATTGTCATTGAAGCTATGATCAAGGGGCTCCAACCTAGACCAACGTCATAGTATTTTGCCAGGAAGCCACCGCAAACCTTGGAAAAGCTCCTCCAGAAGATGGATGAATACATCAGGACCGACAATGACTTCCGACAAAGAAGGGAAGAGGCCTACAGATACTCGAAAATGACTAGGGGCTTCGGAGGAAGGTTTCACCCTAGACATGTCAGAACAATCCACAATCCTAGCTCAAGTGAAGACAGAGGAAACCACGCTCAAGGACATCAGCAAAGCTCCCAGTCTTTAGGGACGCATCAAAGTTCTTATAGGCCACCAGCTCCAAGAGGCAGAGGAGGAAGAAGCTTCAGAGGAAGGTTCAACTCTCAACCCAGAAGGTTGTTCTGTTTATTTTGTGGGGAGGATAAAGGACATACAACAAGGACATGTCAAGTCACGATCCATAAGCAAAAAGAAATAGCTGAAGCCGAAGCACGACAGAATCAGCCAAATCAGGTTCTGTATACTGCTTCATGCTATTCTCCGTACATTCCGGAGTATGTGGGCAACCAGTAGCCCACAACATCAGTTGCTTCGGCAAGTCATTCTCATGCTGCATGGGCCCCGCTACCACCACCACCACCTATGGCACCAACCTTGACCCACAATCAGCAGCCAGAAGGGCACCGCCAAGCGCAGTAACAACGCGACACATGTGAAGAATCCGAAGTTGGCACAATCAACAGCATTGTGCCCGAGTCGAGGCACATTTACTGAAGTCACATAGGGGCTCAATTAGAAAATTTTCATACCTAATGTACTCTTTACTTTTTTGTCCTTATATTTCTCTCTTCCGAAGACAACACAGGAAGGTTCAACCTTCGGCTCAATGTAATAAATCTGGGGTTACACCATCGAGTGTAATAGAAAGGGTCACAAAGCTCCAAAGTCATTCCTAAGGGAATGCAGATCTAAAATGCCACCTAAGTAAAAGGTGAAGAAGCTCTAAAGTCGTTCCAAAGGGGATGTAGAACTTAGCTCCAATGTCGTTCCTAAGGGAATGCAGAGCTAAAATGCCACCTAAGTAAAAGGTGAAGAAGCTCCAAAGTCGTTCCTAAGGGGATGCAGAGCTTAGCTCCAAAGTCGTTCCTAAGGGAATGCAGAGCTAAAATACCACCTAAGTAAAAGGTGAAGAGACTCCAAAGTCGTTCCTAAGGGGATGCAGAGTCTTATTTTTTATGTTTTGTGCATCAACATCATTTGCATCATACCATGCATCATATTGCATGAAATCACATCATACATCATTTTGCACTGACACAAATAGTGATAGAGGAAGGAAAATCGCTCCTTCAAATATACCAGCTTCAGCAAAGACACATGAAAGAATGTATCAATAAGACATGATCCATGCTTGTAACAGAGGTACTGCCATACAGAGTTTATGCCTTCGATAATGGTATTCTTATACAACGTCTACGGTAAGAACTACACAGTTGATTCGACAAAGAAGGGGGATTTCTTTCTTTATGAAGCGTGAAAAGAAGGGAAGGTGTTTTTTCGCCTACGGCTCAAAAAACGGTACGTACGAAGATTTCATGCCTCACAAAGAAATATATTACATCATTAAATGCACAGATAGTTGATAAGTGTTTCTTACAAAGGCAAAATTCTATACAGAGAATCTAAAGTCTTAAAAAATAAGCTCTAGTCGTCCTCTTTTAGAACTTTATCGGCAGCTTCCTCCAAGAGTCTGTTGACAGCTTCATCAACGGCTTCATTAGCAATCCTAATTACATCGAGTGCTCCCTTCAGAGATGGATCAGCTTTGGGGTCGTATGGCTTCGGAGGGGGAGAGAACTCAACTGTACCACAATACAAATCTGTTACTACCGAAGCTAAAATAATTTACGAAGCTAAATCATGAAAGATATACCTATAAGCCTGGCACGTTCAGTGGCTTCTTTAGCTTTCCTGGCCTATTCCAAGGCGTCATGAAATTCTTTCTCCTTCTCTCTAATAGCTTCGTCAGCTATCTCTCGATCACCCTTCAGCCATAATTCCAAATAAAACTTTCCGCTTAGAGCGGTGGCTTCGGCCGAAGGATTTTTATTATCGTTGGCTGAAAGCGAGAATCCTGGCTGAACTACAGCCTTGGCATGTTCACATCTGACCTTTTCCAGGACTGACACGGCCCCACGAGCACCGACGAAGGCACAGAAATCTCCTGTCACTAAGAATTTCTTCAAAAGCTTCGACTTCGTCGTTGATCCAGCGGATAACCCCATCAGGATCATCGCGGATAAAGTTTTGCTCTGAGCAAAATGCGTCGACTTTAGAGAAGTTATTCTTTAAATTCTTAGCGCATTTCGTAGCAACATTGTAACACTTCTCTTTGGCTTGACGAAGCTCTTCGACATTTTTCTGTAACCTTGATCGTTCAATATCATGTATTTCACGTTTTGTGAGCTCCACATTGAAATTTTCGGTTGCTTCACCAAGTTTCTTTTCTAATTCTTGTATTTCAGATCTATGCATCTCTTCTTGAGTGGACAACTTAGCTTCACTAGATTTTAACCTTTTGACCAAAGAGAGCAGAATTTTATCTTTTTCAAGAGCTTCGTTCCTCAAAGTTATAACCTCTGACCGAAGGTTTCCAATCGTTTTCTGGTAGTTTTCGTCCTCTGCATCTTGTTGAGCTTTCAGAGCTTTACTAAGGATTAGACCCTGCCAAACAGAAGAACGAACAAACAATAACAGTAAGAATCACCACAAAAATGGTTCACTATAACGAAAATTACCAAATACGAAGTCAAAATGTACAAACCTTCATGTTGTTGTAGGCGAGGCTGTCTGCAAGCTGATCCTTTGTCATAGCGGACAAACCAAGTTCAAGCTTCTGATACTCCTTGTTATCCATCATCTCTCGGCAAACATTGATCTCTTTACTACCAGGTAGAGAGTAAAGGAAGTCATCCTTATTGTCTCCTTCATAAACCAAGGACCCTTGCGGGTATTTCAGCTCCTTGGCATAGTGTTGCACTTCGACACTTTCAATAAGCTTCGGCACTTCAGCCGTCGAAATAGGCTTTGGCCTACGGGTCGGGATCTTGACTCTCTTCGGCTTCGGCATGCTGGAAGAGGTCGAGGTGGCAATTTTCCTTTTCCCTCCTTACTTTCGAACAGGGAAACAATAGTCAGATACACAAACCCGATCACATCAAAAACTCTATCCAGACTCCTTTTTCCTCGAGCACCAAAGGCAATGGTCATGGCCTCGTCCTCTACCTTCGTGTAGGCTCCCAGCAGCTCATCACTGGTTGCCTCAATAGCATCTAACCAATCGTCATTTGGTTCGTCAAACTAGCTTCTGTATCGGAAGGTGTGTCTAAGATAAACCAAACCACCCTGGCCAGAGCCAGCAGCAGTTTCCTTCGGCATCTCCCATTCACTCACAAGAGGCCATACCTTGTAAGCAATGTGTTCATGTACCAAATCCCTGGTACCAATATAAGTGCACACTGTGTTGAAAGCCATTAAGCATGCATGCACCTCATTCCCAATTGCATTCGATGGCCTTCTAATGCCGAAGCGTGACCATATGGGACATTAGATAATGCCCCTCACATCCTCTCTCTCAATTAGATCATTCTTCACATAGAACCATTGCTTCATCCAAGAACCCGGCCACTTCTTCCGAAAGCTTGGCACGAATAACTTGCCTTGGAGTGAGGCACGAAGCTGTAGCACCAAAATTTGTTATGGTATTGCTCCTTCCCGGTTGCCTTTGATTGGTAAGATAATTCGTGTATATTGAAGAAGCACCTAACATCTAGCTCTAGCCCTTGGCTCCTTATAGCCCAAATAAAAAAACCCCACTTTAATCAAAGCTTCGAGGGTAAGTTTATGAAGGTATATTTCAAATGTTTTCAAAACTTCAACCAGCATCTTGTGCAGTGGGAAACGAAGCCCAGCCTTCATGAACCTTTTAAAGACCACTTCATCAGCTTCGGGAATAGGAATAGTGCTTTCTCCTCCGGCCCTCACTATAGATATATCATGAAAATATTTGCCTTTCATCGCTTCAATTTGCCCTTGTTTAACAGTTGGCTTTCCAAAACAATATGGCTCGGCCTCCACGTCCGATATTTGGCATCTTCATTTCCACTCTCCACATCAAAACTGTCACTGTCGCTGGAATCTCCAGACAACCCAGCTAGCATCTCATTGGTGATCTTTTCCACGTAGGTCTTTTCCATTGCTTCATAAAATCCAACAATTGTGGGGTCTACAATCTTCTTATCCTCAGCCATTTGGATGATGATCACAGCAAATACCGAAGCTCAGAAAACAATCGCGCTTGCAAAAAGAAGAAGGCTAAAACGGCAATTACAACACAAACAACTAGATGGCACGAAAAATATTTGCAGCACAGGCCTATATATATACTCGGAGCTCCACCGCTCGGTGGATCTCACAGTTCAGAATGATTCGCTATTCTAGCAAAGGGAAGGTGTTTTTTCGGACCTTCGGCTAAAGGCCTTCGTTCATATCGCAGTCTGAATTCGTTACAAATAAACAAATTAATACTGCAAGGGGCTACCGTTGGGGGCCTTCCCCTTCTGAAGGTCCTCAAAAACATGACTAACCATTTGCTCCTAGCATAATATTGATTATTACAGGGAGTTTCGGTTCGTGATGAAAGTCTTCCCCTCTGTAGAAGGTCTTTAAGACAAAGATACAACCCGAGGGTGATGACAATAAACGCCGAAGCTATAGCCGAAGAGTAACAGCTTAGGCTTAAAATGATGACAAAGACCAAACATGACGCTGAGCTGAAGAGGAAAAGACTAGCTAGTCCATAATGATTTGTATTACAGTTATGAACAAATGTTAAGGTCATAAGTGTATTTACTCGAGCTGCGTCTTGTGCCTATAAATAGGTGAACAGTATCACTGTACTGTTCACGTTGAATTGTAATCGCTCTCGCATCAACACCTTCGAACAAGCCGAAGGTATCAGTGTAATATAAATTTTGTTAATGCCCATGTGCATATTATGAAATACATATGTGTATGAGCCGATAGATTACATTCATTGTCTTTATGTATTCTAATTTTATGACTCATGAAGGCATGTCATTCATGACCTTCGTCTGAAGATTATTATATCTGAGAGGAGATAATACTTCGGAGGACGAAGGTCCTTGACCTTTAACAATTGTGTTGCCTTGTTCTTGATTTATAGCGTTTGAGAACAAGTGACCAACAAAGACGCTTTATGAATCTATTGCTTCTCGAAAGACACTGGTAGTATAGACGCTTTTGGTTCGTGACCTCCACAAAGTCATGGTTATCCTAACAAACTCGCGAGAAACTGTTGGATCTCGCATACAGGGGTGTAAACGGATACCCGAATTGTTAGGACAAATTTAATATTTTAAAATAGATATGTATGAAATTTGACGTTAATCTCTTCTTATGTTATGAAGCACATTTCTCTAAATAAGAATAAAATTCTATATAAATTATTTTATACATTATTTGCTCTCTACAACCAAAAAGGTGAAAAAAAATATCTGTATCCAATTACGATTTGTATCCGAAATTTATATCTGTTATTTGAGAAGATATATGATAAATTTAAGGTTTGCCTTTCACAAATCTTTACAAGCTCAATGCTGCAAACAAGAATATAAATTTACATAGCAAATTCTATATTCTATTAATTCATAATCAAAGAAAAAAGACCAAAAACTGATATCCGAATAAGTAACTAAGTCTGACGGCGAGAGGCTGAAGGTTGGTTTGTTAATAGTCCTTATGTGATTGTACCCAGCGTTGGCAAAAGCAACAGCTGTCCCACAAGAAGTCACTAGCGCGAAAAAATCAGCATGACCAATTATAACTTCGTCAAGAACATTGATTTCCTTCTCAATACACCCAAGTGCTCCGAGGATATCTTCAGTAGAGAGGTTGGCTTCTTCAGACATAGCTCCGACAGAATTGAAGATATTTTTTAACCAAGCGGTGCATTGGGTTGCAAAGCTGAAGAATTTATCCTGTAGAGCTTTAAGTGTTTCACTCAGCTTAAGATTCTTTTCAGCCTCAGCCTTGATGGTCATGTTTAAAGCTTCGGACTAATGGCTGAATCGACTTGAGTTCTCTTTCAAAAGTGTTTGTGCTCCCTTCAGCTCTTTACTCAATTTTTCATTCTGAGTCCGAGCTTCGGCAAGAGAGCTCTCGGTTGAGCTGAGCAAGATGGCATTTTCCTTCAACGAATTTTCAAGTTCTTCAATCCTTTTTTCCAAGCCGCTGATAACAAACTCATCCTTCTTGTCTTCGTCATCTTGCTGCATCTTCAGAACTTTGCTCAGCAGTAAGCTCTGAGTTAAAAGACGAATTGAATTAGATTTTCATTAATGAAATGTTAAAATCAGCCTGATGAAGGAAAAATAGTAGAGGAATTATACCTTAAAATTTGAGTAGAATAACCTGCCTATAACATGTCTTCTGTAACTGCTAATGTCTTTTTCTAGCTTCGAAAATCCGATGCTCTTTGACAGTGTGCTCACAATTTTTGCTCCAACGCGATCACGGATACATTCTAAAATCTCTTCATCCACGCCGCCAAAGAGAACGTAGCCAGGATGATAACCGCCAGATATAGCAAATTCCTTAAATTCTGATATATTTTCTTTGGAAAGTTGTTGGCCGCCCAGGTGCCGAAGATAGAAGCTTCTGTCTTCCGAAGAGGCTTCCTAAGTTCTCTTTTCCTTCCACTTTGAGGTCTTTGCGGCAATTGCCCCTTCAGTATTTTTCCCAGGTGCAAAGTTAGCAATAAGTCTATCGATTTCTGATATGGTTGTACCAAGGGGACCACCACTTTTTCAGCTTGTTGGGGACCTTCGTCAGCTATAGCGGGAGTAACCTCCTTTCGAATCGCTGGAGGGGTGTCAAGGATAGCCCTTGTCACATTCATCATCTGACGCTTCTTCTGAGCGTTCCCTCTGTCGGGTGTCGAAGGGTCTTATCTGTCTCTGCTTCGACACTTCTCTCAACAATTTTCTTCTTGAATGTAATAAGCTTGTTAGATCTGATCCTAGAGGACTTAGCATTGGAAAATGTAAGGGTGTAGTCATTACCTTTAGAATTTTTGTCACGCCAATGGAAGCTGCCGAAGGGGTCTCTTCTGAATGCTTTGGTAGAGAAGGTCTATCTTCTCCGCGGTCAGATGACATAGCCTTTCTTTTCTTTGGTGCCGAAGGCTCTGCTGCCAGCTTCGGGTTCTTTGTCAACCTTTTCTTATTGTCCGTTTCAACAGACCTCTACGCTTTCCTCGTCAGCACACTTAAAACCCTTTTCCTTTTCAACCCCCGACTTCTTCATCAAGTCTTTCATAGTCAGGGTACTCGAAGCCCAGGGCATCCATCACCCGATTTAGTTTTTATTTCTCTCACGTGTCGCAGGCAGCTGTCATTAATTGATCTTCCTTCTTCGTATAATTCCTAAGAATTTCATTACACATATTCTCTATTAGTTCCAATCATTCGGCACATAGCTTGACGAAGCTTTTTTCAAATTTGAAGTGGTAGGGAAGTCGTACAAGTTCATATTTATTCCCTTCTTCCTTTTTCTTCGGCATTCCCCACCCACCAGACGTTGGAAAAGTTCTATTGGCCAAGTATTCTTGCACCAAATCCTAAGTACTAATATGCTCCGCAAAAACCCTAAATTCCACTTCGGCTAACTGACAGGGAGAGCCGAGCTGCATATTGCACAGTGGTCGTGTCATGCCGAAGCTCAATCTCAAGGGACTCCTCACCATAGTCATAAGCTTCTCCCTCTTCTTCTCGTCAGCTTTCACGTAAAACCATTCATTTGTCCAACCAGTCGGCCACTTGGTGTGGTAACTGTCACAGGAGCTTTGGTATCCTTCCGGTACACAAAATTGTAACATCCGAAGTTCTTATGTAGTCCATCAGCTCTAGCCTTCGTCTGGTTGTGGAGTTCGTGCACCCAGCAAAATCCTTCAGCGTTGGCACTCTTCCCTTGGCTTCGGAGAGCCCATATATACACACTAAGTCTAACTATGGCATTTGGGGTGAGTTGATGAAGGTAGATCTCAAAGTTCTTTAAAACTTCACCAATCATCTCGTATAGAGGGAATCGAAGACCTGCTCTAAAGAAGCTCTTAAAAACTACAACTTCGTCGTTCCTTGGTTCCGAAATACTTCATCCCCAGCAAACCGAACTAGTTCGTCATCATGCTTTTCAAAATATCCTAATTTCATCATTAAACGCAGATCTTCCGCTTTAACCGTGGATTTTCGAATCTCAATATGGTTAGGTTTGCTAGGACTTAAAATTTCATCATCATCTTCGTTATCACTGCCAGCTTCGGTAGTAGTCAGATCGGCTTCGGCAATTGCAACATCTTCTGTTGGAACTGGTTCTTTTTCTTCTTGTACAACTAACCCAGAGTGTTTCATCATTTCTGTGATAGGGGCAGTCTCAAAAGCTCTAGCTTCTTCCCCCCTCGTGTGCTACTCTGGCAGTAGACCTCACTCTAGCCATTTCAGTTTTTATGAGACGAAGCTGCACTCAACTAATTGGACGTTTGTTCGAAGCTTATATAGTAAGTTCACAGAAAAGCAGGAAGCTTCGGCATCAGTAAAAAATTTCAGCGGCATAACGGCGCAGTAGCAATGAATGTTGTGGTAACTTCTCACTAGCTCGTATGTTTATATAGCCCCGCAGGTGAAGAAGGCGAACCGCCGAGACGCGCGTACTAGCTGATCGGTGGACCGGTAAGTGCCATAAATTTTATATTCATTTTTTAATAACAAGCTCAAGGAAGGTGTTTTTCGACCTTCGGCATCTAGAAGCCTTCGTATTTTTCGCTGTCCGAGCTCGTTATGAAAAAATGACCTAGCACCACGAAGGTGCTATTGTTGGGGGTCTTCTTCTCCGCTAAAGGTCTTCAAGACGAAGATATCTCACCTTAAGCGGTGTTGGGGGTCTTCTTCTTCGCTGAAGGCCCTCGAGACGAAGACATTGTCTAAAAGCAACAATGTCGAATGCCGAAGCTACAGCCGAAGGACGACAACTTAGGCTTAATTAAGGTGGCGACTGTTGGGGACTTGTTCTCAAATGCTATGAATCAAGAACAAGGCAACACAAAATGTTAAATGTTAATATCCTTCGTCCTTCGAAGCATTATTTCCTTAGGGATATAATGATTTTCGGACGAAGGTTACGAAGGACATACCTTCATAAGCACAAAACATAATAATGAAGAAGGAATTGTATAAAGCATAGAAAATAACATAAACAGTTGTGTATTATTCTCAATTCATTCCCGTTTTATTATGATGGAAAAATAGAAATGATATCAAATTACAAATGTACCTTCAGCTCGTGAAAAGGCAAAAGTATGAGTATGACGTAAAAGCCAATGTTAAATCAGCGTGAACAGTACGGGAATACTGCTCATCTATTTATAGGCACAGGTCGCAGCCCATGCAAAATTACATTAATGCCCTTTACATTTATCAATGATCCTATAGTAATTCTTCGAGGTCTAGTTTGGCTTTTCATCTTTAAGTCGGTTTCCCCTTCCCGTCATGATGCCGAAGCTCTTCCACATATCGCTTTGTGATCGTCTCCGTCCTAGTTAAGCTTCGTCTTGACCATGCTTCTGTATACCCGCAACCTGATTTCTTATTCCGAAGATACCTGCTCGCATACTTAGAAAGCATTGTCAAATTATGTTTTTGAGGACCTTCGGAAGCCGAAGGCCCCCAACAGTAGCCCCTCGCAATATTAATTTGCTGGAATAATAAATTTATATTGCGACATGGACGAAGGCTTCGAGCCGAAGGTCCGAAAAAACACCTTCCCTTTGCTAGAATAGCAACAGTCCTTGACAAGCGGGACCCTCCAGTTTTCGACATAATGAGTGTATAAATACAAGCTCGCCACAATTTATTTGGCACACTCCCTTGCCATCTGTTTTGCCTGCTCAAATAGTTTTCTGCCCACAAATATTTTGTTGCCTCCCTAGTTTTAAGCTTCGGAAGCGAGAGGCAAGAATTCCGAAGAGATGTCTGAGGAGAAGAAGGTTGCTGCCGAAATGAAGCTGAGTCTTTCTGAAGAGATGCATCTGGGTTTTCTTCGATCTATGTCGAAGACTAATACAGAGAAGATCACTAAAGAAATTTTGGAAGGTTTATCTGAAGATACTGGTGATAGCGACAGCTATGATGCGGATAGTGGTGGCGAAGACTCCGAAGATCGACCTTGGCGACCAAGCCATGCGGTTTTCGGCAAATCAAGTATTAAAGAAAGTCATCTTGCCAACATGAGGGGAAGATATTTCCGGGATTTGTCTATTGTAAGGGCCGACGAGGGAGAGAAGACTTGCCCAACTCCTGAGGAAAATGAAGTTGTAGTATTTCGAAGCTTCTTGAAAGCTGGACTACGATTTCCCCTGAGCCGTTTTGTTGTGGAGGTGCTGAAGATATTTGAAATCCACCTTCACCAACTTATCCCCGAAGCGATCATAAGGATGAATATTTTCGTGTGGGCTGTGAGGAGCCAAGGCTTGGAACCTGATGCAAAGAGCTTCTGCAATATACACGAATTGTTATACGAGACAAAACCCTGGGGTAAGGAACAATATCACAACAACTTTGGCTGCTATAGCTTCGGCTCTCGTTCTGGGTCAAGCTGTCCAGTGCCGACCTTTCGCAAGAGGTGGCCTGGCGACTGGATGACGGAATGGTTTTACGTGAAAAATGACTTGAAATCTCGAGAAGATATAAAGAAGATCATTATGCATCCCATCTGGCAACGCTTAGGCCTGCGAAGGCCGAAGGTGGAAATGAACGAAGCAGCCGAAGAATGCCAGAGAGCCTTCGGAGTTGTTTGCTCTTTTATTGGGACGAGGGATTTAACACAAGAACATATTGCCTTCAGAGTGTGGCCTCTTGCGGATAATTGGGAAATGCCGAAGGAAACTATTAAAGAAACTGACGAAGGTGGGCTAGTCCGGCTGAAGTACTCATTCAAGTATGGAGACAAATTCGTTGAACCAGATGACGATTGGTTAAAGAGCATTGAGACTGTAAGTGATGAATTGCTTGGGGCATATTCGAAGGCCGAAGATACTGCTTTGTCAGCGGCCTTCGGAGGCCGAAAAAGGAAAAGACTCAACCGGGTATTTGATGCAATCGGGTTCGTCTACCCCGACTATCGCTATCCAATACGAGGGCAAAAAAGAAAAGACACAACTTCTGCGAAAGAAAAAGCTACAGCTGCTCCTAGTGAGCCAGCACCGAAGAGAAAGAGGGTAAAAGTTCTCACACATCGTCCACGCTATATTGAACCAGCAACGGTGCCTGAATTCACCGGAGAGACCTCTTCGGCCATCGAGGCTGAAGAGCCAACCCTGCTGCCAGAAGTCGCAGAAATGGCCGAAGCGCCAACAACAAAAGAATTGGAGGAACCAAAGATTCTGTTACCAGAAACCAAAGAGATGGCCGAAGCGCCATCGACAGAAAAGATAGAAGAAGCAAAAGTATCAACTGAGGAAGCAAAAATATCAGAAATTTTAAATCCTTCAGTAGAAATTGAAGTAGCAAAAATTAAAAATGGGCCAACAGTGACCCCAAAAAGAAAAAGAATGGTCAATGTGTTGGATGTTTTGGAAACAATTAAACTTCCAAGCACAACTCCAAAGAAGACTGTTGAAACTTCTGAGGTGCCTGCTGAAGTATCCGTTGCTAAGGCTTCGAAGCAACAGGCTGTAGTTGAAACTGGGCCTTCAGGACCAACCAAGGTAATACCTTTGGAAGCAGAAGAAGCAAGAATTGAAAAGGCAACTGAAGAAATAAAAATGTCAGAGCCTATTTTGGTCAAAGAAATTGATACTGCTGCCCCCGAAGCATCTTCCAAAATATACGATTATATTGTGCGTCATGCTTCGGGGAAAAAGTTATCGGAAGAAGAAGTTTTTGAAGCTAATCACTATGCCAAAGAATTGAAATATCCGAAGGGGGCACTAGTATTCAATGGGACGGACGAAGAGGATTTCCTATACTGCCTCCCAGACAATAAAGAATTATCCGTCTGCCGGGAGATGTCTAGAAGCATGGGGTTTCCGAAGCTCGAAGCTGGCTTAAGCGCTATGACGAAAGAAGATCTCGCGGATAGTCTTGTGTACAACAGCCTGAAGGTATGGGAATTAGTTGTTTGGAAACTTTATAATTCGTAACTCATTCTTTTATTCTTATACAAACTCTTTTTCATATAGGGTTTAATTCTAAGCAACGCATTGAGAGCACAAAAGAGTGCCGAGGACGAGAGCTATGAAATTGCGTTCAGCAATCTACGATCAGAAGTTATTAAACTGAGAAACGAAGCTCTGGAAAAAGATAAAATTCTGCTTACATTGGTAGACAAGGTAAGAAAGGACGAAGCTGCTTCGAAGGCCCAGGCCGAAGCTCAAAAACGTGAAATTAAAGGTCTTCAGAAACAGCTAGCTAGAGCTAAAGAAGAACGTATACTTGAAGAGACAAAACGAGAGCTTAGTGACCAATTGGCCAATCATTTGGAGATAAGTGTTAAGGAGCTTCGTGCATCCCAGAGGAAATGTTATGTTAAATCCATAGAGTGCGTCAAAAAGATAAAATCCAGCTTCGCCAGCGTTGGCGCGCTCTCTAGTGAAGAGAATTTTTCAAGAGGCAATCCTGAAGGTCCAATGGAATGGATCAGTCACGAAGCAGAGGCCTTCGAGGAAATTCTGAACAGCCGCGGCGACATCTGCGCTTTTTCGGGTGCTAGAGGGATTGCTACTGTTTTGGAGAAGAAAGGCTGCGAGCATGTAAAATCCTTAGCGCAGTCCGAAGCTACATTGTCTACTGAAGACATTAAAGACCCCTCACCCTTATGTCACACCCGGTTTTAGAAGGTAAACCGAATGCGAACCATGTACGTGCCAGGATCAGTTATTCACGTACACAGCGATTACATAAATGACTCATCATAGCACAATGCTTCGAAATACAATAAAGAGTAAGTAATAATATTACAGACTAGAGCCATTTACATAATATAAATCAAAGTACACAGAATCGAAACGTAGCCAACGTAAACAACCCACCACAGGCAGCTGACTGGGGGAGGTCGCTAGCCTAATCCTCGAACTCGTCGACGTTCTGGAACCCCTGGAGATCCACCTCGACGCCTTCTTTACCTGAGCATAGATTGCACCAAAGGCAACCTGGTGTTTTGTGAAAGCAAGGGTGAGTACACATCAACGTACTCAGCAAATGTCCCGTTTGGCTGTATTGGACTAGGTTTATGTGAGGTTAAGTCAAGCAGTTGCTTTTAGTTGGTCAGGTTATTATTACTAGTAGAAAGCTAGGTTTTAGCATTAACCCAAGTTCTTAACCCAAAGTACTCTTTCCAACTGGAAAGAATACCACTTACCATTACCATAAGCATGATCATAACCATCCTCATCATCATCTGTAAACCAACCATCTCTGATCAAGTATCACTAATCAATGGAGCTCCCTTGGCCGCTCATAACCGCGAGCACGGCTGATATATCAGTTTCATAACACTCTGCAGAGGTTGCGCACTTTACCCACAAGTCGTGATTCCCTCTTGCCTCGGGCCGATCAAACCCTTAAACACTACCAAGGTGAATAGGCAGGGTTTCACTACGTAGTCTTTACAAAGATTCCCCGAGGCTGTAGCCGCCCATTAGGTTTCCTAAATGCACCGCACTCCTCCCCAAGGGGCGAACCAAACTTGGCAGAGCGAGCCGCATACACCGAGCCCCATTAACGGCACGACGGCTAAGCGAACTACACCCCGGTTCCTCTAATTATTCAGCTAAGGGCATCCCATTCCACCCTCATGGTTGCACTGTTTTCCCGGGCGGTCATCCAACGAACAGGTCCTTACGGAGAGGCACTCGAGAAAACCGCTCGAGCCCCCTTGAATACCACAGATACAACATCATAATAAAGGAGGGAAACAACGTATCATTGATAATTCTCATCATGTTCATTGATTAGAGTTGAGCAATAGCATAAAGCTAAACAATAATAACCCAAAAGGTAATCAAGGACAAGGTAAATAAAAAGCTAGTCAATCCTTAGGTTGATCATGGTATGCGGGTTGATGAATTATAAAGTAAATTGGACATAATAGGTCAGAGGACACTTGCCTTCACCAAATAGATGCTCAGGGTCTTCAGCTTCGTAGAACTCGAAGAGCTGGGTCATTTGGTCGCCGAAGCTTGTCCGTCGATTCCTCGAAGCTCAGAAACGAATCGCGATCTAATCGCAACGCGAAGCGAAGACGAACAGGCACAAGCAAACAAACATATACATATGCATAAGAACATTACACCAAGATAAAATGTTATAAAAGCGAGCAATAAAAAATAGAGAGCGCTTCTACGGTTACGCGAGAAAAAGAACCATGATAGACTAACTTAGTTTTGACTAACTTACTATTTTAATAGTTGACAATTAAGCAAGTAACTTAATGAATATGAGTGATTCTAAGCGAGACAAATTAACGACGCACGACGTGCAAACATGATGTGCGCAACGCGTGGACACAAACGACTTAGCACGCGGACAACGCGCGATACGCGCGAACGGCACGCGGCAAGGCGCGCGACACACGCGAACGGCACGCGACAACGCGTACGAACAACACGCGCGACACTTGCAAACGACATGCGTGAAACAGCACCGCGGCACGCGCACGGTACGCGCGGACCGACATGCGAAACTAATAAATAAATGACAACATGATTACACTAAACAATTATTAATAAGTAACATTTCAGTTAAGGTTAATCATATTGGTGACTAATTATAAATGCGCGAATCGAATTCCTAAATTAGATTTTTAAATTGAAATGTCGTTTTAGTAGCCACTGGTTAAACAAACGTTTAACTAAATTAAATAAAATGTGAAAAAATTAGGATAAATATTTCTAAATTAAGATAATTTTAATATGAATCTAACGCAACTTGAATGGATCGAATCGGGTTTAAAACGCAAAAGTTATGAATGTTTTAAACCATATTGTAATTCGCGCGGACTAAATTTACAGAATTGTCATCTTCTTCCTCTCTTCATCTTCTTCCTCCCATCCATGGAAGAGAGAGGAGAGGAAGGGGAGGGGGCTGCGCAGGGGAGGACGAGGTTGGGCCGGCCGGGGGTGGGCGCGGCCGCACGGGGCGTGAGGGGCGCGGCCACCGCTGCCGGGGAGGGGTGCGCGCGGGCGCGGGAGCACGGGAACGCGGGCGCCACCGCCGGCCACCGCCGCCGCCGGGGAGGGAGAAAGGGGCGCCATCGAGGAGGGGAAACGGAGGGGGGAGGGGCGCCGCCACCGGGGAAGGTGAGGGGAGAGTGGGAGAGGCTCTGCACGGACGAGAAAACGAAGAAACGAAGAAACCCTAGGTGCAACAATGGAGGTTTCTCACCGGGAAAGAAGACCCTCGCCGGAGCCGAGGAGAAATCTGTCGATTGCCGGAGATTCTGGGATCCAATCGATGAACCGAACGCGCTGCGACGAAGCCTTCGACGAGACGAACGCAGCGGTACCCTCGGATTCCGCATACGATGCACGGATTGGGAGTAATTGATCGCCGGAGTTGTCGCCGGAGTTGGAACCGCCCCGAACTTCAGCGAGCAATACCGGGAGCTAGGGATTGGATTTGGGGGAAACGTTTTGTGTTCTGGAACGGGCTCGACGAGATAAAGCCGGACATGTATATATACCTAGGGTTTGGACGAGATAAAAATTCGGTTAAAATTCGGATTTTACTATTTTTAAAATTCGAAAAAACCTAGAAATTCATATTTTGTGCTCAAAATATTATAGATACTTTCAAAAATTCCAGAAAAATTCCTATAAATGTTTTGGCACCTAATGAACTCAAAAAACATAATTAGAATTTCTAAAAACATTTTTAGGTTCCACAAATAAATAGATTTTGGTTTCCGGAAAATAGAAAAATATTCCGAAAAATATGAAAATTTACCGAGCACTTCTATAAGATATGTTAACATATTTCAAACACATTTTGCACTTAGAAACACTATGCAACAGCATGAATGCAACAACCAAAGTGCCTCTAGGGCTCATTCCACTAGGTTTACGCTAATATAAAACAAAATGATTCTCCATTTTTAGTGAAAAGAGAAAGGAAAGCGAAGAACTGAGAGAGTAACACCTGAATTTGGTGGATATTAGAAACGAAATTGTATACCCCCAAATTTAGGGTGTTACACGAAGCAAGCATGGTCGGCGGAAAATTCTTCACCGATATCTGGGATAACGGCGGCCGAGAACTGGCGCAAGAAATTATTCAAAGGAGTGAAAAAGGCATCCACGATGCTAGAAAGAAGCTGCCGAAAAAAGTACAGAGCCCGAAGGGCACATAGGTATTAATTAGTGGTTTTTATCATGCTGTAATTTTTATTTCCAAAGTTCGTTCTCGGTTTGTAATAGTAATATAGCCGTATCTTTTCTTCCCTCAGAAGCTGCTGAGGCATCTCCGGGCCCCCACCCGAAGGGGGACGATGAAATTAGACAAATGGCCGAAGCCATTATGGACAAGGTTGTCAACCAACTATTGAACGAAGCTGCAGAAATAGTGCTTAAAGAGGATTGAATGCCATTGTAGAAACATTTGAAATGTAAAAATGTGTAATATATTGTAACTTTAAATGTAATATACAATCTATTTATAGTTTAATTCTTTACGATGCATGAAACTTTGCATATATACCATTTTTTGAGCCTTCGGCGAAAAAACACCTTTCCTTCTTTTCATGCTTCGTGAAGAAAATCTTTTCTATATCATAAGAATTTGCTTACTTCTCTGATAAAAAATGTCCAAGCTTCGTGAAATATTCTTCGAAGCTGTAAAAAAGTTTTGTGTTGCTTTTCCGATGAGGCTACACTTCATCTTGATTTGCCTTGTGCCTTAGCACGATTTTCTCTTTCCCCAAAATATGTTCCGAAGGTCAATACTGTATCCCCTTCTTGTTCCAGATGCATTATGTTGTATGATGCTTATGTTATGCAAAAATGATGTGATGATGTTATGTTATGCAAAATGATATTTGTGCCGCAGATACATATCCCTGCAATAAAGCACACACACTTTTTATATCAGCGCTGACTTTTCGTTGTAAGCCTCCCTTAGGAGCTTCTTTGCCTTTTACTTTCAGCGGAATCAGCGTTTATTTTTCGCTGCAAGCCTCCCTTAGGAGCTTCTTCGCCTTTTACTTTCAGCGGAATCAGCGTTTATTTTTCGCTGCAAGCCTCCCTTAGGAGCTTCTTCGTCTTTTATTTTCAGCGGAATTAGCGTTTATTTTTCGCTGTATGTTTAGAAAACTTACACTGCGCTCCCTTAGGAACGACTTTTTACTGCTTCGAACAATTTGTACTGTGTCCATTAGATCAAATTTTTGATAATACAAAGGTCCTTCAAATCAGTATAAGTTCGTATGCTTCGGCAACTCGAGCCTATGGAGAAAACATTTTTATTATGGTAAAAGACGGAAGTATTACAAGAAATTGAAATTCAATTAAAGACATTTAAACTCTTCATAATTGTTCCTTATTAACAAAAGGGTAGTAGCGAATGTAGAAAATGCAAAAGAATTGCTGTTGAGGTAGGATATTCGTCAGTAAATGTGCTTCGACTCTGGCACAGTGCTATTGACTGTGCGAGCTTCGGACTCCTCTCTGAAGTCCCGCTGAAGGTTAGTGCGCTGACTCCCTTCTGGCTGCTGACCTCTTTGGATCGGCGGTGGCGGTGGAGGTTGCTGCCAGGATGCTTGGGGTTGGCTCGCCGAAGCAACAGAAGCTGCAGGGTGGTTGCCTACGTATTCTGGAATATAAGGTGAGTGATACGAAGCAGTATGCATGACCTGCTTCGGCTGACTCTGTTGCGCTGCTGCTTCCGCTATTTCCTTCTGCTTCTGGATGGTAACATGGCACATCCTGGTAGCATGGCCCTTGTCTTCACCACATAATAGGCAATATATTTTTCTTGGCTGGTCTCCAAACCTTCCCCCGAAGCCCCTGGCGCCTCTGCCCCTTAGCGCTGGCGGCCGAAAAGAACTCTGCTGTTGGGCCGAAGCTTGTGAAGAGTGTTGTGGCCTTTGCTGCTGGCTTCCTCGATCATCAGTTTGAGCAGAGTTATGGATTGACCTAACATGCCTCGGGTGAAATCTTCCTCCGAAGCCCCTGGTCATTTCAGAAAACCTGAATGCTTCCTCCCTTCTTTGACGGAAGTCATTGTCAGCTCGAATGTATTCGTCCATCTTCTGGAGCAGCTTCTCCAACGTTTGTGGTGGCTTCCTGGCAAAGTACTGCGCTGATGGCCCCGGCCGAAGCCCCTTAATCATGGCCTCAATGACAATTTCATTGGGCACTGTTGGCGCTTGTGCCCTCAGGCGCAGAAACCTCTGGACATACGCCTGAAGGTACTCTTCATGGTCCTGGGTACACTGGAAGAGAGCCTGAGCGGTGACTGGCTTCGTCTGAAACCCTTGGAAGCTAGTTATCAGCATATCCTTCAATTTCTGCCAAGAAGTGATTGTCCCTGGCCGAAGAGAAGAGTACCAAGTCTGAGCAACGCTCCTGACGGCCATGACAAAAGATTTTGCCATGACTGCCTTATTGCCACCATACGAAGATATTGTTGCTTCATAGCTCATTAAGAATTGCTTCGGGTCTGTGTGACCGTCATACATGGGGAGCTGGGGTGGCTTGTAAGACTGTGGCCATGGTGTAGCCTGCAATTCTGTTGAAAGAGGAGAAGCATCATCAAAAGCAAAGTTTCCATGATGGAAATCTTCATACCAGTCATCCTCATTGTGGAAGCCTTCCTGATGAAGCTCTCTATGTGGAGGCCTTCGTCTTTGATCATCTTGAACAAGATGACGAACCTCTTCAGAAGCTTCGTCTATCTGTCTCTGAAGATCAGCTAGACGAGCCATCTTCTCCTTCTTGCATTGCACCTGCTGCTGAAGGATCTCCAGGTTTTGGATTTCCTGATCCAGGTCATCCTCCGGAGGTGTTGGACTGACAGCCTTCCTCTTCTGGCTTCGGGCCTCTCTAAGAGAAAGGACATCCTGATTGGGATCCAGCGGCTGTAAAGTACCAGCCCCTGTCACTGAAGCTTTTTTCGGCGGCATGACGAAGGTGATGCTTGCCGAAAGTGTTCAAGACTCAAAAAATGGAAGTGAGTTCACCGGAGGTGGGCGCCAATGTTGGGGACTTGTTCTCAAATGCTATGAATCAAGAACAAGGCAACACAAAATGTTAAATGTTAATATCCTTCGTCCTTCGAAGCATTATTTCCTTAGGGATATAATGATTTTCGGACGAAGGTTACGAAGGACATACCTTCATAAGCACGAAACATAATAATGAAGAAGGAATTGTATAAAGCATAGAAAATAACATAAACAGTTGTGTATTATTCTCAATTCATTCCCGTTTTATTATGATGGAAAAATAGAAATGATATCAAATTACAAATGTACCTTCAGCTCATGAAAAGGCAAAAGTATGAGTATGACGTAAAAGCCAATGTTAAATCAGCGTGAACAGTACGGGAATACTGCTCATCTATTTATAGGCACGGGTCGCAGCCCATGCAAAATTACATTAATACCCTTTACATTTATCAATGATCCTATAGTAATTCTTCGAGGTCTAGTTTGGCTTTTCATCTTTAAGTCGGTTTCCCCTTCCCGTCGTGATGCCGAAGCTCTTCCACATATCGCTTCGTGATCGTCTCCGTCCCAGTTAAGCTTCGTCTTGACCATGCTTCTGTATACCCGCAACCTGATTTCTTATTCCGAAGATACCTGCTCGCATACTTAGAAAGCATTGTCAAATTATGTTTTTGAGGACCTTCGGAAGCCGAAGGCCCCCAACAGTGACGAAGGTCAAACATGATGCCGAGTCAAAGAGGAAAAGACTAGTCAATCCTTGATGATTTATGTTACGATTATGTGTACACGTTAAGGTCATAAATGTATTTTTACTCGGGCTGTGTCACGTGCCTATAAATAGGTGAAAAGTACCCCTGTATTGTTCTCGCTGGATTGTAATTGCTCTCGCGTCAACACCTTCAACCAAGCCGAAGGTATCAATATAATATAAATTTTATTAATGTTCATCTGTATATCATGAAATAAATATATGAATGAATGAATGGATAACATATATTATCTCTATGGATTCTTATTCTCATCAATGATGAAAGGTATGTCTTTTCATGACCTTCGTTTGAAGATTATTATATCTAAAAGGAGATAGTGTTTCTGAGGATGAAGATCCTTAATCTTTAAGAATTGTGTTGTCTTGTTCTTGATTCACAGCATTTGAGAACAAGTGAATAACACTAGGTAAAGTGCAGACACACCTTACAATTTCACCTCCATTGTCGCATAGAGCATAAACTAAATACTAAATCAACATTGGCATATCTATCTCAACCATATATTCACAAACTAAATCAACATTAGTGTATCTATGTTTCTGATTTCGTGCCTTGCACTTTTATGCACATAGGAGTGTAAAATATATTTACATGTGAATATGTGATTGATCTAGTTTATGTCTTTATGATTGTATATTTAGAATTGTTGAATGACTGTTATAAATATAGACCAAAGCAATTACGGTAGATCTTTTCTTGAAAGCCATGCTAGGGACTATTCTTATCCCGTAAAAATACAATTACATAGTCTCCTTACCAGGACGTTCAACAACAAGAAGCATCTTTAAGGACCAGGACATGTGTCCATCATAGAGAAAATGCCACAAAAACAATCCACCGCCGTCCTGCTGGCCGCCTAGGTCGTCGGCGGCAGCCCCCATCCCAAAGCCATCAAAAGGAGACGTTGTTGCAGTGCTCGGCTCGGCGCAGCGATGAGGATCTCTTGGCGGTGCGGTCACGATCGATGGCGGCGATATTATCCATGTCCATCAAGGTGGAGAAGAGGTCATCCTCGGAGCCAATATCGTCGAAGCTGTCACCCCTGGTAGGCCGTACGAGAAGCGGAAATCCACCTAAGATCTAGCGTGGCGGTGGTGGCCCACACGCGGCGAGAGCAGCCTGGCGCCCAGCTGCTGTCGTGGCGGCGGTGCCCTGTTAGGGACCGGCCGTGGCGGACAAGGGAGATTGAGGCTTGGGCAGTTGGGCTACGTGTCGGCGAGCGCTGCTGCGGGTCCCCGGGCTTCGGCGGTATCGCCGTTGTGGTCGTTGTAGGAACAGAAGGATAGGGTGGAACTAACCCTTGGAGTAATCCATTGGAGCGAGCTTCCTTACCAGCAAGAGGAGAAATACAACCGATCCCCGTGTGGATCTGCACTTCAGAGGGAGACCGCTGGCTGCCGCGACATCGGCGGAGAAAGAGCGAGGGACCAACTGGCCGTGACGTACTCCGGTAGAAGGATCCTCGCAGATACGCCAGAGATCGTACGTGGGCGCTTCGGTACGGTCCGCCGCCCCTACATCGCCGCCACGGGCCTTGTGTTGGGGGAGAGGCGGAACCGTAAAAAAGGTTAGGGTTGGGGCGACGTGGGGTGGAACCATGGATTGACTGGATCAAAGGTGACGTTTGGGTCGTTGTTCTGTTGAGAAGGATTGGGGGTGGTGCGTCTGAACTGCAAGATGACCAAGGCTTCCTTTCTCTTGTTAGAAGCCCAAGACTTCTTTTATATATATATATATAAGGTATATTAGGAGCCCTGTGCTTCAAATAGTTAGAGGAACCTCAGGCCGACAACCCTGCGACCTGATCCACTTCTCAAGCCAGGTTGTCGGGTGTGGCCCTCACCCCACGTTTGTGCGCAAAAAATGAATGCATGCATGATTCAAACACGTTTCCCTGCATCGCGTAAATTTAGAAAATAGATGTCTTTCGATTTCTATTTTTAAATGATTTATTTCCTTTATAAATATAGGATCGTTGTAACAGCCATGTAACTAGGCTCGTTAGGACCAGTTTATGACATATACTAATACTAAATATGCTACACGGTGTAGATATTTATGCAATTTCGTACACTACGTAAAATTGTGTTACCTGCTACATGCGCACAAAATTAGGATGGCAAAAAAGTGTACGATGAAAGGAAATTGTATTTAATGCTTTATTTTCTTCATAAATATAGGATCGCTTCAACAACCATGTAGCTAAGCTCATCAGGACTAGATTATGATATATAGTGATACTAATTATGCTACACGGTGTAGGTATTTATGCAATTTGGTACACTGCGTAAAATTTTGTTTCCTATCGCATGAGCATAAATTTAGGATGACAAGAATGTGCGATGAAAGAAAATGGATTGACATGCATGAAAACAAAAAATTGTATTTAATTTTTTATTTCCTCCATAAATATAGGATCGCTCCAAGAGCCATGAAGCTAAACTCGTTAGAACTAGCTTATGATATATATTGATACCAATTATGCTACACTGAGTAGGTATTTATGCAATTCGATATATTGCGTAAAAATATGTTTCTGCTACATGCGCACAAATTTAAAAATACATGAGGTGCGACGAAAGGAAATGGATTAGCATGCATGTAAACAAAAAAATCTTATTTAAATGCTTTATTGCCTCCATAAATATATGAACGGTCCAACAGCTTTGCAACTAGGCTCGTTAGAACCAGTTTATGGTATATACTTATACAAATTATGCTACACGGTGTAGATATATATGTAATGTGGTACACTGCGTAAAAAATCTGGCATGTGGTTCACTGGTGGACGCATCTACAGGTTCGAGTGTAAAAATCTTAAGTTTTGAGCATAAAACCCCTCAGTTATAAGCATAAATACCGAGCCAATGTGAGAGTTTGATATCTTTGATGGGTTGTATTTACGATCCTATTTTTATGGCAGATCCGAAAAACATGGGAGTCGCATGCATGCGTTTTCTATTTTTATGTAGGTTCAAAAATTATGAAAAATCGTGGGAGTTTTCATTCCATGCGCGCAAATTTTGAATTATATTTTCCTTTCCACTGCATGCGTGCAAAAATATGAACAACATGAGTAACACAAAGCATAAATTCTTATACAACATCACATAAGTACTTACACTATGTACATAATTGATAAAAAATGTAATATCGGTCCAACTAAGAATGCCAGTGGGAATTAGGGACAGTTTTATGTTAGACGTAAAAATCTGGCAATTATGACCATAAGTGATTTGATTTGATTTTTTATGGTAATTACGAATAGACGGGAATTAGGGACAGTTTTATGGCAGACATAAAAATCTGGCAGTTACGAACATAAATGATTTAATTTGATTTTTTATGATAATTACGAACAGCATAAATCAGGGAATTGCTTTTCCAATGTGCATGCAAAAATATGCATGCAGTAGACTGATATACGAAGTCTGTGTTCAAGCATAAAACCGTACATTTTTAACATAAATAGTGCATGTGGTAGGCATCAAACACAAAAAACATAAGACATAACACGAATTGGAGAAGGTATTCGCCGGAGGACGCCGTCGAGGACACAAGAACGGATGGAGGTCGTCACTCGGGTCTCCCAAACTGCGTCGGATCGGAGGATGTCATGTGCGACCTCATGCGACCGCTTGCTCGCCCGCCTTGGGAGTGCCGCCGCCTCTCGCCTGCCTCGAGGCCCTAGGGTCATCGTCGCTTGCTCGCACAGGGGCCCCACCATCGCTCGCTCTCTAGATTGGGGAGTCGCCGCGACCGCGCCACCGATCTAGGAACCGCTGCCACCGTGTGTCCGAGTCGGCAAGCCGCGGCCACCGCAGACATCGGTCAGGGGTCCGCCGCCGTCGCACGCGCGTGCCTGGGTGGGTGTCGTTGCTCATGAATTGGGGTGGGGCATGAAAAACTGAACCCTAGCACCCCGGGTCTTCTTTTATAGACGTCCGGATTTGGTCTGGCTCGACCGGATGGCACCGTCTGACCTGGGCTCCCTCTAGTTATTTGAAGCCCAGGGCTCGTTATATATATATATAGTTTATATATTGGGAGCCCTGGGCTCTCAATAACAGCAGAGAGCCCCGGCCACCAACAAACCCGTTAATACCATTTTGTCCAATGTTTATGCAACAAAATCGATTTGGCGTAAACAGAGCACCACCTCCGAACCCACATTCCAGAAAAACCGGGTAAGGCCCACTTTCCACGCAGTCAACTACTTCTATACCCTAACCCCCGTCACGGTCAATTTACCCTGGCCGACTCGCCATCAACTCGTCGCGCTTCATCGCGTGCCGCTAGGGCGATTCCTTGTTCCTCCGCCACCGCACGCCACTCAACCCTAATCGGCGCCGCCGCCATTCGTCGTATGTGCCCTTGCGCCGCCGCTGACATTCGTCTGCCACCGCGCGTCTGCATTTCACAAGGTGCTCGCGTCCCTCACTAATTCTTCTGCGCTTCATTGCTCTTTCCCAATCTCACTGCACTCATTCTTCTCCGCCATTTCTTATATGCCGCTCCGTGCGCCGTATTTGTGAGGCGTTAACAACCGCACCGTATTCCAGCTGCCCAAATTCATCACTGGCGACTAGGCTTCTCTGTGGTTCGTCATTCCGCTTCAACCACTAACGGATTTGTGGCCGTCGATGACAAGGAAAACACAGGTCACCTACTAATGCATAAATGTTTATTTTGCTGGTTAGTCATTGGATAAATATTGTTTTTATGCACATTTTGTTGGTATGCATAAATGTATATGGCAATTGTACAATGCAATGATACGATTTTAAGGCTAGCTGCATTAAATAGGTTTACATTATAGCCCTGTTGTGTTTAATCCATGAAACTCATTTATTTAAAATGTAAGAACCTAGTATGACATTGCCATAAGTATCTCTGAATATGAATGTTTATGTATTTTCACTAAGTTGTATTTGTTACTGTATTCATAGCTTCCATCATACTGCTATAATCATCCTCAAGTCTAATTGTTTTGTTGAAGTCTTTACAATTAGTGTTTACATATATTGTTCATTGCAATTTATAAAAGTCTGGTTGCATTATATTATACTATCTATTTCACCATTTAGCATATATTCAAATCGATAAAAACTAATTTTTCCTATGATGCAATGATTCATGAAGGCATGTCTATGTTGTAGATCAAATCTGTCATTTTAGTTTGGTTATGCAAATAGTCTTATGATATATTTCTTTTTCATTATGTTTTCTTTTTTCCTTTTATATGAAAGATGCCACATAAGTGCTTTGTTTATGTTGTTTTGTTCACTTATCTATTATGTTTCTAGAGCCATATAACATAATTGAGGTATTCTAATGTGGACGAGTGTCTAGAGTGTACAATTATTTCATATAGTCATTTGTTTATATGTTGATGTATGCAAGTCAATAAAGTACATGTAAAATCAGCATGTATATTTGTTCATTGTTAATCATTTTATTAGTTGCATATGTTTCACATTGTTGCCCCGCAGGCTGCTGCTTCAATTATGCGGAAGGTTGATCGACTCCCAACCAATCCGAAGCGATTAATCATTGAGTCAAGCCAAGAATGCTTCAGTGTCGACATCCCGTGCTCGACAGACACCAGAGACCCTCCAAATACTCGATGTGATGGTGATCCTCCGCAATATAGAAAGAGAGGTGTTGTTGCCGATGCAAAAAAGCTCCCCATGCCCAGTGTGGACAATGATGATGACTTTGAGCCCCCAAAAAAGAAGTGTAATGTCAAAATGGATGCCACAAACAAGAGCAGGTGAGTTTACAATATTGCAGCAACTTATCCAAGTTTAATCGTTGAAATATGTAGCAAATAGTATTAATACGATTGATGTACATAGATTATGTTTTATTTATTAATCAAAATATTTTAATTATGCATACAATCATAATGCATATTTTCTGTGTTGTAACATACAACTTATTTTTGTAAACAAAAGCATTATTATCTTATAGGATTATTACTATATATTACTATCGGCGTTTCGACCCCGGGGGGTCCCTGGACCAACGAGTAAATTGTCGCCGCGTGCCCCAGCCCAGATGGGTCGGCGCGAGACGGAGCGCGAAGGGGGGAAAACCGGAGGGAGTCAGGCGTAAAAGGGGAAACCAGTGGCCTTCGTGTTTGTCCCGCGCCCAGGTCGGGTGCGCTTGCAGTAGGGGGTTACAAGCGTCCGCGTGGGAGGGAGCGAGAGGCCTGCACGCGCCGTCCCATCCTCCCCGCGCGGCCAACCCTCTGTAAGAGGGCCCTGGACCTTCCTTTTATAGGCGTAAGGAGAGGGTCCAGGTGTACAATGGGAGATGTAGAGGTGTGCTAACGTGTCTAGCAGAGAGGAGCTAGTGCCCTAAGTACATGTCGTCGTGGCAGCCGGAGAGGATTTGGCACCCTGTTCATGAGATGTCGTGGTCGTCGGAGGAGCGCTAGAGCCTGGCAGAAGGACAGCTGTCGGGGCTGTCAAGTCCTTGTTGACGTCTCCTTGCTTCTGTAAGGGGGCTGAGAGCCACCGTCGTCATGGAGCACGCGGGGCGCCATCATTATTTGCTTTGCCGGGGCGAGCCAGATGGGACGCCGGTCTTGTTCCCCATAGCCAGAGCTAGATAGAGGTAGGGCAATGATGGCCCCTCCTGCGACATGGTCGGTCCGAGCCCTGGGTCGGGCGGGCGGAGGCTCCTCCGAGGTCGAGGTCGAGGTCGAGTCTGTCTTCCGAGGTTGAGGTCGAGTCCGAGCCCCTGGGTCGGGCGAGGCGGAGACCGTCGGCTGAGGCCAGGGCCGAGCCCTGGGGTCGGGCGAGGCGGAGTTCGTCGTCTTTCGGGGCCGAGGCCGAGTCCGAGCCCTGGGTCGGGCGAGGCGGAGTTCGTCGTCTTCCAGGGCCGAGGCCGAGTCTGAGCCCTAGGGTCGGGTGAGGCGGAGTTCGTCGTCTTCCAGGGTCGAGGCCGAGTCCGAGCCCTGGGTCGGGCGAGGCGGAGTTCGTCGTCTTCCGGGGCCGAGGCGGAGTCCGAGCCCTGGGGTCGGGCGAGGCGGAGCTTCCTATGGCGCCCGAGGCCGAACTTGGCTGCTGTCAGCCTCACTCTGTCGAGTGGCACAGCAGTCGGAGTGGCGCAGGCGGCGCTATCTTCTTGTCAGGTCGGTCAGTGGAGCGGCGAAGTGACTGCGGTCACTTCGGCTCTGTCGACTGACAAGCGCGCGTCAGGATAAGGTGTCAGGCCATCCTTGCATTAAATGCTCCTGCGATACGGTCGGTCGGCGTAGCGATTTGGCCAAGGTTGCTTCTTGGCGAAGGCTGGGCCTCGGGCGAGCCGAAGGTGTGTCCGTTGCTTGAGGGGGCCCTCGGGCGAGACGTAAATCCTCCGGGGTCGGCTGCCCTTGCCCGAGGCTGGGCTCGGGCGAGGCGAGATCGTGTCCCTTGAGTGGACCGAGCCTTGACTTAATTGCACCCATCAGGCCTTTGCAGCTTTGTGCTGATGGGGGTTACCAGCTGAGATTAGGAGTCTTGGGGGTACCCCTAATTATGGTCCCCGACAGTAGCCCCCGAGCCTCGAAGGGAGTGTTAATACTTGCTTGGAGGCTTTTGTCGCACTTTTTTGCAAGGGGACCGGCCTTTCTCGGTTGCGTTTTGTTCCGGTGGGTGCGCGCAAGCGCACCCGCCGGGTGTAGCCCCCGAGGCCTCGGAGGAGTGGTTTGACTCCTTCGAGGTCTTAATGCGTTTCGTGATGCTTCGGCTGGTCTGGTTGTTCCCTCATGCGAGCTGGCCGTAGCCCGGGTGCTCAGTCGAGTTCCAAGTTCTCGGGCTGGTATGTTGACGCTGTCAACGCTTTGGCCGGAGCCGGGTTCGCGAGAGCAGCCCCCGAGCCTCCGCACAGAGCGAGAGGACGGTCAAGGACAGACTCGACTTTTTTACATACGCCCCTACGTCGCCTTTCCGCAAGGAGGAGGTGGGGAAAAGCGCCATGTTGCCCTTGGAGGGGACCAAACATGGTGTCTCCAGTGAGCTGCTAACGGGTAATCCGAGTGGACGCCCATGCCCCATTTGTTAGGGGTCGGCTAGTGGCCCGGAGGCGCGCTCCAAAAGTACCTGCGGGTGATTTGTCGGACCCGGTCCCCTTTTGACGGGGTCCGAGGGCTCGATGCCTCCCTCTGATGGGATTCCGTTACAAAATCGTTCCCGTTGGTCTCGGAAATGTCCTAGGGTACCTCGGGAGCATAGCCCGAGCCTTGGTTATGTATCGAACGTACCCAGGGTCATCCCTCGCTCTGCGTCTGAGGCGGCTGTGAACCCTTCGAGGGCCAGCCTACGAACCCCTGATCAGTAGTGGGCGAGGAGCCCGAGTGGCCTGAGGCCGGCGGCCGTTGAACCCTTCCGAGGGGCCGGCATTCGAACCTCTGACCAGTAGTGGGCGCAGAGCCCAAGCGCTCTGAGGCAGCTATTGAACCCCTCCGAGGGGCCAGCCTTCGAACCTCTGATCAGTAGGGGGGCTCGGGGTCCGTTTCCTTCGCGGAGAAGGATCCCTTTCGGGGTATCCCCTTTCCCGGTCCCTGTTGTAAGAGAGAGAAAGAGGAAGAGGGAAAGGATACGAAATCGAATGACATGGCGCACCTTTTTTGACGCGGTCATTATGGCGGAGGTGAAGTGTCGCCTGCTTCGCCTGCCAAAGGTGTCGCCCGTCCTGCCGTAGAGTCAATGCGACGGGACGAGTGGTTCACGGGGCGGCCGTTGCACGTGCGCGAGCCATTCGAGGAACGGGCGTTTCGCTTTGAGTTTTGAATCCCGCGGTGGGTTCGGGCGAAGTGTTGAATGATTCTCGCCTGGGCCTTTATATATTCGGGAGAGGGACCGATGACGGTTTTTTACTCTGCTACTTGCCTCCTTCTTAGGTTTTCGCAACCCGAGGGAATAGCCAGAGAAAGGAAACCGCTCACCCAGCCCTTCCCGCCGCCACCTCTTCTGCTTGGTGATGGTCGACCGGGTAATGATTTCAGGCATACCTTTCTCGTAATCAAGGCGTTCTTTGTGACGCCCCACTTCCTTCCCTCAGGATCTGACGGATCTGAGCGCCGCCAAGTCGTCGTTCATCCGCCGCGAGGTCGATGTCTGGGGTTCGCTGCGGTCCCTGAGGACCACGCTTGCCAGGGCTACCGCGCGCCTCTCCCAACAGAGCGCCGAGGTGGCGGACCTTCGGTTGCTGTGTCGATCTGGGAGCAGGGGCAGCAGCGGCACGCGCAGAGGCGCAGTGGCGGCAGTCGGAGCTTGACCAGGTCACCGGCGAGCGGGACCAATATCGGGGCCGGGCTGCCGAGGCCGAAAGCCGGGCTGAGGCTCTTGGAGTCCAGCTAGCCGAGGCGTCTGCTCGGGCCAGAGCCCTTGCAGCAGACCTAGCCGTGGCCCAAGCCGAATCCTCGGAGCAGCGTGCCCGAGCCGGAGGTATGTCTTGGCTGTTTTAAGTTTTTGTTTCAGCTCGGTTCCTCAACTTGTGTTTGAGGTCTTCCGCTTTGGCTGTTCGCAGAGCTCGAGTCTGCCCTTGATAAGTCCACCAAGGCGCTTGCTCAGGCGGCCGAGCAGAGGGAGGCCGACCACGCGGCCATGTCCGAGGCCATCTTGGCCTTCTGCCGGGTCTTTGGCTTCGACAACGTCCCCTCGGGAAGCTCCCCTCAAAGTCGCCTGCAGGCCTTGGGCGACCATGCGTGTGGCAGACTCCGAGGCGCTGCATCTTGGCCTTCGCCGTGCTTGCTTCCCACTATGTCGTGGATCTGGAGCGGGTCAGCGAGGGGTATTGCCTCCCCGACGAAGATGAAGCCGCCCTGGCGGAAGTCCAGAGGCTCGACGCGGCCACCGCGGGCCCAAGCGCGGTGCTGGCAACCACCTTCGAGGCAGATATCCTCCCGCTCGCGCCGTCGTCCGAGGCCGGGGTGGACCTTGCCGAAGGTGGGGACGAAGCCGAGGGCGCAGCTCCTTCTCCGGGCGACGCCTGACTCTGCCGGAGCAATTTTCTTTGAATGCATATGTGTCTTTTGCGGCCGCCGAGGCCCGAACACTTTATTATCGTAGTATAAGGTTATGCTCACTTTCCTTCCGTTTTGCGTATCCGGGCCCGTTCGTCAGTAGCAGGGTAGCTTGCCCAAGTAAGAGTCATTTTTCGTGGTAGGTGACGAGTGAGGTATCCGTATCCCAGAGGCGTAGGAGTCCCTCGGCTCGGTCGGCCTTGCCACTTACATGCGCCCTTATTCGTTTCTTGGGGTCCTGTTACTGATATAGCCGGGAGACGCGAAAGCCTTTTTGATGGAAGACTTCTTTCGAGGAAAATTTTGACGCGGAGGGGGTTCCCCCCTTCTAGCCCCCGAGGGAGGGTCGGGCTTTGCCGAGGCAAGGCTGACCCTTCCTTGATGGTTAGACTTTGTGCGTGAACGAGGTGTATGAACGACTTGAAAGCATCTTAAGGGTAGAAGCGACGTAGCTGTCGGATGTTCCAAGCGTTGCTGTAGACCTCGCCTTGACTGTTGGCCAGCTTGTATGTCCCGGGCTTCAGAACCTTGGCGATGACGAACGGCCCTTCCCAGGGAGGCGTGAGCTTGTGCCGCCCTCGGGCGTCTTGTCGCAGCCGAAGCACCAAGTCGCCCACCTAGAGGTCTCGGGACCGAACCCCTCGGGCGTGGTAGCGTCGCAGGGACTGCTGATACCGCGCCGAGTGTAGTAAGGCCATGTCCCGAGCCTCTTCCAGCTGGTCCAGTGCGTCTTCTCGGTTAGCTCGATTGCTTTGGTCGTCGTAGGCCTTCGTCCTCGGGGAACCGAATTCTAAGTCTGTGGGCAAGATGGCCTCGGCCCCATAGACTAGAAAGAATGGTGTGAAGCTCGTGGCTCGGCTCGGCGTTGTCCTCAGTGTAACACCCACTTTGTAATTTGCTAAGAATAATACCAATAGAGAAACAATTTCTCTTTATGTGAGTTTTACCTCTATGCATCATCACATGTGAACACTAAATTCAAAAAAAACAAATAAGTAATAAAAGGATATACCATTAAAGTTTATGCATCATGCTGAGTTTTTATTTGGATGTGCATTGTGCTTAATAAAATAAATATACCATTAATAGAATCTCAATGGATCCATAGAATTTAAAGTTTAACTTGAAAATAAAACCATGAAAATAGGGAAGAGAAAGGAATATTATTCAATACAAATAAAAATTTTCATTAAAATATCTGCACCACAGTTGATAAGATCAAAGTAAATAATTAGCCAGTATACAAAGTGCCACAAAGTTTGAATTTGAACTGAAGTTTGAATTTGAAAAAGAAATGAAACAGAAAATAAAAAGAAAAAAAAAGAAGAAGCCTTACCTGGGCCGACTGTACCCATTTTGGCCCATCATCCCACCCCCTCCCGCGCGGCCTGGGATCCTCTCAACCGCGCGCTTGCGCTCTCTGCACTGGGGCCCGCTGGCCATACTCACACCGCATCGCGCGCCCGTGTGTCGCTGCTACGTGGGACCGGCGGGTCAGCCTCTGTTCAATCCTGCCGTTTGCGCGCACACACTCACTGCCGCGTGGGGCCGCCTTGTCAGTCTCCCACCTCAACCGAACGCAGCTCCGTCTTCCCCGGCGCAACCGAACCGCGCGGGATTGCCGCCGAGCGCCGCGGAACGGGGTGATGACCTCCCTCTCCTCCCCGGCCTGGTCTTCGGGGGTTAAATAGGAGTAGCCGCAACCCGTTCCTCCCCTTCTTCCATCATATCACCACAAACCGAGCCGCCATAAACGCCGAAAGAACTCGCCGTGAGGCCTGCCGTCGTCGGTCTGCGGGTAGGGCAACACTCTGTCCTCGGCCGGCAGTGCGGGAGGATCGCAGAGGCTCCCAGATTGTGTTAGTGCCTTCCCTACCCTCAAGGGCCGTGCGGGCGCGCCGGAATTGCTCGCCGTGCTTGCTGCTCCGCCGTAGACCCGCCTTCTCCGTGGACTGCCATCCTCGCCGCCCCACCTCCGGTAATATGTCACCCACCTTGTCCGCAATGTTCTCCACTGCATGTAGGCTCTTTCGGGTGGGTTGTTGGGGCTCTGGTGCGCGATTTGCACGAACTCCGGCGAGGGTCCGCCGTGGGGGAGCGGGTGCGCCGCCGTTTTGGACGCTGTAAGGAAAATGGACCCCGGGCCATTTGGCTAATTGAGTTTTGGTGTTTGATGAACAACACAATCCGTGAACTAATAAGTTTCCTAGTGTTTGTGTTTGTAGTTCACAGGATGCGAAGAGAATTGAACCAAGGCAATGAGGATGCAACACCTCAAAAGAAGACATAAAAAGATGCACAGGAGTCCAATACTCAAGAACAAAGAAGCCCGAAGAAATCAGCGAAGAAATCCTAGAAAAGGGCTGTCAGCCAGCGCCTGGTGGCGCACCGGACACTGGTGTCCGGTGTGCACCGGACTGTCCAGTGAGGCACCGGACAGTCTGCGCAGAGAGGCCGCAGACAGGCGCTCTCTGGCTGTAGCACCGGACTGTCCGGTGTGCACCGGACTGTCCGGTGTGCCAACGGGCAGAAAGGCAACGGTCGGATCCAACGGTCGACTGCTACAGGCGCCAACGGTCGGCTGACGTGGCGTGCACCGGACATCTACTGTTCAGTGTCCGGTGGTGCACCGGACTGTCCGGTGCACCCGACGACAGAAAGCTGCTGCTTTCTGTCCAACGGCTAGTTGGGGGTGTGGAGGCTATAAATACCACCCCAACCGGCCATTCTCAAGTGTGAGAGCCCAAGCAACATACCAAGGCATATATTGCACATTTCCAAGAGCTCAAACACCCAAGTGCTTAATAGAATCACTCGGTGATTAGCGTAGGTGCTTTGCGAAGTGCTTAGGTTAGTTAGACCGCTTTAGCGCTTGCTCTAGGTGAATCCTAGTTAGTTGAGTGAGTTTAGATAAACCTCACAACCCCTCGGCTCTTGCGTGAGTCGTTGTAATCGTAGCGAGTGGGGCGAGAGTCTTGCGAGACCGTGACAACCGCGTTTGTGTCACGGCCGCCACCGTGTACCGGAGGGAACGAGGCCCGCGGCGTTTCGGCCGGAAGCTCGATAGTGGAGACGGCGGGGAGCGTCCGAGAAGAGCCGGAAGCGGAGCACCACTTGCGCGTGGAGAAGGCCCGTGGCTCTCTACGGAGTTACTCGACCGTGGTGCTTGGCCCTCGCGTGGGCTTCCCTTTGCGTAGGGGCACCAACGAGGATTAGTCGGGACCTTGCGTGGTTCCGGATACCTCGGTAAAAATACCGGCGTCATCCACGAGAGTTTGCTTCTCTACTTAGCTCTTTACATTCCGCATTTATATTAAGCATTTAAGTTTCAATCTTGTAGTCATACTTATTTAGTGTAGATTGAAACTTAGCCTTTGCGGTAGAGATAGCAACACTTAGACTAAACCTAGCTTGCACATTCTAGTTTGATTATTTGCTTAGGTTTTGCTCTAGGGATTTAATTGTGGCTTAGTTTAGTAAAAGTTTTAGAAGTCCTAATTCACCCCCCCCCCTCTTAGGCGTCACCCGTTTCCTACAAGTGGTATCAAAGCCCGGTTTGGCTCATTTGAAACGCTTTAGCTTCACCGCTAAAAGAGCCGCCGCTTTTTAGAGGAAGGGATGGATACCCATAGGCCACCACACTTCGACGGCACTAACTTCCCATATTATAGTGCTAGAATGGCTTGTTACCTAGAGGCCGTTGATCTAGGTGTTTGGAGAGTCACTCGTGACGGGTTGAAACCTCTCAAGAATCCCGAGAAACCCACCACGAGTGAGGAAAAAGAAATTCATTTAAATGCTAGAGCCAAAAATTGCTTGTATGAATCTCTTAGCATGGATATTTTTAATCAAGTATTTACCTTGAGAACTGCTAATGAGATTTGGCTAAAATTGCATGAGCTCCATGACGGCACATCCAATGTCCGTGAGCAAAAACATTGCCTAGTCTTAAATGAGTATAATTCTTTTGCTATGAAAGATGATGAGCTTGTTAGAGACATGTATTCTCGATTGAATCTAATTATCAATGAGCTCAATTCTGTTGACATTAATAAGCTAGGTGATGCGGACATTGTGAGGAAGATTATCTCCCTGCTACCACAACAAAGATATGGGAGCATCATCACCATCCTTCACAACATGGAGGACTTGAGCAACATGACCCCGACCATTGTGATTGGGAAAATCGCGGCCTTTGAGATGTCGCGTAAAATGAGTCGGGGAGAGGAGCCAACTTCCTCAAGACCATATGCTTTTGCATGTGATGAAAGGAAGGGCAAAAAGAAGGCTCCCACTCCAAGTTCCTCAAGTGAAGAAGAGGAAGAAGAAGAAAGTGATGATGAAGATAATCAACCATGCACATCATCCTCCGAGGACGAAGAGACAATCCGACGCGTCGGAAAGGTAATGGGGATGATCCGCAAGATTAATCTAATGGGTGTGCCCCTGCAGGTCGAGGATCTTCTCTTTAACATTGACAGGAAAAAGCAAAGGAAGAGAGGATGCTTCGCATGTGGGGAGAAGGGCCACTTCAGGGACAACTGTCCAAATATGGCCAAGCCAAAAAAGGAGAGGAGCAAAGGCAAGGCGCTAACAAGTGTTAGAACTTGGGATGACTCTTCAAGTGAAGATGAACCTCCAAGGACGCGCAGCCATCGGTCCTTGTCACGATCATCACGGTCATCACACAAATGCCTTATGGCAAGAGGTAACAAAAGCACTCCATCCTCTAGTGATGAAAGTAGTAGTGATGATGAAGGTGAGGGAAAAGCTTCTCTAGATGAGCTTGCGGAAGCCGTAGAATTTTTTCAGGATGTTTGCACTAAGCAAAAAGCTCAACTTAAAACTTTGAAAAATAAGTTGGTTAGCTCTCAAAATGATTACAAAGGTTTGCTAGAAAAATTTGAAACTTTTGCAAACTTAAATAGTGAGCTATCAACTAAAATTGAGCTATTAGAATCTAGTGCTCCATCCACTGCTACCGATGATAGCCTTATTAAAAAGAATGAAAAACTTAAGGCTAAGTTAGCTAGCTCACAAGACACTATTGAAAATTTGCTAGAGAAAATGGAAATCCTTAGCATACACAATAATGAGCTAACTACTAAGCTAGAAAACATTGGTAGCACCCCAGGAGCATCTTTTGTTGAAATTCCTGAAATTATTAAAAAGGATGCTTCTACTTCTTGCTTTGATTTAATTGATGATTCTAACCCCTGCAACCAAGTTCTTGTTGAGAATATTGTTGTAGAAACATGTCTGGATGAGGTTGCAAAGGAAAATGAACAATTAAGGCAAGAAGTGGCTCGCCTTGGCAAGGCTTTGTATGATAAGAAAGGCAAAGCCAAACAAATCCGACCTCCACAGGATAACACCACTGCGGGAGTGAACAAGCCTATGGAGGGAGAAACTGTGATTTGTAGGTTGTGCCACAAGGAAGGCCACAAGTCTTTCCAATGCAAGGCGATGACCGGGGATAAACAAAGGCAAAAGCTCAAGCAAAAGCCATCAAGCAAAATCTCCAACACCTACATCAAAAAGGTGAACAAAAAGGATGCTACACCATATTTGATCAAGAAGAAAAAGAACGGAAAGGTGATAGCAATCAAGGCCAACAAGCAAGCCAACAAAGGAAAGGGGGCCAAACGCATCTGGGTGCCAAAGGAGATAATTTCAACCATGAAAAGCACCAAGAAGGTTTGGATCCCGAAAGGGAAGTGAGTGGACCAAAGGTCGTCGGGAAATTTGGAGACTTGGCTAAATTGGGATGTATATCATGGGATACATCATATTGGATCAAGTTTATTGCCAAGTGGGTTAGTGAAAATTTTGGACCCAAATTTCCACCCATGACTAAGGTAACTAGTTTTATTGTATTTCTCGTTTTTAGATATGCGTATCTATTTATCTTTTATCTAATTTACCTTTCTTGCCTAGTATTACAATTGTTATGTACTTTTGTTCAAAATCATGCATACTAGGTAAATCATATGGTAGGATTGCTAGTTTTTAAATTCATATACTTAAGCAAACCTACATGGCTTAAAATGTTTAGTTAAAGCATGGCACATAGCTTTTATATCACTTCATAGTAAATGATGCATCAATTGAAAATTTTTGATTTCTACAAGTGTATCATTTAACTTATATGTGCCAAAGTTTGGATTATGGATAATTTGCCCCTCTTGATATCAAATCAAAGTGCATGTCTCCTACAAGTATTCAAAACTTGTATGCACACCTTTAGGGGGAGGTTACTCCATAATCTAACACTTTGAGACTAACACCTTTTCAAGTCTATTTCATGTGATAGTCTCATTGTAAGGAAAATGAAGTCCCCGGAGAAAGACAACAATCTTCCACTGCAAAATCTCCAAGAACTCTCATGTTTCTCAAGCTCGCCATTGATCTTCAATTGGTATCTTTTGAGACTACTTTCAGTATCATTTACATGTCTTCTCCAATATTTGATTAGACTATATTTCATATCATATACTTCCTTGTTGCTAAAAATGCATAAGTGGTTAACTCATATTCTGTTACCTATGCATAAGGGAAGTTAGTCTTTTCAAATCATGTCTTGCACCTCTAATTTTCACATGCTTTTTCCTAAGTAGAGATTCTCTATCAAGGGGAGTATTTCTTCATCTCTAAAGGGGGAGAAAAACTCTTTCTAAAGGAGACAACTCATTTAGGGGGAGTAATCTTTTGAGGACTCCTTCAAGTGGTATCATTCACATGGTTTATTTTAATATCCTTCTAGTGATATCATTTGATTCAATTCTTGATGAGGGCAAGCTTTTATTTACTTCCTACATGCTTTTAATGTCTTCCTTTTCGGTGGTTGATGCCAAAGGGGGAGAAGTTTAGGGGCCAAAGCAATGAAAACTATATCAAACACCAAACACCACTAATACACCACTAATTTAAAACTTTATATCTACAAATGGCTTTTCAAGTGGTTTTGGTTATTTGGTCCAAAAATAGGAAGTAAGTGAATTATGGAGTTAGGAGGATGCTTAAGTCCATAATATCACATTGTGGGACAATCATGCATCTTAGCAAGTAAAATGCATATTTTCATTCAAATACTTGTATTATTTGCTTGCTTTGGTTGTGTTGTCATCAATCACCAAAAAGGGGGAGATTGTAAGGAAAATGGACCCCGGGCCATTTGGCTAATTGAGTTTTGGTGTTTGATGAACAACACAATCCGTGAACTAATAAGTTTCCTAGTGTTTGTGTTTGTAGTTCACAGGATGCGAAGAGAATTGAACCAAGGCAATGAGGATGCAACACCTCAAAAGAAGACATAAAAAGATGCACAGGAGTCCAATACTCAAGAACAAAGAAGCCCGAAGAAATCAGCGAAGAAATCCTAGAAAAGGGCTGTCAGCCAGCGCCTGGTGGCGCACCGGACACTGGTGTCCGGTGTGCACCGGACTGTCCGGTGAGGCACCGGACAGTCTGCGCAGAGAGGCCGCAGACAGGCGCTCTCTGGCTGTAGCACCGGACTGTCCGGTGTGCCAACGGGCAGAAAGGCAACGGTCGGATCCAACGGTCGACTGCTACAGGCGCCAACGGTCGGCTGACGTGGCGTGCACCAGACATCTACTGTTCAGTGTCCGGTGGTGCACCGGACTGTCCGGTGCACCCGACGACAGAAAGCTGCTGCTTTCTGTCCAACGGCTAGTTGGGGGTGTGGAGGTTATAAATACCACCCCAACCGGCCATTCTCAAGTGTGAGAGCCCAAGCAACATACCAAGGCATATATTGCACATTTCCAAGAGCTCAAACACCCAAGTGCTTAATAGAATCACTCGGTGATTAGCGTAGGTGCTTTGTGAAGTGCTTAGGTTAGTTAGACCGCTTTAGCGCTTGCTCTAGGTGAATCCTAGTTAGTTGAGTGAGTTTAGATAAACCTCACAACCCCTCGGCTCTTGCGTGAGTCGTTGTAATCGTACCGAGTGGGGCGAGAGTCTTGCGAGACCGTGACAACCGCGTTTGTGTCACGGCCGCCGCCGTGTACCGGAGGGAACGAGGCCCGCGGCGTTTCGGCCGGAAGCTCGATAGTGGAGACGGCGGGGAGCGTCCGAGAAGAGCCGGAAGCGGAGCACCACTTGCGCGTGGAGAAGGCCCGTGGCTCTCTACGGAGTTACTCGACCGTGGTGCTTGGCCCTCGCGTGGGCTTCCCTTTGCGTAGGGGCACCAACGAGGATTAGTCGGGACCTTGCGTGGTTCCGGATACCTCGGTAAAAATACCGGCGTCATCCACGAGAGTTTGCTTCTCTACTTAGCTCTTTACATTCCGCATTTATATTAAGCATTTAAGTTTCAATCTTGTAGTCATACTTATTTAGTGTAGATTGAAACTTAGCCTTTGCGGTAGAGATAGCAACACTTAGACTAAACCTAGCTTGCACATTCTAGTTTGATTATTTGCTTAGGTTTTGCTCTAGGGATTTAATTGTGGCTTAGTTTAGTAAAAGTTTTAGAAGTCCTAATTCACCCCCCCTCTTAGGCGTCACCCGTTTCCTACAGACGCCCGGGGTGGGTGATAACCTGGAGGCCGTTGGATTCGTAGTGAACGGTTGAGATTAGATCCCGCGTACCCTTTCACCGCGTTTCAATCTGGTTCGTCGATCTGGATCGGACGGACAGAGATAGATCTAGAATAATAAAACCCTCACCGTTTGATTCGGATCCAACGGACGCGATTCCGTACCGGTTCGCAGGAATAACGATTTAATCTTGGCGCTCGGTGTCTAATCCAGCGGCTCAGAATCACCCATACCCTTTCGGCCAGGCAATTTTGTTAAAGAGCCCCTGGTTAATGCCTGAACTAACCCGCGGTCCTCTCCTCGGGTTTCTGTGTCTTAAGAAGTTTTGCGCCAGAGCCCCTGCTCTTTCTGGTATTTGAGGCCCAGTCCAGAGAGCAGGAAAACTAGGGAAATTAAATTAGAAATAGATTTTTAGTATTAAATTAATTGCAGAAAACTTGTTTAATTTGTAGAAAATTCATATGAACTCCAAATTGGTCCATTCCGGTTCCTAAATTTTTGTAATAATATTGTCTACCCATTAGTGCCTCTGTTCTGACATGACAAACACATTAAAATTATTCTTTCACTTAATCTTGTATTAAGCACATAAAACATTAGAAAATCCATAACTTAAAATCTATAACCCCAAATTTAATGATTCCAGTTCCTGTGATCTTATTTTAATGTCTAGATTATTACTGTGTATTTTATTTACATGCTTGGTGTAATGTTAATTTTGCCTATACAATGTTTGTTTGTATTGCTACGACTAGAGCGAGGACACGTGTCATCAGAAAAGCAAGTTGGTACCTGGAATCTCATGTCCCAGGCAAGTTGTGCCCTTGATCACTTCTTTTACCCACTCATGTTCTAATTAATCATAATGATCTGCATAGGTTAATTTTGATGGGACCTAATAGGTTACCCTAGTTTGTCTATCTGTATGCCTTGTTTACCACTGAACTTTTTGGGTAGTACTTGCTAGTGCTATATGTGGTTTTGGGCATTGAGATACACATTATTCATGGTTATACTTTTGTTATCCGTTGTTATTTACTGTTCATGTCAAGATCATTAATGTTAATTGGAACATAGAGCTTAACTTGAGAAACACGTGCCACCACAAGGGTTTATGGACGCCCTTGGCTGATTAATTAGGAAAGCTAGTGGAGGACTACCTTACCCGAAAGGGGCAAGGGCAGTAGGGGAGTGGTCAGTGTAGGGAGGTCCTTGCTTGATTTTGCTGCGATGGCGGTCAGGCAAGAACCCTGCATTGGAGCTTCCTATAAACTGTAGCGGGTTTTCTGAAGCTAGTGGAACTTTGTAAAGGCCTCGTAGTGTTACCCTGCCTCACCTCCTTAGTAGAGGTGTATGGGGAGTCGCGATCCCTTGGCAGATGGGTAACACGACTTGTGGGTAAAGGGTACCACCTCTGCAGAGTGTAAAACTGGTATACTAGCCGAGCTCACGGTCATGAGCAGCTCAGGACTCTCTGATGATTAAATTATGGAACTTAAACTCAATTTGTCATATGCATTGCATCGCAGGTGATGTTGGTACTTTTGTTCTACTATTCAATTGGGTTGGTATTTACTTGAACTTAGTAACTGCTAATAAAATTTTGACCAACTTTAAAAGCAATGCTCAGCTCTAACCATCCTCTTTGGTAAGCCTTACACTTCACGTGAGCTCCCATCTTTGGCAAGTTCATGCACATTATTCCCCACAACTTGTTGAGCGATGAACGTATGTGAGCTCACTCTTGCTGTCTCACACCCCCCCCCCACAGGTCAAGAACAGGTACCGCAGGATGAGGCGCATGGAGGATGCTGCGATGAGTTCGTGAGAGATCTAGGCCGTCGTCTCCCAGTCAACTTTGGGTTGCTGGATCGTTTCCTCATATGATGTAATTATTTAATTATTTTGTATAGAACTCTTGTTATATAGTAAAGATGTGACATTCGATCCTGTGCCACTATGCATCATATGTGTGAGACTTGGTCCCAGCACACCTGGTGTTTATGTTCGCGCCCGGGCTTTGGACCCCTAAAACCCGGGTGTGACACTCAGGCTCCAGACCACCGAGGGGAGCTCCTTCATCCATCTCTTGCCGAACTTGTTGAGGTCGTTGTAGATCCGCGGCTTGAGTCCTTGCAGAATCATGCCGTTGGCACGCTCTACTTGCCCATTCGTCATGGGGTGAGCCACGGCGGCCCAGTCCACCTGGATGTGGTGATCCTCGCAGAAGTCCAGGAACTTTCTGCCAGTGAACTGGGTGCCGTTGTCGGTGATGATGGAGTTCGGGACCCCAAAGCGATGGATGATGTTGGTGAAGAACGCCACCGCCTGTTCGGATCTGATGCTGTTTAGGGGTCGGACCTCGATCCTCTTGGAGAATTTGTCGATGGCGACCAGCAGGTGCGTGTAGCCCCCGGGTGCCTTCTGCAAGGGGCCGACGAGGTCCAGACCCCACACAGCAAACGGCCAGGTGATGGGTATCGTCTGCAGAGCCTGAGCGGGCAGGTGGGTCTGCCTTGCATAGAATTGACACCCCTGGCAGGTGCGGACAATTCTAGTGGCGTCGGCCACCGAGGTTGGCCAGTAGAAACCTTGTCGGAAGGCGTTTCCAACAAGGGCTCGGGGCGCCGCGTGATGACCGCAAGCCCCCGAGTGTATTTCTTGTAAGAGCTCCTGGCCTTCGGCGATGGGTATGCATTGCTGGAGGATGCCTGAGGGGCTGCGGTGGTAGAGCTCCTTCCTGTCCCCCAGCAAGACGAACGACTTGGCGCGCCGCGCCAACCGCCGAGCTTCGGCTCGGTCGAGGGGTAGCTCTCCTCGGTGGAGATATTGCAGGTACGGGGTCTGCCAGTTTCGATTAGGCGTGACCCCGCTACGCTCCTCCTCGACGCGCAGTGCCTCACCCTCGGGGGCCGAGGGTGCCTCGAGCTAATCCGAGGGTGCCTCGGGCTGGGCCAAGGGCGCCTCGAGCTGAGCCGAGGGTGCCTCGGGCTGGGCCGAGGGTGCCTCGGGCTGAGCCGAGGCCTTCTCGGGCTCGGGCGCGTCGTCGGTCTTGACGGTGGGTCGATGCAGGTCTCGGGAGAAGACGTCCGGGGGAACCGTTGTCCGCCCCGAGGCTATCTTAGCCAGCTCGTCCGCAGTCTCATTGTATCGTCGGGCGATGTGGTTGAGCTCAAGCCCGTAGAACTTGTCCTCCAGGCGCCGAACCTCATCGTAGTAGGCTTCCATCTTCGGGTCGCGGCAGTGGGAGTTCTTCATGACTTGGTCAATGACGAGTTGCGAGTCACCGCGAGCGTCGAGGCATCGGACCCCTAGCTCGATGGCGATGCGCAACCCGTTGACCAGAGCCTCGTACTCGGCCACATTGTTGGACGCCGGGAAGTGGAGGCATAGCACGTAGCGTAGGTGCTTCCCGAGGGGCGAGATGAAGAGCAGGCCCACGTCTGCCCCTGTCTTCATCAGCGACCCGTCGAAAAACATGGTCCAGAGTTCCGGTTGGATCGGAGCTGTTGGGAGCTGGGTATCGACCCATTCAGCCACAAAGTCCGCCAAGACTTGGGACTTGATGGCCTTCCGAGGGGCGAACGAGATTGTCTCGCCCATGATTTCCACTGCCCACTTTGCAATCCTACCCGAGGCCTCTCGGCACTGGATGATCTCCCCCAGGGGGAAGGATGACACCACAGTCACCGGATGAGACTCGAAGTAGTGTCGCAACTTCCGCCGCGTCAGGATCACCGCGTACAGCAGCTTCTAAATTTGTGGGTAGCGGATCTTGGTCTCGGACAGTACCTCACTGATGAAGTAGACTGGCCTCTGGACGGGCAATGCATGCCCCTCTTCTCGTCTCTCAACCACGATCGCGGCGCTGACCACCTGAGTGGTAGCGGCGACGTAGATCAAGAGGGCTTCTCCAGCAGCGGGGGCACCAAGATAGGCGCGTTCGTGAGGAGCGCCTTCAGGTTCCCGAGGGCTTCCTCGGCCTCAGGGGTCCAAGTGAAGCACTCGGCCTTTCTTAAGAGGCGGTACAGAGGCAGGCCTCTTTCGCCGAGGCGCGAGATGAAACGGCTCAGAGCCGCAAGGCATCCCGTGACCCTCTGTACGCCTTTCAAGTCCTTGATGGGCCCCATGTTGGTGATGGCCGCGATTTTCTCCGGGTTGGCCTCGATGCCCTGCTCGGAGACGATGAACCCCAAGAGCATGCCTCGGGGGACTCCGAAGACGCACTTCTCAGGATTGAGTTTTACGCCTTTCGCCTTGAGACACCGGAATGTCGCTTCAAGGTCGGAAAGGGGGTCAGAGGCTTTCCTCGTCTTGACTACGATGTCATTGACGTAAGCCTCGACCGTTCGACCAATGTGTTCGCCGAACACGTAGTTCATGCACCTTTGGTATGTCGCACCCGCATTCCTCAAACCAAACGGCATGGTAACATAGCAGTACATGCCGAAAGGTGTGATGAAAGAAGTCGCGAGCTGGTCGGACTCTTTCATCCTGATTTGGTGATACCCTGAGTAGGCATCGAGGAAAGACAGGGTTTCGCACCTAGCAGTGGAATCCATGATTTGATCGATGCGAGGCAGAGGGTAGGGAACTTTTGGACATGCTTTGTTTAGACCAGTGTAGTCTACACACATCCGCCATTTCCCTCCTTTCTTTCTCACAAGCACAGGGTTGGCGAGCCATTCGGGATGGAATACCTCTTTGATGAACCCCGCTGCCATTAGCTTGTGGATCTCCTCGCCTATGGCTCTGCGCTTTTCTTCGTCGAATCGGCGCAGAGGCTGCTTCACGGGTCGAGCTCCAGCTCGGATATCCAGCGAGTGCTCGGAGACATCCCTCGGTATGTCGGGCATGTCCGAGGGACTCCACGCGAAAACGTCGGCGTTTGCGCGAAGAAAGTCGACGAGCACTGCTTCCTATTTGGGATCGAGCTCGGAGCCGATCCGGATCTGCTTGGAGGCGTCGTTGCTGGGGTCGAGAGGGATGGACTTAACCGTCTCCGCTGGCTCGAAGTTGCCGGCATGGCGCTTCACGTTTGGCGCCTCCTTGGAGAGGCTCTCCAGGTCGGCATGAGGGCCTCGGATTCGGCGAGGGCCTCGGCGTACTCCACGCACTCCACGTCGCATTCGTACGCGTGTCGGTACGTGGGGCCGACGGTGATGACCCCATTGGGGCCCGGCATCTTGAGCTTGAGGTAGGTGTAGTTGGGGACGGCCATGAACTTGGCGTAGCATGACCTCCCCAGCACTGTGTGGTAGGTTCCTCGGAACCCGACCACCTCGAACGTGAGGGTTTCCCTTCGGAAGTTGGAGGGAGTCCCAAAGCAGACGGGTAGATCGAATTGTCCGAGGGGCTGGACGTGTTTCCCGGGGATGATCCCGTGAAAAGGCGTCGCGTCCGCCCGGACCGAGGATAGATCGATCCGCAGGAGTCCGAGGGTCTCGGCGTAGATGATGTTGAGGTTGCTGCCTCCGTCCATGAGGACCTTGGTGAGTCTGACGTTGCCGATGACGGGGTCGACAACGAGCGGGTATTTCCCCGGACTCGGCACGCGGTCGAGGTGGTCGCCCTGGTCGAAGGTGATGGGCTTGTTGGACCAGTCTAGGTAGACTGGCGCCGCCACCTTTACCGAGTAGACCTCCCGACGCTCTTGCTTGCGGTGCCAAGCCGAGGCATTCGCCACTTGCCCACCGTAGATCATGAAGCAGTCGTGGACCTCGGGGAACTCTCCTGCCTTGTGATCCTCCTTCTTAGCGTCGTCGTGGGCCCTGCCACCTTCCGCAGGTGGCCCGGCCTTGTGAAAGTGGCGCCGAAGCATGGCGCATTCCTCAAGGGTGTGCTTGACGGGCCCCTGATGATAGGGGCATGGCTCCTTGAGCATCTTGTCGAAGAGATTGGCGCCTCCGGGAGGTTTCTAAGGGTTCTTGTACTCAGCGACGGCGACAAGGTCCGTGTCGGCAGTGTCACGTTTCGCTTGCAACTTCTTCTTGCCTTTCTTCTTGGTGCCGCGCTGAGTGGACGCCTCGGGGACATCTTCCGACTGGCGGCCCTGGGGCTGCTTGTCCTTCCGGAAGATGGCCTCAACCGCCTCCTGGCCAGAGGCGAACTTGGTGGCGATGTCCATCAGCACGCTCGCCCTGGTGGGGGTCTTGCGACCCAGCTTGCTCACCAGGTCGCGACAGATGGTGCCGGCGAGGAACACGCTGATGACATCCGAGTCGGTGACGTTGGGCAGCTCGGTGCGCTGCTTCGAGAATCGCCGGATGTAGTCCCGGAGAGACTCTCCCGGCTGCTGGCGGCAGCTTCGGAGATCCCAGGAGTTCCCAGGGCGCACGTACGTGCCCTGTAAGTTGCCGGCGAAGGCTTGGACCAGGTCGTCCCAGTTGGAGATCTGCCCCGGAGGCAAATGCTCCAGCCAGGCTCGAGCGGTGTCGGAGAGGAACAGGGGGAGGTTGCGGATGATGAGGTTGTCATCGTCCGTTCCACCCAGGTGGCAGGCCAGCCGGTAGTCCGCGAGCCACAGTTCCGGCCTCGTCTCCCCTGAGTACTTTGTGATAGTAGTCGGGGTTCGGAACCGGGTCGGGAACGGCGCCCGTCGTATGGCCCGGCTGAAAGCCTGCGGACCGGGTGGTTCAGGCGAGGGACTCCGATCCTCCCCGCTGTCGTAGCGTCCCCCATGCCTAGGGTGGTAGCCTCGGTGCACCTTCTCGTCGAGGTGGGCTCGACGGCTGTGGTGATGGTGCTCGTTGCTGAGGCGACCCGGGGCCGCAGGCGCTGTGTTGCGCGTGCGCCCGGTGTGGACCGAGGCTTCCCGCATGAATCGGGAAGTCACGGCGCGATGCTCCGAGGGGTACCCCTGCCTTCGGGAGGCAGAGCTTTCGGCCCGTCGGACCGTGGCATCCTCCAGGAGATTTTTGAGCTCTCCCTGGATACGCCGCCCTTCGGTGGTTGATGGCTCCGGCATCGCGCGGAGAAGTATTGCCGCTGCAGCCAGGTTCTGGCCGACCCCACTGGAAGCCGATGGCGGCCTTGCCCTGACATCGTCGGCGATGCGGTGCTGGATGCCCTGGGGTAGATGACGCGCTTCTCCGGCCGGAGGTTGGCCTGCCCATTCCTGCCCGATGTCCCGGCGGAACGGCTCAAGTGTTCCTGCTCCCTCGTCGAGCCTCGCTTGCATCTCGCGGATTTGCTTGAGCTGTGCGTCCTGACCCCCCGCAAGGACTGGGACCACAGCTAGCTCCCGAAGGATGTCAACGCGAGGCGCAGGCCTAGGGGGATCACCGTTTTCCGGTATACCAAGATGGTTGCCTTCGCCGGGACCCCCTAGATCGACGTGGAAACATTCACGACTTGGGCCACAGCCCTCGTCGCCGAAGCTACGGCTACCATCGGAACAATCGGAAAGGCAGTAGTCGCATGCGGTCATGAAGTCCCGCATGGCACTGGGGTTACCAAGTCCGGAGAAATCCCAACAAAAGTCGGGCGCGTCATCTTCCTCGGAACCCGAGGGCCCGTAGGTCGAGACGGCTGTCAGCCGGTCCTAGGGTGACCGCATACCGTACCCCGGAGGGTTTGGACTCGCCTCTATGAAAGCGTCCACCGAAGCGAAGTCGCTTGGTGGGTCGAGGCTGAATCCAAAAGGCATGAGATGGGAATCGGTCGGTACCTCTTGGTCGACGGGCGGTGACGAAGTCACGTCAGGGGCAGACTGCACCGTCGTCTCAGGTACGAGGGTGACGCCCAGCAAGTCCTTTGCGATTGTGCTGGCGTCGTCGGTCCGCTTGGAGTTGGCGTGTTGCAGGGAAACGGCGCTCGTCTTCATCTCAGACGCGAGGTCGATGCCCGACGTGTCCCCCGTTGGGGCGCCGGCGCCGTCGACTCGCTCGACAGCCGACGAGGTGCCGCCTCCTGCTTGGCCTTGGTTGCCTCGCCTCCTCCTCCGTCGGCGGGGGAGGCGACAGGACAAACCCGAATGTTGTTCTTCCGCCACGTGGGGAAGACGTCGTCGATTCCGCCGCCGGCGGGCGGGTTGTCGGTCGCCATTGTCGCTGTCGCGCGGCGGGGGAAGGAGTATCATGTCGTAGCTGCCGTCGAGGGACATGAACTCAAGACTCCCGAAACGGAGCACCGTCCCGGGCTGGAAAGGTTGCTGGAGACTACCCATCTGGAGCTTGACGGGAAGCTGTTCGTCAACACGCAGCAGGCCCCTACCTGGCACGCCAACTGTCGGCGTTTCAACCCGGGGGGTCCCTGGACCGACGAGTAAATTGTCGCCGCGTGCCCCAGCCCAGATGGGTCGGCGCGAGACGGAGCGCGAAGGGGGGGAAAACCGGAGGGAGTCAGGCGTAAAAGGGGAAACCTGCGGCCTTCGTGTTTGTCCCGTGCCCAGGTCGGGTGCGCTTGCAGTAGGGGGTTACAAGCGTCCGCATGGGAGGGAGCGAGAGGCCTGCACGCGCCGTCCTGTCCTCCCCGCGCGGCCAACCCTCTGTAAGAGGGCCCTGGACCTTCCTTTTATAGGCGTAAGGAGAGGGTCCAGGTGTACAATGGGAGATGTAGCGGTGTGCTAACGTGTCTAGCAGAGAGGAGCTAGTGCCCTAAATACATGCCGTCGTGGCAGCCGGAGAGGTTTTGGCACCCTGTTCATGAGATGTCGTGGCCGTCGGAGGAGCGCTGGAGCCTGGCGGAAGGACATCTGTCGGGGCTGTCGAGTCCTTGCTGACGTCTCCTTGCTTCCGTAAGGGGGCTGAGAGCCGCTGTCGTCATGGAGCACGCGGGGCGCCATCATTATTTGCTTTGCCAGGGCGAGCCAGATGGGACGCCGGTCTTGTTCCCCGTAGCCAGAGCTAGCTAGGGGTAGGGCAATGATGGCCCCTCCTGCGACGTGGTCGGTCCGAGCCCTAGGTCGGGCGAGGCGGAGGCTCCTCCGAGGTCGAGGTCGAGTCTGTCTTCCGAGGTCGAGGTCGAGTCCGAGCCCCTGGGTCGGGCGAGGCGGAGACCGTCGGCTGAGGCCAGGGCCGAGCCCTGGGGTCGGGCGAGGCGGAGTTCGTCGTCTTCCGGGGCCGAGGCCGAGTCCGAGCCCTGGGTCGGGTGAGGCGGAGTTCGTCGTCTTCCGGGGCTGAGGCCGAGTCCGAGCCCTGGGGTCGGGCGAGGCGGAGTTCGTCGTCTTCCGGGGCCGAGGCCGAGTCCGAGCCCTAGGTCGGGCGAGGCGGAGTTCGTCGTCTTCCGGGGCCGAGGCCGAGTCCGAGCCCTAGGGTCGGGCGAGGCGGAGCTTCCTATGGTGCCCGAGGCCGGACTTGGCTGCTGTCAGCCTCACTCTGTCGAGTGGCACAACAGTCGGAGTGGCGCAGGTGGCGCTGTCTTCTTGTCAGGTCGGTCAGTGGAGCGGCGAAGTGACTGCGGTCACTTCGGCTCTGTCGACTGACAAGCGCGCGTCAGGATAAGGTGTCAGGCCATCCTTGCATTAAATGCTCCTGCGATACGGTCGGTCAGCGTAGCGATTTGGCCAAGGTTGCTTCTTGGCGAAGGCTGGGCCTCGGGCGAGCCGAAGGTGTGTCCGTTGCTTGAGGGGCCCTCGGGCGAGACGTAAATCCTCTGGGGTCGGCTGCCCTTGCTCGAGGCTGGGCTCGGGCGAGGCGAGATCGTGTCCCTTGAGTGGACCGAGCCTTGACTTAATCGCACCCATCAGGCCTTTGCAGCTTTGTGCTGATGGAGGTTACCAGCTGAGATTAGGAGTCTTGGGGGTACCCCTAATTATGGTCCCCGACAATTACCTTAGCATATCAATCCAAAACAGTACTAGACCATGGAATTAGGTAAAAATCAGAATGCAGATATTATGATATTTCAACAGTTTCATCTCCCAACAATGAGAACCCAAACACTGTGCATTGTAGGTGGTGGTTTGCACCAACAAACATACCTAGGGGTTTTCCATACAAATTAGTCTTATGAGTTGTATCGAAGGTAATTGCATCCCCAAAATCAACATACTCCCCTTGCTGACTAGCATGGGACCAAAACAATACTCAATATTTTTCCTTTGTTGTCTAGTTGGAAGTCAGAGAAAAACTGTGGATTATCCCTTTTGCATAAGGCAAAAAAACCAAAAGCTTAGACACGTCATTGGCATTCTTTTCTCGTTGCTTCGCCTGTTTCCTGTATAGTACAAAAAAGTTAGAATTATTGCTCATTAATTCGACATGGATTTTAAATTTTATATCCTAAATTCATAAATAAAACGTTGCTTACAAATTAGCAGTGTCCTTTGCTGTAATTGGTACATTTTCAAGACCACCATGCATCTCAGACACGAAGTCCATGATACAATGTTGCGGGATTCTGCTTTGCTGTATTGCACTTAGAAACTCCATGTACTCAGGATCATGAGTCTTGTTGCATTGTATATGCTTCTTTTCAGTATCCTTCTTAATCAAATCATGATTATGCTCTAAGTGCACCAGATCGATTCGTACTACTACAATATTTTCTTTGGAGTCATCATAGATTTTTTTAGCTTCATACCAGCTTTGCATTATGTTCTCCTTGAGAATGTATTATGGATTCTTGGATTATTAGCTAACATTTCTATATTTCTACCCTCCATTGAACAATTTAACCACTTATAGTTCTTCCTCTCCCTATACTTCTTTAGTGGAAAACCAACCTCATATGCGTAACGACTATAAAAACTGTATGCCTCATCGATATTTCCAAATGTCATACCGATCCTAGGCACCATGCTTGAATCAATACTTTCATGTTGTGCATAAACACAATCATAAATCCAATAAATATAATATTAGGTATACTCTTAATGTCATCATGCATAAGTTTGATTAAATTGTAGAATAGACATAAACATATATAAACAACTTATATAATATTAGGTATACTATTAATGTCATCATGCATAAGTTTGATTAAATCGTAGAATAGACATAAACATATATAAACAACTTACATGGCTTCGTAGGTTATTATGTGTATCTTGTTTATGATCACTAATGGTCCTCATAGGCACCAGTTGATTTGTTGCTCCCATTGTTACAATATCTATTGTATTGTCATCATTGACCCCCGGCGCTCGTAATTCTGCAGGTGGTGTTACAATATTTCTCCGTGGACTCGCAGTACTGTTCGGAGATTCAAGTGTTAGGCTAAGCGATGCATGTGCTCCTCCCAACGTCTTAAGTGTATGCGCTGCTGGTACACCACCGCATGAGTCTGCACGTCGTCCAGCATATTTTACTATGTATTTACAAAACGATGGAACACGTCAGTTTTTAACTCACCTGATGCAACATTGCGCCATGTTGAAGAAGAAACATCACCTATATCGTGTTCTCCATCGTCAGCCATGGTTCAATTATGAAGAGACGCTGCCAGTATTCTTTCTTATATGCACCGCGTTGTCCAATTTTCGCTAGTCACTTTTACGCAATTTTTTGTGTTCATTTACGGTCCATTTAGCTTGTTCATGCATGCACGGAGATATTCTCGGAAACGTGACTACAACCCGGGCGATTTTATCTCGGTTTGTTATGAAACAGTTTTTGTATTTACGCTACTAAATAAAATCGGTTACGCAATATTCTCTATATATTTATGGATCGAATTTCCGCTGACATGCATACCATGCGATATTATCGGAAACTACCATTTATCGTTTGTGATTTTCTCGTGTATCTCGTTCGCGAAACAGCTCAACAGTTTACGCTAAAAGATGAACCGGTTTATGCTTTTTTCGCAAATGATTTACGCTTTGGTCCGACCGGACCAGAAGACCTGCGGGCTGCCCCAATCCGCTAATTGGCTAGGGCTTCTCGTTACTAATGGAAGCCTTGGACTTCCACTAGCTCGACACTATACACACAAGCCAATCGAATCAATCCAACTGTTTTATTTTACCTTATGCATTAGTTTATTTCAATCCAAAAATCTGGGGCAACTCAAGTTTATATAGGATGATCTGGTATTGCACCCCGATCGAGTAGAGCCATTTTACTCAATATTGTTTTAAGTCTTTATTTGGTTGTTCACATTCTCAATTCTAGTATTTTTTTCGCTATGTTCTCTAACCAGCTTTTAGTATATATCTAGCTACTAGTTGGCGTTTGTACTCATCGTGAAATTTTCAGGGCATATGATCACGCTCAGGGATGAAATTGGTAAGGAAGCCAAGATCATCTTTGAGTGAAAATCCATTGGTGTCTATTTACTTCTCTTGCGGTCGCCTTAATTATTATTTATTTTATTATATTTTGTTTTATCACTTAAAACTGTTTGAGTATGACTTAAAAATTTACGGCGTCATATATTTAAGAACTAAGGAGTACCATATATATGCACGGACACTTATCTATACGAGTAGATGCTTACACGCCCCGCCCTAACTACTTGTATGAGAAATTTCGTAAGAGATTGATGAGACCAGACTAATAACAAAGCTTAAAATTGTTAAAGACTCGTTTCTGACAAGAGCGCTCACAGAAAGTCGTTGAACACAACCAACCAGGTGAGCCACTCTGATTTCCTGATCTGTTCATAGGCAAGACATTCCGGTGCGCATGGCACGTGACGCGATAGGGACATCAATGGAGCTCGGGCCTTCGGCGGCGTCCCTCTGATGGTTACGTTCCGGATGGTATCGAAACGATCTGAAATCTGCAGCGTTTTGAGGACCACATGATCGATCGAAGCTCTGCAGGCTACTACAAACTACAGTCGACGGCGGCGTGTGCGTGTCCCGACGAATAAAATAAACCAGCGGTTTTGACGCCTTCGCCCTTCAATTCGGCGGTGCCCATCAAGCTGGAGCGGTAAATCTTGGCCACCCATAAAATAATGGCGGAAACGGTTCCATTCAAGAATTTGTGCCGAAGGAAACAAATTCCGCAGTCAACCTAGGCTCTGGCTAACCCATGTCCCAGTTCCCACTGTCATCGCCTCTCTCCTTTCCCTCCCTATATATATATAAACCAACCCCCCTGCAGGTTGGATGGAGTCTTCATTTTCTCCATTACGTGTTCCCAGCTGCATGCCGCAAGTGTCAAACTCCAATTAGTCACCAGCCTTGCTTGCTTGCTTGTCCCAGCTAAGCCGAGGACAGGACACGCGAAGAAGAGGAACGATCAGTCACCAGCCTTGTTTGACATCCTGAGCAGCTTCATCTCCTCCTCCTGGCAAGTTTCTTGGCAAGCTGGTGCTCAAACAATGGCGTGTTAATTAGGAATAGGATAGAACAGGATCGTTGCATCACGCAGCCAAGGAGACATGGCTAGGAGCAGAGAGGTGGCGGGCTGGGGCACGGTGGCCGGAGGAGGCGGCGCGGCGGCCGTGGAGAAGGCGGTGCGGTGCCTCGGCAGGGGCGTCGACATGACGGGCGACCTGAGGCTGAAGCACTGCAAGGACGCGGGGGGCTGCCTGGTCGTCCGGAGCGCCGGGAGGAAGGCGGCGGAGAAGGCCGTCGTGCCGGGCTTCGGCGTCGTCGCCGACCTGCCCGCCGACGTCAGGTGCGGCAAGGGCGACCGGATCAGGTTCAGGTCCGACGTGCTCGAGTTCAACAAGGTTGGTTTGTTCTTCCTGCTGCCAAGTTTCTTTCTTGCGTACTGGAGTAGGGAGGGGGTGGGGAAAAAAAACAAACAAAGTCGTCGAAGCTGAAAGCGTAATTTCTTGAGTTCGATTTTGCGATGTTGACCTGGTGGTGCAGATGTCGGAGGCGTTCAACCACCGGAATTCGCTGGCGGGGAAGATCCCGTCGGGGCTCTTCAACTCCTGCTTCGACCTGGAGAGCGGCTCGTGGGCGGAGGACGCCGCCGCCACCAAGTGCCTCGCCTTCGACGGCTACTTCATCTCGCTCCTGGACCTCCGCCTCGACTGCCGGCCGCTCGCCCTCGCCGACCACGTCGTCGGCGACGTGCCGGCGGCATGGGACCCGGCAGCCATAGCAAGGTAAAATAATGTGGGTTTCCAATTCCAAGGGTGCGATGCGAAATCGTCCCCCACATGCTTGTGCCACGTGGTGTGTGAAAAAATCGCACAGCAGCCGGCGAGTTGAAAGCTTCCTGCAATGCCAGGACTTATTAGACCTGTTCAAACCTTCCAGGCCCCCTGAACCGAAAATTGTGACTGTGAGCATGCAGTTTCATCGAGAGGTACGGGACCCACATCGTTGTCGGGCTGGGCTTGGGTGGGCAGGACGTGGTGTACGTGAAGCAGGACAGGTCGTCTCCGCTGTCCCCGTCCGAGATCAAGGAGCACCTCGACAGGCTCGGTGACCAGCTCTTCACCGGGACCTGCACCCTGCCCCCTTCCAACCGCAAACTCAGGGAACACAAATCTAAGGTCAGCGACACCAGACCAGAGCAGCTCAACACCCCCCCTCTCCTATGTTACTCAACTGGACTGCTGGATGTGGATCACAAACAGGTCCCTGAGGCGTTCAATGTGTTCGATGCCCAAGTGACACAGCAAGGGCTCCAAGGAATAATGGCTACTCCAGTGTCCTGCAAAGAGGTAGCTCAGTAATTTTCCACATGTCACAGCTAACAGCGAGCGAGGAGGAGCTGAACTGAACTGAACTGATGCAGGGCGTGACGGTGATACACTCCAAGAGGGGAGGGAACGCGGCGGCGAGCGACCACTCGGAGTGGCTGCTCACCGTGCCCGCGACGCCGGACGCGATAAGCTTCAAGCTCGTGCCCATCACGTCCCTCCTCAAGGGCGTGAGCGGCGTCGGCTTCCTCTCCCACGCCATCAACCTGTATCTCAGATGTCAGTACACACAACAAGATCGAATACACGTATAAAACTTGGATGGTCTGGAAAGCTTGTGCCCATGCCTCTCTTCTGTTCGTTCCATGACAGACAAACCTCCGACAGGCGAGCTGAGGTACTTCCTGGACTTCCAGCACCACAGACTGTGGGCTCCAGTGCTCGGTGACCTGCCACTTGGGCCCTGCTCCAACCGGCAGGCTCCTAGTCCGGCCTTGAACTTCAGCCTCGTCGGTTCCAAGCTCTACGTCAGCTCGAGCGAGGTAAAAATGGCTCGAGAGTGCTTTCGAACACCACCTGAAATCTCATGTGAATAAAAATGAATCTGTCAAAATGGTTTTCTTTTAACAGGTGGTTGTTCCAAGACTACCCGTCACCGGGATGAGACTACATCTGGAGGGCAAGAAAAATAACCGGCAAGTCCATCGGAACTCACTTCTCGCCCAGTCCCTGTCGTTCTTATGGTTCTTTCTTCTGGATGAAACTAACGACCTGGGACCCTTAATTCGTTCGCCAGCCTAGGCATCCACCTGCAGCATCTGTCCAACACCCCAGCGTTCATCGGCGGAACACCGGCCAATGAGCAGCCGCCGGCGGCGGTGTGGCGCGGGTCGGAGACGATCTCCGACGCGCGGTACTACGAGCCGGTCCAGTGGAGGATGTTCGCGCACGTGTGCACGGTGCCGGTGAAGTACGACCCTCGCTGGGCCGGCGCCGGCGCCGGCCCGCCGTCGGCGTACGTCGTCTCCGGCGCGCAGCTCCACGTCAAGGCCCACGACTCGACCAACATCCTGCACCTCAGGCTCCTGTACGCCCGGCTGCCGGGCCACGCCGTGGTGCAGTCCAGGTGGGCGCACGGCGCCGCCACCAGGCTGTCATCGGGCAGAGGGAGCTTCTTCCTGTCCAAGTCGCTGGCCTCGGGCTCCGGCGGCGTCGACAAGGAGCAGCAGCACCCGGGGAGGGTTCACGTCGACTCCGGCGTGTTCGCCGGAGGGCCGCCCGTGCCTGTCGGGACCCAGAGGCTGCTCAGGTTTGTGGACACGTCTCAGGTCACCATGGGGCCGCAGGACAGTCCTGGGTACTGGCTGGTCACTGGCGCCAAGCTGGACGTTGAGAAGGGGAAGATCTCACTCCGCGTCAAGTTCTCGCTGCTCGCTCCAGTTTCTTGACACGCTAGTCTTCTTTCTGCTAGGAGAACACCGCTGTGCAGAAGGCCGAAATTAGGGGGGACTCCTTGCGCAGTGATGAGTGATTGTATCAAGGTCATATTTGATTTTACACAGCCTTCCGTACATATTTTTGCTACTACTTTCTTGTACAATATATTCTTAAAATCCTTCAGATTTTTCATGCAATTATACACATTTGCAAACTAAATAACTTATATCACAAATCCCAAAACATTAAAATCATAATATGAACACATCGGTTACTAACCCATGCATTTGTTTCTTACTGAGCAGAAGTAGAAAGTTCTGTTTCAATACTTGGTTTCAAACAACTAAAGTTTAGTCCCTGTTACATTAGATGTTTGAATGATAATTACAGTATTAAATATAGTTTAATATATCCACTTCGGCACTTCACGTTCGTTGCAACGTACCATGGCATACTATACTCTCTTGTGAGCTTGTGTTGTCACATCGAAATGTTTAGCCGATCGTTTCACAAAACTAGAAATCTATACGGAAAAAATTGCCAACAGGCTTATATACGTATTTCATATAACCATGACTACTTATGTCAGCGTGATCAGTCACAAGCCCACATACGGTTATACGAATCCAGGGTCCACATATAAACCTGGGTGACATGTGAATCCATGCAAAATTGTACGCTGTACAAATCAGTTGGCAGTTGCCAATAAATGTGTACGTAATCAACAGAATTCGGATAAGCCAGAAGCCGTGCTAAAAATTCCAACCAGAACACGGGGCAAATTGAGCAGCGCAAACAAGCATGTGAGAGGATACAATATTCACAACCTGGGCAACGGGTGTCCTGTGTAACTGAGCACTCAAGATACATTGCAGACTGGGCATCCGAAGATCCCCAGCGGCCCCAGCCTATACAAGCATCGGGTGCGCTTCCTGGACAAAGAAACAAGAGGGCGCGCCACAAGGTTAGACACAGGCTCGGTTTCACTCCCACAATGGTCTCATCAGATCCGAGCCTACTCTTTACCCTGATCTAGGTACCGTTGGGTCATCTCACTCTACTATAATTTTAGACACAAAATTAATAGGATAGGAATAGAACAAATGGTGGAACGGAGAAGGATCTATCCAAGAATGCTGCTTCGTGTTAGTGCTGCCATCACTGGAAGTTGCGCATCGACCCAGTTCGTGCTGCGTTCCTGCAGGCATAGAATAGAATCCAATGTTATTTTGGGGAAAAAAAAACAATATCTTTCTGTTGTGGGGTTATGACATTTTAGGCCAGCTTGCAGCGGTGTATAAGACAAAAAATCAATGCTTTCAAAAGATTGTGCAGTATTAAAACAAAAAACTCAGACGGTGAAGGAAAGACCACCCCCATGGTATTTTACTAAGGGCCCTGTGGTTCAGGCCTTAACCCGTGCTTTGAGGCCCAACCCACACAACCAACCCCCAACCCCTTGCACGAGGGCACCCATCTTAGGCCGATTCACCCATGCTGACCAAGGGAACCCGCAAGTGACTTTTCTTTAACTCCGGCCTCAAATTCGCTCCCACGAGAAGTCGAACCCAGAACCTGAGTGAGCACTGAGCAGTGCTACTTAGACCACCTAACCAACTTAACTAGAGGCCCTTTTGCAATTGAAAACAAAGATTCTTCAAACCAAAGATACAGTTGAATTTCTCCAATAAATGTCGAGCTACAAAAGAAGTCATTTTTTTCCGTGTCACAACTGATTACTCCTTTTTCCATTTTAAAGAGTGGCATCCTATGTCCACTATCTCGATCAGGTATGGAAGTCAAAACAAATAGAACAATGATTAATGGAAAAAAGATAAAATCATTTAACTAGATAAGGGGTGGATATAGCCAAGTGGCTCAAGGCAATGGATCAAGGTTCACATTTATCACAGATTGTTGTGCATGGCATGGTAAACATGGTGTACTAAAAATTAAGAGAATATCTGAAAATAAAAGTGAAAATGTCGTGAAATAAAACTAACATTTATGGATAGTGTAAAACACATGTAGGATACTTACTGCTCAACCTCTTCCAACATATGTATTAGGCTACCTATTTTAGGTAGGAATGAAAGTGGGTATCCGAATTGTTAGGATAAATTTAATATTTTAAAATAGATATGTATAAAATTTGATGGTGATCTTTTCTTAAGTTATCAAACACATTATTACAAATAAGAACAAAATTTTGTATAAATTGTTTTATGCATTATTTGCTCCCTATAACAAAAAAAAAGTGAACAAATATATGTATCTGAATCTGAATTTTATATCTATAATTTGAGAACATATGATAAATTTGAGGTTTATCTTTTATGAATCTTTACAAGCTCAATGTTAAAAACAAAAAAATGAATTTGCATAGCATATTATATATCCTATTTATTTGTAAGCAAAGAAAAAAGACCAGAAAATTGATATCTGAATTGGTATCCGTTTTCATCCCTAATTATAGGTACTTAGTACTTACGATCAAACAGTATCCCAAGCATTAAGCATTTCAATAATGGGAAGCCCAAACTTCTATAAAAAATATTGAAGCATTACTAAAAAATGTACCTTCCAGGAAGCAGTTGTGAACTACCAGAGCCTTTCGTACCAAGCAGCTTGGCTCTGGTTTCTTGTTCTTTACTGGCACGCATTGCTGCAACTTCTTTCTCCATGGCTGCAACCTCTCGTCTGACCTTTCTAGCCTCCACTTCCATTGCTTTGGTTAAGGTGTCTACTTTCTTTGCTAACATCTGCCAGACAACAATAGATAAGCAAACTTCATAATAATCAGTATTTAGCTAACTATCCACTAAAGTGAACGAATAAGGAAAGAAATGGACGCATACCTCAATAGCATCATCTTTATCTTTTAGAATCTGATCCTTTTCATGGCATGACTTTCTCAAAGAAATTACCTCTTTTTGCAGCATATCATATAGGAAACCAGAAACTGTCTCAGCTGAGTTTTTATTTGTGGTTTCGTTACTTTTCTCATCTGTGTTGTTGTCTGCCCTCTCATTAGTTCTCTCATCCATATCGCCCTTCCAACTATCACTAGTCTCCTTATCTCTAACAGCATCTGTAGATCTGTTGAGTAAATGAGCTCCACTTCCATGGATTTTTCCCCTATCTAGTGACCTAGTTCCGCCATCAAATGACTTCGAAGTGCCTTTAGCATGCTTCAGGACCAAGCTGCTGTTTGACAAAAGAGATGATCTTGAATGAAAAGACGGAGATCTCCTTGACAATAAGCCATTTGGAGACAATTTTGATATGTTATCAGCCCCACCAAGTGATAACCGGCGGGAAGGGCCATTGCTAAAGCTCTTTCCTTCAGTAGTTGGACGACTAGAGCCACTTGGTGGCCCCCTTAGTCCATCTTCTAGTACTTTCAAACGTAACTGGTATTTTTCCTGAGTAAGGTGCAGATGTTTAGCTCATCTGAACTAACTCATTTAACAAATGTTAGATTACATAATACTACAAAGGCTGTAACAGGTTTCATATACATGTCAAGCTAGAAAGCTAGTAGGCAACCAGGCTGCTCAACTGTAACAAACAAGTTATATACCTTCAGTTGAGCTTCGGATCGTGCTGTACGTTCTGCAACAGCTAGCTTGTCACGAAGTTGTTGCATCTCCCCCTGTAAAAACAAGAAATTATCACAAATGATATTCAACAAAGAAACGTGTCCAACAACGGACCAACAGCTGGTACATTTTGTTTCACCAAAGAATATGCATATTTTTGCAGAGGTGGATGCTACAAAGTACATTGGTAAAGAAAAAGGCCAGTTTAACCATCAGACCTGCAAGAACCTACGCTCTTCAAGCCACTGTTTAACTGGCATCACCTTGTCATTAGAATCTTTCCACTCATTGGCCACAACAGAAGCAACCCTGTTTGCTGTAACTTTTGCACGTGCAAGTTCACGGTCAAGTGTTCTCTTTTCTTCCTAATAAAATCATAAACATAAGCATGAATCAAGTGTTCATGTTGAAAAGGGTAAAAAAATTGACATGGATTTGAAGGCAAAAGAAGTAACCAATCTAAGGATAGTTTGTTACATTTATTTCTTGAAATCTGCGCTGGTAATCTCGAACAACATTAGCCGTTGCACCACCTTGAAGAACAGCTTCTTCCAACTCCCTCACAGTTTGGCTAAGCTTTTCAACTTCTGCAATCTTTTGGCGATGCAGCTTATCTAAGATTTTATTTTCTTCCTGCAGTGCAAACAAATCAATCAATTAGCACTAAACTAATTCAATTGGAATGCCAAGTTGTTGTCTATTGTCTTCTCATGATAGGGAATAAACTGCATGCACCCACTTACATGGCAGATCTCAATTTGCTTGATCAACTCTTGGTTCTTGTTTTGCAAATCGTCAACCATAGCAGCTTTTGCCATAGCAATTTGCACAGTCCTCTCTGCTTCTAGCAGAGCTGCCTCCTTTTGTTTTGTTAGACGATCCAAAGCTCTGTTGTCATCCTGGAGATTTGCAATCTGAAAACAAGATTTAACTTGTCATACACTTCATCCGCAGGAAATACATGACAAATTGGAAAAGGGTAATTAGATCATCGAGGGTGACTGGAGGCGTAAAATATTTGCAAATGTAATAGAAACCTATGAAAGACATCTGCACAAACACAAATAAAGAACCAACCATAAAAGACTAAGTATTACCTCCTGGCGAGAAAGCTTTAGCTCAGCTTCAAGTGGTGCAAGAATGGCTTCAATTGGTGGCATGTCATCATCTTTCTGGGCTGCATGTACTCTCCGCAAAGTTGCTTCTGCTGCAAACTGGGCAGCCAATGCAGCCTTTCTCTCATCATTTATCTTTTTAACTTCAAGGTTCTGCAGGTATTTTTTGGGGGCTTTGTTAATCTCAATCAATCAATAGAGGACACAGGCAAAAAGCAAGTATAAGTTGTGGTACTTTGCTTTCAAGGAGAGATTCTGTCAGCTTGAGTTTCTCAGCCATCTTCTCCAATTCATCTGTAAGCTGCCATCAAAATACAATCTCATAAGAAATAAAAGGGAGTGATTTGCATCCAGGTTTCTTTTTTTACTAAAAAAGTACATATAGCCAGTAATTCAGAAGCATATTTCTTTCAAAGTGAAGAAATTTAGAACCCATATGAGCTGGAACACTTCATCCGTCATTTCATTTTTTTTAATGTGCCATTCCTCCCATGACCCAAGTGCGGAGGCACAAAAGAAGTATATTTCAAAATCAAGTAAATTTAACTATGTCTTAAACCCTAACAGTCACTTTAAGTTCTTGACAACCAAATAATACTCAAAAACATCACTCCATTAAACAAAATTCAATTATAGATTCAGTCTCTCCCAGAAAAGCAACCTTGTGCGACCGGGCAAAAAAACCGAAACCCGAACAACCCGAAAAACCCGAACGACAATTAGGGTAGCGATTCCCGATACCCGAAATTGTCAAGGTAGCCAATATATTCTCTGTCTCTCTCGCAACCCTAGATCCACAATTTACAAAAATCCACTCCACTGGCACCCCACTGCCGCAAGCACGTCACACCACCACCGCCCACCGGCACGGGCCATGACCACACGCCCGACAGCCCTAGACACGGGCCACCTCTAGTCCTCCACAGTCCACAAGCCCGAGCGGCTGAGCCTGACCGCTGGACTACGTCGATCCGATGGACCACCGCCCAGTCGCCCACCGACCACCGCCACCGGCTCCCGCCTGCCAGCTCCAGCAGTCCAGCTTGTCTCCTCTCGCGGCCTCGCCTGCCAACCTGCATGCTGCTCCTGTCATCATGTGTGCTGCGTCTGCAACTCTGCGTGGTGCGTGCTGCTGCTCAGCTCCTGTGTGTGGTTCCTGTGTGCTGCTCCTGTGCTCCACCACCTGCTGACTTGTGTGCTACACTGCTGCTCGCCTGCTCCTTTGCGCAATTGTGCTCCAGGAATCTTCGGCGAAGCCGTTCAAGTTCATGCAGTACTGTTCTGCATATCTAAGTATTTGTGATTTTGCGCGTGCTGTTTGTTGTATGCCTGTTAATATCGGGTACCTCATTTTAACCCGAACTCGAAACCAAAAATTATGATACCCGAAATTTCGGGTTCAAGTTCGGGTTCATCTGCTGGATACCCGAAATATTAAAAAAACCGAACAGCCCGGCCCGAAATTTCGGGTAAACCCGAATGCCCAGCCCTATACAAGACCACTAAACAAAACTATCAATAATTATGAATAACAAAAAAAACTCGGCTGATAGGGGAAAGACCGCCCCCACGGTATTATATTGAGAAGAAGCTCAATCGGAGCCTCAACCGAGCAAGGTCACGAAAGCTAGTCCCCTCGTGCAACATGAAGGACCGCCCCCACGGTATTATATTAAGAAGAACCTCAATCAGAGCCCCGACTGAGCAAGATCACGAAAGCTAGTCCCCCGTGCAACATGAAGGTCCGCCCCCTATAAGCCAGATCTTTACTTGTGCTTTGAGCCCTCCCCCAGCCCCTACACCAGGATCTGCACCCATAGGTTAGTCCATCTCGTGTGCACACAACCAGGGGAACAGCGAGTGACCTTTTTTTAACCTCAACCTGAAATTCGCTCCCACCTGAATTCGAACTCAGGACTTAAGAAGCGCTACTCAGACCACCTAACCAACTCGGCTAGAGACCCTTTCGCATAATTATGAATAACACACCTTAAAAAAACACAGCTCACTTTCTTTGGTATGAAAGAAGTGTACTGAATGTACGTCAAGGCGAAATTACATCTAATTGGAATTATCGGAGTCAAACCAAGAGAAGGAACCCAATTCTGTTATTCTGGTGTTAAATATAATTGTCATTTCAGTTGAAGCATGTCGAACAATTTAAAAGAGGCATTACCTTGGTTAATTAATTAATAAAAGGTGGCAACAGAATATGTAAATTGCAAAAACAGCCTACAAGCATGTGGATTTTAAACTTCATATTGGTAATACTGTGAAGAGTCATAAATGAAGGGAAACCAAGCTCCAAGAAATATATTTGGGGATCTAAGAATATTGTGGAAATATGATGATGCAGCCATGCAGCAGAATGTATATGCCCAAGTGTTTGCTTGGTGTCATGTTAGTTGGAAAAATGGTGTATGAGCTCAGAAGAGGACCCATGGTGGTTTGAGGCTAAAGAAATCATAGTAGAATCTTAAAAATATCTTAGAAACAAACGGATATGAGTTGTACCAACTAAAAAGATACAAGCACTAGACAACAGTACCATGGGGCCATGACATCAGGGTCTACAAGATTCTGAGCCAATGTTTCATTAGCAGAATCTGGCTGTGTTAACCAGATTTGGCAAGCATCTGTTTTCCCACAGAAATTCGACAAGGTTCCCTTGCCAAGTGAAACCATAGTCTATTTTCTTGCTAATGTTTGGACAGCCCATGGGTTTATTGGTAACAAACTTTTGGCAATGTTAATTTTTCTAAGGTTTGGTGTGCCATATTTTGCTTCAAGCCAAATATCATATAATAAGGTCCCAAAAGGGTAAACAGGCCACATGATGGAAAGTCAATGCTGCAGGTAAAAAACTGAGAGAAGGAGATTGTTGTGTAGGCAATGTATTGAGTGAATTATGGAACCAGCCGGTTACAGAATATGTAGGGAGGAGGAGCTCCTATGGCTTATAGAAATAGTGTCAGGAGTGATCTCCTCAATCAATCAAGGATCAGACCTTCCTAATGTGTCTGATGCTGATTGATCCCTACATCAATCAAGGCATCTCCTACCATAACAGCCCTGGATCCTATCTATGCAATCACATGCCATTACAGGAAGGGAATGATGCATTACAGGAAAGGAATGATGCACTACTAACACCCCCCCCCCCCCCCCCGCAGTCAGAGCATTGAAGCCTTGGACGTTCAGATTGGACCGAAATTCCGTGAAGACCGAAGTAGATAGCCCCTTTGGTGAAGATATCAGCATACTGTGAGGATGTCGGAACAAGAAGAACACGAATTTCACCGAGGGCCACGCGCTCGCGAACAAAGTGAAGATCAATCTCAATATGTTTGGTGCGCTGATGTTGGACAGGGTTGGAGGACATGTAGACAGTACTGATGTTATCACAATAAACCAAGGCTGTGCAGCGCAGGGGGACATGGAGTTCCTGAAGTAACTGGCGCAGCTAGGTGACTTCAGCAACGGCATTTGCAACAGCTCGATATTCAGCCTCAGCACTAGAGCGGGAGACAGTGTTCTGGCGCTTGGAGGACCAGGAGATGAGACTATCACCCAAAAATACAGCAAAGGCTGAGGTAGACCTGCGGGTATCAGGACAGCCAGCCCAATCGGCATCTGAGTAGACCAGCAGTTCAGTCTGTGCGGAAGGCCGAAGTAACAAGCCAAGATGAAGGGTGCCGTGCAGTGCACGTAACAAAGAATGCACTTTAGAGCTGCAAGGTGAGGCTCACGTGGGTCGTGCATATCAGGCCGTGTGAAAGTGAGATACTAGAGAGCCCCTGCAAGACTGCGGAAATCTGTAGGATCAGTCACCGGATTACCAATAGTGCCAGACAGCTTGGGATTGACATCAACAGGGGTGGAACAGGGCTTGCATTCAGCCATGCCAGCGCGGTCAAGGATGTCAATCATGTACTGACGTTGAGATAAAAACAAACCAGCAACCGTGTGTTGGACCTGCATCCCCAAGAAGTGGTGAAGTTTACCAAGGTCCTTCATAGAGAATTCCTGCTGAAGTGAGGTGATGAAGCGACGGAGAAGAACATCGGTAGAAGCTGTCAGAACAATGTCATCAACATACAGCAGTAGGTACACCATATCATCTTTGCGGTGATAAACAAATAAAGAGGCGTCAGACTTGGCTTCAACAAACCCAAGAGAGAGCAGAAAGGAGGCAAACCGATTGTACCAGGCTCGAGGTGCTTGATTAAGACCATATAAGGACCGGTTCAGACGGCACACAAAATCCGGATGAGCAGCATCAGTAAAACCAGACGCCTGTGAGCAGTAAACTGTCTCAGACAAAGTCCCATGTAAGAAAGCATTCTTGGCATCGAGCTGATGTATGGGCCAGTTGCGAGAAAGAGCTAAGGATAGGACTGTGCGCACAGTGGCTGGCTTCACAACAGGACTGAAAGTTTCATCAAAATCAATATCAGAGCGCTGTGAGAAACCGCGGAGACCGGAACCGCCCCACGGGGAAGGCGTGCTGGAGGTGATGGAGACCCAAACGCAGCTGCAGAAGTAGCAGTGCAGTCCGCCGGGAGTAGACGATATTATCGAACCGCTGTGGAGGCGGACCAGCAGGGGCATGGTCAGCGGTCGGCGTATGTCCTGGCTAGGTCGTGTGCGCAGGTGATGAAGATGACGCAGAACAGCCCTGATGGGCTGAAGAGGACCCAGGAAAAGCGACGCGTTGGGCGCCTGCCCTGGAGAACTCCCTGGCGCCGGGACTATACGACACCCGGGTGCTGTTGCAAGCGCTGTAGAGCACCCAGGCGATGTGGTCATGTGGGAGGTGTGCCAGGCGTAGGTGGTAGAGGGGCAGGCGTGGCCACACGTGGCAGTGTGGTGGTCTCCGAAAATCCAACAGGTATAGAAAAATGTGTTATTCCAATTGGAGCAGGCACGATAGGGTTAGTGTCGAGTAAAAATTCGAAAGCCTCGACGGAAGGAGGTGAAGAATGAGTGGCAAAGGGAAAGGAAGTCTCATCGAAAATGACCCGGTTGGAATGAAGGTCGAGACAACGATACCCTTTGTGATGGTCGGAGTAGCCAAGGAAGACACACAAGGTGGAACGAGGAGAGAGTTTGTGAGGGGTTGTGGCTGATAGGTTGGGATAACAGAGGCAACCAAAAACTCGTAGATGATCATAGGTGGGTGGACAACCAAAAAGGGCAAAGTGGAGGGTGGAAAAATTTAGAGTTTTGGTGGGTAGAATGTTAAGAATACGAGTGGTGGTGTTGAGGGCCTCTGCCCAGTAAGAAGGAGGAACACTTGCGTGAAATAGAAGTGAGCGCACAGTGTCGTTGATGGTACGGATGATACATTCAGCCTTACCGTTTTGGGGCGATGTGTACGAACAGGACATCCGAAGATGAACACCATGGGTAAGAAAGAAAGTACAAGCGCTGGGGTTATCAAACTCGCGGCCATAGTCGCACTGGATTCCTTGTATGGTGGTGCCAAACTGAGTATGCGCAAAGGAGAAAAAATAAGTGAGGGTAGAAAAAGTGTGGGATTTAAGTCGTAAGGGGAATGTCCACAAATAATGTGAGCAATCATCGGAATGACTAAGTAATATTTGAACCCAAAAATGCTTGGGACGGGTGAGGTCCAAAGGTCACAATGGATTAACTGAAAATTTCGTGTGGCACATGATGAAGACACATGAAATGGAAGACGGGTGTGGCGACCTAACTAAAAATTTCGTGTGGCACGTGATCACTAGCAGTTTTATTACATGAAATCCCGGAATCTGCTAGTTTGGATAGGGCTTCATGACCGGGGTGCCCGAGGCGCTGATGCCAAAGTGACGAGGATGTGGTGGCATGGAAGGTGGAGGCCCGCAGCTGTAGAGGATAGAGCGGGCCGGAGCTGTCACAGCGGACGATCTCTCTACGGGTGCGTAGATCCTTCACAGAGCAGCCAAGAGGGTCAAATTCCACATAACAATTATTGTCAGAAGTAAACTGGCGTACAGAAATTAGGTTCTTGATGAGACTTGGTGAGACAAGAACGTTATTAAGACGAAGGGAGTCAGAAAGAATGGTGGAACCAGTGGAGGTAACGAGAATGGAGTTCCCGTTACCGACAATAATTGAAGAAAGGGATGATGTGAAGGAAATAAATGGGAGTACCAGCATCAGAGGACATATGTGTGGTGGCGCCGGAGTCGAAAAACCACTCGTTTTGGCGCGGTGGTTGAAGTGTCATGGTGCTGAAGCTGGAGAGGAGCGCCTGCTGATCCCAGGATGGAGTGGTGGTAGTCGGAAATCCTGGCGGCGATGGTGTAGACCATGGTTGTTGTGGCGCCCCTGGCCAGGGACCTTGAATGCCAGCGATCAAGGATTGAGGCAGGGGAGTGGCCGACTGTTGATGTGGCGCTGAGGGAGCAGTCGGCATCCTGGGTCCGGGCCACATCTGAATAGACCCGGACCAAGGATTGTAGAAGCTGGGCCAGGTGTTGGTCGATGTAGACCCCGGCCCATGTTGTTTGGTGGGAGGACCAGAGCGACGCCCGCCTTTCTTGCCGCCACGCGTCCCGCACTTGGGGTTGCTGGGGGGATGATGTGGAGGCGGTGGCTCCGGCTTGTTGGTCGGGGGCTTGTCGGTGGTAGTGGCAAGAAGAACAGAAGTTAGGACTATGGAGTGATGCGCAAAGGTGAGCTCCTCAAGCAGCAGATCATTCCGTACCTCCAGGAAGGTGGGGAGAGATCGCCCGCGTCGAAGATGAAAACCAATGCTGGCGAAACGCTCATTGAGACCGCGGATGACGTTGAGGACGAGAGTGCGATCAGGGACCGGCTCGCCGGGATCGCTGAGGGCGTCAGCCATCCCTTTGAACTTGCGGCAGTAGTCGGTGATGGAGAGGTCGCCTTGGCGGAAGTTGCGAAACTCCGCGTCGAGGAAGAGGGCCCATGTCTCGCGATTTCCGAGAAACTGGGACTCAATGGCAAGCCAGGCGCCGCGAGCAGGGACGTCGCAGATGAGCACGGCATCGGCAAGTTCGGTAGTGATGGTGTCAACGATCCACGACTTGACGACGCAATCCATCTGCACCCAATCAGGAGAGGAGGGCACAAATGTGTCGATGAGTACGTGGTCGGTCAGCGTGTACCTGCCGACGACGAGAAGGAAGTAATCGCGCCGTTAGGATCGGACTGGGTGGAGTTAACAGCACCGCCGTCGTCGAGAAGAGGCCCAGCAGCGGCGCGAGCCTGGGCTGCGCACGCTAGGGCAGCACGGATGCGGGTGTCAACAGCGTCGCGCTCCCTGGTGGCTTCAGCGGCTTCGCGCTCGGCCTCGCGAGCCAGCAAAAGAGTCGCGTCGCGAGCCCGTTGGGAGGTGAGGATGCGCAGGTCATCTTCGGGGCCACCAGTGGTGTCCATGGCAGGGACGCTGCTAGAGGCGTCGATGACACCAGCCATCGCGAGATAGTAGAGGTGCAGCGATGAATGTGGGGGCGCGTAGAGGGTTGCAGCGCTGGGGCGGCGCGCTAGAGAGCGAAAGAGTGAGCGGGAAGAACCCGGACTCGTGATACCATGAGAGAAGGAGATGTGTTGTGTAGGCAATGTATTGAGTGAATATGGAACCAGCCGGTTACAGAATATATAGGGAGGAGAAGCTCATATGGCTTATAGAAATAGTGGCAGGAGTGATCTCCTCAATCAATCAAGGATCAGACCTTCCTAATGTGTCTGATGTTGATTGATCCCTACATCAATCAAGGCATCTCCTACCATAACAGCCCTGGATCCTATCTATGCAATCACACGCCATTACAGGAAGGGAATGATGCATTACAGGAAAGGAATGATGCACTACTAACAAAAACAGTTCACGTTATCACAACATTTTATGGGAACAAATTCAATTTGTGAATTTTATGTAGAAAAAATCCTTTGAGCAGCCTTAAAAGAACGAGGTCTTGACAGAACAAGTTTTCTGAAGCAAAAAACAAAAGAAAAGAAAAGGAGATGGAGGAAAGGGATAATCATACATTGCCTCAAGATTGGCAAGAAATTTCTGTCCTGCGGTGACATTAGCCAGTTCAAAAGTCAAAAGCTACCAAACCGAGTAAAACAGTTTACTGTTTCTAAATGCCCAAACACGTCCAAATCTTTGGACTCAAACTACAGTGGCGCACACCAAGGTTTGTTTTTTATCTTTTTCTTCTTTTGAGGAATCTGGTCAAACCCAGCTCATTCGCTCACCACAAGTTGGCTATTTTCCACAATCACCGTCACTTTGAGATGCATCCAAAGGGGATAGATATTCCTAAAATAGAAACAGACTATTCTTCCTTTTTTTTCTCTCACCAAGCTCTCTTTCTCTCGGGATTAAAGACTATATTATCCACACGGTAGCACGATAGATTGTACTAAAGCAATTGGGGATTACCTCCTCGACGGCTTTCTCCCGCGCCCTCTCCGACAAGCGCAGTGCGCGTATCTCCGTCTGTGCCTCCCCAAGCTCCCTCTCCTTGTCTGACACCAGCAAAAACCGCACACAAATAAATCCTCGCTCCAAAACAAAACACTAGATACCACTGCAATGAAGAAAATCAAAGCACGAAATGAACAGACAGATCAATAAACCGACCCCTGAGCTCGTTCTCCAGGCGGGTGAGCTCGACCCTGACGGGATCCGAGCCGTGCATCAGCGCCATGAACTCGTCGGCATCGAGGCTGGCCCGCACAGGTCCCCTTCGGCGCGAGGGGGCCCTGGGCGCCGCCGCATTCCCGTCTTCGCCGCCGTCGGTCATACCAGATCTGAGCCCCCGGCGCCGCGCCTCAGCTCCCCAACCCGCCTCGCGTCCGCCGTCCTCGGAGACACCGATGCCGCGCCTCCGGCGCCGAAATCGAGCAACGGTTTCCGGCGGCTCCCCGGCCCTGCCGGATCAGGGAAACCCTAGCTCCGGCGCCCGCGTGGCCGCGTCACTGTGCCCGCCCGGCGGCTGTGTGCGAGAGTAGAGTGCGTGTCGGTCTAGCTGCTGCGGTTGCGGTTGTCTTGTGGAGCTGTTAAGATGCGGTTTAAAAAAAAACTCGGGTGGCGAAGGAGCAAGGGACGGGACAGGTGGAACTTTTTGGATTTATCTTAAGAGAAAAGAGTACTGTAGTAGGGCTTAGACAGGGATTAGGTCCGAGCTAATCAGTAATCACGAGTTCACGACAGGACTAGACGCATTTCCACGACCCACTGTTTGACTAGGCGCTTTTTTACTGTCGCTTGCAACATAAACAAGGGTTTAAAAGCACGCTTTGAAAGTTTTTTTAATAATGAAATAAGATTTCAGCTTCTACTTTCTTGAGGAGAAAGTAAACAGCTCTTCAAAACAAATAAAGCAAGGTTTCAATTCAACTCCACAAGTGTTCAAACTCCACCTAAAGAAAGGAGGAAAAGAAGCTAAGCTTTAATTCTGTATGTGAATTTTGAATTGAACTTTACAAAAACCTTAATGATTAGGCTATCTCCAATCACATCCCTTATTCCACCTCATATTTCAAACTACACTATGCTAATAGTGTCATTTACAGTGCAAAACAGTGTTTTACACGACCAAATACACGATCGGTTGGATACATCCTTACGAACCCCAACAATGTGCATCCATTCTTGAGGTTTGATCTCGCTTCTTCTTTATGTACTAGGGAACATTATCGAATTCAAACTTTTCCCCCGAAGATAACCTACAAAAAACATGTTAAATGTAGGATTATCAAATGTTGTATTATTTCTATTCAACCACACAACCCAACATAAAACCAATAACTCCTACATATATTTGGTTTCTAAGTTTCGAACATTCAACCAAGAACCAAACATGTTCGTAAAGCTAGAGAGGGACTAAATTTCAGAAGGTTATATAAATTGTATTCTAAATAGATCTTGTAAGGTAGTAATCGAAGAAAACATGTTGTATTGTTTCCATTAAACTAAAAACAACAATTAATGCACCTTACTTGTCAGGGTTTGGGAAAAGTCATACCCTCATATACTAACAAAACATCTTTCAAATATGCCAATAGAAGAAATTACTAAGAGGTTGGCTATTATCGGACGCGTGATGTGGAGGTCGTTCGTCCCGGGACCTATCTTGGCTACCTTAGCTCTAACTAAGGTAGGGGTCCACCAAGCTAGAACACTTGATGTCAGGGGGCAGGTATATAAGGTTGTTCTAGCTACCACATCCAAACAAACGGCTAAAGCCTAGGACTCTAGGGCCTCGGTACACTCTAGAATTCGGGTGCTCCTAGATTTAGCTCTCTCATTCGCTTGGGTGCTATTATAGGCCCTTAGGTCTGTAGGCTTAGGAATTACTACTAATGGCCTTATGGCCAGGTCTCGAGGCCCTCTCGGGCTCGGCCCATCTTGAGGACAGTAAAAACTCTTAGTTCAGCCAATCCTGAGATCAATAAAAACTCTTGATTCAGCCAAGTATGGAAGCAATCACAAAACAAAAATAATATGGTTGGCCCCTACCACTAGGGCAGGATGACCCCTGAAGGTATGGTGTTACGTTCAAACTCTACCCTAGACAACCTTGTGGATGTGGTGGTCGAGATAAGGCTCTCATCCAACACATTGAATGTGATGGATGATGTTATAGTCAAATAGGCACAGTGTTGCCATGACATAGGTAGCAAGTGTACTCAAGACCACTATTATGTATGTGTCATCATCCCTGTAACCACATTTGAACACTCCATAGTACCAAGAAGCATTATAAAGACATGCATCTATGACAAGTCATATCTGCCACTACAACAAAACACCCTCAACATCATGGCATGAGCAAGACATTGGCACTGAGTACGATTGGACAACCATGACAAGATAGGAGCTATTGAGTCTATTAGGCTGGACCTACCATCTAGTAGACATGTAACCCTCTTTATTTCTTTGATCTATGAAAAGAGTGGAGAAACATAGAGAAAAGAATCTAGGCAAGAGAGATTTGATCCGATCATGGTTGAATTTGATCAACTTTTAAAAGGCAGACATAAAGCTGAACTAGAGACCGATTTTTCTAGAACTCTCACTAAAAGCAAACATGGAGGGAGAGTTAGGAGGTCATGGTTCTTAGTTGATATTTGAGCTTATAATCTTCTTGGCCTTTGTGATCATCAATCTATTATACACAAGAGAACATAGGATACTACATGTATCATGATCTGAACCTTTATAAATTGTTTGTGTGCCAGTAGCCAGGTTGCACTTAGGATTAGCATCCATCCAACCTACATGCCTTGCTCTATCCATATACTTTGTCCACTCTTTTTGGTATGCGCAATACCTTGGTGTCGTACCACCATGACATTTAGTGTGCAGGTTGGGGCAAACCCCTTTCTTGGATTTTGGTGCACTTTGATGGGCTATGCAACCATGGAGTCACTATCACATTCAATCAACAAAGCAGTCATTTGTAACACATACTCCACCAACTCTAATTGTGAGTCAAGACACATACGGTGTTGCAATCCTATTTAATTTTGTCGTGTGGTGTTGTAAACCCTAGAATCTAACCTCTAAAACTCTAGACACTTGAGAAATAATAAAGGGGTCATTTTAATTATGTATCTTATTAAAAAGGCATATTTCTTTTAAATAAATACCAAATAAATACATGGAATTGTGATCATGCTAGGACTCCCTTGTTTGTGCACCAAGCTCAAACTTAGGTTTAAAACAAATTTAGCTTAAAATTCAAATTTGAACCCTGAAAAAATATGGGAGAAAAAGAGTTAAAAGAATGGAATGGTAATAATAATAATAATGATGAATAATAATATTATGGCAAGCAGTAGAAGCATTATTCCTATTAGATTTGTGTTTGATATTTGAAGCTGAAGTTCAAACAGGAATTTAAATTTGAATGGAAGTTTTGAATTTGGAAAAGAAAGGATAAAATAAGAAAAGAGAAAAGAGAAAGGAAAAAAAGGAAAAGACCACCTGGGCCGGTTTCCTCATACCTATGCCCAGTTCAAAGCCACCAGCCGCACGGTCCCAGTCGGCCGCTCGGCCCAACTCCCTTCCACGCGCGCCTGTGGCACCCTATCACCTCTGCGTTGACGGGTGGTCTCGCCTCGTCAGAAACCCTTCGCACGCGCCGGTGAGAACCCGGACACCGACCGGTGGGGCCCTGGTGTCATCCACCCATCCTCACACATACGCATCGGACTTCTGCCTCTGTCATGGGGGCCCACTGTCCAGATTCTTCATCTCCACTCAACAACAAACTCCGTCGCTCTGTTCAATCCGCAAAACTCGGATCAAAGCCGGTAGGATTCCCTAGATCCGCCTCGGACTCTCCTTGCTCCTATATATGCCTGCCGCGACCGCGCCTCCGTTGTTCCGCCTTGCCCACCCCATAGCTCAGCCCTTGACCTTGGTACGCCATTGTCGTTGGTGGGAGTAGCCGAAGCCGCGAAGCCCATGATCATGCCCACGAAATTCATGTGGCCTCGGTAAGTGGCCGTGGGAATTCACCTACAAGTTTGGGTGCTCGACTTGAAGACCGCAGGCAGGGAACAGGGGTGGCACTGGAATTTCTCGCCGGAAGGCGGGCATTGCCCTGTTTCTGCCTTTGCCGTGGTTGGGATTCTCTGCTACGTTAAACACCGGTGAGTTGTCCCTAACCTATTCGCAAGAAGCTCTATGTTGTGTTGCGCTAGGGCCATATGGGATGGTTCATCAAGCGCCAGGATGTATGGTCGCTGGTGCTGCGTCGCAGCGGTCAACGTGTGCCATGGAGCTAGGCAGCCAAGGGAAGAAGATGAGTCCCTAGCCATCGATCGGCTAACGAATGTCCTGGAAAATAGTGCAGGGATGCCCTTGGTCAAGTAATCAGGAAAGCTAGGTGAAAGTCGCCTAGAGAAGGGGTGAATAGGCGAAACCTGAAAATTATAAACTTTGAACACGCGCTTTACCCGGGGTTAGGGTTAGAAATAAATAATAGTGAATTTGGAGTGCGAAAGATAGTTCTTCTTGCTATGAGTTGCTCAATTAATGCGAATAACTTTGGGAGCCAACTCAAAAGATTGTGAGCAAGAGAACTTTAAAGGGGAGAGGGAAGAAACAAATCGAATGATGAAGATCAACACAAATGGACAAGGTGATTTGTTTCTCGAGGTTCGGTTCCAAAGAACCTACTCTCCGTTGAGGAGGCCACAAAGGCCGAGTCTATTTCAACCATTTCCCTCTCTCGATCGGTCACTTAGACCGGTTGCGTGCTTCTTCTCAATCTCATGGGTCACTAAGACCCCGCAAGGATCACCACACAATTAGGTGTCTCTTGCAAACTTTACAAAACACTTAGAGAGTTTAGAGAGAGAGATGAAGAAAGCAACCAAGCAGCAAGAGCAACAATTGAAACACAAATCACCCTCTCTCAAGTCACTAAACACTTTAGATCACTTGACTTGATTTTGGCACTTGGAGAGGATTGGAGGCTTTGAGTGTGTCTTTGGAGTGTATTGGTTGCTCTTGTATTAAATGTACCGAGTGGAAAGCTTGGATGGCTTGAATGGTGGTGGTTGGAGGGTATTTATAGCCACATCCACTATTCTAGCCGTTGGGTGAGTTCTCTGTCGATGGGCACACCGGACACTGCATTGTTCGCTGTCCGGTGAGTGCCACGTCAGCCGATCGTTAGGGTTTGGAGTTGTTGACCGTTGAAGTCGTCTGTCCTTTTGGTGCACCGGACAGCCCGGTGGCACACCGGATAGTCCAGTGCGATCTGACATCGTAGACTGTCTTCTGACTTCTGATGCTTTAGACTGCGGCGCAGTCGACCGTTGGGCGAAGATGACCGTTGCTCGTGGTCTCACCAGACAGTCCGGTGCACACCGGATAGTCCGATGAATTTTAGTGGACGAGCGCTGAGAATTCCCCAGAGTGGCCAGTTCGCGGAGTGCTCTAGCTTGGGCACCGGACAGTCCGGTGTGCGACATGCTGCAACAAGTCTATTTTGCTTCAAACTTGTAGAATTGCCCCAAGGTCTTTTTATTTGTATGTGTATATGAACTTTATGCACCTGTGATAATATCAACTAGGCAAACTAGTTAGTCCATAAGGTTTGTGATGGTCATCAAACACCAAAATAATAGTGAATTCGGAATGCGGAAGATAGTTCTTATTGCTATGAGTTGCTCAATTAATGCAGATAACTTTGGGAGCCAACTCAAAAGATTGTGAGCAAGAGAACTTTAGAGAGAGGGGAGAGGGAAGAAACAAATTGAATGGTGAAGATCAACACAAATAGACACGACGATTTGTTTCTCGAGGTTCGGTTCCAAAGAACCTACTCCACGTTGAGGAGGCCACAAAGGTCGGGTCTATTTCAACCCTTTGCGTCTCTCAGTCGGTCACTTAGACCGGTTGAGTGCTTCTTCTCAATCTCACAGGTCACTAAGACCCTGCAAGGATCACCACACAATTAGGTGTCTCTTGCAAACTTTACAAAACACTTAGAGTTTAGAGAGAGATGAAGAAAGCAACCAAGCAGCAAGAGCAACAATTGAAACACAAATCACCCTCTCTCAAGTCACTAAACACTTTGGATCACTTGACTTGATTTTGGCACATGGAGAGGATTGGAGGCTTTGATTATGTCTTTGGAGTGTATTCTTTGCTCTTGTATTGAATGTAGAGAGTGGGAAGCTTGGATGGCTTGAATGGTGGTGGTTGGAGGCTATTTATAGCCCCATCCACTATTCTAACTGTTGGCTGAGTTCTTTGTCGATGGGCACATCGGACAGTCTGGTGGTGCGCCGGACACTGCACTGTTCACTGTCCGGTGAGTGCCATGTCAGCCGACTGTTGGGGTTTGGAGCTATTGATTGTTGAAGTCGTCTGTCCTTTTGGTGCACCGGACAGTCCGGAGCAATCTGCCATCGTAGTCTGTCTTTTGACTTTTGTCGCTTCAGATTGTGGCGCAGTTGACCATTGGGCGAAGCTGACCATTACTCGTGGTCTCACCGGACAGTCCGGTGCACACCAAACAGTCCGATGAAATTTAGTGGACGAGCGCTGAGAATTCCCGAGAGCAGCTAGTTCGTGGAGTGCTCCAGCCTGGGCACGGGACACTGTCTGGTGCACACCAGACAGTCCGATGCGCCACAGGTTGCAGCAAGTCTGTTTTGCTCCAAACATGTAGAATTGCCCCAAGGTCTTTTTCTTTGTATGTGTATATGAACTTTATGCACCTGTGAAAAGATCAACTAGGCAAACTAGTTAGTCCATAAGGTTTGTGATGGTCGTCAAACACCAAAATCGATTATAGAAAATGTTGAGGCCATTTCCCGTTCACTAGGGATAGATTACCTTACCCAAAAGGGGCAAGCGGGGAGGCGTCGCTGCTAGAGTATAGGGAGGTTCTTGGGTCGAACTGCTGCAATGGCAATTTGGACGAGGGATTCCTATGCTTCCTTCATCCTGAAACAGTAGTGGGTATTCTCGAACTAGTGGAACTTTGAAAAGTCCTCGTAGTGCTACCCTGCTTAGCTACCTCGGTAGAGGTGTATGGGGTCCGATCAACCATGTGGAAAATGGGTAACGCGACTTGTGGGTAAATATGTGCAACCTTTACAGAGTGTAAAACTGGTATATCAGCCGTGCACACGGTCATGAGCGGCTCGAACACTCACATGATTAACTTATGGAATTAAACTCAATTTGTTATTGCATTGCATTGTGGGTGTTATTATCAATTGTGATCTCTTATGTAATTGGGTTGGTATCTACTTTTACCTAGTAACTGCTAATAAATTTTTGACCAACTCTAAAAGCAATGCTCAGCTTTAACCATCTCCTTTGGTAAGCCTTACACTTCACATGAGCTCCCACCTTTGGTGAGTTCATACACATTATTTCCCACAACTTGTTGAGCGATGAACGTATGTGAGCTCACCCTTGTTGTACTCACATCCCCCAGGTCAAGGACAGGTACCACAGGATGAGGCACATGAAGGATGCTGTGATGAGTTCGTGAGTGGTCCAGGTCATCGTCTCCCAGTCAACTATGGTTGCTGGATCGTTGTCTTCGTATGATGTAATTATTTAACTATTTTGTATAGAACTTTGTTATATATTAAAGATGTGACATTCGTTTCTGTACCATGAGTCATCATATATGTGAGACTTGATCCCAGCACACTTGGTGAAGTTCGTGCCTGGGTTTTGGTACCCCCTAAAATCCGGGTGTGAGAGAAGTGGTATCAGAGGAATGTTGATTGTAGGATGAAACCTAGATAGAACTGGATAACCCTTACCTACTTACCTTGCTACTCTGATTCATTCTAATTTTTTCTTAATCTTTTCTCATCTATTGTTGCTTTACTCTGATTATTCTTACCTTTTCTCTTCCAAAGACAAAAGTGGATTTCACACTTTGAAATCATGTACCTAAAGTGACCTTTAGGAATAGGAGACCTAATCTTAAGAACAAAAACAAAACTATTTTTGTAGATATCTATACGCTTGGATGCTTGTTCTTATGATAACTATTTGATTTGGTTCTTTGATCGAGTGTGATGAGTTGTGGAGTAATGTCCATAATTGCATCTGCATATACATCTAGGCATAAAAAATGTTTATAAAATAAGTAAACAACCTATATTATTCCCCAATAAAATGTATCTAGTATCAGATTCATCTCATCTTAACAAATTCTATCTTATCCTTGAAAATTCATCTTAAAAGCATGGTCGTCCCGAGACACAAAATAACAGATCAAAGCTCTGCCTAAGATCCTTCAGTTTATGACCAGCTATTAGGCTATCTATTCTACCTACTAAATTATTCCCCCTTGCAAAACTATCTTACCATACGTCTCTAACTCAAATGGTTAATACCAGGAGGGGAGGTGTTTATCTACCCGCACGAATTCGTCGAAGAAGGGCTGTAGCTAATCCGGAACCAGAAATGAATCCTCCTCCGAATTCCTCGCCTGTTGATGACGTGACTGCTGCTCAAATGTGATTATTACAATAAATGACTAACACGATGACAGAAATGCAAGCACAAATCCACCAAGAACGACAGGAAATGCGGCAAGAACATCAGGAAATGCGCCAAGAGCGGCAGGAACGACAGCAACTACCACCTCCACCACCACCAGCTCCGCCCAGGGATAAGCACCAAGAGTTATGAGTCATAAGCCACCTACATTCTCTAATTCCTCGGATCCACTACAAGCTGATGAATGGTTAAAGTCCATGGACAAGATGCTCAATATAGCTCAGTGCACTGACAGGGAGAAAGTGCTATATGCATCGGGTTGCCTTACTGGCCCCGCTGCGGATTGGTGGGATGCATACTGCGCTGCTCACGCTGCTGCAAACACCATTACCTGGGGCAAAATTCTCCACTCACTTCAGGAATTACCATATTCCTGCTGGTCTTATGAAATTGATATATCAGCCGTGCTCACGGTTATGAGCGATCTTGGGAGCTCCATTGATTAGAGACACATTGATCAGAGATACTTTGTTCAAGGATGATGATGAGGATAATGCTGGTTTCTATGGTGATTATGATTATGATTATGATTATGGTTTCTAGTATTCTTTCCGTTTGGAAAGAGTACTTTTGGGTTAACAACTTGGGTTAATGCTAAAACCTGGCTCTCTACTAGTAATAATTACCTAACCAACTAAAAGCAATTGTTTGATCTTAACCACACATAAAGCTAGTCCACTACAGTCAAACGGGACAATTGTTGAGTATGTTGATGTGTACTCACCATTGCTTTACACACCAATCCCCAGGTTGTCCACATTGCAACCACTGCTCAGGAGAAGATGAAGTCGTGGTGGAGGATTTCCAGGAGTTCCAAGAGTATGAGGAGTTCTAGGCGTGGGTTAGCGGCAAACCCCCAGTCGGCTGCCTGTGAAGGTCGTGTTTAGCTACGTTTTGTTTTCGCACTTTGATCTATGTTAATGACTATGTGGATGTCTCAGACATCATGATGTAATCATACTATTACCCTCTTTTATATTATTATTATTATTATTATTATTATTATTATTTGAGCATTGTGTGATGATGTCCGGTTATGTAATTGCTATGTACGTGAATTGCTGATCCTGGCACGTACATGCTTCACATTCGGTTTACCTTCTAAAACTGGGTGTGACATAAGTGGTATCAAAGCCGTGCTGACTGTAGGACCACTAACCTAGAGTAGAATGGTTGTTCTAAGGATTATAGACCCCTATTCTCACCTTGACCTTGGCGCCACTTCAAAAGTTGGTCATTTCAACCAATTCTATGTTCTATTATATATATTATGCCTTGTTGAAAATTTTGTTTTATTCTATTTCCTAATTTTTTATAGTCTACTTGTTGGTCGTATTAGTTCTGTTCTTACTCTTTTGCTTACGATGTCTTTTGTAGATGACTCGTCTTAGACACACAACATGGAAGTCAGTCATTTCTTTCTTGCCATCTTGTCTCGCGGAGTGTCCGCTTTGTCGCCTGGTGACTGGCTAGTCTAGCCATTTAGAGAGGTTGCACCACCGCCTGCACGAGGAGCAGGAGTGTCGACGACACGAGCTGGAGCAGCATGGCTCTTCTTCCTCGCCTCAGCAGAAGGTAGAGTCTACGAGGCGCTGCTCTCCTGTGCCCCCGCTGGAGGCACCCCCTTCACCACCATTGGGCGTCCCGACCTCTAGAGTAGCTACTAGAGGAGACCCCGACGACGGAGGCGACGACGACAGCAGCTCGAGCCACAACACCGACTGTTGGGGACTTGCTCTCAAATGCTATAAATTGAGAACAAGACAACACCAAAACAAGTTATTTGTTAATGCCCTTCGTACTTCTAAGCATTATTTCCCCAAGGATATAATGATCTTCGGACGAAGGTCATGAAGGACATACCTTCATCATCTCATCATACATATATGTATTAATATTAGCAACGAATGGAGCATGTAAAGCATAAGAAACAATGTAAATAATAACATTATCATATATATTTCTCAGTACATAATTGTAAGTTAACATAAGGACAATATTGAATAACATTTGGTGCCTTCAGCTTGACAGAAAACAAAGGTACGAGCGTGACGCAAAAGCAAATGCCAAATCAGCGTGAACAGTACGGGGGTACTGTTCATCTATTTATAGGCACATGATGCAGCCTGTGAGAAATTACATTCATGCCCTTTACATTTATTATTAACTCATGTACAATTCTATGAGGACTAGATAGCCTTTTCCCTATTTAAGTCGGTTCCTTTTTTCGCCATTTAGCCAAAGCTTTCTTGCACATAGCTTCGGGATTGACTCGACCTTCGTCCCGGTCATGCTTTCCGTACTATATATGCTTTTGACCCAAGTCCGAAGGTACCTGTTTATATATCACACTCGGAAAATATTGTTAAATCACATTTTTGAGGACCTTCGGAGAACGAAGGCCCCCAACAGTAGCCCCTCGCAATATTAATTTGTTTAGAATAACAAATTCAGATTGCGATATGGACGAAGGCCCTAAGCCGAAGGTCCGAAAAAACACCTTCCCTTTGCTAGAATAGCAACAGTCAATGACAGACGGGGCCCTCCAGCTTGGAGCGTGCTGGGCGTATAAATAGGATCTCACACTGCTTGCATTTGATACACTGCTTGTGCCATTTGCCTTATTTTCTCAATTTGTTAACTTGTGCTTACTTGCGCTTGATAGCTCTCAAGCTTTTTAGCTTCGGTATGAAGGACACATTTTCGTCATTTCCGAAGATAAGATGTCTCAAGACAAGAAGACAGTTGCTGAGACGAAGCTAGCCGAAGAGGAGAAGCTTCTTGAGGAGAAGACTGCTAGATTTGTTGAGTCAATAACGAAAACGAATACAAAGAAGATTACTAAAGAAATTCTAGAAGGCTTGTCTGAAGATACTGATGATAGTGACAACTATGATGTGGAGAGTGGGGGCGAAGACTCTGAAGATCGGCCCTGGCAACCAAGTCATGCAGTCTTCGGGAAATCAACTATCAAACAGAGTCATCTTGATAATATGAGAGGAAGGTATTTTCGAGATATGTCTATTGTGAGGGCTGATGCAGACAGAGTCATTCCTGCTCCCGAAGAAAACGAAGTTGTGATCTTTCGAAGCTTCTTCAAAGCTGGACTTCGGTTCCCGTTGAGCAGATTTGTGGTTGAAGTTTTGAAGACGTACCAGATTTTTCTTCATCAGATCACTCCTAAAGCAGTTTATAGAATGGGGATCTTCGTCTGGGCTGTGAGGAGTCAAGGTCTAGAGCCAAGTGTAAAATGTTTTTGCAGCATGCACGAACTTACGTACGAGACGAAGCCCTAGGGTAAAGAACAATATCATAACAATTTTGGGTGCTAAAGCTTCATTGCTCGTTCTGGCGCCAGCTACCCGGTGCCAACGTTTCAGAAGAGGTGGCCCGTGGCCTGGATGGAAGAGTGGTTTTACATGAAAAATGATTTGAAGGCAAGAGAAGATATTAAAGAAATCATCATGCGACCCATTTGGTCTCGCTTCGGCCTCCGAAAGCCGAAAGTAGAAATTGATGAGGCAGCCGAAGCATGCCAAAGGGCCTTCAGCACAGTTTGCTCTTTTATTGGGACAAGAGACATAGTTAAAGAACATGTAGCCTACAGGATACGACCACTGATAGACAACTGGGAAATGCCAAAAGAATCCATCACTAACCCTAGCGAAGGTGGTCTGGTTCGATTGAAATATACCTTCAGGTTTGGAGACCAGTTTATTGAACCAGATGATGACTGGCTGAAGTGTGTTGAAAATACTAGTGATGAGCTACTTGGAGCATACTCCAAGTCTAAAGATAATGCACTATCTGCGGTCTTTGGGAGCCGAAAAAAGAAAAGATTAAATAGGGTTTTTGATGCTATTGGATTTGTGTACCCTGACTATCGCTACCCGCCACGGGGGCAGAAAAGAAAGGGTGCAACTTCTGGAAAGGTTGCTGCTTCGGCTGCTCTAAGCGAGCCTACGCCGAAGAGGAAAAAGTTGAAGGTCCTTACCCACCGACCGCGCTACATTGTATCGGCCATAGTGCCTGAGTTTGGCAGGGAAACTTCTTCAGCTGCTATTCCAAAGGAACCAATTCCTTCACAGAAAGTTGAGGAACCGGCCACCTTGCCGAAGGCAACTTCAGCCAAGTTAACTGAGCCAAAAACTAATAAAGCTGAGGAATCAAGAATCGAGGGAACAAAAACATTAGAAGTTTTAAGCCTTTCGGTAGAAGTGACAATGCTGAAGGCACAAAAAAGGTCTTGTGGTGACTCCCAAGAGAAAAAGGATGGCCAATGTACTAGATGTGCTGGAGACGATAAAGGCTTCAAGCTCTACTCTAGGGAAAATTGCCAAGGCTTCGAAAGTGCAAATTGAAACCGAAACAAAACCGACCAAAGCCGAAGCTACAATGAGCCAGGCTAGCGTCGAAGCTGGGCCTTCAGAGCCTGCCAAGGAGAAACCCTTGGAAACTGGAGAAAAGGCACAGGAGGAAGAAGCTATAGAACAGATTTTGCCTGAAAAAGCTGCAGCTCCTACTCCCAAAGCACCTTCCGAAGACCTTGATTATATTATTCGACATGCTTCGGGAAAAAGATTATCTGAAGAAGAAATTTTTGAAGCTAAACACTATGCCCGAGAACTAAAGTACTCGAAAGGGGCCTTAGTGTTTAATGGTACAGATGAAGATGATTTCTTGTATTGCCTCCCAAACAGCAAAGAATTATCCGTCTGCCGGGAAATGGCCAGAAGTATGGGGTTTCCGAAGCTTGAAGCTGGCCTCTGTGCCATGACGAAGGACGATCTTGCGGATAGCCTTGCATACAATAGTCTGAAGGTACAAAAATTGTGAATTTTGAAGTTTATGAATTTTGAATTAGTCTTTTGTTCTTATGTTAATCCATTCATTCTTTTGTATAGGGCTTAATACTTAGCAACGTCTTAAGGGCACAAAAGAATGCTGCAGATGAGAGCTGCATTATTGCTCTCAACAATTTTCGAACAGAGGTTATCAAGCTGAGAAACGAAGCCTTGGAAAAAGACAAAATTATACTTACATTGGTGGACAAAGTAAAGGTGGATGAAGCTAACTTCAAGGCTCAATCTAAAATCCAAAGGAACGAGATTGAAAACCTTTAAAAACAACTGACTGAAGCCAAATTAAAATGCGCTGTTGCCGAAGCTGACCGAGATGCCAGTGAGTACTAGAAAAATTATTTTGAAAAAACAGTTGCAGAGCTTCGCTCATCAAAAGAAAGATGTTTTGAAAAATCTGTAGAATGCGTTAAAAAGATAAAAACTAGCTTCGCCAACGTGGGCGCGTACTCGAGCGAAGACAATTTCATAAGGGGCGATCCTGAGGGCGTAATCGAGTGGATCAGCGGTGAAGCCGAAGCTTTTGAAGAGATATTGAGTGACCGCAGGGACGTCTGTGCTTTTCTGGAGCGAGGGGAATTACAACTATTTTGGAGAAGGCATGGTGCGAATGAAGCGTCCCGATCCTTTGGGACTCAAATGTGATACAATTACTAGTCCCAGGAGGCTAGTAATCACATTCATTACTTCAAATAGTTACAGAGTCTGAATAATGTTATTACAATACCGGGGATACAAGCTCGAAAGTGAGCCGAAACAAAATAAAGCGCAGTGGAAGATAAAATAGCCCAGGCCACAGGCAGAACTGGGTGAAGACACAACCCCATCAATCAAGCATAGCAGAAAAGAAGTCTTCAGCTGCTGAAAAACATAAATAAATCTGGGTGAATACACTAGGTATTCCGCAAGCCCACCCGGCTCCCGTAAAGAGAAAGTGACATATATTGTACATGCTTATTGTGGTGGAGTTGAAGTCACTCATACTTTTTCAGAGAAAGGCAGTACTCAATAGTTAGGGTTTTCCCAAAACAATAGAAGTAACACTTGCTTGACTACCACTGGGCTTCCCGCTCCCGTGGTACTACTTTCTTTCCAGAACATACACACACATTTCCCTGTTCCCAGTTGTAGTAGAAAACACTAATTGTCATACCATACCAGACTCGTCCATACCAGTGGACACGGACTATTCGAATAGGTTTAGACTCTGCGCAGAGGGGTACACTTTACCCACTAGTCCGGCTCTGCGATCTCATGGCCAATGAGACCCGAATCCGAAACTCTTTCCTTCCTTGTACGTCCGAACCTTAATGGTTATACCGGAAGGAGTCAGGCCACCACCATGTCCAAACCGGACAAAACATTCCCCTTCCTTATCCTCCTGGTGCTACCCCAGCCTTCATAACCCTGGGGTGGGACCGTACGAGTTCAGATTGAGTGGCTGCCCACACAACCTCGAGTGGTTGTACTTTTTGGGAGTACAGGTAATGAAAGATGACAAACCGGTCCTTATATGAGAGGACGATCCTTCTGCTCACGCCTAAACCAGCTGAGCCAACACCTTAGGCCCTCCCCTAAACCAGGGAGTCCCTGATCATCCCACTTCACTAGGTGATGAGGGTGAGTACCCATCATCGCACTCTTTTTGGAAAACATTTCACTTATACCCCTTTTTACTTGTCCCATATCTTTAATCGAAATAATAGTTAATGCGGGCTCTCTCATGCTTACCATGCAATTCGATTCCCATCCCATAATCCAGGCATAGGCAGTGGTAGAGAGAAATAGGTAAATAATGCATCAAGGGAAGGATGGACTTGCCTTCGTCGAAGCTTTCCTGGCACAAAAGGTTAATCTCGGAGGGGTCGGGTTCCTGCCCTTCTTCCGGAGCTAAGAGTTCCGGAGGATCGGATCCCTCTTCCACTAATTAAAACATAGCCAAAAACAATACATCAAACATGGTGACTTTTGTGGAGTGTGCAAATTGTTATACTTTATTATTTTTGTGCCCTAATAATTTATTTAAACTATTTTGGGTGCATAAAATATCAGCATATAAGTATATATGGGAAAATGGGAAAAAGAAATGGGAAAAGAAAGAGAAAAAGGATTTCCTTTCCTTGTGGGCCGGGGGGGGGATTTTTGGCCCACATGGGCGCGGGCGCTCGCGCGGGCGAGGCTGGCGGCCCAGCTGGCCCAGCTGTGTGGGGGAGACGGCAGGGGACGGCGTGGAGGCGCGGGCCCACCAGCCAGCGAGAGAGGAGGGGGCTGACGGCGTTGGCGACAACGGAGGGGGGAAGGGGCTCGACCGGGGCCGACCGGCGGTGAGGATCCGCGGCGGTTCTCCGCCGTCGGTCCGGTTTTGCGACGGGGAGGCGGTGGCGGAGCATGAGTGGTAGATGAGGATCACAGGGGCGGGGCTAATTTCGCCTGCGGGGGCCTAGGGCGGCCGGTCCGCGGCACGGTGGCGGGCTTCCGCGACGGCGAAGCCGCCGGTGAGTTTTCCGGCCGAGATAGAGTGGGGAAGGTGGCGTGTCGTGAACGTGGAAGTGTGGCGGAACTCTTGGCACTATTTGATTGAATGGAAGGTCGCCAGGGAGGGAGAGGGAAGCTTACCGGAGCGGTGGAGGGAAGCACGGCAGCGCTGCTAGCTCGATTGAGCTCGGGGAGGTGTGGAGGAGGAGGCCGGGGCTGCTGTGGAGTGCTCGGGCTCGGCTGTCCCTTTTATAGGCGCCCGGGAGGGGGAGAGGGATGGAGGGGACGGCGAGCTCCGACGAGCTTCCATGATGGCGGGCATGGAGCAAACGGCGACGAGACGGCTCGGGCAGGCTGAGGATGAGGGGACGGCTCGGGCACAGTGGCGGGGTTGTCGCGGAGGGGCTGGCGAGCATTAATGGCGAGGCGACGAGGCGAGGGGTGCTCGGCGGCGATCGCGCCGGGGAGGGATGGGCGAGGGAGAAGGAGCTGACAGGTGGGGTCGGGCTGCCAGTGAGAGAGGGCCGCGCGAGAGAGAGAGGGGCGGGGCGCTGACGGGTGGGGTCGGGCTGTCAGCGGGCGGAAGTGGCGCGCGGTGTGGGCCGCCTGGGCCGGAAAGAGAGGGGAGGGAGGCGGGTGCGCGCGAGTTGGGCTGGAAGTCGGCCCAGCCGCGAGAGGGGAGAGGAAATTCCTTTTTCTTTTCTTTTTCTAATTCTTCCCTTTTTCTTTTCTACTTTTGTGACATTTTGTTTCTTTTTGTAACGCCCCGAATTTTGCAGTTGAATTTTTTTTCTTTTCTTTACTCGCCAAAATTCGGGCGTTACCTTTCCTTTTCTTTTTCCCTCGCTAAACCTTGACCTTTTCCAAAGTTCTAGCGGGATTCGGTTTGGAATTCCCGTATGTATAAAAACCCTAAATACTTTATGTTGTTTGATGCACCATGCCGAACCTTGCATTTCTTTTGATTGCTTTGAAAGTGCAAATGCATTCATGTAGAAAGATCGGATTTCGAAAATGTTTTCTTTCTCTTTTCTTTCTCTTTTCTCTCTCTCTTTCTCTCTCTTTTTTTTTTCTCTCTCTCCCGCGCCGTGGGCCGACCCCGGCCGGCCCAGCCGCCCCCTGGCGCCCCCCTCTTGGGCCTAGTAGGCCCAGCCGCCCCCCCCTCTTTCCCTTATCCCCTAACCCTCTCCCTCTCCCCCCTCATTTTCTCCCTCCCCACCCAAGCCGCCGCCCCCCCCGCCCCCCCGGTTCGGCCGCCCCTGCGCCCAGCGGCTCGGCCGCCCCGCCCCCTGCTCGGCCGCCCCCCTGCGCCGCCCGCGCCCGCGCCCCGCCTAGGGCCGGTTCAACCGCCCTAGGGCCGGTTCAACCGCCCCCCCCCCCTTCTGTTTTTTTTTATTTTTTTTATTTTATCTTATTTACTTTCTGTAATCATGATTACTGTATTTTAAGTAGGCTAATCACTGTTCATGCTATGGGAAAATAGGAAGTTTAATTTAAAATTCCGTTATGCTATTGATGCACGTAGTTAATTGTTTACCCTGTGCAATGTTGATCAACTAAAAGTGATTAGGTTTCCATTAGTGTATATGTAACAGAATTATTTTGTTAAAAACCAATGGTAATTGATCGTTAGCGCATAAGATTTAACCCCCTGCGAGACCTTTCCCGTTTCTTTCTAACCATAACAAATGCGTTATCGAATGTCATACTTGATGCATATTCGCTTTATTTGTTATCTTGTATGGTGTACTGTTCTTTTGTATTAAATATGTGGATGTATGTATGTATGTTTGCGCTCGCATAGAGAACGATCCGGTCGAAGAGCCCGAGGAATTCGCAGGAGAAGCCCCTGAGCAGCAGTCGTTTGGTGGAGGCAAGTGTCCTTTGACCTATCTATGTCCTATTCATTCTTTAATTCACCCCCCCGCATTACACATTTATACCTAAGGATTGACTAGCTTTTGTTATCCATGTCCTTGTTTACCTATTTGGGTCGGATTATTACTACTTAGTCTGATGCTATTGCTCAACTCTAATCAATGAACATGATGTGATTATCTATGATACGCTGTTTTCCCGTTCTTCTTTATGATATACTTGTGGTTTTCAAGGGGACTCGAGCGGTTTCTCGAGTGCCTCTCCGTAAGGACCTGTTCTATGGATGACCGCCCGGGAAAACAGTGCAACCATGAGGGTGGAATGGGGTGCCCTTAGCTGAATAATTAGAGGATCCGGGGTGTAGTTCACTTAGCCGTCGTGCCGTCAATGGGGCTCGGTGTATGCGGCTCGCTCTGCCAAGTTTGGGTTCGCCCCTTGGGGAGGAGTGCGGTGCATTTAGGAAACCTAACGGGTGGCTACAGCCCCGGGGAATCTTTGTAAAGGCTTCGTAGTGATGCCCTGCTGGATCACCTTGGTAGTGATCAATGGAGAGTCATGATCTCCGGGCAGAATGGGAATCACGGCTTGTGGGTAAAGTGCACAACCTCTGCAGAGTGTTATGAAACTGATATATCAGCCGTGCTCGCGGTTATGAGCGGCCAAGGGAGCTCCAATGATTAGTGGTACTTGATCAGAGACATTGTGGTACAGGTGGTTATGAGATTGATGGTTCTGGTTATGGTTATGGTGCTGGTAAGTGGTATTCTTTCCGTTTGGAAAGGATACATTGGGTTAATAACTTGGGTTAATGCTAAAACTTGGCTTTCTACTAGTAAGTAATAACCTGACCAACTAAAAGCAACTGCTTGACTTATCCCCACATAAAGCTAGTCCACTACAGCCAAACAGGATACTTGCTGAGTATGTTGATGTGTACTCACCCTTGCTCTACACACCAAACCCCCCCCCAGGTTGTCAGCATTGCAACCACTGCTCAGGCGAAGATGAAGCTGTGGAAGGAGACTTCCAGGAGTTCCAAGATTACGACGAGTTCTAGGTGTGGGTTAGCGGCAACCCCCAGTCGGCTGCCTGTGAAGGCCGCGTTATCTACGTTTCTTTTCCGCACTTTGATTTATTGTAAGAACTATATGGACGTCTCAGACGTATGATGTAATCGATTATTTCCCCTTATTAATACTATTTTGAGCACTGTGTGATGATGTCCATATTATGTAACTGCTGTGTACGTGAATAACTGATCCTGGCACGTACATGGTTCGCATTCGGTTTGCCTTTTTAAAACCGGGTGTGACATAAGTGGTATCAAAGCCGTGCTGACTGTAGGACCGCTAACCTAGAGTAGAATGGTCGTTCTAAGGACTATAGACCTCTGTCTCTTCCTTGACTTTGATATCCCTTCAAAAGTTGGTCCTACTGACCAAACCTATGTTCTACTATATACTATACCTTGCTGAAAATCATGTTTTATTCCAATCCTTCATTTACTTATGATTCATTACTTGCTGGTCATATTAATTCTGTTCTCACCCTTTTGCTTGCGATGTCTTTTGTAGATGGCTCGACTTAGACACACTGCACGAAAGTCAGTCATCCCCTTCTTACCCTCCCGCCTTGCTGAGCGTCCGCTTCGCCGTCCCGTGGCCGGACAGTCCAGCCACTTGGAGAGACTACACCACCGCCTGCGTGAGGAGCAGGAACGTCGACGACAGGAGCAGCGGAGCTCTTCCCTCTCGCTCCACCAGGAGATAGAGTCTGTGAGGAGCTGCTCCCCTGTGCTTTCTCTGGAGCCGCCCCCTGCACCACCACTGGGCGCCCCAGCTTCTGGAGTAGCTGCTGGAGGAGACCCAGACAACGGAGGAGGCGACGACAGCTCGAGCCACGACACCGACTTCTCTGCTAATCCTGAGCCGGAAGGATGGGTTGCTCGACCCATCACCCGCGACGCTGCTCGCGGGTGTCACTTCCATGATGCGCTCGACACCCTGCTACGTCGGGCATTTGACCGGCATACTTGGTCCGTCGAGTATCGCTGTGTGGTCTACCAGCATAGTCGCGGGGTCTACCCGGACCGCTGGGAGGCAACCTGCTTGGTGCGCTGCCCGGAGAACAGTCTCCAGGGTGCAGAGGCCTGTTCAGAGCACTATTCTATCTCTGAACGGGACTCAGCTGAGGCAGCCATGCAAGATGCTGCACGGCGTGCGCTTTCGCACTACTGCTCGGTTTTCGGTGGGGCAGCTGACGGTCTTGACCTGAAGTATTACCCCCGCCGTTCATCTGGCAGCACAGGAGGCGTGATTGTCTCACCTGTCGGTGAGGGCAATCCTAGGTTGAGCAGCACAGTCAACCTAGCCGCCGTGCTAAACACGGAGCTGGACCATGCATTAGACGAGCTGAGTAGGGCTCGTGCTGAGATCGCCCTGCTGCGGGCTGAGCGCGCGGAACGTCGTTTTCTGGACGGTGGTTCCCCCGCTCCCGTTGGGACTCAGCACCCGTACCGCTCACCTCAGCGTGGACACCAGTCTTATGGCAATCCCGCCTGCAAGACCAAGATCAACCTAGAACCATAGATCGTTAGAGTTGGATCTTGTAATTAATACGAAATAAATATATACATGGAAGCTTCAGTCTTAGCGTTAGTCTCGGTCTTAGTTAGTTTTAGTTAGACAGGGTAGTTTGCTATATCCTGTGCATTTATGTTTGTCATGATGAACTATGTTTGGTTTGGATCTTTGTAATGATTGTCACCAGAGTGTGGGTATCCCCTGCATTTTGGTTTACATACTATGTCAATAAAGTTAGTTATATAGTTGGGAAACCCATTATTCTCCTTTCCTCTTTATCTGAGAAGCTGTGTGGTCTGTGTTGGAGATCAGTGAAGATGCTCATCTGTTCAGTGCTGTTGGAGAATTCTATACTCTTTCCTTATGCTGCAAGATTTGCCAGATCAGTTCTGATGTGTGGTTGCGTTCTGCAGATGTCAGAGAACAGGCGTAGAGGAGGAAGGCGTGCTCAGCAGGAGCGAGCCGCTCCGCAGGATGAGGTGCCCCAGCAGCAGCACCTGCCGCCCCCGCCCCCGATGTCCATCGAGCAGATGTTTCTGATGCAGACTCAGGCAGTTCAAGCCATCGGTCAGACTCTGGCCGCCATTCAGCAGCAGCAGCAGCAGCAACAGCAGCAGGCTCCACCCCAGCCTCAGATGCCTCAGATGCCTAGAGATAAGCGTGCTGAATTCATGAGAGGTCATCCACCAACGTTCGCTCATTCTTCTGACCCCATGGATGCTGAAGATTGGCTGCGCACTGTGGAGCGGGAGTTGCATACCGCTCAGTGCGATGACAGGGAGAAAGTTCTGTATGGTCCCCGTCTGTTGAGAGGAGCAGCCCAGTCATGGTGGGAGTCTTACCTCGCCACCCATGCCAACCCCGACACCATCACCTGGGAAGAATTCAGAGGTAGCTTTCGTCAGTACCATGTGCCTGCAGGTCTGATGACAGTGAAGAAGGAGGAGTTCCTGGCCCTTAAGCAAGGGTCATCGTCTGTCAGTGAGTATCGAGACAGGTTTCTGCAATTGTCTCGCTATGCTCCTGAAGATGTCAACACCGACGCCAAGCGACAGTACCGTTTCCTGAGAGGCTTGGTTGACCCTCTGCAGTATCAGCTGATGAATCACACCTTCCCGACATTCCAGCACCTGATTGACAGAGCAATCATGACAGAAAGGAAGCGCAAGGAGATGGAAGATCGTAAGCGCAAGATCAGTGGACCGCAGTCTGGAAGCAGCAGTCGCCCTCGCTTTTCAGGCAATCAACCCCAGCAGTTCAGGCAGAACCAGCGTCCACCTCAGCAGCATCAGCAGCGTCAGCAGTATCAGCAGTTCCAAAGGCAGTATCCTCAGCATCAGTACCAGAACCGTCAGAGCAATCAGTCAGGAGGTCAGTTTCAGAGGCAGAATCAGCAAACACCTCGTCTTCCTGCCCCAGCAAATCAGCAGAACAGTCAGGCAGCACCAGCTCAGGTTGGAAACAGGGCATGTTTCCACTGTGGAGAGCAAGGCCATTGGGTGATGCAATGTCCGAAGAAGGCAGCCCAGCAGCAGTCAGGCCCCAATGCCCCAGCAAAGCAGAATGTGCCTCAGCCTGGAGCAGGCAATCGCTCTCAGCAGCGCTATAATCATGGAAGATTGAATCACTTGGAAGCTGAAGCAGTTCAGGAGACCCCCGGCATGACAGTAGGTATGTTCCCAGTCGACTCCCATATTGCAGAAGTGTTATTTGATACTGGAGCAACACATTCTTTCATTACTGCATCATGGGTAGAAGCACATAATCTTCCAATAACTACCATGTTAACCCCCATTCAAATTGATTCAGCCGGTGGTAGAATTCGAGCCGATAGCATTTGTTTGAATATAAGTGTGAAAATAAGGGGGATAGCGTTTCCCGCCAACCTTATAGTAATGGGTACTCAGGGAATAGATGTCATCCTAGGGATGAATTGGCTAGATAAGTATCAGGCAGTTATCAGTTGTGATAAAAGGACAATCAAGTTGGTGTCCCCACTAGGAGAGGAAGTGGTGACCGAGTTAGTCCCGCCTGAGCCAAAGAAAGGAAGTTGTTATCAGATGACTGTCGATAGCAGTGAAGCAGACCCGATTGAGAGTATCAAGGTTGTGTCCGAATTCCCAGATGTGTTTCCAAAGGATTTACCGGGTATGCCACCAGAGCGGAAAGTTGAATTTGCTATAGAGCTTCTTCCTGGAACCGCCCCCATCTCTAAGAGAGCTTACAGAATATCTGGACCAGAGTTGGATGAGCTTAAGAAGCAGATTGATGAGCTGTCAGAAAAAGGTTACATCCGGCCAAGCACCTCGCCTTGGGCCGCCTCTGTCTTGTTCGTGGAGAAGAAAGATGGTACTAAGAGGATGTGTATCGACTATCGAGCTTTGAATGAAGTCACGATCAAGAACAAGTATCCTTTGCCCAGAATAGAAGATCTGTTCGACCAGTTGAGAGGAGCCAGTGTGTTCTCCAAGATCGATCTGAGGTCAGGTTATCATCAGCTCAGGATCCGACCTTCGGACATTCCGAAGACGGCATTCATTACCAAGTATGGTTTATATGAGTTCACAGTGATGTCTTTTGGTTTGACCAATGCGCCAGCATTCTTCATGAACTTGATGAATAGTGTATTCATGGATTATCTTGATAAGTTCGTGGTGGTATTCATTGATGACATTCTGGTTTATTCTCAAAGTGAAGAAGAGCATGCAGATCATTTGAGGATGGTGTTGCAGAGATTGCGAGAGCACCAGTTGTATGCAAAGTTGAGCAAGTGTGAGTTCTGGATCAGTGAAGTCCTGTTCTTGGGTCACATAATCAACAAAGAAGGATTGGCTGTGGATCCGAAGAAAGTGGCAGACATTCTGAACTGGAAAGCGCCAACGGATGCTCGAGGAATCAAGAGCTTCATTGGAATGGCCGGATATTATCGGCGATTCATTGAAGGGTTTTCGAAGATTGCGAAGCCAATGACAGCGTTACTAGGCAACAAGGTTGAGTTCAAGTGGACCCAGAAATGCCAAGAGGCCTTTGAAGCGCTGAAAGAGAAGTTGACTACAGCGCCTGTCCTAGTCTTGCCTGATGTGCACAAGCCCTTCTCGGTGTATTGTGATGCTTGTTACACAGGTTTGGGATGTGTGTTGATGCAAGAGGGAAGAGTTGTGGCTTACTCGTCCCGACAGCTGAAGGTTCATGAGAAGAATTACCCAATCCATGATCTAGAGTTGGCAGCAGTGGTTCACGCACTGAAGACATGGAGGCACTATTTGTATGGACAGAAATGCGATGTTTACACGGACCACAAGAGTCTGAAGTACATATTCACTCAATCAGAATTGAACATGAGGCAACGAAGATGGTTAGAATTGATCAAAGACTATGAGTTGGAGATTCATTACCATCCAGGCAAAGCAAACGTAGTGGCAGATGCTTTGAGCAGAAAGAGTCAAGTCAATCTGATGGTCGCTCGTCCGATGCCTTATGAGTTGGCCAAGGAGTTTGACAGGTTGAGTCTCGGATTTCTGAACAATTCTCGAGGAGTCACAGTTGAATTGGAACCTACCTTGGAGCGCGAAATCAAAGACGCGCAGAAGAATGATGAGAAGATCAGTGAGATTCGGCGATTGATTCTAGATGGCAGAGGCAAAGACTTTCGAGAAGATGCAGAAGGCGTGATATGGTTCAAAGACCGCTTGTGTGTTCCCAATGTCCAGTCTATTCGGGAGTTGATTCTTAAGGAAGCTCATGAGACAGCCTATTCGATTCACCCTGGCAGTGAGAAGATGTATCAGGATCTGAAGAAGAAATTCTGGTGGTACGGAATGAAAAGAGAAATCGCAGAGCATGTGGCTATGTGCGATAGTTGTCGAAGAATTAAAGCAGAACACCAGAGACCAGCTGGATTGTTGCAACCGTTGCAGATCCCTCAGTGGAAATGGGATGAAATTGGTATGGATTTCATAGTCGGATTGCCTCGCACTCGAGCCGGCTACGATTCCATTTGGGTAGTAGTGGACCGCTTGACCAAGTCAGCCCACTTCATACCTGTTAAGACCAACTACAACAGTGCAGTATTGGCAGAATTGTATATGTCTCGGATCGTTTGTCTTCATGGTGTGCCAAAGAAGATAGTGTCAGACAGAGGAACGCAGTTCACCTCTCATTTCTGGCAGCAGTTGCATGAAGCCTTGGGCACGCATCTGAATTTCAGTTCAGCTTATCACCCGCAGACAGATGGTCAGACTGAAAGAACCAATCAAATTCTTGAAGATATGTTGAGAGCCTGTGCGTTGCAAGATCAGTCCGGATGGGACAAGCGATTGCCTTATGCAGAGTTTTCCTATAACAACAGTTACCAGGCCAGTTTGAAGATGTCACCGTTTCAAGCGCTGTATGGAAGGAGTTGCAGAACTCCGTTGCAATGGGATCAGCCTGGGGAAAAGCAAGTGTTTGGGCCAGACATTTTGCTCGAAGCCGAAGAGAACGTCAAGATGGTTCGAGAGAATCTGAAGATAGCGCAATCAAGGCAGCGAAGCTATGCAGACACAAGAAGAAGAGAGCTGAGTTTCGAAGTCGGAGACTTTGTCTATCTGAAAGTGTCACCGATCAGAGGAGTCAGAAGATTCGGAGTGAAAGGCAAGCTAGCACCCCGCTACATTGGTCCGTATCAGGTTCTTGCAAGACGAGGAGAAGTGGCTTATCAGCTCAGTTTGCCAGAGAATTTGTCTGCTGTGCATGATGTCTTTCATGTGTCTCAGTTGAAGAAGTGCTTGCGTATGCCAGAAGAGCAGTTGCCAGTGGAAGGTCTGGAAGTCCAGGAGGACTTGACCTACGTTGAGAAGCCAGCTCAGATCCTTGAGGTTGCAGATAGAGTCACCCGAAGGAAGACCGTCAGGATGTGCAAAGTCAGATGGAGTCACCACTCTGAGGAAGAAGCAACCTGGGAGCGTGAAGATGATCTGATGGCCAAGTACCCGGAGCTCTTTGCTAGCCAGCCCTGAATCTCGAGGGCGAGATTCTTTTAAGGGGGATAGGTTTGTAACGCCCCGAATTTTGCAGTTGAATTTTTTTTCTTTTCTTTACTCGCCAAAATTCGGGCGTTACCTTTCCTTTTCTTTTTCCCTCGCTAAACCTTGACCTTTTCCAAAGTTCTAGCGGGATTCGGTTTGGAATTCCCGTATGTATAAAAACCCTAAATACTTTATGTTGTTTGATGCACCATGCCGAACCTTGCATTTCTTTTGATTGCTTTGAAAGTGCAAATGCATTCATGTAGAAAGATCGGATTTCGAAAATGTTTTCTTTCTCTTTTCTTTCTCTTTTCTCTCTCTCTTTCTCTCTCTTTTTTTTTCTCTCTCTCCCGCGCCGTGGGCCGACCCCGGCCGGCCCAGCCGCCCCCTGGCGCCCCCCTCTTGGGCCTAGTAGGCCCAGCCGCCCCCCCCTCTTTCCCTTATCCCCTAACCCTCTCCCTCTCCCCCCTCATTTTCTCCCTCCCCACCCAAGCCGCCGCCCCCCCGCCCCCCGGTTCGGCCGCCCCTGCGCCCAGCGGCTCGGCCGCCCCGCCCCCTGCTCGGCCGCCCCCCTGCGCCGCCCGCGCCCGCGCCCCGCCTAGGGCCGGTTCAACCGCCCTAGGGCCGGTTCAACCGCCCCCCCCCCTTCTGTTTTTTTTTATTTTTTTTATTTTATCTTATTTACTTTCTGTAATCATGATTACTGTATTTTAAGTAGGCTAATCACTGTTCATGCTATGGGAAAATAGGAAGTTTAATTTAAAATTCCGTTATGCTATTGATGCACGTAGTTAATTGTTTACCCTGTGCAATGTTGATCAACTAAAAGTGATTAGGTTTCCATTAGTGTATATGTAACAGAATTATTTTGTTAAAAACCAATGGTAATTGATCGTTAGCGCATAAGATTTAACCCCCTGCGAGACCTTTCCCGTTTCTTTCTAACCATAACAAATGCGTTATCGAATGTCATACTTGATGCATATTCGCTTTATTTGTTATCTTGTATGGTGTACTGTTCTTTTGTATTAAATATGTGGATGTATGTATGTATGTTTGCGCTCGCATAGAGAACGATCCGGTCGAAGAGCCCGAGGAATTCGCAGGAGAAGCCCCTGAGCAGCAGTCGTTTGGTGGAGGCAAGTGTCCTTTGACCTATCTATGTCCTATTCATTCTTTAATTCACCCCCCCGCATTACACATTTATACCTAAGGATTGACTAGCTTTTGTTATCCATGTCCTTGTTTACCTATTTGGGTCGGATTATTACTACTTAGTCTGATGCTATTGCTCAACTCTAATCAATGAACATGATGTGATTATCTATGATACGCTGTTTTCCCGTTCTTCTTTATGATATACTTGTGGTTTTCAAGGGGACTCGAGCGGTTTCTCGAGTGCCTCTCCGTAAGGACCTGTTCTATGGATGACCGCCCGGGAAAACAGTGCAACCATGAGGGTGGAATGGGGTGCCCTTAGCTGAATAATTAGAGGATCCGGGGTGTAGTTCACTTAGCCGTCGTGCCGTCAATGGGGCTCGGTGTATGCGGCTCGCTCTGCCAAGTTTGGGTTCGCCCCTTGGGGAGGAGTGCGGTGCATTTAGGAAACCTAACGGGTGGCTACAGCCCCGGGGAATCTTTGTAAAGGCTTCGTAGTGATGCCCTGCTGGATCACCTTGGTAGTGATCAATGGAGAGTCATGATCTCCGGGCAGAATGGGAATCACGGCTTGTGGGTAAAGTGCACAACCTCTGCAGAGTGTTATGAAACTGATATATCAGCCGTGCTCGCGGTTATGAGCGGCCAAGGGAGCTCCAATGATTAGTGGTACTTGATCAGAGACATTGTGGTACAGGTGGTTATGAGATTGATGGTTCTGGTTATGGTTATGGTGCTGGTAAGTGGTATTCTTTCCGTTTGGAAAGGATACATTGGGTTAATAACTTGGGTTAATGCTAAAACTTGGCTTTCTACTAGTAAGTAATAACCTGACCAACTAAAAGCAACTGCTTGACTTATCCCCACATAAAGCTAGTCCACTACAGCCAAACAGGATACTTGCTGAGTATGTTGATGTGTACTCACCCTTGCTCTACACACCAAACCCCCCCCAGGTTGTCAGCATTGCAACCACTGCTCAGGCGAAGATGAAGCTGTGGAAGGAGACTTCCAGGAGTTCCAAGATTACGACGAGTTCTAGGTGTGGGTTAGCGGCAACCCCCAGTCGGCTGCCTGTGAAGGCCGCGTTATCTACGTTTCTTTTCCGCACTTTGATTTATTGTAAGAACTATATGGACGTCTCAGACGTATGATGTAATCGATTATTTCCCCTTATTAATACTATTTTGAGCACTGTGTGATGATGTCCATATTATGTAACTGCTGTGTACGTGAATAACTGATCCTGGCACGTACATGGTTCGCATTCGGTTTGCCTTTTTAAAACCGGGTGTGACACTTTTCCTCTTAACAAAAATTCTCTAAATGAACTTGGTGATAAATGTGGTCTATGTGAAGTGCTTCAAATCATTTTAAGTATATGCAAATGATTGGGTGACCTAGGGGTAGGGTTAGGGAGAAGAATAAAACCAAGGGGGGAGATTAGGGGGGTTAGGGTTTCAAACCTGGGTTGGGATTTTGGGATGTTACAAACCTACCCCACTTAAAGGAATCTCGCCCTCGAGATTTAGACTGGATTTGGGAAAAGGTAAGGGTATTCCCTCCTCAAGAAGTCCTCACTCTCCCAGGTGGCTTCCTCTTCTCCTTTTCTGCTCCACTGAACTTTACAGAGCTTTACTTCTGAGGTGCGGGTCTTTCTGACTGCTGAATCAAGAATCTTCACTGGTTTCTCACGATATTGAAGGTCTTTCTGAATCTGCACTATCTCTTCCTCGAGGTGACTTTCTGGTGCTTGCAGGCATTTGCGGAGCTGGGACACGTGGAACACATTGTGGATGTCGGACATGGATTCTGGTAGTTCCAGGCGGTATGCGGCGGGTCCTACCTTGCCAATGATGGGATAGGGACCTACAAAACATGGGGCTAGCTTCCCTTTGACTTGGAACCTCCTGACACCACGCATTGGAGAAACCTTAAGGTAGACGAAGTCTCCTTCCTCAAATCGGAGTTCCCTCCGCCTGTTGTCTGCGTAACTCTTCTGTCGACTCTGAGCTTCAAGCAACCTTCTGCGGATCAGTGCAACTTTCTCCTCTGCCTCCTTGACAAAGGCAGGTCCTTCTAGTGCTTTTTCCCCCACGTTGGACCACATGAGAGGGGTCTGGCATTTTCGTCCATACAGTGCTTCGAATGGTGACATCTTGATGCTGGACTGATAGCTATTGTTGTAGGAGAACTCTGCGTAGGGTAGACTGGACTCCCAACTTCTATCAAAAGCTAACACACATGCTCTTAAGAGATCTTCAAGGACTTTGTTGACTCTCTCTGTCTGCCCATCTGTCTGAGGGTGATAAGCGGTACTGAAATTTAGCTTGGTGCCCATAGCTTTCTGAAGGCTTGTCCAGAATTTGGATGTGAACTGGGTTCCTCTGTCTGATACTATCTTCCTTGGGATGCCATGGAGTCTGACTATCTCCTTGAGGTAAATTCGGGCAAGGGTGGCTCCTCCAAAGGTAGTTTTCACTGGAATGTAATGGGCTACCTTGGTGAGGCGATCTATTATTACCCAGATGGAGTCATTCCCTTTCTGCGTCCGGGGTAGTCCGGTTACGAAGTCCATGCCTATTTCTTCCCACTTCCATTCAGGTATCGGGAGGGGTTGTAATAGGCCAGCAGGTTTTTGGTGTTCGGCCTTCGTCCGTTGGCAGATGTCACATCGGGCCACATACTGAGCTATTTCTTTCTTCATCCCCTTCCACCAGTATCTGGTCTTGAGGTCCAGGTACATCTTGGTAGTTCCGGGGTGGATGGAGTAGGCCGAGTCGTGAGCTTCCTTGAGTAGGACTTCTCGGGCCTCCCCTTTTGGTACACACAGACGGTGTTTGAACCAAAGGACTCCTTGGTCATCTGTCCTGAGGTCCGGGAGTTGTTCCTTGCGGGCTTTCTCCACAAGCCTTGCTGTCTCTGGGTCTAGATGTTGAGCCTTGCAGATGAGGTCTTCTAGCATTGGCTTGACTTCGAGACTGTCGTTGTTTCCCAGACATGCATTTAGTTGTGCTGATTCTTCCTTCCAGTCTTCTAGAAAGTTGGTCCCTTTTATTCCGAATGGCTTTCGACTGAGAGCGTCGGCTACCACATTGGCCTTCCCGAGGTGATAGTGAATTTCGAGGTCATAATCCTTGATTAGCTCTAACCATCTTCGCTGACGGAGGTTGAGATCAGGTTGAGTGAATATGTACCTCAGACTCTTGTGATCGGTGAAAATGTGGCATTTGTTTCCGATTAGGTAATGCCTCCATATCTTCAAGGCATGCACTATGGCTGCCAATTCCAGATCATGGGTGGGGTAATTCTGCTTGTGCGGCTTGAGTAGGCGTGATGCGTAAGCGATGACTTTCTCGTTCTGCATTAGCACACACCCTAAGCCTTGCCTCGAGGCATCACAGAAGACGACAAAATCTTGATGAATATCTGGCAGTGATAGAACGGGTGCCGTTGTAAGTTTTTCCTTTATGATTTGGAAACTTTCTTCACATTTTGGGGTCCACATAAATTTATGGTCTTTCTTGAGAAGTTCTGTCATTGGCCTTGCGATGCTGGAGAATCCTTTGATGAAGCGGCGGTAATACCCTGCCATTCCTAGGAAGCTTCGAACTTCACTGACGTTGGTTGGTTGCCTCCATTTTGACACTGCTTCTACTTTGGAAGGGTCCACTTCTATTCCTTCTGCGGTTAAGATATGCCCAAGGAAGGCTATCTTTTCCAACCAGAATTCACATTTACTGAGTTTGGCAGAAAGTTGGTGTGCTCTGAGTTTTCCAAGGACGATCCGAAGGTGACGCTTATGGTCTTCGCGGTTCTTGGAGTAAATAAGGATGTCGTCGATGAAGACTACGACAAACTTATCTAGCTCTTCCATAAACACTTTATTCATGAGGTTCATGAAAAAGGCGGGTGTGTTTGTCAGTCCGAACGACATTACCGTGAATTCATATTGCCCGTACCGGGTGACAAATGCAGTCTTTTGGATATCCGCTTCCTTGATCCTCAATTGGTGGTAACCAGACCTTAGGTCTATCTTGGAGAAGTACTTGGCTCCTTGAAGCTGATCGAAGAGGTCGTCGATCCGAGGAAGTGGGTACTTGTTCTTGATGGTAACTTCATTTAACGACCGGTAATCAATGCACATTCTCATGCTTCCATCCTTCTTGGAGACAAACAGGACTGGTGCTCCCCAAGGTGATGAGCTGGGACGAATGTACCCTTTTTGCTGAAGATCTGAGATTTGAAGCTTCAGTTCTGCTAACTCGGTTGGAGCCATGCGGTATGGTCTCTTTGCGATGGGTGTTGTTCCAGGAATCAGATCTATGTAGAACTCCACTTCTCTTTCTGGCGGCATTCCTGGCAATTCTTCGGGAAACACATCCATGAATTCTTCTACTACTGATATACTTTCCATTGTTATACTGAACATCATTGGGTCACTGGCGGGTAGCTGTGCCTGGTAAGAGACTGACTTTCCCTGCTGGTCGGTGAGGAGGACTGTCTTGTCTGCGCAACTGATGATGCCTTTGTGTTTAGTTAGCCAATCCATCCCTAGGATTACATCAATTCCCTTGGATGGCAAGACGGTTAAGTCTGCCAGGAACACTACCCCACTTAAAAGGATTCTGACTTGGGAACATTTTAGCTGGCATAGGAGGTCGGACCCTGGGGTTCGGGTGACCAAAGGAATCTCTAGGGGAGTAGAGGGAATGCCATATTTTTCCACAAAGCTAGTGGCTATGAAAGAGTGGGATGCTCCAGAATCGAAAAGTACGGTAGCGGGAGTAAATTCAACAAGGAACTCACCGAGTACTACTCCCGGAGCCTACTGAGCTTCCTGGGCATCGACGTGATTTACACGTGCCCTTCCTTGGTACAGAGTCTTGTTCTGCTGGCTGACGGCGGAGGGCGCCTTGGGGGCGGGTGCCGAGGTATTCTTCGGGCCATTCACCGAGTTGGAGTAGGCGGGTCCCTGCAGCTTCAGCTGCGGACAGTTGTTCTTGAAGTGACTTGGATCACCGCAGTGCCAACATGCATTAGCCGGAGGTTGGTTGCTTGCCACCGAGGGAGAATGGAAAGAGCTCTGACTCTGCTGGCTGAATCGTGACGGAGTGGGTCCAGCTGGCCTACTGAAGTTGGGCCCCTTGGGTGGAAACCCAAATGATCGAGTCTTCTGGTGCCGGTCCTGCTGTTGTGCCCGGAGAACCTGGAACTTCCTTTTGAGGTGTCCTTTTTCTTCCTCCTTAGCTCTTTCAACTTGCATGGCCTTGTTGGAAAGGTGAGAGAAGTTGAGGAAGTCTTGGCTAGCCAGAATTGTCTTGAGTTCTGGCCTGAGTCCCTTGAGGAAACAGGCCATCTTCTTGCTCTCAGTATTGACATCATCTGGCGCGTAGCGGGCTAACTCCGTGAACTTGTGCACATATTCGCTGACAGATCTTCCGTCTTGAGTCAATTCTCGGAACTCGTCCTCCTTAAGCTGTACCAATCCTTGGGGCACATGGTGCTCCCGGAAAGCTGCTTCAAATTCCGCCCAGGTAGCATCTCTGATGGTGACGTTGAAGGTGTCCCACCAGGCTAAGGCCATCCCAGAGAGTTGGTGGGCAGCCAGTTGAACACGCTAATTTTCTGGGCAACCAATGGCTTCTAGCTTCCTTTTGATCGTTCGCATCCAATCGTCTGCATCGAGGGGGTTGCTTGATCCGGCGAACGTGGGAGGTTTGAGTCTCAGGAAGTCCCCCATTCTGTCTTGCGGTCTTCCACCATTTGGCCGCTGATTATCCAGATTTCGAGTGAGGACCTCGATGAGTCGGGTCTGATTGGCTAGAACTTGGGCTAGGTCTAAGGGTAGGGGTGGAGGTGCGGGGAGGTGGGTTTCACTTTCCTCTCTAACGACTTCCCCTTCAGCTCTTCGGGGGAAACCTGCTCCAATCCCTGAGGCGGTAGGCGTGGTTTTATCCGAAGCCATCTGCCAGGGAAGAGAGTCACTATTATGCACATGCAAATTGTTCTCAACCAAGTTATTTTATTCATTACACCATCACATTACAAGCATAAGACTACTACAGAGGAAAACTACACGAGGGCGTTCTTCGAGGTGCTAGCGAGTTCCTTGTCTAAGGTGTCCCCAAATGCCTTGAGAAGATCATCGAGGCTGGCTAGGGATACATCTTCTTCGTCGGACCAGTCATCGATTCTGGGGGGAGGTAGGGCTAGAGGGGCCTTCTTCTTCTTCTTCTCTGTCTGGCATCCTTGGTTAGTGGTCTTCTTCTGGATCTTCTTTTTGGGGGCGAGTGCCTTCAGCTTCTTGTCAAAGTCTTTCTTCAAGGTCCGATAGGCCTCACGGGTGTTGGCTTCCTCGCCTTCCACTATGCTGAGACTCTCCTGGAGAGATGCCTTCTCTTGCGTAAGCTCTTTGACTTGCTGCTCTAGGCTTTCCACTCGGGAGTTTAGGTGGGTACAATGGGAGGAGAGCTCATCGTAGTGGTTGTCGAGGGTGTGGAGGTATCCGGCCATGTAGACGATAGTGGGATCATCTTCTATGGGATCTCCTCCTGACAGAGCCTGGAGTCTTTTCTTCCAGGTTGGGGCGTTTTTGTTGCTGGGTGGGAAATATCGGAGGGGAGTCTCAAAGATCTCTCGGCCATAGTTTTGGCACAGTTGTTTGAGGGCTTTTCGAGCAACACTCTGGCATGTGTCTGGGAAGCGGTGCCCGATGAAGGTAATTTGGAAAGGAGGGTGGTTTGGGTAGTTTCGGCTTTCTCCCAAGTAGACCGCCATAGAGCACTTTTCCATTCCATTTTCACGGTACTCTTTCCAGACGTATTCGGGCTTCTTGCGGATCCCCAAGCGCAGTGCGCAGCTTCGAAGAAGGTGAGGAAAGCCTTCCTCCTCTGAGCAATAGGAAGTCCTAATCACCCAGGGGGTTTCCATCTGGTAGACGAAAAGAAAGGTCTATTAATATCGGGGAAAAGGGGAAAGAGTGTTTCTTGGAGGTAAGAGGTGTTTTCTTGTTAAGGCAACTTTTAAGGTCAGGGCTGTGGTCTACGGCCAGTCCTATAGGCTCTGATACCACCTGAAGCGTCCCGATCCTTTGGGACTCAAATGTGATACAATTACTAGTCCCAGGAGGCTAGTAATCACATTCATTACTTCAAATAGTTACAGAGTCTGAATAATGTTATTACAATACCGGGGATACAAGCTCGAAAGTGAGCCGAAACAAAATAAAGCGCAGTGGAAGATAAAATAGCCCAGGCCACAGGCAGAACTGGGTGAAGACACAGCCCCATCAATCAAGCATAGCAGAAAAGAAGTCTTCAGCTGCTGAAAAACATAAATAAATCTGGGTGAATACACTAGGTATTCCGCAAGCCCACCCGACTCCCGTAAAGAGAAAGTGACCTATATTGTACATGCTTATTGTGGTGGAGTTGAAGTCACTCATACTTTTTCAGAGAAAGGCAGTACTCAATAGTTAGGGTTTTCCCAAAACAATAGAAGTAACACTTGCTTGACTACCACTGAGCTTCCCGCTCCCATGGTACTACTTTCTTTCCAGAACATACACACACATTTCCCTGTTCCCAGTTGTAGTAGAAAACACTAATTGTCATACCATACCAGACTCATCCATACCAGTGGACACGGACTATTCGAATAGGTTTAGACTCTGCGCAGAGGGGTACACTTTACCCACTAGTCCGGCTCTGCGATCTCATGGCCAATGAGACCCGAATCCGAAACTATTTCCTTCCTTGTACGTCCGAACCTTAATGGTTATACCGGAAGGAGTCATGCCACCACTATGTCCAAACCGGACAAAACATTCCCCTTCCTTATCCTCCCAGTGCTACCCCAGCCTTCATAACCCTGGGGTGGGACCGTACGAGTTCAGATTGAGTGGCTGCCCACACAGCCTCGAGTGGTTGTACTTTTTGGGAGTACAGGTAATGAAAGATGACAAACCGGTCCTTATATGAGAGGACGATCCTTCTGCTCACGCCTAAACCAGCTGAGCCAACACCTTAGGCCCTCCCCTAAACCAGGGAGTCCCTGATCATCCCACTTCACTAGGTGATGAGGGTGAGTACCCATCATCGCACTCTTTTGGGAAAACATTTCACTTATACCCCTTTTTACTTGTCCCATATCTTTAATCGAAATAATAGTTAATGCGGGCTCTCTCATGCTTACCATGCAATTCGATTCCCATCCCATAATCCAGGCATAGGCAGTGGTAGAGAGAAATAGGTAAATAATGCATCAAGGGAAGGATGGACTTGCCTTCGTCGAAGCTTTCCTGGCACAAAAGGTTAATCTCGGAGGGGTCGGGTTCCTGCCCTTCTTCCGGAGCTAAGAGTTCCGGAGGATCGGATCCCTCTTCCACTAATTAAAACATAGCCAAAAACAATACATCAAACATGGTGACTTTTGTGGAGTGTGCAAATTGTTATACTTTATTATTTTTGCTGCATAAAATATCAGCATATAAGTATATATGGGAAAATGGGATAAAGAAATGGGAAAAGAAAAAGAAAAAAAATTTCCTTTCCTTGTGGACCGGGGGGGGGGGGGATTTTGGCCCACATGGGCGCGGGCGCTTGCGCGGGCGAGGCTGGCGGCCCAGCTGGCCCAGCTGTGCGGGGGAGACGGCGGGGGACGGCGTGGAGGCGCGGGCCCACCAGCCAGCGAGAGAGGAGGGGGCTGACGGCGTTGGCGACAACGGAGGGGGGAAGGGGCTCGACCGGGGCCGACCGGCGGTGAGGATCCGCGGCGGTTCTCCGCCGTCGGTCCGGTTTTGCGACAGGGAGGCGGTGGCGGAGCATGAGTGGTAGATGAGGATCACAGGGGCGGGGCTAATTTCGCCTGTGGGGGCCTAGGGCGGCCGGTCCGCGGCACGGTGGCGGGCTTCCGCGACGGCGAAGCCGCCGGTGAGTTTTCCGGCCGAGATAGAGTGGGGAAGGTGGCGTGTCATGAACGTGGAAGTGTGGCGGAACTCTTGGCACTATTTGATTGAACGGAAGGTCGCCAGGGAGGGAGAGGGAAGCTTACCGGAGCGGTGGAGGGAAGCACGGCGGCGCTGCTAGCTCGATTGAGCTCGGGGAGGTGTGGAGGAGGAGGCTGGGGCTGGTGTGGAGTGCTCGGGCTCGGCTGTCCCTTTTATAGGCGCCCGGGAGGGGGAGAGGGATGGAGGGGACGGCGAGCTCCGACGAGCTTCCATGATGGCGGGCATGGAGCAAACGGCGACGAGACGGCTCGGGCAGGCTGAGGATGAGGGGACGGCTCGGGCACAGTGGCGGGGTTGTCGCGGAGGGGCTGGCGAGCATTAATGGCGAGGCGACGAGGCGAGGGGTGCTCGGCGGCGATCGCGCCGGGGAGGGATGGGCGAGGGAGAAGGAGCTGACAGGTGGGGTCGGGCTGCCAGTGAGAGAGGGCCGCGCGCGAGAGAGAGGGGCGGGGCGCTGACGGGCGGGGTCGGGCTGTCAGCGGGCGGAAGTGGCGCGCGGTGTGGGCCGCCTGGGCCGGAAAGAGAGGGGAGGGAGGCGGGCGCGCGTGAGTTGGGCTGGAAGTCGACCCAGCCGCGAGAGGGGAGAGGAAATTCCTTTTTCTTTTCTTTTTCTAATTCTTTCCTTTTTCTTTTCTACTTTTGTGACATTTTGTTTCTTTTCCTCTTAACAAAAATTCTCTAAATGAACTTGGTGATAAATGTGGTCTATGTGAAGTGCTTCAAATCATTTTAAGTATATGCAAATGATTGGGTGACCTAGGGGTAGGGTTAGAGAGAAGAATAAAACCAAGGGGGGGGGGAGATTAGGGGGGTTAGGGTTTCAAACCTGGGTTGGGACTTTGGGATGTTACAGCGAACATGTTAAAACTTTGGCCCGGGCTGAAGCTGGCTTCTCTATTAACGATACGAAGGACCCCTCGGCCGAAGCAAGTTCAATAGGCGGAAATTTTTTTACTGATATCTGGGAAAATGGCGGTCGAGGGATGGCCCATGAAATAATGAAGAAGAGCGAAAAAGATATTCATGACGCTCGAGAGGCAACAAAAGCGGCTGAAAAAGCCGTGGAACTTGAAAGACGGATAGGTATATCTTAATGACTTCTAACTTTGTTGTGTATTTTTGTAACTTCGAACTAAGTTATATCTTCTACTGCAGCTGAACTATCTCCTCCCCCAGAACCATTCGACCCACTGGCCGACCCAGAGACAAAGAAGACAATAGTAATTATTAATATGGCTGAAGCTATTGTAGATGAAGTTGTTATGAAGCTGCTAACCGAAGCTGCAGAAAAATTCTGAAGGAAGAAGAGTAGCTATTGTAAAAACATTTTCTAGAATATTGATGTAATATTTGCTAAACTATGTTTGTAATATTCAGTGCTTATAGATTTGAATGTAATATATGAGTGGTTTGTAATTCAGTTCTTTGCGATGCATGAAACTTCTTGTACATACCGTTTTTAGCCTGCGGCGAAAAAACACCTTCCCTTCTTTTCATGCTTCGTAAAGAAGAGCTTTTACGCTTCGTAAAAATCATCGATACTTTGTAAAACATCAATACTTCGTAAACAATAGATCCCTTTTTTCGCATCAGAACTGATGAAGCTGTGATTCTCAGCTTACTTTGTAAAGCATTGCCCGAAGATCGGCCTTGTTTTCAATTGATACCATTGTTGTGATATGATGTATGATGTGATGCTATGCGATATGATAAAATGAATGATGCTAATGTATCGTGCAAATGAATGCCCAAACACACACATCTGAAGCTTCTTCCACAACCTTCATTCCCTAAGGAATGACTGAAATCTCTTTGTCGTTTACTTTTCGGCTGCATCGTTTATTTTTCGGTGTAAGTTCTGCATTCCCTAAGGAACGTCTTTTGAACTTCTTCGCCTTCTATTTCAGCGGTATTCGCGTTGACTTTTTGCGCTTCGCCTTATATTTCGGTGGTATTTGGCTCTGCATTCCCTAAGGAACGACTTTTGAGCAGAAAACTTACGCTGCGCTCCCTTAGGAACGGCTTTTCGAAGCATCGGCAAACTTACGCTGCGTTCTTTAAAAACGACTTTTTGTAGCTTCAGTGAAACTTTTAGTGCGATTTTAGCACTGCATTCCCGAAGGAATACCTCTTTGTAGCTTCGACATTCTTCGTGAGTCTGTGACGAAGGTATATTTCATTTTGACATAAACGAAGCTAGTACAAAAAGTTTAAAAAATAGCAAGAAAACTAGGTTTACATTGATTGTTCCTTATTAAAAAGAAAACGACAGTGAATGTAAAACTGTGCCAAATGTAGGATATCTCTCAATATATGTGTTTTGATTCTGGCACAGTGCTGTTAACTGTGCGAGCTTCGGACCCCTCCCTGAAATCTCGCTGTTGATAGGTCTGTTGGCTCCCTTCTGGCTACTGACCTCATGAGTAGGCAGGCTGTAGTGGCGGTGGAGGAGGAAGCTGTGGCCAAGAAACTTGTGGCTGACTAGCCGAAGCAACAGAAGCTGCGAGATGATTACCCACATATTCTGGTATGTAGGGTGAATGACACGAAGTAGTGTGCAGGACCTGCTTCGGCTGATTTTTCTAGGCTTCGGCTTCTGCAATTTCTTTTTGCTTTTGGATGGTGATTTGACACGTTCTTGTATTGTGGCCCTTGTCTTCTCCACAAAATAGGCAGTAGATTTTCCTGGGCTGGTCCCCATATCTTCCTCCGAAACCTCTGGCGCCTCTACCTCTTGGAGCTGGCGGCCGGAAAGAGCTTTGTTGCTGTCCCGAAGCTTGCGAAGAATACTGCGATCTCTGCTGTTGACTTCCTCTGTCATCATTCTGGATGGAGTTGTGAATGGACCTGACATGCCTCGGGTGGATTCTTCCTCCGAAGCCCTTGGTCATTTCAGAGAACCTATATGCTTCCTCCCTTCTTTGGCGGAAGTCATTGTCGGCCTGGATGTACTCATCCATCTTCTGAAGCAGCTTCTCCAAAGTATGTGGAGGCTTTCTAGCGAAATACTGAGCAGTAGGTCCTGGACGAAGCCCCTTAATCATGGCTTCAACAAAAATTTCATTAGGCACTGTAGGCGCTTGTGCTCTGAGACGCAAGAACCTTCGGACATATGCCTGGAGGTACTCCTCATGATCTTGCGTGCACTAAAACAAGGCCTGAGCTGTGACCGGCTTCGTCTGGAAGCCTTGGAAACTTGTCACCAGCATATCCTTGAGCTTCTACCACGAAGTAATGGTCCCTGGCTGAAGAGAAGAATACCATGTTTGGGCCACATTCCGAACTGCCATGACGAAGGACTTGGCCATGACAGCTGCATTGCCTCCATATGAAGATATAGTTGCTTCATAACTCATCAAAAACTGCTTCGGGTCTGAATGCCCATCATACATGGGAAGCTGAGGTGGCTTGTATGATGGGGGCCATGGGATAGCCTGCAGTTCTGCTGCCAAGGGAGAAGCATCATCAAAAGTAAAGGTATCATGATTAAAATCATCATACCATCCATCGTTGTTGAACAAGCCTTCTTGATGAAGCTCCCTGTGGTGGGGCCTTCGATCTTGTTTGTCTTGAACAAGATGGCGTACTTCTTCGGTGGCTTTGTCGATCTACCTCTGAAGATCAGCCAGTCGGGCCATCTTCTCCTTCTTCCTTTGCACTTGCTGGTGGATTATCTCTATGTTTCTGATTTCTTGGTCCAACTCCTCCTCCTGGAGTGTTGGACTAGTGGCCTTCCTCTTCTGGCTTCGGGCCTCTCGAAGAGAAAGGGTCTCCTGGTTCGGGTCTAGTGGCTGCAGTGCGGCAGCCCCTGTCGCTGAAGCATTCTTCGGTGGCATGGTGAAGGTCAGTGCTTGCCGAAGGTGGTCGAAAAGGGTTCACCGGAGGTGGGCGCCAATGTTGGGGACTTGCTCTCAAATGCTATAAATTGAGAAAAAGACAACACCAAAACAAGTTATTTGTTAATGCCCTTCGTCCTTCGAAGCATTATTTCCCCAAGGATAGTGATCTTTGGACGAAGGTCATGAAGGACATACCTTCGTCATCTCATCGTACATATATGTATTAATATTAGCAACGAATGGAGCATGTAAAGCATAAGAAACAATGTAAACAATAACATTATCATATATATTTCTCAGTATATAATTGTAAGTTAACATAAGGACAGTATTGAATAACATTTGGTACCTTCAGCTTGACAGAAAACAAAGGTACGAGCGTGACGCAAAAGCAAATGCCAAATCAGCGTGAACAGTATGGGGGTACTGTTCATCTATTTATAGGCACAAGACGCAGCCTGTGAGAAATTACATTCATGCCCTTTACATTTGTTATTAACTCATGTACAATTCTATGAGGACTAGATAGCCTTTTCCCCTTTAAGTCGGTTCCTTTTTCCACCATTTAGCCGAAGCTTTCTTGCACATAGCTTCGGGATTGACTCGACCTTCGTCCCGGTCATGCTTTCCGTACTATATATGCTTTTGACCCGAGTCCGAAGGTACCTGTTTATATGTCACACTCGGAAAATATTGTTAAATCACATTTTTGAGGACCTTCGGAGAACGAAGGCCCCCAACATCGACCTTTCAGAGGAGCAGGAGCCGGAGGGATGGGTTGCTCGACTCAACCCTCGTGACGCCGCTCGCGGGTGTCACTTCCACGATGCGCTCGACACCTTTCTGCGTCAGGCACTTGACCGGCGCACTTGGTCCATCAAGTATCACTGTGTTGTCTTCCAGCATAGTCACGGGGCATACCCAGACTGCTGGGAGGCGACTTTCTTGGTGCGCCGTCCGGAGGATAGTCTCTGAGGTGCGGAGGTCTGCTCGGAGCATTATTTTATCTCTGAGCGGGGCTCAGCTGAGGCGACCATGTATGATGCCGCACGGCGTGCACTTTCGCACTACTGCTCAATGCTCGGTGGGGTGGCCGATGGTCTTGACCTAAGGTATTACCCCCGCTGTTCATCTAGCAGCACAGGAGACGTGGTTGTCTCACCTGTTGGTGAGGACAATCTTAGGTTGAGCAGCACAGTCAACCTATCCGTCGTGCTAAACACGGAGCTGGACCACACTTTAGACGAGTCGTGTAGGGCTCATGCCGAGATTGCCCAGTTGTGGGCTGAGCGCGCGGAGCGCCATCACCTAGCGGATGGCTCTCCCGCCCCCTCGGGACTCAGCACACTTACCGCTCGCCTCGGCGTGGGCGCCATGTCTATGGCAACCCCGACTGCAGGACTAGGATAAATTTAGGACCATAGATCGTCAGTGTTGGATCTTGTAATTAATGTTTAAAATAGAAGTCTTAGTCTTAGTCTTATTCTCAGTTAGTCTTAGTTAGTCAGGGTAGTTTGCTTATCCTGTGTTTTTATGCTTGTCATGATGAACTATGATGGATTTGGATCTTTGTAATGATTGTCGCAGAGTGTGGGTACCCCCTGCATTTTGGTTTACCTGTTAATGTTAATAAAATTAGTTATTTAGTTGGGAAGCCTCTTTATTTCTACTTTCCTCTTTATCTGAGGATATGTGTCTGCCTGTGTTGGAAGTCAGTGAAGATGTTTATCTGTTCAGTGTTGTGGAAGAATTCTATACTCTTTTCTTATGCTGCAAGATTTGTAAGATCAGTTCTGATGTGTGATTGCCTTCCGCAGGTGTCAGACAACAGGCGCAGAGGAGGGAGGCGTGCTTAGAAGGAGCAGTAGGCACTGCAAGATGAGGCACCTCAGCAGCAGTTGCCACCACCGCCCTCGATGACAATATAGCAGATGTTTCTGATGTAGACCCAGGCAGTCAAAGCGATTATTCAGACTCTGGCCACCATGCAGCAAGTGCAACAGCAGCCCCCACCTCATCCTCAGATGCAAATGCAGATGCCTCAGATGCCCAGAGATAAGCATGTTGAATTCATGAGAGGTCATCCCCTAGTGTTTGCTCACTCTATTGACCCCATGGATGCTAAAGATTGGCTGTGTACCGTGGAACGGAAGTTGCACACCACTCAGTGTGATGATAGAGAGAAGGTTCTGTATGGTCCCCGTTTGTTGAGGGGAGCAGCTCAGTCTTGGTGGAAGTCCTACCTCGCCACCCATGCCAACCCCAATGCCATCACTTGGAAAGAATTCAAAGACAATTTCCGTCAGTATCATGTTTCAGCCGGTCTGATGACAGTAAAGAAAGAGGAATTTCTGGCGCTCAAGCAACAGCCCATGTCCGTTAGTGAGTACATAGACAGGTTTCTGCAGCTGTCCCGCTATGCTCCCGAAGATGTCAACATAGATGCCAAGAGGCAGTATCATTTCTTGAGAGGCTTAGTCGATCCCCTGCACTATCAGCTGATGAACCATACCTTCCCCTCATTTCAGCACCTGATCGACAGAGCAATCATGATAGAGAAGAAGCTCAAGGAGATGGAGAATTGCAAGCACAAGATTGGTGGACCTCATCCTGGGAGCAGCAATCGCCCCTTTTTCTCAGACAACCCACCTCAACAGTTCAAGCAGAATCAGCGCCTGCCTCAACAACAGTTTTAGAGGCAGTACCCTCAACATCAGCAGCACTATCACCAGAACAGTCAAACAGGAGGAAGTCAGTTCCAGAGGCAGAATCAGCAGGCACCTCGTCTTCTTGCCCCAACAACCAACCAGAGCAATCAAGTAGCCCCAGTGGAAGGAGGAGGCAGAGGATGCTTCCATTGTGGAGAGCAAGGCCATTGGGCGATGCATTGTCCAAAGAAGGTAGCTCAGCAGCAACCAGACCCCAGTGCCCCAGCAAAGCAGAATGTGCCTCAGCCAGGAGCAGGCAACCGTGTTCAGACACACTACAACCATGGGAAACTGAACCATTTGGAGGCTGAAGCAGTCCAAGAAACGCCAGGCATGATTGTAGGTATGTTTCCAGTCGAATCCCATCTTGTAGAAGTGCGTCTCATATGTGCGCCAAATAAGAACATCAAATGTAATGACAAAGTGTATAGAGATAAATGTCACAAGTATCATTATTACATAGCGGAAGTCTTACAAAATAAATAATAACAACAAAATGAACTAAATATTATTCCTTGCCGCCATCAAGCTGACTGGGAGACACCACCTAGATCAACTCGTACTCCTCATTATAGGGCCCCTCTTGGACCACCTGCTCTTCACGTGTGGGAGGGGTTTATATATCGCAAGAGTGAGCTCACAAAAGATCATAGCTCAACAAGTTGTAGGGAATAATGTGCATGAACTCACCAAAGGTTGGAGTTCATGTGAAGTGTAAGGCTGATCAACAAATAATGGTTAAAGCTGAGCATTGCTTTTAATAAGTTGGTCAATTTTTATTAGCAGTTACTAAATGTAAGTAAATACCAAATTAGAGTAATAAATAGATCAAATTAATAATAAACCACAATGTGATGCAAATGACAAATTGAATTTAATTCCATAAATTAATCATGTGAGTGTCCGAGCCGCCCATGACCGTGAGCACGGCTGATATACCAGTTTTACACTCTGCAGAGGTTGCGCATCTTTACCCACAAGTCATGTTACCCATTTGCCAAGGGATCACGACTTCCCATACACCTCTACTAAGGAAACGAGGCAGGGTAACACTATGAGGCCTTTACAAAGTTCCACTAGCTTTAGAAAACCCGCTACAGTTTCTAGGAAGTTCCAATGCAGGGATCCCTCGCCTGACCGCCATCGTAGCAAAATCAACCCAAAGACCTCCCTACACTGACCACTCCCCTACTGCCCTTGCCCCTTTCAGGTAAGGTAGTCATCCACTAGCTTTCCTAATTAGTCAGCCAGGGGTGTCCCATACCACCCTTGTGGTAGCATTGTTTTCCTGGGTGGTTCTCCATGTTCCAATTAACAATATGATCTTATCATGAACAATCAATAACAATTTGATAATAAAAGCATGATCTTGAATAGTGTGTATCTCCATATCGAAAACCACATAAAGCAATAGCAGGTACTACCCAAAAATTCAGTGGTAAACAAGGTATTAAGATAGTCAAACTAGGGTAACCTATTGGGTCCCATCAAAATTAACTTATGCAGATCATAATGATTAAAAGGAATATTATTGGGTAAATAGAAGTGATCAAGGGCACAACTTGCCTTCAACGAGCTCCTGCTCAGCAGTCTCCACCTGCTGAACACCGGGATCCTCTGTGGCTTGCTCGTCTACTTGCAACAATACAAACAAGCACAAGATAGCAGAAATTAACATCACACCAAACAATAGAACAGAATGCGTGATAATATTCTACGCATCGTAATGAGATCGTAGGAACAAGAATCACTAAATTCGGAGTTATGGTTATCAAGTTATGAATTTCCAAAGTTATTAAGTGCTTGGTATGGAATAACTCAAGTGAATAATTTTATCTAAGTTTCATGGCTAAACAGAGTTACTAGATGATTGACAATATTAAAACAAAATTAATACAACTAGAATGGATTAAAAAGGAGCTAATATGAATTTTCTAGGGATTAAACAAGATTCTGGAATTATTTTTTTATTAAAAATCATTTCCTATATTTCTTTTCCCCATTTTCTCATGGCTCTGGACTGCGCACAAAATTACTAAAGAGTATAGGGGCTATCGCGCAAAAGTTCTAAGACTTAGGTTAACCCGAGGTGGACTGCGGGTTAAATGCGAATAAATCCAGGGTCTCTTTAGTAAAGTGGTTGGGCCGAAGGGGTATTTTCTGTTGTGAGCCGCTAGATCTACATCGGACCGCCAGGATCAAATCAGCCATCATGTGAACCGGTACCCATTTATGACCGAAGGATCTATGATCAACGACCCGAGAGTTTAAAGTACTCAGATTGCCCCCCATACACACGATTTGAATCGGATGGCACGGACCTGGCCACGAAAGGGTATAAAGACCTTCTAATCACAACCGTTCATCCATTGATCCACGGCGGACGGGTCTTCTCCCCCCTCGACACATCACCGGTGATGGAGAACACCCACCATGTCGGCGCCATTGATGGTGAATCCCGCACGAGCGCTGGCGAGCTCTAAACCCTACGCGATTATGTGCAAAACAGAAAGGGAAAAGTGGCGAGTAACAAGGTGGTGGCCGTACGGCGGATCACACTCAGGCGACACAACCACGACACACGGTGGAAAGCCCAGGGTTCCTCGGTGTCAGCGAGCAATTGAGGAATGAACGGTTGGTTTCCGCCCTCCCGAGGTGGTCGCGCACGAGTGGCACAACAAGGCGAACCTCCTGGACGGTATCCCCAGGTCACGGCTACAGCGTAGCACGCGGTCGACGGTGGCGTGCCTTCACCACCCTGGACATGGCATTGGCGGCGGTGATTTGGTTTCAGTGTTCGCCCGCGCAAGAGGGCAGTTGAGGGGAGGAAAGGGGCGCAGGGGGGGTGTTCCTACTTATTCCGTGGGGTCTCGGTTTGGGATGGGAGGAGGGCGCCGATGATTTTTGACGATGGCGGCGATCCTCACGCGAGTCGTTGCGGAGAAGGGGAGCGCACTGATGCATAGGCCCCACAAGGCAGCGACGGCGCACACACGTACTGAGGCTGGCACGTGGGTCCGCATACCAGTGAAAGGGTGAGGAGCGAGCGCGAGCGTGCGGCTGACCGGTGGGCCCTACGTGTTGGCGCCAATCGGATAGCTGTGGTGCGCGTATGAGTGGTTAGGTGGGTCGGGCAGGGAATTGGGCCTAATGCCAGTTTTCCTTTTTTTCTTTCTTATTTTTATTTTTATTTTTTATTTTCTTTTCTTTCTTTCCAAATTCAAACTTAAATTTCAATTTAAATTCAATTTTTTTTTGGCAAATTTGTCTTCATGTTAAATGTTCAATTTGAACATAGTATGGGATAAATCTATTTATTTATAAATTTATTTTGTCTTGTATAGTATTTCTCTCTTTCCTTTTCCTAGGTTATTTCAAATTTCCTAATTTACAAATTATATTAAATCCCCATTTTAGGTCTTAACATATAATTATATTAATATTGTTAGTATTAAATGCACAAACACATAAACTTTAGCATGATGCATAAATTATCTTTTGGTGTCCTTAGCTAATTATTCACTCTAAGTATGGTTATTCCCAAGTTATAATGGGTAGAAGACAAAACACCTAATGAGATCAACCCTTTTTCTTATTATTTCCAAACTGGGTATTACAAATCCTACCCCCCTTAAAAAGAATTTCGTCCTCGAGATTAGGAAGGACTAGGGAAGAGGTGGGGAAAGTCTACTCACAGCTCTTCTTCTCTTTCCCAAGTAGCTTCATCTTCACCATGGTGACTCCATTGCACTTTGCACATTTTGATCACTTTACTTCTTGTGACACGAGTCAAAGTATCAAGGATCTTGATAGGGTATTCTGTATAAATCAGATCATCTTGAACACTAAGATCCTCCATAGGTAACTGCTTCTCGGGTACCTTGAGACACTTTTTCAGTTGGGACACATCGAAGACATCATGTACATCCGCAAGATGGTCGGGTAATTCCAGTTGATAGGCAACTTCCCCCACTTGCTTTAGGATCAAGAAGGGTCCAATAAAGCGAGGGGACCACTTCCCTTTAACTTTAAACCTCCTCATACCCCGGATTGGTGACACCTTCAAATACACGTGATCACCCTCAAACTCTAATAGTCGTCTCCTAGTATCTGCATAGCTTTTCTGTCTTGACTACGCAGTTCTCAAGTTCTCCCTTATCAACCGGACTTGTTCTTCTGCCTCTTGTATAATTTTTGGCCCAAAGATCTGCCTTTCACCAGTTTGATCCCAATATAGAGGAGTCCTGCACTTTCTGCCATATAGAGCCTCAAATGGGGACATTTTCAAACTGGCCTGGTAGCTATTATTGTAAGAGAACTCCGCATAGGGCAAACTCTTATCCCAACTGCCACCATGTTTAAGAGCACATGCTCTTAACATATCTTCCAGTACTTGGTTGGTTCTCTCGGTCTGCCCATCAGTTTGAGGATGGTAGGCCGAGCTAAAATTCAACAGTGTGTCCAAGCACTCATGTAATTTCTGCCAAAACTGAGAAGTAAACTGTGATCCTCGGTCTGACATGATCTTCTTAGGCAATCCGTGTAGACAAACTATCCGAGCCATATACAACTCTGCTAGCTTGGCTCCCGTGTAATTAGTTCTCACAGGAATGAAGTGAGCTACTTTTGTTAGTCTGTCCACAATCACCCAAATAGAGTCATACCCTGCAGGAGTGCAGGGTAGACCTACAATGATGTCCATGCCAATTTCTTCCCATTTCCACTCAGATATCTTAAGCGGGTACAACAAACTAGCATGCCTTTGATGTTCAGCTTTTACCCTCTGGCAAACATCACAACCCGCCACATGTGCAGCAACATCCCTTTTCAGTCCATACCACTAATACTTCTGCTTCAAATCCTGGTACATCTTGGTACTGCCCGGATGGATGGAGTAAGCTGAGTCATGTGCTTCCTTCAATATGGTTTCACAAAGACTGACAATCTCAGGAACACAAATCCTATTCTTGAACCAGATCGTGGCTATCATCTTCCGTAAAGTCTGGGCCTCTGCCTTCTGTTATCAGATCTTTGATCTCTTGAATTTTGACATCACCAATCTGACCCTTTCGTATTTCTTGTTCTAAGGTAGGTTCCACCTCTATGGTCATTCCTTCAATATGAACACCTATCCTCAGATTGAGCTTCTCAAAATCTTCTGCTAACTCATCAGGTAATTGGGCTATAATAGCTACATGAACATGCTCTTCCAACTCAAGGCATCTGCAACCATATTAGCCTTGCCCGGATGATAGTGAATCTCCAAGTCAAAATCCTTGATGAGCTCCAACCAACAGCGTTGCCTAAGGTTGAGATCCTTCTGAGTGAAGATATACTTTAAGCTCTTGTGATCAGTGTATACTTGGCACTTAGTCCCCATAACGTAATGCTTCCAAATCTTGAGAGCATGCACTACGACTGCCAGTTATAAGTCATGAGCGGGGTACTTCAACTCATGTTTTCTCAACTGGCGAGACGCGTAGGCGATGACATGTCCTTCTTACATAAGAACACATCCCAAGCCCTAGCGGCACACATCACAATACATGTTAAATCCCTTCTGCAGATCTGACATAATCAACACTGGGGGTGACATTAACTTAAACCTCAGTTGGTTGAAACTCTCTTGGCATTCGTGAGTCCACTTAAACTCTTTCCTCTTCTCTAATAGTGAGGTCATAGGCTTCGCAATCTTGGAGAATCCCTCAATAAAATGCCGGTAATAACCCGCGAGTCCCAGGAAACTCCGAACCTCAGTGACTGTTTTTGGTATCTTCCAACCCACTATCTCCGTTACTTTAGCTAGATCCACTACGATTCCACCTTTAGAGATGATATGTCCAAGGAATGGTACTTCATCAAGCCAGAACTCACACTTGCTAAATTTGGCATAGAGTTGATTATCTCGTAGCTTCTGTAGCACCATCTGTTGATGTTCCTCATGATCACTATCATTCTTGAAATAAATGAGAATGTCATCAATGAATACCACAACAAATCTATCAAGATACTACATGAACACCTTGTTCATCAGACTCATGAAGTAGGCTGGTGCATTAGTTAAGCCAAACGACATGACTGTGAACTCATATAGACCATATCGGATAGAGAAAGCCATCTTGGGAATATCAGATGGCCTAATCTTCATTTGGTGATAACCCGACCTGAGGTCAATCTTAGAGAACACCCTAGCACCTCTCATCTCATCAAATAAATCTTCAATACAAGGTAGAGGGTACTTGTTCTTAATCTTGACATCATTAAGTGATATATAGTCCACACACATCCTTTGTGAACCATCCTTCTTCTGTACAAACAGAACCGGTGCTACCCAAGGTGAGGAACTCAGAAAAATGTACCCTGCTTCTTGCAACTCCATTAATTGTTTCTTAAGTTCTTTTAATTCTTCCACTGATATCCTATATGACCTTTTTGAAATGGGAGCGGTACCAGGTAAGAGATCAATGACAAATTCAACTTCCCAATCTGGTGGCATTCTAGGTAACTCTTTAGGAAAGACATCTGGAAAGTCTCTAACAACTCGGATGTTTCTTCCCACAAATTTTCCATCAACTAAATATATGGCGGGTCTGGTAGAGGCGGTTATGGTAATCTCAACTTCAAATCTTTCACCTTTGGAACTGGTGAGTTCTATAGTTCCCTTAGGTGTATAACTGCCTTTGCTTTCCTTAACCAGGACATACCAAGTATTAGATCTATACTGCATTCCTCTAATAATATAGGTGTAGACCAGAATTCCCTTCCCATAATTGTCAGTGTTAATTTGTGTGTCATATAATTTGCTTCAACATGCCCTTTATGGGTAATTACTACCAGTGGCTTTTGTATAATTTGAAGTGGTAATTCATTGGTGGTGGCATAGTGAGTAGAAATAAACGAATGTGTAGCTCCAGAATCAAATAATATGGCTGCAGGAATTGAATTAATGTAAAACATACCGATAACGATGTCAGCTCCATCAGCAGTAGCCTCGACACTGACTTGGTTGACTCTAGCAATGCTGAATCCCTTGCCAGAGGTGGGAGTCTGTTGCTTGTTCTTAGTGGGTGTGTTGGGATTCCCCATCGGACAAGCATTTGCATAGTGCCCAACCTGACTACACTTGAAGCATGTGGGGCTTGTTCTCTGTCCTGCGGGTCTCGTCGGGGTGCTAGTTGGGGCAGCCCGACAAGTGTCTGTGGAGTCCCCTGAGGTGCATACTGAGTCGGGCGCGGTCCTCCTCAAGGATGAGCTGGTGTACCTTGGGGCGGAACATAGCAAGGACGAATACTGCTGCTCCCCTGCCCCTGAGTAATGGCCTTCCTCTTTATTTCTCCCAGTTGAACACGCTTATGTTCAATAGCTAGAGGCTTGTCTAAGAGTCTCTGAAATGATGGGAAAGTGTGAGCAACCAGTGAATACTGACGTGGTCCATTGAGTCCCTCCATGAAGTGTTCTTGCTTTCTCTCATCATCTGCAACTTCATCTGGAGCATACCGTGATATCTGAATGAATTTGTCACGGTATTCACTAATTGACATATTGCCCTATTTTAGTGACAGAAATTCCTTCTTCTTAATCTTCATCAGTCCAGCAGGAATGTGATAATTTCTGAACTGTGTAGTGAATTCTGCCCAGGTGATAGTATCAGCAACATCATGGGCAGCAGTGTAAGAATCCCACCAATCAGCAGCGGGTCCTTTAAGACGACCAGAAGTATAGAGTACCTTCTCTCAGTCAGAGCATTGAGCAATATTTAACATCTTCTCTACTGAATTTAACCAATCATCAGCATGTAATGGATCTAGAGAGCTGGCGAATGTAGGAGGTGCTCATGAACTCCCGGTGCTTGTCCCGGGGTGGAACTGGTGGTGGTGGAGGCATTGGTACTAGTTCCTGTCGAACCATTCTCTCTTGCCTCATTTCTTCCCACATCCCTTGCCTCTCCTGGCGCATCTCTTGGCGTTCCTGCCTCATCTGAGCTTGCATATCCATCATAGTATTTGCCATTTGTTGCAGCATCTGCATCTGGGCTGCAACCACTGGATCAGTCCTAGCCGGTGGAGGATTTGGAGGATTCATCTCTGCTTGCTATTGTCTAACAATCCTCCAGTTGTGGGGGTTGTCATGTAGATCGATTCCGTCTCCCTTCCTGGTATTCACCATCAGGGTTAGAAATACATGGTAAGATAGAATTGTAGATAAGACAAGTTATTGTGAGGCATAATCTTTTGGGGTTTTATTAACTAGGTAGATTAGTGTGTCACCTACTCATACTAATTACCTTATGGTGGTACATGCTAGAATGCCCTGCTATACTATTTCAATCAATCAAAGAAGCAAATCAACCATTTACCATCAAAACAAACATCCAATTACTTCAAGTAGAGAAAATAATTTTAATTTTGTCTTAGGTCCCCTATCTCTTTAGAGGGTCCTAAATGTAGGATTCCAAAGTGTGAAATCCTCCTTGTCTTAGAATAGAAAAGGTAAGAGTAATAAGAGTAGAACATTAGAAGGTGAGACAGGATCAAGAAAAGTATAGAAAGAATCAGAGTAAGGTAAGTAAATGAGGGTTTTGTCCAGGTCTATCTAAGTTTAGTCCTACAACCAACATTTCCTCTCTACCACTTCTGTCACACCCGAATTTAAGGGATAAAGCCGAGTGCGTCTCATATGTGCGCCAAATAATAACATCACAAATAATGACAAAGTGTATAAACATAAATATCACAAGTATCATTATTACATAGCGGAAGTCTTACAAAATAAATAATAACAATAAAACAATTTAAATATTATTCCTTGCCGCCATCAAGCTGACTGGGAGACGCCACCTAGATCAACTCGTACTCCTCATTATAGGGCTCCTCTTGGACCACCTGCTCTTCACGTGTGGGAGGGGTTATATATCGCAAGAGTGAGCTCACAAAAGATCATAGCTCAACAAGTTGTGGGAATAATGTGCATGAACTCACCAAAGGTTGGAGTTCATGTGAAGTGTAAGGCTGATCAACAAATAATGGTTAAAGCTGAGCATTGCTTTTAATAAGTTGGTCAATTTTTATTAGCAGTTACTAAATGTAAGTAAATACCAAACCAGAGTAATAAATAGATCAAATTAATAATAAACCACAATGTGATGCAAATTACAAATTGAATTTAATTCCATAAATTAATCATGTGAGTGTCTGAGCCGCCCATGACCGTGAGCACGGCTGATATACCAGTTTTACACTCTGCAGAGGTTGCACATCTTTACCCACAAGTCATGTTACCCATTTGCCAAGGGATCGCGACTTCCCATACACCTCTACTAAGGAAGCGAGGCAGGGTAACACTATGAGGCCTTTACAAAGTTCCACTAGCTTTAGAAAACCCGCTACAGTTTCTAGGAAGCTCCAATGCAGGGATCCCTCGCTTGACCGCCATCGTAGCAAAATCAACCCAAAGACCTCCGAACACTGACCACTCCCCTACTGCCCTTGCCCCTTTCGGGTAAGGTAGTCATCCACTAGCTTTCCTAATTGGTCAGCCAAGAGCGTCCCATACCACCCTTATGGTAGCACTATTTTCCCGGGTGGTTCTCCATGTTCCAATTAACAATATGATCTTATCATGAATAGTCAATAACAAATTGATATTAAAAGCATGATCATGAATAGTGTGTATCTCCATACCTAAAACCACATAAAGCAATAGCAGGTACTACCCAAAAATTCAGTGGTAAACAAGGTATAAAGAAGTCAAACTAGGGTAACCTATTGGGACCCATCAAAATTAACCTATGTAGATCATAATGATTAAAAGGAACATTATTGGGTAAATAGAAGTGATCAAGGGCACAACTTGCCTTCAACGAGCTCCTGCTCAGCAGTCTCACCTGCTGAACACCGGGATCCTCTATGGCTTGCTCGTCTACTCGTAACAATACAAACAAGCATAGGATAACAGAAATTAACATCACACCAAACAGCAAAACAGAATGCATGATAATATTCTACGCATCGTAACGTGATCGTAGGAACAAGAATCACTAAATTCAGAGTTATGGTTATCAAGTTATGAATTTCCAAAGTTATTAAGTGCTTGGTGTGGAATAAGTCAAGTGAATAATTTTAATCAAAGTTTCATGGCTAAATAGAGTTACTAGATGACAAACAATATTAAAACAAAATTAATGCAACTGGAATAGATTAAAAAAGAGTTAATATGAATTTTCTAGGGATTCAACAAGATTCTAGAATTATTTTTATATTAAAAATCATTTCCTATATTCCTTTTTCCCATTTTCTCATGGCTCTGGACTGCGCACATGATTACTAAAGAGTACAGGGGCTATCACGCAAAAGTTCTAAGACTCAGGTTAACCCGATGTGGAATGTGGGTTAAATGCGAATAAATCCAGGGTCTCTTTAGTAAAGTGGTTGGGTCGAAGGGGTATTTTCTTTTGTGAGCCGCCAGATCTACATCAGACCGCGAGGATCAAATCAACCATCATGTGAACCGGTACCCATTTATGACCGCAGGATCTGAGATCAACGACCCGGGAGTTTAAAGTTCTCTGATTGCCCCCCATACACACGATTTGAATCGGACGGCACATACCTGACCACGAAAGGGTATACGGACCTTCTAATCACAATCGTTCATCCATTGATCCATGGCGGAAGGGTCTTCTTCCCCCCGACACATCATCAGTGATGGAGAACACCCACCACGGTGGCACCATTGATGGTGAATCCCGCACGAGCGCTGGCGAGCTCTAAACCCTACGCGATCATGCGCAAAACGGAAAGGGAAAAGTGGCGGGTAACAAGGTGGTGGCCATACCGCGGATTATGCACTCAGACGGCCCGACCACGGTTCCTTGGCGTCGGCGAGCAATTGAGGAACGAACGACTGGTTTCCGCCTCCCGAGGTGGTCGCGCACGAGCGGCACAACAAGGCGATCCTCCTGGGCGGTATCCCCAGGTCACGGTTACAGTGTAGCACGCGGTCGACGGTGGCGTGCCTTCACCGCCCTGGACACGGCGTTGGCGGTGACGATTTGGTTTCTGTGTTCACCCGCGCAAGAGGGTAGTTGAGGGGAGGAAAGGGGCGCTGGGGGTGTTCCTACTTACCCCCTGGGGTCTCGGTTCGGGATGGGAGGAGGGCGCCCACGATTTCCGACGATGGCGGCAATCCTCGCGTGAGTCGGTGCGGAGAAGGGGAGCACACTTTTTGTACGGGCCCCACAAGGCAGCGATGGCACGCACACGTACTGAGGCTGGCACGCGGGTCCGCATACCAGAGAAAGGGTGAGGAGCGAGCGCGAGCGTGCGGTTGACCGGTGGGCCCTACGTGTCGGCGCTAATCGGATATCTGGGCTGCGTGTATGAGTGGTTAGGTGGGCCAGGCAGGGAATTGGGCCCAGCTCCAGTTTCCTTTTTCTTTCTTCTTTTGCTTTTTATTTTCTATTTTCTTTTCTTTCTTTCCAAATTCAAACTAAAATTCCAATTTAAATTCAAATTTTGTGGCAAATTTGTCTTCACGTTAAATGTTCAATTTGAACATAGTATGGGATAAATCTATTATCTATAAATTTATTTTGTCTTGTATAATATTTCTCTCTTTCCTTTTTCATATGTTATTTCAAATTTCCTAATTTACAAATTATATTAAATCCCCATTTTAGGTCTTAACATATAATTATATTAATATTATTAGTATTAAATGCACAAACACAAACTCTAGCATGATGCATAAATTATCTTTTGGTGTCCTTAGCTAATTATTCACTCCAAGTATGGTTATTCCCAAGTGATAATGAGTAGAAGACAAAACACCTAATGAGATCAACCCTTTTTCTTATTATTTCCAAACTGGGCACTACAATACTGTAGCAACACATTCATTTATTACTACATCATGGGTAGAAGCGCATAATCTTCCAATAACCCCCATGTCAACACCAATTCAAATTGACTCAGCCGGTGGAAAAGTTCGAGCCGATAGTGTATGCTTGAATGTAAGTGTGGAAATAAAGGGAATAGAGTTTCTCGCAAACCTCATAGTGATGAGTACTAAGGGAATAGATGTTATCCTAGGGATAAATTTGCTAGATAAGTACCAAGCAGTTATCAGCTGTGATAAGAGGACAGTGAAGTTGGTGTCTCCACTTGGAGAAGAAGTGGTGACTAAGCTAGTCTCACCCGAGCCAAATAAAGGAGGTTGTCACCAGATGGCTATTGATAGCATAGAGGTTGATCCACTTGAGACTATCAAGGTTGTGTCAGAATTTCCGGATGTGTTCCTTAAAGGTCTACCTGGTATGCCACCTGAGCGGAAAGTTGAGTTTGCCATAGAGCTTATTCTTGGCACCGCCCCCATTTCTAAAGGAGCCTACAGGGTATCTAGACCAGAGTTGGTGGAGCTCAAGAAGCAAATAGATGAGCTGTCTGAGAAAGGTTACAACAGACCGAGTACCTCACCTTGGGTTGTCCCTGTCCTGTTCGTGGAGAAGAAAGATGGCACTAGGAGGATGTGCATTGATTACCGAGCTCTGAATGAAGTCACAATCAAGAACAAGTACCCCCTGCCCGGAATATAAGATCTATTCGGCCAGCTGAGAGGAGCCATCGTGTTTTTGAAGATAGATTTGAGGTCAGGATATCTCCAGCTCAGGATCCGACCTTTGGACATCCCAAATACAACATTTATTACCAAGTATGGGCTGTATGAGTACACAGTTATGTCTTTGGGCCTGACGAATGCATAGTCTTCTTCATTTATCTGATGAATAATGTATTCATGGATTATCTCGACAAGTTTGTGGTGGTGTTCATTGACGACATTCTCATATATTCTCAAAGTGAGGAGGAGCATGTGGATCATCTGAAGATGGTATTGCAGAGTTTGCGAGAGCACCAGTTGTATGCAAAGTTGAGCAAGTGCGAGTTCTAGATTGATGAAATACTATTCTTGGGTCACATTATAAACAAAGATGGATTGGCTATGGATCCGAAGAAAGTGGCAGACATTCTGAACTCGAAAGCACCAACAGATTTTCGAGGAATCAAGAGCTTCATTGGAATGACTGGATATTATCAGTGATTCAATGAAGGGTTTTCAAAGATTGCGAGACAAATGACAACTTTGCTAGCAAACAAAGTTGAGTTCAAGTGGACCTAGAAGTGTCAAGAGGCCTTTGAAGCGCTGAAAGAGAAGTTGACTACATCGCTTGTCTTAGTCTTGCCTGATGTGCACAAGCCCTTCTCGATGTATTGCGATGCTAGCTACACTGTCTTGGGATGTGTATTGATACAAGAGGGAAGAGTTGTGGCTTACTCGTCTCGACAACTGAAGGTTCATGAGAACAATTATCAAATCCATGACCTAGAGTTAGCAGCGGTGGTTCATGCGCTGAAGACATGGAGGCATTATCTGTACAGGCAGAAGTGCGGTGTTTATACAGACCACATGAGTTTGAAGTACATATTCACCCAGTCGGAGCTAAATATGAGACATCGAAGATGGTTAGAGCTAATTAAAGACTATGAATTGGAAATCCACTACCATCCAGGCAAAACAAACGTGGTTGCAGATGCTTTGAGCAGAAAGAGTCAAGTCAACATGGGTCGCTCACCTGATGCCTTATGAGTTGCCCAAAGAATTTGATAGGTTGAGCCTTAGATTTTTTAATAACACGCGAGGAGTAACAGTTGAATTAGAACCCACCTTAGAGCGGGAAATCAAAGAAGAGCAAAAGAATGATGAGAAGATCAATGAAATTCGGCAGCTGATTCTAGAAGGAAGATGCAAAGATTTTCGGGAAGATGCAGAAGGCGTGGTATGGTTCAGGGACCGCCTGTGTGTTCCCAACGTTCAATCCATTCGGGAGTTGATCCTCAAGGAAGCTCATGAGACATCTTATTCCATATATCCTAGAAGTGAGAAGATGTATTAGGATCTGAAGAAGAAATTCTGATGGTACGCAATGAAAAGAGAGATCGCAGAGCATGTGGCTATATGTGACAATTGTTAGAGAATCAAAGCAGAGCATCAGAGGCCCGTAGGTTTGTTGCAGCCATTGCAGATTCCCCAATGGAAATGGGATGAGATCAGGATGGACTTCATAGTCGGGTTGCCTCGCAGTCGAGCCGGCTATGATTCCATTTGGGTAGTGGTGGACCGCTTGACCAAGTCAGTCCACTTCATACATATCAAGACTAGCTACAGCAGTGCAATATTGGCAGAACTGTACATGTCCCGGATCGTTTTTCTTCATGGTGTGCCAAAGAAGATAGTGCCAGACAGAGGAACTCAGTTCACCTCTCACTTCTGGCAGCAGTTGCATGAAGCTTTGGGTACAAATTTGAGTTTCAGTTCAGCTTATCTCCCGTAGACAAATGATCAAACTGAAAGAACTAATCAAGTCCTAGAAGATATGTTGAGAGCCTGTGCGTTGCAAGATAAGTTCGGATGGGATAAGAGGATACCTTACACTACAGGAAACGACTAAATTTTCGTGGGCCAAAAACCCACGAAAATAAGCCTAAACCGACGAAAATAGCCTATTTTCGTCGGCAGGCCGACGAAAATAGCCGCCGAAAATAAGTTCGACGAAAATAGGGAATTATTTTCGTCGGTACCGACGAAAACGACTTATTTTCGTCGGTTTCCCTAAGGCCGACGAAAATAGTTGGTCGGCTGACTATTTTCGTCGGCCACTGAGGCCGACGAAAATAGGGACATAATTTTCGTCGGCCCTGGGTGGTGGCCGACGAAAATATCTGGGCACGTATTTTCGTCGGCCACCACCCAGGCCGACGAAAATTCATGATACCCCCCAAAAACAGATTGTTCTGCACCTTTTATTAATTCACAGCAAAATAAACATATACACAATCATATATACAGATTTCACAAACAATACAGTTTTCACAAACAACATTCACAAGCAATTACATAATTGTTTCAAACATATTCCATACATATAGTCCATATATAGTCCATACATAAACAAAGTCATTCCCTCCAGAACCATAAACAAAGTCTATACATATCCATACATAGTCCATAAACAAAGTCACTACTCACTCCGGCGGGCTATGTGAGTTTTGGCCACTCCCTCCTCCGCCACCAGGAAGGTGGCCACTCCCTCCAGAACCATGGACGAGGAAGTCTTGGACGTTGACAGCACCCTCCGATCCCTGAGCATGTGACGCTGAACCCTGCAATTCATCAATCATTCAAATAAGGCTGTGTTTGGTCAATATTTGTATAAAACTAAACATGGAACGTCACCTGTGATCCATGGTGAGGAGGAGGCTGTGCATGCATCCACGGGTACTGTTGTGCTGGCCACCCCTGAGGTGGTGGCACCCACCCCGTCGGTGGCGGTGCCATCCACGCTTGAAATGGTTGAGAGCCCGCCGGTGGCTGGAAGACCGGTGGCACCCATCCCGGGACTGGCTGCGATCCTTGGGGTGGTGGAGGTGTCCAAGTGCCTGGAGGTGCCTGCGTCCACCCAACACCAGTCCACTGTGGCTGCGACGCTGGAGCTTGTCCTGGCCACTGTCCCCATCCTTGTGCCTGCGAGCCATTTTTGATAATAAAAAAAGAGTTGCTATGGAATTGAAGTGTTCAGATAGTGTTACCTGGGGAGGGCGAAAAGCTGGCAAGTTCATATCAGGGCCGAGTCGAGTAGTCATTTCCTGCAAATGGATGAAACGTTAGAATCGCAACATTATACTTTGAATTCAATGACACGTGATGAGATAGATGAATTACCTGAAAATAAGAAGTCATATACTGCGTCAGCTGTCCGACCTGCTCCTGCGCTGCTCGAGCCTGCTCCTGTGCTGCTCGAGCCTGCTCCTGTGCTGCCCGAGTCTCCTCCTCCAGCTGAGCCTCTCGAGCAGACTTGGAGGAGCGAGAACTCCCTGCCGAAGATGATGTTTTCCCTTGACCTAATGTCCTGTTGTACTCCACAACGCCGGTGCCAAAGGCAAACCTGCATGATACACATAGTTGAGCCATTAAGTGGACACATTCTTGTTAATGAAATTGTCGAATCACAGACAACCACCTCACCTGCCATGCTTTCTACCCCCACCACTGTGGTACAACGCCGAGGCATCTAAGTCTGAATGCATCCAGTCGAAATCAGGCCCATGGCGTTGAGTCATTTCCTCCCCATATGCATTCTGCAAAGAAAGTTAGAGTTGGAGTTAGACACAAAACATGCAATTTAATTCGTAAATACAACTTGTTTACCATTTTCTCCCTTGCCGCCTCGCTGCATAGCTCATCAGGGTTCGCCGGATCAGGGCCACGGTGACCACGGACGTAAACCTCCATAAAACTTGGAGCAACTCCACTTTCAGCTTCCTGCATGAAAAAGAAGAGTTAAACCATAGAATTGTAATAGATGTAACATACAAGTTTGATTTATATACTTACCATGCGGCGTGCGGTACCAAGGTGTCCATCGGCCCCGTATCTGTGCCCCGGTCCTTCAGTGCCACGGTTGGCACGGTGCTTGTTGGACTCTGCAATCCACTCAGGCGACGCCCATCTCTTAGCCAACCACCTCCAGGCTTCCATGTCCTTCGCCAGCCAATCCACAACGCTCTCCAGGTACTGCTCCTCTGTGAGGTAGATCTCATTGGCCCCTAATGCTTTGCTCATTTTCTGCCCCTTTATCTTCTTGTAGTAGTAGTTGACGGCCGCGATGCGAGCATTGTACATGGCATCCTTGATTACCTTATCAGCGCACTTCCGAAAGTGCCTCTTCACACGTGCCCACTGAGCCTGATCCTCCTCGATGTCATCCGGCAATTGGAACCTCCCCTACATATCAATGGAGAAGTTAAGTTAAAGTAAGATTAGGAGAAGCAATAATTCAGTGAATTGCTTATATACGAAAGTAAACTCACCCAGAACTCGTCCCACACAGCCACCTGACAAGTCCTTCGTTTTTTTTCCGAACTTCCCCCTCCGCTACTGCTTTCCCCTGACTCCCCTGGCTCGACATAGTCCTTTAGACCCCAGTCAGCCCACTGCATAGCCGCGAACCTCTTGCCATTCAGCTCCACCATGCCAGGGTAGTAGAAGCGACAGAGGCTACCCAACACCGCGTTCACCTTGGGACGTCTGCCTGTACCGTCCCAAGTCAAGTCTTCCCATGACCTACAAAAATTAATAAAACAAGTAAACTAGTGCAATCACGTTCACATTAAAAAATTAACACAACAGAAATAAGCCCCACCATTCTCCATGCGGCCGGATGAGCCTCCTCTCGGCAGGTCTCGGACCAAGCGCATTGCTCTTCTTATACCTAAGTATACAAGTAAATTCAATATGATGAAATGATTAGAAACTAATATCAATTAAACTAATATGCATAATAATACCTAAAGGACGTAGAAGCATCTGACGCGTCGCCCGCGCTGCCTGCCCCCATTGGGTCAACCTCCTCATCCTGCTCACCCTCCTCATCCTGCTCACCCTCCTCACCCTGCACATGAGCATCCTGCTGAGGAGTCTCCTGCTCACCCTCCTCACCCTGCACTTCGTCTAGACAGTCGAGAAGTTGCTGCTGCCTCTGTCGGCTCTGTGAGGTGCCCTGAAAAAGCCCACTGCCCGAGCTGTCCTCGCTGGCCGCGCTGCCCCCACTCCTCCTCGATCTCCTATGCTTGAACATGTTCAACTGTAGATAAATTAATGTCAAACCACAGTATATGAAACAAATAATATGAAAATTAATAATGTGGAAATTGGAATACATAGCTTAATTGATTAACTAAAAGAAACATACTAATCAAAAGTCATCCGCATCCGATGATGCTTCTTCGGCTCGTTGTTTATTCATACGCTCTTGATTTCGTTGGATCCTTACTGATCTTCTAACGATGACAGGTCGTTTGCGCTTTGACCTAGGTTCTTCAATTAAGTCGCTTGAATTGCAACAGAGATTTTCAAGTCCTTCTCCATTGGTCACATGGAATCGGTGAGCTATGTCTTGATTCGACGCCGCTTCTGGTTGAAAAACAGCATCATCGTTGTCCCTGCTCGTACTCACGTAGTCAGCACTCTCTGGAGCGACGACTTGTGGGTTGACTTTGATTGCAACCCACCAAGCCCTAAGGCTTGGGTGAGGATATGGCAGGTAGTACACCTGTTTTGCCTGATTTGCAAGGACAACATCGCTCATACTGCTCGGAATCCTAGAGCTATGCTTCACCTCGACATTACCATACTTGTCGACACGAGTCCCACTATGAGCATCAAACCAGTCGCACTCGAAAAACACGACTTTAAGTTCTTTGGGGCCATCGAAAATCAACTCTACAATGTTTTGAAGAACACCGTAATAGTCCACTACTTTGTCATCGTCAACATATGAACTTGCCAACACACCACTATTGGTGGTGGCTGCCAATGGTCGACTCTTCTCCAATTTCGCAGTTCGGAAGCGATATCCATTTACATCATAGCGAGTATAGTTCCGGACGGACACAGAGGTATGTGCCATTTGCTGCAAGTCTGGGTGCACAGAGTTTTTGGAAACCTATACAAGGAATTAGTATATGCATTATATCTTCCAAGTCCAAAATTCAAAGATTAAGTATGGACAATGAGAGAACGACAATTACTAACATAATTACGAAACCACTGCACGAAGTTTGGTCCACCTTTCAACCCATCACGTCGAAGATTTTCTAATTGGATGGCCGTAGGTTTACTAGTAGATTTCCAACATTCTTCATCAAACATGCTGGACATATTAGAAACATGGACATTACACACTATAGAAATTATGAGATGAGAAAATGGAAGTAACTATGAGGAAAACTTACTCGAACGCCTCCTGTGTGCTGTCAATATTGCTATACATATATAGCATTAGCGTGTTCAAATCTGATCCTTCAATGTGACGTACACTCCCTTTTCCAACTGCTTTACCCGGATTCGCAAAAATTTGAAGGGTGCTTTGGGGCGATTCATTTTCGACATGAAGTCGCACTGAAGGAGCAAATACATTGTTGGCTCGAGCGAAATACCTGGTTGAGAATTGAGATATCTCCTTAAGGGCAAAAGCCTCCGCAATACACCCTTCGACTCTAGCCTTGTTGCGAACAGACGCCCTGAGCTTTTTCAACGCCCTTTCTATAGGATACATCCACCTGAATTGCACTGGTCCGCCTACCAAAGCTTCCCAAGGCAAATGCACAATTAGATGTTGCATCACATTGAAGAATCCTGGCGGGAAAACCTTTTCAAATTTACAAATAAGAATTGGAATTTCTTTCTCAAATTTCTGCATCAACCTCTTCGATACCGTCTTTGCGCATACTTCCCTATAGAAGTAACTCAGCTCTGCAAATATGCTCCAAAGCTCATCCTTAAAATAGCCTTGAAACATCACGGGCATCAGCCTCTCCATAATAATATGGCAGTCATGGCTTTTCAAACCGATCAATTTACCGGTCTTCAGATTGACTGTCCGTTTCAGATTTGCCGCATATCGATCTGGAAATTTCAGATTCTTCAACCACTTAAATATTTCTTTCCTTTCATCTGGCTTGAGGCAGTAATCAGCTCGTGGCCTACTCTCATGCCCTTTATCGCTTACTTTCAACTCGAGCATCGGTCTCTTACAAATTTCAGCCATGTCTTTTCTTGCCTTCATATTATCTTTCGTTTTATCAGTCACATCGAAACATGTGCTTATGATGCTTTCCGCAACGTTACGCTCTTGGTGCATCAAGTCTATGTTGTGCGGCATGATCAAGGCTTTTGCATACGGAAGCTCCCATATTGATGAAATATGGGTCCAGTTGTGGTCCTCCCCGTAGCCTTGAAACCTATCATTTTCTCCTTGCTTCAGACAAGCATGCCATGCCATTATCTGCGGTGCAGTTTGCCTCTTTGGTGGCCCATTTCTGATTTTGGCTCCACTTCTGAATGCAGTAAGCGAATTCCTGAAATCATGCTTGAATGGAGTCCAACGTCGATGAGCATCAAAGAATGACACTTTCCCACCATGCTTCAATCTGAATGCATCCGTATCATTCATACATATGGGACAGCACAACCGACCATGAACACACCATCCAGACCAATCTCCATACGCTAGCAGATCATGCACTGACCACAAATAAGCAGCGCGCATGGTAAACTCCTTTTCAGTATGACTGTCATAAGCCTTCACACCTCTCCACAATTGTTTCAGCTCTTCAATTAAAGGGCGAACAAACATATTCAGCTTTGGCCCTGGATGCTCGGGGCCTGGGATGACTAGTGCAAGGAACATGAACTCTTCTTTATTGACCAACTCAGGAGGAAGATTATATGGCACAATGAAGACAGGCCAACACGAGTAAGGGCTTGCACTGGTATTGAAAGGTGTGAATCCGTCCGTCGATAGACCAAGCCGTACACTCCTAGGGTCGTTTGCAAATTCGGGATCAAACTCGTCAAATGCCTTCCACGCATCACCGTCCGACGGATGGACCATTATGTCTGGATCAGTGACGAGACGTACACCATTCTTTGGCCACGTCATATGTAGAGCTATTTCCTTGTTGAGGAACAACCTTGAAAGCCGAGGAATGATGGGCAACCGACGAAGTTGCTTAGCTGCGACCTTCGTAACTACCAATTCACCCTCATCATTTGTCACCTCGACATATCTAGAAGCTTCGCAATGCTTACAACGGTCCAGCTTGTCATCCTCCTCAAAGAATAGCATGCAACTGTTGGGACACACGTCGATCTTCTCATATGTCATCCCAAGACCAGCCAACATCTTCTTTGCGAAGTACATATTCTTTGGCAACTTATGATTCTCCGGGAGAACCTCGCCCATCAGTTGGACGATGTCGTTGTAAGCACTGTTTGAAATGTTGTGCTTCGACTTTATCGCCATTAGTCTTGTGAGAGTCCCAAGAACTGACATCTGAGTGTGCTCGTGCAGTCTCTCTTCTCCTGCGGCGAGTAGCCGGAAGAATTCCTGAGCATCGCGTGGAAGCTGGCCCGGCTCCTCAGCGTTCATTTCAACATCCCTACCAAGATCATGCAACATGTCATCCATCCTATCATGATCGTCATCAAGTTCCACCTCCGCGTCAACGTGTTTAATAGACTCTCCATGCCGGTACCATACAAGGTACTTCGGCATAAACCCACTTTTGCAAAGGTGTTTCTCCATTTCTTCCTTCTTCTGAGGCCACTTGTTCTCGCATCGATTGCAAGGACACTTCACTAGACGACCAGTTGCATCTTTGAAAGCGTGCTCAAGAAAAGCCTTTGTTACACCCATCCATTCATTCGAATGTGCCCCATCCTTTCTCCACCCGTCATACATCACCCTCCGATCACCGTCCATTTCAAAGGCTAAACAAAAGACAAAGAACATCAACGATCGTCCGTGGCTTAGGTGAACTCCCTATTAGGTAAAGGTCCTAAACCCACCCAAGAGTTTAGGCCGATGCTTGTGATTTGTGACGTGTATCCTACGATTGCCGCGAAATTTCGGCAGCATAACCTCGCTGCTCTCCAAGCACACGCCTGAACATGGTGTGTTGGAGAACAACTGGGTTACACAACCGAAATTCCGCGTCAATCGTAAGGCACATGTCACAAATCACAAGCATCGGCCTACACTCTCAGGCTGTCCAAAATACGTGGACAATTCCGGAACGGCAAACCTCACAAGCCAATGTGACGTTCGCCGTTCCCGAACGGGTGACGCATACGGTTCGCTATGGTTAACGATTAAAACTAAACTCTAAACATTAAAAAAAATCGGAGATTAAACAAAAGACATCACCCTCTGATCACATTGAGGATTAGACAAAGAATGCAACGACACAACCATAAGATAGAAGTGCCCTATACGCCAATGGCACAACCATAAGACAGAGGCTCGTCACGGCCGCCACGGCATGCCACGGCCGCCACGACCGCCATGAGCATCAAATGTGGTGTGATAACAATCTTACAAACAATCTTACAAACAATATTATATACGGGGAGGCTCACCGCGGTGAACGAGGGCGGCGTGGACGAACGGCGTGGACGAACGGCGAGCGCGGTGTGGACGAACGGTGGGCTCTCTTCTTCGCGACGGCGGCCACGGGCTCCCTTCGCGGACGGCGGGCTCTCTTCTTCGCGGGCGGGCGTGGGGCTCGACAGGCGTGCAGGGGCAAGGGGCGCGGCGTGGCTGCCGGGGCGGCGTGCAGGCGTGCAGCACGGCGTCGTGGGGGCGCGGGAGCTCTGCGGGCGGCGTCGTGGGGCCGGGCGCGGGAGCTCTGCGAGGGGCCGGCGGTGCGCCGACGTCGTGGGGCCGGGCGCGGAGCTCTGCGAGGGGCTGGGCGGCGCGGCGGCGTCGTGGGGGCCGGGCGTCGTGGGAGCCGGGCGCGGCGGCGTCGTGGGAGCTCTGCACGGCGGTGAGGGGCGGGAGCTCTGCACGGCGAGGGGCGGGAGCTCTGCACGGCGGCGCGGCGGCGTGTTGGCGTGCGGCGGCGCGGCGCGTGGTGAAAGAACGGTTTGAAACGAGCGAGAGAAGGCTGGGTCCGACGATGTAGGGCTTTATTTTCGTCGGCCTCAGTGAGGCCGACGAAAATACTGGTCGGTCAACGACGTATTTTCGTCGGTTTGGGCTCGGCCCACGAAAATAACGTTATTTTCGTCGGCCTAGTGGCCGACGAAAATAATAAAACATATTTTCGTGGGCTTGCCGACGAAAATATTAATGGGCCCACGAAAATACGTTTTATATTCGTCGGCCCTTAGGCCGACGAAAATAACTTCCTTATGTTCGTGGGCCGGCCGACGAAAATATACCGGCCCACGAACTTTTAGGCTTTTCCTGTAGTGTTATGCAGAATTCTCCTATAACAACAGTTACCGGGCCAGTTTGAAGATATTACTCTTTTAGGCGTTTTATGGGAGGAGTTGTAGAACTCCGTTGCATTGGGATCAGCCCGGAGAAAAGCAGGTGTTTGGACCCGACATTTTGCTCGAAGCCAAAGAAAACATCAAGATGGTTCGGGAGAACCTAAAGATAGCACAGTCCAGGCAGCGAAGTATGCAGACACAAGAAGAAGAGAGCTAAGTTTTGAAGTGGGAGATTTTGTCTACCTGAAAGTATCGCCTATCAGAGGAGTCAGAAGGTTTGGAGTCAAAGGCAAGCTAGCACCCCGATATGTTGGTCCGTACTAGATTCTCGTGAAGCATGGAGAAGTGGCCTATCAGCTTAGTTTGCTAGAAAATTTGTCAGCGGTGCATGATGTCTTTCATGTGTCTCAGTTGAAGAAGTGTCTGGGTGTGCTAGAGGAGCAGTTGCCAGTGGAAGGTCTAGAAGTCCAAGAAGACTTGACCTACATAGAGAAGCCAACACAGATTCTTGAGACTGCAGACAGGGTCACTCGGAGGAACACTATCATAATGTGCAAAGTCAGATGGGGTCACCACTCTGAGGAAGAAGCAACTTGGGGGCGTGAGGATGATCTGATGGCCAAGTATCCCGAATTCTTTGCTAGCCAACCTTGAATCTCGAGGGCGAGATTCTTTTAAGGGGGCAGGTTTGTAACGCCCTGAATTTGGGGGTATAAATTTTTGTCTCCGATATTCACCAAATTCAGGCGTTACTCTCTTTTCTCCTCCCGTTTTGCTCCTTCTTCCCATTTTCAAAGTAGTATAGAGACTGGTGTCCGTATCGCGTGTAAACAAAAACCTAAATTGACATGGTTGTTGCATCATGCCGAGGCAAATTTCTTTTGTCTGATGTTGTGTCTAATCGCGTGTTCATCCCGTTTTGGTTTTCGATTTGCAATTTTAAATTCGATTAGAGGTAAGTGCGAGCAGCGGGTTCCCGGCCTGGCCCGTGGCGCGACCCTGGCGCCCTCTCCCCCCCAATGTGTGCCCCCCTCTCTCTCTCATTTTCTTTTCCCGCGTAGCAACTTCCCTCTCTTCCACCTCTCTTCCATCTCCCCTTGCCCTAGGTGGGATTCCGGTTAGCGGTTGTCGCCGATTGTCGAGCCTCGAGGTGAGCTCCCCCTCTCTTTCCCTCTCCTCTCCCTCTCCCTCCCTCCCTCGTGCGGCCCCTGGCCGGCTCTCCGCCCCCGCGCGCCCCCTGCCCGCTCCCTCCCCCAGCGCGGCCCCTTACCGACCGCCACCCACCGCGCCCGCTCCCTCCCCCGGCGCGACCACTCCCCGCCGGCACGCGTGGCCCCCTGGTCAGCCACCGCCCCTCGCACCCCGCCTCCCTCGGCGTGGCCCCTCCCCATCCGCCCGCCCGCCCCGCGAGGCCCTGCTCCGTCTGCACCCCCCACCTGCGTGGCCCTGCCCCCGCCCGGCGCGACGCCCTCACACAACCCTCGGTGCGGCCCCTCGCCCGACCCCTTGCCCCGGCTGGCGCGGCCCCCGATTCGGCTGCCCGACACGGCCCCGGTACGCGCAGCCCCGTCCCCGGCGCGTGCAACCCCATTCCCCCGCGTGCAGCCCTAGCGCGTGTAGCGTTTTAAATTCGGTTTAAATTCTGTTTTAAGTTTAGTTTAATTCATGCGTTGCATCGCGTGCTTCGTCGCACGATGATTTGTTTTAAATTTAGATTTATTAGTGTGTTGCGTCGCGTGCTTCATCGCACGATGTTTTGTTTTAAATTCAGTTTTTATTAGCATGTGTCGTCGCGCGCTTCGTCACACGACGTTTTGTGTTAATTTCATATTTAATTTAAGTGTTTCGTTGCAGGCTTTGTCACGCGACGATTCATTTAATTTCAGTTTAGTCTATGTGTTGCGTCGTGCGCTTCGTCGCGCGACAATCCTTTTAAATTTACCTAGACTTGTTTAGAATAATTAAGTGCATAGCGTAACTTTGGTTTATGCATAGCACGATTATTAAATCAATATAGTTATGTTTAGAAAAGTATGTTAATCCATAGCTGCTTAACGTAATCACCATTCGATCGTAGCCTCGACCGTTGTATTCTCTTTCTCGCATAGTCGTAGGTGCGAGCCCTGTGCCAAGCGTGTGCTTATTTGTTACATTCTATTGCGTGGTGTATTGTTTCTTTTTATATTAAGTTTGTGGAATGTATGTTTGAACTCGTATATATAATGGTCCGTTGGTGGAGTTCGAAGGAGTTGAAGGTGAAGACCCTGAGCAGCAGCTGGTTGGTAAAGGCAAGTGTCACTTGACCCATCTATGTCCAATACATTTTATAATTCACTTCTCGCATTTACACAATTTATACCTAAGGATTGACTAGCTTTGTTTATCATGTCATTGTTTACCTATGTGGGTTGAATCATTTTGGTTTAGCTCTAAGCTAGTGCTTCACCCTAATCAATGAACATGATGAGATTATTTATGATACATTGTTTTCCCCTTTTGATTATGATGATGGTATTGTGACATTTAAGGGGACTCGAGCGGTTTTTCGAGTGCCTCTGCGTAAGGACTGGTTCGTTGTATGACCACCCGAGAAAATAGTACAACCATGAGGGTGGTATGGGACGCCATTAGCTGAATAATTTCAGGAACTGAGGTGTAGTTTGCTTCACCATCGTGCCATCAATGGAGCTCGATGTATGTGGCTCGCTCTGCCGGGTGGTTTGCCCCTTAGGGAGGAGTGCAGTACATTTAGGAAACCTAACGGGTGACTACAGCCTCAGGGAATCTTTGTAAAGGCTACGTAGTGAAACCTTGCCTATTCACCTTGGTAGTGTTTAAGGGTTTGATCGGCCCGAGGCAAAAGGGAATCACGGTTCGTGGGTAAAGTGTGCAACCTCTGTAGAGTGTTATGAAACTGATATATCAGTCGTGCTCACGGTTATGAGCGGCCTTGGGAGCTCCAATGATTAGAGACACATTGATCAGAGATACTTTGTTCACAGATGATGATGAGGATAATGCTGGTTTCTATTGTGATTATGATTATGGTTATGGTTTCTAGTATTCTTTCCGTTTGGAAAGAGTACTTTTGGGTTAACAACTTGGGTTAATGCTAAAATCTGGCTCTCTACTAGTAATAATTACCTGAGCAACTAAAAGAAACTGCTTGATCTTAACCCCACATAAAGCGAGTCCACTACAGCCAAACGGGACAATTGCTGAGTATGTTGATGTGTACTCACCCTTGCTTTACACACCAACCCCCCTAGGTTATCCACATTGCAACCACTAATCAGGAGAAGATGAAGTTGTGGTGGAGGATTTCCAGGATTTCCAAGAGTATGAGGAGTTCTAGGCGTGGGTTAGCGGCAAACCCCCAGTCGGCTGCCTGTGAAGGCCGTGTTTAGCTATGTTTCATTTTCGCTCTTTGATCTATGTTAATGACTATGTGGATGTTTCAGACATCATGATGTAATCAGACTATTACCCTCTTTTATATTATTATTTGAGCACTGTGTGATGATGTCCGATTATGTAACTGATGTCTACGTGAATTGCTGATCCTGGCACGTATATGGTTCGCATTTGGTTTGCCTTTTAAAACCGGGTGTGACAGGTGGTAGCTTCGGCATTCGTCGTTATAGCTCTAAGATAATATCTTTGTCTCGAGAACCTTCTACAGGGAGGATCCTGAACATCACTTTGCCAGTTATATCTTTGTCTTGGGGACCTTCGGCGGAGAAGACCCCCAACAGTAGTCCCTTCGCGGTGCTAGATCGTTTTTTCATAACGAGCTCGATCCGCAAAAAATACAAAGGCTTCAAGATGTCGAAGGTCTGAAAAACACCTTCCCTAAGCTTGTCATTAAAAACGAATATAAAATTCACATCGCTTACTGGTCCACTGATTAGCCAGTACGCGTGTCTCGGCGGTTTGCCTTCTTCTCCTGCGGGGCTATATAAACAGACGAGTTGGTGAGAAGTTACCACAACATTCATTGCTATTGCACCGTCGTGCTGCTAAATTTTTTTACTGAAGTCGAAGCTTGTTGCTTTACACTTCGGACAAACGTTCCATCGCTTAAGTGTAACTTCGTCTGTCAAAGACTGAACACTGAAATGGCTAGAGTGAGATCTACTGGTAGGGTGGCGCGCGAAGGAGATGAGGCTAGAACTTCTGAGACAACCCCCATTTTAGAGATGATGAAGCATTTTGGGTTGGTTGTGCAAGAAGAGACCATCGCCAAAGGTGTTGTTGATGCCGAAGCTGAACCGACCATCGCCGAAGCTCATAGTGAAAATAAAGATGAGGATGATGACAACATCTTATGCCCGAGCAAGCCCAGCCATATCGAATTTGGGAAATCCACAGTTAAGGCAGAGGATCTAATTTTAATGAAAAAACTATGATACTTTGGAGAGAATGATGACAGACTGGTTTGTTTTGCTATGGAAGAGGTGATTCCAGAGCCAAAAGATGATGAAGTTGTAGTCTTTAAAAGCTTCTACAGGGCAGGACTTTGGTTCCCCTTTATGAAATGATCGGTGAGTTTCTGAAGAAGTTCGAAATTTACCTACATCAGCTAACCCCCAATGCCATAGTTAGACTTAGTGTGTACATTTGGGCTCTTCGAAGCTAAGGAAAGAGTGTCAATGCCGAAGGGTTTTGTCGGGTGCATGAACTCCATTATTAGACGAAGGCTAGGTCGATTGTCTGCACAAGAACTTTGGGTGCTACAACTTTGCATATTGAAAAGACACCGAGGCTCCTGTGATTGGTTACCACACCAAGTGGCCGACCGGGTGGACAAATGAATGGTTTTACATGAAGGCTAACGAGAAGAAGAGGAAAAAGCTTATGAGTATGGTGATGAGTCCCTTAAAATTGAGTTTCGGCATGACTCGACCCTTGTGTAACATGCAGCTGGGGTCTGCCTGCCAACTGACTGAAGTGGAATTTAGAGTCGTGGCATAACATATTAGCACTAGGGACTTGGTGCAAGAATATCTAGCAAACATAACGTTTCCAACTTCTGGTGGGTGGGGAATGCCGAAGAAAAGGGAAGAAGGGAAAAGTATGAACTTGTACGACTTCCTTATTGGTTTAAATTCCAGAAAAGATTCAGCAAACCCTGCACTGAATGACTGGAGCTAATAGAAACAATGTGCAATGAAATTCTTGGGAACTACACGAAGAAAGAGGATCATTTGATGACAGCTGCCTTCGGCACCCATGAAAAACGAAGGTTGAATCGGGTGATGGATGCTCTTAACACTGAATATCCAGATTATGATAGGCTTGACGAAGGGGCCGGGGGAGCAAAGAGAAAGAGGGTTGTGAGTATTCTCAAAAGGCAGACCATTCGATCCGTCAAAGAAGATCAGAGGGCTGTTAAGAAGCATAAAGTTCTAGCAGAGTCGAAGGATTCGGCTCCCATAGAACGAAAGCTTGTTAGGATGGCTACTGCAGAGATGAAGGTACAAGATGTACCAGAAAAGACTGCGGGTCCTTCTCCGTCTTCCTCTATCGATGTTTCAGAAATACTGAAGGTAATGACTGAACCCTTCCTGGTTGCAATGCTAAGTCCCCTGGGGTCATATTTGACTAGCCTATTGCAATCAAAGGAGAAGGGATTTGAACAAAGCTCGGGAGGAAAGAAGACTGCTTCGGCTACCGAGGGAAATGTCGGGGGTCAGAAGAAACGACGAATGATGGACGTAATGCAAGCCATCCAAAAGACCCCGCCCTCGACTTCGGCGGAAAAAATTGTTGTGCGTGCTAATGCCGAATATACTACCGAAGCTAAAGCTAATGAAGCCACACGTGAAGCTCAGAACCTCGGGACCACAATGTCAGAGATTGGCAGACTTATAACTGATGTGGCTCCCAAGAAAGACATAGTCGAAGTATCCACTGATAAGGCTTCGGAGGACACAGATTTGGACCTACGACACCTGGGCAGCCAAGAACTGTCTGACGAAGATATTTCTGAATTGAAAGAATTTGCCCTTGCTGGCGGATACAAGACCAGATCCGTGCTATTTGGTGGTGCGGACGAAGAGATTTTGGGGTGTATTCCTGACCGGGTCGGGGCAAAGATTGTTAATACTTTATCAAAGACTATTGGATTTACGAAGCTTGAGCAGGACCTCAGTAACTATAGAAGACAACACATTAATGGGAGCTTATTCTACTCAAATTTTAAGGTATAAACTCTTGTGCCCGCCTCTTTGACTTTTTTAATTTTTTAAATTCTCAAATTTTGTGGCTAACTTTTGTTTTCTTGGCAGAGTTTATTGCTGAGTAAGGCTTTGAAGCTTCATCAAAAAGATGAAGATAAGAAGAATGAACTCGTTGTCAATAACCTGGAGAAAAGGGTGAAAGAACTTGAAAATTCTCTGGCAGAGAAGAATTCAAAGATTAAAAATGTGGAAACAAATCTGACTGAAGCTCAACTTCGGATCACTGATCAAGTTACTCGCATTTGTGATCAGGATAAAGAGCTAGAAATAGCACACTCAAAATTAAAGGAAGCTAAAAATCATTATGAGCACGAGGTCAGAAGCTTGAAGAATAAGATCGAAATCAAATCAGAAAATAGTTCCAAATTATCTGAAGCTTTAATGTCGCTTCGGGAGACATGCTCAAGCTTCGTGGCACGAAGTTCCATCTGTTTACGCGAAATTTTCAACTCATTTGGGGCAGTATCAGGGAAAAGAATTATCCTGTTAAAGACATTCCAAAGGCCCTCGATTTCGTGGAGAAGGAAATTAATGAATTTGACGAAGTAATGTAAGGGCATGGGGACTTCTGCGCGCTGATGGCTGCCCGGGGAACGACCAACATCTTCGCAATAGCTAGATGCAAACACTTGAGAGATGTCAACAAACCTATGTTTGCTATTTCTCCGGTTGACTTAACTAATATTCCAGCTTAAGCCAGAAGTATAGGCAATAGGTTTATTAATCAAATCTGGGTTAAGGGCGGTCGAGAAGCTGCTGGAAACGAAGCCCGAGCTGAAATTTTAAGGTATAAACTCTTGTGGCCTGAAGGCAATGTGTTCTTGGACCAAATCCCTCGTCCCAATAAAAGAGCAAACAATGCCGAAGGCTCTCTGGCATTCTTCGGCTGCTTCATTCATTTCCACCTTCGGCCTCCACAGGCCGAAGCGTTGCCAGATAGGGCGCATAATGATCTTATTTATATCTTCTCGTAATTTCAAGTCATTCTTCACGTAAAACCATTCCGTCATCCAGTCGCCAGGCCACCTCTTTCGAAAGGTCGGCACGGGGCAGCTTGACCCAGATCGGGAGCCGAAGCTGTAGCAGCCAAAATTGTTGTGATACTGTTCCTTTCCCCAGGGTTTTGTTTTGTACAACAATTCATGTATGTTGCAGAAGCTTTTCGCATCAGGTTCCAAGCCTTGGCTTCTCATGGCCCACACGAAGATATTCATCCTTATGATTGCTTTTTGTGTGGTACCGTCTACTGACATGTTGCAGAGAGGCCGGGTTTCTCCGAAGATTAGTTCGAGTGGACTTTGCACGAGCTTCTCCTTGTCATCATTAACCTTGACATAGAACCACTCGGATTTCCACCCTGCTGCCCATTTACTCCGATAGCTGATTACAGGAAACTTTGTAGTTTTCCGATAAGCAAAATTGTAGCAGCCAAAATTGTCATGCAATCCATCCTTTCTAGCCTTCGTCTGGTAATGCAGCTCGTGAACCCGGCAAAAGCTGTCCGCAAATGGCTCCACTGCTTGGCTTCGGAGTGCCCAGATATAAACACTGAGCCTAACGATAGCGTTAGGGGTCAGTTGGTGAAAATAGATACCGAACCTCTTCAGCACCTCTGCAATAATCCCATGAAGGGGGAATCTTAATCCAGCCTTTAAAAAGCTCTTAAAAATGACAATTTCATCCTTTTCCGGCTTCGGGGTAGTCTCTTCTCCACCGAAGCGTAATAGCTTCTTCTGATCCTCATTGAAAAAGCCTGATTTTACCATTTTGGAGAGATCAGCCCTTGAAACGGTAGATTTTCCAAAGTCCAAGTGGCTGGGCTTGCTTGGCATGGCAATACGATAATCGTCTTCGGGATCAGTTTCCTCAATAACTTCTTCTTCCACTCCGGCAACTGCTTGTTTTGCTTGTTCTGCATCTTCACTAGGGATCTCTTCAGAAACCACCAGCCCGGATCGTTGCATGGCTTCGGAGATGGGAACAGTCTCCGAAGCTTCAGTTTCGCCTCCCTCACGCTCAACCCTGGCGGTAGAACGCACTCTGGCCATTTCACTATGAACTTGCGAAATTTTAATACTTTCTTCCTCCGAAGCAGGTTTCAAGCTGAAGCTTCGTTCGATTCTGACAGACAAGCTTCGGCGATGGTTAAAAATTTTGGCAGCAAAACAGTACAAATAGCAATGAATGCTGTGGTAACTTCACACCTACTCGTTTGTTTATATAGTGCTGCAGGTAAGAAGGTGAAGCGCCAGAATTTTTACACCAGGCGGACACCCGCTCGCACTCGCTGCGTGGTGGACCGCAGAGACCGAACAGTAACTCTGCAAGGTGGGGCCGCTACACGTTGGGAGATTGAATCGTTTCTCGACAACGAGCTCAGGGAAGGTGTTTTTCAGACCTTCGGCGCTCCGAAGCTTAAGAGACTTTTTTCACGGATCAAGCTCGTTACGAAAAACGATCTAGCACCGCGAAAGGGGCTACTATTGGGTTTATGCTTCGTCGCCGAAGGTCTTATAGGAAGAAGCGGTCCTCGCCTGAAGCTGTTTGTATAAGATAGCCGAAGGTTCCTCTTCGTGAAGCTTCGGCATTACAAACCGACTTAAAGATAGAATGACCTTTTAGTCCATAAAGGTCTGAGTCAATGTTGTAAGTTTTTATAAGGGGCATACTTGTAATTCCTCACAGGCTGCGTCCTGTGCCTATAAATAGTGAACAGTATTCCGTTATTGTTCACGCATTCTGATAATTGCAATCGCATCTCTCGGAATTCAACCTTTGCCAAGGCATAGGTATTATTGTATTTAATGATTCAATATAATAAATAAATATAATATAATTAGTCTATGATTTATTCACTCATCTTATACCTTTTTGTATTATCTTATAAATGTCTATTGAAGTTTTATTACGAAGGTTTAACTTCGTAATTATACTCTTATCAACCTTCGTCTCAGATCCATTATCCCGAAGGGAATAATGTTTTAAGGACGAAGGACGTTATTATTTAACATTTTATGTTGCCTTGCTCTTGATTCATAGCATTTGAGAGCAAGTCTCCAACATCCCCCTTTTTCCCATAATCAACACTTCTCCCCACAAGAGGCCAACTTTTGACAAAAGAGATAATAAAAGAGTTTTGACAAACCAAAAGCTCTAATCTACTATTTTCAAAATTTCTCAAGTGGTAGCTGATCCATCTATTGCTTTGGCCTTTATTTTCTCCCCCTTTGGCATCAAGCACCAAAACGGGATCAATCTTGGCCCTTTAACCCCATTGCCTCACCAAAATCTTCAACGAAGAGCAAATAGGCAATAAGAGTATAAAGATGAACTTGGAAAAGTTACTCTTTTCATCGGAGTGCAGTGGAAGTCTTGCATGGTCCAAGTCCACCTTTTCCCTTTCAATTCACCTTCGAGACTAAATCAAGCAAACTCACGCACATGGTTAGTCTCAAAGGGTCAAGTTGTAACACACCTCCCCCTAAATATGTGCATCATATGCATAAGGACTTGTGAGGTCCACGGAGTGCTTGTACAACTTGAGCACCACAATAAGCAACAAAATGTAGAATGAACAAGATCAAGGGCATAAACACATGTATGCTACACTTCAATCCACGTTCCGCGAATCTAAGACATTTAGCTCACTACGCAGCCTGCAAAAGGTCTTCTCATCTAGAGGCTTGGTAAAGATATCAGCTAGCTGGTTCTCGGTGCTAACATGAAACACTTCGATATCTCCCTTTTGCTGGTGGTCTCTCAGAAAGTGATGCCGGATGTCAATGTGCTTTGTGCGGCTGTGCTCAACAGGATTTTCCGCTATTCGGATAGCACTCTCATTGTCACACAGGAGTGGGACTTTGCTCAGATTGTAGCCAAAATCCCAGAGGGTTTGCCTCATCCAAAGTAGTTGCGCACAACACTGTCCTGCAGCAACGTACTCGGCCTCAGCGGTGGATAGGGCAACGGAAGTTTGTTTCTTAGAGTTCCACGACACCAGGGACCTTCCTAAGAATTGGCACGTCCCCGATGTACTCTTCCTATCGACCTTACATCCAGCATAGTCGGAATCTGAATATCCAATCAAGTCAAAGTTAGACCCCTTTGGATACCAGATCCCGAAACAAGGCGTAGCGACTAAATATCTAAGAATTCGCTTCACAGCCACCAAGTGACACTCCTTAGGATCGAATTGAAATCTAGCACACATGCATACGCTAAGCATAATATCCGGTCTACTAGCACATAAATAGAGCAAAGAACCTATCATGGACCGGTATGCTTTTTGATCAACAGACTTACCTCCTTTGTTGAGGTCGGTGTGTCCGTCTGTTCCCATCGGTGTCTTTGCGGGCTTGGCGTCCTTCATCCCAAACCGCTTTAGCAAGTCTTGCGTGTACTTCGTTTGGGAGATGAAGGTGCCGTCCTTGAGTTGCTTCACTTGGAACCCAAGGAAGTAGTTCAACTCGCCCATCATCGACATCTCGAATTTCTGCGTCATTACCCTGCTAAACTCTTCACAAGACTTTTGATTAGTAGAACCAAATATTATGTCATCGACATAAATTTGGCACACAAAGAGATCACCATCGCAAGTCTTAGTGAAAAGAGTTGGATCTGCTTTCCCAACCTTGAAAGCATTAGCAGTTAAAAAGTCTCTAAGGCATTCATACCATGCTCTTGGGGCTTGCTTAAGTCCATAGAGCGCCTTAGAGAGCTTACACACGTGGTCGGGGTACCGTTCATCCTCGAAGCCAGGGGGTTGCTCCACGTACACCTCCTCCTTGATCGGCCCGTTGAGGAAAGCGCTATTCACATCCATTTGGTACAACCTGAAAGAATGGTGAGCGGCATATGCTAGCAAGATACGAATTGATTCTAGCCTAGCCACAGGAGCGAAAGTCTCCTCAAAGTCCAAACCTGCGACTTGGGCATAACCTTTTGCCACAAGTCGAGCCTTGTTCCTCGTCACCACCCCGTGCTCGTCCTGTTTGTTGCGGAACACCCACTTGGTTCCCACAACGTTTTGCTTGGGACGAGGCACCAGTGTCCAAACTTCATTGCGCTTGAAGTTGTTGAGCTCTTCCTGCATGGCCAACATCCAGTCCGGATCTAGCAAGGCCTCTTCTACCCTGAAAGGCTCAATAGAAGAGACAAAAGAGTAATGCTCACAAAAATTCACCAATCTAGAGCGAGTAGTTACTCCCTTGCTAATATCACCCAAAATTTGGTCGACGGGATGATTCCTTTGAATCGTTGCTCGAACTTGGGTTGGAGGTGCCTGAGGTGCTTCTTCCTCTTCAGCTTGAACATCCTGTGCTCCCCCTTGATCCTGTGCCTCCACTTGAGGTACCTGTTCGTCATCTTGGGTTGGGGGATGCACCATTGTTGAGGAAGAAGGTTGATCTTGCTCCAAATGTTCCTGTGGTCGCACATCGCCAATCGCCATGGTGCGCATAGCGGCCGTTGGAACGTCTTCTTCATCTACATCATCAAGATCAACAACTTGCTCTCTTGGAGAGCCATTAGTCTCATCAAATACAACGTCGCTAGAGACTTCAACCAAACCCGATGATTTGTTGAAGACCCTATACGCTTTTGTATTCGAGTCATAACCTAATAAAAACCCTTCTACAGCTTTGGGAGCAAATTTAGAACTTCTACCTTTCTTCACAAGAATATAGCACTTGCTCCCAAATACACGAAAATAAGACACATTGAGTTTGTTACCAGTTAGCAGCTCATACGAAGTCTTCTTGAGGAGGCGGTGAAGGTAGACCCGGTTGATGGCGTGACAAGCCGTGTTCACGGCTTCCGACCAAAAACGCTCGGGGGTCTTGAACTCTCCAAGCATCGTCCTCGCCATGTCGATGAGCGTCCTGTTCTTCCTCTCTACCACACCATTTTGTTGTGGTGTGTAGGGAGCGGAGAACTCGTGCTTGATCCCATCCTCCTCAAGGAACTCTTCCACTTGAAGGTTCTTGAACTCGGACCCGTTGTCGCTCCTTATCTTCTTCACCTTGAGCTCAAACTCATTTTGAGCTCTCCTGAGGAAGCGCTTGAGGGTCCCCTGAGTTTCAGATTTATCCTGCAAAAAGAATACCCAAGTGAAGCGGGAAAAGTCATCAACAATAACTAGACCATACTTACTTCCTCCTATGCTTAGATAGGTGACAGGTCCAAAGAGGTCCATATGTAGCAACTCCAAAGGTCTTGATGTGGTCATCACATTCTTGCTGTGATGCGCTCCTCCCACTTGTTTACCTGCTTGACAAGCTGCACAAGGTCTATCTTTTTCGAATTGTACGTTAGTCAAACCTATCACGTGTTCTCCCTTTAGAAGCTTGTGCAGGTTCTTCATCCCTACATGTGCTAAGCGGCGATGCCATAGCCAGCCCATGCTAGTCTTAGCTATTAAGCATGCATCTAGACCGGCCTCCTCTATTGCAAAATCAACTAAATAAAGTTTGACGTCTAATACACCCTTAAAAGCTAATGAACCATCACTTCTTCTAATGACAGACACATCTACATTTGTAAATAAACAATTATATCCCATATTACATAATTGACTCACAGATAACAAATTATATCCAAGCGACTCAAATAAAAATACATTAGAAATAGAGTGCTCGGATGAAATAGCAATTTTACCTAACCCTTTTACCTTGCCTTGGTTCCCATCACCGAATATTATTGAATCTTGGGAATCCTTGTTCTTGACGTAGGAAGAGAACATCCTCTTTTCCCCTGTCATGTGGTTTGTGCATCCGCTGTCGATTATCCAGCTTGTACCCCCGGATGCATAAACCTGCAAGGCAAATTTAGGCTTGGGTCTTAGGTACCCAACTCTTGTTGGGTCCTACAAGGTTAGTGACAATGGTCTTAGGGACCCAAATGCAAGTTTTATCATCCTTGCATTTTGCCCCTAATTTCCTAGCAACTATCTTCCTATCCTTTCTATAAATAGCAAAGGAAGCATTTAAAGCATGATACATTGTAGAAGAACCATCCATAACTTTCCTAGAAACATGAACAATATTCTTTCTAGGCACATGATGAACATATCTCCTAGACATATCTCTATCATGCATATAAGAAGAACTAGAAGCAAACATAGCATGTGAATCATAAGCATGTGAATCATAACTTCTATAGTTATTTCTAGCATGTCTCCTATTATGATACATAAAAGCATGGTTCTTTTTAGTACTACTTGCCATAGGAGCCTTCCCTTTCTCCTTGGCGGGGATGGGAACCTTATGGCTTGTTAAGTTCTTGGCTTCCCTCTTGAAGCCAAGTCCATCCTTAATTAAGGGGTGTCTACCAATCGTGTAGGCATCCCTCGCAAATTTTAGCTTATCAAATTCGCTCTTGCTAGTCTTAAGTTGAGCATTAAGACTAGCCAGTTCATCATTAAGTTTGGAAATTGAAACTAGTTGTTCACTACAAGCATCAATGTCAAAATCTTTACACCTATTACAAGATGCAACAATTTCTACACAAGATGCTGATTTACTAGCTACTTCTAACTTAGCATTCAAGTCATCATTAATGCTCCTTAAGTTAGAAATTGTCTCATGGCAAGAAGATAATTCACAAGAAAGCATTTCATTTCTTTTAACTTCTAGAGCATGAGATTTTTGTGCTTCTACAAATTTGTCATGTTCTTCATACAACAAATCCTCTTGCTTTTCTAAAAGCCTATTCTTATCATTCAAGGCATCAATCAGTTCATTAATTTTATCTACCTTGGTTCTATCTAGGCCCTTAAATAAACATGAATAATCTATTTCATCCTCATCACTAGATTCGTCCTCACTTGAAGAAGCATAAGTAGAGTTTCAAGTACCTACCTTCTTCTCCCTTGCCATAAGGCATGTATGACGCTCGTTGGGGAAGAGGGATGACTTGTTGAAGGCGGTGGCGGCGAGTCCTTCATTGTCGGAGTCGGAAGAGAAGCAATCTGAATCCCACTCCTTGCCTAGATGAGCCTCGCCTTTTGCCTTCTTATAGTTCTTCTTCTTCTCTCTCTTGTTCCCTTGATCCTGATCACTATCATTGTCGGGACAGTTAGCAATAAAATGACCAAGCTTACCACATTTGAAGCATGAGCGCTTCCCCTTTGTCTTGGTCTTGCTTGGCTGCCCCTTGCGACCTTTTAGCGCCGTCTTGAATCTCTTGATGATGAGAGCCATCTCTTCATCATTAAGTCCGGCCGCCTCAATTTGTGCCACCTTGCTAGGTAGCGTCTCCTTGCTTCTTGTTGCCTTGAGAGCAAGAGGTTGAGGCTCATTGATTGGACCATTCAATGTGTCGTCCACGTATCTTGCTTTCTTGATCATCATTCGCCCGCTCACGAACTTTCCAAGTATCTCCTCGGGCGTCATCTTGGTGTACCTAGAATTCTCACGAATATTGTTTACAAGATGAGGATCAAGGACAGTAAAAGACCTTAGCATTAGGCGAACGATGTCGTGGTCTGTCCATCGCGTGCTTCCATAGCTTCTTATCTTGTTGACAAGGGTCTTGAGCCGGTTGTACGTTTGGGTTGGCTCTTCTCCCCTTATCATAGCGAATCTCCCGAGTTCGCCCTCCACCAACTCCATCTTGGTGAGCATTGTGACGTCATTCCCCTCATGAGAGATCTTGAGGGTGTCCCAAATTTGCTTGGCGTTATCCAAGCCGCTCACTTTGTGGTATTCATCCCTGCACAATGAAGCTAGAAGAACAGTAGTAGCTTGTGCATTTTTATGAATTTGCTCATTAATGAACATGGGACTATCCGTACTATCAAAGTGCATTCCACTCTCTACAATCTCCCATATACTAGGATGGAGAGAGAACAAGTGACTACGCATTTTGTGACTCCAAAATCCGTAGTCCTCTCCATCAAAATGAGGAGGTTTACCAAGTGGAATAGATAATAAATGAGCATTTGTACTTTGAGGAATACGAGAGTAATCAAAAGAAAAGTTCGAATTGACCGTTTTCTTTTTCTCGTAGTTGTCGTCGTCCTTTTGGGAAGAAGTGGACTCGTCGCTGTCGTCGTAGTAGAAGATCTCCTTGATGCGCCTTGTCTTCTTCTTCTTCCCATCCTTCCGTTTGTGGCCCGTGCCTGAGTCGGTGGGCTTGTCATCCTTCGGCTCGTTGACGAAGGACTCCTTTTCCTTATCATTGATCACGATTCCCTTCCCCTTAGGATCCATCTCTTCGGGCGGTTAGTCCCTTTCTTGAAGAGAATGGCTCCGATACCAATTGAGAGCACCTAGAGGGGGGGGTGAATAGGTGATCCTGTAAAACTTGAAACTTAAGCCACAAAAACTTGGTTAAGTGTTAGCACAATAATTGCCAAGTGGCTAGAGAGGAGTCTTCAACAAAACACAATAACCACAAGAGATCAATCACAGAGATGGCACAGTGGTTTATCCCATGGTTCGGCCAAGACCAACACTTGCCTACTCCACGTTGTGGCGTCCCAACGGACGAGGGTTGCAATCAACCCCTCTCAAGCGGTCCAAAGACCCACTTGAATACCACGGTGTTTTGCTTTGCTTTTCTTAATCCCGTTTGCGAGGAATCTCCACAACTTGGAGCCTCTCGCCCTTACAATTGAAGTTCACAAAGAAACACGGAGTAAGGGAGGGATTAGCAACTCACACAAGACACAAATATCACAGCAAATACGCACACACAAGACCCAGACTTAAGCTCAAAATACTAGCACACTAGAACGGAGCTCAAGTCACTAGAATGTCGAACAAGTGCGCAAGAACGGAGTGTGAGTGATCAAGAGTGCTCAAGGAATGCTTGGTGTACTCCTTCATGCGCCTAGGGGTCCCTTTTATAGCCCCAAGGCAGCTAGGAGCCGTTGAGAGCAATCCGGGAAGGCAATTCTTGCCTTCTGTCGCCTGGCGCACCGGACAGTCCGGTGCACCACCGGACACTATCCGGTGCGGATTTCCTTCCTTAATTGGCGAAGCCGACCGTTGGCAGCCTTGGAGCCGTTGGCGCACCGGACACAGTCCGGTGCACACCGGACAGTCCGGTGCCTCCTTCTAGCCGTTGGCTCGGCCACGCGTCGCGCCCGGATTAAGCGGCCGACCGTTGGCCCGGCGACCGTTGGCTCACCGGACACTGTCCGGTGCACACCGGACAGTCCGGTGAATTATAGTCGTACGCCGTTAGTTTCTTCCCGAGAGCAGCAAGTTCGCCTGAGCCAGCCTGGCGCACCAGACACTGTCCGGTGCACCACCGGACAGTCCGGTGCACCCAGACTGCGCTGACCTTAGCTGAACTTAGCCATCTCTGCTTCAATTCAATCTTTCCTGTTTCCAGCACTTTGACATAATACATTAGTCCATAAAACAATGTACTAGGTCTAGAAACATACCTTTCGACATGATTTGCACTTTGTCCACCACTTTACATAGATTGACACAAAGACACTTGTGTTGGCACTCAATCACCAAAATACTTAGAAATGGCCCAAGGGCACATTTCCCTTTCAAAATCGTAGTCCAGCTTTCAAGAAGCTTCGGAATACCACGACTTCATTTTCCTCAAGAGTTGGACAAGTCTTCTCTCTTTCATCAGCCCTTACAATGGACAAGTCCCGGAAATATCTGCCCCTCATGTTGACAAGATGATTTTCTTTAATACTTGATTTGCCAAAAACCGCATGGCTTGGTCGCCAAGGTCGATCTTCGGAGTCTTCACCACCACTATCCACATCATAGTTGTCGCTGTCACCAGTATCTTCAGATAAACCCTCCAAAATTTCTTTAGTAATCTTCTCTGTATTAGTCTTTGACATTGATTGAAGAAAACCCAGATGCATCTCCTCAGAAAGACTTAGCTTCGAATCACCAACAACTTTTTTATCTTCAGACATCCTTGCAAACGCTAAGAAAGTGCTCTCTAAACCGAAGCTTTAAAATCTAAAAGAACAAGCAAGTGTTGTTGCGCGCAGGCTAAAAGTTGGGTAAGTAAAAGCAGTTGGCAAGAGAACGTACCAAATAAACTCGGGATGAGCTCTTATTTATACGCCCAGAGCGTTGAAATTGGAGGGTCCCGCTTGTCAAAGACTGTTGCTATTCTAGGAAAGAGAAGGTGTTTTTTTGGATCTTCGGCTTAAGGCCTTCGTCCATATCGCAATATGAATTTATCATTACAGCAAAATTAATATTGTGAGGGGCTACTGTTGGGGGCCTTCGGCTTCCGAAGGTCCTCAAAAACGTGATTTGACAATGTTTTCTAAGTATGCAAGCAGATATCTTCGGAATCAGGATGCAGGTATACTGAAGCATGGTCAAGACGAAGCTTGACTAAAATGGAAGACGATCATGACGAAGGATGAAACGATCACGAAGTTATGTGCAAAGGAGCTTCGGCATGGCAGTAGAAAGGGGAAACCGACTTAAAGATGAAAAGCCAAATCAACCCTCGAAGAATTACTATAGAGTTATTGATAAAAGTAAAGGGCATTAATGTAATTTCATACGGGCTACGTCCCGTGCCTATAAATAGATGAACAATATTCCTGTACTGGGGACGCTGACTTGGCATTGGTATCACACTTGTACCCTTGCTTTCCTTCAAGCCGGAGGTACATTTGTAATTTATCATCATTTATATAAGAAAAATGAATATAAATAAATTAATAAGTGATGTTTAAAGTATTCATGTTATCTTCTGTATTTTATACATAAGTCTTTTCTTATCTTTTATTATGATTATGAAGGTATGACCTTCATAACCTTCGTCCTAAATTCATTATACTCAAGGGGAGATAATGTTTCGAAGGACGAAGGGCTTTAATATTTAACATTGTGTGTTGCCTTGTTCTTGATTCATAGCATTTGAGAACAAGTCCCCAACATTGGCGCCCACCTCCGGTGAACTCACTTCCATTTCTTGAGCTCTGAACACCTTCGGCAAGCATCACCTTCGTCATGCCGCCGAAAAAAGCTTCAGCGACAGGGGCTGCTACTCTGCAGCCATTGGACCCCAATCAGGACGTCCTTTCTCTTAGGGAGGCCCGAAGCCAGAAGAGGAAGGCTGCTAGTCCAATGCCTCCGGAAGATGACTTGGATCAGGAGATCCAAAACCTGGAGATCCTTCAGCAACAGGTGCAACGAAAGAAGGAGAAGATGGCTCGTTTAGCTGACCTTCAGAGACAGATAGATGAAGCTTCCGAAGAGGTTCGTCATCTTGTTCAAGATGACCAGAACCGAAGGCCTCCGCGCAGAGAGCTCCATCAGGAAGGCTTCTACAATGAGGACGACTGGTATAGAGATTTCCATCATGGAAATTTTGCTTTCGATGATGCTTCTCCTCTATCAACAGAATTGCAGGCTACACCATGGCCTCAGTCTTACAAGCCACCCCAGCTCCCCATGTACGACGGTCATACAGACCCGAAGCAATTCTTGATGAGCTATGAAGCAACCATATCTTCGTATGGTGGCAATACTGCAGTCATGGCAAAGTCTTTTGTCATGGCCGTCAAGAGTGTCGCTCAGACCTGGTACTCCTCTCTCCGGCCAGGGACAATCACCTCTTGGCAGAAGCTAAAAGATATGTTGATAACCAGCTTTCAAGGGTTTCAGACGAAGCCAGTTACTGCTCAAGCCTTATTCCAGTGTACCCAGGACCACGAAGAATACCTCCAGGCGTACGTCCGAAGGTTTCTACGTCTGAGGGCACAAGCGCCAACAGTGCCCAATGAAATTGTCATTGAGGCCATGATTAAGGGGCTTCGGCCAGGACCTGCAGCGCAATATTTTGCCAGGAAGCCACCACAAACTTTGGAGAAGCTGCTCTAGAAGATGGACGAGTACATTCGGGCCGACAATGACTTCCGCCAAAGAAGGGAGGAGGCATTTAGGTTCTCTGAAATGACCAGGGGCTTTGGAGGAAGATTTCATATGAGGCATGTCAGGTCAATTCATAACTCCACTCAAAGTGATGATAGAGGGAGCCAACAGCATTGGCCACAATACTCTTCTCAAGCTTCGGGACAACAGCACGGTTCTGTTCGGCCACCAGCGCCAAGGGGCAGAGGCGCCAGGGGCTTCGGGGGAAGATTTGGGGATCAGCCAAGAAGAATTTACTGTCTATTCTGTGGTGAAGACAAGGGCCATACCACTAGGATGTGCCATGTCACCATCCAGAAGCAAAAGGAGATAGCATAAGCTGCAGCACAACAGAGTCAGCCGAAGCAGGTCATGCACACTGCTTCGTACCATTCGCCTTACATCCCAGAATATGTAGGCAATCACTCTGCAGCTTCTGTTGCTTCGGCAAGTCAACCCCAAGCATCTTTGCAACAGCCTCCACCGCCACCACCAACGCAGAGAGGACAACAGCCAGAAGGGAGTCAGCACACTCACCTTCAGAGGGACTTCAGAGAGGAGTCCGAAGCTCGCACAGTCAATAGCACTGTGCCAGAGTCGAAGCACATTTACTGATAAATATCCTACCTCGACAACAGTTTTTTCGCATTTTTACATTCAGTATTACTTTTTTGTTAATAAGGAACAATTATGGGAAGTCTAAGTGTCTTTTATCGTTTTTCAATTTCTTGTAACAGTTTTGTCTTTTACCATAATAAAAATACGTCTTCTCCATAGGCTTGAGTTGCCGAAGCATACGAATTTATGGTGGCATGAAGGACCTTTGTATTATCAAAAAATTGTTCTAAGGGACACAGTGCAATTTATTCGAAGCAGTAAAAAGTCGTTCCTAAGGGAACGCAGTGTAAGTTTTCTGAGCCTACAGCGAAAAGCCAGCGCTGATTCCGCCGAAAGTAAAAGGCGAAGAAGCTCCTAAGGGAGGCTTACAGCGAAAAGTCAACGCTGATTCCGCTGAAAGTAAAAGGTGAAGAAGCTCCTAAGGGAGGCTTACAGCGAAAAGTCAACGCTGATTCCACTGAAAGTAAAAGGCGAAGAAGCTCCTAAGGGAGGCTTACAGCGAAAAGTCAGCGCTGATAAAAAACATTGTGTGCTTTATCGTAGGGATGTGTGTATTTTCGGCACAAATATCATTTTGCATAACATAACATCATCACATCATTTTGCATAACATAAGCATCATACAACATATTGCATGTGGAACAAGAAGGGGATACAGTATTGATCTTCAGAGAATGTTTTGAAAAAGAGAAAATCGTGCCAAGGCACAAGATAAATTGAAAAGAAGTGTAGCTTCATTAGACAGGCAACACAAAACTTTTTATAGCTTCGGAAAATATTTCACGAAGCTTGGATATTCTTTATCAGAGAAGTATGGAAATTCTTGTGATATATAAAAGATTTTCTTCACGAAGCATGAAAAGAAGGGAAGGTGTTTTTTCGCCGAAGGCTCAAAAAATGGTATGTATGCAAAATTTCATGCATCGTAAAGAATTGAACTATAAATAGATTATATATTACATTCAAAGTTACAATGTATTACACATGTTACATTCCAAACATTTTTACAATAGCATCTAATCCTCCTTAAGAACTATTTCTGCAGCTTCGTTCAATAGCTGATCAACAACCTTATCCATGATGGCTTCGGCCATTTCTCTAATTTCATCGTCCCCCTTCGGGTGGGGGCCCGGAGATGCCTCAGCAGGTTCTGAGGGAGGAGAAGATATGGCTATATTACTATTACAAACCGCGAACAAAGTCTGGAATCAAAAATTACAACAGAATAAAACCCACTAGTTAATACCTAATTGCCCTTCGGGCTCTGCGCCTTTCTCAGCAGCCTCTGCTATCTTCCTGGCATCATGGATGCCTTTTTCGCTTCTTTGAATGATCTCTTGAGCCATTTCTCGGCCGCCATTGTCCCAAATGTCGGTGAAAAATTTTCCACCAACCAGGCTTGATTCGGCCGAGGGGTCCTTTATGTCTTCGGAGGACAAGGCAGTTTCGGTTTGCGCTAAAGATTTCACATGATTACAGCCTTTTCTTTCCAACACCATAGCAATCCCCTGGCGCCTGAAAAAGCGCATATGTCTCCGCGGCTATTCAAGATTTCTTCGAAGGCCTCAGCTTCGTGACTAATCCATTGAATCGGGCCTTCTGGATTCCCCCTTGTGAAATTCTCTTCGCTGGAGAATGCGCCAACACTGGCGAAGCTGGATTTTATCTTTTTAACACACTCCATGGATTTATCGTAGTATCTTTTCTTGGAAGCCCGAAGCTCTTCAACATTTATTTCCAAATGATTATCCCATTGCTCACTAAGTTCTTATTTTGTTTCTTCTAGTATGCGTTCTTCTTTAGCTCTGGCCAGTTGTTTCTGAAGATCCTGAATTTCGCGTTTTTGGGCTTCAGCTTGAGCCTTAGAGGTAGCTTCGTCTTCCTTTATTTTGTCCACTAGTGTAAGCAGAATTTTATCTTTTCCGAAGCTTCGTTCCTCGGCTTGATAACCTCTGCTCGTAGGTTGTTGAAAGCAATATTATAGCTTTCGTCTTCAGCATTCTTTTGCGCTCTCAAAGAGTTGCTCAGTATTAAACCCTATATGAAAAAGAATTACTATAAGAATAAAAGAATGATTCAAAAATTGTAAATTTCTAAATATACAATTCTCACACCTTCAGACTATTATATGCAAGGCTATCCGCAAGATCCTCCTTCGTCATAGCGCATAGTCCAGCTTCAAGTTTCGGAAACCCCATACTCCTAGCCATCTCCCGGCAGACAGATAATTCTTTATTGTCAGGGAGGCAGTATAGGAAGTCATCTTCGTCTGTCCCATTGAACACTAGTGCCCCCTTCGGATATTTTAATTCTCTGGCATAGTGATCAGCTTCATAAATCTCTTCTTCAGATAATTTCTTCCCCGAAGCATGTCGCACAATGTAATCGCGTATGGAGGAAGGTGCTTCGGGGGCAGCAGTGTCAATTTCTTCAACCAAAAATGGCTCTGACATTTTTTCGGCTTCCAAAGCTGCCTTTGTAACTTTTGTTTCTTCGGTTTCCAAGGGTTGTTCCTTGGTGGGCTCTGAAGGCCCAGCTTCAGCTTCAGGTTGTTGCTTCGAAGCTTCAGCAACAAAGGCTTCAGTAGACACTTCAGAAGTTTCAACAGTTTTCTTTGGAGTTATGCTTGAAGATTTAATTGTCTCCAAAACATCTAACACATTAACCATCCTCTTTCTTTTCGGGGTCACTGTTGGACCCTTCTAGCTTTTTCATGTCTCAACCTTTGCTGAAGGACTTAAAACTTCCGATGTTTTTGCTTCTTCAGTCCTTGGTTCTTCCATCTTTTCTGTTACTGGCACTTCGGCCAACTCTTTGATTTCTGGCAGCAGAGTTGATTCTTTAGCTTCGGTGGCCGAAGAGGTCTCACCGGCGAACTCAGGCACCGTGGCTAGTTCAATATAACGTGGCCGGTGTGTGAGAACCTTTATTCTTTTTCTCTTCGGCGCCGGCTCACTAGGAGTGGCTGAAGTAGTCTCCTTCGCAGAGGAAGTATTCTTTCTTTTTTGACCCCGCACTGGATAATGGTAGTCGGGGTAGACGAACCCAATTGCGTCAAATAGTCGGTTCAGTCTCTTCTTCTTTCGGCCTCCGAAGGCTGCTGACAATGCAGTATCTTCGGCCTTTGAGTATATCCCAAGCAGCTCATCACTTACAGTTTCAATGCTTTTAGCCAGTCATCATCTGGCTCAACAAATTTATCTCCAAACTTAAATGTGTATTTCAGCCTGACTAGTCCACCTTCGTCAGTCTCTTTAATGGTCTCCTGCGGCATTTCCCATTTTTCCACAAGTGGCCATACCCTGAAGGCAATGTGTTCTTGGACCAAATCCCTCGTCCCAATAAAAGAGCAAACAACGTCGAAGGCTCTCTGGCATTCTTCGGCTGCTTCATTCATTTCCACCTTCGGCCTCCGCAGGCCGAAGCGTTGCCAGATAGGGCGCATAATGATCTTCTTTATATCTTCTCGTAATTTCAAGTCATTCTTCACGTAAAACCATTTCGTCATCCAGTCGCCAGGCCACCTCTTTCGAAAGGTCGGCACGGGGCAGCTTGACCCAGATCGGGAGCCGAAGCTGTAGCAGCCAAAATTGTTGTGATACTGTTCCTTTCCCCAGGGTTTTGTTTCGTACAACAATTCATGTATGTTGCAGAAGCTTTTTGCATCAGGTTCCAAGCCTTGGCTTCTCACGGCCCACACGAAGATATTCATCCTTATGATTGCTTCGGGGGTAAGTTGGTGAAGGTAGATTTCAAATATCTTCAGCACCTCTACAACAAAGCTGCTTAAGGGAAATCGTAGTCCAGCTTTCAAGAAGCTTCGGAATACCACAACTTCATTTTCCTCAGGAGTTGGACAAGTCTTCTCTCCTTCATCAGCCCTTACAATGGACAAGTCCCGGAAATATCTGCCCCTCATGTTGACAAGATGATTTTCTTTAATACTTGATTTGCCAAAAACCGCATGGCTTGGTCGCCAAGGTCGATCTTCGGAGTCTTCACCACCACTATCCACATCATAGCTGTCGCTGTCACCAGTATCTTCAGATAAACCCTCCAAAATTTCTTTAGTAATCTTCTCTGTATTAGTCTTCGACATTGATTGAAGAAAACCCAGATGCATCTCCTCAGAAAGACTTAGCTTCGAATCACCAACAGCTTTTTTATCTTCAGACATCCTTGCAAACGCTGAGAAAGTGCTCTCTAAACCGAAGCTTTAAAATCTAAAAGAACAAGCAAGTGTTGTTGCGCGCAGGCTAAAAGTTGGGTAAGTAAAAGCAGTTGGCAAGAGAATGTACCAAATAAACTCGGGATGAGCTCTTATTTATACGCCCAGAGCATTGAAATTGGAGGGTCCCACTTGTCAAAGACTGTTGCTATTCTAGCAAAGAGAAGGTGTTTTTTCGGACCTTCGGCTTAAGGCCTTCGTCCATATCGCAATATGAATTTATCATTACAGCAAAATTAATATTGCGAGGGGCTACTGTTGGGGGCCTTCGGCTTCCGAAGGTCCTCAAAAACGTGATTTGACAATGTTTTCTAAGTATGCAAGTAGGTATCTTCGGAATCAGGATGCGGGTATACTGAAGCATGGTCAAGATGAAGCTTGACTAAAATGGAAGACGATCATGACGAAGGATGAAACGATCACGAAGTTATGTGCAAAGGAGCTTCGGCATGGCAGTAGAAAGGGGAAACCAACTTAAAGATGAAAAGCCAAATCAACCCTCGAAGAATTACTATAGAGTTATTGATAAAAGTAAAGGGCATTAATGTAATTTCATACGGGCTGCGTCATGTGCCTATAAATAGATGAACAGTATTCCTGTACTGGGGACGCTGACTTGGCATTGGTATCACACTTGTACCCTTGCTTTCCTTCAAGTCGGAGGTACATTTGTAATTTATCATCATTTATATAAGAAAAATGAATAGAAATAAATTAATAAGTGATGTTTAAAGTATTCATGTTATCTTCTGTATTTTATACATAAGTCTTTTCTTATCTTTTATTATGATTATGAAGGTATGACCTTCATAACCTTCGTCCTAAATTCATTATACTCAAGGGGAGATAATGTTTCGAAGGACGAAGGGCTTTAGTATTTAACATTGTGTGTTGCCTTGTTCTTGATTCATAGCATTTGAGAACAAGTCCCCAACAGATAGTTTTCTTTACTTTCATGTTTTTATTTTAGATTTTTCCTTGTTACATTTCTCAATACCTTTGCCTTTGTCATTTTTCAGGGTGATGTTGGTAATGGTTGATGAACCGAAGCCATCTCTGAAGTTCTGAAGGAAGCTTCAGAAGCTTTTCTTTCTTTTGTTGATGTCTATAAAAACTCTTTCGAAGTTTATTTGTACATGAGAATGTACTATTCAGCAAGGAATTGTGATTGAATGTAAAATTTTTTTGTAAATATTTGCGAATACCTTGTAACATTGCTTTACCTTTGATCCCACTATTGTTTGCTTTGCTGTGGACGAAACTGATGCTCTCAGCTTTTTTGAGCCAAAGGCGAAAAACACCTTCCCTTCTTTTCATTCACATCGAAGCACCTCTGGACCAAAATCAAAATATGGCCCCCTCGCACATAATGAAGTGTTCTCCCTTTTTTTCCTGTTAAACTTCTTCGTTTATAGCAAGCATCTTTGTTCACAACGAAACATCTTTGTTCACAACGAAGTATCTTTGTTCACAACGAAGTATTCTCACATTGAAAACAGAAACCGTCTTTTCCTTTTCTGATAATGCTTCATGTGATATGTCATGATGTGATGAAGCTATAGATGTCTAATGTATGTTTGTATGAATGCAAGAGATGATGTGATGAAGTATGCAAATGTATGTCGAAGATAAAAAACACACACAAATACACACCTAGACTCTGCATCCCCTTAGGAACGACTTTGGAGTCTCTCCACCTTTTACTTAGGTGGTATTTCAGCTCTGCATCCCCTTAGGAACGACTTTGGATCTAAGCTCTACATCACCTTAGGAACGACTTTGGAGCTTCTTCACCATTGACTTAGGTGTTTTTTTGCTCTGCATCCCCTTAGGAACGACTTTGGAGCTAAGCTCTGCATCCCCTTAGGAACGACTTTGGAGCTTCTTCACCTTTTGACTTAGGTGGTATTTTAGCTCTACATCCCCTTAGGGACGACTTTAGAGCTTCTTCATATTTTTCTACACTCGATGGTGTAATCTCAGGTCTTTACATTTTACATGTGGGGGAGGCTGGCCCTTGTATTGCATAAGGCAGCACAAGAAAAAAAAGAAAAATTACAACCTATGGCCTCATTAAAAACCTTTCTCCCCTCTTGAAAGGAAAAGGGTGCCATAGGGGAAAGAAAGAAGATTACATAGTTTATACATAATATCTCAGAAGCTCATCTGCATTCCAAGATCTTGGAACGTCATTCCCATCCATGTCCTTTAACCTGTATGAACCGGGTCTTGACGAGGACACTACCAAGAAGGGACCTTCCCACTTAAGTTGTAGCTTCCCCACTGTGTCTGGGTTGGCTATTCTTCGAAGCACCGAATGTCCTAGCTTGATATTTTTCAATCTCACTTTTTTGTCTCGCCACTTGATTGTTTTGGCTTGATATTTATTGATGTGGTCTATAGCCTGAAGTCTGACTCCCTCTATAGTGTCTTTTGTTATTTTGCAAGTATCTTCGTCCTCTGCTGAAGCTAGAGTCCTTATTGATCATGTTCTTGCTTCTTCTGGTGTTATTTCTTCATCTCCAAATTAAAGCTTGAACGAAGTAAACCCTATTGATCTTGAGACACCAGTGTTATGATTCCATACCGCTTTTACCAATTCATCTGGCCATTTTCCTTTTGGTAGATTGAAGATTGACTTCATTATTCCTGTGATAATGATTCTGTTGGCTCGCTCTACCAATCCATTAGATTTTGGATGACTCACAGATGCAAAATGTATTTTTGTACCAATTTGGTCATAAAACGTTCTAAATGTTTTAGCATCAAATTGAGTTCCGTTATCGACTGTGATAGCCTTCGGCACACCAAACCGGCAAACAATGTTTTGCTCGAAGAATTTCTGGACTGTGGACAAAGTGATTGTAGCTAGGGGTTTAGCTTCGATCTACTTTGAAAAGTACTCCACTGCTACCACAACATATTTCAAGTTCCCTTGCGCTGGTGGGAGTGGGCCTAGTAAGTCTAGGCCCCACCTTTGCAGTGGTCAGGTGGGCTGTATTAGCTGGGTTAGAGACGAATGTTGCTTTTGATCTCTGGCGCACTTCTGGCAATTTTCACATTTTTGAACTAGATCTGCTGTGTTCGAAGTTGCCTTCAGCCAATAAAATCCTTGTCTGAATACCTTTCCAAGAAGGAGTCTGGATCTGATATGAGCTCTGCATATCCCTGCGTGTATCTCTTTCATTAGTTCCTGACCTTCGACTCTAGACAGACATTTTAACAGTGGAGAACAAACTCCTTGTTTGAACAATTCCCCTTCTATGATCATATATGGTCTTGTCCTAGCTTGCATCCTTTTAATGTAAGTTTTGTCGTCCAAAGGATAATTGCCTTGGAGGAAAGATACAATCTCAGTTCTCCAGTCCTCGCTGTGCATAGGTGAAATTGTAAGCACTGCTCGTTCCATGAGCTCGACTGAAGGTGCTTTGAGAGTTTCGAAGAACACTTCTGAGGGGAGTGGGAGCCCCTGTGACGCTGATTTAGCTAGTAAATATGCCTGCTCATTTTCTCCTCTTGGGATGTTCTTCCTGAGAAACCTTCGAAGGAGGCTTCCATTCTGCGGACTGTATCAAGATACTTTTCAAGCTTCGGATCTCTTGCTTTGCTGCTTTTATCAACATGCCTTGTGATGACTTGTGAGTCAGATTTGAGAACTGTCCTTCTTATTCCCATTGCCTTAAGCTTTCGAAGCCCCAAGAGAAGAGCTTCGTACTCTGCAATATTATTTGTGCAGTTGAACTCCAATCTGGCTGCATAGCAAGTTTTGATTTTAGATGGTGATATCAGAATAGAAGTTGCACCTACAGAATACTGTCCAAGATTCGGTGTCTGTTATGCTTCCTTCTTCCTAAGCCCCTAGCGTCCAATCAGCAATGAAGTCTGCTAACGCTTGGAATTGGATGGAGGATCTATGGACAAAATCAATAGTGAATCCATTTAGTTCTGCAATCCATTTCCAACTCTTCCTATAGCTTCTTTGTTTCTTATAATGTCCTTGAGAGGCTGAGATGAAGGTACTATAATGTGATATGACTGAAAATAATGTCGAAGCTTTCTGGAGGCCATCAACACGACATATCGTACCTTCTCCAACTCTGTGTAATTCCTTTTTGATGGACTTAATACTTCGGAAATGAAGTATACTAGGACTTGCTTCTTTGCTTGATCATCTTGTCTCTCCTACACATTGCTGCACTAACTGTAGCGTGGGAAGCAGCCACATACAGTAGTAATGGGGTCCTGACTATTGACGAAGGTGGAGTCAATGTTGTTAGCTGTATCAGGTATTGCTTTAGATATTCGAAAGCCTTTTGCTGAACTGGTCCTCATTGGAAGACTTCAGCCGATTTTAGCACTTCAAAGAATGGCAAATTCCTTTCTGCTGATCCCGAGATGAATCTGTTCAAAGATGCCAGCCTTCTTGTTAGTCTCTAGGAACCTTTTCTTGTCCTTGGTGGCTCCATCCGAAGTATAGCTTCTATTGTGCTTGGATTTGCTTCAATCCCTTTTGTGGATACTAGGCACCCAAGAAATTTTCCCTTCTTCACTCCGAAAACACATTTTTTGGATTTAGCTTGATGCCAGCCTTTCTGAAGTTGGCAAATGCTTCTTGCAAGTCGGCAATGTGATTTTCTTGCTTCGTGCTTTTTACTATGATATCATCGACATATGTCAGAACATTCCTTCCAATTTGAGAGCTAAGGACTTTGGAAGTTATTCTACTAAAGCTTTCTCCAGCATTCTTGAGCCCCTCGGGCATCCGAAGGTAGCAGTATGTCCCACTAGGGGTCATGAAGCTTGTTTTAGGCTCGTCCTCCTTCTTCATCCAGATTTGATGATAGCCTAAGTATTAGTCTAGTAGACTCATGAGGTCCGAAGTGACTGCTGCATCTACGAGGGAGTCTATTCTTGGTAAGGGGAACTCATCCTTCGGGCATGCCTTGTTGAGATATGTAAAATCAATACACATTCTCCACTTTTCGCTGGCCTTCTTTACCATAACAGTGTTGGCTAGCCATTCCAAGTATGTTACTTCCCTGATTACTCTAGCACTGAGAAGCCTTTTAACTTTGTTTCTTGTCCATTCGGCTTTATCATCAAACATTTTCTGAAGCTTCTGCTTCCTTGGTCTGATGGCTGGGTCTACAATGAGTGAATGTTCAATAACATCTCTATTGACACCACAAAGATCATTGGCTGACCAAGCAAAAACATCATTGTTGTTGAACAGAAATTTTAGCAATGTTTTCTCTTGTTCATCACACAACTGAGATCCAAACAACACCTTCTGCTCAGTTATATCTTCACACAAAAGTATAGACTTTGGTTGATCTGTTGAAGTAGCTTTGTCTCTTATATGCTTATGCTGCTGATGAGCTTCGGCTTCATCTATGTTGCTGATGACCTTTGAATCTGTCCAGTTCCTTTTGGCCCTCCTAGCGGCCTCATGACTTCCATGCACAACAATAGGACCTTGGTCAGATGGTATCTTCATGCTCAAATATGTTGGATGGAGTACTGCTTCGAAGGAATTCAATGTCTCTCGACCAATGATTGCATAGTTCTATTCTTGAGTTGTGAACATAACCAAAGGTGATTGGCACTGTTATCTTCCCAAGTGCCACTATCTGCCTTCCTCCGAAGCCACACAAGGGGTGCGTTGCATTATGTATTTTGTCATCCTGCTCTTGCATCTGCCTGAAGGCTTTTGCGAAGATGATATTTGTTGCACTACCTGTGTCTACTAGGACATTGTGAACCAGAAACCCTTTGATAACACATGATATGACCATTGCATTATTATGGGGGTAATCCTTGACCTGAAGGTCATCCTGAGAGAATGTGATTGGTACATGAGACCATTTGGATTTGATGTAGGGTCCTTGCACTCCAACATGTTGTACCCTTCTCTATGCTTCCTTCTTCTGCTTCTTATTGGTTGGTTCAGAACTTGAGCTGCCTGTGATTGGGAGCACCAGCTTCGTAGCCGAAGGTGTCACAACTTGGTCACCTTGTGAAGCCATTGTTGTGGTTGTGGAAGTGAGTTCACCGGAGGTGGGCGCCAATGTTGGTCACTTGTTCTTAAGTGCTATAAATCAAGAACAAGGCAATACAATTGATACAGATTAAGGACCTTCGTCCTTGGAAGCATTATCTCCTTTCAGATATAATGATCTTCAGACGAAGGTCATGGAGGATGCACCTTCATGATTCGCAAAAATAACAATTCATAGAAATGATAAGTATTATCTATTCATATATTGATTCATATATTTATTTCATGATAAACATATGAGTATTAATAGGATTTATATTACATTGATACCTTCGGCTTGTTCAAAGGCATTGACGCGAGAGCGATTATAATCCAGCGTGAATAGTATGTTCACCTACTTATAGGCACGAGACGCGGTCTGGGTAAAATTACATTTGTAACCCCAATCTGTACACATAATCATAACATAAACCATTAGGGATTAACTAGTCTTTTCTTCTTTGGCTTGGCATCACGTTTTGACCTTCGTTGCCACCTTAAGCCGAAGCTATCGTCCTTCGGTGGTAGCTTCGGCATTCGCCGTTATAGCTCTCGGATAATATCTTCGTCTCAAGAACCTTCAGTAGGGAGGATCCTCAACATCACTTTCCAGTTATATCTTTGTCTTGAGGAGCTTTGGCGGAGAAGAAGACCCCCAACAGATGTCCTTCAAGAGAACATTAAGGTGGTGTACACGCAATTTTGCAATGTGTATTGAGCCTTAGGGGAGGTTGAACCTTTCAATGAGGACAAGAAGGATTTGGGGAATTGTTTTGTAAGCTGGTTGTAGGACGAATTTATCAACCATCCTAGCGTCATCGAGGGTTTGATGGCATACTCTGCCCTTGTCACAAATGAGGGTAGTGGAAATGCCCTTGCATGTAAAGGCTACCACCACTTTGCGGCACTCCGATGAAATTTATAGGTTTTTATTCAGAAAAGTGAATTGTCTAACTAACTTTGCGGCACTAGCCGAAAGGTCCTCAACCCCTCTAGTTGTGTATGAGGGGCACAATCTTCGTGTGTAAAGAAGGGGCACTATTGGACAAGGGGGTGATTACCTAAGGGTGTTCTAAGTTTGAAAGGTACCAAAGCGGCAAAGGCCCCTCGGGGTGCCATGAAAAGGGCCCATCATGATGCCATGACTAGGATGTTGGTTCGACTTCTAGACCTACCTTGCATTCACAAAGATGTCCTTTGGTGTCTTGGATGGACCACTGATGAGTTTGATATATTGATGTGAGTGTATCTAGAGATCGGTCTTCTTGTGAAGACAGAGCCGACCAGTATGAAATAATATAGTTGATCATAACTGTTTATAGACGAGGACTTCTTGTAACTTGGTTGAAATAAAATCATTTTTTGTTTTAGTTGTGCTCACTGAAGTTGTCGATCAACAACGTTTTAGCAGAACACTGCTCTCGCCCCTTTTCCAATTGGGGGTTAATGCAAGATCATAGGGCGTAGTCTGTTTTTGTGTGGAGTTAGCTCGATTAATTGTGCGGATCTTTTTTTTTGATCTAATTGTGCCCTTGGGCGACTTTGTATCTTTAGGTGACTTCACTCGAATATTATTTTTATTTAGCTATGCCCTTTGGTGTCTTTGCATCCATAAGTGTCTATGCTTGAATCTTATTTTGATTCAAGTATGCCCTTAGGCATCTTTGCACCCTTAGGTGTCTTCGCTCAAATCTTATTTGATTCGAATGCATCCTTAAACATGTTCGCACCATTAGGTGTCTTCGCTTGAATCGTATTTTTACTCGGTTGTGTCCTTAGATGTCTTCGCACCTTGAGGTGTCCTCTCTCAAATCTTATCTTTATTCAGCTGCGCCCTTAGATGTCTTCGCACACTTAGGCGTCTTTGCTTGAATCTTATTTTAAATCGGATGTGCTATTAGGCATCTTCTTGTTGCACAGAATTAGTGAGACTTTGTGTTTCAGCTATTGTGGTGACTGTTTTATAGTCGAATATTGGGCTCGAGTTCAAGTCTGTTGACCAACGAGACAATTTATAGAGGAAACAAGTTTTATAATTACAAGGCTTTATGTCATTTAAAACCTCATCCCTTCATGAGGAAAAGAGTGTGGGCCTGATGACATGAATGTGAAAGAGAAAATTACAAGGGCACTTCGAGGGCCCTGCCAAGTTGGGTTGGCTTACAAGTAGAATCTCCTTAGGTTGTCTACATTCTAACTATGTTTGAGGTCTACCCCTGTCTCGTTTTCTAGCTTATAGGAGTTTAGCAAAGTCTTTTTAGTGACGATGTAGGGGCCCTCCCATTTTAGTTCGAGTTTTCCCTTGGCTTCTGTTCTCGCCGTGCGAACAAGGACTAGGTCACCATGTTCGAAATCTTTGGGGATGACCATTGTGTCTCTCAAGGCCTTCGTTGCAACTTGATATTTATTAAGGGCATTAAGGGCCTCGAATCTATAGACTTTAAGAAGGTCTTTCGTTGTTGCTTTGTCTGCATATAGCACGTAGTCTAGATTGGCTCAGGACGAATTTATGCTTGAGTTCTTGTGGGGGCATTACTTTTGCTCCATACATAAGCTTGAAGTGTGTACAACCTGTGGCTCTAGACTCTGTTGTGTTTAGCCCCCATAGGTCATCAGGTAGTTGGGCCATTTTGTGAAGTACTCAATGGCGACCAAAGAAAATTTGAGATTGCCTTGGGCCGTTGGCAAGGGGTCGATGATGTTTATACCCCATCGTTGGAGGGGCCATATGGATGCGATTAGTTTTGTTTGCTACAAGGGCCCCCTTTGTGTTGAAAATTTTTACCATGGCTCGCAAGAATACTCAACATGGAGTGCCTCTATGATGATCCCTGGCAAGAAGAAACCTTGGTGCATGGCCATGGATGCGAGGGCTCTAAGGCTTATGTGACAACCGCTTAGGCTTTTGTGGACTTCAATCAAGAGTTGTTTGCCCTCAGCTTGGGTAACACATGTAACACCCCTAGTGTTACTATCACTAAAACTTGAGCATCACATCATGAGCATTGGCATATCATGTGTTTGTTACACCTAGAGTGCATTCACTAGGTAAAAATTTCAAATAAGTTGTACTGATATGACTTGATGTGTGGTTAACCCTAGGGTAAAGTGCTTAACCTCAAATCAAGGCTTATGGATATAAGTGAAGCCCAGATATGTGAAAACCTCAAAAGACATGAGACATGATCATAAGATATCACATTTGAAGGACTTTAGTGACACCAAAACCCTAAAGTGCTAAAAACCCTGAAAAGACCCCTGGAAAACCCTAAACTAGAACCCTAGGGGGTTAAGTGTAAATTTTGTGCACTTTTGGACCCAAGTGCAAAAACCAAAGTATTAGAACACCGCAAATCATATGTTTCACACATTTGAGGATTTGCAAATCAAATTATGGGATTTGGACTTATTTGCAAAAAGTACGCCATGAAATCATATGTGACTAAGTCTGAAATTCAGTGCATGGGGCAACTTTGGAGCTCTATATATCTAAATCTACAAAGAATTTACCCTATGTCAACACATCAAACTTGTAGAGATATGATAGGAGTGCAACTTTGCTTAAGCAACTAAGCCTTGATCACATATAAAATTTGGAGTAAAATGAGCTCAAAGTTGTGTTGTGAGTCACACTGATAACTGAATTATGGTCACCTGTGACATTGGCAGGACTTTGAGGTCGAATTGGAGTAGGATCTAGTGATCGATTGGGGATGGTTACTATAGTCGAATTGTAGCTGGATTATGGATTAACATCTTTGTTATAGAAGGATTAGCTAGTTGCTATATAGAAATTAGAGATCAAAGCTCTGCAAAGTGCTATGACAGAGGTTCTGAATGGGGTTTCCCATGGTACAGTGCACTGAAAAAGATCTTCAGGTGCAGTCCCCCTCGCCGTCGGTGACCTTTGCGCAAGGATTCGCGCTGATCGCGGTGATTCGTGCTGGACTCAGGCAGGATAGTGCCGGGAGGGTGAAAGGATCAGAAGAGGAGCGGATTGGGTCGCGGGGTGAAGTTTATCAACCGCGTCTGTAGCTGTGCGACGTGGCTGGACCGCCGGTGTCATCGTGGAGACTCTGGCGACCTCGGTTATGCCACGTCGTGGCTTGTTACTGTGCGATAGTAACCGTGGCACACTTAGGATTGCAATCTTTGAACCGTTGCACCGGTGAATGCCACGACTAAGCCACCAGTGCTCTCCCCTCTCTCCGGCCGCCAGCGCGCGATTCCAAATTCACGAGCCACCGCCCTTGGGTCCTATAAATTGAGCGTGCCATCAGCTCCGCTAGGTAGTCACGCATCCAGCGCACCCACTCGTACCTCAGATTGTCCACCTGAGAGCTCTAATTTGGGATTTCCCCCAAATCTGTCAAGAACACCGCGTGTGTGAGCTCGTCGTGGCCAGCTCTCCACAGGTCCGATCATGCCTTCCTCGCTCTCGTTTCAACATCCCTGTGTGCTGTAGATGCTTAGCAGCCTGGCCAATTGAACTAGATCACGCTAGATCACCGGGAACACTTCAGATTGTCCTTGGTTTGCGCTGTCACCGTGGGCAGGGAGATCAAGAGCTAGAACCTTGCAATTGATCGAGGGGAAATGATCGTCAGAGGTAGAATTGTGTGTCAGCCAAGCAAGAGCACCGGCCATTGCGTATCTTGGCCGGTACAGGCTCACCGGAGACTTGCCGTCGCCGTCCAACGTCATGGACCCGACACTGTGAAGAAATAGAACTACAAGGGTCTATCTGCGAACGTCAGAGACACATATGAATAGTGCTAAGGGCTCTTTATGGGTTATTCGAACAGTCAGGGTCCTCTATGCAAAGACGCAAGTGCGGGCGTGCGCGGGCGCGTTTCACCCCGTTACTATTTACTTTTTTTCTTTTTCTTTTTCTACCAGACTTAGGAAATCCATATAAAATTATAAAAAAATGATAAAAATATGAGACTAATTTTGTTGGACTCCTAGATTTTCGTAGTATTTAATAAAAAATAGTTCTAGGATTTTTAGTCCAAACAAAGAATTAATCAGTATTTAAAAGAGCTTAAACCTATACCTCTGGAATTTTAGGAATTATTTAATGACTCCAAAAATCACCAAACTTTTTGGATAAGCTTAATATGATATTTAGATCCTATGAGTGAAGTTTTACTTGCTTTGGACATTGTTTGATGCCTAAACCAAAAACCCTAGCTCCTTAGGGTAAAAATGTCTAATCCTACTAGGGTATTGACATAGAAAACCATAATTACCCTAGTGCACCGTGAAGGAAAGTTATATTCAAGATACAACTGGATACATCTTTTCTATTATTGCATTTTCATAAGCATTATATGGGCATTCATGGTTGTATATGGTTATATATAGAAAACGAAGAAGAAGTGATTGTTGAAGAGGAAGAGCCTACTCCATCGACAGAAAATCCACCTACTAGGAACTGTTTCTATTTTGATATTTGTGGAACAGAGCCTGACTGTCCTACAACACAAGGCAAGCCCCGGTGCATTTGCCACCTCCTTGCTGTTTTAAAACTCTTTATCACTTGACTGATGCATTAGGTGATAGGAGTTGGATGTTAAACAAATTGTTGCATTTCCTTCCTTGGAACTGTTTACCATTCCTTGATTATCTGTTTTATTAAAAATGTTTTTCTGATGCTTAGTCCTACTTTAGAAAAACAAATGTTTTGTTTTTAACAAAAGATGATGCTTTACAGTGGATGGGATGTTTTCAAAAAATAAAAGTGGATGGTGGATCCATCATGGCCATGATGGATTCAACATCGGAAAAGATGTACCTCTGCCAGGTACCAGGCTTTGGGTTTTTTAAAATGATAAAGCTGAGACCGGGAGGGTGACTTGCACGAGAAGAGAGTCTCGGTGTAGTGTCTCCATCTGAGTCGATTAAGGACCGTGTCGATGTAGGCTTGATGATTGAGGACCTTTTAACTGGTCACATGCCTCATCATGGGTAAGCTTTGCCTCGGGTAGACTAATACCAGAAAGGCCAACACGCAATGGGAGTGGAGAGATGGCGAGAGTAGCGTGTACCCTCCGTGGCAAGAGGCTGGACGGTGGTGTATCTGTGCTCTCGGTTGGCATGAACCCGATTTGGTCTTAAGAACCCCGGTGGCGAGTTGACATATGCAAGGGTTAAGTGCTACATATGTCGTGTGATTGGAGATCCCCAGCTGGGTATTAATCGATTCGGATCACCGTTACTTCTCGGACATGAAGACTTGGTCACTGCCCTACACGTAGCATTCTAGTAAACAAGAAGGGGTTGATAAAAGAATGGCTAGTGTAGACTAAGTGCTTGAACTAGGGTAAAAAGAACTCTAGTGACAGATAATGACTTAACTTGCTAATAAAACTGGACTTTTAAGGACCCACTATTAATAAGCATTTTTGCAAACAGAGTCTTGGTTCTTGATTAAGCCTTACCTTGACTCCCTTAAAATCAGCATATCCTTGAGAGTCTTTTATTTTGACGGGTAAGACTTGCGAAACTACACATCGTACTCAGGGTTTTCAAACCCATGTTGTTGTAGGTGAGGAAACAGCAGAATTTTGCTGTTTTTGCACTAAGGTGGTGCCCAAGGACGTGGTGCCAAAGGACGAACCTCAACAGTGACGTGGTTGCGGGAGGGATGTTGGCCTCCCTTTTGAAAAACAATATACTTTTATGCGGGAGGGGTTTTTGCCTCCCAGGGTTATAATAATAATACTTACGCACTCTTATGACCTGGTGATGTAATAATAATACTCTTTCTATATTTTAATGAATGTAAATTAAGTTATTGTAATTCGCTTCCGCTTATTCGTTCCTCCGATATGTTGTAATATCTGCGTGACGGGTGAAACGCTCTTGGGCAAGGAAAAGAATACAAATATCGAACTTATCGAGTGATTATGTGCATCTACAGGGTTGTCTAAGGTCCGTTGGACAAGGACAACTGTAGGTGAGCCTAATGACTTGGGAGGTTCCGTCACAACACACTTTAGGAGAGGCTAGATGATGCCTTCCATGTACAAGATGTTGTTGATTATTATGTACTCATGACTTTTGTGCTTCAACCTAGATTTTTCTAACAAGTCCTCGTGGTTGTAGTGCCCTTGCAGATATAGCATTATTGGTGCCCTCTAGTCTTCATGCATTATGATACCGGCCGATCTTGGGCCATCATTATCCTGCCTAACAAAGGGTACTATTATGATTTGGTAGAATACATCTGATGGTAGGGGCTCGCCTCTTGCTGCTGCCTTTGCCAACATGTTGGCTTCTTCATTTTTGCCCCACTCGATGTGTTGGATCGTATAGCCGCATAATTATTTTTCAAGACATTGTATGTTCAAGAGGTACTAAAGCAATATTGGCCTCTAGATTATTGAATATACCATATATGCTTTGATCTATCAGTACCCTTATTTTGAGCGTCTCAAAGTAATGGAAGAGTTTACAGGAGGCCATTAGGACTCCATAAGCTATTTTCTCCATTTTTGTCATGTTGTTTTTGAACTCTATAAGGACTTCAAAGACGAAGTAAACTAGGTATTGTTGAACTGTTCCCTCGACTTCATTTTCTTGGACAAAGGCTACACTGACCATGTTGAACGATGTCGCGACATATTAGTAGTGTTGACACTGGGTCTGAACATACTAGAGTTGTGAGATATGCAAGGTATGATTTGAGTTCTTTGAAGGTGATGACTTGCTTGCCCCCCAGGCAGAGTCTTTTCCTCCACGCAAAGTCTTGCAGAAAGGTAGGCTACGTTTGGCTGAGCGCGAGATGAATCTATTGAGTGCCACTAGTCTACCTGTCAGTCATTGCACATCCCTTATTTTTTGTTGTATATTTATTTCTGTTATTTACTTTTATCAGGGTTGGCTCTAATACCTCTATAGGAAACTAGTCAGACTCCAAAAATGTATTTCTTCGGGTTTAACTAGAGTCTGGCTTCTCTCATGTTTGCAAATGTCTTTACAAGTTCCACTAGATGGTCTGCTTTATTTTTGCTAGCAACGACTATGTCATCAACATATATGAAGATGGTGTGCCCAACCTGGTGTTCTAGTATAGTCTTCATCAATCTGGTAAGGTGAAGCCTACATTCTTGAGGCCTTTGGGCATACATATGAAACAATATGTGCCAAATGGTGTTATAAAGCTTGTATTGGCCTTGTCCTCTTCCTTCATGTAGATTTGATGATATCCAAAAAGCAATCAAGGAGTGACATGACTTCGCATCCTATCATGGAGTTGACTATTTTGTCTATCCTAGGCATGGGTAAGTTGTCCTTGGGATAGACTTTATTGTGGCTAGTGAAGTCTATGCACGATCTCCACATGACATTCTTCTTCTTTACCATTATGACATCAGCGAGCCAAGTTGGGTAGTCTATTGGCTCGATAAATTTGGCCTCTATAAGTCATTGAACTTCGGCCTTTGCTGCCTCGATCTTCTCGTATGACCTTGCGAAGTCCCTACTTCTTTGGTAAGATCAAGGGGTTGACACTCAGGTTATGCTCGATGATGTTGTGACTAATGTCGATAAGGTATAGTGATGACCACACATAGATGTCCTTATTTCTTCCTAGACAAGCAAGCAACTCATTTTCTTCTTGATCGGTTAGGTCTTTGCTTATGAGCATTGTCTGATTTGGTACTATGGAATCCAAAGAGATCCTTTTCCCTTCTTTTCGCTGCTCTACATGGTGTCCTTACTTTTTCTAGTTTTGGAGAGTGAGGGCGAGATTGGTCTTCACTCTCAATAGCCAAACAGTGTACATTGTGTTGCCCAGGGATGATGTAACTTTCTATGTTATGGGCCGCCTGTTGGTCCCTGTAAACTATTATGCCCCCTAAGGGTCATGAATCTTCATGCATAGATAGAGGTCATGGATGGTGACCTCGAGCTTATTGATCAAACCCTTGTCTAGGATGGCATTATAGGGGTAAACCATGTCCTCGTGTTGGGGGTGGCACCGAATGATAGTGATGTTCCCCCAAATCCATACAAGGGGTTGTCTACTGGCTATAATAAATTATGATTGATTTCCATGCAATTGAATGTGTGTAGGAAAATGATGTCTGCCTGGCTGCCATTACTGACGAGTGTCTTATGCAACTCCCAACCATCTATGTTGTAGTTTATTACCATTGCTTCAGTGTGGAGGTACTTTGCAAGTCCACATCCCTTGAATCAAAAGTTAGAAGTATGCGAGATACACTTGGTCTAAACAATGGGCCCAGTAACAACAACATGATTAACCCTTTGGTGGTGTTCTTTTTTCATCACTTGTTCTTGAACTCTACACTTGAGCCTCTAGAGATCATATTTATCATCATGTGGGCTAATGGTTGGGGAAAACTATCTTCATCCTTGTGAGGGGGAGGTGGTAACTGGTGGGAGGGAGGGATAATTTGTGGAGGTAGGGGATAGGCAATCTTTCTTGGTGGTGGATTTGCTAGTGGTAATTGAGAGGGTAAGTGGGATAAGGGTGGCTATTTTAGTATCCAGGGAGAGTGTCACACCCAGATTTAAGAGCCAAATCCGGGCGCGAATCAAATGTGTGCTGGGATCAAGTCTCACACATATGATGACTCATGGTACAGAAACGAATGTCACATCTTTAATATATAATGGAGTTCTGTACAAAATAACTAAATAATTACATCATACGAAGACGATGATCCAGCGACCATAGTTGACTAGGAGACGATGGCCTAAACCTCTCATGAACTCATCACGACCTCCTTCATGCTCCTCATCTTGTAGTACCTGTCCTTGACTGGGGGATGTGAGTACAACAAGGGTGAGCTCACATACATTCCTCGCTCAACAACTAGTGGGGAATAATTTGCATGAGCTCACTTACGGTGGGGCTCATGTGAAGTGTAAGGCTTACCAAAGGAGATGGTCAAAGCTGAGCATTGCTTTTAAAGTTGGTCAAAGTTTTATTAGCATTTACTAAGTATAAGTAGATACCAACCCAAATAAATAAGAGATCAAATTAATAATAACACCCACAATGAAATGCAAATGACAAATTAAGTTTAGTTCCATAAATTAATCATGCGAGAGTCCTAAGTCGCTCTTGACCGTGAGCACAGCTGATATACCAGTTTTACACTCTGCAGAGGTTGCGCCCTTTACCCACAAGTCATGTTACCCATCTGCCAAGGGATCGTGACTTCCCATTCATCTCTATCGAGGAGACGAGGCAGGGTAGCCCTACGAGGCCTTTACAAAGTTCCACTAGCTTCAGAAAACCCGCTACGGTTTCTGAGAAGAGCAATATAGGAATCTCTCGTCCGAAAAACCATCGCAGCATGATCGACCCGAGAACCTCCCTATACTGAAGCTCCTCTACCGCCCTTGCCCATTTCGGGTAAGTGAGAGCACCTAGAGGGGGGGGGTGAATAGGTGATCCTATAAAACTTAAAACTTATTGCCACAAAAACTTGGTTAAGTGTTAGTGCAATAGGATCAAGTAGCTGGATAGGAGTACTTGTGAAACACAGAAACCACAGAGAGAAACAACGCATTAGACACAGTGGTTTATCCCGTGGTTCGGCCAAGTACAAAACTTGCCTACTCCACGTTGTGGCGTCCCAATGGACGAGGGTTGCACTTAACCCCTCTCAAGTGATCCAATGATCAACTTGAATACCACGGTGTTCCTTTTTCTTATCACTTTTCCCGTTTGCGAGGAATCTCCACAAGTTGGAGTCTCTCGCCCTTACAACAAATATCAAAGTGAAAGCACTAGAATAAGGGAGGGAAGCAACACACACAAATCCCAGCAATACGCACACACACACAAGCCAAGACTTGAGCTCAAATGAAACACAACAAGTTCACCACTAGAACGGAGCTCAAATCACTAAGAATGTCAATCGAGTGTGCGAGAATGGAGTGCGGGAGTCTTAGAATGTTCAGAGTATGCTGGGTGTTCTCCTCCATGCGCCTAGGGGTCCCTTTTATAGCCCCAAGGCAGCTAGGAGCCATTGAGAGTAATCCAGGAAGGCAATTCTTGCCTTCTGTCGGGTGGCGCACCGGACAGTCCGGTGCACCACTGGACAGGCACTGTTCAGTGTCCGGTGCAGATTGCTTTCCTAAATTGGCGCAGCCGACCGTTGAAGATTTGGAGCCGTTGGCGCACCGGACAGTCCGAGGCCCCATCAGATCGTTGGCTCGGCCACACGTCACGTGCGGATTGCGTGGCCGACCGTTGGCTCACCGGACAGTCCGGTGATTTTTAGCCGTACGCCGCCGTCGAGACCCGAGAGCAGCCAGTTGACCAGACTCCAGCCTGGCGCACCGGACACTGTCCGGTGCACCACCGGACAGTCCGGTGCACCCAGACTGCGCAGAGTCTTGGCTGCTCCAGCAAGTCTTTTCCCTTTTGTCTTTTCTCTGATTCTAGCACTTAGACAAATATGTTAGTACACAAAAACTAATGTACTAAGTCTAGAATCATACCTTGTATCTTGATTTTCACTGCTTGAGTCTTTGGCACAATTGAACACTTAAACCATTTGTGTTGGGCACTTAATCACCAAAATACTTAGAAATGGCCCAAGGGCACATTTCCCTTTCAATCTCCCCCTTTTTGGTGATTTATGCCAACACAACAAAGTACAACACATAGAAGTGCATCTTCAATGCAAATGAGAACAAGATTTGTTTTTGATTCAAATTTGGCATATTTGGATCATTCTTTGCCACCACTTGGTTTGTTTTTGCAAATCAAATTCAATTTCCTATCTCTAAGTCAAATTCACTTGTTGAGGCATAGAGAGAGATATTCCAAGAGGAATTGATCAAAGATTCAAAAACTCCCCCTTTTTCCCATAATCAAACATTCTCCCCACAAGAGACCAACTTTTGACAAAAAGAGACACTTAGAGTATTTTGACAAACCAAAAGATCTAACTCTACTATTTTCAAAATTCTCAAGTGGTAGCTGATCCATTTGCTTTAGCCTTAATTTCTCCCCCTTTGGCATCAAGCACCAAAACGGGATCATTGTTGGCCCTTTAACCTCATTGCCTCACCAAAATTGTCAATTAAGAGCAAAAAGGCAATAAGAGCATAGAGATGAACTTGGAGTAAATTACTCTCTCATCGGAGTGTAGTGAAAGTCTTTCATGGTCCAAGTCCACCTTTCCCTTTAAATCCACTTTTGAGACTACATGAAGTAAACTTAAGCACAAATGTTAGTCTTAAAGGGTCAAGTTGTAGCACTTCTCCCCCTAAATAAGTGCATCACTTGCACATGGACTTGTGAGGTCTGAGGATCATGTGTACAGCTTGAGCACCACAAATGAACAAAATAGATTGAAATGCATAAATTACATGATCAAAGGCATAAAACACATGTATGCTAGATCAATCCAAGTTACGCGAATCTAAGACATTTAGCTCACTACGCAGCCTGCAAAAGGTCTTCTCATCTAAAGGCTTGGTAAAGATATCGGCTAGCTGGTTTTCGGTGCTAACATAAAACACTTCGATATCTCCCTTTTGCTGGTGGTCTCTCAAAAAGTGATGCTGGATGTCTATGTGCTTTGTGCGGCTATGTTCAACAGGATTGTCTGCCATGCGGATTGCACTCTCATTATCACATAGGAGTGGGACTTTGCTCAGATTGTAGCCAAAGTCCCGGAGGGTTTGCCTCATCCAGAGTAGTTGCGCGCAACACTGTCCTGCGGCAACATACTCGGCCTCAGCGGTGGATAGGGCAACAGAAGTTTGTTTCTTAGAACTCCAAGACACCAGGGACCTTCCTAGGAATTGTCACGTCCCTGATGTACTCTTCCTATCGACCTTGCATCCAACATAATCGGAGTCTGAGTATCCAATTAAGTCAAAGGTTGACCCCTTTGGATACCAGATCCTGAAGCAAGGCGTAGCAACTAAATATCTAAGAATTCACTTAACGGCCACAAGGTGACACTCCCTTGGGTCGGATTGAAATCTAGCACACATGCATATGCTTAGCATAATATCCGGTCTACTAGCACATAAATAAAGTAAAGACCCTATCATAGACCGGTATGCTTTTTGATCAACGGACTTACCTCCTTTGTTGAGGTCGACGTGTCTGTCAGTTCCCATTGGAGTCTTTGCGGGCTTGGCGTCCTTCATCCCAAACCGCGTGATCAAGTCTTGCGTGTACTTTGTTTGGGAGATGAAGGTGCCGTCCTTGAGTTGCTTCACTTGGAACCCAAGGAAGTAGTTCAACTCGCCCATCATCGACATCTCAAATTTTTGAGTCATCATACTGCTAAACTCTTCACAAGACTTTTGGTTAGTAGAACCAAATATTATGTCATCGACATAAATTTGGCATACAAATAAGTCACCATCACAAGTCTTAGTGAATAAGGTTGGATCGGCTTTCCCAACCTTGAAAGCATTAGCAATTAGAAAGTCTCTAAGGCATTCATACTATGCTCTTGGGGCTTGCTTAAGTTCATAGAGCGCCTTAGAGAGCTTACACACGTGATCGGGGTACCGTTCATCCTCAAAGACAGGGGGTTGTTCTACGTACACCTCCTCCTTGATTGGCCCGTTGAGGAAAGCGCTCTTCACATCCATTTGGAACAACCTGAAAGAATGGTGAGCGGCATAGGCTCACAAAATGCGAATGGACTCTAGCCTAGCCACAGGAGCAAAAGTCTCCTCAAAGTCCAAACCTGCGACTTGGGCATAACCTTTTGCCACAAGTCTAGCATTGTTCCTTGTCACCACCCCGTGCTCGTCCTGTTTGTTGCAGAACACCCACTTGGTTCCCACAACGTTTTGCTTGGGACGTGGCACCAGTGTCCAAACTTCATTTCGCTTGAAGTTATTGAGCTCTTCCTGCATGGCCAACACCCAGTCCGGATCTAGCAAGGCCTCTTCTACCCTGAAAGGCTCAATAGAAGAGACAAAAGAGTAATGCTCACAAAAATTAACTAATCTAGAGCAAGTAGTTACTCCCTTGCTTATATCACCCAAAATTTGATCGACGGGATGATTCCTTTGAACCGTCGCTCGGACTTGAGTTGGAGGGGCTCGTGGTTCTTCTTCCTCCATCACTTGATCATCTTGTGCTCCCCCTTGATCACACGCCTCTTCTTGATGAACCTGTTCATCGTCTTGGGTTGGGGGATGCACCATTGTTGAGGAAGAAGGTTGATCTTGCTCCTTTTGTTCCTGTGGTCGTACATCTCCAATCGCCATGGTGCGTATTGCGGCCGTTGGAACATCATCTTCATCTACATCATCAAGATCAACTTGCTCCCTTGAAGAGCCATTAGTCTCATCAAATACAACGTCGCTAGAGACTTCAACCAAACCCGATGATTTGTTGAAGACCCTATACGCCTTTGTATTTGAGTCATAACCTAACAAAAACCCTTCTACAGCTTTGGGAGCAAATTTGTAATTCCTACCTTTCTTCACTAGAATGTAGCATTTACTCCCAAATACACGAAAGTATGACACGTTGGGTTTGTTACCGGTTAGATGTTCGTACGAAGTCTTCTTGAGGAGGCGATGAAGGTAGACCCAGTTTATGGCGTGGCAAGCCGTGTTCACAGCTTCCGACCAAAACCGCTCGGGCGTCTTGAATTCTCCAAGCATCGTCCTTGCCATGTCTATGAGGGTCCTGTTCTTCCTCTCTACCACACCATTTTGCTATGGTGTGTAGGGAGCGGAGAACTCGTGCTTGATTCCTTCTTCCTCAAGGTACTCCTCCACTTGAAGGTTCTTGAACTCGGACCCATTGTCGCTTCTTATATTTTTCACCTTGAGCTCTCCTTAGGAAGCGCTTAAGGGTCCCTTGGGTTTCTGTTTTATCCTGCAAAAAGAATACCCAAGTGAAGCGAGAAAAATCATCAACTATAACAAGACCATACTTACTTCCCCCAATGCTGAGGTAGGCGACGGGTCCGAAGAGGTCCATATGAAGTAGCTCCAGAGGTCTTGATGTGGTCATCACATTCTTGTTATGATGAGCACTTCCCACTTCTTTACCTGCTTGACACGCTGCACAAGATCTATCTTTTTCGAAAGTTACATTTGTTAGACCTAACACATGTTCTCCCTTTACAAGTTTGTGAAGGTTCTTCATCCCCACATGTGCTAGACGGCGATGCCACAGCTAGCCCATGCTAGTCTTAGCGATTAAGCATGCATCTAGATCGGCCTCCTCCTTCAAAAAATCAACTAAATAGAGTTTGTCGTCTAGTACACCCTTAAAAGCTAATGAACCATCACTCCTTCTAAAGACAGACACATCTACATTTGTAAATAAGCAATTATAACCCATATTACATAATTGACTAACGGACAACAAGTTATACCCAAGCAATTCAACTAAAAACACATTAGATATGGAATGCTCGGATGAAATAGCTATCTTTCCTAGTCCTTTAACCTTGCCTTGATTCCCGTCACCAAATATGATTGAATCTTGATAATCTTTGTTCTTGACGTAGGAGGAGAACATCTTCTTCTCCCCCGTCATGTGGTTTGTGCATCCGCTGTCGATAATCCAGCTTGAGCTCCCGGATGCATAAACCTGCAAGGCAAATTAGGCTTGGGTTTTAGGTACCCAACTCTTGTTGGGTCCTACAAGGTTAGTAACAATAGCCTTAGGGACCCAAATGCAAGTTTTGTCTCCCTTGCATTTTGCCCCTAATTTCCTAGCAACCACTTTCTTATCTTTGCATGTGAGTACAAACTCAGTGTTGCAGGCATGAATAACAGTAGCATTTTCATTATGCATTTTCCTAGGCACATTAACAACATTTCTCCTAGGCATATGATGAACAACATTTTTCCTAGGCATATCTCTACCATGCACAAAGGAAGAACTTGAAGCAATCGTGGCATGTGAATCATAAGCATTACAACTCCTATTATGATAAGCATTTCTAGAAAATTTTCTATCATAAATAAATGCATGATTCTTTTGACTACTATTAGCCATAGGAGCCTTTCCCTTTTCCTTGTTGAAAATGGGAGCTCTTTGGCTTGTTAAGTTCTTGGCTTCCCTTTTAAAGACAAGTCCATCCTTAATTGAGGGGTGTCTACCAATAGTGTAGGCATCCCTTGCAAATTTTAGTTTATCAAAGTCATTTTTGCTAGTCTTAAGTTGGGCATTAAGACTAGCCACTTCACTATTTAATTTTGCAATAGAAGTAAGGTGCTCAACACATGCATCAACATTTAAGTCCTTACACCTATTACAAATTACTACATGTTCAATACATGAGCTAGATTTATTAGCTACTTCTAACTTAGCATTTAAGTCATCATTGATACTCTTTAGACTAGAAATAGACTCATGACAAGTAGATAATTCACATGAAAGCATTTCATTTCTTTTAACTTCTAAAGCAAGAGACTTTTGCACACTTACAAATTTATCATGCTCTTCTTATAAAAGATCCTCTTGTTTTTCTAACAATCTATTCTTCTCATTCAAAGCATCAATCAATTCATTGATCTTATCAATTTTAGTTCTATCTAAACCTTTGAATAAACTTGCATAGTCTACTTCATCATCACTTGAAGAAGCATATGTAATAGTATTTCGAGTGCTTACCTTCTTCTCCTTTGCCATGAGGCAGGTGTGATGCTCGTTGGGGAAGAGAGACGATTTGTTGAAGGTCGTGGCGGCGAGTCCTTCGTCGTCGGAGTCGGACGTAGAACAATCCGAGTCCCATTCTTTTCCAAGGTGTGCCTCGCCCTTAGCCTTCTTGTAAACCTTCTTGTTCTCTCTCTTCCCATTCTTTCCTTGTTCCTGGTAACTATCATTATCGGTACAATTAGCAATAAAGTGACCAATCTTACCACACTTAAAGCAAGAGCGCTTTCCCTTCGTCTTGCTCTTGTTGGGATGCTCCTTGCGTCCTTTGAGCGCCGTCTTGAAGCGCTTGATAATGAGGGCCATTTCATCCTCATTTAGCCCGGCCGCCTCAACTTGTGCCACCTTGCTAGGTAGCGCCTCCCTGCTACTTGTTGCTTTGAGAGCAACGATTTGAGGCTCGTGGATCGGCATTGGGCCATTCAACGCCTCATCAACATATCTTGCCTCCTTGATCATCATTCGCCCGCTTACAAACTTTCCGAGTATTTCCTCGGGCGTCATCTTGGTGTACCTAGGATTTTTACGGATAGAGTTAACAAGATGAGGATCAAGGACAGTGAAGGACCTTAGCATAAGTCGGACGACGTCATGGTCCGTCCATCTCGTGCTTCCATAGCTTCTGATTTTGTTGACCAGGGTCTTGAGCCTGTTGTACGTTTGAGTTGGCTCCTCCCCCCTGATCATTGCGAACCTTCCTAGTTCGCCTTCCACCAACTCCATCTTGGTGATCATGGTGGCGTCGTTCCCCTCATGTGAGATCTTGAGGGTGTCCCAAATTTGTTTGGCATTATCCAAGCCACCCACCTTATGATACTCTTCCTTGCACAAGGATACTAAAAGAACAGTAGTAGCTTGTGCATTTTTGTGAATTTGTTCATTGATAAACATGGAGTTATCCGAACTATCAAATTGCATTCCATTTTCTACTATCTCCCATATACTTGGATGAAGAGAGAACAAGTGGCTACGCATTTTGTGACTCCAAAATCTGTAGTCCTCTCCATCAAAGTGTGGGGGTTTACCAAGAGGAATGGAAAGCAAATGAGTGTTGGAATTTTGCGGAATACGAGAATAATCAAAAGAAAAGTTTGAGTTGACCGTTTTCTTTTTCTCGTCGTCGTCATCTCTTTGAGAAGAAGAGGACTCGTCGCTGTCGTAGTAGACTATCTTCTTGATGTGCCTCTTCTTCTTCCCATCCTTCTTCTTGTGACTTGAGCCCGAGTCTGTGGGCTTGTCGTCTTTTGGCTCATTGATGAAGGACTCCTTCTCCTTGTCGTTGATCACCATCCCCTTTCCCTTAGGATCCATCCCTTCGGGCGATTAGTCCCTTTCGTGAAGAGAACAGCTCTGATACCAATTGAGAGCACCTAGAGGGGGGTGAATAGGTGATCCTGTAAAACTTAAAACTTATTGCCACAAAACTTGGTTAAGTGTTAGTGCAATAGGATCAAGTAGCTGGAGAGGAGTACTTGTGAAACACAGAAACCACAGAGAGAAACAACACAGTAGACACAGTGGTTTATCCCGTGGTTCGGCCAAGTACAAAACTTGCCTACTCCACGTTGTGGCGTCCCAATGGACGAGGGTTGCACTCAACCCCTCTCAAGTGATCCAATGATCAACTTGAATACCACGGTGTTCCTTTTCTTATCACTTTTCCGTTTGCGAGGAATCTCCACAAGTTGGAGTCTCTCGCCCTTACAACAAATATCAAAGTGAAAGCACTAGAATAAGGGAGGGAAGCAACACACACAAATCCCAGCAATACGCACACACACACAAGCCAAGGCTTGAGCTCAAATGAAACACAACAAGTTCACCACTAGAACGGAGCTCAAATCACTAAGAATGTCAATCGAGTGTGCGAGAATGGAGTGCGGGAGTCTTAGAATGTTCAGAGTATGCTGGGTGTTCTCCCCATGCGCCTAGGGGTCCCTTTTATAGCCCCAAGGCAGCTAGGAGCCGTTGAGAGCAATCCAGGAAGGCAATTCTTGCCTTCTGTCGGGTGGCGCACCCGGACAGTCCGGTGCACCACCGGACAGGCACTGTTCAGTGTCCAGTGCAGATTGCTTTCCTAAATTGGCGCAGCCGACCGTTGAAGATTTGGAGCCGTTGGCGCACCGGACACTGTCCGGTGCCCCCATCAGACCGTTAGCTCGGCCACGCGTCACGCGCGGATTGCGCGGCCGACCGTTGGCGCGGCCGACCGTTGGCTCACCGGACAGTCCGATGCACCACCGGACAGTCCGGTGATTTTTAGTCGTTCGCCGTCGTCGAGACCCGAGAGTAGCCAGTTGACCAGACTCCAGCCTGGCGCACCGGACACTGTCCGGTGCACCACTGGACAGTCTGGTGCACCTAGACTGCGCAGAGTCTTGGCTGCTCCAGCAAGTCTTTTCCGTTTTGTCTTTTCTCTGATTCTAGCACTTAGACAAATATGTTAGTACACAAAAACTAATGTACTAAGTCTAGAATCATACCTTGTATCTTGATTTTCACTGCTTGAGTCTTTGGCACAATTGAACACTTAAACCATTTGTGTTGGGCACTTAATCACCAAAATACTTAGAAATGGTCCAAGGGCATATTTCCCTTTCAGTAAGGTAGTCCTCCACTAGATTTCCTAATTAGTAAGCCAAGGTGTCCCATTCCACCCTTGTGGTAGCACGGTTATCTCAAGTTAAGCTCCATGTTCCAATTAACATGATGATCTTGTCATGAACAATAACTAAAACAACAACATAATTGGAATATGGTCATAATTCAAATGTAACATTAATCTCAAGACCAGGTAGAGCAATAGCATGTCTACCCAATAGTTCAGTTGTCTGCAAGGGGTGGGGTAAACAAACTAGGGAAACCTATTAGGTCCCATCAAATTAACCTAAGCATGTCACATTGATGAACAAGAATATTATTAGGTAAAGAAGAGTGATCAAGGGCATAACTTGCCTTAGACTTGGGATCCCAGATACTTCACCAAATTGGTCTCCGGGTGACCCGTAACCTCGCTGGTACTAGTAGCAATACATACAAATAGACAAGAAGTACATAAAAATAACATTATACCAAACATGAGAACAAACACCATAAGAATATTCTACGCGCTGCTACGAGATTGTGGGTTCGAGAATCACTAGAATCAGAGTTATGGTTCAAAAGATTTAGTTTTCTGAAGTTTAGGTGTTTAAACAATAAAACTATATTATATGTTGATTAATAAAATAACGTGAGAAAATACATTAAGGAAATAACTAATTCAACAGTAATTTAAGTTATATCTTAATTGGAAATCATATCTTCACCACTTATGGAGGAATCGATTATAATATCACATTTAACCTGTATTAGAAAAGTTAATTTGATAACTAGAGATTAATTAATTATTTTCAAGAATATGTTTCATGACAAAATAAAGTTACTAAAGTGTAGGCAAAATCATTATGAAGATAACACAACTTGAGCGGGTCAAATTAGAGTTAAAATGAAATAGTTATGAATTCCCTAGGTTCTCTATAATTTTTTATACAAAAATCATTTTCTGTATTTAGTTTACAAATTCCTGGATTCGCTGGACTATGGACACTATTTACAGAAGTTCGGGGGTCTGATCTGAAAGAAAACGGACTTGGTGCAATGGTTCTACTATAGCCATGAACTGTGGGTTAAATATAATAAACCACATAGACTCTTTATTAAGTTTGCCACGGTCGGACGGGTACGGGCACAGGTGGTCCGCTAGATCTAGATTCGATGGCTACAGATAGATTATGAACTTGTATCTCTTGCTAGCCCTAGGTTCCGAGATCGATGGTTCTGATTTAATTACTTAGATCACTAGTCCCGACCGCCCAATTGAGATCGAACGCCCGAGATAACCCCAAGGCGAAACGGTACGACTCCCCTAGTCACAACCACTGATCCCCAGAACGACGGCCAACATCTTTCTTCCACCTCCCGCAACCCACACGCGGTAGCACCGCCGATCCGAGGCCTAGATTTCGCCAGAGATGCGCTCATCCGAGCTTCTAGGGCCTAATCCGAGCGCTACCGGGAGGAGGGCAAACGCTGGTGTGAACATGAAGGGGTGGCGTACCAGTGCACAGCGCGGCGAAAACCCCATCCGCAGAGCAGTGTGATCCCCTGACGAAGCTTCATCGTCGGCAAGCAATTGCCAGCCCTCCGATCGATCACCCCTCCAAACAACGCCACAGACACATCCGCCAGGATAGGCCGAGCCTCCCTGGCCGTGTTCTTAACTCAGACGACGGCACTCCCTCCGATTGGCCAGCGGCAACAACCTTCACTCCGCCCAGCGGCAACTCTCCCTCACGTTGGCGTTCATGGCCGACAAAACTGGTTTCAAGGAACAGGTGGCCAGGGGAGGTGACCTTATAGCGTAGAGACGCGGGGAGAGTCCACGCGGTTGGTCCACCGACGAGATTTCCTCGCACGGCCATGCCGAGGTTGTTACGACAGGGCATGGTGGGCGTTGTCCCATGCCCCACCACTCGGTGCCCGCGCGTGCGCAGCAGAGAAATTTCTCCTGGATCCATGTGTCAGCGCGAGGGTGTTTGACAGACGGCCCCCGCCTGTCGGCCCCTACGGCCATGCAGGCTGAGCGCGCGCGCAGTGGCACCATGGAGGGAATGGGCTAACGCGTGGGACCCAATCGTCATTGAATGGGAGCGCGCGAGGCAGCGGGATTTGGGCCGCGTGAGATGAGTTTGTGGTGATGATGGGTCGTCTGGTGATGTGCAGACTGGGCCGAAGAGGGGAAAACAGCCCAAGTATCTATTCTCTTTTCTTTTTCCTTTAATCTTTTCTGTTTTCTTATTTGCCAAATTCAATTATGAATATATTTTGGATTTTCAAACTCAAATTAGATGCAGAATAAAAAAACTCAGCTTGTGATGCAATATTCATATTATTTTATGTATTCATTTATTTAATATCCTACATAAGCAAATGCTTTTGGATATGTAGATCACACATAATTATTTTAAGAAAAATAGTTTCTCTATTAATAGATGCTCTAACATTTATCCTTATATAATACTTATAAATTTCAACAAAGGATAATTTATATAAGAATACTTTTATTGAATCTTCATTATAAAACATTTATTTTAGGAGATGAGACTTCAAAAGTTATGAGAATTCTAAAAAAATATTCTAATTCAAAATCTTTGGAAAATTTTACTATCTTCTCAAAATGAGTGTTGGGGTGTTACAGAGAGGTAGTTGAATGTCTTGGTATTTGGGAGTATTGCTACTGGTAGGTTTGGGCTATGGTCTTCACTGGTTGGTTCGGCATTGTTCTTGCCATTCTTTCTTTGGTCTCCTTTGTGGCCGGACAATCCTTGGTGGACTGCCTAACGTCTTTGCCAAGGAAGGCATAGTACAATTTTCTATCTTGCGTAGGCCTTTGCCTCGCCCGTGGCCTCTGTTGGTCTTGTCCCCTTGGCCTGGTTATTGAGGGTGATTTTGGTTGCACGGGGGCTTCAACCTACTGTTGTTGATTGGTAATGTTGTGTACTTGTTGTTGGCGATCATGCTGCTGCTATGGCTTTTGACCCCTAGTCAAAGGTTTGCTGCAAGAGTGGAGATATCCTTCGACTTTCACTATGTTTCTAGCTTGTAGTAATGCAGCTCCTCTGACCTTGCATATTTCTCAAAAAGCTGATAGAGTTCCTGGAGCATGCTTGGGGTCCCTGGTGTAGTGGTTGTAGATGTGGCCAGCTTAAAGGCCGATGATTGCATAGTACACGACGATGTGGTCTTCGACCGATGGGAGCTAGGACTTCATTAACAAGAATTTATTGTAGTAATCGCAAAGGCTTTCCTTCTCCTAATGCATGCAAAGAGATTATTCTACAAGGGCATCAGTATCTAGCCTATACCCTAAAAGTTGACCAAAAAATTCTCACAAAGGGTCCTCTAGGAGTCAATGGATAGATGTGGCATCCTTGTGAACCAAGTAAGGGTAGTCTTCGAGCGCTATGATGAATGACTTCACCATGATGTTGTCGTCACCTCCTGATGGGGCCACTCCGACCTGATAACTAATTATGAACTACAAAGTGTCAGATCTTGAGGTTGCAAAATCCATTGCATCTGATATGGATATAGAGCCAAAATTTTCTATAAAATGCCAATGTAAAAGGAAGAAAACGTTTGATGAAATCAATGATGAAAAAGAAGTATAGTTGTCCGCTATGGGATTCATCAGAGCTAATAACTTTGTAGTCATCATGAACATTGCAACTGCTTCATTGAGTAGTCGGTTTGAGAAGCAGAGGACATTTTGAAAAGGTGTTTGATTACTTATTCAACTCAAAGAATCTTAAGTCGTTGGATACTAGTGTTGTATGGAAAAATTGCATTAGTTTTGCAGAAACTTTTTCTCATGACAACTCGTCTAATGTTGATGTAGATGATTTTCCCTCTGAAGTAAAAGTACTGCAAGTGGCTTTGCCAGATGAATTAATGTCAGCTCCTGAGATTCTTTAGTTTGTTATAGCCGTATATTGCTATCCAAATATTTCTATTTCCTATACCCCGTTTGTTTACTTTCATTTTGATGAATTGAAATCTTACTATTGGAATAGGCTATTTTTTTAGAATGTGACATTTCACCACTTTCTAAAGTTATCATATAAGCCTATCTCAAATTTATGTGATGAGAGATGGAAATTGATTCTATAGATTTACATGCTATTTTTCCGATGTACAACTTATATCACACTCTTCTACTTGCTTTGTTATAATTCCAAAGAAACAAACGGGGCCTTAGCTATATCTAAGGCAATAGCTTTGGCCGAAAGAAGTTGTTTTAGATCAACAATGTTACAGCAAAAATTGAATGACTTGGCTATGTGCTCCATGAAGAAGGATATCTTGGACAACGCGAATGTCGACATTATCTTCAATGATTTTGCATTAAGAAGGGTAAAAGGATTTAAGGTAATCGTACTATTATATTTTGTGGCTCTTCTAGTTTGTAGTTAACATTGAAATTAAAATTCGTTGCGGCTCTTCTTTAAAAACTAAGTTATACTCTCTCCGTTCAAAATTAAAATTCGTTTTATTTAATTAATAGGTTTAGGTTCTTTGCCGAGTGTTATGTCGATGACACTCGGCAAAGAGGTTGGCTTTGCCGAGTGCCGCACAGAACACTCGGCAAAGAGCCTGACATGGGGACCCTCTCTGGCGGGCTCTTTGCCGAGTGTCCCAAGCGGCACTCGGCAAAGATGGATTCTTTGCCGAGTGCTGCCGGGCAGACACTCGGCAAAGATAACTCCTTTGCCGAGTGTCACCAGGGACACTCGACAAAGCCGCCGTCTCCGTCACCCGGCGCCGTAACGGCTGCTTTTCTTTGCCGAGTGCTGTCTGGCACTCGGCAAACCTATTTGCCGAGTGCCCGAGAAAAAGCACTCGACAAAGAAGGCTTTGCCGATGCACTGTTTGTCGAGCCTTCTTTGCCGAGTGCCACACTCGGCAAAGCCTTTGCCGAGTGTTTTTAAGGCTTCGCCGAGTGCTTTAGACACTCGGCAAAGCGATTGATTCCGGTAGTGTATAATACTTTATGTATGTGTTTTATATATTGTATAAGTTTACCTTCATATATTTGAATATAGTCATAAAAACAAGAGCTAAAAGAATTAGTATTTTAGCAGGAGAGAATATATTATTATTACTATTATGTCTTTTTTCATGTTACGTATAAAAAATTAGGCTGGAAGGCTAGAAGTCCATAGCGTCCAGTGTACTCTGTCACCGGAGTGGAGTGCCGTAAACAATATATTTTGATTGTATATGTTTCACATCTGGATCTCTGGATTTGACCGCATTTAAATACATGCATGTTACAGCCAAAGCTGCAGATGCACTGTCGATAATCCACCCACAGTTTCTCAGCTGAAAAAACAACGGGCTCGCGTGAAGCCTCTCTCTCTTTTCTATGGGCCGGGCGTCGGGGCGATCTGCTAGATACGACCGTGTGTTGTCGTGCCGCGATGCTTCCGATGCACTCTCGCAGTCGCAGATGCTTCCTTTCTTCGTCGTAAATAAGGCCACTTGCGTATAATATTTAAAAGTTAAAATCAATAGTGCAGTCTCTCTACGGCGACGAACTCTATCTCAATTTACCGAGATTGGGGGCTGTTTGGTTCGTGACTAAATGTGTCACACTTTGCCTAAGGTTAGTTGTTCGAATTGAAAAAACTAACCTTAGAAAAGTTAGGCAAAGTGTGGCAACTTAGGCATCAAACCAAACAGACATTGTGCGTGTGAATAATTCTATACGACCTTTTTTTTCCATTTCGACATAAAAAATGGCCGTATAATATATATGACTTTCTCCCCCCTCCAAATTTAAAAAGAAAAGAAAATTGAGTGTCCGACTTTACTCTCTTTTGATTGTATAACTTGTTTTCTTGTGTGAACTTGCTTCGTGATAATTCGTTGTCAAAACCTTCGTCCTTTGATTAACACTCCGAAGGTGTGTTAACTAGAGGATGAATGTTCTCTCATTCTACCTATGTGTTGCCTTGTTTCTAATTTCATATAACAGTTGAAAACAAGTTTTATACTCTACAGAGGTTGTACACTTTATCCGCAAGTCGTATATCCTGTCTAGTCAGGGTTTGCAAGTCCCTTAAACACTTCCGGGGTGGATGGCTAGGGATCCACTATGAGACCTTTACAAAGTTCCACTAGCTTAAGAAACCCGCTACGGTTTCTGCGAGAAGGGGAGATATAAGAATCCCTTTTCCAAAAAGCCATCGCAGCATGATCGACCCGAGAACCTCCCTATACTGGCAGCTTCTCACACCGCCCTTGTCCCTTTCGGGTAAGGTATCCCCTCACTAGCTTTCCTAATTAATAAGCCAAGGTTGTCTCATTACACCCTCGTGGTAGCACTATTATCTTAGGTTAAGCTCCATGTTCCAATTAACAAAATAATCTTATCATAACAATAAAGAATCCATTGACAATAATAACAAGGCATGATCATAATTTATGTATAGCATTAACACCCAAAACCAGGTAGAACAATAGCAAGACTACCAAATAATTCATTTGTATGCAAGGTGTATGGTAAACAAAACTAGGTAACCTATTTGGTCCCATCAGGTTAACCTAGGCATACCACGATGACTATCAAGATCATTATTAGGTTAAGGAATATGATCAAGGATACAACTTGTCTTTTACTTGCGATTCTGGGTGAATAGGTGCTTCCCCAAAAGTTGGGCTTCCGGTTCCTCGTGACCTCACTTTTATTCGCAGCAATACATACAGATAGACATGTAATAGGTAAAATAACATTAACCAAAGATGGAAACAAACCACACAATAATATTCTACGTGTCTCTATGAGATCGTAGGTTCAAGAACCACTAAAATCAGAGTTATGGTTAAAAAGATATAACTTTTGGAAGATCAAAACTAAGTTCTAGGTTGATTTTAAGTAATATAAATCATGTGAGAAAGATAACCCAAAGAAATAACTGATTCAACTCCAACCTAAGTTATAACTGATCGTAGGTTCGTATGAAATTACAATTATGACCTCAAACCCTATATACATGTAAACTACAAAGCTTGATAAGGGTAGCATCATCCTTTTCCAACAGAGTTGTGTTGCTTGCACTCATAGAGTCTTCCTTCGTCTGTCTGGTTGAATACTTCGTGTATTATTCAAATCACGATGTTGAAGCTCTCAACTTCGCCTCATATCTAAGGATTTCACCAAGACGAAGTTCACCTTATGGTTCCTAAAATAAACTCAGAGATCATCGATCTTTTAACGCTTTGAGGACCTTCAACAAAGGCAGTCCCCCAACACTAAGTATGTATAAGGCCTCATTTTAATGGAGTAAAACTAATTATTGTTAGCTAATTGTAGCCTTATGTTATTTACATTCAATGAATGATAGAGAGTTTATTTTTACACAAATATGTTTATGCCTCTTGACGCCTAGCACACACACAATAGAGAGGGACGGTTAAACTTTTATGGAACAAATTGCTCTTATTAGTCCCAATTAACTATGGATTTGATCAACTAGTAAACTAACAACTGATTAATGGCTTGGCTAAAAACTTGCTTATTCATTAGCACTAATATCAGTTCATTCAAGTTTTCCTGTGATTTTAGTGTATATTTGTCTTTCCCATACGTGCCTAAGAAGCCAAGTATATTAACATAAATATTTTTTGTGAGGTGTGTTATGTCGATAGTGTGATGGGTATATAATACCTTTTATTAAGATAGATGTCAAAATATTAACTTCTTTCATGTTGGTGCCTTTCCATCTTCACTCAGAGCAGGTCACCCACTAGATCCCACTATGCTTAAGCTCTCTACCATATGAAATACAAGACTATCATTTTGGTGAATTGGCTTAGCATGATGGTCTGCTTGTCCATTCCAATGCTTACATTTTTAATGGTGTTTGTCCACAAGAAATCGACGATGACCTATGTAAACAACTTTTATACAGTGATATAGATACATGTTGTCAACCTCATCCAAATGGTACGTTAATTATTTGATGGATTGTCCTAATAGGTCTGAAAGTGCAGGCCAGTCATTGATGGTTACGAACAACAAAGCATGTAGGTCAAAGCCTCCTTTTTATGCTCATCCCACATATATACCTTCGGACCACAAATGCAAAAGTTCATCCACCAATAGTTTTAGTTACACATCAATGTTGTTGCCGCGTTGCTTTGGACCTTGACTTGAATAAGCGTCATCATCATAATGAACTTTTGCTTTAAACATAGCTAGAGAGGCAGGTTGTTATGACCATTGCTCTGCTCATCTAAAGGGTTTATGTCATTAGTGCTTAAACCAAATCTTACATTTCTCACATTCTCTGTAGACTCTAGGAACATTCTGTTAACTTTTTGCCCCTGCAAGCCAGCAACGGGTGCCTCAATATAGAATCTATCTTACACTCTTGTCTATGCACAAGAATCCAATCACAGAGATGACACAGTGGTTATCCCGTGGTTCGGCCAAGTACAAAACTTGCCTACTCCACGTTGTGGCGTCCCAACGGACGAGAGTTGCACTCAACTCCTCTCAAGTGATCCAATGATCAACTTGAATACCACGGTGTTCTTGCTTTTCTTTTCTCAATCCCGTTTGCGAGGAATCTCCACAACTTGGAGCCTCTCGCCCTTACAAAAGATGTTCACAGAGAATCACAGAGCAAGGGAGGGATTAGCAACTCACACACTACACAAAGATCACAGCGAATACGCACACACAAGACCCAGACTTGAGCTCAAAAGACTAGCACACTAGAACAGAGCTCAAATCACTGGAATGTCGAACAAGTGCGCGAGATTGATGTGTGAGTGATCAAGAGTGCTCAAGGAATGCTTGGTTTTCTCCTCCATGCGCCAAGGGGTCCCTTTTATAGCCCCAAGGCAGCTAGGAGCCGTTGAGAACAATTCTGGAAGGCCATCCTTGCCTTCTGTCGTCGGGCGCACCGGACAGTCCGGTGCACACCGGACACTGTCCGGTGCCCGATTTCTTTCCTTAACAGGCGCAGCCGACCGTTGCCGACCACTGCAGATCTGGCGCACCGGACAGTCCGGTGCACACCGGACAGTCCGGTGCACACCGGACAGTCCGGTGCTTCCTTCCGACCGTTGGCTCGGCCACGTGTCGCGTGGCGATCGTGCGGCCGACCGTTGGCCCGGCCGACCGTTGGCTCACCGGACAGTCCGGTGCACACCGGACAGTCCGGTGAATTTTAGCCGAAGTCGCCGGAGAAAAACCCGAGAGCGGCTGTTTTGCTCCGCGCTGGTCTGGCGCACCGGACACTGTCCGGTGCACACCGGACAGTCCGGTGCCCCAGCCCGAAGCAGCCCTCCACTCCTCTTCTTCTTCCTGTTTCTAACACTTAGACAAGAATATTAGTACACAAACCAATGTACTAAGGCTTAGAAACATACCTTAACTTGTGATTTGCACTTTGTTCATCCTTGGGCATATTTTCACATTTAAGCACTTGTGTTTGCATTCAATCACCAAAATACTTAGAAATGGCCCAAAGGCACATTTCCCTTTCAATCTCCCCCTTTTTGGTGATTTATGCCAACACAACATAAAGCAAGTGGAACAAGTGCAAAACTACTTCAAATAAAAACTAACTTTGAGTTTTATTCAATTTTGGCATATATGGATCATCCTTTGCCGCCACTTGGTTTGTTTTTGCAAATCAAACTCAAATCTCTATCTCTAAGTCAAACACACATGTTGAAGCATAAAGAGAGTCATTCCAAAAGAGATTGATCAAAGATTTCAAAAACTCCCCCTATTTCCCATAGTCAAAAACTTCTCCCCACAAGAAGCCAACTTTTGACAATAAAGACAATAAAAGCTTTTGACACAACAAAAACTCTATTCTACTATTTTCAAAATCTCTCAAGTGGTAGCTGATCCATTTATCACTTTGGCCTTTATTTTCTCCCCCTTTGGCATCAAGCACCAAAACGGGATCAATCTTGGCCTTTTAACCCCATTGCCTCACCAAAGTCTTCAATTAAAAGCAAATGGCAATAAGATGTCATGAGATGAACTTGGAATAAGTTACCCTCTCATCGGAGTGCAGTGGAAGTCTTTCATGGTCCAAGTCCACCTTTTCCCTTTCAATCCTCCTTCGAGACTAAATTACCAAACTCAAGCACATGGTTAGTCTCAAAGGGTCAAGTTGTAACACATCTCCCCCTAAACATGTGCATTACTTTGCAACGGACTTGTGAGGTCCAGGGAGTGTTTGTACAACTTGAGCACCATAATAAGCAACAAAATGCAGAATGAACATGATCAAGGGCATAAACACATGTATGCTACAATTCAATCCAAGTTCCGCGAATCTAAGACATTTAGCTCACTACGCAGCCTGCAAAAGGTCTTCTCATCTAGAGGCTTGGTAAAGATATCGGCTAGCTGGTTCTCGGTGCTAACATGAAACACTTCGATATCTCCCTTTTGCTGGTGGTCTCTCAAAAAGTGATGCCGGATGTCTATGTGCTTTGTGCGGCTGTGTTCAACAGGATTTTCCGCCATGCGGATAGCACTCTCATTATCACATAGGAGTGGGACTTTGCTCAGATTGTAGCCAAAGTCCCTGAGGGTTTGCCTCATCCAAAGTAGTTGCGCGCAACACTGTCCTGTGGCAACATACTCGGCCTCAGCGGTGGATAGGGCAACGGAGGTTTGTTTCTTAGAGTTCCATGACACCAGGGACCTTCCTAAGAATTGGCACGTCCCCGATGTGCTCTTCCTATCGACCTTACATCCAGCATAGTCGGAGTCTGGGTATCCAACCAAGTCAAAAGTAGACCCCTTTGGATACCAGAGCCCGAAGCAAGGCGTAGCAACTAAATATCTAAGAATTCGCTTCACCGCCACTAAGTGACATTCCTTAGGATCGGATTGAAATCTAGCACACATGCATACGCTAAGCATAATATCCGGTCTACTAGCACATAAGTAAAGTAAAGACCCTATCATTGACCGGTATGCTTTTTGATCAACGGACTTACCTCCTTTGTTGAGGTCTGTGTGTCCGTCGGTTCCCATCGGCGTCTTTGCGGGCTTGGCGTCCTTCATCCCAAACCGCTTTAGTAGATCTTGCGTGTACTTCGTTTGGGAGATGAAGGTGCCGTCCTTGAGTTGCTTCACTTGGAACCCAAGGAAGTAGTTCAACTCGCCCATCATCGACATCTCGAATTTCTGCGTCATCACCCTGCTAAACTCTTCACAAGACTTTTGGTTAGTTGAACCAAATATTATGTCGTCGACATAAATTTGGCATACAAACAAATCACCATCACATGTCTTTGTAAAAAGAGTTGGATCGGCTTTCCCAACCTTGAAAGCATTAACAATTAAGAAATCTCTAAGGCATTCATACCATGCTCTTGGGGATTGCTTAAGTCCATAGAGCGCCTTAGAGAGCTTACACACATGGTCGGGGTACCGTTCATCCTCAAAGCCAGGGGGTTGCTCTACGTACACCTCCTCCTTGATTGGCCCATTGAGGAAAGCGCTCTTCACATCCATTTGGTACAACCTGAAAGAATGGTGAGCGGCATATGCTAGCAAGATACGAATTGATTCTAGCCTAGCCACAGGAGCAAAAGTCTCCTCGAAATCCAAACCTGCGACTTGGGCATAACCTTTTGCCACAAGTCGAGCCTTGTTTCTCGTCACCACCCCGTGCTCGTCCTGTTTGTTGCGGAACACCCACTTGGTTCCCACAACATTTTGCTTCGGACGAGGCACCAGCGTCCAAACTTCATTGCGCTTGAAGTTGTTGAGCTCCTCTTGCATGGCCAAAACCCAATCCGGATCTAGCAAGGCCTCCTCTACCCTGAAAGGCTCAATAGAAGAGACAAAGGAGTAATGCTCACAAAAATTAACTAGTCGAGATCGAGTAGTTACTCCCTTGCTAATGTCACCCAGAATTTGATCGACGGGATGATCCCTTTGAATCATCGCTCGAACTTGGGTTGGAGGTGCCGGTAGCCCTTCTTCCTCCATCACTTGATCACCTTGTGCTCCCCCTTGATCAAGCGCCTCCACTTGAGGTACCTGTTCGTCATCTTCGGTTGGGAGTTGCACCATAGTTGAGGAAGAAGGTTGATCTCGTTCATCTCGTTCCTGTGGCCGCACTTCTCCAATCGCCATGGTGCGTATAGCGGCCGTCGGAACATCTTCTTCATCTACATCATCACAATCAACAACTTGCTCTCTTGGAGAGCCATTAGTCTCATCAAATGCAACGTCGCTAGAGACTTCAACCAAACCCGATGATTTGTTGAAGACTCTATACGCCTTTGTATTTGAGTCATAACCTAATAAAAACCCTTCTACAGCTTTGGGAGCAAACTTAGAATTTCTACCCTTCTTCACTAGAATGTAGCATTTACTCCCAAATACACGAAAGTACGATACATTGGGTTTGTTACCGGTTAGTAGCTCATACGACGTCTTCTTGAGGAGGCGATGAAGGTAGACCCTGTTGTTGGCGTGGCAAGCAGTGTTAACGGCTTCCGTCCAAAAGCACTCGGGGGTCTTGAACTCTCCTAGCATCGTCCTCGCCATATCGATGAGCGTCCTGTTCTTCCTCTCTACCACACCATTTTGCTGTGGTGTGTAGGGAGCGGAGAACTCGTGCTTGATCCCTTCCTCTTCAAGGAACTCCTCCACTTGAAGGTTCTTGAACTCGGATCCGTTGTCGCTCCTTATCTTCTTCACTTTGAGCTCAAACTCATTTTGAGCTCTCCTGAGGAAGCGCTTGAGGGTCCCTTGGGTTTCAGACTTATCCTGCAAAAAGAACACCCAAGTGAAGCGGGAAAAGTCATCAACAATAACTAGACCATACTTACTCCCTCCTATGCTTAGATAGGCGACGGGTCCGAAGAGGTCCATATGCAGCAGCTCCAGAGGTCTTGAAGTGGTCATCACATTCTTGCTGTGATGTGCTCCTCCCACTTGTTTACCTGCTTGACAAGCTGCACAAGGTCTATCTTTTTCGAAATGCACGTTAGTCAAACCTATCACGTGTTCTCCCTTTAGAAGCTTGTGAAGGTTCTTCATCCCCACATGTGCTAAGCGGCGATGCCACAGCCAGCCCATGCTAGTCTTAGCTATTAAGCATGCATCTAGACCGGCCTCTTCTTTTGCAAAATCAACTAAATAAAGTTTGCCGTCTAATACACCCTTAAAAGCTAATGAACCATCGCTTCTTCTAAAGACAGACACATCTACATTTGTAAATAGACAGTTATACCCCATATGACATAATTGACTAACAGATAGCAAATTATATCCAAGACTCTCTACTAAAAATACATTAGAGATAGAATGCTCATTAGAAATTGCAATTTTACCTAAACCTTTTACCTTGCCTTGATTCCCATCACCGAATACAATTGAATCTTGGGAATCCTTATTTTTGACGTAGGAGGTGAATATCTTCTTCTCCCCCGTCATATGGTTTGTGCATCCGCTGTCGATAATCCAGCTTGAACCCCCGGATGCATAAACCTGCAAGGCAAATTTAGGCTTGGGTTTTAGGTACCCAACTCATGTTGGGTCCTACAAGGTTAGCACAAATATCTTTAGGGACCCAAATGCAAGTTTTGTCTCCCTTGCATTTTGCCCCTAACTTCCTAGCAACTATTTTCCTATCCTTTCTACAAATAGCAAAGGAAGCATTTAAAGCACAATAAATTGTAGAAGGTTCATTCACTACTTTCCTAACAACATTTCTCCTAGGTATTTGATGAACAACATTTCTTCTAAGCCCATTTCTACCATGCATAACATGAGAACTAGAAGCAGTCATAGCATAAGAGTCATAAGCATGTGAATCAAAAACATCATGACCTCTAAAAGCATTTCTAGAATATCTCCTATCATAGTACATGAAAGCATGATTCTTCTTAACACTATTAGCCATAGGAGCCTTCCCTTTCTCCTTGGTGGAGATGGGAGTCTTATGGGTTGTTAAGTTCTTGGCTTCCCTCTTGAAGCCAAGCCCATCCTTAATTGAGGGATGTCTTCCTATTGTGTAAGCATCCCTTGCAAATTTTAACTTATCAAATTCACTTTTGCTAGTCTTAAGTTGGGCATTAAGACTAGCCACTTCATTATTTAACTTTGCAATAGAAGCTATGTGTTCACTACAAGCATCAATATCAAAGTCTTTACATCTATTGCAAATAACAACATTTTCTACACAAGTTGTTGATTTACTAGCTATTTCTATCTTAGCATTCAACTCATCGTTAATGCTCTTTAGTTTTGAAATTGTCTCATGGCATGAAGATAATTCACAAGTAAGCATTTCATTTCTTTTAACTTCTAGAGCATGAGATTTTTGAGCTTCTAAAAATTTATCATGCTCTTCATACAATAAATCCTCTTGTTTCTCTAAGAGTTTATCCTTCTCATTCAATGCATCAATTAATTCATTAATTTTGCCAATCGTGATTCTATCTAGACCTTTAAATAAACTAGAATAGTCTATTTCATCATCGTCACTAGAATCATCACCACTAGAAGAAGCATAAGTAGAGTTTCGAGTACTTACTTTCTTCTCCTTAGCCATGAGACACGTGTGACGCTCGTTGGGGAAGAGGGCCGATTTGTTGAAGGCGGTGGCGGCGAGTCCCTCATTGTCGGAGTCGGAGGAGGAGCAATCCGAATCCCACTCCTTGCCTATATGCGCCTCGCCCTTGGCCTTTTTATAGTGCTTCTTCTTCTCCCTTTTGTTCCCCTTTTCCTGGTCACTTTCATTATCAGGACAGTTAGCAATAAAATGACCAAGCTTACCGCATTTGAAGCATGATCGCTTCCCCTTGGTCTTAGTCTTGCTCGGCTGTCCATTGCGACCCTTTAGCACCGTCTTGAATCTCTTGATAATGAGGGCCATTTCTTCATCATTAAGACCGGCCGCCTCAATTTGCGCCACCTTGCTGGGTAGCGCCTCCTTGTTCCTTGTGGCTTTGAGAGCAAAAGGTTGCGGCTCGTTGATCGGTCCATTCAAGGCGTCGTCCACATACCTTGCCTCCTTGATCATCATTCGCCCGCTGACGAATTTTCCTAGAACTTCTTCGGGCGACATTTTGGTGTACCTGGGATTCTCACGAATATTATTCACCAAATGAGGATCAAGAACGGTAAAGGACCTGAGCATTAGTCGGACGACGTCGTGGTCCGTCCATCACGTGCTTCCGTAGCTCCTTATTTTGTTGATAAGGGTCTTGAGCCGGTTGTATGTCTGAGTTGGCTCCTCGCCCCTTATCATCGCGAACCGTCCAAGCTCGCCTTCCACCAACTCCGTTTTGGTGAGCAAGGTAACGTCATTCCCTTCATGAGAGATCTTGAGGGTGTCCCAGATCTGCTTGGCGTTATCCAAGCCGCTCACTTTGTTATATTCATCCCTGCACAATGAAGCTAGAAGAACAGTGGTAGCTTGTGCATTCTTATGGATTTGCTCATTAATGAATGAAGGGCTATCCGAGCTATCAAATTTCATTCCACTTTCCACAATCTCCCAAATGCTTGGATGGAGAGAAAATAGGTGAGTACGCATTTTGTGACTCCAAAATCCGTAGTCCTCTCCATCAAAGTGAGGAGGCTTGCCAAGTGGAATGGGGAGCAAATGAGCATTTGAGCTATATGGAATGCGCGAATAATCAAAAGAAAAGTTTGAGTTAACCGTCTTTTGTTTGTCGTGGTCGTCGTCCTTTTGGGAAGAAGAGGACTCATCGCTGTCGTAGTAGACGATCTCCTTGATGCGTCTTGTCTTCTTCTTCTTCCCATCTTTTCGCTTGTGGCCCGAGCCCGAGTCATTGGACTTGTCATCCCTTGGCTCGTTGACGAAGGACTCCTTCTCCTTGTCGTTGATCACAATTCCCTTCCCCTTAGGATCCATCTCTTCGGGCGGTTAGTCCCTTTCTTGAAGAGAACGGCTCCGATACTAATTGAGAGCACCTAGAGGGGGGGTGAATAGGTGATCCTGTAAAAACTTAAACTTATAGCCACAAAAACTTGATTAGGCGTTAGCACAGTTTATGCCAAGTGGCTAGAGAGGAGTCAAAACACAATAAGCACAAGAATCCAATCACAGAGATGACACAGTGGTTATCCCGTGGTTCGGCCAAGTACAAAACTTGCCTACTCCACGTTGTGGCGTCCCAACGGACGAGAGTTGCACTCAACTCCTCTCAAGTGATCCAATGATCAACTTGAATACCACGGTGTTCTTGCTTTTCTTTTCTCAATCCCGTTTGCGAGGAATCTCCACAACTTGGAGCCTCTCGCCCTTACAAAAGATGTTCACAGAGAATCACAGAGCAAGGGAGGGATTAGCAACTCACACACTACACAAAGATCACAGCGAATACGCACACACAAGACCCAGACTTGAGCTCAAAAGACTAGCACACTAGAACAGAGCTCAAATCACTGGAATGTCGAACAAGTGCGCGAGATTGATGTGTGAGTGATCAAGAGTGCTCAAGGAATGCTTGGTTTTCTCCTCCATGCGCCAAGGGGTCCCTTTTATAGCCCCAAGGCAGCTAGGAGCCGTTGAGAACAATTCTGGAAGGCCATCCTTGCCTTCTGTCGTCGGGCGCACCGGACAGTCCGGTGCACACCGGACACTGTCCGGTGCCCGATTTCTTTCCTTAACAGGCGCAGCCGACCGTTGCCGACCACTGCAGATCTGGCGCACCGGACAGTCCGGTGCACACCGGACAGTCCGGTGCTTCCTTCCGACCGTTGGCTCGGCCACGTGTCGCGCGGCGATCGTGCGGCCGACCGTTGGCCCGGCCGACCGTTGGCTCACCGGACAGTCCGGTGCACACCGGACAGTCCGGTGAATTTTAGCCGAAGTCGCCGGAGAAAAACCCGAGAGCGGCTGTTTTGCTCCGCGCTGGTCTGGCGCACCGGACACTGTCCGGTGCACACCGGACAGTCCGGTGCCCCAGCCCGAAGCAGCCCTCCACTCCTCTTCTTCTTCCTGTTTCTAACACTTAGACAAGAATATTAGTACACAAACCAATGTACTAAGGCTTAGAAACATACCTTAACTTGTGATTTGCACTTTGTTCATCCTTGGGCATATTTTCACATTTAAGCACTTGTGTTTGCATTCAATCACCAAAATACTTAGAAATGGCCCAAAGGCACATTTCCCTTTCACTTTGTTACAAAACAAATCCTCAAAATGTGGCATAATAACTATATGGACAACACATGAAACCCTCTTTGCTTATTTCCCTCGGTCATCTTGAGAAAATAATGAACGCCTTTAATATATTATTTTGATCATCAATCCATGTTGTCCCTTGGTTGTCTTGAGAAAATAATGAATGCATTGCATCTCATCATGCATTATAGAGGATTTCTGTGTTTTCCATATGTATACTGCATAGAATGAGATTGTGATGTTAGTGGCATGTGCTATAGAGTACATGATGGTGCTTCGGCAAGCTAGGTTTCACTTTGCTCATTTGGCACATATTTGTTGAGCTAAGCTTGTTATATAACCTGTGAACATGGTTATTGACGGATGAAACTTGAAGATCTTATTCACCGTTGCGATTGACAACTAGCATGCATAAGATAGGTTGAATTTTTTTTTTTGTTAACATAAATATGATTGGTACGTTGCTATGTCTCTTGGAGTCGTTCACTTGGATAAATTCTAAAAAACTTATGCTAAAACTTGAATCCAAGAAAAATGAACTGAAAAGATCGAGATAGATTTCCACTCGTCACCACATCACTGTGATGCTACATCTAGCCTTGCTATTGGTATCAAGCTGACAAGCCCGTATATGACCATGGAGGACAATTCCTTTTTTTATTTTAGTTCCAAAAAAAAATTTCTATTGAATATGAATCCAGATTCATAGTGAAAGTTATGTTAATGCCTAAATTCACGGTGGAGCTAATGCTCTAGAGTTGCTTTTGTTGTGTTGGAGCTCTCTTAAACGGGCCTTAATATAAGTATATCAAGATTATTGAAGTGTATAAAAGGATTGACTATCTTCTCCCATTAGTTTAACTTTTTGGGTTGAACGGGTAGTGCGTCCACTCTATCATGGTACCAAATCCAGATGTCTCGAGATCGAATCCTGGCAAAGTCTTTATATTGTGCCTATAACTATTTATTTCTATGTTTGCGTATTTGTTTCTGCCTTTTAGGTTAAACTGGTTAGTGACAAAGATGTAGGGTGAGATTTATATTTATTCGATGTCCATTTAGAATTATTTTATAGAACCGTTCTATTAGCTCTCATAAATGTTAAAACTAAAACTAGAGTCAAAGAAACTAGGTTTGAAGTGTTTCTTTCTGACTAGTAAAATAATGAGAAACACTATCATTATAGTGCTTGGCGACGATTCTAGTGATTATAAGAATTTGTAACGCTTTTCATTGTTAAACGCACCCTGAAACAGTGACATATACAAGCCACGGCCCATCTGGTCCGATCCCGGGCATGATCCATATGTCTTTAGTTAATGTTATTATTTTTAGAGTAAAATTCATTAAAATTTAAATAGACTGGTCTGGCGCACGTAATCGAATCCTGAATGTTCACCTCGGAACGTGTCAAAGGAGCCTAGGTAAAACAGCCAATCAACGGCCACACGCCCATATAAGCCTGTTACTGCCGTGGAGGCTGTTTCGCCGGACTAATCGAGCTGGTCACGAACCACTCCACTAATAGCGTAGTAGACTAGTAGTGTAGTGCCAAGATTGCGCGTGCCGACCCTGTCACTGTCATGCTGTGTTCCCTACGCTGCGCCTCGCCTCCTTTTTATACGTGGTGGTGGCGCCGTCAGTGGTGGCAGTATGCAGACACCCACGCCAAGAGACCAGAGGCAACCCGGTCTCCGTCTCGCTCCTTTCACCATGGATCAATCGGCAGCTGCACCTCCCCGGCAAGACGCTGCTGCGACGAAGAAGCCGACGACGCTCCTCGACGCGTACGAGGTGGAGTGCATCCGCCGGGAGCTGCAGCGGCTCGTCCTGAAGCACAACCAGAGCGCTGCCGCCGGGGGCGACACCGCCGCGGCAGCGCTTGCGCACGGCCACCGCCGCAGCGACGACAGCCACCTCCACCACCAGCAGCATCGCGCGAGCAGCGGCGCAAAGAAGGCGACGAGCGCCAAGAGAGTCAGTCCGTCGCCGTCGTCGCTGACGCCACCGGGGCCCGAGAAGGGCGCCCGACGCGGGGCGCCGCTGCTAGCGCGGCACGCCGTCGCGATCTGCAGCGGCACCGTGCCCCTGGCCGCCGCTCCCGCCGGCCGCAGAGGGCGCCGCGCCACGTTGATATGCAGCGGCACCACCGCCGCGCCCGTGGCCAGCGCTCCCGTTGGCGGTGGCCGAAGGAAGCAGCGCGCCGACGCGTTATGCAGCGGCACCACCACCGCGCCCGTGGCCAGCGCTACCGTCGGCGGCGGCCGAGGGAAGCAGCGCGCCGTTGCTTTGTGCAGCGGCAGCACCACCGCGCCCGTGGCCTGCGCTGGCGTGGGCGTCGGCCGCCATACCGGGAGGGAGAGAAGGTAGTGTAGCGTGCCACTAGTCAGACTAACACTCGAGTACTCGACAAACAGGCATGCCGACATGCAGTTAGGAGCCTTTTTTCTGAGTATTTTGTCTCTAGTAGTGTTTTGGTTTTTGTCCAACCAATGACAAGAATTGCGTCCGCGGCCGTGACTACACGTGTCCAAATGGATCGGTCCGATAGTGGGCCCGTGATTCGGCACCAGCATGGTTCGGCTCGACTAGAAACGTGTCTGGCCCGGCCTAGCCTGGTAATCGTGCTGGGCTTGAGTCACCGTCTGGCCCACGATGCAGGTATAGGTTCGATCCAGTTAAAGGATAGACATGGTAATGGCTCGCATAAGAGACTGGTTTGGTAACGGTCAGTCTGTTCTTAGCAACAAGACTGATGATTCTATTATTATTATACGAGAGTATTCTGAATTGTAATATGTGTTTATATGTGTATCTTAAATTCTTTGTTTAAGTATGTATCTGAAATTATAAATATAACTAGATATGTACACGTGCGTTGCCACAAGGTAGGGGAGCGTAGGGAGCGGTGCTTAGGCTACAAATATAATTTTTGTTTATTTATAAATAATAAGATACGTGTGGTTTGGTGGTTAGTCCTAAATTTCTGGAGCAGCATGGAGAGGGTGAATCCATGGTAGTATCAGGTGTCCATATTAATATGTGCTCGTGTGTTGCCACGAGACGGGATGGGAGAGCGTGGGGAGCGGCGTCTAGACTACAAATATATCTTTTGTTTATTTGTAAACACTAAGGTATGTATGGCCTAGTGGTTAGTCTCAAATTTCTATAGCAGAAGGGTGTGGGTTAGAGTGCTGGTTTTGCACTATTTTTTGTGGGCGCTGGGCGTAGGGAGGGCACGTGCCCACATTAGGTTCTTAATAGATAGTAGAGATTAATTGAATCTGAAATAATAGATAGTGGGTTCGAGTGTTGGTTTTGCACTATTTTTTGTAGGCGCTGGGCGTAGGGAAGGCACGTGCCCACATTAGTTTTTTAATAGATAGTAGAGATAGAGATTAATTGAATTTGAAATAATAGATAGTAGAGACTGGTTTTGTAACGGTTGGTCTGTTCTTAGCAACAAGACTGATGATTCTATTATTATACGAGAGTATTCTGAATTGTAATATGTGTATCTTAAAATTCTTTGTTTAAGTATGTATCTAAAATTATAAATATAACTAGGTATGTACCCGTGTGTTGCCATGAGGCAGGGGAGCGTAGGGAGCGGCGCTTAGGCTACAAATATAATTTTTTTATTTGTAAACAATAAGATACGTGTGGTTTGGTGGTTACCCCTAAATTTCTGGAGAAGAGGGTTGTGTGTTCGAATGCTCGTTCTACAGTGTTTTTTGTGGACTCTGGGCGTGGGGAGGGTGAATCCATGGTAGTATTAGGTGTCCACATTAGGTATGTGTCCGTGTGTTGCCACGAGTTAGGACGGGGGAGCGTGGGGAGCGGCGTCTAGGCTACAAATATATTTTTTGTTTATTTGTAAACACTTAGGTACGTATAGTCTAGTGGTTAGTCCCAAATTTCTATAGCAGAGGGGCGTGGGTGTTTTGCACTATTTTTTGTGGGCGCTGGACGTAGGGAGGGTGAAGCCGTGGTAGCACCAGGTGCCCACATTAGGTTCTTAATAGATAGTTGAGATTAATTGAATCTGAAATAAATTTGAATATTGCCTTTGAATTCTGAATTTTGGAGTGTTTTTCTTTGTTTATGGGTCCGGGCCCAGCCCGTCACAACCCGTGTAAGAATAACCGTGTCGGACCTGGACCGCGTCGGTCGGCCCGGCCCAGCGTGACACTGAACCGTACTGGGCTTGGACTAGTACCACTCTTGCCGAGCCTAGCCGTGCACGGGCCAGGCCGACTCGGCATGGCCCATTGGACCTGTATAGTCGTGATCCTCCCCAATGCTGTGAAATAAATAGAAACAAGTACAGTGCTTGTGTGTCACATAAATATTCAATAAAATAAACAACCACATCAAAATGAATAATACATATGTTATCACTGTCCTTATTATCTCACAAATTCTATGCCAACAGTATCGCTTGTGGCAGTGTCTCCTCTTCTCCTTCGGATGTTCAGCCACGTATCGCATGGCAATGGAGACTCACATCAGTGGCGACTAGCGAGTCGAAGGCTAGCTATAGTGGTGTGGAAGAGTCTGAGTGAAGGAGGCAGAGACAAGGAAAGAGATGGAAATTTAGAGGTTAAATATGAAGGAGAAAGAAGCGCTCATGGTGGTTGCATGGTTATCTTATCTAGTTATTAGGCGATACGTGGGGGAAAATAGATCTATGTCGCGATGATGACAATGGGCGAATTAGAGACCGGCAGGATGGCCTACTCGATGGGGAAGTATCTGGGTAAGGGAGGCAGAGACGAGAAAAGAGATGGAATGTTCGATATTAATATATAACGACAACAGGAATGAGGAGATTGAAGCGCTCGTGGTTGGTGAGACATGGGAGGAGTAGATCTACAGGCTTCGAGCGTGATGCACGACGCTCGTGCTTTAAAGGAAAGGAGTAGAGATATAAAGATAAAGATGTTTGGACCGCATGTTAGATTAGAAATAAGTGTAAGGATGTTTTTGCAAAAGGACGAAAATATAAACTAGGGAAACTAGTGATTTATTGGAGTAGATATTTTTGCTAAAATATGTTGATGAAAGAAACTGATACACTAGCATCTAAGGATTGTAGTAGCAAAGCTCTCAATTTTGCTTCCGTTTCAAAATCCGCTTGCTAATTTTATCTATTTCAAACTCCACTCTATAAACGACATGGTCTACAATGTAAAAACATTGTTTCGTATGGTTGTATGCACGATAGCCTAACAGGATTATCATCGGATTGACTATCGGTGCCTTGCGGCGTGCTACCTTTTTCCACGCCTAATGCGAGCCCATCTTCCTTGGTTTCACCTTCGTGTACGTTGGCGAGTGGATCCTCTGCAGTTACGTCCTACAGATAGATCATAGACTAACATGTAAGTTCGGTTTGGTTCTAGACCCACATATCACTGACAAACACAACTGGATTCGCTTACCTACCTATACGTGGGCTCGCGACCAAAGGGATCCCTCGTCATCACCCCACCAATTAGACTATCTACTAAACCGCTCCTGCGTGGCTCGATCCCGTGGCTTTAAGAGTAGGGATGGTAATGGGTTAGATCTGCGTCTAGTGGAGCAAAAACCTCTCTGCGATCGCACATGTGAAGTCTACCTAAACTCGCCCACGATCGCACCTGTGGGTGCCATTACACCCACACTCAAACCTATTTGGGTCCGGGTGGGTTTTGTGTCACTCGCGATTTTTACTCATTGTACACTTTTAAACAGTAATTCAACTATAAATAATTAAGTATCATCAATAATTGAGTTATATCTAGGATTTTAAGCCTTCTCACATTGAGGAGCAACAAAATATTTCATGAATTATTAGTCAAGTTACTTATTCAAAATAATTCATATTGTATCTTTGTCAATTTTTTCTGTAAAATAAAGAATCAATCAAATTTTGGATCAGATGCGGGTCGCCTATGGGATGGAATAGAAACACGCACCTATGAAACTTTTGGTCACATACGATTGCACCCACAGATCAAAATCATCACCCATACCATTCCTGTTGAGTATCCGTCAGATTTCAGGTATGCGGTCCTGTTCGCGAGACCATTAACCTGTGGTTCCGTGGGTTGCGAGATCTCACTCGATCGGATGGCGAGTTGGAAACCTCAGGGTAGCCCACGAGTGTTGAAAACCACAAAACGAGCAGTTGGTAGCGGATTATTGTTCTGATCAGCCTTGATGGGTTGTACTTGTCATACTGTAACTGCATCACAATGAAGTAAGGTGCCGTGTAGGGGACAGGGCCAATATTAGGCTATCTCCAACCATTCCCCCTCCCAAATCTCCATTTGTCCTTTCTATTCATATTTAAATATCTCCCCCTTAACTATTCTTCCCCCCTATTTCACCTCCTCTCCAACCATTTCCCCTCCCAAATCCCTCATTCATACTCTCTATTTATATTTAAATATCTCTCCCCCAGCTATTTTCCCCCATATTTCACCTCCTCTCCAATCAATCCCCCCTATTCAGCTCCCCCGTACCCTTTAATCGGACTATTTGACTTTTATACATCAATGTTTTGAGTTTTAAAAAGTATTGTCATATTTGTAGTATCGTAATACACATTGTTATCTGCTAATTAAACTCGAAAATAATTACTTTCATAATTATTATCACTAATTAGTGGAGAGGAAGAGATTAAGGGGAAATATTTGCTCACCCCACGAAGGGCATCGTTGTAGCGCTAGGGGAGCCTCCCCATCCCCTTATGTGTAAGGGGGAAGGCGCGAGGGGTTTCGTTGAACCCAGCCTTAGACTATCTCCAGCAGACTCACTATCTCACTATCTATTTCAAACTCTAATATGCAAACAGTGTAATCTATAGTACAAAACAATACTTTGTACGGCCTATTGGAGATAGCCTTATCACTGACCGATGCACATTTGCGGTAGATGCAAAAAAAAATAGTCTGCTTTTTATCTTCAAATGTGATGACAGATTTATGGAATTGCGAAAATAGCGAGCCCATGTGCTCCCAAGCGGAGCCCAAATAGAATTAGTGTCGCTTGGTTTAGCCACGAGAATAGGGGTGTTAATGTGCTTTAAATTTTACATTATAAAAACTTAATGATCGAATCAGATTAGGTTCAGGTTCTATTTCTAGTTATTTGTAAACTAAAATAAATTAAGGTCGAAACATTTGAATATTGAACCATTACCACCCGTGTACCTGATAAGCAGCGATTTGTTTGGCGTCGAACCGGCGAGCGGTAACGCCGTTGCACGGGACTATATCCGTGTGATTGGATCCCTGCTTCCACGCAGCGAGGCTCGTGTGAGCCTGACCGTCCGCATACGTAAGTTTTCTGGGTATCTACATATGCAGGTAAATAACACTAGTTTGCACCAGTGTATGCGTGCTCAATTTTCAGGATGCAGTCTACCAAACACAAGCCGAGTTATGGTCAATGCATATGAGGAACCTGATTCTCCTGCTTCGGGCAACCAAACAAGAGGTATGTGATTCCTCCGTGGTTGATTCCCGCTCGGCGGAACCAAACGTAAACAAAATTGCACGGGCTTGCTTTTCGCCTAGGAAACCACATCGACCCTTTTTCCATTCCTTCCCCGCTGTGGGGGCGGGGCGCTAGCTGCTGAATTGTAGTGGTCCAGGGAGGCTAGCTCATTGGCAATTGTGAGCGGCGAGCGAAGCTTTGAAACAAATGGAGAAAATTGGAATTCTGCCATTATCAAACTACGGATTCGCTCGAATGCCATTATGAGAACACGCTTCGTTATTACGCCATTTTCAAACACTGGATTACAGATAAAATGCCATTTAGGGGGTTATTTGATAAAGTATCAACTAATTGGACTATTTTACCCCTAAAGTAAACTGCAGTCGCTCGTTCTCTGTCTCCAGTCGCGCAAAACACTTCATTCTCTCTGTTCTCCTCCTCTCGCTCCTTCTCTCTGTTCTGGAGCACGCACGCCTGGGCAAGACGCACGCACGCCTGGGCTGCAGCACGCACAAGGCAAGGCAAGCTCCTTATCTCCTCTCTGTTCTCTCAGCCCTTATCTCCTCCTCTCATCCTCTCCCACGGCAAGCACAAGGCAAGGTCCTGCACGCACCAGGCAAGCTCCAGCACGCAAGCTCCAGCACGCACGCACCAGGGCAAGCTCCAGAAATTCAAAACTGAATGAACAGCGAGGGGCAGGGAAACATCAGAGTGAAAAAGTAGTCGATCTTAACTTAATGAACACAGTTTAAGAAATTCAGAACACAGTTTCCCATTCTTAACTGAATGAACACAGTTTCAGAAAGAACACAATTTATCTGATAGCATAACAAGGTTTAAAATAACTACGATATCCATCCAAATATAGTTCATCTGATAGCATAACAAGGTTCACTTCTAACACTAGCTTACTAAAATCTTAGATAACATAGAAATCAGCAGGTTATTACAATCTTGTCACATTTTCTTCAGCTTCCTTGGTGTGAGCTTCTTCACTAGCATCTTCTTAGGAGTTGTAGTCTTGGGAGGTGACTGGATATCAATCTGTCCATCTCCCAGTAGCATAGCAAGCCGACTGAAAAAAATAAAGACCAGTAATTTAATGAGACAACAACGACTTGATGCAACATAATCGTAATGATATGTTTACCTCCTAGTGACTCTGATTGGGCTGTCCTGTAAAATAGACTCCCTTGTTGGTGTAACCGGAAGAGAAACTTCGAGTTGGACATCAGCTTCAGTTTGGACAGCACCATGATCTTGAACAGTTTCAAGTTCGACATTAGCTTCACCTTGGACAGCACCTTGACCTTGGACACTTTGTTGAAGTCGAGTTTTGGGGATTTTGGCATTATCCCCATACTTTGTTCTATTCATGCGAGGCTTTCTCTTCCTACAAGTTGGACAGCACAGTTAGATACAAATATAACAGTGCACATGTTCAAATTAGACATTTCATCACTTACCTTTTCTTTGTTCCGTTCAATGGGCACTTGTAGCTAGTTTCACTGTGACCTAATTCTCCACATCTTTTGCACTTTCTTTTGCCTCTAATCATCTTCCTTTTCCCCTTCTCAGATTGGTTTGAACCCTCCATGTCAGCTTCTAGTACTGCATTCTTGTCAGCTTCCTTGCCTTTCTCTGTAGCTACTTTTTCCCCTTTGCTATTCCCACCTTCCAAACAACTCTTAATTCTTAGTTTCTTATACCTTCCTTTACCTCTCTTGTCAAGTGGTGCAGCAACCGCATATGGCAGATTCACTGTTTGCCATCGAGACTTATCAGGTAGTGGTTCAATTATTCTCTTATATGCATTTTTGAACCTTTGTACAGAGTAGAATTCATGCACAAAATCTTCCAATTCGACATCCACACTCTCCTGTGCTGTAATCAAAGCCAATGCATGTGGACAAGGTTTGCCGGTGTGCTGCCACTCTAGGCATGTACACTCATGCAAATATGACTTCACTACATGTCTGTTGTGAGTGTTTGTGCTGTCCTCAACCTGTGCAGAGAAAAAACCAGCCTTTGTCACTGATAGATGCCCTAGGCCTCTGGTCCTTGCCTTCAATTGTTGTAAAACAGCAGGTAAGATCTTCCCATTAAGTTTATCTCCAATTCTTCTCCTTTTCTCCCACAACACCATTATCATCTCCCTACACTTGTCTGCAAGCTCAACAACTGGAAGGTCCTTCCAATCTTTAATCCAGTTGTTGAAGACTTCAGCTAGATTGTTGGTGACATAATCACACTTGATGGCAGGATTAAACTGACTCCTCCTCCATTTCAGCTTGTGGTAAGTATCTAGCCATTTCTTTACATCTGGGGAAGCTTCCACAACTTGATTGTAAAAGAATTGTGAAACTTCTGGCCTATATGCCCTAGCTGTAGGGTACATCTTAGAGAATATGTCACCTCCAAACCTCTTAACAAAATTCTGCATTAGATGCCTAAAGCATTCTCTTTGGTCAGCCTGAGGGAAAACAAGTTTTACTGCATTTTCTAACCCTTTGCATGCATCTGTACATACAGCAAGCAATGGAAGATCTCCTATTGCCTTTTTCAGTTGGCTCATGAACCATACCCAATTATCATCAGTTTCACCATCTATGAATCCAAATGCAAGTGGATACATCCAGTTATGACCATCAATAGCCGTGGCTGCAGCCATATGCCCATTCCATCTTCCATTGAGGGCAGTTGAGTCTATGCTGAGGTATGGTCTGCAACCTTCTAAAAATCCTTGAATGCAAGGGGCTAATGCACAAAAAAATCTGTGGAAATAAATCTTGCCATCTACCTCCTTAATGTCAATCTCAATGACACTCCCCGGAGAACGACTCAACACCTCTGCCCTCCAATTGAAAAGCATTTGAAAACTCTCTTCCCAACTGCCATGTAACTCTTTTATCGCCAATTGCCTCCCCTTCCAAACCGTGTCATAATGAATTTCACACTTATATTTTTCTTCCAACCTTTTCCGCAGCTCCTTCGGACCCATGTTAGACTCCTTCTTGAGGAGATGGATAACCTTTGACGCTACCCAAGCGCTAGTAGGGGTCGTGGTTTTCCTTCTAGCACTGGAAGTACAAGTGTGTTCCTCAATTAAGACAGTGACCTGCAATAATAAACCTCAGTTAGTAACAACAAAGATGGCAAGGGCACAACATAGATTAGTAAGAACAAGTCTATACCATAACACTATTCCCAGATTGTTGCCTACGTCCCACAATATGCCAAGGGCAACCTTCTCCTTTGCAATTACCAATAAATCGACTTGGATCAGTTTTATATATTTCTAGCTCAAACTCTTCATTGATCGCAAACTGTCTCACAGCTAGCCTGAAGTCACGCATGCTGGGGTACACTGTTCCAATATCCATACAAGGCTTGTCTGGGTCATGCAACATCACTCTCTCATCTGGAATTTCATCATCAACAGGAATGGCTGCATCAATAGTTTCATTCTCACTATAACTTCTATTGACATCACCCTCTTGCATCTTGAAAGCTTCACCAGCCTTCTCAGCAGCTTCATCCTCAGCTCTCAAACCAATCAACTCATACATTCTGTCATCGTCAACAATTTCTATCCTACCTTCCTCATCTTGCCTCTCAACAATTTGAAGTGCGTCCCAGTCAATACCAACCTTTGGATGACCACTAGGATGTACTACCAATGCTAAGCTAGGCGGAAGCTCATCGTCAAAACTGAAAATAAAAAATAAAAATGTACAATCATACTACTTCATTCGATTTCTATAAAATTTATTAAATGTAGAATCATACCCGTACATAGAATCATTCCAGCTGTAATCCATCTAGCCAACTGTTGGTGACCAATAATGTGAGATCTCCGCTGCTGCTAACTCAAATCAGAACAAACCCTAAAGTCTAAAGCCTAAATCCTAAAGCCTAAAACCCGTATGCATACCTGGAGCTCGCCGAGGGGAACAGGCCGCCGAGGGTCGCCGTGGGGAGTCCGGATGGCGTGCTGGAGCTCGCCGTGGGGAGCCCGGCCGGCGTGCTGGAGCTCGCCGTGGGCGGCGTGCTGGAGCCGAGATCTCGCTGGAGCCCGGGCGGCGTGCTGTGCGATGCAGAGAGCAGAGAGGAGGTCCCGGCCGGCGTGCTGGAGCTCGCCGCTGCTGCGTGCTGCAGCCCAGGCGTGCGGCCTCGCCGCTGCTGCGTGCTCTTGCCCAGGCGTGCGTGCTCCAGAACAGAGAGAAGGAGCGAGAGGAGGAGAACAGAGAGAATGAAGTGTTTTGCGCGACTGGAGACAGAGAACGAGCGACTGCAGTTTACTTTAGGGGTAAAATAGTCCAATTAGTTGATACTTTATCAAATAACCCCCTAAATGGCATTTTATCTGTAATCCAGTGTTTGAAAATGGCGTAATAACGAAGCGTGTTCTCATAATGGCATTCGAGCGAATCCGTAGTTTGATAATGGCAGAATTCCAATTTTCTCGAAACAAATGACCCACCACGAGTGAGCGGAGCTTTGAAACGAGCGGCCGCTGCTGCTGCGTACTCTACTTCTCTCCAGCAGTTAATCTCCATCAGTTAATACATACGAGTGTTAAGACCCTTGTGATCCAATTCCTATCCTACTACTTCTCCGCCGTAGATTCTTATAACAGATCTCATTGGCAACACCAGAGGATCTATAATGTTGCCATCCATTCAACTTCATGTAGCTCAACATGACCCAACGCTACCAAGGGCAATGTACAACCCACGGGATACGGGATCGTCTGCAAAAGCCTTCGAATCCAACATTCTGACAGCTAGAGTGACAAGCCATACATCATATATTTATCATCCATTGCCTTTGACTTGCCCTTTGCAGCAAGAGCAGCCCTTTTTAGCTGCCTTTTGTACCAGTGGACGCTTTGGCATTTCTTGTACATTATCGTCATTTTCCTCCCTCTCTTTGAGGTGATACCCCTACCTTTTACGTGCCTCCTTCAGCCCTTCGTTGTATATTTTCCACTTCGGCTCTTCACGGCAGATTTTCCAAACATCCTTAAGCACAAAGGGTCCTAGCTTTTCTTATCTCTGATGAAGCCAGTTGGATATCAGACATGGCAAAAATGCAGGTGAATCTTATTCTTATGTAATTAGGGATGGCAATTTTATCCGTGAGTTCGGATATCCGACCCGTCGGGTACGGGTTTAGGCACGAAATTTAACCCGTGGGTCTTACCCGAACTCGACCCGTAATTAAATCGGGTCGGGTATGGATTTGATTTCTTACCCGCGGGTACCCGACGGATATCCGAAAATAGTGATTTTAGATTTTCGACCTACCAGTACACTAGCTAACCGTCCATCCTCGACAGCTCATCCTACTGCCTCCTGATGCTTCTGATCTAGTTCTAGTACTAATGCCAATACGTTTGGTAAAGTGTCAGTACGTAGTACTAGTGCTAGCTAGTACAAGTACTCAAGCTAGGAGAGTGTTAATACACCAGACGACTGTGCTAGCTACTCTCTGATCCTGGCGATTTGTAAGTTTATTACCAAAAAAGTAGCAACACACATCTAGGGCTATATTTGCACGACTGCATTGTGCAACAACATTATGTGCCTTCGGTGATCATGGTGATATGCGACGCTCAGAACTGCACTAGACTTCATTTAGAGAGAATGCACCAAGCTGCTATACCCGATGGGTACCCGATATCCACCCGATACCCGATGGGTACGGACACGGGTACAAAATTTTACCCGTGGGCATAGACATGGGCGGAAATGGATAACCCCAGCGGGTATGATCGCGGGCGGGTATTTACTCTACCCGATCCGAACCCGACGCGTTGCCATCCCTATATGTAATTTCCATATACAAAATGTTTATGTAACATCTCGATGCTCCCTCCATGCTAAGACATAACTAATTCAGCTACTAAGTTAGATGCTTGCTTATGTTTTCTCAGCTAGTAAGTTGCAGATTTTTTACTTGTGTTTTCTCAGATCTGAATAACCTGGCTTAAGTGCTAATTCAGCTCACCTGCTTTTATGTCAGGGTTGCACATGAGGAATACATACGAATCAATCTTATGCGTATACAATTGCAATAACAAATCCTGAACATTATTGAAACAAGAATTTACCAAGCTGAATCCCAAGACGGAGAAGTTGGACTACCACCACAGCCAGGTTTTCACCGAGCAGGAGATGGAGACGGAGAGAATAGAAAACCAGGTTGATTTGTAACAAAGGCTCATAGGATGATTGAAATTGATGGAGAAATGAACTAATTTCCTCATCAATCCTCCTGTGATCCCTGGTCACCAAATCGGTCATCAGATTGTAGGAGCAAGGATATCGGACAGGCTAAAATCTCCTTGATATTTAAAATTAATAGAAAGGCTCCGTGGAGGAAGAGGCACCGGTGAAGCCGCCGTGGCTGGTGACGCTGGTGTAGCCTAGTCTGCAATCAATTTGGGACGAACAAGCAGCGCCAGATACAGCAATGGAGGAAGCCGCTGTCGTTGCTACCAGCCACAACGACAGATGCCTAACAGACGCAAAACATGCATATCATTTCTCCAGCTTTTCTCACGCAGGTCAGCACACAAGACCCAAACCCATGTGACCCAGATACTCTCACAACTAATTTTAAGCGAGTAACACAAGATAACCATCGAAACCTAATAACCAATAATAAAAGATAGAAACCTTATGGTAATACTATAATTTCTTCAGAATTCCACAGAAGGCCTGCCAAAATAAGCAGCGGTCTTGCAGAGATTCATTTGCCGGCACATTCGCCTCTGTAACAAAATCAGCACTTATGACTCAACAGTCTACCGGTAAATCACCAAACTACTTTAAAATGTGCAAGAACATAAAGGCTCGATACCAACATGGCATCAGTACCTACGAAGCAGAGCAAACTATAACCAGATTCCAGAACAATGAAAAACATCTGGACCCAACTACCCGATGCCACCTCATTCACAAGCTTCTTCCCAGTCGTCGACCTCTACATCCGGCTGCAGCTTGGTCACCGATGGCCCAGCATTCCCAGTGTTTGATACTGTGCTGTGCACATCTGTGCCCGGAGCAGGCTTCCGCTCGTTGCCTGAACCAGAGCTTGCAGCAGCGTCTGATTCCAGAACATTCCATCGGTTTGTAGTCCCCATGACTTGAGAGGCAGTGTTGACGCCTCTCCATCCTGGTGCTGGAGCATGACCAGCAACACCAGACCAGTCTCCGGAGGGCAGATCAGGCTCAGCAGAAGCAGGCTTCTTCCATGGATTGTTCCTAGCGGCGAACCCCCCATCCTTCTGCTCTCCAATCCAAACATTGCCTGAAGATGCCTGAGCGCTGCTTGGCATAAACATCGCAGCGCCCTGGTAAGCAGACCCATAATCCAGCCGCCTCAGTGCTGTTGCTGCTCTAGCTGGATCATTGAATACAGCTATGGCATTCTTGTCATTCAGCCAGACCAACTCACATTCACCACCAAACCTTAGGACTAGAGCATTGACATCAGCATCCCGTGGCAGGTCAAGCATGGCGACGACCAGCCTCGGATCCATGTCAACAAGTGGATCAAAGTAAGGATGGGCAGCTGTAGCAGGTACACCAGCCTTGGATCCCAGGATGCGAGCAGGCGGTTTTGATTTGGATGTGACATGGATGGTAACAAAGCACCTAGGCTCCCGACAAGCCGACTGAACAGAAAGCTTCCACCGGCCTGCAATTAGACTGATAGCATCTCTCTTGTCCTTCATCATGGGGCAAAAGACATGCAGTTTCAGATTGCTTGAAGAACTGCCTCTCACCTTGCCAAGTACAAGGAACTTACACCTGTCTTCTATGGCCAGCACCCACTTTGGTTCACGCCGGAACAAGTCAGAAACCAAATCCGATGAACTTGAATTCTCACCAAAATGTAATGCATCCAAATTGGGTGGAGTGATGTCAAATGCTTCAGCAAGAACCCTCTTTTTCTCCATCTTTGCACACTCCTCATCACAAGAAAGCTTCCTCTGCCCAAGAGGTACCCTCCCATTTGATTCCACTGACTGAAGAGGCATCGGCAGCTTCTGTATGATGGAGACTTTAAACATATTATCACCCATGGAGGATCCACCAGCACCACAGGGAACAGTTGCAGTGATTCGGCCACAAGAACAGGTAATAGGCACAGAAAATTCACATCTCAAATCTGGGCATGGGGACGATGGGTGGCATGAGGCAGTGCATGTATGCTTGCATTCTCTCCTCACGGCGCCACATACCTGTCCACAAGAAGCCTTGCCACCAGAGCTTGAGCTAGCATCGCCATTTGCAGGTGTCTGATCACAAGGGGGAGGATGGCAAGGCCTGTTGCAAGCATGGATTCCACATTGGCGATTCTTCCCACATGGTTGGGTGCACCTGATATCCTTCGATCCGCAAGGGATATTCCTCAGCATCACATGTCCCCCAATGCATTCTCTCATTACTGGCACGATACAAGGCGAACAGTCCCCAAAATGGCATGAATGTGAGGCAAGATGTCCACAAGGCTGGGGAACTGAGCACTGATGTGGACAAGATGGTGTTGGTGTTCCACAAGGCAGAGGTGGTGGGAGAGAAGTTCTGCCACAGGCACACGTGAGATCAGTGAATATAGTCTCCAAGCAGGGTGGGCAATGACCACTGTGGCAGAGTAGCTGGCATAAATGCTGCCCACACCGGAGCTTCTTGCCACATGGTATCTGGCAGAGATGAGGATCCCAGTTGCCACCTTCAAGCTGCGCAACATTCCTAGACAGTGGACAACAGAGCTCACTGCACCGATGCCTCCCACATTTCTTCTTGCGGCCACAAGGCTTGTTGCAGCGGAACTCTTCCATTGAGACCTTGTAGCACTCCACCATCTGACCTGATGAGCCACAACGACACTTCTGCTCAACGAGCACCAAACAAGGTGGGCATTCTCCCTCATGGCAATTGACCTTGCACCTATGCACCCCACATGGCAGTTTCTTATCGCATATCTTGTCGCAGGTGGGAATTGCGTCCAAGCAGCTCGCCCTCCTCTCCTGCAGCCTGGTCTTGCCGCAATGGCATGTACGGACCTTGCCTGGCATGAGCTCACACTCCCCACAAGGCCCTGGGTGGCACATATCCTTGCAAGCATGGTTCCCACAGGCAAGCGTGCGGCCACACACCTCGTTGCAAGAAAACACCCCGTCCTCCTCAGACAGCTTCCCCTTTACCATCATATCTCCACATTGCAGTGTCTCATTCTTCTTCCCGCAGAAGCACCGTGCAGAAATGGGAACAGCGCAATCCCCGCAAGAACCAGTGTGGCAAACCTTCTCGCAGCGATGCCTTTTGCAAGGCAGCAGCTGTTCACAAGGGCGGCCACAGGTAACAGGCGTGCTCCGGTCCGCACACCGCCGCCCGATGATCTCCTTCCCGCAGGGGCAAGGTCGATTCGGAGCAAATGCTTTGCATGGCGGGCACGGGCCCGGATGGCACTGAAGGACGCAGACGTGCGGGCACCTGGTGGCGTCAACATCCTCACCCTTGGCGCAAAGGGGTTCCGCCCTCTCGAGGGGCTTGGAGCAGGGCTCGCCGCAGGAGTGGGGTGTGAGGAAATGGTCGTTGGGGGGATCTCTCTGGCGCCCGCAGAAGCAGGTGTAGGCGAGGTCGCGGGCCAGGGTGGCGTACACGGACTGACACCCCGGGCAGCGCCAGGAGAGGGAGGCGGGGTCTGCTGCCGGGGATGCGTCGGCGGCGGAGGCCGGGGAGCGCACCCACTTGCGGATGCAAGGGAGGTGGAATATGGAGAAACAGCTGCCGCAGGACCAGATGGGCGCCGACCGCCGCACCATGTCGTAGCAGATCATGCACTCCACCGCGCCGCGGGCGAGCTTGTCCTGGATCTCCTGCACCAGCTGCGGCACCGCCCCATCGCCCCGAGTCTCCACCGCCGCAGGCGCCGGTGCGTGCTCACGGGCAGGGGCAGGCGGCGCGGGAGCCGGCCTCTCCGGCGGCGGACCGCGGCGACGGTGTCCTGCGTTGTCGTTTTGCTCCTGAGGCGCGGCGGGGCGGTGATTCTGGTTGTTGCCGTGGTTGGAACGGCGCGAGCGGCGGCGGGGCGGGCGGGCCTCCGGGGCTGAGCTAGGGAGGGGCAAAATCGGGCCGGCGGCGGCGGGGCCCGCGGCGGAGCCGGGGGAAGAGGCGGCGGGGCGGGCTCGCCACACACGGGAGGCGGTGGCCACGGGTCCACCTCCGCGGCGGCGATCGGTGGAGGGCTGCATACGGCGGCGGGAGGGGAGGAGTAACCCTAGGGTTGCGGCGCCGCCCGCCGTCGGGTCTGGGTTAGCGGTGGGGTATGGAAGAGTGTTGGTGAAGGGGGTGGAGTGCGGTGGGGGTGGGGGGAATGGATACAGCGGCGGAGGAGGATAGTGGTGGTGAGTAACGGGAGGGGTGGGAGGGTATTTGATTGGGAGGAGCCTTGGAGAGGACGGCGATCCGGCGAGGGGGATGGGGGAAGAGGAAGGAGAGAGGAGGCCTGGTTCTGTCCGCGGATGGTTCGAGATGACGAGGTGTATGGTGCGATACGATCGGGTCGGTTCAGTTCTGCGGCGGTGACGTCACCACGTGTGTATTACTCCCGGCCTCCGGCCTCCGGCGTTGCTGTGGTACCGATAGATCGGGACATCGTCAATTGTCAACTAAAACTCAAAAAAGAAAAAAAAAAGGTGTTGTAAAAAAAATCGATTCGTACAGAGAAACCAAAAAGTGTGGAGATATATATTGCACTTCGTTCCTTCTTAAATATTTAATAATATAGGTTTGAACACGAAATTTAAAAAGAAATCAAAAGCGCTAATGGGTGGAAAGAGAGAAGTAAAGATGAAGATCTAATGAGAATATAAAATATTAGAAAAAATTAAAATTAAGATTAAATATTTTAAAACAAACTTTAAATTGTAAAATATGAATTATTTAAAAATATGGGGAGTATGCCTACACTCTCATTCTGCCAGACGCATACTCCCACTTTTGTTTTTCGTTTCAGAAAAGCTGTTTTTGTTCTGTCATAGTCAAAGCAGGAAACTTGGGCGCCACGGACATGGAGGCATCTCGGAAAACCGGATCCGTACGTTACTTTTATTCTGGTCGTGCCCCTCGGGGTGCTCCACACCACTTCCAACGAGAATCAATTTCACTAACGCCCCGTTTGAATTATTGGAATTGAATTTCATTCTAATAATAGTAATTTATGCATATATCAATTAAGCTAATTTATTTTTATACAAAATATATTTATATACTATTATTAGCAAGATGTCGGAGATATTTATGTGCTATATTTTTACTATAGAGGAGTGAGACAAAGAGTGTCACTTAAGTTATAGAGTAGAAACAAATTCTACTACTGTATAAAATCATTTCCCATCTCCCAACCCATGAATTTGAGATAGACTAATATCTGAACTTTGGAAAGCGGTGGAATGTCAAATTCCAAACTAAATAAGTTATTTTATTTAGTGAATTCCAATTCCTCTAAAATGAAGGGATCCAAACGCCCCGTAAGCATTTTCAGTTTTAATTTAATCAAAAAATTACATTTTCAGTTTTAATTTAATAAAAAAATTAGAATAATATATGTGACGACATGTATTTATATATGTGTATCACTACTCATCACATAAGTAGTAATCAACAGTAAAATATACATAAATGCTAAGAATAAAGTGTATCCTACAGAGGGACCGATGCTCAAGGCATTAGTGGCTCTATTCACATGAGACATCTCGTGTGTATGTTCGATGTAGTCGTACGCAGTCAACACAGACATATGTACGCAGTGCAGTCCCTCGAACGGCGCCGACGACGAGGAACTTTATCAGTGCTGGTCGAGCGGACGAAGCGAGCAGACGCGAGTACGCTCTCCAAAAACCTGATCGCTCGCACACCATGCAAGTGTCTCTCTGCGGACGGCGGTTTCGGAGGCCTGCTCTCCCACACTCTCTGTGCTCGTAGAAGGTGAGATGAGAATGGATGTGTGCAACACGTCTGAGACTGTACAAGCGTATTATGCTATCAAGCTAGAAGCAGCTTCCCTTCCTCGTATATATATACACGCGCAGACGGAGGCCAACGGACAGTAATGGTCGCCATCAGAGCTACTTTAACGTACGACAGTATGGACGGTCATCACACTAGACAAAATGTGCAATCGTTAGGAAAGATTATTCGGACCAAGGTCCGATCTACCACGGCCCAGCCCGACAGGCGGCGCGCGCACGTGTGGCAGTGCTTCACCCTTTTCTCAGCTTCTCAATAGATGCACCAACGGTCCACCTATTTAAATGGAATGAATTGTCCCTTAAACTTCCGATATGGTACTTAAGTACTAGTACACCATAGCATTACAGTGGGCCTATAACATTGACTATTATTGAATATTAATATGGGTCAGGCCCACATTAAATCAACAATCCCCACCACATGCTAAGTCACACTAAAATGCTCTCATCATCTCAAACGTTTGATATACTGGTGTTTCGATGGAGACTGTTATGTTGAACATTTACTTAGAATCTAGACTACACTTGACCATAACTGCACAATAGACTAGGCCTTGAATTGGCAGTTTTGCGTGGAATAAGTTTCATCTAAACTCTTTACCAGTATTAGGTTGCCGAGCGCATCCCTTCTGATTGGAGCATATAAGTCAAACTTCATAGCCTTTCATGGGTATCTAGAGACCACCCAGATCTCATAAACTGTGACTAGCAGTTAATCCATATAGGTATGTTCCTCTAAAGATGTTCTGTAGGGCAACATCTTTGCTTCACAAAGCCACTTGGAACATATTAAGGTGTAAACACCATCCTACCTTATAGTAAAGAAAGATGTGCATCTAAAATGAACCTTATGAAGGGTCTTTCCTCTCAGACTACCACTAGCTTGTTTCACCATTCTAATTCACGGGATCTCCGATCACATAGAACATGTTACTACTATGATAAACTTTAGGTAGGTCTCAGGTACATCTCACTCGATGCACTATCTATCACACTACATGATAGCCCCTTAGTAAATTGATCTGCCAGATTTTTAGACGTATGGACATAGTCCAACGCTATTACTCCGGAGTTTCTCAATTTCCTGATAGATTTTAAACACCTCTTTATGTGCCTTGTCGACTTCATATTTTCCTTAGAACTGTTTATCTTGATTATCACAGTCTGATTATCACATTTCATAGAAATAGTCGGCACAGGTTTTTCAACCACCGGTAAATCCATAAGGAGTTCACGAAGCCACTCAGCCTCAGCTGAAGCGGTATCTAATGTTGTGAGTTCTGCTTCCATAGTCGACCTTGATAAGATGATCTGCTTGCAAGACTTCCATGAAACAACACCACCTCCAAGTGAAAACACATATCCACTTGTGGCATATATCTCATCAGCATCAGATATCCAATTTGCCTCACAATAACCCTCCAGGACTATTGGGTACCCGGTATAATGGATGCCTAAACTCATAGTACCTTTTAGATAGCGCAGAACTCTCTCAAGAGCATGCCAGTGATTATCTCCCGAATTTGAAACACACCGGCTAAGTTTGCTCACAATAAACGAGATGTCAGGCCTTGTAGCGCTAGCTAAGTACATGAGTGAACCAATTATTTGGGAATATCTCAATTGATCCCTAGATATCCTTCGATTTTTCTTCAAAAGCTTACTAGGATCATACGGTGTTGGAGCAGGTTCACATTCGCTATAACCAAAGCGACTCAAAACATTTTCCACATAATGGGATTGCACCAGTGTGATCCCACCATTGCCTTCTCTCAGTAGCTTAATGTTAAGAATAACATTAGCTTCTCCAAAATCTTTCATTTCAAAATTATTGGACAAAAAGTCTTTTGTGTCTTTGATCACATCAAGACTCGTCCCCAATATTAGAATGTCATCAACATACAGGCATAAAATTACTCCCTCGCCCCCACCATACCGATAGTATACACATTTGTCTGCTTCGTTCACAACAAAGCCAACAGATGTCAAAGTTCTATCGAACTTTTCATGACATTGCTTAGGTGCTTGTTTTAGGCCATATAAAGATTTCAATAACTTAAACTACATGCCTTCTTGACCGTTTGCTACAAACCCAGCTGGCTGCTCCATGTAGATTTCCTCATCTAGCTCTCCATTTAGAAATGTTGTCTTAACATCCATTTGATGGACGAGAAGACCATGAGAGGCAGCCAGAGAAACTAGCACACGAATTGTGGTCAATCAGGCCACAGGTGAATAAGTATCAAAGAAATCCTCACCTTCTTTCCGTGAATAGCCTTTAATTACAAGTCTCGCCTTGTACCTTTCCATAGTACCATCAGGCCTAAGCTTTTTGTTGAACACCCATTGTAACACCCTAGGTGTTACCCAGAGCCCTGGCTCAATACATGCACTTATGGTCTATTATCACATGTGTTTAAGTGGGGGAGAAGGGGCACCAAAACCCTAGAAATCATAGATTGTTTAAGGAATGATCATGACAACAGAAATACCCAAGATTTTCATACATCTTCACCTTGGAGAAAAAGAGGCTCAAACCCTAGACCCCCCCTCTTGAGCCATTAGACCCCCAAACACTGGATTAATGGAAAGGATAAGCAAATGAACATTTCATGACTTAAACCCTTTACCAAAGTTGAAGTACATTAATATATCTACAAGAAATAGTAAAGAAGGTATTCCAAAAAGGTCCCACAAAATGCTCAAATTCAGCCCCCAAGAGAAGAACACCCTAGGGCAACCAATTTTTATCTAAGTCAAAAACCAGCCTTCTTCCAAAGATCATAGATGTTCACCTAGTTGCTGGCGCCAAATCCATGGGGTCTAATTGACAAAAGGGAGCCAAATTACCTAAGGAACACACTGGAAAAGTTTGAATCGAAGCCAAGACCTTTTGACATGGTTTGACACAAGTTTTATCTCGGGTTGAACAGTGCCGACAACACTGACTTGGCGCCTCCACATCTCCCAAGCCAGGGCATATCTTCCCTTGGAACTCACATGAACTAGGTAGCCCTAGGTGCAGGGAAGAGATCTCACCACAGTCTTATGGCGAGATTCGCACGTATGGCTGCTCAGCAAGGGCTAGAACACGGGCAGAAGGAAATGGCCACGTGTTCGACGTGTCCTAGCGACGCCAGAGCACACCCCGGCGCTCGGCCCCGCGCGTGCTGCGCCGCGCCAAGCGAGACCCCGTGCCTGTGCCCGCGCCCGCGCCTATAAAGCTGACCAAGGCCTTGACCGTACACCTCCGCTCGCTCTCAACCCCGTCGGAGCGCCAGTTCACCGGCGATCGCTCTGCGCACGGCGTGCCAGCAGCCGCCTGAGACCCAACCACCGTAGACCGGCCACCCTAGCCTTTCCCCGCCCCGTCCGACCCTCAGGATAGCCTCTGCGGGCCTCGGTGAAGCTTCCAGAGCCAGGAATCGAACTATACCTCACCGGAGACACCAGATCGACCTCACCAGACTTCACCCGACCGCCAGCGTACGTAGACCGAGCTCCACGGTGAGTCTTTCTTCGATTCCTTGCACGGGTAGCATCCTTTGCACCCCATGAAGCTCCTTGTGCCCTTGGATTGAACTCTACCGCCGTGAGTAGGCCGGAGCGCACGCCGCCGACGAGCCCGCCCGCCTGTGCACGTGGCCTGACCGATTCCAGCCATCACCGTCGACGAGCCGTACCTCGATGTGACCGCCAGGACTTCCCGGAGCTAACCCCGCCCTTCGCCGGACCTTCCTCGCCACCGGTAAGCCACGCCGCCCTGTTTACTTCCGCGGTTACTGTTTCAAAGAGGGGAGGGATCTCGGGGAGAAAGAAGAAGAAGTCGGGGGGTTTGAATAGTCAGAGACTCTGGTGAATATTTCTGCAGGGGCATAAGTTAAAGAATTGGTTTAGGAAAAGCCTAGGGGTCTCGGTGTAAACTGGTTTTTATAAAACCTTTTAAACATTAGTCATTTAAATGTAAACAGAGCTTGTAAAATTCATAACTTCGGTTTTATTCAACCAAGTTTGGTCAAACCAATTTTGCTAGGTTCTAAATAATATGAACTACTTAGGAAAAATACCAAACACCCTATGTATTGCAGGAAATTTTAAAGTTTTGGTTTAAATAGTAAACTGACCAAAAGCTAAATAAAGAAGGGAAAAATAGCTACACTTTTAGACTAGGGTTAAGAAAAATTAGAGAAGTACTTAACCACTACCTAGCCTGTTTAAAAATAATAAACTCCTCAGTACACCAGATTAGGGAAGGGTTTACCATTTAAACTCATTTTGACTCAAAGTTAAAGAAAATAGAAAAGGGAGTTTAAAGTAAGAACCAGGGGACAACCACATTTTTGCTAGCTCACTTATTTAACATAGTGTGGGGACGGATATCCCCCGAGTCCACTAGAAGGATAAAAGACCTCATGAAAGGCCTGTGGGCCCAATAATTCGTAAGGTCACCACTTTGTGGGCCGAGGGAGGAGCACCCGCTAAAGTAGGTTGACACAAGATTGGATTGACACAGGCCCAGACGGCCCGATGAGTTTGAATGGCAACCGCAACAGGGACCCGACCTTCCCGCGCAGGGGCCTCATACATCGGAACAGAACGGGGATAGGTCGACAGAATTGTAGGAAGATAGACTCAGTCGGTTCACTATTATTTAGGCACACGTTGTTATCATATCCACATGTAACGCCCCACAGTCGAGTATATAAGGCCTAGGGGCACCCCCTCAAAAGCATCTCACTACTTAGCCATTGAAAGGGAATTATGCTTACACCTATTTCCTAATTTATTTTGGTGGTTGAATTGCCCAACACAAATAATTCGACTAACTAGTTTGCTCTAGTGCATAAGTTATACAGGTGCAAAAGGTTCACACTTAGCTAATAAAAAGACCAAGAAATGGGTTCAACAAAGAGAGCAAGGGATAACCGAAGCTAGCCCTAGTCTGGCGCACCGGACTGTCCGGTGTGCCACCGGACAGTGTCCGGTGCACCAGGGGACTTCACGCTGAACTCCTCACCTTCGGGAAAATCCAGAGGCGCTCCGCTATAATTCACCGGACTGTCCGGTGTACACCGGACAGTGTCCGGTGCCCCAGGGGAGAGCGACTCTGGAACTCGCCAGCTTCGAGAATTCACTCCGCTATAATTCACCGGATATGTCCGGTGTGCATCGGACTGTCCGGTGAGTCAGCGGAGCAACAGCTACTTCGCGCCAACGGTCACCTGGAGAAGCATTAAATGCGCGCCAGAGCGCGCAGAAGTCAGGCACGCGCGAAGTGGCGCACCGGACACTCTACAGTGCATGTCCAGTGTGCCACCGGACATCCAGGCGGGCCCAGAAGTCAGAGCTCCAACGGTCGGAACCCAATGACCTGGTGACGTGGCTGGCGCACCGGACACTGTCCGGTGCACCATGCGACAGACAGCCCCACCAAACGGCTAGTTTGGTGGTTGGAGCTATAAATACCCCCAACCACCCCACATTCAAGACATCCAAGTTTTCCCACTTCAACTACTTACAAGAGCTCTAGCATTCAATTCTAGACACACCCAAGTGATCAAATCCTCTCCAAACTCCACACAACGCCCTAGTGATTAGTGAGAGAGATTTGCTTGTGTTCTTTCGAGCTCTTGTGCTTGGATTGCTTTCTTCTTTCTTTGATTCTTCATTACGATCAAACACACTTGTAATTGAGGCAAGAGACACCAACCTTGTGGTGGTCCTTGTGGGAACTTTGTGTTCCAAGCATTTGAGAAGAGAAAGCTCACTCGGTCCGAGGGACTATTTGAGAGAGGGAAAGGGTTGAAAGAGACCCGGTGTTTGTGACCACCTCAACGGGGAGTAGGTTTGCGAGAACCGAACCTCGGTAAAACAAATCCACGTGCCTCACTCCTTATTCGCTTGCGATTTGTTTTGCACCCTCTCTCGCGGACTCGATTATATTTCTAACGCTAACCCGACTTGTAGTTGTGATTATTTTTGAGAATTTCAATTTCGCCCTATTCACCCCCTCTAGGCGACTTTCAATTGGTATCAGAGCCTGGTGCTTCATTAGAGCCTAACCGCTCGAAGTGATGTCGGGAGATCACGCCAAGAAGGAGATGGAGACCGGCGAAAAGCCCACTACAAGCAACGAGAAAGCTCTATCGGGAGAGTCCCGCAACAAGGAGAAGAAGAAGGAGAAGAAGACTTCTTCCCACAAGTCGCATCGGAGTGGCGACAAGATAAAAAATGAGGAAGGTGGTCTACTACGAGACCGACACTTCATCACCTTCCACCTCCGGCTCCGACGCGCCCTCCATAACTTCTAAGCGCCATGAGCGCAAGAAGTTTAGTAAGATCCCCCTACAATATCCTCGTACTTCTAGACATACTCCATTACTTTTCGTTCTGTTAGGCAAACCGCCAACCTTTGACGGTGAAGATTATGCTAGGTGGAGTGATTTAATGAAATTTCATCTAACCTCACTCCACAAAAGTATATGGAATGTTGTTGAGTTTGGAGCACAGGTACCATCCGTAGGGGATGAGGATTATGATGAGGATGAGGTGGCCCAAATCGAGCACTTCAACTCCCAAGCCACAACCATACTCCTCGCCTCTCTAAGTAGGGAGGATTACAACAAGGTGCAAGGACTAAAAAGCGCCAAGGAAGTTTGGGACGTGCTCAAGACGGCGCACGAGGGTGATGAACTCACCAAGATCATCAAGCGGGAAACGATCGAGGGGGAGCTCAGTCACTTCCGTCTTCGCCAAGGGGAGGACCACAAGATATGTACAACCGGCTCAAGACCTTAGTGAATCAAGTGCGCAACCTCGGGAGCAAGAAATGGGATGACCACGAGGTGGTTAAGGTTATTTTGAGATCACTTATATTCCTTAACCCTACTCAAGTACAATTAATTCGTGGTAACCCAAGATATACACTAATGACCCCCGAGGAAGTAATCGGGAATTTTGTGAGCTTTGAATTTATGATCAAGGGCTCACGGAAGATCAACGAGCTTGACGGTCCCTCCACGTCCGAAGCTCAACCGGTTGCATTCAAGGCGACGGAGGAGAAGAAGGAGGAATCTACACCAAGTAGACAACCAATCAACGACTCCAAGCTCGACAATGAGGAAATGGCGCTCGTCATCAAAGCTTTCGCCAAATCCTCAAGCAAAGGAGGGGGAAAGATTACAAGCCCCGCTCCAAGAAGGTTTGCTACAAGTGTGGTAAGCCCGGTCACTTTATTGCAAAATGTTCTATTTCTAGTGACAGTGACAGGGGCGACGACAAGAAGGGGAGAAGAAAGGAGAAGAAGAAGTACTACAAGAAGAAGGACGGCGATGCCCATGTTTGTCGTGAGTGGGACTCCGACGAAAGCTCTAGCGACTCCTCCGACGACGAGGACGCCGCCAACATCGCCGTCACCAAGGGACTTCTCTTCCCCAACGTCGGCCACAAGTGCCTCATGGCAAAGGACGGCAAAAAAAATAAGAAGGTTAAATCTAAATCCTCCACTAGATATGAATCCTCTAGTGATGAAAATGCTAGTGATGAGGAAGATAACTTGCGCACTCTTTTTGCCAACCTAAACATGCAACAAAAAGAAAAATTAAATGAATTAATTAGTGCTATCCATGAAAAGGATGATCTCTTGGACTCTCAAGAGGACTTCCTTATTAAAGAAAACAAAAAGCATGTTAAGGTTAAGAATGCTTACGCTCTAGAAGTAGAAAAATGTGAAAAATTATCTAGTGAGCTAAGCACTTGCCATGAGACTATAGAAAAACCTTAGAAATGAGAATTCTAATTTGTTAACTAAGGTTGATTCTATTGCTTGTAACGTTTCAATTCCCAATCTTAGAAATGATAATGATGATTTGCTTGCTAAGATTGAAGAATTAAACATTTCTCTTGCTAGCCTTAGAGATGAAAATGAAAAATTACTTGCTAAGGCTAAAGATTTTGATATTTGCAATGCTACTATTTCCGATCTTAGAGATAAAAATGATATATTGCGTTCTAAGATTGTTGAACTAAAATCTTGCAAACCATCTACATCTACCGTTGAGCACACTACCATTTGCACTAGATGTAGAGATGTTAACATTGATGCTATACATGATCACATGGCTTTAATTAAACAACAAAATGATCATATAGCAAAATTAGATGCTAAAATTGCCGAGCATGACTTAGAAAATGAAAAATTTAAATTTGCTAGAAGCATGCTCTATAGAGGGAGACGCCCTGGCATTAAGGATGGCATTGGCTTCCAAAAGGGAGACAATGTCAAAATTAATGCCCCTCCTAAGAAGTTATCTAATTTTGTTAAGGGCAAGGCTCCCATGCCTCATGATAACGAGGGTTACATTTTGTACCCTGCCGACTATCCTGAGAGCAAAATTAGGAGAATTCATTCTAGGAAGTCTCACTCTGGCCCTAACCATGCTTTCATGTATAAGGGTGAGACATCTAGCTCTAGGCAACCAACCCGTTCTAAGTTGCCTAAGAAGAAAACTCCTAGTGCATCAAATGAACATAACTTTTCATTTAAAACCTTTGATGCATCTTATGTTTTAACTAACAAATCCGGCAAGGTAGTTGCCAAATATGTTGGGGGCAAGCACAAGGGGTCAAAAACTTGTGTTTGGGTACCGAAATTTCTTGTTTCTAATGCCAAAGGACCCAAAACCATTTGGGTACCTAAAGTCAAGAACTAAACATGTTTTGTAGGTTTATGCATCCGGGGGGCTCAAGTTGGATTATCGACAGCGGGTGCACAAACCACATGACAGGGGAGAAGAAGATGTTCTCCTCCTACGAGAAAAACCAAGATCCCCAACGAGCTATCACATTCGGGGATGGAAATCAAGGTTTGGTCAAAGGATTGGGTAAAATTGCTATATCCCCTGACCATTCTATTTCCAATGTTTTTCTTGTAGATTCTTTAGATTACAATTTGCTTTCCGTATCTCAATTATGTCAAATGGGCTACAACTGTCTTTTTACTGATATAGGTGTCACTGTCTTTAGAAGAAGTGATGATTCAATAGCATTTAAGGGAGTGTTAGAGGGTCAGCTATACTTGGTAGATTTTGATAGAGCTAAACTCGACACTTGCTTAATTGCTAAGACTAACATGGGTTGGCTCTGGCACCGCCGACTAGCCCATGTTGGGATGAAGAATCTTCATAAGCTTCTAAAGGGAGAACACATTTTAGGATTAACAAATGTTCATTTTGAGAAAGACAGGATTTGTAGCGCTTGCCAAGCAGGGAAGCAAGTTGGCACTCATCATCCACACAAGAACATAATGACGACCGACAGGCCACTGGAGCTCCTACACATGGATCTATTCGGCCTGATTGCTTACATAAGCATCGGCGGGAGTAAGTACTGTCTAGTTATTGTGGATGATTATTCTCGCTTCACTTGGGTGTTCTTTTTGCAGGAAAAATCTCATACCCAAGAAACATTAAAGGGATTCTTAAGACGGGCTCAAAATGAGTTCGGCTTAAGGATTAAGAAAATTAGAAGCGACAACGGGACGGAGTTCAAGAACTCACAAATTGAAGGCTTCCTTGAGGAGGAGGGCATCAAGCATGAGTTCTTTTCTCCCTACACGCCTCAACAAAATGGTGTAGTGGAGAGGAAGAATCGAACTCTATTGGACATGGCTAGAACCATGCTTGATGAGTACAAGACTTCGGATCGGTTTTGGGCCGAGGCGGTCAACACCGCCTGCTACGCCATCAACCGGTTATATCTACACCGAATCCTCAAGAAGACATCTTACGAACTCCTAACTGGTAAAAAGCCCAATATTTCATATTTTAGAGTCTTTGGTAGCAAATGCTTTATACTTGTTAAAAGAGGTAGAAAAACTAAATTTGCTCCTAAGACTGTAGAAGGCTTTTTACTAGGATATGATTCAAACACAAGGGCATATAGAGTCTTTAACAAGTCCACTGGACAAGTTGACATTTCTTGTGACGTTGTGTTTGATGAGACTAACGGCTCTCAAGTAGAGCAAGTTGATCTTGATGAGATAGGTGAAGAGGCTCCGTGCATCGCTCTAAGGAACATGTCCATTAGGGATGTGTGTCCTAAAGAATCCGAAGAGCCTCCAAATGCACAAAATCAACCATCCTCCTCCACGCAAGCATCTCCACCAACTCAAAATGAGGATGAGGCTCAAATTGATGAAGAAGAAGATCAAGCAAATGAGCCACCTCAAAATGACGGCAATGATCAAGGGGGAGATGCAAATGATCAAGACAAGAAGGATGAAGAACAAAGACCGCCACACCCAAGAGTCCACCAAGCAATCCAACGAGATCACCCCATCGACACCATCCTCGGCGACATTCATAAGGGGGTAACCACTAGATCTCGTGTTGCACATTTTTGTGAGCATTACTCTTTTGTTTCCTCTATTGAGCCACACAGGGTAGAGGAAGCACTTCAAGATTCGGATTGGGTGGTGGCGATGCAAGAGGAGCTCAACAACTTCACTAGGAATGAGGTATGGCATTTGGTTCCACGTCCTAATCAAAATGTTGTAGGAACCAAGTGGGTCTTCCGCAACAAGCAAGACGAGCATGGTGTGGTGACAAGGAACAAATCTCGACTTGTGGCCAAAGGATACTCCCAAGTCGAAGGTTTGGATTTCGGTGAAACCTATGCACCCATAGCTAGGCTTGAGTCAATTCGTATATTATTGGCCTATGCTACTTACCATGGCTTCAAGCTCTATCAAATGGACGTGAAAAGCGCCTTCCTCAATGGACCAATCAAGGAAGAGGTCTATGTTGAGCAACCTCCCGGCTTTGAAGATAGTGAGTACCCTAACCATGTTTATAAACTCTCTAAGGCGCTTTATGGGCTCAAGCAAGCCCCAAGAGCATGGTATGAATGCCTTAGAGATTTCCTTATCACTAATGGATTCAAAGTCGGAAAGGCCGATCCTACACTCTTCACTAAAACTCTTGAAAATGACTTGTTTGTATGCCAAATTTATGTTGATGATATTATATTTGGGTCTACTAACGAGTCTACATGTGAAGAATTTAGTAGGATCATGACACAAAAATTCGAGATGTCTATGATGGGGGAGTTGAAGTATTTCTTAGGATTTCAAGTGAAGCAACTCCAAGAGGGCACCTTCCTAAGCCAAACGAAGTATACTCAAGATATTCTAAGCAAGTTTGGGATGAAGGATGCCAAACCCATCAAGACACCCATGGGAACCAATGGGCATCTCGACCTCGACGAAGGAGGTAAATCCGTCGATCAAAAGGTATACCGGTCGATGATAGGATCTTTACTCTATTTATGTGCATCTCGACCGAATATTATGCTTTCCGTATGCATGTGTGCAAGATTCCAAGCCGACCCTAAGGAAGCTCACCTTACGGCTGTAAAACGAATCTTGAGATATCTAGTTTATACTCCTAAGTTTGGGCTTTGGTATCCTAGGGGATCCACATTTGATTTGATTGGTTAGGGATGCCGATTGGGCAGGGTGTAAAATTAACAGAAAGAGCACATCGGGGACTTGCCAGTTCTTGGGAAGATCCTTGGTGTCTTGGGCTTCAAAGAAGCAAAATTCGGTCGCTCTTTCTACCGCCGAAGCCGAGTACATTGTCGCAGGCCATTGTTGCGCGCAACTACTTTGGATGAGGCAAACTCTTAGGGACTATGGTTACAAATTAACCAAAGTTCCTCTTCTATGTGATAATGAGAGTGCAATCCGCATGGCGGATAATCCCGTTGAGCATAGCCGCACTAAACACATAGCCATTCGGTATCACTTTTTAAGGGATCACCAACAAAAGGGAGATATCGAGATTTCATACATTAATTCTAAAGATCAATTAGCCGATATCTTTACCAAGCCTCTTGATGAACAAACTTTTAACAAACTTAGGCATGAGCTCAATATTCTTGATTCTAGAAACTTCTTTTGTTGATTTGCACACCTAGCTCATTTATATACCTTTGATCATGTCTCTTTCATTTACTATGACTAATGTGTTCTCAAGTCTATTTCAAACCAAGTCATAGGTGTATTGAAAGGGAATTGGAGTCTTCGGCGAAGACAAAGGCTTCCACTTCGCAACTCATCCTTCGCCATCACTCCGAGCAACTCTCCATCTTTGGGGAGAGATCACTCTTCTACTTTGGTATAATCTTAACTCATTTATTTATGACCAAAAGGGAAGAAAGTAATTCTAAGGGATCTAATGACTCCGTTTTTGGCGATTCATGCCAAAGGGGGAGAAAGTATTAGCCCAAAGCAAAAGGACCGCACCACCACCTAATTTTAAACAGAGTTTTTCAATTGGTATGATTCTCAATTGATAAATTTCAAATTGGTATCTTATTGTGCTCAAAAGGGGGAGAAAAGTAGTATTTCAAAATTGATATGACAAAACCCTCTTAAACACTAAGAGGAGAATTTCATTTAGGAGGAGTTTTGTTTAGTCAAAGGAAAAGCATTTGAAACAAGGGGAGAAAATTTCAAATCTTGAAAATGCTTCGCAAAATCTTATTCATTTACCTTTGACTATTTGAAAAGGATTTACAAAAGAATTTGCAAAAACAAAACATGTGGTGCAAGCGTGGTCCAAAATGTTAAAAATGAAGAAACAATCCATGCATATCTTATAAGTATTTATATTGGCTCAATTCCAAGCAACCTTTGCACTTACATTATGCAAACTAGTTCAATTATGCACTTCTACATTTGCTTTGGTTTGTGTTGGCATCAATCACTAAAAAGGGGGACATTGAAAGGGAATTAGGCTTACACCTATTTCCTAATTTATTTTGGTGGTTGAATTGCCCAACACAAATAATTGGACTAACTAGTTTGCTCTAGTGCATAAGTTATACAGGTGCAAACGGTTCACACTTAGCCAATAAAAAGACCAAGAAATGGGTTCAACAAAGAGAGCAAGGGATAACCGAAGGCAGCCCTAGTCTGGCGCACCGGACAGTGTCCGGTGCACCAGGGGACTTCACGCTGAACTCCTCACCTTCGGGAAAATCCAGAGGCGCTCCGCTATATTTCACCGGACTTACCGGTGTACACCGGACAGTGTCCGGTGCCCCAGGGGAGAGCGACTCTGGAACTCGCCAGCTTCAGGAATTCACTCCGCTATAATTCACTGGACATGTCCGGTGTGCACCGGACTGTCCGGTGAGTCAGCGGAGCAACGACTACTTCGCGCCAACGGTCACCTGGAGAAGCATTAAATGCGCGCCAGAGCGCGCAGAAGTCAGGCACGCGTGAAGTGGCGCACCGGACACTCTACAGTGCATGTCCGGTGTGCCACCGGACATCCAGGCGGGCCCAGAAGTCAGAGCTCCAACGGTCGGAACCCAACGGCCTGGTGACGTGGCTGGCGCACCGGACACTGTCCGGTGTGCACCGGACTGTCCGGTGCACCATGCGACAGACAGCCCCACCAAACGGCTAGTTTGGTGGTTGGAGCTATAAATACCCCCAACCACCCCACATTCAAGACATCCAAGTTTTCCCACTTCAACTACTTACAAGAGCTCTAGCATTCAATTCTAGACACACCCAAGTGATCAAATCCTCTCCAAACTCCACACAACGCCCTAGTGATTAGTGAGAGAGATTTGCTTGTGTTCTTTCGAGCTCTTGTGCTTGGATTGCTTTCTCCTTTCTTTGATTCTTCATTACGATCAAACACACTTGTAATTGAGGCAAGAGACACCAATCTTGTGGTGGTCCTTGTGGGAACTTTGTGTTCCAAGCATTTGAGAAGAGAAAGCTCACTCGGTCCGAGGGACCGTTTGAGAGAGGGAAAGGGTTGAAAGAGACTCGGTCTTTGTGACCACCTCAACGGGGAGTAGGTTTGCGAGAACCGAACCTCGGTAAAACAAATCCACGTGCCTCACTCCTTATTCGCTTGCGATTTGTTTTGCACCCTCTCTCGCGGACTCGATTATATTTCTAACGCTAACCCGGCTTGTAGTTGTGATTATTTTTGAGAATTTCAGTTTCGCCTTATTCACCCCCCCTCTAGGCGACTTTCAGCCATCCACCCAGTTCTCTAACATCCTCGGTACTAGAGAACCTCCTTGTAACCTACCACACAAAGTATTCACACCAGGACGTAGGGTGTTACGCATCTCAAAGCGACCCGAACCTGTACAAAATTGTCCACTGTCTCTCGTGCTTCTAGCGCGAACCATCGAGCTACAATCAGCAACACCGTCCTACTCCAAAAAGCACCTCGAGGGACAACCCCGGGTGCGCGGTCGGACCCAAAACACCGACAGCTGGCGCGATAGGTAGGGGGTGTGTCATTGACCCAAGCTAGCTCAATGGCCGTCACTTTCCAGCACAAGATCGTCCTCCGCCCCAGGTCCGTGTTCTGCTTCAGAACCATTTCGTCCATAGCAGATGAAGAAGGAACTCTACATCGCATCGCGGATCCACCGGAGAGAAAGTCTTTCTCAAAAATCTCCGGGAAAATTGGAGCAAAGCAGGAAAAAGCGCAACCTCCAGCGCTCCGAGCAAAGACCACCTTCAGCAAGCTAGGAGCTGAGGGTCCGTCTACCCGGAGAACTTCGCTGTCCACCTCTCCGACGGAGAAATGGACACTGATCACAAGGAAAAAGGAAGCAAACGAGGTAAAGGATTGTCAAACTGCTCTTTCGGTGCCTCCGTCCTCAAAGGAGAACGGAAAGAAGCTCGTCACAGCGGCGGTTCCATTCTACCCCGACGTCCTCTTCATCGGGAGAGTGGAGTCGCCCCCCATCTTTGACGATGAACCAACTGCGCCCGGGGAAGAACCTCCTCAGCGGGAATCCCGCCAACAAAGGAACCAACGCCAAAATATTTGGCGACATCATGAGGCCGGAGAGCGGGACCCGGTGCAGCCCGTATCACGAGACGAGATCTCGGAGATAGGAGAAACTCCAGAAGAACGGGTCTTCAGGGAAAGGAGGAATTCCCGACAATGTGACCGTCGGCAAGCTCAAGAGCAGGCTGAGCAGGAAGCGAGGCAACACCGAGAGAATCCACTTTTCGGACGCAACCTGAACCCCAACTTCACCCGAGCCATGAACACACCGAGTGAGGTCGGTGGAGTATTGGCTCGGATAGCCGATGGCCTCCCCCGAACTCCAGACGCCGAGGGCTATCGACGGCTGTTCACCCGGGCAGCCAATCACCTTCTACCTCTCGCTCATCCACCAAGTGATCTATGACATGCCATCAACAGTCGGCGAGACGCACGGAGCTCCATCAACGCCTCGCGCGAACGACGGCACGAGAATGAGATCCGATGTCGAGAAGAATATGACCAGGATCACGGCATCCCTGCGCAAAGTCAGGCCACCAGAACTGAGTCGGCAACGGCTTCAACTGGTGGCACGACCCGGGGACGACCGAGGCACCACGACAACAACTCCCCTCCCCGGGACAGACATCATCATCGACGACAGGAGGACACGTGTGGAGTATCGGCGCTCACTCCACGCCGCAGGGCCATTCAATGGCCCCCTAACTTCAAAGTCTCCAACGTCGACAAGTACGAGCCTAAGCAGGATCCGGGAGGCTGGCTGGCCATCTATACCACCGCTGCCCGAGCCGCTGGGGCAACCGAAGATGTGATGACCGCATACTTGCCTATCATCCTCGGGCAGGATGCACTACAATGGCTGCGACACCTACCCCGATACTGCATCGACGACTGGAGCGATTTCAGTCGGCGCTTCACCGCCAACTTCCAATCTCTCTCCGACAAACCGGCGTAGCCATGGGACCTCAAATCCATCAAGCGCCAAGGGGATGAGACTCTCCGGTCATACCTCAAAAGATTTCAGACCATGAGAAATCGTATCCCCGAGGTCGTAGAAGCAGCAGTGATCGAGGACTTCTACCGGGGATATAATGAATCGGCCTTCGTCCGAGCCATACTGCAGAAAGCGCCGACTACCTCCGAGCAGCTGTTCCGGAAAGTCGACCTCTACATCACCACCGACGAACGAGCTCAGGACCTCATTGGAGGAGCAAAGCCTGCACCGGCGGCACCGAGACGCGACACGAACCAACAACCCGACAAACGTTGGGAGAAGAGGCCTCATGAAGAAGTCCATGCCGCCGGACCACCCGCCTCTCGTGCCCGAGGAGGACCTCGCGGAGGCGAATGCACGCTGGACGACATCCTCAACGCCCAGTGCTCGTACCACAAGGACATGCGCCACACCCTTCGGAACTGTAGGTACAACCAACTCCTGCTCGGTCTGGGTGCACCGGACTATCTGGTGGTGCACCAGACAGTGTCCGGTGCGCCAGACCAGTCTCGGTGAACAGGCCACTCTCGGGACTCGACGGCGGCGTACGGCTATAATCACCGGACCGTCCGGTGGTGCACCGGACTGTCCGGTGAGTCTTCCATGACCAAGTTGTCACTCTCGGGAAACGTTCAATGGCGTAGGGCTAAAATTCACCGGACTGTCCGGTGGTGCACCGGACTGTCCGGTGATCCAACGGTCGACTACGCCAACAGTCGGCCGCGCAATCCTCGCGCGACGCGTGGGCGCGCCAACGGTCGGTAGGGGGCACTAGACTGTCCGGTGTGCACCAGACATTGTTCGATGCGCCAACTACCACGAATCTGCAACGGTCGTATGCGCCAGAAAAGGAAGGAGATCGCACACCGGACAGCTACAGGGACTGTCCGGTGGCGCACCAGATTGTCCGGTGCGCCACCCGACAAAAGGCAAGATTTGCCTTCCAAGAATGCCTCCAACGGCTCCTAGCTGCCTTAGGGCTATAAAAGGGACCCCTAGGCGCATGGAGGAGTAACTCAAGCATACTTTGAGCATTCTAAGTCTTCCACACTCCGTCTCCGCGCACTTGATTGACCGTGTTAGTGATTTGAGCTCCGTTCTTGTAGTGAACTCGTCGTGCTTCATTTTGAGCTCAAGTCTTGGCTTGTGTGAGTGTGTATTGCTGCGGATTTGTGTGTGTTGCTTCCCATCCTTACTCTTGTGCTTTCACCGTAATCTTTATTGTAAGGGCGAGAGACTCCAACTTGTGGAGATTCCTCGAAAACGGGAAAAGAGATAAGCAAAGAAAAGTCGTGGTATTCAAGTTGATCATTGGATCACTTGAAAGGGGTTGAGTGCAACCCTCGTCCATTGGGACGCCACAACGTGGAGGTAGGCAAGTGTTATACTTGCCGAACCAAGGGATAAACTCGCGTGTCTTTTGTGATTGTTTTTCTGTGATACTTGTGTTCGCAAGAGCTTGCTACTTAGCCATACTAACATTTAACCAAGTTTTGTGGCTATTAGTTGTTGAATTTTACAGGATCACCTATTCACCCCCTCTAGGTGCTCTCAATTGGTATCAGAGCCGTTCTCTTCAAGAAAGGGACTAATCGCCCGAAGAGATGGATCCTAAGGGAAAGGGGATGGTGGTCAACGACAAGGAGTCCTTCCTCAACGAGCTGAGAGATGACAAGCCCACTGACTCTGGCTCAAGTCATAAGAAGAAAGACGGGAAGAAGAAGAGGCGTATCAAGAAGATCGTCTACTACGACAGCGACGAGTCTTCTTCTTCCCCAAGAGACGACGACTACGACGAGAAAAAGAAACCGGTTAACTCAAATTTTTCATTTGATTATTCTCGTATTCCTTATAATTCCAATGCCCATTTGCTTTCTATTCCTCTTGGTAAACCTCCACACTTTGATGGAGAGGACTATGCCTTTTGGAGTCACAAAATGCGTAGTCACCTTTTCTCTCTCCACCCTAGTATTTGGGAGATAGTTGAGAATGGAATGCAATTTGATAGTATGGATAATCCTGTATTCATTAATGAACAAATTCATAAGAATGCACAAGCTACCACTGTTTTGTTAGCATCATTATGCAGGGATGAATACAACAAGGTGAGCGGCTTGGACAACGCCAAGCAAATATGGGACACCCTCAAGATTTCACATGAGGGGAACGACGCCACCATGATCACCAAAATGGAATTGGTGGAAGGTGAGCTAGGAAGGTTTGCCATGATCAGGGGAGAGGAGTCAACGCAAACGTACAACAGGCTCAAGACCCTTGTCAACAAGATCAGGGGCTATGGAAGCACGAGATGGACGGACCACGACGTCGTCCGACTTATGCTCAGGTCTTTTACTGTCATTGACCCTCATCTTGTGAACCTCATCCGTGAAAATCCCAGGTACACAAAGATGTCGCCCGAAGAGATACTCAAAAAGTTTGTAAGCGGGCGTATGATGGTCAAGGAAGCTAGATATGTTGATGATGCATTGAACGACCCAATGCCCATCTATGAGCCCCAGCCCGTTGCACTCAAGGCAACAAGCAGCAACAGGGAGGTGCTACCTAGCAAGGTGGCACAAGTTGAGGCTGCCGGGCTAAACGAAGATGAGATGGCCCTCATCATCAAGCGCTTCAAGACGGCGCTAAAAGGACGCAAGGAGCATCCCAACAAGAGCAAAGCAAAGGGAAAGTGCTCCTGTTTTAAATGCGGTAAGACTGGTCATTTTATAGCGAATTGTCCCGATAATGCTAATGACTAGGAACAAGAAAAGAGCGGGAAGAGGGAGAAGAAGAAGGCCTACAAGAAGGCGAAGGGCGAGGCGCACCTTGGCAAATAATGGGATTCAGATTGCTCTTCGTCCGACTCCGACGATGAAGGACTCGCCGCCTCGGCCTTCAACAAGTCGTCTCTCTTCCTCAACGAGCACCATACTTGCCTCATGGCAAAGGAGAAAAAGGTAAGCGCTCGAGATACCCCTAAGTATACTACTTCAAGTGATGATGATTCTAGTGATGATGAAGTAGATTATACTAGCTTGTTTAAAGGATTAGATAGAGCTAAAGTAGAAAAGATTAATGAATTTATTGATGCCTTAAATGAAAAAGATAGACTGCTAGAGAGGCAAGAGGACATTTTGTATGAGGAACATGACAAATTTGTTAGTGTTTAAAAGCCTCTTGCCTTAGAGATTAAAAGGAATGAATTACTATCTTCTGAGTTATCTACTTGCAATGAATCTATCTCTAGTTTAAAAACTTTGAATGATGATTTAAGTGCTAAGCTAGAGGTAGCTAATAAATCAAGCTCATGTGTAGAACATGTTGTAATTTGCGATAGATGCAAGGATTTTGATATCAATGCTTGTGATAAACATCTTGCTTCTATTGCTAAATTAAATGATGAGGTGGCAAGTCTTAATGCTCAACTTAAGACTTGCAAGGTTGATTTTGATAAGCTAAAATTTGCTAGGGATGCCTACACTATTGGTAGACACCCCTCAATTAAGGATGGACTTGGCTTTCGAAAGGAAGCCAAGAACTTAACAAGCCAAAGGGCTCCCATTTCCAACAAGGAGAAAGGGAAGGCCCCTATGGCTAGTAGTGTTCAAAAGAATCATGCTTTCATGTATAATAGGAAAATTGTTAGTCATAATAGGAGATATGATTATGATGCTTATGATTCTCACGCTATGTTCGCTTCAAGTTCTAATGGTAGGCCTAGGAGAAATTTTGTGTCTCATGCTCCTAGGAAAATGTGTAACAAACCTACTACTGTCTTTCATGCTTGCAACACTAAGTTTGCACTTTCATGTAAAAATGAAAAAGTGGTTGCTAAAAAGTTGGGACCCAAATGCAAAGGAGACAAGGTTTGCATTTGGGTACCAAAAGCTATTGTAACTAACCTTGTAGGACCCAACAAGAGTTGGGTACCTAAAACCTAAGCGTAAATTGTCTTGCAGGTTTATGCATCCGGGGGCTCAAGCTAGATTATCGACAGCGGATGCACAAACCACATGATGAGGGAGAAGAAGACGTTCACCTCCTACGTCAAGAACAAGGATTCCCAGGATACGATTATCTTTGGAGATGGGAACCAAGGCAAGGTCAAAGGCTTGGGCAAGATAGCCATCACAAATGAGCACTCTATTTCTAATGTATTTTTACTAGAGTCGCTAGGCTATAATCTCCTGTCTGTTAGTCAATTGTGCCACATGGGCTACAATTGTTTGTTTACAAATGTTGATGTATCTGTCTTTAGAAGGAGTGATGGTTCATTAGCATTTAAGGGTGTACTAGATGGCAAACTCTACTTAGTTGATTTTTCAAAAGAGGAGGCCGATCTAGATGCATGCTTAATCGCTAAGACTAGTATGGGCTGGCTGTGGCATCACCGTCTAGCACATGTTGGGATGAAGAACCTTCACAAACTTCTAAAGGGAGAGCATGTGTTAGGACTAACCAATGTATGTTTCGAAATTTCACAAGTGATAGCTGATCCATTTGCTTTGGCCTTAATTTCTCCCCCTTTGGCATTAAGCACCAAAACGGGATCATTTTTGGCCCTTTAACCCCATTGCCTCACCAAAATTGTCAATGAAGAGAAAAAAGGCAATAAGAGCATAGATATGAACTTGGAGTTAATGTCGGGTGCAAGTTTGATAGGAAGAGTACATAAGGGATGTGCCAATTCCTCGGAAGGTCCCTGGTGTCTTGGAGTTCAAAGAAACAAACTTCCGTTGCCCTATCCACCGCTGAGGCCGAGTATGTTGCCGCAGGACAGTGTTGCGCGCAACTACTTTGGATGAGGCAAACCCTCCGGGACTTTGGCTACAATCTAAGCAAAGTCCCACTCCTATGTGACAATGAGAGTGCAATCCGCATGGCGGATAATCCTGTTGAACACAGCCGCACTAAGCACATAGACATCCGGCATCACTTCCTGAGAGACCACCAACAAAAGGGGGATATCGAGGTGTACCATATTAACACCGAGAACCAGCTAGCCGATATCTTCACCAATCCTTTAGATGAGAAAAGGTTTTGCAGGTTGCGTAGTGAGCTAAATGTCTTAGATTCGTGTAACTTGGATTGATCTATAACATACATGTGTTTTATGCCTTTGATCATGTAATTTATGCATTTCAATCTATTTTTGTTCATTTGTGGTGCTCAAGTTGTACACATGATCCCCGGACCTCACAAGTCCATTTGCAAGTGATGCACTTATTTAGGGGGAGGCATGCTACAACTTGACCCTTTGAGACTAACCTTTGTGTTTGAGTTTACTTGTTTTAGTCTCAAAAGTGAAGTGAAAGGGAAAGGTGAACTTGGACCATGCAAAGACTTCCACTGCACTCCGGTATTAACTCCAAGTTCATATCAATGCTCTTATTGCCTTTTTTCTCTTCATTGACAATTTTGGTGAGGCAATGGGGTTTAAAGGGCCAAAAATGATCCCGTTTTGGTGCTTAATGCCAAAGGGGGAGAAATTAAGGCCAAAGCAAATGGATCAGCTACCACTTGTGAAATTTCGAAAAGAGTAGAGTTAGAACTTTTTGAATTGTTCAAAACACTCTTATTGCAAAATTTGGTCTCTTGTGGGGAGAATCTATGATTATGGGAAAAGGGGGAGTTTTTGAATCTTGATCATTTTCACTCTTGAAATATCTCTCTTTGTGCCCAAACAAGTGAGTTTGACTTAGAGATAGGAAAATGAATTTGATTTGCAAAAACAAACCAAGTGGTGGCAAAGTATGATCCAAATATGCCAAATTTGAATCAAAAACAATTTTTGCTCTCAAATGCATTGATGTTGCACTTCTCTTGGTTGCTTTTTGATGTGTTGGCATAAATCACCAAAAAGTGGGAGATTGAAAGGGAAATGTGCCCTTGGGCCATTTCTAAAGTGTTTTGGTGATTAAGTGCCCAACACATATTCTCTAAGTGTTAAACTGTGCCAAAGATGTAAGAAGTGCAAATCATGCAACAAGGTACGTCTTAGACTTAGTACATTGATTTGGGTACTAATGTATTGTGTCTAAGTGCTCAAAACAGGAGAAAAGCGATTGGAAATGAGTTACAGCCAACTCCTGCTCGGTCTGGGTGCACCGGACTGTCCGGTGGTGCACCGGACAGTGTCCGGTGCGCCAGACCAGTCTCGGTGAACAGGCCACTCTCGGGACTCGATGGCGGCGTACGGCTATAAATCACCGGACCGTCCGGTGGTGCACTGGACTGTCCGGTGAGTCGTCCGCGGCCAAGTCGTCGCTCTCGGGAAACGTTCAACGGCGTACGGCTAAAATTCACCGGACTGTCCAGTGGTGCACCGGACTGTCCGGTGATCCAACGGTCGACTGCGCTAACGGTCGGCCGCACAATCCGCGCGCGACGCGTGGGCGCGCCAACGGTCGGCAGGGGGCACCGGACTGTCCGGTGCGCCAACTGCCACGAATCTGCAACGGTCGTATGCACCAGAAAAGGAAGGAGATCGCACACCGGACAGCTACAGGGACTGTCCGGTGGCACACCGGACTATCCGGTGCGCCACCCGACAGAAGGCAAGATTTGCCTTCCAAGAATGCCTCCAACGGCTCCTAGCTACCTTGGGGCTATAAAAGGGACCCCTAGGCGCATGGAGGAGTAACTCAAGCATACTTTGAGCATTCTAAGTCTTCCACACTCCGTCTCCGCGCACTTGATCGACCGTGTTAGTGATTTGAGCTTCGTTCTTGTAGTGAACTCGTCATGCTTCATTTTGAGCTCAAGTCTTGGCTTGTGTGTGTGTGTGTATTGCTGCGGATTTTTGTGTGTTACTTCCCATCCTTACTCTTGTGCTTTCACCGTAATCTTTATTGTAAGGGCGAGAGACTCCAACTTGTGGAGATTCCTCGCAAACGGGAAAAGAGATAAGCAAAGAAAAGTCGTGGTATTCAAGTTCATCATTGGATCACTTGAAAGGGGTTGAGTGCAACCCTCGTCCATTGGGACGCCACAACGTGGAGGTAGGCAAGTGTTATACTTGCCGAACCACAGGATAAACTCGCGTGTCTTTTGTGATTGTTTTTCTGTGATACTTGTGTTCGCAAGAGCTTGCTACTTAGCCATACTAACACTTAACCAAGTTTTGTGGCTATTAGTTGTTGAATTTTACAGGATCACCTATTCACCCCCCTCTAGGTGTCTCACTTATTACAAACATCATGCAAAGATAAGCGGAACAAGCATCCACTGTATAGTCTTTTCCAACAAATGTCCCATACTTTGACAGTATACATTTATTTGACTGGAACACAAGTTTATAGCCATGTCAACACAGGAACGAGCCACTAACAAAATTCTTTTTGATGAAGGGGACATGCTGCACATTCTTCAATAGCATCGTCTTTGTCGTAGTAAACTTCAGAATGATTGTACCAACACCAAGAACACGCGCATGTGATTTGTTCCACATCAGTAAGGATCTAGCCCCTTTTGTGCTGATAAGAAGAAAACAAAGAAATATCAGCACACACATGAATGTTAGCACCAGTGTCAACCCACCACTCAGGGGATTAACACACTGAAAGAACAGTAGGTAAAAGATTACCATACCCAATGTTCCTTCTGCGGTCTTGCTAACAACCATGTTTGTTGTTTTCTTATTTTGAGCTGGTTTTTTCTCTTGCTTAAATTTGCGGTTTGGACACGCGCTTGCCCAGGGATCAGTACTCCCGCAAACAAAGCAACCAGCTACTTTGTTCTTGTTTTTAAACGAGACTGCCTACTTGGGCTTCGTGGCAATTTGTTGCTTGTTCTTCCTTTTATTATTATGTGACGCATTGGAGTTCTTCCTTTGTACTATATTGGCACTAGAAGTCTCAACTCCTTTTCCACGAGTGTCTTTTGCTCTCGCCCTCTCCTCAACATCAAGAGACCCAATAAGCTCAGCCATGCTAAAATCTTGTCTCTTATGTTTTAGAGTGGTTGCAAAATCTGTCTAAGAAGGTGGCAGCTTAGCGATAATACCGCTAGCCACGAACTTGTCAGGCAAGACACATGGGAATTGTTCGAGTTTCTTAGCCAGTGCATGTATAGCTCGCTACCAGCATCAGAAACACTGAACTTCTCATCTAATGCATTCCATAACTCTTTTGCAGATGTGCACGTTACATAAGAATCAACATACTTGTTGGCAAGAACGCCAATCACGGCGCCTCGAAACAGGTTATCGGCAACGTCGAACATTCTCTCCTCCTCAGGAGTGAACTATTTGGATTTCCCCTGTGCGACGTGATAGCCGTTCATTGTAGTCAACCATAGTATCATCTTACTACGCCACCTCTTGTAAAATGTCCCATTAAAAGGTTCACTTGGTTTTAACGCGGTAGCAAAACCACTAACAGAAAAATGCCTAATATCAAGTTTTTGGATTGTTGGAGAAATAGGCATTTTCAATTTTAATTTAATCCAGAAAATCATAGTGATGTATGTGACGACATGTATGTGCATATATGTGTCACTACTCACATAAGCAGTAAACAACAGTAAAATATGCACAAATACTAAGAACAAAGTGTACCCTATGGAGGGACCGATGCTCAAGGCATCAGTGGCTCCATTCACACGAGACATCTCGTGTGTATATTCGATGTAGTTGTATGCAGTCGACGCAGACAGATGTATGCAATGCAATCCCTCGAATGGTGCCGGCGACGAGGAACTTGATCAGTGCTGGTCGAGCGGACGATGCGAGCAGTCGCGAGTACGCTCCCCAAAAACCTGATCGCCCCTCGGAGGCCTGCTCTCCCACGCTCTCTGTGCTCGTAGAAGGTGGGACGGAAATGGCTGTGTGCAACACGTCTGAGACTGTACGAGCGTACTGTGCTGTCAACCCAGAAGCAGCCTCCCCTCCTCGTATATATACATACGCAGAGGAAGGCCAACGGACAGTAACTGTTGCCATCAGAGCTGCCGTTACAGCCAGCCAGAAACTGACGCCATCAGTGACGTCTGTTACTAGCTGACAGCCATTACAAGCCATAACATAGGAAACGACAAGTAACGTACGAAAATAATGGACGATCATCACTCTAGGCAAAATGTGCAACCGTTAGGAAGGAATATTCAGACCAAGGTCCGATCTACCACGGCCACGACCCGGCCCGGCCGGCGGCACGCGCGTGTGGCAGTCCTTCACCCTTTTCTCAGCTTCTCAATAGATGCACCAACGGTCCACCTATTGAAGTTGAGTGAATTGTCCCTTGAACTTCCGGTATGGTACTAAAGTACTAGTACACTGTAGCATTAAAGTGGGCCTATAGCATGAACTATTATTGAATATTAATATGGACCAGACCCGCATTAAATCAACATGAATTGCTCTATAATGAAAGCGGATTGAGTCTAGTATCCATTTTGTACTGGAGTGTGAAAGCTAAAAAAAATCTGCTTCTCGCCGCTTACAACCTGCTACCCAATCTTCAACCATCAGGAATCACTTCACACACTATTTGTCAAACAATTTTCGCTAGATAGATTCAATTTTACTAAATAATCATTCGGAATCACTGTATCGAGTAATCAGCTCTCGGAGCTAGAGAATCATGGAACGAAGCTCTACCAAATGAGCCCTTATTCTATATTTATTTTCATATTTTACCTTCATATGGATATTATATCAAGTTTTGTCATATAAAATTTTAATGGATATTGACACCTTAAATATCCAACTTTGAGAATACAGTACTCGGACTCGAATCAGATCGGATCTCGGTCCTCTAAAGACTTGTTCGGTTACGTCTAGGTCAAAGCATATTGAGGGAGATTTAATCCCCCAATCTTCTTCAATCTAGACACAACAGAACAAGACCTTAGATGGACCAAATTCGAATACGGATATATAATATCTATACCATTTACACCCCTATGAACAAGCACACGTGAATTGGTTCCATACACATTAAAAGCAATACATTGTTATTGTAAGGTTGTTCACGACAGATCGTATAAAATAGGGGATTTGCAAGCTATGTGATATTATTTACAAATTAAAGTTTAAAATAGAGGAGACAACCTAAAACACCAAAGATAGTAAAAATGAAAAATTTAACGAGTAGAGAGGGGTAGAAGTAATCAGATAGAAAAGTTCATAACACTCTATTGAAGAAATACCAGCCACAGACAATTTTATATTTTCATTTCCAAAAAAAAATTATTCTGATTTTAGGATATTGGACTCTGGGCTAGCGGCCACAAAGTATACAGCCTATCGGGCCAACACATACGAGAAGCCCAAAAAGCTACATGAAGCTAGTAACAAGGCTCTTGAGTGCCTTCGACAGATCGGGCCGACCTTGTTTTCCTCTTCCACGATTGTGCAGTGGTCTGGTCCTATAACGTCTACAGATATGGCGGCAGCCGATGTCTAACGTGTGAACCTGATGTGGTCTGGTAACGTCCATGAACGCTATGGCAGCCGGTGTCTGACGTGTGAACCTGTGGTCAGAAACCGAACATTACGACTGAGTATTCGTTTGTGTTGACCGGAAGTCCTGACCTAACATCACCTTTCGGTTCGGTTCACTACACCGCCTCAAACAGATCAGGTATCGAGTCGTCTATAAAAGCTATCTGAGACCACCACGAATTAGGGTTTCAGCGTGGCAGCGGTTGCGGGCGGGTGGATCCAGCGCGAGTGGCGCTGCCCGAACGCGTGACGACGGCCTTGCGGGCAGGCGGATCCAGCGCAGGCATCGCTGGCCGAGCGCGCGGCGGCTACCGCTGGCGTGGCGACCATGCAGGAACCTGCTGCCGCTGCTGGTCCCATCTGCGCGCGCCCGATCTCGCGGTTCCCCGGGATGCCATGGGGCTGCGGCGACTGCAATGGTTGCGCGACGACGGAACCAACGTGCGTGGGCGGACCACGACGGCGATGCCTGACATGCAAGCGCGCGTGTCTGGTGGGATCTGGCGCGGACATGGCGTGGCTTTGGCTGATGCGCGGCCGGGCGGTTCCGACGTGGACAAAAGGGGTCCACGGATGGCGGACGACAAGTTCGCGACTGACAGACGGACGCAGCGATGTCACAGGCAACACAGTTGAGATGGGATCGACGGCGGCGGACTTCCCTAGGGGCGAGTTGCGACGACGTTCTCCCCTAGGCGCGAGTAGCGTAGGATCCCAGAGGCGCGTGTAGCAGGCGATAGCTCCCTTAGGGCGTGAGCGACGACGGGTTTTTATGCTACTCTGTATACATATTTATGCCAATGTCAAATAGGTGTTTACGACATATATTTTAGTTAATGGCTACTCTTCCATCTATTGTCTGTTTATGATATTTTATTCATATTTTACGTAAACGTTTATAAATTTGTATGCATTTTCTCGTTACCTAACACAGTGTGTATATGGGGTTTCTAACATGTACGTTAGCTCAGTATTTAAGATCAAAACTGAGAGGGTTTCTCTCAAAATTGAAGATTTTTACGATCGAACATGAAGATGCGTCCAAACAGTGACTCCCATGCCAATTTTTAAGTAGTATACCGTAATGCATAAATACCTTCACCGTATAGCATAATTAGTATCAAATATATCATAAACTGTTTGTAACGAGTCTAGCTGTATGACTCTTGTAGAGATCCTATTTTTATGGACAAAATAAGTCATTTAAATCAGATTTTTTGTTTCTATGCATGCTAAATCATTTCCTTTCAACGCACATTCATACTATCCTAAATTTGTGTACATGCAGCAGGAAACATATTTTTTTACGCGGTGTACCACACTACATAAATATCTACACCGAATAGCATAATTAGTACTAGTATATGTCATAATCTGGTAACAACGAGCCTAGCTGCATGGCTGTTGCAGAGATCATATTTTTATGGACGAAATTAACCATTTCAATCAATTTTTTGGGTTTCCATGCATACCAATCTATTTCCTTTCAACACACATTCTTTGTCATCCTAAATTTGTGTGCATGCAACAGGAAACTGATTTTTTATGCGATGTACCACACTGCATAAATATCTACACCATGTAATATAATTAGTATCAGTGTATATCATAAACTGGTTCTAACGAGCCTAGCTGCATGGCTGTTTGTAAAGATTCTATATTTATGGGAGAAATAAATCATTTAAATCAGATTTTTTGTTTCCATGCATGTCAATCCATTTTCTCTCAACACATGTTATTGTCATCCTAAATTTGTGCACATGCAACAGGAAAAACTAATATTTATGCAACCTACAATATTGCATAAATAACTACAATGTGTAGTATAATTAATATCAGTATATATTATAAAATATTTCTAACGAGATTGGCTTCATGACTTATTGGGGTCTTCTCCTCCGCCGAAGGCACTCAAGGCAAAAACACCTTCGGCAAGGCAGTACAAAAGCATGTGAGACACGAAGATATAAGCCAAAGATGATGCGAACAAAAGTCGAAGCTATGGCTGAAAGAGCTTCGCCTTGGTATTGTGATAAAGGCGAAGGATGATACCGACTTAAAGAGGAAAATGTTATATAGTCCTTAATAGTTTGCATTATGATTATAATTAGTTAACAAGGACATGGATGTAATTTTGTCTGGGCTGTGTTCTGTGCCTATAAATAGATGAACAGTACCCCCGTACTATTCACGCTGAATGGTAATCACTCTTGCGTCACTCTCGCATTTCACCTTCTGCCAAGCCGAAGGTATTTATGTAATGTTTATATTGTTGGTGTTTATTCATACTTATAAAATGAGAATATAAATATCTAATAATTCATAGGGTTGTATTCTTTTGTGTTTCGTGTATATTTATTTATATTTGTTCACTGAGATGATGAAGGTACGCCCTTCATGACCTTCGTCCGAAGATCATTATATCCCAAAGGGAGGTAATGCTTCGAAGGATGAAGGTCTTTAATCATTAACATTTGTGTTGCCTTGTTCTTGATTTGTAGCATTTGGGAACAAGTGTCCAACATGACTGTTATAGAGATTCTATATTTATAGATAGAATAAAGCATTTAAATCAGATTTTTTGTTTCTATGCATGTCAATCAATCTCCTAAATTTGTGCGCATGCCTTTCAATTTTGTTGCGCATGCAAATAGAAACAAAAGGCGTGCATGCAGGGATAGGCTGGTCTGGTTGGGTGGGGCGGCTAGGACTGGTCTGGTCGGATGGTGCAGGGTAGCTGGAGCTTCCACCATATGTTTGAAGCACATGGCTCCCAATACCTTATATATATATCTAAAATGCACCCATGTGTATTTTAGTTTGTGGATGCACAGACCCCAAGACTCCCTGTCCGACCAGAGCACCTAACACCCCGAGCACGCCTCCCCATAAGAACACGCCCTCGGCCCTCCTGTATGCGCGCCTCCCTGCCCCCCGCCGCCGCCGCGCGCCTCCCTGTCCCCGCGCCACCCTCTCCCTGTCCGGCGTTTGTTCAATATTGGTTGCAAATGCGTGGTTTATTGATTTTCTGTTGCGACATTTGTTGCTTGTTCATTGCAACTAGAGGTATCCTCTAATTGCAAACTTGAGTCTCTGCTTTTACTCCTTGATTACCATTGCATGGTGTGTTGTTATTCCAGTTGCAACGTTTGTTGCTTGTTGATTGCAACTAGGGTTATCCGCTAATTGCAAACTTGAGTCTCTGTTGTTGCTCCAGTTGCAACGTTTGTTGCTTGTTGATTGCAACTAGGGGTATCCTCTAATTGCAAACTTGAGTCTCTGTTTTTACTCTTTGATTACCATTGTATGGTGTGTTGTTATTCCAGTTGCAACGTTTGTTGCTTGTTGATTGCAACTAGGGGTATCCGCTAATTGCAAACTTGAGTCTCTATTGTTGCTCCAATTGCAACGTTTGTTGCTTGTTGATTGCAAGTAGGGGTGTCCTCTAATTGCAAACTTGAGTCTCTGTTTTTACTCCTTGATTACCATTGCATGGTGTGTCGTTGCTCCAGTTGCAACGTTTGTTTCTTGTTGATTGCTGAAAGGGAAATGTGCTCTTGGGCCATTTCTAAGTATTTTGGTGATTGAGTGCCAACACAAGTGCTTAAATGTGAATCTATGCCCATGAATGGACAAAGTGCAAATCAAGAGCAAAGGTATGTTTCTAAGTCTTAGTACATTGGTTTTGTGTACTAATATACTTGTCTGAGTATCAGAAACAGAAAGAAGAAGAGAAGAGAAGAGTTGGCTGTGTACAGCCAAGAGGCTGTTTCGGTCTGAGGCACCGGACTGTCCGGTGGTGCACCGGACAGTGTCCGGTGCGCCAGGTTGCCTCGGGCGAAGTGGCCGCTCTCGAGAATTTGCCGACGGCGTACGGCTAAAATTCACCGGACTGTCCGGTGTGCACCGGACTGTCCGGTGAGCCAACGGTCGGCCGGGCCAACGGTCGGCCGCGCGATCTGCGCGGGACACGTGGCCGAGCCAACGGTCGGAAGGGGGCACCGGACTGTCCGGTGTGCACCGGACATGTCCGGTGCGCCAACGGCTCCCAGATCTGCAACGGTCGACTGCGCTGTTTAAGGAAGGAAATCGGGCACCGGACAGTGTCCGGTGTGCACCGGACTGTCCGGTGCGCCCGACGACAGAAGGCAAGGACAGCCTTCTTGGTTTGTTCTCAACGGCTCCTAGCTGCCTTGGGGCTATAAAAGGGACCCCTAGGCACATGGAGGAGTACACCAAGCATTCCTACAACATTCCTAAGCACCAAGACATCGATCTCACGCATTCGTTTCATTGTGATAGCATATAGAGCTCTTGTGGAATTGTGAACTCTTTGAGTTGTGTTGCGAGCTCTTGTTGCGACTTGTGTGCGTGTTGTTGCTCTGATCTTTGGAAGTCTTGTGTGCGTTGCTCATTCCCCCTTGCTCTGTGTTTCTTGGTGAACTTCAATTGTAAGGGCGAGAGGCTCCAAGTTGTGGAGATTCCTCGCAAACGGGATTGAGAAAAAGCTAGCAAAACACCATGGTATTCAAGTGGGTCTTTGGACCGCTTGAGAGGGGTTGATTGCAACCCTCGTCCGTTGGGACGCCACAACGTGGAGTAGGCAAGCGTTGGTCTTGGCCGAACCACGGGATAAACCATTGTGTCATCTCTGTGTTTGATCTCTTGTGGTATTGTGTTTTGTTGAGACTCCTCTCTAGCCACTTGGCAATTATTGTGCTAACACTTAACAAGGTTTTTGTGGCTATAAGTTTAAGTTTTCACAGGATCACCTATTCACCCCCCCTTCTAGGTGCTCTCAATTGGTATCGGAGCTGTTCTCTTCAAGAAGGGACTAATCGCCCGAAGAGATGGATCCTAAAGGGAAGGGAATCGTGATCAACGACAAGGAGAAGGAGTCCTTCGTCAACGAGCCTAAGGATGACAAGCCTACTGACTCGGGCTTGGGCCACAAGCGTAAAGATGGGAAGAAAAAGAAGACAAGGCGCATCAAGGAAATCGTCTACTACGACGATAGCGATGAGTCTACTTCTTCCCAAAAGGACGACGACAACGACTACAGGAAGACGGTCAATTCGAACTTTTCATTTGATTATTCTCGTATTCCACATAGTTCGAATTCACATTTGCTCTCCATTCCTCTTGGCAAACCTCCACACTTCGATGGGGAAGACTACGGATTTTGGAGTCACAAAATGCGTAGTCACTTATTCTCTCTCCATCCAAGCATATGGGAGATTGTAGAGAATGGAATGAAATTTGATAGCTCGGATAGCCCTATGCTCATAAATGAACAAATCCATAGAAATGCACAAGCTACTACTGTTCTATTAGAATCTTTGTGCAGGGAAGAGTACAATAAGGTGAGCGGCTTGGACAACGCCAAGCAGATATGGGACACCCTCAAGATCTCTCACGAGGGGAACGACATCACCATGCTCACTAAAATGGAGTTGGTGGAGGGCGAGCTTGGACGATTCGCAATGATAAGAGGAGAGGAGCCAACCCAAACTTACAACCGGCTCAAGACCCTTATCAACAAAATAAGGAGCTACGGAAGCACGCGATGGACGGACCACGACGTCGTCCGCCTAATGCTAAGGTCCTTTACTGTTCTTGATCCTCATCTCGTAAACAATATTCGTGAGAATCCCAGGTACACGATGATGACGCCCGAGGAGGTACTCGGGAAATTCGTAAGCGGGCGGATGATGATCAAGGAGGCGAGATACGTCGACGACGCCTTGAATGGTCCGATCAACGAAGCTCAACCCATTGCTCTCAAGGCAACAAGGAGCAAGGAGGCGCTACCCAGCAAGGTGGCACAAATTGAGGCTGCCGGTCTTAATGATGAAGAGATGGCCCTCATCATCAAAAGATTCAAGACGGCGCTAAAAGGTCGAAAGGGACAGCCAAGCAAGACTAAGACCAAGGGAAAGCGATCATGCTTCAAATGCGGTAAGCTTGGTCACTTTATTGCTAACTGTCTCGACAATGATAGTGATCAGGATCAAGTGAACAAGAGGGAGAAGAAGAAGAACTATAAGAAGACAAAGGGCGAGGCGCATCTAGGCAAGGAGTGGGACTCGGACTGCTCCTCTTCCGACTCCGACAATGAAGGACTCGCCGCCACTGCCTTCAACAAGTCATCCCTCTTCCCCAACGAGCGTCACACATGCCTTATGGCAAGGGAGAAGAAGGTGAATACTCGAGACTCCACTTATGCTTCTTCTAGTGATAATGAGTCTAGTGATGATGATGACATAGACTATTCATGCTTATTCAAGGGCTTAGATAGATCTAAAATAGATAAGATTAATGAGTTGATTGATGCTTTGAATGACAAGAATAGATTACTAGAAAAACAAGAAGATCTTTTATATGAGGAGCATGATAAATTTGTTAGTGCACAAAATTCTCTTGCTCTAGAAATTAAAAGGAATGAAATACTCTCTGGTGAATTATCTACTTGTCATAAAACCATTTCTACTTTAGAAGGTGTCAACAATGATTTAAATGCTAAATTAGAAGTAGCAAATAAATCTAATTCTTGTGTAGAACATGTTGTAATTTGTACTAGGTGTAAAGATATTGACATTGATGCTTGTAGTGAACACCTAGTTTCAATTTCCAAGCTTAATGATGAATTGGCTAGTCTTAATGCTCAACTTAAGACTAGCAAGAATGAGTTCGATAAGCTAAAATTTGCAAGGGATGCCTACACGATTGGTAGACACCCCTCAATTAAGGATGGACTTGGCTACAAAAGGGAAGCCAAGAACTTGACAAGCCATAAGGCTCCCATTCCCGCTAAGGAGAAAGGAAAGGCCCCTATGGCTACTAGTGCTAAAAAGAACCATGCCTTTTTGTATAATGATAGAAGACAAACTAGAAATGCTTATAGGAGTTATAATGCTTACGATGATTTTTCTCATGCTATGTTTGCTTCTAGTTCTTCATATGTGCATGATAGAAATGTTGGTAGAAGGAATGTTGTTCATAATATGCCTAGAAGAAATGTTGTTAATATTCCTAGGAAAGTAAATGAACCTTCTACAATATATCATGCTTTGAATGCTCCCTTTGCAATTTGTAGAAAGGATAAAAAGGTGATTGCTAGGAAGTTAGGGGCAAAATGCAAGGGTGATAAAACTTGCATTTGGATCCCTAAGGAAATTGTGACTAACCTTGTAGGACCCAACAAGAGTTGGGTACCTAAGTCCCAAGCCTAAATTTGCCTTGCAGGTTTATGCATCCGGGGGTTCAAGCTGGATTATCGACAGCGGATGCACAAACCATATGACGGGGGAGAAGAAGATGTTCACCTCCTACGTCAAGAATAAGGATTCCCAAGATTCAATTATATTCGGTGATGGGAATCAAGGCAAGGTAAAAGGGTTAGGTAAAATTGCAATTTCTAATGAGCACTCTATCTCTAATGTGTTTTTAGTAGAGTCTCTTGGATATAATTTGCTATCTGTTAGTCAACTATGCAACATGGGGTATAACTGTCTATTTACAAATGTAGATGTGTCTGTCTTTAGAAGAAGTGATGGTTCACTAGCTTTTAAGGGTGTATTAGACGGCAAACTTTATTTAGTTGATTTTGCAAAAGAAGAGGCCGGTCTAGATGCATGCTTAATAGCTAAGACTAGCATGGGCTGGCTGTGGCATCGCCGCTTAGCACATGTAGGGATGAAGAACCTTCACAAGCTTCTAAAGGGAGAACACGTGATAGGTTTGACTAACGCGCATTTCGAAAAAGATAGACCTTGTGCAGCTTGTCAAGCAGGTAAACAAGTGGGAGGAGCGCATCACAGCAAGAATGTGATGACCACTTCAAGATCCCTGGAGCTGCTGCATATGGACCTCTTCGGACCCGTCACCTATCTGAGCATAGGAGGGAGTAAGTATGGTCTAGTTATTGTTGATGACTTTTCCCGCTTCACTTGGGTGTTCTTTTTGCAGGATAAGTCTGAAACCCAAGGGACCCTCAAGCGCTTCCTCAGGAGAGCTCAAAATGAGTTTGAGCTCAAGGTGAAGAAGATAAGGAGCGACAACAGGTCCGAGTTCAAGAACCTTCAAGTAGAGGAGTTCCTTGAGGAGGAAGGGATCAAGCACGAGTTCTCCGCTCCCTACACACCACAGCAAAATGGTGTGGTAGAGAGGAAGAACAGGACGCTAATCGATATGGCGAGGACTATGCTTGGAGAGTTCAAGACCCCCGAGCGATTTTGGTCGGAAGCCGTGAACACGGCTTGCCACGCCATCAACAGGGTCTACCTTCACCGCCTCCTCAAGAAGACGTCATATGAGCTACTAACCGGTAACAAACCCAATGTATCATACTTTCGTGTTTTTGGGAGTAAATGCTACATCTTAGTGAAGAAGGGTAGAAACTCTAAATTTGCTCCCAAAGCTGTAGAAGGGTTTTTGTTAGGTTATGACTCAAATACAAAGGCGTATAGAGTCTTCAACAAATCATCGGGTTTGGTTGAAGTCTCTAGCGACGTTGTATTTGATGAGACTAATGGCTCTCCAAGAGAGCAAATTGTTGATTGTGATGATGTAGATGAAGAAGATGTTCCGACGGCCGCTATACGAACCATGGCGATTGGTGAAGTGCGACCACAGGAACAATTGGAGCAAGATCAACCTTCTTCCTCAACAATGGTGCATCCCCCAACTCAAGGCGATGAACAGGTTCATCAAAAGGAGGCGTGTGATCAAGGGGGAGCACAAGATAATCATGTGTTGGAGGAAGAGGCGCAACCGGCACCTCCAACCCAAGTTCGAGCGATGATTCAAAGGGATCATCCCGTCGACCAAATTCTGGGTGACATTAGCAAGGGAGTAACTACTCGATCTCGATTAGTTAATTTTTGTGAGCATTACTCCTTTGTCTCTTCTATTGAGCCTTTCAGGGTAGAGGAGGCCTTGCTATATCCGGACTGGGTGTTGGCCATGCAGGAGGAGCTCAACAACTTCAAGCGCAATGAAGTTTGGACACTGGTGCCTCGTCCAAAGCAAAATGTTGTGGGAACCAAGTGGGTGTTCCGCAACAAACAGGACGAGCACGGGGTGGTGACGAGGAACAAGGCTCGACTTGTGGCAAAAGGTTATGCCCAAGTCACAGGTTTGGACTTTGAGGAGACTTTTGCTCCTGTGGCTAGGCTAGAATCAATTCGTATCTTGCTAGCATATGCCGCTCACCATTCCTTCAGGTTGTTCCAAATGGATGTGAAGAGCGCTTTCCTCAACGGGCCAATCAAGGAGGAGGTGTACGTGGAGCAACCCCCTGGCTTCCAGGATGAACGGTATCCCGACCATGTGTGTAAGCTCTCTAAGGCGCTCTATGGACTTAAGCAAGCCCCAAGAGCATGGTATGAATGCCTTAGAGACTTTTTACTTGCTAATGCTTTCAAGGTTGGGAAAGCCGATCCAACTCTGTTCACTAAGACATGTGATGGTGATTTGTTTGTGTGCCAAATTTATGTCGATGACATAATATTTGGTTCGACTAACCAAAAGTCTTGTGAAGAGTTTAGCAGGGTGATGACGCAGAAATTCGAGATGTCGATGATGGGCGAGTTGAACTACTTCCTTGGGTTCCAAGTGAAGCAACTCAAGGACGGCACCTTCATCTCCCAAACAAAGTACACGCAAGACTTGCTGAAGCGGTTTGGGATGAAGGACGCCAAGCCCGCAAAGACTCCGATGGGGACCGACGGACACACCGACCTCAACAAAGAAGGTAAGTCCGTTGATCAAAAAGCATACCGGTCCATGATAGGTTCTTTGCTTTACTTATGTGCTAGTAGACCGGATATTATGCTTAGTGTATGCATGTGTGCTAGATTTCAATCCGATCCTAAGGAGTGTCACTTAGTGGCGGTGAAGCGAATTCTGAGATATTTAGTTGCTACGCCTTGCTTCGGGCTCTGGTATCCAAAGGGGTCTACCTTTGACTTGGTTAGATACTCAGACTCCGACTATGCTGGATGTAAGGTCGATAGGAAGAGTACATCAGGGACGTGCCAATTCTTAGGAAGGTCCCTGGTGTCGTGGAACTCTAAGAAACAAACCTCCGTTGCCCTATCCACCGCTGAGGCCGAGTATGTTGCCGCAGGACAGTGTTGCGCGCAACTACTTTGGATGAGGCAAACCCTCAGGGACTTTGGCTACAATCTGAGCAAAGTCCCACTCCTATGTGATAATGAGAGTGCTATCCGCATGGCGGAGAATCCTGTTGAGCACAGCCGCACAAAGCACATTGACATCTGGCATCACTTTTTGAGAGACCACCAGCAAAAGGGAGATATCGAAGTGTTTCATGTTAGCACCGAGAACCAGCTAGCTGATATCTTTACCAAGCCTCTAGATGAGAAGACCTTTTGTAGGCTGCGTAGTGAGCTAAATGTCTTAGATTCGCGGAACTTGGATTGAATTGTAGCATACATGTATTTATGCTTTTGATCATGTTCCTTTCTGCATTTTGTTGCTAATTGTGGTGCTCAAGTTGTACAAACACTCCCTGGACCTCACAAGTCCGTTGCAAAGTGATGCACATGTTTAGGGGGAGATGTGTTACAACTTGACCCTTTGAGACTAACCATGTGTTCGAGTTTGATAAGTTAGTCTCGAAGGAGGATTGAAAGGGAAAAAGGTGGACTTGGACCATGAAAGACTTCCACTGCACTCCGATGAGAGGGTAACTTATTCCAAGTTCATCTTTAAATTCTCATTGCCTATTTGCTCTTAATTGAAGATTTTGGTGAGGCAATGGGGTTAAAGGGCCAAGATTGATCCCGTGTTGGTGCTTGATGCCAAAGGGGGAGAAAATAAAGGCCAAAGCGATAAATGGATCAGCTACCACTTGAGAGATTTTGAAAATAGTAGAATAGAGCTTTTGGTTTGTCAAGACTCTTGCATTGTCTCTTTTGTCAAAAGTTGGCCTCTTGTGGGGAGAAGTGTTGTTTATGGGAAAAAGGGGGAGTTTTTGGATTCTTGAATCAAATTTTCTTTGGAAAACCTCTCTTTATGTCTCTACAAGGGGATTTGACTTAGAGATAGGATTTTGAGGTTGATTTGCAAAAACAAACCAAGTGGTGGCAAAGGATGATCCATATATGCCAAAATGAATCAAAATAAATTTGAGTTTTTATTTTGAAGTGATATTGCACTTGTTCGAGTTGCTTTATGTTGTGTTGGCATAAATCACCAAAAAGGGGGAGATTGAAAGGGAAATGTGCCCTTGGGCCATTTCTAAGTATTTTGGTGATTGAGTGCCAACACAAGTGCTTAAATGTGAATCTATGCCCATGAATGGACAAAGTGCAAATCAAGAGCAAAGGTATGTTTCTAAGTCTTAGTACATTGGTTTTGTGTACTAATATACTTGTCTGAGTATCAGAAACAGAAAGAAGAAGAGAAGAGAAGAGTTGGCTGTGTACAGCCAAGAGGCTGTTTCGGTCTGAGGCACCGGACTGTCCGGTGGTGCACCGGACAGTGTCCGGTGCGCCAGGTTGCCTCGGGCGAAGTGGCCGCTCTCGAGAATTTGCCGACGGCGTACGGCTAAAATTCACTGGACTGTCCAGTGTGCACCGGACTGTCCGGTGAGCCAACGGTCGGCCGGGCCAACGGTCGGCCGCGCGATCTGCGCGGGACACGTGGCCGAGCCAACGGTCGGAAGGGGGCACCGGACTGTCCGGTGTGCACCGGACATGTCTGGTGCGCCAACGGCTCCCAGATCTGCAACGGTCGACTGCGCTGTTTAAGGAAGGAAATCGGGCACCGGACAGTGTCCGGTGTGCACCGGACTGTCCGGTGCGCCCGACGACAGAAGGCAAGGACAGCCTTCCTGGTTTGTTCTCAACGGCTCCTAGCTGCCTTGGGGCTATAAAAGGGACCCCTAGGCACATGGAGGAGTACACCAAGCATTCCTACAACATTCCTAAGCACCAAGACATCGATCTCACGCATTCGTTTCATTGTGATAGCATATAGAGCTCTTGTGGAATTATGAACTCTTTGAGTTGTGTTGCGAGCTCTTGTTGCGACTTGTGTGCGTGTTGTTGCTCTGATCTTTGGAAGTCTTGTGTGCGTTGCTCATTCCCCCTTGCTCTGTGTTTCTTGGTGAACTTCAATTGTAAGGGCGAGAGGCTCCAAGTTGTGGAGATTCCTCGCAAAAGGGATTGAGAAAAAGCTAGCAAAACACCGTGGTATTCAAGTGGGTCTTTGGACCGCTTGAGAGGGGTTGATTGCAACCCTCGTCCGTTGGGACGCCACAACGTGGAGTAGGCAAGCGTTGGTCTTGGCCGAACCACGGGATAAACCACTGTGTCATCTCTGTGTTTGATCTCTTGTGGTATTGTGTTTTGTTGAGACTCCTCTCTAGCCACTTGGCAATTATTGTGCTAACACTTAACAAGGTTTTTGTGGCTATAAGTTTAAGTTTTCACAGGATCACCTATTCACCCCCCCTCTAGGTGCTCTCAATTGCAACTATGGGTATCCGCTAATTGCAAACTCATGATTGTGTGTTGTTCTGCAGGATGCAAACATACTTGATGTGTTTGTCCCTAGGGTGCGGCAAACATTTGATACAAGGGAAGAAGCCTACCTCTTTTACCTTAACTATGCAAAGTTGGCTAGTTTTAGTGTCAGTACAAAGAGGACTAGTAAAGAAACCAACCACTGGGAAGTGAAAAGGTTCTGTCGGGAGCGTGCGGGAGGGACGAAGACGAAGCGTTGGTTCGGTCTGGGTGGGGCGGTTGGCTCGGACCAGGTGCTCCTGGCGCGTAGGTTCGACCTGGGTGCATTCTCTATATTGAATGCACCCAGGTGTAATATATATATATAGATATAGTATTTAGAGCCCTGGGCTCTCTCTAACTACAGGAAGCCCCGACCAGAAACCGACCAGGTGCTCTGACCGGCGCGCACGCTTTACTGGTTTAATGTAATACACTGTTACGTCAATTATAAATACGAGTTATGCTCTTTTGTGTTACCGTTTACACTCTTTTGGTGTGCGCACGTCTCGCGGCATCCGGGCCCACGAAAAGATCGTGTTCCCGCAATCTGGGCAGTTTACGTATACCGGGCCCACGAATCAAGGAACTAAGCTTTCGTTTTCTCAGCTCAGCTCTCCCGTAACTATCGCTCCCGCCGAACCCTAGCCAAATCCGCCGCCGTATGCTGCTTCTCCTCCGCGCCCGGCGAACCCTAGACTAACCGCCGCCGTCGCATTAAGATTCTCCCCCGCAGTTCCCCCGCCGTCGCATTCTCCTTCACCACCGCAGAGACCCGCCCTCGCCTTCTCCGCCGCACGCCCTCGCCTTCTCCGCCGCACACAGGCCGTGGCCTTGTTCTTCATCTCCGGCAAGGGCCCCGGAATCGAGGAGTCGGTTGTGCCGCCCCTGCGTTCTCCTAATCGTCAGAGACCGAGACCTCGATCTTCTCCACCTCGGCGGCCGAACGCCGAGTCCCCTACCCTGTCGCGAGGTCCGTCCCCAACGTCGAGTCCCCAACGCATTTGACACAGCCCCGCGTCGCGTTGGGTTGTCCCCTGCACAGGTGTCTCGGATTCAGCCGCCCTCCAGGCCCATCCACATTCCGGTAAGCCATCAACCTTTAACTCTTACAATCTGAATCGTAGATAGAGTTCACATTATTATTTTGCCAATTGCTTGATTTATCAAATACCAATTCATTATAAATTTATAGTTAATTGGAGACACAAATGTATACTATGCAATCTATCACACCTTTATGCAGTTTACAATATTTTGTTTATGCTGATTTGTTGACAGAAGTATGATCCATACATCAATACATTATGCCATAAAACCTATTGCTGTTAAAATTGGTCCAGCTCACACGAAATAACCAGGTTATACTTTAATTAGATTTCGCATATGAGCAGAATTTTTTTGATCAAGTTAGTCTCACAAGTTTATGCAATTTACAATATTGTGTTATGCTGATTTTGTTGTCAGAAGTATGATCCATACATCAATACATTATGCCATAAAACCTATTGCTGTTCAAATTGGGCCAGCTCAAATGAAATAACCAGGTTATACATTAATTGGATGTCCCATATGAGCAGATTTTTTTATCAAGTTAGTCTCACAAGTTTATGCAATTTACAATATTGTGTTATGCTGCTTTGTTGATACATTTATGCAATGTATGGTCATGAACTGATCTGAATTGACTTTGTTCTTATCTTTTTTTTTGATCCTTTACGTATTTTATGTATATGTGTTGTTTCATTTGGTAGGAACATCAGTGATGAAGAACGTAGACCGACCACCTTCCAATCCAAAACGGATCATAATCCAGTCTACTCAGGAGTGCTTCAGCGTTGACATACCCCGTGCTCCGGCGGGGACTGTTAGACCCGAAACAAGGCATGCTGCTGATGAGGATGATGACTTTATGCCATTATCCAAGAAGCGTAACTTGGACGACAGCCCTGGGAAAGTTTTGAAGAAGGTAGTCACTAATAGGAGGAAAGCAGTGCCCCCACCCCGACAGGTTAGATATTTATGTCTATGGCAATATATCATTTTTATGCGTGAAATCATGTTGTCTTGATGTCTGAGTTAAACATTGTGTTGCGATTATGCACATGTAAATGTTTACAATATTCATTTTATATATTTTTCCCAGCAGAGGCTGAACGTCAGATGCAACCCCCAAGATGTGTTAGTAAGCATACAGATATTAAATGACAGACAGCAACAAGCAATTGCACGTAGGGGATTTTCTAGTATTCTTGATATGAGACTGGACGCACTCGGCAGCAGATCACACTTAGCTTGGCTGATGGAAAAGCTCGACCACAATGACATGACAATTCGAGCTGGCCCTGGAAAGGAGCTGAAAATTACAAAGGATACGGTGCACCTAATTTTGGGTTTACCGAATGCTGGGGGAGGAACTGCATTGGGCATCGATGAAGCTGTTGTTGCCAACAATTTGAGAGCTGAACTTGGTCTATCGAAAGAAGATTTTGGGGTTACAGCTCTACAAGATCGTTTGAGGAAAGGTTCTGACGATGATTTAAGCATCAGATGCTTTTTCTTGATATTGTTCAATAGGTTGTTGTTCCCTACTGCCAGCTGGGGAATAACGAACCATGAGGTTCTTTTAACCGAGCAGATGGATCGTTTCCACCAGATTGACTGGTGCCAGCTCATTTTCAATGATTTATGCCAAGCTGCCAAGAAGTGGCATAATAGGAGCGTTACGAACGTTTCTACAACCATCTATGGATGTTCCATCGTTATTCTTGTAAGCATATCCTTTTTTTGTCTGTTACATGTACCCATAATCTTGTATGCAAAATCCATATACACGTAGTTTATGCTTTTGTTATGTCTTATAATGACTCATGTTATGCCTTTTGCACCTGTATTATTTGGATCATTTGCATGACTCAGCGGCACCCCAGAACAAATGTGGAATACCACGAATCAAATACTTTGATAGGAATATTATTCAAGCCCTGACAAGAGCTGACAAGGGCAAGATACGCAAAGGAGAAGAAGCATTTGGACATTGCTCGGTATTTTTTTTATGTGTCAATCATTTATTTACATGCATATGATAACGTTCACATACATTTATGCCCGTATGTAAGCATATTTGTGATGATGTTTTGCATTTTCCATTAAACATATGAATCTCATTTATCAATTTATTATGTTGGTATAAGTTTTACTCCATCTTTCACACATTTTTTTAGTTCCGAAGCTCCTCAGAGACCTGCTACACAGATGTACCACCCGTTCATGCACAATTCAAGGCATGATTCTATTTATATATTTGTTTGTCATAGAATTTCAACATAATATTCAGTGATATGCTATATATTTACTTAATAATTTTCAATTTACAACAACATAAGACCAGGACCAACACTTTTGATGTTCCTCGTCCTGACCCATCTGGACAGCACTCAATTCACATCGAACTCCCGCTCATCAGGGATTTGATATCAAGCAAGCTGAATTAGCTTCCATCCCGCCACCGCATGGGTTTCATAGAGAAGCTGTCACATTTTGATGCGGAGGTTGGTAAGGCGTGTTCAGTTATTAAACAGACTCTTCAGCAGATTGTTGAGAAACAATTCAATCTATCTGATGTTTTTGGCGAGTTAATTGATGAGGTCCTCCGTGCCGAGGCGGGTGACAACGAAGATGCTTATGATGTGCAGAAAACCACATCAAAATCAGATGATATTCTTCCCCAGACAGCTGGTTAGTCTGTTTAATGTATTTACGTCAATATAAAAAAGTTATGCAATCATTTATCGATATGGTTTTGATGCCATTATTTTTAACAATGTTTTATTTGTTTTCATGACACGTACAGAAGGATGTACGTGTCCGGCCCCCCCAACTATACCCGATATGTCTACTCCAGTTTCTCAGCTGGATACGCAGTTTACAGACACACAGGTACATGAATTACTGTTAAGGCAACAGCATATTCGTGTACTATTAGAAAGTTGTCCCGATGAAGCTGATATTGATCCACTGGTTCATACAAATATAACGAAACAGAACAAAACACCTACAACCTCAGTGGTAATGTTTTTATTATTATTTGTATTTTTTCATTCTAGGGTTGTATTAATCGTTTTATGTAAATAGCATATAACCATTACAATTCTTTCAGGGTAAAATGGTGACGGTGGCAAGAACATGCCGACCAATACAAACGTCACTCCTAAAGCAACACCACACATGGATCCTGACGCGCCGATATTTGATGCGACTCCGCAAATCAAGGTATGTCTAAACCCCCTCGTGGTTTTTCTATATTCTCATTAGCAGTTTACTAAATTTGTAATCCATTTATACCATCATTGTTAGTCTACTGACGGCGTACAACAAGTGGCAGAAACAGACTTGCCTGACAGTGGTCCATGCTTTGATCAGACTCCATCTGAACATGTCAGCTCAGTAATTTACATTTTTTTTGTAGTGTTCAACTGTTCACATATTTTGTACAGCCATGCTTCACAGTCTAAATAGGTTATGCATCTTACAAATCAGTGTTATGCCCATTTACATATACATATATGCTGAGTAGATGTGCATGCAGTTTTTACATAACTGCTAGCTGCCTATGATAAATTACACATTCATTTATGCAGTTTGCAAGAATATTTCTTTCTCTTGATATGTATCAGTAATGGCAGCTCATTAATTTTATGCTAGTTTATGCCAGTTTACATAACTGCTAGCTGCCTATGATAAATTACACTGATTCCACATACGTATATTCCACTTTATGTCAGCTCAGTAATTTTCATTTTCTTTATAGTTGTCAAAATTGTTCACAGAGTCTTATGTATATTTTCATATATATTTTTAGGTTTATGTTGAAACCGATCCAGCTACAAACACTCCACAGGTTGGCCAGGCTTCTCTTGATTCGGAGATGCAAACTGTGTTAGCTCTACGCGAATATTTGTGTGGTCTGCAATCTGACACCGGCAGGTACGAAGTTCATACTTAATCTAAATTTGTTTATATGCTTGTACATTTACGCCACCTCTCTAATTGATATAAAAAATTCACCAGGACCATAATAGATTATGGTGAATATTCAGCGACATGTTCTGACATATATGAATCTTTTGCCGATGGGAAGTGTCTCGACAATGGATTCATGCAGTGTTTCATCCAATGTGTTATTGATGATGCAAAAAATCAGCACACTTCCATGAGTTCGAACAGTTTGGTTCTTGATGTTAATGTTGGGGTAAACTATTGTAACTTACATACACCATTTTCATATACAAATTAGATCAACCCAAGTACACTCACTCCATTTATATCGTTTATTGCAGTCAATACTCAACTTTGAGGAACAAGAACGACACAGTCGCAACCCTCAACCTTTTGATGAATCTGTACTCCACACACTTCTAGACAATTCATTGCCTGAGACAGATGAGTTGGACCAATGCAAAGCGGTAACAATCGTATTTCATAATCCAAACACAATTCCTTTTAAATGGAACATATCACATTGTTATGCTTTTGTAAGTTACCCTGTTAATTTTATTCTTTTTTTACACGGTCAGATCATGGTCCCCATGGTAAGCAGGGGGCATTGGACATTGTATGTTGTCAACAAGGTCAAGAAGTGCATTCATATTTTAGATTCCAACCCATATGGACCAACACTTGGTGGAACTACATGGAAGGACTATCATTTTGCACATTTGGGCTCAAGTGGCAGAAAGTTACCATGGGCTAAGGTTATTATGAGCAGATTAAACAAAGCAATACAACATGTGCGGCCCAGTACATGCTTTCCCAAGTTTGGTAACTTCACAATTGACTTGTGCCAAAATTGTCCTAACATGGCAGCTGGATCAAATGACTGTGGGTTTTATGTCATGGGTTACATTCTATTTTATCAATGCGACGAAGGATCTTTGCGGTCAGACATAGAAGCAGTACGTACAAATTTACCATTTAATTCTATAGTTGGCCCATGACAACACATGGAACAGAGGTATAACTAACTCAGTGTTTTTTGTATTGCAGGGCAACACCAGTGAGATACGGTCTCTTGCGCTGCATTACATCACATTCCACCCGAAGAACAAAGCATTATCGCTGCTCCAAGACATCCAAAGATTCAAGGTCTAAAGGATGTAGTTTAGTTTGGTCATGTAATATATTTTGTATACAATGGTTCCTTAAACTTCAGATCAGTCATGTGTGTATATTATGGCCAAAGTCCGTAGACGTTTCTTAGTTATGTCATTGACAACTATGGGATCAGCTTTTTTCTAAACTGGAATGTTGTTCCAAACTGTGTTTGAAATGTAATGTGTGTTTCTTGCATTTGATTCTTCCAGGTTCCTGTACAATATTGTTATGTCAATAACCTCGAAGTATGCATGTTTCTTGACTGGAGTTTACGATATAATTATTGCCAGTATTATGCATGTTTGTACAGTCAGATTGCTGCATATGTACAGTCAGATTGCTGCATAACTGTACAGTCAAATTGCTGCATAACTGCATAACCTATCTGGAAGTATGCATGTTTACGATATAATTATTGACCGGAGTATATGTACAATCAGTTTGCTGCAAAACTGTTAAAGCTTATGACAAATTACACAGACATTTATGCCAGTTTGCATTACACAACGCAGAGTCATTTATTGTACAGTCATGGTTCACAGGCTCTTATGCATTACACAACGCAGAGTTACGCAGGTTTTCACATACATGTATGCTAAGTATATGTACAGTCAGACTGCTGCATAACTGTTCAAGCTTATGACAAATTACACATCCATTTATGCCAGTTTGCAAGTATATTTATGATTCTTTCTGGAAGTTGTCAAATGAACACAGGAATCACATTTACACAAGGAAATATTTGTATCTTATGGTCTTCTACTCTCTACCAGATGAATCATCATCTCCGACAACCACCGTTCGTTTTTTCGACGTTGATGTCTCATTCCATTGCGGGGCTGCAGCTATGAGTTTGTTCCTTGAACCAGGAGGCCGTCCTCGCTTACGTCCAGATAGGTTAGCCAATCGAACCCTATTATCCTTGACAGTTAAACACGTACGGCTGTTGTGACCATCAGCTATGCCACATTTCTGGCATTTCCTGCTCATCTTCTTAGCTCCTTTCGCACCCAATTTTAAAACTTGTTGCTCACTACTTTTGATTGTTCTTCCCTTAGGCTTGGCCTTATCTGGTCTTGTTAAGTTTACACCTTCCATATGAAATTCCAGTTTCTACAAAACAAAGATATCAAGTCAGATTTTACATTCTCGTATGTCATCATATATTGTAGCAATGTTTTCACCTTTCTAGCTTCCACATCCATAGAACTACTCTCAACCAGTCGAATGTCAGTGTTATGTTCCAATGTTAATATCTGCATATTACATTGACCATCCTTAGTATTGCATTCAGTTGTATTAGAGCCCATTAAAATTTCATGTGAAATAAAACAAACTCCATTGAAGACACAAATTTTATAGTGCAGTATATGTAATACATTATAAAGATTTGTTCCATACCTCGTTCCCATCATCTAATTTGCGTAAGTTGTCTATAGCCATTTCTTCTGTTTCATACGGTTCGACCTATATCATCATTACAATCATGGATCATATTCGACAAGTAATTATGCAAAATTCATAACATCACGAGGTGCGTACCTGGATGTCATCGCAAACACTTGTGCCACAACTCTCACCAGTACCTATATCAGGCTCCACACGCATCAATAACCCTAATAATTCGTCCATCATCTCTAGGGCTTTATCATTCCCAGCTTTTGACATACTCGCATGGTGTACTACTTTCATTGCTTTTTTTAAGCAACATCTTCTGTCTATATGATCTAGTTTCTCCATCTTTTCCTTTCAAATTCCTATCGTCTCTTGAAAAAGCCACATCTTGATGCGCGGAGTATGTGTATCGTTGCAAAATATACTCACTTGGGATCCTTTCAATTTGTAGATGCATGAAAGCGCGTACAAGATGAACACAAAATAGACCTATAATTGATTAAACATACATTATGTCATATATTAATCGTAAACAGCTATGTATTCGTAATATTTTATAATTTTATATAGTATAACATACCTGTATGCTCCCAATGCTTGCACTCAGATGAATACTTTCCGGCATCTACATCAGCCCTTATCTTGAATTGGTGTTGACCCCAAACAATTTTATTTGATCTTGTAGTATGTTTCACCACCCAATCATGTTCCTCACCCTCTGTATCACGGTCTATTCGGTATGCAGTTGCATATTTTACTGTCTCCTGAAACCTTGTCATCACAGCTCTAGTGTATGCCCTTGCAACTCTTATTTCAAACATATACAATGTAGTTGTATCCTTTTGACCCTGCAAATTACACAATATAGTATTAATACTGTTTTGTTTTTAATAGCATAAAACATATGTTTATTAATTTTTTTCACTTACCATGCATCCTAGTGCCTCTTTGGCCTCTTTCATCTTCCTACTATGCAGGAGCTTCATCATTTGCTTTGCAAATTGATGAAGCGGTGTGTTTGCATCCACGTGGGCACTCTTCACCAACTTGTTCATGCTCTCGCTTCGTTGTGTAGAGACCATAAGACCACAATAATCTCCTTTAAAAAATGCAGGTACCCAATCTTTGCGTATTTCATATAATCTGGCAAGGGTGTTGTTCTCGTGTAGGTGGAAATCATCAAGCATCATTTGCCAGGCAGCCTCGAACTCCATTTCATTCAATGGATGATGTATTATAGATTGGAACCTTGTTTTGAAATCCATGTCCTCAAATCTTGCATATAATTCATTCAAGTGAGGCATATACCTGTTTTGCACATGCCACAAACACAATCGATGTATTGTGTTTGGGAATACTCTGCCAAGTGCAATTGGCATGGCAGGGTCTTGATCTGAAATATATAAATTTACATAACATCATGCAAGACAATATGACATCATATAGTACATGACATAATAATTAAGAGCCATTTTATTACAACATACCTGTCAGCATCACTCGTGGTCCGTCACATCCCATGCATGTTTTGAACGTATTGAATACCCACTCGAATGTATCAACTGTCTCGTCTCCTAGTAAAGCAAACCCAAATATTGTGCATTGTAGGTGGTGGTTCGAGCCAACAAACATGCCTAATGGCTTATCATACATATTAGTCTTATGTGTAGTATCAAAAGTAACTGCATCACCAAAATCAATGTACTCGGCTTGCTGGCTAGCATGGGACCAAAATATGCTTAAAATTTTCCCTTCTTTGTCCAGTTGAAAGTCTGAAAAAAACTGTGGATTATCTTTCTTGCATAATGAAAAAAAAGATAACAGCTTTGACACATCATTTGCATTTCTCTCCCTTTGCCATGCTTTTTTCCTGTCAAAAAATGTAATGATTATGCACTATATATAACTCAACACATTACGATTGTTTATGTAATATAAAATACAATTATTGTCAATGCATAATACACTTATAGGTTACTCATGTCCTGCACTGTTATTGGAACGTTTTCTGGGCCACCATGCATTTCTGTAACAAAATCCATAATGCAATGTGGTGGAATCCTGCTTTCTTGCATCGCACTAAGGAACTCCATATATTCACGATCATGTGTTTTGTTGCATTGCAATTGCCCTTTTTCTGTATCTTTTTTCAAAAATTCATGATTATGCTCATAGTTTACCAGATCAATCCGAACAGAAATAACATTCTCTTTAGCATCATCGTAGATTTTTTTAAGTTTCATCCCAGCCTTGCACTGTGTTCGTTTCGAACATGTGTTACGTATCCTTGGATTTCCAGCTACCCTTTCAGCATTCTTTCCTTCCATTGAACAGTTCAACCATTTACAATTCTTCCGCTCCCTATATTTCTTCAACGGAAATCCTACCTCGTATGCATATTGACTATAAAAATTATACGCCTCATCCACGTTACTAAATGTCATACCGACTTTAGGTATCAATCTTATATCAATATTGTCCGGCTGCGCACAGAAATTTAACATTTACGATTCAATAGCGACTAAATTTAACGTAATACGGGAGAACTTACGTGGCTTTGAAGAATATGAGGTGTGTCCTGTTCATGTGGCCCAATATGTCTCATGGGGATGTGCTTCTCTGCGCCGACCACGTCTGCTGTTTTTGTGTGCTCTTCGATATGTCCAGGTGCCCTCAATGCCGCCGGAGGAGTAACAGATACACCCTCTGTGTATGGGGCGATTGCAGACAAAACAGGTTGCATGTCCATTGAAACTGACGTACCTGCTGGCTTATGCACAGAGGGTACAGGCAGGATGTCATCGCCAGCGCCGGTGGTCGACATATTCTTCACCGGCCGGACCTCTCACTTCCGCCGCCGCTAACCGCCGCCAATAATTCAGATGGACGAGCGAACGTGGACGCGGCTATAAAGTTGTATTAGTTTCCTGCCGTAACTGCGCCTTTATTTTCGCGCACGAAAATCACGTCTTGCCTTATCCCAAAACCTGCCGTGAACGTTTGCATGGTTTACGCTATCATGTATCACAACGTTATGCAGTCGTAAACGTCTAGCACATGCAGATATTCGTGCGCGCGATTCCTGGCATGCAAAGATTCCATTTATGCATGAGTTATGCACATTTGTACACAAATTTATGCTTGCGTAATTGCATGTCGCGTGTAAAGCGGGATACGTGGTTATCCTTTGCATAAATGGCGCAGGCTGGCGTCCAGTGGGCCTAACGCCACCCGTTCGGTCTCCCTGGCTGGGGCTTCGCCCACTAACGGAAGCCCAGGGCTTCCATTACCTCTTCCCTATATATATATATATATTACAGGCTGTCGAGTGCGCCACCCACGCCATATATGCACGAAAAAAAGGAATGCATGCATGGGCCAAACACGTTCTATGCGCGCAAATTTATGAAAGAGATGTGTGGCGGTTTCTATTTTTAAATTCTTTATTTTCTACATAAATATAGGATCGCTGCAACAGTCATGCATCTAGACTCGTCAAAACCAGTTTATGATATATACCTATACGAAATATGCTACACGGTGTAGATAATTATGCAATTCGGTATACTGCGTAAAAATCTGTTACCTGCTCTATGCGTACAAATTTATGATGGAAAGAATGTGCAATGAAAGAAAATGAATTGGCATGCATAGATACAAAAAATCATATTTAATGCTTTATTTCCTCCATAAATATTGGATCCCTCCGACAGCCATGGAGCTAAACTCGTTAGAACTAGTTTATGATATATACTGATACTAATTATGCTATACGCTGTAAGTATTTATGCAATTCGGTACACTGCGTAAAAATATATTTCATGCTGCATGCACACAAATTTAGGATGGCAAGATTTGCGATGACAGAAAATCGATTGGCATGCATGGAAACAAAAAAATTATTTAAATGTTTTGTTTCCTCCATAAATATAGGATCGCTCCAACAGCCATGCAACTAGGCTCGTTAGACCAGTTTATAATATATATAGTTATACAAATTATGCTACACGATGTAAGTATTTATACAATGCGGTACACTACGTAAAAAATCTGGCATGTTGTTCACTGGTGGACACATCTCCAAGTTTGATCGTAAAACTCTTAAGTTTTGAGCATAAAACCCCTCTGTTATAATCGTAAATAACAAGCCAATGTGAGAGGTTGATAGCTCTAGTGAGTTGTAATTATGATCCTATTTTTATGGCAGATCTGAAAAACATGGGAGTCGCATGCATGCGGTTTTTATTTTTATACAAATCCAAAAATTATTGCAAATCGTGGGAGAATCCATTGCATGCACGCAAATTTTGGATTTTTTATGATAATTACGAACATGCGGGAATTAGGGAAAGTTTTATGGCAGACGTATAAATCTGGCATTTAAGAATATAAATGATTTGATTTGATTTTTTATTGTAATTACGAACAACATAAATCAAGGAATTGTCTTTCCAATGTGCATGCAAAAATATGCATGCAGTAAACTGATATACGAACTCCGTATTCAAGCATAAAATCGTAAAGTTTTTGGCGTAAATAATACATATGGTAAGCATAAAACACAATAATCGAAAAGAAAACATGAATCAGAGAAGGTAGTCGTCGGAGGACGTCGTCGACGACACAAGCACAAATGTATGTCGTCACTTGGGCCGCCCGAACTGCGTCGGATCAGAGGATGTCACGCGCGATTGTCGTTGGGCACACCTCGTGCCTTCCGTGACGCCGCTCGAACCTCGTGCGGCGCCGTCTCTACTCGCACGTCGGGGGGGGGGGGGGCGCTTGCTTACCGACCTTGAAAGTGCCGCCGCCTCGGGGCGTCGGGGACGCTGCCGCTTGCCCGCACAAGGGCCCCACCGTCGCTCGCCCTCTAGATCGGGAAACCACCGCCACCGCGCGTCGGGGACAGGGAGCCGCGGCCACCACAGCCACCGGCCGGGGGTCCACCGCCGCGCGTGCTCTCGAGCAACCATCATTGTCACTAATGAATAGGGATGGGGCGTGAAAAACTGAACCCTAGCACTCCAGGTCTTTTTTATAGACGTTCGGACCTGGTCCGGCTCGACCGGATTGCATATTAAAGCACCAGTTTCAACGGTCATTGCGCGTCATATTTTTACAAATAACCTCTCACATCTATTTTAAATTAACCCGCTGAACGTCCATCCCCTCTACGCAACTAACCTCCACGTCCCAAACCACACCTTCGCATATAGATGGGCAGATGGCCAAACGGACGGCCCACAGCTCCAGCCTGCTGACCGTGCTGGGCTAGCCGTTAGCACATCGGGTCATTTGGTTAAATCATCGTAAAATATTAAAAAGCGGTGCAGGAGGTGGGGTTCAAACCCACGCCCTGACGGAAGAAGGGCGAGAGCCACTGGGTGAAGCCATCTAACTAGTAGAATTTCATGTTCAGGTGTTTTTAATATTGAATATAAATTGTACATATGTATATACGATTTTTTGTAAAATAAAAAAAATATAATCGTGTCGGGCCGGACCAGCACTATAGGTCAAGGCTACGGCCCAAGCACAACACGACACTCGTGTCGGGCTAGCCCAGGCACTATTAAATAGGTCGTGCCCCGGGTCGGCCCGCCAGACACGACCCATTTGGCTAGCTATACCTCCGCATGATAATGATGGTACTCGCCTCAGTTGCCGCCACCTCGTTCCCCATCCTGCTTCTTTTCTATCTCCCTCATGCCTCCACCTCTGCGCCACCCCATTCTCGGCAGAGGGCGTGGGAGCAGGCGCCTCCTCCCCGTATTCGTCTGACACTGACCCGCGCAGTGGCTATTGCACGTCCACGAGGACGTTTCACAACATGCACGCACCATCGTTTTCACCGTCGTTGGAAGTCCCATTCGTCTTCCCGGCCTTCACCTTGTTCTTCCTCCCCAACCTGCTGCCCCGCCCACGGTCGCAGACGCGAGCTGACCGACGCTCATCGACGTGGGTACGGGCGAGTCGGTCTTGCTCCTGGCCTTTCTCCATGCGTGTCATCGAGGAGGACACGGTGGCGCCTGCCACGCTTAGGTTATCTTGGCGATGAGGAGTACAGGTGTCACACCCGGTTTTGGCAGGCAAACCGAATGTGAACCATGTAGTGTCAGGATCAGAAACTCACGTACACAACGATTACATAATTGGACATCATCACACATTGCTCAAAGTAAATAGCGGAGAGATACTTTATTACATCAAGATGTCCAAGACATCCACAGAGTCATTACTTAACATAGTCATTAACATTATGAAGTGTAGAATACAAAAAGTAGCAGATAAGGCCTTCACAGGCAGTTGACTAGGGGTTTGCCACTAGCATAACTAGAACTCATCGTAGTCCTGGAACTCCTCAAAATCCTCCATGTTGTCTGCATCTCCTCCTGAGTACTGAATACAGTGGGGACAACCTGGTGTGGGGGTGGTTTTTAAAGCAAGGGTGAGTACACATCAACGTACTCAGCAAATTTCCCGTTTGGCTAAAGTGGACTTGCTGTATGCGGGATTAAGGTTAAAGCAGTTGCTTTTAGTTGGTCAAGTATTTATTACTAATAGTAGAGCCAAATTTTAGTAATAAACCCAGTACTTATTACCCAAATGTACTCCCTCCAAGAGGAAATACCAAAGATCACAATTATAACCATCATCATTAACCATCATCATAAAAGTATCCAAAGTTCTTCTACTCAAAGAGGATCCCAAGGCTGCTCTTAACCATGAGCACGACTGATATACCAATTTCTAACACTCTGCACAGGTTGCACACGTTACCCACGAGTCGTGATTCCCTTTCTGCCCCGAGAGCGCTACTCCCCATTGACCACTACCTAGGTGGCCTGGCAGGGTATCACTACGTAGCCTTTACAAAGACTCCCTTGGTGCATACCTGCTCATTAGGTTTCGCCAGTCGTACAAACACAATACACCACCCTAAGGTTGGTGACTAACCATATTGTTTGAACCTCGGCACCCCCCTTAGCAGAGCGAGCACTATGCCCCCATTGACGGCCCTCCGGCAAAGCCAACTACACCCCAGGTTCATATAATTATTCAACTAAGGGTGTCCCATTCCACCCTCATGGTTGCACTGTTATCCCGGGTGGTCACTCAACGAACAGATCCTTACGGAGAGGTACTTAGGAAACAACATGAGTCCCCTAAAGTATCACAAGATCATCATCGGGATAACATCATCGTACCATAAAGTTCACATCATGATCGTTGATTAAGTTAAAGCAATAGCATAAAGCTTAGTCCATCCTTAGGTTTCAATAATGTAATGTGGGACGGTGAATTATAAGTATGTAGGACATAGTAGGTCAGAGGACACTTGCCTTCACCAGATTGCTGCTCAGGAAGGTCTTTGGCAACACACTCAGGAACCACGAGCTTCTCGTCGTCTAAATAAAGCGATCATGCATTCAATACATTTGGATAAAGACAAATGAACAACACATCAATCATGTACAAACAAGTGAACACATCTCAGAAGAATAGCATAAACTCAAGAGGTAGTTTAGGTCGTAGGGTGAACTAACACATTTGGTAGTTTGTTATTCTCTAAGTGTTGTCTATCTCCATGGACTACATAATTAGATTTCACTTAATTTAATAAGACACAAAGTTACACTAGTGGTAGATTCATACTTTACATATTATTAGTCTCACAAGGTTAAAAATCTAATTACCATTAGGGTTTCCTTTTTACTTGTCTTATTAAGTAAATAAACTATTACATAAACTAACATATAGCCTAGGCATAAAATTAGGATGTGCAGACAGTGACTGATCATAATTTATTTGGACAAAGAATAATCCTATGAACATTTTGCAATTTGAATCACTCAATTTGGAGTTCATATGCAAAAGATATAAAATAAACAAGTTTTGAAGTTTAAAATACAAAATTAGGTCCAATTTTGTGATTAAATAAAAATCCAGGGTTCAATCTGCAAGATTACAGGGCCTGCGCGCGAAACCAGGGACGACGGGTTGATTTTTAGAAAGGTGGGGGGTCTCTTTAACAATTTTACCACACGAAGGGGTATCGGGCTTTCTCAGCCGCACGATCGCGAACGAATGGTCGAGATCAGATCCCGCGAGCGAGCGCGCGGACACGGGCGTGGGCGCGCACAAACCAGTGGGCCAGGGAGGTCAGCGACCGAGGGTTAATGGGGCTGACAGGCCAGGCCCAGCGGCAGGGGCAGGGGTGAGGGGGAGGTCCAAGCGGTCGGATCTCAGGCGGATGGTCGGGATTAGATTAGCTCTGATTAGATCCGAGTCGTCTGATCTCAAACGGATGCCTGGGATCTAACGGCCAGCCTGGGCTAGGTCCCTCGCCCGCCAGCGGTGGCGCCGCTCGCATCCACGGCGGAGGCCCACCGGAGATGAGGGCGCAAGCGCGCTGGGGCCCGCTGGGACTTCGGTAAGGGCTTAGGGAAGTTCAAGGGAGTGTGGCAAACACAGCTAGGGTAAAAGCAGTGGCACAAGGACGCTGGAGGGTGGCGTTTCACGGCTAGGCGGCTCGGCAGCGGCGCAATCCTACTCCGGCGAGCAATCACGCACAACCGAGGGTAGACTAGGGGAAAATAGGGGTGGGGCTAGTTGTTTACCTCGAGAGAAGACTCCGGGACACGACGAGGGCCTGGGTCGATGGTGGCAGTTCTCCGGCTGCGCAGGGAAAGCTCCGGTGAGCACGAGCAGAGAGAACTAGAGGGGGAGAGGGCAAATTGAGGCGCGTCTTGAGTTGCGGACACCAAGGAGGAACTTACCGAGGCAATGAGCACAGCGAGGCCTCAACGGCGGCGGCAGAACGGACGTGTAGGCGCGGTGAACGACGGTGGTCTTCCGAGCTCAGGAAGAGGCAGCGCATGAGGGAGGGTGGGCTAGGAGTTGTCTGCGATTGGAGGAAATGGCAGTGCAGGCGGGAGGGGGTTTGAGTAGGGGTTGGGCGCGTGGCTAGTGGCCTATATTTGCGCAGATGTGGGCGCACGGACCGGAGGTTAGAGGAGGGAGGGGAGAGCTGACAAGTCGGGCCCGCAAGATAGAGGCACAGACGCACGGTCGCGGCAACGGCAGAGGCGCCGACAGATGGGGCCCGCTGAGCGGAGAGCGGGCAGGCACGCGGAAGCGCGAGGAAAGGCGTCGACACGCGGGGCCCAGATGGCAGACGGGGAAGGAGAGAGCGCGCGGGCGCGAGAATTGCTGCTGGGGCCCACTTGTCAGGCGGTGCAGGCGCGCGCGGGGGGCTCTACCGGGCTGGGTTGGGCTGGTTTTGGTCGAATTTGATTTTCTCTTTTTCTCTGAATTTCTAATTGCTTTTCTTTTTATTTTCTCTAGTGAACTCAATTCAAATTTAGACACAAACCAAATTCAAATAATTCAAACATGTACATCAAATCAAAGAATAATTTAGGCTCAACATGATGCAACAATTCATGACTCACATAGTTTTGACAAAGTAAATAATTAATCCCTCACTAAATTAACCTAATTCTACTCAAATGGAAAGAGAGAGAGACAAAGGGTAACACCTGAATTTGGTAGGCATTTAGAGAAGAAATTTTGTACTCCCAAATTTAGGGTGTTACAAACCTATCCCCCTTAAAAAGAATCTCGCCCTCGAGATTCAGGGTTGGCTAGCAAAGAGTTCAGGGTACTTGGCTTTTAGATCATCTTCTCTTTCCCAGGTTGCTTCTTCCTGTGAATGATGACCCCACTTGACTTTGCACATTCAGATGGTGCTTCTTCGAGTGATTCTGCCTGCTGTCTCTAGAATCTGAGTTGACTTCTCAGTATAAGTCAAATCTTCTTGAACCTCAAGATCCTCGGTTGGCAGTTGCTCCTCTGGCACCCGCAAGCATTTCTTCAGCTGGGAAACATGGAACACATCATGTACGACTGACAAACTTTCTGACAAGTTGAGTTGGTATGCCACTTCTCCTCGTCTTGCTTGAGTCTGATACGATTCGATGTATCGAGGTGCTAGCTTGCCTTTGATTCCGAACCTTTTGATTCCTCTGATGGGTGACACCTTCAAGTAGACGTAATCTCCCACTTGATGGGTGACACCTTCAAGTAGACGTAATCTCCCACTTTGAAACTCAATTCTCTTCTTCGGGTGTCAGCATAACTTTGGTGCCTAGACTGTGTTGTCTTTAGATTCTCTCGAACCATCCTGATGTTTTCTTCGGCCTCAAGCAAAATATCTGGACCGAACACGTGCCTTTCGTCGGGCTGGTCCCAATGCAACGGAGTTCTACAGTTCCTCCCATAGAGTGCTTGGAATGGTGACATCTTCAGACTGGCCTAATAGTTGTTGTTGTAGGAGAATTCCGCATATGGTAGCCTCTTGTTCCAACCTAACTTGTCTTGTAATGCACAAGCTCTCAACATATCTTCAAGAATCTAGTTGGTTCTCTCTATTTGACCATTTATCTGCGGGTGATAAGCTAAACTAAACTTCAAATGTGTGCCCAAAGCTTCATGTAACTGCTGCAAAAAATGAGAAGTGAAATGGGTACCTCTGTCTGATACTATCTTCTTTGGAACACCATGAAGGCACACAATCCGGGACATATATAGCTCTGCCAACACTGCACTATTATAGGTGGTCTTGACTAGTATAAATGGGCTGCCTTTGTTAAGTGGTCCACTACTACCTAGATGGAGACATAACCAGCACGAGTGCGGGGCAGACCAACTATAAAGTCCATCCTAATCTCATCTCATTTCCACTGAGGAATCTGCAACGGTTGTAACAAACCTGCGGGTCTCTGATGCTCTGCCTTGATTCTCTGACAACTGTCGCATATAGCCACATACTCTATTATCTCCCTTTTCATTCTGTATCACCAGAATCTTTTCTTCAGGTCTTGGTACATCTTTTCGCTGCCAGGGTGTATGGAATACGCTGTCTCATGAGCTTCCTTGAGAATCAGTTCCCGGATCGATTTGATGTCGGGAACGCACAGTCTATCCTTAAACCATACCACTCCTTCTGCATCTTCATGGAAATCTTTGTCTTTCCCATCTATGATCAGCTATCGAATCTAGTTGATCTTCTCATCATCTTTCTGGCCCTTCCTGATATCTTGCTATAGAGTGGGTTCCAGCTCAACTATCACTCCTTGAGTGTTTTTAGAAATCTGAGACTCAATCTGTCGAATTCCTTGGCTAACTCATATGACATCGGGTGAGCGGCCATCATGTTGACTTGGCTCTTTCTGCTCAAAGCATCTGCAACCATAATAGCTTTGCCAGGTGTTGGGGCGAAGGCAAAGACGCCACCCTTCGCTCGTCGCCTTTCGCTGCAGTCGCTGGTCTGACAGAGACAAAACGGGCAGGGACACCCTTCGCTTCATTCAGCACCAGACGAAGGCCTGCGGTGACGTCTCCCCGCAGCGCGGCCTCGTCCTGCTCTGAGGCCCACGTGTGATCTGGCCCATTGTAACGGGCCCCGCGTGGCCGCCTTTGTGTTACGGGCCTAGTTTGTAAAGGCATTCTTGTAATTACAGCTTGTAACCCTGCTTTATGGGAATATTCTGGGGATAAACTAGGTGTCTGAGGGCACATGCGTCCTTAACACAAGGCGCTGGGCACTCAGATACCTATAAATACCCCCGCACAGTGCCCGTGAGAGGCTAGATCAACAGAGCTATTGCCCCCGTGCACGTAACCCTGTTGTCACCACCGTTCACCCTTGTTGGCCTCCTTGCTGCTGAGAGCAAGTTCCAACATTTGGCGCCCACCGTTCGTGCTACGACAAAACCACCCGCGATGGCACCCAAGGGAGCTAACCCGAAGGCTGACGAGGCTGCGAAGGCAGCACTGCTGGCCGCAAGAAAGGGCAAGGCCCTCGCCCTCACCCAATCCACCCACCAAGAGCCCACTGAAGACAACATTCCCCGCACCTGCGAAGACGACACCTTCCGCACCTGCGGGCCCGAAGGACAATCGCAGCCGCCCCCAGGCTTCGCCCCACCGGAGGGCGCGGATCTCACCGAGGACGGCGAGGTCCTCGGCGTCTCAACAGAAGAACAGTTACAGTTGCGCGCCCTGCGCCTCAAGAACCGCAATCTCCAGAGGCAGAAAGAGATACTGGAAGCCAAGCGCCAGCGTGTGTCAAATGATACGTGACGAGGAGCAGAAGGCCCAAGACCTCGAGCGCGAGATCGCGCTGATGCAGCGCGAAGGCCACCTCGGTCTACAGCAAGAGCCACCCCTCCAACAGCGCGCGCAACCGGAAGACACGCACGAAGGCCACCTCGGCCTGCAGCATGGCCCACCCCTGCAACACCGGGCGCAGCCGGAGAACCCGTGTTTCCCCCAGCATGATTACGCCTTCCAGCACGGCGCGCCATTCCAAGGGGTCAACTACCTCGACGAGCGAAGTCCCCTGGCGCCACACCTGCAGGTGACGCCTTGGCCAGCTAACTTCCGAGCAGGGGCATATCCCAAGTACAACGGCAGCACCGATCCGGCGCAATACATAATGAGTTATCAAGTCGCCGTTGCATCCGCCGGAGGGGACGACGCCACAATGGCGAAATCTTTCATCATCGCCCTAGAGGGCCCAGCACTCACCTGGTTCACCAGATTGCCTCCGCTGTCCATTGAAAAAGCAAAGGCTCCGCAAAATGTCCGACGAAAAGACAGAGGCCGCCAAGGCGGAAGTGCACCGCCTCCTAGAAGCTAAATTCATCGAGCCAGTGGCTTACCCCACGTGGCTCTCCAATGTCGTAATGGTGCAGAAAAAAAGCGGGAAATGGCGAATGTGCATAGACTTCACCAGTCTCAATAAGGCCTACCCGAAGGACAATTTCCCGTTGCCGCGGATCGACAAAATAGTCGATAGCGCGGCCGGATGCGAGGTCATGTCACTCCTCGACTGCTTCTCCGGCTATCACCAGATATACATGAAGGAGGAGGACAAGGCTAGGACCAGCCTTATAACACCCTTCGGCACTTATTGCTTCATCAGGATGCCGGAGGGACTCAAGAATGCGGGGTCCACCTTCTCCAGACTCACCAAAACAGTACTCGAAGGGCAGGTCGGTAGAAACATATTTACATATGTGGACGACATCGTCGTCGCCAGCAAGAATAAGGAGGACCACCTCGCCGACCTCGCCGAGACATTCGCGAACATGCGAGATGCACGACTCCGCCTGAACCCGGAAAAGTGCGTCTTCGGTGTTCGCCAGGGCAAGATATTGGGTTACCTGGTGTCACACCGCGGCATCGAGGCCAACCCAACCAAGATCCAGGCCATCGTCGACATGTCGCCTCCGCAGTCCGTTAGGGACGTCCAGCGTCTGACAGGCAGATTGGCCGCTCTCAACAGCGTCCAGCGTCGACATGTCCCCTTCCTCAAAACACTTCGCGGTGCGAAAGACTTCGCTTGGGGGCCGGAGCAAGCAGCGGCCTTCGCCTCATTAAAACAGTACTTATCGGAGCTGGCCATCCTCACAAGCCCCGACTCCTCGCTCCCCCTATTGCTCTATGTCGCGGCTTCGCCGCACGCGGTCAGCGCGGCACTAGTGCAGGAGCAGACTGTTGAAGGCACAGTCAGACAGTGCCCTATTTACTATGTCTCCGAAGTCCTGACACCGTCCAAATGCAACATGACAGAGCTGGAGAAGATCGCCTACGCAGTTGTAATGTCCTCGCGCAAACTGCGCCATTACTTTGAAGCATTCAAGGTCCGAGTCACCTCCGAGAGGGGGCTCGGCGAACTATTCAGAAACCCGGAGGCATCGGTGAGGATTGCCAAGTGGGCAGCCGAACTCTCCGGCTACCACATCAGCTTCGAGCCCAGGACAGCCATCAAGTCGCAAGTCCTGGCAGACTTCGTCGTCGACTGGACTGGGCCAGTAGCACAGCCGGACCCGTCCACAGAAAAGGTCTGGACCATCCATTGCGACGGCGCATGGTGCCATGCGGGGGCAGGCGTCGCTGCAATCGTCACCTCACCAACCGGAGTCAAACACAGATATGCAGCACGCCTCAGCTTCGCTCTGGAGTCCGACAGATGCACAAACAACATCGCAGAGTATGAAGCGGTTATCCTCGGCCTCCGCAAGCTAAGGGCCCTCGGAGTCACCACATGTATCATCAAGACAGACTCCAAGATAGTTGCCGGCCAGATCGAGAAAGACTATGCAGCAAAGGACCCCGCGCTCATGCAATACCTCGCGGCTATCCGAAGTCTCGAGAGACAGTTCAAGGGATTCACCTTGCAGCATGTGGATAGGGCCAAGAACGAGGAGGCCGACGCATTGGCCAAGGCTGCCGCCAGGGGCGAGCCCTTGCCCTCCGACGTGTTCTTTCACACCATCGGCACGCCTGCCGTCCGGAGCCCCGAAGGGCTCCAAATAACTAATGATAGCGAGGGCCACCGTATAGTCAACCTAATCATGACCGAAGACTGGCGGGCACCAATAACCCTGTTCCTATAGGGGTACTATCATCCAACTGACGTCAGTGAGGCAAAGCGCCTCAAACATCGAAGCCGGGACTTCGCCCTGATTGAGGGCCAATTATACAAGAAAGGGGTCAGTCAGCCAATGCTTAAATGCGTCACCGAAACCGAAGGCATGTAGATCCTACGCGAAGTCCACAGTGGCACGTGCGGCTCGCACGCAGGGCCAAGGGCCCTAGCTGCCAAGGTGATCCGACAAGGGTTTTACTGGCCCGCAATGATCTACGCCGCAAATCGGGTCACAAGGTCCTGCGAAGCCTGCCAGAAGTTCTCTCCTCGGTCAGGCAACCCCTCGCAATATACAAAGTTGATTGCCCATACATGGCCTCTCCAGCGCTGGGGCCTGGACATCGTCGGGCCCCTGCCCACCGCTCAGGGGAACCTTAAGTTCGCCTTCGTAGCCGTCGAATACTTCACCAAATGGATTGAAGCGAGGGCTGTTTCCACAATCACATCAAAGACTGCCCAAAAATTCTTCTGGCAGAACATCGTTTGCCGCTTCGGAGTACCGTCCGAGCTAACAGTTGACAACGGCAAGCAGTTCGACAGCCAAGATTTCAAGGATTTTTGTTTCTCCATCGGCACCAAGCTTGCCTTCGCTTCAGTCTATCATCCGCAGTCCAACGGGGTCGTGGAGCGTGCCAATGGGAAAATATTCACAGCTGTCAAAAAGATGCTCCTCGATGAAAAAAAGGCAGATGGACCGATTTATTACCGGAGGCAGTCTGGGCGCTAAACACAACTGAGTGCAGGGCGACCGGGTTCACTCCTTTCCGCCTTCTATACGGATCGGAGGCAATGACCCCGCAAGAAATAAAGCATGGGTCCCCGCGTACAGTTCCGTCAGCCGTCCCCGACGTGGACGAGCCAGCTTCAAAAGATCTCATTGACGGAGACCGGGTCTTCGCCCTACAGGCCCTAAACAAATACCAAGCCCAGACCAAAGCATGGCGCGACCACGCAGTCATCCCGAGGGAGTTCAGCGAGGGGGACCTCGTTCTCGTCCGAACAGCTCGGACGGAGTCCAAGGGCAAGTTGGAGCCCAAGTGGGAGGGCCCCTTCATAGTCAAGTCAAAAGCTTCCCCCAGCGCTTACAGGCTCACAACGCCAAATGGCGAGGACCTGGAGCACTCCTGGAACATCGACAACCTTCGCAAATTTTTTGTTTGACCCATTTAGGGCTGATTTCGCCCTTGTAATTCGCCGCAAACAATCTTGTACCGGCCCGCACTCTTTTCCTCCCGGGGGGTGAGGTTTTTAACGAGGCGGAGCCATGTAATATATGTGAGAAAAATCCCCCGCAAAAACATATGTCGAAAAAAGACCGCGACAACGGTCTTCGGCATTCGACCAATTCGAAGTCACCGCGAGGCTAAGCGCTAGCCACCCTCGCGTGCGACAAATCCGCGCAGAAGTCGCCTAAGGGTGCAGCCGGACTAAGCACAACAAGTGCGAAAAAATCCGATGTCTATCGCGAAGACTATCCGCGCAGAAGTCGCCTAAGGGTGCAGCCGGACTAAGCACAACAAGTGCGAAAAAATCCGATGTCTATCGCGAAGACTATCCGCGCAGAAGTCGCCTAAGGGTGCAGCCGGACTAAGCACAACAAGTGCGAAAAAAATCCGATGTCTATCGCGAAGACTATCCGCGCAGAAGTCGCCTAAGGGTGCAGCTGGACTAAGCACAACAAGTGCGAAAAAATCCGATGTCTATCGCGAAGACTATCCGCGCAGAAGTCGCCTAAGGGTGCAGCCGGACTAAGCACAACAAGTGTGAAAAAATCCGATGTCTATCGCGAAGACTATCCGCGCAGAAGTCGCCTAAGGGTGCAGCCGGACTAAGCACAACAAGTGCGAAAAAATCCGATGTCTATCGCGAAGACTATCCGCGCAGAAGTCGCCTAAGGGTGCAGCCGGACTAAGCACAACAAGTGCGAAAAAATCCGATGTCTATCGCGAAGACCATCCGCGCAGAAGTCGCCTAAGGGTGCAGCCGGACTAAGCACAACAAGTGCGAAAAAATCCGATGTCTATCGCGAAGACTATCCGCGCAGAAGTCGCCTAAGGGTGCAGCCGGACTAAGCACAACAAGTGCGAAAAAACCCGAAGTCTATCGCAAAGACTCCGCGCAGAAGCCGCCTAAGGGCGCAGCCGAACTAGTACAACAAAAGCAGAAACGATAGCATCAAACCATCCGCGCTAAGAACGACTATAATCACAACAGCACAGCATAACCAACCATACCAGACAAAGGCACACAACGTCCTCGCAGGCACAGGCACGCGAGGGCACACAACTTCATCGTACAAACCCCTACACATATACAAGCGAGGGCACCACACTCTACATCGGCTCAACCTTAGGAATAAGTCCCATCTCTCTATAATTAAATAACATTATCCTAAGCTCCTCACCCGCAAAAAGACTTCGCAGTTCCCTTTCCCCTGTACTCGCAGCGGCCGGCATAGACAACAGTTCCTGACGACCAGCCCTACTCACACGAAGCCGAGCCCCCTCCTCCGCGCTAACCCTACGTTTTGCAACCGCCCTTCGTCATCGGCGCCCGGTGCTAGGACCTGGCACGTCTGGCGCGTCCGCGGCGTGTGGCGAAGCCTCCACCGCAGCCACGTCCAAGGCCGCAAAATAATCCAAGTCCTCCTCCGACGACTCCTCAGTCCACTCAACCGAGCTCCCAGAGTCAGTAAAATCAAAAAACTCAGATACAGACCCACCATATTCATTCCCACCTTCCGCGGTCGAAGCCGCCAAAAACTCAGTAGTAGCGGTTGCGTGCGCAGGCCCAAAATCTTGAACCTGCGCAGCAACCAAAATTCAGCACAGCATCCAAAAATTCCCCAACCCTAAACACCTACTACGCCACCTGTGAAGGCCCTGACGCTGCGGGAGCCTCCGCCATTGGTTCCGCCCTTGGCTCCGCCGCCACCGCCGCGGGATCTTCAGCACTCGGCACAGCAGCTGCGGGGGCATCAGGGGCGCCTTCGGCCACCGTCGGGGGTAGGTCTTCGCCGGCCACGGCGGCTGTGGGGGCAGCCGTCGCGATCGCTGCGGTCTCCGGAGTTGGCTCCAGGGCGACCCCAGTCACAGCCTCCGCGAGGGTCGGCTCCGGGTCTGGCAGCGCGCTGTTCAGGGCCCCGAAGTCGTCCACCCGCTCGCCGCGCTCCGCCTAAGACAAGACACACAGATTCAGCAAACACACGCACAGCCTGCATACAGCAACCGCCAAACAAACAACAACGTTACCTGAGCCCTCGCAGTCTCGGCCCGCTCCCTGACCACCTCACGACCGTACAGACCCCACATCCGGTCATAAAGGGCCCCGGCGGATTCCTTCACAACGGGGTCTTCGACCTTATAGATATCTCGATCAAATTCTTCATCCGCCTGGTCGAAGGCCTCGAAGTGCCGGCACCCTTCGCGGGAGAGAGCGTTCATCGCCCCCTCGCAGGTGACCAGGGAGGCGTACGACATCAACCCCCCCGCGACGGCTGGAAGTTCCAGCAGCTCCTCCTGCACCCACTGCAGACAGCGAAGCCCGGGCTCTCGGTCCGGCACCTCGAAGTCACCGGTCCGCGCACCCAGCTCACGATATGTATCCATAAGCTGCGTGCGCGTCCGTTCGGCCTCCGCATGCATCGCGGCCTCGGCCTCCTTCGCGCGGCTCTCCAGGGCGGTGAGCCGCTCTTGCAGATGTTCGGCGAGCTCCTTGGCAAGATTGCCCTCCGCCCGCGCCAGCTTGGCCTCCGCCTGCGCAGCCTGCCCCTTGGCGACGGCCTCGTTGGCTTCCCTCCTCTCCGCCGCCAGCTGGCGCCGGAGGTCGGCCTTCTCCCTCTCCAGGGCGGCCACCTTGTCCGTCAGCTTACGGCACCTGCTGTCAGAGGCCGACTTCTCACGGACAGCGTCTGCATGTTGTGTCCGAAGTCTCTCGACTTCGGCAGACACAGCTGCCGTGAGGGCCCCCGATGCAGTACGGCTGGCGAAGTCAGCCACCTGCAGAGCACACGTAAGGCCATTGACGTAAAAAAAAAGAAAGAAAGGGGGGAGAGACTATAGCTCAGCGGACCTGACTCAGCGCCTCCGTCGCCTGACTCAGCGCCTCCGTCACTCCCCTCAGCCGGCGGGTCGCCACGCCCGCCTCGTCCCTGACCAACGCGAGGGCCGACACCTCGCCTTCGGCGCCAAGCGCCTTGCCCCTCGCCTTCGGCACCATGACGGCCGTCGCGATCGCCGCGCCAGGCGCAGCTATAGCAAGCTGGCCCTCGCCCGGCCCTGCAACGCGTCAACAAATTAAAAAAAATAACAATAATCGGCCAGCGACTTACCACCAAGATAGTCGTCCACAGTAATATCGGTGCCGAAGTCGGCAACACGTTTGCCCGACAACGGCAACGCTTGGGCCGCCTTCGAAGCCTCCGCCACTCCGCTGGCCGGCGGCACCACCCTCGTTGACTTGGAGCCTCCGGCGCCCGCCGTCGCCTCCGGCGCCTTGCTAGGTGCAGCGGCGCCCGCCTTCGCCGCCAGCAGCGGCTTGCCTCCGCCGGAGGCCGCAGCCTTCGGAGCCCCCCGCTGCCTCTTCGGCCTAGCTTCATGCAGCCGGACAGTCGCCTGGCGTTTTTGCGCCGCACCTTGGCGATCCTTGTCCATCACTGCCCACACAACAGCACCGATATTTCGCCCGTAAGGAAAAACTCTCCACCGATGAACCATACGAGATGTAAAACAGTCCTCCTCAGCCGCGCAGGGGATAGGAACATTTCTAGGCCAGCAGCCCCCGGTAACCCTCAGCATCCGAGCTGAAGACTCCCGGAGCTCGGGCGAAGACATCCTTTCCCCCGGGGCCGCACACGTCCTCATCAACTCTCTAGCAAAACTGTCAGACACCCCAAGTCCTCCCATCGCAGTACCTAATTTTCTCTTTTTCGAGGAAGGGGCGGCCGCCGGCGCAGGGTCGTCTCCAGTCTCCACCGCCGGTTTCTTCCCACGGCGGTCCGCTTCGTCTTGACCGGGATAGCCGTCGTACGGCAATTGATTTAATTCGAAGACCCTGTTCAAACGGTCATTTGACCCGCGGATATCAAAGCTACGCTGGCCTTCCGTCCTCGGCACGTAACGTCCCACGAGCCGCACCGCCAAGTCCTCTGCATCACGCACAAAGGCGGCCGGGTCACGGTTTCGCAAATTCAGTGCGAAGGCAGGACTTCGCACCACCCTTCCTCCGTGAAAAGGCATCTGGCGAGGGCACACTTCGCCCAACGCCCAGCCGTGCGCCAAGGGCCAGACCCCGTACGCCACGAACTCTTCAACTAAATCATGCCCACTGCTCTGACCGGCGGCGCACCGAAGGGCCCCTTCGTCTGCATCCTCTTCTGCCACTTCAAAGGGCGGATACGCAGAGTAATAATGAGAGCACATCTCAGACACGGGGAGTCCCTCATGGTCTTCGACAGCACCCTCAGCAACGTAAAACCAAAATTCATTCCAATTGCCCCACTTGTTGCGGGCGCACGGAACCAACTCCACTACTGGCATTGTGGTCTTGCCGGTCTTCGGCGTGAATGTGCATGACCCGAACTGGGCAACTCCGTCCCCAACCATCCTCTTCTGCCAATGCAAACAATAATTCTTCGCAAAAACTTCAACCGACGGCTGTCCGCCGTACGAAGTCGTCGCCCAGACATACTTCGCCAGCGCCACCATGGCATTCGGTGTCAGCTGATGTATTTGAACGTTGAATCTACGCAGGACTTCGCCAACAAACCGGTGCGCAGGCAAGCGGAGACCGGCGGCGAAGAACGCCTCGAAAACGACCAACTCACCCTCCAGCTCGGGGACTTCCTCCGTCCCCGAAGCATGAGCAACTCCGCCGCCAAAGTAGCCCAACCGCTGCATATCTTCAACGCGGGCTGACGTCATCCGTGACACACCAAAATCAACAGAGTCGCCGGCGCGCAACTCCTCCACCATCAAGCTACTCAACGTCTCCTCAGACGAGGCGGCCGCCGGCGGCGTGGTGTCGGCGGAAGAAGAAGAGGACGGCATTGCTACGTACCGTCGGCGGCGGCAGGCGGTCTGCTTCACTCGAGCCAGGTCTCCGGCGTTCAAGAGCACGGCGGGCAGACGAGCAGCAAGACGGCGGGCGGCTAGGGTTTTCGCGGAGCGCGGAAGGCAAAGTTCAAAAAGCACCGACCCCCGCCCCCTTTTATAGGCAGGGCGCGGCTCTTCGGGAAGCCCGCAATCCGACAGGGCACGGCGCTTCGGGAAACCCGCAATCCAACAGTACGCCGTCCATCAACGGTCACATCGAAAACCCCCGCGGAACCACTTCGAGCGAGGGCAGCGTCTCCGCCATCTAGCGACGTCTTCGGCACCAGGTGACTTTGTCGAACTGGTCCCTCGGAGGGCAAATGTTGGGGCGAAGGCAAAGACGCCACCCTTCGCTCGTCGCCTTTCGCTGCAGTCGCTGGTCTGACAGAGACAAAACGGGCAGGGACACCCTTCGCTTCATTCAGCACCAGACGAAGGCCTGCGGTGACGTCTCCCCGCAGCGCGGCCTCGTCCTGCTCTGAGGCCCACGTGTGATCTGGCCCATTGTAACGGGCCCCGCGTGGCCGCCTTTGTGTTACGGGCCTAGTTTGTAAAGTCATTCTTGTAATTACAGCTTGTAACCCTGCTTTATGGGAATATTCTGGGGATAAACTAGGTGTCTGAGGGCACATGCGTCCTTAACACAAGGCGCTGGGCACTCAGATACCTATAAATACCCCCGCACAGTGCCCGTGAGAGGCTAGATCAACAGAGCTATTGCCCCCGTGCACGTAACCCTGTTGTCACCACCGTTCACCCTTGTTGGCCTCCTTGCTGCTGAGAGCAAGTTCCAACACCAGGTGATAATGTATCTCCAGCTCATAGTCTTTTTGATTAGCTCCAGCCATCTTCGCTGCCTCTATTTAGCTCTGACTGGGTGAATATGTACTTGAGACTCTTGTGATCTATGTAGATATCACACTTCTGCCCATACAAATAGTGCATTTAGGTCTTTAGTGCATGAACCACTACTGCTAACTCCAGATCATGTGTGGGGTAATTCTTCTCGTGAATCTTCAATTGTTGGGACGAGTACACCACTACTCTCCCTTCCTGCATTAACACGCATCCTAGCCCGGTGTACAAAGCATCACAATATACTGAGGATGGCTTGTGGACATCTGGCAGAATCAATATCGGTGTTGTTGTCAACTTCGTCTTCAGTGTCTCAAAGGACTCTTGGCACGCTGGGGTCCACTTGAACTCAACCTTTTTTGCCAGCAAGTCTGTCATTGGCATGGCAATCTTGGAGAAACCTTCAATGAAACGCCGATAGTAGCCGACCATTCCATTGAAACTCTTGATTCCCTGGACATCTTTCGGTGCTTTCCAATCCAGAATAGCTGCTACCTTCTTTGAATCTACAGCTAATCCCTCTCGATTTATAATATGACCCAAGAATAGGACTTCGCTGATCCAGAACTCGCACTAGCTCAGCTTGGCATACAACTGACAATCTCGTAGCCTCTGCAGTACTTTACTCAAATGCTCTTCATGCTCTTGCTCATTCTGGGAATATACGAGGATATCATCAATGAACACCACTATGAACTTGTCAAGGTAGTCCATGAAAACAATGTTCATCAAGTACATGAAATAAGATGGCGCATTCATTGGACCGAATGACATGACGGTGAACTCATATAGTCCATACTTGGTGATAAATGTGGTCTTTGGTATGTCCGAAGGCTGGATCCTGAGCTGATGGTAACCTGACCTCAGATCTATCTTCGAGAACACACTGGCTCCTCTCAACTGGTCGAATATATCTTCAATTCTAGGCAGGGGGTACTTGTTTTTTATAGTGACTTCATTTAAGGATCTGTAATCGATGCACATTCTCTTTGTACCATCTTTCTTCTCCACAAACAACACTGGGGCGACCCAAGGCGAAGTATTTGGTCTGATGTAGCCTTTCTCCAACAACTCACCAATTTGCTTCTTGAGTTCCACCAATTCTGGTCCGGATACTCGATAGGCTCTCTTGGAAATGGGGGCGGTGTCAGGTATAAGCTCTATGGCAAATTCAACTTTCCTTTCAGGTGCCATGCCTGGTAAATCCTTGGGAAACATAGTTGGGAATTCTAACACTGCCTTGATAGCTTATGGTGGCTCAATTTCCTCAATATGGGCGGTGACTTGGTGACAGCTTCCTTTCCTTGGTCCAGACAAGACCAACTCCACTAACACTTCCTCTCCTAATAAGGACACTAACTTCACAGTCCTCTTGTCACAGCTAAGGCTTGCTTGATATTTGGTTAGCCAGTTCATCCCTAGGATGACATCTATGGTTACATCCCGGGTACCCATTACTATCGGATCATAGGGGAACTCTATCCCCTTATTTGAACTCTTGCACTAGGGCAAAATCTATCTGTTTGGGTCCTCCCACCAATTGAACTAACCCTCATAGGTGGATACATGGGTGCTACTGGTATAAGCGAAGCAAGAGACACCAATTGTGTGGTGGTCCTTGCAGGGTCTAAGTGACCCGTGAGATTAAGGAAGAAACCTCACTCGGTCTAAGTGACCGTTTGAGAGAGGGAAAGGGTTGAAAGAGACCCGGTCTTTGTGACCACCTCAACAAGGACTAGGTTCTTTAGAACCGAACTTTGGTAAAACAAATCACCGTGTCATCCACTTTATTTTCTTGGTTGATTTGTTTTCCCTCTCTCCCGGACTCGGATTTTATTCTAACGCTAACCCCGGCTTGTAGATTGTGTTTTAAGTTATAAATTTCAGATTTCGCCTATCCACCCCCCCTCTAGGCAACTTACACTAATGCACCAGCTTACTTTATGAACTTGATGAATAAAGTATTCATGGAAAACCTTGACTAGTTTGTGGTGGTATTCATCGACGACATACTAGTATACTCTCAGAGTGAAGAAGCACATGAAGATCATCTGAGATTAGTTCTACAGAAACTTCGTGATAATCAGTTGTATGCGAAATTTTCGAAGTGTGATCTTTGGTTGAAGGAAGTCGCTTTCCTAGGTCATATTACCACCAATGGAGGAATCAAGGTAGACCTCGGTAAAATAAGTGAAATACTAAATTGGAAACAACCCACAGATGTGTCCAAGATCAGAAGTTTTCTTGGATTAGCAAGATACTAAAGAAGATTTATTGAAGGCTTCTCCAAAATAGTGAAACCCCTTACTTCACTATTGGAGAAAGGTAAAGAATTTAAGTGGGATGAAGCATGTCAGAAATGTTTCGAGGAATTAAAGGAAAGGCTAACCACTGCACCAGTATTAATTATGCCTGATATTCATAAAGGATTTTGATGTGTATTGCGATGCATCACATCTAGGTATTGGATGTATTTTAATGCAAGAAGGAAAAGTAATTGCCTATGCTTCAAGGAAGTTACAGAAGCATGAAAAGAATTATCCTACGCATGATTTGGAATTAGCTGTCGTAGTGCACGCTTTGAAGATTTGGAGGACCTACATGATAGGAAACAAGTGTAATATCTTCACGGATCACAAAAGCTTGAAATACATCTTCACGTAGAAAGAACTCAACCTAAGACAGAGAAGATAACTTGAGTTAATCAAAGACTATGATTTGGAAATACAATATCACCCAAGAAAAGAAAATGTAGTGGCAGATGCTTTGAGCTGTAAAGGTCAAGTGAACAGCATCACTACTCATTTGATATCACAGGAATTGTGCTGGGAAATGGAAAGCAACAATTATGGAAGTTGAATCTACTTTGGAGGAAGAGATTTGTAAAGGACAAGAGTCTGATGAGAAAATCAAAGAAATTAAGACACAAATTAGTTTGGGTAAAGCCCCAGATTTCATAGAAGATGATCAAGGCATAATATGGTTCAAAAAGAGAATCTGTGTGCCAGAAATTGAGCACCTACGCCAACTTATCTTAAGAGAAGCTCATGATTCGGCTTATTCTATTCACCCTAGAAGTACTAAGATATACCAAGATCTAAAGGAAAAATATTGGTGGTATGATTTGAAAAGAGATGTGGCTACTCATGTTGGACTATGTGACGTGTGTCAACAAGTTAAAGGCGAACACCAAAGACCAGCAGGATTGCTACAATCTCTCAAGGTACCAGAATGGAAATGGGAAGAAAGTAGTATGGATTTCATAGTTGGACTACCTCGTACTCGGGATGGCTATGATTCAATATGGGTGATAGTGGACAAGTTGACTAAAGTGGCACACTTTGTACCTGTGAAGACAACTTACTCAGGAGCCCAGTTAGCAGAGTTATACATGTCAAGGATTGTTTGTCTACATGGAGTACCAAAGAAGATCGTATCAGATCAAGGAACCCAATTTACCTCGCGCTTTTGGAAAAGACTACATGAGTCCATGGATACCAAGCTAAACTTCAGTTCAGCTTATCATTCACAGATGGATGGGCAAACTAAAAGAACAAACCAAGTGTTGGAAGATATGTTAAGAGCTTGCGCTCTAAGGCATGGTAGAAGCTAGGATAAAAGTTTGCCTTATACAGAATTCTCGTACAACAATAGTTACCAGGCAAGTCTAAAAATGGCACCGTTTGAAGCAGTTTATGAACGAACGTGTAGAACACCGTTTTATTGGAATTAGACCGGAGAAAGTCAAGTATTTGGTCCAGAAATTCTCCAAGAAGCAGAAAAGCAAGTACAGATTATCAGAGAGAATTTGAAAACAGTATAGTCGAGACAGAAAATAATCTATGCTGACAATAGAAGAAGAGAGTTGATCTTTGAAGTAGGAGACTTTGTATACCTTAAAGTTTCACCAATGAGAGGCATGTAAATATTTTAGGTTAAGGGTAGACTATCTCCTCGCTACATTGGCCCGTTCAAAATTTTGGGAAGAAAAGGTGAAGTAGCATACCAGTTAGAGCTACCCGATAGTTTGTCGGATGTGCATGACGTATTTCATGTGTCACAACTTAAGAAATGCTTAAGAGTACCTGAAGAACAATTACCTATGGAAGAACTCAATGTTAAGGAAGATTTGACTTATTCGGAGTACCCTATCAGAATTTTGGAAACATCTCGCAGAATTACACGGAGTAAAGTTATCAACATGTGTGAAGTTCAGTTGAGTCATCATTCGGAAGATGAGGCCACTTGGGAAAGAGAAGATGTACTCAGAGAAGAATTCCTCCAGTTATTCTCAGAAGTTCCTTAATCTCGAGGACGAGATTTTTTTAAGGGGGTAGGTTTGTAACATACAAAACCATCAACTAAAAATAATGCATTTAGTTTATTAATGGTAAATATGGTAATGAATTTTTCTTTCAAGTGTTTGATTTTTATTTGCATTTAGAGTAATTTTGTTTGCTCATATGTGATTTATGGATGTTTAGTAGAATTTCTTTTATATTGAAAATCCAATTAATTAATATAGAAATATTGGTCCAAAAATAAATATGTTAGTTATAAATAATTTTTTTTGGTATAATTATTATGATTTTTGAATTATTTAAAAATATATTTTCAAGTACAAAAGAAAAGAAAACCCTAACCCTAGCCGACCAAACCGACCCATTAGGGGCTCAGCCGCGTGCCCCCATTTCCCCCTCCCCTCTCTCTCACCGACCAGCGGGGCCCACCTGCGGCCCCTCTCCTTCCTCCTCCCTCCCGCACCGCCGCCTGGCCCTGTGCGCGCGCCGCGCGTCGCGCTTGGCCGAGCCGCACCCACGCCCGCTCCCACGCCGCGCCTCGACGCCCCGCGCACTGGCTCGCGCTCGCTCGCCTTCCCCAAGCCGGAAATCACCGCCGTTTCCCTCTATCCCTCCCCCACTTCCCTCACTCAATGCCGAGTTATTGGCCGCCGCAATTGATGGTGTTGAAGGCCGGTCGTTCCTCCATGGCTCTCCCTCTCCCACTCCCGCTCTATAAAGCCGCCGAGCTCCCTCCTCTCTCCCTACCTGAGCTCCCTCTCTCTCTCACGCTCTCCTCTCTCTCCCTTGCTTGTCGTTCGCCGTTGCGCCGAATCACCGCCTCGCCGGAGCCGCCGGAACGTTCGCGCCCGCTGGACCGTCGCCGGAGCTCGAGCTCGCCGCCCGTCCTTGGCCACTCAACCGAGCCCCCTCCTCCTCCACTGCCCGGCGGAGCCCCTCCCCTGCTCGCCGACCCCCTGCGCATGAGCACAAGCTTAAGGTAGAAGAATGCCAGTTTTGCATTTTGGCCCTCCAATTTTTTGTAAATCATTTATGTATTTTCTGCAGTACAAACGTATGTGAAAGAAGTCCAAAAACCTTACGTGCTACTCCCCAAAGTATACGTGTAATCGTGAACTAGCCCCTGCAACAATATTTTGGACAGGTGTATTATTTTATATTTCAAAAATAAATAATGTCACCATTCACTAACTTGGTGATTTACATACTAGAAACGTTTACGACTAACTTCGCTTTAACATGGAACAATATTTGTTAGTAGTGATTTAAGTATAATTTTATTAATATAAGAAAGTAGAAGAAACACTAGGCCACGTATTTTTGGTCAGATTAAAATATAGGTTTTACTAGTCATGATAAATGTATTCATATGTATAACACTTAATTACTTAGAATTAGTAAAATATTTCTTTTTGTCAAAATCATCATGATTATATTACTAAAGTCCAATTAGTAATCTACATTAATTCTTAGAATATTAATGTTAGGTGATTTATAAATAAACATTTTTAGTCGTACGTATAATTTCTATTTAGAAAGAAAAGAATAAAACCAAAAAGTCTATTATTAGTAATAATTATTTTCCGTAAAGTTTGTTAAGACATTTTTATCTATATTATACTAGATAAACTAGCGTCATAGTCACCTACCCATATTTTCACCGATGATAACCCAAAGTAGAAGTCATAATGGATTAATAAGAATTTATGCTTTAGACGTATTTATGAGTATAGTTGTGTGATGTATGAATTTGTATGTAATGGTTAATGATTACCCATGTAATGGTGTATGTTTATTTATTTGGCATACGTATTCTTTTGTATGTACAATACGCAAATCGATGCTACAAGTTGACTGTGAGGTAGACGAACCAAACTCGTTCGAGGATGACCCACATGATTCTCCCTCTGCAAGGCAAGTGGATTCTCCCTCTGCATTTCTATTTGTATCCAAATAATGCATACAATAATGTTTACTTTTGGAGATATATTGCATAATTTGATGGGATTTACCTAAATAAGGATTTCCTAGAATTACCAACACTATTCCTTGAATTACCATGGGATAAATGTTATGCTTAGCAATTTTTGCTATTGCTCAAGTTGATGAATATTATGTCACTCTTTTTGAAACTATGTTCCAGAAATGAAGTTTTATTATGATGTTAACCCGATGGTTAAACGAGAACATTTTGTGTTAAATGGAACATGGAGTGACCACCCAGGATAACAGTGCAACCACGAGTGCTATCATGGCTCTGACTTTGGTAATTAGCTCTATAGACTTAGTGCTTGGCAACCCTACCTGAAAGATGGGCAAGAGGGGACGGTAGTGGTTTGGTGGCAACTCATGTTAACATGGGGTGGTAGTCTTGGCTAAGTTACCTCGCCCAGAGGGCCATCAATACTGACGTGGAAACCTTAGTGGGTGGCTTTGTACTAAGGATATTTTGTGAAAGCCTCATAATGGATCCCTAGCCATTCACCTCGACAGTGTTTACGGGTCTGATCAACCCAGGCTAGATGGGATACATGGCTTGTGGGTAAAGTTGTACCGCCTCTGCAGAGTGTAAAACTGATATATCAGCCGTGCTCACGGTTAAGAGCAACCTAGACCCTCACATGATAATTGAACTTAAAGATGGAAAATAAATCGTGATCCGATGATCTACCAGTGGTTTGCTTAAGTGATTTCATGTTTTTGATATAATCTTATGCCTTTGATTAATTGGGATATTTGGGATACACTTACAAGTAGTAAGATAGGTGTTGCTAATAAAATATTGACCAACTAAAATGCTTACCGCTTATCCATAGCCTACCTTGTTAACTTGCATTAATTTCCCCCACTTGATGAGCCCCGACCATAAGTGAGCTCACCCTTGCTAATATTTTGATCAGAGGGTGATGACGAAGACTTTGCAGATGACATTGATGAGTTTTGAGTTTAACGATGCGCTAGTCACCTTCCTATGGAAGAGTGTCCATGTTTAATTCCGCCGTACTTTGATTATGATATTTGTTTAAGATACTATGATCCAGATGATGTAATAAAGTTACTCTACTCTCTTTACGCCTTTATTGTATTGTCTTTTGATATATTACACTTGTGACGTCAACATATGTGTGGAAAATGGATCTTGGCCCACATATGCTATGCATTCGGTTTTGCCCCAGAACCGGTTGTGACATTAATGGACATCGAAAAAGCAAAACTGTGTTGCCTTGTCAATCGCTGAAGTAGAATACATTGCCGTGGGTGCTTATTGCACACAAACTCTTTATATGAAACAAACCCTTCTATACTATGGTGTAGTTTTAGAAAAGGCACCTTTGTTGTGTGATAATGAGAATGCTGTTAAAATTGCTAATAATCCTGTACAACACTCTCGCACCAAGCACATTGATATCCATCATCATTTCCTTAGAGATCATGTTGCTAAAGCAGATATTGTGCTAGAAGGAGTGAGGACGGATGATCAACTAGCGGACATTTTCACGAAACCTTTAGACAAAACCCGCTTTTGTATGTTGAGGAATGAGCTCAACATTCTTGATCTCAGGAATTTCACATAATCCTAAAATGGTGGTGTCGGCGTTTCGAGACCGGGGGGTCCCTCGGGCCGACGAGTGAGTGTCGCCGCGTGCCCCAGCCCAGATGGGTCGAGCGCGTGGGCGAGCGCGAAGGGGGGAAAGGAGTGAGGCGGCCGGAGACCGGCGTGAGAGAGGTGGGAATCTCGAGGCCTTCGTGTTCGTCCCGCGCCCAGGTCGGGTGCGCTTGCAGTAGGGGGTTACAAGCGTCCACGCGGGAGAGGGAAGCGAGCGGCCCCAAGAGAGCGCCTGTCCCGTCCTCGTCCCCGCGCGGCCAACCTTCTCTAAGAGGGCCCTGGTCCTTCCTTTTATAGGCGTAAGGAGAGGATCCAGGTGTACAATGGGGGTGTAGCAGAGTGCTACGTGTCTAGCGGGGGAGAGCTAGCGCCCTAAGTACATGCCGATGTGGCAGCCAGAGAGATTTTGGCACCCAGCTGGTGTGATGTCGTGGCCGTCGGAGGAGCGACGGAGCCTGGTGGAGGGACAGCTGTCGGAGCGGTTGAGTCCTTGCTGACGTCCTCCTGCTTCCGTAAGAGAGCTGAGAGCCGCCGTCATCACAGAGCATGCGGGGCGCCATCATTGCCTATCTGGCGGAGCTAGCCAGATGGGACACCGGTCTTGTTCTCTGCGGCCCGAGTCAGCTCGGGGTAGGGTGATGATGGCGCTTCCTGTTGACGTGGCTGGCCTGCGCCCTAGGTTGGGCGACGTGGAGGCTCCTCCGAAGCCGAGGTCGAGTCTGTCTTCCATGGCCGAGGCCGAGTCCGAGCCCCTGGGTCGGGCGAGGCGGAGGTCGTTCGGCAGAGGCCAGGGCGGAGTCCGAGCCCTGGGGTTGGGCGAAGTGGAGTTCGTCGTCTTCTGGGGCTGAGCCCGAGTCCGAGCCCTGGGTCGGGCGGAGCGGAGTTCGCCGTCTTCCGGGACTTAGCCTGAGTCCGAGCCCTGGGTCGGGTGGAGCGGAGTTCGCCGTCTTCCAGGACTTAGCCCGAGTCCGAGCCCTAGGTCGGGCGGAGCGGAGTTCGCCGTCTTCCGGGACCTAGCCCGAGTCCGAGTCCTGGGTCGGGCAGAGCTTCCTATGGTGCCTTTGGCAGGGCCTGACTGCCTGTCAGTCTCACTCTGTCAAGTGGCACTGCAGTCGGAGTGGTGTAGGCGGCGCTGTCCTTCTGTCAGGCCGGTCACTGGAGCGGTGAAGTGACGGCGGTCACTTCGGCTCTGCCGGAGGGCGCGCGTCAGGATAAAGGTGTCAGGTCACCTTTGCATTAAATGCTCCTGCGACTTGGTCGGTCGGTGCGGCGATTCAGTCAGGGTTGCTTCTTAGCGAAGGCAGGGCCTCGGGCGAGCCGGAAATATGTCCGCCGTTGGAGGGGGGCCTCGGGCGAGACGGAAATCCTCCGGGGTCGGCTGCCCTTGTCCGAGGCTAGGCTCGGGCGAGGCATGATCGAGTCGCTCGAATAGACTGATCCCTGACTTAATCGCACCCATCAGGCCTTAGCAGCTTTATGCTGATGGGGGTTACCAGCTGAGAATTAGGAGTCTTGAGGGTACCCCTAATTATGGTCCCCGACAGTAGCCCCCGAGCCTCGAAGGGAGTGTTAGCACTCGCTTGGAGGCTTTAGTCGCACTTTTTTGCAAGGGGACCAGCCTTTCTCGGTTGCATTTTGTTCCGGTGGGTGCGCGCGAGCGCACCCGCCGGGTGTAGCCCCTGAGGCCTCGGAGGAGTGGTTTCACTCCTTCGAGGTCTTAATGCCTCGCGTAATGCTTCAGCTGGTCTGGTTGTTCCCTCATGCGAACTGGTCGTAGCTCGGGTGTACGGTCGGGGCCCAAGCTCTCGGGCTGGTATGTTGACGCTGTCAACGGTTCGGCCGGAGCCGGGTTTGCGAGAGCAGCCCCCGAGCCTCCGCACAGGGCAAGAGGGCGATCAGGGACAGACTCGACTTTTTTACATACGCCCCTGCGTCGCCTTTCCGCAAGGAGGAAGGGGGAAAGCGCCATGTTACCCTCGATGGGCGCCGAACATGGTGTCTCCGGTGAGCTGCAAGCGGGTAATCCGAGTGGACGTCCGTGCCCCGTTCGTTAGGGGTCGGCTAGGGGCCCAGAGGCATGCCCAAAAGTACCTGCGGGTGATCTGTCGGACCCGGTCCCCTGGCGACGGGGTCCGAGGGCTCGATGCCTCCCTCTGATGGGATTCCGTTACAAGATCGCTCCCGCTGGTCTCAGAAATGTCCTAGGGTACCTCGGGAGCGCAGCCCGAGCCTTGGTTATGTATCGAACGTACCCCTGGTCATCCCTCGCTCGGCGTCTGAGGCGACTGTGAACCCTTCGGGGGCCAGCCTTCGAACCCCTGATCAGTAATGGGCGCGGAGCCCGAGTAGCCTGAGGCGGTCGTGGAACCCTTCGGGGGGCCGGCCTTCGAACCTCTGACCAGTAGTGGGTGTAGGGCCCACGCGATCTGAGGCGGCTGTTGAAACCCTTCGGGGGGCCAGCCTTCGAACCTCTGATCAGTAAGGAGGCTCGGAGCCTGGTTCCTTCACGGGGAAGGATCCTTTTCGGGGTATCCCCCTTTCCCGGTCCCTGCTGCAAGAGATAGAGAAAGAGGAAAAAAAGGAAAAGGATACGAAATCGAACGACGCGGCGTACCTTTTTTGTCGCAGTTATTACGGCGAAGGCAAAGCGTCGCCCACTGCTCCCGCCAGAAGTGCCGCCTGTCCTGCCGCGGAGTTAATGCGACGGGGCGAGCGGTTGGCGGGGCGGTCGTTGCGCGTGCGCGAGCCGTTCGAGGAACGGATCACGGGCGCGTTGTCTTCACGCCGTGAGAGGGGGTTCTCTTGCTGCCCCCGGATGGGACGTGAGCTTGGCTGACAACGTGACCGCTGCTCCCGCCCGCCTGCCGCCGTCATTACTGTCGGCCCACTTTTGGCCGCATTGACCGCCGCGTCAGGCTGGAGCTGCTGGGTCGTGCGCTGGGTCGCCTCGAGTCGCGGTATTGGTTCCGCAATCGAGGAGGCGCGGTGGTGGCGCAAGTGGCGGTGCAGTTGCTTGCATGCAGCATCCGGCGCACCGGTTGCGTGACGCGTGGGCCTGGGCGTCCATGCTGGCATGTCGGGAGTCGGAGAAGCGCGTCCACTTGGCGCGGTTGCATGCCGCCTGCATGGCTGCCCGCCTCTTTCGCCCGTTGGTCTGGGCAAAAGTGGAGGGTCACTTGTAACCACTGGGCGGTCGTGTGCACCACGCGCGGCGGTTTGGCTTCTTCTGCTCTGAGTCGGTTTGCATGACATGCGGGACCCAGCCCCCGCGCCGCAGGGGAGGGCCTTGGAGCGTGTTGGAGAAGACTCAGCCCGTGACAGTTGGGGGCGCAAGTAGGGAGAGTTGCCTTTAAAAGGCGGGCGACCCCTTTCGGAAGGCGACCATGTCTTCTCGCTCCCTTATGCATCGCGTCCTTCCACCTTCCAAGCCCCCGGATGGGGGATACCCGCCGTCTTTTCGCCTCATCGTTGGAGGAACGCAACTCCGTGGGAGTTGGTACATTTCAGCCATCGTTCGGCTTCAAGGATTTTCATCATGCAGCCTGGCTGCACCCCTCCACTGGCGGTCACCCAAGATGGTGACCTCCAGCTTGATGGTGGGGGAAAGCGAGCCGGGCCGCGGCCTCTGCCCCTCCCTCAGCCTCAAGGATTTTCATCACCAGGGCTGGGGAGGGGAGTGTTCCGAGTTGGGGTCGGCCCCTGTGTGGGCGGCGGCCCGCTCCTTCACTCAGTGACCGGAGGGAAGGGCGGTCGTCGTCCGTGGCACCGGCAGCTGCACCGTGCCTGGCTCTCGGACGCGAGTGGCTTCGGAGCCGCTCACGGCGCCGGCGTCTGCCACGGCAGCTGGAAGAGGTTCTCCCGCCGGCGAGATAGCCAAGGCCGGCCACGGACCGACCTCCAACTCTACGGCCTTCTGCCCGTCCTTGCCTCACGAGTTTGGGCATGGGCGGGGGCCTCCTGGCAGCAGCATCCGCCCTGAAGTCAGTGCTGCCGCCGTTCGGCCCCCTGGAGCAGAAGTCATCGTCGTCGCCGCTGCTGGAGCGGGTGACAGCGTGCCGTTCGTCGGTCTTCTATTGCTCCGCAGGCCCACCCCTATCGAGTGGGGTTGTTCGTACCTGCGGAGGGGAACCGGAGTTCCGTTTGTAATGGCACTTCGAATGCCAGGGTTTTTTGTTCATCGCGGCTGTCAAGGCCTGAACATGTATGTAATCTTGGCACGGAGCCGTGTTTTTTCCTCATTTTCGAGCACTAAGACTCGCCTGTTGATTATCTGAACCGCTTCACCAAGCATGAGTCGCCCCGTGTCAAGGTGACGAGTGAGGTATCCGTATCCCGGAGGCGTAGGAGTCCCTCGGCTCGGTCGGCCTTGTTGTCTGAGGCTCCTCTAGCTTAGTTATAGGGACCCCTTGGCCGCTCTTCGACGAGCCGAGGCCAGGGGTAGCGATATCAGCATGAACAGGGGCGGAGTTGGCTCGAAAATGAAACCTGGTTGGCCGAAGCCTAGCCGGGTTGTCCGTTAGCGGGACCGACGCCGGAGTCGATCAGCCGAGGCCTCGGGTCGGGCTAGCGCCCTTGGAAGATGGTTGGCCGAGGCCCCAGGGGTAACCGGCCGAGTCGCCTGCTCGGGCCGGATTCCCGGAGAAGTCCCTGGCAGCGATTGTCCGGGCGTGACGATGACGTCGTCCTCCAGAGTGGGGATCCTTGGACCGCGTCGCCGTCCGAGGCTAGGTCAGACCTTGCTGAAGGTGTCGTCGATGCCAAGGGTGTTACTGCCCCCTTCCAGCGTCAAGACCCGAGCCTGCAGGATCAGAGTGTCTTGTAGCGTGTGCCTTCTGCGGCCGCTGAGGCCAGAATACACACCCTCGCTGCGTTGTAAAGCTGCGTCTCCTTTCCTCTTGTTTCGAGTATCTGGACTTTTTTGTCGGTAGCAGGGATGTTTGTGCGAGCGAGAGTTGCTTCTCGCGGAAGGTGACGAGTGAGGTATCCGTATCCCGGAGGCGTGGGAGTCCCTCGGCTCGGTCGGCCTTGCCGCTTACGCACACTTTCACCCGTCCATGAGGCCCTGTCACCGACTCAGTCGAGAAGGCTCGAAGGATCGCTTCAGCAGAAGAGCTTCCGAACGTGAAGGCTTGTTCGGTCCGCGGAATCACTTTATCCGAACGCGAGTTACTTATCACAGAAGGTGATGAGTGAGGTATCCGTATCCCAGAGGCGTAGGAGTCCCTCGGCTCGGTCAGCCTTGGCTGCTTACGTGTACTCCGTCATTTTCAGGATCCACTTTTCGAAGTAGTCAGAAAGCACGAAAGATATTCTGGCAGAAGAGATCTTTTTCGAGGAAAATTTCAACGCAGAGGGGGTTCCCCCCCTTTTAGCCCCCGAGGGAGGGTCGGGCTTTGCCGAGGCGAGGCCGACCCTTCCTTGATGACTAAACTTTGCGCGGATGCGAGGTATATGAACAACTTGAAAACATCTTAAGGGTAGAAGCGACGTAGCTGTTGGATGTTCCAAGCGTTGCCGTAGACCTCGCCTTGACTGTTGGCCAGCTTGTACATTCCGGGCTTCAGAACTTTGGCGATGACGAATGGCCCCTCCCAGGGGGGGCGTGAGCTTGTGCCTCCCTCGGGCGTCTTGCCGCAGCCGAAGCACCAGGTCGCCCACCTGGAGGTCTCGGGGCCGGACCCCTCGGGCGTGGTAGCGTCGCAGGGACTGCTGGTACCGCGCCGAGTGTAGCAAGGCCTTGTCCCGAGCCTCTTCCAGCTGGTCCAGCGAGTCTTCTCGGCTAGCTTGGTTGCTTTGATCGCTGTAGGCCCTCGTCCTCGGGGAGCCGTATTCCAGGTCAGTGGGCAAGATGGCCTCGGCCCCGTAGACCAGGAAGAACGGCGTGAAACCCGTGGCCCGGCTCGGCGTTGTCCTCAGGCTCCAGACCACCGAGGGGAGTTCCTTCATCCATCGCTTGCCGAACTTGTTGAGGTCGTTGTAAATCCGAGGCTTGAGCCCTTGTAGAATCATGCCGTTGGCACGCTCTACTTGCCCATTCGACATGGGATGAGCTACGGCAGCCCAGTCCACCCGGATGTGGTGATCCTCGCAGAAGTCCAAGAATTTTCTACCGGTGAACTGGGTACCGTTGTCGGTGATGATGGAGTTCGGGACCCCGAAGCGATGGATGATGTTGGTGAAGAACGTCACCGCCTGCTCGGACCTGATGTAGTTCAGAGGTCGGACCTCGACACACTTGGAGAATTTGTCGATGGCGACTAGCAGGTGCGTGTAGCCCCCGGGCGCCTTCTGCAAGGGGCCGACAAGGTCCAGCCCCCACACAGCAAAGGGCCAGGTGATGGGTATCGTCTGCAGAGCCTGAGCGGGCAGGTGGGTTTGCTTCGCATAGAATTGACACCCTTCGCAGGTGCGGACAATTCTAGTGGCGTCAGCCACTGCTGTTGGCCAGTAGAAGCCTTGCCGGAAAGCATTCCTGACAAGGGCTCGAGGCGCTGCGTGATGGCCGCAAGCCCCCGAGTGTATCTCTTGCAGGAGTTCCTGACCTTCGGCGACGGAGATGCATCACTGGAGGATGCCCGAGGGGCTGCGGTGGTAGAGCTCCTTCTCATCGCCCAGCAAGACGAACGACTTGGCGCGTCGCGCTACCCGCCGAGCCTCGGCTCGGTCGAGGGGTAGCTCTCCTTGGCAGAGATATTGCAGGTACGGGGTCTGCCAATTTCGATCAGGCGTGGCCCCGCTCCGCTCCTCCTCGATGCGCAGTGCCTCACCCTCGGAGGCCGAGGGTACCTCGGGTTGAACCGAGGCCGCCTCGGGCCGAGCTGAGGGTGCCTCGGGCTGGACCGAGGGCGCCTCAGGCTCGGGCGCGTCGTCGATCTTGACGGAGGGTTGATGCAGATCCCGGGAGAAGACGTCCGGGGGAACCGTTGTTCGCCCCGAGGCTATTTTTGCCAGCTCGTCCGCAGTCTTGTTGTAGCGCCGAGCGATGTGGTTAAGCTCGAGCCCATAGAACTTGTCTTCCAGGCGCCGAACCTCATCGCAGTAGGCCTCCATCTTCGGGTCGCGGCAGTGGGAGTTCTTCATGACTTGGTCGATGACGAGCTGCGAGTCACCGCGAGCGTCGAGGCGCCTGACCCCTAGCTCGATGGCGATCCGCAACCCGTTGACCAGAGCCTCGTACTCAGCCATATTGTTGGATGCCGGGAAGTGGAGGCGTAGCACATAGCGTAGGTGTTTCCCGAGGGGCGAGATGAAGAGTAGGCCCGCACAGGCTCCCGTCTTCATCAGCGACCCGTCGAAAAACATGGTCCAGAGCTCCGGTTGGATCGGAGCCGTCGGTAGCTGGGTGTCGACCCATTCGGCTACGAAGTCCGCCAAGACCTGGGACTTGATGGCCTTCCGAGGGGCGAACGAGATTGTCTCACCCATGATTTCCACTGCCCACTTTGCAATCCTGCCCGAGGCCTCTCGGCACTGGATGATCTCCCCAGGGGGAAGGATGACACCACAGTTACCGGATGAGACTCGAAGTAGTGTCGCAACTTCCACCGCGTCAGGATCACTGCATACAGCAGCTTCTGAACTTGTGGGTAGCGGATCTTGGTTTCGGACAGTACCTCGCTGACGAAGTAAACTGGCCTCTGAACGGGCAATACATGCCCCTCTTCTTGCCTCTCGACCACAATCGCGGCGCTAACCACCTGGGTGGTCGCGGCGACGTAGACCAAGAGGGCTTCTCCGTCAGCTGGGGGCACCAAGATAGGCGCCTTTGTGAGGAGCGCCTTCAGGTTCCCGAGAGCTTCCTCGGCCTCAGGGGTCCAAGTGAAGCGCTCGGCCTTCCTTAAGAGGCGGTACAGAGGCATGCCTCTTTCATCGAGGCGTGAGATGAAGCGGCTCAGAGCCGCGAGACATCCCATGACCCTCTGTACGCCCTTTAAGTCCTTGATGGGACCCATGCTGGTGATGGCTGCGATCTTCTCCGGGTTGGCTTCGATGCCCCGCTCGGAGACGATGAACCCCAAGAGCATGCCCCGGGGCACCCCGAAGACACACTTCTCAGGATTGAGCTTGACGCCTTTCGCCTTGAGCCATTGGAATGTCACTTCAAGGTCGGAGAGGAGGTCGGAAGCTTTCCTCGTCTTGACTATGATGTCATCGACGTAGGCCTCGACCGTGCGACCGATGTGTTCGTCGAACACATGGTTCATGCACCGCTGGTACGTCGCGCCCGCATTCCTCAAACCGAACGGCATGGTGACATAGCAGTACATGCCGAAGGGCGTGATGAAAGAAGTCGCGAGCTGGTCAGACTCTTTCATCCTAATTTGGTGGTACCCCGAGTAGGCGTCGAGGAAAGACAGGGTTTCGCACCCAGCAGTGGAATCCACGATTTGATCGATGCGAGGCAGAGGGTAGGGAACCTTCGGACATGCTTTGTTGAGACCAGTGTAGTCTACACACATCCGCCATTTCCCCCCTTTCTTTCTCACAAGCACAGGGTTGGCAAGCCATTCGGGATGGGATACCTCTTTGATGAACCTGGCTGCCATTAGCTTGTGGATCTCCTCGCCTATCGCTCTGCGCTTCTCCTCGTCGAATCGGCGCAGAGGCTGCTTGACGGGTCGGGCTCCGGCCCGAATATCCAGCGAGTGCTCGGCGACATCCCTCGGTATGTCGGGCATGTCCGAGGGACTCCACGCGAAGACGTTGGCGTTCGCGCGGAGAAAGTCGACGAGCACTGCTTCCTATTTGGGGTCGAGCCCGGAACCGATCCGGATCTGCTTGGAGGCGTCGCCACTGGGGTCGAGGGGGACGGCCTTAACCGTCTCCACTGGCTCGAAGTTGCCGGCATGACGCTTCACGTCAGGCACCTCTTTGGAGAGGCTTTCTAGGTCGGCGATGAGGGCCTCGGACTCGGCGAGGGCCTCGGCGTACTCCACGCACTCCACGTCACATTCGAACGCGTGTTTGTACGTGGGGCCGACGGTGATGACCCCGTTGGGGCCCGGCATCTTGAGCTTCAGGTAGGTGTAGTTGGGGACGGCCATGAACTTCGCGTAGCATGGCCTCCCCAGTACCGCGTGGTAGGTTCCTCGGAACCCGACCACCTCGAACGTCAGAGTCTCCCTTCGGAAGTTGGAGGGCGTTCCGAAGCAGACGGGAAGGTCGAGTCGTCCGAGGGGCTAGACGCGCTTCCCGGGAATGATCCCGTGGAAGGGCGCAGCGCCTGCTCGGACGGAGGACAGATCGACGCGCAGGAGCCTGAGGGTCTCAGCGTAGATGATGTTGAGGCTGCTGCCCCCGTCCATAAGGACCTTGGTGAGCCTGACGTCGCCGATGACGGGGTCGACGACGAGCGGGTATTTCCCCGGGCTCGGCACATGGTCGGGGTGGTCGTCTTGGTCGAAGGTGATGGGCTTGTCGGACCAGTCTAGATAGACCGGCGCTGCCACCTTGACCGAGCAGACCTCCCGACGCTCTTGCTTGCGGTGCCGAGCCGAGGCATTCGCCGCTTGCCCACCGTAGATCATGAAGCAGTCGCGGACCTCGGGGAACTCTCCTGCTTGGTGATCTTCCTTCTTGTCGTCGTCGCGGGCCCTACCACCCTCCGCGGGTGGCCCGGCCCTGTGGAAGTGGCGCTGAAGCATGACGCACTCCTCAAGGGTGTGCTTGACGGGCCCCTGATGATAGGGGCACGGCTCCTTGAGCATCTTGTCGAAGAGGTTGGCACCTCCGGGGGGCTTCCGAGGGTTCTTGTACTCGGCGGCGGCGACAAGGTCTGCGTCGGCGGCGTCGCGTTTCGCTTGCGACTTCTTCTTGCCTTTCTTCTTGGCGCCGCGCGGAGTAGACGCCTCGGGAGCATCTTCCGATGGGCGGCCCTGGGGCTGCTTGTCCTTTCGGAAGATAGCCTCGACCGCCTCCTGGCCAGAGGCGAACTTGGTGGCGATGTCCATCAGCTCGCTCGCCCTGGTGGGGGTCTTGCGACCCAACTTGCTCACCAGGTCGCGGCAGGTGGTGCCGGCAAGGAACGCGCCGATGACATCCGAGTCGGTGATGTTGGGCAGCTCGGTGCGCTGCTTCGAGAATCACCGGATGTAGTCCCGGAGAGACTCTCCCGGCTGCTGCCGGCAGCTTCGGAGGTCCCAGGAATTCCCGGGGCGCACATACGTGCCCTGGAAATTGCCGGCGAAGGCTTGGACCAGGTCATCCCAGTTGGAGATCTGCCCCGGAGGCAGGTGCTCCAACCAGGCGCGAGCGGTGTCGGAGAGGAACAGGGGGAGGTTGCGGATGATGAGGTTGTCGTCGTCCGTTCCACCCAGCTGGTAGGCCAGGCGGTAGTCCGCGAGCCACAATTCCGGTCTCGTTTCCCCCGAGTACTTTGTGATAGTAGTCGGGGGTCGGAACCGGGTCGGGAACGGTGCCCGCCGGATGGCCCGACTGAAGGCCTGTGGACCGGGTGGTTCGGGCAAGGGACTCCGATCCTCCCCGCTGTCGTAGCGTCCCCCACGCCTGGGGTGATAGCCTCGGCGCACCCTCTCGTCGAGGTGGGCCCGACGGTCGCGATGATGGTGCTCGTTGCCGAGGTGGCCCGGGGCCGCAGGCGCGGTGTTGCGCGTGCGCCCGGTGTAGACCGAGGCTTCCCGCATGAATCGGGAAGTCGCGGCATGAGGTTCCGAGGGGTATCCCTGCCTTCGGGAGGTAGAGCTCTCGGCCCGTCGGACCGCAGCGCCTTCCAGGAGATTCTTGAGCTCTCCCTGGATTCGCCGACCCTCGGTGGTTGATGGCTCCGGCATCGCGCGGAGAAGCATCGCTGCTGCAGCCAGGTTCTGACCGACCCCACTGGATGCGGGTGGCGGCCTGACCCTGACGTCGTTGGCGACGTGGAGCTGGAGACCCTGGGGCAGGTGACGTATTTCTCCGGCCGGGGGTTGGCCCGCCCATGCCTGCCCGACGTCCCGGCGGATCGGCTCAAGCGCTCCTGCTCCCTCGTCGAGCCTGGCCTGCGCCCTGCGGACTTGCTCGAGCTGTGGGTCGTGACCCCCCGCCAGAACGGGGACCACAGCTAGCTCCCACGGGATGTCAGCGCGAGGCACCGGCCTAGGGAGATCACCGTCCTCCGGCATGCCGAGATGATTGCCTTCGGAGGGACCCCCTAGATCGACGTGGAAACATTCGCGGCTTGGGCCGCAGTCCTCGTCGTCGAGGCTGCGGCTACCGTCGGAACAGTCGGAGAGGCAGTAGTCACATGCGGTCTTGAAGTCCTGCATGGCACTGGGGTTGCCAAGTCCAGAGAAATCCCAACATATGTTGGGGTCGTCGTCTTCCTCGGACCCGGAGGGCCCATAGGTCTAGACGTCCGTCAGCCGGTCCCAAGGCGACCGCGTGCGAAACCCCAGAGGGTTTGAACTCGCCTCTACGAGAGTGCCCGCCAAAGCAAGGTCGCTAGGCGGGTTGAGGCTAAATCCAAATGCCGTAGGATGGGAATCGGTCGGTACCTTTTGGTCGACGAACGGCGATGAAGTCACGTCAGGGACTGACTGCACCGTCATCTCAGGTACGAGGGTGACGCCCAGCAAGCCTTCCGCGAGCGTGCTGGCGTCGTCCGCTTGCTCGGGATTGGCGTGTCGCGGGGAGACGACGCTCGCCTTCGTCTCAAACGCGAGGTCGACGCCCGACGCGCCCCTCGTTGGGGCGCTAGGGACGTCGACTCGCTCGACAGCCGACGAGGCGCGGCCTCTCGCTTGGCCTTGGTTGCCCCGCCTACTCCGCCGTTGGCGGGGGAGAGGACGGGGCGAGCTCGAATGTTGTTCTTCCACCACACGGGGAAGACGTCGTCGATTCCGCCGCCGGCGGGCGGGCTGTCGGCCGCCATTGTCGTTGTCGCGCGGCGGTGGAAGGAGTATCATGTCGTAGCTGCCGTCGAAGGACATGAACCCAAGACTCCCGAAACGGAGCACCGTCCCGGGTTGGAGAGGTTGCTGGAGACTGCCCATCTGGAGCTTGACGAGAAGCTGTTCGTCAACACGCAGCAGGCCCCTACCTGGCGTGCCAACTGTCGGCGTTTCGAGACCGGGGGTCCCTCGGGCCGACGAGTGAGTGTCGCCGCGTGCCCCAGCCTAGATGGGTCGAGCGCGTGGGCGAGCGCGAAGGGGGGAAAGGAGCGAGGCGGCCGGAGACCGGCGTGAGAGAGGTGGGAATCCCGCGGCCTTCGTGTTCGTCCCGCGCCCAGGTCGGGTGCGCTTGTAGTAGGGGGTTACAAGCATCCACGCGGGAGAGGGAAGCGAGCGGCCCCAAGAGAGCGCCTGTCCTGTCCTCGTCCCCGCGCGACCAACCTTCTCTAAGAGGGCCCTGGTCCTTCCTTTTATAGGCGTAAGGAGAGGATCCAGGTGTACAATGGGGGTGTAGCGGGGGAGAGCTAGCGCCCTAAGTACATGCCGATGTGGTAGCCGGAGAGATTTTGGCACCCAGCTGGTGTGATGTCGTGGCCATCGGAGGAGCGACGGAGCCTGGCGGAGGGACAGCTATCGGAGCGGTTGAGTCCTTGCTGACGTCCTCCTGCTTCCGTAAGAGAGCTGAGAGCCGCCGTCGTCACAGAGCATGCGGGGTGCCATCATTGCCTATCTGGCGGAGCTAGCCAGATGGGACACCGGTCTTGTTCTCTGCGGCCCGAGTCAGCTCGAGGTAGGGTGATGATGGCGCTTCCTGTTGACGTGGCTGACCTGCGCCCTAGGTTGGGCGACGTGGAGGCTCCTCCGAAGCCGAGGTCGAGTCTGTCTTCCATGGCCGAGGCCGAGTCCGAGCCCCTGGGTCGGGCGAGGCGGAGGTCGTTCGGCAGAGGCCAGGGCGGAGTCCGAGCCCTGGGGTCGGGCGAAGCGGAGTTCGTCATCTTCTGGGGCTGAGCCTGAGTCCGAGCCCTGGGTTGGTCGGAGCGGAGTTCGCCGTCTTCCGGGACTTAGCCCGAGTCCGAGCCCTGGGTCGGGCGGAGCGGAGTTCGCCGTCTTCCGGGACTTAGCCCGAGTCCGAGCCCTGGGTCGGGCGGAGCGGAGTTTGCCGTCTTTCGGGACCTAGCCTGAGTCCGAGCCCTGGGTCGGGCGGAGCTTCCTATGGTGCCTTTGGCAGGGCCTGACTGCCTGTCAGTCTCACTCTGTCAAGTGGCACTGCAGTCGGAGTGGTGCAGGCGGCGCTGTCCTTCTGTCAGGCCGGTCAGTGGAGCGGTGAAGTGACGGCGGTCACTTCGGCTCTGCCGGAGGGCGCGCGTCAGGATAAAGGTGTCAGGTCACCTTTGCATTAAATGCTCCTGCGACTTGGTCGGTCGGTGCGGCGATTCAGTCAGGGTTGCTTCTTAGCGAAGGCAGGGCCTCGGGCGAGCCGGAAATATGTCCGCCGTTGGAGGGGGGGCCTCGGGCGAGACGGAAATCCTCCGGGGTCGGCTGCCCTTGTCCGAGGCTAGGCTCGGGCGAGGCATGATCGAGTCGCTCGAATGGACTGATCCCTGACTTAATCGCACCCATCAGGCCTTAGCAGCTTTATGCTGATGGGGGTTACCAGCTGAGAATTAGGAGTCTTGAGGGTACCCCTAATTATGGTCCCCGACAGGTGGTGTCAAGCTTGCATTGCATATTTAAATTCATGTATTGCATCTAGGACTTGTCTAACCCAGTTGAGATAACCGCCTACAAAGCGAGTGAAAAAGCTTAACTCGGGCTCAAACTTGACAAGTTCTAGCTTTTAAGCTTTTTAGTACTTAAATTCCCTTTATTGTGCAAATATTAGTTTTTGAGATATGCATGTATTACTGCACTTAGAGGGAGTATTCAACTCAATTCATATTTGAAACCCCTAGTGCACCTCTCAAATGCAAAATCTCATCATTTGCTTATTTTCCTAAAAACTACATAGCCTATGGCACAACAGTTTGAAAATTATGAGAAAATATGTGAGGGTGCCAATACCTGTCCCAGCAGGTGTTCTTTTGTGTGCTTATAAGTTAGAATTTGGTTTGGCGCAAAAATTCCTAAAAAATTTCAAAATGCCCTCTATCCAGGCTCACCGGACAGTTCGGTGTGCATCGGACACTGCACTGTGCAATATCTGGTGCACCGACTTTGGCCTCGGGTGGATCTGCCACTATGTGGCATGTCCGGTGTGCACCGGAGAGTGAACAATCACTGTCCGGCTGCCCATAACCGGTTTTTAAAAATCTTCTCTTGCCCGAGCCCATGCCCAGGCACCGCACTCTACAACCCCGACACTACAAGAGGTACAGTGATTTTCGGCGGCCTTAGGCTTATTTTCAGCGGTTCCTGACCGCCAGAAAAAATTAGCCGAAAATAAGGCTATATTTTTGACGGCCAGGGTCTAGCCGCCGAAAATAGGTTATTTTCGGCGACCATCAGACAACAACCAAAAATTAAATGTTATTTTCGGCGGCCATTTGACAGCCGCCGAACATTAACAGATGCCGAAAATAGTATTTATTATTTTCGGCGGCCAGGGAGGCCACCGAAAATTAACAATTTCTGAGCAAAAATTTTTTAAAAAAATGCAAAAAATAACAGCAAATTCATCAACAATATACACAACATAAAATGACAGTCCATACAATATCCACAATACAGATACATTAAATACACAATTCACAAATAGTCCACAACATAAAATTTGGAGTCCATACAAACATAAAGTACACAAATAGTCCATACAAACATAAAGTCCACAAATAGTCCATTACAACGCACAATTCGGCACAAAGCTAACTCCACATATCGGGGTTGTTGGAGTTGTGTCCACTACCTCCAGAAGCGAAAACTCGTTGACGAAGTCATGTAACGGGTTTGAATTCTAAAGAAAAAAGAAGACATTAATAACGTCATTGGTTACATGTATGACCACTTTTCAAACAAATTGTTTCTCAAACTAACCTCTCCTAGAGTAGCTCCCTCCCCTACATAAGCTCCTCCTGGTGCTGGTATGATGGGTGGTGGCGTGTTGTGGCCCATGACACCTACAAAATCAAGTTTAGTAAAGATTTGAAAGGTTGATACAAATGACAAGTCTTAACTAAATTGAAGCACCTGAGGTGGAGGTGGCAGAACATGTAATCCCCACTGAGGCATCGGCGGCTGAAATTGAGGGAAAACAAATGGTTGCTGTTGTGCCTGCTGTGGAAACCAAGACTATTGCAAATATAATATATTAGTTATAGAACCAATATCGAGCGTGTTGAGAATAAATAAGACACTCACGTTCATTGCTTGTTGCGTCTGTGCGTTGTAAGCAACCATGTACTCTGATTGCTGTTGGAGGAATGTCATTTGTTGTTGCCGCAGCTATTCACGAAACTTTTCTTGCTGCTCCCTCATAGCGTTCTCCATGCTAGATATAGAGCGTCGACTATGGCTGCTACTACCATAGCCCGCCTGCGACGAAGAGCCGCCACGAGAACGCAACTCCGTCGAATCGATCACACCGGTAAACATAGAATATCTTGAAAACAAGAAAATTAGCTATTTGGTGATAGTTCCAATATTATTGAAAAAATTCACAAGTTAATACCGTCCATGCGCCTTTCGTCCAATAGAATGCACAACTTCAGCGTCGATGGTAGGCGCTCCTCACCAATCGTAGTCTTCTCCATACTTCCTAACCATCTCCTGCCCGTATGTCTCCTGCAATACAATATGAAGGTTCAGCACACATGTAATTTATAGCTATATGGCAAGAAAACATTAATCCTAACAACAACTAACCATACGCTCAACGACCGCTTGACTACACAGCTCATCGGAGATTTCACTGTTTTTCGCTCTATGCCCTCTCCTATAAACATCGATTGGGCTCGGGACAACTCCAATTTGAGCCTCCTGCAAATATATGAGTTTAATTTGGTTTCATTTCTGAGTAAAACAGAATACTACATACTCACCATTCGCTTCGCCAACCGAATGTGTCCATCAGCCCCATAGATATGGTTGACTACGACCTCATCATCGTCCTCGTCCTGCTGATGGCGCTGCCTATGTAGATTCCTGTTATACTTCTCAATCCACTCGGGCGAAGCCCATATCTCACACAAAGCCTTGTAAGCCTGCGGCCGGTGTTCCATCCATGAAAGAGTTACCTGTATATAAAGCGTTAGCTCAAAATTACATTCACATCTGAATGAGCTGCTAAATTAGATTTTTACCTCCATGTACTGGTCTACAATCAAGTAGACATCTGAATATTGTCGAAAGTTGTTGATAGAATGACCTCGGCGCTTCATGTACGTGTTCACAACCTGTAGACGAGCATTGGAAAATGCATCCATGCACAACTTCTTCGCATTTTTCTCTAATACTCGGTCTGCATGCTCTTGAGCCTCAGGTTCCACACGATAGCGTCTCTGTCCAACATCGAAAATAAAATTAGTTCGAAAACAACTAATAAATGTTAGTTTGAAACATTACTCTTACCCAAAAGTCATGCTTGACGGCGCCTTGAGCTGTTCCATATGTAGCATGTGGAGCTAGTGCGAAGTGCGACCAGCTAGTGCAAGGAACCACCACACCTTTCGGGTCGGTGACAATTCCTGGATTATGTAGACGACAGAGGTTACCTAAGACTTGATTAACCTGTCTATGGTGACCTCGACCGTCGAATGAAGTGTCATCCCATTGGTTGCATGACAAAAAAACAAGGAAGTCATGTCATATATATAGTGTACAATAAACAAATAAGTAAGAACAAAGTGGCCAAATGTGAGTACCTATCACCAACCGGGATGATCAGTACCCGAGCTTCAGATTGTGCAGGCGCTGATGGAGGTAGGACAAAGTGGCCCTTCCGAGTACCCCTTCGTCGGACGATAGGAGCCTCGGTGGTATCGTCATCCGCCTCAGCATCTATGCCCACCTCCTCCTCCTCCTCATGGGCCTGCACCTCCTCCTCCTCATGGGCCTGCTCTTCCTCCTCATGGTGTTGCACCTCCTCCTCGTCCTATTCTTCCTATGGACATGAAATAGAGACATGTAAGACACATTTATATATAAGTGACTGACAAATAAGATCAATTACATAAACATTTACAACGGTACTCCGTTGTAGAGCGATAGGTGTATCACGTAGTTCTGGTCAGGCGTGTCTCAGCAACGCCTCCTGTCTGCTCTGGCTAGAAGAACTCTGTTGGAAAAGGGAACGTGCACCAGGGAGTATCCTGCTAGCCGCATTAAGAAACACTCTAGCAGTGCGCTTTGTTTTCCTACCACTCATCCTGTTCAATAGAAAAACATTAAAGGTATTAGCTCCATAAAATTAAGTGAATTAATAAAAAATCAAATAATACATCACATAAAATGAAATTATGCATTACACATCAAAATTCATCGGAATCACGATCAAGGAGTCTTCTTCGATCCAAAGCTCGCAACGTTGCTTTTTTGTTCCTTGGATTTCGTTTTCGTTTCGGTGCAACACACTCATCAGCAGTGACATTGTTACGGTCTCTGACTAGCGAGTTCAGTGCAACACCCTCATCAATAGTAAAAGTGGTTGGCAATTCTTCTTCTTGATAAACATCATCGGCCTGTTTGTCTTCGAATTGATAACCAGCAGTGCAAGGAGTATGTAAACGTTCCCTTACCGTTGTCATTGAGCACTTGGGATGGTCGGTCACAAAGCATTGCTAGATCTCTTCGAGCTTTCAGATTGTCCTTTGTTTTTTCAAAATGCATGCAGGTGTGTATGAGGGCTTCAGCAACATTACTTTCTTGGTGCATGACATCAATGTTGTGCACAAGAATCAATGACGACATATATGGGAGCTCCCAGAGACCACATATATGTGTCCAGTTGTGGTCCACTCTGAATCCTTCATACTTGTCCCCCTTTTCATTTAGGACAAGGTTGTTCAGCTGAGCACATATTTCTGCTGCGTTAAGACGTTTGGGCGGTCCTTTGGTGACCACAGTGTTCTTTATAAAGTTTTTCTTATCGCTCCTAAAGGGGTGTTTCCTGGGCAACCAGCGTCGATGACAATTGAAGTAAGTGATCTTTCCATCATGAGCAAGACGGAAGCAATCTGTATCTGAACCGCAATATGGACATGTCAATCTACCATGTGTACTCCAACCGGTAAAAATAGCATACGCCATGAAGTCATACACCAACCACAAATACGCAACTCGAAGTTTGAATATCTGTTTTGTAAAAACATCGTATGCTTCAACACCTTTCCAAAGCTCCTTCAACTCTTCAATCAAGGGTTTTAACATGACATTGAGGTTCTTTCCAGGATAGTCTGGGCCAGGAATGATTAAGCAAAGAAATATAAATTCATATTTCATACAAAGAGAAGGTGGAAGGTTGTATGGAATAACAAAGACGGGCCAACATGAGTATGATGATGCCATTTGACCAAAAGGTGTGAAGCAATCGATCGCGTGGCCGATTCGAACATTCCTCCGATCAGCTGCAAAGTCGGGATCAAACGTGTCGAGAGCCTTCTATGCATCCCCGTCTGAAGGGTGCACGATTAGGTCATCGTTATCACGGACACCTTCTTTGTGCCATCGCATGTGCATAGCGGTTTTTTTAGATAGAAACATCTGTTTCACTCGAGGAGTTAGTGGCAAGTAGCGGAGCTGCTTATGTGCAACATCTGTCATCACCTTCTCACCCTCATCATTAACAACTTCCACAAATCTAAATTGTCCACATTTCATACATTTTTTCTCTTCCACATGCTCCTTCATGAAAAGCATACAATTATTTTTGCACACATCAATCTTCTCATAATCCATACCGAGACCTTTGATAATTGTCTTTGAATGGTATATGTCTTTAGACAACTTATTGGGCTCTGGGAGCACATCTCCTAATAACTTTAAAATCTCATTGTAACAATTGTTCGAGAAAAAGTACTTGGACTTAATGGCCATGAGCCGAGTCACAAAAGCGAGTATACTCACATCTGTGTGTTCATGCAACGGCTCTTCAGAGTCTTTTAGTAGTTTGAAAAATCTGGAAACCTCTGGTGTGGCAGGATCCTCGGAGCTTAGGTTTAATTCTGGACGTAGCGAATCCCTGGTCGCCGAAAATAACAACGGCCGACGAAAATGGTGTACAGTGCTGTTGTGCTCCTCCTCTCCTACATTCCGGTTGGGTACTACCTCACCATGATGTTCCCACACCTCATATCCGGGCATAAATCCAAACTGACAAAGATCTAAGCTAACTCTTTCCTTATTAAGAAATATACTATTTTCGTGCCGCCTACAAGGGCATCTAACAGTGCCGGTTAATGACAAGGAGAATATGTGGTCCACAAAATCTTTGGTCTTGGCTACCCAATCATCAGAATGGCGTCCATTTCTACTCCAGCCATTGTACATCCATGCACGATCTTCTGCCATGCCTGAGACTATTAAACCGAACCATATCGTGAAAACATTATTCAACTTCGTCAAGTGTTTCGGTCCTACATGTATAGGCAAGGATAGGTTCTAAACCCACAGCAAGCTAGCAGGACCCAAAAAAATTCGGCAGCATAACCTCGCTGCCACTAAACAATATATTATTTATATATAAAACAAACAATGATATACTATTAATCAAATCAAACTAACTACCACATACCATAATAATGAGACTATTCTACGTAGAAATATAATGTACTTGGAAACTAATAATATAATAGTACCACATATTAATATAAAATTAATGCCACAAATACAATATGCCCCTAATATATTAATGAAATCAAACTAAACAATAATAATAATCACACACACTAATCAAACAAACTTAATTACAATTATATACTAATTTCGGTGGCAATTAAATAACGACAGCCGAAAATATGAAATAAAATACACAAAAAATTAATTTAACCTCTTGGCGGTCTTGGCGGGCCGGGGGAGGAGCGAGGGCGACGGGAGACGGCGAATCCGGCGTGGGCGTCGCGGCCGTACGGTGTGGCGGGTCGCCGGAGAGCGCGGCGGCCCGTGCTGGCGCGGCGGCAGCGCTAGGGGCGCGACCCGCCAACCGGAGTGGCGTGGCGTCTCGGGGCCAGGGCTGGCGCGGCGGCGTGGCGGGCTGGGGCTGGGGCGAGGCTCGGTGCGTGGCGTGGAGAAGAAAACGGCACGGCGGCGGGCAGAAGCAGAAATGAACGAAGAAGAAGTCTCCCTCGTGCTTAAATTACCTAATTTTTGGCGGCCGAGTTCTAGACGGCCGAAAATAACACATTATTTTCGGCGGTTGTGTCAGTAGCCGCCGAAAACAGGCTTATTTTCGGCGGCTCGTAACTACCGCCGAAAATACCACATTATTTTCGGCGGCCTAGCCCTGGTCGTCGAAAATATCAGAGGCCACCGAAAATGTTAAACAATGTTGTTGTGCGACGTCTTTCTGCTCTCTGCGCCAGGAACCACCTTCACCGCCGCCGCTTTGCTTCTAAACGGCGGCCACCTTCGGTGACCTGCTCAACCCCGAGCTCTTGCCTCTCCTCCTCACTAGTGAGCCTCACCTCTTCCTTTTCTAGCCGTTTTTGTCTCTCTTCTCTGTCTCTCTAGTGAACCTCTCACACCCCTAAGACAAATCCTATGAAATCTGTGAAATCCAATGAATCATGTGAAATGTGTCCTCTCCCCTTGGGAGGTTTTGCACCTTAAATTAGCCATTTCACTCTCTTTTTAAAACCCCGCATGCCAAGTGCTCGGTGAAATGCCCAAACTAGCCAAATAAGCTCAAATCGACCCCCTTTTTCCAGCACACACTAGCCACTACCAGTACCTCTCATGCAAGATCTCATACCCATCCAATATTCCAGACTTTATTTGTGCATCCAATTCACTTTTTGATGAACCTTTTGGAGTCGAGTGTCAAATATAGTTTCCCTCAGCCAAATTTCGAACCAAGCACTTCATGCACTTATTCACATGCCTAGCTATGTGGCAGCGAAGTCTTTGCTCATATTCATGTTAAATCGTGTGCCATTTTCAATTCCAAACATTCTATGTGCCAATTCAAAACTCAAACATGTTTTCGCGCCTTTTGACCTCAGCCTTCTCAATTCTCATGCTAATCTCTCAGAATTCATGTATTCTCTCTTTGTGTATGTATTTACTCACATTTCATAAATTTCTGACTATTTGACTAATATGTGCTCACCTCTTCTGTCATTTCAGTGTGACTGTGTGTCCGCTCGCGAGACTTCTCTCCTGCTTGGCTTTTCTCTCAAGAGACATGCCCAGGTAGTGAATCTTTTCTATTTCTATACCTATCTACTGCTTTACTGCTCTTGCTTATCTTCTCTAATTCTCGTGCAGCGTGTCAGTGGTTAGTGGGCAGTTTTAGCAGTCAGGATGGTGCGGACGAAGAATGTCACCCCATAAGGGGAGGAGCTAACTAGGATCCTCCTCGCTCGTTCAGACAGGATAAGGGCAAGGATGTTTACCTTGAGCAGCAGAGAGGAAAGAAAAAGAGGAAGTTGGACAGTGCTACTTGAGCAACAGTAGCAGTAGCAGGTGATAGAGCAGAGTAGAGAGGACATTTCAGAATTGCTTCTGACCAGATTGCTTTCTGGGTCTGTCGCCTCTCGTCTCGGACTCGCTCCACTCCTGCTCGGTTTAACCCCTCAGCCCCAGTCACCACTACCACTCCACCTTCCTCAACTACGTCATCTTTCGACAATCCTGAGCCTACCACCACACCTGCTACGCTTATAGCCTCCACCACACCTGCTTCCACCGCTCCCACTCCTTCTACCACTCCACCAGCTCCAACACCACATTTCTGAGAGTGGGACAAGAATGAGGTGCGACCACTTGTTGAGGACCCTCGCCTGTTTGACCTTCAAAGGGCCACTGTTGCCAGAGTTCGTCGGTTTCATCATGTACCAGTGGTGTCTTGGCTACCAGCTCAGCAAGATCCTGCCGCAGCTCCTCTCTTCAGTACCTAGACCCAGGAGTCTTTCTACCAAGCTTAGCTAATAGCGCGGATTGCTTTGAGAGCTCATCGTCGCCTTGATCTGACGCCTTTCGCCAGCAGTCGGTTCAGAGATTGAGGGCCACATAACCTATTTGCCAGGTCTATACTCTCTGTTGACCTTTGGTGGCCGGTACATTAAGGAGTGGGTCAGAGTGTTCTATGCCACAGTTTGGATTGACCCTAATAACTAGTGGATGTGGTTCCTTCAGCACACAGGTGTTCCAGTGCCTCAAGTACATTCAGCTCCACCACTAACTCTATAGACTTTCGTAGTGCCAGCGATCCAGTCTGAACCTCAGCTCCACTCCTTTGGTCCGACCTTCTCTCTGCTCTGGGTGGTCACCCTGGACTTGTCGACTTAGGTCGTCGGAGCTATCAGTGCCTAGCCTCCAGTGCCACCAGTTTCAGTAGTTGCTACTCCAGTCGTGCCCGTCTCTATTACAGCTCAGGCACCGCAGCCAGCATCAGAGTCAGCACCAGCTCTAGCCTCTACTGCAAATCCTGGATTCGAGACTGACTCTAATCCCCTTCCTGCTCGCCCTCGCCCTGATGCGCCTGCACCTCTTCCTTCTACTTCTAGTCTCTAGGTTAGGGTGACCCTTTTGGTGCTTGCTATCAAAGGGGGAGATATGAGAGTTGTGAGAGTTAGGGGAGTTACTCGAGAGATTCATGATCTTTTTTGTAATATATGCATGATACTCTTTGTTGTGACTCTTCATTTTTGTATGCTTATGCCTCACAATCTCGATGACATGCTCTCAGGATCTTTTGATGACTGTGTGTGTTTATGTTTTCACTTATTTTGTTCACCAGTCATGCGGTTCTTGTTCATGGTTTTCACTCACACTTTTGTGAACAAGATTCTTATGTTATGTATGTGCTTATACTTCCAATATTCTTACATGACTTTTCTCTATCAACTTGTTGAGTATCACTAACTATCTTCTAATGTTTACAGAAAATAAACAAAATACTCTCACACTCTTGTAGGGTTGTCATCAATCACAAAAAAGGGGGAGATTGAAAGCATTTAGGCCCTAGTTAGTTTTAGTGATTAATGACAACATAAGATTACATGTGATTAACGTGTGTTTAGCAGAGCAAATGGTAAGTTAGGTCACATTGCAGGGAGTTGCGCTACAACAGTGAAAACAATCTCTCAGATGAGAACTTGAAGCGATGGCTGAAAAGGCGAATCAAAAGATGAAGGACTTCATATCCTAAGTGTCAAAGGAGTTGTGGACACTTGATATAGAGTTAGGGCTTCTATTTTTATTTTAGCCATACTATAAAGAGGGGTTGTAGATGAGTAGTTTGACCAAGAGAAATCTAGTGTAGTGTCGGTGCATGTTTACACTCACAACTAGTGTTAGGTGTCACTTTAGAACTCATTCACAAGTTAGAATCGAAAACGGTTTACAAAAACCTAAGAAAAGAAAAAGGGATTGCTGATCTAGGGGCACCGGACTATCCGATGCTCCCCTGGCAGTGGGCCTGAGAGCGCCCGAGAGCAAGCCCTGGCTACAGGAAAAAGCCGAGAGCGCACAGTTCATGAAGTTGATTTTTAGCGTGACACCAGATTGTCCGGTGCGAGATCAGAGCAACGGCTAGTTGTCAGAACTAGTCGTTGGAAGCGCACCGGACTGTCCGGTGCGCCCATGTTCAGCATCCTACAGTAACGGCTAGTTTTGTTTGGTGGGTATATTTATACCCCCTCCACCAGACATTATGAGTGTCTTGCTGCCCCAACCACATTGTATTCATTGCTAGAGCATTGCAAGTCCACAAAGCATAGTGAGGTGATTAGCAAAATCATAATCTCATGTTAGGACCTCATTAGTGTGCATGAGAGCCACCTAGAGCACACACCACATGCATTAGGCTTCGCTTGGTCAAGTGAAGGTCTATGGCTTATTACTCTTGGTGATCAGCATCACCTAGACAGCTCGATGGTGATTAGAGTTCGATGATCACCCCGGAGGATTTGTCGGTGACCCGACTCGACGATTGTACACGACCGTGAGGGTTCCGCCGCGGTGGAGAGGCAAAGGATCATCTCATAGTGAGCACTTGGTTCTTGTGAGGACCAAGGGAGAGCGATACCCTTGCGTGGTTGCTCCAACGAGGACTAGTGAATAGTGAGGATTCTTCGATACATCGGGAAAAATTGGAGGAGTCTTCTTCTCCCTACTTTACTTTTCGCATTTACTTTGAGCATTTTACTTTGTGTATTTGCTTAGTTAGTATTTAAAATAATGACTTAGGGTTTTTCTCTATTTCATAACTTTTACTTATTGCTAGTAGTTTGGGTGAAGTTGGGCTCATGCTTAGGGTTTAACCTTTTGTTAGAATTTTAGAAAAATCTTGGGCATCTGATTCTTTCATCATGCACATATATACCACCATATTTATTGTCATGCACATATATACTAAGGAGTTAATGCATTTGTTTTTACATGGTTTGCCCCTACTGATTATGGATTGCATAAACTTGTATCTCATCAATGCCCAAAGTACTCAATAGGAACGATTGTTAGGGGAGAAACTAGAACATAAATAGTTTGAAATTAAACTTATATAAAGATGGAGGTAGTTACAATAAAATATGACTTGTTTATTTTTTTTTCCACATTACTAAATGAGGCATAACACAGTGACCAACAGCAGTGAGGAGGATGAGGCAAAGGAGTGGGTCGCCTAGGTAGAGCCCAAGGTGCTCATCACCTTCGTCTCGCTGTCGTGGGGCGGCATTGGTTTGAAGCGCATCCAATTCAGGTGAGGTCTCGCTCTCATTTCTAATGCATTACATTTGATTTTTTATTAAATTCATACATGTTCCATTATTTTTATGCTCCTCTCTTTTATTTGTTTGATTTGATCATTCTTTGATATAGCCATATTGTTGGTCACTTGTTCTCAATTACTATACACAATAGAAAACAAGGCAACACAATATTAAAAAGATAATTGACCTTCATCCTTAGATAAATATCCCTTCGGGATATTACCTTCGAGGACGAAGGTAGAATGAACTATATCTCAATATATAGGAGTAAATATACAAAGGAACATAGAGAGGTTGATGCTAACTCATCTTCAATATATTAACATTTCATTTTCCCTCCTCATATCATGAATTTACAATCGTACCTTCGACTTTACAAGATGAGTTAGAACGAAGGTGCTCTAGGGAAAAGATTACAAGAGGTACGTATCCAGCCCTCCAAAAAAGGTAATTTATGCAGGGTACTGTTTATCTATTTAGGGGAACGTACAACTTCGTATAAAATTACACATATGCCCACAGGAACAGTACATAGTATTTACAAATAACGTGAGGGCAATATTGTCTTTGACATTTAGCATTCAGGATAATACATTCTCCCGCTACCATGCCCTTGTGCTGTTATGACGAAGCTAGCCTTCTTCATCCTTCGCCACGTTCTGCATCGAAGGTATTTCGTCGCCGAAGCTCTTGCAACACTTCATATTGACAACCAATGGTTAAACGTGGTTTTGAGGACCTTCGACAGACAAAGACCTCCAACACATATCTTCATTGCTTTGGTGTTGACCATGTCCCCCAATCCAGTTGCTGGACCTTTCTAGCTTAAAAGGCTTTGCTTTGAAGAAGGTTAGTTTAGTTGTTTCTTGTGAGGAACTGAGGTCAGTTACCATTTGCAATATTTCTGGAATTCTGGTATTGTTGTGCACATAATTGTTTTACATTTTACAACACTTAAGTTTGCATACCTGCATAAGTGACTTTTTGGTGGCATCATAAGTTAATGACAATTTTTGTAAAGGAAACTGAGAAAAACATGTGTCTACAACTGGCAAGGCATCTAAAAGTGATTTATTCAGATTTTATTAAGAAACCTTCACATGGTGATATTTCCTGGATTATTTGACAGTAACATAAACCGAGCATGAAACATTTCACTATGTTGTGTTAACATGTGAAGTGAAAGTTAAACTGGAATGAAGGTTCATGCTTCTCCTCACTCGTACAGGTTGACAAGGTAAATGATGAGATTGGTGCTGTTGTGGAGCCAGTCATCGAGGAGCTTGAAAAAGAACTCAATCAGAATACAATGTCTGACGGAGTTAACACAGAGAATTGATCAACATCATGTTAGGGGTGCTCCTCATTTGTACATGGTGTTTGTACTAATGATTTTCTGTTCTCTGCTCTTTGGAAAAACTGCTTGTAAATATGTATGGTAACTGTACTTGCAACCCATAGTGATCATAGTAAGCATGGAGATTGTGTGTTGGATGCTCGTAGATTGTACTAGGCTATTTTTTGGTCAATGCCTTATTAAGCTCTTTTCTTATTTTCTAGCTCTCTCTTCACTCTGAATGTTCTTCAAACAGCAACAAGCAAGATGTGCCTAGACGCACCATACCAAACCCTTTCAGTCTACAAACAGAGGTCCGTGAGATGTGATTCTTCTTTGAGCCACAACATTTCTCATCATGCGTATGCAACAGAATAGTTGTGCATCCCTTGTTTCAGGAAAGAGGCCAGTTAAAAGAGAGGCAACTAGAAGCACATCTCTTACAAAAGATGGAGGAGGAAAAGGCCAAGGTTCACAAAGCTAGTCCTTACCCATACACCACAGACTATCCGATGGTATGTGAAAATTTTACTCTGAATGTTTTTAGTTGGCACCATATCTTGGTTCATCCTGTCTAAACATACTCCTTGTTTAGATGTCGCTTAAGACTGAACCGAAGCATTGTACGAGACCAGAAGGCTTTCAACTAGAGAGCTTGGTGAGGCATGAATTCGAGCAGCAAAAGCCGACGGAAGAAAGGTGGAGAATAGAGAGGGAAGAAGCTTAGAGAAGAATCATCAAAGCTCAACCTGTACTGAAAGAGTGAGTAACACATGCATCCATTTCTCGTAAGAATTCATCCTTGTCACCTTAAAAGATATGTGGCATGTTGTAGGAATTAGTTCCTTTGGTACCTTGTGTAGATCAGATCGACTCCTTGTTTGACTGATTTATACACTTGTCTATTTTTTCTAAACTTTGTATGCTTTTGAAGCTTGTGTTTATGTACTACACAAGGTAATTGATTCATTTACATAGTAAGTAGTTTTGCTACTATGTGTTAATATGTGTATGTTATGTTTGTTCATTGACACTAATTATTTAGATGGGTGTCCTAACTTATGAATTTTGCTACTGTATTCAGGTCCAAGTTCGTTATTGAAGTTAACTTTTCAAAGGAGCAGGTGAACTATCATGGTGTAATTTTGCTGGGAGGAACTCTTGAACTTAAATCTTTTTGATATCACTAGACTTCATCAACCATGGTGGGGCTTGTTAATGTCATGCAGCCGTATCAAATACTTGTGTGTTGTGCTTTTGTAGCGCTAAGAAGTCTGCAACTATTGGTTGGTCAAAAGTGATTGATGATTTTGCTATAAACTACTTGTACACAGATTTTACATATTATAGTGATGCTTATTGTTCTATATATATGTTTTATACTATTTTTTAACTCCTATTGTAATACACGGTCACATACCTATTTAGTCTGATAGTGAGCCGTAGAAAAATTCCTGAAGTGATAAACCAGAGATTCCATAGACTATCAGTGTCACTAGAACTCCTATCATCATTTTCTGCTAGTTGCTTCAGGAAGCAGTAGAGCACCGCTAGTAAAGGTAAAGCCACTGCAATCGAAACCAGATATATGGATGTAGAATGTCAAGTGAATACAAGCAAATGGATAACCAAATCGAAACTAGTGTAGTTACACGACATAATGCAACACCTGCTACCGCAAGGCATGTGAACTATTGGTAGGGCTAGACAAAATGCTCGTGACTCGTCGGCTCGCTCAGTTCTTGGTCAGCTCTGTTCGGTTTCGATCGGTTTGTTTGAAGTTTTTAACGAGCTGAGCTGACATCCTAATTCGGTTTGTTAACGAGCCAGCTCGGGAGATAAATAAGCTATCACATATAAGCAAAACGAAACTATATACATATTATTTACGTAATAATTGATGAACATGTTGTATATATGTGTAGTCTATGGTCTATAAGTTAAACTAATGATTGATGAACTGTGTCTATGTGTTAAATTGGTTTATATAAATATAATTGTGAGTTAAACTGATGAATATATGTGTGAATTGTGAATTGGTGAGTGGTGATCTGTGTTAATTTGGTGTTACATTGATGTTATCTATGAAATTATGAGTATAATTAATATTTTCTATTGTTAAATTAATTTAAAATTAACTAGAAATTGATATCACTGAAGTTACCTTTTCAAAAGAGCAGGTGAACTATCATTGTACAATTTTGCTATAAGAGAAACTCTTGAACTTTTAAATCTTTTTCATATCACTTGACTTCATCAATCATGGTGGGGCCTGTTACTGTCATGCAGAATCGCAGATGCTGTAAGGTCTCTTGGTCTCAGGGAAAATCTGTTTTGCTCCCTTTGCGAATGTACCGGCTGAACCGTATCAAATACTTGTGTGTTGTGCTTTTGTAGCGCTAATAAGTCTATAAATGTTGGTTGGTCAAGGGTGATTGACGATTTTCATATAAACTACTTACACAATGATTTAGCATATCATAATGATGTTTGTTGTTCTATATATGTTTTATATTAATTTTTAACTCTCGTGATAACGCATGGACATATACCTATTTAGTCTGATGATGATAGTGAGCCATAGAAAATTCCTCAAGTGATAAACCAGAGATTCCATAGACTATCAGTGTCACTAGAAGTCTAGAACTAGCATCATCATTTTCTGCTAGTTGCTTCAGGAAGCAGTAGACCACCGCTAGTAAAGGTATAGCCACTACAATCGAAACCGGATGGGTGTAGAATGTCAAGTGAATACGAGCAAATGGATAACCAAATTGAAACTAGAGAAGTTACATCATAATCCAACACCTGCTGCCACAAGCATGTGAACTATTGGTAGGACTAGACCACGTGACTGTCACTCGCTCGGTTCGTGATCAGCTCGATTCAAATTTAGATTGGTTTATTTAAGAAAAATTAACAAACTAAGTTAATATATTAGCTCGGTTCGTTAACGAGACAGCTTGCGAGCTAAACAAGCTATCATATATCAGAAAAACAAAACTATATGCATATTATTTACATAACAATTGATGAACATATTGTATATATGTGTGGTCTATGATCTATAAGTTAAACTAATGATTGATAAAATGTGTCTATGTGTTAAATTGGTCTATTCGAATATAACTGTGAGTTAAACGAATGAACAAGTGTGTGAATTAGTGATTGATGAGCTGTATTAATTTGGTGTTATATTAATGTGATCTATGAAACTATGAGTATAATTACTATTTTCCAATATTAAATTAGTTTAAAATTAACTAGAAATTAATATATATTGTTTTTTCTGCTCTAGCTCGAACTTGTAAACGAGCCGAATCAAGTTAACTCTAAGGCTTTTAGCTTAAGAGTCTAGCCAACTCTTAGAGCTGGGTTCGATATCCAGGAAGCAAAGGAGACCAGAGCAATCAGGACGTTCATGGAGAGTAGACTTTGAAAAGGTGAATCTTTAACATATTCAAACATGCCTTTTCCTTTTAATTTAGTTTATTGCAAACTGCATATTCAGAATCGACCGTTTTTGGCTAGCAGCCATTTTCACTCACTCGGATTACTTGCATGAAATTGTATCACAATTTACACGAGGTGCGCGTTTTCTAGGTGACACGGACACACACACGACCAGAATTCAGACGTACCCGCCATTTGCGGCATGGTTTAACACTGCACCGTACACTCTGCCACTCATCGCCTCAGACTCATCAGAGCTTGCTGGAGACGGCGATGGACCTGGGCTTGGGCCGGGCCGGGGCGACTTCCTTGGGCACAACGACGGTGAGAACCCCGTTCTCCAAGCCGGCCCTGATCCCGTCCACGCGCACGTTCTCCGGCAGCGCCACGGCCCGCGCGAACTCCGGCTTGCCGCGCTCCGCCACGTGCCACACCGTCCCCTCCTCCTCGTCCTCCTTCCCCTTCTCCTTGGCCGCGGGCGGGGCGCCCCTGATGGTGAGCACTTTGCCCTCGTCGACCTGGACCTTGACGTCGTCCTTGCCGAGTCCCGGCACGTTGACGCGCAGCACGTGGGAGGACGGGGTCTCCACCCAGTCCATGGCCGCCGCCGCGGCGGAGGACCAGTCGACGGCATGGAAGGGGCGCGCGTGGAAGAGGCGGCGGAACGGGCTCCCGAAGAAGAAGTCCGACATTGGAGTTGAACAAGGTTTGGGGCGAAGAAAGCTTTGGCTTGGACCGGAGCTGGATCGATGGAATGGGAATTGCAGGAGGTTTTCTTCCTCTTTTTTTTTTTTACCCTGGCCTGGCGGCGAATTGGGGAAGACGGCGGGAACAATGTCGGATGGAGGGGGCCGCCGGCCGGTTTATGATGACCACGTGATACGTCCGCCGGCCGTCACTGGATGGTTCCAGAACCAGATAGCGAGACATGGAGAATGACGTAGATGGATGGTTTGAGAAGCCTGTGGAATGCAGTTGCATATCTGAGATATGATTATTATATGAATAAACCCTTGTTTCCCTGAGTCCCCGATACGATATAGCTCCTTCTATAAAATAATTACTCTCTTCATTTCTTTTTATTTGTTATTACACTATTCAGCGACATTAAAACAAAACAGAGAGAGTACTATTTAGCACTAACGAAAAATTCTTTTGATTTTGAGAATAGAAAAAAAATGAAAGCCTGCGGAGCCATGAGGACATGAGGTGGATAAACCAACGGAGCCTCTACGGTAGCCAACTATTTAGGCAAGTTTGGTAACCACATTTTTTTCAAAAAATTTCTATTTTTCGGAGAGGGAATTCTCCGGCCGGGTGACGGAGTGCACCCGCTCTAAATTCTAAGACGAGGAAAAGGCTTAAACGTTTTGTTTGTTGGTAGATAAATGATGAACTCAAAAACACGCGAGGATTTAGAGTGATTCAGGCCGTCGATCGGCCGGAGAATTCCCTCTCGGACAGAAGGGTTATATTGTTGCTGACTTCTGTATATTTACTCACTTCCTCTTACCTATCTAGGGTGAGGAAGGCGCTCGTACGTCTTTGTTGAATGTCCTCGGAACCGACGATTTTCAACTGCTTCCAGTTTCATTTTAGAAACAACGAATCAGGCTTTGTCACTATAGCTTCGTCTTGACGAATAGTGGGAGAAGCAACAACTTCATTGTAACAGCTCCGACGAAGCGTCTTGCCGTGACTTTGAGATGGTCTCGTGGCGCAGATACAAATGAAGGTGAAATAGGCGTGCGTAACATGTCTTGTGAAGAAACAATTATGGTCCACACTGATCAATTATGGTCCACATTGTAACTGCTAGAGGCTCATCCGAGGCCGCTATCGGAAGAACCATATAGGCCCTGTTTATTTCGGCTTCTGGGAGCTTTTGGCCACCAAAAGCTGTTGCGGACTGCCAAACGATCAGCTTTTCAGCTAGCTTCTACAAAATTCGTTGGGGGCAAAAAACATCCAAAATCAATATAAACACATAATCGGTTGAGTCGTTGTAATAGTAGGAATTCATCACTTTCTAAATTCTGAGCCCTATGAACAACTTTATCTTCCTCCGCATGTAATCGTAATGATACTCAGATTCTCCTCACAGCCAGATTTTCAGAAAAGCTAGTCAGAAAAAAGCTAAACCAAACAAGCCCATAGTCATTGCTCCTATAACATCCACTCAAGAGTACAAGTTTGTTATCACGTCTTGTGACAATGGATGACGATTTCTGCTTTCTTGTTTTGCGTATTTATTATAAATCCGAAAATATGAAATAAAATACGAAAAAAAATTAACCTTTTGGTGGGAGGAGAGCTTGACGGCTGTCGGGCGGCGCGACGAGAGCGGGAGGGGGGGGGGGGTCGGCGCGGCGAGCGCGGGGGAGAGAGCCGGCGTCGAGAGGAAACAGGGAGGAAGAAAGAAGCCAGCCGCCGTTTAAAAAGGTTAATTTTCGGCAGCCAAAGCTAGCTCTACCGCTGAAAATAGCGTTTATTTTCGACGGCTGTATCGGTAGCCGCAAAAAATAAGCTTATTTTCGGCGGCCGTGTTAAAAGCGCCGAAAATAAGCTTATTTTCCGCGGCTGCCTCTTGCCGCCGAAAATAAGCTCTTACTTTCGGCGGCTTAGATCTGACTGCCAAAAATAATAGTGGCCACCAAAAATAAGTAGCAGTGCTATTGTAAAAGTTTTCAAAAACTTAGTGTCCTATACCAACTTACATGAAAATAATATGCACTGTAAGGAGATCCTACTGAAACCGATGGACAAGAAGGGGGGATATTCGTCCATCTTGGTCGATGGACAATACCATCAAGTAAAGTATTTTTGGATATTTTATCTTACACTTTTAACATAATAATTATTTAATTATAACTAAATATATGTGTGATGGTGACAATTCTATGGACATATAGTGAACAATGAGGAGGTCTACCTAATCCATAAAGATTCTAGGCTTTAAAAGAGTTCCATGATATATTTGAGAAGTATAGAAAGAACCATGACAATGATTCTAAGAACAGTTATGGTGTCGTCGACCATATTCGGTACACTGCGTAAATTTTTTGTTTTCTGCTGCATGCGCACAAATTTAGGATAGCAGAAATATGCTATGAAAGGAAATTGATTGGCATGCATGGAAACAAAAGATCTTACTTAAATGCTTTATTTTCTCCATAAGTATAGGATCGCTCAAACAGCCATACAGTTAAGGTCGTTAGAACAAGTTTATGATATATACTGATACTAAATATAGTACACGGTGTAGGTATTTATGCAATACGGTACACTGCGTATAAATCTGGCATGTTGTTCACTAGTGGACATATCTCCATGTTCGAGCGTAAAAACATTAAGTTTTGAGCGTAAAAACCCAAAAGTTTTGAGCATAAAATACTTATCCAACGTGAAAGCTATTGCAAACCTCTTGATGTTGGCATATGTATGTATATAAAGTGACATAAAAATATGTACACAATTGTATGTCGTCCCTCGACCAGGAGCATGCATTCAGGCATATCCTCCACCAGACGTATGCATGCGGTCTTATTTTTTGGTAGATCTGAACAACATGTAAAGCACTAGACACATGCATGCAGTTCCTATTTTTATGCAGATCCGTAAATTATGGCAGGTCTTGGAAGTTTCCATTGCATGTGCACAAAATTTGAATGGCATTTCCGTTCCTACATCATACACGCAAAAGTTGAATGCCTGATATCGCGCAAACCATAAATCGTTACAGAAAGTTACATAAATACCTACACCGTACATCATAGTTAATGAAAGAAAATCTTGGTATGGGCTCAACCAACAGTCCCATGCATAAACAAAGGATTGGTGAAGGTCATCATCGAGGCCATCGGATCGGATGAGTTGGTCATTGAAGGACGCCTGAGCCACCCACGCTTCGCGTGATCGCCATCGCTGATTGTCGGAGCCACACGCGTCTCCCGTGGCCACCACCACCGCTGCTGAAGCCTACCTTGCCTCGCGCAACCGCCGTCCCCACCGGGTCTAGGGTGCACCACCGACGCTCGTCCGCTTCGAGAGCGCCGTTGTCGCTTGCTCACCCGCCTTGGGAGCTTCGTCGTTGCTCGGTCCTAGGGGAGCAACGCCACCGCTTGTCTGCCCGCCTCGGGAGCACCACCGCCACTCACCCCCGGGATCGTCACCGCTCGCACGTCCGAGGGAACCACCGTCGTCACTAAAACCTAATCCATGTCACCTTTGGGGTGTTTTTATACCCGCCTGAACCTGGTGCGGCTGAACCGGATGGAACCGTTGGGCCAAGGCTTCCTCTAGTTATTGGAAGCCCAGGGCTCCAAATATATAAACTATATATATATATATATATATATATGTGTATGTATTTAGAGCCTTGGGCTCTGTTTAACTATTGGAAGCCCCGACCACACCACCGACCAGGTGCGCAGACCGCACCGTACGTTTTTTGTCTTACTGTATCTAAGTGCTTACGTCAAATTGTACTACGTGTTATGCTAATTTGTGTATTAGTTTATACACCTATGGTATGCGCATGTTCCGGGCATCCGATCCCACAGAGAAGATTGTGTTCCCGCAATCTGGGCAGTCGTACTAGCCCCCACACAATTATTGGTATTACGATGATTTATGTTTCCGTTTACGAAACGGTAATGCACGTGTCGGTCTATGGGCCTTCTCGTTTATGTGTCTCGGGCCCACGATTCCATCCACTTCTCACGGCAGTTATTCAGCTCACCTTCCCGGAAAGGCACTCGGCGGCCGAACCCTAGCATTATCGTCCGCCGTCGACTTGTTCTTCTCCACCGCAGAGACCGAGCCAGCTTCGCTCCACCGCGGCGGGCGAACCCTAGGGGATCTCGCCGTCGTTGACTTCATCGCATCCAACACAGAGACCGAGCCGCCGTCGCCTTCAGTATCTCCACCGCAGAGACAAAGACCGAGCCGTCGTCGCATTGATCTTCTCCACCGCAGAGAGACCGGAAATCGAGCGGTCGTCATTCCTCTCCACAAACTGGTTAGTCCTCTACCGCCATCTCCTTCATTTTCTCCGTTGCATTCTAGTTGTCGTCGTAATCTTCTCCACCGCAGGGAGACTTCCTCCTGTTCGCCCAACTCCATTTGAAGGAAGCGCCAAATAATTGCATTGGAGGAGCTGTTTTCAGTAAGTCCGGAATCCCTAACATTCTATTTGATTCGTTGATTTTATCGTTGTTCTACATTTTAGTTCGGCAGCTTTCATTGAAATTACATATAGTTGCATCCAGTTATTCAGACTGACCATCATTTAGTTATTGATCTGCATATCATATTTACACAAATTGTAGCGTAAATCAATGTGATCTTATAGTAACTCAATCGTTTCAATATCAAAAAATAAATCAGCGTAAATTCATTGTTAATTTAGCGTAAGTCATTTATGGCCAGTACGCAAGAAAGAACCCAGATGTCGTATTTGGTAACCTAATGTCATTTGTGGTTTGTACGTTGTCGTGGCTTACTACATTAATTTGTTGTTGCATATGTGCAGAATTAGTATGGTCCAAAAGGTTGTATTTATACGTTTTATATGTATGTGTGTTGTTTGTTTTGGCAGGAAAATCATAAATGAAGAACGTAGACCGACCTCTGTCTAATCCAAAGCGCATTATAATCCAGTCTACTCAAGAGTGCTTTAGTGTTGACATACCCCGTGTTCCGGCGAACACTGTCAGTCACAAACCAATGCATGCCGGTGATGAGGACGATGAATTTATGCCTGTATTGAAGAAGCGTAACCTTGCTAGTAGTCCTCCAAGAATGATGAAGAAGGTCGTTACAAAGCGGATGAAAGCAGTGGACCCCCCCCCCCCCGACAGGTTAGAATTGTTGTTCAATGCCAATATACCATTTTCTGCGTGAAATTATATTGTACTGAGTGGTCAATTAAAAACTAAGTTGTGATTATGCAGATGTAAATGTTTTACATTATTCCCCAAGATGTTAGATGTAAGTATCCAGATCTTAAATGACAGACAACGTCAATCTATTGCACGGAAGGGGTTCTCCAGTATACTTGATATGAGAGTTGATGCTCTTGGCAGTAGATCACATTTACCTTGACTTATGGAGAAGCTTGATCATAATGATATGACAATTCGAGCTGGCCCAGGGAAGGAGCTAAAAATTACAAAGGAAATGGTGCACCTTATATTGGGGTTACCAAATGCTGGTGGAGGAAAGCCATTAGGCGTTGATGAGGGTGTTGCTGCAAATAATTTAAGGGCTGAACTTGGGTTATCCAAAGAAGAATTCAGTGTTGCAGCTCTACAAGATCGTTTAAGGAAAGGATTTGACGATACTTTTTTCTGAGCATTAGATGCTTTTTCTGATACTGTTCAATAGGTTGTTGTTCCCTACTGCTAGTTGGGGAATAACTAACCATGAGGTCCTTTTAACTGAAGAAATGGGTCGTTTCCATGAGATGGACTGGTGCCAGCTCATATTCAATGATTTATGCCAAGCGGCCAAGAAGTGGCATACTAGGAGCATTACCAATGTGTCTACAACAATTTACGGATGCTCCATCATCATTCTGGTAAGCATATCACCTTATTTTGTTTGTTTTATGTAGACAAATTTTGGTATGCAAATATCATCTAAATTAGATTATGATTTGTTATGTGTCACAACGATTCATGTTATGCTTTTTTAGCTATACTATCTGGATCATCTTCATGACTCGGCTGCACCTCAGAATAAGCGTGGAACTCCGCGCATAAAATATTTTGATAGGAATATTATTCAAGCATTGACAAGAGCTAACAAGGGCAAGATACGCCAAGGACAAAAACCATTTGGGCATTGTTCGGTAATCTTTTTATGCGCATCTATTATATTTTTTATCTATTTATTTTGGCTTATATATGGTACATGGATAGAGGTAGTTCTGTTTTAATGTCCAAATGAAACTATATTTTATATGTCTGTATCAGTTTGTACTCCATCTTACATGCATTTTTTAGTTCCGAAGCAGCACAGAGACCTGCTACATAGTTGTACCACATGTTCAACCACAATTTAAGACAAGCTTTTATCTATAACTTTTTTGTCTTAAAATTTCAACATAATGTTCAGTTATACTTTGTACATTTACTTAATAATATTCATTTTACAACAGCATAAGAATAGGACAAACACTTTTGATGTACCACGTCCTGACCCATGTGGCCAGCACACCATTCACATCGAACTCCCGCTCATCAGGGATTTGATATCCAGCAAGCTGAACCAGCTTCCATCCCGCCACCGCCTAGGATTCATAGAGAAGCTGTCACATTACGATACAGAGGTTGGCAAGGCTTGTTCAGTGATCAAACAGACTCTTCAGCAGATTGTTGAGAAACAATACAATCTATCTGATGTTTTTGGCGAGTTAATTGATGAGGTCCTCCGTGCTGAGTCAGATGACAATGAAGATGGTTATGATGTGCAGCAACAAACTAAAAAATCAGATGATATTCTTCCCCATTCGGCAGGTTAGTCAGTTTTATGGTCTTTACGTTAATCTAAACAGTTATACAAACACTTTCAATATCATTGCCATTATTAAATCGATGTATTTTTTTGCTTAAATGTTATGTAAAGAAGGATGTACGAGTCCGGCCACTCAAACTGTACTGGATATGTCTACTCCAGCATCCCAACCTGAGACGCAGTTGACAGACACACAGGTACATGAATTACTGTTAAGGCAACAACATATTCGTGTACTATTACAAAGTTGCCCTGATGAAGTTGACATTGATCCACTGGTTCAAACAAATATAATGAAACAGACTAAAACACCTACAACCCCAGTGGTAATGTTTTTTATTACTTGTATTTTCCTTGAAGGTTTGTATTCATCGTTTTCTTTAAATAGCATATAACCATTACATTTATTTCAGGGTCAACATGGTGACGCTGGCAAGAACATGCCGACAAACACAAACATCACTCCTCAAGCAAAACCAGAATGCTCATTCAACATACCACGTACGGAATCTTGCTCGCCGATATTTGATGCGATGCCGCAAATAAATGTATGATTACACCCCCTCGTTGTTTTTCTATATAATTATTAGTAGTTTACTAAACATCTGATCCATTTATACCATAATTGTTAGTATCCCGGCAGTGTCCACCCGGCGGCACAAACAGATCTCCCCGATAGTGGCCCATGTTTTGATCAGACTCCATCTGAACATGTCAGCTCAATAATATTCATTACAATACCAAAACTATGCAGAGATTGAAATCTATATTTTCATATACCTTTTTTAGGTTTCTGTTGAAACAGATCTAGATATAAACAATTCTCAGGTTGACCAGGTTTCACTTGATTCGGATATGCAATGTGTGTTAGCTCTACACGACTACTTGTGTGGTACGCAATCTGACATCAGTAGGTATAAACTCCAGACAAAATTAAAATTTGTTTATATCCTGGTAGTTGCACGCGACCTCACTAATTGTTATCAAAATTTCCATAGGAACATAATAGATTATGGTGAATATTGTTCGACATGTTCTGATATATATGAATCTTTCGCCGATGGGAAGTGCCTCGACAATGTGTTCATGCAGTGCTTCATTCAACGTGTCGATGATGATGCCAAAAATCAGCAGCCTTCTATGAGTTCGAACAGATTAATTCTTGACGTTAATGTTGGGGTAAAATATCATAACATACCTGTCGGCGTTTCGAGACCGGGGGGTCCCTCGGGCTGACGAGTGAGTGTCACCGCGTGCCCCAGCCCAGATGGGTCGAGCGCGAAGGGGGAGAAGCGAGGCGGCCGGAGACCGACGTGAGAGAGGTGGGAATCCCGCGGCCTTCATGTTCGTCCCGCGCCCAGGTCGGGTGCGCTTGCAGTAGGGGGTTACAAGCGTCCACGCGGGAGAGGGAAGCGAGCGGCCCCAAGAGAGCGCCTGTCCCGTCCTCATCCCCGCGCGGCCAACCGTCTCTAAGAGGGCCCTGGTCCTTCCTTTTATAGGCGTAAGGAGAGGATCCAGGTGTACAATGGGAGTGTAGCAGAGTGCTACTTGTCTAGCGGGGTAGAGCTAGCGCCCTAAGTACATGCCGATGTGGCAGCCGGAGAGATTTTGGCACCCAGCTGGTGTGATGTCGTGGCCGTCGGAGGAGCGACGGAGCCTGGCGGAGGGACAGCTGCCGGAGCGGTTGAGTCCTTGCTGACGTCCTCCTGCTTCCGTAAGAGAGCTGAGAGCCGCCGTCGTCACAGAGCATGTGGGGCGCCATCATTGCCTATCTGGCGGAGCTAGCCAGATGGGACACTGGTCTTGTTCTCTGCGGCCCGAGTCAGCTCGAGGTAGGGTGATGATGGCGCTTCCTGTTGACGTGGCTGGCCTGCGCCCTAGGTTGGGCGACGTGGAGGCTCCTCCGAAGCCGAGGTCGAGTCTGTCTTCCATGGCCGAGGCCGAGTCCGAGCCCCTGGGTCGGGCGAGGCGGAGGTCGTTCGGCAGAGGCCAGGGCGGAGTCCGAGCCCTGGGGTCGGGCGAAGCGGAGTTCGTCGTCTTCTGGGGCTGAGCCCGAGTCCGAGCCCTGGGGTCGGGCGGAGCGGAGTTCGTCGTCTTCCGGGACTTAGCCCAAGTCCGAGCCCTAGGTCGGGCGGAGCGGAGTTCGCCGTCTTCCGGGACCTAGCCCGAGTCCGAGCCCTGGGTCGGGCGGAGCGGAGTTCGCTGTCTTCTGGGACTTAGCCCGAGTCCAAGCCCTGGGTCGGGCGGAGTGGAGTTCGCCGTCTTCCGGGACCTAGCCCGAGTCCGAGCCCTGGGTCGGGCGGAGCGGAGTTCGCCGTCTTCCGGGACCTAGCCCGAGTCCGAGCCCTGGGTCGGGCGGAGCGGAGTTCGCCGTCTTCTGGGACCTAGCCCGAGTCCGAGCCCTGGGTCGGGCGGAGCTTCCTATGGTGCCTTTGGCAGGGCCTGACTGCCTGTCAGTCTCACTCTGTCAAGTGGCACTGCAGTCGGAGTGGCGCAGGCGGCGCTGTCCTCCTTTGCGTTAAATGCTCCTGTGATTCGGTCGGTCGGTGCGGCGATTTAGTCAGGGTTGCTTCTTAGCGAAGGCAGGGCCTCAGGCGAGCCGGAGATGTGTCCGCCGTTGGAGGGGGGCCTCGGGCGAGAAGGAAATCCTCCGGGGTCGGCTGCCCTTGTCCGAGGCTAGGCTCGGGCGAGGCGTGATCGAGTCGCTCGAACGGACTGATCCCTGACTTAATCGCACCCATCAGGCCTTAGCAGCTTTATGCTGATGGGGGTTACCAGCTGAGAATTAGGAGCCTTGAGGGTACCCCTAATTATGGTCCCCGACAGTAGCCCCGAGCCTCGAAGGGAGTGTTAGCACTCGCTTGGAGGCTTTCGTCGCACGTTTTTGCAAGGGGACCAGCCTTTCTCGGTTGCATTTTGTTCCGGTGGGTGCGCGCGAGCGCACCCGCCGGGTGTAGCCCCCGAGGCCTCGGAGGAGTGGTTTCACTCCTTCGAGGTCTTAATGCCTCGCGTAATGCTTCGGCTAGTCTGGTTGTTCCCTCATGCGAGCTGGCCGTAGCCCGGGTGTACGGTCGGGTCCCAAGTTCTCAGGCTGGTATGTTGACGCTGTCAACGGTTCGGCCGGAGCCAGGTTTGCGAGAGCAGCCCCCGAGCCTCTGCACAGGGCGAGAGGGCGATCAGGGACAGACTCGGCTTTTTTACATACGCCCCTGCGTCGCCTTTTCGCAAGGAGGAGGGGGGGAAAGCGCCATGTTGCCCTCGATGGGCGCCGAACATGGTGTCTCCGGTGAGCTGCAAGCGGGTAATCCGAGTGGACGCCCGTGCCCCGTTCGTTAGGGGTCGGCTAGGGGCCCAGAGGCACGCCCAAAAGTACCTGCGGGTGATCTGCCGGACCCGGTCCCCTGGCGACGGGGTCCGAGGGCTCGATGCCTCCCTCCGATGGGATTCCGTTACAAGATCGCTCCCGCTGGTCTCGGAAATGTCCTAGGGTACCTCGGGAGCGCAGCCCGAGCCTTGGTTATGTATCGAACGTACCCCTGGTCATCCCTCGCTCGGCGTCTGAGGCGGCTGTGAACCCTTCGGGGGCCAGCCTTCGAACCCCTGATCAGTAATGGGCGCGGAGCCCGAGTAGCCTGAGGCGGCCGTGGAACCCTTCGGGGGGCCGGCCTTCGAACCTCTGACCAGTAGTGGGTGTAGGGCCCACGCGATCTGAGGCGGCTGTTGAACCCTTCGGGGGGCCAGCCTTCGAACCTCTGATCAGTAGGGAGGCTCGGAGCCTGGTTCCTTCACGGGGAAGGATCCCTTTCGGGGTATCCCCCTTTCCCGGTCCCTGTTGCAAGAGAGAGAGAGAAAGAGGAAAAAGGAAAAGGATACAAAATCGAACGACGCGGCGTACCTTTTTTGGTGTGGTTATTATGGCGAAGGCGAAGTGTCGCCCGCTTCTCCTGCCAGAGGCGCCGCCTGTCCTGCCGTGGAGTTAATGCGACGGGGCGAGTGGTTGGCGGGGCGGTCGTTACGCGTGCGCGAGCCGTTCGAGGAACGGGTCACGGGCGCGTTGTCTTCACGCCGTGAGAGAGGGTTCTCTTGCTGCCCCCGGATGGGACGTGAGCTTGGCTGACGACGTGACCGCTGCTCCCGCCCGCCTGCCAGCGTCATTACTGCCGGCCCATTTTTGACCGCATTGACCGCCGCGCCGGGCTGGTGCTGCTGGGTCGCGCGCTGGGTCGCCTCGAGTCGCGGTATTGGTTCCGCAATCGAGGAGGCGCGGTGGTGGCGCAAGTGGCGGTGCAGTTTCTTGCATGAAGCATCCGGCGCGCCGGTTGCGTGACGCATGGGCCTGGGCCTCCATGCTGGGCGTGTCGGGAGTCGGAGAAGCGTGCCCACGTAGCGCGGTTGCATGCCGCCTGCATGGCTGTCCGCTCCTTTCGCCCGTTGGTCTGGGCAAAAGTGGAGGGTCACTTGTAACCGCTGGGCGGTCGTGTGTACCGCGCGCGGCGGTTCGGCTTCTTCTGCTCTGAGCCGGCTTGCATGACATGTGGGACCCGGCCCCCGCGCCGCAGGGGAGGCCCTTGGAGCGTGTTGGAGAAGACTCAGCCCGTGACGGTTGGGGGCGCAAGTAGGGAGAGTTGCCTTTAAAAGGAGGGCGACCCCTTTCGGAAGGCGACCATGTCTTCTCGCTCCCTTATGCATCGCGTCTTTCCACCTTCCAAGCCCCCGGATGGGGGATACCCGCCGTCTTTTCGCCTCATCGTTGGAGGAACGCAACTCCGTGGGAGTTGGTACCTTTCAGCCATCGTTCGGCTTCAAGGATTTTCATCAGCCAGCCCGGCTGTACCCCCCCGCCGGCGGTCACCCGAGACGGTGACCACCAGCTCCTGGGTGGGGAGAAGCAAGCCGGGTTGTGATCTTGGTGCCACCTTCAGCTTCAAGGATGTTCATCATCCTCGCTGGGGTGGGGGCCGGGCTGAGCTGGCGCTCTACCTCCCGCGCGGGTTCGTGGGTCACCCTCTCCCGCGGCGTTCGAGGGAGAGGGCGCTCACTGGCCCTGCGGGTGGCCCGGACTTCGACAACGCGGGGCTGGTCGACGGCTGGCGTCGTCACCTCCAGCGTGTCGGGCTCGTCGGCTTGGCTCTCGGCGGCCCCTCCTGCCGGAGGGCGGATGCCGCGCCGTGTGCACGGCAGGACCGCCCCAGATGCCGCGCGCGGCTAGGGCGGCGTTCGTGTTCTGGGGTGGTCCTGCCTTTGCACCGGCGTGGCATCTTCACGCGGAGGCCGGTGCCCCACTCGTCCGGGAGGATTTGAGTGGGGATCTGCCGGAGGGCCGATGACCCCTGCCGTTGGTGCCGAGGCGGAGGCGGTTCGAGAAGTCCCCGTCGCCGGTGGGATCACCGCCACCATCCGCGCTTCGGGCCTCCGGCTCTTTGTACTTGTCCTCGCCCCTCGAGCGTCGGCGTGGGCGAGGGCAAGATTGCAGCAGCGCCCACCCTGAGGCCTGCGCTGCTGCAGTTCGGCCATCCGGAGCGGGGGTCGTTGTCGTCGTAGTTAGAGCGGGCGGTGGCGAGCCGCTCGTCAGTCTTCTGTTGCTCCGCAGGCCCACCCCTATCGAGTGGGGTTGTTCGTACCTGCGGAGGGGGAACCGGAGCTCCGTTTGTAATGGCACTTTGAATGTCAGTGTTTTTGTTCATTGTGGCTGTCGAGGCCTGAACATGTATGTATTTTTGGCGCGGAGCCGTGTTTTTTCCTCATTTTCGAGCACTAAGACTCGCTTGTTGATTATCTGAACCGCTTAACCAAGCATGAGTCGCCCCGTGTCAAGGTGACGAGTGAGGTATCCGTATCCCGGAGGCGTAGGAGTCCCTCGGCTCGGTCAGCATTGTCGTCTGAGGCTCCTCTAGCTTAATTAAAGGGACCCCTTGGCCGCTCTTCGACGAGCCGAGGCCAGGGGTAGCGATATCAGTATGAACAGAGGCGGAGTTGGCTCGAAAATGAAACCTGGTTGGCCGGAGCCTAGCCGGGTTGTCCGTTGGCGGGACCGACGCCGGAGTTGACCAGCCGAGGCCTCGGGTCGGGCTAGCGCCCTCGGAAGATGGTTGGCCGAGGCCCCAGGGGTAACCGGCCGAGCCGCCTGCTCGGGCCGGATTCCCGGAGAAGTCCCTGGCAGCGATTGCCCGGGCGTGGCGATGACGTCATCCTTCAGAGCGGAGATCCTCGGATCGCGTCGCCGTCCAAGGCTAGGTCGGACCTCGCTGAAGGTGTTGTCGATGCCGAGGGTGCTACTGCCCCTTCCAGTGTCAAGACCCGAGCCTGCAGGATCAGATTGTCCTGTAGCGTGTGCCTTCTGCGGCCGCCGAGGCCAGAACACACACCCTCGCTGCGTTGTAAAGCCGCGTCTCTTTTCCTCTTGTTTCAAGTATCTGGACTTTTTTGTCGACAACAGGGATGTTTGTGCGAGCGAGAGTTGCTTCTCACGGAAGGTTATGAGTGAGGTATCCGTATCCCGGAGGCATGGGAGTCCCTCGGCTCGGTCGACCTTGCCGCTTACGTGCACCTTCACCCGTCCATGAGGCCCCGTCACCGACTCAGTCGAGAAGGCTCGAAGGATCGCTTTGGCAGAAGAGCTTCCGAACGTGAAGACTTGTTCGGTCCGCGGAATCACTTATCCGAACGCGAGTCACTTATCGCAGAAGGTGATGAGTGAGGTATCCGTATCCTGGAGGCGTAGGAGTCCCTCGGCTCGGTCAGCCTTGGCCGCTTACGTGTACTCCGTCGTTTTCAGGATCCACTTTTCGAAGTAGTCAAAAAGCACGAAAGATATTCTGGCAGAAGAGATACTTTTTTCGAGGAAAATTTCGACGCAGAGGGGGTTGCCCCCCTTTTAGCCCCCGAGGGAGGGTCGGGCTTTGCCGAGGCGAGGCCGACCCTTCCTTGATGACTAAACTTTGCGTGGGTGCGAGGTATATGAACGACTTGAAAATATTTTAAGGGTAGAAGCGACGTAGCTGTTGGATGTTCCAAGCGTTGTCGTAGACCTCGCCTTGGCTGTTGGCCAGCTTGTACGTTCCGGGCTTCAGAACCTTGGCGATGACGAACGGTCCCTCCCAGGGGGGCGTGAGCTTGTGCCTCCCTCGGGGGTCTTGTCGCAGCCGAAGCACCAGGTCGCCTACCTGGAGGTCTCGGGACCGGACCCCTCGGGAGTGGTAGCGTCGCAGGGACTGCTGGTACCGCGCCGAGTGTAGTAAGGCCTTGTCCCGAGCCTCTTCCAACTGGTCCAGCGAGTCTTCTCGGCTGGCTTGGTTGCTTTGATCGCTGTAGGCCCTCGTCCTCGAGGAGCCGTATTCCAGGTCTGTGGGCAAGACGGCCTCGGCCCCGTAGACTAGGAAGAACGGCGTGAAACCCATGGCTCGGCTCGGCGTGGTCCTCAGGCTCCAGACCACCGAGGGGAGTTCCTTCATCCATCGCTTGCCGAACTTGTTGAGGTCGTTGTAAATCCGAGGCTTGAGTCCTTGTAGAATCATGCCGTTGGCACGCTCTACTTGCCCATTTGACATGGGATGAGCCACGGCGGCCCAGTCCACCCGGATGTGGTGATCCTCGCAGAAGTCCAAGAACTTTCTACCGGTGAACTAGGTGCCGTTGTCGGTGATGATGGAGTTCGGGACCCCGAAGCGATGGATGATGTTGGTGAAGAACGCCACTGCCTGCTCGGACCTGATGCTGTTTAGAGGTCGGACCTCGATCCACTTGGAGAATTTGTCGATGGCGACCAGCAGGTGCGTGTAGCCCCCGGGCGCCTTCTGCATGGGGCCGACGAGGTCCAGACCCCACACAGCAAAGGGCCAGGTGATGGGTATCGTCTGTAGAGCCTGAGCGGGCAGGTGGGTCTGCTTCGCATAGAATTGACATCCTTCGCAGGTGCGGACGATTCTAGTGGCGTCGGCCACCGCCGTCGGCCAGTAGAATCCTTGTCGGAAAGCATTCCCGACGAGGGCTCGAGGTGCTGCGTGATGGCCGCAAGCCCCCGAGTGTATCTCCTGCAGGAGTCCCTGACCTTCGGCGACGGAGATGCATCGCTGGAGGATGCCTGAGGGGCTGCGGTGGTAGAGCTCCTCCTCATCGCCTAGCAAGACGAACGACTTGGCGCGTCGCGCTACCCGCCGAGCCTCGGCTCGGTCGAGGGGTAGCTCCCCTTGTTGGAGATATTGCAGGTACGGGGTCTGCCAGTTTCGATCAGGCGTGGCCCCGCTTTGCTCCCCCTCGATGCGCAGCGCCTCACCCTCAGAGGCCGAGGGTACCTCGGGCTGAACTGAAGGCGCCTCGGGCCGAGCTGAGGGTGCCTCGGGCTGTGCCGAGGGTACCTCGGGCTGGGTCGAGGGCGCCTCAGGCTCGGGCGTGTCGTCGATCTTGACGGAGGGTTGATTCAGATCCCGGGAGAAGACATCCGGGGGAACCGTTGTTCGCCCCGAGGCTATTTTAGCCAGCTCGTCCGCAGTCTCGTTGTAGCGCCGAGCGATGTGGTTGAGCTCGAGCCCGTAGAACTTGTCTTCCAAGCGCCGAACCTCATCGCAGTAGGCCTCCATCTTCGGGTCGCGGCAGTGGGAGTTCTTCATGACTTGGTCGATGACGAGCTGCGAGTCGCCGTGGGCGTTGAGGCGCCGGACCCCTAGCTCGATCGCGATCCGCAACCCATTGACCAGAGCCTCGTACTCAGCCACATTGTTGGACGCCGGGAAATGGAGGTGTAGCACATAGCGTAGGTGTTTCCCGAGGGGCGAGATGAAGAGTAGGCCCGCGCCGGCTCCCGTCTTCATCAGCGACCCGTCGAAAAACATGGTCCAGAGCTCCGGTTGGATCGGAGCCGTCGGTAGCTGGGTGTCGACCCATTCGGCTACGAAGTCCGCCAAGACCTGAGACTTGATGGCCTTCCGAGGGGCGAACGAGATTGTCTCGCCCATGATTTCCACCGCCCACTTTGCAATCCTGCCCGAGGCCTCTCGGCACTGGATGATCTCCCCCAGGGGGAAGGATGACACCACAGTTACCGGATGAGACTCGAAGTAGTGTCGCAACTTTCGCCGTGTCAGAATCACCGCATACAGCAGCTTCTGAACTTGTGGGTAGCGGATCTTGGTTTCGGACAGTACTTCGCTGACGAAGTAAACTGGCCTCTGAACGGGCAATGCATGCCCCTCTTCTTGCCTCTCGACCACAATCGCGACGCTAACCACCTGAGTGGTCGCGGCGACGTAGACCAAGAGGGCTTCTCCGGCAGTTGGAGGCACCAAGATAGGCGCCTTTGTGAGGAGCGCCTTCAGGTTCCCGAGAGCTTCCTCGGCCTCAGGGGTCCAAGTGAAGCACTCGGCCTTCCTTAAGAGGCGGTACAGAGGCAGACCTCTTTCGCCGAGGCGTGAGATGAAGCGGCTTAGAGCCGCGAGACATCCCATGACCCTCTGTATGCCTTTTAAGTCCTTGATGGGCCCCATACTGGTGATGGCTGCGATCTTCTCCGGGTTGGCTTCGATGCCCCGCTCGGAGACGATGAACCCCAAGAGCATGCCTCGGGGGACCGCAAAGACACACTTCTCGGGATTGAGCTTGATCCCTTTCGCCTTGAGACACCGGAATGTCACTTCAAGGTCGGAAAGGAGGTCGGAAGCTTTCCTCGTCTTGACTACGATGTCATCGACGTAGGCCTCGACCGTGCGGCCAATGTGTTCGCCGAACACATGGTTCATGCACCGCTGGTACGTCGCACCCGCATTCCTCAAGCCGAACGGCATGGTGACATAGCAGTACATGCCGAAGGGCGTGATGAAAGAGTTCGCGAGCTGGTCGGACTCTTTCATCCTGATTTGATGATACCCTGAGTAGGCATCGAGGAAAGACAGGGTCTCGCACCCAGCAGTGGAATCCACGATCTGATCGATGCGAGGCAGAGGGTAGGGAACTTTCGGACATGCTTTGTTGAGACCAGTGTAGTCTACACACATCCGCCATTTCCCCCCTTTCTTTCTCACAAGCACAGGGTTGGCAAGCCAGTCGGGATGGAATACCTCTTTGATGAACCCTGCTGCCATTAGCTTGTGGATTTCCTCGCCTATCGCTCTGCGCTTCTCCTCGTCAAATCGGCGCAGAGGCTGCTTGACGGGTCGGGCTTCGGCTCGAATGTCCAGCGAGTGCTCGGCGACATCCCTCGGTATGCCGGGCATGTCCGGGGGACTCCACGCGAAGACATCGGCGTTTGCGCGGAGAAAGTCGACGAGCACTGCTTCCTATTTGGGGTCGAGCCCGGAGCCGATCCGGATCTGCTTGGAGGTGTCGCCACTGGGGTCGAGGGGGACGACCTTAACCGTCTCCGCTGGCTCGAAGTTGCCGGCGTGACGCTTCACGTCTGGCACCTCTTTGGAGAGGCTTTCCAGGTCGGCGATGAGGGCCTCGGATTCGGCGAGGGCCTCGGTGTACTCAACGCACTCCACGTCGCATTCGAACGCGTGCTTGTACGTGGGGCCGACGGTGATGACCCCGTTGGGGCCCGACATCTTGAGCTTCAGGTAGGTGTAGTTGGGGACGGCCATAAACTTCACATAGCATGGCCTTCCCCGTACCGCGTGGTAGGTTCCTCGGAACCCGACCACCTCGAACGTCAGAGTCTCCCTTCGGAAGATGGAGGGCATTCCGAAGCAAACGGGAAGGTCGAGTCGTCCGAGGGGCTGGACGCGCTTCCCGGGAATGATCCCGTGGAAGGGCGCAGCGCCTGCTCGGACGGAGGACAGATCGACGCGCAGGAGCCTGAGGGTCTCGGCGTAGATGATGTTGAGGCTGCTGCCCCCGTCCATAAGGACCTTGGTGAGCCTGACGTCGCCGACGACGGGGTCGATGACGAGCGGGTATTTCCCCGGGCTCGGCACGTGGTTGGGGTGGTCAGCTTGGTCGAAGGTGATGGGCTTGTCGGACCAGTCTAGGTAGACTGGCGCCGCCACACCGAGCAGACCTCCCGGCGCTCTCGCTTGCGATGCTGAGCCGAGGCATTCGCCGCATGCCCACCGTAGATCATGAAGCAGTCGCGGACCTCGGGGAACTCTCCTGCTTGGTGATCTTCCTTCTTGTCGTCGTCGCGGGCCCTACCACCCTCCGCGGGTGGCCCGGCCCTGTGGAAGTGGCGCCGAAGCATGACGCACTCCTCAAGGGTGTGCTTGACGGGCCCCTGATGATAGGGGCACGGCTCCTTGAGCATCTTGTCGAAGAGGTTGGCACCTCCGGGAGGCTTCCGAGGGTTCTTGTAATCGGCGGCAGCGACAAGGTCCGCGTCGGCGGCGTCGCGTTTCGCTTGCGACTTCTTCCTGCCTTTCTTCTTGGCGCCGCGCTGAGTAGACGCCTCGGGAGCATCTTCCGATGGGCGGCCCTGGGGCTGCTTGTCCTTTCGGAAGATTGCCTCGACCGCCTCCTGGCCAGAGGCGAACTTGGTGGCGATGTCCATCAGCTCGCTCGCCCTGGTGGGGGTCTTGCGACCCAACTTGCTCACCAGGTCGCGGCAGGTGGTGCTGGCGAGGAACACGCCGATGACATCCGAGTCGGTGATGTTGGGCAGCTCGGTGCGCTGCTTCGAGAATCGCCGGATGTAGTCCCGGAGGGACTCTCCCGGCTGCTGTCGGCAGCTTCGGAGGTCCCAGGAATTCCCGGGGCGCACGTACGTGCCCTGGAAATTGCCGGCGAAAGCTTGGACTAGGTCATCCCAGTTGGAGATCTTCCCCGGAGGCAGGTGCTCCAACCAGGCGCGAGCGGTGTCGGAGAGGAACAGGGGGAGGTTGCGGATGATTAGGTTGTCATCGTCCGTTCCACCCAGTTGGCAGGCCAGACGGTAGTCCGCGAGCCACAGTTCCGGTCTCGTCTCCCCCGAGTACTTTGTGATAGTAGTCGGGGGTCGGAACCGGGTCGGGAATGGTGCCCGTCGGATGGCCCGGCTGAAGGCCTGCGGACCGGGCGGTTCGGGCGAGGGACTCCGATCCTCCCCGCTGTCGTAGCGTCCCCCACGCCTGGGGTGGTAGCCTCAGCGCACCCTCTCGTCGAGGTGGGCCCGACGGTCGCGATGATGGTGCTCGTTGCCGAGGCGGCCCGGGGCCGCAGGCGTGGTGTTGCGCGTGCGCCCGGTGTAGACCGAGGCTTCCCGCATGAATCGGGAAGTCGCGACATGGGGTTCCGAGGGGCATCCCTGCCTTTGGGAGGCAGAGCTCTCAGCCCGTCGTACTGCGGCGTCTTCCAGGAGATTCTTGAGCTCCCCCTGGATTCGCCGACCCTCGGTGGTGGATGGCTCCGGCATCGCGCGGAGGAGCATCGCTGCTTCAGCCAGGTTCTGGCCGACCCCACTAGACGCGAGTGGTGGCCTGACCCTGACGTCGTCGGCGACGCGGTGCTGGAGACCCTGGGGCAGTTGACGTATTTCTCCGGCCGGGGGTTGGTTCGCCCATGCCTGCCCAACGTCCTGGCGGATCGGCTCAAGCGCTCCTGCTCCCTCGTCGAGCCTGGCCTGCACCCCGCGGATTTGCTCGAGCTGTGGGCCGTGACCCCCCGCCAGAACGAGGACCACAGCTAGCTCCCGTGGGATGTCAACGCGGGGCACCGGCCTAGGGGGATCACCGTCCTCCAGCATGCCAAGAAGATTGCCTTCGGAGGGACCCCCTAGATCGACGTGGAAACACTCGCGGCTTGGGCCGCAGTCCTCGTCGTCGAGGCTGCGGCTACCGTCGGAACAGCCGGAGAGGCAGTAGTCACATGCGGTCATAAAGTCCCGCATGGCACTGGGGTTGCCAAATCCAGAGAAATCCCAACAGATGCTGGGCTCGTCGTCTTCCTCGGACCCAGAGGGCCCGTAGGTCGAGACGTCCGTCAGCCGGCCCCACGGAGACCGCATGCGAAACCCCAGAGGGTTTGGACTCGCCCCTACGAGAGCGTCCGCCAAAGCGAGATCGCTAGGCGGGTCGAGGCTGAATCCAAATGACGTAGGATGGGAATCGGTCGGTACCTTTTGGTCAACGAGCGGCAATGAATTCATGTCGGGGACTGACTGCGCCGTCGTCTCAGGTACGAGGGCGACGTCCAGCAAGCTCTCCGCGAGCGCGCTGGCGTCGTCTGCTTGCTCGGGATTGGCGTGTCGCGGGGAGACGGTGCTCGTCTTCGTCTCAAACGCGAGGTCGATGTCCGGTGCGCCCCTCGTTGGGGTGCCGGCGCTGTCGACTCGCTCGACAGCCGACGAGGCGCTGCCTCCTGCTTGGCCTTGGTTGCCCCGCCTCCTCCTCCGTCGACGGGGGAGAGGACGGGGTGAGCTCGAATGTTGTTCTCCCACCACGCGGGGAAGACGTCGTCGATTCCGCCGCCGGCGGGCGGGCTGTTGGCCACCATTGTCGTTGTCGCACGGCGGTGGAAGGAGTATCATGTCGTAGCTGCCGTCGAAGGACATGAACTCAAGACTCCCGAAACGGAGCACCGTCCCAGGTTGGAGACACTACCGGAATCAATAGCTTCGCCGAGTGCCGGAAGCACTCGGCGAAGCCCTAAAAACACTCGGCAAAGGCTTTGCCGAGTGGGACACTCGGCAAAGAAGGCTCGGCAAACAGTGCATCGGCAAAGACTTCTTTGCCGAGTACTTTTTCTCGGGCACTCGGCGAAGATCTTTGCCGAGTGTCAGGGAGCACTCGGCAAAGAAAAGCGACCGTTACGGCGCCGGTTGACGGAGACGGCGGCTTTGCCGAGTGTCACCGTTGACACTCGGCAACGAAGATATCTTTGCCGAGTGTCCTCCTGGCAGCACTCGGCAAAGCCGCCTTCTTTGCCGAGTGCCATTTGGGACACTCGGCAAAGAGCCCGCCAGGGAGGGTCCCCATGTCAGGCTCTTTGCCGAGTGTCCCAATTGGCACTCGGCAAAGAAGGCGGCTTTGCCGAGTGCCAGCGACATAACACTCGGCAAAGAACCTAAGTCGGTGCCCAGGTCTGTGCTCTTTGCCGAGTGTTATGACCCAGACACTCGGCAAAGAGCCTCTTTGCCGAGTGTTACACTCGGCAAAGTGACCAGTATGTACCTTTTTTATTTGTTTTTTGTTTTCCATCCACACAAACAGAAGATATCACATATATACATCACAGATATCATCACAGACATAAATAGCCAACACAAACATAAAACCGTGACCACAAACATAAATATCCATCACAAACATAAGTGTTCAACACAAGTATTAAACACAAACATAAGTCTCAAACTTCGCAAGCTCTAAAATAAGTATTATACATAAGTTCTGAAGTCTAAAACAATGACTCATGGAGGTGGGCGGTTTGGCCGGGGCTGCGTTGGGCTGAACCCTTCCGGAGGGTTGTTGGATGCCGCCCCAGATTGGCCCTGCACAGAGAAGAGATAGCATGTGTTATACCAGATGCATTACAAACATCTAACTACAATTTTGATACTCACAGGAGTGTGGAAGAGAGTAGGGTCAACTGGGGGGAACAATGGAGGTGGCGGAGCGATGCCCTGTGCGGCGCCAAGGCTCTGCATGTACTGGAACATCTCCGCCATCCTCTGATCAGCCGCCGCCCGCTCCGCCATTATCCTCGCCTCCATCTCTTCTAGTTGGGTCTGTAATATTACAAGCCAACGTTATAGTAACTCAAAGACTAGGTATATAACTAAAGGAAGGACGAGTTACAGAAGCACTAACCTCGAGTTGCTGTATGCGATGCTGTGAGCTGTCGTGCCGAGGTCGAATGGCTGGGCTCGAGCCCGTGCTCCTTGCTCTCACCTGAGACAGAGTGGGAGTGGAGGACGAGTCGATTGCCCCGTCGGCAATCCAGTACCGCCCATGTCTCTTGCCTCCTCCGACCCTCATGAGCACATCGGGGTCGATAGGCTCGGTGCTCGGATCATAGTCTGGGCCATGGACCTCCTGCGCCATGGCGGTGTAGTCATGGAGGCGGCTGTAGACGGCGGGGTTGGTGTAGGCCTCGGGCCCGTCATCCGGGTTGTAGGTGACGTCGGACGTCGCCTTACCCTTATGGGCCATAGCATAGGCCGAGAAGGTGGAACAAGGTCTGCCACCATGTGACGCCGACTGCAACGAAAACCAACGAGATAGTTAGAAATAATATCTAACTTAGTGCTATATATCTAAATAAAAAAGGTGGCGTACCCATGCTTCGGCATATTGGCCCAGGCTCCGGCTGCCTTGGTGGTGCGAGGGGCCTTGCATCTGCAAACGCCGTTCCCGGCTAGCTGTGTGCGCCTCGTCCCACTCAGCCGAACACCACCTATCCACCATCTGCTCCCAGCAGAGAGGATGTGCGGCGCACCAATGTGGAATCACCTGCAAAGTAAACACATAAAGTGCATATCAGAAGATAAAATAAAATTCATGCATGGAGTACTGGTACCAAACATGCATGACTTTACCTGCAGGTACTGCTCCCTGGTCAACGACATGGTTCGGGCTTGAGGTTTGGTCACCTTCTCCCCAAGGACGGAGCCGTGGTAGGTGATGATGGCCTGGATGCGGGCCTCATAGTGCATGTCCACGACGAGCTTCTTACAGCACGTGGTGGCCACCACATCCGCCCTAGCCTCGTATCCAGCATCGCATCTGAAGAAATCCTGCATACAAAAACGATGTATCCATACATTATTTCAAGAATTTGCAACGAATGCGACATATTTTATATTATACTAAGACTTACCCACAGCTCTTGCTTCACCCGCTCCGCCTTGTTATTGAATTCCCTGCCGTCCCGGTCTACTGCATCGGGGGCGACCTTATTGAATTCTCTTGCTTCACCCTTTTTCAACCAAACTAGACTCGCTCCTTTAGCAGCTTCGCCATATGCCCGTTCCACGAAATCATCGGTCTTTCTAATCCATTCAGTGGTGACATCGTTTCTTCCTCTACGGCCCGTGTACATCCACTCACGGTCCTCCATCCTATAACATATTTAACCAAAGCCTATCAACAAAAAAATCCGGCAGCACCTCCCCTGCACGGGGAGGTTTTCAAAGCCTGTAAATATAAGTAGCAGCACGATGGCTGACATCCACACATATACATATCCACACATATACATTAATGCCTAAATAACCACATAAACATATTTTGTGCAATTAAAAGACTTACCTAATGCAAGCAAAGTGACCACTAGAAACCTAACTCTATTTCACAATACACAATCACACACAAAAAAACTAACTCTATTTCACAATACACAATCAAAATGAGTTTATACCTAATTGCTCGGCGTGGACGGTGCACGACGGCGAACGGGCGTGACGGCGTGGAGGTCGCGACGGCGTGGAGGGCGCGACGACGGGCTTGCGAGGGCGTGGAGGGCGCGACGGCGGCGAACCGGACGGCGAGGGGCGCGTCGAGGGGCGCGACGACGGCGAACCGGGCGGGCGCGGCGAGGGGCGCGGGCGCGGCGGGTGGCCCCGGCACGGCGAGGGCGAGGGCAAGCGGTGCGGGCGGGCGGCGGCCCCGGCGCGGCGAGGGCGAGGGCGAGGGGCGCGGGCGGACGGCCCCTGCGCGGCGAAGGCGAGGGCGAGGGGCGTGGGCGGGCGGCGGCCCCGGCGCGGCGAGGGCGAGGGCGAGGAGCGCGGGCGGGCGGCCCCGGCGCGGCGAGGGCGAGGGGCGCGGGCGCGGCGGGCGGCCCCGGCACGCCGAGGTCGAGGGCGGGGGCGCGGCGGCGGCGAACCGGGCGGCTAGGGCGCGGCGGCGGCGACGGTGAGTGAGAGAGTGAGAGTGAAGTGAGGAAGAAAGGCTAACTGGCGGTATGTATACGGTCTTTGCCGAGTGCCCGCGATCTGGCACTCGGCAAAGTTTTTTTAAAATTTTAAAATACACTTTGCCGAGTGCCCTAGACGCGGCACTCGGCAAAGGAGGCTTTGTCGAGTGTCATCCGGGAGACACTCGGCAAAGATTCTGTCATTACACTTTGCCGAGTGTCACCCTTTTGACACTCGGCAAAGCCCTCTTTGCCGAGTGTCATCTCTAGACACTCGGCAAAGTGTATTTTCATTTTTTTTATTTTGTCTCCCAAACTTTTTGTGGTATGTTCCTACACTATGTAGACCTACATGTATCATTTGTGGACAATTATAACATAGTTTCCATAGTTAGTAGATTTAGTTCGTTTATTTGAATTTCTTCGGAAAATTCAAATTTGAACGGCAGGTCACTCGAAACTTGGAAAACCGTGCATGAAAAAATGATATTCATATTACTTAGCATAAGTTACGACCGATTGCAGAAGCGTACCGGAAACTTCGAGCAACATGCTCACTAAACATGGCCGTGAACTTGGCATCCACATGTTTAAAAATTGTATAAAACACAAACAAAGTCAGAAAATCATGAAACTTGTCCACGTGTCATGATATCATATGTACAGGCTGTGATAAAAATTTTAGAATGTTTGGAGAAAGTTGTGAGACACTATGTGTAGAAACCTAAGAGATCCACATGAAATAACTCTTTGATTTCATGTGGATCTCTTAGGTTTCTACACATAGTGTCTCACAACTTTCTCCAAACATTCTAAAATTTTTATCACAGCCTGTACATATGATATCATGACACGTGGACAAGTTTCATGATTTTCTGACTTTGTTTGTGTTTTATACAATTTTTAAACATGTGGATGCCAAGTTCACGGCCATGTTTAGTGAGCATGTTGCTCGAAGTTTCCGGTACGCTTCTGCAATCGGTCGTAACTTATGCTAAGTAACATGAATATCATTTTTTCATGCACGGTTTTCCAAGTTTCGAGTGACCTGCAGTTCAAATTTGATTTTTCCAAAGAAATTCAAATAAACGAACTAAATCTACTAATGATTGAAAACTATGTTATAATTGTCCACAAATGATACATGTAGGTCTACATAGTGTAGGAACATACCACAAAAAGTTTGGGAGACAAAATCAAAAAAATAAAAATATACTTTGCCGAGTGTCTGGATAAGACACTCGGCAAAGAGCTCTTTGCCGAGTGCTAGCTGTGTGACACTCGGCAAAGAATCCTCTTTGCCGAGTGTCAGCCGCTGGCTCTCGGCAAAGACTGACGGCCGTCAACTTTAGGACGGCCGTTGACGGCCCTTTGCCGAGAGCCCCCTTTGCCGAGTGTTTGACACTCGGCAAACTTGTCTTTGGCGAGTGCCGTCCTGTGCCGAGTGTCCAGCACTCGGTAAAGAGCCTCTTTGCCGAGAGTCTAGCTTTACCGAGTGCGGCACTCGGCAAAGCCTTCTTTGCCGAGTGCCCGACAAAAAGCACTCGGCAAAGATTGCAACACTCGGCAAAGCCTTGGATTCCGGTAGTGAGAGGTTGCTGGAGACTGCCCATCTGGAGCTTGACGGGAAGCTGTTCGTCAACACGCAGCAGGCCCCTACCTGGCGCGCCAACTGTCGGCGTTTCGAGACCGGGGGGTCCCTCGGGCCGACGAGTGAGTGTCGCCGCGTGCCCCAGCCCAGATGGGTCGAGCGCGAGGGCGAGCGCGAAGGGGGGAGAAGCGAGGCGGCCGGAGACTGACGTGAGAGAGGTGGGAATCCCGCGGCCTTCGTGTTCGTCCCGCGCCCAGGTCGGGTGCGCTTGCAGTAGGGGGTTACAAGCGTCCACGCGGGAGAGGGAAGTGAGCGGCCCTAAGAGAGCGCCTGTCCCGTCCTCGTCCCCACGCGGCCAACCCTCTCTAAGAGGGCCCTGGTCCTTCCTTTTATAGGCGTAAGGAGAGGATCCAGGTGTACAATGGGGGTGTAGCAGAGTGCTACGTGTCTAGCGGGGGAGAGCTAGTGCCCTAAGTACATGCCGATGTGGCAGCCGGAGAGATTTTGGCACCCAGCTGGTGTGATGTCATGGCCGTCGGAGGAGCGACGGAGCCTGGCGGAGGGACAGCTGTCGGAGCGGTTGAGTCCTTGCTGACGTCCTCCTGCTTCCGTAAGAGAGCTGAGAGCCACCATCGTCACAGAGCATGCGGGGCACCATCATTGCCTATCTAGCGGAGCTAGCCAGATGGGACACCGGTCTTGTTCTCTGCGGCCCGAGTCAGCTCGGGGAGGGTGATGATGATGCTTCCTGTTGACGTGGCTGGCCTGCGCCCTAGGTTGGGCGACGTGGAGGCTCCTCCGAAGCCGAGGTCGAGTCTGTCTTCCATGGCCGAGGCCGAGTCCGAGCCCCTGGGTCGGGCGAGGCGGAGGTCGTTCGGCAGAGGCCAGGGCGGAGTCCGAGCCCTGGGGTCGGGCGAAGCGGAGTTCGTCGTCTTCTAGGGCTAAGCCCGAGTCCGAGCCCTGGGGTCGGGCGGGGCGGAGTTCGTCGTCTTCCGGGACTTAGCCCGAGTCCGAGCCCTGGGTCGGGCGGAGCGGAGTTCGCCGTCTTCCGGGACCTAGCCCAAGTCCGAGCCCTGGGTCGGGCAAAGCGGAGTTCGCCGTCTTCCGGGACTTAGCCCGAGTCCGAGCCCTGGGTCGGGCGGAGCGGAGTTCGCCGTCTTCCGGGACCTAGCCCGAGTCCGAGCCCTGGGTCGGGCGGAGCGGAGTTCGTCGTCTTCTGGGACCTAGCCCGAGTCCGAGCCCTGGGTCGGGCGGAGCTTCCTATGGTGCCTTTGGCAGGGCCTGACTGCCTATCAGTCTCACTCTGTCAAGTGGCACTGCAGTCGGAGTGGCGCAGGCGGCGCTGTCCTCCTTTGCGTTAAATGCTCCTGTGATTCGGTCGGTCGGTGCGGCGATTTAGTCAGGGTTTCTTCTTAGCGAAGGCAGGGCCTCGGGCGAGCCGGAGATGTGTCCGCCGTTGGAGGGGGGCCTCGGGCGAGACGGAAATCCTCCGGGGTCGGCTGCCCTTGTCCGAGGCTAGGCTCGGGCGAGGCGTGATCGAGTCGCTCGAACGGACTGATCCCTGACTTAATCGCACCCATCAGGCCTTAGCAGCTTTATGCTGATGGGGGTTACCAGCTCAGAATTAGGAGCCTTGAGGGTACCCCTAATTATGGATCCCGACAATACCTATACCATATTCAGATACACAATGGTATCCCAAGTATACTGACTACATTCATTTTGTTTATTGCAGTCATTACTCAACTTTGAGGAACAGGAACGACACAGCCGAAACCCACAACCTTTTGATGAATTTGTACTCCACACACTTCTCGCCAATACATTGCCCGAGACAGACGAATTGGATAAATGCAAAGCGGTAACAATCATATTACATTTTACAAACATAATTTATGTTAAATTGTACATATCACATCGTCATGCAAAACCATTTACGTTTATGCTGATCTTTATGCTTTTTTTACATGGTCAGATCATGATTCCCATGGTAAGCAGGGGGCACTGGACATTGTATGTTGTCAATACGGTCAAAAGGTGCATTCACATTTTAGATTCCAATCCCTATGGGCAAACACTTGGTGGTACTACTTGGAAGGATTACCATTTTGCCCAAATGGACTTAGGTGGCAGGAAGTTACCATGGGCTAAGGTTATTATGAGTAGGTTAAACAAAGCCCTACAACATGTACGGCCCAGGACATGTTTTCCCAAATTTGGCAACTTCGCAATTGACTTGTCCCCAAACTGTCCTACCATGGCAGCATGATCCAATGATTGCGGGTTTTATGTTATGGGATACATTCTCTTTTATGACTGCGTCGAAGGATCTCTCTGGTCAGACATAGAAGCAATACGTACAAATTTATCAGTTCATTTTATAGTTGGCCCAAAGCAACATATGGTACACATGTATATCTAACACATATTTATTGGCTTGCAGGGCAACACTAGGGAGATACGGTCTCTTGCGCTGCATTACATCACATTCCATCGCAAGAACAAAGCCATATCGCTGCTTGAAGACATCCAAAGATTCAAGGTCTAGTGGATGTAGTCTAGTCTAGATATGTAATATATTGTGTATACAATGGTTCCATGAACTTCAGCTGAGTCATGTGCGTATACTATGGCAATGACGGTAGATGTTTCTTATGTTATGCCAATGACAACTTGGGGAACAGTCATGTCTAAACTGGAAAACTGTACCCTATGTGTTTTATCTTCATGTGTGTTTTTATGCACTTGATTCTGCTAATTTTTTGTACAATTTTATGTTGTCAACAACATTGTGTTATGCTTATTTTGTCTCAAGTTTATGATATAAACATCATCGTTTTATGCTGGAAACATATCTTTGTACAGTTATGAGCTTCACAGTCTGACAAGTTTATGCAATAAACTACACCGTGATATGCATATTTGAACATAAATTTATGCTATATATGTCAACGTTCTATGCTATAAAAGCCTCGTTGTACAATCATAAATGTACATATCTGAATAATGCTTACGATAACTTTCACTTACGTTTATGACATTATGTGTACATATTTATGTTGTTGTCGGTGCATTGACATTTTAACATTTGATTCACATTTACATCCATAATATAATTTTCAACGGTAAACAAGTCCATTGTCTCATAAATCTTTTGGTATTCTACTCTCTACCAGATGAATCATCATCTCCGACATACACCGTTCGTTTTTTGACGTTGATGTCTCATTCCACTGTGGTGCTGCACCTCTGATTTTGTTCCTTGAACCAGGAGGCCATCCTCGCTTACGTCCAGATAGGTTAGCCAATCAAACCCTATTATCCTCCACAGTTAAACACGTACGGCTGTTGTGACCATCAGTGATGCCACATTTTTGGCACTTCCTGCTCATCTTCTTAGCTCCTTTCGCACCCAATTTAAGAACTTGTTCACTACTTTTGATCGTTCTTTCCTTAGGCTTGGCCTTATCTGGTCTTGCTAAGTTTACACCTTCTATATGAAACTCCAGTTTCTACAAATCAAAGATATTAAGTCAGTTTTCATTTTCACATACTAATCATATACTATAGCAATGTTATTACCTTTCTAGCTTCCACATCCATAGCACTACTATCAACCAGACGCATATCAGTGTTATGTTCCAATGTTAATATCGGCATATTACATTGATCATCGTTAGCATTGCATTCATTTGTATTAGAGCCCATTACAATTTCCTGTGAAATAACACAAACTCCAGTGAAGACACAAATGTTATAGACCAGCATAAATAATACATTATAAAAGTCTGTTGCATACCTCGTTCCCATCATCTAAATTGCGTAAATTATCTCAAACTAAGTCTTCTGTTTCATACGCTTCGACCTATATCATTTAAATTACATACATGGATCATTATCGACATTTAATAATTGTGTATTCATAATAACACGATGTGCGTACCTGGATGTTATCGCTAGCACTGGTGCCACAACTCTCACCAGTACCTATATCAGGCTCCACACGCATAAATAACCCTAATAATTCATCCATCATCTCTAGGGCTTTATCATTCCCAGCTTTAGATAGACTCGCATGGTTTACTACCTTCGTTGCCTTTTTAAACAACATCTTCTGTCTATATGATCTAGTTTCTCCATCTTTTCCTTTCAAATTCCTATCGTCTCTTGAAAAAGCCACATCTTGTCGCGCGGAGTATGTGTATCGTTGCAAAATATACTCACTCAGGATCATTTCAATTTGGAGATGCATGAAATCGCGTACAAGATGAACACAAAATAGGCCTATAATTCATTAACCATACAATATGTCATATATTATTCGCAAATAGTGCTATATTCGTAATAATTAATCATTTCATATAGAAATATTCGTTTAATATAACACACCTGTATGCTCCCAATGCTTGCACTCACATGAATACTTCCCGGCATCCACATCAGCCGTTATTTTGAATTGGTGTTGTCCCCAAACAATTTTATTTGATCTTGTAGTATGTTTCACCACCCAATCATTTACATCACCCTCTGTATCACGATCTATGCGGTATGCAGTTGCACATTTTACGGTCTCCTAGAACCTTGTCATTACAGCTCTAGTGTATGCCCTTGCAACTCTTATTTCAAACATATACAATGTAGTTGTATCCTTTTGACCCTGCAAATTACACAATACAGTATTAATACCGGTTTGTTTTTAATAGCATAAAACATATGTTTTTCACTTTTTTCACTTACCATGCATCCTAGTGCCTCTTTGGCCTCTTTCATCTTCCTACTATGCAGGAGCTTCATCATTTGCTTTGCAAATTGATGAAGTGGTGTGTTTGCATCCACGTGGGCACTCTTCACCAGCTTGTTCATGCTCTCACTTCGTTGTGTAGAGACCATCAGACCACAATAGTCTCCTTTGAAAAATGCAGGTACCCAATCTTTACGTATTTCATACAATCTGACAAGGGTGTTGTTCTCGTGTAGCTGGAAATCATTGAGCATCATTTGCCAGGCAGCCTCGAACTCCATTTCATTCAATGGATGATGTATTATAGATTGGAACCTTGTTTTGAAATCCATTTCCTCAAATCTTTCATACAATTCATTCAAGTGGGGCATATACCTGTTTTGCACATGCCACAAACACAATCGATGTATTGTGTTTGGGAATACTCTGCCTAGTGCGATTGGCATAGCAGGGTCTTGATCTAAAATCGATAAATTTACATAACATTGGGCAAGTCAGTATGATATCATATAGTACGTGTTTAATCAATACGAGCCATTTATTACAACATACCTGTCAACATCACTCGTGGTCCGTCACATCCCATGCATGTTTTGAACGTATTGAAGACCCACTCGAATGTATCAACTGTCTCGTCTCCTAGTAAAGCAAACCCAAATATTGTGCATTGGTGGTTCGAGCCAACAAACATGCCTAATGGCTTATCATACATATTAGTCTTATGTGTAGTATCAAAGGTAACTGTATCACCAAAATCAATGTACTCAGCTTGCTGGCTAGCATGGGACCAAAATATGCTTAAAATCTTCCCTTCTTTGTCCAGATGAAAATCAGAAAAAAATTGTGGATTATCTTTCTTGCATAATGAAAAAAAAAGATAATAGCTTTGACACATCATTTGCATTTCTTTCCCTTTGCCATGCTTTCTTCCTGTAAAAAATTTAATGATTATGCACTACATATCTTTAACACATGTCGATTGTTTCGGTAATATATAATACCATTATTGTCAATGAATAATACACTTACAAGTTACTCATGTCCTGCACGGTTATTGGAACGTTTCCTGGACCACCATGCATTTCTGAAACAAAATCCATAATGCAATGTTGTGGAATCCTGCTTTCTTGCATCGCACTAAGGAACTCCATATAATCACGATCATGAGTTTTGTTGCATTGCAATTGCCTTTTTCTGTATCTTTCTTCAAGAATTCATGATTATGCTCATAGTTTACCAGATCAATTCAGACGGAAATAACATTCTCTTTAGCATCATCGTAGATTTTTTTAAGTTTCATCCCAGCCTTGCACTGTGTTCGTTTTGAACATGTGTTACGTATCCTTGGATTTCCAGCTACCCTTTCAGCATTCTTTCCTTCCATTGAATAATTCAACCATTTACAATTCTTTCGCTCCCTATATTTCTTCAATGGAAATCCAACCTCATATACATATTGACTATAAAAATTATACGCCTCGTCCACGTTACTAAATGTCATACCGACTTTAGGTATCAATCTTATATCAATATTGTCCAGCTGTGCACAGAAATTTAACATTTACGATTCGACAACGACCAAATTTAATGTAATATAGGTACAACATTACAAAAAGTATGTACGTAACTAATATTATCATATTTGAGAGAACTTACATGGCTTTGAAGAATATGAGGTGTGTCATATTCATGCGCCCCAATATGTCTCATGGGGATGTGTTTATCTGCTCCTACCACGTCTGCCGATCTTGTGTTCTCATCAATATGTCCAGGTGCCATCAACGCCGTCGGGGGAGTAACAAATACACCCTCTCTGTATCTGGTGATCGCAGACGCTACAGGTTGCATGTCCATTGAAGTAGACGTACCTGGTGATCTATGCACAGACGCTACAGGTTGCATGTCATCGCCAGCACCGGTGCTGGCCATTCCTTCGCCGTTAATCGCCGCCAAAACACGGCTGGTGCTGTCCCTTCCGCCGTCGTTAACCGCCGCCAAGAACACACGGATACGATCGTGGATCTACTACGGCTATACAGGAAAGGCTAATACAAATGCTCCTCAAACCTAACTACCCCTTTATTTTCGCGATTGTGCAGCACATCTTTCCTTATCTCAAACTGATCAAGATTTACTGTTGGGGACTTGTTCTCAAATGCTTTGCCTTAAGAACAAGGCAACATAAAATGTTAAATGTTAATGCCCTTCGTCCAACGAAGCATTATTCCCTTAAGGATTAATGAGCCTTGGACGAAGGTTAAAGACAATATGATTACGAAGGTTAAATCTTCGTAATTGAATCCTAATAGATTGAATAAAGTAATATAAAATACGAAGCATCAAAGGTGAATAAATTATAAACGAACAACATTACTTTCATATTATATCGATTTAACACATTTAAGCATTGGGTACAATTATACCTTTGCCTTGGCAAAATATTGATTCCCGAATGGTGCGATCGCTATTACAGGAATGCATGAACAGTAAAGGAATACTGTTCACTATTTATAGACACGGGACACAACCTGTGAGGAATTACAATTATGCCCCTCAAGGGATTACAACAGCGACTCAAACATTTATGGACTAAAAGGTCATTCTACTTTTATGTCGGTTTGTAATTTCGAAGCTTCATGAAGAGGAACCTTCGGTCATCACATGCGGACAGCTTCAGCCGAAGCTGTTTCTTCCTACAAGACCTTCGGCGACGAAGCATAGTCCCAACAGTAGCCCCTTCGCGGTGCTAGATCGTTTTTCGTAACGAGCTTGACCCGTGAAAAAAGTATCTTAGGCTTCGGGAAGCCGAAGGTCCGAAAAACACCTTCCCTGAGCTCGTTGTCGAGAAACGATTCAGTTTCCGAGCGCGTAGCGGTCCCACCTTGCAGAGTTACTATTTGGTCTCTGTGGTCCACCGCGCAGCGGGTGCAAGCAGCTGTTCGCCTGGTGTAAAAATCCTGGCGATTCACCTTCTTACCTGCATCACTATATAAATAGACGGGTAGGTGTGAAGTTACCACAGCATTCATTGCTATTTGCACTGTTTTGCTGCCAAAATTTTTAACCATAGCCGAAGCTTGACTCTCGAAATCAAACGAAGCTCCAGCTCGAAGCCTACTTTGTCAGAAGGAAAAAAGCTTCGGAAGAAAAGTATTTAGTTCCCAAAAAATCCAAAATCAAATGGCTAGAGTGCGTTCTACCGCTAGGGTTGAGCGTGAGGGAGGCGAAGCTGAAGGATCGGAGACTGTTCCCATCTCCGAAGCGATGCAACGATCCGGACTGGTAATCTCGGAAGAAATCCCCACTGCTGAAACAGAACAGGTAACTGCCGAAGCGGAAGAAGGAGACATTGAGGAAACTGATTCCGAAGATGATTATCATATTGCCATGCCAAGTAAGCCCAGCCACTTGGACTTCGGAAAGTCGACTGTCTCTAAGGCTGATCTCTCCAAGATGGTGAAGTCGGGTTATTTCAGTGAGAGTCAGAAGAAGCTACTTCACTTCGGGGGGGGAAGAAACTACCCCGAAGCCAGAGAAGGATGAAATAGTCATTTTCAAGAGCTTTCTAAAGGCTGGGTTGAGATTCCCCCTCCATGGGATTATTGCAGATGTATTGAAGAAGTTTGGGATCTACTTTCATCAGCTGACTCCTAACGCTATCGTTAGGCTTAGTGTTTATATCTGGGCCCTCCGAAGCCAAGCGGTGGAGCCGTTTGCCGACAGCTTTTGTCGAGTTCATGAGCTGCACTACCAGACGAAGGCTAGAAAAGATGGATTGCATGATAACTTTGGTTGCTATAATTTTGCTTATCGGAAAACCACAAAGTTTCCTGTAATCAGCTACCGAAGCAAATGGCCGGCAGGCTGGAAGTCGGAATGGTTTTATGTGAAGGTTGACGAAGACAAAGAGAAGCTGGTACAAAGCCCTCTTGAATTGATCTTCGGAGAAACAAGACCGCGATGCCAAATGTCATTAGAAGGTCCCACTTGGGCTGCACTGGCTGAGTTTAAAATTATTTCAGAGCATATCGGCACAAGAGACCTGGTTCAAGAGTTCTTGGCCTTCAGGGTTTTTCCTACTTTAAAAGAATGGGAAATGCCAAAGCTAGAGGGGGAGAAGAAAGAAGGGGAACTTGTGCGGTTACCTTACTATTACAAGTTTAAGAAATACTTTAAAACACCTTGCCAAGAGTGGCTGGACACAATTGAAATAATGTGCAATGAAATACTCGGTAATTACTCCAAAAGAGAAGATCAGTTGATGACTGCGGCCTTCGGTACCCGTCCGAAGCGAAGACTGAATCGAGTGCTGGACGCCTTGGGTTTTGAATACCCTGACTACGAACAACTGAATAAAGGTGTCGAAGGACGAAAAAGGAAAAGGGTAGCCGAAGCTTTAAATGAAGATGAGAAAGAACTACCAAAAGAGAAGAATATTCCGAAGAAGAGAAAAGTATCATCTCCGAAGCGAAAAGTATCCAACGAAGAAGAGACTCCCGCATCACGCTCTGCCACTGACATGGAAGAGATTTTGAAGGTAATGACTGAATCCCTGCCTGTGAAGCTAAGTCCATTAGGGCCTCAACTGATGAAGTTTTTTCAGAAGGAAAAGGAGCCCGAAAAAACGAAGAAACAACTAAAACAAAGAGACAAAGGATCATCGCAGTGACAGAAGTCATTGACAAGACACCACCGAGAGCCTCAGCTCGGAAGATACCAGCGGCTGAGGAAATAACAAATATTGAAGTCGCACCTTCGGAGATCACGGCTACCGAAGCTACCTCAACCGAAGATTTGAACTTGGAAACCACAATCGAACATATCGACAAAATACTGCTAAACATGGCCACAGAAGAAGCTACGACTGCCGCCGAGGAGACCATGGCCGCAGTGTCTGGGAAAGAAAAGGAAATCGCTGACGAAACTTCAGAGGACGAAGCCTTCATGTTTAAAAATTTAGTTGGACAAGAACTGTCAAAAACCGAAATAGAAGAGCTTAAAGAATATGCCAAATCTTGCGGATATAAACCAAGAGCACTCCTCTTCGGGGGTATTGACGATGAAAAATTAGACTGTATCCGGGATCAAACTGGAGTTAAGATTATCGGTACTCTATCAAAGAGTATCGGTTTTCCGAAGCTGGAAACGGATATTAGTCGCTACCGACGACAACATATCGTTGGTAGTTTATTTTATTCCAATTTCAAGGTGAACTACTTTTCCCTTGACTTTTATTGTTTTTAATAATGAAGACATTTCTAACGAAGGTTGTTTATGTGCAGAGTATGCTGTTGAGTAAGGCTTTGAAAATGCAGCAGGATCTGGAAGACAAAAAACACGAGGTTATAATTGAAAATTTAGAGAGCAAAATAAAAGAGCAATCAACTACTATTGAAAAGAAGAACTTCGAGCTTCAGGCAACTGAAGTCTTATTGGCAGAAGCCGAAGCTAAAATAACAGAATTGAATACGAAGCTTCTCTGCCAATCTGAGCAGTTTGAACAAGAAAAGCAAGAACTTAATGCGAAACTTGAAGCCGAAGTCCAACAAAATTCAGATTTGAAAAAATTATTGGCAAGCCTTCAAGACAAATGTTTGGAGTTTAGCAATAAATGTATTCAACGACTGAGAAAAATCTTCCACTTAGTCAGGGCTAGCAGTGGGAAGTTCACCCCGTCAACTGAAGATTTACCAAAGACCTTCGAACATATTGAGGGTGAAATTGATGAGCTTGACGAAGTTATAGCCGGGCACGGTGACTTCTGTGCCTGGGTAGCTTCTCGGGGCACTGCTGCAGCTTTTCTGAAAGCTGGCTGTGACCATGGAAAAATTGTTAATAGGCCCAATTTCACTCTATCACCATCAATTTTAGATGATATTCCTGACCTCGCCCGAAGCATTTCTAATAGATTTGTAAAGATGATATGGACAAAAGGCGGGCGAGAAAAGGCTGGAAACAAAGCTCGGAGTCATCTTGAACCAGTAAGAAATCATACCTTGTGCTTACCTTTTCCTTCAAACTTGGTTTTGACTCACAACAACTTAATTCATGTAGGATGACGAAGCCGAGACCGATGCTTAAAGAGTATGACGCCAAAGCTGAGGCCCCATGAAGATCAGTAGGAGTAAACTGTAGAAAAACTCAAGAAACTTTTGAAATAACTTTTGTAAATATGGCTAAATAGTTCTTAATGAATTTTGTTCATACCTTGTAATATGCTCTTACCCTTCCATTAATGTATGAGGTGCTTTGATGTGGACGAAATTATCTTTTTGAGCCGAAGGCGAAAAAACACCTTCCCTTCTTTTTGTACACAGCGAAGCATAAAAAACAACTTTTCCTTTTTGCCGAAGCTCTTCTTTTCGTACACGATGAAGTACAAAAGACAGTTTTTTCCTTTTTGCCGGAGCAACCACTTATGCTATGATGATGGTTATCCTACATATGCCTGGATGAATGTTTATGAATGCAAATGTTATGATGTAATGTGGTGTGCAAATGAATGTCCAAACACATATCCGAAGCCATAATCACAACCGTTATTTCCTTAGAAACAATCACATATCAGCGCTGACTTTTCGCTGTAAGCCTCCCTTAGGAGCTTCTTCGCCTTTTACTTCAGCGGAATCAGCGTTGACTTTTCGCTGTAAGCCTCCCTTAGGAGCTTCTTCGCCTTTTACTTTCGGTGGTATCAGCGTTGACTTTTCGCTGTAAGCTCTGCATTCCCTTTGGAACGACTTTTGAGCAGAAAACTTACACTGCGCCCCCTTTGGAGCGACTTCTTTAGTAGCTTCGTCGTGCTCCGCATCCCCTTAGGGACGGCTTTCGAGCTTCTTCCCTGTTTCTTTTCGGCACTCGATGGTGCGTTCTCAGTTTTTACATTTACATCTTTGGGGGATTTTGCTCTTATAGAGCTAAAAAAGGAAATTACATGTGATGGCCCCATTAAAAACCTTTCTCCCCCTTCAGAAAGGAAAAGGGTGCCATGAAAGAAAAAATATAAGATATAAAAAATTACATCAAGTTATACATAATATCGCCGAAGCTCATCCGCATTCCAAGATCTAGAATGTCGTTGCCGTCCATATCCTTCAATCTGTATGAACCGGGTCTTGACGAAGATACTACCAAAAAAGGTCCCTCCCATTTCAACTGCAACTTGCCCACTGTATCTGGGTTAGCCACTCTCCGAAGCACCAAATGTCCTGGCTCAATATTCTTTAGCCGAACCTTTCTATCACGCCATTTGATTGTTTCGGCTTGATATTTATTGATGTTCTCCATAGCTTGAAGCTTGATCCCTTCTATAGCATCTTTTTCCACAGAATGATCAGCTTCAGAATCTGATTCTGCCGAAGCTACTACTCTTATTGATCCAGTTTTAGCTTTCTCCGGAGTTATTGCTTCATCACCAAACAATAATTTGAATAGAGTAAAGCCTGTTGACCTTGATGTTGTTGTGTTGTGGCTCCATACCACTTTGATTAATTGATCTGGCCACTTTCCCCTGGGTTGATTGAAGATTAACTTCATTATTCCTGTCATTATGATGCCATTGGCTCTTTCAACAAGTCCATTTGACTCCGGATGCCTGACTGATGCAAAATGGATCTTCGTGCCAATTTGATCACAGAATTCTCTGAAAGCTTCGGAGTCGAACTGTGTTCCATTATCTACAGTGATGGCCTTTGGTACTCCGAAACGACAAACAATATTCTGCCAGAAAAAACTTTTGAATGGTGGCCGAAGTTATTGTGGCTAAAGGCTTTGCCTCAATCCATTTAGAAAAATATTCCACAGCCACTACAACATATCTTAAGTTTCCTTGGGCCGGTGGTAACGGACCTAACAAGTCAAGGCCCCACCTTTGCAATGGCCAGATGGGTTGTATCAGCTGAGTTAGAGACGAAGGTTGTTTTTGATCTCTTGCACATTTCTGACAACCTTCGCACTTTTGAACTAATTCCGCTGCATCCGAAGCTGCCTTCGGCCAATAAAACCCTTGACGGAAAACTTTTCCAAGTAACGGCCTAGATCCAATGTGAGATCCACACAGGCCTGCATGTATTTCTTTCATCAATTCTATGCCTTCGGCTCTAGATAAACACTTGAGTAATGGAGCACAAACTCCATGCTTGTACAACTCCCCTTCTATCATGACATATGGACGGGCTCTTGCCTCTATCCTCCTGTTATAAGTTTCGTCATCTGAAAGGAAGTTACCCTGAAGGTAAGAGATGATCTCAGTTCTCCAGTCTTCACTATAAACAGGAGATATATTGAGGACTGCTCTTTCAAGAAGTTCCACTGAAGGTGCTTTTATTGTTTCGAAGAACACATCCGAAGGTAAGGGCAGCCCCTGTGCTGCTGACTTAGCTAGCAAATCAGCATGCTCATTTTGTCCTCGAGGGATATTTTTGACAGAAAATCCTTCGAAGAAAGCTTCAATCCTTCGGACCGTGTCTAGATATTTTTCAAGCTTCGGATCTTTAGCCTTACAACTCTTGTCGATATGACCCGAAACAACCTGGGAATCAGTTTTAAGAATGGCCCTTCTGATTCCCATTGCTTTTAACTTCCGAAGGCCCAAAAGCAGGGCTTCGTACTCAGTAATATTGTTTGTACAACTAAAATCGAGTCTTGCCGCATAACAAGTTTTAACTTTGGATGGTGAGACCAACACAGCCGCTGCTCCTGCTCCGAAGGTTCCCCAAGACCCATCGCAAAACACTGTCCATACTTCGGCATCTTTATTTGTTTCTTCATCCTGAGCCCCTGGCGTCCAGTCAGCAATGAAATCTGCCAATGCTTGAGACTGGATCGAAGATCTATGCACATAATTAATGCAAAATTCATTGAGCTCTGCAGCCCATTTTCCAATCCGTCCAGTAGCTTCTCTATTTCTCATAATATCCTTCAATGGTTGCGAAGAAGGAACAACAATATTGTATGCTTGAAAGTAATGCCGAAGCTTCCTGGATGCCATCAAAACAGCATATAACACCTTCTCCAATTCTGTATAGTTTTTCTTCGATAAACTAAGAACCTCAGATACAAAATATACTGGGACCTGCTTCTTGACTTGGCCATCAAGCTTCTCCTGGACAAGTGCTGCACTTACCGCTGAGTGCGAAGCTGCCACATATAATAACAAAGGAGCCCCTGGTGTTGGTGGAGTTAATGTTGTTAAATCTATCAAATATTGCTTCAGTTCCTCGAAGGCTTTTTGTTGGCTTGGTCCCCATTGAAAGACTTCGGCTGATTTCAGCACTTTGAAGAATGGTAAATTTCTCTCTGCTGATCTGGATATGAATCTATTGAGAGATGCCAGCCTCCCTGTCAGTCTTTGGGCCCCCTTTTTTGTATTTGGTGGCTCCATACGAAGTATAGCTTCAATTTTACTTGGATTAGCTTCAATTCCCTTTGTTGAAACCAAGCATCCAAGAAATTTCCCCTTCTTTACTCCGAAGACACATTTTTCTGGATTCAGCTTTAGACCAGCTTGTCTAAAACTGGCGAAGGTCTCCTGCAAATCAGCGATGTGATTTTCTTGTTTCGTGCTTTTTACAATGATATCATCAACATAAGTTAGCACATTTCTGCCTATCTTAGACTGAAGAACCTTCGCAGTCATTCTGCTGAAACTTCCTCCAGCGTTCTTGAGCCCCTCAGGCATCCGAAGGTAACAATATGTTCCACTAGGGGTTATGAAACTGGTCTTCGGCTCATCCTCCTTCTTCATCCAAATTTGATGATAGCCTGAATAACAATCTAGAAGACTCATAAGCTCTGACGAAGCTGCTGCATCAACTAAGGAGTCTATCCTTGGCAATGGGAATTCGTCCTTCGGACAGGCCTTGTTGAGATCCGTAAAATCGATACACATTCGCCATTTGCCATTGGCCTTTTTTACCATAACAGTGTTAGCTAGCCATTCTGGGTACTTTACTTCTCTGATAACTCCTGCACTGAGGAGTCTTTTGACTTCATTCCGAGCTCCTTCGGCCTTGTCTTCAGACATTTTCCGAAGCCTCTGCTTTCTAGGTCTGAAGGATGGGTCAACATTGAGCGAGTGTTCAATAACATCCCTGTTAACTCCGCAAAGATCATTGGCTGACCATGCAAAAACATCTTTGTTGTTGAACAAAAACCTTATCAAGGTTTTCTCCTGTTCTTCGGATAATTGGGAGCCCAACAGCACCTTCTGCTCTGCTATGTCCTCACATAAGAGCATGGGCTTCGGCTGATCTGCCGAAGCTGCTTTCTCCCTTCTGAATTTGTAATGTTCACAAGCTTCAGCTCCATCTATATTATGGATTGCTTTAGAGTCAGTCCAGTTTCCCTCGGCCCTTCTGGCAGCTTCCTGACTTCCATGAATAACAATGGGTCCTTGATCCGAAGGTATCTTCATGCAAAGGTAAGCAGGATGAAGAATTGCTTCGAAAGCATTGAGGGTGCCACGACCAATAATTGCATTGTAAGGGTATTCCATGTCAACAATGTCAAACACAACTTGCTCAGTTCTGGTGTTGTTGATGAATCCGAAGGTCACTGGCATGGTGATCTTGCCCAGTGCTACAATCTGTCTTCCTCCAAAGCCACAGAGAGGGTGTGTAGCATCATGAATCTTATCTTCTGGCTCTTGCATTTGTCTGAAGGCCTTAGCAAATATAATATCAGCTGCACTGCCTGTATCAACCAAGACATTGTGGACCAGAAACCCTTTGATAACGCAAGAAATAACCATAGCATCGTTATGAGGAAAATCATTGAGCTGAAGATCCTCTTGGGAGAAGGTGATTGGAATGTGGGACCATCTTGACTTGATGAAGGGTCCCTGCACTCCAACATGTTGTACTCTTCTCTGTGCCTCCTTCTTCTGTTTCTTGTTAGCCGGCTCTGAGCATGAACCGCCTGTTATCGGGAGAATCAGCTTCGGAGCCGAAGCAGCTCCAGCTTGGTTCTTGAACGAAGCCATTGTCTCAGGAAAGTGGAAGTGAGTTCACCGGAGGTGGGCGCCAATGTTGGGGACTTGTTCTCAAATGATTTGCCTTAAGAACAAGGCAACATAAAATGTTAAATGTTAATGCCCTTCGTCCAACGAAGCATTATTCCCTTAAGGATTAATGAGCCTTGGACGAAGGTTAAAGACAATATGATTACGAAGGTTAAATCTTCGTAATTGAATCCTAATAGATTGAATAAAGTAATATAAAATACGAAGCGTCAAAGGTGAATAAATTATAAACGAACAACATTACTTTCATATTATATCGATTTAACACATTTAAGCATTGGGTACAATTATACCTTTGCCTTGGCAAAAGATTGATTCACGAATGGTGCGATCGCTATTACAGGAATGCGTGAACAGTAAAGGAATACTGTTCACTATTTATAGATACGGGACACAGCCTGTGAGGAATTACAATTATGCCCCTCATAAGGGATTACAACAGCGACTCAAACATTTATGGACTAAAAGGTCATTCTACTTTTATGTCGGTTTGTAATTCCGAAGCTTCATGAAGAGGAACCTTCGGTCATCACATGCGGACAGCTTCAGCCGAAGCTGTTTCTTCCTACAAGACCTTCGGCGACGAAGCATAGTCCCAACATTTACGAATTGCATGGTTTATGCTATCAAGTTACACATCTTTATGCAGCCGTAAACGCTGTGCACAGTGTAATATTCGTTCCACGTGATTCGGGCCACAAAAGATTCCTTTTATGCATGAATTATGCACATTAATCCAGATATATATGCATTTGTATATTGTCTGACGCGTATCATCCTAGATTCGTGGATATCGTCGGCATGGCTGACGCAAGCACGTGGTTGCTGGGCCGACCGCGTCCTGACTGGGACTTTCCCCACTAACGGAAGCCCAGGGCTTCCATTACCCCTTCCCTATATATATATATATATTGAAATAAACCTGAGATTAAATTCTACCATACATTTATATACGTCAATGTTTTGTGTTTACAACCATAAAGTTTTATGTATATACATCAAACATTCTATCGACCATGGTTAATTATGTAGGCTAAGATTTAGTCTACTAACTTCTGTTAGTGCTCTAAACTCTGACCTGGTTAAGATACTGGTAGCATCGTGATATTTTCTTTCACATGGAATGACTTCTTTCAAAATGAATGAGCACAGGTCATCAATTATATTATACAATGCACCTTAGGTCATGTGGTCCCCCTTTTTAGTTGAAATTCCTATAAAGGAAATTTATAAACATCATATTTACACTTGATAATATATTTCCATCTTTAATGACAAAACTACATACATGACTATTACTAATAATACCTTATCAGAGTTCTTGATGTATCATCCATTCTATCTCATGAACTCGCACATATAGAATCCGTAGAGGACCGATCCGGATAGTTGCTTGTGGCACTACATAATAAAAAATTGGTTATTTAGTTGTAATATTTTCTGCACGTATATGTATGATATATATTCATAAATTTACATATTTATCGGCCATTTATAATATATTTGCAATGGCTCGCCTTTTTTGATATATCGTATTTCCCACCTTTAAACTTACGGAACTTATATGTCATGTGATCTCAAATAGAGGTAGAATGAACAAAAATTGGCAAGAAAAATATAAATCAATCTTTCTTAACATCTTTCTTCTAAAAAATAAAGATCAAAATCTCTACCCATGTATTTTGTGAAATATGTGCAATGGTAAATGGATGATTTGCACTCGTGGTTTTATTAAGCAAACCGCCTGTGCAAATGTGTTTCCACTAGCGGTTATAAAATCAGGTCCACCAGTTTTATTTCGCTAACGCACGGCAACTGAAGCAGCCTATAAAAGTTAGACCTCATTGCACGTGTATAGGAAACTGACATCAGATTAGCATTGAGCGATGTTGAAGTTTATATGGCTAGACATATATATAAAACATACTCTTCAAATTTAATTTAGAGCAGTTGTTCAATCAATCATGCATAGATCGTCTATTGAGTTGTCTAGCCCTTCATATATGGACGTGAGCCACACGAGGGAGGCCAAGTGCCGGGCCAGCCTCCAACCGCTACCGCGAGGCCATAGGCGGTCCCGACGATGGTCTCATCCGTGCATGAGTACCAGGGCCGGCTCTGAGCCCATGCAACAGTGGCGAGAGTCGGGGGGCCTAAAAAAGTAATAGTGGTTTAATATTTAGTATCTATATCACAATATAATACACTAGTTTACACTTTATAAAACTCATCCAACCAAATAATCCACACACTCATAATTTTTACTAAATCCACCAAACAAATTACACTAATACTTAACACAACATCAAAATCAACGGTTCATATCGTTGAATAACATCATCTCTCTTGCTCACTCAAATCTAATGGACAATATTATTTAGATCATCCTTCAGGCCTCTCCTCCTCACGTCCACACCGTCGTCAACCCGTCCCCTCGTGCCACCACCGTCGTCGTTCACCCCACTCTTACCGTCCTTAGGAACTAGTATAGGTAGATAACAAGCTGGTAGGGCTGAACACACAGACCACGCGACACGTGTTTCCCACTGCCCAATCATCACGCTCAAGTCGTCGCGTGTCTGTGCGACCATACGCTCCACGTGATCGCCATCTCGTCAATCCAGCCCTCAAGGATTCCAGGGCGATGGGCGCCACTGCTCCAACCTCTAGGCACGCACGGTCGAGCAATCAGGATTCATGTTATTAAGTGTCTGTCGTTCTTATTTCTCAACTTGCGAAGTGCTAATCTGCACCAATGTATATTATCTAGGGTTTTAGATATTTTAAAAACCATTTTCAATGCAAATCATCATTTATATATATGAAGTCTGCTCCGCTGTAAATCATAGAATTTTTGATATAGTCTAGAGAGTCCACCATAATCAATTTGCCTGGGCCCTCAAAATCAAGGACAAGCTCGTGAAGATCGATCGAGTTCCTCCGCGGAACCATGTCAACACCAAGGACAAGCTCGTGAAGGCTGGTGGGGCAAGGAACAAACGGTCATCAGGAACGTCCAGGTAGCATGCATCCGTGGTGGGTACGTTCTCCCAAAGCCGTACCTACGTGCATGCAGGGGCGTGGCAAAGCAGTGGCGAGGCGCCGAGGCGAGAGCTTGCGGGCGGACGCGGCACGCAGAGCCGCGACCAGCGGCGAGGTGCTTGCGTGGGTGCTCGCGTGCATACGCGCGGCCGACGGCGAGTCCAGCGCGTGCGGATGCGTGGTCCACGGCGAGGCGAGTTCTCGTGCGGATGCGCAGCCCAGCAGTGTAGCGGCCCAGACTTTGGCGTGGGCTGATGGTGGACTTGACCCAACCGAGAGCAGACCAAGGAAGGGCGCTTGCCAAGGGGGGCCATACGGGAAAGCGGGCCGGCGGCGGAAAGGCTGGTAGTGTCCGGGCCGAATTTGGTTTTCCCCCCCTTTATATAGAGCAGAATCGGTTTTATTTTTCTTAGAAGGATCAGCAGACAAGATTCGGTTTACTTGCCAAACAGTTTTAAAATTAATTTTGTTTCTCTAGGAGAATCATGAGGATTAGCTCCTTAGAAGGATCAGTATCTAGAGCTAAAGAATCAGGATCTGAAGTCATGCTAAATGGGCCCTTAATAATATTAAAATTTCAAGTCGACCAGAGCTAAAGATTTTGGCTAGTACCATTTTTACTAACGAAACAATAATAGTTAGCTCCTAAAATTAGTTGCAGGGTTTTCAAACATCTCCAACTAATACCCCATCTAATTGCTAGGTAACTTACAACTAACAATTAGTTAATTGTTGAACCCAGCTAACAATTTATTAGCTGGCTAACTACTAGCTCTAGGAGGTCCAAACAGGACCTAATAAACCTCCAACACCAACAAAAAGTTGCAGTTTGTGTAGCCAATTACCTTAAAGAGATGACGATGATAATGACGACGACGGTAGCGATGATATACTCCCTCCAGTGCAGTAAAGGTAGTCGTTTAGGACATGATTGTGCATACCAAGGAGTGATTAATTATCATAGAGTTTTCCCTGTTTGCCCCTATTAAATAGGGATATGGGTGCATTAACGTCACTAAAACAATCAGGCTTGATTGGTTATTGCAGCAGCTCCAAGGCATTTTAGACTAGAGGTCTCAAGTTCAATTCCTCTTAAATGCATCTTTTTTGTGCAATTACTAGGGGCAACAACGTCCAAATCCCAGACCCATGCGCGCTATGACTTCTTTTTGTGCACGCTTGCGCGATGACTTCTTTTACTGCACCGGAGGGAGTACATAAGATTCACATCACCAACCGTAATTAATTCGACACATAAACTTGGACAATATATATATGCTGAATCTCATGCTCCATAATAAGTACACTCTCTATATAAGTATACATATATAGTATATAATAACGGGCAGAGAGTCCACATAATCTGTTATTTTTTTGTTTGCCGGAAAATGTATATCACATCGTGGCTCTACGAGTAGCTGGTACTGGACGGAATCTTCAGGTTCACATGACTGCACAGGGAAAGCCGCCTTTCAGCTCGCTCGCACCGTAAAGCGGTTTTCGAGCCAATTATAAAGAGCCTGCACCGACCGATCCAGTCCGTTGGTGGTGACCAATCCCGCGCGCACTTAGCTTTTGCCTAGTATGGTTCAGGACTTGAGGTAATTAATAAGACATGAAGATGAATGCCATGGACGACACGCGGTTTCATGCTCGTGTACATCTTACCGCCGACGGCGCCGGCCCTGCGGAGGAAGGAGAGGAAGACGATGACAATGGCCACCGCCGCCACCAGGCCGATGATGATGGCCAGGGTTTTCCCGGACTCGTCTGATGAACATAAATACATTGACACCCTGAGTTAAGAGAAACGAACTACCACTAAAAAGTCAAACCAAACTGCGAAAAGATATTTACTCTCTCTCCTATATATATATATATATATATATATATATATATATATATATATATATATATATATATATATATATATATATATATATATATATATATATATATATATATATATAGCTTATATTTAGCTGTAGCTTTTGTGCAAAGTATGGTGTTGGTGGTAATAAAAAGGTTTAAAGGAGCTACCCCAAAAGCAGAAAAAGGCTGTGTGCAGTACACTACTACTGAGACGGCACGTACGACAGTGTGTGGGGGTGGGGATTCCGATGATGCATGCAAAGCTGGATCGTTTTGGTACAATTGTGGGCCTCTCAGGGCATGGTTAATTAACAACGCAAGGGAGAGGGGATGGATCCGTTCCAAAGCCTAGCTAAAAGATCAGACGAGAGCAAAGTAGTGAAAGGCGAGAGAGAGAGAGAGAGAGAGAGAGAGAGCGCTTTTTTGTTTTCCCCATCTTTTTGGTCTACTTTCGGTTCAAAGGTACCTTAGCATGCATGCAGTTTGGACTTGGGGGACGCACCATACGCAGTTTATTTGCATTTAAGGGTCACTTTGGTAAGGCTCCGGCTCTTTTAGAAAAAGCCTCGAGCCGTTTTGTAATTCGTTTGGATACCGTATAGTGTTCAATGACCACAAAATGTTAGCTAGTATCGAAATGGTCCTGTGGCATCACTAATCAGTACTCGTTGTAATGCAGTAACCAACCTAGCCAGACTAAGTCTTTTTTCTGTTAAATTGAAAGATAATGCTTCATTGGTTATTTATATCGTCATTTTATACGATCAACATGCACCCTGGTAGATGTGGGGACCAGGGCTAGCACAGCTGCACATGGAAGCCACAGCATGTCAAAATTCTAGTGTGCGCGCCTAGAGGCTTGCACAGGCTACATGCATATGCATGGAAACCCCCCCAATCTCAGCAAGCAAATCTGCTGGCGGAGAGGGTAGCGCGTCACCTTCTAAACATAATATACCCTACTGCCTAAATTTGATTATATATCTATCTATCAAAAGCTATGCATCTTTGTAGTTTCATATGATTGTGATGGTTAAACGCTTAGGCCTCGTTCGGCACGGCTCTGGTTTCTATAAAAATGACTTCAGTTCTAACTTCTCTTTAAGAAACAGTTCCTCTATATGACCTAATATTTTTTTTAACAAAATGTTCGGCAAAACAGCTCCTCTTGACACGAGAGAAGGAGAGTGAGAGGAGCCGCCGCTAAGAGTCAATTTTGTTGGCTCCGGTTCCTCGATGCTCTTTGTTAGAAGCTTTTTTTAGACGGTTTGAGATAACTTCTCCAAGAGCCGGAGCCAAAGTCGGTTTAGGAACCCTAGCTCCCAAACATGCCCTTAAACTTGTGTCTTTACTCTCTAACTAGCCCCCGGCCCTATTTACATACCTCGTGTAAAACCCAAACAAGGCGGTTATTTCCGCCATGCTGTGTGAGTTTGAAACCGCGTCCCCATTTTCAAAAAAGTCCCTCCGCAATTTCGCGAATAAAAATAAACCAGAAGAGGGAAACCAAACCAACCCGTGCCAGTGCGCTACTAGTACTAATATAATGTACTATAAAAACAACACTGCATTGCAATTCTAGAACGCCTAAAATCCAGTGCAGATGCGCTGAGCCTTGCAGTCCGTGCACCCACATCATGACCAAAGCAAGTGTGTACAAAAAAAAAAAAAAAAGACAGAAAGAAACCCTATCTATTCTCAGTGAATGCATACTGGTATATTCTCTTTTTTTATATGAAACAAAGTGAATCGTACGCGTATATACTATATACACCAGTACTGGAGCTATGCTAGTGGGTATGCACTTGGTCATCCCACTTGTGGCAATGTGCAAGATCCAACAAAATATTCAGGTGCACTTTTGCCAACGAACGAGGGCTCATCTCCCTTGGCAGTTTTACGTGCAGATCGTCGCTATGGATGATCGATGTAGTACGGTGGAAAACCACCAAGATTTCAATCATGCAACTAAGAATAGAGTGCATTGTATGAGCGAGAAAGGACCAGCTGCTTACGTACCGTGCTGCCCGTACGTGTTGGGAACGAATCCACCATACGCGTATCCATTGCCTGCAGCTCCTCCCCCCACACCGCCGCCACCGGTACCGGCGCCACCTCCGACCGGCACTCCTCCGCCGCCGGCATTGGACCAGAAGCGCGCGTAGCACTTGCCGAGGTACACCTCGGCGGCGGAGGCGTAGCCGCAGCCGGCCTTGAGCTGCGAGGCCGCGGCCGAGACGCAGTCGGTGCAGGCCTTAGCGCCGAGGTCGCCGACGCACTGCGACATGGCCTGCACGTAGCCCGCCGCGCCGGCGCGGTACGAGCCCCCGTCGCCGCCGCCGCCGCCGGCGGCCACGAGCGCGCCGAGCGCCGCGTCGCGCATGGCCGCCACGCCCGCGTCGTCGCCATCTCCGCCGCCGCACTTCTTGAACAGCACCGTCGTGTCCTGCTTCCCCAGGAACGAGTCGTTCCCGTACCGCGCGAAGCAGGCGCGCAGCTGCACCGCGGCGCCCGCCGCCGCGCTGCAGAGCGAGGCCAGCTTCGACACGGCCGACTTCACGCAGACGCCGCACACCGCGGCGGGCAGGTCGGACCGGCACTGGTACACGCCCTCCAGGCCCGACGGAGACGGCGAGGTGTAGTTGGCGTAGGCGGTGAAGCCGGCGCTGTTCGCCAGGGACGACAGCGCCGTGTCCACGTCCGCGGCGTACTGCGACCCGGGGTCGTACCGCCCCTGCGAGCACCCGGCGTACACGAACGCCGTGTAGTCGTCCCCGCCGCGCGCGGGCATCGTGCACGCGCACAGCACCATCATCAGCGCCACCACGGGGACCATTGCTGCTGCAACAGGCTTCGACATGCTTGCTTCCTTCTCTTCTTGCTAATTCCTGCACCTACAGCTTTCGAAAGGGTGCCCAAAGGAAAGAAGACCAACAAGAAGCAATGAAGCAGCGAAGTGTCTCTCAGTGATGGGCTTAAGGGTTTATATAGGTGTATAGGAGTACTTACATAGGTCTGTTATTTTTTTTTCTAAGTATTGTGTGGTGCCAGCTCAGAAGTATCAATACATGTTCCGAACCGGCTAGAATACTGAATTTGTGATGGATAATCGAGATTAAAGACGTTATTTTTTAGTCATTTGCATAGTCCGGTAGGCTCTTAGCTCGAACTGATACTAAAACGTTCCATTTAGTATAGTACCGACTAGCAAAGCGTCCGTATGTTGCTAGTTGCTACAGTTTTCATTTATACTTATCATATAGTATAAAACATAAAGATATACGTGTTCTATTTGTTAGGTGGGTGTAAACGTGGGTTCAGAACCAACAACCATAATCCAAATCTTTATTTACACAAAATTCTATCTTTTTAAAATGGAATTCAATTCCAATGATCCAAACAGGGCGTTACATTAAAAATCACTTTCTATTTTCATTTAGTTAATTTTCTTGCTCTCTGGACTGCGCGTCAATTACAGGAAAGGACAGGGTCTCTGGCGCAAAAGATACCAAGACTTAGAGCGTCTGACTCTAGACCGCGGGTTGATATCCAACAAGTCTAAGGTCTCATATGTGAAACTGGCGCATCGAAGAGGTATCAGCAGTTCTGAGCCGACCGAATAGACTTTAGCGGCCCAGATTAGATCTGCGTGGATAAAGCAGATAACCACTCTCAAGAGATTGAAGGGTTTCCAAAAAAACACAAGAGAGGCCAAAGAAAGAACAAGAGACTAAAACAACTCCAAATTTTTGAAACGATGCAAAAGTGAGATAGAGAAGAGAACGAACGATGTGGACCGTACTGGCGACCATTCCTCCGATTAAACTTGCAGATTAAAAACAATCGTCGATTACAAATCGCTGCGGATCTCTCGGCTCAATAGGTGTCTACCTAGAGAGAAAATTAGGAGCTCTAAAATGTGAAGTCTCAACAAAATGGCAGTCAAGAGATGGCTGTAACAACAGCCCTCCCCTATATTTATAGAGGGTTATTTCCACTTTCTAAACTACCCCTATTTACAAGCCTATCAGCTCCATCGAGGGTGAAATGAACCAACTCCTTGGTTTTTGATCCGACGGCCACACGCTCCACACGAAGTTACTTCGCCCTGACGCACCCTTCGCTGTGATGCCACATGGTGCCACCGATTACCACTAGAACCGTCACTGTCAAGTTTTGAGGCCCAAACTCAGCAAAACCCACAATGCGTAGCGTTTGGTGGTTTTGAGACCCAAACCGCCAATCCGTCGTGAGTATCGCACCGCGGGCGCGTCCTCCATGTCCTGGACACTTGTCCCGCCAGTCCTCGACCGCGCCGGCAATACGGCCCGCTCCACCATATCCTCGCGCGATTGGGTGTCCCAGGTGTCAGCCACCATGAGTGGTCACCCCGCTGCTCCGTCTCGTTAGCCAAGATCCAACACACGTCCTTCACCGCTCCCAGCCGATCAACACGAGCCCACATGACCTTCACCTCAGCCGTCGACCACCGTCCCTGTGCTCGACATCTGCATACCTCAAGCCGACCGACATGGTTGCACATACATAATTTCACACACTGGTCAACCCACCACTACCCTAGAGTGCTACCCATGGACAATCACTCATAATCAACTCGAACCAAAAGGGACAAGTCAACCTTGTATTCGCAAGAGGGTTCAACTGGTGAACTTGGTAACTTATGTTCATATTGTCCAGTCGCATGCCAATGGTGTGCTTTATAAACTTCAAATTTCGAAGGCTTAACATAAAAGCCGTAACTTATACTGCACAATACATTATTCGCCTGATTGGTTACCTGGTCAGCAGCGTTCAGGTCCAGCGCGTACATTGACTATATTTTGGCTTATGAATGGTTACCTGCATGGCGTGAGTCCAGCCTATATACGGTCGCGCAACCTAGCTGTTTTTTCATCTGTTTACTTGCATACGTGGGGATGTGAGACGGGCATGTATCTATACCGGCCCAGGCTGGCGTAATCTGGGCGGGAGCGGAGCCAGCAACCAATAAAACCCGATTCACATAACAGTCTAGTAATTTCCTAACACATTTTCGTGTTTATTATATATGCTGGTTGCATCTGGCTGAATGCTGAACTCCATCACATTTCGCTTGCTGCAGACGTCCTCTGTTCCTCAAGCTTGTAGAACACACTGCCATCATATATGCCTCTTGCAGAGTCCTTGTGAAGAAAGCCTTGCTTATCACTTGCAAGCTTGTATGTTAGTCCCCATTCTCCTTCAGGCGCAGCCCTGTACAGATAGATAGCAGTATAGGCTATGTTAGTTACAGGGAAAGAAAATTCAGATGAATGGAGTTAATGCTATACTTTAACTCTTGTGTAGTGTCTTGTTCCAGCTTATTAGTAACGATAATCAATGCATGTTACCATGATTCAGGGTCTAATGGGTCTCTATTTGCTAGAATCATCTCCTCAATCTCCTCGAACGTCAACGCATCCGGCCTGACCTTCGCATGCTTCGTGAATATTTCTTCAAACTTTGCAGGAACAAACCTATAATAACAGCGTGGCTTGTTTAGTATGCAGGTAAACAAACCTATAATAATGATGCACTCTGTCATTGTGTAATGTTGATCTGACGTAACAATGCATTATGTCACTGGTACATCAGTTACCTTCCTTCAGCGTCGTATGCACCCGTATCACTTCCATGCATCGCCCTATGGATATACTCTACGTATATGGATGTGTGAGGCAGTGGTGCATCAGCCTGCATTAAATTTAGGTGACGTAAATGACAACGGTAATGATTTACACTCGAGTACCAGCAATAACTCGAGTACTAGCAGTAACAAGTTTGAATAGACCGATATCAATTTCTAGTGTGGTATCTGATTATGGTTAGACTCAAAACAAACATGATTTAACGCTACCAGTTATCTATTACGTTACAAATATATGAACCAAACAACGCCTTAGAAACAAGCAGAGAAGGCGGTGGGGACAATTTTGGCCATTTGTGGAAAACACTAAAGTTGTAGCTAGATAATGTCAAGGATTTGATATGAGTGGCGTGAAAGGGATATAAATTGAAATCAGTGATACTAAAAAGGATTTAAACTTTTTTTTCTCAACCACATAAGAAGAGCTACAATTTTAGTGGCATAAGAGGAATTGACTCATGCTAGAGTCCTAATTGTAGAGCCCAATCAGATTCTAGGCCTGCAGTGGCATGAGTCTAGAATTTTACTCCCAATTTTTAATCCTATTTTCCCTATAAATATTCATCCTCATGTGGAATCGAAACTCTCATTTTTGTTGTACCATTTGCTCAAAACTCTTATTTTTTACTACCTCCGTTCTCGAATATTTGTCGCCCACTAGTCATTTTTGAACTAACGGGCGGCAAATAAAAAAAACGGAGGGAGTATGTTATTTAAAACAAAGATTTTAAGTCATAGCTTGTGTTGGTCACTTGCTTTTGATTGCTATATAATATAAAAAACAAGGCAACATAAGTTAAAAGATTGCAACCTTCTCTCTTTAATCACTCATTCTTCGAAAGATAATTAAAGGGAGAAGATATAGGAGTGGGATAAATATGAGACATAATGTAAGAAAGGAACATTATAGAGTAAGACATGTTATCACTTATCACTTCATCCTTTTCAATATAACATGTAATTACAAATGTACCTTCGGCAGAAATAGTGCGAAGGTACTTCGAATGCTGAGTTAAACAAAGTTGTTAACCCTCGAAAAGGTGAATTTATGCATAGCATTGTTTCTCTATTTATAGGGGTGAGGTATAACTTCATATGAAATTACAAGGATGCCCATGAAGCTTGCACATATGAATCTTAAGTACTACAGTGGCAGCATTGCTTTTTCTCTTTCTTTCTTATTGCACAAGTCTTCAACATTTCCCTCTTCCTTGCATTGTGCATGAAGCCCTTCGACACCGAAGCTAGTGGTCTCGGTATGTTCCTTCGCCACGTATGTGTTCAGGCGAAGCTCTTCTCTAGACGCTTCGACCAAAGGCTATCTTCGTCTATTCTTTGTAATGTGCATGAAGCACACTCAACCTAAAAACAAAGGGTTTTAAGGAACTTCGGTAATATAGGCCCCAACATGTTGCACTCTTATTATTAGAGGGGCATATATGGCTATTTGAGCAATTGTGGAGCTCTGCTGTTCCACAGGAGTATGCTGACATCAATAACTTTTGTTATTTCCACTACAATCTCCTCTATAGAAACTATAGACCTATCCGTCGGCTTCTCAGCCCATCGGTTTGCGTGGTAAGGACGCCGATCCTGTTTGTCGTAGGTGCTGTTGCGCCTCTCTTGCCTCGACACCTTTGAACCTTCAGTCTTTGATCACACCTTTGGTCGAGTCGTTGCGAGCAGAGTTTCAACATATGTTTTCGGCTTGTTTGAAGGAAGTGTTTCGACCTCTAAAGGAGGAGGCTTCTATCATCAAGTTGTGGCTAGCATGTGTGGCCATCCATTTGGAGCATGCAGAGACGTATGGGGAGCATGCTTCTGTCTCTGACTTGGTCGAGCTCTTTGGCCCCTGTTCTTTAGTGAATCACGATTCACCATCGTTGATCCTTGCTTCTCTCACGACAGCCTGCATGGTCATCGACTCCTTGGTGTGTCAGGGCACCAGTGCAAAGACCTAGTCTCCGTCCTTAGCAAGATGCCCACAAGGATCTCTGGTATGGAGATTCATAGAGAGACAGACCTTACCACTAATGAGGTGGTTGCAGGGGCATTTGAAGCAGATTCTCACCAAAGGATGTCCACAGAGTAGACCATTGAGGTGCCTTTAGAGACCTCCATGTTGCTTCAGGCTGTCACCTCTGCTGAAGATGTTGTTGTGGTGGAGGATGCATTAGATGTTGAGGAAACTACCTTGATTGCGCAAACTATTGTCGAGGACCCATCTTTCTTACCACCATCAAAGACGGTCCTTCTCATTCTTTGGTTGAGGACAATACAAAATCTGTTTTGGTGGAGGACGCATCAGATGATGAGGGAGCTACCTTGGTTGCGCAAACGATATTTGAGGACCCCATCTTTCTTACCACCAACAAAGACGATCCTTCTCATTCTATGGTTGAGGACAATACTGAATCTGTTTTGATGGAGGATGCATCAGATGATGAGGGAGCTACCTTGGTTGCACAAACAACATTTGAGGACCCCATCTTTCTTATGACCATCAAAGATGTCCCTTCTCTTGCTATGGTTGAAGACAATACAAAACCTCAACTGGTAAATGATCCTTCGATAGAGACAATGTCTTCTTCAACCACTAGAGCTAGAGAGGATGAAGACCTTGCATGCCCTTCTTTATCTCCCCCTCACCATCGACCATGATAGTTAGGCGTCGGCGTAAGTCCTATATTAGTTCGTCGCGTCGTCAAAGTGTCCTTTGCAAAACGTGGTGTGTTTAAAGATCTGGGCATTGTTGGGATTGACGGTAAGTCCAACGAGAGTTCAATTCAAGCCTGCGCAGACCATTTAAAAGAGTTGTTGCCACGAGACCTTCTCAAGTAGCTTTTGAGTTTAAAAGGTCGCGCCTTTTGGGACTGTGGCAGAAGTTTCTTTACTTTTTCTTTAGATTTTGTGTTTGTTGTGTTGGGTGTTTTTTGTTGTCTGCTCGTGTAACCAGCGTTGTTATGCGCTCTGTTGCTAGGGTGCTGCTGTTGTTGGTAGATTTGGCATAGTTTTTGCTATAGCAATTGCTTTTGTTGTAGTACTCTTCGGGAGGTTGTTGTTTGCCTTTTTTGGGCCTTGATCTTTATCAATATAATTGGCAGCTCTCCTGTCCAGTTCTTTTCAAAAAATATCTTTCTAATAGACAAAATTGCATTCCGACTTAAAGGGTGACCTAAGGCCAGCTGCAACAGTTTATCCATAGTTTATCTAAAACATTATTTTTGTATTGTTCTACACTAGCACTGTTCGTATAGTGGAGTTTAAATATAGATATGAAGATGTGTGGAGACAGTCATCCAGCGACAAAAATTCTAGCAAGAGGACCCGTTGGCTACTCCACACTCTAGGATTTCAGGTTGCTATTTATCTGCCACAAGCACGCTACTAGTATGTATATATTGTTAAACAAAAAAAAGTATGTGTAAGAGAGAGAGAGAGACTGTGTACAGGGCTTGTTATAGGACCAACACCAGCACTGATGGATGCGGCTGTAACCCTGGCATATTCGGCATCGCATCCAATTGCAACGTATCCTACAACACCAAGTGAGAGCACAAATTATAATAGGAAATTTCATACAGTAATTGTACACGTAAAATATCAAACAAGTTCAAATGAGTGACTTTTATGAGAAACAAGACACATGTTTAAAGTTCCCATGATAGTAAGTGTGAGGGTACCTACATGAATGTTTAGGAATATGTGAAAATGATGAGGGAAGAATAACGGGAAACTATAGGTTCGTTAACATATGCCGATTCTAGTCTAAGTGAGAGTAAGAGGTTCATTCTTTTGTCTTCTTTTAATTATGACAGCAAAAGTTCGACAGAAATTAAGATTTCTTTTTGTGGCTTAGATTAGATGAATTAAGTTAGTTGTGTCAAATTATGGTTGGCAATCCAAAAGACCCTACATCGTCAATCTTCGAATCTGACTAACAAAAACTCAAGATTTGTTCATAATCATAAAAAAAGCTACTAGTTTAACCAGTCACCTTCAAAGAGCTCTGAGGCTGTAATAATACCATCCTTATTCCGGTCGAAGAATTCAGCATGCTTCTGAAGAGCAGTCAGGTTGGCAAAATCAACGCTTGCCTCCACATGTGCACCTTTGCATAACACAATAATAGTAACACAGCACGACTCTTGTCCCGTAAATCAACAATTCTTCTGGAACAAGTGGAATATAAGAAGATTAAGGATATAGAGCTCCGCGTTTATACCAAGAACTTACAGCTAATAAAGACCCATAGAAGCAAAGCCGCTGCCGTCACTGGCGGCAAATATGAAGAAGCTGCTTCAGGCGCACGTTGCCGACCCGCCATTGCCATGCCACCGGCTATTCCTGCTTCTTCTGACGGCTATTCCTTCCCAACAGCTAGTAATGAAGCAGAGGTCATCCTGGTAGAAGCCAGTAGGTAGTACTAGTCCTCCGGCTCATTTATGATTGATGCAGATCTTTCGGACAACGAATTGTTGTGAAAAGAGGAGCATGTAAATCCAAGCCGCGTGTGAGCCAATCGGATATGTGGTGTTCCTAGTGGGTGATTGGCGGCAACCAGAACCGTACAGTAAGAATCTTCTCCTTTCCCATACAGGCTACGTGTCATCTAATACCGTCTGAATGGATGGCAGCGTGGCGCACGCGAGCTTCGTCCGCCACGTTCGGCTATTTCCCACGTATTTATGGATGCAGATAAATAAACCTAAGATGTACCGGTACGTGCGAGTCCAACGATGGAACTAACCATGGCTCTCCTAATGCGGCATACATTTCTATATTACAATCGCGGTAGGAAACGGCGCTTCAAAGACTATCCACGTCAGCTTCTAATTTATAATCCGTTGGATACTACATCAACGGCAAAGCGCAGTAGCCAAAAAAAACCAAGTACTGACCATCAGTCTGGAGACTTCCACAAGCTCCACGAAACAAACCTTCGGACCCTTCATCCTCGCCTTTTCACGCGCTCAGCGATGACGCGTTACAATGCATCCTTGTGCTCCTCGCGTCCCTCGCCGCTGCCGTCGTCGCAGCATCCTCGCACACTCACTCGCTCTGCCTCGGCCTGCCACCACCACCACCATCTCGCCTGCTGCTCGCCAATGGCCCCTGCCTCGTCGCCGGTTGCAGGCTCCTCCACTCGCTCCGTCGCCTCCGCCACATCCTCGGGATATGATGCTCTGTCCCCTTCGGATCCGGCTAGCCGTCGCCGGGGACACAACCAAGCTTGGCCTGGGCGCGACAACCAGGTCCAACCGAGCCAGCGGCCGAGGAGATCTGAAGGGGTGAGGGGGTGGGGGGACGCGAGCGCGCACTCTCGGCTCCCGCCCCGCGGGGGAAGCGGAGCGGAGACGGGCGGTGAAGGCGGAAGGCCACGAGGTGTTGGGATTTGGGAGGGGTCAGGTCAGGAGTGGCCGTCCCGCTCGTGAACTCCTGCGCCAAACGCAAAACTGCCGGCTGCAGCCTGCAGTCGCCGGCCGGAACTGGGACGGGTTTGGTTTGGTGATGGCGGCCTGCTCTTGGATCGAGACGGCCCGATTGGATGAATGATCGCGTCGTCGATTAAATAATCACCATCTGATTCTATTGGTTTTAAATCTACTATTGAGTTTGTGATTTGTCTTTCTTATTTTGGTTGTCCAGTTACTAAAACAACAAAAAGACAACAATGTAATGGTGGGTGTTCTGAAGGAGTTTGGGAACATGCTAGCCTATGGTCGTCTAGATTTGTCAATTACCCTCTATTTTACAATAAATAAAGGAGATGAATTTATGTTACATCAACTTCTAAAGTGTGGTTTGGATCAAAATGAATCAGATAACGATGGGCACACAACATTGGTATGTATATGTGATGATGCACATGCGTGTGAAAACATATTTGTGTTAAGCTAGAAATTTAAGTGCTCATTTCATTTTTTAGAGCATATAGCCGCTTCCAGCGAGGACGAGGACGAACAATGTGTCATGACTGTCTCAGATTCTCCTATTCTTCTGGTAGGTTATGTAAATTGTTTTTGAATTTTTGGACATTTTTAGGGAGATATGCATATGGATGGGGACATACTGCTGAAATCAGAGTTGATCGATCCATCCTCAAGGAGCCTGCACCAGACCTTTAGTTTTGGACAGGAAAGAAAACCCTAATGAGGTATGCTCCCATTTTTGTCATGCATTTTATTATTCAGTTGAAGCAAGTGCCCACTACCATGCTGCATTTTCTTCAGTTCGATTGATGCCTGCAGGGTGTCCTGCTGAAGCAAGTGCCTACTACCATGTCTTCAGTTGGATTCATACTTGTAGAGTGTCAAGTTTGTACGTTGCTTCACAAGTCCCTGTTGTATCCAAACTTGACTAGGACAACTTTAACTTAGTCTGCTCAAAAGAGAAGTTGCAAGAACAACTTGATGTGCTTGATCGCCAATGGTATATGTAAGTATCTTCACAAATTGGTCCATGTAGTTTAAATGTAGTTGTCATGTATTTTAGCTTTGAAAGGGACAACCTTGCAGGTATTGGTTGTCTTCTATAGATTGCAAACTCCTAAAGAGTACACATCCCAGTAGATGGCACTTCTTGGCCAGTTCTGTACATAGAAATGCACACAAGATTTAACATTGCTGTTTGACCGAACATTATCCATCTACTTTCAACACATCAATAACACAACAAATAAATAGTTAATAGGTTATTATGATTTCTCATATATGACCTTATGAATTGAGAAGGGGCTACCCAGTCCATTGCTTCGTGCTACTGGATCTGACAGTTTCATGTTCGGATTCTCCATCAGTTCACATGTCTTTCTGATACTATTGCTTACCTTCTACCTTTTATATTGTAATGTTAAATTATTTTAGGCTCTCAAATTCCTACATTTAGCTGCTAGATGTTGTCCAGTGTTGAAAACTACATCACACAATCATCGCTATATTAATATAGCAATAAAGAGGTCTAGATTAAATCATAAACTGAACAAGGTATGCACTACGGGTTAATACCGAACTCAAGCCAATAGTGCACCAGGCGCCAAACAAACTACCTTATGCTTTCAAGGGGCAAGAAAGTTTCTAAATCTTCATCCACCTGAACCTCCTTGATGCTTCGTTGCCATATTCACTCCAAGGAAAAAAAACTTTTTGCAAAAAAGTAGATGTGTATTTTAATGCCCTAAAATAACATTCTTGCCCTTTATATAATATTCCTGAAATTGTGTGTCTTTCCTTCGTCTTTCTCAAAGCTTAGAAATATTCTAAAGGAATTGTTGATTTTTACCTTTGGTTTGTTTGCGCCAAAACGAATGATTATAATGTTATATTATATATGTACCTTCATGTGTAACAGTTCTCCTTTGCATATATATAAATTTGTATGATCATATAGAAACAACGCGCGCGAGGCGCGCGTTAGACACTAGTACGAAACAGGCGGGCAGACTTTGTATGCAAGTGTGACTCTACGTAGATTTAAACAGGGGTGGAAACGGATCGAAGACACACGGATACGAATTCGAATGTCACAATTTAGCATATTTTAGTCCGAATTCGGATACGAATACAAAACGGATATTCGAATTCGAATTCTTATTCGGATATTTACTCAATTCAACACAAACAACATACCCTAAAATTTAACATATGTATATGTGTATTTTTATTTAAGTACAAGTTTATAAATAGTCAATAGACAGTCAAAACAAACTTAAATTAAAATAGATTTCTCGTGAAGCTCCATATCCAAGTCAACAAAACTATATAAATAATAGTTTTAAACTATCGAAGCATATAACAAAAGATAAACAACAACACATGATATTTAATAAGTGACATTTGTACAAATACTAGTAAATTAGAATTGATATAAAATAGTAAATGTATCAAGAAAAGCAAATTTTCTGTTCTAAAATGAATGAATGTCCTATATAAATGTGTGTACGAAAACTTACATAAAAATATGAAGAAATTTATCTATATATTGTAAAGTAGAGAATTATAGTTGAATGTTTATGGAATTTCATTGAGATGTGTTCATTGTATAGATAAAGTGGATAGTTATAATTGAATTTATGAAACATATTGAATTTTATTATTGAATATCACTAGAAATATAAGGTTGATATATATATTTATTTATTTATCATATAAATACTTTATAATATTTTAAATGATATATATCATTTTTCTAGTATATTATTAAACTTAAAATCATTTTAAATTAGTAATTAGTGATAAAGTTAAGTTTGAAATGGTTTCATGAAACATTTTTTTTTCACGGATACATATAGTATCGGATGTTTCATGATTTTTTCGAATACGAATATGGAATCGTATAAAGAAAAGTACTATAAATCGAATTCGAATACATCCATTTGACATCCATATTGAAATCGAATACGGATACGGATATCCATATTAGCAGTTTTAGCGAATACGAATACAGATAATTCGGATCTCTGGACATCCATTTCCAGCCCTAGATTTAAAGGTCACCAAAGTTGCTTAGCTGGCGTGTTTGACAATTGACAAAACTTTGCTTCACTTCAGGGCAGCTCTGCTTTAAAACTCTAGACGAAGCAGCTCCGCTCTGGAGTCTAGATTACTTTCTCATAATCAATGGCAGGGCGAGTAAATAACTTCAAACTCCACGTCTAGATTGCTTTTAAGGATGTCTGTCACACCCGGATTTCGGGGCACCAAGACCCGGGCGCGAACATAATCACCAGGTGTGCTGGGACCAAGTCTCACACATATGATGATTCATGGCACAGGATCGAATGTCACATCTTTACTACATAACAGGAGTTCTATATGAAATAAATAAATAATTACATTATAGGGAGACAATGGTCCAGCAACCCAAAGTTGACTGGGGGACGACGACCTAGATCTCTCACGAACTCATCGCAGCATCCTCCATGCGCCTCATCCTGCGGTACCTGTTCTTGACCTGTGGGGGGTGTGAGACAGCAAGAGTGAGCTCACATACGTTCATCGCTCAACAAGTTGTGGGGAATAATGTGCACAAACTCGCCAAAGGTGGGAGCTCACGTGAAGTGTAAGGCTTACCAAAGAGGATGGTTAGAGCTGAGCATTGCTTTTAAAGTTGGTCAAAATTTTATTAGCAGTTACTAAGTGTTGGGGACTTGTTCTCAAATGCTATGAATTAAGAACAAGGCAACATAGAATGTTAAATGTTAACGTCCTTCGTCCATGAAACATTATTCCCTTGAGGATAATGAACCTTGGACGAAGGTTGACGAGAATACGATTACGAAGGTTGAGTCTTCGTAATTGAATTTCAATAGATTGTATAAGATAATATAAAATAAAGGGTATCAAAGGTAAATGAATCAAATTATATTTAATCAATATATTGAATCATTGAATACAGTTATACCTCTGTCTTGGCAAAGGTTGATTCCTGAATGATGCTATTGCCAATACCAGAATCCGTGAACAGTAAAGGAATACTGTTCACTATTTATAGACACAGGACTCAGCCTGTGAAGAATTACAATTATGTCCCTCATAAAAGTTTACAACATTGACTGAGAACCTTATGGACTAAAAGGTCATTCTATCTTTAAGTCGGTTTGTAATACCGAAGCTTCATGAAGAGGAACCTTCGGCCATCCCATACAGACAGCTTCAGCCGAAAACCGCTTCTTCCTACAAGACCTTCAGCGACGAAGCATAGTCCCAACAGTAGCCCCTTTCGCGGTGCTAGATCATTTTTCGTAACGAGCTTGATCCGTGAAAAAAGTCTCTTAAGCTTCGGGGAGCCGAAGGTCCAAAAAACACCTTCCCTGAGCTCGTTGTCGAGAAACGATTCAGTTTTCCAGCGCGTAGCGGTCCCACCTTGCAGAGTTACTGTTTGGTCTCTGCGGTCCACCACGCAGCGAGTGCGAGCGGGTGTCCGCCTGGTGTAAAAATCCTGGCGCTTCGCCTTCTTACCTGCAGTACTATATAAACAGACGGGTAGGTGTGAAGTTACCACAGCATTCATTGCTATTTGCACTGTTTTGCTGCCAAAATTTTTAACCATCGCCGAAGCTTGACTTTCGGAGTCGGACGAAGCTCCAGCTTGAATTCTGCTTCGTCAGAAGAAAAAACTTCGGAAGAAAAGAGTATTTAATTTCCACAAATTCAGAATTAAATGGCCAGAGTACGTTCTACCGCTAGGGTTGAGCGTGAGGGGGGCGAAGCTGAAGGTTCGGAGACTGTTCCCATCTCCGAAGCGATGCGACAATCCGGGCTGGTAACTTTGGAAAAGATCCCTAGTGATGATGCAGAACAAGCAGAACAAGCAATTGCCGAAGCAGAAGAAGAAGATATTGAGGAAACTGATCCCGAAGACGATTATCGTATTGCCATGCCAAGCAAGCCCAGCCACTTGGACTTCGGAAAGTCTACTGTTTCGAAGGCTGATCTCTCCAAGATGGTGAAGTCGGGCTTTTTCAGTGAAAATCAGAAGAAGTTATTACGCTTCGGGGGAGAAGAAACTACCCCAAAGCCGGAGAAGGATGAAATAGTTAATTTCAAGAGCTTTCTAAAGGCTGGATTAAGATTCCCCCTACATGGGATTATTGCAGAGGTACTGAAGAGATTTGGTATCTACTTTCATCAGTTGACTCCTAACGCTATCGTTAGGCTTAGCGTTTATATCTGGGCTCTGCGAAGCCAAGCGGTGGAGTCGTTTGCGGACAGCTTTTGTCGAGTTCACGAATTGCACTATCAGACGAAGGCTAGAAAAGATGGATTGCATGACAATTTTGGTTGCTATAATTTTGCTTATCGGAAAACCACAAAGTTTCCTGTAATCAGCTACCGAAGCAAATGGGCAGCAGGCTGGAAGTCAGAGTGGTTCTATGTCAAGGTTGATGACGACAAGGAGAAGCTTGTGCAATCTCCACTTGAACTAATCTTCGGAGAAACCCGACCTCGTTGCAATATGACACCAGAAGGTCCAACCCAACAAGCGCTGAATGAATTCAGAATTATTGCAGAGCATATCAGTACAAGAGACCTGGTTCAGGAGTTTTTGGCTTTCAAGGTTTTTCCTAGTTTAAAAGAATGGGAAATGCCGAAGCTAAAGGAGGAGAAGAAAGAAGGTGAACTTGTGCGTTTACCTTACTATTTCAAGTTTAAGAAATACTTTAAAACACCTTGCCAAGAGTGGCTGGATACAATTGAAGTAATGTGCAATGAAATACTCGGCAATTATTCCAAAAAAGAAGATCAGTTGATGACCGCGGCCTTCGGCACCCGTTCGAAGCGAAGACTGAATCGAGTGCTGGACGCTCTGGGTTTCGAATACCCTGACTATGAAAATCTGAACAAAGGTGCCGGGGGCCAAAAAAGGAAAATGATAACTGAAGCCTTAAATGAAGATGAGAAAGAGCCATCAAAGAAGAAAATTCCGAAGAAGAGGAAAGCGTCTTCTCCGAAGCAAAAAATGTCCGACGAAGAAGAAACCTCCGCATCACCCTCTACCGCTGACGTGGAGGAAATTCTGAAGGTAATGACTGAATCCCTGCCTGCGAAGCTAAGTCCATTGGGGCCTCAACTGACAAAGTTTTTTCAGAAGGAAAAGGAGCCCGAAAAATCGAAGAAAACGACCAAAGTAAAGAGACAGAGAATCATCGGTGTGACAGAGGTAATTGACAAGACACCACCGAGAGCTTCAGCGCAGAAGACACCAGCGGCTGAGGAAAAAACAAATATTGAAATCACACCTTCGAAGGTCGCGGCTGCCGAAGCTGCCTCAATTGAAGGTTTGAACCTGGAAAGCACAATCGAGCACATTGACAAAATACTGCTAGACATGGCCACAGAAGAAGCTGCTACTGCCGCCGAGGAGGCTATGGCCGCAATGCCGGGGAAAGAAAAGGAAATTGTTGACGAAGCTTCGGAGGACGAGGCCTTCATGTTTCAAAATTTAGTTGGAGAAAATTTGTCAAAACCCGAAATAGAAGAGCTTAAAGAGTATGCCAAATCTTGCGGGTACAAACCAGGAGCACTCCTCTTCGGAGGTATTGATGATGAAAAGCTAGATTGTATTCGAGATCAAACTGGAGCCAAAGTTATCGGTACTCTGTCAAAGAGCATCGGTTTTCCGAAGCTAGAAACGGACATTAGCCGCTACCGACGACAACATATCGTTGGTAGTTTATTTTATTCCAATTTCAAGGTGAACTACTTTTCCCTTAACTTTTATTGTTTTTAATAATGAAAACATGTCTGACGAAGGTTGTTTTCGTGCAGAGTATGCTGTTGAGCAAAGCCTTGAAAATGCAACAAGATTTTGAAGACAAGAAACACGAAGTTATAATTGAAAATTTAGAAAGCAAAATAAAGGAGCAAACAGCTGCTGTTGAGAAGAAGAACTTTGAGCTGCAAGCAACTGAAGGTTTATTGGCGGAGGCCGAAGCTAAAATAGTAGAACTGAACACGAAGCTTCTCCGCCAATCTGAGCAATTTGAACAAGAAAAGGAAGAACTTAATGCAAAACTTGAAGCCGAAACTCAACAAAATTCAGATTTGAAAAGGCTATTAGCGGGCCTTCAAGAAAAATGTTTGGAATTTAGCAACAAATGTATCCAACGTTTAAGAAAATTTTTTCACTCAGTTGGAGCCAGCAGTGAGAAATTCACCCCCTCAGCTGAAGATTTACCGAAGACCTTCGAACATATTGAGGGTGAAATTGACGAGCTCGACGAAGTTATAGCTGGGCACGGCGACTTCTGTGCCTGGGAAGCTTCTCGGGGACTGCTGCAGCTTTCCTAAAAGCTGGCTGCGATCACGGGAAGATTGTCAACAGGCCCAATTTCACTTTATCACCATCAATCCTAGATGACATCTCTGATCTCGCCCGAAGTATCTCCAATAGATTTGTAAAAATGATATGGACAAAAGGCGGGCGGGAAAAAGCTGGAGACGAAGCTCGGAGTCATCTTGAACCAGTAAGAAATCATACCTTGTGCTTACCTCTTCCTTCAAGCTTGATTTTGACTTACAACAACTTAATTCACGTAGGATGACGAAGCCGAAGTCGATGATTAAGAAGAATGACGCCGAAGCTAAAATCCCTCGAAGATTAAATAGGAGTAGACTGTAGACAGACTCAGGAAACTTTTGAGATAACCTTTGTAAATGTAACTAAACTTAACTTTAATGAGTTCTGTTCATACCTTGTATTATGCTCTTACCCTTCCATTAATGTATGTGATGTGCTTCGTTGTGAACGAAATTATCTTTTTTGAGCCGAAGACGAAAAAAAAACACCTTCCCTTCTTTTCGTACTCAGCGAAGCATAGAAATCAACATTTCCCTTTTTTCCGAAGCTCTCCTTTTTGTACGCGAAGAAGCTCTTCTCTTTTTTTTCTTTTTGCCAAAGCAACCATTTATGCTATGACGATGATTATCCTACATATGCCTGGATGAATGTTCATGAATGCAAATGCTATGATGTAATGTGATGTGCAAATGAATGTCCAAACACATATCCGAAGCCATACTCTCAGTCATTATTTCCTTAGAAACAATCATACATCAGCTCTGCATTCCCTTAGGAACGTATTTGGAGCTTCTTCGCCTTTTACTTTCGGCGGAATCAGTGTTGACTTTTCGCTGTAAGCTCTGCATTCCCTTAGGAACGACTTTGGAGCTTCTTTGCCTTTTACTTTCGGCGGAATCAGCGTTGACTTTTCACTGTAAGCTCTGCATTCCCTTAGGAACGACTTTGGAGCTTCTTCACTTTTTACTTCGGCACTCGATGGTGCGTTCTCAGCTTTTACATTTACATTCCTTGGGGGGATTTTGCTCTTATAGAACTAAAAAAAGAAATTACATATGATGGCCCCATTAAAAACCTTTCTCCCCCTTTAGAAAGGAAAAGGGTGCCATGAAAAAGAAAAAACACAAAAAGTTACATCAAGTTACACATAATATCGCCGAAGCTCATCCGCATTCCAAGATCTAGGAATGTCGTTGCCGTCCATATCCTTCAATCTGTATGAACCGGGTCTTGACGAAGATGCTACTAAGAAAGGTCCCTCCCATTTCAACTGCAACTTGCCCACTGTGTCTGGGTTGGCCACTCTCCGAAGCACCAAATGTCCTGGCTCAATATTCTTTAGCCGAACTTTTCTATCTCGCCATTTGATTGTTTCGGCTTGGTATTTATTGATATTCTTCACAGCTTGAAGCCTGATCCCTTCTAAAGCATCTTTTTCCACAGAGTAAGCATCTTCAGAACCTGATTCTGTCGAAGCTACTACTCTTATTGATCCAGTTTTAGCTTCTTCCGGAGTTATTGCTTCGTCACCAAACAATAGTTTGAATGGAGTAAAGCCTGTTGACCTTGATATTGTTGTGTTGTGGCTCCATACCACTTTGATTAATTGATCTGGCCACTTTCTCCTAGGTTGATTGAAGATTAACTTCATTATTCCTGTCATTATAATGCCATTGGCTCTTTCAACGAGTCCATTTGACTCCGGATGCCTGACTGATGCAAAATGGATCTTCGTACCAATTTGATCACAGAAATCTCTGAAAGCTTCGGAGTCGAACTGTGTTCCATTATCTACAGTGATGGCCTTTGGTACCCCGAAACGACAAACAATATTCTGCCAGAAAAACTTTTGGACGGTGACCGAAGTTATTGTGGCTAAAGGCTTTGCCTCAATCCATTTAGAAAAATATTCCACAGCCACTACAACGTATCTTAAGTTCCCTTGGGCCGGTGGTAATGGACCTAACAAGTCAAGGCCCCACCTTTGCAATGGCCAGATGGGTTGTATGAGCTGTGTTAAGGACGAAGGTTGTTTTTGATCTCTTGCACATTTCTGACAACCTTCGCACTTTTGAACCAATTCCTCTGCATCCGAAGCTGCCTTCGGCCAATAAAACCCTTGGCGGAAAACTTTTCCAAGTAACGGCCTAGATCCAATGTGAGATCCACACAGGCCTGCATGTATTTCTTTCATCAACTCTATGCCTTCGGTTCTAGATAAACACTTGAGTAGCGGAGCACAAACTCCATGCTTGTACAACTCCCCCTCTATCATGACATATGGACGAGCTCTTGCCTCTATCCTCCTGTTATAAGTTTCATCATCTGAAAGGAATTTACCCTGAAGATAAGAGATAATCTCGGTTCTCCAATCTTCGCTATAAACAGGAGATATATTGAGGACTGCTCTTTCAAGAAGTTCCACCGAAGGTGCTTTTATTGTTTCGAAGAACACATCCGAAGGTAAGGGCAGCCCCTGTGCTGCTGACTTAGCTAGCAAATCAGCATGCTCATTTTGTCCTCGAGGGATATTTTTGACAGAAAATCCTTCGAAGGAAGCTTCGACTCTTCGAACCATGTCCAGATATTTTTCAAGCTTCGGATCTTTAGCCTTGCAACTCTTGTCAATATGACCCGAAACAACCTGGGAATCAGTTTTAAGAATGGCCCTTCTGATTCCCATTGCTTTTAGCTTCCGAAGACCCAAAAGCAGGGCTTCGTACTCGGTAATATTATTTGTACAACTAAAATCGAGTCTTGCCGCATAACAAGTTTTAACTTCGGATGGCGAGACCAACACAGCAGCTGCTCCTGCCCCGAAGGTTCCCCAAGACCCATCACAAAACACTGTCCATACTTCGGCATCTTTATTTGTTTCTTCATCCTGAGCCCCTGGCGTCCAGTCAGCAATGAAGTCTGCTAACGCCTGGGACTGGATCGAAGATCTATGCACATAATCAATGCAAAATCCATTGAGCTCTGCAGCCCATTTTCCAATCCGTCCAGTAGCTTCTCTATTTCTCATAATATCCTTCAACGACTGCGAAGAAGGAACAACTATGTTGTATGCTTGAAAATAATGCCGAAGCTTCCTGGATGCCATCAAAACAGCATATAACACTTTCTCTAATTCTGTATAGTTTTTCTTTGATATACTAAGAACTTCAGATACAAAATACACTGGGACCTGCTTCTTGACTTGGCCATCAAGCTTCTCCTGGACAAGTGCTGCACTTACCGCTGAGTGCGAAGCTGCCACATATAATAACAAAGGAGCCCCTGGCGTTGGTGGAGTTAATGTTGTTAAATCTATCAGATATTGCTTCAGTTCCTCGAAGGCTTTTTGCTGGCTTGGTCCCCATTGAAAGACTTCGGCTGATTTCAGCACTTCGAAGAATGGTAAATTTCTTTCTGCTGATCTTGATATAAATCTATTAAGAGATGCCAACCTCCCTGTTAATCTTTGGGCCCCCTTTTTTGTAGTTGGTGGTTCCATTCGAAGTATAGCTTCAATTTTACTTGGATTAGCTTCAATTCCCTTTGTTGAAACCAAGCATCCAAGAAATTTCCCCTTCTTTACCCCGAAGACACATTTTTCTGGATTCAACTTTAAGCCAGCTTGTCTGAAACTGGCGAAAGTCTCCTGCAAATCAGCAATATGATTTTCCTGTTTTGTGCTTTTTACAATGATGTCATCAACATAAGTTAGCACATTTCTGCCTATCTGAGACTGGAGAACCCTCGCAGTCATTCTGCTGAAACTTCCTCCAGCGTTTTTGAGCCCCTCAGGCATCCGAAGATAGCAATATGTGCCACTTGGGGTTATGAAGCTAGTCTTCGGCTCATCTTCCTTCTTCATCCAGATTTGGTGGTAGCCTGAGTAACAGTCTAGCAGACTCATGAGCTCTGAAGAAGCTGCTGCATCAACTAAAGAGTCTATCCTTGGCAATGGGAATTCGTCCTTCGGACAAGCCTTGTTGAGATCTGTAAAATCGATACACATTCACCATTTGCCATTGGCCTTTTTTACCATAACAGTGTTAGCTAGCCATTCTGGGTACTTTACTTCCCTGATAACTCCTGCACTAAGGAGTCTTTTGACTTCATTACGAGCACCTTCGACCTTATCATCAGACATTTTCCGAAGCCTCTGCTTTCTGGGTCTGAAGGATGGGTCAACATTGAGCGAGTGTTCAATAACATCCCTATTAACTCCGCAGAGATCATTAGCTGACCATGCAAAAACATCTTTGTTATTGAACAAAAACCTTATCAAGGTTTTCTCCTGTTCTTCAGATAATTGAGAGCCCAACAGCACCTTCTGCTCTGCTATGTCCTCACATAAGAGCATGGGCTTCGGCTGATCTGCTGAAGCTGCTTTTTCCCTTCTGAATTTGTACTGTTCACAAACTTCAGCTCCATCTATGTTATGGATTGCTTTTGAGTTAGTCCAGTTTCCTTCGGCCCTTCTGGCAGCTTCCTGACTTCCATGAATAGCGATGGGTCCTTGATCCGAAGGTATCTTCATGCAAAGATAAGCAGGATGAAGAATTGCTTCGAAAGCATTGAGGGTGCCACGACCAATAATTGCATTGTAAGGGTATTCCATGTCAACAATGTCAAAAACAACTTGTTCAGTTCTAGTGTTGTTGATGAACCCGAATGTCACTGACATGGTGATCTTGCCCAGTGCTACAATCTGCCTTCCTCCGAAGCCACAGAGAGGATGTGTAGCATTATGAATCTTATCTTCTGGCTCTTGCATTTGTCTGAAGGCCTTAGCAAATATGATATCAGCTGCACTGCCTGTGTCAACCAAGACATTGTGGACCAGAAATCCTTTGATAACACAAGAGATAACCATGGCATCATTGTGTGGGTAATCCTTGAGTTGAAGGTCCTCTTGGGAGAAGGTAATAGGGATGTGAGACCATCTTGACTTGATGAAGGGTCCTTGCACCCCAACATGCTGTACCCTTCTCTGTGCTTCCTTCTTCTGCTTCTTGTTGGCTGGCTCTGAACATGAACCGCTTGTTATCGGGAGTAGCAGCTTCGGAGCCGAAGCAGCTCCAGCTTGATCGTTGAACGAAGCCATCAGCTCAAAAAAGTGGAAGTGAGTTCACCGGAGGTGGGCGCCAATGTTGGGGACTTGTTCTCAAATGCTATGAATTAAGAACAAGGCAACATAGAATGTTAAATGTTAACGTCCTTCGTCCATGAAACATTATTCCCTTGAGGATAATGAACCTTGGACGAAGGTTGACGAGAATACGATTACGAAGGTTGAGTCTTCGTAATTGAATTTCAATAGATTGTATAAGATAATATAAAATAAAGGGTATCAAAGGTAAATGAATCAAATTATATTTAATCAATATATTGAATCATTGAATACAGTTATACCTCTGTCTTGGCAAAGGTTGATTCCTGAATGATGCTATTGCCAATACCAGAATCCGTGAACAGTAAAGGAATATTGTTCACTATTTATAGACACAGGACTCAGCCTGTGAAGAATTACAATTATGTCCCTCATAAAAGTTTACAACATTGACTCAGACCCTTATGGACTAAAAGGTCATTCTATCTTTAAGTCGGTTTGTAATACCGAAGCTTCATGAAGAGGAACCTTCGGCCATCCCATACAAACAGCTTCAGCCGAAAACCGCTTCTTCCTACAAGACCTTCGGCGACGAAGCATAGTCCCAACACTAAGTATAAGTAAATACCAACCCAATTAAGTAGTAGAACAAAAGTAACATCATCACCTGCGATGCAATGCATATGACAAATTGAATTTAGTTCCATAAATTAATCATCAGAGAGTCCTGAGCTGCTCATGACCGTGAGCTCGGCTAGTATACCAGTTTTACACTCTGCAGAGGTTGTACCCTTTACCCACAAGTCATGTTACCCATCCGCCAAGGGATCACGACTTCCCATACACCTCTACCGAGAAGGCGAGGCAGGGTAACACTACGAGGCCTTTACAAAGTTCCACTAGCTTCAGAAAACCCGCTACAGTTTATAGGAAGCTCCAATGCAGGGTTCTTGCCTGACCGCCATCGCAACAAAATCAACCAAGGACCTCCCTACACTGACCACTCCCCTACTGCCCTTGCCCCTTTCGGGTAAGGTAGTCATCCACTAGCTTTCCTAATTAATCAGCCAAGGGCGTCCATAAACACTTGTGGTGGCACGTGTTTCTCAAGTTAAGCTCTATGTTCCAATTAACATTATTGATCTTGACATGAACATAAATAGAATAACAAAATAACTGGAACATAGATATGATAAATAATTATCCCAGATCCATGTAAAGCAATAGCGAACTACCCAAGTGATTCAGGGGTAAACAAGGTAATGAGATAAATAATCTAGGGTAACCTATTGGGTCCCATAAAAATTAACCTATGCATGAATAAATGATATTAAAGAACATTATTGGGTAAAAAGTGGTCAAGGGGACAACTTGCCTTCAATGAGCTCCTGCTCAGCTACTTCTATCTGTTGGTCACCAGGATCCTCAGTCACAGGCTCTTCTACTCGTCACAATACAAACAAGCATAGTATATAGAGAAACTTAACATCACACTAAACATGTAAACCAATTATATAATAATAATCTACTCATTAAAATAAAATCCTAGGAACAGGGATCATACTTTTTGGAGTTATAGATTTTAAGTTATGAATTTTCATAGGTTTTATGTGCTTAAAATGGGAAATTAATTTTCTTACTGTTTTATGACAAAACAGAGACTCTAAGTGATAGAGAATAATATTACAAAATTTTAGAAACTGGAATGGATTGATTTGGACTAGAGATGAATTTTCTATGATTTATACAAGTTCTAGGGTTTATTTTTGTATTAAAAGTAATTTCTAAAATTAAATAACTGAATTTACAGAGTTATGGACTGAGCGTACTATTTACAGAGAACTCAGGGGCCTCGGGGGAAGATGTACAAGACTCAGCGCATAGTGAATATGGACGACAGGTTGATTTCTCTGTTTCACGGGGACTCTTAAGCAATTTGCGCAACCGAAGGGGTATCTTCTATTGTGGGCCGGACGATCCAGATCCTGCGGTCTGGATTAGATCCTAGCGCGATGAAGCGGTATGCCATAGCAGCCGTCCGATCCAAGCACAACGCTCCCGATTTAAAAACCTAAGATCTAATCTCGAGCGTTCAACCGTCGATCGACGGGCGCGATCGCCCCGTTGCCCAACCGGTATGCATGACCTAATCTCCACCGTTGGTGCCCGATCAGACGGTATCCCACCTTTCTTCTTCCCCAGCGCCACCGAGCAGCTGCGACCGATTCGCGGCGGCGTACACAAGGCGGCAAGCTCCCATCCCGGAATAACGGCGCCCGATTCTAAATGACAGCGAGTCTAACGCGTAGATCCAACCAAGGCAAATCGATCTAAGGGTAACTCACCGAGATGTATGCAGCCCAGTGCCCTGACCACGGTGAGGAGCGAGCACACGGCGGAACTTTTCCTCCGGTGTCCAATTCACTCCACCCCAGCCGCAAGGTTTGCCTGAAGAAGCCGCGGACACCAGCAGGGTATTGAGGAGAAACTCCCAGGCCGGCACGGGTTAGCCCAGACGGCGGATTACGACCTTCCACGACGGCGGGGTTCCTGCGGCCATGGCGGCGCGCTGCACAGCGGCAGCGACGAGGTCGACCAGAGAAGAATCTCCGCCAAATCGAAACCCCCTAAGACCACCAGTAAGCCCGAACCGCACCAGGACTTCACTCGGAGCTCGGTCAATGGTGGACGCGCACGACGGCGAGGATGTCCCGCGAGCGCACGGCAGACCCACAGAACCTCTCCCGTGAACTCGGTTTGTGGAGTTTTTTGTGATGAGGATAGCTAGGGGAAAGGCAGGGCACCGTATTTATTCGTTGGAGCTCCAAAATCGCGAAGTCCGGTGGCAAATACCCGTCGAAATTGCGCAACAGAACAGAGTCTGTTGGGGTGTTTCATGATGGCAGGTAGATGCAGCACCTGACGCCTGGGCCCATGATGTCAGCGACAAGGCACAGTGCAGGAGCGCGGCACTGCAGTCTGGGTAATGGGACCCACGCGTCTGTGACACGCAACCAGGGACCTGTTCACGGTGAACACAAGGAATAGAAGCGCAGGAGAGTGGGCCAGAACGTGGATTCGACCCAGGTAGAACAAGGTGAGGTCTTCTCTTTCTTATTTTTTTCTTTTGCTTTTGTTTTCTTTTTATTTTGAAATCCAAATTTTGGATTTCAAATTTTGTGACGAATTTGTACTCAACTATTTGAAGGTATGATTCAAACATGTCATGGTGGAATGAATTTATTTCTCTAAGGATTTTATTTGGTATTGGCCAATATTTCTCTTTGTCTTTTCTAAATTCTAAAAATCTCTTGTATTTTCTAAATTCCACTTGAGACTTTAATATTTTCTTGTCACATTATCTTTATATTGTCATAAAATGCACACAAAGTAAATTCCCAGCATGATGCATAATTTAGTTGCGTGTCATTTGTTGATTATTTATTGGTTTTAAGTGAGGTGTCCACATGAAATGATGAATATAGATGACTCACAAATACATAAAGAAATGAAATTTCTCTTTTTAGATTTTTATTACAAAGTAGGTATTACAATGTCAGAGTAGCAAAATTGACACTCTAAAAAATTGTACTACAACTCTCAAAGCTCCATGGAGTTTGCAATTATGGAGTTGGTGTTTGGCTAGATCTGGCCAACTCTTCCTAGGAATTTTGCTCTGGAGCCATGCTAAACACCTCTCTCCAAGATTGAAGGTATTGTTAGATTTACATCCGGCGGTGTTCTATTATTTGTCGTTTAGGACAATGACACGGTCTCCAAAATATATCTTCAGCTTTCGCAAAAGAAACGAAACATGAATGTAATAGAGCGTGGCTCCCTAGCCTCGGCGTCGCCCCTCCGGCTCGGGCGACTCGGGAGGCGCCCGTGACCCTAGCCGCCGCGGGTAATCAGGGCGTTGGCCACATTAGCGCATGAGATAGTGGCTCTGAACACCAAGTCGTGGACATAAACGACTTCTAAGCGATATGGCGGCATCATCAACGTGAAGCTCAACATATTGCAAACAAATTCTAGGGTGAAGTGAGGAGAGGGGAAGGAGGGGACAAGCCAGATGAAAGCAGGGGGGTTGGACTATGGGAGAGGGACAGATGATGCAGAACAGGTTGTGGAGGAAAAGATCTTTAAGAAGTGCTCTCGGCGATTTGAAGTCCGTACCTAGGGCCCATGACTTCGTCGCGGAGGTCGGCAGCCAACTGCTATGGGGTGAGCTAAAGCGTGACTGTCGGGCTAAGTGCCGACGTTGGGTGGAGGGAGCGGTGGTGAGGTAGGCGACGGGGTGGGCGTGGGAGGTGCTCGGGGGTCGGGGTCGGGATGCTCCATCTTCTATCTGATGTCTGCACCCCGCACATCTACTATAGAGCGATATATTTATAAGAAATCTCTTGCTCCATAAATATAAATAAACATATATGCATCTAATGACGTACATAATCAAACTAGTGTACTATTTTTCTGGTCCACATGCACACAGCACACCGCAATTTACAAATTCTACTACCGACCACACGAACGGGTGCAAGACGATGCTCTTCTCATTTCGTCTTAGTAGACTCCTTAGCGTTCCTCTCGCGTTCCAACATTTCAAACAGGCTGCCATCGTAGACAGCCCTGACAGTGTCCTTGTGAAGAAACCCTTTTTCATCTTTGCAGAGGGAGTAAAGCATCTTCCACTCTGTGAAACCACCCAGCCTGCAGTAAATTTTCCCAAACATACTGAGCTCAAAGACATACCTTCCTGCAAGTCATATATATATACTGTTCTAGCTCCTGAAGAGAGTGTTGGTTACCATCCTTTGAAGTCATTAGGCTCCCTGTTTGCTTTGAGCAGCTCCTTCAGCTCTTTGCCTGTCAGGGCGTCTGGCCTAGTGTGGGCATGCTTCTTGAAGATCTCCTCAAATTTTTCAGCAACGAACCTGGTTGGTTGATGGAAACCATGATGATTAGCAATTCTATTAACTGAACGAGATATCGAACAAGTTTTAGTTCTTATTAACTATATGCTGCAGATGATTATGAGTGTTTTTTTTTGCTGGTTTCAATCAAGTTGGATATTATATTGCCGCTTGTTAGTACTCGGGCACTTGGCCTTTTAACATGTATGACGGTTCTCTAATGCTGTCAACAAATCAGAGTTTTTTTAGGCGTTTTTTCCTAAGTCAAACGTCCTAATTTTGACTAATGGTATCGCAATTTAGCAAATACTCTCTCACTATGCAAATGCGTGGTTGATTAACAACCTTGTTTTTGCCGATGTAAAGCCATGACGACGTACCAAGCTAGCCGAGACAAGCTTGTTAAGCTAGCTGTTTGGATTAAGAAAAAAATGGTGGATTTTACAGTTTTCCTAGAAGCTTAGCTCAGGATAAACATAAATGGACTTGTTACGCAATATAGTTTTTATCTTCGTTTCAAAAAATGAGCTTGACTAAGGTAATGTATAACAACCTCATTACGCCAGTAGCTTTTGTACCAATGCTTTCCATATCACATTATCATGTTTGAACTGAAGTTGTTGTCTGTTTGAGTGGTTCTTTAGACAAAGGGCAAAACGACACATAAGAAACGCGCTTCACTCCCAGTTGCGCCTCTATTAATCGTTTAATCATTAGTTCATCAAAAGTAGTATGCATCCATCTCATCTCACACATGAGAAGTGCCACTATCGATTGTTTGGCCCTCTTTAGTAATCCACATTTCTATTAAGTTAGTTCTCTATTGTTAGCTGTTTGTTTATTACTTATTAGTGATTTGATGTTGCCTTGTCATCATGCAGTAAATTACAATAAAGAGCAAGGTGGAATTAATTCAAATGAAAGACAGAAGTGTTTTGCAGAAAATAAATTGGGAACCCTTCGTTTAATTAGATCGGATTCTACCTTCCATTGGCATCGTACACGCCCGAATCACTTCCGTGCTTTCCTTTTTGGATGTTCTTCACGTAGATGGGGAGCTTGAAAGCTGGAGCCTTCTCGTTCTCCTGAAATTGACATCGAAGGAGCCGACGTCAGAAATGATACATGCAAATTTATAGGTTATAATATGCATATATAATAAGACGATTTCCAACATTATTATTATATGTTTCAAAAGGTAACTGAAAGGCGTGGTTTTATATGTGGTTAGTGAGTGTTCAGAATGGACATGCATGCACATTTCATCCCCACTTAAGTACAGATCTCAGTATCCCACCGAATCCTTATATCATATTGTTTAGGATTATTCCTCATTGATTTATGAGGCCATTGGAACATTGTTGTGGTATTTTTAAAATTTCGCCGTTACATACACAAGTTAACCCAATTATGCTTTCATGATATTTAATAATATTGTATAATCGTTAGTTGCACTCGATATATGGTACTGCATCCATTCCTGATATATGGTAGTGCATCCATTTTCCATTCTTGAGGATTTCTTCGGTAGCTCTTCTATCTTACCTCGTATCTCACTTCTTATTTTAAATTCTAATCTATAAACAGTATAATCTACCGTGTAAAACATTGTTTTGCACGACCATCATATGTAAGATCTGGATCGGTTGTCCCGAAATCAAAATATGTATATCAGTAAATAAAACACAATAATGTTTGGGTGGTATTTTACAATTCTTGATGTTTCAGTGCCACAGAACTTTTTTCCCCATGGTATGGTATTCTACGAAACCAAATAATCCTAAACGAACACCGCGGATGATCTACGGAAAGACAGTAGAAGCATTTCAAGATGTCGCTGAGGGTGTAGGTGTTGCCTGTTGAGGGGGAGACTGGGAGAGATGCCAATGGCATGCATATATACCGGTATGGTCTTGGGTCCAAGGAGGCCGTTGATGAAGACGGAGCTGAAGGCAGACAACGTGACGCCGGCCCCGATCGCGCGGAACCCTGCAGCACGCAGGCCAGAAACAGCAGCGTTATATTACCATCCTCAGGCGTCCATGAGAAGTTCCAAGAAATCACCTCATTTGATGTTCTTGTGTTCCATGATCAGCGTTATATATAGATTATCAGTACAGAGCTAGCAAACAGTAGACACCTTGGTATGTCTCGGCGGGGTAGATGACGCCGTCCTTGTTCCGGTCGAAGAAGGCGACGTGCCGCTGCAGCGGCGTCAGCTCGCCTTTGTAAACGTCGGCCGCCACCGCCATGGAGGAGGAGAAGGAGGACTCAGCTTTGTTGCTCCCTGTCCCTGGTCCAGTCCCCAGCAGCAAATCAAAGAGATGAGTACGCCACAGATCATGAATAATATATATATGGCATGGTACAAGAATAACACTCCCCTTACCACCTGTCGTCTCTGCAGGTTTGGCGGCCATGGAAGCGGCGAGATCGTTGACAAGGACCAACGACGAGCGAGAGATGCGCTGCTGCGCTGGTGCCAATGAGCGGTGGAGCAGGACAGGAGGAGGAGGGCGCGGCACGAGTGGAAGTAGAAATTAATCGAGGGCTTGTGTTGCTGGGTATTTATATGCATGCTACGCCAGCCGCGTGTCCGCGGCTCCGCAAACTTTGTTTGCTAAAGCAACCAGCCGATCCACTTGCTTAATACCTTTGCACACGAGCGCAATATGATATCTTTGCAAGCTGCAGGCGTGCAACATGTGGTGGCTTCTCGATCAGCTCACTGTGGCGTGATGTTTCCGGCCCAAATCTTCCCAAAGTTTCGTCGCGTGCGCGCGGCCTGTGATCAATGGCGTACGCAACCACGCTGCCACAGCCTGGTGACCCTGCCCTGCTTGCCGCCTACTCGCTCGCCTCTCACTCTCTACGCCGCGTGGAGATGATCGGAGACCACCACGCGCGAAAATAACTAACATTCACTACGGGAGACACGGTCTTTACCGAGTGCTAAAGTATTTGTGAGAGTAAAATATTAGACACTCCACAAAGATAGAGTTTGCGAGTGCTGCATTTGGCAAAACAAAACCCTCACTAAAGAGGTACTTTGCCGAGCGTGTGGCTCTCAGAATATCCAAGCACTCATCAAACAAGATTTTGTCTAGCCTTAGACACTCGGCAAAGTATCCCGTTCGGCAAAGTGCCATCAGCAGCCGATGACAGCTCACAGACGTTAAGTTTGTCGAGTGTCACGACCGTCGACAAGGTGCAGCAGGCCATCGACGAGGCGCAGGAGGACGAGGAGGAGGCGTAGCTGGATGGCTCTGGTTCCGTTGTCGCTCGTTTGTCGCGACTCGCGCATCTACTTGCAAGGTCCTGTGAATCTTTCTTAGTGACCGATGAGAGACACTCGCTGATTCAACTCGAGGTAAAAAGGTAAGTAACTTTAAATATTATCATTGCGACTTCATGTTATATATTCAAATTCAAAATAGAAACTAATAAATTTTCTTAATCACTTGGGTAAGAACTGTGCGATTGTGGCGAGTGTAGGTGCTCACACATGCCAATTCAATGATATCCTCGGTCTTCTATGCAGAGAACACTTCTCTGGCATGGTTGAGTACGCCAGAGTGATGGGACCGGCCTATTCGTTCGACCACAACGCTACCGCCTCTGATCGGGCCGGTAGGGTATTCAACAACCATGCAGAGTGGGTGAAGCAAGAGCTATGGATAAATCTTCATCGCAGTATATTGTTCAATACATCACATTCATTGCACATTTTTTAAATAATCAATCGATACACTATGTTTGTATGCAATATTTATTTAGATGCCAGGATGTATATGAGGGCAGGGCGGATGCGATGGCTACCATATATTGTACGGAACTCATCGTGGACATGCACTACGAGGTGCGCATCCAGGCCATCATAAGTTTCCATGCACCGTCCTTGGAGAGAAGGCTAGCAAAAGGTACACAAGAACCATGGCGTTGAACTGGGACCAATACTTGCAGGTAAACACAGAATATTAATATTGATTACTTTTGACTTTCAGTAGTCTTAATCTCATCTTCTTCTATGTCATGTACTTAATGTTTTGTAGTGATTCCTTATTGGTGCGCTGCGCATTACGAGCGCTAGGAACATATGTTGCAAAGGTGGTGCTCCAACGAGTAGGAGGAGGTGCACACAGTTTGTTGGGACCATCGTTTCAATGATGCCAGGTGCACCACACCATCAAGGTAGCCATAGCCTCAGTGTATATGCAGAAGCATGGGTACACAAATTCATTTATTTATTCTAACGCTCTATTATGCATGATTTCTAATCATCATGTTGGTTTTCTCACAGTCAGTGTTGCATGGTGGTCAGCCTTGCTCCATCTTCACGACATATGCTATAGCACATAAGGGTTAGGTGACATCAAGCGTCAACTACAACCTAGGGCACGGGCCCGAGGCATACAACAATGTGACCATCTACAGACGCCCAGTGAGTACACCTCGATGGTAAGGGAGGTCACTAGAAAAATATTGACCTTCTATGACGTTCTGATGGTATCATGCCTCATAGAAGGTGCGTAAATAAAGATCTTCTGTGATGTTTCTATTAAGGAACGTCATAAATTATGACGTTTCTAAGATATTCATCCTTAGGAACGTCGTAATTTATGATGTTTTGTCACAAAATACCTTTAAATGCAGACCTTTTGGTGATGCTTATGGTACCATCAAAACGTCATAGAAGGTCCCATGGAGCAGTCCATGGGCTAGAATATGATTCGAGGACTGTGGACCTTGACAGAGAAATCCTCATGAGGGTCAGAGGAGGCAAGAAGCATGGGAGGTACTAGATTGGCAACGGCGCAATCGACTCGTCCTCTAATTCCAATATATCTCAGGTTCGAGTAAGGAGCACAAGCCTTGTTGGTCATTCGTTCTCAATTGCTATAAACGATTGAAAACAAGACAACACAATGTTAAAAATGTAATTAACCTTCGTCTCCAAATGGTTATCCCTTTTAAATAATCCCTTTGGAGACGAAGGTTAAAGCTTGACAAAATGAATCATATGGAAATATAGAAATTAATATACGAAGGATACGAAGAAGTTAAACATGTTAATTAATCTTAGATGTCTATATCCTTTATTTTCTCCTTCATACATAACAAATTTACAATCATACCTTTGGCTCCTTGATGTAAGCTAGAGCGAAGGTGGAGGAGAAATTACATAGGGCAATTAACGACCTCCAAAAAGGTACTTTATGTAGGGCACTGTTCATCTATTTATAGGGGAACGTACAACTTCGTATGAAATTACAAATATGTCTGTAAGACCAGTACATATGATTTACAAATGATGTGAGGGCAATATTTTCTTCTGCCTTTATCATTCTAGATGACACCTTCTCCTGGCTTCGTTGATCTTTTATATCCGTCTCCTTATATTGTTATGACGAAGTTATCATCTTTGTCTTTTTCCCTGCCCAATTTTGAAGGTGTTTTGCCGCTGAAGCTCCTGTGACGCTTATTGACACATAAACATCCAACAATTAAATGTGTTTTTGAGGACCTTCGAAAGATGAAGGCCCCAACAATAATCCCCAGCTTGGCCATATGACATTGGCATGACACTTCATAGCACCAGATATAGGAACTCTAGGTTATTTCTTCTTTGTTCATCGTTCATTGATTATTATATACCTTTTCTTTGCATTTTTGTAACCTTAGGGTGAAATATTTGGGGAATGGTCGGCGGTGAGGGCAACCTTGACTTTCTTGGCGGCGAGGGCTGCCCTGGCATCTTCATTGTTTGTTGGTGAGCTAGGGCGGGTATCCTTCTTGGGAGGCATCGTGGGAGTTGCTTTATCGCACGAACGGTGTTGCCAAATGTTGGGCACTAACACACACAGACGCACGTTCAGGTGAACCCAAACACTCGGAATGCAGGTGAGAGCTCAGGTGCACGACAAGACAAATGGTGGGGAACTGTAGCTTCTTGTTAGGCGTGTCACATCCGGCTATAGGACGAGGGTATTTATAGGCCTGTCCTGGTGTAGGTGGTCCAAAGTATGACCCTACCAGTCACACCCGGATTTTAGGGATCCAAAACCTAGGCGCGAAATAATCACCAAGTGTGGTGGGATCAAGTCTCACACATATGATGACTCATGGTACAGAAACAAATGTCACATCTTTAATATATAACGGAGTTCTGTACAAAATAGTTAAATAATTACATCATATGAAGACAACGATCTAGCAACCAAAGTTGACTGGGAGACGATGACCTAGACCACTCACGAGCTCATCACAACATCCTTCATGTGCCTCATCCTGTGGTACATGTTCTTGACCTGGGGGATGTGAGTACAACAAGGGTGAGCTCACATACGTTCATCGCTCAACAAGTTGTGGGGAATAATGTGCATGAACTCACCAAAGGTGTGAGCTCATGTGAAGTGTAAGGCTTACCAAAGGAGATGGTTAAAGCTGAGCATTGCTTTTAGAGTTGGTCAAAATTTTATTAGCAGTTACTAAGTATAAGTAGATACCAACCCAAATAAGTAAGAGATCAAAATTAATAATAAGACCCGCGATGCAATGCATATGACAGATTAAGTTTAGTTCCATAAATTAATCATGTGAGCATCCGAGCCACTCATGACCGTTAACACGGCTGATATACCAGCTTTACACTCTGCAGAGGTTGCACATCTTTACCCACAAGTCATGTTACCCATTTTCCACGGAGTTGATCTGACCCCCTACACATCTACCAAGGAAGCGATACAGGGTAGCACTACGAGACCTTTCCAAAGTTCCACTAGTTTGAGAAAACCTGCTACGGATTCAGGACGAAGGAAGCATAGGAATCCCTCGTCTGAAAAGCTTTACAGACAATTCAACCCGAGGACCTCCCTATACTCTAGTAGCGACGCCTCCCTGCTTGCCCCTTCCGGGTAAGGTAATCTCTCCCTAGCTTTCCTAATTACTTGGCCAAGGGCGTCCCATTCCACCCTTGTGGTAGCACTGTTTTCCCGAGTGGTTCTCCATGTTGCAATTAACAGTATGATCTTATCATGAACAATAATTAAACAACAACATAATTGGAACATGATCATAATAAAACATTAGTTTTCCAAAACCAGTTAGAGCAATAGCAAATCTACCCAATAATTCATCTGTTTATATGGTGGGGGATAAACGAAGCTAGGGAAACTTATTAGGTCCCATCAAATTAACCTGAGCATGTCACAGTGATTAACAGGAACATTATTAGGTAAAGAAAAGTGATCAAGGGCACAACTTGCCTTAGACTCGATATTCCCACGTACCAACTTGGTCTCCAAGTGACTCGTAACCTCGCTGCTATTCGTAGCAATAGAAACAAACATGGTATAGGCAAAATTAACATCACACCAAACATCAGAACAGAATGCATGATAATAATTATGCATCGTAATGAGATCCTTGTTTTGAGAATCACTAAATTCGGAGTTACGGTTAAAGAGTTATGATTTTCCGAAGGTTTAAGTGTCTACTATAAAGCAAAGGAGGTACAAGATTTTAATCATAGGTTTCATGGTAATACAAGGTTACTAGATGATAAACAATATTAATATGAGATTAATGCAACTGGAATGGATAAAAAGAACTTAAAATGAATTAAATATGAATTAAACAAGTTTCTGGAATTATTTTTATACTAAAAATCCTTTTTTATTAATTTTACTCATTTTCTTTAAGCCTTGGGCTGCGGCCACTATTTACCAGAAGCTCGGGGGGTTTGGCGCAAACTCTAGGACCTATCTGAGATTTCTCTTGACTAGCCACGAACAGCAGGTTGGTTTATTAGAATCCTGAAGGCATATTTGCAAAAATCACACGGCCGAAGGGGTATGGTCGATCTTGGACCGCCTGATCCGGAATCAGAGGCCATGATTAGATCGGCGCGGTTGTGAACTGGTATACCCATGGTGGTCGTAGGATAGGAAATCAACGGATCAAAAGCCTCCACGGCCTCGATCGAAAGTGAGCCCTCGATATCCAACTCAGCGGTCACGGTTTGACACCCCAAAATGGTACCCCGTGATCTAATCTACACCACACGATTTAGATCTGATGGCCATCGGTCGTTTTCACCCAAGGAAGATGGTCCGAGGCAGCGACGCCCGCCACCACGGCGGAGAACCCCGCCGGCGGCCACCCAACATCTGATCTTGTGCACAAAACTCTAGTATGAAGGATGCTACTCGATGCAGAGACTTAAACAAACTAGGTCGAAGTGTCTTACCGATGTATAATGTATTGGCCTAACCAGCCCATGATGTGGGGCAGCCCTGCGACAGCGATGTGATTCCAGTGAGGAATTACCAGCAACTGAGTGGTTCTCACCTTCCGCGAAGGCGACCGGCAGCCCGAGGAAGACATGGCGAAGCTCCCTGTCCCAACCCAAGGGACCCGACACGGGCGCCTACGCGAATCAACAGCAGCGGCGAAATCCCCCCTCTGACCCAACACCGCTTCCTTCTAGTGCGCCGATGGTGCTTGTGGATGAGCAATAGGGCTCAGTACTTATATGCCGTGGCAAGGGGGTCCGCACGGACGACGAGATTCCCGCTCAGGCGCAACAGCCTGCCGCAGGAGTAGGCTGGTCGTGAGAAATGCGTGCGCGCGAGCCATGGCTTCGAGAAGATCTCGGCGAAGACATAGCTGACATAAGGGGCCCACCCAGCGTCATACCCCGTGAGGGCACACGCCATGGTGAAGGGCTGACAGAGGGGCCCCATCCGTTAGTGATATAGTGAGGTGGGACTGGGCCACGCGGATGTGGGAGTTGGTCTGCGTGGGAGAAGTGGAGATGGGTCGACGAGATGGTTTTCGACCCAGTGAAGTCTTTCTCCTTTTCTTTTTTTCTTTTTATGTTTTCTTTTCCATTTTAGTTTAAAATCTGTATTTGATTCAAATTTAAACCTCTAATTTCAGAATGCATCAAACCAGGGTTTCAACATGTTTTTGCAGAATTATTTCATTTATTTTTACTGTATTTATTTATTCATTAATATTTTAAACTACATAGTTAATGAAAGGAATATCCCACTTGTTTTAACACACATGAAAAATCTTCTTGTTATTATATATCTAAATCATATGTTTTAAAGACACAACTACTATTACATAATCTATACTAAAGGATAGTTTTATCTCACCCTATCTAGAGAATATTTCTAATTATTTAATCCAAAAGAAGAGTCTAACACATAAACCAAGCATAATTTGATTTCTAAGTATCTTTTATTTTAATATTTTATTTAGGCAATATATTCATTTTGGGACATTTTTAATTATTGATGTTATAAATTCCAAAGTAGAATTTTGGGTGTTACACTACCCCCTGTTACCAACTACATCCAGGGGATATTCCATGTTATGGAGTAATTTTAGTGCTTCTCGTACAATACATGGTGCACACCGGATAACACACCAGCACGCTATGTTGACAGGTGGACCCCTTGAGATGTCTTTTGGAAGACCGGTGGCGTACGGGGCTGATTCGTAGCCTTCGCTCTAAGAGCCCTCGCATCGTAGCTCCTTCACTGCGCCTGGACGAATGATGGAAGTCCTTTAGTCGATGTACTGGCGAAGGCCTTGGCTGTTGCTGACTTGTTGTGGTCGTCCACTAGATTGGAGTCTCCTTCGCTTATGGGCCCTTCGTCATTGATTGTTGCCTCAGTCAAGGACCCCTTCTCGTGTGGGCCTCTCATCAACGGTCAATCCTTGAGTCAAGGACCCATTTGCCTGTGGGCCTGTGTATGGTTAGCATAAGACGAAAAATGTGGCCTTCGCTCTGTGATCGAGGTCGTGTTTGGTCTTCACCCAACATTGATGTAACAAGTCAAACCCACAAAGAGAGAAGTAATAATAACTCTAATAAGGAACTCCAACAAGCCATAATATCACTTGAGTTAGTCTTTGTGAAACTTCCTTGAAGATGAACACATGAGCCCCTTATGATATGATAATCGAAGCCGACAACAATCACCAAAGTTGCTCAATGATCATTCGTTGCCTCCAAGTCATCTAGATGGTTACAACCACCAAGAGTAATACAAATTCTCTAGATTAATATAATCACTAGTGTCACTAGATGCAATAACTCTATGTAATTCAGCAGTGAACACTCCTAATCTCACTTTAGATGTATAACTATCACTAGACATGAATGGGAGATGTTTTATTAGGCTTACTAGGATGTATATCAAGTTGGGAAGTCAGGAAACTCACCCTAAACCCCACATAACCTCTATTTATAAGGTCCCATGGGCCAACTAGCTATTGGAACTGTTATTGTGCATTTTGTGAGGTCATTGAACCATTGGACACTCCACTATCAAACCATAGCACATGATCGGACACCCTCAGATTATGCCATGTGTACTAGTCGTTTAAATATTATGGTTATCACCCCCAACATAGCATATAGTCCGACGACATCAGTCTGAAGATCGTTAGACTATAAAACACAAGGTCTAATGCCCTCCAAGAATAAACTAGAGAGCAACCAATGGCATCGAAATCATTCAACACCATTCATCACACCAAAGCAGATGGTCTGATGCCCCTATCCCCTAATCGCATATGTTGCCTAATAGTGGGACCATCCTCATGAGTCATGCACTCATACAGTTTATCACTTCCATTTTCCATCCTTCGAATCATTGAGTGAGTGTCCAATGCTACCCTAAAACAGACTAAAGAGCAATGGTGAGCATCAAACTGGTCCAACGCCCCCATTGGACCATAGCTTAGGGTTCAAAGATCTTCTTGATCATATAGCTAGGGTTAGCCATCGAACTAGTACTATTTTAGTCCAATACTTCTAACAATTAGGGTTTGACGCATATTCTAGGCACACTTAGTCCTATTCTTCCAACCTTTGCACATGAGATGACTCCAACATGTTCCAAACGCTAGAGTCTATGGTTTAGCATTTGTCTATAGTGTCTAAGGTGGAACTTCACTATGTCTAATGCATATGTGTGAGTTCATCTCACCTTGGCATCTTCTACATCATACCAAAATATACACCCCTATGCTCCTTTGTTTTTTATGATCATTCATCTCACCTATTGACACATAAGTAACCCCCTTGAACTATGTGTTCCCCTCTTTATAGTGTGACTACCAATCAAAAATTCGATCATGCATCTGTTGCATCTTGAACGATAAAAATGCCTTAGCTTATACCTTGGCCCTGAAACCTTGCATTTTTCTTTACTCCTACCATGTTGAGCTCTTGTTATCCTTTGTGATCATCATCATCCATCTCATGGTTGTCACCTTCCTCAACCTTTGAGTATAGACCTAACATGTCCTATTTGCAACACTTAGAGTCGAGGTTAGTCCACTAGTGTCTAAATTACCAAAACCATGTATAGAGCTTTCAATCTTCAACATTTTGGTAATTAATTACAACCACACAAAGATATTCTTTTCCTTCTTGGTTTCCAAGTTAGTGCCTCATCTACTACTACTCTATAAGGACACAACGAGGGCGTCCACCGGGGCTTCACCATGCCCCCGCCTGTCTTCGCCCCCGCGACACCCTAGCCCCTACACCACGCCTGCTCCCCGCACGATGGCCGCTCATCCTGCCGCCGCGCCCACCGCAACCTCCACCGCAGTTCTGCCCGACCTCACCTCGACACCTCCACGGGGGCGCGGCTCGTCGATCACTAAACAGCATCGTCCTTGGTTCCATGCCCCCGCCTCCGTCTCCTGTCTGCGCATCCTTGCCTGTCCCCGCCTGCACGCCTCCATCACGCCTGTCGTGCCCCGCCATAATCACGAATCTCGCCCACGGTCGTGGCTCCTCTGACACCACCGCCGCGCCTGGCTCCCCCTCTTCCTCGCCCCACTCCCCTTGGACGCACACCATGGTGTCCCTGCCCCACTCACGATGCATCCCCCAAAAACCTAGGCCTTTCGAGATGAGGAGTCACCTCCTCCTACCTCTGTCGTGGCGTTCTCGGGCGCCGCCTCCGCGTCAACGCCATCGCCGAGATCGACCTCTACCGCCTCGAGCCCCACATGTGCAGCCGCCGCCGCGCGAGAGGTGCCCCACGCCTCGGCCTTCAATGACGAGGAGCTCGTCTCCTCCTACCTCCGTCACCGCATTCTCGGGCCTCCGCATCGACGCCATCGCCGAGATCGACCTCTACCGTCTCGAGCACTAGGACCTCCCCTCCCTCTTCCACATCCGCAGTCACAATGGCAAGGGGTAGTTCTTTGCCCGTGCGATCGAGGCGGTCCCAGCAACAGGACCAACCACGCACACGTCGATGGGTACTGGAGATCCGGTCGGAGTAGCATTCTTGCTCTCAGTAAACCCTAGACGTTGTTTCTCCTATTCTCCAAATTGTGTTTTCAGTGAAAAAAGTGAGTTTTCAGGCCCGGGGTCAGCCACTTCTTCCGCAAGTTTGTTGTTGGGAACCAATGGAATCCGACTGTTCATTTTTCTTGCAGATGGTCATGTCGGTGGGGTCGAGTGTGGAATTTCAGTGGCCGTGTTGTTGTGCGGTTCATTGTAGGGAGATTTGGGAGCTTCTAGGGTTTTCATTCACTCTCATCAGAAATATCTCATTTTGAGATTTTGCTCCTGTGAATGTGTTATCGTGCACATGCTAGGTTTCTCAGTCCTCTGTCGAATTTTTAAGGTATAGGTGTGAGAGCACCTAGAGGGGGGGTGAATAGGTGATCCTATAAAACTTGAACTTAATGCCATAAAAACTTGGTTAAGCGTTAGCACAATATTGCCAAGTGGCTAGAGAAGAGTCTTAGCGGAACACAATAACCACAAGAGAATCAACACAGGTAGACACAGTGGTTTATCCCGTGGTTCGGCCAAGTACAACACTTGCCTACTTCCACGTTGTGGCGTCCCAACGGACGAGGGTTGCAATCAACCCCTCTCAAGTGGTCCAAAGACCTACTTGAATACCATGGTGTTTGCTTTTCTTTTCTATATCTCGCTCGCGAGGAATCTCCAAAACTTGGAGTCTCTCGCCCTTACAAAGATGTTCACAAAGAAGCACGGAGTAAGGGAGGGATTAGCAACTCACACAAGACACAAAGATCACAGCAAATACGCATACACAAGACCCAGACTTAAGCTCAAAAGACTAGCACACTAGAACGGAGCTCAAATCACTAGAATGTCGAACAAGTGCGCAAGAATGGAGTGCAAGTGATCAAGAGTGCTCAAGGAATGCTTGGTATGCTCCTCCATGCACCTAGGGGTCCCTTTTATAGCCCCAAGGCAGCTAGGAGCCGTTGAGAGCAATCCAGGAAGGCAAATCTTGCCTTCTGTCGACTGGCGCACCGAACAGTCCGGTGCACCACCGGACACTGTCCGGTGCAGATCTCTTTCCCTATTTGGTGAAGCCGACTGTTGGTGCCTTGGAGCCGTTGGCGCACCGGACACTGTCTGGTGCACACCGGACAGTCCGGTGCCCCCTTCTAGCCGTTGGCTCGGCCACGCGTCGCGCCCGGATTAAGCGGCCGACCGTTGGCCCGGCGACCGTTGGCTCACCGGACACTGTCCGGTGCACACCGGACAGTCCGGTGAATTATAGCCGTACGCCGTTTATTTCTTCCCGAGAGCAGCAAGTTCGCTTGAGCCAGCCTAGCGCACCGGACACTGTCCGGTGCACCACCGGACAGTCCGGTGCACCCAGACCGAGCTGACTTTGGCTGAACAGAGCCATCTCGTTTCCAATTCAGTCTTTCCTGTTTCCAGCACTTAGACACAATACATTAGTCCATAAAACAATGTACTAAGTCTAGAAACATACCTTTTGACATGATTTGCACTTTGTCCACCACATTGCATAGATCAACACAAAAGCACTTGCGTTGGCACTCAATCACCAAAATACTTAGAAATGACCCAAGGGCACATTTCCCTTTCAATCTCCCCCTTTTTGGTGATTTATGCCAACACAACATAAAGCAACTAGAACAAGTGCAATATCAAAGCAAATGAGAACTCAAAATTGTTTTGATTCATATTTGGCATATATGGATCATTCTTTGCCACCACTTGGTTTGTTTTTGCAAATCGACCTCAATTTCCTAACTCTAAGTCAAACACACTTGTAGAGACATAAAGAGAGTTGTTCCAATAGAAATTGATCACAGTATCAAAAACTCCCCCTATTTCCCATAATCAACCATTCTCCCCACAAGAGACTAACTTTTGATAATAAGAAGCAAACAAGAGTATTTTGACAAACAAAAAAACTGTAACTCTATTATTTTCAAAATGCACAAGTGGTAGCTGATCCATTTGTTGCTTTGGCCTTATTTTCTCCCCCTTTGGCATCAAGCACCAAAACGGGATCAATTTTGGCCCTTTAACCCCATTGCCTCACAACAATCTTCAACTAAGAGTAAAAAGGCAATAAGAGCACTAAGATGAACTTGGAAAAAGTTACTCTTTCATCGGAGTGCAGTGGAAGTCTTGCATGGTCCAAGTCCACCTTTTCCCTTTCAATCCACCTTTGAGACTAACTTAGGCAAACTCAAGCACACAGTTAGTCTCAAAGTGTCAAGTTGTAGCACATCTCCCCCTAAATCTGTGCATCACTTGCAAAGGACTTGTGAGGTCCGGGGAGTGCATGTACAACTTGAGCACCACAAGTAAGCAACAAAATGCATAAGGAACATGATCAAAGGCATAAACACATGTATGCTATAAATCAATCCAAGTTCCGCGAATCTAGAACATTTAGCTCACTACGCAGCCTGCAAAAGGTCTTCTCATCTAAAGGCTTGGTAAAGATATCGGCTAGCTGGTTCTCGGTGCTAACATGAAACACTTCGATATCTCCCTTTTGCTGGTGGTCTCTCAAAAAGTGATGCCGGATGTCTATGTGCTTTGTGCGGCTGTGTTCAACAGGATTTTCCGCCATGCGGATAGCACTCTCATTATCACATAGGAGTGGGACTTTACTCAGATTGTAGCCAAAGTCCCGGAGGGTTTGCCTCATCCAAAGTAGTTACGCGCAACACTGTCCTGCGGCAACGTACTCGGCCTCAGCGGTGGATAGGGCAACAGAAGTTTGTTTCTTAGAATTCCATGACACCAGGGACCTTCCTAAGAATTGGCACGTCCCCGATGTACTCTTCCTATCGACCTTACATCCAGCATAGTCGGAATCTGAATATCCAATCAAGTCAAAGTTAGACCCCTTTGGATACCAGATCCCAAAGCAAGGCGTAGCGACTAAATATCTAAGAATTCGCTTCACAGCCACTAGGTGACACTCCCTTGGATCGGATTGAAATCTAGTACACATGCATACGCTGAGCATAATATCCGGTCTACTAGCACATAAATAAAGTAAAGACCCTATCATTGACCGGTATGCTTTTTGATCAACGGACTTACCTCCTTTGTTGAGGTCAGTGTGTCCGTCGGTTCCCATCGGCGTCTTTGCGGGCTTGGCGTCCTTCATCCCAAACCGCTTTAGCAAGTCTTGCGTGTACTTTGTTTGAGAGATGAAGGTGCCATCCTTGAGTTGCTTCACTTGGAACCCAAGGAAGTAGTTCAACTCGCCCATCATCGACATCTCGAATTTCTGCGTCATCACCCTGCTAAACTCTTCACAAGACTTTTGATTAGTAGAACCAAGTATTATGTCATCGACATAAATTTGGCACACAAAGAGATCACCATCGCACGTCTTAGTGAAAAGAGTTGGATCGGCTTTCCCAACCTTGAAAGCATTAGCAATTAAAAAGTCTCTAAGGCATTCATACCATGCTCTTGGGGCTTGCTTAAGTCCATAGAGCGCCTTAGAGAGCTTACACACGTGGTCGGGGTACCGTTCATCCTCGAAGCCAGGGGGTTGCTCCATGTACACCTCCTTGATCGGCCCATTGAGGAAAGCGCTCTTCACATCCATTTGGAACAACCTGAAAGAATGGTGAGCGGCATACGCTAGCAAGATACGAATTGATTCTAGCCTAGCCACAGGAGCGAAAGTCTCCTCAAAGTCCAAACCTGCGACTTGGGCATAACCTTTTGCCACAAGTCGAGCCTTGTTCCTCGTCACCACCCCGTGCTCGTCCTGTTTGTTGCGGAACACCCACTTGGTTCCTACAATGTTTTGCTTGGGACGAGGCACCAGTGTCCAAACTTCATTGCGCTTGAAGTTGTTGAGCTCTTCCTGCATGGCCAACACCCAGTCCGGATCTAGCAAGGCCTCTTCTACCCTGAAAGGCTCAATAGAAGAGAAAAAGGAGTAATGCTCACAAAAATTCACCAATCTAGAGCGAGTAGTTACTCCCTTGCTAATATCACCCAAAATTTGGTCGATGGGATGATTCCTTTGAATCGTCGCTCGAACTTGGGTTGGAGGTGCCTGAGGTGCTTCTTCCTCTTCAACTTGAACATCCTGTGCTCCCCCTTGATCATGTGCCTCCACTTGTGGTACCTGTTCGTCATCTTGGGTTGGGGGATGCACCATTGTTGAGGAAGAAGGTTGATCTTGCTCCAAATGTTCCTGTGGTTGCACATCGCCAATCGCCATGGTGCGCATAGCGGCCGTTGGAACGTCTTCTTCATCTACATCATCAAGATCAACAACTTGCTCTCTTGGAGAGCCATCAGTCTCATCAAATACAACGTCGCTAGAGACTTCAACCAAACCCGATGATTTGTTGAAGACCCTATACGCCTTTGTATTTGAGTCATAACCTAATAAAAACCCTTCTACAGCTTTGGGAGCAAATTTAGAACTTCTACCTTTCTTCACAAGAATATAGCACTTGCTCCCAAATACACGAAAATAAGACACATTGGGTTTGTTACCAGTTAGCAGCTCATACGAAGTCTTCTTGAGGAGGCGATGAAGGTAGACCCTGTTGATGGCGTGGCAAGCCGTGTTCACGGCTTCCGACCAAAAGCGCTGGGGGGTCTTGAACTCTCCAAGCATCGTCCTCGCCATGTCTATAAGCGTCCTGTTCTTCCTCTCTACCACACCATTTTGTTGTGGTGTGTAGGGAGCGGAGAACTCGTGCTTGATCCCTTCCTCCTCAAGGAACTCCTCCACTTGAAGGTTCTTGAACTCGGACCCGTTGTCGCTCCTTATCTTCTTCACCTTGAGCTCAAACTCATTTTGAGCTCTCCTGAGGAAGCGCTTGAGGGTCCCTTGGGTTTCAGATTTATCCTGCAAAAAGAATACCCAAGTGAAGCGGGAAAAATCATCAACTATAACAAGACCATACTTACTTCCTCCTATACTTAGATAGGCGATGGGTCCGAAGAGGTCCATATGAAGCATCTCCAAAGGTCTTGATGTGGTCATCACATTTTTGGTGTGATGAGAGCCTCCCACCTGTTTCCCTGCTTGACAAGCTGCACAAGGTCTATCTTTTTCGAAATGTACGTTAGTTAGACCTATCACGTGTTCTCCTTTTAGAAGTTTGTGAAGGTTCTTCATCCCCACATGTGCCAAGCGGCGATGCCATAGCCAGCCCATGCAAGTCTTAGCAATTAAGCATGCATCTAGACCAGCCTCTTCTTTTGCAAAATCAACTAAATAAAGTTTGCCGTCTAGTACACCCTTAAAAGCTAGTGAACCGTCACATCTTCTAAAGACAGACACATCTACATTTGTGAATAGACAATTATATCCCATATTGCATAATTGACTAACAGATAACAAATTATATCCAAGAGACTCAACTAAAAACACATTAGATATAGAGTGCTCAGATGAAATAGCAATTTTACCTAACCCTTTTACCTTGCCTTGGTTCCCATCACCAAATATTATTGAATCTTGGGAATCCTTGTTCTTGACGTAGGAAGAGAACATCCTCTTTTCCCCCGTCATGTGGTTTGTGCATCCGCTGTCGATAATCCAGCTTGAACCCCCGGATGCATAAACCTGCAAGGCAAATTTAGGCTTGGGTTTTTGATAGTCGCCTAGAGGGGGGGTGAATAGGGCGAAACTGAAATTTACAAATATAAACACAACTACAAGCCGGGTTAGCGTTAGAAATAAAAAACGAGTCCGCGAGAGAGGGCGCAAAACAAATCCCAAGCGAATAAGCAAGTGAGACACGGAGATTTGTTTTACCGAGGTTCGGTTCTTGCAAACCTACTCCCCGTTGAGGAGGCCACAAAGGCCGGGTCTCTTTCAACCCTTCCCTCTCTCAAACGGTCCCTCGGACCGAGTGAGCTTCTCTTCTCAAATCAAAGCCGGGAACAAAACTTCCCCGCAAGGGCCACCACACAATTGGTGCCTCTTGCCTTGATTACAATGGAGTTGTGATCTCAAGAACAAGTGAGAAAGAAAAGAAGCAATCCAAGCGCAAGAGCTCAAATGAACACGGCAAATCACTCTCACTAGTCACTAGGGCTTTGTGTGGAATTGGAGAGGATTTGATCTCTTTAGTGTGTCTAGAATTGAATGCTAGAGCTCTTGTAGTAGTTGAGAAGTGGAAAACTTGGATGCAATGAATGGTGGGGTGGTTGGGGTATTTATAGCCCCAACCACCAAACTTGACCGTTGGCTGGAGGCGTCTGCTCGATGGCGCACCGGACAGTCCGGTGCGCACCGGACAGTCCGGTGCCCCTGCCACGTCATCACTGACGTTGGATTCTGACCGTTGGAGCTTCTGACTTGTGGGCCCGCCTGGGTGTCCGGTGCACACCGGACATGTACTGTTTGATGTCCGGTGCACCGGTATGGGCATGTCTGACGTCTGCGCGCGCTGCGCGCGCATTAAATGCACCGCAGGGAGCCGTTGGCGCCGAAAAGAGCCGTTGCTCCGCTGGTACACCGGACAGTCCGGTGAATTTTAGCGGAGCGGCTGCCACGCGAACCCGAGGCTGGCGAGTTCCGGAGACCGCGCTTCCTTGGAGCACCGGACATGTCCGGTGCACACCGGACAGTCCGGTGAATTATAGCGCGCCGGCTTCCGAGAAATCCCGAGGGTGAAGAGTTTGAGTCTGAGTCCCCTGGTGCACCGGACAGGTACTGTTCACTGTCCGGTGGCACACCGGACAGTCCGGTGCGCCAGACCAGGGGTGCCTTCGGTTGCCCCTTTGCTCCTTTATTGAATCCAAAACTTGGTCTTTTTATTGGCTGAGTGTGAACCTTGTACACCTGTATAATCTATACACTTGGGCAAACTAGTTAGTCCAAAGATTTGTGTTGGGCAATTCAACCACCAAAATTATTTAGGAACTAGGTGTCAGCCTAATTCCCTTTCAATCTCCCCCTTTTTGGTGATTGATGCCAACACAAACCAAAGCAAATAGAGAAGTGCATAATTGAACTAGTTTGCATAATGTAAGTGTAAAGGTTGCTTGGAATTAAGCCAATATAACTACTTACAAGATATGCATGGAATGTTCCTTTCTTTATTTAGCATTTTGGACCACGTTTGCACCACGAGTTTTGTTTTTGCAAATTCTTTTGAAAGTCCTTTTCAAAGTTCTTTTGCAAATAGTCAAAGGTAAATGAATAAGAGTTTGTAAAGCATTTTCAAGATTTGAACTTTTCTCCCCCTGTTTCAAATGCTTTTCCTTTGACTAAACAAAACTCCCCCTAAAAGAGATCCACCTCTTAGTGTTCAAGAGGGTTTTGATATACCATTTTTGAAATACTACTTTCTCCCCCTTTTGAACATAATAGGATACCAATTGATAAATACTTTTGGAAAGCACTAAGTTTTTGAAATTGGTGGTGGTGCGGTCCTTTTGCTTTGGGCTCATTTCTCCCCCTTTTTGGCATGAATCGCCAAAAACGGAATCATTAGAGCCCTCGAAGTGCTATCTTCCTCTTTGGTCATAAATAAATGGGTTAAGATTATACCAAAGGAGAAGTCCTTTTCTTTGATGCTCATTTCTCCCCAAAGAATAGAGAGTTGCTTGGAGTGATGGCGAAGTATGAGTTACGGAGTGGAAGCCTTTGTCTTCGCCGAAGACTCCAATTCCCTTTCAATGTACCTATGACTTGGTTTGAAATAGACTTGAAAACACATTAGTCATAGCATATAAAAGAGATATGATCAAAGGTATGCAAATGAGCTATGTGTGCAAGTTAGCAAAAGAAATTTCTAGAATCAAGAATATTGAGCTCATGCCTAAGTCTGATAAAAGATTGTTCATCAAGAGGCTTGGTAAAGATATCGGCTAATTGATCTTTAGTGTTAATGTAAGAAATCTCGATATCTCCCTTTTGTTGGTGATCCCTAAGAAAATGATACCGAATGGCTATGTGCTTAGTGCGGCTATGCTCGACGGGATTGTCGGCCATTTTGATTGCACTCTCATTATCACATAGCAAAGGGACTTTGGTTAATTTGTAACCGTAGTCCCGCAGGGTTTGCCTCATCCAAAGCAATTGCGCGCAACAATGACCTGCGGCAATGTACTCGGCTTCGGCGGTGGAAAGAGCGACCGAATTTTGCTTCTTTGAAGCCCAAGACACCAAGGATCTTCCCAAGAACTGGCAAGTCCCCGATGTGCTCTTCCTATTAATTTTGCACCCCGCCCAATCGGCATCCGAATAACCAAGTAAATCAAATGTGGATCCCCGAGGGTACCAAAGCCCAAACTTAGGAGTATAAGCCAAATATCTCAAGATTCGTTTTACGGCCGTAAGGTGTGATTCCTTAGGGTCGGATTGGAATCTTGCACACATGCAAACGGAAAGCATAATGTCCGGTCGAGATGCACATAAATAAAGTAATGAACCAATCATCGACCGGTATACCTTTTGATCCACGGACTTACCTCCCGTGTCGAGGTCGAGATGCCCATTGGTTCCCATGGGAGTCTTGATGGGCTTGGCATCCTTCATTCCAAACTTGGTTAGAATGTCTTGAGTGTACTTCGTTTGGCTAATGAAGGTGCCCTCTTGGAGTTGCTTGACTTGGAATCCTAGAAAATACTTCAACTCCCCCATCATCGACATCTCGAATTTCTGTGTCATGATCCTACTAAACTCTTCACATGTAGACTCGTTAGTAGACCCAAATATAATATCATCAACATAAATTTGGCATACAAACAAGTCATTTTCAATAGTTTTAGTAAAGAGTGTAGGATCGGCCTTGCCGACTTTGAAGCTATTAGCAATAAGGAAATCTCTTAGGCATTCGTACCATGCTCTTGGGGCTTGCTTGAGCCCATAAAGCGCCTTAGAGAGCCTATAAACATGGTTAGGATACTCACTGTCTTCAAAGCCGGGAGGTTGCTCAACATAGACCTCTTCCTTGATCGGTCCGTTGAGGAAGGCACTTTTCACATCCATTTGATAGAGCTTAAAGCCATGGTAAGTAGCATAGGCCAATAATATGCGAATTGACTCAAGCCTAGCTACGGGTGCATAGGTTTCACCGAAATCCAAACCTTCGACTTGTGAATACCCTTTGGCCACGAGTCGAGCTTTGTTCCTTGTCACCACACCATGCTCGTCTTGCTTGTTGCGGAAGACCCATTTGGTTCCTACAACATTTTTGTTAGGACGTGGAACTAAATGCCATACCTCGTTCCTTGTGAAATTGTTGAGCTCCTCTTGCATTGCCATCACCCAATCCGAATCTTGAAGTGCTTCCTCTACCCTGTGTGGCTCAATAGAGGAAACAAAAGAGTAATGTTCACAAAAATGTGCAACACGAGATCGAGTGGTTACCCCCTTATGAATGTCGCCGAGGATGGTGTCGACGGGGTGATCTCGTTGTATTGCTTGGTGGACTCTTGGGTGTGGCGGTCTTGGTTCTTCCTCATCCTCCTTTTCTTGATCATTTGCATCTCCCCCTTGATCATTGCCATCATCTTGAGGTGGCTCATCTTCTTGATTTTGCCCTTCATCATCTTGAGCCTCATCCTCATTTTGAGTTGGTGGAGATGCTTGCATGGAGGAGGATGGTTGATCTTGTGCATGTGGAGGCTCTTCAGATTCCTTAGGACACACATCCCCAATGGACATGTTCCTTAGCGCTATGCATGGAGCCTGTTCTTCACCTATCTCATCAAGATCAACTTGCTCTACTTGAGAGCCGTTAGTTTCATCAAACACAACGTCACATGAGACTTCAACTAGTCCAGTGGACTTGTTAAAGACCCTATATGCCCTTGTGTTTGAGTCATAACCAAGTAAAAAGCCTTCTACAGTTTTAGGAGCAAATTTAGATTTTCTACCTCTTTTAACAAGAATAAAGCATTTGCTACCAAAAACTCTAAAATATGAAATGTTGGGCTTTTTACCGGTTAGGAGTTCATAGGATGTCTTCTTGAGGATTCGGTGAAGATATAACCGGTTGATGGCGTAGCAGGCGGTGTTGACCGCTTCGGCCCAAAACCGGTCCGGTATCTTGTACTCATCAAGCATGGTTCTTGCCATGTCCAATAGAGTTCGATTCTTCCTCTCTACTACACCATTTTGTTGTGGCGTGTAGGGAGAGGAGAACTCATGCTTGATGCCCTCCTCCTCAAGGAAGCCTTCAATTTGAGAGTTCTTGAACTCCGTCCCGTTGTCGCTTCTTATTTTCTTGATCCTTAAGCTGAACTCATTTTGAGCTCGTCTCAAGAATCCCTTTAAGGTCTCTTGGGTTTGAGATTTTTCCTGTAAAAAGAATACCCAAGTGAAGCGAGAATAATCATCCACTATCACAAGACAATACTTACTCCCGCCGATGCTTATGTAAGCAATCGGGCCGAATAGATCCATGTGGAGTAGCTCAAGCGGCCTGTCGGTCGTCATGATGTTCTTGTGTGGATGATGGACTCCAACTTGCTTCCCCGCCTGGCATGCACTACAAATCCTGTCTTTCTCAAAATGAACATTTGTCAATCCTAAAATGTGTTCTCCCTTTAGAAGCTTATGAAGATTCTTCATCCCAACATGGGCTAGTCGGCGGTGCCAAAGCCAACCCATGTTAGTCTTAGCAATTAAGCAAGTGTCGAGTTCAGCTTTATCAAAATCTACCAGGTATAGCTGACCCTTTAACACTCCCTTAAATGCTATTGAATCATCACTTCTTCTAAAGACAGTGACACCTACATCAGTAAAAAGACAGTTGTAGCCCATTTGACATAATTGAGAAACAGAAAGCAAGTTGTAATCTAAAGAATCTACAAGAAAAACATTGGAAATAGAATGGTCAGGAGATATAGCAATTTTACCCAATCCTTTGACCAAACCTTGATTTCCATCCCCGAATGTGATAGCTCGTTGGGGATCTTGGTTTTTCTCATATGAGGAGAACATCCTTTTCTCCCCTGTCATGTGGTTTGTGCACCCGCTGTCGAGTATCCAACTTGAGCCCCCGGATGCATAAACCTACAAAACAATTTTAGTTCTTGACTTTAGGTACCCAAACTGTTTTGGGTCCTTTGGCATTAGAAACAAGAACTTTGGGTACCCAAACACAAGTCTTTGACCCCTTGTGTTTGCCCCCAACAAACTTGGCAACGACCTTGCCGGATTTGTTAGTCAAAACATATGATGCATCAAAAGTCTTAAATGAAATGCTATGTTCATTTGATGCATTAGGAATTTTCTTCTTAGGCAACTTAGCATGGGTTGGTTGCCTAGAACTAGATGTCTCACCCTTATACATATAAGCATGATTAGGGCCAGAGTGAGACTTCCTAGAATGAATTCTCCTAATTTTGCTCTCGGGATAACCGGCAGGGTACAAAATGTAGCCCTCGTTATCCTGAGGCATGGGAGCCTTGCCCTTAACAAAGTTAGACAAGTTCTTAGGAGGGGCATTAAGTTTGACATTGTCTCCCCTTTGGAAGCCAATGCCATCCTTAATGCCAGGGCGTCTCCCATTATAAAGCATGCTACGAGCAAATTTAAATTTCTCATTCTCTAGGTTGTGCTCGGCAATTTTAGCATCTAGTTTTGCTATATGATCATTTTGTTGTTTAATTAAAGCCATATGATCATGGATAGCATCAATATCAACATTTCTACATCTAGTACAAATAGATACATGCTCAACAATAGATGTAGAGGGTTTGCAAGATTTTAATTCTACAACCTTAGCTTGTAATATGTCATTTTTAGTTCTAAGGTCGGAAATAGTAGCATTGCAAACATCAAAATCTTTAGCCTTAGCAATTAAATTTTCATTCTCTAATCTAAGGCTAGCAAGAGATACATTCAATTCATCAATCTTAGCAAGCAAGTCAACATTATCATCTCTAAGATTGGGAATTGAAACATTACAAACATGTGAATCAACCTTAGCATTTAAGATAGCATTTTCATTTCTAAGGTTGTCAATCATCTCACGACAAGTGCTTAGCTCACTAGATAATTTTTCACATTTCTCAATTTCTAGAGCATAAGCCTTTTTAACCTTAACATGTTTTTTGTTTTCTTTAATTAGACAATCCTCTTGGGAATCCAAAAGGTCATCCTTTTCATGAATAGCACTAACCAATTCATTCAATTTTTCCTTTTGAGCTATGTTAAGGTTGGCAAAAAGGGAACGCAAATTATTTTCCTCATCACTAGCATTGTCATCACTAGAGGATTCATATTTAGTGGAGGATTTAGATTTAACCTTCTTTTTGCCGTCCTTTGCCATGAGGCACTTGTGGCCGACGTTGGGGAAGAGGAGTCCCTTGGTGACGGCGATGTTGGCGGCGTCCTCGTCGTCGGAGGAGTCGCTTGAGCTCTCGTCGGAATCCCATTCCCGACAAACATGGGCATCGCCGCCCTTCTTCTTGTAGTATCTCTTCTTCTCCTTTCTTCTCCCCTTCTTGTCGTCGCCTCGGTCACTGTCACTAGATATAGGACATTTAGCAATAAAATGACCGGGCTTACCACATTTGTAGCAAACCTTCTTGGAGCGGGACTTGTAGTCTTTCCCCCTCCTTTGCTTGAGGATTTGGCGGAAACTCTTGATGACGAGCGCCATTTCCTCATTGTCAAGTTTGGAGGCGTCGATTGGTTGTCGACTTGGTGTAGCCTCCTCCTTTTTCTCCTCCGTTGCCTTGAATGCAACGGGTTGGGCTTCGGATGTGGTGGCATCGTCAAGCTCGTTGATCTTCCTCGAGCCTTCGATCATGCACTCAAAACTTACAAAATTCCCGATAACTTCCTCGGGGGTCATTTTGGTATATCTAGGATTGCCACGGATTAATTGAACTTGAGTAGGGTTAAGGAAAATAAGTGATCTTAGAATAACCTTAACCACCTCGTGGTCATCCCACTTTACGCTCCCGAGGTTGCGCGCTTGGTTCACCAAGGTCTTGAGCCGATTGTACATGTGTTGTGGCTCCTCCCCTTTGCGAAGCCGGAACCGACCGAGCTCCCCCTCAATCGTTTCCCGCTTGGTGATCTTGGTGAGCTCATCACCTTCATGCGCGGTCTTGAGTAAATCCCAAATCTCCTTGGCGCTCTTCAACCCTTGTACTTTGTTATACTCCTCTCTACTTAGAGAGGCGAGGAGTATTGTTGTAGCTTGAGAGTTGAAGTGCTCGATTTGGGCCACCTCATCCTCATCATAATCCTCATCCCCTACGGATGGTACCTGCGCACCAAACTCAACAACATCCCATATGCTTTTGTGGAGCGAGGTTAGATGAAATCGCATTAAATCGCTCCACCTAGCGTAATCTTCACCATCAAAAGTTGGTGGTTTGCCTAATGGGACGGAAAGTAAAGGTGTATGTTTGGAAATGCGAGGGTAGCGTAGGGGGATCTTACTATACTTCTTGCGCTCTTGGCGCTTAGAAGTGACGGAGGGCGCATCGGAGTCGGAGGTCGATGTTGATGAAGTGTCGGTCTCGTAGTAGACCACCTTCCTCATCCTCTTGTGCTTATCGCCTTTCCGATGCGGCTTGTGGGAAGAAGATTTTTCCTTCTTCTCTTTGTGGTGAGAGGAAGATTTCTTCTCCTTCCCTTTGTTGGAGGAGTTCTTCTTCTTCTCCCTCCTTTTGGTGCGGGACTCTTCCGATGAAGTGCTCCCGTGGCTTGTAGTGGGCTTTTCGCCGGTCTCCATCTCCTTCTTGGCGTGATCTCCCGACATCACTTCGAGCGGTTAGGCTCTAATGAAGCACCGGGCTCTGATACCAATTGATAGTCGCCTAGAGGGGGGGTGAATAGGGCGAAACTGAAATTTACAAATATAAACACAACTACAAGCCGGGTTAGCGTTAGAAATAAAAAACGAGTCCGCGAGAGAGGGCGCAAAACAAATCCCAAGCGAATAAGCAAGTGAGACACGGAGATTTGTTTTACCGAGGTTCGGTTCTTGCAAACCTACTCCCCGTTGAGGAGGCCACAAAGGCCGGGTCTCTTTCAACCCTTCCCTCTCTCAAACGGTCCCTCGGACCGAGTGAGCTTCTCTTCTCAAATCAAAGCCGGGAACAAAACTTCCCCGCAAGGGCCACCACACAATTGGTGCCTCTTGCCTTGATTACAATGGAGTTGTGATCTCAAGAACAAGTGAGAAAGAAAAGAAGCAATCCAAGCGCAAGAGCTCAAATGAACACGGCAAATCACTCTCACTAGTCACTAGGGCTTTGTGTGGAATTGGAGAGGATTTGATCTCTTTAGTGTGTCTAGAATTGAATGCTAGAGCTCTTGTAGTAGTTGAGAAGTGGAAAACTTGGATGCAATGAATGGTGGGGTGGTTGGGGTATTTATAGCCCCAACCACCAAACTTGACCGTTGGCTGGAGGCGTCTGCTCGATGGCGCACCGGACAGTCCGGTGCGCACCGGACAGTCCGGTGCCCCTGCCACGTCATCACTGACATTGGATTCTGACCGTTGGAGCTTCTGACTTGTGGGCCCGCCTGGGTGTCCGGTGCACACCGGACATGTACTGTTTGATGTCCGGTGCACCGGTATGGGCATGTCTGACGTCTGCGCGCGCTGCGCGCGCATTAAATGCACCGCAGAGAGCCGTTGGCGCCTAAAAGAGCCGTTGCTCCGCTGGTACACCGGACAGTCCGGTGCACACCGGACAGTCCGGTGAATTTTAGCGGAGCGGCTGCCACGCGAACCCGAGGCTGGCGAGTTCCGGAGACCGCGCTTCCTTGGAGCACCGGACATGTCCGGTGCACACCGGACAGTCCGGTGAATTATAGCGCGCCGGCTTCCGAGAAATCCCGAGGGTGAAGAGTTTGAGTCTGAGTCCCCTGGTGCACCGGACAGGTACTGTTCACTGTCCGGTGGCACACCGGACAGTCCGGTGCGCCAGACCAGGGGTGCCTTCGGTTGCCCCTTTGCTCCTTTATTGAATCCAAAACTTGGTCTTTTTATTGGCTGAGTGTGAACCTTGTACACCTGTATAATCTATACACTTGGGCAAACTAGTTAGTCCAAAGATTTGTGTTGGGCAATTCAACCACCAAAATTATTTAGGAACTAGGTGTCAGCCTAATTCCCTTTCAGTTTTAGGTACCCAACTCTTGTTGGGTCCTACAAGGTTAGTCACAATGGTTTTAGGGACCCATATGCAAGTTTTATCTCCCTTGCATCTTGCCCCTAACTTTCTAGCAATTACCTTCTTATTCTTCCTACAAATGGCAAATGAAGCATTGCAAGCTTGATATATTGTAGAAGGTTCATTAATTTTCCTAGAAACATTAACACCATTTCTCCTAGGCATATGATGAACAACATTTCTTCTAGACATATCTCTATCATGCATATAGGAAGAACTAGAAGCAAACATAGCATATGAATCATAGGCATGTGAATCAAAAGTACCATAACTTCTATAGGCATTTCTAGACTGTCTCCTATCATGATACATAAAGGCATGGTTCTTTTTAGCACTACTAGCCATAGGGGCCTTCCCTTTATCCTTGACGGAAATGGGAATCTTATGGCTTGTTAAGTTCTTGGCTTCCCTCTTGAAGCCAAGTCCATCCTTAATTGAGGGGTGTCTACCAATCGTGTAGGCATCCCTTGCAAATTTTAGCTTATCAAATTCACTTTTGCTAGTCTTAAGTTGATCATTAAGACTAGCCACTTCATCACTTAATTTAGAAATTGAAGCTAGGTGTTTGCTACAAGCATCAATATCAAAGTCTTTACACCTATTGCAAGTTGCAACAATTTCTACACAAGATGTTAGTTTACTAGCTATTTCTAACTTAGCATTTAAATCATTGTTAATTCTCTTTAAACTAGAGATAGAGTCATGACATGTAGACACTTCACTAGAAAGCATTTCATTCCTTTTAACTTCTAGAGCAAGTGAATTTTGTGCACTAACAAATTTATCATGCTCTTCATATAAAAGGTCCTCTTGTTTCTCTAAGAGTCTATCCTTTTCATTCAAGGCATCAATCAATTCATTGATCTTATCTATTTTAGTTCTATCCAATCCCTTGAACAAACTAGAGTAATCTATTTCTTCATCACTAGACTCATCATCACTAGAAGAATCATAAGTAGTACTGTCTCGAGTACATACCTTCTTCTCCCTTGCCATGAGGCATGTGTGACGCTCGTTGGGGAAGAGGGATGACTTGTTGAAGGCGGTGGCGGCGAGTCCTTCATTTTCGGAGTCGGATGACGAACAATCCGAGTCCCACTCCTTGCCAAGGTGTGCCTCGCCCTTAGCCTTGGTGTATGCCTTCTTCTTCTCCCTCTTGCTCCCTTGTTCCTGGTCACTATCATTATCGGGACAGTTAGCAATAAAATGACCAATCTTACCACATTTGAAGCATGAGCGCTTCCCCTTTGTCTTGGTCTTGCTTGGCTGTCCCTTGCGACCCTTTAGCGCCGTCTTGAAGCGCTTGATGATGAGGGCCATCTCTTCATCATTGAGTCCGGCCGCCTCAACTTGTGCCACCTTGCTAGGTAGCGCCTCCTTGCTCCTCATTGCCTTGAGAGCAATGGGTTGAGGCTCATGGATTGGACCGTTCAACGCGTCGTCCACGTATCTCGCCTCCTTGATCATCATTCGCCCGCTTACGAACTTCCCAAGGACTTCTTCGGGCGACATCTTGGTGTACCTAGGATTTTCACGAATATTGTTCACCAAATGTGGATCAAGTACAGTAAAGGACCTTAGCATTAGGCGGACGACGTCGTGGTCCGTCCATCACGTGCTTCCATAGCTCCTTATTTTGTTGATGAGGGTCTTGAGCCGGTTGTATGTTTGGGTTGGCTCCTCGCCCCTTATCATCGCGAATCTTCCAAGCTCGCCCTCCACCAACTCCATCTTGGTGAGTAAGGTGACGTCGTTCCCCTCATGAGAGATCTTGAGGGTGTCCCAGATCTGCTTGGCATTGTCCAAGCCGCTCACCTTATGGTACTCGTCCCTCCACAAAGAGGCTAACAGCACAGTAGTAGCTTGTGTATTTTTATGAATCTGTTCATTAATAAATATAGGACTATCCGAGCTATCAAATTTCATTCCATTCTCAACAATCTCCCATATGCTTGGATGGAGAGAGAACAAGTGACTACACATTTTGTGACTCCAAAATCCGTAGTCCTCCCCATCAAAGTGTGGAGGTTTGCCAAGAGGGATGGAAAGCAAATGTGCATTTGAGCTATGCGGGATACGCGAATAATCGAAAGAAAAGTTTGAGTTAACCGTCTTTCGTTTGTCGTAGTCGTTGTCGTCGTTGTCCTTTTGGGAAGAAGTGGACTCATCACTGTCGTCGTAGTAGACGATCTCCTTGATGCGTCTCGTCTTGTTCTTCTTCCCATCTTTGCGTCTGTGGCCCGAGCCCGAGTCGGTAGGCTTGTCATCCTTCGGCTCGTTGACGAAGGACTCCTTCTCCTTATCGTTGATCACGATTCCCTTCCCCTTAGGATCCATCTCTTCGGGCGATTAGTCCCTTCGTGAAGAGAACAGCTCTGATACCAATTGAGAGCACCTAGAGGGGGGTGAATAGGTGATCCTATAAAACTTGAACTTAATGCCACAAAAACTTGGTTAAGCGTTAGCACAATATTGCCAAGTGGCTAGAGAAGAGTCTTAGCGAAACACAATAACCACAAGAGAATCAACACAGGTAGACACAGTGGTTTATCCCGTGGTTCGGCCAAGTACAACACTTGCCTACTTCCACGTTGTGGCGTCCCAACGGACGAGGGTTGCAATCAACCCCTCTCAAGTGGTCCAAAGACCTACTTGAATACCACGGTGTTTGCTTTTCTTTTCTATATCCCGTTCGCGAGGAATCTCCACAACTTGGAGTCTCTCGCCCTTACAAAGATGTTCACAAAGAAGCACGGAGTAAGGGAGGGATTAGCAACTCACACAAGACACAAAGATCACAGCAAATACGCATACACAAGACCCAGACTTAAGCTCAAAAGACTAGCACACTAGAACGGAGCTCAAATCACTAGAATGTCGAACAAGTGCGCAAGAATGGAGTGCAAGTGATCAAGAGTGCTCAAGGAATGCTTGGTATGCTCCTCCATGCGCCTAGGGGTCCCTTTTATAGCCCCAAGGCAGCTAGGAGCCGTTGAGAGCAATCCAGGAAGGCAAATCTTGCCTTCTGTCGACTGGCGCACCGGACAGTCCGGTGCACCACCGGACAGTGTCCGGTGCGGATCTCTTTCCCTATTTGGTGAAGCCGACCGTTGGTGCCTTGGAGCCGTTGGCGCACCGGACAGTCCGGTGCCCCCTTCTAGCCGTTGGCTCGGCCACGCGTCTTGCCCGGATTAAGCGGCCGACCGTTGGCCCGGCGACCGTTGGCTCACCGGACACTGTCCGGTGCACACCGGACAGTCCGGTGAATTATAGTCGTACGCCGTTTATTTCTTCCCGAGAGCAGCAAGTTCGCCTGAGCCAGCCTGGCGCACCGGACACTGTCCGGTGCACCACCGGACACTGTCCGGTGCACCCAGACCGAGCTGACTTTGGCTGAACAGAGCCATCTCATTTCCAATTCAATCTTTCCTGTTTCCAGCACTTAGACACAATACATACCTTTTGACATGATTTGCAATGTACTAAGTCTAGAAACATACCTTTTGACATGATTTGTACTTTGTCCACCACATTGCATAGATCAACACAAAAGCACTTGCGTTGGCACTCAATCACCAAAATACTTAGAAATGACCCAAGGGCACATTTCCCTTTCAAGGTGTACCGATTTCATGCTCCCGATAGGACACTCATTCTTTTGGGAATCTGGATGTAGTATGTTGGATAAGACCATGAACACATTTCAGGAGCTGTTTATGTTAGTTGGTCCAACAACATCGCTCGGACCAGAGAAAAAATGTCTGTTTTTTATGGACGCCCTTTCAGGTTTATGCATGCCTAATTCATATGAGAATGTTGGGGTATTACACTTGTGATGTAAACAATCTGTGACTTTTGTTTGGTTTCTAGGTAATCAGCCAATTATAGTATGTGGTCCTGGAGTTCATAGTTTTGCTACTTTTCTGGCACGACGATGTGGCGGAGGCGATGGCAGGGCCTAGAACGGATTGGTCGTCCTGCTTTCTGCCTCCTAGCGCTAGACAAATGATTTTCTTCATTTTGCCAACTCCTTGCCATTGCTTTCTACTGTTGTTTGTTTATTTTAGTGCAGCAACGGAGCCTATGAAGAAGCCCTATTTTCTGTTGCTGTTTGCCAACTCCAAGCAGATCGCCCGCTGAAGAAGCCCACCCTCCTCGCTATAGAAGGTATGTGTTTAGCATATATGAAATGTTGTTCTGCTGTTATGTCTGCACCGCCTAGCAAGTTCAGAAGGTTTAATTTTCATTTTTAGCGTTGGTATGGACTATTGGCATGAGGTACATGGGACAGAGAATTAGCAACTCATCAGCACAAGTTGTCATCCTTTTGGCTCCCCTCTTAAGCAGCAAGATAGCAGTAGCTTGTTTATCTGATGAAGCTTTGATTCTCTAGCCCACTCTAATTTCCTTTTTTCTTTTCTCTACTTCTCTAGAACCGTGAAATTCTGTTTCGTTGCCATAGTGGAAATTGCAGCTGCAATGCGTGAGGGATGGTTGTCGGGTGTGTTTCCCTGACTATATATGCCTTGATATATTTCCCTGAGGCAATAGATCGAGATGTGTTATTGTCACTTGCCTTCTCATTTAAGGTAATTCACTTCTTAATGCTCAAAACTTGTGTTTACATGAGTGCTTTTTTGGATAAATGTTCTCCTACATGTAACATATTCATGTGTTTATTTTGATTTTCCCATCATAGCATAAACTAAAAGTTGATATGTGTTGTTCGTTGAAACTATTCCCATTTGTTGCTTTTTGACTTTGGGGTATAACGTTCTCTCCCTTTTATGACAAAGAAGTTGCCATTATCTGGGGTACCTAATTTAATTCTCATTAGTGCTTGGATTTTGAATAGTCAATTATGGTGCTAGCAGCCCTGTTATATTCTGCCCACCAGGTGATTCATGCAAGTGCTCACCTCCCGAAGATCTAAATCAAGTAAGAAAACAAATTGTCGATCACATTTACCCGTGGCTATCAGAATGCCAAGAGCAAGGTTAGTTTGGTCTTTTCAACTGTTCTGCCAGTGAATTATAGTGCTTTTGAATTATCCACAATATTTTTTCATCTAATGCCTCTTACCACTACTTAGACCTTTTATGCTATTAAAGGGATGTGATGATCGCCAATCGATCCAGTTTTGAACTAACATTGTTGCTCTATCTGCATTTTAGGACATGCCAAAGTGCCATCATTAGGAAGCAAATGGATGTTTATGTACCTTAAAATATATACTAATTGGTATTCTGTACTTTTGTTACCATCACTAAAAATAGTCATTGCTTGTGTCGCGATCGCAAAGAAATCAAAATTATAGTAACGCATGAGCACCTTATTATATCTTTCAAGATATGTAAACTAGATATATAAACATCCAATTTTAGTGATGCTAATAAAATTATAGAATAATAATTAGTGTTTTTACATATCAATGTATTTTATCATATTGATTCTGTAGCAGGACGGACACTGGGCTTTGAAGTAGTTGGTGGCTGCGACTGCGAGGCCGAGACGGGATAGATTGAGAGAGGTGGGCAGATGGCGACACCGTCGTCGTCGCTTTGCTCCAGCTTCGCCTCCCTGCGGACCGCCTCCATCGGCCACCCTCGCGACATCACGTCATCTACGCCCAGGTTAGTTTCTCCTTCCCTACTTCCTATTTGGCTATGTCTGAGTAGCGACATCCTCGCGTGAGGTACGAAGGTAGTAGCACCGAGTGGGCGGGTGGCCACCTCTTCCATTCAGTCGCATAGTCGCATCTCGCTCCTTGTCAGTCGTAGTTCCTAGCGATCTCTTGTCTCGTTGCCGGCCCTCGACAGCTCCGTGCGGCTGCTGCTGCGAATTCCATTCTTAAATTTTTGTCCACCTGATGGCGGCCTCCAAGTGGCCCAATCTCTCAAACTATGCAGCTATAGACATCTTTTGGTAACTAACAAAATGCAGGTTGGTGGAGCATTTGCTTATTTTGGCCAAAAGACTCAAGTTTACCATCAAAGTATATCACCGATTATAACTCAAGACTTATTGTATCCTTTCTACAACCTGTCTGTTATGGTGCATATCTCATATTAGTTGAATACTTAGCTATTAATCTTGTTAAAGTAAACAAAATGTTTTCTTTCTAAAACTAAAACATGATACTCTTCCTGCCATGATGGACCATCTTCTTGTACTCATGGGAGCTCTGAATATCTGCTAGCTCTTGTGGTTTATATGATACTACCATAATCTTATTTCATTGGATTCATCACCCTGCATCTCAGTATGGATGGGGATCAAACCTATCACATCATGATGGATACTGGATAAACCATGATGGGAGGCAAGTTAGATTATTTCTTTAGTTCAAAGACCATCATGGAAAAAATCAATTAGTATGACGAGACCCTGTTTTTCTTCTACGAAATAATAGGTTCTGATGCATGTGTGATATTGACTATGCTTTAGATATTAGTTCTTTAGTTCAAAGATCACACACATTCTTTTCTGATAGTTTTGACATTTCATCGAAGATAACTTTTTTACTTTGTTTCAGTCTTGCGGGAAATCAGTTCATTTGCAATTCCTCAATTATACATGGTTGTTCGGATCTGATAGAAATGATTAATGGTAATTGATCTCCTAGATGGCATATCTTTTACATATCTATTCTTTAGAAACTGGAAGTTAATTGTACATTAATGGCAGAGACAATGTCAACACAGGTCCAAAAGTCCAAGAACCACCATCAGTTAGCTTTACCAATTTCTTTTAGTGTCACATGTTTCGCAATATTTGTTTTGTCGTTTGTGTATTGGCTAAGTTACTACTTACTACAGATGGTGCTTTCTTTTACTTCAAATGGTAATTATCTAAGCCTATGTAGTATTAGCACCTTACACGTTAAATATACATGATTTGACTTTTTATTGTATACCAAGATCTATAATTTGAATTGGGTCATGTGAAGTATTTTTGCATTTCATGATCTGCAAAGTGCAACAGACAATAATAATTCCAATAATATATTAGGTCAAGTAGGTTTTGGCATTGTGTATAAAGGTTGTTTGAAAAATGGAACTTTAGTGGCAGTAAAGAGATTAAAATATCTTGATGTTACCAGTGAAGTATAAAGGTTGTTTGAGTTATAAATAGCAAACCAAGATTAGAGATGAACAGGAAAAAATGTCCAACACAAAAAAAGTTCATCAAGCAAACCAAGATTTGAAAAATGGAGCTTTAGTGGCAGTAAAGAGATTAAAAGATCTTCATGTTACCATTGAAGTATAAAGGTTGTTTGAGTTATAAATAGCAAACCAAGATTAGAGATGGCCAGGAGGTGGAGCCATGAATGATCTATCCTAGGTACACCTCCAGCTTCCCTTACCATCTCCTCAGCCTCTTCCCTCCCCCTTGGCCTTCTCCTTCTGATGAATCATTTTTCCTAGGTTTGTCGCTGCTTGCTAATCGTTGCTCCAACCGTTGAGTTTGCGCGGTGGATTTCCTTTCCTAGCATCACCACATGTAAAATAGGGGAGATTTAAGATCCAACACATCAGCGAAGTGGCGCCCTTGTTGGTGAATTTTGGGCACCCCTGTTCTGCTCGCCTATTCTATTGTGTATGTATGCCAGCAAACTGATTGTTTTATTCTCAAGACACAAGAATACGTCCAGGTCTCGTAGAACACCTAACGCTGGTAAGTACTCCTGATATGCAAGTGGTTATGCTGATGTTGATGAATCGATTGGTATTTTGGGACTTGTATTATGTCTCCTTTGAGCAGGTTTTAGTTTCACCAGGTACACTACATTATTTGTTCACCTTATTATGATTATTTGATCACTATATTTTATTATTTGATCACTGTATTATCTGGAAAAATTACGAATATGCCTACTCCTGTATCATAATCACTTGTTGCCTACTCTGTCGGCCTTTGCAAATATTGCTACTGTTTTGTTGTCTAAACCACTGGCTATCAAAATTTCTTAAAGTGTTGTGTTAGTTCTATAACCTTCATCAGTCTGGATATTTTGTATCTAATCATCCTTTAATAAGCACATCGGTTGAGTTCAAGTTAACACAATTACACTCCCATACATGTATACAATGATGATGACCTGTTGTACATTCTTTTTGCTTGGGTATTCATTCTCTGGTGCTTAGAGTCTAATGGATGATATGATCATTGCTTAGTATGTTTTGTTTTGTTTTTGAACTGAATTATCTCGACCTTTTATCTAGGATTGTGCAGTGATCTAGGGATTGCGTATTAGGATATTGAGGATGGGATTTTCACAAATTGCTATAGTCCAATTATTTTCTTCCCTTCTACCCTGATACACACCAGATCATCCGTTATAATGGTATTTGCTGCTGGAGGCACATCCTAATTCGTCGGTAAGCCACAACTAGCTAGCCTCAGTTTGTTCCAATCCGTCATGTCTTTTCTTCGCGTTCCGCTTATGTTTGGTTATGTTTGCTTTCCAGATAGGGTCGAGTGCACCTGCCTCATTCACAAGATAAACAACGCTCCTACCCCCTCCTCTGTTTTCTACCTGCTTGAACATATCAGCAATCTCGCTTGTATAACTTGTGGATGGTATGCTGGAGTGCTGTAGAATTCCTTCCCTGGCGCAATTGCTATTCAGGTATGTCGGCTCAAGTCATATGATCTTGCAAAGCTTGTCAAGCGTATTCCAGCAAATAGAGGAGCGTGAATCTTATCCTTCGGATGACAACTCATTTTTTGTTTTGTATAAAGGTTGTTTGAAAAATGGAACTTTAGTGGCAGTACATGAGTTATCATGAGCTTTTGTGTATTAAGTCAAGGAGGTTTTGACATTGTGTGTAAAGGTTGTTTAAGAAATGGCTTGTGTTTCATATCCTTGATATTATGAATTTACATAATAGTCTAATCTGAAAGATAGTTTTTCAGGCTCAAGCGATAGCGTGCGTGCATGAGACTTAGATGGCGGCTTCGGAGGCGGCAACGACAATGTTAAAAATAGTTTTTCTCACAGAATTTAAATAACTATCTTGCTTTTCAGGCATTGCCAGAAATAGCTCAAAAGATTACATGGTTGGAGAATGAAGATACCTTGCTTGATTCTTCTGGCGAGGTGTGGTAATCTTAATTACTGTATTCAGTATTGTTCTTATGTGAATTTATCATCCTCCTCCCTGATATTAGACTTGCAAATTTTCTTTTACAGACTGATCTTGCTGAACATCACAAATTGGGGCTTGATATATCTGAACCGGAGAAGAAAATCATTTATGAGATGATGAGACCAGAGAGGACTTTGTTGTATTTGGTTCCTGGAAGGCTGGTAGGTAACTCAAATTTTCACAAGTCCTTGCCATATGTAGACATGGTGGTCGTGTCACTACCATTTTATTTGGACTTGGCTGATTATAAATTGCAGAAGTACTTCCTCTGTTTATGTTCCCTTATTTCCTTGATGAACTTTTTTGGTGTTCACTTCTGTTGTAGTAGGATTCACAAAATTACACATGTTCTTCCCACTCACTGTTTTTCACGTGGCAGGTTAGGGTGAGGGATGGTTCAACAGACTGGGGATGGGGTGTGGTTGTAAATCTATACTACTCCTTAAGAAGCTAAGAACGACGTCCAAAACTTCGTGCCCCCGCCCTCGTCTCTCGCTCGCGACCTCGCGCACGACGCGCCAGGGTAATCTGGACTTAGCCACCTACTGGTTTTTACATGCACAATAGAGCTAGCTAGTTTCACATGTACAGGCGATCCTACTAAGAATAAGAAAGATCTATTTGGTGCTATTGCAATGGTACTGAGAGTTGTAGGAGGCAAGAATTCACAATTATCTTTGCCTACATGCTATTCTCTGAACATAATATTTATGAGCTTGATAGGTCTATTTTGGAATACGAATTATGAGTTTGGTAGGAAAATAATTTATACAATGATTCTTGGACCTTTGACCCTTTCTGCTTCAAGGATTAATGTGTGACTGTGTTTAGCCTTCAATCCAAGCGACATGCCACTAATCTCAAAAATGCTTCTATGCAATATTTACTTGACAATTTATATCTCTACTATTCCTTAGAGATATTTTCATGTAATATGTTACAAGGTTGTTCAAGTGAGATTTTTGGTCATAAATTATATTATATGAAGATTATGGGAGTTAGTCCTAAATTCATATTATCTGCAATCTGCAGTTTCTTGAAAAAAATGTTTGATCTACATCATAATTTTCCCAAAATATCTAACATACTTGTTTTCTTCAGGCCCGGAACCCAGGGTCTACACATCTTATAACTGAAAAACACATGAGCAGTATGCGGTTCACACTTTTTTCTTGTTTGCATTTTATAAACCATTAGACCCATGTAACAAAAAGCAGATTGTTTAGATGTTATGCTCACTTAATATGGAGATCCTCAAGTATCTTAGAATCAGTTATGTGTTGGATAAATGTCTTGGTTATTTACTCTTCTATCCTCAAGTATCTTAGGAATAGGATTCATGACAAATGAGCCATTGATTTCTGAAGTTTTCCAAGCTAACCTATTTGCTTTGTAGGCAAGAAGGTGAGCAAGGTACATAAGATCCAGTGGCTTGTGAACCCTTGACCCTTCAGAGGAAGCACGCTAGAATCATTGACAAGAAGATTGCCAAAAAGAAGTCTGAGGCTGTCGAGTACCAAAAGCTTCTTCCCATAGGCTCAAGGAATAGAGACCGCCACAATGAGAGCTTGGCCAAGAGAAGATCCAAGCTTTCTACCTCTGCCAAGTCTTCCTCTGGCACCTCCGCTTAAGAATGTTCAGTGCTTTTGAGATGTTTTCAAGACCTACCTTGTTACAACTTAAGTACCTTATGATGCTCTAGCTATGTTGCAACTGCCCCTGTACTTGACAGATTTGCATTAGATGCTCAGGCTATAGAGGGTAGGATCCTAATTGTGACCATGTACTAAATTATATATCTGTTGCTAAGTTACAGTACAGACAGAATAAATTTAGCCTAGCCAACTTGTAGAAAAATGTGTTATTGTAACTAAGAATATCTGAATTGCTCATATGTTACTTTTTACATTCATTCTTGTAACTCCATGTACTTCCATGTGAATATTGTGTATAGTAGCCATGATATGATAATGGATTGTTAAGGTCATTCATCAAATATTATTATGCACCGTCGCAACGCACGGGCACTCTACTAGTACAAGTATGACTTACTAACTTGGATTGGATTTGTATTGCTTGTCCAAGCGCTTCAACAATTTGTGAAGTTTTGGACAAGTTTCACAAATCCACTTAGGTAGTGTAAGCTCCCCATACATATGGGTTAAGTGTTTGAAATTTAAATTTGCAAGTGTTAGCTTTCCATACATATGTGCTAAGTGTTTGAATTTTAAATTTGCACATATGTTATGTTTGACATTTGTGGAAGAAGCAACACTATGCTAGTGGTGGAGGGAAAGCGCATGGACGATGAGCTCTAAATTATCAAATTCTGTGAGTTCTACTAACATGATCATGCCCTAAGTATGTTTCCAAACACTTGCAGGTACATGCTTTTTGGTCGAATGATTGACTCGATGGAGGTGAGAGCTCAAAGGATGAGTTCTTTATCCCGTAGCTCAAGCCTTTCCTCTCGTTGGCCCATCGAGCAAGAGTTGGCGGTGGCTAGGCTATGTGAGGAGCTGATACAACATGATGAGCATCAGCAGGCACAACCAGACTACTTCTACTCTTTTATGAGGCAACATCAGGCAACGACTCAAGTAAGTATAACTGATTCTTACTCTTCATTCAAATATTTAAAAACAATATCTACAATACTGACACATTTGTTTAATAAGCATCATTCCACCAACAGGGTCTGAACGTAGTCCTTCCAGAGTTTTGGTCGATACCGTCACAGTGGAGCCCTTTTCTAGCTACACCAACTCTGATACACAAATTTTAGACCATTCTCTAATAACATAGTCTAACCTAGCATTTCGTTTGAGTTATTCTAGCAAACTTAGCCAGTTTTATGTTAACTTCATAACTTTGTATGTTAGTTTTGTGAGTTCTACATCTAGTTGTCAAAATTTTTGAACATAAGTTTGAAATCTAGCTTCGATTGGTATACTCATGTGTTATTTGGTAGCTGCAGGAGATAAAACATGAATTGTATCTAGACTTGATTAAATACCTATTGAATAGGGATCGGGATGCACATGTACTAGTTTAACACATCGCCTGCATATATACCTACACTTGGGACCAAGTTTGTTTTGTAACTCTCAAATTATTCATATGATTTGGACATTTATATACTCAACTTGTGAATATTTACATTCTTGCTACATAGGTTATGGAGGATGCGAGTGGACCTAAACCTATTGAAACAACTTTTGTGGAGTCCTTCGCCAACCCTCCTCCTAGCGGAGGCAGCAGGCACACCTCTAATCATCCAATTGGTGATTTTGGTGCTTGAGTGAGTATCAATGTATGTTCCTTTGCATTTAAACATGTGCTTTGTTTCAGTTCTGTATGATGTACAATATGAATTGAACATAATGTCTATGCTTTGGTGAACGAATGACTTGAGTTTTGTTAGATGTGATTGTGATTTTGAATGGATATGTGAGTTATGATGAGCAACATGAAATCATGTGTGATGAAAAAATTGGGTTTGTTGACATTGAAACATTGTGATTAACTTGTTATTATCATTGCAAAGTTATTTACATGTTTTTGAACGTAATGCATGTGTATAAATATTATATTTTGATTAATGCTAAATTGTGCATGTGTGTTAACATGTATGTTGATATTGTTGTAACACACTTGGTGTAGTGGTTTTGCGTGGAATTAACCTTGAGTCAAGTTGCAGACTTGTGCTTGTACATGGTTGTGTGTGTTGTTGAGGTGTAGGTGATGGTTGAGGTGAAACATGGTTAGCAGCGGCGACGGAACTAGATTTTGGTATAGAGTTCAGGAAGGAACTGAGGTACAAAACTAGGTTTCGGGATAAAGTCAAAGAAGGAACTGAGGCCCTTAGTCGAGGATGTTGTATGAGATGTTTTGGTTGAAGCATCATTGCATATCGTGATTGTGTGCGTTGGAGTGGGCTTGGCCCATGCGACACCTAGCCTAGTCGATACAACGACATGGGAGACCTAAGAGGGGTGCAGACTCAGTGGTCACAGAATGGGTGTACTAAGTGGGCAATAGGCCAGAAGCCCATGCGGGACGATGAGGTGGACCCACGCAAATCGTGCTGGAATAGGACTCTTATGCTCTTATAAATAGGTCGGCGAAAGAGAGTCCAATTGGGTTGGAATAGGACTCTGATGTCCCTATAAATAGAGAAGCGTTTTTTATTTTCAGGATGAGAATTAGAGAGAGATGAGGCTATTAGATTAAATCTAATAGATTAGGTTAATATATAGCTTTTGCAGTTCTTAAGGGAGAACTTTCTGATGCTTTTGAGGAGCAATTTGTGTACACAATTTTTTAGGGAAATTTGGATCCATACCATTAAAAGATCACCACTTTAGATCCATACCATTACTATCTCACTTACATGTGGGTCCACATGAGTCAATGATATGTGGGGTCCATGGTATATATCTAAAGTTTGGATCTTTTAATGGTATAGATCCAATTGTTCCAATTTTTTATGATTAAAGTGTTTATTATGCAAGATTAGTACAATAACGTTCCTCTCTCTTTGTTGACTAATTACATTCTTAGTTTTGATTCTAGATTGATTCATTAATTGTTACTGATGTTTTGATTCAGACCTACAGTATGGGCCCTAAAATTAGCGCCGATGAAGAAGCCGGTCGTTTCTGTTTAGGGACGTTAGAGGGAAAAGGACAGGTAACAGAAACGACCTGGCGACGACGAATTTGTTGCCGCTAACAGAAATAACCGACTTCTTCGTTGGATGGCTAAAAGAAACGGCCTGGCGGTTCCAATGTTAACCCATTTTAAGGCTGAAGGGTTGGAAACATACCTACAATATGTGCCCTAAACAAGTTGGCTATATGTAGCTAAATTGAAGTATAGGGCTTAATTATGGGGCTCATGATTCAAGTTGCTCTAACAGAAGTTAAGCACTGATGTGACAATGTTCCCATTAAGCACTGATGTAGTGATGTGACACTATTCCCATTAACTCCCGTCTGCTAAGGAGGTTGGCGGAAGTTATGGATCAAACACAGTAATCCACGTCAGCTCGTGGTGACTAATAGGAATTAAATAAACCAAGTCTGCTACCGATGGGAATTATTTAATTTCTAAAAAATCCAATAGACACAAATCGACAGGAATTAGCATGTTGCGGACGAAAGATATTCCGTTGATATCAGACTAATTCTCATGGGTTTTTAGACGATAGAAATTTGCGGAATTAGTGTTATATCGTTGTCCTTCCTCTAGCATCAGACCATGCATAACCATGCTAAGGCAATGATGAGAGAGCCGAAACATAAGCAATAGCTGATAAACATACGGTCTAGCTTCGGTAATTGTGGGCAGTGGTGGAGCCAGGATGTCTCTAAGCCTAGGGCCGGGGTGGAAAGTGTGGTACCGCCGTGGATGGAGATTGGAGAGCGCCATGGACTGTGGAAGCTCGTGTTGAGCCGTGCCTGTCTCGCCACGACGCGCGTGCTGCAGCCCGCAGCAGCGCATGCCTCGCGTAGCCGAGTGCCGAGCCTTGCCCTCGTGCAACCCATAGCGGACGGCGCATCACTGTGCCACTTGGAGCTTGCGTCGCCGATGCAGTCGAGCCAGGCACAATGCCACTCACTCGAGCCTCGTGCAGCTGCCACCATCCGCTCATGCGGAACAGCTGAAACCCTAGCAGGTAGCATCCATCAGTAGCACATCACGGAAGCTGGAATGCAGGGTATCTAGTGGCGTCGGGATGTGCTTGTTGCGATAGTGTGATCTTGTGTGTGGCCTATCCATTATTTAGGCTTACGGAACCTATTCTATTAATAATTTGGCCCAAGAGTAGGATCTGAGCTCTAGACTCTAGTGGCCACGGGCCTAAATCCGTGGAAGGCAGGGTAGCCGGTGGCGTTGGGATGTGCTTGATGTGATAATGCGGTCATGTGTGTGATTGTCCACTGTATAGGCTTACGGAACCTACATTAATTCATGGACCTCTATCATTAATTTGGTCTAAGAGTAGGGCTTGGGCTCTAGACTCTAGTGGCCACGGGCCTAAATCCGCGGAAGGTAGGGTAGCCGGTGGCGTCGGGTTGTGCTTGCTGTGATAATGTGATCCTGTGTGTGACTGTCCACTGTTTATGTTTACGGAACCTACATAAATTCATGGACCTCTATTATTAATTTGGTCCAAGAGTAGGGCTTCGGCTCTAGACTCTAGTGGCCACGGGCCTAAATCTGCGGAAGGCAGGGTAGCCAGTGGCGTCAGGCTGTGCTTGCTGCAATAGTGTGATCCTGTGTGTGGACTGTCCACGGTTTAGGCTTACAGAACCTACGTTAATTCATGGACCTCTATAATAATTGAGTTTTTTTTTAAATTGGTGCCCTCAGTTTTGGTGGTGTGCTCACGTATACCCTTAGTCGTGTTTTTTGCTCAGTTATGCCCTTCTGTTCTATAGCACTGGAAGGGCACAGCTGAGCAAAAAACACGACTAAGGGTATACGTGAGCACACCACCAAAACCGAGGGCACCAATTTAGAAAACCCCTTAATAATTTGGTCCAAGAGTAGGGCTTCGATTCTAGACTCTAGTGGCCATGGGCCTAAATCCGCAGATGGTAGGATAGCCGGTGGCATCGGACTGTGCTTGGTGTGATAGTACGATCTTGTGTATGGCATGTCCACTGTTAATTCATGGACCTTCTATTAATAACTTGGTTCAAGAGTAGGGCCTAGGCTCTAGACTCTGGCCGCGAGACTAAGGAGGTATTTGAATGAATTAGAGCTAATAGTTAGTAACTAAAATTAGTTGAAGACATTCAAACATTTTAGCTAATAGTTCAACTATTAGCTATTTTTAGTTAATTAGTTAATAGTTACATAGCTATTTGTTAGCTAACTAATTTTATTAGTAATTTTTTTAGATAACTAAATATTAGCTTAGTGCATTTAAACACGTCTAAATCCGCCACTGAGTGGGAATTGCGGAGTGTGGCCGACAGCTCTTACCTAGTGCTGGTCGCCGGAGACAAAATGGACGACGATATGGCTGGGGACTGAGGGGCTCGGTTGCTTCGGTGGCGTTAACTCGCCTGTGTTGGGTCGTCGATGAGAGATGTTCTCAAAACAATATTGTACTCCAGATGGACATCCCATTCCGCTGATGAAGCAGCCAAACCAAATAGACCAAGACTCTTGGTTTTATTCTCTTAACGAGGTCAGCGATGCCAATGGCCAGTAGGGTGGTCAGCTCGTGTTTGCGCACTGAAGGGGGCCACGCGGGACACAACACAGCATCCGATTCCGATTTCCGATCCATAACGTATTCGAGTTTGCATCCTTGCAGTGGTTTGCTAACATTACTTTGTTTAATCTATTGTGTTCTAATGGGTCTATTACCCGCGACTGATACGTCTTTAAGCCGCCGTTGGTCCAGGTATTTGCCACCGCCGCCGCTGTAGCCCCTTTGCCGATGCCTCCGTCCACACTCCTCATAGACATCGTCGCCGCTCACGCCTACCTCCCTGTCGCTCTAGCCGTTCACGCTTGCCGACACCACCCACGCTCCCAGCATGGTCGCCGCCGCCCCCTGTCGCCGCCGCCACGGAGGGAAACTCAGCTTGTTTGGAGACGTCCAAGCGTTAGTGTAATCGAGGCGCCACATTGTATTGCAGCTGAAGGTTCGCACAGAAGATCATGCAAATCAAGGGAAGATTAGCTTCACTGATTTTAGGTGAATTTGAACTAACTTATCACTTAATTCGTTGAATCGTAGCAAGAAGGCTCTCGATGCTCCTCGCGGTGGGAGGAAGACTACCTAGACATGCTTCATAATTATTCCATATCATGAATTGTGGAAATTTAGGGGTACTGTGTTTTTAGATGCCGGTGAGAGTCCAAAAGTTGGAAATAAATAGGGGTACAATGTTGTTTGGTATGCTAATATTTAATGTAACAAAGAAATCTTGGCCGGTGTGCTAATATGTAATGTAACAAAGAAATCTTGGCCGGTAAGGGCATGTACAGTGGTGTTTAATGTGGAGGCTCTTAAGGTGTTTAAGAGGGTTATTTGCAAAAAAAATCTTAGAGTCGTCTCTCCGCGAAGAGACGCCTCTGGCTCGTAAACCAAGTAGCAACAGACGCCTCACTTCCCACTGTACGAATTTGTCGTCTGTTCTATCGATCTGATGCTATACAAATACATTTAATTCTGTATTTATTAATAGACTACGTTTGTAGACACTCTATTGTACAATACAGTCTCTTAGTTGTCTCATGTGCTTAGAGAACCGTTTTGGTGTCTCTCCACTGTACATGCCCTAAGGGAAAGTGCTCAACTGAAGCCTAACCAAGAAAGGTCACATATGTGGAGATGTCTTTCCCGATGATTTGCCTTATCATGCTTTGAGGCCTAAACCAGTGTTAGCCTCTTCTAGGGCTAGATATCGAGTCAATATGGCTTGCCTCAGCTTTTTAAGCTAACGAGCCATATAATTTACTTGGCTCGACTCCTTTACAAGCTCGAACTGGCTCGTTTAACTCACGAGCCAAAGCAAAAAAACATATATATATAATCAATTTTCTAGTTAATTCTAAACCAATTAGCAATAGAAAATACTAATTATACTTATAGTTTCACAGACCATATCAATATAACATTTAATTAACACAACTCATAATTCATCAATTCATAATTCACACACATGTGCATCGGTTTAACCCACAGTTACAATCGTACAGACCAATTTAACACATAAACACAGTTCACCAATTATCAGTTTAACTCATAGGTCATAGTCACAACATATATATAATATGTTCATCAATTAATGGATTAGCTTCACTGATTTTAGGTGAATTTGATCTAACTTATCACTTAATTCGTTGAATCGTAGCAAGAAGGTTCTCGATGCTTCTCGCGGTGGGAGGAAGACTACCTAGACATGCTTCATAATTATTCCATATCATGAATTATGGAAATTTAGGAGTACTGTGTTCTTAGATGCCGGTGAGAGTCCATAAGTTGGAAATAAATGTTGAAAAATTAACAGGGTGTAAGATTAATTTGATAATGCAGCATAAAATGAAAAACCTAGATTTACTAGCAGATACTATTCATGACATTAGAACAGAACAAATCTGCGACAAGATTAACGCATAAAAGAAGAATCGACAACGGATCTAACCATAAGACCGTCATCGCAATAAACTAAAAATGCATATTTACTCACAATGATTTCCACGAGTTTTGGAGAGGAACCAGAGCGGAAGTGCGCGAAGCACTTCCCAGAAACCTGATTCGCCGTCTATCGTGCAGGTCGTCAAAACGCCGGCGATGGTTTGGAGACATCGCTCTCCCTTAATCTGCTGCACGACAGACGAAGGGACAGCAGGGCAGAGAAGCGGCGGCGCTGAGAATTGAGAAGAATAGGACGAGTCGGTTGCTATTCGCCTATTTCCTCTAACAGAAGGACGTCTTCCCTTTATAGACAGGCCGTCGCAACCCCTTGATTCGATCTGCTAAATTTTAGAAACCGCCACCTAGAATATCTCTACGTGCAACCGTCCGGAGATCTCGCACGTAACATGCGTGCCCATTACTCCTTGTTGACGTGGCAGTCTAGGTTTGATATTTGATAACCAAATAAATAAAAGGCAAAAATTAAATTGTCGTTTAGAACACGTCACAACGCGATCGCGCATCATCGCAAGTCACAAGTCATGCGATAAATAACACGAAAAAACGTGAAACGCGAGCGAACGCGTGTGTAGCAGCCTCCATAGCCCTTTATTTGTCTCATGGGAAGAGTAGGGAACACTCCCACATATAAGCTGGTTCTCTCCTACCTAGATGGGCACTATGGAACTAAAGTCACATGTCATCTCTGCACACTACCTTGACTTCCTTATTGTATTAGGCCACACACTAGTGGGCCTAATTCCAACAAAAAATAGGGGTACAATGTTGTTTGGTATGCTAATATGTAATGTAATAAAGAAATCTTGGCCGGTAAGGGAAAGTGCTCAATTGAAGCCTAACCAAGAAAGGTCACATATGTGGAGATGTCTTCCCCTATGATTTGCCTTATCCTGCTTCGAGGCCTCACCGAGTGTTAGCCTCTTCTAGGGTTGAAATGCTGGATATTGAGCCACCTTGGCTCGACTCGTTAAGCTAATGAGCCACATAGTTAGCTTGGTTTGGCTCCTTTACAAACCAAAGCAGAAAAATCACACACACACACACACACACACACACATATATATATATATATATATATATATATATATATATATATATATATATATATATATATATATATATATATATATATATATATATATATATATATATATATATATATATATATATATATATATATATTGTATATTAGGAGCCCTGGGCTTCCAATAACTAGAGGAAGCCCAGGCCAGACATTGCAATCCGGTCGAGCCGGATCAGGTCCAGACGTCTATAAAAGAAAATCCGTAGTGCCAGGGATCAGTTTTTCACGCCCCATCTCGATTCATTAGCGACGGCGGTTGCCCGATAGCGCGCGCGGTGGTCGACCCCCGGCCAGTGGCTGCGGTAGCCGCGGCTCCCCGACCTCGACATGCGGTGGCGGCGGTTCCTCGATTCGAAGTAGAGGTGGCGGTTCCCAGGCCGGTGGCGGCGGCTCCCGATCCAGAGGGCGAGCGACGGCAGTGCCCTTGTGCGGTGGCGGCGGTTCCCAGGCCGGTGGCCGCAACTCCATTACCTCGACGTGCGGTGGCGGAGGTTCCTCGATCCGGAGTAGTGGCGGCGGTTCCCAGGTTGGTGGCGGCGGCTCCCCGATCCAGAGGGCGAGCGACAGCGGGGCCCTTGTGCGGGCAAGCGGCGGCGTCCCCGAAGACCCGAGGAGGCGGCACTTCCAAGGCCGGTGAGCAAGCGACGCCAGTCGACGTGCGAGTAGCGACAACGACGCATGAGGCGCGATGTTCTAGCGAGCGGCGTCACAGAAGGCGTGAGATGCGCGCAGCGATGATCGCGCGTGACATCTCCGATCCGGCGCAGTTTTCTTTTCGATAATTGTGTTTTATGTCTACCACATGTATTATTTACGCTAAAACTGTACGATTTTATGCTTGAACACGGAGTTCGTATATCACTTTACTGCATGCACATTGGAAAGGCAATTCCTTGATTTTATGATGTTCGTAATTTGCACGCATGCAATGGAAACTCCCACGATTTTGCCATAATTTTTGGATCTGTATAAAAATAGAAACTGCATGCATGCGGCTGCCATGTTTTTCGGTTCTGTCATAAAAATATGATCGTAATAACAACCTACTAGAGCTATCAACCTCTCATTGACTCGGTATTTACGCTTATAATTGAGGGATTTTATGCTCAAAACTTAAGGTTTTTACGCTCCACTCGGAGATGCGTCCACCAGTGAACAACATGCCAGATTTTTTACGCATTGTAAGAAATTGCATAAATACCTACACCATGTAGTATAATTTATATCAGTATACATCATAAACTAGTTCTAATGCGTTTAGCTGCATTGCTGTTGGAGGGATCCTATATTTATGAAATAAATAAAACATTAGATGCGATTTTTTGTTTCTATGTATGCAATTCATTTCCTTTCATTGCATATTCTTTCCATCATAAATTCATGTGCATGCAGCTGGTAACAGATTTTTACGCAGTATACCGAATTGCATAATTATCTACACAGTGTAGCATAATTAGTATCAGTATATATCATAAAATGGTCATTACGAGTCTAGCTGCATGGCTCTTGCAGCGATCCTAAATTTATGGAGAAAATAAAGCATTTAAAATAAAAACTGTCACACATATCTTTCCTAAATTTACGCGCATGCAAGGGAACGTGTTTGACTCATGCATGCATTTTACCATAATTTTTGGATATGTATAATCGCATGCATGCGGCTAGATATTTTTTGGATCTACCATAAAAATAGGATCGTAATAACAACCTATTAGAGCTATCAACCTCTCACATTGGCTCGGTATATACGTTTATAATTGAGGGATTTTATGCTCAAAAATTAAGGTTATTACGCTCCAACCCGTAGATGCATCCACCAGTGAACAACATGCCAGATTTTTTACGCAGTGTAACGAATTGCATAAATACCTACACCATGTAGTATAATTTGTATCAGTATATATCATAAACTAGATCTAATGTGTTTAGTTGTATGGTTGTTGGAGGGATCTTATATTTATGAAGGAAATAAAACATTAGATACAATTTTTTGTTTCTATGCGTGCAATTTATTTCCTTTCATTGCACATTATTTTCATCATAAATTCGTGTGCATGCAGCTGGTAACATATTTTTTTGTAGTATACCGAATTGCATAATTATCTACACACGGTAGCATATTTAGTAGCAGTATATATCATAAAATGGTCCTTACGAGTCTAGCTGCATGGTTGTTGCAGCGATCCTAAATTTATGAAGAAAATAAAGCATTTAAAATAGAAACTGACGCACATATCTTTTCTAAATTTACGCGCATGCAAGGGAACGTGTTTGACTCATGCATGCATTTTTTTACGCGCACAGACGTGAGCGCGGGTGGTGCAACCGACAGCCTGGTCCTGTCGGTGCGCTGGGTTAAACCATGTTGCAGGAGTGATCGGCCTGGGCTTCCTTTAACTATTGGAAGCCCAGGGCTCCCATTATACCTGGCCTATATATATATATATATATATATATATATATATATATATATATATATATATATATATATATATATATATAACCAATTTCTAGTTAATTCCAAACCAATTTAACAATAGAAAATAGTAATTATACTCACATTTTATAGACCACATCAATATAACACTAAATTAACACAACTCATCAATTCATAATTCACACACATGTGCATCTATTTAACCCACTGTTACAGTCATACAGACCAATTTAACACATAAACACAGTTCATCAATATCAGTTTAACTCATAGGCTATATGCACCACACATATATATAATATGTTCATCAATTGGTGTATAGATGATATGTTTATATTTTTGTTTTGCTAAAATGTGATAGCTCGTTTAACCCGCGAACTGACTCATTAACAAACCGAGTTGGCTCGTTAACAAACCAAGCTAAGATATTAGCTCAGGTGGAAAATCCAAACGAGATGATCCAAGCCGAGCTAACCACAAACCAAGTGAGCCAATGAGACACGAGCATTTTGTCCAGCCCTATCCTCTTCCACGCGGTCCTGCCCACCTAAGGTTGATTCACACATGTCGACCAAGAAAACAAGCTACTATCTTTTTTTACCCAACCTAAAATTTGCTACTAAGGGTGCTACTAAGATTACTTTAACCATGTATTCAGAGGTAAAAGCATCTCCAGCAGAACCCTCAAACAAACATCTAAGCTAAAATTTTATGGCTTAGAACCAAAACACTAGTCCAATGAGCCTCTTCTCAACCCTCAAAACTAGATGGCTCTCAGAAACATGTCTCCACAATCTCATTCTTGCAGGCATCTCCCTCGGCCCAAAAACGGTGATTGTTAGGTTTCTGCTCGGCACGTGGACTTTTTCTCTATTCTCTTGCATGGATTGCATCGAGTCTGTTTGTTTCAGATAAAATCAAAAGTTACTGACAAAAAATTAATAATTGACTCATCACTGTTATAACTAAAAAAAGATATTACTCATCATATGCTCTAATTGCATAGGTCTATTCTCCTCCATATAGTCAAATACTTATTATCAATTGTGAAAAAGTCAAAAAAAAAGAAAGTTTTACTGATTGTCCATTATTATTATCCCATGGCTAAAACACATATATTACTGTTGGCAATAACTCAAAAGGTATTACTGATTAATAATTACAACTGCAAGATCACGATTTTTACTAGGCGGATATATTACTGAGCGTATGCGCTTCATACATAGGGTCGTGTTTATTACAAAAATATACTGAAATTTATTGATACCACTCTATACAAACAAAAACTAAGAACTAACACAAAAATAAAAAATAAAATATAATGAATTATGGCAATTTGTTTATTGACTACTCCACATTACTACTGATTGGGACGGTTGTTACTGAATATTATTACTGAACATTTTTTTGATGTTATTACACATGTTCCATTTGCTTATTGACTACTAAACATTATTACTAATATGGTTATTACTAAACATTATTACTGAACATTTTTTACTTGTTGTTACTCAGGTTTGTTGTTGCTACTGATGTTAATTAGTAACCGAAATCTGTAAAAAAAATAAAAATGTGCTAAACAAACTCAACAATTTTACTGAAACGAATAAATGCTCCCAAAAATCCGGTTCGATTGAAAGCCCATGTGTTCAGAAAACATCCAGCACTTGAAAAATGTAAAACCGCTGACGATTTGGCAAAAAATGGATGATCGAAAATATACCTGGGACGAAAAATGAATAAAAAAACCCTAAATTTGTTGCTGCTGCTCTCCTTCATTGAATTATGCGCAGATCGTAGCAGGATCTGTGAGCTTGAACAACTCAAAACCCTGGGGAAAAAGCCAGTCCGCCCGTAGACAGTGATTTGCAACCGATGGTTTTGAAACCCTAGAAAAACACGAAGGGTGATCGCGCACGGTGGAATGAAATTTCAAATGAGCGAAACAACCGGCGATCCCAACAGATGCGACGAGGTAGGTAGAAAAGTGGAAAAGATATTTGGTGGGCCCGTTTGGTGAAATATGATTGGATCTATGCGCCTGCGGTTCGTGCGATGGTATGTCGGTCGGGTCGCTGAAGTGATGTGGTTGGGCTCGGTCGGTAGGTCCGGATGAAGCTTCACCCAGAATATATATATATTGTATGTTACGAGCCCTAGGCTTCCAATAACTAGAGGAAGCCCAGGTCAGATGGTGCAATCCGGTCGAGCCGAACCAGGTTCGGACTGCTATAAAAACAACCCACACCACCAGGGATTAGGTTTTAGTGGCGGCGGCGGTTCCCTCGGGCGTGCGAGTGGCAGTGATCCTGGGGGCTAGTGGCGGTGCCGCCCCGAGGCGGGCGACCGATGGCGGTGCTCCACCAGGAACGAGCGACGGCAACGCTCCCGAGGGAGGCGGGCAAGCGGTGACGGCGCTCCCGAAGTGGACGAGCGATGACGGTGCACCCTAGGCCCGATGGCAACGACGGTTTCGCGAGGCGCAGTAGGCGTCGGCAGCGATGGCCACGAGGGACGCGGGTCGCTCCGGCGGTCACGCGAGGCGCGGTTGTCTCTGGCGATGGTGGTCATGCGAGGCGTGGGTGGCTGTAATGTCCTTCGACGACCAACTCCTTCGATCCGGTGGCATCCTTTGATCTAACGGCCTCAAGATCGTCCTCTGACGATAACTATCCGATCCATATTTATGCCATCGATGATTATGTTTTATGCCTGCTACTTACACTATTTATGCATTCCAGCGATGATTTTTACGACTATGAGTACGATTTTATGTTTCCATAAAACTGTCTCTAATTCCCACGGGGCTGTTAGTTGAACCGATATTAGGTTTTTTTATCAATTATTCTACACGGTGTATGTATTTATACGACTTTGTATATGAATTTATGCTCTGCGTGAACCATGTCATCCTATTTTTTTTGCATGCGTGCAGTGGAAATGAAAAATATCATCTAAAATTTTTGCGCATGCAATGGAAACTCCAACGATCTACCATAATTTTTGGATCTGCATAAAAATAGGAACTGCATGGATGTGACTCCCATATTTTTCGAAACTGCAATAAAAATAGGATCGTGAATACAACCCACCAGAGAAATCAACCTCTCACATTGGCTCGGTATTTACGCTTATAACTAAGGGGTTTTATGCTCCAAACTTAAGATTTTTACGCTCGAACCTGGAGATGCGTCCACCAGTGAACCACATGCCAGATTTTTTTACGCATTGTACAACATTGCATAATACCTACACCGTGTAACATAATTTGTATAAGTATATATTATAAACTGGTTCTAACGAGTTTAGTTGCATGGCTGTTGGAGCGATCTTATATTTTTTGAGAAAATAAAACATTAAATACAATTTTTTATTTCCATGCATGTCAATCTATTTCCTTTCATCGTACATTTTTGTCATCCTAATTTTATGCGCATGCAGCACGTAACAGATTTTTACGCAGTATACCGAATTGCATAAATATCTACACCGTGTAGCATAATTAGTATCAGTATATATCATACAATGGTCCTGACGAGCCTAGCTACATGGGTGTTGGAGGGATTCTATATTTATGGAGGAAATAAAGCATTAAATACGATTTTTTATTTCCATACATGACAATCCATTTCCTTTCATCATACATTTTTGTCATCCTAATTTTGTCAAGCAACATGTAACAGATTTTTACGTAGTGTGCTGAATTTTCATAAATATCTATATTGTGTAGCATAATTAGTATTAGTATATATCATAAATTGGTATGGACGAGTCTGCATGTCTGTTGTAGAGATACTTTATTTATGGAGAAAATTAAGCATTTAAAAATAGAAATCGCCACATATCTCTTTCCTAAATTTACGCGCATTCCAGAAAACGTGTTTGATTCATGCATGCATTTCTATTTTTTTACATGCACAGACGTGGGGTGGGGGCGCACCCGACAGCCTAGCTTAGTGAGTGGGTGGACGCGCCGGACTGCACCAGATCAGGAGGTGGTCGGCCCAGAGCTCCTAATATACCTACCATATATATATAGTTAAAGGAGGCATAGGCCGACCACCCTGCAACGTGGTTCAACCCATTGCACCGACTCAACCAGGCTGTCGGGTGCGCCACCCGCCTCATGTACGCAAAAAAGAAATGCATGCATGAGTCAAACACGTTCACTTTCATGCGCGTAAATTTAGGAAAGATATGTGTCGGCGTTTCGAGACCGGGGGGTCCCTGGGCCGACGAGTGAAATGTCGCCGCGTGCCCCAGCCCAGATGGGTCGGCGCGAGGCCGAGCGCGAAGGGGGGAGAAAGGTGGCCGGAGACAGGCGTGAGAGAGGTGGAAATCCCGCGGCCTTCGTGTTCGTCCCGCGCCCAGGTCGGGTGCGCTTGCAGTAGGGGGTTACAAGCGTCCACGCGGGAGAGGGAGCGAGCGGCCTCACGCGAGCGCCTGTCTCGTCCTCGTCCCCGCGCGGCCAACCTTCTGTAAGAGGGCCCTGGTCCTTCCTTTTATAGGCGTAAGGAGAGGATCCAGGTGTACAATGGGGGGTGTAGCGGAGTGCTACATGTCTAGCGGAGGGGAGCTAGCGCCCTAAGTACATGCCGTCGTGGCAGCCAGAGAGGTTTTGGCACCCGGTTCGTGTGATGTCGTGGTCGTCGGAGGAGCGCTGGAGCCTGGCGGAAGGACAGCTGTCGGGGCTGTCGAGTCCTTGCTGACGTCCTCTTGCTTCCGTAAGGGGGCTGAGAGCCACCGTCGTCAGGGAGCGTGCGGGGCGCCATCATTGCCTATCTGGCGGAGCGAGCCAGATGGGACGCCGGTCTTGTTCCCCATAGCATGAGTCAGCTTGGGGTAGGGTAATGATGACGCCTCCTGTCGACGTGGTTGGTCTGCGCCCTAGGTTGGGCGATGTGGAGGCTCCTCCGAGGTCGAGTCTGTCTTCCGTGGCCGTGGTCGAGTCCGAGCCCCTGGGTCGGGCGAGGCGGAGACCATCGGCTGAGGCTAGGGCTGAGTCCGAGCCCTGGGGTCGGGCGAAGCGGTGTTCGTCGTCTTCCGGGGCTGAGCCCAAGTCCGAGCCCTGGGTCGGGCGGTGCGGAGTTCGCCGTCTTCCGAGGCTTAGCCCAAGTCCGAGCCCTGGGTCGGGCGGAGCGGAGTTCGCCGTCTTCAGGGGCTTAGCCCAAGTCCGAGCCCTGGGTCGGGCGGAGCGGAGTTCGCCGTCTTCAGGGGCTTAGCCCAAGTCCGAGCCCTGGGTCGGGCGGAGCGGAGTTCGCCGTCTTCAGGGGCTTAGCCCGAGTCCGAGCCCTGGGTCGGGCGGAGCAGAGTTTCCAATGGTGCCTGAGGTCGGGCCTGACTGCCTGTCAGCCTCACTCTGTCTAGTGGCACTGCAGCCGGTGCGGCGCAGGCGGCGCTGTCCTTCTGTCTGGTCGGTCAGTGGAGCGGTGAAGTGACTGCGGTCACTTCGGCTCTGTCGACTGAAGGGCGCGCGTCAGGATAAAGGTGTTAGGCCACCTTTGCATTAAATGCTCCTGCGATTTGGTCGGTCGGCGCGGCGATTTGGTCAGGGTTGCTTCTCGGCGAAGACAGGGCCTCGGGCAAGCCGGAAGCATGTTCGTCGCTGGAGGGGGGCCTCGGGCGAGACGGAGATCCTCCGGGGTCGGCTGCCCTTGCCCGAGGCTGGGCTCGGGCGAGGCGTGATCGCGTCCCTCGAATGGACCGATCCCTGACTTAATCGCACCCATCAGGCCTTTGCAGCTTTGTGCTGATGGGGGTTACCAGCTGAGAATTAGGAGCCTTGAGGGTACCCCTAATTATGGTCCCCGACAGTAGCCCCCGAGCCTCGAAGGGAGTGTTAACACTCGCTTGGAGGCTTTTGTCGCACCTTTTTGCAAGGGGACCAGCCTTTCTCGGTTGCGTTTTGTTCCGGTGGGTGCGCGCGAGCGCACCCGCCGGGTGTAGCCCCCGAGGCCTCGGAGGAGTGGTTTGACTCCTCCGAGGTCTTAATGCCTCGCGTAATGCTTCGGCTGGTCTAGTCGTTCCCTCATGCGAGTTGGCCGTAGCCCAGGTGCACGGTCGGGTCCCAAGTTCTCGGCCTGGTATGTTGACGCTGTCAACGGTTTGGCCGGAGCCGGGTTTGCGAGAGCAGCCCCCGAGCCTCTGCACAGGGCGAGAGGACGATCAGGGACAGACTCGACTTTTTTACATACGCCCCTGCGTCGCCTTTCCGCAAGGAGGAGGGGGGGGGAAAGCGCCATGTTGCCCTCGGTGGGCGCCGAACATGGTGTCTCCGGTGAGCTGCTGGCGGGTAATCCGAGCGGACGTTCGTGCCCCATTTGCTCGAGGTCAGCTAGAGGCCCAGAGGCGCGCCCAAAAGTACCTGCGGGTGATCTGCCGGACCCGGTCCCCTGTCGACGGGGTCCGAGGGCTCGATGCCTCCCTCTGATGGGATTCCGTTACAAGATCGTTCCCGCTGGTCTCGGAAATGTCCTAGGGTACCTCGGGAGCGCAGCCCGAGCCTTGGTTATGTATCGAACGTACCCATGGTCATCCCTCGCTCTAGGTCTGAGGCGACTGTGAACCCTTCGAGGGCCAGCCTACGAACCCCTGATCAGTAGTGGGCGCGGAGCCTGAGTGGCCTGAGGCAGTCGTTGAACCCTTCCGAGGGGTCGGCCTTCGAACCTCTGACCAGTAGTGGGTGTGGAGCCCACGCGCTCTGAGGCGGCTGTTGAACCCTTCCGAGGGGCCAGCCTTCGAACCTCTGATCAGTAGGGAGGCTCGGAGCCTGGTTCCTTCACGGAGAAGGATCCTTTTCGGGGTATCCCCCTTTCCCGGTCCCTGTTGTAAGAGAGAGAAAGAGGAAAAAAGGAAAAGGATACGAAATCGAACGACGTGGCGTACCTTTTTTGACGCGGTCATTATGGCGAAGGCGAAGCGTCGCTTGCTTCTCCTGCCAGAGGCGCCGCCTGTCCCGCCGCGGAGTTAATGCGACGGGGCGAGTGGTTCGCGGGGCGGTCGTTGCGCGTGCGCGGGCCGTTCGAGGAACGGAACACGGGCGCGTCGTCTTCACGCCGTGAGAGAGGGTTCTCTCGCTGCCCCCAGATGGTACGTAAGCTTGGCTGACGACGTGACCCCACACAGCAAAAGGCCAGGTGATGGGTATCGTCTGCAGAGCCTGGGCAGGCAGGTGGGTCTGCCTTGCGTAGAACTGACACCCTTCGCAGGTGCGGACAATTCTGGTGGCGTCGGCCACCGCCGTCGGCCAGTAGAATCCTTGCCGAAAAGCGTTTCCGACAAGGGCTCGAGGCGCTGCGTGATGGCCGCAAGCCCCCGAGTGTATCTCTCGTAGGAGTTCCTGACCTTCGGTGATGGAGATGCATCGCTGGAGGATGCCCGAGGGGCTGCGGTGGTAGAGCTCCTTCCCATCTCCCAGCAAGACGAAGGACTCGGCGCGTCGCGCCAACCGCCGAGCTTCGGCTCGGTCGAGGGGGAGCTCTCCTCGGTGGAGATATTGCAGGTACGGGGTCTGCCAGTTTTGATTAGGCGTGACCCCGCTTCGCTCCTCCTCGACGCGCAGTGCCTCACCCTCGGGTGCCGAGGGTGCCTCGGGCTGAACCGAGGGTGGCTCGGGCCAGGCTGAGGGTGCCTCGGGCCGTGCCGAAGATGCCTCGGACTGAGCCGAGGGTACCTCGGGCTGGGCCGAGGGCGCCTCGGGCTCGGGCGTGTCGTCGATCTTGATGGAGGGTTGATGTAGGTCTCGGGAGAAGACGTCCGGGGGAACCGTTGTTCGCCCCGAGGCTATTTTAGCCAGCTCGTCCGCCGTCTCGTTGTAGCGCCGGGCGATGTGGTTGAGCTCGAGCCCGTAGAACTTGTCTTCCAGGCGCCGAACCTCATCGCAGTAGGCCTCCATCTTCGGGTCGCGGCAGTGGGAGTTCTTCATGACTTGGTCGATGACGAGCTGCGAGTCACCGCGAGCGTCGAGGCGTCGGACCCCCAGCTCGATGGCGATCCACAACCCGTTGACTAGAGCCTCGTACTCAGCCACATTGTTGGACGTCGGGAAATGGAGGCGTAGCACGTAGCGTAGGTGCTTCCCGAGGGGCGAGATGAAGAGTAGGCCTGTGCCGGCTCCTGTCTTCATCAGCGACCCGTCGAAGAACATGGTCCAGAGCTTCGGCTGGATCGGAGCTGTTGGGAGCTGGGTGTCGACCCATTCAGCCACGAAGTCCGCCAAGACCTGGGACTTGATGGCCTTCCGAGGGGCGAACGAGATTGCTTCGCCCATAATTTCCACCGCCCACTTTGCAATCCTACCCGAGGCCTCTCGGCACTGGATGATCTCCCCCAGGGGGAAGGATGACACCACAGTTACTGGATGAGACTCGAAGTAGTGTCGCAGCTTCCGCCGTGTCAGGATCACCGCATATAGCAGCTTCTGAACTTGTGGGTAGCGGATCTTGGTTTCGGACAGTACCTCGCTCATGAAGTAGACTGGCCTCTGAACGGGCAATGCATGCCCCTCTTCTCGTCTCTCGACCACAATCGCGGCGCTAACCACCTGAGTGGTCGCGGCGACGTAGATCAAGAGGGCTTCTCCGGCAGCTGGGGGCACCAAGATGGGCGCATTCGTGAGGAGCGCCTTCAGGTTTCCGAGGGCTTCCTCGGCCTCAGGGGTCCAAGTGAAGCTCTCGGCCTTCCTTAAGAGGCGGTACAGAGGCAGACCTCTTTCGCCGAGGCGTGAGATGAAGCGGCTCAGAGCCGCGAGACATCCCATGACCCTCTGTACGCCCTTCAAGTCCTTGATGGGTCCCATGCTGGTGATGGCGGCGATCTTCTCCGGGTTGGCTTCGATGCCCCGCTCGGAGACGATGAACCCCAAGAGCATGCCTCGGGGTACCCCGAATACACACTTTTCGGGATTAAGCTTCACGCCTTTCGCCTTGAGACATCGGAATGTCACTTCAAGGTCGGAAAGGAGGTCGGAGGCCTTCCTCGTATTGACTACGATGTCATCGACGTAGGCCTCGATCATCTGGCCAATGTGTTCGCCGAACACATGGTTCATGCACCGCTGGTACGTCGCGCCCGCATTCCTCAAGCCGAACGGCATGGTGACATAGCAGTACATGTCGAAGGGTGTGATGAAAGAAGTCGCGAGCTGGTCGGACTCTTTCATCCTGATTTGGTGATACCCTGAGTAGGCATCGAGGAAAGATAGGGTTTCGCACCCAGCAGTGGAATCCACGATTTGATCGATGCGAGGCAGAGGGTAGGGAACCTTCGGACAAGCTTTGTTTAGACCAGTGTAGTCTACACACATCCGCCATTTCCCTCCTTTCTTTCTCACAAGCACAGGGTTGGCAAGCCATTCGGGATGGAATACCTCTTTGATGAACCCTGCCGCCATTAGCTTGTGGACCTCCTCGCCTATGGCTCTGCGCTTTTCCTCGTCGAATCAGCGCAGAGGCTGCTTGACGGGTCGGGCTCCGGCTCGAATGTCCAGCGAGTGCTCGGTGACATCCCTCGATATGTCGGGCATGTCCGAGGGACTCCACGCGAAGACGTCGGCGTTCGCGCGGAGAAAGTCGACGAGCACTGCTTCCTATTTGGGATCGAGCTCGGAGCCGATCCGGACTTGCTTGGAGGCGTCACCGCTGGGGTCGAGGGGGACGGACTTAACCGTCTCCGCTGGCTCGAAGTTGCCAGCATGACGCTTCATGTTTGGCACCTCCTTAGAGAGGCTCTCTAGGTCGGCGATGAGGGCCTCGGACTCGGCGAGGGCCTCGGCGTACTCCACGCACTCCACGTCGCATTCGAACGCGTGTTTGTACGTGGGGCCGACGGTGATGACCCCGTTGGGGCCTGGCATCTTGAGCTTGAGGTAGGTGTAGTTGGGGACGGCCATGAACTTCGCGTAGCATGGCCTTCCCAGTACCGCATGGTAGGTTCCTCGGAACCCGACCACCTCGAACGTCAGGGTCTCCCTTCGGAAGTTGGAGGGTGTTCCAAAGCAGACGGGAAGGTCGAGTTGTACGAGGGGCTGGACGCGCTTCCCAGGGATGATCCCATGGAAAGGCGCAGCGCCCGCCCGGACCGAGGATAGATCGACACGCAGGAGCCCGAGGGTCTCGGCGTAGATGATGTTGAGGCTGCTGCCTCCGTCCATGAGGACCTTGGTGAGCCTGACGTCGCCGATGACGGGGTCGACAACGAGCGGGTATTTCCCCGGGCTCGGCACGTGGTCGGGGTGGTCGGCTTGGTCGAAGGTGATGGGCTTGTCGGACCAGTCAAGGTAGACTGGCGCCGCCACCTTCACCGAACAGACCTCCCGACACTCTTGCTTGCGGTGCCAAGCCGAGGCGTTCGCCGCTTGCCCACCGTAGATCATGAAGCAGTCGCGGACCTTGGGGAACTCTCCTGCCTGGTGATCTGCCTTCTTGTCGTCGTCGCGAGCCCTGCCACCCTCCGCGGGTGGCCTGGCCCTGTGGAAGTGACGCCGAAGCATGGCGCACTCCTCAAGGGTGTGCTTGACGGGCCCCTGGTGATAGGGGCACGGCTCCTTGAGCATCTTGTCGAAGAGGTTGGCACCTCCGGGGGGTTTCCGAGGGTTCTTGTACTCGGCGGCGGCGACAAGGTCCACATCGGCGGCGGCGCGTTTCGCTTGCTACTTCTTCTTGCCCTTCTTCTTGGCGCCGCGCTGAGTTGACGCCTCGGGGGCATCTTCCGGTGGGCGGCCCTGGGGCTGCTTGTCCTTCCAGAAGATAGCCTCGACCGCCTCCTGGCCAGAGGCGAACTTGGTGGCGATGTCCATCAGCTCGCTCGCCCTGGTGGGGGTCTTGCGACCCAGCTTGCTCACCAGGTCACGGCAGGTGGTGCCGGCGAGGAACGCGCCGATGACATCTGAATCGGTGATGTTGGGCAGCTCGGTGCGCTGCTTCGAGAATCGCCGGATGTAGTCCCGGAGAGACTCTCCCGGCTGCTGTCGGCAGCTTCGGAGGTCCCAGGAATTTTCGGGGCGCACGTACGTACCCTGGAAATTGCCGGCGAATGCTTGGACCAGGTCGTCCCAGTTGGAGATCTGCCCCGGAGGCAGGTGCTCCAACCAGGCGCGAGCGGTGTCGGAGAGGAACAGGGGAAGGTTGCGGATGATGAGGTTGTCATCGTCCGTTCCACCCAGTTGGCAGGCCAGCCGGTAGTCCGCGAGCCACAGCTCCGATCTCGTCTCCCCCGAGTACTTTGTGATAGTAGTCGGGGGTCGGAACCGGGTCGGGAACGGCGCCCGTCGTATGGCCCGGATGAAGGCCTACGGACCGGGTGGTTCGGGCGAGGGGCTCCGATCCTCCCCGCTGTCGTAGCGTCCTCCACGCCTGGGGTGGTAGCCTCGGCGCACCCTCTCGTCGAGGTGGGCCCGACGGTCGTGGTGATGGTGCTCGTTGCCGAGGCGACCCGGGGCCGTAGGCGCTGTGTTGCGCGTGCGCCCGGTTTGGACCGAGGCTTCCCGCATGAATCGGAAAGTCGCGGCGCGATGTTCCGAGGGGTACCCCTGCCTTCGGGAGGCGGAGCTCTCGGCCCGTCGGACCGCGGCGCCTACCAGGAGATTCTTGAGCTCTCCCTGGATTCGCCACCCCTCGGTGGTTGATGGCTCCGGCATCGCACGGAGAAGCACTGCTGCTGCAGCCAGGTTCTGGCCGACCCCACTGGAAGCGGGTGGCGGCCTCATCCTGGCATCGTCGGCGATGTGGTGCTGGAAGCCCTGGGGTAGATGACGCATTTCTCCGGCCGGAGGTTGGCCCGCCCATTCCTGCCCGACGTCCCGGCGGATCGGCTCAAGCGCTCCTGCTCCCTTGTCGAGCCTGGCCTGCACCCCGCGGATTTGCTCGAGCTGTGGGTCATGGCCCCCCCCTGAACGGGGACCACAGCTAGCTCCCGCAGGATGTCAACGCGAGGCACTGGGCTAGGGAGATCACCGTCCTCCGGCATACCGAGATGGTTGCCTTCAGAGGGACCCCCTAGATCGACGTGGAAACATTCGCGGCTTGGGCCGCAGTCCTCGTCACCGAGGCTGCGGCTACCGTTGGAACAGTCGGAAAGGCGGTAGTCGCATGCGGTCATGAAGTCCTGCATGGCACTGGGGTCGCCAAGTCCAGAGAAATCCCAACAGACATCGGGCTCGTCATCTTCCTCGGACCCCGAGGGCCCGTAGGTCGAGACGTCCGTCAGCCGGTCCCAGGGCGACCGCACACGAAACCCCAGAGGGTTTGGACTCGCCTCTACGAGAGCGTCCGCCAAAGCGAAGCTGCTTGGCGGGTCGAGGCTGAATCCGAAAGGCGTGAGATGGGAATCGGTCGGTACCTCTTGGTCGACGGGCGGTGATGAAGTCACGTCGGGGACTGACTGCACCGTCGTCTCAGGTACGAGGGTGACGTCCAGCAAGCCTTTCGCGAGCGTGCTGGCGTCGTCCGTTTGCTCGGAATTGGCGTGTCGCGGGGAGACGGCGCTCGTCTTCGTCTCAAACGCGAGGTCGATGCCCGACGCGCCCCCCGTTGGGGCGCTGGCGCCGTCGACTCGCTCGACATCCGACGAGGCGCTGCCTCCTGCTTGGCCTTGGTTGCCCCGCCTCCTCCTCCGTCGGCGGGGGAGAGGACGGGGTGAGCTCGAATGTTGTTCTTCCACCACGCGGGGAAGACGTCGTCGATTCCACCGCCGGCGGGCGGGCTGTCGGCCGCCATTGTCGCTGTCGCACGGCGGTGGAAGGAGTATCATGTCGTAGCTGTCGTCGAGGGACATGAACTCAAGACTCCCGAAACGGAGCACCGTCCCGGGCCGGAGAGGTTGCTGGAGACTACCCATCTGGAGCTTGACGGGAAGCTGTTCGTCAACACGCAGCAGGCCCCTACCTGGCGCGCCAACTGTCGGCGTTTCGAGACCGGGGGGTCCCTGGGCCGACGAGTGAAATGTCGCCGCGTGCCCCAGCCCAGATGGGTCGGCGCGAGGCCGAGCGCGAAGGGGGGAGAAAGGTGGCCGGAGACAGGCGTGAGAGAGGTGGAAATCTCGCGGCCTTCGTGTTCGTCCCGCGCCCAGGTCGGGTGCGCTTGCAGTAGGGGGTTACAAGCGTCCACGCGGGAGAGGGAGCGAGCGGCCTCACGCGAGCGCCTGTCTCGTCCTCGTCCCCGCGCGGCCAACCTTCTGTAAGAGGGCCCTGGTCCTTCCTTTTATAGGCGTAAGGAGAGGATCCAGGTGTACAATGGGGGGTGTAGCGGAGTGCTACGTGTCTAGCGGAGGGGAGCTAGCGCCCTAAGTACATGCCGTCGTGGCAGCCGGAGAGGTTTTGGCACCCGGTTCGTGTGATGTCGTGGCCGTCGGAGGAGCGCTGGAGCCTGGAGGAAGGACAGCTGTCGGGGCTGTCGAGTCCTTGCTGACGTCCTCTTGCTTCCGTAAGGGGGCTGAGAGCCGCCGTCGTCAGGGAGCGTGCGGGGCGCCATCATTGCCTATCTGGCGGAGCGAGCCAGATGGGACGCCGGTCTTGTTCCCCATAGCCAGAGTCAGCTTGGGGTAGGGTAATGATGACGCCTCCTGTCGACGTGGTCGGTCTGCGCCCTAGGTTGGGCGATGTGGAGGCTCCTCCGAGGTTGAGGTCGAGTCTGTCTTCCGTGGCCGTGGTCGAGTCCGAGCCCCTGGGTCGGGCGAGGCGGAGACCGTCGGCTGAGGCCAGGGCTGAGTCCGAGCCCTGGGGTCGGGCGAAGCGGTGTTCGTCGTCTTCCGGGGCTGAGCCCAAGTCCGAGCCCTGGGTCGGGCGGTGCGGAGTTCGCTGTCTTCCGGGGCTTAGCCCAAGTCCGAGCCCTGGGTCGGGCGGAGCGGAGTTCGCCGTCTTCAGGGGCTTAGCCCAAGTCCGAGCCCTGGGTCGGGCGGAACGGAGTTCGTCGTCTTCAAGGGCTTAGCCCAAGTCCGAGCCCTGGGTCGGGCGGAGCGGAGTTCGCCGTCTTCAGGGGCTTAGCCCGAGTCCGAGCCCTGGGTCGGGCGGAGCGGAGTTTCCAATGGTGCCTGAGGCCGGGCCTGACTGCCTGTCAGCCTCACTCTGTCTAGTGGCACTGCAGCCGGTGCGGCGCAGGCGGCGCTGTCCTTCTGTCTGGTCGGTCAGTGGAGCGGCGAAGTGACGGCGGTCACTTCGGCTCTGTCGACTGAAGGGCGCGCGTCAGGTTAAAGGTGTCAGGCCACCTTTGCATTAAATGCTCCTGCGATTTGGTCGGTCGGTGCGGCGATTTGGTCAGGGTTGCTTCTCGGCGAAGACAGGGCCTCGGGCAAGCCGGAAGCATGTTCGTCGCTGGAGGGGGGCCTCGGGTGAGACGGAGATCATCCGGGGTCGGCTGCCCTTGCACGAGGCTGGGCTCGGGCGAGGCGTGATCGCGTCCCTCAAATGGACCGATCCCTGACTTAATCGCACCCATCAGGCCTTTGCAGCTTTGTGCTGATGGGGGTTACCAGCTGAGAATTAGGAGCCTTGAGGGTACCCCTAATTATGGTCCCCAACAATATGTGTGACGGTTTCTGTTTTTAAATGCTTTATTTCCTCCATAAAGTTAGGATCGCTGCAACAGCCATACAACTAGACTCGTAAGGACCATTTTATGATATATACTGATACTAAATATGCTACACTGTGTAGATAATTATGCAATTCGGTATACTGCATAAAAATCTGTTACCAGCTGCATGCGCACGAATTTATGATGGAAAGAATGTGCAATGAAAGGAAATGAATTGCACGCATAGAAAAAAAATCATATTTAATGTTTCATTTCCTCCATAAATATAGGATCCATCCAACAGTCATGCAGCTAAACACATTAGAACTAGTTTATGATATATACTGATACAAATTATACTATACGGTGTAGGTATTTATGCAATTCGATACACTGCGTAAAAAATTTGGCATGTTGTTCACTGGTGGACGCATCTCCGGGTTAGAGCGTAAAAACCTTAAGTTTTGAGCATAAAAAATCCCTCAATTATAAGCGTAAATACCGAGGCAATGTGAGAGGTTGATAGCTCTACTAGGTTGTTATTATGATCCTATTTTTATGGCAGATCCGAAAAATATGGCAGTCGCATGCATGCGGTTTCTATTTTTATACAGATCCAAAAATTATGGCAAAATGCATCATGAGTCAAACACGTTCACTTGCATGCGCGTAAATTTAGGAAAGATATGTGTGGCGGTTTCTATTTTAAATGCTTTATTTTCTCCATAAATTTAGGATCGCTGCAACAGCCATGCAGCTAGACTCGTAATGACCATTTTATGATATATACTGATACTAAATATGCTACATTGTGTAGATAATTATGCAATTCGGTATACTGCGTAAAAATCTATTACCAGCTGCATGCACACGAATTTATGATGGAAAGAATATGCAATGAAAGAAAATGAATTGCATGCATAGAAACAAAAAATCGCATTTAATGTTTTATTTTCTTCATAAATATAGGATCCCTCCAACAGCCATGCAGCTAAATGCATTAGAACTAGTTTATGATATATACTGATACAAATTATACTATACGGTGAAGGTATTTATGCAATTCGTTACACTGCGTAAAAAATCTGGCATGTTGTTCACTGGTGAACGCATCTTCGGGTGGAGCGTAAAAACCTTAAGTTTTGAGCATAAAATCCCTCAATTATAAGCGTAAAATACTGAGTTAATGTGAGAGGTTGATAGCTCTAGTAGGTTGTTATTACGATCCTATTTTTATGACAGATCCGAAAAACATGGCAACCGCATGCATGCAGTTTCTATTTTTTATAGAGATACAAAAATTATGGTAAAATCGTGGGAGTTTCCATTGCTTGCGCGCAAATTACGAACAGCATAAATCAAGGAATTGCCTTTTGAAAGGGAAATGTACCCTTGGGCAATTTCTATAATATTTTGGTGATTAAGTGCCTAACACATTTAATTAAGTTCTAATGTGCCAAATAAAGTGAGAAGTGCAAATCAAGGGAAAAAGTATGTTTCTAGACTTGGTGAATTGTTTTATGTACTAACATGGTTATCCAAGTGCTAGAAACAGTGACTAAAGAAGAAGAAAGGAAAAGGGAAAAGCTTGGCTCTATGCAGCCAATCCTCAGCTCGGTCTGGCACACCGGACAGTGTCCGGTGCGCCAGGCTGGTCCGCGTGAACTCGCCGCTCTCGGGATTCGACAGCGCCGTACAGCTATAATTCACCAGACTGTCCGGTGGTGCACCGGACTGTCCGGTGAGCCAACGATCGCGAGCGCCAACGGTCGGCCGCGCAATCTGCGGGCGACGCGTGGCCCGCAGCAACGGTTGGATTGGGCACACAGGACTGTCCGGTGTGCACCGGACAGTGTCCGGTGCGCCAACCGACCCCGAGGACCAACGGTCGGATGCGCCAGAAAAGGAAGGAGATCGCGCACCAGATAGCTACAGTGACTGTCCGGTGGTGCACCGGACTGTCCGGTGCACCACCCGACAGAAGGCAAGTTTGGTCTTCCAAGTTGGCCTCCAACGGCTCCTACCTGCCTTGGGGCTATAAAAGGGACCCTTAGGCGCATGGAGGAGATACACAAGCTTACAAGAAACATTCTAAGACTCCCAGACTCCGACTCCACGCATTTGATTCTTTGTGTTAGCGATTTGAGCTCCATTTGAGTTGCGAACTCCGTGTGTTGTACTTCGAGCTCAATTTGTGACTTGTGTGTGTGGTTGTGCTGTGGATTTGAGTCTTGTGTGTGTTGCTCTCCCCTCCCTTACTTCTGTGCTTCTTTTGTGATCATCATTGTAAGGGAGAGAGGCTCCAAGTTGTGGAGATTCCTCGCAAACGGGAGAAAGACTAAGGAAGAAAGTCGTGGTATTCAAGTTGATCATTGGATCGCTTGAAAGGGGTTGAGTGCAACACTCGTCCATTAGGACGCCACAACATGGAAGTAGGCAAGTATTACTTGGCCGAACCACGGGATAAAAATCGTGTGTCTCTTGTGTGCTTTCTCTTTGATTGTCTGTGTTCTAAGAGCTCGCCTCATAGACTTGATTAACTCGCACTAATATCTTTACAATCAAGTTTGTGGGAATTTAGTGTTTGATTTTACAGGATCACCTATTCACCCCCCTCTAGGTGCTCTCACCTTTCCAATGTGCATGAAGTAAACTGATATACGAACTCCGTGTTTAAGCATAAATTCGTACATTTTTTAGCGTAAATAATACATGTGGTAGGCATAAAACATAATAATCGACAAGAAAACACGAATCGAAGGAGGTAGTGGTTGGAGGACGTCGTCGATGACACAAGCACAAATGTAGGTCGTCACTCGGACCGTCCAAATTGCGCCGGATCGGAGGATGTCACGCGCGATCATCGCTGCGCGCATCTCGCGCCTTCTGTGACGCCGCTCGCTCGAACATCGCGCCTCATGCGTTGCCATCGCTACTCGCACATCGACAGGCGCCGCTTGCTCGCCGGCCTTGGACGTGCCGCCTCCTTGGGGCCTCGGGGACGCCGCCGTTTGCCCGCACAAGGGCCCCCGCTGTCGCTTGCCCTCTGGATCAGGGAGCCGCCGCCACCGACCTGGGAACCGCCGCCACTACTCCAGATCGAGGAACCTCCGCCACCGTGCGTCGAGATCATGGAGCTACGGCCACCGGCTAGGGGTCCACCGCCACGCATGCTCTGGGGCAACCGCCGTCGTCGCACGCAGCGTCGCTAATGAATCGGTGTGAAGCGTAAAAAACTGAACCCTAGCACTCCAGGTCCTGTTTTATAGACGTCCGGATCTGGCTCGACCGGATTGCACCGTCCAACCTGGGCTTACTCTAGTTATTGGAAGCCTAGAGCTCTTAATATATATATATATATATATATATATATATATATATATATATATATATATATATATATATATATATATATATATATATATATATATATATATAAGAGATGCTATTTGTCACCTTAACGGATGATCTCACACCCTAAAATGACTATATATGAGTATTAAATGTTGATGTCTAATACCTACACATATCTGATATAATTTATTAGGGCTTGTTCGGTTATTCTTATAATACATGGATTGGATGAGATTGGAAAAAAATTTAGAAGAACTTTGACTTACTTGGGATTTAAACCCACTCAATCCACATGGATTGAGAGCTAACCGAACAAGCCCTTATATGATTTCACATGTTTTTATTTGCTTATTTTATATGATATTACTCATGTAAATAGTCTATGTAATCTCCATTCAGCTGTAATAAGGTTTTCAATTATTGATGTATATGTTTTTTTCATGGTCATATCTAGTTCCCCTGCATATAGATTCAATGTGTATTAAGATGAAACCTGAGCTTAAGCAATGGTGGCTATTTGTTGCATCCCATGTCTCACGAAAACATGAATCTAAACTTTTTAATTCATATTTTGAACTTATTAGGTCCTAAATTTTTTATTATCAACATAAGTTGAAAAATCTTTTCTTTACAATTCATTATTATTTTTAAAGAAGTTTAATGTAATTTGGGTTTATATTTCTTCTGGTTTTAATACGACTCTAATCCTATATATTGGCGAAGCAACGAATAAATTAAAGCCTTGTTTGGTTAGAGGTACATTGAGGGAGATTGAAGTGGATCAAATCCTCTTCTATATAAAGCCCTCTAATCTCTCTCGATCCATCTTAAATCGAACAAACTCTAAAGGAAAGTTGACCCAAATTTCAAGCTTATATAAAAGTCATAACGGAGAATTGAGTGCCGCTACGTGCCATGATTCAATGAGGTGGACATGCACAAGTGTGATATGTCTGCTACCGGCCGCGCTCCATAAACCGGAGATGGCGATGGATGAATCAGTCAGCACTCGCGAAAGCTCCTCCAATCAGGGGTGCCTTTCGCTTGTCTAGACGTCCATAACCTACCAACAGAACAGTGCGAAGCAATATGAACGACCCTTAGTAACCAGGTTCCCGGATCGATGGGATCGAGGAACGGGAACGTGGTACGCGGTACGCTACTAAAACTAGGATTTAACACTACTGGAACGAGATTGTTCCCATGTTCCTGGAACGGAACGAACGTTCCCGGAACGAGGAACGTGGCTAAGTTCCCAGTTCCCGGTTACTAAGGAACGACCAGCTAGCTAGCAAATCAAGTCTACCACTGCCGACCAGTCGCGAAAGCTCCTCCAATCAGTAGTATGATTTATGATTTATCCACCGCGCGTTTTACACCCCGAGTACTCTTTTATCTTCTAATTGAGAAATTTAAGACAACTTATTCATTTTATACTAGTACACATAATCTCTATATTGACGGTTCTAGAATCATTTGCACATCCAGTGCTAGATGCCAATAATTTTTACTGAATCTTATATATATATATATATATATATATATATATATATATATATATATATATATATATATATATATATATATATATATATATATATATATATATATATATATATATATATATATATATATATATATATATATATATATATATATTGAAATCCATATTGAAAGCGATATGTAATTAAATTGTGTCATACATTTATATATCAAAGTTTTGTGTTTACAACCATCACACATTCATAATGTGGTTTTAATCTATATATGGTATCAATTAATTCATATTGAACTCAATAATTTCGAACGATGCATAATGCGGTTTCTCATTTAGCCTTGGTTTGGATGTTTATGTATCCACTTTAACTTATATGTGTTGAAGTTGTTTGTTGCGAAATTTTTTAATCTATATTTGTTCAAGTGGTTTGTAGTGAAATTTAATTTAAACTTTATATAAACTGTTTTAACACATGAATTAAGATTGATACATGTTTCAAATAATAATGAAGATAAATACATACATATTCAAACAAGGCATTAGATGAAAATACTATATGAGGCCACCGAACACATACAATAGAGAATTCAAATTATGGCAAACACTACAGAAAACACACGATTTTTAACAGTCGGAGGAGGAAGTCGAAAATCAGCCTTTTCTTCTGAAATTAGTTTATTTTCGGTGACGTTAGAGTTATTTTTTGTGGCACTAATTCGTCTGAAGTCTCTAGCCAAAAATAAGGGTTATTTTCGGTAGTTGCCATAAAATAGTCATTTTTTTTGCGGATTTAAAGCGATTGTCGACAATAATCCTAGCAGCCTTTATTTTCGACGAGTAGAGCTGTCGAAAATAGAAGAGTTATTTTCGGTAGGTGGGCCTTAGCACTGTAAATAGAGGCCTATGAGCAACCTCTGTTATCACTATTTCACCGTCATAATTTACAACCTCGATATACCTTGTTTTGGCATAATTCATGCACTTGTTTTCTTTCTTGAGCTCCTTCCAAAAAAGCATGTAGTTATATAGACCGACATCAATCTCATGGTAATGCATACCAAGCCCTTAGAGTAGCTTCTTGAATTGGTACATGACTTTGGGTAACTTATGGGGCTTCGGAAGAACATCCCCAAATATTTTTATTAACTCGTTTTAACAATTGTTGGAGAAAAAATAGACTTAATAGCCATGAGGCAGGGCAGAGAAGCAAGTAAGTCACTTTCGTGTTTTGTGTAATGGCTCTTATAAAGCTTTAAGGAACCTGAGGAACTTCTTAACCTCCAATATCAGCTCATCCGCAATGTTTAGGTTGAATTTTGGTTGCATATCTTCAAGCATCTCATCCATCCTATCGACGATCGTGTTATTACTATCTCCTCTTCTGCTACAACTGTGGTGTATTTCTCATCGTGAAACACCCATGTTTCATAATTGTCATCGCGGGAAACCAGCGGGCGGTTGTCAGGGCGGATGCACACCCCGAGCCAAGAGATATGCTGTCGCTGCGGTTGTCTCTCCTTGATGCAGCTTCGACCACCTCTTAGTACTAGAGGCACTCAGGTTCTAGGCGTCCATCTGGCTTGACCTGTCAGCCAGGGATGATGTGCATGTAGTGGTCGATGAGTCACTCTGCATAAGCACAACAACAAATAAAACATCAAATTCTGACATGATCATGTAGATCAGCTCATGCTAGTTGCATCGATCAACTCCCTTGAGTTGATTGTCCTCTTTTTTTATGGTTAGTTCAATGAACTAGCCTCATGCATTAACTTTATGTAGATCGCTGGGATCATTATTTTTGTCTGTACTACATGAATATACTCTTTGCGACCGATCGCATGAACTTGCTAGATCCCATTTTTTGAGACTAGTGTCTCCTTTAGCTAAACATGGAAGCTATTTGGCAGAATGAACACCATGTTGATGTCCATTGATTGTGTCGATTCTTCATGGGCATCTTGTTGTGTCCTTTATTACCACACCATGAGCTTAGGTTGGTGTGGCGGTTCCACATGTTGATGACGTAGAGCATCCATGATCATGTTGACCTTCCTAGGAAAGCAGATATACCTCTCCTCCACATGCTCTAGGCTCTACAGTCGTTATACCCAGCGCTTCTACGATTGTGAGAGGCCATCGGGGCACCACCATGGTTGGTGATTGTTGTTGTGTTGCGCCTCCTTCCTCACTCTCTAGAATATCTACTAGGTGGTGGAACCTCTCGAATTGGCTCCCAGTGGCATGCTGGTGTGGGCCCAAGCCACTAAAAGACCAACACTCAGTATTGATGACGACATGAACTGACGGACTTGAGGCAGTCGTCGATGGTTGGTGTCTGATGCATCCCCTTGCTCTACCAAAACTATAAGAAGGGGTAGTCCTAGTGCTTACATTATCAGGGCATATCATGTTGATATCGTTCTTCCTACGTCATTGTCGTCTCTTGGGATGAGAATGTTCTTGCCCTTGTGATTGGCATCATGCATGTGGGGGCAAGAACTCTAGGCCACCTAGGTGACAATAATCACTAAGAGTAATATGAGCGTAACCAGACCAAGTCACTCAACTAGTGTCACAAGATGCAATAACCCTATGAACTGCACTATGGGTGCTCCAGTCCCACCCAAATGATGAACTACAAGATAAAAGTGAGCGGAATGTATTTCTCTGATGAACTCGTTGGACATACCACTAGACACGTCTTGCAAGCATTGAGTCGATCTGTGCAATTTTACAAGATCTCTAAGTGCCATGTCTAATGTGGTCTCCTATGCTACATCGAACACATCTGGGGCACTATAGAGCAGAAGTGCGCATTTGACATGCTGTCTTAGTGTCCTATATAGGTCTAGTGGGCCATCTGGCGCCTCACTGAACATGTCTAGTTCACCATAACCAGTGCACACCAGACACCAATGCGTTTGGATGAAAATTGTAAAGTAAATACATGCCGACTTCGTACCTAGCATGGTGTCATATTTGGTGCATCATGCACCAAACACACCGAACATGTTCGGTGCCTACTGAAAATATGCACTACGAGCATTTTTCTCATCATTTCTGAAGCATGTGAACTCTCAAGTGTTTTGCCAAACATAATATAGTTATCATTTTCTAAAGTATTTTCAATAAATATTTTTCCTTGCTCCCACGTGTGTCACTTACACTTATATGCAATGCATATGATTCCAACACCCAGGGGCGAAGCCAGGATCTAAGATTAGGGGGGGGGCTAAATTAGATTAGGGGGGTTGTTAGAAGAATTTTTTTTGTATCGTTTACATGAGAATTAGCTAAAGAAACTAACAATCCCTATAGAATTAGGGGAGCATTATGGGGACATTGCCCCCCTGTCATCGCCCCGCCAACACCGAGTGGCACTAGATCATTGAGTTATCTAGTTATCACCTCTTGATAGTATGGCTACCTATCTTAAAATCGATCATGCACCCTATTGTGTTTTGAATGAGCTTATACTTTTGCATGTAGTCCTTGTACTTTGCTTTTGTTCTTTTTTTCATGTGGAGCACTTGATTATTCTTTTTGGTCATCGTCGTTCTTTTTATGCTTGCTAATCTTGCTCAACCTTAGATATAAACTTTAACACATTCCATTCTCAACATTTAGAATAGATGCTAGCTAGCCTACTAGCTATCTCAATTAGCAGAATCACGCATAAAGCTGTCAATGGTCTACTAGCTTATAGCGGTGTCCTATGTCGTGGTAATTTCTAGGCCTTCCAAATTAATGTGAGCAGCTAACATTTTCATGTTTCGATTGGCAAACAATTTGCTTGCGGCTAAAAATACATTCCGGATCTTTTAGGATTTTCTTTTTTATTTATTGTGCCACTCTTAGCAGCTGACTACTAGTGAGTAGCTAACTTTTTCTCTCTATTTCTTTTTTTTTTCATATCATTCTAAATCTAACGTGACATCTATTATTGTAATCCGCATACTTGCTCTTACTCAATTCATTTCAAACGCGGCATAAAGATTATTCGCCATAAAGTTTCATGCGATAGACACTAAAATTCTCCCCGGCCCACACGCTAAACACACCGCCCCCGAAAACCTTTGCCGCAATTGGTGATCTCCACGCAGCACCGATAGCAACCCCGTAAACGCAAGTGCAGGCGAGAAGGCAACCGAGGTCAGCGTTGCCGGTCCATTTGGTTTTGCACCGAGGGAAAAGTAAAGTAATATACGTACGTGCTCTACCACTGGTCTACGGCCGGTCTACCAATAGCGGCGTCACGCCTGTCAGTGTCGTAATATTAATTTGCTTCCGTCCGTTGCCTGGCACACTTGAGAGCCTTGCCATTGAACCCAACCTTGGACGGAACGGGGTTCGGCGGGCCGGTCGACGGAGTTTGAACGTTCCTGCCGTGCACGACGGACGGCGGCCGCGGCGACGACTCGAGCGCCGCCGATCCGTCGCCCCCATTCCCATCCGACGGCGAGCCACCAATAATCACGGACGGCGACGACTCGTCGACCCATTGGATCGGAGTACTCCACGTTGGAATTTGGGTGGCCTGAAATTCCAAAGCAAAGTGGTTTCATATTGCGAGTTTAAATTGGTATAGACCAACTTTTATAGTTACACTTATTCTTATGTTTGAATATAGATAAAATAACAGAGCAGAGAGCACACGTGCGTATCCGTATATTTTTCACGTGAATTGTGACTTACCGTGACGTGACAGTTCTAGCCATCCTTCACTAATCTTTTTTTTGACTATTTTGTATTTGAGAATTAATATATATTTTATTCCCATTATGGTGATTAATTGGCCGACTGCTAGTTAATGCATGGGCGAGTTAAAGGGAAACGTTTCCTTAAGGGCAGCCGCGCGCGAGGTTTCCATACACACGAAAATTCTCTTCCATTTTTCCTTTTTCATGCTTTGGAGAGCCGTGCTGTGGCGATTGATTTGCCTTGTCTTCACTGATCCTTTTCCTTGGTGTGCACTTAGAGAGGACGAGCAAATATCTCCGAACCGTTGCCATCCAAAAGCCGTTCGACGACGATTTGTCTGACGAATGAATCTACATCATCGATCTGCTTCGTCTACTTTTCTGCTTGATCAACCTAAACATGGACAAACCTAATATAAGTCAATATATTTGATCTTGTGGGATCGGAGTGGGAACATGCTTGCTGGACCAATGGAACAAGAGCACATGCATGGTAGATGGCATTTGCTGCCGGGATCGACAACAAGGTGGTTGAGTCGTTTCTTTCGGTTTGTTTATGAAGAAACGAGCAGGTCATCTAACACGAAGGCGTGTTCAGTCGGTGTCTTCTTGCACGAATCTGAAACATGGCAATCCACTGCCTGACAGCTAGACTGCAGCAACAGACGTGGGACGACAGGTTTTACCTGAATATGTTATTGCTTACGGTCAAATTCTTCTGCTCTCTTTCTAATGTTTCCTTAACGTCCCTCGTTTCAGAGCAGACTTAAATGTTCAAGCAATGAAATTATTTCATAAAGGCTGCAAAAACTGCACAAAAGTCGATCATATATGTCAAAAGAAAAACTATGTTAATTTCTCTGTGTTGTTCTCTTTGTATGTATGTATGTATGTATGTGACTGTGCAGTTACAGCGTCAAAATTTTCTCCTAAAACTAATTAAGCAGCCTGTATCTGTATGTATCAGCTATCCACACTTCTGATCTAAACGTCGAACCAAATCTTCACAAAAAAGAAAAGAAATCTCGTTTCGTCCCTCGGCCGATCAAAATGGCCTCTTGAGTCCCTTGAAGTCGACGGTCTCGACGCACTCGACGCTGCCTTTGGAGCCGTTGAGCATCTTGAGCAGCTCGCTGGCGCGCTCCTTGGTGACGCCGCCGCAGCCGACCTGCAGCAGCAGCAGCAGTTTCTGGAACGCTCCCACGCGGAGCGCCTCGGCGCGGCACGCGGCGGCAGCGGCGTCGCCCGCGCGGCAGAGGCGCCAGAGCGCCGACACGGCGAAATCCGTGGCCATGTCGGACACGCGGAACATCTTCTTGACGAGCACGGGCACGGCCAGCGCGTGCGCGCGCGCGGCCGCGAGGCCGGCGTCGGCGCACAGCACACCGTCCAGCGCGGCCAGCGCCTTCTCGCTCGTGCCCTTGTCGGCGTCGACGAGGGCCTCCACGAGAACCGACACCGCGCCGCACTCCGCGAGGCGCGCCGCCGCGCGGTCGGAGGCGGCGGCGAGGTAGTAGGCCGTGACGAGCGCGGCCTTGGTGGCCTGCGTGGAGACGGGGTTCCGGACGAGGTCGACGAGCGCGTCGCACATGCCCGGGGTCCTCAGGACGGCCTCGAGGGTGTGCGCGTCTGCCGACGACGCGACCTCGCGGAGCACGACGGCGGCGCCGGCCCGCGCTGGGAGCTCGCCGTGGGACATGGCGGAGACGAGGGACTTGAGCGACGCCGGGGAGGCAATGCAGCGGCGGGCCTCGTCGTCGAGCGGGAAGAACACGGTGAGCGCGGCCAGGACGTCGCCCAGCGCGCCGGCGCGCTCGCCGGCGAGGCGCCCGAACGCGGCGGCCAGCGCGCGCGCGGCACCGGCCGCCACGAGGGAGCGCCGGTTGCGGTCGCTCTCCTTGCCTAGCGCCCTGGCCCTGGCCGCGGCCGCACCGCACGCGGCCGCGTCCCCGCGCCTCGCGGCGGCCGACACCGTGGCCACCGCTTCGGCGGCGGCGGCGTCACTGAGCGGCACCTTGGGCGTGCGCACCAGCTCGACGCCGCTGGCGCGGTTGGCGACGCACCAGTCCTGGATCATCCGGCGCGTGGCGTGGTTGGGGACCAGGTCGGCGAGCCGCAGGGGCCGTCCCGTGACGGGGCACCTGGCGTTCCCGCGCGCCAGCCAGCCCTCCACGCTCTCCCGGTCGTACGTGATCCCGGTGGGCGCCGTCACCGGGTCCCGCATCAGGTCCAGAGAGATCGGGCACACGAACTGCGCCGGCACCGCCACCTCCTCCGCTGCGGCGGCGGCCTGCTTGCTGCTCCGCCTCAGCATGGGTATCTCGGGCACCAGCCTGGACGCGGCCCTCGCTGCGCGGGACATGGCCAGAACCATTGTTTTCGGCCGGTAGAAGCGTGCTCTGGTTGATGCTGTGTCGGCTGCCGCAACTTGCCGAGAACGTTGAGCCGATGAAAGTGAGTCCTTTGTGCTGAGCTGACCGTGAAGGGGAGCGGAGAGAGATAGTGCGATGAGGCAAATGGGGGAGGAGAGAGGATATATAGGTTGCGGGCCTTGCGGGGAGGGAGAGGCGGAGAGCGAAAGGCAAGAAGACCTGTGCGTGTGCGGCGTGTGGCGGATGCCGAATGGCATTGTTTTCTGCTTTGCAGACTGGGTCGCGGAGTTTGAACATTGACCGTTGAACGCTGGAGTTGAACGAGGGGCGCGCGGCGTGGACGAGGACGATGACGATGACGATGATGGCGACCCGCGTTCGCTCGCGTACGCGGGCCGCCGACGAAGCGGGGGAAACGTTAGGGATTCCTCGTGTTCCCTCTTTTTCTTGCTTCAGTTCATCATAGAATCGGATCTTCGCGGCGTTTTTTTGTGTTCCTTTTGGCGGGGTCCGGGCGCCAGAAAGATTTGGAAACTAGTTAGATTAGATGGACAGTACTACGTAAGGCAACACTAGAATAATCAGTGACGTGCATTAGTAGTTCAACAACTTGCTGTCATCTCAAGGATTAGTTTTGAAGGAAATAATCAGGAGTGTGCCATAGTAGTACAGTTAGCAAGACGTATGTACGAAAGTCTTTGCAATAAATTGTATTTCCTTCGTTTCAAGTTGTAAGACATTTTAGCATAAAAATATGTGGTCTTACTATATACATAGAATACATATATTAATATATTACTGTGAGCAGATGAGCTATATAGCTCCCAGCAGTGGGAAACTTATGGTGTGTTTGGTTTGTGGAGTCACCCTATGCTTAATAAGGTGATGCATCATAAGTTCATTTTATTAATTTTGGTAGAATCAATACACTTCTCATGTATATAATAATTATTAGCTTATGTTGAATGTGGTGGTGATGGATCAACTTATTCTATTCCACAAACCAAATAAAAAAATAAGGAGTAAGAAGAAGATAGATCAATTCATTCCTCAAACCAAACACACCCTTAAGGTTGTGAATTTGATCTTGGCCATGCTATAGGACACAATGATACCATAGCACGTCGGCGCTCTTAGGTCATGTATAATCCCATTTAATTTAATATAGGGTTTTTGAAGGGAGCCCGTCATCACCGACAACTGGGGTGGACTCTTCGAGGGCGATGACGCTGCCAACACCGAGATCATCGACGACGGAGCTGTTCGATGAGGCGCAGAAGGTGACCAGCAACGCGTGCGTGCGCGCTCCTCCATCACACGGGAAACCTCCGCCGCCTGTTCTACCTCAACAGGCTCCACCGCAACTCTGAGGACGTGCAGACAGGCTACGCCGCGCAGCTCACACGCTCCCTCCACGTTCGCACCGGCTTCGTGCTCCCCTACGCAGTAGCCGAGGCCGCGTACCAGGCCTACGGGTACCGCGCTGCTGCCACCGCCGTCGCCGCGTACTCATGGTGGTGGGCCATTGCAGCCTGCGCTGTCGAGGTTGAAAGGGAAATGTGCCCTTGGGTCATTTCTAGTATATTTTTGTAACACCCGGATTTTAGGGGTCCAAAACCCGGGCGCTAACATAAACACCAGGTATGCTGGGACCAAGTCTCACACATATGATGTAAAGTGGCACAGGATCGAATGTCACATCTTTATATATAACAGGAGTTCTATACAAAATAAATAATTACATTATAAGGAGACAACGGTCCAGCAACCCAAAGTTGACTGGGAGACGACGGCCTAGACCACTCACGAACTCATCACAGCATCCTCCACGCGCCTCATCCTGTGGTACCTGCTCCTGACCTGTGGGGGGGGTGTGAGACAGCAAGAGTGAGCTCACATACGTTCATCGCTCAGCAAGTTGTGGGGAATAATGTGTATGAACTCGCCAAAGGTGGGAGCTCATGTGAAGTGTAAGGCTTACCAAAGAGGATGGCTGAAGCTGAGCATTGCTTTTAAAGTTGGTCAAATTTTTATTAGCCATTACTAAGTATAAGTAAATACCAACCCAATTAAATAGTAGAACAGAAGTAACAACATCACCTGCGATGCAATGCATATGACAAATTGAATTTAAGTTCCATAGATTAATCATGTGAGTGTCCGAGCCGCTCATGACCGTGAGCACGGCTAGTATACCAGTTTTACACTCTGCAGAGGTTGCGCATCTTTACCCACAAGTCATGTTACCCATCTGCCAAGGGATCGCGACTTCCCATACACCTCTACCGAGGAGGCGAGGCAGGGTAACACTACGAGGCCTTTACAAAGTTCCACTAGCTTCAGAAAACCCGCTACAGTTTATAGGAAGCTCCAATGCAGGAATCCCTTGCAGGACCGCCATCACAGCAAAATCCTCCCGAGGGCCTCCCCAGGAATCCCTTGCAGGACCGCCATCACAGCAAAATCCTCCCGAGGGCCTTCCCAGGAATCCCTTGCAGGACCGCCATCACAGCAAAATCCTCCCGAGGGCCTCCCTACACTGACCACTCCCCTACTGCCCTTGCCCCTTTCGGGTAAGGTAGTCTTCCACTAGCTTTCCTAATAAATCGGCCAAGGGCGTCCCATTAAACCCTTGTGGTAGCACTGTTTTCCCGGGTGGTTCTCCATGTTCCAATTAACATAATGATCTTATCATGAACAGTGATAATAAACAGATAATAAAAGTGTGATCATGAATAATGTATCTTCATACCCAAACCACATAAAGCACTAGCAAGTACTACCCAAAAAGTTCAGTGGTAAACAAGGTATAAAGATAGACAAACTAGGGTAACCTATTGGGTCCCATCAAAATTAACCTATGCAGATCATTATGATTAATCAGAACATGGCTGGGTAAAAAGAAGTGATCAAGGGCACAACTTGCCTGGCACTTGAGATTCCAGGTACCAACTTGCTCTTCAGGTGACACGTGTCCTCACGCTAGTCGTAGCAATACAAACAAGTAGTGTATAGGCAAAATTAACATCACACCAAACATAAGAACAAACTGCGTAATAACGATCTACGCGATACTACGAGATCGTAGAAACAAGAACCACTAAATTCGGAGCTACGGATATTGAGTTATGAATTTCCGAAATCAATTAGCACCTAGAATAGATTAATTCAATTGAGCAATTTTAATTCAAGTTTCATGGTTAAACAAAGGTACTAAGTGATAAACGATATTAAAACAAAATTAATGCCACTGAAATGAATCAATTTGGAGTTAAAATGAATTAAATATGAATTAAACAAGTTTTAAGATTTATTTTTATACTACAAATCAATTTCTAATATTAATTATCTAGTTTCTCTGTTATCTGGACTGCGCGTCATTTACTAAGAAGCTCGAGGTTTAATTCGCAAAATCTACCAGACTCAACCCTGACCCGAGGTGGACGGCGGGTTGATTCTTATACTTCTCAGGGTCTCTTGTGTAAAACGCCTACGACGAAGGGGTATGGTTAATTCTGAGCCGCGAGATCAGATAGCGACGGTCCAGATTAGATCTGCCCCCAACGAACCGGTACGCGATCACATCCGTCCGATCGACGACCGACGACGCGGATTTAAAATACTCCAACCCGCCCAGAATCGCCCGATCGAGATCAAATGGCTCATAACCAAACTGGGCGAACCGGCATCCATATCTAATCGTGGCCACATGCCCATGATCCAACGGCTGGCCGGGTTTCTTCCTCCCACGACGACTCCGGGCGGTGCCACTGTGTGCCCACGGCGGCGCCGTTGACAGCAACTGGGCAACCCGACCGGCCAGCGATTCGGCCCCAAATCGAATCAAGGCTACCCGTTAAGAAGCCAACAACGAACGTGTGAGGGGGTTTCTTACCGGATTTTATGTTGCGAAGTCGTCCGCCCACGGTGGCGGCAATTCTTCGAACGCCGGCGACGAATTACGCCAGCAACGCATGCCAAACGCACCCGGGAAAACCACGTACGGAAGCGGTGAACACCGGCGATGCCCCAGGACCCGTCGTCGAGGCCAGAGCAACGAGGAGGACGCAGATCAATGGTGGCGGCAACCTCTCTGTTCCATCTCTCTCCCATGGATTCGCTCAGCAATATGGATCACGGCGGCTACTAACCCTCTTGGCGAGCACACGATGGCGGCGTCAATCGGGCACTGGACGAAGGTGAGGGCAAGTGGCTACGCGGCGGCTGTGAGGTCTTCCAACGGCGCGCGGCGTTGGGTTTCCTCCCGTGATTTCTCTCTCCTCTGTTCTTGTGACCACGGTGGACCTCGGCGTTCGTTCACAGGGTCGGGCGAGGGAGCAGGGCTCGGGATTTATAGCGCCGCGGATTCCGCAAGAGCTGGCGGGAGAACCGCGCCCTTCCAGGCCGAGTTCGTTCGATCCGCACGGATTCCGCGCCACCGGTACCGAGGTAGACAGAGATACGCGCGTTTCTGTTACGAACGACGCGGCGGAGAAGAAGGAGCTGACCATGCGGCCCCACGCGTAAGCGCCGCGAGCGGAACGCGAGAAGGATAAGAGTGGCGGCAGCAGCGGAGCTGGCGGGCGCTGATGGGCCTAGGGTTTAGGTTAGTTGGGCCAGGGAAATTTGGCCCGCACAGGTATGAGTCTCCTTTTCTGTTTTTTTTTTTTACTTTCTTATTTTTGGCTGAGTTCATAAAGTTCAAATTCAAATTTAAATTTAAACAAATTCTAAATGCACATTCAAAATTCCAATATGATGCAAAGTATATTTATTTATTATTCCTATTTCTCTAAATAAACATGCTTCAACACATAAAGAATGAATCATACAATTAAATAATTAAGTACCCTTCTTGTATTATTAAATAGAGTTAGTAATAACTTATTTCAAGATTTAAATGTTTATTACCATGAAATCTTCATGAGACAACACTTTCGTATAATTATTTAGAGAATAGTTTAAAGCATAAGATTTAATGTTTAATTATTTAAGTCCCTAGAGGTTCTTTTCATCGATTACCTTGCTTCAAAACACAAGAATTTAATATCTTGAGAAATCTTTCCAAATTTACCAGGAATATAATTTTAGGTTGTTACAAATTCTACCCCCCTTAATAGAAATCTCGTCCTCGAGATTTGTAAGGACAGGGATGTAAAAAGCTCTATTTATAATTTAGCCTTTAACTTCTAATTAGTTTAAGAATTAAGAAGTTTCATGTTATTTAGATAGTGGTTATGAAAGCATGGGTATGTATATCCACTTTATTATGTAGTATAATAAGATGTCTTTAAAGTATGGATGGGTTTGGGTACGAAAGAGTAAGGTAAGGAAAGACTCCATCAAGATTATGGATCTTGATTCCTTTCAAAATCTGGCTTGAATCTTATCTTTCCTTGATTTGACGAGGTTGATCACCTTTGATCTTTGGTCTTGACATCATCATCCGAGCTACCGACATATAGTTAGAATAGCTTGTAGATAAGAACATTTAGCTAATAGGTAGATGGCATAGGATGAGTGTGCTATAGCCAAACAGGGGTCTAGTTGCTTTGTTAGGTTGGCTAGGTACAAATCTTTAGGAATATGTAGGTTAGTTGGGCAGGTTAGAATATTTTGTTGTGAAATAAATAGTTTAGGCAACCTATCAAAATATATAGGTTAGGTTGTTTGTGTATTGATCGGATTGGCCTAAGCCACCAATTTAGGTTTAGGTGAATTAGGAGTATGGCCCTATTCCTTGTACCAGCATTAAGTAACTCACTCTAGATTAGATCATACTAGATTAGATAAAGTCTAGATTAGGTTGGTATGACTAGATTAAACAAGTTTAAGTTATAAAGATTTACTAGGGTAGGATAAATATCATTAGGATATGTTAGAATCTTTTGAGATAAGATGGATCTATTAAGATAAGAGAGGGTATTTTAAGATAAGATGGATCTATGAGTGTAGGATAGAGTCTTTTAAGATGAGATGGATATTGTTAGGCTAGATACTTTAATGAGGGATAATCTAGTTTGTCTAGTTATTTTGATGAGCATTTTTTTTCCTATATGTATATGCAGATGTAATTGTGGACATTACTCCACAACTCATCACACTCAATCAAAGATCCAAATCAAACAAGTATCATAAGAACAAGCATTCAAGCATATAGATACTTACAAAAATAGTTTTGATTTTGTCCCTAAGATGAGGTCTCCTATCCTAAAGTTCACTAGATTTCAAAGTGTGAAATCCACATTTGTCTTTAGAAAGGGAAAGGTGAGAATAATCAGAGTAAAGCAGAAATAGATGAGAAAAGATTAAGAAAAGTTTAGAAAAGAATCAGAGTAGCAAAGGTAAGTAAGTAAGGGGTGTCCAGTTCTATCTAGGTTCCGTCCTACAGTCAACATTCCTCTGATACCACTTCTGTAACACCCGGATTTTAGGGGTCCAAAACCCGGGCGCTAACATAAACACCAGGTATGCTGGGACCAAGTCTCACACATATGATGTAAAGTGGCACAGGATCGAATGTCACATCTTTATATATAACAGGAGTTCTATACAAAATAAATAATTACATTATAAGGAGACAACGGTCCAGCAACCCAAAGTTGACTGGGAGACGACGGCCTAGACCACTCACGAACTCATCACAGCATCCTCCACGCGCCTCATCCTGTGGTACCTGCTCCTGACCTGTGGGGGGGGTGTGAGACAGCAAGAGTGAGCTCACATACGTTCATCGCTCAGCAAGTTGTGGGGAATAATGTGTATGAACTCGCCAAAGGTGGGAGCTCATGTGAAGTGTAAGGCTTACCAAAGAGGATGGCTGAAGCTGAGCATTGCTTTTAAAGTTGGTCAAATTTTTATTAGCCATTACTAAGTATAAGTAAATACCAACCCAATTAAATAGTAGAACAGAAGTAACAACATCACCTGCGATGCAATGCATATGACAAATTGAATTTAAGTTCCATAGATTAATCATGTGAGTGTCCGAGCCGCTCATGACCGTGAGCACGGCTAGTATACCAGTTTTACACTCTGCAGAGGTTGCGCATCTTTACCCACAAGTCATGTTACCCATCTGCCAAGGGATCGCGACTTCCCATACACCTCTACCGAGGAGGCGAGGCAGGGTAACACTACGAGGCCTTTACAAAGTTCCACTAGCTTCAGAAAACCCGCTACAGTTTATAGGAAGCTCCAATGCAGGAATCCCTTGCAGGACCGCCATCACAGCAAAATCCTCCCGAGGGCCTCCCCAGGAATCCCTTGCAGGACCGCCATCACAGCAAAATCCTCCCGAGGGCCTTCCCAGGAATCCCTTGCAGGACCGCCATCACAGCAAAATCCTCCCGAGGGCCTCCCTACACTGACCACTCCCCTACTGCCCTTGCCCCTTTCGGGTAAGGTAGTCTTCCACTAGCTTTCCTAATAAATCGGCCAAGGGCGTCCCATTAAACCCTTGTGGTAGCACTGTTTTCCCGGGTGGTTCTCCATGTTCCAATTAACATAATGATCTTATCATGAACAGTGATAATAAACAGATAATAAAAGTGTGATCATGAATAATGTATCTTCATACCCAAACCACATAAAGCACTAGCAAGTACTACCCAAAAAGTTCAGTGGTAAACAAGGTATAAAGATAGACAAACTAGGGTAACCTATTGGGTCCCATCAAAATTAACCTATGCAGATCATTATGATTAATCAGAACATGGCTGGGTAAAAAGAAGTGATCAAGGGCACAACTTGCCTGGCACTTGAGATTCCAGGTACCAACTTGCTCTTCAGGTGACACGTGTCCTCACGCTAGTCGTAGCAATACAAACAAGTAGTGTATAGGCAAAATTAACATCACACCAAACATAAGAACAAACTGCGTAATAACGATCTACGCGATACTACGAGATCGTAGAAACAAGAACCACTAAATTCGGAGCTACGGATATTGAGTTATGAATTTCCGAAATCAATTAGCACCTAGAATAGATTAATTCAATTGAGCAATTTTAATTCAAGTTTCATGGTTAAACAAAGGTACTAAGTGATAAACGATATTAAAACAAAATTAATGCCACTGAAATGAATCAATTTGGAGTTAAAATGAATTAAATATGAATTAAACAAGTTTTAAGATTTATTTTTATACTACAAATCAATTTCTAATATTAATTATCTAGTTTCTCTGTTATCTGGACTGCGCGTCATTTACTAAGAAGCTCGAGGTTTAATTCGCAAAATCTACCAGACTCAACCCTGACCCGAGGTGGACGGCGGGTTGATTCTTATACTTCTCAGGGTCTCTTGTGTAAAACGCCTACGACGAAGGGGTATGGTTAATTCTGAGCCGCGAGATCAGATAGCGACGGTCCAGATTAGATCTGCCCCCAACGAACCGGTACGCGATCACATCCGTCCGATCGACGACCGACGACGCGGATTTAAAATACTCCAACCCGCCCAGAATCGCCCGATCGAGATCAAATGGCTCATAACCAAACTGGGCGAACCGGCATCCATATCTAATCGTGGCCACATGCCCATGATCCAACGGCTGGCCGGGTTTCTTCCTCCCACGACGACTCCGGGCGGTGCCACTGTGTGCCCACGGCGGCGCCGTTGACAGCAACTGGGCAACCCGACCGGCCAGCGATTCGGCCCCAAATCGAATCAAGGCTACCCGTTAAGAAGCCAACAACGAACGTGTGAGGGGGTTTCTTACCGGATTTTATGTTGCGAAGTCGTCCGCCCACGGTGGCGGCAATTCTTCGAACGCCGGCGACGAATTACGCCAGCAACGCATGCCAAACGCACCCGGGAAAACCACGTACGGAAGCGGTGAACACCGGCGATGCCCCAGGACCCGTCGTCGAGGCCAGAGCAACGAGGAGGACGCAGATCAATGGTGGCGGCAACCTCTCTGTTCCATCTCTCTCCCATGGATTCGCTCAGCAATATGGATCACGGCGGCTACTAACCCTCTTGGCGAGCACACGATGGCGGCGTCAATCGGGCACTGGACGAAGGTGAGGGCAAGTGGCTACGCGGCGGCTGTGAGGTCTTCCAACGGCGCGCGGCGTTGGGTTTCCTCCCGTGATTTCTCTCTCCTCTGTTCTTGTGACCACGGTGGACCTCGGCGTTCGTTCACAGGGTCGGGCGAGGGAGCAGGGCTCGGGATTTATAGCGCCGCGGATTCCGCAAGAGCTGGCGGGAGAACCGCGCCCTTCCAGGCCGAGTTCGTTCGATCCGCACGGATTCCGCGCCACCGGTACCGAGGTAGACAGAGATACGCGCGTTTCTGTTACGAACGACGCGGCGGAGAAGAAGGAGCTGACCATGCGGCCCCACGCGTAAGCGCCGCGAGCGGAACGCGAGAAGGATAAGAGTGGCGGCAGCAGCGGAGCTGGCGGGCGCTGATGGGCCTAGGGTTTAGGTTAGTTGGGCCAGGGAAATTTGGCCCGCACAGGTATGAGTCTCCTTTTCTGTTTTTTTTTTTTACTTTCTTATTTTTGGCTGAGTTCATAAAGTTCAAATTCAAATTTAAATTTAAACAAATTCTAAATGCACATTCAAAATTCCAATATGATGCAAAGTATATTTATTTATTATTCCTATTTCTCTAAATAAACATGCTTCAACACATAAAGAATGAATCATACAATTAAATAATTAAGTACCCTTCTTGTATTATTAAATAGAGTTAGTAATAACTTATTTCAAGATTTAAATGTTTATTACCATGAAATCTTCATGAGACAACACTTTCGTATAATTATTTAGAGAATAGTTTAAAGCATAAGATTTAATGTTTAATTATTTAAGTCCCTAGAGGTTCTTTTCATCGATTACCTTGCTTCAAAACACAAGAATTTAATATCTTGAGAAATCTTTCCAAATTTACCAGGAATATAATTTTAGGTTGTTACAATTTTGGTGATTAAGTGTCCAACACATATTAAGTGGGTTATTATATGCCAAATGATGAATGAAGTGCAAATCAACAAGAAGGTATGTTTCTAGACTTAGTACATTTGTTTTGGGTACTAATGAAGTTACCTAAGTGCTAGAAACAGGAAAAGAAAAAGATTGGAAGAGAGTGCCTGTGTGCAGCCAAGACTCAGCACAGTCTGGCACAACGGACTGTCCGGTGGTGCACCGGACAGTGTCCGGTGCGCTAGGCTGGTCTCCGGCAAACTGGTCACTCTCGAGAAACTTTGGTGGCGTACGGCTATAATTCACCGGACTATCTGGTGGTGCACCGGACTGTCCGGTGAGCCAACGGCCGCCAGCGCAACAGTCGGTCGCCAAATCCGCGGGCGACGCGTGGCCTGCTCCAACGGTCGATAGGGGGCACCGGACAGTGTCCGGTGCGCCAACCAGCCCAAAGTTGCAACGATCGGTTGCGCCAGGAATGGAAGGAAATCGCGCACCAGACATGAACAGTGGTTGTCCGGTGGCACACCGGACTGTCCGGTGCGCCACCCGACAGAAGGTAAGATTAGCCATCCAAGAATGTCTCCAACGGCTCCTAGCTGCCTTAGGGCTATAAAAGGGACCCCTAGGCGCATGGAAGAGTTACCCAAGCATACTTTGAGCATTCTAAGTCCCACACTCCGTCTCCGCGCACTTGATTGACTTTGTTAGTGATTTGAGCTCTGTTCTAGTAGTGAACTCGTTGTGCTTCATTCGAGCTCAAGTCTTGGCTTGTGTGTGTGCGTATTGCCGCAGATTTGTGTGTGTTGCTTCCCACCCTTACTCTTGTGCTTTCACCGTGATCTTTATTGTAAGGGCGAGAGACTCCAACTTGTGGAGATTCCTCGCGAACGGGAAAAGTGATAAGTAAAGAAAAGCCGTGGTATTCAAGTTGATCATTGGATCACTTGAAAGGGGTTGAGTGCAACCCTCGTCCATTGGGACGCCACAACGTGGAGGTAGGCAAGTGTTATACTTGCCGAACCACAGGATAAACCCGCGTGTCTTTTGTGATTGTTTTTCCTTGATACTTGTATTCGCAAAAGCTCTCTACTTAGTCATACTAACGCTTAACCAAGTTTCGTGGCTATTAGTTGTTGAATTTTACAGGATCACCTATTCACCCCCCTCTAGGTGCTCTCAATTGGTATCGGAGTCGTTCTCTTCACAAAAGGGACTAATCGCCCAAAGAGATGGATTCTAAGGGAAAGGGGATGGTGGTCAACGACAAGGAGAAGGAGTCCTTCCTCAACAAGCCAAGGGACGACAAGCCCACTGACTCTAGCTCGAGTCATAAGAAGAAGGACGGGAAGAAGAAGAGGCGCATCAAGAAGATCGTCTACTACGACAGCGACGAGTCTTTTTCTTCCCCAAGAGACAACGACTACGACGAGAAAAAGAAACCGGTTAACTCAAAATTTTCATTTGATTATTCTTGTATTCCTTATAATTCCAATGCTCATTTGCTTTCCATTCCTCTTGGTAAACCTCCACACTTTGATGGAGAGGACTATGCTTTTTGGAGTCACAAAATGCGTAGTCACTTATTTTCTCTCCATCCTAGTATATGGGAAATAGTAGAAAATGGAATGCAATTCGACAGTACCGAAAACCCCGTGTTTATCAATGAGCAAATCCATAAGAATGCACAAGCTACCACTGTTGTGCTAGCATCCTTGTGCAGGGACGAGTACAACAAGGTGAGCGGCTTGGACAACGCCAAGCAAATATGGGACACCCTCAAGATATCGCATGAGGGGAACGACGCCACCATGATCACCAAAATGGAGTTGGTGGAAGGTGAGCTAGGAAGGTTTGCCATGATCAGGGGAGAGGAGCCAACGCAAACGTACAACAGGCTCAAGACCCAGGTCAACAAGATCAGGAGCTATGGAAGCACGAGATAGACGGACCACGATGTCGTCCGACTTATGCTCAGGTCCTTCACTGTTATTGATCCTCATCTTGTGAACCTCATTCGTGAAAATCCCAGGTACACAAAGATGACTACCGAGGAGATTCTTGGGAAGTTTGTGAGCGGGAGGATGATGGTAAAGGAAGCGTGATACGTGGATGATGCTCTCAATGGCCCTCTACTCGTCTACGAGCCTCAACCCGTTGCTCTCAAAGCAACAAGCAGCAGGGAGGCGCTACCTAGCAAGGTGGCACAAGTTGAGGCGGCCAGGCTAAACGAGGATGAGATGGCCCTAATCATAAAGCGCTTCAAGACCGCATTGAAAGGACGCAAGGAGTACCCTAACAAGAACAAAGCAAAGAGAAAGCGCTCCTGCTTCAAGTGTGGTAAGACTGGTCATTTTATAGCAAATTGTCCCGATAACTCTAGTGACCAGGAACAAGGAAAGGGCGGGAAGAAAGAGAAGAAAAAGAGCTATAGGAAGGCAAAGGGCGAGGCACACATTGGAAAGGAATGGGACTCGGACTGCTCATCTTCCGATTTCGACGACGAAGGACTCGCTGCCTCAGCCTTCAACAAGTCCAATCTCTTCCCCAACGAACGCCACACCTGCCTCATGGCAAAGGAGAAAAAGGTAAACGTTCGTGAAACCCCTAAGTATACTACTTCAAGCGATGATGAATCTAGTGATGATGAAGTAGACTATACTGAATTATTTAAGGGTTTAGATAGATCAAAAGTAGATAAAATTAATGAGTTAATTGATGCTTTAAACAAAAAGGATAGACTTTTAGAAAAGCAAGAGGATATATTGTATGAAGAGCATGATAAACTTGTTAGTGCACAAAAGTCTCTTGTTTTAGAAACTAAAAGAAATGAATTGTTATCCTCTGAATTATCCGTGTGCCATGAATCAATCTCTTGTTTAAAGATTTTGAATGATGATTTAAATAATAAGCTAGAAGTAGCTAATAAATCTAGTTCATGTGTAGAACATGTTGTAATTTGTAATAGATGTAAGGACTTTGATTTTAATGCTTGTAATGAACATCTCATTGCTATTATAAAATTGAATGATGAAGTGGCAAGTCTTAATGCTAAACTTAAGACTTGCAAAAGTGACTTTGATAAGTTAAAATTTGCTAGGGATGCCTACACGGTTGGTAGACACCCCTCAATTAAGGATGGGCTTGGCTTTCGGAAGGAAGCCAAGAACTTAACAAGCCAAAGGGCTCCCACTCTCAACAAGGAGAAAGGGAAGGCCCCTATGGCTAGTAGCATTCAAAGGAATCATGCGTTCATTTATGATAGAAAATTTTCTAGGAATGCTCATTATAACAGGAGTTATGATGATTATGATTCACATGCTATGATTGCTTCAAGTTATACTTTTGTGCATGGTAGAAGTAGGCCTAGGAAGGGAAATGTTATTCATCATGTGCCTAGGAAAATGCATAATGAATCTGCTACTGTTTTTTATGCCTGCAACACTGATTTTGTAGTTTCATGTAAAAATAAGAAAGTGGTTGCTAGGAAGTTGGGGGCCAAATGTAAGCGAGACAAGACATGCATTTGGGTCCCAAAGGATATTGTGACTAACCTTGTAGGACCCAACAAGAGTTGGGTACCTAAAACCCAAGCGTAAATTGTCTTGCAGGTTTATGCATCCGAGGGCTCAAGCTGGATTATCGACAGTGGATGCACAAACCACATGACGGGGGAGAAGAAGATGTTCACCTCCTACGTCAAGAACAAGGATTCCTAGGATACGATTATCTTTGGAGATGGGAACCAAGGCAAGGTCAAAGGCTTGGGCAAGATAGCCATCACAAATGAGCACTCTATCTCTAATGTATTTTTAGTAGAGTCGCTAGGCTATAATCTCCTGTCTGTTAGTCAATTATGCCACATGGGATACAATTGTTTGTTTACAAATGTTGATGTATCTGTCATTAGAAGGAGTGATGGTTCATTAGCGTTTAAGGGTGTACTAGATGGCAAACTCTACTTAGTTGATTTTTCGAAAGAGGAGGCCGATCTAGATGCATGCTTAATCGCTAAGACTAGTATGGGCTGGCTGTAGCATCGTCGTCTAGCACATGTTGGGATGAAGAACCTTCACAAACTTCTAAACGGAGATCATGTGTTAGGACTAACCAATGTATGCTTCGAAAAAGATAGACCTTGTGCAGCGTGTCAGGCAGGAAAACAAGTGGGAAGCACTCATCACAACAAAAATGTGATGACGACATCAAGACCAGTGGAGCTACTACATATGGACCTCTTCGGACCCGTCGCCTACCTTAGCATCGGGGGAAGTAAGTATGGTCTTGTTGTTGTTGATGATTTTTCCCGCTTCACTTGGGTATTCTTTTTACAGGATAAATCAGAAACCCAAGGGACCCTCAAGCGCTTTATAAGGCAAGCTCAAAACGAATTTGAGCTCAAAGTGAAAAAGATTAGAAGCGACAACGGGTCCGAGTTCAAGAATTTTCAAGTGGAGGAGTACCTTGAGGAGAAAGGAATCAAGCACGAGTTCTCCGCTCCCTACACACCATAGCAAAACGGTGTGGTAGAGAGGAAGAACAGGACGCTGCTTGGAGAATTCAAGACGCCCGAGCGGTTTTGGTCGGAAGCTGTGAACACAGCTTGCCACGCCATAAACTGGCTCTACCTTCATCGCCTCCTCAAGAAGACCTTGTATGAACTTCTGACTGGTAACAAACCCAATGTCTCATACTTTCGTGTATTTGGGAGTAAATGTTACATTCTAGTGAAGAAAGGTAGAAACTCTAAATTTGCTCCCGAAGTTGTAGAAGGGTTTTTGCTAGGTTATGACTCAAATACAAAGGCGTATAGAGTCTTCAACAAATCATCGGGTTTGGTTGAAGTCTCTAGCGACGTTGTATTTGATGAAACTAATGGCTCTCCAAGAGAGCAAGTTGATCTTGATGATGTATATGAAGATGACGTTCCAACGGACGCAACTCGCACCATGACGATTGGAGACGTGCGACCACAGGAACAACAAGAGCAAGATCAACCTTCTTCTTCAACAATGGTGCACCCCCCAACTCAAGATGATGAACAGGTTCTTCAAGAGGAGGCGTGTGATCAATGGGGAGCACAAGAAGATCAAGTTATGGAGGAAGAAGCACCACGGGCCCCTCCAACTCAAGTCCGAGCAACGATTCAAAGGAATCATCCCGTCGACCAGATTCTAGGGGATATAAGCAAGGGAGTAACTACTCGCTCAAGACTACCTAACTTTTGTGAGCATTACTCGTTTGTCTCTTCTATTGAGCCTTTTAGGGTAGAAGAGGCCTTGCAAGATCCGGACTGGGTGTTGGCCATGCAGGAAGAGCTCAACAACTTCAAGAGGAATGAAGTTTGGAGCCTAGTGCCACGTCCCAAGTAAAACGTTGTGGGAACCAAGTGGGTGTTCCGCAACAAGCAAGACGAGCACGGGGTGGTAACAAGGAACAAGGCTCGACTTGTGGCAAAAGGTTATGCCCAAGTCGCAGGTTTGGATTTTGAGGAGACTTTTGCTCCTGTGGCTAGGCTAGAGTCTATTCGCATTTTGTTAGCCTATGCCGCTCACCACTCTTTCAGGTTGTTCCAAATGGATGTGAAGAGCGCTTTCCTCAACGGGCCAATCAAGGAGGAGGTGTATGTGGAGCAACCCCCTGGCTTTGAGGATGAACGGTACCCCGACCATGTGTGTAAGCTCTCTAAGGCGCTCTATGGACGTAAGCAAGCCCCAAGAGCATGGTATGAATGCCTTAGAAATTTTCTAATTGCTAATGCTTTCAAGGTTGGGAAAGCCGATCCAACTCTTTTCACTAAGACTTGTGATGGTGACCTATTTGTGTGCTAAATTTATGTTGATGACATAATATTTGGTTCTACTAACCAAAAGTCTTGTGAGCAGTTTAGCAGGGTGATGACACAGAAATTTGAGATGTCGATGATGGGCGAGTTGAACTACTTCCTTGGGTTCCAAGTGAAGCAACTAAAGGACGACACCTTCATCTCCCAAACGAAGTACACTCAAGATCTTCTCAAGCGGTTTGGGATGAAGGACGCCAAGCTCGTGAAGACACCAATGGGAACCGATGGACATATCGACCTTAACAAAGGAGGTAAGTCCGTTGATTAAAAGGCATACCGGTCTATGATAGGATCCTTGCTTTATTTATGTGCTAGTAGACCGGATATTATGCTTAGTGTATGCATGTGTGCTAGTTTTCAATCCGATCAAAGGGAGTGTCAACTTGTGGCCGTTAAGCGAATTCTTAGATATTTAGTTGCTACGCCTTGCTTCGGGATCTGGTATCCAAAGGGGTCTACCTTTGACTTGATTGGATATTCAGACTTCGATTATGCTGGATGCAAGGTTGATAGGAAGAGTACATCAGGGACGTACCAATTCCTAGGAAGGTCCCTGGTGTCTTGGAGTTCTAAGAAACAAACCTCCGTTGCCGTATCCACCGCTGAGGCCGAGTACGTTGACGCAGGACAGTGTTGCGCGCAACTACTTTGGATGAGGCCAACCCTCCGGGACTTTGGCTACAATTTGAGCAAAGTCCCACTCCTATGTGACAATGAGAGTGCAATTCGCATGGTAGATAATCCCGTTGAACACAGCCGCACTAAGCACATAGACATCCGGCATCACTTCCTGAGAGACCACCAGCAAAAGGGAGATATCGAAGTGTTCTATATTAGCACCGAGAACCAGCTAGCCGATATCTTTACCAAGCCTTTAGATGAGAAAACCTTTTGCAGGCTGCGTAGTGAGCTAAATGTCTTAGATTCGCGTAACTTGGATTGATTTATAGCATACATGTGTTTTATGCCATTGATCAAGTTACTTAATGCATTTATGAGATTTATTGGTTATTTATGGTGCTCAAGTTGTGCAAGGGATCCCCGGACCTTACAAGTCCATGTGTGAATGATGCACATATTTAGGGGGAGAAGTGCTACAACTTGACTCTTTGAGACTAACATTTGTGTTGAGTTTACTTAATGTAGCCTCAAAGGTGAATTGAAAGGGAAGTGTGAACTTGTACCATGCAAAGACTTCCACTGCACTCCGGTATTAACTCCAAGTTCATATCTACGCTCTTATTGCCTTTTTGCTCCTAATTGACAATTTTGGTAAGGCAATGGGGTTCAGGGGCCAAGAATGATCCTGTTTTGGTGCTTAATGCCAAAGGGGGAGAAATTAAGGCCAAAGCAAATGGATCAGCTACCACTTAAGAATTTTGAAAATAGTAGAGTTAGAACTTTTGATTTGTCAAAATACTCTTATTTTGGTCTCTTCTGGGGAGAATGTTTGATTATGGGAAAAAGGGGGAGTTTTTGGCTCTTAATCATTTTTACTCTTGGATTATCTTTCTTTATGCCCAAACAAGTGTGTTTGACTTAGAGATAGGAAAATGATTTTGATTTGCAAAAACAAACCAAGTGGTGGCAAAGAACGATCCAAATATGCCAAATCTTGTCAAAGACTATTTTTGTTCTCAATTGCATTGATGTTGCACTTCTATTTGTTGCTTTTTGATGTGTTGGCATAAATCACTAAAAAGGGGGAGATTGAAAGGGAAATGTGCCCTTGGGCCATTTCTAGTATACTTTGGTGATTAAGTGTCCAACACATATTAATTGGGTTATTATATGCCAAATGATGAATGAAGTGCAAATCAACAAGAAGGTATGTTTCTAGACTTAGTACATTTGTTTTGGGTACTAATGAAGTTACCTAAGTGCTAGAAACAGGAAAAGAAAAAGATTGGAAGAGAGTGCCTGTGTGCAGCCAAGACTCAGCACAGTCTGGCACAACGGACTGTCCGGTGGTGCACCGGACAGTGTCCGGTGGTGCACCGGGCAGTGTCCGGTGCGCCAGGCTGGTCTCCGGCGAACTGGCCACTCTTGGGAAACTTTAGCGGCGTATGGCTATAATTCACCGGACTGTCCGGTGGTGCACCGGACTGTCCGGTGAGCCAACGGCCGCCAACGCAACGGTCGGCCGCCAAATCCGCGGGCGACGCGTGGCCCGCTCCAACGGTCGATAGGGGGCACCGGACTGTCCGGTGTGCAACGGACAGTGTCTGGTGCGCCAACCAGCCCGAAGTTGCAACGGTCGGCTGCGCCAGGAATGGAAGGAAATCGCGCATCGGACATGAACAGTGGTTGTTCGGTGGCACACCGGACTGTCCGGTGTGCCACCCGATAGAAGGCAAGATTGGCCTTCCAAGAATGCCTCCAACGGCTCCTAGCTGCCTTGGGGCTATAAAAGGGACCCCTAGGCGCATGGAGGAGTTACCCCAAGCATACTTTGAGCATTCTAAGTCCCACACTTCGTCTCCGCGCACTTGATTGACTTTGTTAGTGATTTGAGCTCTGTTCTAGTAGTGAACTCGTTGTGCTTCATTCGAGCTCAAGTCTTGGCTTGTGTGTGTGCGTATTGCTGCGGATTTGTGTGTGTTACTTCCCACCCTTACTCTTGTGCTTTCACCGTGATCTTTATTGTAAGGGCGAGAGACTCCAACTTGTGGAGATTCCTCACGAACGGGAAAAGTGATAAGCAAAGAAAAGTCGTGGTATTCAAGTTGATCATTGGATCACTTGAAAGGGGTTGAGTGCAACCCTCGTCCATTGGGACACCACAACATGGAGGTAGGCAAGTGTTATACTTGCCGAACCACGGGATAAACCCGCGTGTCTTTTGTGATTGTTTTTCCTTGATACTTGTGTTCGCAAAAGCTCGCTACTTAGCCATACTAACACTTAACCAAGTTTTGTGGCTATTAGTTGTTGAATTTTTACAGGATCACCTATTCACCCCCCCTCTAGGTGCTCTCAGAGGTCCCCTCCTGGGTGTACCGCGTCGCGCTCTTCTTCATGGTGTGCGTCCTCTTCCGGATGTATCCATCAACTCGCCCACCAAGTGCTCGACAGAACACCTGGCCAACATCTCGCCCACAAGTGAGGACCGCGCACTGCAGCGGAGGCTCCTCGAGTTTCTCGCCGTGCGACCTGAGTGGCGGAGGACCGCTGGATATGAAGACCGGTCGACATTGCACTATTTCCATGGCGCCCTCTACAGAAAGGATGGAATTGAGCAAGCAGCGCAAGCCGATGCCGCCAGCTTCTTCGCCATGTCCACGCTTTCACGCGCTGATCTCAAGCAGGTATGGGCGATCGCGGATGCTAAGCAGCAAGGGTACCTCGGATCCGCTGAGTTCGTCACAGCAATGCAGCTCATGTCTCTGGCCCAAGCAGGGAACGAGATCACACAAGACATTCTGAAATGTGAAGACCTGAGCACCTTGTATCCTCCTGTGATGGAAGGTGTTGATGAGCTACTGGGTAGCTCCAAGGCGGTTGTGAAGAGAGTTCACCCAGATGACAATGGCACCACTTAGGCCCAAGCACCTTCCATATATCACTGGTTTGGTTCAAAATCAGCACAGAAGGTGCAGATGCCTCTGAATGTTGTTACCTCTGTAATTGATGGCTTCAAAGATTCTATGTTGAAAAACTGAAGCCTTTGGAAGTCGCCTACAGATATAATGATTTTGCTCACCCATTATTGACAAACAGTGATTTTGAAGCAAAGCCAATGGTTATGCTCTTGGGTCAGTATTCAACAGGAAAAACAACATTCATTAAGCATCTGTTAAAGACAAGCTACCCAGGAGCTCACGTTGGACCAGAACCAACAACTGATAGATTCATAGTTGTCATGTCAGGATCTGATGGAAGGGGCATTCCTGGCAATACTATTGTTGTTCTATTGCGCTATGCAAATGATGTTCATGAGGCTCCTGATGTGTTGGTGGGAATGACTAATCAGTGTTTAGTAATATTACGACTATTATCTGCTACTGAGGTTGACACAGGACCTTGGCCGCCCCCTCTTGAGAACAAGTACACATGGCCCAATGACACCATGACGCCATATTGCAGTTTAGATCTATCATTCGGTTATGGTTAGGAAGATGTGAAGCAATGTAATACCCAATTTGTAGATATAATATAAAAGGAGAAAAGTTATTTTCCTTTATCTATATGTGTGTGTTGTATCTACTTACTATCACAAGTGAACACCTAATTTAAAAACAAAGGATTAATAAAAGCCATTAAATTGTGCATCATGCTGGAATTTAATTGTTTGTGCATTTAATAATAAATAAAATATTAATAAGGTTACATTAATGATGTGAATTGAAGATTAAAACCTAATTCAAATCTTAGAATTTGGGAATAAAAATGTAAAGAAAGAAATATTATTCAATATAAAATAATATTAAAATTGAATAACTTCACCACATGATGGTGTGACTAAATTGCATAGTTAACATGAACTTGAATTTGCACTTAAGTGGAATTCAAAATTTAAATTCAAATGAATTAGGAATAAAGAAGAAATCAGGAAAAAAAACAAAAAAGAAATAAACCCTGCGGTTGGGCCCAAACCCACTCTCCTCGGCCCAATTACCGTATGCCGCCACCAGCCCACCTGCGTGCGCTTACCTACTCTGCGCTGTGGGTCCCGTTGGCCAGGACTATCTCTATTCCCGTCGTTAACTCTGGACCGAAGCTTGCGGCAACGAAACTCCATGGATTTCGCGTACCTCGCACCAACCTGGGGACTCCTCCCTATAGATCGGGTCCCGATGCTCCACCTCCGTCCGCGCCAACTGGAAGCCGCCGCGGATACCTCGGGGAGCAGAGATCCTCGCCGGAGAGGGAGAATCAGGTGGAGAGGGAGAGTGGATCCGCCATGACCCCGGCACCGCGCGTCCTCTGGTGCACAGTCGCCTCTGTTGCCGCCACCGCGGGGCTCTACTGGCGGCCATCATTGTCCTCCGCGCCCGCCATCGTTTGGCTGCTACTGGGGGTCGTGGATGCGTCCATGTGCGATTACGAGGAGGGCATGCGCGCCTGCTTCGATGCCGTGGTGGCCGCCGCGAACTCGGAGTGCCTGTGCTGCTGCTTGGGCCTCGGTTTGGGAGCATCAGGGGCCGCCGCGGTGCGAAGCTTTTGGTGGGCGGTCTTGGGGAACCGCAGGTGATACCCACGCGTTGTTGGGGTGGTTCTCGGCGAAGTGTTTTCCCCAGTGGCGCGTCAATTGCTCACCGGAGATGGGCGTGTGGACAGATCCGCACCACGCCGTGGCCAAAGTCCTCCGCGCCATTAATCCGGGGTAAGGAAGCTCTCACCATGTTCACCCTCTTCCCCTCTATGTGAACCAGACGTCGGTAGAATAGGGGGCACACTGGGTGGGGAACAAGTGTAGCTCCGGCGGCACTGTCGCCGTGCGGAGACCGCGGCTCGCCATAACTCGCCTGGGATAGAAGAAACGCCCTGCGTCGTTGGATCCCGGATGCACGTGTGAGATTAAAACCAGGAATACCCCTTCGACCTATTAAATCCTAGCCACGCATCTGGGGAATGAATGGTCTTGATTAGCCACTGAAACATACCGGTTTGGGGTGTATTCGTGTCCGTTGATCATAGATGCAATGGTCCCGAGCGCCCCATGTCACAAGGTCGTGGTCAGTTTTGTAAAGAGCCCCTGGAATATCTGTTAATAAACCCGCGGTCCAGGGTAGGCGCAGTCTGAGTCTTGAGATTATTGCACCGAGACCCCTGCATTTCTCTGTTTTTATGCGCTCAGTCCAGAAGTCAGTAAAAAGGGATAAATGATTAAGGAAAATGATTTTTAGTATGAAATTAATTACAGAAACTTGTAAAATTCCTAGAAAATTCATTTGAAGTCCAAATTGACCCATTCCAGTTTCTAAAATTTTGTAATTTCATTCTGTATCCTTTAGAGTCTCTGTTTTGTCATGACAACAGTAATAAAAATAATTTCTCATTTAATCCTATTCCAAGCATATAAAACATTTGAAAATTCATAACTTAAAATCTATAACTCCAAAATTTATGGTTCCTGTTCCTAGGATTTCATTTTAATGTGTAGATTATTACTGTGTATTTTGTTTACATGTTTGGTGTGATGTTAATTTTCTTTATATATTGTGCTTGTTTGTATTGTGGCGAGTAGACGAACCTGTGACTGAGGATTCTGGTGACCAACAGATAGAAGTAGCTGAGCAGGAGCTCATTGAAGGCAAGTTGTGCCCTTGACCACTTTTTACCCAATAATGTTCTTTAATACCATTTATTCATGCATAGGTTAATTTTGATGGGACCCGATAGGTCACCCTAGATTGTTTATCTCATTACGTTGTTTACCCCTGAATCACTTGGGTAGTTTTGCTATTGCTTTACATGGTTTTGGGATAATCATTTATTATATCTATGTTCCAATCTTTTGTTATTCCATTTATGTTCATGTCAAGATCATTAATGTTAATTGGAACATAGAGTTTAACTTGAGAAACACGTGCCACCACAAGGGTTTAATGGGACACCCTTAGCTGACTAATTAGGAAAGCTAGTGTAAGACTACCTTACCCGAAAGGGGCAAGGGCAGTAGGGGAGTGGTCAGTGTAGGGAGGTCCTTGGTTGATTTTGCTGCGATGGCGGTCAGGCAAGAACCCTGCATTGGAGCTTCCTATAAACTATAGCGGGTTTTCGGAAGCTATTGGAACTTTGTAAAGGCCTCGTAGTGTTGCCCTGCCGCGCTTCCTAGGTAGAGGTGTATGGGAGTCGCGACCCCTTGGCAGATGGGTAACATGACTTGTGGGTAAAGGGTACAACCTCTGCAGAGTGTAAAACTGCTATACTAGCCGAGCTCACGGTCATGAGTAGCTCAGGACTCTCTGATGATTAAATTATGGAACTTAAATTCAATTTTGTCATTTGCATATGCATGGGTTTATTATTAACTTTGTTTTATTATTTTATTAAGGTTTGGTATTTACTTACATCTAGTAATTGCTAATAAAAGTTTGACCAACATTAAAAGCAATGTTCAGCTTTAACCATTCTCTTTGATAAGCCTTACACTCCATGAGCTCCCTCCCACCTTTGGTGAGTTCATGTCACATTATTCCCCACAACTTGTTGAGCGATGATCATGTGTGAGCTCACCCTTGCTGTCTCACACCCCCCCACAGGAGAAGAACGGTGGTTCAGGAGGAGCCACAAGGCGAGGAGTATGATCTGATCTAGGTGGCGTTTCTCAGTTGACATTGGCGCCAACGATCCTTAGTTCGTTTTATATTTATTCTTTTATTTTGTAATAAGTCTTCCGCTATGTAATAAATACTCTGATTATTGTGACATTTATCTCTATACACTCTGTTATTATATATGTTGTCTTCTTGGCGCATGTATGAGATGCACCTAGCTTTGTTCCTTAAAGCCGGGTGTGACAAGCAAATACCACCATGGCCTCCACTAGGGGTGGAAACTCGGCTCGGCTCGGCTCGCTGCGGCTCGCTCATGTAACGAGCCGAGCTCGGCTCAGCTCGCCCATCTCACGAGCTCGAAAAAGCGGCTCGGCTCGGCTCGCTCCTGGCTCGCGAGCCGGCTCGCCGAGCCAACGAGCCTAGGCATAAAATTAAATCTGCTCTCTAAATTATAATATAAAATCTTAAAAATATTTTAATTAACATATTTTAAATTAGTAAAATAGATATATCACTAATATTATGTATAAAATAGATTATTTTTGTATAGTAATCTCAAATAACATAAATTAATTGTCTACTCGGTATTAATATTATATGCTAATTAAGATTTTATGTAACAAATTGTTGTTGGGTCGAGCCACGAGCCAGCTCGCGAGCTGCACCGAGCCGAGCCGAGCTGACTCGCTCTTTTCACGAGCCAGAAAAACAGGCTCGGCTCGGGCTCGCTCGGAGCGTCGAGCCGAGCCGAGCTGCTGCGAGCCCGAGCCAGCTCGTCGAGCTCGAGCTTTTTTTCCAGCCCTAGCCTCCACCTACACGTTCTCAGCAGACATTGGTTGAGATTGGTTTGTCATTGTTCAACTGTCTGTTGGATTCCCTCACAATAGATAGCCCTGTCATTGATGATGTTTATACTGCACTCAAAGAATCAGAGCTTCATTCTACAGATCTTTTGCCATATTGGAAGGTTGATTTCTTGTGCAAGATAATACCAGGACAGGTGCAAGCAGAGAACGCAGTTATGCTTATAATGCACACTGTTGAAGAGCTGATTATGAAGTGTAAAGAAATAGAAGTTGAAAATGAACAGATGGTGGGCGAGGATGATGTAAATGAAGGGGATCCTAGCATTCTACGCTTCCTACTTGCTAGCCGAGACAAGTCACCAGACCTGGAACGATTGCAGGAGCTTATGGAGACTCTAGTTCCTCTTATCCCGAAATCTGTGAAGGATCCAAGAAGTGTTGTATGCAAAACTGCACTAATGACTTGTGCAGACATCTTTAAGGCATATGGTTCACTCAATCGATCCATTGCTAGTACAACAACTGCTTCTGACGGCTTCACAAGATAAGTGTTTTTGTCTGTGAAGCTGCTACAACAGCTCTTATATCATTGACAAGCTGGATCTTTCCTTTACTACTGAAGCCAACAATGCTGCCTTACCTAAAGAACAAGAATCCAGGGATCCGGCCAAAAGCGTCAAGGTGAGTCTCAGTACTATTGCTCGTGAGCCAAGGCAATTTCTTTGTCATGATTTGGGATCCCGGTGGTGATGCGCACAACAGCTTGAGGGCAAGCTGCATCTCAAGGAGAGGGGAATGTTAGTACACTGCCATTTGAGGGTAAGCTGGAAGGAAGATGGGCCGGCGTCTACGCAAGCCAAATGTCCGAGTCATGGGTTCCGAATGGGCTATCTGATAGGCTTCGGCCTTGTAATAGGAGTATACCTTAAGTAGTGGACGAGGACAGTCGAAAAGGGGAGAGAAATGACCCGTCTTTTGTATTCTGCACTCTGAACCTTCGTTCATCTTCCTCCCCAAGTCTCTACTTCTCCACTTAGGCCTAGTTTGGGTACTTAGTGTTAGACAGTGTGTGTGTGAGAGTGTGTGGGCCGGCACCACTGTTGGGCTGCCGGCCCATTATGGTTAGGGTTAGGGTTGAGTCCCTATAAATATGTGTACCCCATCTCCTATCAATACATCAATTTACACTCTTCTACATGGTATCAGACTAGGTTAGGGTTTCTTCCTCCTCTCCTCACACTACAGCCGCCGCCTGCTATCGCTGCCCCCGGGAGGCCCAACCTTCCCTCCCGGGGGCGGCCTCCTTCCTCCCAGCCGCCACTGCTGTCTCGCTGGGCAGGCAGCCGCACCCCCACCCCGTCCGCCTTCAATCTCTAGGCGGCGGCGGCAAGGGCGCAAGCACCCTGCCCCTAGAGGCGTGGCTCGGCGGCGCAAGCACGTGCTCCCCCGCCCTCCTCGCTGGATCAGGCACTGGCGGCCCCTCACCTGGGCGCGGTGCAGGCGCGTCGAGCCGTCGCGTGGATCCGTGGATCCGACGACAGCGCGGCCTTCCCCAATGGGCGCGGTCTTCCCCATGGCGCGCCAGAGCAGCCCCTCTGTTCTCTCCCCTCACCTCCTCCCGCCGGCGAGCTCCTGCCCCCATGGACGCCGACCACCTCTCCTACGCGACCGCCGCCGCCGCACTAAGGGGATCCGGAGCCGCCGCCGACGGGGAGCGCTCCTTCTTCCACCGTCGGTCGCCGGAGCCGCCCACACCCTCCCTGGCTCGGTGCCCCCTGCTACGCGGCCCCTGCCGGCGACCCTCCCTGGCGTGGCGCCCCCCAAGCCGCCGCCGTCGGTCCGCTGCCCTCCCCTTTCCCTCATGTCGGCCAGGCCCTCCCCTTTCGGCCAGCCCCTCCCCTTCCCTGGCTGCAGGCCTGCCGTGGCTGCACGCATGCCGCCTCACTGCCGTGGGCGCGACCCTCCCCTTCCCCGGCCTCCCAAGCCGCCGCCACCGGATCCGCGCGTCCCTGTGTCTGCGTCGCTAGATTCGCGAGCCTGCCGGCACGCGCCGGTGTTCTCTCCCTAGTGACGATCACCTCGACCAGCAGCACCATGTAGCACCACCCTTCGAACTTCTCCCGTCGCCGGTGCTGCCAACACCCCTTGCCAGGTCCGGCGCAGGCCCCTGCCCGGCTGGACCCGCCCCGCCGCCCACCCCTTCATCGCCTTCGTTGGATCCGTCGCTGCCGCGGCCATCCCGGCTAGATCCACGTTGCTGCGACCTTTCCGGCTCGATCCGCCGTCCCTTTGGCTGGATCGCGTCTTCCCGTCCGGATCCGTCGCTGTCGTGGCCTTCCCGATCGGATCCGACATTCCCCTTCTTTTCTGCCGTGGGCGCGGACACCATGACCGGCGCAGACGCGTGCACTGCCGTCGACCTCCCTAGCGGGGCTCGTTGAGGCCCGGATGATCGAAGACGCAGAAAGGTCGGCCTGCCGGTGCCCTTTTGCTGTGTCGCCCTACCGATCGTTGACGCTCGAACGTCGACCCCTCCCGAACATCAGGCTTTTGCTGCGCGTCTTCCGACCGCGACCACCTCAACTTCGGCTACCTCGGCATCTAGGGGCTACCGTCTTCTTGGAGCATACAACGGTCTCTACTCTAGCCGCAACATTCGCACCATCACGACGCTGTGACTGCGGGGGGATTTCAACCCGTTGGCTCCTACCTTCGGCCTCTACTCCAGTCTCATCGTGTGTGGTGCCCCCGTTGCGACTGCGGGGGGAATGTTAGACAGTGTGTGTGTGAGAGTGTGTGGGCCGACACCACTGTTGGGCTGCCGGCCCATTAGGGTTAGGGTTAGGGTTAGGGTTGAGTCCCTATAAATATGTGTACCCCATCTCCTATCAATACATCAATTTACACTCTTCTACACTTAGTATTGAAGTGGTTTGGAGGGATTAGAAAGTGTATAAATCCCTAATAAGTTAAAAACTTCTGCAATACATCTCAATCCACTTGAACCCCTCTTATTACTAGAGTATCCAAACTAACCCTTATTATTCTTCTTCGTTCTACCCCTCCATTTTCTCCATTTCTGTAAGATCCATCAGCATACCGGTACTCTGAGTTGCTGACATCGTCGGCCATCCTCGTCGCCTGCTTCCGTCCCAAAGCCAGGTGCGCGACGTTTATCGTCGCTGTCGCGGTGCCTTCCTGGAGATGTCTTCGACTGCACGTTCATCCCTGGGAGCCCCCATGTCCTAGCTTGAGTGGCAGTGAGTTCAATTGAGTGCCAATCCGTGCCGATTTGGTCCTCCTCTGTATCTGACGATAAATTCATCAGCAAATGCTATCTGAAACAAGACAATGTGTTTCTACCTTGTAATATTGACTGCTTGTCGTAATGGTTCTTAGCACAATGCATCAGAATTGACTTGGAGCACCACTATGACTGAAGCTTGCTGGATACTTGTTTCTACAATTGTATCATCGAGCTAGCTGTGAGCCTGTGACTCTGCATCAGGGAACTGAGAAGGCGCAGAGTTCGAACTCGTTCAACAGAAGTTTCTTGTTAAAAAACACAAGTCGCTTCGATATTCTATAGCTATTATGTAGTGTAATGGTGTGTTTTAATTTGAGGAAAAGTGACAGTGAGGTTGCTGGGTTCGATTTCTGTCACCGTCATGTGATACATCTTTTTTTACAACGTGTAAAAAACTAGAATTTTTTGCCTCATCTTTTACTGCATATTCGACTAAATTTTTTATCTCAATCATCTAGGACTAAATCGTGACTACACCAAAATGTGGCATCTTCACATGAAGTAAGTTTGTAACAACGTGATGAACATATAGTACAATTTTGAACCAAAAAACTATGAAGTTATAGTTGAATGCTATGAAATTTAGCGAGAAGTGTGTCCATTTGCAAAGCACATCTCTACTACTTATTAAGTAAGCAATAGTAGTCTGCCATTGACTTGTTCTGCCTTTGACCTGTTCTGCCATGGCTCTGGTTCTGCCCCCACAGGTCGTACACGCAGGTGTCCAGCAAAAATTCTTATGCATGCGCGAGTTGAAACTGACCACCAGTTCAGCCACCATTTGAAACTAATCAGTTCAGCCACCGCGCCAAAGCTTATAAGCCGCTCCATGTCTCCTTTACTAGCCAATATGGTACTAAAGTTTTGCAAGACAATACAACAATACAGCAGTGCAGGCGTTTTGGGCTGCTTTTTTGGTGCGGCCCATACTCCAATTAGGTTTGGGCGGCCCATGGTCGCGCGCACAGCAGTCGTTTCTTCCTCCGTCCGCACGATGGAGCGCTCAACCGTCCGTTCCGGCCGCCCCTCGGTCAGCTCCACGACGGCACGACCTCAGCTCTCCAACCTGGGCCTCGGCTACTCCATCGCCATCGCGCTCGGCTTCCTCATCCTGTTTGCCTCCTTCCTGCTGGCTTTCTACTTCTGCTTCGGCCGCGGCGGGGACTACTGGGCCGGGGAAGCAGTCACCACGGCGTCCAGCTCTGGCCACCTCTCCATCACCGTCCCGCGCGTGCTCTTCGTCGCGGAGGGGTCCGAGTCCCCCGAAGACGACGCTTACCCCTCCTCCTCCGCCGCCGCGGCCTGCTCCCCCGTCGGGCTCGACGCGGCCGCCATCGCTTCCTACCCCAAGGTCGCCTTCTCCAGCAAGGCCGCCGAGGCTGACGCCATGTGCTCCATCTGCCTCAGCGAGTACAGGGACGGCGAGACGCTGCGCGTGATGCCCGAGTGCAGGCACGGCTTCCACGTCGCGTGCCTCGACGCCTGGCTGAGCCGGAGCGCGTCCTGCCCCGTCTGCAGGTCCTCTCAGGTCCTTCCCCGTTTTCTCTCCTTTGCAGTTTTTGGTTCCTGAATTCTGCACTGTCAAACCCAAGCTATACATAAACAACTGATGGCTCAATATGCTAAGCAATTCTTTACATTGGGTATAATCAATATAGGGGCATTATGGAATATTAATTATTTTGGTTATATTTGATTGTTTGGAAATATTGTTGTTCTTTACATTCAGGGCTTGGTTGAGCGTATGTTTAGTGACAAAAAAGCATTGATCAGAGAAGCTTCAAATGTCCAAGTCATCCTCTTTCAGGGGAACATTTGCAGGTAGAGGATGGACTGCTTAATGGTTCTATTTACCAGCGCATTTGGCAGTTCTATTTGTCAGAGGCAAATGTGGGTGATTTCTCATATCTACTTGCTATACATCTTGTCAAAGCACTGCTAATAGAAGAAGGGGACCATCTTATGTCAAAAAAAGAAGGGGGCTATCTAAGAATTATATGGTCAATTACACCTAGCATCCAGTTTTACACAATTGGTCCTTGACATTATCTAAGTCACCTAATTGGACATGAAGGCGAGGGGTCCATCTTCCATATTATAAAGGAACTAGGTAAGTTTACTTCCACAAATGGTTGTTGTACTTATGATTTTGCTAACCTTATCTACTCGAGTATAGTCATGTCATCCTTTACTCGTCAACCTGTAACATATCTAATCTAACTACTATAGGATGGGTCGTTAACTTAATGCTAGAGAGAGCAATGGCAATAATGAGTATTTTTTTTCTCAGCAAGCATGAGGCTCACTGATGCTGGTGATGGTCAGGTTTGATCCATATTATCTTAGTTGAGCTAGCATAACCATTTTCATTGGAGACACTTTGATATTACTTACGCCTTTTATGCTACAATTATTTTAGTATAATGTAGCACACATGGAGGATATTGTTCGGTTGATCTCCAAATATCTTCATCTGTTAAAGGAAGTCAGTTAGTGGATATTTAATGAGGTAATGGAAAGGGCCATGGTTTACATATCACGAGAAGCAAATGGTAAGTCAGAAGACCTGAAATATGTAACTAACTTGGACAAATTGCAAGAGGAGACTGGTGGTAGGAGCTTACAAAAGCAATCAAAGCCTTAGAGGGCTTGATGGAAGCAAATAGGGACTTTGAAGAACTAAAAGTATGTGTTCCAGTCTATATAATGTTTATTTTTCTTAGATTTTCATGTACGTACTTCTTTTGGGCACAAATCAAACCAGCTCCTGAACTGCTAGATGAGCTGTGCATTGTGGTTCGTTATAGCTGAAGCACATTTCATGAATAAGGTATAAAATTGATCATTCTATTTCATTCTATTTCCAGTCTGTAAGATATTGAGTTTTCAGGATGGTTATGCCTTGCTTTCTAGGTTGAAGCCTTATCGAGTGTAAACCATAAAAATCTTATGAACCTTGTGGGTTATTGTGAAGATGAAAACCCTTCATCTGGATGATGGTCTTCGAGTATGTTTCAAATGGATCACTATTCGAGCGATTGCATGGTAAGTTTAATTATGGGGTTACCTTTATCTATTTTGATGTGTACATCACATGGTACTGCGAATCCGAAACACCCTGGTTAACCGCTATTAACAATTTTCAATTTATTGGTATTTTCAATTTATATCTTGAAATAGCATATATCTAAACCTAAGTGTCGGTAATTTGATATGACACGAACTAAACTCCAGTCTGATTATAAATCTAATTACACAGATGAAGACTAAAATAGAAGACATATTTATTAAACATATATTTAATATATAAAATTAATATTCAAACATTTGATATGACATCAACTAAACTTCAGTCTAGGGAACCAAACACCAGCTAACAAGCAGAGTAGTTGCACAGACGATGTTCTTTTCTGGTCACATGCATGGAAGCGCGTGCACAAACTGGCCTAGGTTTCCAGTGAGATGGGATGCCGTCCACCTAAAATTAGGGGATTTGTTTTTATTTTATTGGTATTTGCTTTTGTGGTCTCTTAGTTATTTTGGTTCATAATTTTCAAAAATCAATGGCCACGATTTGTTCGAGATATTACTTTTTATGGGGTATCAGACCCTAGCAAGGCTCATTTAATTATTTACTTATTTGTTTTAGGTTACTCGGCTGATACCAGATGCAAAAGGAACATCATGCAATCAACGGCTTGAGAGAATTAGTGGAACACAACATACTTACATTTTACGAGTTCCCTTCAGAAATGAAAACGGGATACTTAAGAAATGGATATCAAGATTTGATGTGTGGCCATATCTGGAAACATTTGCTGAGCTTCTTTTAATGAAAAAAATCTGAGGAAAGTACCTTATGACTTCATGGTACAATGTAAAATCTGTGAATAGTTAGTTAGGAGACGATATTTGATACCCCCTCAATTTCAAATTGTAATTCAGTTTTTTTTTCTAGATTTGTAGTTTTACTATGTAACTCAGTGAAAATTATATACCTAGAAAGCAAGACAACTTACAACTTGTAATGGAGAGAGTACATATTAAGAAAAGGTCCAACACTCAAAAGGTAAGAATCCAAATTATTTCCAGTAGAGTTGCATGAAAAAGCAACATTTCTGCCTTTGCAAGTGTTGATTTCTTATATGCAAATTTTCTGTGTACCGGTTCTTTTTTTATATGACATTTTCTACTTCAATGGTCTTCCCCATTTGACAAAAGCTGTATTTTCCTTTTTTATATAGGATGCTGCTGGTGAAATTGCTGCTGAATTACAAGGTACTCCAGACTTCATAATTGGAAACTACAGTGATGGAAATCTTGTGGCATCGTTGCTATCTTACAAGATGGGAATTACCCATGTATGCCCTGTTAATCATACTTGAGGTCTTACATTTGTTTCGTTACTAACCATATATGCATGGTCCTTGCAGTGCAACATTGCTCATGCTCTGGAAAAGACTAAGTATCCAGATTCAGACATATTTTGGAAGAATTTTGATGAGAAGTACCATTTCTCCTGTCAGTTCACTACTGATATAATTGCTATGAACAATGCTGATTTTATCATCACCAGCACATACCAAGAAATTGCTGGAAGGTTTTTATTCTGTTTCCGTCTTGTTGGCCACTGTAGATTTCTTCTGGGACTTAGCATTCACCAATTAATTTGCATGCACACTGAATCATGTTTACCTCGCTCATGCATATACTGTTCTGATGTTAAGTTACTGTATTGATTGTAATTATGGTAACATGCAATCCATGCTTTTTCATGCATTAATCTTGCATGGACTGTGATCACATATGGATAATAGCTATTCTTAATTTTCTACAAGACGCTCATATATATACTTATTCTAATTTTTTTCTCAGCAAAAATATTGTTGGACAGTATGAGAGTCATATTGCCTTTACTCCGAGTTGTCCATGGGATCGATGTCTTCGATCCAAAGTTCAATATAGTCTCTCCTGGAGCTGACATGTCCATATACTTTCCACATACCGAGAAGGCCAAGCGACTCACCTCTCCATGGTTCAATCGAAAATTTGATTTATGACCCGGAGCAAAACGATGAACACATGTGAGTACTTTCTGCTATCCTGCCTGGTCCTTTGAGGCCTTTTGGGTTGTGACATGGACGTCCTTCGCAGTATTCTCTTCTAATTCGATTCGAGCTTGGAAATTTCTGCTGATGATATTGTTATCACTAATTCGCAGTGGGCATCTGGATGACCGGTCAAAGCCCATCCTCTTCTCCATGGCAAGACTCGACAGGGTGAAGGACATAACAGGGCTGGTCGAAGCTTTTGCTAAGTGCGCTAAGCTGAGGGAGCTGGCAAACCTTGTTGTCGTTGCCGGGTACAATGATGTCAAGAAGTCCAAGGACAGGGAAGAGATCGCGGAGATAGAGAAGATGCATGAACTCATCAAGACCCACAAATTGTTCAGGCAGTTCCGCTGGATCTCTGCCCAGACAAACAGGGCCCGTAACGGTGAGCTCTATCGCTACATCGTTGATACCCATGGTGCTTTCGTACAGGTGTATATATATGGCTCTGGATTACAATCTAGATTATATAGAGGTTTCATTCCATACCTGGCATATGTATGGTCCGGTCGTTGTCCAGCAACAGCGGCTTACGTACCGACTTTAATCTTGGCATGTTAACTACAACCGACCTTCTATGAAGCGTTCGGTCTCACTGATATAGCTGAATATTTGATTTAATATGTAGGCAATGTGATACTGTCCATACTACAGTAATGAGTTGTTTTATGTATTGCTAATACTTAACATAACTACCTCACATGTCTGATCTATTAATATGTGCATTGTATATGGTTTTTCTTTGCTATGTCCACATTCAGTTTTTTTTTAAAATCTCATGAAATGAGACAATTAGTGTGGACATAGGATTGTATTTTGTTGGTTCTTGTTCTGATCTCCAGATATATTCTTGAACCATCCTTTTCCCCTTGTTAATAATTTCTATTTAGAGTCATTAATCTGGGACACCTGTAACATTATCAAGTTACTCCTTGTGCTGATGACTTTCTGTATTTTGATTTTTGCATGCTTAATGATATTGGTGTTACTCTAATGACTAGAAAATGGCATCGGATTTCCTGGGTACTTCTAGATTTGGGTTGATGCGACTTGGTTTGTCTATACAATTTATGTATGGATAGGATACCAAATGTATTAAGTTGCAACGCACGGGCACTCAGCTAGTATAGATATACATTTGGTTCAACTATATATTGTAGTACCTTACTAGGACCAATGTACTCCACAGAATAGCGGCATCAGGTGTCGGCAACATACAAGATCTGCCTCTTGCCACTTGAGCAATGGAAGCTATACCTATCCATTCCATCCTATCGTTCGATCGAGATCGAATCTCCCGTTGTCGTTGCACGGGTTCGATCAGGGCTCATATCCACACGTACGGCCGGTCCTTTCTGCGTGTAACTGAGATCTGTCAGTCAGTCAGTCTCAAAGCTACGTACGGCATCAGGCAGCTCATCACCTGGACCCACAAGTACGTCCGTGCCGACTAGGATATCATGGATCAATGATTGCACTGGCCCAACCTAGCCTGTGGGGATCACTGGCCGATCACATCAACGCCATCCTGACCCAATGATTGGAATCGGATCTTTGCAGGCGTCTGTGCGTCGACCTCCTCGATCGATCTCACTTCTCACCCTTGCGTCGACCTGCACTTGCACTGGACGTCCGCCACAAGGGTACAGCGAGATCGATCGACCTCCTCTTTGCTTCTCTGCAGGTTGCAGCCTTTGCTGCTGGTTGCCCGGACCGGCGGACGGACGGCGCGCCGCCGCACACACGGACACACGGTGCAAGTGCAAGGGCCGACGACGGCCGACACGCGCGCCTCCCGGTGATACATTCCATGGAGCCATGCATCTGGTCAAAATATTGTGCATCCATCAAATAATCATCGCCCGCCGATCTGTCGTCTTCCTCCATCTCGTCGCTAGCACGTACGTATATGCTCGCCACCGCAATTCAAATCCATTGCCCAAATGGTATGGTCACTTTACAAATCCATAATGCTATTCGTCCTCCCAGTTGATGATCACCCACTCTAGAATAATTTAACAAATATTTATTAGCCATTCGTGATTTTTATAAGCCATTTAAAGGTGGGTGGATGATCATCACCTAAGGTGATAAATAACATATATATATATATATATATATATATATATATATATATATATATATCTACTACTTATTAAGTTAGCAATAGTAGTCTGTCTTTTTGTGTTCTGCCATTCTGCGATCTCAGCCGTCCACTGCTTAGGGATCGAACCTTAGATCTATTGAGCAGAATGTCTAGCCTTCCACCCTCTAGCCAACATGACTCATGTTGAATTGTGTACAACTTCAAATAAAACGTCTTTTGTGTTTAACCCACCGTCCACTCTGTATGCTCACTGAGTTTAGAAAAATATTTATATCTTGGCCCCTGATCTTTCTAGAATTTGGGACACAGTCCAGGAAATAAAGAAAGTAGGGAAAAGGAGTTTAGAAATTGATTTTTAGTTTACAAATAATTGCAGAAACCCATTTAATTCATGGAAATTTTATATTAAATCTAAATGAGTTCATTCCAATTTCTATAATTCTATAATATTATTTTTATCACATAATACCTCTGTTTTGTCATGAAAACAACAATAAAATTGATTTCCTAATTAATCCTATATCAAATACATAGAAACTTTGAAAATTCGTAACTTCCCCATTTTAATTCCAAATTGAATCGTTCCAGTTGTGTTAGTCTCGTATGAATATTTACTACGCAGTAACAACATTGATTATACCATGTTTCATACTTTATAATTAGATATTTATTTATCATATGTTAATTGGGTTAATCTATGTCTATTGGATTAATTTATTTAATATATTAATATAGTATTCTAACTTTGTGGTTATACGATGTTTGACCATTAGTCTTGCAAACACACACCTTTTTGTTTAAGCAAAAGTGTATGGTGGTACGTGTCCAATGACTAACGATGTACGAGAGAATTTCTTCCGGTATGTGTGAAACGTGCTCTCCAATAATGAGACCATACAAATCGTGATATATATCAAAGTCTGCATGATACTGATGGTTGCAATGTAGTGGTGAAACAGATAGATTATAAATAACAAAATTTATGTATGGCCAGAATCACAAATTGATTATGAAAAATTTTCTCATAACGGTATAACACATATTTTGTATATAAGTTATCGTAGTATACTGGTATTATATATTCCCGTTGCAACGCACGGGCATTCAACTATCATGTATAGAAGTCTGCACGGTACTGTTGGTTGCAATGTAGTGATGAAATAGTTAGATTGAAATAACAAAATTTATGTATGGCTAGGATCACAAATTAATTACGAAACATTTTCACATAACAGTATAACACACATTTGTTCATAAGTTATCATGATATTAAATGTTTCCGTTGCAACGCACGGGCACCCACCTATATGTGTTTATGTCTACATCTATGACAGGAAACACATCTACTACATCTCTCTCCAAGCTCACTTACTACCATTGCACAATGCGTAGTAGTAGATAAGTATCACCGATATTCTTGAATTATATTTTTGGATGGAGGTAATATTATTTAAAGAAGAGCTTTGCATGCTATTTCTTTTGTTTGAATAATGCATTATACTTAAATTCCCTTTTTTGCATGTGTGAAATTTTTTCTTCGTAATATTTTTTTCCATGGATCAGACTTGTGAGTCATTTTCATAAACCAACGCCAAGCATGAATCCATGTTTCCTACTTCAAACCCCGAACAAACTCCATGAGCAGGAGGCATTCGCGTTGTCGTCGCTCATCGATGACGAGAAGAAGCTTGACGACTGTCAGTTCGACCTCTAAAAGCAGTCTTACGTGGTCGCATGCGCCGCTGTGTACGGCAAGCTCCCGCGAAGCCGCCGCTTGGACGCGGTCCAGAGCAGCTGCACCGCGCTGTCCATCGTTAAGCAGGGGGGCCTCATGGTTGTCGCCAACGTCGACGACTCTCGGGTTGTTCTGGACACCGCATCCGACGACGACGCCATCACGCCGTCCAGCTCATCGTCCACCTGAAGCCCAACCTGCCACGTAAGTCGCTACTGGCCGGACATGAATTCTTGTGCGCTAGGACGATGGACGTTGCTGACGTTGTGTGAGTGTCCTCGAACATGATGTATATAGTGGAATAGCGCATTCGGTGGTGCAACGACCAGGGGTACTACCTCGCTGATGAGCCTGGGGTGCACTTCGTTTGGCAGCCTAACCAAGAGTCATCAGTACTCGTCATGTCGCGTGCGTTCGACGACTACTATATCGAGGATTGTGGCGTCATCTTGGCGCCGAAGGTGACACAGAGGAGGATCGACAACAGTGACCAGTTCGTCATCCTCGCCACCGTCAGGGTAGCTTTTGTGCCGGCCTGCCTTTAATTCTCTTCGCAAACACATACACACTTACCTTTTTGTTTAAGCAAGAGCATATGGTGGTGCGTGTCTGATGACTAACGATGTACGAGGGAATTTTTCCGGCATGTGTGGAACGTGCTCGTGCTCTCCAATGATGAGACCCTACAAATCGTGGCATATATCGAAGTCTGCATGATACTGATGGTTGCAATGTAGTGGTGAAATAACTAGATTAAAAAACAAAATTTATGTATGGCTAGGATCACAAATTGATTATGAAACATTTTCTCATAACAATATAACACAGATTTTGTATATAAGTTATCGTAGTATACTGATATTATATATTCCCGTTGCAACGCACGGGCATCCAGCTAGTATATTCATACTTTTGTATAATCCTCTGAAATTTTTATCCCAAGCAACTAGGCCCGGATTATGACTCCATGCCAAGTTTCACTATTTTTTGACCATATTTGGCATTTATTTATTTATTCAGTCTAAGAAGGCATTTAAAGTATGGAAATTAGTAAATAATCCAAAAACTGGACATGTTTACATGAAGTAAGTTTGTAACGGCTAGATGGATAAATGGTACACTTTTAAAGCATAAAAGTAAACAAAAGTAAGAAATATAGCTCAAACTGTGAAGTTATAGTTGAATGTTACAAAACGTAGTGAAAGATGTGTCCATTTGTAAATCACCTATATTCATGATTTTGTATAATATTCTAGATTTTTATGTCAAGCAACTAGGACAACATTGTGACTCCAAGCCAAGTTTCACTATTTTCTGACCACATCTGCTATTTATTTATGTTTTCCACTTGGAAAGGTATTTAATCCATAGAAATTAGTAAATAATACCAAAAAGTGGCATCTTCACATGAAGTTAGTTTGTAAAAGATAGTTGAACAAATGGTACACTTTTGAAGAAAAAATTAAACAAAAGTAAGAAATATAGTTCAAACTGTGAAGTTATAGTTGAATGGTACCAAACATAGCGAGAATTGTCCATTTGTGAAGCACCTATATTCTCACTTTTGTATAATCTTCTGAAAGTTTTACCACAAGCAACTAGGACCAAGTTATGACTTCATGCCAAGTTTCACTATTTTTTATCTCATTTGTTATTTTCTTAATTTTTTGCCTTGTGATTAGTATTTAGCTGTGTAATTAGTTTTATATTAAGACTATATTTAATACTTGTAAATGACTTTTAAACACGCCTAAGTCTGTAATAGTATGATGAACAAATGATATACTTTTAAAATGTTTGGGCAATGTCTTATACCTATAGATAGTGTGTGTTAGTGTTTCTTTTTTCACTAACTTGTTTGTGGCCTAGTGGTATATCTCATCTGCCAGTAGCTTGAGGTCGCTGTATCAGTGCCTGTTGACCGTGGTTTTTGGCACTTTTTGTTGCAGAACACACTTTTTTGCACTATTGTTGGCCGCGGCTCATGGTTTGCAGCAAACTCGGGCCGAGCTATCAGGCAAAAGAACGGAGACGGCATGCGAGGGCCGAGCTGTCAGGAACGACAAAGGGACGGAGACGGCGTGCGGGCATTTTTCTGAGCATACCAAGTGAGATGTGGGTAAAACTGATCGACAATGAAAACTAAGGGTAGATTTGAGTACTAGGGTACAAGTAAAGGGTATCAATATAAAAACCTCAAAGTTCTGCAATAGCTGAAAAGGGATAAGGGGATTGGGAGACCTGGGGAGAAACATATTCCAAGAAAAAGGATTCCCGCATTGTCATCAACATCTCCAGGTATGTTTATAATCAACCTGAAGAGATAGATTACAAATATCGTATTTATATAGGAATATACTGTGTCTTGCAGCGGTGAAGTTTGACCTGTCAAACAAATACCTAGATACATCGAGGGCGACGGTGGCAGCGATAGAATTATGGAACAACCAGTCAAGATTCCAATCTAATCTAAGAGGATGGCGGCGCTTGCTACCGGCGGCGGCACTGGCGACCACTCCGCCATCAGCAAACGGGACTTCCTCCCCGGCGAGCAGGTATGTAAGAGGACCCCGCATCCACCACCCGCTAAGCTGCCCCCGTCTCCGTCCCTCGTATTCCACTCTGTTCCGGCGGTGAGCAAGTCAAGATCCAAGCAAGGTAGCCAACCCACACCTCTTCCAGACAGCGGTCCCGTCGCGGATCTACAACTTCTTGTAGGCTCCGTTTCAGCAGATCTGAACCCTGATGCTCACAGCGTGGAGCATCATAGCCTAGCCGCCTACAGCACCTCCCTTTGTCACGCCACGAATGGTTCGGCTGCTTCGATGGCAACAATCCTGCGCTCGACAAATCAACAGTCGTCAATCAAGCGCGTGCGCTTTGCTGATCTCATCAGAGGAAGGGGATCCTCTCCTGCAAGCATTCACTCCCCGCCACCGGCCAAATCCTGCCTCAGATATGGGCGACAGGATGTTCCTGCAGTGAACGACGCTGACCATACCGCTGCTACTCCCGGGGATTCAATTCCCTCCACTCTGCCCGACCAATCCGGTTCTAGGTGGACAACTGTTCATTACTAGCGCAGACTCCGTCCGGCGGGTGAAGCATTACCTACATCAAATTCAAAGGTACATTCAAGACGCCCAACAACCAGCGCCTCTCTTAAAATCCCTCGAGCAACCAGCGGGCTACTGGCAAGCATGCAGGATAAATGCTTTCGTTGCCTTGCTCGGGGTCACCGTGCAGCTGAGTGTAGGGACCCAGTGAAATGCTTCAAGTGTGGCCGTTCGGGCCATAAAAGCTGGCACTGCCCTCAGAACTCCAAGGCGTCCAAGACCACAACTCCACAACCACCCTCAGTACAGCCACAAGCACCTCCTCCCTTGGATCATTCCAACTTCCCGCCTCTTGGCAATTGGACGATGGCCTTCAGAAGCAGCACCGCAATACGCCCAGAGGAGTCTTTCGCTGTGGCGCACTCTTGCGGCGACATGGACATTGAGTTGGATCATCTGGCCTCTCATGCTGTCTGGGCATGGCTGGGGCGAGACAGACCGGCGATCGGCATCGACGTCATCAAGAAAGCTTTCTGCTCTAGATTTGCTGTACTGCCGATTGACATCACGGTGGCCAGACACTACCCAGAAGACTTCTTCATCACCTTCGTCCATCGTCACCACAGAGATGCAGCAGTGGCGTGTAGAGATTTTCAGCATGGCAATCTCGACATCTGAGTCAGGCAGTGGCAACTGCCAATACATGGTGACCACGACGACCTCAAGTACCATGTCCGTTTGTGCCTTGAAGGAATTCCACTTCACGCTTGGAATGAAAGCATCGCCAAGCGCGTGGTGGCAAGCTCCTGCGACCTCCACTACATCGACGCTGACTCCCTTCAACGTCGTGATGCGAGGACACTAAACATGTGGGCCTGGACCACAGACCCTCAACGCATACCCAAGGTAACCTGGTTGACATTGACATGCAGATCTGCGTCTTCGCGCGATGGCATGGCCCCTGCTCCCCGACGTGGCCTGACTTTTAGGGTCCTTGTGCACCTGGACCTGGTGGAGGAGCAGCCCAGTTGTGATGGGCGCATGCGCGCTCCTCGTCGCTTCGAATGGAAGTATGGCATCGTGGATGGTGAAAGTTCACAACGGGACCGCAACGATCCACCCCCATCAAGTCGCCTCAACAACCACCGTCGAGATGATGAGGATGGTGATGACTATGATAGTGAACGTCGCGGTCGTAGGAGCCGCAAGGAGGACACCTGGAGCGCCAGGTTTTTCAGGAGCCTCTCACGCGCTCCTAGTGAGCGATGCCGCTCGTCATCGCGCCATGGTCGCCGCCGCGACGTCGAGCACCCAGGTCGTCGCCGAGCTCGGGAAGGTCGCTGCGATGCCGCGACTTCGACGCTTGCTGCCAGCACCTCCAGGGTACGAGGCCGCAGCCGCGTACGTCGCCTCTGGAGACGTGTGGAGCGCCGTTCTAAATCCCCTATGCGCGCCAGTCGTTTGACCCGAACTGCCCCGGGGAGCAGCGAAGGCACGGGTGACAGCCACCACCCCTCTCCACAACCTCCAAGGATGCGTGCTGACCCAAAGTTGTGCACAGAAATGGTGAGCACCACACAACTGCAAGAGGCTTCCGCGCAGCACGTCGAAAATAACCTTGGTATGCATTTACCTGCAAATGATTTGAGTGATGTGCGCCCTGACCCATCTAGGAAAGAGAATTGCTACAATGATTCTGCTGGTAGGTGCTGGATTCCAATACAAGATGTGTTCAAATCAATTTGGACCTCTTTTCCAACAGATTCTAGGAGTATGGAGAGGGGTGCAGAAGGCGTACAGCAGCAGCACCCTGATGCCCGCCCTCCATCGTCGTTGCTGGATGCTGCAACTGATCATGGTGAGCGCCGTTCTGTTGACCTGGCAGCAGACAAGATATTGCAGCGCCTCTCTCTTCCAACTGATCCTAGGAGTCTGGAGAGGGGTGCAGAAGGCGTACAGCAGCAGCATCCTGATGCCCGCCCTCCATTGCCGTTACTGGATGTTGCAACTGATCATGGTGAGCATCGTTCTGTTGACCTGGCAGCGGACAAGATATTGCAGCGCCTTTTTAGGACGCCCGCGCGGGCGATTCTGCCCAGCACGACTACTGCAGGCATACAAGAGACAAGGAAGACAGTAACCACTGAAGTAGAAGCAAGCAAGGCAACCCCGGCACTGCGTCGTCGACTTCATCCTGCCAGCACGACCATGGTACGACGCAGCGTCCGACTCGCAAAATCTCGTCCTATGCATGTAATCCAGCGTGCCCAACGAAACCTTTGTAGAAAGCTCGGGCTGCTAAATGACGAATCAAATAACTTTGAGACCGCCTTACAAAAATTCCTAACCATGTTCCAGGGGACTCTGCCACAGGAGACACTTGCAGCCCTAACGTCCGCCTTCAACCTCGAAGGGTCGACAGAGAAGAGCTTCGAGGATGCTATGATTGCAATGATGGGGGACGGAGTTGCAGACTTGCAAGATGGCATCGGGAGTCTGCGCGTTGAGGAGCTGCAGTCAGCAGCATGAGCCAGTGATCTGTGCTTAAGGGTCTTTTGCTTCTATCATGTTAACTTTAGGCCTTGAATTCCTACCTCGCTTGTGTGCGGAGGCTTCAGACTGCATGTGTTTGTTGTATGGCGTGAACACCTCTTGTATGGTCCTTTTGCATTCCCTGCACCATCAATGTCTCGACGCACCTCATTCACCAGATATGTGGTTTCCATGCACACTGTCTTGTCACTGTGCTGAGAGAGCAGGAAACTATGATTCAAGGGGTACCTCTTTTTTTTCCAATGACAGACTTAGACCTTAAGGTTTTTTGCTGGAATGTGAGGGGTCTCAATTCCCAGGCTCGGAAGGACACGGTCCGAGAGACACTTACTTCATCGAGGTGTCACTTAGCTTGTTTGCAAGAAACTAAATTGTCTTCCTTCGACCAAACAACAGCCTGGCACCTTGGAGGCCACCACCTAGACAAATTCTTCTGCAAACCGGCTGGAGGCCCCAGCGGCACACGGGGAGGGATTGCATTGCTATGGGATACCAACCATGTGGAGCTGACTGATTTTACAGTTGGTGATTTCCATATTTCTGGAAAGGTCAAGCTAACAACGTCCCATACTGCCTTCCTATTAACTGTGGTTTATGGGCCTACAAGCAATAGCATGAAGACAGCCTTTCTCCAAGAAATTCAAGATCTGAAACCGCAATCCGGAATTAAGTGGCTGCTTTTGGGAGATTTTAATCTAATTTACAAAGCTAGTGACAAGAATAAGAGGCGTCTAAACCTTAGCCTAATGAGCCGTTTCAGTGATATGCTAGACTGTTGTGACCTGAAGGAAATTAACCTGCAAAATAGAAGATTCACTTGGAGCAACGAGCGTACAAACCCAACCCTTATTAAGCTTGACAGGGTCTTTGCAAATGCTGAATGGGACCAAGCTTTTCATAGCCACGTGCTGCACGGCCTATCTTCTTCGCTCTCGGATCACTGTCCACTGCTGCTCTCTAACCAAACTGGCCCCCGACGCCCGCGCTCTTTTAAATTTGAGAATTTTTGGGCCATGCTCCCAGGATTCATGGAAGTGGTGTCGAGGTCCTGGTGTGCTCACTGCACACACCAGGAACCTTTCCACAAACTCTATCACAAACTGCAGGCTACAGCAAGGGCCCTCAGACAGTGGAGCTTCAACACTATCTCGGATGCTAAGCTGCAACTTCATATGGCTTTGGAGATAATCCATAGATTTGACATAGCACAGGAGCTGAGAGCTCTCTCTCCTGGAGAGGAGCTCCTAAGATGCAGACTTAAGAAAAGAATTCTGGGCCTTGCGGTCATCGAACGTGCGCGGAAAAAACAGGCTGCCCGTCTAAATTTGATAAAATTTGGGGATGCTAACACTAGATTTTTTCATCGAAGGATCACTTCTAGGCGTCGAAAAAATTTCATTCATTGCCTCAAAGACCAAAATGGCTCGACAACAACACATGAATGCAAGGCCGCGAAAATACAATCTCACTTTGAAAATATGTTGAGTCGTCCACCCGCTCCGAGAATAGACTTCAACTGGGCGACGCTTGGATTACGACACCATGATCTCTCTTCTTTAGTTGCTCCATTCTCAGAGGAGGAGATCAAAAGAGCCATTGATCTGTTGCCCATTGACAAGGCGCCGGGACCTGATGGTTTCACTGGGTTATTTTTTAAGACGTGCTGGAGCATAATAAAAGGGGATGTCATAAGGGCGACCAACGCTTTCCATGCTCTACGTTGTGGCAGCTTATCACTCATCAACACCGCTAATGTAATCCTAATCCCAAAAAAGAAGGGGCCGAAGAAGTGGGTGATTTTAGACCGATAAGCTTAATACATTCCTTCATAAAGCTTATTTCCAAGATACTGGCATTACGACTTCAGCCCCATATGGACGCGATCGTCTCCACTTGTCAAAGCGCCTTCATCAAGAATAGGAGCATACATGATAACTTCTTGGCAGTGCGTACTGCGGCACGTTGTTTTCATACAAACAAGACCCCAACACTCTTGTTCAAATTGGACATAGCAAAAGCCTTTGATTCGATACGTTGGGAGTATATCCTCACCCTCCTTGAGCACCTAGGCTTCCCTATAAGATGGCGGGAATGGATTGCGGCAATTCTCTCCACCTCAACCTCAAGAGTCATCCTTAACGGCGTACCAAACCCCCCTATCTGGCACGGGCGAGGCCTAAGGCAAGGCGACCCCCTATCTCCGCTTCTTTTTGTCATTGCAATAGATCCCCTGCAAAGACTCCTCGAAGTAGCAACTGAATTCGGAATGCTCACCAAGCTCCGTGGTCGCTCGCCCGACCTGCGCATATCGATGTTTGCGGATGATGCGGTCATATTTGTCACGCCCACAAAAGGTGAGGTATCTATGCTCGCAAGGATTCTGGAACTTTTTGGTGAAACCACAGGCCTAAAAACAAATTTCCACAAGTCCACAGTAGTGCCAATCCAGTGTAACAACATCAACCTCTCTGACGTTCTATCTGGTCTACCGGCCTCGAGGACTTCCTTCCCCCTCAAATACCTTGGACTACCTTTGTCCATGAACAGACTCAAACGGGTGGACTTCCAGCCATGGATTGACAAAGTCTCTGCAAAGCTGAGTACATGGAGCGGGAAAAACCTTTCGGCGGCTGGCCGACTCACACTAGTCAATGCAGTGCTAACCTCGCAGGTCACCTATCTGCTCCTAGCCCTAAAACCGCCCCAAAGGGTGTTGGATTTCATTGACTCAAAACGTAAGCAATTTCTTTGGGCTGGTTCAGAGAGATTAACCGGCGGTAAATGCAAAGTCAACTGGGTCTGTGCAGCAAGACCAGAACAATACGGTGGTTTAGGCATTCTGCACCTTGGTTTTTTCTCGCGGGCCTTACGCCTCAGATGGTTGTGGCAGGAGGCCAAACTGTTAAATACTCAGAGGATGGCGAAAGATATACCTTGCAATATGTTGGACAGGAGACTGTTTGCAGCAGCAACCTCAGTCAGGGTGGGGGATGGTAAGTCTTCTTTGTTCTGGGAAAGTGTCTGGCTAAGGGGTATGACACCTAGAGACACCTTCCCTTTGACCTACTCCATTTCTAACGACAAAAATAGATCCATCCATGAGGCTCTCTCAAACAACCGATGGATTCAGGACCTTCATTTTAATCACAATGATTTTTCTGCCGCGCACATACATGAATATTGTCAATTATGGTGCGAGGTAAATCAGCTTCGCTTAATGCACAATACCCCCGACCTTATCAAGTGGAAGTTTACTATGAGTGCCCAGTACACAACTCAGTCAGCCTACCAAGCGCAATTTTATGGCTCCACATGCAGGAATTTTAATAGTATAATTTGGAGAGCTTGGGCGCCACCAAAGTGCAAATTCTTCAGTTGGCTTGCTGTTCAAAATAGAGTTTGGACAGCAGACAGGTTGGCAAGAAGGGGATGGCCTCATAATCCGCGTTGTGTCCTATGCGCCTCATGCCCAGAATCTGGACTACATCTGTTTGCTGAATGTTGCTTCACCAGACATATTTGGGCTGATTTGAGTATTTGGGCTGCAATTACGGAGATCCACCATTCTTCTTGGCAACCTGTAGATTCGGTGCACCAATGGTGGTCGAATCTTGCAACATCCGCAGTGAGAAGCGTGAAGGGATTGCGAACCCTCATCATCCTCGTGTCTTGGACAATTTGGTGTGAGAGAAACTCGCAAATCTTTGAGCACAAAGAGAAGACCGTGACACAGACTATAGCGATGATTAAGGAGCAAATCCGCCTGTGGATTCTAGAAGGAGCAAAACACTTAGCAAGGCTGGTGTAGGTTTTGGGGAAGGAGAGGGGTTGGTTTTGGGACATTTGTGTCACCATACTTAATGTCTCCTTCCCTAGTGTGATGTACTTGTATATTTTAGCCCTCGCTGGCTCTCACCTTCTTTTTAATATAACAGGCAATTCTCTTGCCAGTTTTCAAAAAAAAAAACAAATACCTAGATCATTAAGTGTACAATTGTTCTCCCTAACTTTCTCTCCACACCACGTCACCAAGATTTCACCCCTACTTTTTTCTCTCGCGCACCGGTTCCCTCTAAATTCTCCTCTTATACCTAACTGTAACACCCAGTTTGTAATATATATAATAAAAGAGGAGAAAAGACATTTCCTATAATTTATGTGTGTGTTGACTCTACTTATCATTTCATGTGGACACCTCACTTATACAAATGAATAAGTAATAAAAGGCACTCAAACAAATTATGCATCATGCTAGTATTTTTATTTTGTGTGCATTTTGTGACAACATAGAATAGTGTGAAAAGAAATATATTTAAGACCCAAATGGGAATTTAAAATCTAAAAGAAATTCTAGAATTTGGAAAGAAAGAAAGAAAATACTATGCAATACAAAAATAAACTTATAAATAGATAAATTTATTCCACAATAATTTATTCAAATCATATACTCAAAAATTTGAGTACAAGTTCATCACAAATTTAGATTCAAAAATAAGAGGAAAGAGAAAGGAAAATGAAAATATAAAAGAAAAACAGTGTTGTGCTCGATTGGGCCTAAGCCAACCAATTCGGCCCAATTTCCTTTTGATCTGCGCAGCCCACTAACTATCCGCGGCGCCGACATGTAGGCCCCGCTTGTCAGCCGCTCTTACCTCGCGCGCGCGGCGACCTGCCGCTCCCTTCTACGCTGACTTGTGGGACCCGGTGGACAGCGCCAGGGTCTCGCACGCGTCTTCGCGGGTGCCACTGCTCCGCGGGACCCACTGGTCAGTCCCTCAACCACCACATCTCCGTCTTCCCCGCGCACCAACTATCTCCGCGCCCGCCGCAGCGCCGTAAGCTTCGGGCTTCCGTTGCTGCTGCCCCCGTACTCCATCCCGTGGATCCGCACCCCAACGGACTCGCCTAGCTGTTATAGGGCAGCTTAAACCGTGATTCCTTCGTCTTCCCTGCTTCTCCCTCTCGCGTGTGTTGCTGCCGCATACCAAATCGCCGCCGCCGCGACTACCCCTCTCTGCGCCGTGCGATCTCGACCCGATAGTGCGTGGGGGTAATCAAGGGAGCTGCGCGGAGTGATTTCGTGGCTTCTCCGTGCGCGTGAGCGACCAGGACGCCCCGGAATCTCTCGTCGTCGGCAACTCCTACACCACGGATCCGCCATCGCCGTGACTACCCGCGTGGGCGGCCCTAACTTCGGTAAGTGGCTACCCATGTAGTTCGTCGTGTTATATACTGCGCGTAGCACTAGTCGGGGTAAGAAATGGACCTCTGCAGCGCCGATTGGCCGATCTCCGGTGAGAACGCCGCCGTTGGCCCGAGCGACGCCGCCATGCGCGTCTGCCCAGTTGGGGCGATGACCATGCGCCCTCGGATCATTGGCGCACGGCCGAGATTAAAACTCGCGTAACCTTTGAAAATTCATAACTTAAATTCTATAACTCCAAAAATTAATAATTCATGTTCCTGTGATCTTATTTCAATATGTAGATTATTAACATATTCTGCATATATGTTTGGTGTAATGTTAATTTTGCCTATACACTATTTGTTTGTATTGCTACGACTAGCGGTGAGGACACGTGTCACGTGAAGAGCAAGTTGGTACCTGGAATCTCAAGTGTCAGGCAAGTTGTGCCCTTGATCACTTCTTTTTACCCACTCATGTTCTAATTAATCATAATGATCTGGATAGGTTAATTTTGATGGGACCCAATAGGTTACCCTAGTTTGATTATCTTTATACCTTGTTTACCACTGAACTTTTTGGGTAGTACTTGCTAGTGCTTTATGTGGTTTTGGGTATGAAGATACCTTATTCATGATTATACTTTTTGTCGGGGACCATAATTAGGGGTACCCTCAAGGCTCCTAATTCTCAGCTGGTACCCCCATCAGCATAAAGCTGCAAAGGCCTGATGGGTGCGATTAAGTCAGGGATCGGTCCATTCGAGGGACTCGATCACGCCTCAGCCTAGCCTCGGACAAGGGCAGCCGACCACGGAGGATCTCCGCCTCGCCTGAGGCCCCCCTCCAGCGGCTAACGTATTTCCGGCTCGCCCGAGGTCCTGTCTTCGCCAAGAAGCAACCCTGACCAAATCGCCGCGCCGACCGACCAAATCGCAGGAGCATTTAATGCAAAGGTGGCCTGACGCCTTTATCCTGACGCGCGCCCTTCAGCCGACAGATCTGAAGTACCGCCGTCACTTCGCCGCTCCACTGACCGGCCTGACAGAAAGACAGCACCGCCTGCGCCGCTCCGACTGCAGTGCCACTTGACAGAGTGAGGCTGACAGGCAGTCAGGCCCGGCCACAGGCACCATAGGAAGCTCCGCTCCGCCCGACCCAGGGCTCGGACTCGGGCTAAGTCCCGGAAGACGGCGAACTCCACTCCGCCCGACCCAGGGCTCGGACTCGGGCTAAGTCCCGGAAGACGGAGAACTCCGCTCCGCCCGACCCAGGGCTCGGACTCGGGCTAAGTCCCGGAAGACGGCGAACTCCGCTCCGCCCGACCCAGGGCTCGGACTCGGGCTAAGTCCCGGAAGACGGCAAACTCCGCTCCGTCCGACCCAGGGCTCGGACTTGGGCTCAGCCCTAGAAGACGGCGAACTCTGCTCCGCCCGACCCAGGGCTCGGACTTGGGCTCAGCCCCAGAAGACGACGAACTTCGCTTCACCCGACCCCAGGGCTCGGACTCCGCCCTAGCCTCAGCCGACGGTCTCCGCCTCGCCTGACCCAGGGGCTCGGACTCGACCTCGGCCACGGAAGACAGACTCGACCTCAGCTTCGGAGGAGCTTCCACATCGCCCAACCTAGGGCGCAGACCAGCCACGTCAACAGGAGGCGCCATCATCACCCTACCCCAAGCTGACTCGGGCCACGGGGAACAACACCGGCGTCCCATCTGGCTCGCTCCGCCAGATAGGCAATGATGGCACCCCGCATACTCTGTGACGATGGCGGCTCTCAGCCCCCTTACGGAAGCAAGAGGACGTCAGCAAGGACTCAACAGCTCCGATAGCTGTCCCTCCGCCAGGCTCCAGCGCTCCTCCGACGGCCACGACATCACACCAGCTGGGTGCCAAAATCTCTTCGGCTGCCACAACGGCATGTACTTAGGGCGCTAGCTCTCCTCCGCTAGACACGTAGCACTCTGCTACACCCCCCATTGTACATCTGGATCCTCTCCTTACGCCTATAAAAGGAAGGACCAGGGCCCTCTTAGAGAGGGTTGGCCGCGCGGGGACGAGGACGAGACAGGCGCTCGCGTGAGACCGCTCGCTCCCTCTCCCGCGTGGACGCTTGTAACCCCCTACTGCAAGCGCACCCGACCTGGGCGCGGGACGAACACGAAGGCCGCGGGATTTCCACCTCTCTCACACCCATCTCCGGCCACCTCACTTCCCCCCTCCGCGCTCGGCCTCGCACCGACCCATCTGGGCTGGGGCACGCGGCGACATTTCACTCGTTGGCTTAGGGTCCCCCCCGGTCTCGAAACACAGACAGTTGGCGCGCCAGGTAGGGGCCTACTGCGTGTTGACGAACAGCTTCTCGTCAAGCTCCAGATGGGCAGTCTCCAGCAACCTCTCCGACCCGGGGCGGTGCTCCGTTTCGGGAGCCTTGAGTTCATGTCCCTCGACGGCGGCTACGACATGATACTCCTTCCACCGCTGGACGACCGCGATAATGGCGTCCGACAGCCCGCCCGCCGGCGGCGGAATCGACGACGTCTTCCCCGCGTGGTGGAAGAACAACATTCGAGCTCGCCCCGTCCTCTCCCCCGCCAACGGAGGAGGAGGCGGGGCAACCAAGGCCGAGCGGGAGGCAGCGCCTCGTCGGCTGTCGAGCGAGTCGACGGCCCCAGTGCCCCAACGGGGGGCGCGTCAGGCATCGACCTCGCGTTTGAGACGAAGGCGAGCGCCGTCTCCCCGCGACACGACAACTCCGAGCAAACGGACGACGTCGGCACGCTCGCGAAAGGCTTGCTGGACGTCACCCTCGTACCTGAGACGACGGTGCAGTCAGTCCCCGACGTGACTTCATCACCGCCTGTCGACCAAGAGGTACCGACTGATTCCCATCCCACGCCTTTCGGATTCAGCCTCGACCCGCCTAGCGGCTTCACTTTGGCGGACACTCTCGTAGAGGCGAGTCCGAACCCTCTGGGGTTTCGTATGCGGTCACCTTGGGACCGGCTGACGGACGTCTCGACCTACGGGCCCTCTGGGTCAGAGGAAGATGACGAGCCCAACTTCTGTTGGGATTTCTCTGGACTTGGCAACCCCAATGCCATGCGGGACTTCATGACCGCATGCGATTACTGCCTTTCCGACTGTTCCGACGGTAGCCGCAGCCTCGGTGACGAGGACTGCGGCCCAAGCCGCGAATGTTTCCACGTCGATCTAGGGGGTCCCTCCGAAGGCAACCATCTCGGCATGCCGGAGGACGGTGACCTCCCTAGGCCGGTGCCTCGCGTTGACATCCCACGGGAGCTAGCTGTGGTCCCCGTTCAGGCGGGGGGCCATGACCCACAGCTCGAGCAAATCCGCGGGGTGCAGGCCAGGCTCGACGAGGGAGCAGGAGCGCTTGAGCCGATCCGCCGGGACGTCGGGCAGGAATGGGCGGGCCAGCCTCCGGCCGGAGAAATACGTCATCTACCCCAGGGCTTCCAGCACCGCATCGCCGGCGATGTCAGGGTCAGGCCGCCACCCGCATCCAGTGGGGTTGGCCAAAACCTGGCTGCAGCAGCAATGCTCCTCCGCGCGATGCCGGAGCCATCAACCACCGAGGGGCGGCGAATCCAGGGAGAGCTCAAGAATCTCCTGGAAGGCGCCACGGTCCTACGGGCCGAGAGCTCCGCCTCCCGAAGGCAGGGGTACCCCTCGGAACCTCATGTCGCGACTTCCCGATTCATGCGGGAAGCCTCGGTCTACACCGGGCGCACGCGCAACACAGCGCCTGCGGCCCCGGGTCGCCTCGGCAACGAGCACCATCCCCACGACCGTCGGGCCCACCTCGACGAGAGGGTGCACCAAGGCTACCACCCCAGGCGTGGGGGACGCTACGACAGCGGGGAGGATCAGAGTCCCTCGCCCGAACCACCCGGTCCGCAGGCCTTCAGCCGGGCCATACGACGGGCACCGTTCCCGACCCGGTTCCGACCCCCGACTACTATCACAAAGTAATCGGGGGAGACGAGACCGGAACTGTGGCTCGTGGACTACCGTCTAGCCTGCCAACTGGGTGGAACGGACGACGACAACATCATCATCCGCAACCTCCCCCTGTTTCTCTCCGACACCGCCCGCGCCTGGTTGGAGCACCTGCCTCTGGGGCAGATCTCCAACTGGGACGACCTAGTCCAAGCTTTCGCCGGCAATTTCCAGGGCACGTACGTGCGCCCCGGGAATTCCTGGGACCTCCGAAGCTGCCGACAGCAGCCGGGAGAGTCTCTCCGGGACTACATCCGACGATTCTCGAAGCAGCGCACCGAGCTGCCCAACATCACCGACTCGGATGTGATCGGCGCGTTCCTCGCTGGCACCACCTGCCGCGACCTGGTGAGCAAGCTGGGTCGCAAGACGCCCACCAGGGCGAGCGAGCTGATGGACATCGCCACCAAGTTTGCCTCCGGCCAGGAGGTGGTCGAGGCTATCTTCCGGAAGGACAAGCAGCCCCAGGGCCGGCCATCGGAAGATGCCCACGAGGCGTCAGCTCAGCGCGGCGCCAAGAAGAAGGGCAAGGAGAAGTCGCAAGCGAAACGCGACGCCGCCGACGCGGACCTTGTCGCCGCCGCGGAGTACAAGAACCCTCGGAAACCCCCCGGAGGTGCCAACCTCTTCGACAAGATGCTCAAGGAGTCGTGCCCCTATCACCAGGGGCCCGTCAAGCACACCCTTGAGGAGTGCGTCATGCTTCAGCGCCACTTCCACAGGGCCGGGCCACCCGCGGAGGGTGGCAGGGCCCGCGACGATGACAAGAAGGAAGATCACCAGGCAGGAGAGTTCCCCGAGGTCTGCGACTGCTTCATGATCTACAGTGGGCAAGCGGCAAACGCCTCGGCTTGGCACCGCAAGTAAGAGCGCCGGGAGGTCTGTTCGGTGAAGGTGGCGGCGCCAGTCTACCTAGACTGGTCCGACAAGCCCATCACCTTCGACCAAGCTGACCACCCCGACCATGTGCCGAGCCCGGGGAAATACCCGCTCGTCGTCGACCCCATCATCGGTGACGTCAGGCTCACCAAGGTCCTCATGGACGGAGGCAGCAGCCTCAACATCATCTACGCTGAGACCCTCGGGCTCCTGCGTGTCGATTTGTCCTTGGTCCGGGCAGGCGCTGCGCCTTTCCATGGGATCATCCCCGGGAAGCGCGTCCAGCCCCTTGGACAACTCGACCTTCCCGTCTGCTTCGGAACACCCTCCAACTTCCGAAGGGAGACCCTGACGTTTGAGGTGGTCGGGTTCCGAGGAACCTACCACGCGGTACTGGGGAGGCCATGCTACGCGAAGTTCATGGCCGTCCCCAACTACACCTACCTGAAGCTCAAGATGTCGGGCCCCAACGGGGTCATCACCGTCGGCCCCACGTACAAACACGCGTTCGAATGCGACGTGGAGTGCGTGGAGTACGCCGAGGCCCTCGCCGAGTCCGAGGCCCTCATCGCCGACCTAGAGAGCCTCTCTAAGGAGGTGCCAGACGTAAAACGTCATGCCGGCAACTTCGAGCCCGCGGAGACGGTTAAGTCCGTCCCCCTCGACCCCAGCGGCGACGCCTCCAAGCAGATCCGGATCGGCTCCGAGCTTGGTCCCAAATAGGAAGCAGTGCTCGTCGACTTTCTCCGTGCGAACGCCAACGTCTTCGCGTGGAGTCCCTCGGACATGCCCGGCATACCGAGGGATGTCGCTGAGCACTCGCTGGACATCCGAGCCGGAGCCCGACCCGTCAAGCAGCCTCTGCGCCGATTCGACGAAGAAAAGCGCAGAGCCATAGGCGAGGAGATCCACAAGCTAATGGCGGCAGGGTTCATCAAAGAGGTATTCCATCCCGAATGGCTTGCCAACCCTGTGCTTGTGAGAAAGAAAGGGGGGAAATGGCGGATGTGTGTAGACTACACTGGTCTGAACAAAGCATGTCCGAAGGTTCCCTACCCTCTGCCTCGCATCGATCAAATCGTGGATTCCACTGCTGGGTGCGAAACCCTGTCTTTCCTCGATGCCTACTCAGGGTATCACCAAATCAGGATGAAGGAGTCCGACCAGCTCGCGACTTCTTTCATCACGCCCTTCGGCATGTACTGCTATGTCACCATGCCGTTCGGCTTGAGGAATGCAGGTGCGACGTACCAGCGGTGCATGAACCATGTGTTCGGCCAACACATTGGCCGGACGATCGAGGCCTACGTCGATGACATCATAGTCAAGACGAGGAAAGCCTCCGACCTCCTTTCCGACCTTGAAGTGACATTCCGATGTCTCAAGGCGAAAGGCGTCAAGATCAATCCCAAAAAGTGTGTCTTCGGGGTGCTCCGAGGCATGCTCTTGGGGTTTATCGTCTCCGAGCGAGGCATCGAAGCCAACCCGGAAAAGATCGCAGCCATCACCAGCATGGGGCCCATCAAGGACTTGAAAGGCGTACAGAGGGTCATGGGATGTCTTGCGGCTCTGAGCCGCTTCATCTCACGCCTCGGCGAAAGAGGCCTGCCTCTTTACCGCCTCTTAAGGAAAGCCGAGTGCTTCACTTGGACCCCTGAGGCCGAGGAAGCTCTCGGGAACCTGAAGGCGCTTCTCACGAAGGCGCCTATCTTGGTGCCCCCGGCTGCCGGAGAAGCCCTCTTGATCTACGTCGCCACGACCACCCAGGTGGTTAGCGCCGCGATTGTGGTCGAGAGGCAAGAAGAGGGGCATGCATTGCCCGTTCAGAGGCCAGTCTACTTCGTCAGCGAGGTACTGTCCGAAACCAAGATCCACTACCCACAAGTTCAGAAGCTGCTGTATGCGGTGATCCTGACACGACGGAAGTTGCGACACTACTTCGAGTAGGATTGCAAAGTGGGCGGTGGAAATCATGGGCGAGACAATCTCGTTCGCCCCTCGGAAGGCCATCAAGTCCTAGGTCTTGGTGGACTTCGTAGCTGAATGGGTCGACACTCAGCTCCCAACAGCTCCGATCCAGCCGGAGCTCTGGACCATGTTCTTTGACGGGTCGCTGATGAAGACAGGAGCCGGCGCAGGCCTACTCTTCATCTCGCCCCTCAGGAAGCACATACGCTATGTGCTGCGCCTCCATTTCCCGGCGTCCAACAATGTGGTCGAGTATGAGGCTCTGGTCAACGGGTTGCGGATCGCCATCGAGCTAGGGGTCCGACGCCTCGACGCTCGCGGTGACTCGCAGCTCGTCATTGACCAAGTCATGAAGAACTCCCACTGCCGCGACCCGAAGATGGAGGCCTATTGCGATGAGGTTCGGCGCCTGGAAGACAAGTTCTACGGGCTCGAGCTCAACCACATCGCCCGGCGCTACAACGAGACTGCGGACGAGCTGGCTAAAATAGCCTCGGGGCGAACAGCAGTTCCCTCGGACGTCTTCTCCCGAGACCTGCATCAACCCTCCGTCAAGATCGACGACACGCCCGAGCCCGAGGCACCCTCAGCCCAGCCCGAGGTACCCTCGGCTCAGTCCGAGGCACCCTCGGCTCGGCCCGAGGCGCCCTCGGTTCAGCCCGAGGTACCCTCGGCCCCCGAGGGCGAGAGGCTGCACGTCGAGGGGAGCAAAGCGGGGTCACGCCTGATCAAAACTGGCAGACCACGTACCTGCAATATCTCCACCAAGGAGAGCTACCCCTCGATCGAGCCGAAGCTCGGCGGTTGGCGCGGCGCGCCAAGTCGTTCGTCTTGCTGGGAGATGGGAAGGAGCTCTACCACCGCAGCCCCTCAGGCATCCTCCAGCGATGCATCTCCATCACCGAAGGTCAGGAACTCCTTCGAGAGATACACTCGGGGGCTTGCGGCCATCACGCAGCACCTCGAGCCCTTGTCGGAAATGCTTTCCGACAAGGTTTCTACTGGCCGACGGCACTAGAATTGTCCGCACCTGCGAAGGGTGTCAGTTCTACGCAAGGCAGACCCACCTGCCCGCTCAGGCTCTGCAGACGATACCCATCACCTGGCCTTTTGTTGTGTGGGGTCTGGACCTCGTCGGCCCCTTGCAGAAGGCACCCGGGGGCTACACGCATCTGTTGGTCGCCATCAACAAATTCTCCAAGTGGATCGAGGTCCGACCCCTAAACAGCATCAGGTCCGAGCAGGCGGTGGCGTTCTTCACCAACATCATCCATCGTTTCGGGGTCCCGAACTCCATCATCACTGACAACGGCACCCAGTTCACCGGCAGAAAGTTCCTGGACTTCTGCGAGGATCACCACATCCGGGTGGACTGGGCCGCCGTAGCTCACCCCATGTCAAATGGGCAAGTAGAGCGTGCCAACGGCATGATTATACAAGGACTCAAGCCTCGGATCTACAACGACCTCAACAAGTTCGGCAAGCGATGGATGAAGGAACTCCCCTCGGTGGTCAGGAGCCTGAGGACAACACCGAGCCGAGCCACGGGCTTCACGCCGTTCTTTCTAGTCTACGGGGCCGAGGCCATCTTGCCCACAGACCTGGAATACGGCTCCCCGAGGACAAGGGCCTATGCCAGCCAAAGCAACCAAGCTAGTCGAGAAGACTCGCTGGACCAGCTGGAAGAGGCTCGGGACAGGGCCTTACTACACTCGGCACGGTACCAACAGTCCCTGCGACGCTACCACGCCCGAGGGGTCCAGTCCCGAGACCTCCAGGTGGGCGACCTGGTGCTTCGGCTGCGACAAGATGCCCGAGGGCGGCACAAGCTCACGCCCCCCCTGGGAGGGGCCGTTCGTCATCGCCAAGGTTCTGAAGCCCGGAACGTACAAGCTGGCCAACAGTCAAGGCGAAGTCTACGGCAACGCTTGGAACATCCAACAGCTACGTCGCTTCTACCCTTAAGATGTTTTCAAGTTGTTCATATACCTCGCTCCTACGCAAAGTTTAGTCATCAAGGAAGGGTCAACCTTGCCTCAGCAAAGTCCGACCCTCCCTCGGGGGCTAAAAGGGGGGAACCCCCTCTGCGTCGAAATTTTTTCCTCGAAAAAAGATCTTTTCTGCCAGAATGTCTTTTGTGCTTTTTGACTACTTCGAAAGTGGATCCTGAGAACGACGGAGTACGCGTAAGCAGCCAAGGCTGACCGAGCCGAGGGACTCCTACGCCTCCGGGATACGGATACTTCACTCATCACCTTCTGCGATAAGTAACTCACGTTCGGATAAGTGATTCCGCGGACCGAACAAGTCTTCACGCTCGGAAGCTCTTCTGCCGGAGCGATTCTTCGAGCCTTCTCGACTGCGTCGGTGACAGAACCCCATGGACGGGTGAGAGTGCGCGTAAGCGGCAAGGCCGACCGAGCCGAGGGACTCCTACGCCTCTAGGATACGGATACCTCACTCATCACCTTCCGTGACAAGCAACTCTCGCTCGCACAAACAATTCTGTTACCGACAAAAAAGTCCAGATACTCGAAATAAGAGGAAAGGAGACGCAGCTTTACAACACGGCGAGGGTGTGTTTTGGCCTCGGCGGCCGCAGAAAACACACGCTACAAGATAATCCGATCCTGCAGGCTCGGATCTCGACGGCTAAAGGGAGCAGCAGCACCCTCGGCGTTGACAACACCTTCGGCGAGGTCCGACCTAGCCTCGGACGGCGACGCGGTCCAAGGGTCTCCGCTCTAAAGGACAACGTCATCACCAAGCCCGGGCCATCGCCGCCAGGGTCTTCCCCGAGAACCCGGCCCGAGCAGGCGGCTCGGCCGGTCACCCCGGGGCCTCGGCCAGCTGTCCTCCGAGGACATCAGCCCGACCCGAGGCCTCGGCAGGTCAATTCCGGCGTCGGTCCCGCTAACGGACGACCCGACCAGGCTCCGGCCGACCAGGTCTTCTTTTCGAGCCAACTCCGCCTCCGTTCGCGCTGACACCGCTACCCCTGGCCTCGGCTCATCGAAGAGCGGCCGAGGGGTTCCTTTAACTGAGCGAGAGAAGCCTCGGGCAACAAGGCTGACCGAGCCGAGGGACTCCTACGCCTCCGGGATACGAATACCTCACTCGTCACCTTTACACGGGGCGACTCACGCTTGGTGAAGCGGTTCAGACAACCAACAGGCGAGTCTAAGTGTCGAAAATGAGGAAAAAATACATACATGTTCAGGCCTCGACAGCCACAATGAACAAAAACACTGGCATTCGAAGTGCCATTACAAACGGAACTCCGGTTCCACCTCCGCAGGTACGAACAACCCCACTCGATGGGGGGGGCTGCGGAGCAACAGAAGACCGACGAACGGCGCGTCGTCGCCCGCTCCGGCAGCGGCGACGACGATGACTTCTGCTCCGGGGGGCCGAACAGCAGCAGTGATGACCTCAGGGCTGATGCTGCTGCCAGGAGGCCCCCGCCCATGCCCAAACTCGTGAGGCAAGGACGGGCAGAAGGCCGTAGAGTTGGAGGTCGGTCCGTGGGCGGCCCTGGCTATCTCGTCGGCGGAAGAACCTCTTCCAGCTGCCGTGGCAGAAGCCGGCGCCGAGAGCGGCTCCGAAGCCACTCGGGCCCGAGAGCCAGGCACGCGGCAGCTGCCAGCGCCACGGACGACAACCGTCCTTCCCCCCAATCACTGAGGGAAGGAGCGGGCCACCGCCCACGCAGGGGCCGACCCCAACTCGGCACTCTCCCCTCCCCAGCCCTGGTGATGAAAATTCTTGAGGCTGAGGGAGGGGCAGAGGCCGCGGCCCGGTTTGCTTTCCCCCGCCGTCAAACTGGAGGTCACCATCTTGGGTGACCGCTGGCGGAGGGGTGCAGCCGGGCCGAATGATGACAATCCTTGAAGCTGAACGATGGCTGAAAGGTACCAACTCCCACGGAGTTGCGTTCCTCCAACGACGAGGCGGAAAGACGGCGGGTACCCCCCATCCGGGGGCTTGGAAGGTGGAAAGACACGATGCATAAGGGAGCGCGAAGACATGGTCGCCTTCCAAGGGGGTCACCCTCCTTTTAAAGGCGACTCTCCCTACTTGCGTCCCCAGCCGTTGTGGGCTGAGTCTTCTCCAACACGCTCCAAGGTCCTCCCCTACGGCGCGGGGGCTAGGTCCCACGCGTCATGCAAGCCAGCTCAGAGCAGAAGAAGCCAAACCGCCGTGCGCGGTGCGTACAACCGCCCAACGGTTACAAGCGGCTCTCCACTTTTGCCCAGACCAGCGAGCGAAAGGGCGGGCAGCCATGCAGGTGGCATGCAACCGCGCCAAGTGGGCGCACTTCTCCGACTCCCAACACTCCCAGCATGGAGGCCCAGGCCCACGCGTCATGCAACCGGCGCGCCGAATGCTTCGTGCATGCAACTGCACCGCCACTTGCGCCACCACCGCGCCTCCTCGACTGCGGAACCAATGCCGCGACTCGAGGCGACCCAGCGCACGACCCAGCAGCGCCAGCCTGGCGCGACGGTCAATGCGGCCAAAAATGGGCCGGCAGTAATGGCGGTGGCAGGCGGGCAGGAGCAGCGGTCACGTCGTCAGCCAAGCTTACGTCCCATCCAGGGGCAACGAGAGAACCCTCTCTCACGGCGTGAAGACAACGCGCCCGTGTTCCGTTCCTCGAACGGCTCACGCACGCGCAACGGCTGCCCCGCGAACCACTCGCCCCGTCGCATTAACTCCGCGGCGGGACAGGCGGCGCCTCTGGCAGGAGAAGCAAGCGACGCTTCGCCTTCACCATAATGACCGCGTCAAAAAAGGTACGCCGCGTCGTTCGATTTCGTATCCTTTTCCTTTTTTCCTCTTTCTCTCTCTTGCAACAGGGACCGGGAAAGGGGGATACCCCGAAAAGGATCCTTCCCCGTGAAGGAACCAGGCTCCGAGCCTCCCTACTGATCAGAGGTTCGAAGGCTGGCCCCTCGGAAGGGTTCAATAGCCGCCTCAGAGCGCGTGGGCTCCACACCCACTACTGGTCAGAGGTTCGAAGGTCGGCCCCTCGGAAGGGTTCAACGGCCGCCTCAGGCTACTCGGGCTCCACGCCCACTACTGATCAGGGGTTCGAAGGCTGGCCGCCGAAGGGTTCACAGCCGCCTCAGACACAGAGCGAGGGATGACCATGGGTACGTTCGATACATAACCGAGGCTCGGGATGCGCACCCGAGGTACCCTAGGACATTTCCGAGACCAGCAGGAACGATCTTGTAACGGAATCCCATCAGAGGGAGGCATCGAGCCCTCGGACCCCGTCGACAGGGGACCGGGTCCGGCAGATCACCCGCAGGTACTTTTGGGCGCGCCTCTGGGCCTCTAGCCGACCCCTAACGAATGGGGCACGGACGTCCACTCGGATTACCCGCCTGCAGCTCACCGGAGACACCATGTTCGGCGCCCACCGAGGGCAACTTGGCGCTTTCCCCCCCCCTCCTCCTTGCGGAAAGGCGACGCAGGGGCGTATGTAAAAAAGTCGAGTCTGTCCCTGATCGCCCTCTCTCCCTGTGTAGAGGCTCGGGGGCTGCTCTCGCAAACCCGGCTCCGGCCGAACCGTTGACAGCGTCAACATACCAGCCCGAGAACTTGGGACCCGACCGTACACCCGGGCTACGGCCATCTCGCATGAGGGAACGACCAGACCAGCCGAAGCATTACACAAGGCATTAAGACCTCAGAGGAGTCAAACCACTCCTCCGAGGCCTCGGGGGCTACACCCGGCGGGTGCGCTCGCGCGCACCCACGGGAACAAAACGCAACCGAGAAAGGCTGGTCCCCTTGCAAAAAAGTGCGACGAAAGCCTCCAAGCGAGTGCTAACACTCCCTTCGAGGCTCGGGGGCTACAGTCGGGGACCATAATTAGGGGTACCCTCAAGGCTCCTAATTCTCACCTGGTAACCCCCATCAGCATAAAGCTGCAAAGGCCTGATGGGTGCGATTAATTCAGGGATCGGTCCATTCGAGGGACTCGATCACGCCTCAGCCTAGCCTCGGACAAGCGCAGCCGACCCCGGAGGATCTCCGCCTCACCCGAGGCCCCCCTTCAGCGGCTAATGTATTTCCGGCTCGCCCGAGGTCCTGTCTTCGCCAAGAAGCAACCCTGACCAAATCGCAGCGATGACCGACCAAATCGCAGGAGCATTTAATGCAAAGGTGGCCTGACGCCTTTATCCTGACGCGCGCCATTCAGCCGACAGAGCCGAAGTGACCGCCGTCACTTTGCTGCTCCACTGACCGGCCTGACAGAAAGACAGCGCCGCCTGCGCCGCTCCGACTGCGGTGCCACTTGACAGAGTGAGGCTGACAGGCAGTCAGGCCCGGCCGCAAGCACCATAAGAAGCTCAGCTCCGCCCGACCCAGGGCTCGGACTCGGGCTAAGTCCAGGAAGACGGCGAACTCCACTCCGCCCGACCCAGGGCTCGGACTCGGGCTAAGTCCCAGAAGACGGCGAACTCCGCTCCGCCCGACCCAGGGCTCGGACTCGGGCTAAGTCCCGGAAGACGGCGAACTCCGCTCCGCCCGACCCAGGGCTCGGACTTGGGCTCAGCCCCAGAAGACGGCGAACTCCGCTCCGCCCGACCCTGGGCTCGGACTTGGGCTCAACCCCAGAAGACGACGAACTCCGCTTCACCCGACCCCAGGGCTCGGACTCCGCCCTGGCCTCAGCCGACGGTCTCCGCCTCGCCCGACCCAGGGGCTCGGACTCGACCTCGGCCACGGAAGACAGACTCGACCTCGGCTTCGGAGGAGCTTCCACATCGCCCAACCTAGGGCACAGACCAGCCACGTCAACAGGAGGCGCCATCATCACCCTACCCCAAGCTGACTCGGGCCACGGGGAACAAGACTGGCGTCCCATCTGGCTCGCTCCGCCAGATAGGCAATGATGGCGCCCTGCATACTGTGACGACGACGGCTCTCAGCCCCCTTACGGAAGCAAGAGGACGTCAGCAAGGACTCAACAGCTCCGACAGCTGTCCCTCCGCCAGGCTCCAGCGCTCCTCCAACGGCCACGACATCACACCAGCTAGGTGCCAAAATCTCTCCGGCTGCCACAACGGCATGTACTTAGGGCGCTAGCTCTCCTCCGCTAGACACATAGCACTTTGCTACACCCCCCATTGTACATCTGGATCCTCTCCTTACGCCTATAAAAGGAAGGACCAGGGCCCTCTTAGAGAGGGTTGGCCGCGCGGGGACGAGGACGAGACAGGCACTCGCGTGAGACCGCTCGCTCCCTCTCCCGCGTGGACGCTTGTAACCCCCTACTGCAAGCGCACCCGACCTGGGCGTGGGACGAACACGAAGGCCGCGGGATTTCCACCTCTCTCACGCCCATCTCCGGCCACCTCACTTCCCCCCTTCGCGCTCGGCCTCGCGCCGACCCATCTGGGCTGGGGCACGCGGTGACATTTCACTCGTCGGCTTAGGGACCCCCCGGTCTCGAAACACCGACACTTTTGTTATCCATTGTTATTTACTGTTCATGATAAGATCATTATGTTAATTGGAACATGGAGCGACCACCCGGGAAAACAGTGCTACCACAAGGGTTTATGGACGCCCTTGGCTGATTAATTAGGAAAGCTAGTGGAGGACTACCTTACCCGAAAGGGGCAAGGGCAGTAGGGGAGTGGTCAGTGTAGGGAGGTCCTTGGGATGATTTTGCTGCGATGGCGGTCATGAGAGGGATCCCTGCATTGGAGCTTCCTATAAACTGTAGCGGGTTTTCTGAAGCTAGTGGAACTTTGTAAAGGCCTCGTAGTGTTACCCTGCCTCGCCTCCTTAGTAGAGGTGTATGGGAAGTCGCGATCCCTTGGCAGATGGGTAACATGACTTGTGGGTAAAGATGTGCAACCTCTGCAGAGTGTAAAACTGGTATACTAGCCGTGCTCACGGTCATGAGCAGCTCGGACCCTCACATGATTAAATTATGGAACTTAAACTCAATTTGTCATATGCATTGCATCGCGGGTGATGTTGTTACTTTTGTTATTCTATTTAATTGGGTTGGTACTTACTTATACTTAGTAACTGCTAATAAAATTTTGACCAACTTTAAAAGCAATGCTCAGCTCTAACCATCCTCTTTGGTAAGCCTTACACTTCACATGAACTCCCACCTTTGGCGAGTTCATTCACATTATTCCCCACAACTTGTTGAGCGATGAACGTATGTGAGCTCACTCTTGCTGTCTCACACCCCCCCACAGGTCAAGAACAGGTACCACAGGATGAGGCGCATGGAGGATGCTGCGATGTGTTCGTGAGAGGTCTAGGCCGTCGTCTCCCAGTCAACTTTGGTTTGCTGGACCATTGTCTCCTTATAATGTAATTATTTATTTTGTATAGAACTCCTGTTATATAGTAAAGATGTGACATTCGATCATGTGCCATGATTCATCAAATGTGTGAGACTTGGTCCCAGCACACCTGGTGATTATGTTCGCGCCCGGGTCTTGGTGCCCAGAAACCCGGGTGTGACAGTAGAAGTGGTATCAGAGGAATGTTGACTGTAGGACGAAACCTAGATAGAACTGGACAACCAATATTTACTTACCTCTGCTACTCTGATTCTTTCTAAACTTTTCTTAATCTATTCTCATCTATTTCCGCTTTACTCTGATTATTCTTACCTTTTCTTTCTAAAGACAAATGTGGATTTCACACTTTGAAATCCTGTGCCTAAAGTGACTTTAGGACTAGGAGACCTAATCTTAGGAACAAAAAAAATCAAAACTATTTTCATAAATATTAATATGCTTGAGTGTTTGTTCTTATGATACTTGTTTGATTTGGATCTTTGATTGAGTGTGATGAGTTGTGGAGTAATATCCACAATTACATTTGCATATACATAGAAAAAAATGCTTATAAAAATAACTAGATAAACTAGATTATCCCTCATTAAAATATCTAGCCTAACAATATCCATCTCATCTGGAAAAAAATTATATCCTACACTCATAGATCCATCTTAACTTAAAAAGATATTCATCTTATCTTGAAAAGATCTTATGTCACCCTAATAGATCTAACTGACCTCAAAAGATTCTACATTATCCCTATAGATTCATCTTACCATAGTTAATATATTTATCCCACTTTAGAATAACAACCATGATCTAATTAATGAAATCTTATCAAGTCTATCTAGTCATTTCCAATCTAATCTAGATTTTATCTAATCTATTATGATCTAATCTAGGGTAAGTTACTTAATGCTGGTACAAAAGATAAGGCCATATCCCTCATACACTTAAAACTAAACTCGTGCCTTAAACCAACTCAGCCACATGCATGAGATCTGACCCAACCAATAAAGTCATGAAGAATTGTATAATCATTCCCCACCTAGCGTCAAACCAACTTCTAACCTACATCATGTAGTTTATCTCACCTATATCTATCTTAACCATATTCCCCCAACTTCGATGATATACACTGACCCGACTCAATGAGACAAAGACCAGAAAAGGATAATATCAACCTCGTCAAGGAAGGAGAGAAGTCAAACTCAATCTTCAGATGCATTACCGCCCAACACGGAATTCTTTCCTACCATAAACTTTCTTACCCCTAGCTATTCTTGCCCTAACCTATCCATCTCTTATATCCTACATAATAAGTAGCTGGATACCCATGTTCTCCTAATCACTCACTAATAAAAAAAGAGGCTTTTGATTTTTGAACTAACTAGAAACTAAAATATAGACTACAGACTAAATTTGTTGTATCCTCTTCCTTATAAATCTCGATGACGAGATTATTTTTAAGGGGGTAGGATTTGTAACACCCAGTTTGTAATATATATAATAAAAGAGGAGAAAAGACATTTCCTATAATTTATGTGTGTGTTGACTCTACTTATCATTTCATGTGGACACCTCACTTATACAAATGAATAAGTAATAAAAGGCACTCAAACAAATTATGCATCATGCTGATATTTTTATTTTGTGTGCATTTTGTGACAACATAGAATAGTGTGAAAAGAAATATATTTAGGACCCAAATGGGAATTTAAAATCTAAAAGAAATTCTAGAATTTGGAAAGAAAGAAAGAAAATACTATGCAATACAAAAATAAACTTATAAATAGATAAATTTATTCCACAATAATTTATTCAAATCATATACTCAAAAATTTGAGTACAAGTTCATCACAAATTTGAAATTCAAATTTAGATTCAAAAATAAGAGGAAAGAGAAAGGAAAATGAAAATATAAAAGAAAAACAGTGCTGTGCTCGATTGGGCCTAAGCCAACCAATTCGGCCCAATTTCCCTTTGATCTGCGCAGCCCACTAACTATCCGCGGCGCCGACATGTAGGCCTCGCTTGTCAGCCGCTCTTACCTCGCGCGCGCGTCGACCTGCCGCTCCCCTCTACGCTGACTTGTGGGACCCGGTGGACAGCGCCAGGGTCTCGCACGTGTCCTCGCGGGTGCCACTGCTCCGCAGGACCCACTGGTCAGTCCCTCAACCACCACATCTCCGTCTTCCCCGCGCACCAACTATCTCCGCGTCCGCCGCAGCGCCGTAAGCTTCGGGCTTCCGTTGCTGATGCCCCCATACTCCATCCCGTGGATCCGCACCCCAACGGACTCGCCTAGCTGTTATAGGGCAGCTTAAACCGTGATTCCTTCGTCTTCCCTGCTTCTCCCTCTCGCGTGTGTTGCTGCCGCATACCAAATCGCCGCCGCCGCGACTACCCCTCTCTGCGCCGTGCGATCTCGACCCGATAGTGCGTGGGGGTAATCAAGGGAGCTGAGCGGAGTGATTTCGTGGCTTCTCCGCGCGCGTGAGCGACCAGGACGCCCCGGAATCTCTCGTCGTCGGCAACTCCTACACAACGGATCCGCCATCGCCGTGACTACCCGCGTGGGCGGCCCTAACTTCGGTAAGTGGCTACCCATGTAGTTCGTCGTGTTATATACTGCGCGTAGCACTAGTCGGGGTAAGAAATGGACCTCTGCAGCGCCGATTGGCCGATCTCCGGTGAGAACGCCGCCGTTGGCCCGAGCGACGCCGCCATGCGCGTCTGCCCAGTTGGGGCGATGACCATGCGCCCTCGGATCATTGGCGCACGGCCGAGATTAAAACTCGCGTAACCTTTCGCATTGAAGCAATCTGGTCCGTCGATCTGGTTTGGACGGCCAGGGTTAGATCTAGGATAATAAAATCTTCACCGTTAAAACTGAATCCAACGGTTACTGGCACAGCAGTGTACCTAGCCAGCTCGAATTAATCTGGGCGCTTGATCTCTAATCGGACGGTAGACAGCGCCCCGTACCCCTTCGGCCCGGATATTTTTCTAAAGAGCCCCTCGGGTTTCGGTGAATTAACCCGCCGTCCACTCGGGTTGTTCACTGAGTCTGGAAAAGTTTGTAGTTTAGCTCTTGACTTTCCTGGAAATTGAGGCCCAATCCAGTGACGTGTTAAAATGAATAAATGAATTAGAAAATGTATTTTTAATACAAAAATAAACTCTAGAACTTGTAAAACTCATAGAAATTCCATTTTTGGTCCAAATTGAGCCATTCCACTTTCTAAATTTTTGTAATTTAATTCTCCATCACTTAGAGCCTCTGTTTTATCATGAAAACAGTAAGAAAATTAATCTCACACTTAATCCTATTTTAAACACATAAAACCTTTGAAAATTCATAACTTAAATTCTATAACTCCAAAAATTAATAATTCCTGTTCCTGTGATCTTATTTCAATATGTAGATTATTAACATATTCTGCATATATGTTTGGTGTAATGTTAATTTTGCCTATACACTACTTATTTGTATTGCTACGACTAGCGGTGAGGACACGTGTCACGTGAAGAGCAAGTTGGTACCTGGAATCTCAAGTGCCAGGCAAGTTGTGCCCTTGATCACTTCTTTTTACCCACTCATGTTCTAATTAATCATAATGATCTGCATAGGTTAATTTTGATGGGACCCAATAGGTTACCCTAGTTTGATTATCTTTATACCTTGTTTACCACTGAACTTTTTGGGTAGTACTTGCTAGTGCTTTATGTGGTTTTGGGTATGAAGATACATTATTCATGATTATACTTTTGTTATCCATTGTTATTTACTGTTCATGATAAGATCATTATGTTAATTAGAACATGGAGCGACCACCCGGGAAAACAGTGCTACCACAAGGGTTTATGGACGCCCTTGGCTGCTTAATTAGGAAAGCTAGTGGAGGACTACCTTACCCGAAAGGGGCAAGGGCAGTAGGGGAGTGGTCAGTGTAGGGAGGTCCTTGGGATGATTTTGCTGCGATGGTAGTCATACGAGGGATCCCTGCATTGGAGCTTCCTATAAACTGTAGCGGGTTTTCTGAAGCTAGTGGAACTTTGTAAAGGCCTCGTAGTGTTACCCTGCCTCGCCTCCTCGGTAGAGGTGTATGGGAAGTCGCGATCCCTTGGCAGATGGGTAACATGACTTGTGGGTAAAGATGTGCAACCTCTGCAGAGTGTAAAACTGGTATACTAGCCGTGCTCACGGTCATGAGCAGCTCGGACCCTCACATGATTAAATTATGAAACTTAAACTCAATTTGTCGTATGCATTGCATCGCGGGTGATGTTGTTACTTTTGTTCTTCTATTTAATTGGGTTGGTACTTACTTATACTTAGTAACTGCTAATAAAATTTTGACCAACTTTAAAAGCAATGCTCAGCTCTAACCATCCTCTTTGGTAAGCCTTACACTTCACATGAACTCCCACCTTTGGCGAGTTCATTCACATTATTTCCCACAACTTGTTGAGCGATGAACGTATGTGAGCTCACTCTTGCTGTCTCACACCCCCCACAGGTCAAGAACAGGTACCACAGGATGAGGCGCATGGAGGATGTTGCGATGTGTTCGTGAGAGGTCTAGGCCGTCGTTTCCCAGTCAACTTTGGTTTGCTGGACCATTGTCTCCTTATAATGTAATTATTTATTTTGTATAGAACTCCTGTTATATAGTAAAGATGTGACATTCGATCCTGTGCCATGATTCATCATATGTGTAATACTTGGTCCCAGCACACCTGGTGATTATGTTTGCGCCCGGGTCTTGGTGCCCCGAAACCCGGGTGTGACACTAACCACAACCATAAAATATCATTTCTCATAACTACTCATCATCAATTATCAGTTCCCCTCAACTAACAATTCCTCGCGTGCACGAAAACTAGACCAGTAGCAGTGTTTAGGGGCCACCAAATTAAACATGAGAGAGCCCTCATTTAGGACATGTTCTGTTAGAGATGGATTGAAGTGATCCTAGTCAAAATTGAATAGAAGGGGACTTAATCCCTCTCTGATTCAAAAGCAACCGAACAAGGCCTTAAGGGGCCGGGTAGTGGCACCGTTGCGCCATTTAGAGGTGCATTGTAGCCACTAAAAGGCTACAATGATAGAGGAGGGGGCAGCATTGTACGCAGCCTCAACGTTAGACTAGGGATGGCAGCAGGTTTAAAACTCGTGGGTAAAAGATTTACAAACTCGCACATGCAGGTTTAATATTAAACCTGCACTTGTACCTGTTACTCGCGACATCCGCTACCCATATTCGCTACCCACGGGTACCAAAAACCCGCGAATATACCACGATTACATAGTTATACACATATATTATATTTACTAGGTGAGTGCCCGTGCGTTGCAACGGAATATATAATACCACAATAACTTATATACGAATGTGTATAATACCGCATTTTTGAGGGCGCTACTCCCTGCATCCAAAGGTTGTGCAGGCTATGTCCTCCGAGTGTTCTACTTTTTTCAAAATAAGTTGGCAAAGTCCCTAACAGTTTCTACTTCAAAATGAGAGAATTACCTTTGCACCAAGTGCAAGAAATTGGCCTAGACAACCAGTTGTATCTACACATGAATATTTCAGAGCAACCTACAAAATTGACTTATGTAGCATGTAGTGCGATAGACCTGAACATCCAGTATCATCCTAAGATACCTAAAATTAATGTTAAGGTCATACACCTAAGCACAATAACAACAAATATTCAGAGCATTAGGTAAGGTAACCTGAACCAACAACAACTTCTAGCTGGCGAGACTTGCCATATAGTATGGAATAGTAAAGGGATAGATACATTTTATTTTTTATAGGATAGTAAAGGAGTAAAAATAAACAAATAAATTAAACAATAATAAGGGGGGCAACGATACAGTAAGATCATCAAGTACTGGTCTTAGATCATCCACAGAATACACTGAAACTCTCGAGTCGGTTGATAAGGCCAATTCTATCTTCGACCATCTATTACATATTAGTGTACAGTTAGCACGATGCATTGCACTTCATGGCAGGAGCATAATATCAATATCCAATCATAGATCCAGAAATATAATATAATACAAATGTAATGTGCACGAGCTCTGAAAGCAAATGGAAATGAGTATCAAAATGAATCGCACTTGTGTAGAACTCTAGATTGAACATAAAACCAGAATAGGTGCTGTCTTTTCTATCTCAATGCAGGCCTTCAGGTAGTTACCATCAAGAAAAATTGTAGACTTGCTCATCAACTTGTTTGATGTGAATCTCATATCAGATTCTTCTAGACATCCTCCATAGCCAAACTTTTGGGCACCGTCAAAACATCTCTGGTTCTTCAAACTGTATACATTAAATTTGAATTTTAGCTCTAATATTTAAGAACTATCAATGGAGGAAATTACAAAGTATCTTTTTTCTACAAAACCATAATGTGGTTCCCTATATCAACAACCGATCATCATTCTACTAACAAAATATAAGTTTAGCATTCCAATTTTTGTACACAAAAAACAGCACACCTAGAAAACCCAGAAAATATGTGTCGCAATAGGAACATCAGATCCTACACGTTGGTAGCATTCTCGAATGATAATATTTTTTCCAAACAAGCAAGGTCACTAAAACATAAGCGGCAACCGATAAAAACTAAAGAGTACAGATGATTGGCATCACATCGGGAATGAAATATGCCTAACATATCAACTTGCACAACTCAAAATTGATAATCCTATTTCCTTCTGATGATTGAACACACGAGATGGTGATTGAACAATTAGATGGATTTTCCCAAATAATAACACTTGTAATGATGTAAGATTGGATAGGTTATCAGGAGCATGTGGAACAGATTCACTTAACGTATTACTTCAGTCCTTGAAAGAGAAAATAAAAGATAGAGGTAGAACAATTAATATATTAAGAAATAGCATATTTAGGAATTATGACACTTCGACAATTGTGAATAAGGACAAGAAGGAAGTATGTGAGCAAGTAGTTCAAGTTGACTGAAGATATACATTTGCACCAACTCCAATCATGCATTATGCACATGATCAAGCAAAATTACTCCCAATCTGGTCTGAGCATCATCAGACAAATGTAGTAGCGGGTTGTAACTGAAACACATGTAAAAGCAAATCAAAATAGCAGAAGAACTGAATTTACTTCACTGAGCATCATCAAACATAACTTCAGTCCACTTCCCATTAAAGAAACAAATAGGAGATGCAAGGGCTAGTATGTGTAATGCACAAAAACATGCAAACAACTCTTCCTAGACCAGGACCCATCAACCTATATCTTGATGAGCTAGCTAACACATGAGGTACTGAGTTATAGGATCATGAGCTAGCTAACCTGGTTTGTAAGCTCTTCTGTTTCCTCCTCCGCCTCATATTTGTCAAGTGTTTCATAAATAGCATCAGACATCATCTCAAGCTGAATAGAAACACCTCATCTTTGTCAAGTGTTTCATCAATAGCATCAGACATCATCTCAAGCTGAATAGAAACAGACACATTTCAATGTGAGACAGCTATAAGCATACAACACATTCTTTTGGCATACAGTCCTAGATTTGGTATTGCACTCTGATCCCTCAGAAAAGATCAACAACATGCTATTGCATATTATAGTTTTGCACGGTAGCAAGCTGCAAATATTGTAAATGAAACGAAAAAGCAATGTTTTGAGGATGCTAAGAGGTTGTGATAGCTTGTGAATGGTAATTGTTCACTGTTCTACATCAGGGATACAAGCTTCAATTCAAACATGTTCGACATATTGGTCAGGACTCCGGATCAAAACCTGAAATTGAGCAGTTGCATGCGAAGGGAACAAGTACCTTCTCGGTGCCGAACTTAACGACACTGTAGGTATTGTTGGTGCTCTGGAACTGGCGGAGACGCGGAGTCACTTGCAGGTGTGGACATCGTACTCAATAAGCATATGCATACAGACCATTGATCACAGTTGGAAACTCCAATAATACAGGCAAGCTGAAGTATGTTTCATATAGTTAGGTGTACGTGCATTGATACGATTTTCTTTATATCACATAGGTAAACATTTTTATATGGGATAGTTGTTCAAACATATCCAAACTTTTATAATAATACTAACCATGAACATAATTCGACATATTTTAATAAGTTTGTAAATCTAGCATATCCAATTTCATTTATCTCCTGTTTATACTATGTATCATGTAAGGAAGAGAAGAAAAAATGTCTATGAGGAAGAAACTAAGGGAAGTACAGATCTCCATTGTTCTTGTACCACAAGCCAAAAAAACTAATTCTCTCTACATACTTACTAAGTATGTTCATATTGTGTTGTTGTACATACACAATTACAGATTACCTGGTTGCATCAAATGGTGAATAGACTGAAGGAGCAAAATTATATGTAGAAGTAAAAATTATTGGAATTGATCAGAGAAAATGTAATATCAAAATTTGTCGGTAAAACAGAGAAATGTTGATTTTTTCACAGCTTCTTGGTTTTTGATGTTTCAACGCATAGAAACAACATAAGTGAACCTGACACTCCTACCAAACATGATGTCCGACACAATTCATATGTATCTACCAAAAATTATTGGAATAACATGTGTCTGTACTCTTTTAATTGACATGAGTATGCAGTTATTTCAGATTTTCCAAAGCAATATCATATTTAGTGTAGATTTTGGTGAGACTGATAGCAGTGAAACAGGCTTTGGTCCATCAACCTTGGTATATAATCTAACGCCTCTAGCTAATTTTTATTAGCCTTGTTTTCTGTGCTCACTTTGTTGCTGCTAAAAACAAACACAGACTAATAAGAATGGGTGATTTGTGCTTTGCAATGTAGAGTGTCGTATTCTAGCCTCAACGTGACCCGTCAAAACATTTTGATCATTGGCACATCTCCATACATCCGTAATGGAAGAACTAAATTTTCTTTCACATTCTAGCACAAAATTTTCAAGGCATGGAGCAGTTTCTCGAAAGGTAATTTGACCTGACAGTAGGATAGAAATTCAACCTACAAGAACCGTGTGCCTCATTGCCTCTAGGTTTTTAACTCGTGGTGCTCAATTGTCACAGAATGGCAAGAAGCCTCAAACGATGTCGACTAATTCGCACTGGCATAAGATGATTAAGTAGCAAAATCTGAAGAGTAGTAGTGTCTCACCAAGAGAGGTGCCCAATCAGACCAGCCACCTGAGTGAAATATTGGTCGAGGTGCATCAAGTTGAGGTCGAAGAACAGCATGAACCCGAGCAGGTGTGAAAGTCGCCTAGAGGGGGGTGAATAGGGCGAAACTGAAATTCTCAAAAATAATCACAACTACAAGCCGGGTTAGCGTTAGAAATATAATAAAGTCCGCGAGAGAGAGGGTGCAAAACAAATCGCAAGCAAATAAGAGGTGTGACATGCGGATTTGTTTTACCGAGGTTCGGTTCTCGCAAACCTACTCCCTGTTGAGGTGGTCACAAAGACCGGGTCTCTTTCAACCCTTTCCCTCTCTCAAACGATCCCTCGGACCGAGTGAGCTTTCTCTTCTCAATCACTTGGAACACAAAGTTCCTACAAGGACCACCACAAGATTGGTGTCTCTTGCCTCAATTACAAGTGAGTTTGATCGCAATAAACAATCAAGAAAGAAGAAAGCAATCCAAGCGCAAGAGCTCGAAAGAACACAAGCAAATCTCTCTCACTAGTCACTAAAGCTTTGTGTGGAATTTGGGAGAGGATTTGATCTCTTGAGTGTGTCTAGAATTGAATGCCTAGCTCTTGTAAGTGGTTGGAAGTGTGAAAACTTGGATGCCATGAATGGTGGGTGGTTGGGGGTATTTATAGCCCCAACCACCAAACTAGCCGTTTGGTGGGGCTGACTGTCGTATGGTGCACCGGACAGTCCGGTGCACCAGCCACGTCACCAAAGCCGTTGGGATTCGACCGTTGGAGCACTGTCTTCTGGGCCCGCCTAGATGTCCGGTGGCGCACCGGACATGTAATGTAGAGTGTCCGGTGCGCCACTACGCGCGTGCCTGACTTCTGCGCGCTCTGGCGCGCATTAATTGCTGTTGCAGGTGACCGTTGGCGCGAAGTAGTCGTTGCTTCGATGTTACACCGGACAGTCCGGTGAATTATAGCGGACTAGCCGTTGCAAATTCCCGAAGCTGGCGAGTTCCTGAGGCGCCGTTCCTTGGAGCACCGGACACTGTCCGGTGTACACCGAACAGTCCGGTGAATTATAGCGGAGTGCCTCCAGATTTTCCCGAAGGTGACGAGTTTGAGTTGGAGTCCTCTGGTGCACCGGACACTGTCCGGTGGCACACCGGACAGTCCGGTGCGCCAGACCAGAGGTGCCTTCGGTTGTCCCTTTGCTCTTTTGTTGAACCCAATACTTGGTCTTTTTATTGGCTAAGTGTGAACCTTTGACACCTGTATAACTTATATACTAGAGCAAACTAGTTAGTCTAATTATTTGTGTTGGGCAATTCAACCACCAAAATCAATTAGGAAAATAGATGTAAGCCTAATTCCCTTTCAAGGTGCCTGCACCCACAAGAGCATCGGTTTTAGGCTTGGGCAGTGAGACATAGGAAACCACAGGAACGAAGAAATGTCGATTCAGGAGATGATCCGAGGCGAGCCGGCAGTTTTTCCGTACATCCAGACGTTGATGATCTCGTTGTGCTGCCAGGAGAAGAGGCTGAGGACGGGCCACTCAAGGCATGGAGCGGGGTTGCGCGCGTGGGGGGAGGCAGTACGACGGCCATGAAGCGCTCTGCGGGGAGCACGAGGATTTGCGCCAGGATCCCCGAGATGGTGAGTGGCTGGGTGCGGTACGTGAAGAAGGTGTTGAGGAAGATGAGTACGACACAGGAGCCGAGCCCCAGCGCCCACGCCCGGAATGGCAGTGACGAGCTTGCTAGGGGCAGGATGGAGATCAGAGAAGGTCGAACCTTCTCGACAGGGAACGTGAAGGGCACAACATCGACGATGGCGAGGCGGACAACCGAGGGCCACGAGAGCTAGCCCTGGTCGCAAGCAACTTCCTGCGCTAGGGCCTAAGCCTGTCGTAGACCTCCCCGCCATCTGCATCGTCCGCCTAGCCCCCAAGCTCTCTGGCACGGCGACCTCGAGACGTCAAATTAGAGATGGTGGTGATGGTGTCTGGGTCTGTGGCTGCTGCTGCTAGTGATGCGCGGAAGGCGTGGGCGCGGTACTGGGAGGTCCGCCATCCACGACGCAGTACTGGGTGGCGGATCCACGGCGCGAATCTCTGGCTTGGGGCAAGGATGGTGGGAAGGGCAGGATGGAAGGGCAAAATCTCTGGCTATCCACCATCTGTAGAACTTGGGACCGCGCGGAAGGGCGAGATCTCTGACGACAGAAGGGAGAGATGCATTGCTCGGGTAGAGTGGATCTGCGTGGTGGCCGGGTCGGGGATCGCGCCCTTCCATGGAGGAGTGGACCGCGCGTACCTTCCATGGAGAGCCGCGTTTGCCGAGGTGGGGATGCGGGGGCCGACGAGATTGCTGCGGGTGAGGGCGAGCTTGCCGCGACGTCCTCGGTGGTCCAAGAACGGGTGGGTAGGAGGAGGGAGAGCCGAGAGCGCACTTGCCTTGGTGATGACGGTGTCGGAGTCACCGAGGGAGACGGCGTAGGCGCCGTCGTGGTAGCTACCGGTGATCCTGAAGTCGCAGGCCTGCTCGGCGTCGTTGCTGGCGATGAAGACGCTGACTTTGGTGGGCCCCCGCAGCTGGATCACGGACGGCTTCACGACGCTGAAGTATGTTGTCCCACCGGCGGGAGTTGTCGCCCTGGAGCCGGGTTTGCCGAGGCGAGGCGGCGGCGGCGCTTGCTGTTGGAGAGGAGGCTGTGGACGAGTTGAGATAATGGCGACGGTGAGATTTGCGGGGGCGGGGGAGGCGAGATTCGCGAAGACAGGGCAGGCGAGATTCGTGGGGCAGGCGAGGCATCGCGGCTGTTGATGCGATCCGAGATTTCGGGCGGGGGGAGGGGCGTGGAGGCGCGGCAGAACCGTGTACCACCCACCGCTGTGGACGCCTATGATAGCCTCTTAAGAGTAGTAGAGATATATTATCTATGTATACGTATATTTATACACATATAAATATACATATATAAAAACATGTATATACATTGCGGGTACGTGGGTTTGCGGACCTAGCTACAATATTTTTATACCCGCGAGAAAAAAAAATCCGTCGGATAGAGAATCAAACCTGTATCCCATACTATGGATACAAACTCACACCAAGGGCTAGTTTTAAAACTCAAGTTTTTTTGGGATTAAAGAGGATTGCAGAGAAAATTAGTTTATTTTTATCTCAATCCTCTCTAATGTCGAAGAGATTTGAGGTTCCCAAAATAGACCAAACACATAAATTTTTACTCGCGGATAAAATGCGTGGCATCACTACGTTAGACCGCCGCGATGACAGTTTCTTACCGGTTAACAGTCGTTTCGTGTTGTGTCGAGTCCTATAGGAGGAGGAACGAGGAAGCAGAGTTGGGCTGCACGCACCACAGATGTTACGGTGAGCCCATGTCGATGAAACGAGGATGCGTTCCGTGGCCCATGATGGTGTCCAGTTTGATCGCTTAGACTGGCCTTTTGTATCCATAATCAAGTCTCCGAAAAATAATAGTACTAGCAAACATTAGCTTCTTGCGTGGACCGGACAACTTGCGGCCTAGAAAATTTATTACTCCACTAATTATTCCATGCGTTTCGATCAGTTTGTCCGCAAACCAAACTCTGTATTGTGACATGTATATTGGCATGTTGTTCTAACTTATAAATTTAGATTGTTTGGTTGCATTATGCCTGCTATATAGTCTAGACATCTAAACCTATCGTCGGGGAGGGAGTCAATAAACCCGCTCAGGGCTGATTTGGTGGACAAGGATCACGAGAGGATCCAGCAAGGAGATTCCTCCCCATGGATCCCCTCGTGATCTTGAAAAGCAACGAGATTCCTCTTATGGATCCCCTCGTGATCCCTGTCCACCAAATCAACCCTTATACGGCTGTTTGCGACAGCTTCAGCAGCTCCAAATTTAGTAAAAACGGCTCAACTGAAAATGCCTTGTTTGCAGTTTTGTTTGTGATGGAAGGGGGAGTGTACGGGGCAAGAGGAAAGAGTCATATATTGGTGAATCATCATCTGTTGCAGCCTGTGAATGGGTGGTTACTCCCGATGGTAAGACTTTCTAGCATTAGATCAGCACTATTGAGTTCTCACATGCAAACTGAAAGTAGAAATTTTAGTTCTCTAGTGGAAAGGATAGCTTCACGTCTTTATTTTGAATTACATTGTTAATTTCATGCCACATAACTTTGTTTTTGTTTTGCGTCATTTATTTTTATATTACTAGGAACTCGCAAACAGCTACAAGGTTCTATTAATGACCCATGGAGTCATGGTGAGAAGTGGAAGAAACAGGGGTTCAAGTGTGCTTATTGTGAGTGTGCTAAGGAAAGTGAAGGTAAGACCCGTCTAAGGTGTCATCTAGCTAGTTTGTCAGGAGATGACAAGTCATGCCTGAATGTACCTGTCGGTACCCTAAATCAGGGATACCCTCTTCTACAGTATGAAGACGCTGTACACGTACGACGTCTCCAGGCCACACGGAGAACGACGTCCGACCCCACCACATGGGCAGGTCTAAGGGCACCACGTGGCAAGGAAAGATAACACACCCCAGGATACATCATTGGGTCCGGACCTCCATAGAGGGACACCGGACCCCTGTACTTACAAGTCCGGAGCTCCCAAGAAGGCATGTCGGGTCCCTCAGGCGGGCCCCAGGTCCCTCCGAGTAAGGTCCGAGCCACAGCAAGGTCCCGGGGCGGGGAGGACCCCGGCATGAGTAAGGGTCCGGTGCTGGCACGTGTCCAGGCCTTGCCCTACGCTCCCCGCTCAGGCGGAGATCCGCTGCTGCCGCGTGGCTTGTGGCCCGTGACATGAGCCAACGGGCCGAGCCTGACGTAAGGCCCCTAAAGTCGCGCAGTCTCTGCATTTATTGTAGAGAGGACGCGCCGCCTGCCACCACGCTGACAGAAGATGTGCCCTCTCAGCATTTAATGCGGCCTTCCCACTCCGCTGGCAGACGGCGTCAGAGCCATCCTGCAGACGGCGCGCCTGTCCGGTCTGTTGTCAAACAGTGCGTCCGTGCCATGCGGCGCACTGTGCTCACCATCCCTTATACGAGAAGCTTCCCCTACACGCCGAGGATACGCAGATCTCGGGTGATAGGGCACGAGAAGATTGCCCCAGCAGCGAACGTTTGAAGCTCCAAGTACTATATTCTTTATGCCCCTGGGCCCACATATCGGGGCTCAGTACCCTTGTGCATGCCCCCTTCGGCTATAAAAGGGGAGGCATGCGACGTTACAAGACAGATCCAATCATAGGCTCACTCAAACACTCACAAGTTCATACAAGCTCTCAAGCAATACATCACACAGTGGAGTAGGGTGTTACGCTCCGGCGGCCTGAACCACTCTAAATCCTTGTGTGTTCTTGTGTTCCTTCCCATTTTCCAACTAACAAGCAAAATGCTTAGGCCACTCCTCATCTTAGGATTTAGGGCGGGTGCACTTCGCCACTCGGCCGGAGATTTCCTCTCCGACATTTGGCGCGCCAGGTAGGGGCTAGGCATTAGGTTTTTGCTTGTTTCCTTGCTCAAGCATGATGATGCAAATCGTTGAGCACCGTGCCAAGACTTCGGTAGATTTCATGGTGGAAGGAGAAGCTGCTTCTTCCACACCACAGGTTCCCAACCGCCCTGTGCCAGGCACTGCTGCTGTGCACGCCGCACGGCATCACACGGCTGCACAAACGTCCCGGACTCCATCGAGGGCGACTCCAGGAGCATTGTCAGCAGCCAGGGAGTTGTTGCGACACCCTCCAAGCTCCACGGCCTCACCAGGGGCCATGAAGCAATGGCGGGACGACGTCGACCGACTACTCGATATGGCACATTCTACCTCGACCAGGTCGAGGTCACGGTCATCCCGGCGCCAACATGAGGAGTTGGCGTCTGTGCGCTCACCCTCAGTAAGGGACGCACAGACCAACGACCTCTGGGCCGAACTCAACCACAGGCGTGCGGGAGAGGATGCCCGGGTCTCTTTGGAGAGGGCGCGTGAGTGCCGCCAAAACATCGGTGGTCGCAACCTCGATCAAGACTTCGCTGCGGTTGCACCGCAGACACCAATGGGTACCCGGTCCCAAACGGGTGTCCCCTTGGCCGGCGTGGGCTGCGCCGCTCTCGCAGATCATCTCCGCGTGGCGTCATGGCCTGCTAAGTTCCGACCGCACCTGCTGGAAAAGTACGACGGAACATCGAACCCGTCGGAGTTCCTGCAGGTGTACGTCACCGCCATCACGGCAGCAGGTGGAAACACCACTGTGATGGCGACGCATTTTCATGTTGCCTTGTCTGGACCTGTCCGGACCTGGCTCATGAACCTCACCCCTAGGTCGGTCTACTCCTGGGAAGAGCTCTACGCGCGATTTGTTGCGAACTTCGCCAGTGCTTACCAGCAGCATGGTGTGGAGGCCCACCTCCATGCGGTGAGGCAGGAGCCCGGGGAGACTCTCCGGAAGTTCATCTCCTGCTTCACCAAGGTGCGAGGTACTATACCTCGCATTTCTGATGCTTCCATCATCACGGCCTTCTGTTAGGGAGTACGTGATGAGAAGATGTTGGAGAAGTTGGCCATGCACGACGTGGAAACTGTCCCCACACTCCTCGCTCTAGCCGACAAATGCGCTAGAGCCGCCAAGGGCCGAGCTTGGCACTCGGTCCCACAAACCAGAGCTGCCCAGTCGGGTGGCTCGGGTGCCATCCCCCAGGACGGAAAGAAGAAAAAGAAGAAGGACCGCGACTACCAGAAGCCGCGGTCCACCGCTCTAGTTGTCGCAGCCACGACCGGAGGCCAGGGCGACCGCAACAAACGTCCACGGCCACAGAGGGGCAACAGGGGCTCATGCCCTGTGCACCCCAATGGTCGCCACAATGCCGAGGAGTGTCGCGAGATCATTGACCTCACGAAGCGTGTCAGTGAGCGGCGCGAGCAGTCTTCCAAAGACGGCTCCCCACCTCGTCGCCGACCTGGCAAAGAAAAGGTGGACGATGGCGAGGTGGCCATGGCTGAATGGGACCTCGGGTATCAGTCACCCGAAGGGGACCTGAAGGATGTCTTCGCCGTAGGCTCCTACTCCGGTGGAGACAACTAGACAGACCCCCAGAAGGACCCCATGCTCCCCGACCTACGGAGCTGAAGCCTGCCTTCCTCCGAAAGCTCTTCTGGACTCCCCACGGGTCCAGACTTACGAAAGGTTCATGCAGGAATGGTCACACCCGAAGATGAGGGCTCCCTGGTCAAACACAAATGAGAACCCAGGGTCGGGACCTAGTCCTATGGCAAGTACCGAACCAAGAAGGGCTCCGCAACTCTCCCCCAGCTGGGAGGGACCCTTCAAGGTAACGAGAATACGCCGACCCGAGGGGACCATCTAGCTACGACTGAAGGAGTGCCTCACCTCGATGCCGAAACATCTCTGTAAGTTATATCCATAGAGCAAGTCTGAGGGGTCGATTTAGTTTCCCTTTTGTAACTAGGTAGCGCTTACGTGTACGCCAACCCGGTGGGGTCCGTCCCCATAAACCCGGCCTGTTGGTCTGCACCCATGCATGATGAGTTATAAAGAAAAACTACCCCCTCAGTTGAGCCTCTATGATAGTTCCATCTCGCTGCTCCATGGTCTTACCTTGCAGTTTTTCAGATAATACTTTTTATCTAACCCACCCGTACGGTTCCCGTCTGTCCTGACATGACGTTCGAATTGAGCAGCCAGGCTTGCAGTTTAGGGCCCCCGATATAAAAGTTGGGAGGTCCGACAGCCTGGGAGCCGGCTCTAGAGAACGGGACCCCGTTCCATGGGGTGGTCCGGAGCCTGTGTGGCCGCTTAGCCTGGTTCCGTACCCGAAAGCCTGCACACTCCACCACTCCGTGACGGGTACCTAGTATCTGGGGCTATAAGTCCTGTGGATCCGACAACCTCGGTCCAGAGCTAGAGAATGGACATTAGTCTGCTAGGGTGGTCCGGAGCCCGTGTAGCCGCTCAGTCTGGTCCCGTACAGTGGGCCTGCACGCTCCACCACCCTGCGACAAGTGCCCTAGTATCTAGAACCACGAGCCAAGGGGGTCCGGACACGCAACTTGGCCACCCGGACTGAAACCTGTGAGTCCCGAGCATGTATCAAAGGATGGCTAATATCAGACAGAGGACCCTATGGGTGTACTGCTAACGCTTCCTAGCTGAAGCTGTGTACAGGTCCAGATCCCGGCGGGTTGCCTCCCGAGAGTTGTTGACAATCTTTTTAGATACACTGGTATCCAACCTCGACATGTCAAGCCTGCATTCTAGGCGGGGGGCCGAGTACCAGAGAGGAGTCAACATCATAACCTCACAATACACAGCAAGAGCAGGCGATACACAGATAAGTGCTAATACTGCTTGATAAATAATACTCAAAAGTACCTTGCAAAAAGCAAAAGTATTACATCCGCTTTCAAGCGGAGCCCTAGCTCCATCTCTACTCTACAGGTATGAACTACCTCCACACAAGTAGGGCCACGTGGTAGCTAGCTCCGAGCGACTCGATAGCGGAGGCGACCACCTCAGCACCGACGGCAGCGGCCACCTCTGCACCGACGACTCGCCAGCAGTGGCGATCACCTCAGCGTGTGTACCATTGCAAAAAGGTCCTCGCCCCCATCTTCCTACGGGGGGCGACAACGAGGCCATTAAAGCCAAAGAGTGGGAGGCTCGGCGGTAGGTGGCACTGACGGTCTCGCCAGCGGAGGCAACCACCTCTGCAGTGGGTAGCCTCACCAGCGGCGGCGACCACCTCAGCACCGACGATAGTGGCCAGCTCCGCACCGGTGGCTAACCGGCAACAGCGGTTGCCTCAGCCCGCGCGAAGAGGTCCTTGCTCCCATCCTCCCACGGGAGTGAGGACAAGACCATCCAAGAACGTGGCCGCTGCCCCCATGGCATATGACGTCTTGTACAACCCCCCGGGCCGACGTCGGAGCAGTACGACCGGCGGTGCGGGAGACGCCGTGGATGTGGCAGACCTGCGCACGGCGCGACCGTCGCCCGCGCGGTGGACGAATTGCCACGCCCCGACCAAGCGGCAGGAGGCAGCGCCGGAGGCGGCGCCAAAGCCATCTAGGCCAAGGAGCCAGACACGCGGCAGCTAACGGCGCCTGCGACCGGGCGGCCCCGCATACCCGAGGTTTGCCTCCTCCGCAAGGCTGGTGAACACCCTTCTCCCCCGAATGCTGGAGGAAGAAGCGGGTCGCCGCCCATGCGGAAGGCAGGACCCCAACTCGGCTCTCCTTCCACCCCAGCGAGGATGATGAACATCCTTGAAGCTGAGGGCAGGGGGAGGCCGCAGCCCAGCTCGCTTCTCTCCACCACAAGGCTGGTAGTCATCCTTGTGGATGACCACCGGTGGGAGGTTGCGGCCGGGCTGCATGATGAAAATCCTTGAAGTCGAGCGATGGCGGAAGAGCGCCAACCCCCACGGGGTTGCGCTCCTCTAACAGCAACAAGAAGAAGATAAGATCGGCAGCACCACCACGAGCGCGAGCTCTCCGGCGGTGAGATCGCCGGAGGGGGCGGCCCTGACACGGGTCCCTCCAGAGAACACCGGTGCACCCCATCTGGAGGCCCGGAAGGCGGAAGAGCGCGATGAATGCAAGAGGAGCGAGGCATGGCTACTGCCCGAGAGATCGACCCCTTTTTAAAGGCAAATTTCCCCACTCGCGCCCCGAAGCGTCACAGGAAAAGTCTCCCCCGACGTGCACCAGGGTTCCCACCCTATGACACGGGGGCCAGTCCCCACATGTCATACAGACTGACCCGAAGCACGAAGAAGGCGAACCACCGCACAAGGAGCGTGCAACTGCACCGCGGTTATGCGCCCCTTTGTCTCCGGAGTAACCAGCGGTCAGGAAGGCGAACCGCCGCACAAGGAGCATGCAACCGCCCCACGGTTATGCGCCCCTTCGTCTTCGCCGAAACCAGCGGTCGAAAAGGCGAACCGCCACGCAGGAAGCGTACAACCGCCCCGCGGTTGTGTGCCCCCTCAGCTTCGCTGCAACCAGCGGTCCAACATGGGGGCCCAGGCCCAGATGTCATGAAACCGGCGCACCGGTTACTGGGTGCGGAAAGATCGCACCGCCGCTCGCGCCAATACCACGCCTCCTCGGGGCCATCGCGGAAGACTGAAAAGATAAATTTTCAGAACCAGTGCAGCGACTCGAGGCACCACTGCATGGCCCAACAGTGACATTAAGTACGAAGGTCATGGGCCAGTCAATCGTGGGAATAGGCGTAGCAGTCGGCATGACCATAGGCGGGCCGGCAGTAATTACGTCAATAGGCGCGCAGGAGCAGCAGGCCAACCGCTAATCAGACTCTGGCCCCACCTACAGGCTCGCATCCTCTCCTAAGGCGGGCACAGGGGCCACTGTCGGTACCTAAATCAGGGGTACCCTCTTCTACAGTATGAAGACGTTGTACACGTACGACAGCTCCAGGCCACACGGAGAACGGCGCCCAACCCCACCACATGGGCAGGTCTAAGGGCACCACGTGGCAAGGAAAGATAACACACCCCAGGATACATCATTGGGTCCGGACCTCCATAAAGGGACACCGGACCCCTGTACGTACAAGTCCGGAGCTCCCAAGAAGGCATGCCGGGTCCCTCGGGCAGGCCCCAGGTCCCTCCGAGTAAGGTCCGGGCCACAGCAAGGTCCCAGGGCGGGGAGGACCCCGACATGAGTAAGGGTTCGATGCTGGCACGTGTCTAGGCCTTGCCCTACGCTCCCCGCTCAGACGGAGATCCGCTGCTGCCGCGTGGCTTGTGGCCCGTGACATGAGCCAACGGGCCGAGCCTGACGTAAGGCCCCTAAAGCCGCGCAGTCTCTGTTTTTATTGTAGAGAGGACGCGCCGCCTGCCACCACGCTGACAGACGATGTGCCATCTCAGCATTTAATGTGGCCTGCCCACTCCACTGGCAGACGGCGTCAGAGCCATCCTGCAGACGACACGCCTGTCCGGTCTATTGTCAAACAGTGCGTCTGTGCCATGCGGCGCACTGTGCTCACCAACCCTTATACGAGAAGCTTCCCCTACACGCCGAGGATACGCAGATCTCGGGTGATAGGGCACGAGAAGATTGCCCCAGCAGCGAACGTTTGAAGCTCCAAGTACTATATTCTTTATGCCCTTGGGCCCACATGTCGGGGCTCAGTACCCTTGTGCATGCCCCCCTTCGGCTATAAAAGGGGAGGCGTGCGACGTTACAAGACAGATCCAACCTTTGGCTCACTCAGACACTCACAAGTTCATACAAGCTCTCAAGCAATACATCACACAGTGGAGTAGGGTGTTACGCTTCGGCGGCCCAAACCACTCTAAATCCTTGTGTGTTGTTGTGTTCCTTCCCATTTTTCAACTAACAAGCAAAATGCTTAGGCCCCTTCTCATCTTAGGATTTAGGGCGGGTGCACTCCGCCATCCGGCCGGAGATTTCCTCTCCGACAGTACCAAAGCATGTGAGGGAGGTAATGTTGAATGACTATGCAAGAGGGAAAAAAGGAGGGTAGATTTTAAAGAGCATAAACTCTTGGTGGATAAGGCAATTATGGATCTAGCATATGGTGATGCTAGAAGAGAACAAATACTAGGGATGAAGCTAGACAGATGGCGTGGGCACTAAGGGAATCATTGTTGGAGCAAAGGACATCTAGCAATATCCCACCTTTAGGTAGAAGTAGCACTAGGACAAGCAATACCACCCCACCATTAGCTGCAGGCTCTCGTAGGCAGAGTAGGATGGATATGTACTATCGGAGTCCAAGTGTGACTCAGGATATATGTGATATAGATTTGCAATGCAGTAAGATGTCAACACAGCCTAGGATAGACATTATGTTGCATGGGAGTGCTAAAGAGAGACTTGGTAAAACTTGGGCGAAATGGTTCCATGGCAATGATATTCCTGGAAGGAAAGCAGACTGCCCATATTTTGTAGCAGTAGTAAACTATCTCAGCAACTTGGGGAAGGAGTGGTTGTTCCAAGGAGAAGAGATATAGATGGGCCAATACTAAATATGAACTATGAGGACCTACAGACTCGCATGGACCAATACAAGGAAGATTGGGGTCGCTTTGGGGTCACTATTATGTGTGATTCATGGACAGAGCCAACCATGATGTGCATTATTAATTTTATGTTTTTTGTTGCAATGGTCGCATGTTCTTTCCTAAAACCGTGGATGCAACTGCTCAAATACAAAATGCAGAATTTATTTATGATTGCATTAAGGAAGTTATTGTTAAAGATATTGGAGAAAGTTATGTTGTTCAAATTGTGACCGACAATGGTTCCAATTACAAGAAAGCATGCAAGCAACTTATACCCGAGTATCCACATATTACTTGGCAGCCATGTGCCGCTCACACTATTAATTTAATGTTGAAGGACATACCACAATGTGATGAGGTTGATGAACTATTGTATAGTGCTAAGCGGATATGTAGATTCTTATACAAGCATAACAGGTAATATTTATATTGTGAAATTCTTGTACAAGCATAATAGTTAATATTTCTATAGTTAATCTGATAATATTCTGATTTTTTCAGGCTTCATGCTATGATGAAAGAGAAGATAGGTGGAGAGCTTGTTAGATGGAATGCCACGAGGTTTGGCACACTTTTTTTGTTCCTACAGAGTTTTTGGGACAGACAAGACAAGTTCCAAGCTTGGATGGTGTCTAGCGATTGGAAAAATAATGATTAGAGAGATGAGGAAGACACAAATTCACATACGATTGTTTGATAGATAGGATATGGTGGGAGAAGGTTGAAATGGTGCTGAAAACTGTGACACCACTATATTTTGTGCTTCAATTTGTTGACCAACAGAAAAATGGAACCATTTCTAGCTTTCTTCCAAAAATGTTATCTGCTTAAGCTAAGATCTTTGCTAAGTTAAAGCATGACAAAAATGTCAAAAGAGATTTCATGAAGAAAGTGAATGAAATAATTAAAAAGAAAACTCAGTATCTTCTCAGTGATACTCTCATGCTTGCAGGTATTATACCTATTACCTATTTACACTCTCACGTTTGCTGCTAGTATAGTTTACAATTTCTGAAATTTCTATCTAGTTGTCATGCTTTTTTGTGGATGCCTATTGTAGGGGCTACACTTGATCCAAAAGCACTCTATACATCAAAATTAGCCACCCATCATAGTGCGATATTGGCTGTAACATTGGCAATCAAGAAGCTAGCACACTCACCTATAGAAACATCAATTGCAATTGAGCAATTTACAAGAACATTTAGCAAAAAAGAGAAGTTATTTGGATCACTAGAGGCTCGATCCTCAGCACTTCATGTTGATGCTAATCCTGGTAAAGTATCCTTTCCTTGTCCAAATCAACTTCTATCATTGTAGTTGATTGCTATTTACAACTTTGATTGATATTTATGTTGTTTTATTCATTGTAGCTGATTGGTGGAATTCATATGGAGGGCAATGCAAAGAATTACAGAAAATTGCTACTAAAATTGTTTCACGGTGTTGTTCATCTAGTGGTTGTGAGCGTAATTGGAGTACGTTTGCTCTAGTACATACTAAGTTGAGAAATCGCTTAGGTTATGAGAAGCTAGATAGGTTAGTCTATGTCCATTATAACTTAAAGCTTCTTATCCAACAATTTGAACTTGACAATCCCTAAGAAAAGGAGATAGATCCATATAGTATGATGATGGATGTCGTTCTTTTTTATGAAAATAATCCAATTTTAGAGTGGTTCAGCAACTCTAGATCTAAGTCTAGACCAATCCTTGATGAATATGATGATGACGACTACGATTGGGATGCACCTGGCAGTTTTCTCATTGAAGAACTGCAAATGGGTAAATTAGATGTGACTGCATTTAAAAGGAATCTTGGTCTTGGTAAAAATAGCAGATGTAAGAAACCATTGAGTCAATTAGATGAGGAAGAAGAGTTTGAAGATGACTATGAGTCAGATTCTCCACATGGTAGTCCATTGTATGATGAGCCATGGGATATTTGTTCTGATGATGAAGGTAATTGTGAGATCTTATTGTGATCCATTTTATCTCCATGCTAATATTTTGTTTGAAACCTGATCTATTTCAAATGTGGTGGTCATGTGTTAGGAAACAACTCAGTCGGGGTTGATTGGTTGGAAGATAAATCGGGTGGTGATGTCGCCAAGAACAAATCATATTGTACTGAAGGTCATGGTGATTTCAATTAGTACCAATTGTTATAATTATTTGTTAGCATGCAAGTTTATTTACAAAGTTTTATTGTAGGCAGAGGTAGTGGTAGTAGAGGGGGCGCCCTTGGTGCCAGTGTGTCTGCTCCTGCTAGGGCAGTGCCTAGTCTTCCACAATCGACCCATATTCATCCAAGATCAACTAGAAAAAAGAAGCCAACACACAAGAGTGTCTATGATCTATAAAAGGTAAGCTCATGAACTTCTAATTAATTTCAATTTGCTGTCCATATATACGAAATGCTTGTGCGTGAGTGTATGGATGCATTTACCTAGCAATTTAAGGATGTGCAACATCCTTGATTGCCAGTGGTTCTAATCTTCCTAAAATTCTTATATTTGTTGTGTAGGATGTGGAAGAGAAATGGCCAACAACATGATCACTTTTGTTGGCGATTCTTATTTTGGAAAGCATGAATTGATTTTCAAGTGCTTTTGTTGATGACATGTGCTTGAAAATGTATATTTTGGACTGCTATTATTTTGATAAACTATATTATATGCACTTATCATATTTGAGACTACATTTAGTATATATTTTGGAATTTGGACACAAGGTGGTTCGTGGTTTGGTGCCAATGTGCCATGGATGTTGTAAGTTGCGATACCTAGTCACATTTCTATCTTATATATGTGCAATTGTGATGTCAGATGTATTAGACATAAAAATTCTGTCAATTTTTTTAAAAATTTTTGAATACATTTGAATTTGGCTTGAAATTTTTGAAATTTCCAAAATTTCCCCAACTTCGGTGGGTGCCGAAATTTTTTTCTTTCCGAAACTGTGTACCCTGTTCTCACCACGTCTGCCACCTTGGGCCACCGCTCAGGGGTCATCTTCACGCACACCATGGCGATATGGAGCATTTCCACTATCTCGTCCTCGATGTTGGGGAACCGCAACAGTTCGTCGTCGAACACCTCGGCAATCCACTCCTCCGGACGACTGACTGCACCCAACCTCACAAGGTGGACGACCTCGTTGCGCTCGTCGGCTATCTAGATGGGCGACTTCCCCGTGAACAGCTCCTGCACGAAGATGCCGAGGCTGTACATGTCTGAAGACTATGACACTTTTCTCGTCGATGACCTCCGGTGCACGGTACCCAAGGGAACGACACCTCGCCGTGATCAGGTTCGCCAGTGATGCTAGGCCAGGGTTACAAATTTCGAACGAATCTAGGCGAATTTCTGTGTTTTTCTCGTTTTCGAACTTATACGGGAATTGGTTTTCGGTGTAAATTTCGAAAATTTCGGTTCACTATTCAATATTTTTTTTTAAAAAAAATCATAAAAGCAAAATTCTGTGTTTTCAAGCCGGATTTCGGTGCTTTTTCGCCAAAAAGATCATTTGGCCGTGTAAAAAATTATTTTTAGTATCATTTCAGTGTGTTGTATATATAAGATATTATAAAATCCATGCAATTTTCATAACATATATCCCTCACATAAACTACTCACCAAATATATATAACTTCATATGAATATAAATCCAAACTCTAAACAATACAAGTCTAAGTTCATGCATGACATAATAGTATACAAGATATGGACTTGTCGAGTGTTTGAGCTTCTATTTCATGTGGATCTATACACATTTTATGTGTAATGTATAGACTTTTATAATGGGCATGTATGGATTTCATATGATTTTTTTGGAGTTTAAACTTCTATTTTCATGTACTTGTATTATTGTATGATATGTTTGTAACCTTCTATTGCTTTGCGTTGCATTTAAATTGCGGGTTTCTATTTGCGTAAGTATAGTTTATGTGATTTTGCTTATCAAAATATTTGTGAATATATTGTTATTTATTGTGCAACATGATTTAAATAAAATACAGATAAATCCTACCAAAGTTTTAAATTTTTTCCAACTAAAATACGTTTCCCGCTAAAAACAGCAAAATTCGGTCAGGAAACGGCGAAATTTGGTCAGGAAATGCGAAATTCAAATTTTTGAATTTGTAAATGTAAACCGTTCAAAAAATGCGAAATTCAGACGAAATTTGGTTATTTTCCGTTTTCGGAGACGGGCGTAATTCAGTTAAAACGGTATATGTGACCCTGTGCCAGGCCGATGCAGCCGCATCCGTCCCTGTTGATGAACACGTTGGAGGCCTTGATGTTGCCATGAACAAATCTCACCTTGCTCTCGGTATGAATATGTGCCTCTCCTCTTGCTCCCAGGGCGATCTTCGACCTGGCTTCCCAGTCTCTCCTCTCCCATCTTCCCTGAAAGGAGCTGAGGTAGTATGGGATGTATGTCTACTTCGTTCAATCACGTGAAGAGTTTAAAACGTCAGATATTAACCATCAGACCACAATACAATTAACTGGATTGTTTCTTTTTGTCTATACTCTATACACAGCTTTTGATTTCTCTGTTTGTTTTCTTATGCCCTATTAGGATTTATGGAATCAGTGTGAATTTAGGTACCTAATCGATCAATCAGTCAGGTAGGCACAGTGGGTTCAAGAAAGCAATGAGATTTGATAGGCTTGGGTTGCAGTCTGTACCTTGTATACATGATTGTTTTACCTCCAGTTATATATAAGCACCTGCAGATGGTTCTAAAACTGTCATTGTTGTTGTGGATTTACCCACCGAGGCCTGATTCAGGTTAGCTTTAGCTATAGCAGAATGTATAGTATCTGAACCCCAAAAGGGATTCGTACGTTGTTACCCTGCTTGTTGCCTTGCCAAGAGCTGTACACTGACTCTGGCGTATTTGTACCACAGGATGCTGGCATCGCTGGCCTGAACAGCAAGATGCACATGAAGATCCTGTTGAAATGAATGACTGAAAGCAGCAGCGCCGGCGCATCACCGTCATCCAGTCGCCGTTAAGCCTTGGCGTGGTGGTTCTTGTGGGGATCTTAATGTTGCTTTGTGGATCGATGGAGCAAGAAGGACGGGGGAGGTTATTGCCTTGGTCATGGTGATCCCAAGTAGAACTGTGACGAACCTTGTAAAAAGCATTTTTTTTTTATGGACTGGAATAACCTGAAAGCATCACGATAGCAATGTTGCTGTTTTACTCATACATCAGCTGATTTTGCTTTTGGTCTACTATGTGAATGAGTTGATGATTTGTTCTTCCTTTTGTTTGGATTGGATTCTTTTTTATTCTTGTGGTTTTGCCAATGAGACCAATCCTTTCCCTCTGGAATGTGCCTGTTGGTTATATGTATTTGTGTTTGGCACAGATTAACTTGAGAGGTCTTGATGTTTGGCACAAAATATGATTCAAGTCGCTAGAAACATATCGAGAAACAAAAAAAAGTGAGAATTTAATTGAGTCTCAAAAAAGAACTATGGATAGATTTCTTATAAAGAGTCATAAGTGTTATCTGATGTTTTTTTTTTTGCAATTCACAATTAAATATGTATGTTTTTTTATTATTCTATCACAATATAATTTTGATTATGTTTTTTCTCTCTAGAAAATAGGGTCCATTTTCAAGTTCAGCAACATTTGATGCGATTGGGGAAGGAAAAGAAAAGCCACTTGTTCACTGTTTTTTGTACAATTTACTTGTTACAGTTCCATTCTAATATTTGTTTCGTGTGTACAATACCTGTTTCACATGGTTAGCTAACGGGAAATGCAGGATGAATCATGGAGCGCTATCACAGGAAGCTGTACAATTGTCAGGGACATGAAAGACATGTTGGTACACTCATATTATGAAGTTCGTCTTCATGCACCTCCTGATGGCAAGCGGTATGAGAAAAGGTCTTAGGTCTACTTTATATCTGTTATTGTTTTCAGCCTTTTTCATTCTTCCTTATAACTATACATGTTAACAAGTGAGTAGCAATTGTACTAAATGAGACATTACCTTCATCTGGTACTCTAATTAAAAATATTTTGTCTGTTTGTTATCTTGGTTAGCTTTTGTTACACATCATAAATAATTCAGGTTAACGATAAAATACACTATACGTGGTCACAAGAAATGCGAAGAAATACACAATTAATTCATACTTAATAACTCTCTTTGAAAAGAAATGATATGGGGGAGTGTCCCATGTAAATTGAAGTTCAGTGTCCTTTTAAATTTTGTTCTGATTGCTAATATTTATTTTGTGAATTGAAGTTCAGTATCGTTGTAAATTGAAGTTCAGTATCCTGTTATTTTTTTATTTTGTGATGGTGGTATTCTACTTATGTAAATGAATCTGGATCATGTGGTTGCTGAAATTTTGATATCATAGGAAAATGGCTGCTGATAAGAAGAGGAACCTGGGTGCAGGTCTCTATCACTTGTCTCCAGATGATCTTAACAAGGTGCTAGAAATTGTTGCACAAGACAATCGTAGCTTCCAACCTAAAGCAAAAGAAGTGGATCTTAATATGGATGCCCAGGTAATGGTTTATGTTCCCTTGTGTTCACCCTTTCTCGAGTGGCGTATTAAGAGAAGTTTTAGTTACTGAATAATTTAGTTACATTGTTCATTCTTTGTTATGGCTGATGAGGCTTGACACAAGTATTCTTGTCGCAGGCTTTACTCAAGGCTATATTTGGACAAACACTTGAATTGCAGAAATTAAATATAAAGAAAATAGAGACACAACTCTGTCGTAGGTGCTATCGTACTGTAGATATCTGTAATTTCGGTACTGCTATTTTGTTGTTAATAAGAAACATTTGTTTTTCCTTATATACAGTAAATATGTCTATTACATAATATGCATTTACATTACAATGCTGGCATGTTGTCCATTCTCCTGATGGCGCCTCTTTTCTAGTTTGAGAAAGAACCATGGAGGAAGGACACATTGGAGAAAAGGTAGCCAATGGGTGGCCAGCCACTCACCCATACGCGACCTGAATCACACGCGTGTGGTTTTGAAGAATGGATTAGGATTCCAACAACAGGTCTATCGGCATCCACTCAGCCTCTTTTCATGGACGTGCTTCCTCTGTAGTTACGCGTGGCGGCTGATGTGTGGGCTAGGTCACGACCAGCTCCATGCGTTAGTCAACCAGTTGCAGCTATGTACCTGTACAGGATCTCGTCGGCTCTTCATTATCCTTTGGTAAGCGAGGAGATTGCCTCTCTTCAATAAATTGTCTACAACAACATTACTTAAATTTTATTATCTAAACGAATATTCTTTATCCTTTACGACACCCTCTAAAAAATTCTATCATTCATATATTTATCGCCTCCCGTAGCGTTCTCTATTTTGTTGTAATTTCGGTACTGCTATTTTGTTGTTAATAAAAAACCATTTGTTTTTTCCTTATATACAATAAATATGTTTATTACATGATATGCATTTACATTACAATGCTGGCATGTTGTCCAATCTCCTGTTCTAGTTTGAGAGAGCCATGGAGGAAGGACACATTGGAGAAGATGTAGCCAATGGGTAGCCAGCCAAAATCTCTCACAATCCCTAGTAAGTCAAAATCTATCACAATCTATATCAATCCCCTTCAATTCATATAGATTGAAAATAACCAAACAAGCCTCTAATGGTTTATGTTCCCTAGTCAAAATCTATCACAATCTATATCAATCCCCTTCAATTCATATAGATTGAAAATAACCAAACAAGCCCGTAATGGTTTATGTTCCCTTGTGTTCACCCTTTCTCGAGTGGTGTATTAAGAAAACTTTTAGTTACTGAATAATTTAGTTACGTTGTTCATTCTTTTCTATGGCTGATGAGGCTTGACACAAGTATTCTTGTCGCAGGATTTATTCAAGGCTAGATTTGGACAAACACTTGAATCGCAGAAATTAAACATAAAGAAAATAGAGACACAACTCTGTCGTAGGTGCTATCGTACTATAGATATCTGTAATTTCGGTACCGCTATTTTGTTGTTAATAAGAAACATTTGTTTTTCCTTACATATAGTAAATATGCATGTTACATGATATGCATTTATATTACAATGCTGGCATGTTGTTCAATCTCCTCCTGTTCTAGTTTGAGAGAGCCACAGAGTAAGGACACATTGGAGAAGAGGTAGCAAATGGGTAGCCAACCACTCACCCATACACGACCTGAATCACACGGGTGTGTATTTGAAGGATGGATTAGGATATTCAACGACAGGTCTACTGACATCCGCTCAGCCTCTCTTCATGGACGTGCTTCCTCTGCAGCGGCTGATGTGTGGGCTAGGCCATGGCCTGCTCCACGCGTCAGTCGGCTAGCTACAGCTACATCCATAGATGTACCTGCAGAGGATCCCGTCGGCTCTTCATTATCCTCCGGTAAGTGATAGCCAATGGATAGCCAGCCTCTCACCCATACACGACCTGAATCACACGGGTGTGTATTTGAAGGATGGATTAGGATATTCAACGACAGGTCTGCCGACATCCGCTCAGCCTCTCTTCATGGACGTGCTTCCTTTGTAGCGGCTGATGTGTGGGCTAGGCCATGGCCTGCTCCACGCGTCAGTCAGCTAGCTACAACTACATCCATAGACGTACATGTAGAGGATCCCGTCGGCTCTTCATTATCCTCTGTTAAGTGATAGCCAATGGGTAGCCAGCCACTCACCCATACACGACCTGAATCACACGGGTGTGTATTTGAAGGATGGATTAGGATATTCAACGACAGGTCTACCGACATCCGCTCAGCCTCTCTTCATGGACGTGCTTCCTCTGCAGCGGCTCATGTGTGGGCTAGGCCATGGCCTGCTCCACGCGTCAGTCGGCTAGCTATAGAGGATCTCGCCGGCTCTTCATTATCCTCTAGTAATTGATAGCCAACGGGTAGCCAGCCACTCACCCATACACGACCTGAATCACACGGGTGTGTATTTGAAGGATGGATTAGGGTATTCAATGAGAGATCTACCGACATCCGCTCAGCCTCTTTTCATGGACGTGCTTCCTCTGCAGCGGCTGATGTGTGGGCTAGGCCATGGCCTGCTCCACACGTCAGTCAGCTAGCTACAGCTACATCCATAGACGTACCTGTAGAGGATCCCGCCGGCTCTTCATTATCCTCTAGTAAGTGATAGCCAATGGGTAGCCAACCACTCACCCATACACGACCTGAATCACACGGGTGTGTATTTGAAGGATGGATTAGGATATTCAACGAGAGGTCTACCGACATCCGCTCAGCCTCTCTTCATGGACGTGCTTCCTCTGCAGCGGCTGATGTGTGGGCTAGGCCATGGCCTGCTCCACGCATCAGTCGGCTAGCTACAGCTACATCCATAGACGTACCTGTAGAGGATCCTGCCGGCTCTTCATTATCCTCTCGTAAGTGATAGCCAACGGGTAGCCAGCCACTCACCCATACACGACCTGAATCACACGGGTGTGTATTTGAAGGATGGATTAGGATATTCAACGACAGGTCTACCGACATCCGCTCAGCCTCTCTTCATGGACGTGCTTCCTCTGCAGCGACTGATGTGTGGGCTAGGCCATGGCCTGCTCCACGCGTTAGTCGGCTAGCTACAGCTACATCCATAGAAGTACCTGTAGAGGATCCTGCCAGCTCTTCATTATCCTCTGGTAAGTGATAGCCGATGGGTAGCCAGCCACTCACCCTTACACGACCTGAATCACACGGGTGTGTATTTGAAGGATGGATTAGGATATTCAACGACAGGTCTACCGACATCCGCTCAGCCTCTCTTCATGGATGTGCTTCCTCTGCAGCGGCTGATGTGTGGGCTAGGCCATGGCCTGATCCACGCGTCAGTCAGCTAGCTACAGCTACATCCATAGACGTACCTGTAGAGGATCCCGCCGGCTCTTCATTATCCTCTGGTAAGTTATAGACAATGGGTAGCCAGCCACTCACCCATACACGACCTGAATCACACGGGTGTGTATTTGAAGGATGGATTAGGATATTCAACGACAGGTCTACCGACATCCGCTCAGCCTCTCTTCATGGACGTGCTTCCTCTGCCGCGACTGCTATGTGGGCTATGCCATGGCCTGCTCCACGCATCAGTCGGCTAGCTACAACTACATCCATAGACAGAGACGGAGTCAGAAAAAAGTTTAGGAGGGACTGAACTAAATCGCTACAGTATAAAAGCTCATTTTACGTTATATTGTATACATTTTAGATTAGGAGAGTCTGTAGTGGGGCTACATGGGATTCGAAGCGGTAGGGGAGACTCGAGCCCCGCCCGCGCCACCGCTGGATCCGTCCTTGTCTATAGACGTACCTATAGAGGATCCCGCCAACTCTTCATTATCCTCTGGTAAGTGAGGAGATTGCCTCTCTTTAATAGATTATATACAACAATGTTCCATAAATTTTATTCTCTTAAGAAATATTCATTGTCTTTTACAATACCCTCTAAAAAAATTCTATATCTATATATTCATCGTCTCCCGTAGTGTTTTCTAAATTTCATCATCAATATCTTATACTCTACACAGGTCGTGTACAGATTACAAATTATTTTTATATTTATATTAATAAATATATTTTACACATACACTTCACACCGTGGGAAAATAATATTTTCCTGTTCGTGTGGTGTTCCACCGGTGGCTTCGTCGACGCTGTTCCACCAGGCCGCCGCATCCCAGATCCTCCATGCCGCCGCAGCCTACCTCCTCCACGCTGGTGCCCATCCTCTGATGTCGAGCTCCTCGACACCGCTGTACCTGAGCTACTCCGCGCCGCCGCAACCGACGTCCTCCACGGCGCCAGAGCCGAGGGACTCCGCGCTGATGCTCCTCCTCCGGCCAAGCTCCTCCTCACCACCGGAGCCGAGGGGGACTCCGCGTTGTTGCTTCTCCTCCCGGCGAAGCTTCTCCGCGCCGCCGCAGCCGAGCTTGTTCGCGTCGTCGCAGTCGAGTGCCTCCGCGTGACCGCGTCACCGGGTACTCGGGTAGCCACAGCAGCGGGCAGTACATCACGATCAGAACATATGGAGCCTGATTGGATGGCCGCTGAGATATGATAATTTTGAGCGTATGAATGGATGTAAGTTAATAGTATTAAAATAGTTTATTTTGCATCTATTCATACAGATTGACTCTTCCATACAAACAACTAAATATAATCTCAAATAAACTTAACGCATGCGGGGATTCAAAATAAGATGCTACGGATAACCAACCATACGGATAGCGGATGAATACAGATCAGCTTGCTTCTCCACGACGAAGGTCACAGTGGTCACTCTAACACATATGCATTGACGTGCGTATAAACAGATGATCACTTCCTTCTTCCGCTAGTTGCATGGAGATTGGAATCTCGGAGGAGACATCGATCGATCGTGCTGCGAGCTCCGATCATCACAAATTATGAGAAGCTAAAACTGAAGAATAAATATTGTGCCTACACAAATCATGACAAGCTAAAACTTATATAAAATGTATATATGTAATATATAAGATTGGAATCACTTTCCTCCTTTTTATTATGTGGATTTCCACCGGAGATGGACACGCTACCACTTTTGTTTTTGGTCGTCTGGTATAGGTGAAGAATCAGACGGTAATAATATATAGTCAGAATCTGGTAATTAAAGAGTCCCTGACACGACGATTAGCGCTTTAATTTTCTTGTATGGCTGGACGCTGAGATCTTAACAACTAATCCTAACCAATATATGACGACCCCCATTCTCCTTGTGATCTCAATCAGCTATGTTTTCTAGCTAATTATATTAGAAAGCATGCATGGAGTTGTTAGCTTCAATATATCGCTTTTTAATCCACGATCTTGGTAATATAATCCAGATTATTATGATAATGATGGGGTCAGGCCATAAGCGAGCTAGCTAGCTGCATATATTATTGCAAACTCCGTATAATTGCCGCATGTGTCACGCTGTTTTTTTTTATCTCCGTATAATTTTGCCCTCGCTGCCTTTATTTTCTTTATTACGTCGCCCTTCCTTTTCCTCACGTACGTAGTTTTCAGCCAACTGCCCCAGGGGGGCTAATGGACATGCGAGAAAGGGCGAGAGGAAAAAATAAAGCTGCTCGTGACCTCGTGCATGGCGTGTGTGTGTGTGTCAATATCAACGGTCCTGTTTCGTTGGTCGCATGTTCTCCGATCCAGCTAGGTCCGGCGCGTTTGGTTTCCTGAGCGCGTAGCCGGGACAAGTATAGGCCGAGCGCATGCAGAAGGGCCAGGCCAACTGGAAATGCCACCATTATCATCACATAATTAAGGGCCATTTACAAACATGCCACTCAATTTTTTAAAGAATTAAAAACTAGTTCATTTTCGTACCGCTCTATGGCATCAAAATAAACTAATCATCTAACTTTGTAAAAGTTGAGTGTCATGTATATAATTAATCCCATAATTTAATGGATATTAAGTGATTTTAAAACAGATGAAGATTAGATAAGATGAGTTAAATTTTCTGATGACATAATATCAAAAATAACAAAAAATAGTATTTATTATCATACATTTATGGCATATGCACTGCTTGAGTAAGTGGCATCGGTACCAGTTGGAAACGGTAACGCCCTGAATTTGGGGTAGAATTTTTTCTTCTTTTTACTCACCAAATTCAGGCGTTACTCTCTTTTCTCTTCCCGTTTCGCTCCTTCTTCCCAATTTCAAAGCAGTATAGCGACTGGCATCCTTATCGTGTGTAAACAAAACCTAAGTTGACATGAGTGTTGCATCAAGCCGAATCTTATTTCTTTGTCTGATTTCGTGCTTAATCGCGTGCATTGCTTAGTTTCGTTTCGGATTTTTGCTTCGCGAATTGATTTCTGATCTGTGGTTGTGCGTGCCACGGGGTTTTGACCCACGGTGCGGCCCAGCCCGGCCCGGCCCAGCTCGGCCCGCGCGCCCCCCTGATCCCTTTTCTCTCATTTGATTTCTCCCGCGCAGTAACCTCTCTCTCTCCCATCTCTCTCTCGCCGTGCTGCCCTAGGTTTTGGACACAGTGATCGCCGGAGTTGGATCCCCGAGGTGAGCTCCCCTCCCCTCCCTTCTCCTCTCTCTCCCTCTTCCTCTCCCTCCCCTTCCCTTCTCTGTGCGCGCCCTCCTTCTTCTCCCATGCGCGCCCCCCTGCAGCCCCTCGCGCGCGGCCCCCTACGGCCCCCTTGGCGCGGCCCCCGGCCCCCTCGGCACGGCGGCCTCGGCTCCCCGGCCCCCTCGGCACGGCGGCCCCGGCTCCCCGGCGCGGTGGCCCCCTGCTTCCCCGGCGGCACGGCCCTCCCCCTACTTCCCCCGCGACAGCTTCGCCCCCCCCCCCCCCCCCCCCCCCCCCCCCGTGGCGTGGCTCCCTCGCCTCCCCCGGCGTGGCCGTCCCGACCCCCCGGCGGCGTGGCTCCCTAGCCCCCTCGCGTGTGGCCCCTCGGCCCCTGCGTGCGGCCGTCCCGGCCCCGGTGCGCGGCCCTTGCCCTCGGCAGTGTGGAACCCCGGCGCGGCCCCTGCGCGCATTCCGGCACGGCTCGCGTGGCCTCGGCGCGGCCTCGCGCTCCCCCGTTTACCCAACGCGTTCCCGCGTGCGCAGCCCCACGCGCGCGGTGATTTATTCTTAGTTTTTAGTTAATTTTAAACTCTGTCTAGTTAGTGTGCTGCGTCGCGCGCCTCGTCGCGCGACGAATTGGTTTAATTTCAGGTTCTATTAATGTGCTGCGTCGCGCGCTTCGTCGTGCGGCGGTCTAATTTAATTTCAGGATTGTTTAATGTATGACGTCGTGCATCCAGTCGCGCGATGTTCCATTCTCAATTTAGTTTGGATGACGTATGCCATCGTGCGTTTTGTCACGCGACGCTTAACGTTTATTTATAAATAATGCAAGAGTCTCGTTGCGCGCCCCTTCGCGCGACGAGTCGTTTATTTCTTAATTCAATTTAAGTGTTGTGTCGTGCGTCTCACCGCGCGACAACCCTTTTAATTTACCTTCATCTGCTTATAATAATTAAATATGGAACATGACTTTACCTTATACTAAACGTGATGGCCAAATTAATACCGTTCTTTTTTTGACGAGTATTTTAATTTATAACCGTGTAACGAGATCGCGTCTCGACCGTAGCCTCGACCGTTACTTTCTCTTTCTCGCTTAGCCGTAGGTGTGAGCCCTGCGTCGAACGTCTGTTTATTTATTGCATTCTATTGTATTGTGTACTGTTCTTTTGTATTAAAGGTGTGGAATGTATGTTTGAACTCGTATAGATAACGGTCAGTTGGTGGAGTCCGAAGGAGTTGCAGGTGAAGACCCTGAGCAGCAGTCGGTTGGTGAAGGCAAGTGTCCCTTGACCCATCTATGTCCTACTAATTCTTATAATTCACTTCCCGCATTTACACATTTATACCTAAGGATTGACTAGCTTTTGTCTATCTTGTCCTTGTTTACCTATTCTGGTTGGGTTATTTCAGTTTAGCTTTATGCTAGCGCTTCACATTAATCAATGAACATGATGAGATTATCTATGATACGATGTTTTCCCTTTTGATTATGATGATGGTACTTGTGGCCCTTAAGGGGACTCGAGCTGTTTCTCGAGTGCCTCTCCGTAAGGACCTATTCGTTGGATGACCACCCGGGAAAACAGTGCAACCATGAGGGTGGAGTGGGACGTCCTTAGCTGAGTAATTAGAGGAACTGGGGTGTAGTTCGCTTCGCCGTCGTGCCGTTAATGGGGCTCGGTATATGCGGCTCGCTCTGCCAAGGTTGGTACGCCCCTTGGGGAGGACTTCGGTGCATTTAGGAAACGTAACGGGCGGCTACAGCCCCAGAAAATCTTTGTAAAGGCTACGTACACTACAGGAAACACCTAAATTTTCGTGGGCCGGACTATTTTCGTCGGCCGGCCCACGAAAATACAATGCTATTTTCGTCGGCAACAGTGACCGACGAAAATGTGTCCTATTTTCGTCGGCCAACGAAGCTTTTCGTCGGCAGGCCCACGAAAATACGAAAGGTATTTTCGTCGGCCTCGGGACCGACGAAAATGTGTGATATTTTCGTCGGCCGCAGCTAGGCCGACGGAAATAAGTGGCGTATTTTCGTCGGCCGCATCCAGACCGACGAAAATAAGTCATTAACCGGCCTGTATTTTCGTCGGCCTCAATGAGGCCGACGAAAATAGAGACCCGTTAATCGGCCTCAGCGCAATTTCTATCTCTCGCTCGTCTCGTCAAACTCTCGCTCGCTTGCGCCGCCGCCCGCCTGCCCTACGTCGTCGCGCCGCCGGCCCGTCCTCCCTCGCCGCGCCGCCCGCACACCGTCCCTCCACGCGCCGCGCCGCGCCGCCGTCGACGACGCCCACCCGCACACCCGCCCTCCCGCGCCGCCCACCATTGTCGCGCCCCCGTCCACCATCGCCGCGCCGGCATCCACGCGTCGCCCGCGCCCGCCCGCTCACTGCACCGCTGCCGTTCGTGGCCCTCCCTCACTGCACCGCCGCCCGCGCCCGCCCGCTCTCCACGCGTCGCCGCTCGTGGCCCGCGCGCGCGCCCTCGCCGCTCCGCGTCGCCGCGCGTGGCTCGCCGTTCGTCCACGCCGTTCATAGGAGCAGACTCGTCCACGCCGTGCCCGCCGTCCACGCCGTTCGTCCACGGCCGTCGTTCGTCCACGCCGTGTCGTCCGTCCACGTCGTCGTCGTTCCCCGCGGTGAGCCTCCCCGTCTCCCTTATTTCCCGACATATTTGATGCTTGTCGTGGCGTGCCGGGCGTGCCATGCGCGTGCCGTGGCGTGCCGGGCGTGCCATGCGCGTGCCGTGGCGTGCCGGGCGCGCGGCCGTGCGCGTGTCGTGGCGACCGTGCGCGTGCGGCGTGCCGTGCGCGTGCCGTGGCGTGCCGTTCGCGTGCGGCGTGTCGTGGCGACCGTGAATGTTATTTGTCTTTTGTTTAAGTTATTTATTATGGACGGTGATCGTTAACCGTAGCGAACCGTATGCGTCACCCGTTCGGGAACGGCGAACGTCACATTGGCTTGTGAGGTTCGCCGTTCCGGAATTGTCCACGTATTTTGGACAGCCTGAGAGTGTAGGCCGATGCTTTTGATTTGTGACATGTGCCTTATGCTTGACGCGGAATTTCGGTTGTGTAACCCAGTTGTTCTCCAACGCACCATGTTCAGGCGTGTGCTTGGAGAGCAGCGGGGTTATGCTGCCGAAATTTCGCGGCAATCGTAGGCTACACGTCACAAATCACAAGCATCGGCCTACACTCTTGGGTGGGTTTAGGGCCTTTACCTAATAGGGAGTTCACCTAAGCCACGGACGATCGTTGATGTTCTTTGTCTTTTGTTTAGCCTTTGAAATGGACGGTGATCGGAGGGTGATGTATGACGGGTGGAGAAAGGATGGGGCACATTCGAATGAATGGATGGGTGTAACAAAGGCTTTTCTTGAGCACGCTTTCAAAGATGCAACTGGTCGTCTAGTGAAGTGTCCTTGCAATCGCTGCGAGAACAAGTGGCCTCAGATGAAAGAAGAAATGGAGAAACACCTTTGCAAGAGTGGGTTTATGCCGAACTACCTTGTATGGTACCGGCATGGAGAGTCTATTAGACACGTTGACGCGGAGGTGGAACTTGATGACGATCATGATAGGATGGATGACATGTTGCATGATCTTGGTAGGGATGTTGAAATGAACGCTGAGGAGCCGGGGCAGCTTCCACGCGATGCTCAGGAATTCTTCCGGCTACTCGCCGCAGGAGAAGAGAGACTGCACGAGCACACTCAGATGTCAGTTCTTGGGACTCTCACTAGACTAATGGCGATAAAGTCGAAGCACAACATTTCAAACAGTGCTTATAACGACATCGTCCAACTGATGGGCGAGGTTCTCCCGGAGAATCATAAGTTGCCAAAGAATATGTACTTCGCAAAGAAGATGTTGGCTGGTCTTGGGATGACATATGAGAAGATCGACGTGTGTCCCAACAGTTGCATGCTATTCTTTGAGGAGGATGACAAGCTGGACCGTTGTAAGCATTGCGAAGCTTCTAGATATGTCGAGGTGACAAATGATGAGGGTGAATTGGTAGTTACGAAGGTCGCAGCTAAGCAACTTCGTCGGTTGCCCATCATTCCTCGGCTTTCAAGGTTGTTCCTCAACAAGGAAATAGCTCTGCATATGACGTGGCAAAAGAATGGTGTACGTCTCGTCACTGATCCAGACTTAATGGTCCATCCGTCGGACGGTGATGCGTGGAAGGCATTAGACGAGTTTGATCCCGAATTTGCAAACGACCCTAGGAGTGTACGGCTTGGTCTATCGACGGACGGATTCACACCTTTCAATACCAGTGCAAGCCCTTACTCGTGTTGGCCTGTCTTCATTGTGCCATATAATCTTCCTCCTGAGTTGGTCAATAAAGAAGAGTTCATGTTCCTTGCACTAGTCATCCCAGGCCCCGAGCATCCAGGGCCAAAGCTGAATATGTTTGTTCGCCCTTTAATTGAAGAGCTGAAACAATTGTGGAGAGGTGTGAAGGCTTATGACAGCCATACTGAAAAGGAGTTTACCATGCGCGCTGCTTATTTGTGGTCAGTGCATGATCTGCTGGCGTATGGAGATTGGTCTGGATGGTGTGTCCATGGTCGGTTGTGCTGTCCCATATGTATGAATGATACGGATGCATTCAGATTGAAGCATGGTGGGAAAGTTTCATTCTTTGATGCTCATCGACGTTGGACTCCATTCAAGCATGATTTCAGGAATTCGCTTACTGCATTCAGAGGTGGAGCCAAAATCAGAAATGGGCCACCAAAGAGGCAAACTGCACCGCAGATAATGGCATGGCATGCTTGTCTGAAGCAAGGAGAAAATGATAGGTTCCAAGGCTACGGGGAGGACCATAACTGGACCCATATTTCATCAATATGGGAGCTTCCGTATGCAAAAACCTTGATCATGCCGCACAACATAGACTTGATGCACCAAGAGCGTAACGTTGCTGAAAGCATCATAAGCACATGTTTCGATGTGACTGATAAAACGAAAGATAATATGAAGGCAAGAAAAGACATGGCTGAAATTTGTAAGAGGCCGATGCTCGAGTTGAAAGTAAGCGATAAAGGGCATGAAAGTAGGCCGCGAGCTGATTACTGCCTCAAGCCGGATGAAAGGAAAGAAATATTTAAGTGGTTGAAGAATCTGAAATTTCCAGATCGGTATGCGGCAAATCTGAAACGGGCAGTCAATCTGAAGACCGGTAAATTGATCGGTTTGAAAAGCCATGACTACCATATTATTATGGAGAGGCTGATGCCCGTGATGTTTCGAGGCTATTTTAAGGATGAGCTTTGGAGCATATTTGCAGAGCTGAGTTACTTCTATAGGGAAGTATGCGCAAAGACGATATCGAAGAGGTTGATGCAGAAATTTGAGAAAGAAATTCCAATTCTTATTTGTAAATTTGAAAAGGTTTTCCCGCCAGGATTCTTCAATGTGATGCAACATCTAATTGTGCATTTGCCTTGGGAAGCTTTGGTAGGCGGACCAGTGCAATTCAGGTGGATGTATCCTATAGAAAGGGCGTTGAAAAAGCTCAGGGCGTCTGTTCGGAACAAGGCTAGAGTCGAAGGGTGTATTGCGGAGGCTTTTGCCCTTAAGGAGATATCTCAATTCTCAACCAGGTATTTCGCTCGAGCCAACAATGTGTTTGCTCCTTCAGTGCGACTTCATGTCGAAAATGAATCGCCCCAAAGCACCCTTCAAATTTTTGCGAATCCGGGTAAAGCAGTTGGAAAAGGGAGTGTACGTCACATTGAAGGATCAGATTTGAACACGCTAATGCTATATATGTATAGCAATATTGACAGCACACAGGAGGCGTTCGAGTAAGTTTTCCTCATAGTTACTTCCATTTTCTCATCTCATAATTTCTATAGTGTGTAATGTCCATGTTTCTAATATGTCCAGCATGTTTGATGAAGAATGTTGGAAATCTACTAGTAAACCTACGGCCATCCAATTAGAAAATCTTCGACGTGATGGGTTGAAAGGTGGACCAAACTTCGTGCAGTGGTTTCGTAATTATGTTAGTAATTTTCATTCTCTCATTGTCCATACTTAATCTTTGAATTTTGGACTTGGAAGATATAATGCATATACTAATTCCTTGTATAGGTTTCCAAAAACTCTGTGCACCCAGACTTGCAGCAAATGGCACATACCTCTGTGTCCGTCCGGAACTATACTCGCTATGATGTAAATGGATATCGCTTCCGAACCGCGAAATTGGAGAAGAGTCGACCATTGGCAGCCACCACCAATAGTGGTGTGTTGGCAAGTTCATATGTTGACGATGACAAAGTAGTGGACTATTACGGTGTTCTTCAAAACATTATAGAGTTGATTTTCGATGGCCCCAAAGAACTTAAAGTCGTGTTTTTCGAGTGCGACTGGTTTGATGCTCATAGTGGGACTCGTGTCGACAAGTATGGTAATGTCGAGGTGAAGCATAGCTCTAGGATTCCGAGCAGTATGAGCGATGTTGTCCTTGCAAATCAGGCAAAACAGGTGTACTACCTGCCATATCCTCACCCAAGCCTTAGGGCTTGGTGGGTTGCAATCAAAGTCAACCCACAAGTCGTCGCTCCAGAGAGTGCTGACTACGTGAGTACGAGCAGGGACAACGATGATGCTATTTTTCAACCAGAAGCGGCGTCGACTCAAGACATAGCTCATCGATTCCATGTGACCAATGGAGAAGGACTTGAAAATCTCTGTTGCAATTCAAGCGACTTAATTGAAGAACCTAGGTCAAAGCGCAAACGACCTGTCGTCGTTAGAAGATCAGTAAGGATCCAACGAAATCAAGAGCGTATGAATAAACAACGAGCCGAAGAAGCATCATCGGATGCGAATGACTTTTGATTAGTATGTTACTTTTAGTTAATCAATTAAGCTATGTATTCCAATTTCTACATTATTAATTTTCATATTATTTGTTTCATATACTGTGGTTTGACATTAATTTATCTACAGTTGAACATGTTCAAGCATAGGAGATCGAGGAGGAGTGGGGGCAGCGCGGCCAGCGAGGACAGCTCGGGCAGTGGGCTTTTTCAGGGCACCTCACAGAGCCGACAGAGGCAGCAGCAACTTCTCGACTGTCTAGACGAAGTGCAGGGTGAGGAGGGTGAGCAGGAGACTCCTCAGCAGGATGCTCATGTGCAGGGTGAGGAGGGTGAGCAGGATGAGGAGGGTGAGCAGGATGAGGAGGTTGACCCCATGGGGCAGGCAGCGCGGGCGACGCGTCAGATGGTTCTACGTCCTTCAGGTATTATTATGCATATTAGTTTAATTGATATTAGTTTTTAATCATTTCATCATATTGAATTTACTTGTATAATTAGGTATAAGAAGAGCAATGCGCTTGGTCCGAGACCTGCCGAGAGGAGGCTCATCCGGCCGCATGGAGAATGGTGGGGCTTATTTCTGTTGTGTTAATTTTTTAATGTGAACGTGATTGCACTGGTTTACTTGTTTTATTAATGTTTGTAGGTCATGGGAAGACTTGACTTGGGACGGTACAGGCAGACGTCCCAAGGTGAACGCGGTGTTGGGTAGCCTCTGTCGCTTCTACTACCCTGGCATGGTGGAGCTCAATGGCGAGAGGTTCGCGGCTATGCAGTGGGCTGACTGGGGTCTAAAGGACTATGTCCAGCCAGGGGAGTCAGGGGAAAGCAGTAGCGGAGGGGGAAGTTCGGAAAAAAAACGAAGGGTGTGATACCCGGTTTGCAAAGAAGAGAAGTTGGAGGTTGTTCTTTTTGTTTTTTTTCCTCATCCGGTTGTTGTTTTGGGGATTTGGAATTTTGTGGAAAACATTCACAACTAGGGCAGTAGAATTTATTTGGTTTGACGCTAGCGTTGCGGTCGGGAGCTGTCGCGTGGGTTAGTTGGGCCGCAATAGGTGTTTCGGCCCATTAACCCTCCCAAACCCTAGCTGCCTCCCTCCTAACCCCCTCCCCCCATGTGCAGCCGCCCCCCCACTTCTCCTCCTCCCCTTGGCCGCCACCCTCCCTGCCCATCTCCTTCTCTCTCAATTTTTGCAGCCACCAAACCCTAGCCCCTCCCCCCTCAATCCCCTCCTCCCAAGGTGCCAATCCTTGCCGCTCGGATCGTCGTCTCGTGGTGCGATTCTCCAACCATTTTGGTGGAGGGAAGAAGGGAGGAAGGAAAGGGGGAGAACCCAAGGTGATTTTTGTGTTCATCCCTTGTTCATTTGCGCTGCGATTCAATTGATTAGATGTTGCGTTTGCGATTAGATAGAGGGGGGCTGTCCAGAATTTTACGTGGTGGATGAACAGCGGAAGTTCTAGCAGTTTTTAGGGTTTTTTCGTGAAGAATTAATGGGGATCAATTTAGGGATCTTGTAGAACTTTGTTTTACCTTTCCAACGAGTATTTATGCGCTCAATTTGGAGTTATAAATTAAAAGTTATCATCGTTTGAATCCGGGTGTGTGGCTGTCCAAAAAAACAGATTTTTCAGAGTGATGAACAGCAGAAGTATTAGCAGTTTCTGGGGATTTTTTTGGGAGTAATTAGTGTTAATCAGTATGAGAATCATATAGGGGTTTTTCTTATCTTTCCAACAAGTACTTATGCGCTCAAATCGTAATTATATTTTAAAAGTTATCGCTGTTTGAATCCGAGTATGTCGCTGCCCAAATCAGAAAAAAAACAGATTGGAGGGTTTATTTTGTGGACCGTTTAGAGGTAATTAGATGTTAGAATTTAATCATGAGTTGTATACAAAACTTGTGGGAAATTTTATGTAGTTGTCTCTGAAGTTTTTGTTTGACACCACTGCTGTCCTAATTTTTAAGTTATGGAATTGTTAAGCAGCGCCGCTGCAGTTTGGTTAGTGAGGGGAGAATTGTTACCGCGGCGGGGTTGAGACTGCGCGTAGGTGCGGTGTTGTCTTTGAGTTTTTTTATGTGAATTTGGTGCACTAAATTGGGTGTCAAAAACAGGTGGTGGACTTCCGGATCGTTCTTAGGGATTTTGCCCAAACTTCGGTGAAGGCAAGTAAAACTGTGATGGTTATTCCGTCTGTCAGATGAGGAGTCTTATACTTGTTTATGTTGTGCTATCATGTTCAAATTCATATTTTCTTTTGAGTACCATCATTGGAAAATGTTCATGTTTCATGGATTTCATATGTTGAGTTTGAGGTTTGATTATGTTACTCAAGTGGTTATTATGTGGAATGGTTGGAAGTAAATGCCTAGCACATTTTTATTTGGGAAGAACTTATGATGTTGTCATGCATAATGCACTCATCATCCATTGCATTGAAGTTTCGTCGCGATCTTATGGTCCGACCGTACCGGTACATTGAGCATCATATGTTGCCCGAGAAGGGGTATGGTGCAGCTTCATATCCTTAGAGATATGGAGGCAGAAGTCATTATTGCATTTGTAGCCATGTGCATTCATGGGAGAGGTGTTGAATCTGTTATGTGGATAAGGATAATTTGGACTTGTGCATGGTGATTCCACTTGGCGTTGAGTTTTTAGTTACTTGTATACTTGCTACAATTTACTGTTCAAAAGAAAAGAAAGAAGACCTGAACACGTGGTTGTGTAAGCACAGTTGATTTACAATGGCCTACTTGTTGTTGTTATGTTTACTTGCTGAGATGTGTTATCTCACATCTTGCATTGTTTGATGCAGGCACCTAATTTCTGCTTTGGGGAATAAAGGGGATGTAGCAGCACGGCCACTACACCTTTAATAAAGGAACCACCATTTAATAATGTTGATAATCAGAGTTGGACAAGTCTAGTGAATTGCTTTGTTCTTGGTTGAGCGTTTATTTTGGGGTGGGATGAGTTTCTTATCCCATTTGTTTTACTTCAGTTGGGTCATAATTAGGTTTTACCACTTTTGCATTACAGTTTCTACTATGTGAATTATATGTCTTTATATCTTGTATGAGCTTCATGTTTCCCCTCCTTGTTATGCTAGTTTTCAAAGGAGGTGCTGCCAGATTTTTTTCTTGCTTTATATTCTTTCTTTATTACATCTCTTGTGTTGAGTAAGTTTAGTGGATGAGGTTTATGGTATTATCCATTCTGTCCGACCAGTGGGGTGTTACAGTTGGTATCAAAGCAATAGGCTGTAGGTCCTAGCAAGTGGAGTAGTAATAAATTGACACACTGCACATGTAGGATGTGTTTTCTGTCTTGCTATTGATATGATTATGTTATTGTCTGTGCTAGTTTTGACATTATCTAGAGAGATGTTATGCTTATCTCATTTACTTATTGTACTCATCCCTGTGGCTGCAGCTATGCCGCCTCGTAGAGCTCGGGGTAGTCCGCAAGCTCCTAGTGGGGACTCGATGAGTCCGGCGGCAATGTTAGCCGCGATGCAGGCCATGCAGCAGGAGTTGGCCCTTCTGAGGCAAGCCATTCCTGTCGCCCTTGCGGGTGCTGCTCAGGGTGCCGGAGGTGGAGAAGTGCCCGGGGGCGCTGTCCCTGCGGGTGCTGTTCCAGGTGGCGGGGCCGAGGTGCCTCTTCCAGTCAGTGGTCTTTCTCTGATGAAGTGGATGGGCATGAAGTTGGATTCTTTTGATGGCAGTGGTACTCCGGTCGAGGCGGTAGATTGGTTGACTTATGTGGAGGATAAGATGAATGTCTTGGAGATTGCATATGGAGATCGGGTTCGCTTTGGCACTCAGCTGCTGAAGGGAGAGGCGCAAATTTGGTGGAGAGGCGTGCAGGCAGCGCACTCCTCCTCACCAGGAGTCCTATCATGGGATGTTTTCATCAGGCAGTTCGAAAGGAGATTCTACCCGGTCACCTTTCTGGAGAAAATGAAGATTGACTTGTAGTCCTATAAGCAGGAGAAGAAGTCTGTCACAGAGTATGAGGTGGGCTTCAACAAGATGGTCCGCTTTGTCCCTCATGTGGCTTATAATGAGATGGAGAAGGCGAGCCAATTCCGTCAGGGTCTGAAGCCTTCTATCAGGCATGCACTGGGGGCCTTTCCGTTGGTGGACTTCCGTACCACGGTGGAGCAGGCGTTGGGTGTGGAGATGCAACACCAGTACACCACGGAGTCGCAGAAGTCTTCGGGTGTTGATCAGCCTCGTAGCCAGGACACGAGGAGGGGCAACACTGGAGGTCCAGCTCACAAGAGGGGCAAGTCTCAGCATCAGCGCCACCATCCTTACCGTGGCAAATCTTCTGACTCAGGTACTTCGGGAGGAAGTACTCAGAGGTTTCGGGCCGTTTCTAAGCCCGGGCTGGGGCTGGTGTGTTTCCGCTGTGGAGATGCGCATCGCCGTGCAGAGTGCCAGTGGAGTGGCAGGTGTTCTATCTGCAGTCAGGACCATAAAGATGTGGTGTGTAGGAGGAATCCCAATGGGAAGCTCAGATGGGAGCCAGTAACTTCCTCCTCTTCTCAGGGCACTATCAATATGATGTCGAGTGCTGAGCAGCAGTTTTCAGTTCCTCTTCCTCCACAACAGCTTTTTGTGCCTGGGACTTCTCAGTTCGTGCCGATGCAAGGTTTTCCTCAGTATCAGGCTGTGCCAACTCCTGCACCGTCTACACCTGTGCTGACTCAGTTTGGAGCTCCGCGCCAGCCTCCTCCGGTGGCTCAGTGGAGTTCTTCTGTTAATTTCACTCCGGGAGCTTCCTCTTCTGCGGGTATTTCTGGAGCCTATGTGCTACCCGCTACGGATGGCAGGGAGCAAGGAGACGTGGTGACAGGTACGATTTCAGTTGATTCATTTGCAGCCCATGCTCTTTTTGACTCTGGCGCTAGCTATTCGTTTGTTTCGGAGGATTCTGTGTCGCGGGCTGGTCTTTCGGTGCAGAGGTTGGGTCACCCAATTTTGGTCAGTTCCGCTAATGGCTCCATTAGTAGCTGTTCAGTTTGTCGGGGGTGTTCCGTCATTCTTGCTGATGAGGTTTTTTCGGCCAATCTGGTGGTGATTTCCTTGGGGGCATTCGATGTTATCTTGGGTATGGATTGGTTATCCCAGTATCGCGCGGTTATATCCTGCTTCTGGAAGACAGTGTTATTGCAGGCGCCGTCGGGTAAGGAGGTGGTATTCTTGGGAAGTTCCCCGAAGTTCACATTATCCTTGTTGGCGCAATTGCTTCCTGATCGCCGGTCAAGGAAGTCAGGGATCTTTTTCTCTATGGTGGTGGAGGGTGAGGCTGCCTTGCGGGTGCAGGACATCCGGGTGGTGTGTGACTTTGCTGACGTGTTTCCGGCAGAGCTTCCAGGCATTCCTCCGGAGCGCATTGCAGCTTTTGAGATTAAGGGCCCGTTTGGCACAGCTCCAGCTCCTGATTCTAAGCGAGAATCTGGAGGAGCCGTGCCAAACGGGTATTTTTTTAAACTGATTCTCGTGTGGAGCCGAAAGATCGGGAGCCGTTTTTGTGAAGAAAGGTGGGATCTAAAAAACCTGCTCCACCCTCCCTTAAAACAGCTCCTCAACCAATCAAATATGGGCCTCCCCTTAAAGTTTGATCGAAATTACCCGCAATTGCCATTGGACAAAAACATAACGACCCAATTTATGGATTAAACATTTGAGACCATTTTATGCACTACTATGATGGGAATATTTTATATGTTATTGTTTCATATTTTTTCCGTATATGCATCTTACTTATTGTTTTGTAACAAAGTTGAACTCCAAAGGGTAAAACAAACAATCGCCACAGACCACCAACTCTCAGAAGACAAGAATCAGTTTACTTGTCAAACGGTTTTAAAAATGATGCTGATTTTTTAGGAGAATCATGAGGATCAGCTCCTCACGAGGATCAGGATCTAGAGCTAAAGAAGCAGGAGCTGGAGCTTTGCCAAACGTGCCCTAAGCTGATCCCGGGTACGCAGCCTATTCATAAGGCCCCGTATTGAATGGCTCCAAAGGAGCAGATTGAATTAAAGCGGCAATTGGATGATCTGCTGGCTAAGGGCTTCATTAGGCCTAGCAGGTCTCCATGGGCTTCCCCAGTATTGTTTGTTGAGAAGAAGGATAAAAGCAAGCGGCTGTGTGTGGATTATCGCGCTTTGAATCAAGTGACAATCAAGAATAAATATCCGCTTCCCCGAATTGAGGTCCTCTTTGAACAGTTGAGGGGTGCCCAGGTGTTCTCCAAAATTGATTTGAACTCAGGTTATCATCAATTGAGGATTCGTGAGGAGGATATTGAGAAGACTGCCTTCTGCACCAGGTATGGGCATTATGAGTTCATAGTCATGTCTTTTGGCTTAACTAATGCCCCTGCTGCCTTTATGGAAGCAATGAATAGGATGCTGCATGAATTTTTGGACGATTTTGTGGTCGTATTCCTGGACGATATTTTGATTTATTCAAAGACCGAGGCCGAGCATGAACAGCATCTCCGTCTCGTTCTGGGTGCCCTAAGGAAGAATCAATTCTATGGCAAGTTGAAGAAGTGTGCCTTTTGGCTTTCCGAAGTGGCTTTCCTGGGGCACATGATTAATCAGCAGGGTATTGCGGTGGATCCCAAGAATGTTGCGGCTGTGGTGGAGTGGAAGAGACCTTCTAGTGTCTCTGAAATCCGAAGTTTCTTGGGGCTTGCTGGGTATTATCGGCGCTTCGTACCAAATTTTTCTAGCATTGCTAAGCCTTTGACTAGGCTCTTGGAGAAGGGTGTTCCCTTCGTCTGGTCCGGCGAATGTGAGGTCAGTTATCAGTCATTGAAGAGCAAGTTGGTGGACGCCCCTATCCTAGCTTTGCCTGAGAGCGGTAAGCGTTTCACAGTTTATACGGATGCTTCGCGTATCGGTCTTGGATGTGTGCTGATGCAGGAAGGTAGAGTGATTGCTTATGGCTCAAGGCAGTTAAGGAAGCATGAGGGGAATTATCCAACTCATGATCTGGAATTGGCTGCGGTGGTTTTTGCTCTAAAGTCGTGGAGGCATTACCTTTATGGCGAGGCTTGTGACATTTCCACCGATCACAAAAGTCTCAAGTATATTTTTACTCAGAAGGAGCTGAATTTGAGGCAACGTCGGTGGCTAGAATTGATTAAAGACTATGATTTGTCCATTCATTATCACCCGGGGAAGGCTAATGTGGTGGCGGATGCCCTTAGCAGGTCCGGGGTTCCAAAGGTGGCCTTGCCGTTGGTCGCTGATCTGGACCGTTTGGGGATCGCTTTGTGTTATGTCGGCACCGCTAGCGAGGAGACTCAGATGCTTATTCAATCCTCTCTTATGGAGAGAGTGCGTGCGGCTCAGCTGCAGGATCGTCTTTTGCAGGAAGCTCGAAAGAGGGTTGGTGATGGTAAACCGCGGGAGTTCACCATTGATGAGAATGATTTGGTTCGTTTCAGGGGCCGTCTTTGTGTGCCTCAGAAATCAGAGGTGAAGCTGGATATCCTGCGAGAAGCTCATAAAACGCCTTACACCGTCCATCCTGGCGAAACCAAAATGTACCGAGATTTGAAGCAAAACTTCTGGTGGAAGCGGATGAAGGTTGACATTTCTAAGTATGTGGCCGCCTGTGAAGTATGTCAGCGCGTGAAGGCCGAACATAAGCGGCCTGCAGGTTTGCTGAAGCCATTGGAAATTCCAGAGTGGAAATGGGAGCATATCACCATGGATTTTGTGGTGGGTCTACCTCGTTCCCCTCGTGGTAGGGATGCTATTTGGGTGGTAGTGGATCGCTTGACTAAGTCTGCGCATTTTATTCCCATGAAGACCACAAATTTAGCTTCAGATTTGGTTCCCTTGTATATGAAGGAAGTTGTCAGGCTTCACGGGGTACCTAAGTCTATTGTTTCTGATCGAGACTCCAAATTTGTATCCAAATTCTGGAAGAGTCTCCATAGTGCATTGGGCACCAAGCTTTCGCTTAGTGTCGCTTTTCACCCTCAGACGGATGGTCAGTCAGAGCGAACAATCCAAACCTTGGAGGATATGTTGCGTGCTTGTGTTCTGTCATGGAAGGGTAGCTGGGAGGATCATCTTGCTCTGGCAGAGTTTGCGTATAACAACAGCTACCAAGCTAGCATCAAGATGTCACCATTTGAGGCTTTGTATGGCAGGCGGTGTATCTCTCCTCTGTGCTGGGAGACTTTGGGAGAGAGATCCCTGGTTGGTCCTGATTGGGTTCAGCAAACTTCTGAAAAGGTTCGGAAAATTCGTCAGAATATTTTGGCAGCTCAGAGTCGTCAGAAGAGTTATGCTGATGTGAGGAGGCGGGATCTGGAATTTGCTGTGGGTGACCAAGTCCTTCTCAGGGTATCACCCACTAAGGGAGTTGTTCGGTTCGGTGTCTCTGGGAAGCTCAGCCCGAGATACATTGGACCGTTCACTATCTTGGCCCGAGTGGGCAGCCTGGCTTATCGCTTGCTGCTGCCGGATTCCATGGCAGGGGTACACCCGGTTTTTCATGTTTCTATGTTGAGGAAGTTCTTGCGGGATCCGGACCATCAGATTGAGATGGAACCAATTGCGGTACAGCAGGATCTGACTCTGGAGTGTCGTCCGGTGCGTATATTGGAATTCTCGGAGCGTGTGTTGAGGAAGAGATCAATTAAGTATGTCAAGGTCTTATGGACTAATCAGTCTGAGCGCGAGGCTACGTGGGAACTTGAGGAGCTGATGCGGCAGAAGTACCCGGAACTTTTCGTTGTGGGTAAGTGTTGTTGATTCACTAATCTTTTCTTTTGTCATTCCGATAGAAGCGTCAGAATTCGAGGTCGAATTCTTTTTAAGAGGGGTAGAGTGTGATACCCGGTTTGCAAAGAAGAGAAGTTGGGGGTTGTTCTTTTTGTTTTTTTCCTCATCCGGTTGTTGTTTTGGGGATTTGGAATTTTGTGGAAAACATTCACAACTAGGGCAGTAGAATTTATTTGGTTTGACGCTAGCGTTGCGGTCGGGAGCTGTCGCGTGGGTTAGTTGGGCCGCAATAGGTGTTTCGGCCCATTAACCCTCCCAAACCCTAGCCGCCTCCCTCCTAACCCCCTCCCCCCATGTGCAGCCGCCCCCCCCCCCACTTCTCCTCCTCCCCTTGGCCGCCACCCCCCCTGCCCATCTCCTTCTCTCTCAATTTTTGCAGCCACCAAACCCTAGCCCCCCCCCCCCCTCAATCCCCTCCTCCCAAGGTGCCAATCCTTGCCGCTCGGATCGTCGTCTCGTGGTGCGATTCTCCAACCGTTTTGGTGGAGGGAAGAAGGTAGGAAGGAAAGGGGGAGAACCCAAGGTGATTTTTGTGTTCATCCCTTGTTCATTTGCGCTGCGATTCAATTGATTAGATGTTGCGTTTGCGATTAGATAGAGGGGGGCTGTCCAGAATTTTACGTGGTGGATGAACAGCGGAAGTTCTAGCAGTTTTTAGGGTTTTTTCGTGAAGAATTAATGGGGATCAATTTGGGGATCTTGTAGAACTTTGTTTTACCTTTCCAACGAGTATTTATGCGCTCAATTTGGAGTTATAAATTAAAAGTTATCATCGTTTGAATCCGGGTGTGTGGCTGTAAAAAAAACAGATTTTTCAGAGTGATGAACAGCAGAAGTATTAGCAGTTTCTGGGGATTTTTCGGGAGTAATTAGTGCTAATCAGTATGAGAATCATGTATGGATTTTTCTTATCTTTCCAACAAGTACTTATGCGCTCAAATCGGAATTATATTTTAAAAGTTATCGCTGTTTGAATCCGAGTATGTCGCTGCCCAAATCAGAAAAAAAACAGATTGCAGGGTTTATTTTGTGGACCGTTTAGAGGTAATTAGATGTTAGAATTTAATCATGAGTTGTATACAAAACTTGTGGGAAATTTTATGTAGTTGTCTCTGAAGTTTTTGTTTGACACCACTGTTGTCCTAATTTTTAAGTTATGGAATTGTTAAGCAGCGCCGCTGCAGTTTGGTTAGTGAGGGGAGAATTGTTACCGCGGCGGGGTTGAGATTGCGCGTAGATGCGGTGTTGTCTTTGAGTTTTTTTTATGTGAATTTGGTGCACTAAGTTGGGTGTCAAAAACAGGTGGTGGACTTCCGGATCGTTCTTAGGGATTTTGCCCAAACTTCGGTGAAGGCAAGTAAAACTGTGATGGTTATTCCGTCTGTCAGATGAGGAGTCTTATACTTGTTTATGTTGTGCTATCATGTTCAAATTCATATTTTCTTTTGAGTACCATCATTTGAAAATGTTCATGTTTCATGGATTTCATATGTTGAGTTTGAGGTTTGATTATGTTACTCAAGTGGTTATTATGTGGAATGGTTGGAAGTAAATGCCTAGCACATTTTTATTTGGGAAGAACTTATGATGTTGTCATGCATAATGCACTCATCATCCATTGCATTGAAGTTTCGTCGCGATCTTATGGTCCGACCGTACCAGTACATTGAGCATTATATGTTGCCCGAGAAGGGGTATGGTGCAGCTTCATATCCTTAGAGATATGGAGGCAGAAGTCATTATTGCATTTGTAGCCATGTGCATTCATGGGAGAGGTGTTGAATCTATTATGTGGATGTGGATAATTTGGACTTGTGCATGGTGATTCCACTTGGCGTTGAGTTTTTAGTTACTTGTATACTTGCTGCAATTTACTGTTCAAAAGAAAAGAAAGAAGACCTGAACACGTGGTTGTGTAAGCACAGTTGATTTACAATGGCCTACTTGTTGTTGTTATGTTTACTTGCTGAGATGTGTTATCTCACATCTTGCATTGTTTGATGCAGGCACCTAATTTCTGCTTTGGGGAATAAAGGGGATGTAGCAGCACGGCCACTACACCTTTAATAAAGGAACCACCATTTAATAATGTTGATAATCAGAGTTGGACAAGTCTAGTGAATTGCTTTGTTCTTGGTTGAGCGTTTATTTTGGGGTGGGCTGAGTTTCTTATCCCATTTGTTTTACTTCAGTTGGGTCATAATTAGGTTTTACCACTTTTGCATTACAGTTTCTACTATGTGAATTATATGTCTTTATATCTTGTATGAGCTTCATGTTTCCCCTCCTTGTTATGCTAGTTTTCAAAGGAGGTGCTGCCAGATTTTTTTCTTGCTTTATATTCTTTCTTTATTACATCTCTTGTGTTGAGTAAGTTTAGTGGATGAGGTTTATGGTATTATCCATTCTGTGTGACCAGTGGGGTGTTACAAAGGGTTTGATCGGCCCGAGGCAAGAGGGAATCACGGCTTGTGGGTAAAGTGCACAACCTCTGCAGAGTGTTATGAAAGTGATATATCAGTCGTGCTCGCAGTTATGAGCGGCCAAGGGAGCTCCATTGATTAGAGATACTTGATCAGAGATGTATGGTTTACAGGTGGTGATGAGGATGATGGTTATGATTATGCTTATGGTATTGGTAAGTGGTATTCTTTCCATTTGGAAAGGTTACGTTTGGGTTAATAACTTGGGTTAATGCTAAAACCTGGCTTTCTACTCGTAAATAATAACCTGACCAACTAAAAGCAACTGCTTGACTTAACTCCACATAAAGCTAGTCTACTACAGCCAAACGGGACATTTTGCTGAGTATGTTGATGTGTACTCACCCTTGCTTTACACACCAAACCCCCCAGGTTGTCCGCGTTGCAACCACTGCTCAGGTGAAGATGAAGTCGTGGAGGAGGACTTCCAGGAGTTCCAAGAGTACGATGAGTTCTAGGCGTGGGTTAGCGGCAAACCCCTAGTCGGCTGCCTGTGTAGGTCGTGTGTATCTATGTTTCTTTTCCGCACTTTGATTATTGTTAAAGACTATGTGAATGTCTCGGACATCATGATGTAATCAACTATTGTACCCTCTTTTATGTCATTATTTAAGTACTATGTGATGATGTCCAGTTATGTAAATGATGTGTACGTGAATTGCTAATCCTGGCACGTACATGGTTCGCATTCGGTTTGTCTTCTAAAACCGGGTGTGACACTTATTCTAGCTCAAACTTAGCTCCAAAGCACCAACCTTATAGTTTGAAATTTCCAACCTCTCTAAGATGCTCAAGTATGTTCCTAAGGGCATTTAGAACTTATCCAAACACATGAACTACTCATAGTTTACCTTTTTCCAAGACATGCCTTTTTAGCCTAGTTTTGAGCTATTGATTGTATTGAAATCTTCAACATCATTCTTATGAACCTGCAACCATTCTCTTAGCAAACTAGTTAATCCTTAATGTTGTGATGGTCATCAAACACCAAAATCAATATATAAATGGCTCAAAGCCCATTTCACTTTCAAGTTTGGTGATCATATGGAGATCTTATGGGTGACCAAACTCAAAGATGTACATGGTCGTGAGCAATTTACCATGCTAGAGAAGAAAGAACTATCTCATAGAGAGCACTTAGTATTTATGCATATTAAGGGCTGATACCCTTGCATATGTCTAATGAAGACTAAAGTAGTGTTGAATCTATGGGACACTGGGAAAGCATAAAGGCATTCCTAATCCTTAATTTACTTTGAGCATTTATGTTTGAGCAATTACTTTAAGTATTTACATGACTAGAATTTCCATGCTACTATAGGATTGGAACTTAGAATGAAAAATCTTTGATTGGTAGATAGAAACACTTCTAGGCATAAGGGGTAAAGTTGGGCTTGTTAATAGGTTTTAATTTATGAAAGAAAAATAGAAAATCCCAATTCAGCTTCCCTCTTGGGCATCTTTATGCTTTCACCACCTGACGTACGAAGTTGCACAATAGTTTAGGATGAGGAAGGAGTGTCCCATCAAGCCATTTTTGGCATTGATGGAGTTGCACAAGTAGGTGTCTTGCACTTATATTTGTCAAATATCATGAACAAATAATTGTAGTATCACTTTTCATACACTACAAATGGTAGTTATCACCTTTCATAGTCTATAAATTGTATTTTTTTCAATTCTCAATTAAATTTATTTGTCACCTTCTATGCACAATTAATTGTAGTTGTCGCCTTTCATACATTAGTGTCGACGTTTCGAGACCGGGGGGTCCCTAAGCCGACGAGTGAATGTCGCCGCGTGCCCCAGCCCAGATGGGTCGACGCGAGGCCGAGCGTGAAGGGGGGAAGTGAGGCGGCCGGAGACAGGCGTGAGAGAGGTGGAAATCCCGCGGCCTTCGTGTTCGTCTCGCGCCCAGGTCGGGTGCGCTTGCAGTAGGGGGTTACAAGCGTCCACGCGGGAGAGGGAGCGAGCGGCTTCAAGCGAGCGCCTGTCTCGTCCTTGTCCCCACGCGGCCAACCCTCTCTAAGAGGGCCCTGGTCCTTCCTTTTATAGGCATAAGGAGAGGATCCAGGTGTACAATGGGGGGTGTAGCAGAGTGCTACGTGTCTAGCAGAGGAGAGCTAGCACCCTAAGTACATGCCGTCGTGGCAGCCGGAGAGATTTTGGCACCCATCTGGTGTGATGTCGTGGCCATCGGAGGAGCGCTGGAGCCTGGCGGAAGGACAGCTGTCGGAGCTGTTGAGTCCTTGCTGACGTCCTCTTGCTTCCGTAAGGGGGCTGAGAGCCGCCGTCGTCACAGAGTATGCGGGGCGCCATCATTGCCTATCTGGCGGAGCGAGCCAGATGGGACGCCGGTCTTGTTCCCCGTGGCCCGAGTCAGCTTGGGGTAGGGTGATGATGGCGCCTCCTGTTGACGTGGCTGGTCTGCGCCCTAGGTTGGGCGATGTGGAGGCTCCTCCGAAGCCGAGGTCGAGTCTGTCTTCCATGTCCGAGGTCGAGTCCGAGCCCCTGGGTCGGGCGAGGCGGAGACCGTCGGCTGAGGACAGGGCGGAGTCCGAGCCCTAGGGTCGGGCGGAGCGGAGCTCGTCGTCTTCCGGGGCTTAGCCCGAGTCCGATCCCTGGGTCAGGCGGAGCGGAATTCGTCGTCTTCTGGGGCTGAGCCCAAGTCCGAGCCCTGGGTCGGACGGAGCGGAGTTCGCCGTCTTTCGGGGCTTAGCCCGAGTCCGAGCCCTGGGTCGGGCGGAGCGGAGTTCGCCGTCTTCCGGGGCTTAGCCCGAGTCCGAGCCCTGGGTCGGGCGGAGCGGAGTTCGCCGTCTTCCGGGACTTAGCCCGAGTCCGAGCCCTGGGTCGGGCGGAGCGGAGTTCGCCGTCTTCCGGGACTTAGCCCGAGTCCGAGCCCAGGGTCGGGCGGAGCGGAGTTCGCCGTCTTCCGGGGCTTAGCCCGAGTCCGAGCCCTGGGTCGGGCGGAGCGGAGTTCGCCGTCTTCCGGGACTTAGCCCGAGTCCGAGCCCTGGGTCGGGCGGAGCGGAGTTCCCTATGGTGCCTACGGCCGGGCCTGACTGCCTGTCAGCCTCACTCTGTCAAGTGGCACCGCGGTCGGAGCGGCGCAGGCAGCGCTGTCTTTCCGTCAGGCCGGTCAGTGGAGCGGCGAAGTGACGGCGGTCACTTCGGCTCTGTTGGCTCAGGGGCGCGCGTCAGGATAAAGGTGTCAGGCCACCTTTGCATTAAATGCTCCTGCGATTTGGTCGGTCGGTGCGGCGATTTGGTCAGGGTTGCTTCTTGGCGAAGACAGGGCCTCGGGCGAGCCGGAAATATGTTCGCCGCTGGAGGGGGGCCTCGGGCGAGACGGAGATCCTCCGGGGTCGGCTGCCCTTGTCCGAGGCTAGGCTCGGGCGAGGTGCGATCGAGTCCCTCGAATGGACTGATCCCTGACTTAATCGCACCCATCAGGCCTTTGCAGCTTTATGCTGATGGGGGTTACCAGCTGAGAATTAGGAGCCTTGAGGGTACCCCTAATTATGGTCCCCGACAGTAGCCCCCGAGCCTCGAAGGGAGTGTTAGCACTCGCTTGGAGGCTTTCGTCGCACTTTTTTGCAAGGGGACCAGCCTTTCTCGGTTGCATTTTGTTCCGGTGGGTGCGCGCGAGCGCACCCGCCGGGTGTAGCCCCCGAGGCCTCGGAGGAGTGGTTTGACTGCTCCGAGGTCTTAATGCCTCGCGCAATGCTTCGGCTGGTCTGGTCGTTCCCTCATGCGAGCTGGCCGTAGCCCGGGTGTACGGTCGGGTCCCACGTTCTCGGGCTGGTATGTTGACGCTGTCAACGGTTCGGCCGGAGCCGGATTTGCGAGAGCAGCCCCCGAGCCTCTACACAGGGCGAGAGGGCGATCAGGGACAGACTTGACTTTTTTACATACGCCCCTGTGTCGCCTTTCCGCAAGGAGGAGGGGGGAAAGCGCCATGTTGCCCTCGGTGGGCGCCGAACATGGTCTCTCCGGTGAGCTGCAGGCGGGTAATCCGAGTGGACGTCCGTGCCCCATTCGTTAGGGGTCGGCTAGAGGCCCAGAGGCACGCCCAAAAGTACCTGCGGGTGATCTGCCGGACCCGGTCCCCTGGCGACGGGGTCCGAGGGCTCGATGCCTCCCTCTGATGGGATTCCGTTACAATATCGTTCCCGCTGGTCTCGGAAATGTCCTAGGGTACCTCGGGAGCGCAGCCCGAGCCTTGGTTATGTATCGAACGTACCCATGGTCATCCCTCGCTCTGTGTCTGAGGCGGCTGTGAACCCTTCGGGGGCCAGCCTTCGAACCCCTGATCAGTAGTGGGCGCGGAGCCCGAGTAGCCTGAGGCGGCCGTTGAACCCTTCCGAGGGGCCGGCCTTCGAACCTCTGACCAGTAGTGGGTGTGGAGCCCACGCGATCTGAGGCGGCTGTTGAACCCTCCCGAGGGGCCAGCCTTCAAACCTCTGATCAGTAGGGAGGCTCGGAGCCTGGTTCCTTCACGGGGAAGGATCCTTTTCGGGGTATCCCCCTTTCCCGGTCCCTGTTGCAAGAGAGAGAAAGAGGAAAAAAAGGAAAAGGATACGAAATCGAACGACGCGGCGTACCTTTTCTGACGCGGTCATTATGGCGAAGGCGAAGCGTCGCCCGCTTCTCCTGCCAGAGGCGTCGCCTGTCCCGCCGCGGAGTTAATGCGACGGGCGAGCGGTTCGCGGGGCAGCCGTTGCGCGTGCACGAGCCGTTCGAGGAACGGAACACGGGCGCGTTGTCTTCACGCCGTGAGAGAGGGTTCTCTCGTCGCTCCTGGATGGGACGTAGGCTTGGCTGACGACGTGACCGCTGCCCCTGCCCGCCTGCCACCGCCATTACTGCCGGCCCATTTTTGGTCGCATTGACCGTCGCGCCTGGCTGGCGCTGCTGGGTCGTGTTCTGGGTCGCCTCGAGTCGCGGTACTGGTTCCGCAGTCGAGGAGGCGCGGTGGTGGCGCAAGTAGCGGTGCAGTTGCATGCACGAAGCATTCGGCGCGCCGGTTGCATGACGCGTGGGCCTGGGCCTCCATGCTGGGCGTGTTGGGAGTCGGAGAAGTGCGCCCACTTGGCGCGGTTGCATGCCGCCTGCATGGCTGCCTGCCCTTTCGCCCGCTGGTCTGGGCAAAAGTGGAGATTCGCTTGTAACCGCTGGGCGGTTGTACGCATCTTGCACGGCAGTTTGTCTTCTTCTACTTTGAGCCGGCTTGCATGACGTGTGGGACCCAGCCCCCGCGTCGTAGGAGGAGGGCCTTGGAGCGTGTTAGAGAAGACTCAGCCCGCGACGGCTGGGGATGCAAGTAAGGAGAGTCGCCTTTAAAAGGAGGGTGACCCCCTTAGAAGGCGACCATGTCTTCGTGCTTCCTTATGCATCGTGTATTTCCACCTTCCAAGCCCCCGGATGGGGGATACCCGCCGTCTTTCCGCCTTGTCGTTGGGGGAACGCAACTCCGCGGGAGTTGGTACCTTTCAGCCATCGTTCGGCTTCAAGGATTTTCATCATACAGCCCGGTTGCACCCCTCCGCTGGTGGTCACCCAAAACGGTGACCTCCAGCCCCTGGATGGGGAGAGGCAAGCCGAGATGTGATCTTGGTCCCGCCCTCAGCCTCATGGATGTTTGTCATCCTTGCTGGGGCGGGGAGCGAGGTGAGCCGGGGCTCTACCTCCCGCACGGGCCGGATTCTCGGAGAAGACCCTGGCGGCGATGGCCTGGGCTTGGTGATGACGTTGTCCTTCAGAGCAGAGACCCTTGGGCCGCGTCGCCGTCCGAGGCTAGGTCGGGCCTCGCCGAAGGTGTTGTCGACGCCGAGGGTGCTGCTGCTCCCTTTAGCCGTCAAGATCCGAGCCTGCAGGATCGGATTATCTTGTACCGTGTGTTTTCTGTGGCCGCCGAGGCCAAAACACACCCTCGTCGTGTTGTAAAGCCGCGTCTCTTTTCCTCTTGTTTCGAGTATCTGGACTTTTTTGTCGGTAACATAATTGTTTGTGCGAGCGAGAGTTGCTTCTCACGGAAGGTGATGAGTGAGGTATCTGTATCTCGGAGGCGTAGGAGTCCCTTGGCTCGGTCGGCCTTGCCGCTTACGCGCACTCTTACCCGTCCATGGGGTTCTGTCACCGACGCAGTCGAGAAGGCTCGAAGAATCGCTTTGGCAGAAGAGCTTCCGAACGTGAAGACTTGTTCGGTCCGCGGAATCACTTATCCGAACGTGAGTTACTTATCGCAGAAGGTGATGAGTGAGGTATCCATATCCCGGAGGCGTAGGAGTCCCTCGGCTCGGTCAGCCTTGGCTGCTTACATGTACTCCGTCGTTTTCAGGATCCACTTTTGAAGTAGTCAAAAAGCACGAAAGACATTCTGGCAGAAAGGATCTTTTTTCGAGGAAAAAATTCGACGCAGAGGGGGTTCCCCCCTTTTAGCCCCCGAGGGAGGGTCGGGCTTTGCCGAGGCGAGGCCGACCCTTCCTTGATGACTAAACTTTGCGTGGGAGCGAGGTATATGAACAACTTGAAAACATCTTAAGGGTAGAAGCGACGTAGCTGTTGGATGTTCTAGGCGTTGACGTAGACCTCGCCTTGACTGTTGGCCAGCTTGTATGTTCCGGGCTTCAGAACTTTGGCGATGACGAATGGCCCCTCCCAGGGGGGCGTGAGCTTGTGCCGCCCTCGGGCGTCTTGTCGCAGCCGAAGCACCAGGTCGCCCACCTGGAGGTCTCGGGACCGGACCCCTCGGGCGTGGTAGCGTCGCAGGGACTGCTGGTACCGCGCCGAGTGTAGTAAGGCCTTGTCCCGAGCATCCTCCAGCTGGTCCAACGAGAACTCTCGACTAGCTTGGTTGCTTTGGTCGGTGTAGGCCCTCATCCTCGGGGAACCGTATTCTAAGTCTGTGGGCAAGATGGCCTCGGCCCCATAGACCAGAAAGAACGGCATGAAGCCCGTGGCTCGGCTCGGCGTTGTCCTCAGGCTCCAGACCACCGAGGGGAGTTCCTTCATCCATCGCTTGCCGAACTTGTTGAGGTCGTTGTAGATCCGAGGCTTGAGTCCTTGCAGAATCATGCCGTTGGCACGCTCTACTTCCCCATTTGACATGGGGTGAGCCACGGCGGCCCAGTCCACCCGGATGTGGTGATCCTCGCAGAAGTCCAGGAACTTCCTGCCGGTGAACTGGGTGCCGTTGTCGGTGATGATGGAGTTCGGGACCCCGAAGCGATGGATGATGTTGGTGAAGAACGCCACCGCCTGCTCGGACCTGATGCTGTTTAGGGGTCGGACCTCGATCCACTTGGAGAATTTGTCGATGGCGACCAACAGGTGCGTGTAGCCCCCGGGTGCCTTCTGCAAGGGGTCGACGAGGTCCAGACCCCACACAGCAAAAGGCCAGGTGATGGGTATCGTCAGCAGAGCCTGAGCGGGCAGGTGGGTCTGCCTTGCGTAGAACTGACACCCTTCGCAGGTGCGGACAATTCTAGTGGCGTCGGCCACCGCCGTGGGCCAGTAGAAGCCTTGTCGGAAAGCATTCCCGACAAGGGCTCGAGGCGCTGCGTGATGGCCGCAAGCCCCCGAGTGTATCTCTCGCAGGAGTTCCTGACCTTCAGCGATGGAGATGCATCGCTGGAGGATGCCAGAGGGGCTGCGGTGGTAGAGCCCCTTCTCATCTCCCAGCAAGACGAACGACTTGGCGCACCGCGCCACCCGCCGAGCTTCGGCTTGGTCGGAGGGTAGCTCTCCTCGGTGGAGATATTGTAGGTATGGGGTCTGCCAGTTTTGATCAAGCGTGACCCCACTTCGCTCCCCACCGACGTGCAGCGTCTCGCCCTCGGGGGCCGAGGGTACCTCGGGCCGAGCCGAGGGTGCCTCGGGCCGAGCCGAGGGTGCCTCAGACTGTGTCGAGGGTACCTCGGGCCGAGCCGAGGGCGCCTCGGGCTGTGCCAAGGGTACCTCGGGCTGGGCCGAGGGTCGGGCGTGCCGTCGATCTTGACGGAGGGCTGATGCAGATCTCGGGAGAAGACGTCCGGGGGAACCGTTGTTCGCCCCGAGGCTATTTTAGCCAGCTCGTCCGCAGTCTCGTTGTAGCGCTGAGCGATGTGGTTGAGCTCGAGCCCGTAGAACTTGTCTTCCAGGCACCGAACCTCATCGCAGTAGGCCTCCATCTTCGGGTCGCGGCAGTGGGAGTTCTTCATGACTTGGTCGATGACGAGCTGCGAGTCACCGCGAGCGTCGAGGCGTCGGACCCCTAGCTCGATGGCGATCCACAATCCGTTGACCAGAGCCTCGTACTCAGCCACATTGTTGGATGCCGGGAAATGGAGGCGTAGCACGTAGCGTAGGTGCTTCCCGAGGGGCGAGATGAAGAGTAGGCCTGCGCCGACTCCTGTCTTCATCAGCGACCCGTCGAAGAACATGGTCTAGAGCTCCGGTTGGATCAGAGCTGTCGGTAGCTGGGTGTCGACCCATTCGGCCACGAAGTCTGCTAGGACCTGGGACTTGATGGCCTCCCGAGGGGCGAACGAGATCGTCTCACCCATGATTTCCACCGCCCACTTTGCAATCCTACCCGAGGCCTCCCGGCACTGGATGATCTCCCCCAGGGGGAAGGATGACACTACAGTTACCGGATGAGACTCGAAGTAGTGTCGCAACTTCCGCCGCGTCAGGATCACCGCGTACAGCAGCTTCTGAACTTGTGGGTAGCGGATCTTGGTTTCGGACAGTACCTCGCTGACGAAGTAGACTGGCCTTTGAACGGGCAATGCATGCCCCTCTTCTTGCCTCTCGACCACAATCGCCGCGCTAACCACCTGAGTGGTCGCGGCGACGTAGACCAAGAGGGCTTCTCCGGCAGCTGGGGGCACCAAGATAGGCGCCTTCGTGAGGAGCGCCTTCAGGTTCCCGAGGGCTTCCTCGGCCTCAGGGGTCCAAGTGAAGCACTCGGCCTTCCTTAAGAGACGGTACAGAGGTAGACCTCTTTCGCCGAGGCGTGAGATGAAGCGGCTCAGAGCCGCGAGACATCCCATGACCCTCTGTACGCCTTTCAAGTCCTTGATGGGCCCCATGCTGGTAATGGCTGCGATCTTCTCCGGGTTGGCTTCGATGCCCCGCTCGGAGATGATGAACCCCAAGAGCATGCCTCGGGGCACCCCGAAGACACACTTCTCGGGATTGAGCTTGACGCCTTTCGCCTTGAGACATCAGAATGTCACTTCAAGGTCGGAAAGGAGGTCGGAGGCTTTCCTCGTCTTGACTACGATGTCATCGACGTAGGCCTCGACCGTGCGGCCAATGTGTTCGCTGAACACATGGTTCATGCACCGCTGGTACGTCGCGCCCGCATTCCTCAAGCCGAACGGCATGGTGACACAGCAGTACATGCCGAAGGGTGTGATGAAAGAAGTCGCGAGCTGGTCGGACTCTTTCATCCTGATTTGGTGATACCCTGAGTAGGCATCGAGGAAAGACAGGGTTTCGCACCCAGCAGTGGAATCCACGATTTGATCGATGCGAGGCAGAGGGTAGGGAACCTTCGGACATGCTTTGTTGAGACCAGTGTAGTCTACACACATCCGCCATTTCCCCCCTTTCTTTCTCACAAGCACAGGGTTGGCAAGCCATTCGGGATGGAATACCTCTTTGATGAACCCTGCCGCCATTAGCTTGTGGATCTCCTCGCTTATGGCTCTGCGCTTCTCCTCGTCGAATCGGCGCAGAGGCTGCTTGACGGGTCGGGCTCCGGCTCGGATGTCCAGCGAGTGCTCGGCGACATCCCTCGGTATGCCGGGCATGTCCGAGGGACTCCACGCGAAGACGTCGGCGTTCGCGCAGAGAAGGTCGACGAGCACTGCTTCCTATTTGGGACCAAGCTCGGAGCTGATCCGGATCTGCTTGGAGGCGTCGCCGCTGAGGTCGAGGGGGACGGACTTAACCGTCTCCGCTGGCTCAAAGTTGCCGGCATGACGCTTCACGTCTGGCACCTCCTTAGAGAGGCTCTCCAGGTCGGCGATGAGGGCCTCGGACTCGGCGAGGGCCTCGGCGTACTCCACGCACTCCACATCGCATTCGAACGCGTGTTTGTACGTGGGGCCGACGGTGATGACCCCATTGGGGCCCGGCATCTTGAGCTTCAGGTAGGTGTAGTTGGGGACGGCCATGAACTTCGCGTAGCATGGTCTTCCCAGTACCGCGTGGTAGGTTCCTCGGAACCCGACCACCTCGAACGTCAGGGTCTCCCTTTGGAAGTTGGAGGGTGTTCCGAAGCAGACGGAAAGGTCGAGTTGTCCGAGGGGCGGGACGCGCTTCTCGGGGATGATCCCATGGAAAGGCGCAGCGCCTGCCCGGACCGAGGATAGATCGACACGCAGGAGCCCGAGGGTCTCGGCGTAGATGATGTTGAGGCTACTGCCTCCATCCATGAGGACCTTAGTGAGCCTGACGTCGCCGATGATGGGGTCGACGACGAGCGGGTATTTCCCCGGGCTCGGCACATGGTCGGGGTGGTCGGCTTGGTCGAAGGTGATGGGCTTGTCGGACCAGTCTAGGTAGACTAGCGCCGCCACCTTCACCGAACAGACCTCCCGGCGCTCTTGCTTGCTGTGCCGAGCCGAGGCGTCTACCGCTTGCCCACTGTAGATCATGAAGCAGTCGCGGACCTCGGGGAACTCTCCTGCCTGGTGATCTTCCTTCTTGTCATCGTCGTGGGCCCTGCCACCCTCCGCGGGTGGCCCAGCCCTGTGGAAGTGGCGCCGAAGCATGACGCACTCCTCAAGGGTGTGCTTGACAGGCCCCTGGTGGTAGGGGCACGGCTCCTTGAGCATCTTGTCGAAGAGGTTGGCACCTCCGGGGGGTTTCCGAGGGTTCTTGTACTCGGCGACGGCGACAAGGTCCACATCGGCGGCGTCGTGTTTCGCTTGCGACTTCTTATTGCCCTTCTTCTTGGCGCTGCGCTGAGTTGACGCCTCGGGGGCATCTTCCGAAGGGCGGCCCTGGGGCTGCTTGTCCTTCCGGAAGATAGCCTCGACTGCCTCCTGGCCGGAGGCGAACTTGGTGGCGATGTCCATCAGCTCGCTCGCCCTGGCGGGGGTCTTGCGACCCAGCTTGCTCACCAGGTCGCGGCAAGTGGTGCCGGCGAGGAACGTGCCGATGACATCCGAGTCGGTGATGTTGGGCAGCTCGGTGCGCTGCTTCGAGAATCGCCGGATGTAGTCTCGGAGAGACTCTCCCGGCTGCTGTCGGCAGCTTCGAAGGTCCCAGGAATTCCCAGGGCGCACGTACGTGCCCTGGAAATTTCCGGCGAAAGCTTGGACCAGGTCGTCCCAGTTGGAGATCTGCCCCGGAGGCAGGTGCTCCAACCAGGCGCGAGCGGTGTCGGAGAGGAACAGGGGGAGGTTGCGGATGATGAGGTTGTCATCGTCCGTTCCACCCAGTTGGCAGGCCAGACGGTAGTCCGCGAGCCACAGTTCCGGTCTCGTCTCCCCCGAGTACTTCGTGATAGTAGTCGGGGGTCGGAACCGGGTCGGGAACGGCGCCCGTCGTATGGCCCGGCTGAAGGCCTGCGGACCGGGTGGTTCGGGCGAGGGACTCTGATCCTCCTCGCTGTCGTAGTGTTCCCCACGCCTGGGGTGGTAGCCTCGGCGCACCCTCTCGTCGAGGTGGGCTCGACGGTCGCGGTGATGGTGCTCGTTGCCGAGGCGACCCGGGGCCGCAGGCGCTGTGTTGCGCGTGCGCCCGGTGTAGACTGAGGCTTCCCGCATGAATCGGGAAGTCGCGGCATGATGTTCCGAGGGGTACCCCTGCCTTCGGGAGGCGGAGCTCTCGGCCCGCCGGACCGCGGCGCCTTCCAGGAGATTCTTGAGCTCTCCCTGGATTCGCCACCCCTCGGTGGTTGATGGCTCCGACATCGCGCGGAGGAGCATTGCTGCTGCAGCCAGGTTCTGGCCGACCCCACTGGATGCGGGTGGCGGCCTGACCCTGACATCGTCGGCGATGCGGTGCTGGAAGCCCTAGGGTAGATGACGTATTTCTCCGGCTGGAGGTTGGCCCGCCCATGCCTGCCCGACGTTCCAGCGGATCGGCTCAAGCGCTCCTGCTCCCTCGTCGAGCCTAGCCTGCACCCCGCGGATTTGCTCGAGCTGTGTGTCATGGCCCCCCGCCTGAACGGGGACCACAGCTAGCTCCCATGGGATGTCAACGCGAGGCACCGGCCTAGGGAGATCACCGTCCTCCGGCATGCCGAGATGGTTGCCTTCGGAGGGACCCCCTAGATCGACGTGGAAACATTCACGACTTGGGCCGCCGTCCTCGTCGCCGAGGCTACGGCTACCGTTGGAACAGTCGGAAAGGCAGTAGTCGCATGCGATCATGAAGTCCCGCATGGCACTGGGGTTGCCAAGTCTAGAGAAATCCCAACAGAAGCTGGGCTCATCGTCTTCCTCGGACCCAGAGGGCCCGTAGGTCGAGACATCCGTTAGCTGGTCCCAAGGTGACCGCATACAAAACCCTAGAGGGTTTGGACTCGCCTCTACGAGCGCGCCCGCCAAAGCGAAGCCGCTAGGCGGGTCGAGGCTGAATCCGAAAGACGTGGGTTGGGAATCGGTCGGTACCTCTTGGTCGACGGGTGGTGATGAAGTCACGTCGGGGACTGACTGCACCATTGTCTCAGGTGCGAGGGTGACATCCAGCAAGCCTTTCGCGAGCGCGCTGGCGTCGTCCGTTTTCCCGGAATCGGCGCGTTGCGGGGAGACGGCGCTCGTCTTCGTCTCAAGCGCGAGGTCGATGCCCGGTGCGCCCCCCGTTGGGGTGCTGGTGCTATCGACTCGCTCGACAGCCGACGAGGCGCTGCCTCCTGCTTGGCCTTGGTTGCCCCGCCTCCCCCTCCGTCGGCGGGGAAGAGGGCGGGGTGAGCTCGAAGGTTGTTCTTCCACCACGCGGGGAAGACGTCGTCGATTCCGCCGTCGGCGGGCGGGCTGTCGGCCGCCATTGTCGCTGTCGCCCGGAGGTGGAATGAGTATCATGTCGTAGCTGTCGTCGAGGGACATGAACTCAAGACTCCCGAAACGGAGCACCGTCCCGGGTTGGAGAGGTTGCTGGAGACTGCCCATCTGGAGCTTGACGGGAAGCTGTTCGTCAACACGCAGCAGGCCCCTACCTGGCGCGCCAACTGTCGGCGTTTCGAGACCGGGGGTCCCTAAGCCGACGAGTGAATGTCGTCGTGTGCCCCAGCCCAGATGGGTCGACACGAGGCCGAGCGCGAAGGGGGGAAGTGAGGCGGCCGGAGACAGGCGTGAGAGAGGTGGAAATCCCGTGGCCTTCGTGTTCGTCTCGCGCCCAGGTCGGGTGCGCTTGCAGTAGGGGGTTACAAGCGTCCACGCGGGAGAGGGAGCGAGCGGCTTCAAGCGAGCGCCTGTCTCGTCCTCGTCCCCGCGCGGCCAACCCTCTCTAAGAGGGCCCTGGTCCTTCCTTTTATAGGCGTAAGGAGAGGATCCAGGTGTACAATGGGGGGTGTAGCGGAGTGCTACGTGTCTAGCGGAGGAGAGCTAGCGCCCTAAGTACATGCCGTCGTGGCAGCCGGAGAGATTTTGGCACCCATCTGGTGTGATGTCGTGGCCGTCGGAGGAGCGCTGGAGCCTGGCGGAAGGACAGCTGTCAGAGCTGTTGAGTCCTTGCTGACGTCCTCTTGCTTCCGTAAGGGGGCTGAGAGCCACCGTCGTCACAGAGTATGCGGGGCGCCATCATTGCCTATCTGGCGGAGCGAGCCAGATGGGACGCCGGTCTTGTTCCCCGTGGCCCGAGTCAGCTTGGGGTAGGGTGATGATGGCGCCTCCTGTTGACGCGGCTGGTCTGCGCCCTAGGTTGGGCGATGTGGAGGCTCCTCTGAAGCCGAGGTCGAGTCTGTCTTCCGTGGCCGAGGTCAAGTCCGAGCCCCTGGGTCAGGCGAGGCGGAGACCGTCGACTGAGGCCAGGGCGGAGTCCAAGCCCTGGGGTCGGGCGGAGCGGAGCTCGTCGTCTTCCGAGGCTTAGCCCAAGTCCGAGCCCTGGGTCGGGCGGAGCGGAATTCGTCGTCTTCTGGGGCTGAGCCCAAGTCCGAGCCCTGGGTCGGGCGGAGCGGAGTTCGCCGTCTTCCGGGGCTTAGCCCGAGTCCGAGCCCTGGGTCGGGCGGAGCGGAGTTCGCCGTCTTCCGGGGCTTAGCCCGAGTCCGAGCCCTGGGTCGGGCGAAGCGGAGTTCGCCGTCTTCCGGGGCTTAGCCCGAGTCCGAGCCCTGGGTCGGGCGGAGCGGAGTTCGCCGTCTTCCGGGACTTAGCCCGAGTCCGAGCCCTGGGTCGAGCGGAGCGGAGTTCGTCGTCTTCCGGGGCTTAGCCCGAGTCCGAGCCTTGGGTCGAGCGGAGCGGAGTTCGTCGTCTTCCGGGGCTTAGCCCGAGTCCGAGCCTTGGGTCGGGCGGAGCGGAGTTCGCCGTCTTCCGGGACTTAGCCCGAGTCCGAGCCCTGGGTCGGGCGGAGCGGAGTTCCCTATGGTGCCTGCAGCCGGGCCTGACTGCCTGTCAGCCTCACTCTGTCAAGTGGCACCGCGGTCGGAGCGGCGCAGGCGCCGCTGTCTTTCCGTTAGGTCGGTCAGTGGAGCGACGAAGTGACGGCGGTCACTTCGGCTCTGTTGGCTGAGGGGCGCGCGTCAGGATAAAGGTGTCAGGCCACCTTTGCATTAAATGCTCCTGCGATTTGGTCGGTCGGTGCGGCGATTTGGTCAGGGTTGCTTCTTGGCGAAGACAGGGCCTCGGGCGAGCCGGAAATATGTTCGCCGCTGGAGGGGGGCCTCGGGCGAGACGGAGATCCTCCGGGGTCGGCTGCCCTTGTCCGAGGCTAGGCTCGAGCGAGGCGCGATCGAGTCCCTCGAATGGACTGATCCCTGACTTAATCGCACCCATCAGGCCTTTGCAGCTTTATGCTGATGGGGGTTACCAGCTGAGAATTAGGAGCCTTGAGGGTACCCCTAATTATGGTCCCCGACAATTAGTAATTGTATTTATCACCTTTCGTAGACTATAATTTGTATTTTTTTATTCTCAATTAATTATTTGTGTCACCTTCCATGCACAAATAATTATAGTTGTCACCTTTCATACACTAGAAATTGTAGTTGTCACCTTACATGTCATTTGTAGATTTGGTTGTTAAAAACAAATAAATTGTATACTTTGCGACCCATCACCACGTCTATATTGAACAGTGGAACAACCTCCATGAAAATGTGGATGAGAACTATGAGACACAAGTGGAAGCCGCTCTAATCCTAGACCGAGTGGTAATTCTTGTAATATCCCAAAAAAAGTTGCCAAAGGTTGATCTTCGGTGCGTGGATGTGGGAAAAGGGTTGTGGGTCGTTGGATGCTAAGTCAGAGTCATCTGTTGCGTCGTTTCGTTTCTCCCGCAAAGAAACCCTAGTAGTGGCCTTTTCCCCCTTTTGCCCCTTCTTGGCCCCCCCCCCTTTCTTCCCCCCCCCCCCACACTTGGCCGCCCCTCCCCCTTTCCCCTTGGCTGGCCGCCCTCTCCCCCATGGAAGCCCCTCTCCACGGCTTCCTCCTCCCTCTAGATCTCCCCCACGCAGCAAGGATCGAGAAGAGGAGCACGTTGAATTGAAGAGGGAGAGAGGATCAAGGAGATGTTCTTCCCCATCTCTTCTTGAAGATTTTCTTGGGGAAAACCCTAGGTATGGATGAAATCCTTGTTCCTCCCGGTAATTATGTGCTTTTGGAAGTTGTGGATCATGGGGATTAAAGGATTAGAGGTTGGATTAGATGTGGGGTTAGGTTTTGATCTCGAATTTAGTTTTCTACAGAATGGCAGATTCGACAGTTTCTGTTCATACCAGTTTTCCGTGGGCTTAGTGGCCTCAAAAAAATGAAAAGTCTATATATGAGTCGTAGATAATTTGTAGATATTTCCGTGGCCGCGAAGAACACCTCAATCGGACTTCAGATCGGAAAGTTATTGCAGTTTGATTATAGCAGTTTTTCAGTCTCATAATTCTATGCAGAATGTGTTCTCTTAAGATTTAGGCAATTTTATCAACAGAATTAAACTTTGGGTTTGTAAGAAAAGTTGTAGATAATTTCATAAGCTTTCCAGATTGTTAAAGTGTACATTCATATGAATTATGAAACTCTAGTTATGTTCGTTTTATTGTGGTTGTTCCTGTTTGCCTGATAAAAATGAGCGGGTCTGTTCACTGGTAGGTTTCATCAAGTAAATGGCCTATGGAGACTTCTGTAGAGGGATAAAAGTTCTTACTGTCAGTAGAATTTCATGATTTTTGGTTGAGTAGTTTGTGAGATATCGAATTTTGAAGTTAACTACGCTGTTGTCTAAAACAAATTTAGTCAGTTATCTTGTCAGATGTTTTAGAACTTATAGATGGCAGAATTTAATTATCTATTGAATACCGAAGTTGTAGAGTATTTTGTGTAGATACTCCTAGATTATTTGTTTGATATCACCACTGTTATAATTTTAAAGATACAAAATTAACAAACAGTGTTGCTGTTGTATGACATGTGGTTCAGGGTGGGAGGCTTTCAACTAGGTCTTGGTTTCAAGTGTAGGAGCGATTTGTTCAACGAAGCATTTTATCACCCAAGACCGGCATCTTTTTTCTTTCCTGTTAACGCTTGTGCTTCATGTCATGATTATGATGATCCTACGAATGTCTAATGAATGTTTCTATGAATGTAAAGAATGATGTGATGAAATATGCAAATGTATGACCCAAACACACACGAAACCACACCCAGACTCTGCATCCCCTTAGGAATGACTTTTGAGTCTCTTCACCTTTTATTTCGGTGGCATTTAAGCTCTGCATCCCCTTAGGAACGACTTTTGAGCTTGTTCACCTTCTATTTCGGTGGCATTTTAGCTCTGCATTTCCTTAGGAATGACTTTTGAGCTTCGGAACTTACTCTACGCTCCCTTGGGAACGACTTTTGTATCTTCAGAACTTACTCTGTGCTCCCTTAGGAACGACTTTTGTAGCTTCGTCACCCTCCAGGTGACAATTTAGCTCAGCATCCCCTTAGGGAAGACTTTGAGCTTCTCCTTGTTCTTTTTGCACTCGATGGTGCGGATACTTGTTACATGTTACATTCTTGGGAGAATTTGGCCCTTGTATTGCATAGGGCTAAACAAAAAAGTGAAAATTACAATCTATGGCCCCATTAAAAACCTTTCTCCCCTACTAAAAGGAAAAGGGTACCATAGGAAAAAGAAAATAAGAAAATTACATCAATTACACATAATATCGCCGAAGCTCATCCTCATTCCAAGACCTGGATATGTCGTTGTCGTCCATGTCCTTCAGTCTGTAAGAACCGGGTCTTGACGAAGATACTACCAAAAAAGGATCTTCCCATTTTAGCTGAAGGTTCCCCACTATATCAGGGTTAGCTATCCTTCTGTCACACCCGGGCTTTAAGGAACAAAGCTGGGTGCATCTCATACATGCGCCAAAGAAGACAACATATATAATAACATAGTGTATAGAGATAAATGTCATAATAATCAGAGTATTTATTACATAGAGGAAGTCTTACAAAATAAAAGATAAATATAAAAGGATCTAAAATCCATCCTTAGCGCTAGAAAGCTGACTGGGAGACGCCACCTAGATCAAATCGAACTCCTCGATACTTGGCTCCACTTGAACCACCTGTTCTTCTCCTATGGGGGGTGTGAGACAGCAAGAGTGAGCTCACACATGTTCATCGCTCAACAAGTTGTGGGGAATAATGTGGCATGAACTCACCAAAGGTGGGAGTTCATGTGAAGTGTAAGGCCAATCAATGTAATAAAGGCTGAAGCTGAGCATTGCTTTTATAAGTTGGTCAAAATTTTATTAGCAGTTACTAGGTGTAAGTAAATACCAAACCTTAGAAATGATAAATAAAAGTTATAATAAAATAATCCCAGATGCAATGAAATGACAAATTAAGTTTAAGTTCTATAAATTAATCACGTGAGTGTCCGAGCCGCTCATGACCGTGAGCACGGCTAGTATACCAGTTTTACACTCTGCAGAGGTTGTGCATCTTTACCCACAAGTCATGTTACCCATTTGCCACAAAGTTGATCAGACCCCATACACCTCTACCAAGGAAGCGAGGCAGGGTACCACTACGAGGCCTTTACAAAGTTCCACTAGCTTCAGAAAATCCGCTATAGTTTATAGGAAGCTCCAGTGCAGGAATCCCTCGCCTGATCGCCATTGCAGCAAAATCAACCCAAGGACCTCCCCACACTAACCACTCCCCTACTACCCTTGCCCCTTTCGGGTAAGGTAGTCATCCACTAGCTTTCCTAGTTAATCAGCCAAGGGCGTCCCATTAAACCCTTGTGGTAGCATTGTTTTCCCGGGTGGTTCTCCATGTTCCCATTAACATAGTGACCTTATCATGAACAATAAATAATGAACAGATAAAATAAAGTATAACAATGAGTGATGAATATCTTTATACCCAAAGCCACATAAAGCAATAACATGTACTACCCAAAAATTTAGTAGTAAAACCAGTGGTGAAACAAGGTATAAAGATAGTCAAAATCTAGGGTAACCTATTAGGTCCCATCAAAATTAACCTATGCAGATCATTATGATTAATAAGAACATGACTGGGTAAAAAGGAAGTGATCAAGGGCACAACTTGCCTGGCACTTGAGATTCTAGGTACCACTTGCTCTTCAAGTGACTCGTGACCTCGCTGCTAGTCATAGCAATACAAACAAACATGGCATAGACAAAATTAACATCACACCAAACATAAGAACAAACTGAATAATAATGATCTACGTGAAGCT